>NW_026526788.1:66970091-69460091 GCF_024362965.1 Panthera pardus | reverse complement strand
TCAATTAGGAATTATCTGAAATGGTACACAGTCAAGAATCAGAATGTACCAGATTCTGTGATGTGAAAAATTTAAATACGCACATTCTCTCTTAATCTAGCTAAGCAAAACTTTTAATCTAATATATATATTTTTTTTATTAGCAAAGAACAGGTCTTTAAGCATAGAGTAATTTCGTAAATTCTTTCAGGAAATAATCTGAAATCACTCATATTAAAAAAAGGTGTTTCAAATTTGAATTCTCTCTAAAAAGAAAGGTAAACCATAACGCTTCTCAGTTTCACTGAAAAGTCTGAATGTCAATCATATGAAAGGTTCTTATACTTGTGCAATCACATATATGACCAGAACAGCAAAATTTAAGTAGAATTCCATCTTGAAATTCCAGTGAAGAATCAATACCTTGAGAACAAATCCTTTGCCAAGAGGTTATTCTTTGTATGTTGATTTTGGACAGAAGAAATGCCAATAATTCAGAGTAAAATACACTCTACTAATAGAAGCTTTAGGTGTCCCTTTTGATTTATAGTATGTTATGTAACGTTTGTGGTACTGCTGTTCTGAATCTGTTTATATAGGAAGAAACTGAGGAGTTATAATGGATACATCTTCCTCCATCAACAAAATTACCATGTGTTTTCCCCATTCCAAATGTCAGGGCTGCCCCACCCCCCCAAGAACAAAACGTAAGTTAAAAAGGACCATAATTTTAACACTTGCCTTCATTCGCGCGCATGTGTGTGTGTGTGTGTGTGTGTGTGTGTGTGTGTGTGTGTGATCCAATTAGTTTGTTTTCCAATTTGATTGTAATCCTAAAATTCAGGTAGTAGTAACTTTGTGTTAGTGTTTTCCCTCCTCCCACCCACCCCCCAATGTTGATACTCACTTAACCTACTTGCAATTCGAAAGAAGTCAACACTTGATTGTGACAACGTTCAAAAGAATTTCCTCTGCCACTAGCACAGTAAAAAAACTTTCACCAATTAGTGCAGGAAAAAAGGAGGGAAAAGCCACAGTGCTGGCGCTCAAAGAGCCAGGCCTTGCGGCAAATCTGTCATGTCGAGAGGATTGATCAACAGGACGGCAATTTCTAATGGCATGTTGTCATGAAAAGTCAGCCACAGGGAGCCACCTGCTTTGCTCCTCACAGACAGCTAGGAAAGGAAGGAAGGAAGAGGGCGGGAGGGGGAGAAGAGGAGAAATGCTCTCCGTTCCTACCCCTGCCAGTTCCCTTTTGCTAACAATTTTGGTAAAGGTATCATGATTTTTCATTCGGTTGAAATATGTCAAGTCTCCAATCATATTACCCTTCCTCTAAGATAACTGTGGTTTGAAGGCTGACTCTTTCTTTTACCGCAAGCCCTTTTCCCCCCATTTTGAGAAGGGATTGAGTACCTTTATTATACTATATTCTTTCCCCCTTTTTGTCAACCGGTACTCTTTAGATCAGGAGACATCTATTATGGCTTTAAATCAACAAGGAGCATCTTCACTTAATAAAATCCCAATTTGGAAGATTTGAGAAGACGAAAGAGATACGGTGACACCATCAGGTGTTATTTTTCTGAGCCAAACGTTTAGCCAATTGAATGTATGTGCAAGTGCTGTTGGCCTCAGACGTCATGGGGCTCTGCCTAGTTGAGAAATAGTTCTGAAGCTAGCTTTTATAAGCTATCATCTAATCCAGCATAATCTACTCTGGCGAGTGATGCAGATAGCATTTTTTTTTTTTTTTTTGCTTTGCTGTACCTTTTCTTGTGCTCAATGCAACTCAATCTTCCGTCACAATTTCCAACTTACCCTTGAAAACAGAAGATGTCTGCCTTTGAATACTCCTCTAGAAGGCATTGCGTTCTTGGTACCCAAGATTCTGATTACCAACCACTCCAAAGAAAAGGACATTCCTTCCTCTTCCAGATGCCCTACTCAATGGCTCCCCAGTCATTTCAAACAATGCCAAAGCTGATTATTAGTACCACAAGATATTCTCTAACAGTATCATTCCCCCAAATGTCAAGCTATTCAAGGATACTAGAGGGACTCAACACAAAAATCACAATATTTGAAAAGATGCTTTCCCGTAGACCTGATCTTAGAGAGTCGATTTGGTTCCTCTCCATAAAAGCTGGTAACACAAAGGTCATCTTCACTGTCTTTATGAGGATAGTCCAAAATATCGCTGTGACCTCCTGTCCCTGGCAATTTTCATACTTTAAACACTCACAAATATACTCACCCCTCAATCTACTTTGAACAAAAGAAAAAAGTCAAATAAAAGTTAAAGAACTTTTAAGTTCATGAAACCAAACCCCACTTGGCATGCAAATCACGTACTGTAACCTTTTATTGGCGGGGCCTCTGGTCTCATCAGTCGATGAAATTCTCAGCCCGCGGCAACAGCTTAGCCGAGGGACACAGACCAATGAGAAAATATTCATTGTGTTAGCATTTCAAATGGCGAGAAAGGAAGAAGAAGCGCTAACTGATCACTGCCCGTGGAATTAATTGGATATTCCAAGAATAATGTCTCTCACTGAAGATCCTTGGAGGCCGAGCGCTGGTCGAGATCACATTTTGTGCGGCGCCTTCAAAAAGAGGCCGCTTGGGGGTACTGGACATATTAGGGTTTTAGCGCATTTCCCTAAAGGCCAGAAGATAATCAGATGCACTGAACCAAACTCAACTAATCCAATCCATAATTATACACACAAATCCAATAAACTTTGCCACGTTACTGGAAAATTAAA
Organism: Panthera pardus; assembly: GCF_024362965.1. Lineage (NCBI taxonomy): Eukaryota > Metazoa > Chordata > Mammalia > Carnivora > Felidae > Panthera > Panthera pardus. The sequence continues at coordinate 69,457,344 of NW_026526788.1, read as the reverse complement.
CTATTCTCTTAAACTTTCAATAACTTCCCAAAAAACTTCAAGGGGGCACCATGGCTAAAATGTTTCTTTTGGGGGTCGGGGGGACATGTGGGCCAAGAACGGTATTATTATTATTTTTTTTATTTATTTATTTTTCTTGGCTTGCAAGTTATAGCCTTCTGTTGTGCTCAAGGACTGATCTTTAGTGCCAACTCGGGTTTCTTTATTCAAAGGGGGATTTGCGTTTCGGCTTTACTGCACATAACCCAAGCATTTGCAATGACCCTGACCGATATTAGTATATCTTTCCTTAAGACACATCTTAATCTAACCTTTTTAAGACTCTTTTGCTTTCAAACTCAAAACAGCATAAAAAATAAGCATTGTTGGTGGCACTGGGAGCCTGAACTGAGGCCCCGGCGTGGTCCGAAGCAATAGCCCCCTGAATAAGCAGCTGCTGGTGAAACTAGATAACCATCGGAGACCAAAAGGTAAGGAGGGAAAAATGAGATTAGGAACTTTCCCAAATGTTCCATCTCTCCTATCGACCACTGGCCTACCGTGAGGTGTCAATTTTGACTCCAAAGAATTCGCAGCGGTCCCATTATGCAGTCTCTGCTCTCATTGTAAATTCTGTCAACGAAGTCAATCTTATTAACTTCCGCACTGGTTCACACATGACATTTTCTTCAATTTTCTTGCTGACATCAAAAACATCAATTAGCAGCCCGAAAATAGGAAGGAACGAATGACAGCGCCTGATAACGTCGACTATTTGAAGCCAAGGGTAAATCTATTCTCCAGTTCTGAATGCGTTCATTACAATTGCATTTTCAAAGAAGACCTCCAAATAGCAAAGAAAATTAAATTTATCATCTAGAAATGCCTAGAAATTGTTTTTTTAATCCTATGTCTATCTCTCAATCCCAGAGCGTAATACAAAGTATTGCAATTGAGTTTTATGATAACATGCCCCAACTTTAATAGAAAGTTTATAAAATATGCAGCCTGGACCACACTTACTATCAAATAGCAACTACAAGGCTTGGGGAAAAAAAATTTCCCCAACAGATTACAGCCTTGCCTTGTAGGGTCCATCCATTTTCCCGGGCTGTCACTGTTTTCCAGACAAATGTATAGGTGAACACACACACACACACACACACACACACACACACACACACACACACCCCAGGCAACCAACTGGTTGAAAGTTTTTAAAAAGAAAGAGAAAAGGTAACGAAGGTCTGTAGTTCAAAACCCAAAAGTTTTTATGAAAAACAACCAACACGGTCTCTCCCTAACACGTTAAAATTGTCTTCGTCCACATACCCACCTCCTCTCTGAGAAACAAGTTTTCCTAATAAAAATCTCAACTCCCCTAACACTGACCACCCAAGACATACGTAAGCCTTGTCCAGACAGCCCAAGCCAGGGACAAAACAATTACTCATCTGCCCAACGCGTCCCACCTAATTATCACCCGTTTCACTCTTATTGACTTTTTCCCTCCAAAATCAAATAAGTAAATAATAAAAATGTCAAGTGTGCTCCCCTGGACAGAAAATTGAAATGCCCACGAACAAATCCTATAACCCATCTGCGGGGCTGAGCCCAGTGGATCTGGAAATGGGCTGGAGAGGGACCGGACGACACAGTGCCCAAAACTTGGTTTTTACGGTCTCAAAAAGGGAGGCCGTTATTTATTTTATTATTTATTCATGGGGGCAGGAGGGTGCGGGGCGAGCAGGCGAGCGTGGCCGCTGTGCGAGGCACCGCGTCCTGCGGTATCACATCTCCCGGGGAGGGAGGGGACGCGGCTCCCTGTGCCTGCCCCAGACACCACCTCGGACTTCTGGCGGAACAGAAAGAGCAGCCACCCCCTGGTAAACGGATCGCATTCCTGCGGCCCATTGATTTTTTGATCTTTTGACATTTTTTAGTTGCTTCCATTCCCTTCCTTGTCTTTCCTTCAATGTCACAAAAGACAAAAATGTCTAAACAATTGAGGGCAGAGATATCTATTAGCTGTCAGTCTGCTGTTTTCCCGGCATTGAGTAAGCGCGCTCCACGCGGAATGCCGAGAGCTGGTAAGATGACAAATTATATCATTTTTTCCCCTTAAATAAGGATAATCATATTCCAATACCTGGGCTTCTCCTAGCCAACCAAAACATGCTGGGGGAAAGGGGAGAGAAATCTCATCGTATCCTCTTCCGCACTTTCTATTATGTTAGCTGTATTTGTTGGGAAGGGAAAAAGAGAGAAGAAAATCCCTTCCAGGAACAGAGTAACATATTTCAGGTTGTAGCATCTGAGAAGCAAAGCCTATCTTCCTGATTATTTTCCCCTAAGAACTGCTTCGATGCGCAAGTACCACATTAATAAAAGAAACAATTTGTTATACTTAAGGATGAAAGACTGCAAAAGAATGAACTGATGTCCCCTAAGTTATTTGTTTCCCCCTGAAGACAAGCAAAGCCATTCTTTCAAAGCAGTTAAATTGTAGATTTGAAGTACAGCCAACCTCAACTTTCGAACACCTAAAATCTGAAACTTATCATTCCTATAAATAATGCCCTGACAGGAATGCTTTAAAAATTATTTCAAGTGGGGTCTCTCTGCTTGTGATTTGACTGTAATGAACATGTTGTACATCTATGATTTCAAAGTTAAAATTCAAAACACACTCGTACTGTGCTTCCCTTCAAAACCAATAATCAACGATTTATGGACAAGAAGGCTAAAATGGATCAACTTTACACTTACATTTGAGAAGATTAATGATTTTCTTTCAAGGAAGCAGTGCATTAAAAGCATTAGTTTCCAACATATGTTTTTGCATGTACTAAAAATGTGAAAATGTTTGTGTTAAGATCAATTGGCTAGCAACCTATTTCATTATAAGGAAATGATTTTTAACCCTTTTTTAGAATGGGCCCAGATTTGTAGAATGCACTCTTAAAAAAAGGACTTCCACTGTGGTGTAGCTACCTGATAATTTTATAAACCACTATTTCAGAAAGAAGCAAAGGAATCTCCTTATTTCATCTGTACTTTTATTTCTATTTTATGTCTATTGACCTCCTACTTGACATTTAACACGTCATGTTTATTTTTCTATTTTCAACGACGCCTTTGACAGGGACGACATAGTTTTAAATACTGGTGTGTGCTTGTACTTTTAAAATTGCAGGGAAAATAGTCATTAGGTGTAATATCTAGATCGCAAGTGATAAAAAAATAACTCATTCAAATTCAGGAGGAACAAAGCCCTATTATACTTTTAAGAATTGTGTGAAATCTCCCAATAATACTTCAAGTGTTCAAGCTATGATTTTCAAATACAGATGCAAACCAGCAAATAGAAAAACGGATTTATAAATTCAAAAAGGGGAAGAGGAAAGGAGGGGGAACATGGTAAATTCAATTTTTCAACAAACTGTCAAGATAACGTGTTTGCCAACATAATCAATCCTGTTTTTCTGCTGTCATGATAAACTAACTTCTGCACTGATGTCAGCCACACACATCAAGGTTTTCTTAGTAGAGCACGCCATAATAAAATAGATTCATTCACACATTTTAGTAAAACAGGACCAAACTTCCTTAAATCCTTCCACAGTTATAAAAGACAGGTATCACTAAAGAATGTTCTCCATGTGTGTGTGTGGGTAGATTCATACATTGTCTGTCTGTCTGTCTATCTATCTATCTATCTATCTATCTATCTATCTATCTATCTATCTATCAATCAAACTACCTATCAGGTTATTAGGGGGTTTTTTAGGTTTATGAAATACAGTATGACATTGAAGCAAAGAATTTAAGGGGGTAAGGCAACAGAGAATCACAAGAGGCAAGCAGACGCAGACACACACACACACACACACACACACACACACAACTGACCACAGGTTGCGGACGGGATGGTCGGTAGTTGCGGTTTTTAAAACCGCGCGCTGTCCTTGAAACGGAGGCCGCACACAGCTCCATTAGATACACATCCAGTGCTCTTGATCTATTATTTACAAAGAAAAACCCTTCACTGCTTAAGTGCCCCCTTCCACTTCAGCTTTCCATTTCAACAGCATCAAACAACTTACGGGGGTGGGGGTGGGGGGTACACACAAGATACAACGACTTGTGTTCATCACAACGTCCACGCAAGTCAAAATCCCACTTGGATGGGGGAAAATTTTTAGAATAAGCGGAACACAGGGTGTCGGCTAAATGACAAACGAGAGGTCTGCTCTGAAAAACGGATTGTCATTTTCCAACAGGCAATAAGGGGGTTTTAGAGTCATTCTCTAAGAGGTATTTCTACTGGAAAAAAAAAAAATGGGGAAATTTTCAGGAAAATCATTTTTCCCTCCAGGATGTGAACAGAGTGTTTTCCAAACGTATATTTGGTATGGAATCCCTTAATTATCGAGTCTGCTCTTTGAGTCAAACTGCATTCGATCTAATTAGTACGCTCAGATCTCACCTCCATGCTGAACTTTAAACTCTCTGAAGCCAATTAAAAACTATTTAAATGAATATTAAAAGGATTCCTGTGATCATTTCTGACATGAGAGAAAACATGCTTTTCAGCAAAAAATGGGTTTACACAGCATGCCTACATTTCACAAAATATTTGAATTGAGTTTTTGCATTTCATCTGTCTATGACCCTTCTTCAATGCCACCGTCCGATTCTCTTCCTTGGCTGTGTTATCATCCTTGTTCAGGCATCTCTGCCACCAATACAGTTTTAACTACAATTAGAACTGTTTTATTATTCAGTGCTCTTCAAGTTTTCGATAACTTATTAAGATTTACTGGATGGTACCCATTTCCCACTTTCATTTGGATGCGCTGTTGAGGGCAGCACATCTGGCTATGTACCAGTAAAAGTCGGAATTGGGAAAAAAAAAAATTTCTTAGCAATTTCCAGTTTGATGAGGCAAAGCATACTACCGCCACAGTCAACATACAGCAAGTTAAATGCACGCTCTCTCCCTCTACGTCCAGGCCTTGAAATAGCTTTTTGAGAATTAATAAATTATTCTGTTTGCTTAGGAAATTAAATGCTCCCATGCAAAGCCGTTACAATTAACACCACTAAATGTGTTAGGTTATACTAAAGAAATCCTCACAGCATAATTATATCAATGAGTCATTTAACTCACATATATTAATTCAATTTATCTTCATTTAGCACTGTGCAGACTGATGGATTGTCATCATTAGAAATGACAAAATTCCACACTGGAAGAAAACACAGACCTGCTAAGGCTACAACCTCTCCCAAGACCACACATCATTGCCTCCACGAAGGGTGCCCCCAAGGAATCGAGGGATGTATCCTCCACCAAGGACCAAACAGTCAGGGCTTCTGATCAGGACGAGAAAGAGTATCAACCAGAAACTCTGGAACCTACATACCAGTGTCAATAAAGAAAATTCCCATACAGAAATCACAATGGTAATGTGTCCTAAGAACATGAAGCATTATATATTTTTGGTATTAGAGAGAAACTGTCTAAAATACTCCTTGGGAAAATGCTACACAACAAATACCATTTCCCCAGTCATGCAACCTATTGATAAACATTTCTGATTTTTAAAAAACGAAGAAAAAAAGGAAGGAAGGAAGGAAGGAAGGAAGGAAGGAAGGAAGGAAGGAACCAAAGCAAACATATTAACTAAGAGAGCTCAGCTGGGGATACTATCAATAAAGACAGACATTAACGAGCAAAGCAATTCCAGGACTGTTCATCGGGATTTCCTTCTGAAAACTCATAGGATTAGAGAGGTCATGATTAAAATTTTAAGAACTATTGAGACCATATTTGACCTGTAACAGCTGAGGATCAAGCTAAACCCACCCTGATGGCCATCCTCGATTTTGAAAAGTGGAATCATGGTGGGAAATTCAAGGCTAAGTGACTGGCTTTGCATTTGATTCTTAAAAGGCTGATTTTTAGATTTAACATCTTAAAATATCGGACTCAATTATTTAGTTCACTCTTTCTCTTAAAAAGAGATCCCTGGCCCAAGGGAAGCAGAAATCTTTGGGTTTAAGATCCCCAAGATGGTATTATTTATCTCCAGCTTCTCTAATTCGGACAGTGGGGAATGAAGGAAATTAATTTTAGTTTTTGTAAATGCTGGTGGGAAAGGAGAGAGACCACAAAGCTCCCTGGGACTAGCAGTGTGTGCAAGGACTAACAAGAATGAAGGGTCACAGGTTCTAAAGGGGACACACCTCCTTTCTCAAGACTACGTTGCCAGCCACACAGAGCCCCCTTGAAGAGAACTCATCAACCCAGCCATTGCATCCAGCCCAGGTCAGACTTCCTTAGAAGGGAGGATGCCCTGTTCCCTCTGATTCATGTCTTCTTGGCCACTGACCAGTTAAGCGAGTACTGGGGGGCAAAAACTAAATAAGCACATCAAGCTTTCATAAGTTAGAAGTTTGTCGATCTGGTCAAAATTAAAACATGCCAAAATAACACACTTACTGGGATTTTTGCATTTATTTGCTAGAAAAGGGCTAGCTCTCCACATCTCCTCCACCCAACTGCAGAGAGGGATGCTTAAGAACTCGCAAGCTGTCAGGGTTTCACGGACTTGACAAGGCAGACCTGCACGGCCAGGGCTTGGGATGGTTTCCGGTTATAGAACCAAAAGACTCCTGTCACCCAGGAGGCCCCTAATTAAGTACTGCTGCAGCAATATGACAAAAATAAGGGAATCTGCTTTGCAGAGAACTGGGACTCTCTGCTAGAACCAAGAGTTGAAATCAACAAATGAACTGGAAAGGGAAGAAGTCATTTTCTCAATAGCAATGACACGTAGAAACTTACCAGAAAAGCTTAAAAGCCTAATAAAGGAAAAAGTCTTTAAAAAAAGAAAAAAAAAAAAAAAAAAAAGAGGAGGAAGAGAAGAGGGTCGAAATATATGGACCTCCCTTTATCACCTCATATGCTTAAAATACATGTACTGCTCACCTCTGGACAAAGACAGCCTTCCATCAAAACATTAGAGGGGAGAGGAAGAGGACAGTAGAGGCCAGCGTGAGCCTCTGAAATCCACTGGTTTTCATTAACAAATAAATGATGTTTTCGTGGACTTTGAACCTTTGCTTTTCACAGCAAGTTTAGCAACAGTGCCAGGGAAAGTCACCCAAACCCAGTAAGTGGATTTAAACTCTACGAAGTAAGCATGGAGACTTGCCGTGCCCTTTACAACACGTGTGTGGTTTTTGAGACGTTAGGTGCACAACACGCTCAAGCCCCAACTGCTGCTGTAGGTAATTAATTACAGGGCTAAGGGGAGGGGATTTTAAAGGAGAGCAAACCCTGCAGAGCCCTTCAAGTCACTTACTGGATGCTGATAATTTCACCCCTGACCCCATACTGGTGCTGGATGCCAAGGAAGAAACGTGTGTGTGTGTGTGTGTGTGTGTGTGTGTGTGTGTGTGTGCGTGTGTGAACATACCTAGCCCTTACACTGACAAGATAGCTTTTTACAGGCAAGACAGCCTCTTCCTCTTTCCTAAGCAACTTGTAAACACACCCAGAGGCTAACATACAATGGGCACAGCCAACAAATAATAAAGTAACATTGAATTATGTCATGCCTCCGCCACAGCTACGCCCATTGGCCGTCTCCGGGAGCACTGAGCCAATGTCCCTGCCACGGTGCAGTGCAGAGCGCGGTCTTGCTCCTCAGCATTAGGCACAGATGGAAAGCATGTTGCAATCGCTGCCTAAAGCAGACTGTGAAACTGGTTTCAAATGCAACCAAGCATCTTCCTACAGTCTGGACTGCGGTGTTATTTTTTCAAAACCATCTTGTTTTCGTCTAGCACCTTTCTTCAAGGAAGTTTAGGAGGGACTATTTCCCCTAATCAAATAAAGCCTTACAATGACAACAGCCTCATTTTACAGACGGAGAAACATACACGCTCAGAGGATTTAGGAGAACTTATTCGAGATTAGATGGTTAGTAACTTTAGCAAATGGAAAAGAGGAAGAGAAACCATTGCTGCCATCGTCATGAACAGAGAACTCTTCCCTACATTCTCTCCTTCAGGAGTTACTGATTTAACAAATACTGATTCCCTGTCTATTTCATGTTCTAGGCACTACAGAGAAGTCAGTGAAACAACACAGAAGTCCTCGCCTTCGGGGAGCTTATAATCCAGAAGGCAACTATGATTTACAACTGTCAAAGAGCTAACAGATGCATTCCTGGACTACCTGGATGGTATTTGTACCATCCAGTCAAAGTCAACGTCCAACAGAAACCAGTTCTGTGTAACTACCCAGGCCAATGTTCAACTCCAATGACTCTGCCCCATGAAAAATATAATTGAAAAGCTTGCTTTACATGCTAAAGAAGAAGCACGAGTTTTTCATCACTCCTTTTCTGTAGGTTTAAAACAATCCCAAATACCAAATTACGCTGTCAAATCATCGTGAGATGAACAGCTATTTGCACTGGAGGTCAGAGAACATCACAGGCTGAGGGAACGTGGTGTTAACAATCAGACGGTGTGTTTTTCACGCCATCCATAACTCGAGCTGTTGGCTATTTTGTTTGACCCATACAGTTGGCTAAATTAGTCCATGCTTGGGACAGAAACACCACTGGCACTCAGGGAGCAATCCTGAATGCCAATTAATACTAATTTGGATTTCTTCTCTTTGACCCAATACATAGCATGGGCTTTCTCGTACTTCCGTACTTAATTCCAGCACTATCTGAACTACATCTCCTCAAACTACTGCCATGGACTCTTAACATTTTTAGCTGATTTTCCAACTATAAATCAGATAAAATAAATAGATCTTGAGGTCAAGAGTCAGCAATTAGAATCTACTTCACCCTTCACTGTAATTTCGGGGCAGCCAAGCTTATAAGAAGAAGAGCTTCCTTTACCCAAAATGTGTGTATATTACATGGTTACCATCATGGCTTAAGTATGAATATACAGAACAAATTAAGCACCAGGCTAAGAAATGTCTGTTGTAGGAATTTACATATAAAAACATTACCACTGTACACACTTTATGTTAGTCAGTTTGACAACAAATTATATTAAAAAAAAAAAAAAACATTACTACTGGAATACCTTTAAGGGGAAATTTTTTTCTTAAAAAACAAAACCAAAAAACCCTCCAAAAGACAATTCCAAAATCTTTCAAATAACATATTGGGATCATAAATTCTTTAAATACAGTTTCTAAAACTGATTTTTTTTTTTTTTTTTTTAACAACTGTCAGGCTGTGATGGGCTGATGAAAAAGGTACCTGAACCCAGTGTAACAACTGAAAGTTCATTTTTATCTAAAGGGAAACATTTTTCTAAAAACGCATACTTCACTCAGGCAACATAGAGATCCAAAAGAATTGATTCCTCTAAAAGAATTTCTTACATTCTTGAGTTTCTTAAATTCTTAAATTTCTTAAATTGTGGGGAAGAAGCCCACAATTAAAATGCTTGCTTTAAAATGAGGAGAAGACTAGGGGCGCCTGGATGGCTCAGTCGGTTAAGCGTCTGACGTTGGCTCAGGTCATGATCTCACAGCCTATGGGTTCGAGCCCCGCATCGGGCTCTGTGCTGACAGCTCAGAGCCTGGAGCCTGCTTCGGATTCTGTGTCTCCCTCTCTCTCTGCCTCTCCCCTGCTCATGCTCTGTCTCTCTCTCTCTCTCTCAAAAATAAATAAACGTTTAAAAAAGTCAATAAAATGAGAAGACTAAAGTTTTTAATGTTTTCCCACCTGTCTCCTTAGTGGCTTCAACAGACGTATTTTTAAAGTGTAAGCACAGCAAAACTAATTTCTGTGTGAAATTTGCTACAACGTCAAGCAAGAGTCACTTTTTAAAAGATCTATAAAATAGTATATACCTTCTTTCTTTTTAAGCTTTTTTTTTTAAAGTTTATTTATTTATTTTGAGAGCAAGAAAGGCAGGAAGGGGCGGTGGGGGGAGAGAGAGAGACAGAGAAAGAGAGAATCCCAAGCAGGCTCTGCACACTCAGTGCAGAGCCTGACATGGGGCTCAAACTCACAAATCGAGAGATCATAACCTGAGCCGAAATCAAGAGTCAGACACCTAACGGACTGAGCCACTCAGGTGCCCCAAATAGTATATACACTCTGATGTAAACCACTGTTTAATTAAAATATCAAAATTCCCAGAGTGACAGGTAAAAACCAGCAAAACGAACTAAACATATATTGTGCATCACAAGACAGACAATGGATGTCTCTAACGAGAGCCGTCTGGGGGCTTAACTTTCTACCCCTGGAGCGCTAGGATGCCTAACTTGGGTCTCCAGCCCTCCCTACGCATCTCTTTTAAATTGCACAGCGCTCACTCCTCAACGCTGATACCAGTCTCTATTTTTACTGAGGCTGGTAAAACTGAGGCTCCCGGGGAATACAACCATCTCCCCTGGGCAGCACCGTAAGTGGTGCAGTCTGAATCTGTACTTCTTACTCTTTCCAGCCCCAAGACCAAATCCCCTCCAAAGCAATACTACCCAGCAGAGGCAGGATGGAAATGTGCCAGCACAGCAGTTGGAAAGCAGGAAGTACCTACTCCCGCCCCTGACGGACACATCAGGTGCGTGCACGCGTCTGTGGGTGCGTGTAAAACCTCCGTGTCGGTTGGGATTGCAGTGGCTCCCGTCACTAACCGAGGGGACAGGTGGCAGGTATGTTGCAGCACAACTAGTACAGATAAACCCTCAATGGCCTATCTGCCTTCGGATTTTTTAAATACAACAGAGGCCAAATGCTACGATGAAGATCAGAAGTGCCTCTGAATGACCGGATGGCAAGAGGCAAGTTGCACAAAAAAGTCACTGGCAGGGAACTGGGAGAGTCTGTCATGCCTAAGGTGGAAGGAGTGATTTTTTAACAAATGTTTTTAACTGGATGTCTGGAGGAAAACAGCCACCTCCCTGCAGAAATGATGGCTGGGCCTATGGCAGGCGGCATCCTGCAAATGTGGAGGCAGAAAAGGCCCACATTCAGATGCACCCAGGGGGCAGCATGTGTATACAGTAGGGGGCTCTGCAGTGCTTCCTTGCGCAGCCCTATGACTGGGTTGGGGCGGGGCGGATTCCTTGGGGATAACACAAACCTAGAAAAGCGGTCAGTGTGGTGGCCACACTGATGCCTGGAGGTCTCCAAAGTCTTCCTCCTTTTCTTATTGCTGAGAAACAATGGCATCTCTATGCCCTCAATGGCTTCCGTGTGAGCCCCTCCCCCCCACAATGGCCCCATTCAATCCCCCACCAAGAGTGATTGCCCCAAGTTTAACGGCCGGTGTTAGGAGAGCACCGGATACAAAAGGAGGTGTTTCCAGGTTCAGTGAACACTTTACTTCCATTCATCAGAGAAGGAACAAAAGCGAATCCCCCCCTTTACCTCACGCAGGGCAGAGGCTGGGCTCTGCCATCCCCACCAAAACGCACCCTTTTTCTGGTGGGGGTGGGGACCACAATGTGGGGACACATTGTGTTTTCAGGTTCATAGTGCAAACAAGGTTCCTGATTGTTCCTACCTTCAACGCCAATACATGTGCATAAAAGTGGGATTCTTTTGCCCCTAAGAAGAGCCAAGAGGAAGCTGAGCCAAGAGCCTCAGGAGGGGACCGATGAGGGCAAAGAGAGAAAATGGTTCCCAAACGGCAACCAGCAAGGTCAGTAGATGGACCTTAAATTATACTTTGGAATCATTATTAGGAAAATAGCCCACCCCTTTCTTTGCTTTAAATTTTTATTAGGGTTTATTGCTGTTTTTATTAAGGAACCTAGTGTTTACTTTGTATAATTGTTATAATTACAAAGTACTCCTGCTAACTTGACTAGTATAGGCTACTAAAGAAACACCATTTGACATAACGCAAAGTGTTACTTCCCTAACTGCAAGTGATTGATATACCTTGATCTTGACCACAGATTTCTATAGGAATCTTGGGTATCAGTCAACAGCCCTGATTTACTAGTTGGTCATAGGGCTCAACAATTTTTTTTTTTTTTTTTTTTGGACCTGTAGAGTTTACATGAAGTACTAAGACTCGAAATAGCACAAATCATCCCTCCCTTCTCAGTGAGACACCCACCCACCCCTCTACCCAGCCAAGCTGGATTAGTCATACTAAACATAGCCCATTCCCAACCAACTCTTCAAGCTTTGGCAGGCCTAGCCCAGCTGACATTCCAGGCCCAGTTTAACATTACATAATGAGAGTTTCCCCTCCCATCATGGGCTGCAAGTCAAAACAAACCTGCTGAACTCGGAAGCAAGGTACCAGCTCATGTCCCAGTTACAGGACATGGGACCACATGGGGTAGAAGAGAGCTCTTAGCGAAAACTTAAAAGTCACGGGTGAAGTGAATCTGTTCTTATTGTGGTCAACTCAAGTCATACTATGAGTTCAAGTACTGGAGATCCCCAACCTAGACGCTTTCCAAGTTTTATCACACAGTGTTGGTATCAGACTTGTTTTCAATGAATCATTTTCACACATTTCTGTGCGTGACTTTTTAACAAAAATCCAGAAAGCAACACTGTGAAAGAATCCCCAAGTACCAGTCCTCTGGGAAAGGTGGTAGGATTATACAGGAGGATACAATTCCCTGCCAAAGAGTCGTTGTCCCTCCAGCATTCAAAACACAAATGAACGGTAAGATCTGATTTCCCATGTATTGCTAAAGCACATTCACTGCTGGAAAAGTTTCCAATACTCTCTATGTATGAGCTACAGCTCACCTCTTCCTAGTTAACTTCCAACAGAAAATCCTATTAGTACGTGATCAACACCATCATGAACGAGCCTCTGGATCATCGTTATGTCAACACCCAGAGCATCCCAGAAAATGAGGATTTCCCGAATGGAAATCAAGCGAATTCCTAACGAACGTGCGTAACTTCAACACACCAATCTAGAAAGAGCTTCAGATCAATGGCACTTGACAGGAATGGTCCACAAAGTCAAACGACCTTGAATCAGAGGTGACAGAATGGAAAGAGAAAAGCCAAGAGGACCCGATTCTAGTCTTGACACCTGACCGTATGACGTTCTGGCAGCCATCTCCTCCCTCCGGGCCTCAGCTTCCCAGGTTTACAGAAAGGACTGGACGAACAGGCAGGTTTGATCACCAGAGACCTCTCCCAATCCTGAAATCTTATAACTGATTCTACCAACCCACCCACCCTGACCACAGTGAACAAAGTACTCTCTGGTTGGGGTTACACGCACCAGGAATTGTTTGTGCCAATATGTTAAGCCACTCGGGTCCACTTCTCTGACCTGGCTTATTTCAGTTGTCTGGCACTGGCATCCCAGGCCCGTGTATACAATGACCTCACCAAGAGCTCACTACCTGTTTGGTAACACTCAATGTGTTGTTATCTCCTTACCCACAAGAGGGTCCCAGTCAATCTCCTTAGATCACCTTTATTATTATTATTTATTAATTCTGGAGACCACATCTTTTCTTAATAAACCAGGAGCCAAATTAAAAACATTGATCCCCAGAGCATGGAGGGCTGTTGGCCCTATTCTAAATAGCTCCAGCTTAACGGTGCTTTTAGAATTATCTTTCTTTCCCCTCCTTCTAAACTGTTAAAGACTAGAACGCTCGGACGCTGATCCGTTTGGAGCCCACAGAGGATGTGTCCCACAGACAGGTGTACATAGATCTTTGTGGTTGGAAGAGAGGCAGAGCACGGACTTGATGTTGAATGAGCAAGAACAAAAACATGGTGAGAAATCCCATTAGGGGGACAAAATGGAGGAGTGAAGGCGGGAAGTGAGGAGTGAAGAAGCAGAAAAATGGGGCTGGCAGCATCTAAGCTATGCATGGTAACTCTCCAAACTCCAAAGGCAGGCTTGTCCACAAAACTCCCTCTTTAACGTGGCTTTCTTTGGCAGCCTCACTACCAAGCCCATTGACACCAACATGGAGGGATCCAACCACTGCGGGAGTTCAGATTTCTCCAGGGGGCTCTGGAGGCAGCTTCTTCTGATGATGCTTCAGAAAGGAGCAGACCTCAGGATGGACTCAAGCCATCTTGCTCCTACCCTTATCCCCAGCACCAGAATGGCGCCTGGCTCAGCAGCATTCACTGACATCATGCTAAATGGGCCCAGGCTGTCCCAAGAGCGGGTGTCTCCGTTGTGTTATCCCAAGAGTCCACAAGACCTGTCTTTCAGGCTTTTTCATAATTTGTGTGCACAAGCAGTAGATGCCTGTCCTACAGACTCAAGTGAACGGCCTTTATGACAGCTGTCAGAAGTCCGATGTCTGAATAAGCGGGGGCTGAAATCCCTGCTTCATGCCATTACTTCTGGGCCCCCTTTAATCCTCATCCGCCAAGGTAGAGAGATGACACCGCCTTGTCTACCTTAGAACCTGGCCTGGGAACCAAGCCCCCAGCCAACCGGAAGAGTAGAATAAGCATTCCCGGAGTGTCACCCGATATTGCCAAAGATAGGGCCAGATCGTCAGGCACTGTAAAAAACCAGAAGTGGGGCTCAATAAGGCCGAGACATTCGAGATTAAGTTGAAAGGGGAGCTTACGATGTATTTTGCAGGCTGTCTGCAAGTCCATTAAGACACTGTACCCTTTGTCCTAAAATTATAGGCTACTGTATACTATACTGTGGGATCACCAGAAAAAATTACTCTGAATGCCTTGCCCTGAAAGGGATAAAGAGGAGGCCGGGCGATGGTAGCATTAGGGGTAGAATCTTCTAAGCGTTTTCCCCCAGTGCTGCTTGCTCTATGCCCCTCCCTGGTGTCCAGATGACATCTATTAAATTCAGGCACTGCTCCACAAGGGATCTTGGCCTCTGGCTAGAAGAATAGCATCAAAATATTGCTTGCTAACAACCCATAAATTTAAACAATCAGGATGGCAAGAGGAGGTTGCCTGGGAATCATCACAGAAGAGAAGTCAAAAGCAATGTGGTTTCAAATGGGACACACAGACAGACACCCCTCCAGCAGGATGTTCCTTCTTTCACAAAGGCAAATCCTTAGGCTCCCACGAGGATTAGGAAATCGTCTCTTCACTCACGTGACCACTTACAGTCTTGAAACTCCAAGGAAGGTTTTGGCGGAGATGGGAGGGGGTGAAGGATCTCCAAAGAACAGCACGTCTGACTTGACTGAAGGCATCAACTCAGTTGACCCATGGCCCATCCTCAATGTTGGGAAGGGTGTGAGTGAGGGGAACAACACAGACACGCAAGGGCACCGATGTCATTCAATGCACCCAAGTGGGGCGCAGCTTGAATAATCAGAGTACAGTCCTAGAGTCCCAGGGACACTGAGACCTGGGAAAGTCTCTTGACCTGGGAAGAGGCCTGGCTCGCTCCCACTGCCACAGTGCCGTCCACATGATGGACTTTTCCTCTGCCTCCTAACTAGCCCACCATCATGGGGAGTGGAGTGCGGCAGAAAGGACCACACGCTGCGCAAAATATATGCTTTATGCTCTGGTCCTCACACCCACTCACACAGAAGACATACCATTAATAAGGACCAAAAAATGTGGGCTTCCTCCCAGAGCCACCTTGTACAGAACCCCTCCCGTCCTCAGCAATCCCCTTTACCATTATTTGGTTCCGCGTCCTGACAAAGGAGGAGGTGAAAAACACGGGCTCCTCAGCATTTACACATCGAAAGCCCGCTCGGCAAAAATAAGCTTTCCTCTTGCAAGACCTGTTTTAATCATTCCACCAAATGGCCTAATTTTTTTTCCCTTCATTTGCGGGATCCCAGCAATTTTTTACCGTGGGTGGTAACAAGAGTCTAACTGTTTCTAATTATTTAAAAAACAAAGCCACACACACAAAACCAAACAAAACAAAAAGCGAGGCTGCCAATTGCCAAGAGACTCAGAAGCCACAACTTCCGGTAATAAAGACTTTTCTTTCCAACTATCATAAACCGGCGTATCTGGAGAGCATCTGTGTGTCTGCTCAATGCCTCCCGTCCATGACGGGGGTGCGCTGGGCCCATGCACATGTTACAGAACAGAGGGAGCCGGCATGAGAGGGAGGTGAGCCCCTCGCCTTTGCAAACATATGAAGACTCAGCCTTCCAGCCCCAGCCCTAACCAGGCAGCGGAACCATGGACACATTCTTCTTGAAAATTGTGTGCCACGATTTCCCTCTCTTTAACCATGAGGAAGACGGTACCAACCTGGTGGAAGAATTGAGGTAACAGATGAAAACCACTTCGGCCAGAGCTGCTCTATAGGAAGCACTCAATAAGCTACCACTACCTTATTTATATATAAAATGGGAAGGGAACAGTGTTAGTTTTTCTCTCATGGGGTAGCTGTGAGGGCAAAACAAGAATATTTTGAAACCCTGGAGCCGATGCCCCGAAGGACTGCAATTTCTAACAAATGGTGGGGAGTATTAATACTAAACCACACCCCCCACCAGGGGGCGAGTTCTTTCTTCCCACCAAAGAGATGCATTAAAAAATACCCACTGAGAATTAATAAGGAAGAGCTAACGTCGACAGATGTTTACCAGGTTCCACATACGCCATCTGCCTTACATACGTAGGTTCACTGAAATCTCCCACGAAATGAAGGTAGATACAAAATGGGAAAACTTAGACCCCTAGGGGGGCTTCAGGAAGAAGCGTGTGGTCATTCAGCTGGCCAGTCGCAAAGCCAGAGTTTGAATTCATGCAATCTCCACCCCAGGCTCCTGATCGTTTCATTACAATCTCTGCAATAACTACCACCAAGGACCCGAACAACGTTCTCTCGTCTTTTGAGGCAAGAGATCTCATCCGAAACGGCCTTGCGAGAATTACAGTTTTATCATTAAACCTGAAAGCCAGACTAACAAGTGGATCGTTTTCAGGGAGAGGAAAGCCGATGGGAAGACTGTGCTATTAAAAACCCAGGAGGAGGAGATCGACACTGAAGAAGGCAGGAATTTCTTTGGGCTAACTCGAACCTCCATTTCCACAAAACGCCCCTGTTCCACTCAACATGCAAAAAGAATCCAGTACAATCCTCCACTGTCCGACCCGGCTTTCTACCCCACTTGTTAATCATGCCTTGAGGGGGGCAGTAAGTTTAACTGCAGACAGTCAATTCGGTTAATGGAATTCTAAGCCCATCAGTTTTCAGCTGGGAGGATGAGAGAACCTTTCACTGTGTTTCTCTAAAGCAAATATTTAGTGCTTTCATCTTTTAGTGCCCTAACAGGAGATCTGTCACCCAAATAAAAAAAATAAATAAACCTTCTCATGTGGGTGTTTGTAGAAATGGTACCACGTCTCCAACGTCACTCAGACAAATGGCGAGGACTTTCAGAGAGGAGCTGAGCTTTTTGCGTGCTCTTCTAGAAGCAAGTTGGAGAGTTGTGGCACCGGGCCCCGTGCTTACACTTGCACCACGGGGGAAAATAATGTCGCTGCCGCCTGTCTCGAGTCCTCTATCAGTGCAATCCGGATGCAGAAATGCAACTTGCTCCTACCCTGCTGTACTCCTCTTGTTCTGCCGAGGTACCCAGGCTTGTGTTGCTTTGCTTCGTGTGTGTTGTTGCTCTTGTCTTCCTTAAATGGAAACCATTCATTCTTCTCCCACTTGGAAGTCATTCCTCTACAGGAATCTGTTGCCCGACAATGAAAGTTTCTTATCAGCAAAACTCGCTCGTCTTAGCTGAATCATCGATGCCCTGAATCTACCAAACTCTTCAGCCTGGCAAGCGAGAGGCTGGGAGGAGGGGTGCGGAGCCAGGAAAGTTGGGTTACAGTTGGGTTACTTTTGTAGAAGGCAGTTAGAATCCTTTTTCCTGATTCCGGGGGGGGGGGGGGGAGGGGGGTTTAGATGCCAGAAAGCCAGAAGGAGAGTTACGACCGTGTTTCTGGATGTCTCTCCCCCTACGATTTCTGCTTTCTGCACCGGGTCACTGTTTCCACTTCTCAACTGGCTGCAGTGGCAGGTTTCCAAGTAATTACAAAGACGGGAATTAGATGACACAACAATTTACATGTGTACGATCGCTTGTACCTTCCCCAGCAGAATCCACGGCAAAGGCGTCATCTGCTGTCCAGTCAAGTGTGACCCTCTGAGCGGGGCACCTTTGAGGTCACCTCTGCTCATTTCTCAAGAGGAGGACAGGCACTCGCACAGGATCCTCATCACATACATGTCCCTGCAGTGCACTTTCCCCTAGGAAAGCATTAGCTCTGAACCACCACGGCCTTGCCACGCACGCCCCTGCTCACGCCCCTGCTTGTCCCAGCACCTGGGACATACCACTGATCACGAAAGCACCTCAAAATCCCTGGTTTCACCTAAGTAATGGCATAAGTGAGGACAGCCTGGGAGAACCACGCTGGGCCACCAAAATCTACAGAAAACACAGCATCCTCATTTTACACATTATGCCTAAACCTTGACAATCTGTCCCGACATCTGCGAAAGAGTAATATAGATAATTCAAGCCGGAATATTCCAGAAGTTGTTTCATATCACATTGCCGTCTATACTGGTGGCAATAACGTACATCCTTTATCCTTGATTCATTTTTTTTTTTCCCCTTTGGTCACTGTCAAACTTAGCTTGAATTCCCCTAAATCCACGAGGTGGCCCAAAGCATACTGGGTAGATGCACAAGAAGAGCCAGTATAAAAGCCAGAAAATCCCACCAAGACTTGTCAATAACTAACAAGCTCACAAGCAAGGCACCACGGTTACGTCTCGTTTCCCGAAGTAGGCACAAAGACCAGAGCAGAGATTCTGATAACCGACAGTGGAAAACGCACGTCTCCAAGAGAGAGACGAAGCAAGTCAGTGCTGCCTTTCAAATGGTAAAAATGGTCACGCTAAACCCCACGTCTCCTGTGACACACCCCCAGCAGATGGGTGTGTATAAGGCAATGGAGCCCTTCTGTATCCTGATGGCAGCGGTGTTAATACAGATTCGCGCGGAAATTCATAAAACTATATACAGACCGAAAGAAAAGTCGATGTTGTTGGATGACAGATTTTAAAATACGGTTGACCCTTGAACAACCAGAGCGGGGAGGCATCAGGAAAACCAACCCCACATCGTCAAAAATCCAAATGTAGGGGGCGCCTGGGCGGCTCAGTTGGTTAAGCATCCGACCCTTGATTTCGGCTCAGGTCATGAGATCCATCTGCTGGGCAAGAAGCCTGCTTGGGATTCTCTCTCTCCCTCTCTCTCTGCCCCTCCCCCCACCCACGCCCTCTCCCCCATTAAATAAACAGTTAAGAAAAATCCATCTGTAACTTTGTCTTCCTCCAAACTTAACTACTAATAGCCTATCGTTGACCAAAAGCCTTACAGATAAACTATCAATTAACACGTATTTTATGTTTTATATGTCACATGTCTTATATACTATATTCTTACAATAAAAGAAGCTACAAAAGAGAAAACATTACTAAAAAAATTGTGAGAAAGGAGTGCCTGGGTGGCTCAGTAGGTTAAGCATACGACTTTGGCTCAGGTCACGAACGCACGGTTTGTGAGTTCGAGCCCTGCGTTGGGCTCTGTGCTGACAGCTCAGAGCCTGGAACCTGCTTCAGATTCTGTGTCTCCCTCTCTGTCTCTGCCCCACCCTGCTTGTGTTCTCTCTCAAAAACAAACAGATAACTATTTTTAAAAACAGAAAAGGAAAGAAAGTTGTGAGGAAGAGAAAATACATTTGTAGTCCTGTACTGGACTCATCCAAAAAAAATCCACCTATAAGTGGACCCATGCGGTTCAAACCCACGTTGTTCAAGGGTCAGCTGTGTGTGTGTGTCTGTCTATGCGTCTGTGTTTACTTATTTATTTACTTACTTATTTTTAAAACCTACATCTCAAAAGAACCTTGGTCACCAGACCTAAAATCAGGGGCACAAAAGCATATGGAGTAAGAGCCAGACTGAAAAATGGACCGTTGCAGGTGGCCCCATCAAGCAGAACGGCAATGAGGAAAGGCCAGCACGGGAACCCGATCTGAGTACGCGTTGCCGTCCAAAGCAGGGCAGGGCCAAGGAGAAAGGAGGTCCCGTTCCGTTTAGGAGCAAACACAGCTGCGCATCAGGACAGCCGCAGGCCCAGAGATGCCCCACTTCCCTTCGGAACCGCACGCTTTTCTGAAGCCCGCAGAAGATGCGACAAGCGATCTTCTCCTCCTCCGCTCACCTCCAGCCATCTTTCTCATGTGTTCTGGAAAAAGCGGCCAGAGGAAAGAAACATCCGAGCGACGGAGCTGTGAACAACCAACAGACTGGATGTCTTTCCGGGCGGTCACAAATGTTGTCTACTTTCTGCTGGAGGGGCTCCTCATTTCGCAGGAAGAGGGGCCCTCTCACCTGTCACCCTGGCTCCCGGAGAACCACCGGGCCTGCCAGAAACCCCAGCGTGGCGAGCCAGGCCTAGCAGCAGTGATCGAAAGCTCCCCGATCCCTCTGCCCCGGCCCCATAGCTCATGTTCAGTCCCACGTCCTCTCCCGCCAGCTCTGTTTTCCTAAGCAGCAAGAGGCCACGGCTGGGGTGCGGGGCTGCGGTGCAGGGGCTCCGACAGAGCCTGGCAGACACAGTGGCCGGCAGGGTGGGGAAATACACCGAGCAGGGCAGCCGCACACCTTCCGTCACTCCGATCCCCCCCCCCCCCCACCTCCCTTGCTTCTCTCCTTCTTTCTCTGGTGACTTTAGTTCCTTCCCACGGGGGAAGGAAGGAACGGACTCTCCCAAACAGCAACCTTCACTCTGGGCACACGCAGTCCTCTTCTTCGACCTTCCCAGAGAGAAAGGCGGCCCAGCAGACGGCGCGCTCGCACTGGGTGGCATGGCCCCAGACACGTGCGTGAGCACACAGACAGGCACACGGGCCCCGGGAGGTTTCCAGCAAAGTTGAGAACTCCGTGGCTGTGCAAAGGCCACCTCCTTCCTCATTTTCAGCTCCAGTAGAGGGGGCCAGCGACTGATGGGAGAGGACCGCCACGGAAGGGACAGCCAGCACCTGAACCTGGCCCCACCAAGGATCCTAGGCCACTTCTATCACCTTCCTCCCGGCAGCAAACCAAAACAGGGCGGGGACATCTTTCACTACTGCCTTTTTTTAACGCAACAGGCTTGAAAGGGGACTTTCGGAGATGTGATGGAGAAAGCTGGCAGCGTGTGAAATGAAGGAGGGAAAACGATCTATTTCCTGGTATTGCCTCTTGCTAAGCTCGCAGCAGCTGAGGTAATTAATACCTTTTGAATAAGGTGCAGAGGACTGGCCTGATAAGGAAGGATGAAAACTGAGATCTCCTACTCTGCTTACCTGACAATAATTGCCCAATAAAAATGAATAAACGCAGCTCCGGAGTCTGGGCTGAAATACGGTTCCTATCTGTTCTTTAAAGTCCACGCATCTACCTCAGTGACGTCACTAAAGACACCAAAAGCAGCACTCTGAGAAACAGAAAGATCACGGCAGACAGACAGACACACAGACTGATGTGACAGGTAAGGTCACAGCCACTAGTGCAAAGCATCCACTCCCTCTCTTCAGCTGCCGACCGAGTCATCTGATGGAGGGGGAAACGTGTTAAGGAATAAAAAAGAAAAATCTGAAGGCTAATTTCAACTCTCCCTTGACACAGTTTAGCCCTTTAAAAAGTGATCTGCTGCCTCACAGAATTACAAAAGGGGAGGACCCAACACAATAAACCATGCGGGTGATAACATATCATGCATCAAAAGCCAAGTCTTCTCTATTAATGACCTTTGTCACATGGGATGCAAAGAAAACATGTGACTCACAGGAATAGGGGAAAGGAGGCAGTCACAAAGATAAGAGCCGTGATACAGCCTGGGGCGTCCCAGCGGATGTGAGGCGGCCCGAGAGGTGGGGACGCAGGGCAGGGGACACTCACACCTTCCACACGGGCGAGCTCCTCAGAGGCCCTCCGTGTGCTCGGTGTGCCTGGGCTTCCAACTTTGTAGACCAGCCTCACCGGGCGGGAGGAAGTAAGAAGTGAAAAGCACAGCATTCACAGCCTGCAGTCCAAGGAATGGCAAACACGTGGGGAATAGGGCCTGGAATGATCCTTTCCCGCTCTGGGCCTATTTTCCCTGTGCAAGCTGTGTCCAAGCTGGGTCAATCACGTAGGAAGCAGGCTACATCATGATGTGCTGGGAATGGGATTCCACTGAGGCATTAGGGATCCCAAGCTGGGCACGACAGTGTCCATTTCTACGACCGAGGGGACTAACGGGTAGAGGAAATCAACGCGTTCGTTGAACCTTCCAAGAATTCAACGGGACGCTTTGCGAGTAGAGAAGGAGAGCAAGAGGAAATAACACAATAATGTGGGTGGTCCCGCTAGCGATCCCACCCTGAGAACGAATCTGGCCGGGGGGATCTTGCTGGTGCAGTGGCACAGAATGGCCCAGGGCCGTATGCACGAAGCTACGGGTCCCACGCATCATGAGGGCATTATGGAATGTCTGGACTCATTTTGCCTTGTCATTTCCAACTCACATCCGCTCCCGCCTGTGATGCAACTGCCCTGTAACAGTGGAATTTTAGAGACAGTCTGTTTGCACCGGGGCCATGACGAAGCACGTTGAGGGAAACCCACGTCTTGAATGGACAACCATGAAAAGTTTTACAGAGAGTCTCCACTGCACACATCACACTCAGGAAGGTGTCTCCATCGCCAGAGATGTAAAATAAACAGAAAACAATTGCACACAGTATGAGGTGAGGCCCGTCTGTGATTTTTAAAACACACCTTTTGAAAGAATGGAAGGACGTCTGTCACAATATTAACTTGGCCTTTGAGAGGTACTGGTACTGTTTTCTCACTGCTTCTCTATGTCGTCAGGAGTAAGATGACAACTTAAACATTCTAGCTTAACAGAATGCTTGCAAAGTTGCAATGCAGAGACTTATAAAGCAAATACTTCCCTTCTAATGTACTTTGTTGTGTAAATCCAGATTTTCCATACATAACATGTATTGAAAGATAGAGTACGAAGGAAATGAAGCAGTCTCTACATTTGTTTCAGTGACTAATAAGCAAAAATAAAACTTCAGCTGTGATGCCACGCTTTTTAGAAATCAGACATATAATAAGCCACAGATTTATAGGATGTGGTCTAATAAACCTAAGAAAAGTTTCATTTCCTCCTCGCCAAAATGGTTCACTCCCTGTCTATGCGACTAGCTTTGCAAAGTTAGCAGACGTCTTTTTTTTTGTTAAATGTGTAAATTGAGAGATTTAACGAGCACCAACAATAATGTGCCCCCCTGAATACACGCACGCGCGCGCACACACACACACACACACACACACACACACACACTCCCTCCCTCCCATATCCTTAAATATGAAATAAAAACAGCCTCCACGCTAGCAAAAAGGTAGGTTACCCAAAACACCAAAAGGGACAGCGTTTGCCATCTTGTTAATCCAACCACTGATCAGCAAAAATTTATACAACCCCCGAAAAGGGGGAAGCAGGGAATAAGGGAAGGATTCAGACAAAGAACTTTTTAAAAGGGTGCTTGCCAGCATTTCCGTGAAAATAGCATTAACTTAGCAATTACGGGAAAAAACACTCTTTCTTATCTGAACGCACTTATGCCACGGGTCCCGCCCTATTATGGTCACTATTAGACATGTTAATAGCCCCAATGTAATGACTGTGTGGCTAGCTTTAAAAGGTATGTGAATAGCTAACTAGAAAGAAGTGACTCACGCCGGCCCAGGTGAATATTGATTTTCTTAGTCATAATTACTCAGTTGGTCTACCAACTTTAATTCTCTGGAGGGGAGGGCTCAAGGGATAGACTCCAGCCGCCTGGTAAGAAAAGACAGGGAAGGGACAACGAAAGTATGGCTGGGGTACAAAGTATCCTGCGTGTGGCACTGGTGAATGCCACAAAGTCACCCGATGTGACTGTGAATGTCCTGAATCAAAAGCTTTCTCCCAGCCCCTGAGAGGGGAGAGTGTTGAATAGGACCCAACACATCTTCTTTAGCAAGTGGAGGATGGTTAGTATCCTCCCCTGAACCGTGTGCCATTGCCATGGTCCTCATTAACAGCAGTTTTAAGGCTACGCCCCTGTGCCGTGTGCTCCTCAGCAGTTGCTATACTTCCCTGTGGCTCACTTGCAAAAGGGGATCACAGCATCTCCCTCTCAGGGTTGTCGGCGGGTCCCAGAGAGTTACTGGAAGCTCAGTGCTTACAGGAAGTGCCTGGCCCATAGGGGGCGCTGTGTTGCATCTCACTCTGATCAGTACTTCCAGGGATCCTGGTAGCTGCCCCTGGCGAAGCAGGCGAGGCTGGTCTGCCACCCCCATCCCCTTTTACAGACACACGGAGCGTGTCACAGTGGGGTGAAGCCCCTTGCCAACAGAGGTGAGGGAAGGCTGGACTCAATCCTATGAGAGAGAGAGGACACACGTGAGCTAGGGCAGAGAGAAGGGGGAGAGAGAATCCCACAAGGGGGAGAGAGAGAGAGAGAGAGAGAGAGAGAAGCGGGACTCATCAGAAGCGGGGCCCGAACTCATGAACCATGAGATCGTGACCTGAGCCAAAGTCAGATGCTTAACCGACCAAGCCACCCAGGCGCCCCCTACTTCTGACTCTACTCTGGCGTGGGTTCTGCTGTGCTAACCCAGAGCCACCTGGAGCACAGCCACGCTGGGATTTCCCTATCCCACTGCAAATCCTGAACTAGTAAGTACTGCAGATAATACCTAAGTAGCTTCCGTGAAAACGTCCACAGCCAAGCAAGCCCATCGCATGGACACACATGCTCCTAGAACCTTGCCGAGTGTTTGTGCTGGTCGCCAGCAACTCTGGCCAAGCCCCACTTTGTACGCTTCCGCTCACTGGATGCTCACAGCAGCCCCTGTGTGACTCCCCCTTCACCGGCAGAGAAACCGAGGCACAGAGCAGCTGCGTAACTTGCCCAAGTCCCCACAGCCCATGAGGGGGCGTCTGCGTGTCTGGCCTATTCCCGATTTAGGGATTTAGACCCAACGCTGGAAGCGGGGCATATCAGGGCTTCCCCCAGAAGAGGTTTCTGTGTCCTGAGGGCAAAGCGGAGACATGAACGCAGTCGCTGGCCTCAGAGATCTCGAGTTATAAGGAAGAAACCCAGTCTTTCTGTTTCATTTTCCTCATACTCAAAATGGGTGCCTAGTTCTCCTTTATCTGCCTCGTAACTCTGACCAAAGATTAATGAGTTACCATTTGCCAGGCCGCTGGGGCAGGAATAACTATACGTGCGGTGTGTGGCCTTATCATCCAGGGTCAGAATGGACAGCCGGCTGCACTTGTTAAAACCTGGGCCAGGGAGGGGCTGCTGAGAAAAGGCTTCGCTCAGGCCATGGGCTGGTGCACACAGAGGGAGGCCTCCCTGTCCTGTCACACCCAGACCCAGTAAAGAACACGGGCCTTACGTGTTCACCGGCCCAGGAAATTGGAGTGCAGGCACCATCGTGGGTGGAGAAGAGGGCGTTTCCAAAGAGACCAGGAACATCTTCAGTTTTGTTTACATCTGGCCAAAGCGGGGGCCATCACATAGGAAGATATTCACAAGACGCTAACGCACCGAGTTACTAACCAGAGTTAGGACACGTTGCGGTGCACGGAAGCACCCTCGGTGTCACCTCACGTGGGAAGAAGATACAAAAGTGTAAACAAAGTATGATTCCAATCCTGTGGAACACTTTTAAAGTTTCGACACAGGGATGCCGGGGAAGAAACACAGCCAAATATTAAGGGATTATAAATGGGTAAAAAAGACAGTGGGTGTGCACATTTTCTTCTCTATGTTTCTCCACGTGTTTTCAGTTTTCTTAAAGGGCTGCCTACTACTTCTTACATGAAAACAAGCCGGTAAGGATGAACGAGTTCACCTTGTCTCTCGCTGAAGGCAAGACGTGTGTACCCGTGTTACATATTACTCTATGCCTAGGCCTGTTCCCTGTTCCCGGAGTCCCAGCGCCCAGCACAGCCCCCAGCACATAGTAGGTGCGCTGTAACTGTTTTTTAAAAGACGTTTCACTAATTGGCTCTTAAATATTCACTTTTCTTAAAAAAAAAAAAAAAAACAAAACAAAACCTAGCATTAATACAAAATCATTTGCCATTCAGGTCTCAAGAGTTACTTAAAATTTTTTTATCTGCATTGACTCCTGCTTTTCTGAGAACGAAAGCATGTTCTACATGGTCTTTATGCTTTGAGACTACTAATTTGAAGGGAACTGTCACTCCCAAGCACGGAGCAATATGGGGTATTGACATAGTATTGAATTATTTAAAAGAAATTAACAATGCTTCCTGTCCTTGGACAAGCGCGGCTGCGAGGAAAGCCATTCACAGCTGCCTCGGGAAGGTATCACTCACTGCAGAGGACTGAGCATTTCTCAGTGCCCTGAATTCTACAAGAAAATCCTTAAGTTCTAAATAACTAATAACAAAGGCAAAGTCGAGGGAATAACTTGTCTTCCCCTGGGAGCTGTGAAACGTCCCAGGAAATTATTTCCTGGGGGTCAAGTCTAATGGGATAACATCATTCTCACGGAAGCTCCACATGACCCTGGACCATGCAGCCTTTACGGGGAGCCAGGCACCTTGGGTTCACGGGTGCGCCACCCTCCACCCTCTCCTCGCAAACTAGCATTCTTATGGCTATGATAAACCTATCGGTGATCAGAACACCCAGACATCACGGCACCCGATGATGTGACGGCAACCCGGAGGGAATGTAGGGGTCACGGTGGGTGCAGCCTGCCCTAACGCGGGGTGAACTTTGGACGGGCGGTTGCATTTCAGAGCTAGCTCATCTCATACCGTCATTCTGCTCCGAGACCTACCTCCAAACACCAGGGCTCCCCAACCTTTTGTAGGGAGTGGCTCCTTTTCATGTCCCTGAAGACTTGAGTGCTGACAGTGAAGTCTGAGGGGGGGTAGAGGTGCTGACAGTCATGTCCCTGAGTGCAGCAAGGGAGGGGGCACTGCTGCCAGGAAGAAAGGGGAACAGAGTGAGGCTTGGGAGGGAGGGGGACGCGGTCACCAAGGCATTCATGGCCCCCAGCCTGACTTTCTTCCCTAACCCACACTTCTCTACAAACTCCGAGCATGGTTCCCGATGCGACCCCAGGACTCTTCCACCTCCCTGCCTTCCAGCTTGGGGCCCCCTGTAGCAACATCTTAAATACAGCCTCCTTCATGCAACCTTTCTGTTACATCCCTTCCCGCTGTCCCCACCTATGCCCATCCTTCCCGCAGTGGACACGGCTGCTCCTTGCTCTGAGCCAGCTGGCCAGCACTTTCTCTCTCTCTCTCTCTCTCTCTCTCTGTCAACTTACCTTACTGAATCTTCTATTAATTTAACCAAGTGATACGGCTGATAGTTCTACCCTACAAAAATGCAATCACATACGGCTCCACCCAATACTAACCTAGGGCTATCTGGGGATCTGTCTAGTCACCTTCTCCTCTGCCGGACTACGATTTTGGAGAGGCAACTATGTTTACATCTCTGGACCCCTCGAAAAGATCCGGCAGCACACAGGTACGTGTGCTCAAGAAGCAGGTGCTGTACTCAATTTCAGCCCGGCTGGAGCCTATCGTGACAGCTGCTTCCTTGACTGCCGACCCTGTCGGGGGCTTTAGACAGGAATGTGCACGCTGTTCCTCAACTCCTCACAACCACCCTGTGAGGTAGGTATTGTCATGCCCATTTTACAGAGGAGGAAACTGACTCAGAGACGTTAAGGAGCATGCCCAAGGTCACACAGCTAGTAACTGGCGGAAGGGGAATAGGGACCAGGTCTCGGTCGACTCACGATGCTGCTGTGTGGACTCGTTTGCCTGTCCAGACATTCCCTGGTACTCTATAAATGGGGTAGAGATTTTAGGGGGCATAAAGAGACCTGGGGTCCAAGAAGGGCTATTTCACAACAGAGAAATATCATTCTGATTGCCTTTTAAAAAAGAAAATGTCTATGCCCTTTGTATGCATGTGATGACTTCTCTACTCCAGTCTTTAAAAGGGTTTATATGAAGAAACAAAAAGTGCCATAAATAAATTCTTCACCCTTCTTAATCCTGAATAACAGAATTCAGGACTAAGAGCATGAGACTGAACTGAGCACAAAACCCAATATCTTATGTTCTGATTTCATCAAATAGCAGCAGAATGAGCATAATGGATGCTAAAGACTCTGGGAGACAGCAAATCGATGGAAATAAAGGGCGAATTCTATAAACAGCAACTGTGTTTCCAGAACAATTTACATGGCTACCATATTACCTGGTCCTCCCATAGTGGCAGCAGGGTGGGGGTGGAGGGGGGGGGAGGGTGTCCAGGAGGATTAAAACCATCCAAAGGCCACATGAACTGCCCAAATGGGAAGGGGTCACATGGCCTGCAAGCTGGTGATACTCCAGGGTCTTAGCTGGCTGCAGCTGTCCCTGTGTCTGGTCTTGGAAAGCCACCATTGCCGGAAGCCCCGAGGTCTGCCCCCCAGAAAGGGCAGCCCAAGCTCCCAGAGGTAGCCCTGGTTGCCCATGCCTGGAGGTCTCTGGTCTCCGTCTGGGAAACAGAACGCCCCACTCTGCACTTCCCCGCACAGCGCTCATTTGTAAACAGGAATGTGAGTCATTAGACAAGCAGGAGTCCATTTTCAAGATCGGCCCAGCTTTACAACTAAGGTAATCTCATTCTGCCTTGTCACAGCGGTGACTCACCTTACTGTCTCCCATCAGAGGTGACATGGTTTAACCCTCCAACTGTTCCTGGAAGGAACCCAGCAATATGAGGGTTGAAATCCCTGTCTGCTCACTCAGTTTTCTAACAAGGTGCTGAGAGCAAAGAGGCAAGGCCCCCAAGGGCAAGTGTCCCAGAGGAGTTTGGGAAAGAAATATATCTAAGGTTACCATAGACCACGGCATCTTTATTGTCTTCCCATGGCCTTTCCTCGGGTCTATACTCCCACAGGGGCCTGTGGCTTATGTGGATATGTTACTTACACACACACACACACACACACACACACACCCCTCCATCTAAAACCCAGATCTGCCATTCCTGGGAACCTCAGAGCCAAATCTGCAGGTCATTTCAACCAATTCTGTAGGCGCTCCTAGCTTCGAAATGTGTAAAATTATCCTTATTCCCTTCTTGTCTTCTGGGCGTACCCTGCTTTTCTTTTTTTCTCATTTCTTTAAATGTTCATTTCCAATCTTTTGGTATAACGTAAAGTCTTCTAAGCCACTTCAAATTTGGAGGATAAAAAAAAATGGCTTCTAAACAAATTCAAATGTATATACAACTACAAAATCATTTTGTGCTGAGAAGGAGCTGTAGCCGAATCTCCCCTTAATAAATATATAACTCATCAACGGATCCTAAAGATTAGAAAGCAGGCATCCACTGAGTTTTATGCTCCACAACCATTCGTGCTTTTTCTGGTACCAGTACCTTGAATTACTTAGGAGGTACAACCCCAACTCTCAAGCCATGTGGACCCCTCAGTCCAACTGCACTCAACACATCACATCCCCGTCCACAACCACTGGTTCAGACGATAAGATCTCTCTGGACTTCAATCTGTCTTCATTAGGTGATATCAACCCAGAGCCAAGGAGAGAAATGGTGTCCTGGTAAATGGGGGCCCCTGGATCCAGCCATGCCTGATGCATGCCACCCGTGTACTTCTTTGTTAGGAGTTTGGGGTCAATACACTTATTTTGCTCACGTCAGTTTGGATTGGGTTTGGAGAGAGAGAGAGGCATCTTGACTGGAGTAGTCTAGGTCACCTTAATCAGATTAACCTCAATAATTACCCATCCACGGATCAAGGGGTAATGTGGAAAGAAATGGAGACACTTCAGAAAAAGTAAATGAAAACGTCCGTGAGTTTCATGGTCCTGGCATGATGAGGAGACTATTATAAGGCAGTATTTTGGAACAGGCACCTGGCCCCTTTTTAAAATAAGAATGAATATGGCTTGTGGCCTGGGATGGAGAGAGGGGCCCTGAACCACAACACCTACAGGAACTGACACTCTGCCCCCCTGCTCCTCTGGTGCCTCCGATGTCACTGGCTACGCTGCCCTAAGATGTGGTCTCCAGCAAGCAGGAGCCACGAACACTTAACAGCACCAGATCGGCCTCCCAGCTTTCTCCGGAGGCACCGCCTATTTGTGACAGACGATTTCGAAAGACACATTTCGTCTGGAGAAGGTGAAGGTACGAAGCTGTGGCATGTTAAGAGAGAAGGCAGACGGAGCGGATGGCGGGTTTCAATTTCACTGGTGACTCAGCACCTGATGACATGGGGTGCTGACCAGTTCTGGGCCACGGCCACCCGGATCAAGACTCAAGATGTGTCACCAAAAAAGTTGTGGTGACATTGTGTATTCTACTATTTTGTCTCTTTGTGAGCTTATAGCTCCTTCCACAAGTGGTTGGGCAATATTTAAATATTAATGCAGCAGAATGGAACCCAATGAGCTAGAAAGTACGATTTGCTTTGCCAGGAAAAATAAAAAGGAAAGGAGGAGTTGAAAGCATTTAAAAAACAAAAACCCGAAAAAATATGAAAGCCTCCAGAGATAAAGATTTCGCATGAAATAATGTTATTCAGATCCAATATGGTGAACAGCTGCTACTGGCTGTTGGGAGAATTGTGAGCCCACCTCTTAGAAAGAAAAAACCAGAAGTTTTAAATTCTGTCTCAGAGAAGTTTGATGTGATGGTTAATTTTATGTATTGACCTGACTATGCCATGGGGTGCCCAGATATTTGGTCAAACGTTATTCTGAGTGTTTCTGGGGTTTGGGACAAGTTCAACATGAAAACTGACAGACTAAATAAAACCGATGCCCTCCGTAATAATGGGGGTGGGCCTCATCTAATCAGTTGAAGGCCCGAATAACAAAAGGCTGATTCTTCCCCCCAAAGAAGGAGGAACTCCTCCTTTTAGCCTGGCTGCCTTCAAGTGGAGCATAGGTTTTCTATGCCTTCAGACTCAAACTGCAACCTTGGCTCTTCCAGGGTCTCAAGCCTGTCAGCCTTTGGACATGAACTACACCATCAGCTCTCTTGGTTCCCCGGCCTTCAAAAGCAGACTACACTACATCACAAGCTCCCCCATGTCTCCAGCTTGCCTACTGCAGATCTTGGGACTTGCCTGTCTTCATAATCGTGTCAGTCTTACAATAAATCTCCTTATACATACACACGCGCACACACACACACACACGCACATCCTATCAGTTCTGTATCACCCTAATATATTTGGGTTGTATTTTTTTATGTGTTTTCTCCCCCCAAGCAAGAGGGAAAGGATTATTTGTGGGTCTCTAGAAGAAACCAGAATTGTGAATTTCTAAGACCCAATGAAATGGGTCTTAGAAATCATGTAATCAATTTCTTTCACGATTTTATTTTAAATCTCTACGTCTAGACATAAAAGGACCTACCCAGGACTATACAGAGAAGAACAAAGCAAAACCGAGACTTTAAAAACTAGGAGTTCAGGGTTCTATAGAGAACATGGAAGAATCGTATTTTGAAAGTGCAGCATCTTTGGAGGAGTAAGAAATCCATTTGCGAGAAAAGCACTGGTAAGAGCCATTCCGTTAAAGAAGCAAACTAGCAAAATGACAATTTTTTTTTAATTGCTAAGAGGGGAAAATCCTCACATCTCTTTATCACGTATTCACATATACACCCATGCATACAAACAAGGACGCCAGAAAGCAAATAAGCCACAGCAGCCACCTATCCAACCGTCTGACCCGGTAAGTAAAGCCCACATACACATTTGTGACCTTGGAAAGAGAGTTCAGGTCTGCACGGGTCACGCTGTTCTAGCTTTAACCTCCATCAATAATTCTCACCTCCTGAAGGTGAGGTAACTCTGGTGGGGACTAATTACATTTGAAATACGTTGTCAACCAACTTAACACAGACGCAAAGAAAACTGTAATCAGAGCTACAAACAAGCCACCGTTTTTGTCATTAAATGGTAAACCCAAACCACGACACTGTCGCTGACGTGGCAGGTGGAAAGTAACGTCTGATGTTCACGATCATGTTCCAAAACTGGGAGTGTGTGTGAGTGACGAAGTGTGAGAGTCTACAGGTGCATATGTGTGGGCACACGTGTGTATATTTGTGTGCACGCACACGTAGGCGGATGTCATTGAATATGGAAGCCAATGGCCCATGGCCGGGAATGGCTAGTGGACAGCTCACGTACTGAGACTCCTTCTTCCCGTGCCATCGTCGGTGACCCTGAGCCATCCTGCTCGGAGGTGGCATGGGGCAAAACATGATCACCGTCCCTACACTCAAGGGATAGAATGAATGACGTCAGCCTTGGCCCTCAGGGACCACATCGTAGTGAGAAAGACCAGGATCCAAATGGAAGGCAAAACAGGATGGACCCAGAAGAAACCCGTGTCAATTGCATCCCTACACTCGCCCTTGTACACAGCACAGGTCACCTCTTGTCAACCTCAGCACAGAAACAGATGCAGGGCCTCGGAGTCGCTGCCACCTACCTCGCTGTGCGCCCCGCATTTCTGAGGGCCGGTTTGTCACGTCACTTGAGGGTGCCCTCTAAGGGCCCTGCCCACCACCCACAAAAGCTCCAATTCTGCAGGGCTAGCAGAACACAGAGGAGGGGAACTCATGAGGTGCTCAAATGGCTCTCAGTACAAATCCAATGCGCCTCAATTTCTGGACATGGCCCTTATATAACAAGGGGAGACTTGCCGAAGAAAGTTATATCCAAGGAGAAAAGGCGACACGTGGGCAGGAAAGCTTTCTTTTACGAGATAAAAGCTTCACATGGCCCAGAAAAATATTTTAGGGATATGGTATCATGAATGGGGTTTGAAGCGTCATTTCAAAAGATGCTTATTGGTTAAAAGAAAATGTTGCCAACCTGCTTTGTTTCCTGGGAGAAAAAAAAAAAAATACTTCAAAATAACAAATGTTGAGAAGCTGGAAATAAAACATATATAGTTTTCATTACAGTATCATAAACAACAAAGGGAAAGTGCGTATAAAATAGTTTATTAAACTGCTTCGAATTCTGTGTCCCTCTCTTCTCCTCTCTCTCTGCCCCTCCCCCACTTGCTCTCTGTCTCTTTTTCTCTCAAAAATAAATAAACCTTAAAAAAACTAAAAATAAAAGTTTATTAAAGAGTTTAGGATAAAGTAAAAATAACTTACTTGGGTAATTCTGAACAAGAGATACTTTTACTTTTCAGCTGGTATGAACACTAAATGAGCTTTTTTTTCAATCTTTTTTAAACATTTATTCATTTTTGAGAGACAGAATGTGAGCGGGGGAGGGGTAAAGAGAGAGAGACACACACACACACAGAATCCAAAGCAGGCTCCAGGCCCTGAGCTGCCAGCACAGAGCCCAACATGGGGCTCGAACCCACGGACCACGAGATCATGACCTGAGCCGAAGTCAGGACACTTAATTGACGGAGCCACCCACACGCCCCCTAAATGAGCTTTTTTTAAGTAAAGGTCAAGGCTCTACTGGGACGTAAGGTAATAACTCCAAATGGCTAACCTTAATATTGGTAAATTAGCCAAGGCACGCAAAAAAATGAATGAAGTTCTAACGGATGTCGCTGGAACACTCCGTGAAGTCTTTTCTGAGGCCATCCTAATTCCTTGGAAAGCCAGACACAAGTGGAGTGCCAGTACATCCCTCCCATCTGCCTCCTCAGGCAGTGACGAGGTTCCGCGCTGACCTCAGCACATGGCAAGGGAAGCTTCTCCCTGCAACCAGGCTGCGTAGCCGTGATCCGCGTATGGATCTGAGAGTCCCTGCCCCTAAACGTGTAATCTCTCCAGACAGACAAAATGCCGATGAGCTCAAGAAAAACCATGCTCAGCAACTAACTTCGAGAGAACGGGAGCTGATCCACAAGGGCAGGCGTAAACTATCAGCCCGTGCACCTCGCCCAGCAACGACTACGAGGGAAGAGCTGGAGGTAGAAGCTGGCGTCCAAGAACCACAGGCTGCAGAAGGCTGTGTGAATCCAGCTAATAGAGGGTATCCAATGATGTGCCTTTGATGAGATTCCTGCTAAAGGGAGGTTCCTTGTCCCAGACTAGCGTTTGGGCAGGCATGCGGGTCCCTATCGGGCCACCTTGCGCCAAGAGCAGCACTGCGCAAACTCCAGGAGGCAGGGGGCGGGGCGCTGGCTAGCACTTGGCAGCGTCTACCAGCCAATCCTCTCCTTAAAAACCAGCAGAGCTCCTACAGGGGCTGGGTGTGCCTGGGGATCTAGCTCCCACTCAGGCAATTTGGAGCACTTCACTCTGCGAAAGAAAGCAGTGTTGGTAAACAGCACCCCCCTCCCCTCTCAATGGAGCCCAAATGTTTTAAAATGCAAATAACAGGTTTCTGGAACAGCCCTGGAATCTCCCCTGGAAATGTTTCATAATTCACCTCTTGTTAGCCACAGGAGCCCCAATTACATTTCTTCTTTTCTCATTTCCACTAACCAATTATTAGCATTAGATACCATACTATTTTCTGCTAATATGTTTCCTGACAACATCAAGCTCTGGAGGGTCTTCTTGGTGCAGTAACTGAGTAACTGTAAACAAGGGCGGATTGATGAGAAAACGTTATTTAAACCTTCTCAGTATTTATGAAAGCAAACCATTTCAGTTGAAATGCACTGTACTAATTGCACAAAAATTTGTTAAATTGACATAGTTTGGTAAAAAAAAAATTCTCCCCAAATATTATGAGAGGAGGGATCACATTGGAGGGATGGAAGGATATAAACATTCACAAGCAACAGATTCCTGCAGGCAGGACGGATCCACATGCCATCTCATTCAGAATGGGGAAAGGTACTCGACAATTTGGGGAAAGGCTGGCCAGCTCCATTCGCTAGCATCCCTGGTTCCAAAATGACACCGGCCCCTTTCTGTCATCCCCAGAAAGAATCACGCTATTGTAAGATAACTTAAGAGGCCACCACTGTTGTCATCGGGCACAAGCCTGGGGCAACCACAGTGGGTCTAAGGGCGGTGGTGATGCGGCAGAAGGCAGAATTGTTTTTCTCAAAGTGGACCTTGCCTGGTCAGCTGCTCGTGTTAGTACAAGTCAGGTTAAAGAGAACCTCGAGAGGGGTGCCTGGTTGGTTCAGTTAAGCGTCCGACTTCAGCTCAGGTCATGATCTCGCAGTTCATGAGTTCAAGCCCTGCATCGGGCTCTTTGCTGTCAGCAGAGTCGCCTTCAGATCCTCTGTCTCCCTCTCTCTACTCCTCCCTCCCTCTCTCTCAAAAAGAGAGAGAGAGAGAGAGAAACTTGAAAGAGGAAAAAATTCTAAATATGTGTTTGTGTGTGTGTGTGTGTGTGTGTGTGTGTGTGTGTGTGTGTGTGTAAGGCAACAGAGACAGTACACACGTGGACTGGAGGAGTCAAACCATCTTATTCCTGTTTCTTCCCAGCACTAAATGGACGGACCCACCTGCTAACGTATAGAGCCCAGAATAACAACCACAGAGCGTCATTTAGATGGCTCTGAAAAAACACCTGATTTTCAGGGTTCTCTCAAAGACCATTAAGGGTGCCCTGCTTCTTAAAGCGAAACTCATCTTCCTAGGTCCAACCTGCGCAGCCAATAAAGAAAAGAAAAAAAAATCACATTTCCCTTGAAGAGTTTCTCCTCAGAGTACGTACGGGACATTAATGCCCAAAACAGTCGTGGAGGCTGGTGATCAGAAGTGGTTACAAGGCAGCTGACCCCGGCTGGGTTTTGCACCCTGAGCACAGAGACTCTGCCCTCCGCCACACCAAGCCACAGCACAGACGGGCAGCCAGCGTGTCAAATCTGGACAAAGTGTATTTTCCTCTCTCCAGCATGTCAACATACCTGGGCCTCTGAATATTTACAACAGGTAAAACCAACAACCAAAACATGAACAAACAAGCAAACCGCAGACAGAGCAAAAAAAGACTCCCCAGGCTGGAAAT
The DNA here is from genome assembly GCF_024362965.1 of Panthera pardus. Classification (NCBI taxonomy): domain Eukaryota; kingdom Metazoa; phylum Chordata; class Mammalia; order Carnivora; family Felidae; genus Panthera; species Panthera pardus. Next base: position 69,421,308 of record NW_026526788.1, on the reverse strand, counting down.
AACCTCACCTGATCACAATCTTTTGGATGCTATTTGCGCGATTAGCACCAGAGGAGAAAATGAAGACAAAGGAGATAGTACCATCAGGGGCGTGCCTGAGTCACTGGAGATAATGTCTTAATCCTTGGCCAACCCAGAGAAAAAGTCACCAGCAATAGTTACTACTTTACCAGATGAAAAGCCTTGCGCTTCAGAGGGACCACGACTGTCCGGTCATGTTCACCCAACATTTGGTTCCAGGTAGAATCTGTTGAGGTTATTAGTATTTGCTCAAATATGAAGACCACCCACAGACTTGGAAATCTGTGCCCTGTAACAGTATTCAGCATAAGAGCACTTCCCCAAAAAAGTGGGGGGGGGGGGGGGGATAATTTTGCAAATTAAAGCAAATACGGTCTAGCTTCTATTTTTAAAATTCTGAAGTTTACCATCAGCTGATGAGTAGATCAACACAATGTGACCTATCCACGGGATGGAATATTATTTGACTATAAAAACGTAATGAAATACTGATAGATGCCACAACGTAGATGAATCTTGAAAACATGCCAAGTGAAAGAAGCCAATCACAGAGGACCACATACTGTACAATCTTATGGGTATGGAGTTTCTGGGGCACCTGACGCGCTCAGTGGGTTGAGCGTCTGACTTCGGCTCAGGTCATGATCTCGCGGTTCATGAGTTCCAGCCCCGCATCCAGCTCTGTGCTGACAGCTCAGGGCCTGGAGCCTGCTTCGGATTCTGTGTCTCCCTCTCTCTCTGCCCCTCCCTCGCTCACCCTCTGTCTCCCTCTCAAAAATAAATAAAATCAAACAAAAACAAAAAACAAAATAAAAATACAGAGTTTCTTTTGGGGAGGACGAAAATGTCCTAAAACTGCGGCCAAAGGTCAGAAAACTGTACATACACCCAAAACCATCAAATTGTACACTTTAAACGAGTGAACTGTAATTTAAAAAAAAAAAAAATTCTGGGGGCGCCTGGGTGGCTCAGTCGGTTAAGCATCCGACTTCAGCTCAGGTCATGATCTTGCGGTCTGTGAGTTCGACCCCCGCATCGGGCTCTGTGCTGACCACTTAGAGCCCGGAGCCTGTTTCGGATTCTGTGTCTCCCTCTTTCTCTGACCCTCCCCTATTCATGCTCTGTCTCTCTCTGTCTCAAAAATAATAAATAAAAGTTAAAAAAATTAAAAAAAAAAATTCTGATGTTTCCATTGGCATAATTGCCATGATCTTATCTCTAACTGCTTTTTATTTGAATTCTGAGCACACTTCGTTTGAAACAAACGCACAACTCTGGGAAACAGGCAGGATAAGAATTATTATTCCCATTTTACAGGAAGCAGAGGTCCAGAGAGCTTCTATTTTATTTCCACTGGCTGGCTAGGTTTCCACAGGGCACAGGGAGGAGTGTAAATTCGGGAGGGAAAGGGTGGGGTCATAGGCCTTATCATCCCCCAAATCAGGGAGGGATTGATAACCAGCTCTTGCCCGACGTCTAGAAATTTATATGGTTGCGTCATACACACATGCTACTAAACAAAAGACATTTGAAAATGGCACCTGGATTACTGGAATGCAATTTTCTCAGTAGCATGAAATTCAGGTTAAACAATTTAGCTCAAAAAGCAGGGGAGGGGGAAGAGTCATTTCTTGAGTCGATATCCGGTAGGGTGAAAATACACCCAATTAGATGTGGCCATATAATTTTCACATCAAACATCCTGTGCTCCCAAAGGCAACTAATGGCACAGCTTGCTGTGGATTTTCCCAAGTTTTCAAGAACAGTGACAGCCCTCTTCAACAAAGCCATTTAACATAACAGAAGGTTAAAGTGGGAACCACAAACACTTGCTTTTCTTAATTTACACCTTTCATTTACTTCCCCAGAAATGTCACGGAGGAGCCACGAAAAATTTATGATGCGTTGTCAATAGACGGTTCCTTGTAAGAACAGGATTTAGAAAGCAAAATGGGAATTCTAGAACGTAATCTGGCGCTACACCTTGAAAGGCAGACAAACAAAAACTTTTGAGTACTCTAGGAAGAGCAGGATGATTTGTTTTGGGTCTCTCACTTGGAAGAAAACAAAAGATGATTACAGGAGCGGAAGACTAAGGTTTCTAGGGTTTCGAGAAATGCAAATGGACTGACTTCACACGCTCTCTCTTCCACTGACCAGGTAGATCTAAATGAACCCACTGCGGGACCACGGCAAACAAAACACGGCTCAAGGGGCTATTCTCTGTGTCACAGGCCTTTTTGAAGCCTGAGAAGCTACTAGTTTTTAGATCATCACGTTCATATAGTTGTAACGCTTATTGGTTTTTTTTTTAACTACTCTAATAAACCACCAAGATATTTTTAAGTACACAAGACAACTGGCAAAAAACAGAAACAACAAAAAACAGATTAACCTAAAATGCAGACCCGCAGATTGGTATGTCACTTATTTTCAAATATTCTTTCCCATACCTGAGCCTGTGCTTTCGTTTCAGGAGGGAGGCTGCTCAATAAACACTGACGTTAAAGCAGGATTTCTCAACCTCAGCACTGCTGACATTTGATCATCCTTTGTGGTGGGGGCTACCCTAGCAACATCCCTACCACCCACTAGGTGACAGTAGCATCCCCTTCCCAGCTGTGACAACCAAAAATGCATCCAGACGTTGTCAAAGGTCTCCTGAAGAGCAAAATCACCCCGGCTGAGAACCGACGAGCTACAGGTAACTGGTCTGAAAGTATTCCTCTGGCATGGACTGACACAGACGCTCTCGCCTGAAAAAGTACCCAGATCACCGTAGCAGCAACAGCAAAATCATCCAACCCTAATCCAAATCCTCCAACAGCCATCGGGAAATGCCGAAAAATATGGTGATGCAAATGTGCCCGTGAGCCCCTCAGTGACTAGCGTGTCGCCTTCGGCTATGTCCAAGGTCCCGGGAACCCTGCAACGATTTTAATACCGTCCCTAACGTTGTCATTTACAAACGTATGAAGGGACAGTACTAGAAAGATCAGTGCGTGCCTCAAGGTGGAGAGAAGGGGTTCCAGTTGTGTTTAGATCTCTTTAAAATCACAGAGCTTTAGTAATCTGCTGATCTATAATAAATAAGCCAGTCCCCCAAGAAAACTCAAGCTAATCCCTTTCCAGAGTGCGAGGAGTCTGTTGGTAGCCAGCTGGCAAAACCATGACATTTTTACCTCTCATCTCCTTAATGAAAGAATTCCGATCTATAAAATAAAAACTGAAGCCCAAGTTTAATTTATCAATCTAGAATGTTCTGCATTAAGCAGAACAAGGTCGCATTTTGTGCTCCGGGAAGAGAAAGGCACCATCATCAACACCCTCGCTGACCTTTGAGGGATTAGTCAAACTGACCATCCTCTTAATGCCACGGGTAAGTACTCCCCTGCTGACCAGCACCGGCCAGCTCACCAGCGATGGGACACGAGAGACAAGAGCAGCACTGGATGCAGGGGCACGAGCCCCAGGCCCGTCGTGAGCCCCCGGTGCCTCTGGTCCAGAGCACGGAAATGCTACAGCGCATCCTCATTCCTGGGGTGTGGTTTGTTTTCTGGATGTCGTGCCAGCAGCTCCCGCCCCGAGCCATCCAGGCCAGTGGGATGGGCGGCAGTCTGGCTCAGTGACTCATGCCCAGGGCCCACAGGTTGGGAGGCTTGCGAGAATGGAAACGGCAGCCGGAAGCAGCTCGGAAGGGAAGAGTCAAGGACATCTTGTGACCATTTCAACCCAAACGTCTTCGTGATCACATCAAAACCTAGGCTTTCAGGGTTGACAGTAAGCACCGTACTTCCTCTACAGGCCCCAAGAGGTACGTAAGGGAGCTGGCTGTCTAGGCTGGAAAGGCGCCTGCTTGAAGGACACAGAGACACCGCCCCCCGCACCCTGCCAGGTGGACAGGGCAGGACCGTATGCTGCCCTGGACTTCCATCCACACCCAGGCCACCTGGCTCTGCCCTACGGACACACGGCTGGTCACCAGCATCCTAGGGGCTGTGTCCGCCTCTGGGGACACGAACAGTGTAGTCACTCTGGCTCAGGGGCCAAGCTCGTCACTCAGCACTTAACACCTGAATTTATTAAGAAACTTCAAGAACCCTGGTCTCTGCATTTTTCCCCCCAAGACACCAGAAAGGTCTTGGACCCAGTGCCAACCCCCACACCATCACCCTGACATATACAGGGAAGCACACCGTTTGTTCTTTTTCCACCCAAAAGGCAGGAAACAACGGATGGCTAGAGATCAAGGCGAGATCCAAGCCATGAGCCCCCACCAAGTCACCTGCCAGGAAATAAAAACTTCTCATATTCCACTGCCAGCTTTCCAAGCAGGAACATTTGTATTGGTCCCTTTTATTTAACTCGCTTATAAGCAAGCGACTGATTTGCAAAGCACTTTACCCCCGGGCCAGCCCCCCGACCCACAGGAACCCACTCATCTTGGGAGAGGTGACAGGCCTGCGTGGATCTACACCAGTGCGACCTGCCTGATACAGTTTACATCATCACCAAGCCAGGCCGGCGAGGACCAACCTCAGCAGGACAGGCAGCCAGCTCAGTGGCCGTCAGCTGACGCATAACCTGCACCGCTGTTTCGGGCCCCGCTTGGGTGTCAGTTCAGACACCAGCAAGGTTTGGTCCTGTGCCCGGTCTCAACACCGATAACATTCCTTATGGCTGCTGCACCCGGAACGGAAAAGGTGAAAGGCTCCCCCATCCGCAGTGTGAACCAGGGGAGGAAATCGGGGCGGGGGTGAGAATAGGCAAGGGAAAATGAGAGGTTTCTGAAACTCCCCTGGAGTCCTTTGGCACCAAGGGGCCGGGGACCGGTCTCCACATCTGCTCTAACATCCCCAAACGTCACAAAAGACAGGCCCTCCAGCTTCGCCTGCCCGGCGTACCTTCAAAGCCGATCTTGTCCCTAGCGGTGAATGCCAGGTAACCTCATTCCCTACCCTCCTCGGGCAGCATGTAGCCCTCTCCCTACTGGCACTGGAGCCACCAGGTATTAAAAGGAAGGGGTCTGTTCCATCCAAGGCCCACATCTAACCCACCAAGCATTTCACTACTAATTCCAGCATCCTCGTTTGTACTCAAAAGTTCGCTTGGGTGTTCCTATCGTCTGGCTTCTTGTGGCACACAGGGTCACGAGACAGCATGGAAGAAGCCAAAGGTCATGAAATGCCAGTAGACCAAGGTGCGAAGAGGATAGCTTGGACAAGCTCCCATCAATAGCTTCCCCATTTCTCTAAGTGAAAGGAACAATCACAAAAGACCCCACATCGTAGGATTCCACTCACATGAGAAGCCCAGACTAGGCAAATCCATAGACACAGAGAAGACCTGAGGGGCTATCTAGGACGGGAAGGAACTGGTGAAAATAGAGAGTGACTGCTAATGGACATGGGGGGCCAGGAGGTGGAGTGATGGTTGCACAATTCTGGATATATGACAGCCGTGTATACTTCAATGGGTGAACTGGATGGTCCGTGAATTATATTTCAATAAAGCTATAGGGAAAAAAAAAAAAGTCTTCTCACGTAAGCCATAGCAAACATGGGCTTTCAGCTTTCCCTTGTTGAGAGACGCCTTCAAATACGGTCTTGGGGCAGGGGGCACCTGGGCGGCTCGGTCGGTTGAGCATCCGACTCTTGACTTCGGCGCAAGTCACGATCTCCCGGTCTGTGAGTTCGAGCCCTGCATCGGGCTCTGTGCTGACAGCGCGGAGCCTGCTTGGGATTCTCTCTCTCCCTCTCTCTCTCTGCCCCTCCCCTGCTCACTTGCTCGCTCTCTCTCTCAAAATTAAATAAGTAGACATTTTAAAAAATACATAAAAATAAAGTGCCGTCTCGGGGACTAAGAGCAAAGACCATCTGGAGGGTCCCTGGCACATAATCTGGGTAAGTTATGAATCTGCTTGAGACTCAGGTGCCTCATATGGGAGGTAACAGTACCTACTCTAAAACGTCATGAGGATTCCATTTAAAGGCGCCTGTAAAGAGTCTAGCACAGGGGACACGGCAGGCACTCGACAGAACACACACATCTTTCTCAGAGAGAAGAATGAGCAGCTACCTTCACCTCAACCCTGTTGCTCTTCCCAGCGTTCTTTCCTCACTTTCAATATAAGACTCTGTCCAACTTAAAAAATAAATAAAAGCCCAAGGTTTGGGAACTCAGGAAAGGCCGTATCTGCACTGGCAGGTCCTAAAAATACACAACACAACTGTTCCTGCAGGGCTGTCCTCTCAGAAGACCCTGCCCTATTCAGCAGATGGGCCAGAGCAAACAGCCTGGGGAAGATACCCGGAATTATACTGGATTCTGTAAATGGAGGCGTTCATAACCGGTTCTTAGCTCGACACAGTTTAGCCCTTATGGTCTCCTTAACAAGGGAAGGGAGAAAATTAACGAGGAACATCTAGTAGATACCAAAGGGCTGAGAATTTCACACCACTCACTGAGTGCAAAACTCAATTACTAATTAATAACTGTTTAAAAAAGTGACTGACTCCTGCAAATTCCCCCAGAGACCTCTCTAACACCACCCAGTCAAGCGATCCAGTGGGAACTGCCGTCTTCTTACATGATCGCCCTCCTCTCCTGGCCTCATTGATTCAGAAACAGCACCAGACCCAAGCCAGAATCTTGCCCCAGAACTTTGTCTCAGTAAATCTGGGGCAAGAGTCCCACCAACCTTCAGCTGAAGGTGAAAGCCCATGACACTACCCTTCCTCTGGACCTTCCGAAGGTCCAGAGCTTCAATAGAAGCAAAAGAAGACAACAAGGAGAGAGAGAGAGAGAGAGAGAGAGAGAGAGAGAAGGGACACACTTGTAGGTGTCCAATTACTCCACTACGGGAGGATTTTTTTTTAGGTTTTCAAGAAATGGAGACAGGATTCCAGATTAAGTAAATTTTCTACAACACGCAGGTACTAAGGAATGGGGCCGAAACCCTCGGCCCGCCTAACTGGCTCCAAAGTCTTGGTTGGTCTGTTTTGCTACAGCATACCAAGCCACTGCTCCTACTAAAATGCTCTGCCCTGAACAAGGCCCCAGAGCATCCACGGAGGCCCTTAGAGGTTTCACAAGGTTGTCTCCGAATACGCATGTGCACCTTCGAACAAGTCAGCTGCAAACACGGAAGGTGCCTTCTCCCACGTAAGCACCAACATGATTAAATGTGGACTCCTGGAGGCCTGTGGCTTTGTGTGTGACAACAGGCATGTGGATATGGCCCCCACCCCCCACCCCCACCCCGCCACAACAGCTCTATCGCTAGAGATAACGGAACACGGGGCTTCGACACTGCAGATGTTAAAAGACAAGGAAGACACCACACCCACACCATCTCTGTAGAATTTATGCTCAGAACACGGCGTCAGAAATTAGCAAACGGACCTCTCCACAAAAAGCATCAAGCACTAGTATTCTCCACAGCTGGTTTCATGAGGAATCTCAACCGGGTTGACTCATCAGCCCTTGCAGATCTCAATGTTAACAAGCAGATGTGAGAACAGGGGAAGGAGATGCCCTGGGTGAACACACTAAGCCCCAACTGTATACACAGTCTCTCGGCACGCAGAAGATCGTACTGGTCTACTTAATTAGGCACGTCCCAAGTCTATTTGTGAGGAATGCCTGAGTGTTGAGTTGTTTGGACTGCCCCCAGCACATCCTCCTGGAAGGCTCCTCTGACTTAGGCAAACAGAAAGAAACAGCTTTCTGTTAGAGACACGCTTCCCCCTCTGAGCTAGACACGCCATTGGTAGTGCCTACCACACCCATCACCGCTTCCAAGGGGGTCTACCCCACCCTGTACCACGTGACAGCCCCTCCCTGCTAACTGGACCGGAGGCAGCATCGTACCCAAGGACAGCCAGCCAAGGCTGGGCAGTGGTCAGTGATGTCAACGGGCACAGACACACCATCCCAACAAGGGTGAGCAGGGCCAAATTCTTGTTCTTGGTTTTTTGGGGTTTGTTTTGTTTTGTCTTCTGGGGTTTTTGTTGTTGTTGGTTTTTTAACTGCTAACTCAGAAAGAACTGGAAGCCAAAGGGAAAGGGATACAAAGAAGGAACCTACGAGGTGGATGGGCCAAGGTGGAAGAGAGCGTGGAGGTTCCGCAGAGCAGGGCTGGCCTGCGGGCGGGCAGGTCCAGAGCAGGCACTCGAAGACGAGAAGAGAAGCGGCGAAGGCCCAAGTGTCAGGCAACTCTTCTGCTGAGATCCCTCCAACAGCCAGGGGTCCAGAAGAGACCCCATTTCCAGGCCTTCCAGAACCGACCTCCAGCAGCACCTGTTTGTGGTGACTCCTGTCCGTGTCTCTGCAAGGCCCGGATGCCAAGGCAGAGCATCTCGCTCTTGATTCCATGGGTAGCCTTATAATAAACTCCACATGACTCACAGTGACCAATCTCCATCCCCACAGTCCCCAAGGCCCACGTCCCACCCCTCTCCTGACGTCCTGGATCACTCACAAGGGCTTCTGGGTAAGCACCGTTCAGGTGGGCCAATCTCTAGCTAAACAAATTAAGTCTCCATCAACTGTCAACAGTGAGCAAGGGCATACAAAACCTTTTTGTACAAAATAAATTACCGCGTTTTACTCAGTCAGAGCATTATGTCCAAAATGGGAAGTTGGTGTAAGCTTCATCAGCCTTTTTCTTTTTTTTAAGGAGAGTTAAATCTAGACTGTTTTCACATGTGATAAATGGTCTCCCAGGACTGTACCTCCTCAGCAGGTTTAATAAGGCACTTAAGATTTTAAAAAAATAATAACTTTCTGAAAGGGACTTCAGAGTTTAACTGAAGTCCATAAAGTTATATTAAATGTCATGGAGGAAGACTTGTACCCAGTTAAAGAGGTTTTTAAAGGGTACCCAGAGATTGAAAAGAGAAAAACAATTAGGAAAATCCTGGTTCTCAAAGATTATGAGGCTCTGTCCATTTTATTTTCCACTTTCTGGTCACAGCAGAGGACACAGATCATTGAATGCCTAAGTTTCCAGGCTATAACGGACCAAGAAAAAATCATACGTAACCGCTATTGTTTCTTTTTAACCCGTGAGGTTAAACACGCTAAGACCTGCCCGCAATTCACATGGCAAGTTTCTGGCAAGACTAACGCAAAAGACCAGGCTCACTGGGTCTGAGCCCAAGGAACCGTTCCTTTTTGCCCTGGAATTTAACTTTCAACACATTGAAAATTTCTGTGAAATCTAAACATAATTACATCAAAAACCTAGCATTACTTCTTATGAAATCTAACAGAAAAATATACTGCTTCTCAGAAGCTTCAGAAGAGAGCCCTGGCAACAGAGAAAAATTACAGCAGAGCATTTCTGGGGAGGAAAAGAGGTACAAAGAAGTTTGTGGATAATAAAATCACTTCCAACCCAAACTGACCCACATTTAAAAGTCCAGATCCAATTAATCTGACATTAGTCAATTCTGTGCTGCAGCCCAAGCATTTGAAAATTTACTTTGGGCTGAGTATTACCAGAAAATTCCTCTGCCAGTGGTCTGCAGTTCATTTCTTTGTATGACAACCTCAACGCCCAGAACTCCAGTCCTTCTGGAGCCCATCCTACAGGCTCTTAACTGGTGGATTTAGTTCAAGGTCCTCAAAGTATATATCATTGTCCAATTCACATAATATGTTAATAACCACGGGCTATTATGTTGATTTATTCAAAACCGCTCAGAGCAGAAATGCATATTCTTTGGGCCGTTCTTCCCCTGTACGTTCAAATGCATCACGCTTACAGTAAGGTTAATGTGTGGTGCCCATTCTTCCCAATAGAATACAAAAGAACGGCAGTACATTAAATACTCAAATATCACCTTCTGATGAGCTTCTGTACTCATTGTTCCCATTCATGCTGCAGCCTGGCTCCTTCCAACGGAGAGACAGGCTACAGAGAGGTTGGAATGTGGACAGACTTTCGACGGTGTGTTTATGGAGAGGCCAGCTTTGCACCGCAGCCCAGCCTCGTCACCCATCAATACTACCAGCAAACTCCCTTTAACGGTCAAAAAGGACATGAGAACTTGGGACTGCAGGATTGCAGAATAGCATCCTGCAAAATTGGTCTGCATGATCTTCGAAGTGCTGATATCTGGCCCGGTCATGTCTAATGACTCTGGTTTGCTTTCACTCTCTCCATGCAGCTTAAAAATCCTATGCCCTTATGTGATCAAAAGTGGGTTTGGAAGCTTCTTACGTAGCATCCTTCTGAAATGCAGAGCTCCAAACAGCACAGGTTTTACTCAAATTATATACTCACCCAGACACAGCTCCTCCCTTCTGAGACTCACATTATTTCTATGTTTTATTTCTGAAATTTAGATGCATATAACAGGTAGATAAATTTAACACAGCAGTGTTTCTTTCTTCCCCCAAAATTTGTTATTAGATTGAAGGCAGATCTTTCAGCTGATGATATATTAGAATTTAGAAAACATGGCGTTTGCAAAGAGTAATACTCATGCCCTTGACACCTGCATTTCTCTGACAGCTTCTTGCCATCATCACACACTGACACAAACCCAATACTAAGAATTATCATAGCCTTACAGGGATGCAAAAGACTTATCATCTGTAAAGCATGCCAAGTATTAATAGCATCCCCCCCTTCCTAAACATTGGGCAAAGCAACATCGTGTTTGAAAAGTGTTTATCGGACCACCTGACTCTTACAACATCTCTCACTCCCGACTACAACCCCTGAGGGAGATAGTTACGATGTTCCTCACTTTACCGTAAGGAAACGGGGAGATTGGAAACTTCCCAAGAACACGGCAAAGAGGCACCTGGCTAGTCTGAGAGAAAGCCAACATGTGCCCATCTCCAAAGTCAGTGCTCTCAGCCACTAGAACTGAAAGACAGTCCTGTCCTTCAGAAGCCACAGCTATCCCCATTCTGTACAGATGAATAAACTGAGGCTCCATATTAAGCTATCGATACAAAAAAAAAAAAAAAAAAAAAAAATCACACAACTGCCAAGTGGGAGCCAAATACTGTGTGAGTTTGGAGACAGGAAGTACTTCTTACGATGCACTAGACAAAAATACAGTACAGTCCCACATAATTCCCTTAAGTTTCAGGGAAGAAAAAAAAAAAAAAGATAAGACGTGTATCCTCTCCTTTGCATGCCGTGTGTATTTGGGATAAAGTCTCCACCTATAAGAACAGATGAGTTAATGTCCTCTTCTCTGCCCTCGACCCCACCCAAAAGATTTCCCAACTGTTTGGATATTCCATTTCATACTTCTAAACAGGAGGCTATTTTCCCCACGTTCAAATACAGGCCTCCCGCCAACCCGTGAGGTTGCCGCCTGACGGACGGCATTCACACGGGCCACACTGCCCACCCTGCCTTACACCGGGCTCCAGAGGAGTGACTGTTACCAGAGTGGCTGCAGCCTCTGGGGAGCCAGAGCCCTGCCAGGCCCAACTTCCCGCTCAAGGACTGGCAGGTCAAGGAACCTGGCGAGACTTCACTTTTCCCTCTGTGGAATGGGATTACCCTTCCCTCCTTCATTCAAAGCCTTCCGTTCATGGCACGAACATGTGGGGGAATGTGAAGGCAGAGCGTTATTTAGGTCAATGGTCATTAGAAGGAACAACAGTAATAAACAAGTTTAATTGCACAGCCTACTCCTCAACAAATTCTGGCTAGACACTGATTACACTTCAGCTGAAAATCTATGGGCCTGCCGAGAGAGGGGACGGAATTTCACTTTAAGGAATGACAAAATATTTTCCCAGGCCCTCAGCTGCTTCATTAATGCTTGCCTTATTTGGGGGGAAAGAAAAACTGGCTGAGCATCCGTGGTAGTTTTATATGCCGTGAACTGGCAATGTTTTGGAACAAAAAACAACTTTTGCACTAGGGTACTTATGGCATCATTATCGCATTTTCCAAGCCCCGGCTGCCGCACTGCCAGGGAGAGAAGGAAGGGGCCGGGGAACAGTAGTACCTTCACCAGCGGCAGGGCTGGAACAAGGGGGCTTTAGAATAAATCTTGGTCTGTGTGCGTATTTATGGCAAAATAACCCACGTGCATTTACCTTATAAAAGTGTTACAGGTAGGCATACTTATGTAATTTATTTAATGTTCTTTAACATCCATGCTTACTTGGGTTTCATACAATTTATTAAGTTTTCAGTCTGGCCTGCAGAAATGGGAAAAATAAAAGCAGATGTGAACGTACTATTTAAATGTTCACCAACCTCCTGCAAAGCCTGGAACCAGCTAAGAAATACCTCTGCGGCTGCCCTTCGGAGCCTGCCCTGGCTGTGTCCCTCCCTTCCACCCAGAGGACGCCTGTCCTTAACAGGTATGAGGGGCTCTGTGGCAGGCTTCAGTCAAAGGACAAAGATCTCAACAAAGGAAACCTTGATGACTGATTGGAAGCCGGGTGGACACCCCAAAGGAAACGGTCCCTGTTCAGGAGACTGAGAAGCAAGAGGGTACAGGCCTACCAGACCCGGTGGGTCCCCGACACGTCCCCGCCACCTCCCCACGTGGCAAGGTACTCGCCCCTCCCCCTCCTTCCTCCCAGGAGTTCCTGGAGGTGTCTCTTTCAGGAGCCCCATCACCCTGCAGGATCACATGCACGCGCGCACACATCACGAGCGAGCACGCACGCGTGCACACACACTTTCTCTTCTCCCTCCGCCTAACCTCCCCGTGCTTGGCCCTTCAGTTTAATATTTACCAAATCTCTTGGCAGAGTTCCCTTTCTGCTAAATAAAAACTCTTTCACTGCTCTTTTTTTGGCCCCTTTTTCTTTCTCCAGCCTCTGGCTCCTTGGGAGAGGCCCAGAATCAACCAATGGAGGAGTCTCCAGAGAAGCAAAGCCAGGGAGAGAGGGAGGCCTGGGGGGTAGCAGACTGGATTCGACAGCTTCAGATAATGGAATCAAAGTCATGCCCCACAGTGTAATTTCCCCTAGCCCAGAGCTCACACCTCCTCCTGGGTCCTCCAGCGTTCCCATCTCCTTCCTCCCTCCCTCCCTCCCTCCCTCCCTCCGGGCTGGCCTCCCTCCCTTCCAGCCAGAGGAGTAGGGTCACAGGACAGGACCAAGGCAGAGCCATCTTCTCCAATTCGGAGGGCAATGAAAAATGTCACTGCTTCACTGTTGAAGAAACCAGGGAGGAGAGGAGTATGTTTCTTGGCCCCCCGCATAAAAGCAGTCAAATAGTTTAGTCTGGGGCCCTGAAGCCAATGGCTGTCAAAGGGGAAGTGTATTAGTAAACACAAGCATTAGCCTATCATCAGAAGAATGTGTCTCTCTGAAGTCAAATTTACATCTCCAAATACTGCTACCCCAAGGAAGAAGGCAGGTAGGTAATTGGGGGCTGGTTCATGAGCTTAGAGCTATTCCTAAAGTCAGGCTTAGGAGGGCCACCCCAGAGAGATGACAGGAAGTGTATAATTAAGTTCACAACAAAAACACGGTCCTATCTGTGAGCACTGTGGTCAAGCAGGGGAGATAGGATTGAAATTTAAAGTTCCCAGGGCCTGAATTCAGTCAGTGTCATCCTTCCTGATGTAAAATGAGAAAGGGGATGCATAGCCCCCAACAAATTGCACATGTTCTACGTATATCAATAAACACACACACCGTGGTCTCTTGCTCGCTGTCTCTGGCTGTTAACGTTTAGGGCAAAAGCATTACACCCGATTTATTATTGAGTCTTTGGTAGTAAAGCGCTAAGAATGAAACCCTCACTCATTTTATTAAGACCCCAGAGTGTCCCGGGAGCCCAAAGCTCCAGGGGAATTGTCACAGACCACAAAGCCTTGACCTCCAGGTCTTGGTTCAACTCCTTCCTCAGCTTATACAACTTAGTTGCTATTAAAACACCTAATGGGCCCTTAATTGGGTTGATTTTTTACCTAGATAACTCCAACTAAATCATCCAGCCCAGAAGGACTACGTTTTTCCCTTAACCATTATCTGCTCATCCCCTTCACCTGCCACACAACCACCTCCCCCCCCTAAAAGGGGAAGAAGATGACAAGGGGGGGGGGGGGGTAGGACCGTAAAAGAACCACATAAGAAAAAATGGGACCCAACGCAGTAAAAGCCACCTGTCTACGTCAGGAAAATGTTCACGTCTATCCCTACTGGGTTACATGCCTAGGCTAAGTCTGTTAGGGAAATACGATGAGGTCCTTTTTCTCGTGGATGTATTTTCTGAGCACGTGGGACGAGGGGGGCGGGGGGGAGGGCAGAGAGAGAGAGAGAGAGAGAGAGAGAGAGAGAGAGAGAGAGAGAGAGATTAGGAACTAACCAGGCACTAAGGAGCTTCTTTCCAGTCCGGGGGCGAGCCGGCCAGTTTCAAGACAAAGTGGCAAGAGTGAGTGCAGAGAGGGTTGGGCCAAGGACATGGGGGTCTGAGGAGGCCCTTCTGGCCTGCGAGCTTAGCTGTGGAGGAGGTTACGAAGGGACCCACTGAATGGCTGAGTAAAGGTCATCTTCACAGACATCACTTCTTCCACAGAAATAACATGTCTACTGAACGCCACGTCCAAACGGTTGTGGCCACCGAGTTAGGTGTCGCCACGCCCTCCCCCAACCCCAGCAAAAGTTCAGTGAGGAGGGATCTCCGCCCTTTGTTAACAACAAAACAAACCGATGTAGAATGACAACGTTTGCCCCTTTCCTCTTATTTCCTCCCGCCATGCTTCTAAGGCTCTCTTCACTTCTCAGTCACCAAAGAGATTCTTTTAGAAACATCCTCTTGCTCTTGAGCAGGACGAGATTGAAAATACGGAGCCTCTCGAGAGGGCAAGGTAGTGCCTACTTTTAACTCTTGACCTGCTAGTGCACAGAGCCAGCTAACAAACTGGGAATTCCCTTTGTCGAGGAAAAGATCAGAACGTGGTCTGTACGGTTCCAGGGGAGAATCAATAACTGTCAGAGGGAAAAAGGGAGGAAAAGCAGGCACTTAATTCACTGTCCTTT
The DNA here is from genome assembly GCF_024362965.1 of Panthera pardus. Classification (NCBI taxonomy): domain Eukaryota; kingdom Metazoa; phylum Chordata; class Mammalia; order Carnivora; family Felidae; genus Panthera; species Panthera pardus. The sequence continues at coordinate 69,406,302 of NW_026526788.1, read as the reverse complement.
CATCTCAATGGAAGAGCAAATTTCCTAGGTGACACAGCCTTCTCTTTCCTCCGAAGTCTTGTCCCAATAAGGCCACGGGAAACACTGAGGACTGATGCTTTGACGTTAATGCCTGCAACAGCGATTACCGATTCCCTCATTAATACCCAGACGGAGGGGGGAAATTGGGAGATTGAAGTTTTATAAGTCATCACAGAGGTTAACCCTTCTTACGGGCAGAGTTTACGCCTCTCCCTTAAAGTAAGGAAATGTATCTGAAAAGCAGCATCCCCGGTACAGACCCGGCCTCGCCTGGTTCCTCCTGGGGGGTCACGTGGGCCTGCTGTACCGCCTGAGAAACCCGAGCCCCCCTCTCCAGCCACTGGGGACTGTGCCCATCAGCAACGCCCAAAGTCACTAAACGGGTCTCTTGAAAGAAGCCATGAGGTTGAGAATCTGACTTACCTGAAAGGGGGTGGGGGGTGATCCTTGAAGGACAGATCAGAGTGGGGGAGGGGAGGGGAGAATAATACGCAAAAAACCTGACAATGGATTTCCAGGACCGCTGGAATCCGTGGGGTAGTCAAGCAGAGCTTAGCTGACTGCCACCCCTAAGACCTCAGGGCTCCCAAATAAACAATGTGAGATCTCACGCCCCCGGCCTGAAGTTTGATGTGGCTCAGAGAGGCCGGGGCTCCCCACAGGCAGCCTCAAACTCACCCCCACCCCCTTGTCTGGGGGACACTCTTCCCTAAGTATTTTGAGCACACTGCAATCACACGGCGTACCAATTTATTCTTCCGCATCTAGAAACACAGTCTTCTGGGAAAAACATGCTCTTTTCGGTGTGGCCGCGGAGTTCTGCCACAGCTTGTAATTTTGGCTAAGGAAGTGATTTCCTGTCTGACAGGAAGCAAGAGCCAAAGCGGACTTTAGCTGCTGCAAACCTCTGGCTTAAAAGTTAAAAGGGAGAGAAAGACAACCACTGCCACTTATCAGGGAGTCAGAATCCGAGTCTTCCAAGAACGGGAACCTCTCCCCTGACCCCTATTTATTAAAACAAGTTTATCTAACAAACAACCCCAGAGCATTCTGTCCCCAAAAAGTAAGCTTGGTCTCTGCTTTTGTAACAACACAGTCCTTTTAAAGCTTCTAAGGACATAATTACCAGTTGAGTTTTGAACTTTGCCCAGATAAAGGCTGATACACTAGGCTTTGCTGTTTGTTTCTCTAATCAAGTAAATTCAAAAGTGAATAGACTTCTGGACCTTCTTTGTACCCAGTTCCCTCTCGAAGATCTACTTATTTTTCCCCCTTTCTTTATCACTAAGGACATTTTTATGGGTAGTAGAATATGTTTTGTTTTCTAGAATTCCTACCACTTGGTTTTTATTCCATCCAAGCATTTTCAGAGAAACAAACACTAACAGGATATCAGCTGATAGCTGAAATTTAAATTGTTATCAGAAATTCCGCTTCCTTCCCTAACCCCACTGTCACTATCTTTAAAAACTGACAATATGCAAGGCTAACATTTAAGCTGTAAAAGAAATACCCCATTCTTCCTTCATACCCGCGCGTACACACACACACACACACACGCACACACGCACACACACACACAGTCCAAACATGGGGAGCCAAATGGCAGATAATTAAGGAGAATACTATCTGCACTACTCCTATCATTTACCAGCCTGTTTAACAGTTTCTAAATAAAAATGTGATTTTGTCTTCTTCCCGCCCCCCCCCCCCACAGCGATTTTCCAGCCAGCCTTGGGCAGTAAACAGTTAATATTCCACTCTCCCCTGCTGCCTTGAAAACCAAGGAAACAATTGAGACATTGTCCAGCGAACAAGACTCCCAGGGACTGACATTTTTGTTTATGTCCCAGTTCTCAGCCTGTCAATTTCCACTAGGCTGCCTGACCCACACCAATACGGTCCGCCGTGAGCTGAAAGGGCTCCGCTTCATTTATTTTATTAAAGCTTCGGTGTCTGTTTTTGATTCAAACTCCAAACCTCCCCACCCCCGCCTTCTCCCCAGAAAGTTGCCTCCTAACTCAGAGGTTGTGTTGCAATTTCTTCTTGGGACTGGTTGCCAAGAAAAGTAACAAAATATTTTTGAATACCAATGTTTGCATGGTTTGGCCAAAAAAAAAAGGGGGGGGGGGGTGTACCTGAACAAGTCACCCAGCCTTGAAAGCCTCATGTTTTCATGGCGTCTTGAAAATAATCCGCTGAAATGTGTCCACGGGAGTGGACTTACACGGTGATCTAATGATCTGACGTCCAAACTCCAGCACTTCAGAAACATTTAAAAATCCTCAGATACATCTGAAAAGCCCAAACTTCACGTTCAAAACCAAAAAGAGTCCATCAATATTTTCACCCCTACTGATGCCACTCCCCAACTAATCATATGAATTACAGCCCCCCAGCTCCCTCCTCGGCCTTTCCATGCCCCCACTGCCACCCCAACACTTGGCTTTCCGGGTGTGGGCACTGCATCAGTGATACTTTTGAGGCCCTGCTTCTGACACTTTATCTCCATGAAAAGCACACACACAGCAGTGAGCACCGTTTCCTGTTTGCAGAGTGAGCATGAACCAAATCACACCCTATGCAGCAGCTACGGAATCCAGCAGCATATGGCATTGTGCAAGATTTCCTATGGAATAAAGGCAGCAAAGCCCTCCTTCTGCTTCCTATCAAATCCTGTCACTCTGTGCTGGGGGGTCTCTCTCTTTCCCACTGGCCCAAACCCATCTCTCCGCATTAAGGTGCAACACACACACACACACACACACACACACACACACACACACACACACCCGACCCAAAACCTGGAACTTTTACAGGAAACAGAACACTCGAGAACTTGAAAGCCACATGGATCCAACCTCCCTTAGTCCCCCTTGGTTGTTCCAGTTAGACACAGCCCCTGTTTTCACAAACTAACCAGTAAGCAAAAGGCTGGGGCTGGGGTGTCTGCTGTCCCAGAGCGCCCCCATGATGTCCACACTGTCCTAGATTCTCAGGTACCCCTACCCAAACTCAGTATATAAAACCACATTTTCCAACTAACCATCTCTACCTTTTTTTTCCCCTCTCACCCTCTCCAAAAACAGCGTTTGGCTATCTTCCCATTGCGACTCTTTGTTTAGAATTGAGGATTCCCCACCCCCTTTTCATCTCTGCTCTAAAGGGCCTCTTCAGACCCTTTCAAAGCCTCGGCAGCCTCCCCAAGCTCGGGTCATCAGACACTGAAATAAATGGAGATACTTTTATGGCATATTTGAATGTAACAAGCCATTCTCTTTCGTTTCCTAAAAGGAAGCCCTGTTGGGCAGTCACAAGTTATTACTGAACCAAGGTTGAAAGACAGAATCCCTAAGGGCCAAAGGTAAGATTGTAACATTTACAGCCACTACGTTCTTCCCCCTTTTAAGGCCCTAATGAACCAGTGTAGGGCATAGGCAAAGCATTAACTCCTTCCTGCCAGAAGCTTCCATCTGCCCTGCTAGGTGAGCCTCACAACCCTGGCACCTCCCACCGTTCAGATCTCAGCTTGGACCCTGTCTTCTGGAGGAGCCCTCCCCCTGCCATCATCCCACCTAAAACAGCCCCCAGCCCATGGTCCTGCTCTGTCCTGCTGTCTTGCTTTATAGCCACCACAGCTCCTACCGCTATCTGAAATGACCTTGCTCCTTTTCAGCTGGAAGGTGAGCACTGGGAATAAGAGCCTGGCCACTGGCTTAACAAATACTGCAAAGGACTTTCTAGCTAGGAAGAGAGGTCACTTCCTTTCTTTCTGGGCTTTGGTTTCTTCATCCGTAAAATGGGAAAAATAATGATAATTAGTGATAATAATATCTTCTCTCCAAATGGTTCTAAGGATTGAAGTAATATATGCAGAATCTGGCAAATAAAAGTGGTCAGAATATAATTTTTTAATTATTTTTTTATTCTTCTCTTTTTTTTTTTTTCCATATTATTTGTTTACTGGTTTGGGTCTCTACTACTCTCTTCCCCTCCCCCTCCCCACATAGAACAGACGCTCCACTAGAACAAGAATACTTTCTTGCCGCTGATAGATTTCCAGCCTCTCTCCTCATGGGTAACCGACTAAATATTTGTGGGGAGGGTGGGAGGAAGAGAAATAAAGGTGGAAGCGGGTGGCTCAAGGCAGACATCTGGCTTTCCTGTTTTGAGCAATCAATAATCACCTACTTGGGGTGCCTGGGTGGCTCAGTTGGTTGACTCTCCAACTCTTGATCTCAGGGTCCTGAGTTCAAGCCCCTCACTGGGCTCCATGCTGGGCATGGAGCCTAATTAAAAAAATAATAATAAATCAAATTAAAATTAAATTAAATTAAATTAAAATAATCACCTACTCACAGCAACCTTCCTCAACGGATACAAAGGGACAAAGACAAAAAGATCTTTATTGGTTGTGAGATATGTGGTCTTCAGACATGCTTAGATCAGACACCATTCAGTCCTGACCCCCTGATTTCCTCTTGCTTCCAAGGGGTAGAGGCAGGGAGAGGTCTGGAAAGGCCTGCTCTGCAGACGCCCAACCTAGGGACCACGTCCTGGGAAAAGCCCTTAACTACCCACCAGGCGTCCTCCCCCGGCCTGCCCATCTGAAGTGACGATGCTTTTCCAAGTGGTAAATGAATCATGTCAGACCAAAAGCCATTTTAAAAGTACACTTTGTAAAAACCCCGTACTACAGCACATTTCATTTATTAATTATGCTATGGATTAGGGATCAAAGTGCTAGAAATCTCAGTGTACTAGAAATAAATGGCTTTTGTGGTTACCTAAATCCTCGGAGTCCCCTGGAATGTAATTCCTTAGGCAAAAACAGCTTCCCAGACGTCTTGAGCCACCGCCTCCCTCACCCCTCCCCATAATACAGAGGAGAGTGATTACTCAGCATCAGACCTGCATGATGCAATTATTTGGGCTTTTAACATTTGAGTTCTATGAAACATGGAACTATTCCTTCTGAACCACCCTCCTAAGGATGGGATTTTTAGCTCCTAGGATTGAATCTCAAGTCCTTCCCCTTTTCCTTCCTGTCCTTTGCCCTCACCCGCTTTTTCTTCCCAATTAGATTCAAACTGAAAATACCATACAAAGATGTTGGAACCCAAACAAATTTCCAGTAACTTTTAAGAAGGCAATGGGGCATATAGCATTAAGCACACAGACTTTATGGTCAGAAAGATCTGGATTTGAATTCTGGCCCCGCCACTTGCCTTGTAAAATCTAACTTCCTTAACTCTGGTTTTCTTATCTTTAAGGCGCCTGGGTGGCTCAGGCAATTGAGCGTCCACCTTCAGCTCAGGTCGTGATCTCATGGTTCGGTTCGTGGGTTCGAGCCCCACATCGGGATCTCTGCTATCAATGGAGAGTCCGCTTAGGATCCTCTGCCCCCCCCCTCTGCCCCTCCCCCCTCCTTGCTCTCTATCTCTCTTTCTCTGTCACTGAAATAAACATTTAAAAAATAAAATGGGGATAAAACTGCCTACTTCAAAAGGGAAGTGATGTGATAAAATGTAGAAAGCTTCTGTCCAGAGCCAGCACTCCGTACCTCGTCAATATGTGACTAGTAGTTATTTATTGCCCCTCCACTTCCATTATTTCCCAGATAAAAGTCTGGTCCAGAGTTTCTACATCTTGTTCCACGTGAGTTGTTTTAATCATATTTAAATTCTAGTTAAAGAAGAAAAAAAAAAAAAACCAACCCAATCTTCTGACTTAGATTTTTACCATAGAAAAGTAATTTCCTTAGACGCGGCTATAAGATAGCAGACATTGAATCAAAATCATGGTTTCTCCACACTGCCTAAAGTAAGTACAAAATGAAAGCACGGAGAGTGAGATTAATAAATTTGTGTGCATTAAAAATTCTTAAACTTCATTATTTATATTTAAAAACCCATCCAAGCAGAGTTTTAAAACATCACAGATGGGGAGAAAGTGTTTCCAACACATAACCAATTCTCTAACTTATATAAAGAGCTCCTATAAATCAATAAAGAAAAACTGAGTCTTTGTTTTTTGGGTTGTTTTTTTTTTTTTAATGTTTATTTTTCAGAGAGAGAGAATTTGAAGCAGGCTCCAGGCTCCAAGCCCGACAGGCTCAGCACAGAGCCTGACAGGCTCCAACTCACAAACTGTGAGATCATGACCTGAACAGAAGTTGGACGCTTAACTGACTGAACCACCCAGGCACCCCTGATTCTTTAAAATGTGCAGAGGATTAAACCAGGGGAGCCACAGTGGAGATAATGAACAAATGACAACAAGAATGTCAACCTCAGGAGTCAAAGAAATGCAAATTGAAACATGATAACATGATGTTGCCACACACTGACCAGATTGGCAAAAATTTAGAGTCTGACAAGATAAAGTGTTGTTAAAAATATGGGGAGAGAAAGTGTTTATACAATGGTGATGCACCTCCTAACTGAGCCAATCATTCTGGAAAGCCTGACGCTTGAGGATACCTTGTGAACTACGGCTGAAAACCAGCAACCTATGTCCTACCAATTCCTCTATACAGTATGAACCCCAGAGAAATGCTTTACATGTGTCTACATACATCTACCCAAGGACCATTACTGCAGCAATAACTTTTTAAAGATTCTGTCATCTTAAAAAACTGTAAGCAACCCAACATACACCTATCAGTACAGGAATGGGGAAGTTAGTATACCCATGTAATGAAAGAGTACGTAGCAGTTAAAATGGGTGAAATAGATTTAAAGTGCAACATGGGTAAAATTCAAGTGCAATGTTGAATAAGAGAGACACGCTGTAGAATATTATGAAATATGAAACCACTTACCTAGAATTTAAAAATTACTAATACTAACTGTAATACAAAATGGCACTGTAATACTGTAGGTACCTCTACATATACACGTACACATACATGAGCACATACATACACATATACATACACATATACACACACATATACACATTCACATACATATACAGAAAAGTGGGCAAGCCTGGACTGGGGAGACACCAAATTATAACAGTAGTTACATTTCAGAAGGGAAGATCATGGATCCCTTCCCCAGGGAGGGAAACATAGGTTTAGTTTTGTTCTTTTGTTCTTTGTTCTTTTTGTTCTGTTTGTTCACAAGGCATTAGATCAGTAATTGTTGTTTTAGGCGGCAGGTAATGAGTGTGTCCGTTATATTTTTCTTTGTACCTTTCACTATTTTTTGTTTTAGAACTGCCAACCACGTTGGAAAACTCGAATACGTAAAAACTCAAATTTATACAAAAAATAAATTACAGAGTGAATATGCCTGGCACCAAATAGAGGGAGTGAGCTGAGAAAAATGCCCACAAAAGCCTTCCATCAATGTAACTTACCAGAAAGATTTGTAATTTGCCCTCCAGTCGGCAGGCACATGCCCTCATGGTGTGTGAAGGGAGGTATAATTTGAGACCAATGCAAGGCTCATCTTGATACAAATCTCTTTTTGCTGGTTCCTTTCTTCTGCCAAGAGTTCATACCTTTTCCTCCTAGGAATCCACGAAGCCTCATTTCCTCAACAGGAACTAACAGCATCACGAAGGCACGACAGGCCTCGAGTTTCCTGGTGCAGCCTCCAGCCTGCTGCCCCTCCCTGGCTGCGAGCTCACTCCCCACGGAAGCAAAATAACACCAAGAGGTGAGAAGCTCAGTGCTGGGGTCAGGCTCCCCGCACGCACATTCCAGCTTGCCACTTCACCATCTGGATCACCTTGGGTGTTCCGTGCCTGCCCCCACCTCCTCGCTACACTCTAGCTTCTTAATCTGTAAAATGGGATAGCGACAACAGCTAACCCATAAGGGTGTTGTGGGGATTAAATGTGGCAGGCACATAGATTAATTAAAATAGTAAATTAGTACAAGGGTAAACCAGTAAGTGCTCAGGAAACCTCCAGTGTTATCATGATCTTGAATACATCTCTCCACGTCTCAGTGCATCCATTTCTTAACTGTCAAAATGAGGGCTTTGCACCCAGAAAGCCACTAAATTCCCTTTTCAACATGTTGGGTCCAGGGCTACGTCTGAGATTAAAAGAAAAACCAGGAACAGAAGAGCTAGCATGAGAGAGAACAAGGCTCTGGTCTACCTGCAATCCTGTTGGAATTGAGGCTCCAGGACAGCGCGTGACAAAAAGTTCCCCAACCTCCTTCCCTTGGCTTCTGTTCTGGCCTCTGGTATCACACCCCTGTGCCTAACAGGATCCCGACAATCCCCACCCTTGGCTTCATATCCAGCAGGTTCCATGTTGCCAGCTCAAAACCTTTGGAGGAAATTCACATAGGCATCCAGACACCAGAATACTTGGCCAAACCCAACCCCGCTGGCCACCTCTGGAACCCCAGCCATTTCCACGCGCCAACGGCCCGCCCTCCCTCTCCTTGACAAACGCCCTCTCTGCCCACTCACTTATTCCACACAGAGGTCCAAAAACGCACTAGCTCACCATATGTCCTTACTGCCTCTCAACGGGTAGACTTTTCATGTTCTGAAACTTAACTTAACCATGAGATCGTTGGCATAAGAGCTGTGCTGATATCCCACACACGCATCAGCCCCGGACTCAAAGTGTGGATAAAAACTCAGGACGAGAGTCATCGGAAGTATGGAAAGAAGAGAAAGAAGAGAAAGAAGAGAAAGAAGAGAAAGAAAGAAGAAAAGAAAGAAAGAAAGAAAGAAAGAAAGAAAGAAAGAAAGAAAGAAAAGAAAAGAAAAGAAAAGAAAAGAAAAGAAAAGAAAAGAAAAGAAAAGAAAAGAAAAAAGAAAAGAAAAGAAAGACAGGGAGGGAGGGAGGGAGGGAGGGAGGGAGGGAGAGAGAGAGAGAAAGAAAGAAAGAAAGAAAGAAAGAAAGAAAGAAAGAAAGAAAGAAAGAGAAGGAAGGAAAGAAAGAAAGAAAGAAAGAAAGAGAGAGAAAGAAAGAAAGAAAGAGAAGGAAAGAAAGAGAAGGAAGGAAGGAAAGAAAGAAAGAAAGAAAGAAAGAAAGAAAGAAAGAAAGAAAGAAGGAAAGAAAGAAAGAAAGAAGAAAAAAAAATTAGATAAAGAGTTGGTTCATTTAAAAAAATAAAATAAAAAAGCCTACCCTTCCAAATTATATGTTGGGATAGCACTGAAGTACCACCCTCTTAGCACATCCTGACTTGTTCTCATGCCACTTTGAATTCTAAGGTTGGTGGAAGGGATACACGTGGCCTTCATTCTTCAAAGGTCCTTCTTTGACTCACTGTCAAAAATGGGACGCTGTACATTCACAAGTGTGATGCGCAAAACGTGGGCTGAATCTGCGCATCACATTTGGTCCCTGTCACGTCCTACAAGACCACAGGCAGCCAAGTAGAGCACCCGCCATGGGAGAGACTTGGGGGAATCAATCAACACGGGGAAGCCGCACCAGCTCCTAAGCCTAGCTTCACGGTCTTCGACACATTCCCATTCCTGGTTCCGATGAAAAATGTTCCTCTTTCCCATCACTTCATTTAGAACTAACTTTTAAATGGGGAGTTGTAAGAATTTTGCTCACCATGGCATCGTCATGGACGTTTCCCTGGGCTCAGAGAGGTCCAACAGGGGACTCGATTTCTGACACTTTCCCCCCCAAAAGTTGACTGCCTAAAGCAGAAATGACAGCTGTGACACTTCTATCTACCATCCCTTGCTCTATCCTTCTTCACCCTTGACAGATATTAATCTCCTAATGCATTCCTTTTCCTGAAGCCCTGACATAGGCCTCAGAATCTCTCTCAACACAAAGTTCCAAGCAGACAGCACCCAGCCTACAGCCTACATCCAGACGGCACTCTGCTCTAAGTCCTTAGAACAACAGTTTTTAGTCTTTTGGAGTCACAGGATCTTTTCGTGGCTTCTATGTATTTTAAGGGAAGTGTCGGGAGACCCCCTCATCAAATATTAAAGTTGTAATAATCTATAAATCACAGAAATAAACGCCTGTATGCTCAGCTTGCCACCAATTATCCATAAGGAAGTAATGCTTCCAAAATAATAGAAGTTAAGTGTTGAGACTACGGAGGTTACAGCAGGACCTCCTTATTTATGTGGGTTATTATCACATTTTTCAACAAAAAGAGCAGTAGTTAATACTATTAATTAACTGCTTATTCCTTAATTGTTCTCAGGAACGGAAGAAATAAAAGAGCTTTAGGCAGAGTATGTTAAGTAGGAGTCAGAAAACCCTGAGACACTAAAAATATGAAAACAGGAATTTTATGAAAATACCTAAAGTTCGTTTTCAAAATTCCCCCATGACCACAGGAGCAAACCATGGAAGACTGTTTTTTGTTTTTGGGTTTTTTTTTTTCCCACACAAGCCTCTCTCCCTAGAAATTGTTTGTAGGAGAAAATCGTGGGGACTATGTCTCCCTCTGAAAGCAACTCTCAGATCCGTACAAATCAACCCATTCCTAAAGAAGGCAAGTGGGTCCTGTTCCTACAGGTCCCTATTTACATAGTAGCAGAAGAATCAGTTCGTGCTCCTGCATTTCTAATTCAAAACAATTAAAAATTCAGAAGAAGAAATAATGTTTTTTCTTATAAGCCCGAGGCTCTGCAAACTGTATTAGTTAGCATTCCTTGGGTTGTAAGTGACAGAAAACATCTCAGACTAATTGGCTTCCTAACTGGATAATCCAAGATTGGAGCTGGCTACACAGAATTCAGTGGTACCATTGACACTCCTTCCACACACTTTTTCATCTTCTGCAAATGAGCACCCTCCGTTCAGTGGTGCGGGTGGGTGTGAGAGTGGGTGCGGGTGGGTTGGAAAGCAGTTGCAAAGAGCCACAGGGTTGCACCCTCTCTGCCTAGTGAAGACTCCTAAGTATCTTTGCTTAAATAACATGCCTCCACCTTGCCCCATCACACGTCTGTCTTCCCGGATCAAGAGAGTACGGAAAGGTAGTCAGTTCCCTATAGTTGTTGAGGGGCTGGGGTAGGATGCTGTTAGCAGTAAACAACGGTGCAGGGACAGATGCCATGTTCAGAACCCTACTCCGTCTTTTAACATTTGGTTTCTTATACTGGAAGGTCGGCACATAGGTATTATTCCTGATACCTGTAAACAGGTGGATAATTTAAGAAGAAAGGATAATAAAAAGACCATACCAGTCAAGTGCTTTGTGAAAGTGGGATGGGAAGGGGCTGGAGGGAGAATGAAGGAAAGATGGTTGACTGTATTCTAAAAATGGAAATGGATCCTTCCAAACTTCCCAGTTTGACCTTTGACAATGCCTTGCCTTGGTCATTGTAATTCTGGGTTTCAGACATTCCTTCATTTATAGGCTTTGGCTGAAGGGGGTTGCCACCTCTTTCCAAATGAATATTTCTCCCTGAGTTTCAACTGAATCATCCCTAAGGCTCCCCCGGGAGCCCTTCTGCCCAGCTACGGTCCCCATGCTGTTATTGTGATACTTGTTTTCTGATTTTGTATGTTCTACCTCCACCCAGGCAAGGTTGGCTTCTCCTCTAAGCCTGAAAGGGCTGGGAAAACAATCTCTTAGAACGTTCCGTGTGTTCTGAGTCAGGCCTAATTGGAGGAGGTGCGGTCCAAAGACAGGTCTGTGTGACCACCCTACGTGGTCTCCGGGGGCCATGAAATGGTCTAGTCCCATGGCCTGTGTTGTGGCACGCCTTCCTTCCTTCTCTAGCCTTTGTAAACATTTGCTACTTTCTTCACCCAGCACCTGAGCCACACAGACAATGTACTTGTGAGACAAAGAGGCAATGGGCAACTCACACCCTTGAAACGGGAAGAACAAGATGCTTTTGCCCCGCTGTACACGGACACATGGTGACCCCATCTCATTCAAGCCTCCGAAACAGCCTCCGTGATGCATTTAAGCACAGCCTGGACCCACCCACTCTGCAGGCTCTGGCTGCAAGAGATTGCATCATGCCACTCAAGAGTGCTTCACAGTCTTCTAAATGCAAACAAGATACAGCTGGACAGACTGCACGCTTGTGGAGAAGGGCAGGCCTCACACGCAGTACCATCGGGAAACATTTGGGTCCTACGTGGGGTGGAAGGAGGGGAAACCCAGATATCTGCCACATCCTGCTGCACCAGCATAGGACTGACGAAGGAGGCTCCCTCAGACTATGTGTCCTCCTATTGCCCCCTGGCCTTCTCGCCTCCAACCAACACAATACTCTGAGCATGCCCGGTGCCTGCTTTAGACCCTCTCCATTCTGAGCCCTTGAATCTCAAAGTCCCACCTTCCAACCGACAGGTGCCCAGTGCCCGCTCACAGCTGTGCTGGGCCCCTTTCAAAAGGCAAAATGTATCCTCCAGGTTCTCAGTAGAGGTATGGGATATGACCTGTTCCAGGATTTAAAAGGCCGTCTCAAATATGGGAATGAAGCCCAGGTACCAAGGATAGAAGAGGGAAAGTTACAAAGACGGGAAGTGAGGAGGCCAGGGCAGACACTCCAGCAACATCCAAGGGAGAGAGGGTGGCAATCGTGGTGATGGTGGAGGTGGTAAAAAAAAAAAAAAGATTTCACAGTATTTTCAGGACAGAGCTGATACAATATGCAGATGGATTATGAACCCACAGGACAGACCAACGGACTGAATGTGGAGCGTGAAAGCAAAAGAGGAGTCGATGATGAATTCCATGGCGTGGGGCCTATGCAATTGGCGGATGCTGTTAATCTTTACTGCGATGTTGAACTTGAGAGCGACAGGTTTGATGGTGGGGTGGGGGTGGAAATAAAGAGTTACATGCTAATCTTCTGGTGTCTATTTGACATCTAAATGGAGGTTGAATCTGCCACTCAGGGGACAGCATGGGGCCTACGCAAGGACCTGGATTCATTGTCTGCATATGGCCACTCCTGCCCATGGAATTGTGGGCAACTCCGCTAACCCACTTGGCCTTTCACGTTCTTGTATGGAAAATGAGGCTAACGATAAACTTCCCAAGCCAGACCCTTCTAGCATCCCTCCTTACTTAGTCCCCAGTACACACCATGGGCCAATTCTGCAATCCAAGTGTTTTCTCCCTCCATATTAATTTATTAAAAGAGACGAAAATCTGACCTGCAAGCCACTGACAAGCCAATCACAAAATCGCTCCATACGCCCCACACAGCATGGTTGCTGAAAATACCCATTTCCTGTAATAAGTAATCAAGCTCTGGATTTCCCAACTGGGCACTCTCTTAAAAAGTTCAGGCACCCTGCGCCAAGATTTCGAAGGAACAGTCAGTTTAAACCAAGACTGGAAAGAGACAGAAACCCTACAAGCCTGACCTTCTGGAGCTTTTGTGTCAACCATGTTCCACATAAACGCCGCCGTGGCGATTCAACACACTCCGTTGCAAGCTGGAATGTTTAAGGGTGGATTATCAGGTTACTAGCAAACCGTCATAACCCAAAATTATGCTTCTCCAAAACATGCTACTATATTAGGTAGAAAGTACCCACGTGGCCAAGCTCTCTACCAACCAGGATGATACTGAACACTCTAAGGTAACAACGAAGTCACACTTGTCCAAGACTAAATCAATCCTGTCCCTCACCAGAAACTGGTTTTCTGCTTCCTTAATGAAGCACCACCGTAAACGGGAGTGGGGTGGTGGGGGGAAGGACCACAGGCAAAAAAAAAAGAAACTGTGGGCTCCCTGGCTTCAAGAAACTTACAATCTGGTTGGTGAAACAAGCCCCATACGTAGAGTTAATCAGCAAGGCAAGAAGTGACCAGCAGGACGGGATGGATGCCAAGTGAATACTTTTGTTTTATTTACTGGAAAGATAAACATAGGCTGTTGAGCTCTAAGTAGATCCGTGTTGATTTAAAACAGGCTCCCACACTTGGTAAACAGAGCAGGTGCCGAAACTAGAACAATGTTCCAGGGTCTGCTCCAGTCTCTTCCCTGAAGATGCTGAGAGGCATCGTGGAGTCGGGCAAGCTTTAAGCACTGCCCCCTGAGTGTCTAAGCCTCCAAATGACTCCAGATCCTGCCCTAAAGAAGCGGGTTGACTTTGCATAACCAGTGCTTCCCTAAGCCTATTTTAGGAGGGGATCCTTTTTTCCAGTAACCTTATTAACACTCAGCGAGACAAATGTCAGGAAATGCTAGCCCAGAGCTGCCAAAGACTTTTCCCCCAAGCACAAGACGCAGTGTTGAGAAATGGTCAAGGCTGATTGGAGGCTGCAGCCTTCCCCGCACTCACAGTGATCTTAAACATGGCAATAAATAACATCTTTGACAAGTAGATATGTTTTCCCAGAAACATAATCCAGAATCGTATTCCCTTTTTGCGTTTGTTTTCAAAGATTTTATTTTCGGGGCGCCTGGGTGGCTCAGTCGGTTAGGCGTCCGACTCTCGGTTTTGGTTCAGGTCATGTTCTCACAGTTTTGTGAGTTCAAGCCCCGCGTGGGCCTCTGCTCTGACAGTGTAAAGCTTGCTTGGGATGCTCTCTTTCCCTCCCTCTCCACCCCTCCCCTATTCACATTGTCTCTGTCTCGCTCAAAATAAACTTAAAAAGATTTTTTTAAAAACCTTAAAGATTTTAAGTAATCTCTCCACCCAACATGGGGCTCAAACTCACAACCCCAAGATCAAGAGTCAGATGCTCTACTGACTGAGCCAGTCAGGTGCTCCGAATCATAGTCCTGAGTCCACACATAGCATCAAATACTTAGTAACTATGTGCCCAATAATATGCCATTAAAAAAAGATATCAAAACTAAAACTAAAAACAAAAAACTGTAGACTTATTTGAGGTTATGAAAGTATACTCCAAGACCTCTAAAATAGCCCTAAATGTGCTGTATATATTCAGGGAACTAGTACAGTATATCTAAAGGGTTACACTGTAAGTTATCAAAAGTGAGTATATGTAATCCTATAAAACCATGATAGCATCAGCTGACTTTAAAACCTCCAACTACTTAAAAAGCTATCATTTTGTTTGCTGTTTTGAAGGCGTAAAGATCTTGGAAAACCCAAGGTGGATGGGCTGGGTGGGTCTCTTTTCTGGAGCAAAGCAGAGTACGAGAAACATTTTTAGCAACATTTTTCCGGGAAAGCCCAAACTTTTTCTTTTGTTAAATTCCCCAGAGGGGGCACCTGGGTGGTTCAGTCTGTTAAGCATCCCACTTCAGCTCAGGTCATAATCTCACAGTTCGTGGATTCAAGCCCCACATCAGTCTCTGTGCTGACAGCTCAGAGCCTGGAGCCTGCTTCGGACTCTGTCTCCCTCTCTCTCTGCTCCTTCCCTGCTTGTGCTCTCTCTCTCTCTGTCAAAAAACAAAAAATAAAAATAAATTAAAAAAAAAAATCCTTCTGATCATGGTTGGGGTGACTGGATGGTTCAGTTGGTTAAGCGTCTGACTTCAGCTCAGGACATGAGCTCACGGTTAGGGAGTTCAAGCCCTGCATCAGGCTCTCTGTTATCAGCATAGAGCCTGCTTCAGATCCTTTCTCTCCCTCTCTCTCTCTCTCTGCCCCTCCCCTGCTATCTCTCTCAAAAATAAACAAACATTAAAAAGAAAATCATTCTGATCTTGGTAAATGTTTCATACATGCTGATGACTGTAAAAATTGAAACCTTTCAGAAAAATATTTGTGCCTATATATCAAGAAAAAAACATTTTAATTTTATTCTCTTTTACCTGTCTTTCTAAGACTCTATCCTAAGAAATAATAAAGGAGAGGGGGTGGGGGACGAAAGCACAAAGATTTACGTGCATAGATGTTCATCACAGGATTATTTAGAATAGTAGAAACAAAGGCGTAAGATACTCTAAAGGCCCAACAATGTGCCATTGATTAAGCAAATGTGTGCATAGGCATATTATGGGCTGCTACGTGATCATTTAAAATCCTTACAAATTTTAATGACATGGGGAGGTGCTTTTCATTACAGCAATTTTCCTTTTCAATAAATACAAGGCTGCAAATATTGAGTGCTATAAGCTTGAGA
Source organism: Panthera pardus (assembly GCF_024362965.1). NCBI lineage: Eukaryota > Metazoa > Chordata > Mammalia > Carnivora > Felidae > Panthera > Panthera pardus. Next base: position 69,390,311 of record NW_026526788.1, on the reverse strand, counting down.
ATGTTGAAAACAAATATAAATATTAAACGGCGAACAGGCCACTTCTGGACAGTGATTAAAGGGACAGCAGTGGGTGACAGGACATGTGACATAAGGTTGTGAAACCTTCTGTGATTCTAATCTGAAAGGGATACGACCAAGCTTGCACAACACAATCCTCCTTGGTAGAATACTTTCCATCACCGCGGCGGTCAGCTGCCACACCAGCAACTCAAACCTCAAGAACTTCAGAATTCCTCATCAGAGAGTATTTTCTGGAAGGAGAGAAGGAAGCTCGGACTTTTAACTCTAGGCTCCTTTGGCCGAATGACTCCACTTTCTCTTCAGAGCATGACTGATCTATCCACCACTTTTTCCCAGGGGGGAAAAAAAAAGATAACCCAGCAGCCTGCTTCTTCATATTAAACACGCACAGCCCTCCTTCCAAGAATAATCGTATTTCTGCTGTGCTCACAGGCTCGCTTTATATCCTCAGACAAAATACGCACCCTCACCACAGTTCCGTCCGTGAAATGGGAAAGCTCTGACTCAGCTCCCGCTAGGAAACACATGCCAAGTATTCTAGAAAGTCTGGCTGAGTCATACATAAATGGGGAAAAAGACAAAACAAGGGGAAAGTGTAAACGTAGTGAATAGTGAAGGGAGTGGAGACAGTGGGTGGGGAAAAAGCTCTTAGGAAGCCCGCATAGGTTCACGCCCTCAAATCACCCAAAGTTCACCTGGGCCACGGCGGCGTGGCCCCCCCTGCCCACAATTTGTCAGTACTCACCTTGGCAGTACCTCAAGGACACCCAGAAGCAAAACCCTCGCCAACCTCGTGTCCCACTGTCCAGGGGCACGGGTGGATTCTCCTTGAGACAGGCCCACCCCATCCAGCTCATGGAGTTCCCCACCCGCAGCACTGGGCAGGCCCCACTGTGCCTGTTATTCATCTTTCCCCGGCGTCGTTGTGGTCAGGGGTTAAGACGATGGCAATGTTCTGGCTGTCCTGTCTCACATCCTGACTCCCACACCCGGGCAAACACTTAACCGCCCTGGGCCTACTTCCTCCTCCGTGAAACAGGGGCAACAGAGCATTAGGAGAGCACCTAGAACAATGCCTGGCACGCAGAAAGTGTTACTGGCTTATTTGCTATTATTCTTATGATCCTTCATCATCGACTCCACTTTCTCCCAGCGTCTAGAACACTTTTTCCCCCACACAGTCCGTGAATGAATCGATGGTAAATGCAAGACCATTTACCGGGTGGGGGGGGCGGACCTGAGGGGCTCAGTCGGTTAAGCGTATGACTCTCTTGGGTTTTCGCTCAGGTCACGATCTCATGGTTTTCAGAGTACCCCTGCGTCGGGCTCTGAGCTGGCAACGCAGAACCTGCTTGGGATTCTCTCTTTCCCTCTCTCTCGGCCCCTCCCCCATTCACACTGTCTCTGTCCCTCTCAAAATAAATAAATAAACTTAAAAGCATTACAAATAAAAAAGACCAAGAGAAAGACCAATAAAAGCTACTTATCCAAATTTGGAAGAAGGAAAGGGAAAATTCTCTACCCTACCCTAAATATATTCCAAATAAGCTGAAATTTAACAGACTGTCGACATTATTCTGAAGGGACTAAGTAAAAGTTTGGATTGTCCGCATTTCATACTGCCATAGTGCTTTGGGGGTCATGAAACCTAATAACTGAATTTCTCTAAAAAGACAACTCGAACTGAAGACATTTTCCCAAAGGAGGTAAATGAACTACACCAACAGGTACATGGAAATGCGTTCAACATCCCTAATCATCAGGGAAACGCGTAAGGAGATACCACCTCACACCTGTCAGAATGGCTATTATCAAAAGACAAGAGACAACAAGCGTTAGTGAGGATGTGGAGAAAGGGACACCCCGTGTGCTGTTGGTGGGAACGTCACCTGGTACAGCTACTGTGGAAAACAGTATGGAGATTCCGCAAAAAAAATCTAAAGATAGAACTACCGTGTGACCCAGCAGAGCTTCTTCTGGGTTTCTATCCAAAGGAAGTGAAAAACAGGACCTCGAAGAGGTCTTTGCACTCCCAGGTTCACTGTAGCATTATTGACAATAGCCAAGGCACTGAAACGACATAAGTGTCCATCAAGAGATAAATGGAGTTTAAAAAGTGGTGTATATATACACAATGGAATATTATTCGGCCATAAGTACGTAGGAAATCCTGCCATGAGACAACACGGATGGACCGTGAACGTTATTATGCTAAGTGACATAAGTCAGACAGAGAAAGGCAAATACTTCACGATATCATCTGTACGTGGAATCTAAAAACAGCTGAAACTCAGCAACAGAGTGAGATGGTGGTTACTGGGGAGATGTTGGTCAAAGGGTACAAACTTCCAGTTACAAAATGAGTCAGTTCTGGGGATCTAATGTACAGCATGGCAATTATAATTATATACTTGAGTTGCCTAGAGAACAGACCTCACATGTTCTCACAGCAAAAAAGAAATGGTAATTATAGGACATGCTTAGGGGTATCGGCAAACCCTAGGACGGTAATCATGTTACAGTACAGAAGTATTTCAAATCAACACACTGTACACCTTAAACTTATAAATGTATTAGGTCACTTACATCTCGATAAAACTGGGATTAAAAAAAATGAAACATAAAATAAAAATACAACGCTTCTTCCCCAAACTTGGCAATCCCACCCACCTACCTTTGACCCTTCCTCCTCCCTCAATACTGACGTGTAATCTGTCGGCAAATTCTGCTGCTGTTCCCTCCCAATCTGTCTACTTCAACCATTATCCCCACGGCCGGCAATTTTAACACAAGCCAAAGCCCTCACGGATCTCCCACGGTGGTTAGAATCAAACACCAAATTCGCACCATATCCTCCCCCAGGCCATTCTCCCTCGTCCCTCAGGACCTGCAGCCACTGTAGCTGGCTTTAAATTTCTCTCACAGCTAAAGAATTTTCCCTTTAGGAACTTCATACGTGGTTTTCCTTCTGCCTGGAATGCTGTTCCATCTCCCACCCTCTCCTTCTCTCACACCCTTACCTGGCTAACTCTAATTGATCCTTCACCTTTCGTTTTATTTATTTTTGTTATTGTTTATTTTTGAGAGAGACAGAGCGCGAGCAGGGGAGGAGCAGAGAGAGAGGGAGACACAGAATCCAAAGCAGGCTCCAGGCTCTGAGCTGTCGGCACAGAGCCCAACGCGGGGCTCGAACTCACAAACCGTGAGATGGTGACCAGAGCCGAAGTCAGACGCTTAACCGACTGAGCCACCCAGGCACCCCCTTCGCATCTCATTTTAGATGTCATTTTCTCAGGGGGCCGGCCCAGCCTATAACCCTCACCGACTTCTCAGTCAGTGGAAGAAATCCCATCTCCCCGTCACACCTGTCACAGCACCTATACGCCGCCCCAGGCTGGCACCTGGCAAGGTAGGGGCTGAGACGGTTTTGCTGGGCCTCAGCATCTAGCACAGAACCTCCCAGCATACGCCAACTGCCAACAATCGCCCAGGAGAGCAGGTGAGGGCAGAGCCCAAGCCAAATAACCCATCAAAACACCCACATGTATTTAATACCCAACAGGATGTTCTCAACGTGGTTTTTCTTATTAACCATGAGGAGGTGTCCCCACACCCCCAAAGTCCTCAGACACAAAAAAGCGAGAGTTTCACCATGCCCTCTGAGCTTACTGGAAAATGCTCGACACAGGCAAGCAGAGACCCTGCCTGAAGCTCTCTCATCACGCTGTATTTCCTAAGTTTTCTGAACTCTTTCAGCATTTAAGCAATAACAACAACAACAAAGTACAGCACCACAGTCTGGCAGGCTTTGCTCCTCGGGACACAGACTGCTTTCTTAGCCCACACCTCAGTGCTCATTACACAACAAAACGCACAAGACCAAGAATGACTAGAAATTCACCCCACGGTGAAACTCCACATGGACTTCAAAAGGAAACCCCCAAGATACCATACCATGGTGGGAACTTTTGAAGCCTTCTGCCATCTCGTAAGATACATACTATACCAAAATACCACCATTTGGGGTACAGAACCTTTTTTTGCCGCGTACAAAGGAAGTTAAATGAAAGTCTTTGTATAGCAAAGACACCGGGGCTGGTGTCTGGGGAGCGGCTGCCCTCCCACAGCTTACGGGGCGCTGGAGGCGGGTCGGCCAAGACTCAAACACCGCCACGCTTAGCACAACCCGGATGCTTGGCCGAAGCAAAGAATTAAAAATACGAATTTAAAAACGCCAGAGAGGCTGAAATATGAACTAGTTACGTGAATCAGATAATGCATGGGCCTGGGGAGGCCAGGAAGAGGGGAGGGTCCCGGAACCTGAACTTCTCAGTTGTGTGGGGAGGGAAGAAGGGGAAGGGAGACGTGGACCTCTTGTGTAAATTGCTATTTTTTGGCTAACCTCCCGCCCCCACCGCGCCCCCCCGCCAAAACCCAACTCAATACAGCATCCTTGGGGAATAATTTCCTCTGTCTTCTGAGCACAGATGAGGAGCCGCTGGATTATAATACATAAGATGCAGTTATCGGTTATAGGCACTAAAATTTGTGGGGCTTGCTTCTTAATTTAAATATTATTTGACCAACCCAATTCCACTAATTAGGAATATTTATTCTACACATTTATTTTTTATAATTCGGTAACCCACATACCACATGAAAAAAAAGAAAATCCAGTTTAAAACATTTTGACAAAAAGCTTTAAACTCCTCTGTGAAAATTCCACCCCAGATGGGTGCTCGGCGGTTATTTTCTCAGCAACTGGTGATAGTGAGAGTCTCTAATGATCACTAACAAACACTGAGCACTTCTCTGGTTTCAAAGGAAAACATTAGAAATAATTATGAAATAACCTGGCCCAGAAATTACAATAAACCCGAATTTCGGAGAAACTAGGCAGCAATCCTTAGACAATTATTTTGAAACATGTCTGATGAAACAGTGGGATGTGACAACGTTTGATTTAAAAAGAACGAATAACAAAAATGTGAGGAAGAGCCCCGGGTCTGGAGGAGAGTTCGCCATTCACCGGCAGAGCTGAACTGAACGCAAACCAGAGACCCAAATGATACATCAGCCGGAATCCAGAAGGCTCCCTTTATAAATACAGATACACCGTGACGGCCAAACTGGTTTTCTGGTCGACCCACTGCTGTCCAGTGAAAAGGCAGATCATTCATTTCTGGTCCCAAGGTGCAGGATTCCTCTATCCCAAAAGCTGCATGAGACCACTGGGCGGATGAAGAGGCCAACAACCACAGCCCTCCTCTACCTGCCCAGCTCCCTCCACCAACCCCCCCCCACTCCAGCACCCCCCCTCCCCATTACCCCTTCGTCTCAGGTGAAGATTACAGAAATGCAGAATTACAGGGCTAATTCATATAACCACAGACACCATTCAGTTGCCACAGCATTAAGTATTTCACAAATTTGGTTTCCTTTTATCCCAGCTTGAGTCCTTTCTCTCCTCTGTCCCGCTGCCAGAGCCCACCCTGCTTTCACAGCCCAGAACCCCTGCACCACCTCCCCCCCCCCCCCCCCCGGGCCACTCCCCAGGGTCCCCAGGAGCAGAGCAGAAAACACAGAAGTTGCTCCTTGGCTCCTTGGGGCAAGGGGCTCCATGCGAAGCGTGGTGGGGGCCCAAAGCGGTGGCCGTGGAAAACACACCTCCTAAGACAGCGGGGGATAGAGGGACCCAAGTCCCGCCGCGTTCCCCTTGCCAAAACCCACACTGGCTCTGGACAAAACGTCTTTGCCTCTCCTCAGCCTGTCCATTTCGAAAGATGAAAATTAGCGCTTAGGGTGTACCTGGTGACACCGTCCACGTGGGACGGCTGGGGAGGCAGTAGGGGCAGCTCTCTCTAAACGGATCAGCCCCCATTCACACTCGGGCAATGCTCACCGGTGTGGGCCCACGACCTCCATCCACACCCGCGAGGGGCTGTGTCCACCCTGAACCACTTCTAAGAATGGCACCTTCTCTCCACTCGGAGAGCAAAGGAAAAAAAAAAAAAAGCCTCCAAGTGATTCTAAAGATAATGTCCTTTCTCTATAGCTTTAAAAAAAAAAAAAAAAAGGCAGAGAAATACATTTCAAAGGCTAGACGCACAATGGGAAACGCGGGGGGGGGGGGGGGGGAGGGGGGGGCAGGAAGCGTGAAAAGGACAGGCTTCCTCATTTTACCCTCTAGGACACTGCAACTATCCCAAATCTTTGTACATTGTTAAAATGTTGTTTATACAGCATTCACTCTCCTCGGAGAAACCTGCATCAGTCGGAGCCCCACACCAGCAACGCCCTCACACCTACCAGGCTGTCCCTGATAATGACCCCGCCTGACCGTCCGCAAAAGAGAACCAGCCACAGAAAGTTACTCTCCCTTAGTAAAGAACAGGCCACCAGGCCCCGGAAAAGGAGCGGAGGACCGGGTCCAGTCCTCGCTCTGGCCACTAACTCAGCGTGTGACGTTGGGCAATTCACTTAGGGCATCTCTGGGCCTGTTTCCTTTTCTGAGAGCAGGTTGGGCCGAGATGATCTAAGGTCACTTCCAGCCCTGAAATCTTGACATTGTAGGAGCGTATGTAATTATGAGCATCCACTTTACTGCGGGGTGGGAGGAAGGGAAAAGCTTCTGGAAAAATGTCAACCTTTTCTATGTGCCTCATTTATAACATAAGAATTTGTAGAACATTTTCACAAACGATGACTCAAGACGTGGCTTAACGGAAATAAATCACTTTGTAATACATACACACACATACATATGTATCTAATATTCATATAACAGAGGCATAATTCATTAAATAATATATACTCTATTATAGCAAGCTACAAAGTAAGGAGACAGTTAGCCTGAAGTTTGACACAATGCATCTTGAGGTTTTTCTACTTAAGAAAATCATTTTGCCATTTTTAGAAATTACAAGTAACAGAGAGGCAAAATATATTAATGGGTAGCATTTTGTGGTACTCAAATAAAAAATACATGAATTATTTCATGCTTTGCATAATTCTACCTGTCATAGATTCATTATAAAAAATGTGTCTTCCATTAATTATTTCAAAACTATGAAGTCCAGCTCATGATATAAATATATGGAAGAGAATATTCTAAGAAGGCTGAGCCATCTTCTCAAGAGGTTAATTTATAAATTCCACTTTCAGAGCCTACAAAATCTGAAAGTACATTAAAAATATATGTAGACACACGTTTTATGTTATAGTCTCTCACTACTAGAAACAAATGTTTCCTATGTTAAACCCACAGGCTTTCAAAGCCATGGATGTATGGATTAATTTGAACTTAAGCCCGTCCAAATTCATTTCTACTCTCCGTTTACAATCAATCAGCCCGGATAAAATTCTACTGATATTAACGCAGAATGTTACTACTTTCCAACAATTAAGACAAATTGGGGGATGGGGGTGGGGGGGACTGGAAAGTGTCAAATCCAAAGCTTCCCTTTTGCATTTTCTAATTCCCTCCTCTGCAACTCACCTCCGCTAAATGAGTCTTTCAGGAAAGGATTTGGAGATTGTATTTTTGTAAGCTGCTATGGCACCATTTCCAGTCTCCTCCAAACCATGGTGGCAGTGTCCCATTAGCTAGAGACCACGAGGCTAGACTAACCCAACACCAGGAGAAAGGGGTGGTGGGAAGACATGGAAATTTTCCAAGTAGGTAACAATCGCTAAGGTCCAATAGCAGAAAACAAATACCTTCTAGATATAAACCATATCCAAGAATATTCCAAATATATATATATATTTTAAAGAAAGAAAAAGTGATAAACAAGACTTGCTATCAACAAAAGAATATTTTCTTCATCTCCGCCCCCCCCCCCCCACCCCCCAAGAAAGGAAGGAACCGCCTTTGTAAGGTCACTTACGACAATGTGTGCCGGTGACGGAGAGCGGGCATCCTTGAGGGCTTGTCTGCTCTGGAGGGTCCCCGCCTGGACATCAAGCAGTGGCCATTTCATCTGGAGATACTAGAGGGAGGAAACAAAATGAATGTGGCGGATGAATTTGGAAAAGCTATACAAAACAGCTATCCCAAGACCTAACTCCTGGGGTCCCTGATACACAGACGAGAAACTCAAAGGAGTAAAAACAGGCAAATAACAACACCGAAAAACTTAAAAGCATGCAAAGAACACCACCACCCACAGAAAGATCAAATCGTGCATATCAAGAGGTTCTTCTTAGGGTTCATGTCCAACAGGTACTTTCAACAGAACATCAACACTATGAGCAACTACAGTTTGGTTCTGAACATTCAAACTTCAGGCTGGCTCTAGAGAACACGATTTCCCTGGTACTAACTCATTTAGAGGGAAACGGTAGGGATGTGGGAGAGAAAAGCAGGGAGAGGTCTCCCAAAGGAAGAAAGCGAAGGGAAGTCTCAAGCCAGAGGACACCATCAATCCCGGATCTGCTCTTTCGGTGACCTTCGTTTCTAAAATGCCACCATACTTCACTTTCAAGTCGGCTGCATCTGTGCAAACGTCCTTTCGTAGAAGCTGCCCGAGCAAGAGGAAGATGGCTCCCCTCACCAGCCCCAAAGGTGGAAAATCCGTGGCACAAGGAAGGGAAAGGGAGTTACTTCGGTCACAAGCGATCACGTCAGCTTTGCGAAGAAGGGCTTGAACCGGGGTGAGGTGGCTTGCCCCGTCACAGAGATACTTAACACGTGGGATAAGCGACTCCAAGGCACTACACTCTCAGCGCAGTTGCACTCAGGAAACCTTCAGACAACTGAACAAAACTGAAGCCACAGTGCTAAGATTCTCATGAGGACATCACCAGCCTCTGTATCTCCGAAGGCCAATTAATTGTTAAATGCACCAGTTAATGCTTGGAGGGCACTGAAGAGGCCATCTTGAGCTCTCCAGAGACCCGAAAGCAAAATAAACGGCTAGTTTTCATATAAACTGCACAGGACATTTCACTCAATGAATACTGATTAAAGCTCGCTTTGTACAAAGCCTTCTTGCGAAGGATAAGGAGATAGGAAGAACATTTGCCCTCAGGGAGCTTATGCGCACGTGAGAGAACTGGCTCACACACAGATGAAGTCCATGTAGAACTTCGTGGTAGAACCTCGGCACAGACTCAGGGAGTCTAGGGAGCCTAGGGAGTGCCAAGAAAGAAGACGGTAGTTCTGAGAAAAGACACTGGGGAAGGCTGTACACAGTAGGTCTTGTTAAGTCAGAAAGATTTCGACAGAAAGAAAAAGAACAGCACAGGGCAGTCCAGAAAGAAGGAAGGGTTGGCTCAAACCCCACATGAAAAGGAAGAGTGAAAGCCACACACAAGCCTTCCCATAGGTTCCTTAAAGATACAACTGGACAACGGATTAAAACCAAATGCGGTTACACCCAAAACTGGGAGAGCCTGGCCCACAAGCTACCTGCTCCAAGTAAACATTTTCCCAACTTAGATCTATACGAGGTTAGAGAACTTCTACAACCTCAGAGCTGTAAGCCAGAAGGCTCTCGTGTGAGGAAACCTGGTTACTAGTTCTAGTAAGTCACCACAAGACCTTGCATCAAATCCCTTCGCTTCTACGGACCTCCAGTGTTTCGTCCGTCAACGATCTGGGGTGGGGGTGAGGGAGGGACTGCCCCAGCACCGAAGGATTCTGGACCCCCAGACCGTAAATACCAGCAGGTACCCACTCCCACCCCCACCTCAGTCACCCTTATAATCAAACCATTTCCAGATATCTTATTTGGGGGCAGCAGCATCCCAAATTGAGAGCCACTGTAGTAAATGTTTCCGTAGCCCAAGCCAATGGGCCCTGGGAACCCATTCCACCCCATCTCTCCCTGACTTCTTCCCATTCTCACTTGCCACATAAATATATGGACCTCGTTGGTGAAAACCACTCAATAGCATCATTTCCTTGAGGCCAACCAAAATGGAAACCTGCCAATACTCATCTTTCCTCTCATAAAAACCTGTGAGGAAAAATGCCAAGCTGAGTGCCACACACCTACACCTCACGCTACCCTCGGGGGGCAGGGTCAGATTAACAGACAGGTTTTCATCTTCGGCCATCTGTAAAACTGATTTGATCGCATCCAAACACCGGCTCCATAGAATTCGGAAATTTGGGCTTTTGTTTAAGGTGACAGACCTGCCCTGAGGACCTCACCAGAGAACTGTCATACCCATAATGCAATATTAATGCAGAGTCTTATAATTCTTATTTTACATAAAAGCTTCATTGTGTGCCATATCCAATCTCCGCAGGCTACCTGCACCACATATTTTTATGAGCCTACATTTCAGCGCTCCAAGCCTACAATACACATAATTTTCAATTATGTTAGGGCAGCCCAGGATCACTGCCTATATAACATTACTGGTTGGAGGAAATGAGACTCGGCCCCACTGCCCAGAGAGAGCTAACCAGATCCAGATGGTGGAGGAAGACAGCCCCAGTCCCGCTGGCTTGCAAGGACTCCACAGTGACAGCTTCAACCTCTCCATCCCAATGCAACTTGATCCCACAGAATGGCTGGGCCCCCGCAAACCTGTGCCCATCCATTGGAAATAACTGGCATTCAGGCTGACGAGGCTCCTTTCGGGGAAATAAGTATTATGTCAGGATTTTTTAAAGGAAGTTATTAACCTCCTCCGAAAGTGATGGGTTTCCCAGGTTCCTTCATCTTCTACAATTGGTCCTTATTAATAAGGAAAATAAATAAATAAAGGGAAGAAAAAGGAAATTAGGTACGATTATAGCCTAGAGGAAAAGCTTTTCCTTCCTGGAGACACTAAGCAGCAGGAAATTCTATTCTGTTGGGTCCTAAAGAAAAGACCCGAAGGACGAGGCATCTCGGATTTACGAAAGGGCGGGAACCCCACACCACATTTTCCCCATGGCCCAACTTCGGTTTTACATCCTTTTGGGGAAGAGAAAAAAAAAGTTCCCACCATCCCACTACAAAAACAACACTGGGGCTCCGGCTCTCTTCCTTTCAGGCCGCTCAACGTGGAAATTATGAATTGCCTACAAAAACATTAAACTTTTCAGCAAACTGCAATCAAATGGGGCCGTGGGAATTCCTGCATTGAAAACTGTTGAAATGGAGTCCTGCTCAACTTGCCTTTTGTAAAAAAAAAATAATAATAATAATAATAATAATAATAAATGCATAAGGCCATCTTGACTTAAGTGTTTCATCCTTTAATACTAATGTTCTGCTCATGGCCTGTTAGGGTTTTTCCCCAAATCCTATTTTATGATATGTTTCAGGGAGCTTAAGTTTAAGCTTCGGACCTGTGGACAAAGTCTCGAAATACATACAAAACCAATGGTCTGAACAGAATCAAACATTTTAAAAGCCTGTTAAATTGTCAGCAAAAAAAAGAAAAAGGTATGCAACTCTAACGTCTCCTCCCCCACTGCCCCTGATCAAAACAAAAGGACAAGGGGGAACACCTGGGTGACTCAGTCGGTTAAGCGTCTGATTTCCGCTCAGGTCACGATCTCACCGTTCACGGGTTCGAGCCCCACAACAGGCTCTGCGCTGACAGTTCGGAGCCTGCTCGGGATTCTCTCTCTCCCTCCCTCTCTGCCCCTCCCCCACTCACACTTTCTCTCAAGATAACTAAATAAGCTCAGACAAGGAAAGGCAAATGGGGAGGGATCTTCCGAATCAGAGGGCCCCGCAGGATCCGGCTACATGTGGGCCTGAGGGAACCTGCTCCCGAGAAAGGCACCCCCATCCTGGTGAGTACAGCTTCCGTAGCAAGGACGGTGAGGAGGGCTGCTCAGAGAACCTGAATCTCAGGGCTGCTGAGGTCACGGTACAAAGCTGACTTTCGAAACAAATAGAACCATGCAAAGACCAATGATGCTGATGACAAAGCTCCACATCCCTGACAAAACAACCAAAGCTGCTTGGCCGCACTTCCACCTCACAGACGGGCCGGCAAGTGACGTCCGTCCCTTTACTTGTACGGGGCGGGGTTGGCAGACTTTTTCTGTAAAGGGCTACAGCACATATCTTACTTAGGCTTTGCGACCCATCCCATCTCGGTTCTACTCAGCTCAGGCGTGGTTGTCACCGAAGCGGCCACAGTCCTGCACGGATCATGTCGTGGCTGTGTGCCAAAAAAACTTTATCTATAGGATACTAAAACTTTCCCGTGTCAGGACATATTCTTCTTCTCTTAATTTTTTTCAACCATTTAAAAATAATAGAAAAACCATTTTTAGCTCACGGGCCACACAAAAAGAGGTGGCAGGACAGCTTCGGCCCCTGGGCCGCAGTTTGTCACCCCTGGCTTAGGGAATGAGCATGTAAAGACGTGATTTCAAGTCAGACAGGATACATTCCTTCAGTGGGCCTTAAATCCAGACAGTCGAACACGATTACTTGGTGGCCCCAAGGCGACGTTTTAGATTTAATCGTCACTGGCAAACTCCAGTTTTGGGGGAAAAGCTCGGGAAAGAATCTGAGCTCTCCAGCCATGACTCCCAGTCACAAGGGCTAACCACGAGCCCACAATCTCACCGAAATAACTATCCCTCCTCACCAAAATGGAAGTTTGAAAATCCCTGGGCGATTCTGACTGGAAGAGGTTCACGTGTTCAAAATTCTCACGCACTTCCCAGGAAACACTGGCAAATGTGTCACATGCCACGGAATCACCACGAAAGAGCGCCTGGCAGAAATTCCGCAGGTCATGGGTGACGTGCCCCGTGTGCTTTGGGCATCACCCTTCTACGTTCAGGAGCTGCTCTCTCCAGAGCTTCTCAGTGTGGGCAACCTTCACGCATCACGACGCTGGGATGACGCCCGTGTTGGGCCAGTGTTGCCCACCAACAGATGGCATCGGCCCCGGGCTCAGGCAAGATGGGGAGGCAGGGGCCACCACGGGGCCCGAACAGCCTGCTAAATGGAGAGGAAACCGGTCTCTTCTGGAAGACTAGGTCCCACAGAAAGCCCGTCACGCCGAAAAGGATTGATCTTAAAAACTGTGAAGGCCTTGCGCTCCCCTCCCCTTCCTGGTAGATCGGTATCCTTTACCTGAGTACAAAAACAAGAAACCGGCCTTTTCAATCCAAGCTATTTCTCAGCAGGGGTGCTCCTTCCTAGGAAAATCCATTGTAAGAGAATTCAAAGTAGTTGGAAACCATCCTCATGACAGATCATGACTGCTTAGTCTCACTAACACCTGAGCACCAGAAAGTCACAAGTGTTGTGTTTCTTATAAAATAACAGAAAGTCGCTATTTTGTCCGAACACCCAAACCGAGAGACCACAAGCCACGGTCTATCACATCCAAACCCACGAATCCTTCCTCCTCTGCGAGGTGACCCCCACCCCCACCCTCCCCGTGCAGCCTCATTGTGGGCCCTGGGGACTCTACCCACACCTGCAAGCTGGAAGGGGTGACACCACGATCATAATGTTCACGCCACGCAACTTTACAAAACCAAAGGCCACCAGGAGCCACTCATCGTAGGAGGACAACGGAAAAACTTCAAGAGACGACAGGAAGCGCAAGGATGTGGCCAAGGGGGCACACGCATTTCTCCAGGAACTCACGTTGCGAGGCTCACACACAGGCCTGTGAAAGATCAGGTTTGCCTGTCTCTTTCGGAAGCTACCTCATTTCTCAGAACTGGAAGATGGGAAATTCAGCCCATCTTCTATAAATAATTAACTTTGCCCTGCGGGTCAGGGAAACCCAATTTATCTAGAATAGTTAAATTATAAGAAGCTGTGATTAATATTCTGTCCTGCCCTCTGAATCATACAGGTACCAACAAGTTTCCCAAAGCCAGCCCTGACCGCATATAACTAACAGTGAAATTATATCAGAAGTCGTCAGAATCCCACAGGCTCCTCAGGGCCACCATTACAAAATTGGTTTGACCAACTTTCCTGCAGATGCAGAATGTGCCGGAGATTAAGCTGCTTTGTTCTAGGCTAAAACACGGCCCAAGAATGGCTTCTTTTGAAAAATCCACCTAAGAGCCTAAGATAGAGGCTCTACTTAAAGAGGCATTATTTGCCTATAAAGTGTAACTGCAGAGAAAAAGAAAATTCAGGGGCGCCTGGGTGGCTCAGTCGGTTGAGCGTCCGACTTTGGCTCAGGTCATGATCTCACAGTTTGTGAGTTCAAGCCCCGCATCAGGCTCTGTGCTGACAGCTCAGAGCCTGGAGCCTGCTTCAGATTCTGTATCTCCCTCTCTCTCTGCCCCTCCCCCACTCATGCTTTGTCTCTCTCCGTCTCAGAAATAAAGAAACATTTAAAAAAAATTTTTTTTTTGAAAGAAAAAGAAAAAGAAAATTCAGGAATGTGTGATTGTGCCTAGTCAGGATATAGCATAAGTGAGCATATATTATAGTTACCAAGGGAAAGAAAACCAAAGACCTCAGAAGGCTGGGTACATTCTGAACTTGGAGAAGGAAAAAAGCCACAGAAGAAAATGAAAGATGCTAAGATTGACTTTAGTTCTTACTTTTTTTTTTTTTTCTAATGACACCAACCATTGTGAGAACTTAGAAATGTTTCTCTAAAGTCCCTATCCCATTTCCCAACATAAAAGAAATCTGAGGGAGAGGAAGGATATCAAGGCACCCATGGAAAACAATAATTCAATAGCTCTGCCCTCTACGTCCATGAGTTGGTTGCTACAGGATTTTTCAATGAAATCCTTGCAGTTCACCTGTTTTCAATACCTAACGGTATTGCTTCACATTTAGGGAGCACTTTAGAGTTCAAAGCCACATTCACAACAACCCTATATAATAAACAAGCAGAAAGTTACAACTAACCTTTTACCAAGGAGGAAACTAAGGCCGTTAGAACGCTGACCCAGCTTACCTGGGCTCCCTGGGTCAGCTGGCGTTCTGGTGCGCAAGGCTCCGGACCACCATGTTTCTGTTTCATCCCGACTCGCCTGAGAACTCCCCTCCACCTTCTTCGGTTTTCTTATCAACGGCTAGGCATCAGTATCTCAGGGGAACGTCACACGGGGTCCTCAAAGGAATGAACCGAACCCTCCTCTCCGGCACCTATCAGCTCTCTTCTCCCCCCAGGTCGCCGGGCAAACGTTACATTATCTTCCTCCAAGGCTACTAGAAAATCATTTCTACCAGAGCTACTGAGGCCACTGGTAGTAAGGGGGAAACTGAGCAAAACAAGCAAATAACAAACAAACCAAAAAATCCCCAAACCGCAACTTGGCATTTCCTGTATTCTTTACCTCCCTAGCTATTCAACACCCCCGTCCCTGAGATATTTTTGCCATTGCTAGGTCGGTGGTTTTGCAGGGAGGCTATGCTCTAGCGGCTCATGGAAGCACAGCTGGGTGAAACTGCGCTGAGCCCTTCCTTTCAAAACCCAGATGCACACCCCTCCCCTCCGCGGGGCTGCGGCCTGGGACTTCCTTCCATCATCCTGCAAAAGTCACTCTTAAAATCAAGGCTATGTGCTCCTGGGATAGCACGAGACTGAGAAAGAGTCCAGAAATCCACTTTCGAGGCCCGCTTCCGCCACTATCTGGGCCATCACTTTAGTTCTTCACTGGGTGGGCGACCTCTTCCCCGCTCTGGGCCTAACTCTGTAGCGGGAAACTGAGGAAAATTCTCTCAAAAGTCCCATTCGCCTCTGACTCACGTGTTCCTGCAGCATTTGCAAAGCACGTGCTCTGTGTCCAGCGTGGACTAGATATTCCAAGGCCTAGATGAGTCATCTAAGACCCAGTCAATGGGACAATAAGCGGGTCAATGGTACAGGGACTAACACAAGGAAGGAGCAATATTACAAAGAAAGATTTAATTCATGATGGTGACGTGGTCCTACCGCTTCCAAACCTTGCTGGTTTGTCTAGCAAGACTTCTCCCCTGACCCACTCTGGACCTGCTAAATGCAACTATCTGGGAGTGGGCCCAGGGGTCTTTAAGTATTTTTCCCTAACTCGTCATGTGACCCTGATGACCAGTAATTAGCATAAACTATCAGCACCAGGGCAGTACCAATAAAGAGCATGTGTATATTTACAGATTCCACCACACTTTCTCAAAAGCTCTTTTATTAAACTCCTACGTTGATGGTCACTACATCTCTTTAGGTGGTCAAAGCAGATCCCTCCAAACCCGCTTTGAATTTTTTTTTTAAGTTTATTTCTATTTTGAGAGAGAGAGAACACAAGTGGAGTAGGGGCAGAGAGACGGTGGGGGGGAGAGAGTTCCAAGTAGGCTCTGTGCTGTCAGAACAGAGCCCTACGTGGGGCTCAAGCTCACGAACCACGAGATTATAACCTGAGCTGAGATCAAGAGTCAGACCCTTAAGCGACGGAGCCACCCAGGCGCGCCCGTCCAAACCCATTTTAAAAGTGAAGAAAAGCAGAGAGAAATGAGGTGACCGAGCCATGCAGTTACGAGGGATTCTGAACCAGAATGTAGATTTCCGACCAGGGCTCGCAATCCCTTCTATCAGACGGAGTAGAAGGAGCAGTGGGGAGGGAGGGCAAAACAGATGCAAAGGGACAAAAGGTGCAGCCCCCGCACCGACCCAGGAAGCCAGTGGGAAATCAGCCTCAGAGACCGTCCTGCTCGGTCATGACCAAAAGCAGCCCAGGGCAAGCCACGTCAGAGTCTTCAGGCAGCCTCGAGATTGAGTTCCCCCAAAGAGGGCTGTGGGTCCCAAGCCAATGTCCACCGTGCCACAAGCGTCCACGTCCCTTGAGGGCCCATGTCCCTGAGGTCAGAGGACATGAAGCCACTGGAAGAACTTGGAAGCAGAAACCCTTGTCTTCCTGTCTTGCTCAAACATGTTGCCCATCTTCAGCCCCCACACAGGGCAGCATAAACTCCTTCTCCACGGCCCCTCCTTGGGGGGAGGCGGGGGCAGGGGGTGACTAACAACGAAAACTCACATGCCACTGTAGGAACCATTAAGAGACAGGCCAAAGACGGCCTACTTCGTGTCACCACGTTTTCTTATGACTGCTCCTTTCAAAAGGCTCAGTCCGGTCCAGTTGATTGCGATGTGCTGGTTACCACCTGCTTGCCTACAAGCAACTCAAAGTGCACACGAGCACCTGCAGGCCAGAAAAAGACACCAAAAGACATGGGATGGCAAGCGTGGGCATCACTGGGGGCTCACCAAATATGGGGCACAGTGGGTAAGAGCACACCAAGTCTCGGCTGAGGACTGGAGAAGTATATGGTGGTCGAGCCGTACAATGGAATACTATCTGGCAATGAAAACAAGCGATTGCTTGCAACGGCACTACGCGAACTTAAAGAAGGCCGACAGGAAAGGTCACATATTGGAGGATTCCTCCTGTAGGAAACATCTAGAATAGGCAAATCCATAGAGACACAGATTAAATTAGTGGTTGCCAGGGACTGGGAGGAAGGAGGCACTGAGGAGTGAGTGATTGCTAGTGGGCATGGAGTTTGTTCGGGGCTGATGAAAATGTTCTGGAAATAGACGCGGTTAATGTTTGCGCACCACTGTGAATATACTAAAGCCCGCCGAACTGTGTACTTTAAATGGGTAGATTTAATGGTATGTGAATTATATCTCATTGTTAAAATGGATTACAAAAAAAAAAAATGCATCAAGTCACTTGATGGTTATCGCATTCATTTCAAAGACACAAGGGCGGGGAGAGCACACAGTCACAGTCACGTACGCAAAGACTCCACCCACATGCCATAACGCCTCAACAATGAACTGCGAAACAGGTGAACAAACCTATTCTTCAAGGAAAAATCAGACCCTCCAAAGCTCCCTGGGAAACAAACCATCTCCAAATGTGACTGGCTGGTGTGGGATCTTGGAAAAGGACCATTCCAAAGGCAGAGGACCGCTAATTCTGCCTGAAAGCTGGGAAGAACACAGCCCGCCCTGGGATAAATGCGCTGAGGAAGAGACCAGGGAGGCAGGAAAGGAAGGAAGGGCGTGAGAACTGTTTGAAGGCAAACCAAACAGAGAGGAGCACTGGAGTCAGCAGAACCACGACAGGTCAGAAACCTGAACCCTGTGTCGTCCGTCCATTCTCCATCACCCTGTGGCTTCAGGCAGGCCAGGATGGCTTTGTACCTCAGTTTCTCTAGCTAGAACATGGGCTTGGAACCACTCGCCTAGAGCCTCCCAAATGACTTCCTCACCATATTTTCTTTCTTTCTTTTTTTTTTTGTATTTCTTTTTTTCTTTTTTCATTTTTTCAATATATGAAATTTATTGTCAAATTGGTTTCCATACAACACCCAGTGCTCATCCCAACAGGTGCCCTCCTCAATACCCATCACCCACCCCCCATCAACCCTCAGTTTGTTCTCAGTTTTTAAGAGTCTCTTATGCTTTGGCTCTCTCCCACTCTAACCTCTTTTTTTTTCCTTCCCCTCCCCCACGGTCTTCTGTTAAGTTTCTCAGGATCCACATAAGAGTGAAAACATATGGTATCTGTCTTTCTCTGTATGGCTTATTTCACTTAGCATGACATTCTCCAGTTCCATCTACATTGCTACAAAGGGCCATATTTCATTCTTTCTCATTGCCACGTAGTACTCCATTGTGTATATAAACCACAGCTTCTTTATCCATTCATCAGTTGATGGACATTTGGGCTCTTTCCATCATTTGGCTATTGTTGAGAGTGCTGCTATAAACATTGGGGTATGTGTACCCCTATACATCAGCACCCCTATATCCCTTGCGTAAATTCCTAGCAGTGCTATTGCTGGGTCATAGGGTAGATCTATTTTTAATTTTTTGAGGAACCTCCACACTGTTTTCCAGAGTGGCTGCACCAATTTGCATTCCCACCGACAGTGCAAGAGGGTTCCCGTTTCTCCACATCCTCTCCAGCATCTATAGTCTCCTGATTTGTTCATTTTGGCCACTCTGACTGGCGTCCACACCATATTTTCAACCCCAGAGGATAACACTGAGTAAATGACAGGACAGTTAAGATGTGTTATTTCTTCCTCCAACGGGCACCCCGGAGTGACAAGCCAAAAACAGTTGGGTAACATGTTACCTTGTTAGCTACCGCGTAAATTGTTAGAGAAAGAGCCATCAGGTGACCTTTGAGAAACACAAAGCCAGAGAGTAACAGGGTCCTGGGGACCTGGAAGAGTTATTTTAAATACATGAATCAGCACGACTGCAGCAGACACTAGAATCAGGAACTTTAAAACATTCCTTCCTTTCTCCACAGCCAGGAGCGCTCAAGACTCGAGATCTTTCTGATTCGGTTCTGCTTCCCATTCCGTCGTATTTCTCCCCCCTCTTCCACAACGACAAAGGACAACGCGAGTCTCGGCAGTCAACAGGCAAAAACTAAAGCACAATTAATGTGCTTTAGTCAGTCCACTTAGGAGCAAAACGCAAGACAGACCTCGGCTCGTGTCCTCAAATTCCCACTGAAATTGGGAACTGCGCCGGATCTCCCTCTTATTTGTGTTTCCCCTTGTCACATCTCGAACGATGCTCGGTGGCTCCAGCAAGGTCTCCCTGTCCAACTTTTTATTGTCCGAGGCTAGCTGTGACAGGCATGCGGAGATGCTTCGTAATGCTAACCTCAGGAAGCCAAAAGGTCAGGCAGCGCCTCTGGTTAATTTTGCTGGGGGAGGACCCAAACCCCCGAGCCAGGGCGAAGATTTAGTGAGGCTGACCTTCTGGAGGCCCCCGACCCCCCTGCACACAAGTCTTGCTGCCTCAGCCAGAAGTGGCCTGCCACTCAAGTATCATCTTGCTGTAACAAATTACTCCTAACCCAGGATTACGGCTCTTTCCAAATCCCTCCTAGAGAGCAAGGAAATAAACATTCTCTCCCAGGACTCTGCCCCAGTTGTTTCCCCTGTTGGTAATCCTTGTCTGTATTTGCTTCTCCTACAAGCCTTCGTCTGGGAGGTCTGCTAGACCATTCCGGCCCACTTTCCTTTCAGACATAAGCTGAATGTCTCAATTGTCCATTAGGCACAGTAAAAGATGAAGGCGGCCTTTCTGTCCGGAGGAGTCTCACACAATAGTTCTCTTTGCCCACACACTTCTCGTCTGACTGCAGACTCGACGGGCCTAATCCTAGTCACTCACGGAGCTCCACACCCCAAATTCCTTCCTAACGCCCCAGAGGGACGAGTGCGGACGCGCCGTGGTGAAGCTGTGACGCTCCCAAAGCACACGGGGGCAGAGAAGCAGGCCTGCCCCCCCCCCCCAACCCCCCCCCCCCCCGAGGGCAGCATGCCATTTGGGGGCAGGCTGAATGGGGAGAAAGATCTAGAAAGAAGAGGCAAGATAGGAGACTGCCGGCAGGAGAGACTACCTCTGACCCCATCCTGCGGTTTCCTTTAATAAACTACCAGGAGATATTTCGAGCACAATAATCTCACTTGGGCAAGGAAACACGGTTCTGCCCACTTCCAAAGTCTCCTCTGAAACCCCAGGATATTCCAGACCCTTCAGACAGACAGGGCCGCTTTGTGTTTTTAATTGTATACATACAGTGACCAGCATATGCCAAGAAGCAGAGGGCAGAACAATGGATGTTATAATCCACGTGGGTGATTTGAAGCGATAGGGATCTTAGGGTTGTTTTACGCGACACTTTTCTCCCTGCGGAGAGTGGCTGACAGCACGCTTGCTGACACGTTCCGGGCCGGGAGAGAAACTTTCTGAAATAACCCAAAGGCACCGAGGAGACAGAAATACCACCAACAATCCAGACACCAAATCAAATTCCTGTTTTAAACAAGAGGAAGGTGTGGAGGGGACAGCAGTGGAAGAAACTGAATTAGACGCTACAACTCATTCTGAAGTGAGCAAAGCCTTAATTTTCCCACGTGCGCGCCCCCGGGGCCATCCTCCCCTCTCTCGCCGGGGCCACCGGGCCTCCCCAAACAAACTTGTTCTCTGCTTCTGTGGTTTTAGTCTTTAAAGAACCTGGCTTGGAAAAGGGCGGTACCGATGTGAAGCTAACCGCTTAGCTCATTACTATGTCATCTGGACAGGAAAATCAATTCCAACAGCATCAAGTTTGGTTATCCCCTCCCCCGAAGGTCTGCACTATTAATAGCAAGGAAGTTTCCCAGGCTTCGGTTTATTTGTAATCGCGACCAGCCCTGACCACAGAACCTGGACATCTGCACTCCTAGAACTCCCAGGCACCCGGGAGACAGAATTTCAGGTCTCCGTCTTCTGACAGCAGCAGAAAGATGCGGAAGGTAGGCTGAACTTCAAGCAGGCAGAAAGATTCAGGTCAAAGAGTACTCGATCCCAGGAAAGGGCTAGGTAGTCGAGGGGGAAAACTAAGTTAACTTCTCTCTACATATCTCTCCTGCTCCTGTGCTCCCCTGTGGACAAAGGTCACCATGTTATCTACCCATCATGGAATTGGAAGACAGAAGGTTCTAGAAGAAACAGCTTAGTTAAAAATCAAGCTAAAACCTCACTAATTCAGACCGGGGCGGTACAGCAGAATGGTTAAGAGCACAGGCATAGGACCTGGAATGCCTAGGTTCAAGTCCAGGACCCGTGGCTTCATGCTTCTGGGGCACTGGACAAATGGCTTCACCTCTCTAGGCATCCAGCCCTGCCCCTGACTGCGAGGTGAGGATAATAACCTAGGGGTGATAGTTGTACCTCCCTCTCAGGATGTACAGGAGTCATTAGTCGTGTCTGCACCACCAACCAGACCTGGTTTGATGCAGGAGCTAGAAGGCTGATGGGGTTCATGGTCACGGACCAAGCCATCTCACTGCAGGGAGTAGAAAGGGAAGAGAAGTAAGCAAACGCACGAAGTATGTAAATGCCCTAAGTTAACAGACTGCCCAAGTTGGGTGTCTGATGCACAGACCAGCTGACACAACCCGCCATGACCATCCACACGTCAATGGGAAGGTAAGGAATTGCACATTCAGCTGTTTTAAATATATCCCTCCTTCCTCTCTGTGTCCTGGCAGAGAGAATTCAACTCCAGCTGTATGAGGTTTTCCCAAACACCTGAATGAAGGAAGCCATCTGTATGAAGTCCCACTCAGTCCCCGCCAAGTACAGGTGAGCATACAGTCATCCCAACCAAAGGGCCTTCCAGAATCTGGCCTCTCACTCTGCAGATACAGGGGCACAAAGCAAATCACGTGCTGCCGTGATCAGAGAGGAAAAATGCGAATTCAGCAAATCGTTCATGCTGCGCCTTTCATGTCCCTGTGCCCAGGAAATACCCCAGAAGCCCCGCTCTTGCCTCCACAAGGTCCCCTTTCTCCTTTTCCTCTGGACCACTGAGTCCCTGCTGGGTTAATTCCATCTACTACTGCGAGGGCCCAAAGCAGCAGAGGAGTCGTGGGGGCTGCATGCATTCAGACCAAGTCTCTAGATCCCATCTCGAGGCAGCTCAGACCCAGGTTCAAACCCCAGCTCCAAAATTCCATTCATTCACCAAAATATTTATTGAGTGCTTAATATGTGCGAAAAGAATTGGGTCCTTGAAGAGAGACTATCAGAGCTGACCACTTTAAAAGCAGGGTGGGGTGAGCTCAGGCAAACAGTATCACCTCTCTGAGCACTGGCGCTGTCTCTTCTGTAAAATGGGAATACACACTTAATACCCACCTCTCAGAGTTCTTCCAAGGATCCAATGCTTGGCACCATGCCTGGCATATGGCAAGTGCCTGGTAAATGCTAGCGATTACGTTATTAGCTGGCTATTACATTGCTATTAATATAATCAGCATCGTCAGAATAAAACTCCTTAAGATACCGCACGATGCTAAATCACCCAAGAAAAAGGAAATCCCAGGTATGCGTATTATCCAATGCCGGAAGAGAAATAAACACTTAGCCTGAAGTAAAGCAAAGCGACCACAAACATTCCTAATTAACCAGGCTTGCATTTCCTCACCCCTCCCTTCAATTCACTCACCCCTAGCCTTCTGGTGAAGTGGGATTTTTCTGTAAGTACAGCTGGTCTCCCTTGTATGTCTGGTCTCCCCTTAGGTATGCCAAGGCTTAGATGCAGGCCTGCTGTTCCAAGCCACTGCACCTCTCCCCTCCAACTGGCCCTCGAACTTAAAAACATTTCTTAAAGGTCTGCAACCCCAGAATTCCAATTCTTGCCCCGAACGCTCTGCAAAAAGCCGACACACAGGGCACAAGCTGGCACACAAATCGTGGGGTTGCGATGCGTTAGGCTAAACATAGCAGCAGCTGCTTAAAGGCTACCAAAAAACTACACGAGATCATCATCCCAAAGAGGTTTCACAAGTGCACAAAGGAAAAGGGAAAAAGGAAAACGAAAAAAATCTCAAAAAGACACTGTCATTCTTCTCCCAGGCTGTGTCTTGATTTCTTCTTTCTTTAAGATTTTAAAACCTCGCCTGTTAAAAACATTGCCTAAAGAAGGGGGAGACAGTTGGGAAAGGGAAATTCAGAGAACTCCCTGGTGCCCCTGGTTTACCACTGTCAGGCAGAACACCAAGGGTCAGCCACTTGGCAGTATGTTTGGGGACCATCTCCACCCCGTGGTTCTACCCAGGATCAGTGTGGATTTCCTCCTGCACTGACCACGTGCTCTGAGAATGAGGAAGGCAAAAGCGCAGGCTGTAAACGAGGTATGGAGATGCCCAGAACAAACACATACGGAGAGTTAAGCTTCAACTATGGTTTAAAGAGTAGGAAGTCAGACCAAATCTGGTGTCTGAACCCCAGACCACCCCCGGGCAGGTTATTAACTTCCCTGAGCTTCAGTTTCTTCTTCTGTGAAATGGAAACGAACAACACTTCTTCCATCAGAGTTGTTTCCAAATCATGACCGCAGGAAGAGGCTTAGAACAGCCTCTAGCATAGGGTAAGTGTGCAAGAAATGCCAGCTCTTAGGACCACTGTTGTCCCTACGATGAAGTTCGTGTTCGCCACACTGGCGACCGGGGATGCTTCTGTCAGTGTTCAACGCTACAGTCTGTCATCAGAAACTTAGATTCCAGAGGCGGAAATAAAAAGGGAAGCTGTGTGGTTGGAGAGTTAAAAAGGATAACAGTGAGTAGTAGAAACCAGGTAACATGTGAGATCTTCCTACAGGAAATGCCCTCTGTTAAGTCCTTTACCCATTTTTCAGATGACGTCTCAGGAAACTGAGCTGGGAGAGCTCAGGCAAGCAGCCCAAGGTCGCAGGATTTGGAAGTGAAGGTTATGAGGCCAGGAAACATGTCTGTCTCTCTGTGCCCCTGTGCCAAGCATGAATGGTCTCTTTAAGCCTCGTTTAACCTTCAACAAATATTTATTGATGCGGCGCTTTGTCGGGCATTATGCTGGGTACTAGGCAGAAGAGACAGATCACAGAGCCTGAGAGTCAGGTGACCTGGGTGAAAATTCCCAGCCCTCACCCCACTTGCTGGGTGACGGTGGGCAGAGATTTCTGCTCCCTGACCTCTGGCTATCGTAAAACAATTCCCCTTCACTGCACCTCATAGGGTGGATGCAAGAATTCCACTGAAACAATATCTAACTTGGCAGCTTCTGGCGGAGCTTTGGGATTCATTCAACATCAGTTGCCCTCCATCTACCCCCCCCATACCCCTCCCATCTCCCCAAACCAGCCCTAGTTAATACATCTATAAAATAAAGATAATAGTGAGGTCTCTGAGAAGCACTTCGACTATAAAATATAGTATGAAACATAAAAAAACACATTGTTATTATTATTCCAGGGATGCACCCCGCCTCTACATCCAATTGCCTCACTGCCACTAGGAACTTGGTATTTGCACGGTCTCGGCAAAGCATACTCCTGCCAGGCAGAGGCAACTGGGTCTTCTGGCCCTGGAGGGTAGATGATGGGGGAGGGGAAGGGGGAGGGGAGGGGGCACTGGGCTGTGCAGGATGCTTGCATTTCCAGGCAGGAAAAGAGAAGCACACAGCACTAGGTAGAGGCTGGATCCACACCGGGGAAGGCGGTGAGGGCCGGGGAGGTGGTTCTGCGCTCCCCCGATGGTGCCTCACCAAGTTCTCGGCCGGCTCTCCATCGGCATGGTGGCCACCGCATCTGTCTCCCAAGCCCCAGGTCAATCAAAGAGGCATTCCCAGGCCCCTAGAATAGGCCAGGCACGTTCAGGATGCCAGCGACCCTCCGGTGAGTGGTAAGGCAACATCGCTGCCCTCACCGACCTCATTATCTTCAGGCCCAGAAGATCTGTTCGTTGCAACAGCACAATACACATACTAACTTCTCAAAAGCTTACCCTAGGGCCACAGCACTTCCCCAAATTTTAAGAGGCATCCACCCACTCACCTCCTTTGTTTTAAGGAAGGGCAAAGGTAAGGCAGCCCACCGCTAGCTCAAAAGTCACAGCAAAGAAGCCAACCGAGCGGTTGGGGTTGTCAAGTCTTTAACATCAGGAAAATCCGCCTCCCTCGATGCCATCCACAGTTAATCTGGCAGACAAATGGCAGTAGTTTGCTTTTCGCTAAGGGGCAGGTGTCAAACCTGGCTGAAATCCACATGAAAAAATGTGGGCTGCCCATGTGACCACATGCACACCTGAAAAGTCAATATATCCAAAACTGCTCGTCTGTTTACCACTTTAAAAAGAAGAAGAAAAAAAATCAACCACCTTTTTAGCAATGCTTTCCTCTAGGTAATGGAATTACAAACAATTCTTTCTTGCTGCTTTATACTTTCTAATTCATGATTACGGGTTTTTTTTCCCCAACACGTTATTTTAATCTTAAAGTGAAACTTTTAAAGAAAATATATTAGCCAGCAAACTACCAAATAGCGATAACTATAAAATTATGTATAACTATGTATAACATGAAAAAGGCCGTGGTGACATTTGAATTTGGTTGTAGAAACTCAATTAGGTTGGTTTCCTCCTGTCCCTCGTGAGGACCTCTTCAAAGGCGATTCAGTCGCACGAGGAGCCCATTCTAGGATTGATGGGATTTCAAGTGCTCTTTCCCGCTGGTCCCAGAAACCCACGGTCACTCCTGTGGCCCATCTGGACGCGGTTCAGATTTCCACCATTGCACCCATAACGACTTTACTCTACTTCCTGGTTCTCACAGCTGCCTCCCAAGGTCACGTTCTGCTCCCCTCCGGCTCCTAGCACTGCAGCAGGCAGACGCCCGGCGCACAGGAAGTTAACACTGAAGGAAAACAGATGCCTGGCCGTCCACCCTAGCAAGGTACTAACAAGGGACTCAGGACGAAGCGTGCAGGGGTGGCCGAGTCTCTGGCCAGCAGCCTTCCACCCGTCCCCACTACTAACATGTCAAGGGTCTGAGATGACACTTCACTACCCATTCCAGCACTCTCAAGCCTAAAGCACAAAGAGAACAACAGGGTAATACACCCCAGAGAGACCATTTAGTCTCCTCCCATGTCTGAAAAGGTTAATGTTTATTGAGCACCTACTTACTACAGGCCAGGCTCTGATCCAACACTTCCACAGTTCTGTAATCTCCACCACCACTGATGATATAAATGTACCTGCTTCCTCAGCGGGGAGGGATGAACACTAGCGGAAGGAATTACATTTCTCAATGTCTTTTAGCGGCCAGTAGTTGGTCTATCACCCAGCACTGGGCACCCTCCCTAATTATGCATTGTTGACCCAGACGTCATCTTACTCAGCTCCCTCCAGCCCTCTTCAACGCACTAAATTTCTTGCTTTGCAAAGAAGATGGATTTTCAAGAGCAAAGATCTACACGGGCCCCTCCCTGGAACTCAGTCTGCTCATCTGTAAAATGAATATAAACATAATTCCATTTGCAAAGCCCCAGTAAAAATTAAGGAAGGCAATGAATAGGAGGACCATTCAATTAAAAAAAAAAAATGTTTCTTCGGTCTTTTTTCTGAGAAATAAGGTAACCAGCACAGGAATGCTTGGATTCCCCCCAATGACTATGCTTTGTCTAGTTGATTCTGCAAGGTGCATGCCGTCCAAGCAATAGACCATTGGGTAGAAGGGAGAAAGTCCACACTGACCACGGAGGGTGTCCCTAGGTGGCCAGCCTTCCCTTCAGCTCAACTGCAAAGGGCAACACCCAGAAGAGCCCTCTGCCCCTCCTCCTTCCCAGTCAGGCTCCAGCCAAGGGGCGTAGAGTTCCCCCGAGAATTTCCATTTAAAGGTGTCCCGGTCACATCAGCCCAGCCTGCAAAGGAGACTGTGTGCGCAGCTGAAAAGTACACCCGAGGAGGAATGAGGAACACAGGGTGCTTAGCTCCTGCTCCATCGCTGGGTAATTTCTCTGCTTCCTCATGAGTCAAATGGGATAATACCTACTTCCACCCATCGCACAGGACCCTTCATGGGAGCAGGCGCGCCTGGCTCATGGAGGAAATCATTCAGAAAAGTCTCAGGCCCTGCCCCAGATAGTACTGCTCTGCGGGACTCAAATCCCTCATGATTTAGGAAAGGCTTATAAACGAAATCCAGGGTTCCTATAAGAAACTGTTCAGGTACAGTAGACATACATCCATTTTTGGCTTCGTCGCAAACTAGGATTTGAGTATTACTGGCTGTCTCATGTTAACAGAAGACCGGGGGTGGAAGGGAATACGTTGCGGTGGGGGCGGGGAGACGAAGTGGCTGGTACAAAAATCCCCAGCTCTGCTAGCCAGGGGCTCTTTGCAAACTGGAGGTAAGCCTCAAGAAGTGGTCAGTCCGCTGGGTTTCTGAGCCTCAGGGCAAAAGAGACACTGCTGAGTTTCTAGAACACCAGGAAGCAGAGGCTGCGGGGGGTGGGGGGGGGCTCACACTGGCGCCTGTGTCACAGGATGTCACAATCGGGGTGGTAGCGGTATTTATCAAGGGTACAACCATTTCTGATTAACTGAGGGTTTGGGGAGGAGGCCAAATCATTCTGCCGATAAGTAGAAGATAAACCAAATCTTCCATTTCAAAACGGACTGGGCCAGTCATTTTTCCTTTCCTCCCTCTCCAGACCTCTTTCCCCACAGCAAATAAAGTAAGCCCCTGGCAGCTGATGAATTCAATTCCAGTCTAAGAACACCAGGGTGAAGAAAGTGGAAAGCGCCAGAGAGCTCCCCCTTGGGGCTCCTTGCTCTGTTTGCAACTACGGGGTATCTGCCTTGGCATGCCAAAGCCTTACAAAGAAATGAAATATCGACACACATACACTCGAGGCCTACATGAATCATACTGGAACATTCCACCATAGCAAAAGATAATTCTCAATCCCTACTCTCTTGCCGTTAGAACATTTGAGTCCCCAGGAAGTGGATTCCTTGGCATTAATATCATTAAATCAAGCGAAATTTAAAGTAAAAACACAATAATGGAGCACAGGCAAAGCAGGACCAAAGGTGAATCCCCCTCCCCCCCAGACCCCACAGGCATGGCAGCCTCAAGCACACCAGGATTAAGAGACCTCTGCTCTGGGACCACGGATGCGGTTTCTTTCACATCACCTGTCCGCAGTCTTAGACAGACAATCCCCACACACTTTCCTTTGTTTTGTTTTGTTTTTTAAACATATATACAGAAAGCCAATCAGGCAGAAAAAGACCAGCAGAGGAATGGCCTGGCACAAGGCAAAATGTGCTGCCCATTCTGGTTCAGACTAATAATAAATAATAATACTTTGTGCTTCTCTGGTGCCTTTCATCTGAGAATTTCAAAGTGCTCTGCAAACATTAACTAATTATTCCTCCAGAAACCTGCAGAGATGGCAGAGGAAAGAAATGGAAGCAGTCCTGGACTTTCCAGCATTTCAGGATTTCTACCGTCCAAGGATTCAAAACTCTCCCCAGGAGGATGCCCCCCCCCCCCAAGATGGCAGAAGGGAGGCAGAGGGGAGGCAGGGGTGAGGTAAGGGGCAGAAGCCACCTTGCAGCTTTCTCTGGCTCGAATCCCAACTCTGTGGCTTCCTCAAAGTAATGCGGAAGTTACTAGCTACAGCCAGTCTTTGATAACAACTAGGGGTGACCATATAATGCATCACCCAAACCAGGGCGCTTGTAAGAATAAAGGAAAGCGCTGTTAATAACTGGCATAAAGTAGAAAGGTCGAGGCCAAACAAGAGACTCTGATCCTCGCATGAAATCTACCCATTTCAGGATGAAGGCTTAGAACGGGGCTCCCTGAATTCATGCACTGACATAATCAACAAAGCTCCGGGTTTTGCCAAGCATGTACTTCCATTCCAGAAGCATCCCTGGGCCTTGAAATTAAGCCTCACAAAACTACCACCAGACAGTCTTGATCACGTTCCAGCAGAGTGATATTCAAAATAGATGACTACCAGCAGATGGCCCTCCCAAGGGACCCACCAGGGTCCTGAAGTCCCCTACTCTGCTCTTTATAGTTACTGGACGGATCATGAAGATTTGGGCAGGCATGCGGAGCATGGGCGTATTTCAGGATTTTAACCACCAGCGTTTCTGCTGAATGCTAACTTAGACACTAACACATACCCTTGTTAAACCACCCCCACTAGGAAGAGGCCAGGCTCTTCAAGGAGCAACTCCCTAGGTGCAGGCACCCCTGTTCTAACATGCAAACTCTACTGGTTTTTGCAACCCCATCAAGTTTCTGCAACACACTTAGGGGTTACGGAGAGAGCTGAATGTGCACGGAAAGCCTCAGTCAGCACCTCCTGGTTCTCACAAATCAATCCAAATTAATGGAAACTGTGCATTGCAGAGGCGTGTTATTTTTAAGAAATGTTTTGGTACCTTCAAACAGTGCGAGCAACCCCAAAATAAGCAAAGAAATACCCGCTGGATGAGATTCTCAAGGAAGCTTGCAAGAAAAGAAGAGGTTAGCCAGGCAGGTGCTTGTATATAGATGACAAGGCTTCTAAAGGACGTAGATGCTGCAAGGTAATTGTCCCTCTGCTAGCTCATTACCCAATGCCCCACAAACCCGCTCATCATAAAGAAAATAGGAAATTTTGGTTTCGAGTCCTGATCAAATTACCTAGGATTCAAAGGCCCAGGGGTATGCTCCTTCCTAAAATGCTTCTGCTCTTAGAACCCTGCCTGCCCTGCTCACACCTTCGTGCTGGTTCACACCCCCATCACAGGGACACACTGCCAGAGCCCTAGCCCCAACCGCGGTGCCTGGCCTGCTGCGGGCCCTGGACAAACGCTGCAGCGTTCATTCATAAAGTAAGAAGACAAGTTGTGACGGTTCACAACTCCGCTCCAATCTGGCTCCTACGTTCTATGAATGGAGCGGTCAGTCGCCTGATTCGAATTCAGCAGGGACCATCCAGTCTCAGAGCAGGGCTTCCCCACCGTTCTGCACGCTGGAGTCAACTGGGTATCCTCCAAAGGTACTGATGCCAGGCTCCCCACCCCTCAGACATTCTGACCTAACTGAAATGGACTGCGAACTGAACCCTAGAATTTTACAAGCTTCCCAGGTGATTCTGCAGGGCAGCAAAGTTCGGGAACCACTGCCAACAAGCCTGATCCTCGGGGCGTAGCAACAGCTGCAACCTCTAGGAGCTCAGGAGAATGCAGCTCTTGGGCCCCGCCCTGTGCCTACTGTAGCAGAATCTGCATTTTAACAGAGCTCCAAAGGTTCCCGCGCCCATCAGAATCTGAGGTCTCCTTCGCACGTGGCATTCAAGGCCCCCTCACGGGAGAATCCAGCTTCAAAACCATCCACCACCAGAACCCTCACTTCCCTTTGCACGCATTACGCCAGTCACCCTGCCTTCCTGAAAAGTCCATGACTCCATGCTTCTGCTCCACCCAGGGAAGCCCTTCCCTTCCCTATTCTCTAGGTAAGAAAATTACTATCCACACGCCACAGCTTAAGCATTCAGATGCCAATTTTTTTCCAGCCCACCAGGGACAATCCTCCCCCCCGACCGCACCCCCCCACCATACCCTTAACCATTAAGCAAACTCCAACCCAAGCTGGCTCTCCACAGCATAAGGACTAATGCCAGGGCAATGACAGGACTCTGGAGACAGGCACGCCTAGGACTCAAAGCCTCCTTCCGCCACAAACTAACTTAAATGAATGACCTTCGTCAAGGTGCTCAACTATACCTCTCTCTGAGGTCCAGCAGTCCTGCCTGTAAAATGGGGAGGCCACACCTTCCTCCTTAACCTCATGAGGATTAATGAGATGATGTCTGTAAACTGCTTGAATGATTAGCGTAAGTGACTCAGAATACAAAGGAAGCAAGTCCCATTGTCTTAATACAGTGGCTCCCACACCTTGGGATCCCTCAGGAGTCCTTACAATTACTGAGGGCTGGCTCCTCCCCCACAGTGGGATCTGGGATTTTTTTTAAAGCTCTCCAGGTGATTCAACTGTGCAGCACATTTGGGGAACCACTGTCCTAATCCATGACAGGTAGGAGACATCCGTGAGTAGGAGCTATCGTCGCAAAAAATGATTCAGACACACACCCCTCTGCACCTGCTCTCGTGTCCCCTCACCTGGCTGTCCCACCCTGCTGCAAACGCAAAAGCGAGCTTCTGCAGGACTCCGTAAGAAAAGTCAAAGTTGGGGCGCCTGGGTGGCTCAGTAGGTTGAGCATCCGACCTCGGCTCAGGTCATAATCTCACGGCTGTGGGTTTGAGCTGTCAGCACAGAGCCCACTTCAGATCCTCTGCCCCTCTCCTGCTCATTCTCTCTCTCTCTCTCTCTCTCTCTCTCTCTCGAAAATAAATAAACATTTAAAAAAAAAAAAAAAAAAGACAACTCAGAAGTTCCCAAACACCACCAACTCCCATTCTTCAATCCCCAATGGTACATTCCTGCAGACAGGACAGGGGAACAACGAAAACGGGGTCCCCAGAGGTTCAGGGGTGACATACAGGTACACAGTTAAAGGAGACCAAGCAAAGATTTAAGACCCCCAAGTGAAAGGTAAATGGATGTGTGTGCTCATCTTTTATGGTCTCCCTTAATTACCTAAAAGAACAGTCCATGCTACTGAGCAGGTCTGCAGAAACCCTTTCATCTCTCCCCTTGCCTGTCCCCCGGGAGACTCTACAGGTTTTCTTCAATGTATGAAAGGCTCTGTCCAGGAACACTAGCTTCAATTCACCAGCCTCTAAGGAACATGAATTGAGAAGCTAAGCAAACTTGACAATGGCCCTTTATAGCTTTAAGCACAGGCGAAAAACACCCATCTCAGGGAAGCCTGTCTGCGCATCCAGCTCAAGGGATGAGGGCAAGCAGGAACATTCTCGTAGAGCAGCATTTCCCCAACACCCTGGGATGTGTCCCTAAAGCTTTGAAGACCTCTCCCCAGAGCCTGGCATCTTACATCTTCTGAGGAATTTCCAGAAGCCCAGGTCCATCAGGGGCGGGAGATACCTTTCGACAAGGCACCAAATGGACATGTATAATGAATGCAGCTCAAAGTCTCAAGAGCTGGAAGCCTAGAACCCGGGGGACTCAATGCCAACAATTCTGATCAAGAGGTGGCAGGGATTTACCAAGGCCTTTCAGAGGGTTAACAACCCGAGCAGGTCGCATGCTGCCCCAGGCCAGGTTCAGCACCCACCTTGAAAGATGGCGACCTGAAAACTCAGGAGGCCTTGGAGAAACATACACAGATTGAAAGGGCAGCATGAAAAGTGATGAAGGAGGGACCCGTCCGATCCAGAATGGATTCTAGTCACCAGGAAACTGATTTCTAGAAGCCTACCACCAGTCCATGCACAGAACTTTGAATCCACTCGTGAGCTGAGCGGGGCTCAGCTGGCCCCAGGAGGGGGAAGAGGAACAAGAAAAAAAGCCGTCGTCAGATGCCCAAACCTGCCAGCCACCCAGGAGGAAACAGCATGGGAAACCGCTCTTTTACAGCAGTGTTTCCTGAACGGTGGGGCTCCAGGGCACGATTTCAGGTGGTACAAGGTGTGACCTGAGTAGTTACAGGATATCAGTGTGTATTAGAAAAAAATAACTAGCACATCAAACTTAGAATTTCACAGATGTTAAGGCTGACAGTGAGGCTGAGTTTTAAAAAGTGAATCAGATGTTTGCATCAAATAAGTAACAGTGCAGGTAGCATACAGTTATGCCAAAGATCGTGACGGAGGCCTGGGGAGGAAAAGCTTGAGAAACCGCACTAAAAGAAACCCAACGGGAATTCTGGCTGCACGGTACTGACATCATCAGGGTCGCAAGACCCGGCTGAAAGGGGAGGCCGCAGTGCCCCGTGGGGAGCGACAGGTGACGGGGAGACAGATGACTGAGGGGAGTGGCGGCTGGTGACGCTGGAGGGTGACAGGGAAAAGCACCCAAGGCAAGTGTGGGGAAATGAGCAGCCTAAGAAAGCAAAACCATCCCCAGGAATGAATCATCCACCAAGGGTGCTGAGGCTGGAATGGGCTGGAAAACCACTCCAACAAAGCTCTGGATGAAAATCTAAAGAAGGAACGGTCCATGAAACCCTTAAAGAAAACAACAACCAAGCAAGTGTCCGCAAAGCTGAGCAAAGGGACCACGCAGAGGAGACCAGTGGGTCGCTTTCACTTTTGCTTCCAGGGGGACTCACTTTCCAGCTCTCGGGCCTGCCGCTCCCTCACTGCTGGTGTTTGTGCTGCAGACGACTTCCCGAGCCCCGCCAAGCTGCCTGCCGGCCAGCCTTCCGCAAACTCCACCAGAATTCGGGAACACCCAGCTAAATCGGGAACGGCACGCGGTCCAGAGATGCCCTGCGACAGCCAGGCAGACGGCAAGCCCCTGAACGAGGGCGAGGATAACTTCTGGGGTGCCGGCCGCGTGGGGTTACCGACCCTCTCCGATCCTCCCCTCCCCTCTGGGCTTCACCTCCCCTCTCCACACTCCTCCCCCGGGGTTTCCACACTTCTGAAGGAAGGGGTAACGGGGAAAGAAACCCTGACTCCAGCCCGACTTCATTCCACATGCAAATGAATCCCTTTTCCACCGTTAGGTTCCATTTCCAGGAAAATGTGGCAGAATCACTGTGTTTACTTCAGCCTCAGTGATGCTGCGAGGACGCAGCACAACCTTCAGTCAAGCTATTAACTTGAACGTTGAACTTCACAGCCTGGCTGTCTTCCTCAGCCTTCCTTTTGATGTTACCTCCAAAGCAAAAGATCAAAGGCTTTGAGTGTGGTGAGGGGAAGTCCCCAGCTCTTAGCCTACCAGCCTGTGATATATGTTAAAATCCCGGCCAAGAGAGCTAGCAGGAGAGGGAGCCTGCTCCAGAGAGGCCTGGGGCGGGCAGGGGTGCAGGAATGAGGCTGAACGTGCAATGAGGTCACTTGTGACACAGACACCAGGGACAATGACAGCTCCCGTGCGTGAGACATCTCCTACCTGCAAACACCCACAGAACCCCCAAGAACAAGACTGCCTTGGCAGGCATCGTACCCAACCCCCGCCCCCCCAAACACACACACACCCAAAAGAACCAAACGCTGCTCCGTGAGTCCTTCTCCTTTATGGCATACCCCCTTATCCAACACACTTGACCTGGGCACGCGCTGCGTACGGACGCTGCCCTGCTCTCCCTCTGAAGGGAAAGCACACGTTAATCAAATAATCACACCGGGCAATGACAATTACAAACGGAGATGCCAATGCTGAGGGGGCAGGAATGGAGTCTTAAGAGGGTGTAACACATGCAGCGGCCATGGTAGGTGTCCCCCCAACCCCCCATGGTTGTGGGGGACAGACCGTGGGGACAGCAGGCACAAGGACCAGCATGGAGGTGGGGAGAAGGGAGTGGAGACACTGACAAGGGCCGAAGGGTGGACACGGGCTGGCCCCTCAGGGCCAGCTGGGGACGTGTGTGTCCCAGGCTCTTCCAGCTACAATTCTCGGACACACAGGAGACTCGAGAGGCATGCTTCCAAGAAACATCCGAAGAGTCTAACAGAATGGTGTTGGGTGGGGGAGGGGTATGAAACTAAGATTAAAATACCAATGATAATTCAACGTATATGAAGTTCACAGAGAGAAGCTAAGCCGTGGCTCGAGAAATCAGAAGCGGTTTTCCCTGGGAAGGGACACAGCAGAGCCTCCGGGACACTGGAAAACGTCCTTCATCTTGACCTGGGTCGTGGTTACACAGGCGCAGACACAGAAAAATCAGACAGCTGGGTACCTGAGGTCTGTGCACTTTAAGTTCTTTGCCGAGAAGTAAAGATGAGTGGGGGGGGTGGGGGGCAGAGAAAAAAGAAAAAAGCAGGATCGCCAGCACCCCGTTGCCTGGCTGGCCCGCGTGGGAGGGCCCGGGCGCGCGGAACACCGCGGTGAACCAACCTCGGGCTTCGCTTTGCTTGTTCTCACCCAGGAGAATGGGCTTGAAATACAAAAACCGAGTTTTCAACCAAGAAAACAAACAAGCCTATGTCTGGTCCCTTCTCCCTTTTAGACACAGAAATTTGGCTAAAGGGATAAAATAGAGAAATTCTCGTGGGGCGGCTTTGATTATGGACAGAATGCGCCGTTTTCCAATTTGCTACATCTCCTGAGCTGCATTTTACATTTTACAGGAAAAGTCTCGGAGAGGAACCGGAGGCCCTTAGGGCCAAATTTATCTTCACTCTCTCCAAATCTAACAAGTGCTTTCTCCAGGACACCAGCAGAGCTGTTTCCTCCCCGCCGCCCCCACCCAGCACCCTCACCGCAGGGTCCCTACTGGCCCCCTTCTTTCCCTACCTCTGTGGCTCCCCTGTACCGTCCTGATTTCTATTTCTCAACACATATAACCACTACGCCCCACCTTCGGACAATGACACCTGGGCCCGACTCTGGTCAAAACAAGCGTGACAGAGGGGGAACCACCAGATCCGCCAACTAAATTCTTTGCCCAAACCACCAGGAGCGGTTTTTCCTTTTCTTCAAGCGCTCCAGATGGCAACAAGGACAAACACGTGGGGACTGACTTCCTCCTGCTTCCCCCCCATCCCCTTCGCAGACCACCTCTTGGGAGCAATCCTCACCGCTCGCTCGGTGCAAAAAGTAGGCACTCAATCTCAAACCCTCCGGCAAAACGGGGCGGCAGGGGTGGCCGAGGGAGGGAGAGGGAGAACCACAAAAACGCCTTTGGCCAAGCAGTTCAGGGCACTTTAGGAACCACTGCTCTGTGCTGGAGGGTCATCAGGGGGTGGGAGCATTCCAGAAGCCTGAGCGGGGGGCCCCAACCATGAACCTCAGAGTAGCAAACAACTTAAAATTCAGGCAGTTCCAGCTCAATTACAGCCTACTGAGCTGTAGAGCCTTCTCCACAGTGACCCTGCCAGCTGGTGCCAGAGACAGACCTCAGACTCCCCCACCCCGCTCCGGACAACCAACCTTCCTCCCGGCAAAACCTGAGACAAGCTACCTGGACAGAACAGTCCTACCGTTCACACACGCACAATGCGCCATCAAAACGCTCCAACGGCTTGGCAGTCTAGACTGCCTTAAGCACTCAGCATTCATTCATTCATTCGTTCATTCATTCATTCATGTTTGGCCCAATGCGTGCTAGGTGCCAGGTAATGTGCCCAGCGTCTGAGCAGCATCATAAAACAAAGGCCCCCATTCCCCTGAACTGCCATGACTATGGATGGAGGTTTACACAGGAAGACATGGCCAGGGATCAAAAAGAGGGTTTGAAAACGGAGTTGTGCAAGACCCACGCCCAGAAGCCCACGTCCAGTCAGTGTGTGGGGAAGGCAGTGTTAATTGCCTGAAAACATGGTGAGTCACAGCTGGGAGAAGAAAGAGGCCATCCCAATTCCAGACAAGAAATCCTCTGCTAAGTCTTCCTATCCAATCTCTGATTTGTGACATATCCGGACCCCAGGAGTCTCTCGGTCTCAAAGGACTATGAAGGACCACTGCCCGCACTGCACACATTGTCTGAGGGGAAGACCGGCTAATGAATCGGTTTAAACTCTCATTCCGCACTCACCCGCAGCATCCTCGCGGTTCCCTACGACACCGCGGGGGTTCATCTGAAGTCTGGGCGGCCCAGGACACCGTCTGGTGTATCCTCCCTCCTCCCCTCCACGACTCCCCCGACTTTCCCACCACAGAGGCTCCCACTGGACTCCCACCCTAACAGCACCCCACCCCAGAGCCTTCCCCGGGCCCTGGCACTCCCCATGCTCTCATGGGAGGGACCCCAGAAGTCTCTCCCCATTCATGAAGTCCCAACTAACTGATTGTTCTTGGGCAATCAATTTCCCCTCCCTCTGACTCAGTTTCTTCAAACTGTGAAGAATTTTACCAATTCCAGGCTTCATTCTTTCAGCCAAGGACACCTGAGGTGTCTCTGGACGGGCCCATTCCTGCGTCCCCCACCCAGAAGGCACGTGTCCCGGGCCCCTGTGGCCTATGGGGGTACACACAGACTCCGGCTGCAGCTGCCACCATCAAGCCCAGAGCCATCTAAGAGTGGCGGTCTACCGCCACAGGGGGTCTAGGAACTTGGGTCAAATCCTGGCATTGACATTTGACTTGCTGCCTGGGGAACCTCCGACAAGTTCCCTAACAGAAGCCACAATCAGTTTCCTCACCTGTTCAACGAGAATCCCATCTCCTGGCCTCAAAGGGTTGGAGAAGGAACAATGACTGAGCTGAGTGGCTGGCACAAAGTAGGTTACCTTAGACGAGTTCCTTCCCCCCTCCCCTGCTTGTCCATAAAACATTTGGTAAAGTCAACTGGAAACAAAGCTAAAAATGGTTCAGGCTGGGAAAGGGGGTGGGGGGGGGAGGGGCAGAACAGAGCCCAGCCATTATTTCTGAGCCCAAAAGTGGCTCCAGGAGACATCCAAGGCCAATCATGGAGACCATCCCCAGGCCACGCTGGGGCTCTGGGGACAGCTCACCACAAAGCAGATGCTACTGGCACCACATGGGTGGTTGACAGACAAAGCTGCTGGCAGCTGAAGGGTCTCTAGGGGCACGTGGGTGAGATCCCACAAAGACAGTGCATCAAAAGGAAGCCCCAAATCAAGACCTGATCACACATCAGCCACAATAAATAATGTTTGCTCAAAGGTGGGAGGGATAGAGAGAGGCCCTTATTGGAGAAGGCCTACTTGCCCGTCCAATGTTAAAGAAAAGCTTGTTTTGTGTGCTACACAAAGGAGACACTGTTCGCAAATGCTCGCCCATATACATAATCAGGGCTGCCTCTGCTTATTACATAAGTCTCTGATGGTTAGAGATTCCGAAATCAATTTTTCTGCACTTATTCATACATGTACACATATGAATATATTACATAATCATACGTATAAGAATATATTCACATATACAAAAATATAATTCGCATACATATGAAATAAGATGCATAAGAAGAGCAAAATTTATAGACATATCAAATTGTTGAAAGCAGTTACATCTGAAGAGGTGAAGAATTCTGAGTTCTTCAATGCGACCCCTTCCAAGAAAAAGTGGAGGGATAATGTGATTTTTATTTCCTTTTGTGGTTTATGGTATTTTTTTCTTTTTTTTTGGAAGAGAAACTCTCAAAACATAAGTGGAAACAATTTGACAGAACCTCTAAATAAATAAAATTAAGTTCTTTTTCCTATTGGGTCCAAAGGCTATTCATGGGCCTACTTAAATCTTGACACTCCCATCCACCAACACCAGGACTGGGACACAGATAGGCATTCGCCACAGTGATCATTGGGGCAGCATGTGTAAGTTTCCTTTACCAAACACAGAACAGGAAACACAAACACAGACACACACACACAGACACAGACACACACACACACACACACACACACACACACACACACACACCCCCTCAGACATTCAACCAGGGTTTCTCAACCTCGGCACCTCTGACACCTTGGGCTGGATCACTGTTTGTTGTGGGGTCTGTCTTCCGTATTGGAAGGTGTTCAGCAGCATCCTTGGTCTCTGCCCACTAGATGCCAGTAGCAATCCCCAAGAAGTGACAATCCTACAAGTCTCCAGAAGCGGCCAAATACCCCCTGGGGAGCAGTCTCACCTCCATTTGAAAACCACTGAGCGAAACGATTTGGACCCAGCAGCCCCAAGGAATGACAGAGAAGCCAAGTCCCCAGCCAGCCGCCTTGGTGGCCAGCTGGTGTAGCACAGGACAAGTGCTCAAGGACGAGTTAACTGAACCGAAAACATCTGGGTCTAAAGTCTGCCACCTTGATAAAGTCCCAGACCTATACAAAGCTGAAGAAAACTGGCAGGTCTCCTAAGTCACAGCTTTTTCTTCCTGCAAACAGGAGTTGGGGGGATGCCACCTGTCATCCCATTCTAGAAGGGTTAGATCCCTTCTAACCATCCACAACTGCAGGTATCGTCATGCCATTTTACAGATGAAGAAACTGAGGCCCAGAAAGATGCTGGGATTGCCTCAAGTGGACTCACCTCTAAGCAGCTGGGTTCAGACCCCAAAGCACCTCCCACCTACTCCAATAAACAGAAACGATGGCAGTGTCGTGTTACAAAGGCGTTTTTAATTCTTTAGGAAATTACTTTGCAGGAAAACAAACAATCCGAGCGATGCCTGGCTTAGATTCACACCTCTTCTGTTTAACTTTAAACTCAACACTCAGAAGACAATAAAAACTCCCTTCTTATTAACAACTAGTATCACTGAGGGTGACTTGGTTCACAATTGAGAGGGAAGGAAGAGGAGACACGGGCCATCTCTTACACACACACACACACACACACACACACACATCCCTCCCAGCTTTCTCTGTGACACAACTAGAAAGGTTGGAAGACCCATCCAGGACCTGACATGCCCAGAGAAAAGTTTATAGTCCTCCCTCTGCACTAAAGGAAGGAAAAGAAAAACAAAAAACAAAAAAAACTCAATCACTGAAAACGAAGGCACTGGAGAGAACAGCTGTGGCTCAGTAACCTGTCTACCAGCCGCTTCTCTGAGAACCAACCTACCAGCTAACAGCACACAGCTCAGAGCCGGCTGGCTGGGGTTCTACTTACCCTGCAGGCATTTTTCTTATTTCAAAGTTTCTATTAACTCCCCACTGATGTGCCCTAAAAGAATTTTTAAGGGCTTGGAAACACATAAATAAAATAGTCTTTGTTGGACCAGCACAGCCAAATGAAAGTCTTTCACCTGTAGCAGTGGTGATAAAACTTTCAGGCCTCACTTTCATACAAACCATCCAAAGACAGGAGAACCTGGAGTTCTGAAACCTTCCATGGCTCCCGTGCCCTCCCAGCCGGCACGTTCCTCCCCAGCTAAGGGCAGGCTGAGGAAGGCATGCCCACACCGTATGCACAGGTTGCAAGAAACATTCCTGACTCCAGGCCTGCCCTCCGGAGTGTGCCGCGTTCCTTCACAGCCTTCCAAAAATACCCGGTTAAATCGCGTTTGTCAAAACCCAGTTCGCACATAGTTAAAGATGAAGGAGAATCCTTAGAGGCTAT
Organism: Panthera pardus; assembly: GCF_024362965.1. Taxonomy (NCBI): domain Eukaryota; kingdom Metazoa; phylum Chordata; class Mammalia; order Carnivora; family Felidae; genus Panthera; species Panthera pardus. The sequence continues at coordinate 69,349,946 of NW_026526788.1, read as the reverse complement.
GGCTTACTGGCTCAGTTGGAGGGCTAAGGGGCGGAGGCAGAGAACAGAGAGGGAATTTGGAGGAGACAAATCACATGAAATACCCAGAAACAGAAAAATTAAGGTGCTTGTCCAACCAAAAGGCAGTGCAGTACGTTTTCAGCCATTGATCACACGGGCCGAGGTGCCCATGTGATGTGCTCGGCCCATGTGATGTGCTCATGTATTCAGAACCTTCTACCAGAACTAGGATTTGCTGCCCTCCCCTCCGGGCCCAGAAGATGGCTTGCCAATAACAGGACAACGAAAGTACTGCCAAAGGCCATCCTGAGCAAATATCATTGCTTACACTGTCCAGAAAAGACATCATCTAGCACTATTTGACAGATTAAATCACTCTGGTGCCCTGTTCTGAGTCAGTCATCAAATACGGGCCGCTGGCTAGCTGCATGATCTTAGGCAAGTCAACTTGCCCGTCCGGACCTAAAGACTGCTCACCTCTGAAAACAGGACGCTTGGCCAGACTGCGACCCACTCCCTCTCATACACGTACTTGTACTCGCCAACAGACTCACGACCCTGTCCAGGCCGGTCTCAACTTTCCTTCCTCCCTCCAGAGCCTGGTGGCCATGCGCCCTGGGCCGTGAGCTCCCAGAAGGCTATTAGTACAACGGTCCCTCTCTACCACAGCTGTGTTCCCAACGTGGGGGCCATCTTTCGGCTGAGCAGATGCCTGTGACCTGTCACAGATGAAGAAAAGAAGTGTGGAATGGGACTCGTCTGAGACCTGGAAGAGCTGCTCAAGCACCCTGTAACCCCACATTCCCCAGTGTGCACTACTCAGCCCTCCAAACGGCTGTCCTGCTTCTCTTTACCTGAAGGCCTCTCAGACCTTCCAGTGAGCATCTGAACTCTCCAAGAGGTGACTGCTTATGTGGAATCCCCTGGAACCACTTGGCCCCAGTCCGTGTGGAGGAAACTCCCAGGGCTAGCATGCGAGAGAACATGTATGCTGATAGGCTGCTCCCTACTTTATCTCACAGAAGAGAAAAATGGGCTCTGGAGAAGTCGAGACATCCAGGACTAGGCCCTGGGTCTCCTGAACCCAGTCTGCATATCTCCCCAGCTTAACACAAGGTAGACAGAGGTATGTATAAACAAGACTACAAATGGTATCGGCTTTCCCAGGGTCACCAAAGTTTCTGAGATCAATAAGCAACATCCGCTAGCCAGCGGACGAGCAAGTCCTACTAGCAGGAAATCCTAAGGCCAAGATCACTTTCTAACATGCCTTACTTCTGTGATGAATAACTGAAATTTCAGTGTATTATATTTCTCATCCAGACCATGAGAAGAATTAACCAGCCACCTCATTTACCTGTGTGCAAATTCCTCAGAGGAAATCCCCTCCTCCTCCTCCCACAAAGCCAACGGAGATGGTGCCTGTAAAAGGCCGAGAGCTCCCAAGAAGGAAGACACCAAGCTAAGACAGCACGAGATACTAACAGGGACTCAGAAGCCCACCAGAAAAACATCAGCAGGGGCGCCTGGGTGGCTCAGTCGGTTGAGCGTCCGACTTCGGCTCAGGTCATGATCTCATGGTTTGTGAGTTCGAGCCCCGCGTCAGGCTCCGTGCTGACAGCTGGGAGCCTGGAGCCTGCTTCGGATTCCGTGTCTCCCTCTCTCTCTGCCCCTCCCCTGCTCACACTCTGTCTCTCTCTCTCTCTTAAAAATAAATAAGCATTTAAAAAAAAAAAGAAAGACAGACATCAGCAGCACACAGACTGCTTCAGGAGCAACACCTAGTGAACTGCCTGCCTCTCCCACAAGCCAGGGATGGGGAGACCAAGTCATGGACCAGTTGCCCATTCAGCCACATGAAATACAGACAACAGGGGACCATTTCAATTAGTCTGTTACATAGGCCCGGACACTCAGGGTCCTCCAGCAGCAAAAAAGGAAAATAAAACCATAAACCCAACGCAAACAGAGAAAGCCTGGTGAAGGCACAGCATGACTTCAGAGGGCCCCAATCCGTCTCCAAGCTATACTGACAGAGTAGACGTGGGAAAATAACCTCTGAACACAGTCTCTTCATTGGATGTAGCTGTGGTGATGACTAATGAAAATACAAAGCCAGGCAAAAGCGTTACCAGATTCTTAGACTTTGGCTGTGTACGGCCCCCAGTCAGCAAATACCCAGAGTCAAAATGTACACTGATGGGGGCAGATGTAGCAGTTGGGTGCTCAGGCTTTCTAACCCCTTCCTTGCTGTGTGATTTTGAACAAGTCACTTGCCTTTCCTGTTGCCAGTGTCCCCTCCCCCGGAAAGGAGCGTGCCTCACACTACAATTAAATTGCAGAATGTCTATAAGGCACTGAGCCTGGGAACCACTCAGCAAGTAACAGCTGTTTTAAGTTCTGATGCAGGGAAGAGTTTGTGCAATATCCACCATTTAAAATGGGTCTTCTCATTCTTTGGGCCAGAAGAGACTTTATCACATTTGCACTACCATCTGATGCCAGCCCCTGCTCAATCCTGCTTTCCCCCCTTTTCCTTTCGCAGACGCTACCCTCCAATGAAACCCAGGTACACCTAAAAAAGGGGGATGTCTTATGTGAAAAACCTGGCATGTTTGCTCCAGTCCAACTCAGTTTACAAATAGGTCCAGAAGCAAGGTCCTGGTTTGTACAACCAGAAAGTAACTAAGGAAGAACAGAACCTGGGCTCTGGGGTCTCAGGTCACGGCTATTCCCATACCTCATCTCATCCCCCATCACGCTCTCCACATCTTCTAGAGTAAATCAGGAACGTCATCAAACCCTCCCCCCTTCTATTAACTGTCAAAGGCAACTGATGAGCCGTCTCCTCTGTAGGGGGCTGCAAGCCACAGGAAGTGGGAACAAGCACGCATGGGGAGCACGCCAGGTTATCATTAGATTACAATACAAGGTCACGGATCAAGTTGCTCAGCCAAAGAGGGCACCCCCGACCTCCGAGAGCAGCATTGGAATCCATGAGGTATGTGGGGTGCCTGGGTGGCTCAGTCACTTAAGCGTGCAACTTCAGCTCAGGTCACAATCTCACAGTTTGTGGGTTCGAGCCCCGCGTTGGGCTCTGTGCTGATGGCTCAGAGCCTGGAGCCTGCTTCGGATTCTGTGTCTCTCTGTCTCTCTGCCCCTCCCCCACTCACACTATCTCTCCAATCACTCTCTCTCTCTCTGTCTCTCTCTCAAAAATAAATAAACATTACAAAAAAAAATTTTTTTAATTGAATTCATGAGGTAAGGGGCTGGAACTCAGTATGACTCTTGAGACTCAATGGAAAGAAAACCAATATGGAATCTTGTTCCGCTTGATCCCGGGCCTGACAAGGAAATCCCCAGAGGCGGGACGCAGTGTTGAGACCAGACACTCTCTGCAAGGGCAACCATTTCACCAGCGGGTCCTTGACTGGCTCTTCCCTGAGGACAGGAGCGTCAAGCTTTCCCCCAAAGGGGGCAGCCCTACATCCCTGTTCCCTAAAGGCCCACAGCCCTCTTGCTCCTTTTTGGCCTCTGGGTGACAGCGAAGTGACAATCAACAGATGGCATCAGTGTCCTGTCACAGCAAACCCTGCATGCAGCCTCAGGCTCTCAGCCTTCAACCCACTGCCCTTTGGATGAACAAACCTTTCAAATCCTCCCTTAACGTTATTGGAAATTTCAAGACAAAGTAGCATGACTCAAATCAACACATAGTTTTCCCGCTTGCTTTTTCAAATGCTAATGGGCCTGTGGTCTGTCTACACCAACCTACCCCACTCCCCACAGCCAGGTTCAGGTGGGCTCCAAGCTAAATATTCTACCAGCCGTAGCTGATTCTCAAAGACTTCTAGTAGCTTCAGTCACCCCAGTAGTGGGAGAAGGAGAGGAAATGACCCAATTAACCGTTTCACTTCACTACAAACCTCAAAGCAAACATTTTTCAAGATCTCTTCGGAAACCCACTGCTTTGCTATCCTTTGAGGAAAAGGATACCTAAGCAGGAGCCTCACTAAATTCCTTGGAACCACTTGGAATTCAGCTCACCTCCTCACCATCACTCCCCACAATCATGGCAGAGCATGAACCTCACCTTTTTCTGTTTTATCTTCCCCCAAGCTAAATTTTCCAACATCTCTCAGGAATACGGGGTCTCCCCACAGTCTCAGAAGAGAGAATGGCCTTGTAACAGCCTCCAAATCTGCAGAAATTTCCACCTCTAGAACCCCAGACCCCAGCTCCGGCTCAGTCTCAAAGAAGCTGTGACCTTCACCCCCTCTCAGTTCCCTGATCCGAAAACAACGACGTCAAATGCAACCGTCTCCTGACCCTTTTCAGCTAGAAAGGTCTAACTCAGTGTACTATACATCGGCAGGCTGGCTTCCCATCTGCTAAGTGCTGGCCGGAAAGCCCAGTGCTCCCCAGAAAGGAGAGAGGGGGGCAATCGTGGCCTCCTGGCCTTCCTAGATAAAGATCACTAGTGAGCACTGCGGTCTCCACCACGGGCCTCCCCCTAGATCGTCTTGGGTGGCGGTCAGCAACGAGAACAACCTTTTGGAGCCTGGGCGTCCCTCCGTGGCCTGACTCGTTGGCTCCGACCACAGAGCTGCCTCCTTTATTTAATATCTTGGGCATGCGGACCACCATATTGCCCCTTTTCTGGGCTTCAGGCAAAAACCAAAGCAGGATCACCCTGGGAATCACCGAAAGCAGAATCTTCTTCTTGGGGCCGTAACGGGTACCTTTGCCAGGGGGTCCACATCATTTTGGCTGCCATATCCAGAAGGGTCACCAGCCGCCTCCCTACATGTCATTTTTTATTTGCTGATTCACCCACTGGGGACAGCAGAGTATTATGGGCTCTGAAACCAGGCGGGCCAGGGTCCTAATCCAGGTTGCACCTCTCACTGGTCTGCTTCCTAATCTGTAAAATGAGAATGTCTGTAAACGTAATGCCTACTTCACAGGATTGCTATGAAGTGTTAAACGAGAGAATAATATAAAGCCCTTTGCCCCATGCTGTGCACAAGGCTTTCAATAAATGTTAGCCATTATTAATTCTTCTTCAATATAATTCATCAAATGGGGGAAAAAATAAGAATCTCAGCTCCTAGAGGCTCAAAGCTACACACATCCCCGTAGACTTTTACGTGAAGATCCAGTAACACATCTGCTTAATCCCAGATATTTCTGGAGCCACTAGACAGTGAAGGTGAAGCCACGAACAGATGATCCCCACCTCATGGAGCTAACATCCAGGTGAAGGAGGGGACAGCCAAAGAAAGATGCCAGGGTGCACGTGATCCCACGCTGAAGGACACCAAGGGGTAGACAGGGGCAAAACAGGTTATCTCTGAAGGGGGGGGGAGGGTTTCAGAGCGGGAATCTCTGAGGGAAGTGGTATGTAAGCCAATTTAACCAAAACACCAGGCTGCCATGGGTTTAGGGGAAGACAAAGGGAACCACAGAACAGCACAGGGGAAAGGTCTGTCTAGATCAGCCCCTCCTTCTGAGCTGCCTGGCAGGCGGCGATGCACCCAAGGTCTCACTGGTACTGAGTGAAAATCCAGCGCCGACAGAGGACTCCCCATCCCTGGTCAGGGGTGCTCCCTGCAGCGAAAGGGGGAGCCGGCCAGGAGAGGGGGTGCTCGCTCACGCCCCCAGGACTGAGGCAGGAAAACCACCACAGAACGACAACCAAACTCCAGCCACTGTCCGGGCACCAACGAATGTCTCAGAAAGTGCCTCTGTGGGTAATCACGTGCTTCAGCTTGAAAAAAGCCCGACAGCCTAACTGGGGGACTGCCTGGAGTGTGGGATTCTCTTCCAGTCCCCCAGCCACAAGCCTCACTTCTCACCTGGCCAAGTCCCAGGCTCCCAGCTGTACCCACACCGAGCAGCCCGGGGTCCCTCCCACGAGAGCTTTGGGATCTTCTTACGTTCTTGCTGATCAGCATGACCAACAGCCCCACCTCTGCCTTTTCTTCTCACCCCTGGGGGAAAAGGAGGAGAGAAATAGGCAGCATCGACTCGTGAAAAGTCAGACGGAAACTCCAGAAGCTAGAGACTCTGATGTAACTGGCCTAGGGATGAGGCTTCAATGGCTCCCGGGTGGCTGTATCTGGTGGCCAGCGTCAAGAAGCCCTGGGCGACAGCAACGTAACTGATGGGTGTCCATCCGATCGCTAACAACAAGGAACAGAAGGAAATTTAACGTGGCTGCTTTTTTAACAGGCGATCTTTACACGGTCACGGGCAAAAGAAAAGTCACATTTTGCTGCCTTGCCCAACACAACTGGCAGGTCACAGAATCCAAGGTTTTCAGTCTGGCAGCCCCTCAGAAAGTTAAACACAGAGTTATCATATGACTCAGCAATGCCACTCGCTGGCGTGCATTCAGGATCAATGAAAACAGGGCCCACACAAAAACCCGTGGATGATTAAACGTTAATGTGGGATAGCCACACAATGGAATAATATTTGGTCAGAATGAGGCATGAAGAATTAGCACATGCCAAAACACGGACGAACCTTGAAAACATCATGTTAAGTGAGAGGCCCGACACAAAAGGCCACATATTTTACAATTCCATTTGTATGAGATGTCAAGAACAGGCATCTACAGCATCTGCCAGGAGCTCAGGGGAAGGCAAAGTGCACAGTGATGGCTAATGGGTCCAGGGTTTCTTCTGGGTGCGGCGAAAACGTTCTGGAATTAGGGAGTGTTGATGATCACACGACTCTGGAAATAATACTAAAAATCACTAAACTGTACGCTTTAAATAAGAGACTCGTATGGTTTGTAAATGCCTCAGCAGAGCTCTTACTTTCAAAAAGAGTCTGAGGTTTTACTCACAACAGCTTGAGAAGCAGTAAGTGTGATTCTTGCCAGGCTTCTTCTCGGGGACTACACCCATGTGCCAGCGCCATGTGCTAAGCGCTCAGTGGGACGGCCTACAGACCGCTCCAGGTCCCGATGTGCCCAGGGGAACCTCACAATCTGGGTTTGCGGCCCAATGCAGGGCAGTAAGCAGGAGACAATACATGGCAAAAGCCATTTTTACAAGCATGTAAGTAAGATCCAGAAGATCCTGATTCACTAAATAGGGTGGGGAGGGGACACCTGATGAATCTGAGTTTTTAACAGGGTTAAGGGTTCCCTGATCAGGAAAAGTCTGGGAACCACTAAAAATGTAACAAAGTAACACTTTATTCCAGGACCTCAGAAAGGGACCAACTCAGAAGTTTATTGTTAAGGCGAGGCCTCCAGGGGCCAGAACAGAAGCCTGGAGTCCTGCTCGAGATGCTCCAAGCGCCTCCCATCCTCGTCCTGGGATTCCCTCTCTCCTCCCAGGCGCTCAAAGCCTTTGGCAAAGACAATACAATCTTAGCGCCCAGCAGCGTCAAGCTCCCATAGGCCTTGCTGGGCAGGCCGCACTTCTTTTGATTCCAGAAATGTTAGTCCAGCGCCCGGGCGATTGGCAGGGAGCGGGAACTCGAACCCAGGAATCCCAACGCCCACAGATTCTCACCTCCAGCTCCAACAAAGGTCTCTTTGTCGGGTTTGGGTGTCTCCCGGAGGGCATACTTCCCTCCCAGGGCTGGGGAGAGAGGAGGCGAGGGCGGTGTGCGGAATGGAATCCACGCATTCTCTGGTCTCCAGGTTGCCCAATCGCACCGCCCGAGGGGACGGACGGGCAGCCTTTCCCTGGTCTTGGCGGCCAGGAGGGAGGTGGGCCCCGCCCACCAGGCCTCACGGCTCCCTCGCATCCAAGGCCTGACCCACAGGCCTCCCGAGCCTGCATCCTGCAGGGGCGACAGGGCTCCAAGGAACAACGGGGCTCTTGTTCAGACACGCTTTTCAGCCGGTGAGGTTACCCTCTAGAAATACTTCTAAATAAATACACAGACCATCCCATCCTGAGGTCTGCCTGCAGCCCCGCTTTCGGCACAATGCCAGCCTCCGCGGCCCTGCCAACCACCTCTGTCGCGTGACTCGCTCCACCCTCATGGTGAGGTGTCCTCGGGAATCAGAGGCAGCATCCGTAGGCTTCCAAGCACGGGGCCAGGAAGCAGAGAGCCAGAGGCCAGGTGACTGCAGCAAGCCTCTCCTCTTAACAAGCACAAAGGGGAAGTTGGCTGTGGCAGAACAGCCTGACCAGGGGCCTTCACCAGGAGAATGGCCTCCCGCCTCTGCTCCAGATTTAATTCAGCCGTGGCTGGGTGACGGGAACCACCCAGCCATCCCTCCAGGGGTATGGCAATGGGGAAGACTCGCCCTGTGGTTCCTCTTACCCTGGAGGAGGCGTTTCCTGCCTTCTGAACCATCTAGGAGCCTGAGTTACATCCTCACACTGTGTACCCCACTAGCAAGATCTCTGTAGCACTTCCCAGAGAGGAAAAGTGAGTCCCCACTGGGGGCTCAGATTAGCCAAGGTGGCCACAGCTCTGGGATCCCCAATTCGGCACGCACTCTCTACCTGGCAGGAAGGAATCCAGAACCTGAGCGTTCCTGAGGAAGGCCACAGAGCTCACCTTGAAGAGAAAGGCAGCTTTGAGCTATAAAAATACGAGATTCAGACCCTGGACCAAAAGCCAGTGAACAGTCTCAAATTTAAAGCCTATCTAAAAAACACCGTTTTCCCCCAGAGGGCTTCCGTCAAACTTTGTCCCCTTTGGTGCTTGAAACTATCCACTGAGACGAGTAAGGACTATTATTCCCGTTTTAGAGGTGATTCTGGAACAGACCTGGACACAGAAAAGAAGCGTAGGAGGCTGACGAGTTCATTTTTCACATCCTTTCAGATCCTGAGTGTGCACCCGCCCCAAAATTTAAGGGATGGGGATGTATGGCAGGGAAAAGGTGGGGGAAAGTAAGTTTTGCAAACCTGAGCTGCACTGACATTTGAAGGATTTAATTAAAAGGTACCTTTCAAGCAACAGGAAAAAAAATAATAATAAATCCACGTCTCATCTGAGTTACACCCTGGGGACCTGCAGGATAACCACTAATAAAACGCTCCCGTCCCCCATCACTATGTGGGTGACTCCATGGAGAAATAACCGTCTGTGAGCCGTGTGCAGGAGTCTTGAGAGACAGGCAATTGTCTTTATATTATTAACAGTAATAGGAGCACACTACCAGGAATAATCATTTCTGCATCATGCCAACCTGAACCTTCATTTCACTGCATGAGCTGCTGGGCATCAAAGCCAACAAATTCGCAGAAATGCTCAGGGAAGGAAGGAGGGGGAAGAGAAAAGAGCCCAGCCTTCTGCCCACCGCCATCCCCCACCCCATCCATTAGAAAACATATCCCTAAATAAATAATGAGAGCGCCCAATCTGCAAAATATCCCACAGCACCGGGTGAGCAGAAACCGCCCCCCCCCAACCATCATCTCAAAACAATTTTAAACCTCAACCTCACCGATTCGTCTACCCCACCTTGGTTCAAATTAAACGAAATGCTATCACGCTGCTGTGTTTTAAAACACTGTCCGAGAAGGTAGAAAAGGTTACCCACAGCAAGCAAGGAGTTCTGTCTTCACCATAGCAACGCGCCTATTTATAATATGGTCTACCTGCATCAAAGGCTTGCACAAGACACTCAAGGCAAGACCAGTGCTACATCCAAGCCCGAAGATGAAGCCGGAAACTCTCGTGAGCACGGCAATGAAACACTTCCAATTACATTACATGCCACGATTATTAGCATTGACTATCAGATTTTTTTTTTCTTTCTATTCCAGTAAGAGTAAAGAGGAATATGAATCAAGTCAGTTCCGAGGACAGAGGAAGCCAGCATGCCACTTTCTAAAAGTGCTGTGGCTTTTTTTTTTTTTTTTTTTTTTTTAATGGTTAACCCCAGAGGCAGGGACAGGAAGGAAAGGTTTCGAAGGAGAGCCACACGTTATGACGTTGCTGAATCCTCCCCGGTGTCAGGTGTGCGGCCTGATAAGGCACCCTTACCGGTTCGTAAGCAAGGCCTCAGTCATTCGTGCCAGGCAGAAATTCCAGAGCGGCCCAGATCTACACACATGCTGGACCTGGACCGTGGAAGGAAAAACACGCTTTCCTTTTGGAGGGAGGCACAGGCACCCACATCCAATTACTCATTGCAAAAGGATTCTGATTGGCCAACAAAGGCCAGGTTAGAATTTTCAAAGAGAAACCCAACTAGATTCCCCACAGCAACCTCCCTGTTTCCATGTCAATACAGAACCTTAGAGCATGACAGGACCCTAGCATCAGGCAAAGCCCAGACTCAAACCCCAGAGCAGCCACTGACCAGCCACACACCCTTGGGCAAGTTCCCTAACTTTCTTCAGTTTCCTCAGCTGTATAATGGGGACGGTACAGAAAGTTGCTGTGACCTTGAAGTTTACAAATCTATAGAATGTTCTAGAAAATGGCACATAGCGAGAGCTCAACAAACACCTATTCTTTTTTCTTTTGCTACTAGCATCAAGGTCCCTTTCTGGAGCAACAATGCTAGAAATCAAAGCATTAAGTCCCCACACTCACGAGACAAGAGACCCACACGAGTACCTTAAAAATGAAAAATGAGGTATTCCCCATCCTTAACACACACTCCATGGAATGATGCCAGCCCTGTTCCATAGCTAGAACAACTGAGGCTAGACTCACGTTTGCACCAGTGATAACACTAAGGGTCAAAGCTAGTGGACCAGGAGTAAGCTGAGAGTCGTAGGGGGTGAGGAGCCTACAGGAACCATTGATGGAAGGCAGACATAGAGTGACCCACCATATTTTCATTCAGTCAAATGGAAGACAAAAAGCATCCCTTGGACCAAGGTGAGTGGCACATAGGACAGAGGGACTCACAGTTCTGGACACCCTCCAATGCTCCGTATTTTCTTTTCCCAATAGCCTGTCCATTCCTACAGGCCAGGGACTATGTCACTGAACCTAGGCACCCAGAGCAAGGGACACATTACAGACCCTAAATAAATATTTGTTTCTGTGTAATGCTTTTGGAGGGGGAAAAAATTCACTTCAGCTTCCTGGTATTTCCCCTAAAGTGATTTTTCACAAAAAAACAAAAACAAAAGGTATAGTATCGTTTCGTTTCATTATCGCAACAATCCTTTGAAGGAGATATTTTGATTCTGCCCGTTTTACAGACAAGCAAACTGAGGATTAGGGAAGCACTTGCTCAAGCTCACACAAAGTCACAAAGTAGCAGAGCCAGGATTCAAAGGTAGGTCTGACTCTAGAATCAAGCTCTTAACCATTTCCTTGATATTTCTCTTGATCGATCATGTACATCTAGCAGAGTTCTTAGCGACGAGTAGATGCTCAGTATTTTTTAAGTAGAAACACAAAAGAAGTGGACAATTCAGGTTGTAGCTTCTAGTGCTCACAAAAACCCTAGATCAACCATAGCTGACAATGCTTCACCTTAGCTTTGCAAACTACATAATTCACGTAGAAATGGAAAAAGAATTCAGCACATGTCTTCACCCACCAATCTCTGCAAGAAAACGCCTGGGAGCAAAACCAGTGACAGGAAATGGGTTGGACCTGAAATGCTGAGGTCCAGGTATTAAATTATGCTGCACTTGAAACTTCCAAACCAGGGATCCAGCATCACCAAAGAGAAGGGAACAGGAGGTCAGGGCAGCACCCACCCGGGCAGAGTTCTCGACCATGCCAGTTCTCAAAATCTTCCCAGGGAGGTGTGGAGGCCTCAAGAAAGGGAGGTACGAAGAAAAATGCTCAGATACATCCTCTTAACCACAGCCCGAGCATTTCTCCACCAGAGAGAAACACCAAGTGCAACACCAGTGACTTCTAAGTGTGCAGGCCGATTATAGCTTTACTTTCAAAAGAGCTTTGATTGATCTTTTTTGATAGACCTGAAATAAATTAAACTAGATTGACTCACTTGAGAATGGACTCTAATCCCTTAGTCAGATCCCGGAGAACTCAAACCAAACCAGCTGTTAATTTAGGCTTTATAAGATAAAGCATGAGAAATCCAAGTTGATGTACCCCAGAGCAAAGCTTACATCATCTCTGTAAGCAATCAACTTACTGCTTCTTTTAGGAACTAATCAGTTCTTGGGTAAGTGGGTGCCAAGCCTGTACTCTCAGAGCGAAACTAGCTCAGAGAAAGGAAGAAAGGCGAGAGAAGGAAGAGAGGACCCGAGAAACACTGACTCACTCCTCAAGCAAGCCCAGAAGCGGCCCAAGACATTTCCAGTTTGCTTTCTGCAACTCATCTGTCTTGTGCTCCAGAACTGCAATGGCTTGACCAGAGTCTAACCACCAAGTGAGAGGAAGCACCCGATACTCTTCATATTTCTTTGCAAAAAGAGGGGGAGCAGAATTACCCCGAAAATATTCCCCACTACTTTTTTATTCCCTCATCTTTGAAGATCACACTGTCCCCTTTATCTCTGCTTTCTGGGTGCCTTTGATTTGAATATAGGAAACTCAAGGCTTTCAAGTGGCAACTGCCCATGGCACTAATGGAGTTAACAAGCACTACACACACACACACACACACACACACACACACACACACACACCCCTACAGGCTTCTTCCCAAGCTAAACTCTGCTCACTCACAGGCAGCCCTCCCAACTTTCACTAGCATTTTTTGGAAAGGGATTCAGGTCTTCATCCCAAATGAAGGTGGGCATTCACCTCTAGGGAACTCCACCCAATGCCTCACCCCAGGAGGTTCTAGCACAGTGCCTTTCCTTCTGGGGGGAAAGAAAAAAAAAAAAAAAAAAAAAAAGGCTGCCAGCCTCTTGCTCCTAAACAATGATGTTTCATAGATCACTCTGTTTACCGAACATAAGGGGATCAAGAATTGAAATCCAATTTAAGGAATTATGGTGCCTTCAGACTGTTTTTCCTCAACGATGAAAAAAGACAGGCATGTTGTTTCTGGAATTAGGCCAGAAGAAACTGATCCTTGTAGTAATACAAGAAAAAAAGAAATCAATGCGTGTGTTTATACATGGGCTGGGGGGAGGGGACGGCTAAAATAGGAGTTAAAATCCGAGTAGCAACAAACTCGTTTCCTTCCATGGAAGGATCCTGAAGTTTATTTTAGTTTTATTTTTGATATCAGACAAGTAGAATATGATTCATCTCTTATCGTTTCTGAGAGGAAGAAATTTAACCAGAGAAGATAAAACCAAAACCAACCGCCAAGTCTGTCCACTTGCCTTCCACTAGTAGCGAAAGGGACCCAGTGCCCAGCAACAGTCTGAAGCTGCTAAGATTACAGACGTCCTTCCCCTTTAAATACAAGTACCCACTGCGGCTCGGTACCCGGTGCTCGCCATTGTGTTATTAATCCTCTGAGATTGGTTGTATCCCCATTTTACAGATAAAACTGAGACTTCGGGAGGTTAAGTAAGTGGCCGAGGTCCCACATACAATAAAAGGGTGTGACTTGAGAGCTCAGGTATGTCTAACACCAGTGTCAGGGCTCCCATCCATCATCCCTGAACGCCTCCAGGTCACGGCATAAACTTTTCACTCCAGATAAAACAGCACTTTTGTGGCTTCTAATGGGTCTCACCACCGCGTATGTCCCGTGGAGGTATTTCAGGGATGGACGAACTGAGACGCAGAGAGGGTATGTTACCTACAAGCAGGTAACTGAGTGAATGACCTAGCAGTGTTCCCAACTCCTGGGGCCCTAACAGTAATTATTACGCTTCCTCCTCAACCTTAATTAATTCTTTCCCACTGCCATACCCAAAGTCCTCCTACCAAATGCTGCCTCGGGGAGATAGTTTGGCTGGTGGTGCTAATTTTGATGGGGGGGAAGGGGGAGGACTAAAAGGGGGGCAAAACTATTAGATAAAGTAAATTAAGATGTTTCTAATAGGTGTGGAATAAATCGTCACTTTAAGGAACTAACCAATTAAAAAGCTACAGCACTGCTCTTGCCAAAAGCTATGCCATCAGCCAGAATGCCAGTGACAAACTGCAGTGGAGAGGAGGGAAATGCTAACACCTGCCGCAGCCTAAGGCCACTACAAAGCTACAAAGGTCTGGCCAATGCCAACAAAAATACCAACGCTTTCTGATCAACCAAGATGGCTAAAATACAAGTCCTCTTTTTCAAGGAGGGAGGGGATGTCGTCGTACCTGCTCATTGTTTTACACCTCCCAAAGCCAAAGAGGGGAGTGACGATAAAAGAAGTCCATTGACGAGGGGCGCCTGGGTGGCTCGGTGGGTTAAGCATCAGACTTTGGCTCAGGTCATGATCTCGCAGTTCGTGGGTTCAAGCCCCGCGCTGGGCTCTGTGCGGACAGCTCGGAGCCTGGCGCCTGCTTCGGATTCTATGTCTCCCTCACTCTGTCCCTCCCCTGCTCATGCCATGTCTCTCTCTCTCTCTCTCAAAACTATGTAGGGGCACCTGGGTGGCTCCGTCGGTTGAGAGTCCGATTTCAGCTCAGGTCATGATCTCACAGTTCCTGGGTTCAAGCCCCGCCCGCATCGGGCTCTGTGCTGACGGCTCAGAGCCTGGCGCCTGCTCTGAATTCTGTCTCAGTCTCTCTCAGTCCCTCCCCTATGTGCGCGTGCGTGTGTGTGTGTATGTGTGTGTGTCTCAAATATAAATAAACATTTAAAAATTTTTAAAATAAACACACATTAAAAACAAAGTCCACTGACAAAAACTGTTTTCTGATTCCACCCCTTTGCACGTTACCTTCAGAGAAACTCAAGAGAGATGGCGATACAAACGGCCCAACTCCAAGCACCGTGTTTTAATTCATCCTCCTGCAAATGAAGGAGGTCTGAACTGCACCTTCTGGAACCAGGAGGTGATAAAGACCCTAGGGATGCTGTCAAGTCACCTGGGAGAATCAATGTCATTTCTTAACCACCACGGAGAACAAATCATTGCGCACAAACTCCTTGCGGCAACGCAGTTCTCCAAGTTGAAGTGCGAAGTGGCCTGAGCTGGCTGTCCACTCACGGATCTGATTCCCTGCCCAGGAGAGCCCCACGGGAAGGCCCGGCGAGCAGACCTGAGTGATGGGCACAGACACGAATGCAAAGACCTGGCCCTTCCTCCCACGGGTGCTGCTTTCCTGGGGCAGTAAGCTTCCAATCACAGGTTCCCCAGGTCTCTTGGCCCTAGGAACCCGCTAGCCGCTTGTCTTTGAGGCAAATTGGAGGAGGAGGGGGCTGTTACACGCTTATTACAAATTCAGACAAACAATAGCCTGGCCACAGCAGCCCGCGGCCACTCCCTCATAAAGAAAAAAGTAAGTGTTATTAGGTCGGCAAGCCAGAAGCCAGCCCTCTGCCTTTCAAACACCAAAAAGGACACCTTTTAAATCTATTTTTTTTAATGAAGTTCTAAGCAATAGAAATTCGACCAAAGAAGAGAGCAGACATTACAGCTAAAAGGCCACAAATTCCTGTCTTGCTGTCACTAATTTCATGCCCATCAGAAGCTGAATAATTCGGAGCCCGGTCGCCCCCATAGGTTTTTTGTCTGTCCTCCCCAGGGAGATAAATTATGTCACAACGAACTCTCTCCCCCAACGCTCTTCAAAAAGTACCCTGGCCTCTTGATTCGGCCCGCTCCCTGACAGAAGAAACCAGATTACTTTGGGGGGAAGGGAAGACGGGAAAGAAAAGCAGGGAAAGATATATGCCACTTGGCCACTTGGCAGGAGTGGCATAATGGTGTTGTCAGGGTGACCGACTGTCCCCGCTTGCCTGGGGTGGACAGGCTTCCTGGGACAACCTGTTGGTAACAGGTATAACACCATTAAGCCTTCCTCCCACGCCAGCCACTGAGCTAACCCTAACCCTCTCTCATGTAACCTCACAATAACCCGCCCAGCAGGCAAATCCCATTATTAAGCCCATTTTTCACAGATGGGAAAACGGAGGCACAGAGTAATTAAGTAATTTGCCCAATTTAAACTTTCCAGCGTTATGTAAAAGGAAAAAAAAAAAGTGATGGAACTCAGATACTGGAATAAGGAGAAGTTCAGACTTTACGGGGAAATTCTGACCTGGAAAGCAGTTAATGAGGAAAAAAAACACTTCCTGCCAAAGGAGATGAGAGGAGAGCAGGGGAATCAGGGGAAATACACAGAACAGGAAGATCAATCACAAGTTGGTCTAGATGTTTCCAAAATAGTCCTTAGAGGCATTATGTAAGTAACACAGAAAGAGAGAGAAGAAACCCCAGGTGGGGGAGCGTGTGACAGCTGAGGATCCAGGACAAGAACGATGACAATGGCTCTGCGGCAACTTGCCAGGGATCCCGGGCCCCACGAGAGCCCGACAATCTCCACGCCCTCTGGGAAGGCCATGCCCGGGGCTCCCCCCCTCCTCACACTTCATGGGCCAGGAGCCCTGGCCACTCTTGGCTCCCCAGCAGCCAGACTCTTGAGCTGAGGTGGCAAATGGAAACCGCAAACCATGAACCAAAGCAGAAGTCAGACCCAGAGATAAAAATCCAGTCACACGGAAAAAAAGAAATGATAACAGAACCACTGAGGCCGAAATCAAAACCGTAGCTGCTTTGCATGTGGCATGGGGTTTGTGTGTGCGCTTTGTCTGTGTCAGACCTTCGGTTCCCACCACACACAACTCGCCGTGGGGCTCCTTTCGCTACGAGGCAAACCGGGAGCCTGTGAAGGATCGTCTTGCAAGACGTCTTGGCCAAAAACCCAAGAAGGCTGGAAGGAGGAAACCCCAAGCAAACCTCAATTTATTGCTCTTACATATCAGTCGGGGACGCCCGGGGCGCCCAACCCAATCTACAGAAACTGACTTGGTGCTTTTCCTAAACTACCCTAACGTCAGGAGTAACACGTTTGTTGGGGGGGACGATAAGGATATCAACATTTATTTTCTGATGGAGATAAACTGGCAAATTGAACCCAACTGCAAAGTGACCTAAGCAAATCATAGCTTCTTCTTTTTTTTTTTTTTTCACTTTGTTTTTTTGGGGACGGGGGGAGGCAGACGTGGGAGAAGGTTCCTCTCCCAAGGAAAGAGGCCTACCACATTACTGAAGCCTTTTCCTCACCGGAGAATTCAAGCCCTGAGTGCCAATTCTTCAGAAACAAATGGCTTCACAAAGCACGTCCTCTATGGGGAGAGGCTGGTCCTCTGCTCTCACTCACCATGACGAAAATGTGACAAGAGTGACAAGTTTTTGAAAAAAAAACACAAAATAGGGGCGCCTGGGTGGCGCAGTCGGTTAAGCGTCCGACTTCAGCCAGGTCATGATCTCGCGGTCCGTGAGTTCGAGCCCCGCGTCAGGCTCTGGGCTGATGGCTCGGAGCCTGGAGCCTGTTTCCGATTCTGTGTCTCCCTCTCTCTCTGCCCCTCCCCCGTTCATGCTCTGTCTCTCTCTGTCCCAAAAATAAATTAAAAACGTTGAAAAAAAAAAAAAAAAAACACAAAACCAAATAGGGTGCATAAAGCACGCTGGGAGTTTGATAAACACGTCTTCTAGTTTAGAAGCATTTCCAAACCTTCCTCTAGATTCTATTTCAAGAAAAATGTCTGCAGGGGCGCCTGGGTGGCTCAGTTGGTTACACGTCCGAGATCAGCTCGGGTCAAGATCTCATGGCTGGGGAGTTCGAGCCCCGTGTCGGACTCCACGTTGACAGTATGCCAGCCTGGGATCCTCTCCCTCTCTCTGGCCCTCCTCCACTCTCTCTCCCTTCCTCTCTCTCTCTCTCTCAAAATGAGTAAATAAAATTTAAAGCACTTACCAAACCATATATATAAAAAAAAGAAGAAAAAAATGTCTGTATACCCTGGGTCAATGAGTGTTTTAGAATTAACAGGGAGGGGCGCCTGGGTGGCGCAGTCGGTTAAGCGTCCGACTTCAGCTAGGTCACGATCTCGCGGTCTGTGAGTTCGAGCCCCGCGTCAGGCTCTGGGCTGATGGCTCGGAGCCTGGAGCCTGTTTCCGATTCTGTGTCTCCCTCTCTCTCTGCCCCTCCCCCGTTCATGCTCTGTCTGTCTCTGTCCCAAAAATAAAATAAAAAACGTTGAAAAAAAATTAAAAAAAAAAAAAAAAAAAAAAAAAAAAAAATAGAATTAACAGGGAAACTCTTGGCTTCTTCGGCAATGATTAAGAAATAAAAGCTGATTGCAGAATAAGCAAATGAAAACCAGGGGGAGCGGAAAGGGGAGGTTTGATTTTGATTTTTAATTTTTTTTTAATGTTTATTTATTTTTTGAGAGAGAGAGAGAGAGCGCGCGCAGGGGAGGGGCAGAGAGAGAGAGACACAGAATCCCAAGCAGGCTCCAGGCTCTGAACTGTCAGCACAGAGCCCCATGTGGGGCTCGAACCCACAAGCTGTGAGATCGTGACCTGAGCCGACGTCAGATGCTCAACTGACTGAGCCACCCAGACGCCCCTGGTTTTGATTTTTAAGGATAAGAATCAAGTTCAGAGCTTTGTGAGTCCTGAAACACTTCTGAATTGAGTCTTACAGATTCCATACATTAATAAAGCCCAATTCTACAGAAAATCATTTATTTTAAGCTAAAGTGTTGACATTAGCTCACTATTTGATTTTACTGTTTGATTTAGGTCCTTTGCTGTATATTTATGACCTCTTAGGAGCTAATCAAAAGGACAAAAATTCCTCTCTGCGCACGTTTCTTGCAAGATTTCGGCTCTGCTATAATACCAGAACGTAACAAGTGCGTCGAGAAAGCAGCCCTCCAGGGCCCTGAAAAGATTCATCTCTACGTCATTCTACCCACAAAGTGGATGCTTTCTTTTCCTTTGCGGTCTATCTCCAGAAATCCCCTTATCCACTGCCTGCTCAATTCACGTGGTCTATACCCCACCCTCAGGAGTACCTGTGACAACTGCTTTCAAGCCAACTCAAACAGAGCCCCCAGAAAACTCACAGAGTGCCAGAGACGCTCCTTTCAGAGCAAAGACCTTCAAATTCAGAATCACATCTCAATGTTTCCTCGAAGTTCCAACTTAATTACGTGACTTCCTTGTTCTGAATTGGAGGTCGACCATCAGGCAGGTCAAACTGAGGGCAAAATGCGCCGGTGGGTTTTGGTGGCAACAGTAGACTCAATTATCCCAAAACGCTGTTTAACTAGGTTCTACTGGTAAACGAGATCGGAATATTCAGATTCTCAGAATTCAGTGTTGAACCATTACTGTAAAGCCTTAATTTTTTATTATCATCCCCTTATTGATTTGTCAACTGAGCTGAAAGGTGGAGACCGCCAGGAAGTAAAATCCTAACAGGTCTGCCTCTAGGAGAAAAGATTTGCCCGGAATGGACACAAACCTTACACCACAACCCCATACGATGAACTGCACCCCCCAGTTACAGGAACAAAAAACTCAGGGCTTTAACCTCCATTTACACCCAGCGTTCCCAATGGTTAGATTTACGGGCACTGGGGGCGAAAGTGCATAACCATGAATTTCTTGGCGGTTCACTGCCAACTTCCTCGTGCACTCCAGCCTTTCAACAAGCCAAGTCTCCAAGTCCAGTCCAGTCCACAAAAGGAAAGAAAGAAGAAAATGCGCAAACCGAAAAGAAAAGAACCATGCGAGACAACCCATTAAGGGGCTTTATCAGCTCTTTCCGAAATAAAAGGAAGTTCAAGTCTTCCAAAAACATCCTCGGGGAAAGCCAACAATCTAGAAGCCACAGTAAAAAGTAAAATCATAAATTTTCACATTAAATCACAAAATTCCTGGGAATGCAAACTCCTGGGTAAAACTGGGAGACTAAGGTCATTACACATCCTGAGGAGTTTGAGGTGTGGGAAATAGCAGTATTTAGCCCTGAAAGTTAATTCTCTGAAGTTCAATGTTTCTATTCACCTCATCAATATATATAAACCACCTACTACATGAAAAGCGGGGTCACCACTCACTAGCCATTAAAAAAAAAAAAATTTAGATAGACCAAGCCTTCCAAATTCTCTTCCAAATATGCATAATATATGTATTTCAGAATAATAATCCCCTCTTAACTGCTTTCCGATAGAGAACTAAATACCCCCCCCAAGATTATCAATTTAAATGTCACTTTCCCTCTTCTCTCTCTCTCTTTTCAGTCATCATTAGGCAAAAATAAAAAGCATTTCCTCGGCCTCCTTGGGAGGAGGCTTGGAAAAACCCAGAAGCGTACCCGGGAAGGAAACACAGAAGAGGAACCTCAAATTTCCTTTCTATTTTGGACTGTCAATAGCATTTAGGGAAAACACCTCCTTCATTTCTGCTTCATATGTTTTCCTTATTGGTTCATTTGCACAGTGCGGCTCTCCTAGCAGCACTCAGTACATCGTTTTGTCATTTCTGCCTCTCCCCGCCATTAGTGCAGGCTGCTGAGACGACACCCCAGCTGCCTCCCCAGAGCGGCCGCCAGCCCAGGCGCATCCCTTACCCCCAGGTGGTCCCCCCTTTGACTAATGTTCACCAACACTCATACATCATTCCCAAATTGGTCCAAATGAATTAAACACAGCTCTGCTTAACATTACGAGATTTAAATGGATTTTCTCTCTACAGGTCTGCCCCATAATTGGGTTTATCCATCTTGTTGAAGTACAGTTTACACTTGCTAACATCACGCCAATTCAAGCTACATTTTCTGCTCCAGTGGCAGGAGCAAGGCAGATTTGTCATCGGATCATAACAGGTAATTCAAACAACAATTAGTTTGATGACGGCCCGTATGTCAATGTCTGCTCCCCAGCAGCCGGGCTCACACCCGATGTGCTCTGTTCCTCAAGATGAATTGTCTTCACAATTCTTCAATTTCAATCGTCAACAATGCTTACCGAATCAACTTAGAAACTATTGACACAAGGCTCCCTTCCCTACAGGGCAGTCTCACCAAAGCCCGGGCGAAAAGAATCCCCCCAGGCCCTCTAGGCTACCGGCGCGAACACATCCATTTTCAAGGGCTGGACAATTTCTGATTTTCAACCACCGAAGCTGTTTACTCTGGTGCCTCACCTCCTCCTCAAAATTCTGGGAGGCACAAGGTTTGGGAACAAAAAGGGATGAATTTGCTTGTGTCGATTCATCCACCCACAGGTAGCAAAACACTCGTCTAGGTTTCTGAAGTTGCCTGCAGGAATTAATGACAGTTGCCATAGCCTGACAAAAATGGTATGATCCAATGGGAAAAAACTACTTGTCCTTTAAGGGGGGAAAAAAAAATGCTAATATTGCTTTTATTTATTTTTTTTTTAATTTTTTTTTAATCTTTATTTATTTTTGAGAGAGTGAGAGAGAGACAGAGTGAGAGCAGGGGAGGGGCAGAGACAGAGGGAGACACAGAATCCGAAGCAGGCTCCAGGCTCTGAGCTGTCAGCACAGAGCCCGACGCGGGGCTCGAACCCACGAACCATGAGATCATGACCTGAGCCGAAGTCGGACACTTAACCGAATAAGGCACCCAGGCGCCCCTAATATTGCTTTTAAAAACCAACTAACTTCCAAGCATTTTGAAACTCAGAAGACAATCATAAAAATGTTTTATGTATTTACATATACTTATACTTTACGTAATTTATATTATATGACATACCATATATTACATACATTCAAATATAGAACAGTCCAACTGTGGTTAACCATGGTTTGAGTGATGCCATAGTCGTTAACACAGGGTGCAAATTCATGCAATGAAAGATGGCTGAGGTCAGGCTACGAGATACCAGAGAAAGTCAACAAAGGGGTTGAAGGTCTATCTCAAATTGTCTCATTGAGTACAAAAGATAGTAAATACTGATATCATGTATATATGCACTATATAAGATATGTATTATTAATCATGATATACATAATTGCCCATCATGTTTTGCAGGGACTGTTAAGAGAAAAATGTTAAACCCCGCCTCTAATACACAGCCACCCAACCCACTTACGTCTGTTCCCCTTCTGCCCTCGGTGTGCATTATTTAAACCCACTCACACCCCAGGTTGTACGCCTACAATGTCCCACACGTTCCTGCAGGATGCTCTAGGGATACGAAGATGAGGAAGGCACAATCTCCGAAGGGCTTCCATTCTAGTCAGATGTTACAAGGACCAAGCAGAATTTTTAAGTGACATAAGAGAAACGCAAACGGCAAACAACAGGAGTCATAAATCTTTGTTACCCAGCAAAGATAGTCCAGGTTATCAAATTTATCATGTGTGACGTTTCTGACAGGAAGTAAAAAACACACAATGCATGTCGGTAGAAGACTCCTTCTAAATCTGCAAACAGGTACCTCACGCAGTTCTCAGTGGTGAACAGAAACTCGCATTTACCGAGCGCTCATCTACCCGCCATTCTGGCCCACTTCTTACCTGCCTTGTATCTCCGTTCATCTCCCAACAACCTTCTGCCAACAGGTACTACCGTTTATCCCCACTGCACGGGTCAGGAAACTGAGGCTTGGCCGACCGCCCCCCAAACCCAGGTTGTGGGACTCCAGAAGCAGGAGCTGAACCTGCCCACCTCCTCTGGTACCTAGTCCCTTTCAAATGCAGAGGTACTGCTACCAAAACCTCGAGGGTTCCCAGCGGGGTGGGGAGGGGGGAATCTGGGCCCCCAGGGGACATGTGGCAAGGCCTAGAGACATGTTTGTTAGGTGCTAGTGGTTTGAAGACATTAGAGGTCAGGGATGATGCTAAACACACACCGTGCAACGCACAGGACAGTCCCCGGTGAGACAAAAATTTTCCAGCCCGAGTAGTCAATGGTGGTGCAGCTGAGAGACGCCACACTAAGCCATCCCATCTCATTCACCCCCTCTACCCGCCAAAGACACACCCATTCCCAGTCCATGCCTAACGGATGGTGAATCTCGTATAACCAAGTGTTTTTCCAGATGCATCCCTTAAAAAACTGAAGTTCTGTGAAAATACTTCAGGGTATGTTTGATTCTAATGTTTCTTTTCAGAACATGTTAGAGACACAGAAACATACATATGCCTGCATTTAGGCTTCATATTTTTAAATTTCAGTGTATTACTCATCACATGTTAAACACACTGCCAGGCACTCAGGGATTTGGGTGGAACCTCCAGGAGTAACGGTCTGCTGCCATATCTGTTTGAGTGAAGACTGTGCTGAGATTTCAAGGTAAACCGTTAAAAAAAAAATCTGCAACCACTTATCTGTTCCATCAGGACTTGATACAACGGCACCAAACCAAATTCCAGAGACAAATTAAGTGCGAAGCTTGATAAGCCTGTCCACAACCCACTTGGAAATTTCTGTGTTTAGCTAAACAGCCCCATGATTCTCAGGGACTTTGTAAAAAGTAAGAATTATAAAGTACAACCTCTAAAACAGAGTTACTAAGAACATACGACCAGCTGATGGCCACGTATCAGACGTCTACGCTACCTGCTGACTGCCACAGATCAGACGTCTACACCACCTGCTATGGCCCCTAAAAGGCACACACGTGGCTGATGGAACAGCTGTGTCCATCCTTCCTGGTCGTCCTAAGCCAAGGACCACCAGGCCACCTCTCTGCATCCTTACCAGCCCGCTTACAAAGCACGCAGGCTGGGCCCCAAGTGCCGTAATGTGGTGGAGAATGAACACATACAAAGATCTCAACTCCTACAAACACACGGATACCATTAAAACAGATAGCAGTTTTAAAAGTGATAGAAGTAAAAGCCTTAAAACAAGATTGTTTTCTTTTACCCAGTCAACTGAATATAGTTGCTATTGGTTTAAACAAGATAGTAACTTCTTGAAAGATAGACATAGAGCCAAGCTGGGCCCCTGGTCTCCCAACTTGGCCCTGTTTCAACCAAATTATGGGAACCAATCACTTCCCTGCACCTCAGTTTCCTTGCCTTTCAAAACAGACTGCAGGGAGGCTGGCTGGCTCTGTCAGAAGACCAAGCAACTCTTGATATCAGGGTTGTAAGTGCGAGCCCCACGTTGGGTGTAGAGATTACTTAAAAATAAAATCTTTAAAGGGCGCCTGGGTGGCTCAGTTGGTTGAGCGCCCGACTCTTGATTTCGGCTCAGGTCATGATCCTCGGGTCATGGGATCGAGCCCTGCGTCGGGCTCCGTGCTGAGATTCTCTGTGTTTGAGATTCTCTCTCTCTCTCTCTCTCTCCCTCTGCCCCTGTCCCCAACGCGTGCCAGCGCTCTCTGTCAGGTAAAAAAATAAAAATAAAAATCTTTCAAAAAGAGAGAGAGACAGAGACAGAGGCTCTACTTTTGCGCCACCCGACAAGAAAGGCTTGGGGCCTGGTGGCATCAGTAAACCCAGGGAGTGTGTTAGAAATGCAGAATGTCAGGCCCTCCCTGCATCCAAATGTGCGTCTGTCTGACCTGGAAGCCTGAACAGAGCTAGACAGCTTCAGGGTTCCCCTGGCATGCTACAGCAGACTCCCACCTCCTCTCACTGTTCCTAACTCCGGGGACAATGACCATCAGTGACTGCCTGTTAATGGAACATTCTCCAAACAGAGTCCTCTCCCATTGAACAGGCATCCTTTAGAACTCTGAGTGTAACCGGCCTCCTCTCCTCCAAGAAAACAGAGTCAAGCTAAACAAAATAAGCAAGCAAACAGAAGCCCTGATGACGGTTTTTCTGTAACAAGACTATATGCACGTTTCACCCAAAAAGTAGGTAAGGGGTACAGATTCCAGGATCCCTAGACCGGAGCTCCTCAACCCTGTGTGCACATTAAAATCACCTGCGAGGGGTGCCTGGGTGGCTCGGTCGGTTGGTCGAGCGTCCGACTCTTGATTTCGGCTCAGGTCATGATCTCAGGGTTCGAGCCCCGCACGGGGCTCTGTGCTGACAGCTCAGACCCTGGAGCCTGCGTGGGATTCTCTCCCTCTCTCTCTGCCCCTCCCCTGCCAGTGCCCTCTCATCCTCTCTCTCTCAGATAAATGAACTGTAAATAAATGAATCAACCAATCAATGAATGATAAAATCACCTGGGAAGCTTTTTTGGAAGCAGGGATGCCCATACCCCACCCCCTAAAGATGCCAATTCAGGTGCGCCGCAGTGGAGCCCGGGCCTGAGCACCGTTTACGCCGCTCCCCCGGGGGCTGTGTGACGCACAGCCAGAGATGGGAACCACTGCCCTCGTCCAGCAGTTTTCAATGTGTCATTGCCAGAGAGGAGGCATCGAGATTACCCAAAAACCCATTAAAGCTGCAATGCCTGGGCCCACCCCAGACCCACAGAACCTAACACTCGGGGGGTAGGGCCACAGTCTGCATCTAACGAACCCCCCGGGTGATGCCTGCTCGCGTCTGTGAGACGCTGACCTGGTCCTAATGAGTGGGATCTTTAAGGAGTAGAACCCAGGATTCCGTACTTTTGAGCAGTTCCCGGTTGATCCCTTTGTATACGGCCCGGAGAGCTGGTTGGTGGGCACTGGGTGAGGAAACCCCTGGACCCTTGAGCATTATTTTATGCAGACGGTAGTTAGCATAATGCTGTATAGTATCATCTCTCTCCAGTCTGACTGCCGGGGTTGGAATCCTAATTCCTTGATCATGGGCAAAATATCTCTGGTAGCCGAGTCTCCGTTTCCTCATTTACAAAATGGAGATATAATGATGATAATACGAGTAACTACATCTTTCGGGTTCCCTTCTGTGTTGTTATGAAGAATCAATAAATAATTCATACACAGCACTTAACACCAGACCCAATGCTTCGGGAGAATTCAATAAGCATAAGCTGCTATTATTATCTGCTGTGGTTACTGCCTTTGACCCCGAAGACCAAGCACTTTACCGTCCAAGCTACTCTTTCATAAACAAAGAAACGCCCCTTCTTGAGGCTTGCAAAAGTATCTGGCTCTCTTCATAGAACCATGGAGAAGGAAAGGCCTCAAAAGCTCAGCGGAACCCACAGGCAAACTCTAGCTTCTCACTCAAAATCAGAAAAAGTTATCCCAACTGAGTACTTGGCCAGCCCTCAAGTACTCAAGTGGGCACTGAGCAGCCAATGAACGATCAACTGATTGACTTCAAAAGACTCTGGGGCAGCAATGCTCAAACTTCAGTAGGCTGAAACTCAGAGCCCTGCTTAAAAATGCAACTCCCAGGTCGTATCTAAAACCTGCTCCATCGGACCAAGGGAAATGAGGTGCTTACAAATCAGGACGTGAGACAGCGCTAGAATTTACGCTCCATGAGAACAAGCTGGTTTTGTCCGTTCTCTCCGCGGATGAAGTCTGCAAGGGCCTGGCACACGCGAGATACGCAATAAATACTTTTGAACGAATGAAGGAACAGTCTGAGGTATGGACTTCAATCAGCCAGTCAGGCAGAAACTCAGCACCGCAGCAAGTGAATGAACCTTCCGAAGGAGCTGACTGGCCAACGAGTCTGGTGAAACGACACGAGTCTCTGTCATGGCCCCATCCACATGCAAACACACACACACACTGCATCCTTTGTGGAAAGGGGACACGAAATCTCCCAGCCAGGTGTGGGTGGTGGGACTGAGGGAAAGTTGAGGAAGTGATTATACCAAGAACGGAAGTTAGCCCAGATCTGCTCCTGAAGCAAGAAAGCAAATCCTCATGAGAACTGAAAGGGCCACAGAACCTGCGGCACGAGGAGGGGTGGCCCAGAACACAAGAGACCACCGTCAGATACAGGACTTGGGTTGGCCCTTGCCAACATCTCAGCCAAATCCACTGGTACCAACCTCTGGCCATTCTTACCACGGAGGCCAAGGGTCTACCTGGGCAAAGAGATGGACCGCGACTCACAGCATCATTTGAAGACATGGCTGAGACTGAACACCAAGTTCCCATCCGGGAATAAGGGGCCAATACGGCACCAGGACACTCTCCAGTTTCTACCCTTCCCTCCTTGACCTCAGAAAGCACGCAGGCCCTGGAGGAGGGTCCTCGGGGCCTTACTGAGTCACGGCAGATGAGTTCGAAGACCAAAAAGAAGGAACATGCTTTGGTAAAGCTCAGATGGGAACGTGCAAGCCTGAGGACAGAAGGCAAAATAACAACACTTGAAAGTCTCCACCGCTCAGCTGTGTAAACAAATAAAATGGTCCATTTCTTCTGGAGCCTCTCCTGGTTGTCTTTGCGCACACACACAAGCGTGTGCACACACATACACACACACACACACACCACTTCACATCTTAAAAGAAAAACAACCAAGAAAGGTCTACACAGTTTGTTTTTGCTGTGTGTGGAGTTATTTTTTCCTAAATCACATCTGACTTGGTGTGAAAACATCAACCTTTGGCCAAAATACTCTTAAAACAAAGGCTTAATTGGTTCTGAAATAGCCCTTCTGAAAACCAAGGGAAATCTCTTCTGTGGGTCTTGACCTTGATTACAACACTGCTCTTGGGGCTGGAATAATGACGAGTGGGGGAGTCCAGGAAGAGCTGTCTTCAGGGAGGCAACAGGGATGCCTACACATTCATCCACAGTCACCTGCAGGGCGGCTCTCTGGAAGGCACCGGCAGCATGTGGGTACACCTCTGCATTCAGCCTGCAAAATCTTCCCAGGTTAAGGAAGACGGTGGGAGGAGTTCCTAGGAACTGGGGCCAAAAGCCAAACTGGCCTCTGAGCACACCTAGCTTATTTTACTGCTCCCCTATGTATATCACTCACACACATACAACCACTGAGCCAGCGCACTTCAGGGGCGACACTTGAAATCCAGTGTTCACATCTCTCTCAAAAGATCAATGCAAAGCTAAACACACGTATTACCCTGTGTCTCTCCAAGGCCACTCTTGGATATGAAGAACAGAAACGGACACACATATTCCTCCAAAAGATGTGGGTGAGAATGTTACTAGGACCTTATTCACAGTAGCAGAAAATGCGAGGCAATCCAAAACTCCAGGAACATAGAAAGGATGTGCACAATGTGTCATAGTCCTACGGAGAATACTGATGGCAATAAAAAAGAGCAAACTAGTGCCACATATACAATAACAGGAATAAAAGTCAGATATAATGCTGAGTGGGGCCAGACAGGAGACAATCCATTCTGTACAATCCCATCCCTATGAAGCTAAAAACCAGGCAAAACTCGGGGTGCCCGGGTGGCTCAGTCGGTTGAGCTTCCGACTTCAGCTCAGGTCATGATCTCGCGGTGAGTTCAAGCCCCGCATCGGGCTCTGTGCTGACAGCTCAGAGCCTGGAGCCTGCTTTGGATTTTGTGTCTCCCTCTCTCTCTGCCCCTCCCCACTCACGCTGTCTCTCTCTGTCTCAGAAATAAACATTAAAAAAGATTTTTTTAATAACAGGCAAAACTAATCCATGGCGATAGATAAAATTATTCCACGTGAGAACTGGCAGGGGCAGGGTGGGGAGGGTGGAGGGGTGGGGCTAGGGTTTTCAGGGTGGAGGGTTGGAAGCCAGATGACTGGGAGGTGAAGGGCATACGCAAGACATCTGGGGGGTTGGTAATATTCTCTCAGGGGCCAGCAAACCACAGTTTGTGGGCCAAATCCAGCCACTGTCAACTCTTATAAATAAAGTTTTATTGGGACAAGGCCACATCTATTCTTTTAGATACTATTTTTAGCTCCTTTTGCATCACGGTGGCAGAGTTGAGTAGCTGCCACAGAGATTATAGGGCCTGCGAAGACTAAAATATTTACTATTTAGCAACCCTTTACAGAAAGTGTTCCAACTCCATTCTATGTATTGGTCAGGGTGATGGTTTCGTGGATGTTCACATGTGTAAAAGTTGGTCCACCTCTCCACTAAAGACATATTTATCTCATACTTCAATGAAACTTTTTAAAAGTCAGCAGAGCTAAATAACTACATCTTGCTTTTAAAAGGTCTGTTAAGTGTCATTCCAGTTATATCGGCGTTAACCACATAGGGAGAATACGGCCATTTGTGTGATGCTGGTCTTTTCAACACCGAGAGGGGTCGGGAGGTTGTCAAAAGCGGGGAAGATCCCAACACAGCAACTGATACCGTGCCCAAACTTTTTCAAAAGAACACGAGGCGGCTATAGGAATCAGCTGGAGGCCATTCATGTTGACGGTGAACTTGGCCGAGTCCTGAGATTACAGGAGGGCTGGGAAGGGCAAGGGGTATGGATCTCATGGGTTGCAAGGTGTCCCCCTACTTGAGGTTATTTTGGGAACCAGCTCAGGAAAGCAACAAGCTCAACTCATATTGCAATGCAGGATTTATTAAGGTGAAGCAGTCTTACGTTTCCAGGGAAAGAAAATTCTGCCCCAACAATCACATCCCACTTAAGCCTTGTGCTGGAGAACGCCGCGAAGGGAAAATGTCAGCTGTCCTGCCCCCCAGAGCACCACCATCCTCGTCTCAAACTAAAATTACAGCTAGATGCCATGTGGCTTGGCCTCGTCCTGGTCTAGCAGAGGTTGGGGGAGAATGAACTCTGAAAGCATGCCGGTGCTGGGTCTCTAATAAAATGTCTCTCTGTTTGCCCACATGGGCATCCAGCCTTAGCAAACAGAAGCAGGGGAGAACAATACTACCTGTTCATGGAGGAATGGTAATGGTTTCAGTCCTCCGAACAATGAGGTCTGTAATTTACTCCATCTTCCTCCTGAGAAAGAGCTTCACATGGCCTGCACCGTGCCAGGTGGTTTGGAGAAAGTCAAACTGCTCGGTCTCACAAGGGACGCTTCAGCAACGGGTGTAAAGACACAACAGCTGGTCTGGTCTCGGCTGGTCTCCCAGTGACATGGCCCCAGCCAGCCTTTCCACACCACGATAGGGATCACTATGCTATTCAACCTCACCGATTCCCACACCCCGGGCAACAGGATTCTCCAGCACTCCACCAGATGTAGTAGGCCTCAGGACATTTGTCTGTTCCTCTATCCATTCATCAAGACCTAGGGTCTGGGCCTGTTCCCTCTCCTAGCCCTGAGACTAAACCAGTTTCAGGGGGCAAGACTCAATATGCCAACATCAAGAAGCAGAAGGCCCAGCAGGAAGTGTGCCAGCAAGAACGAGTGTGGCATCTAGCTAGAGACATCAGTCTGGAAAATACTTGGGGATGGAGGGCGGTAAAACCACCTTCCCCTAAAATACACAGAGAGATCAGATCAGCAGCACACGGCAGGAGCAAACAAAAAATATTTTCCCAATACGCTCCTGTTGCCCTGAAACAAGCACAAAACCATGAGGGAATCCATCAAATAAAAATGTCTGCAGAACCATACTTTTTTCACTGGTGGAAGAATTCACAGTGTCGCTGGGGCCCATGGCTGTCTGAAAGCCTTATCCAGGAAGCTGCAGATTTGAAACGGGACAGCTACAAAGATGGACTGTGGCTGTAGTTTGGTGAGACCACAGACGGACACACAAGTTATCCGCAGCGGAACAACATAAATTATTTCACCAACCGACATCCACTTCCGGGAAGAGGAGACCCACAACCAGACTTCACCATCACCACAACAGGCTTCAAAAGCCTCTCTCCAGAGGGTTAAACCGGAACACTCCAGAAGTTTCGGCACCATTAGTTACACCATGAGTAACATCCATCCTGGCAGAGCCAGGCAAGGCAGACAGACGAAAATCGTATTAGTCTGCTCTCCCTCCACTACTGCATTCTGCTGGCACCAGTTCCGCTCCGAGTCTATATTAGTCTGTGATCTGTTTAGCCTTTGGATTTAAGAGAATGGAAGCACTACATGAGCAGGAAACCGGACACTCATCAGAAGCTGGGCTCTGTCACCTCTCCCTCCCAGCACTTTTAAGGACATACATCAACAGGTCCAAGAGAAATCAACATTTCAGGACAATCGGGTCGAAAGTGATATTCTTAGCACCCCTTAGCGTGATCTGGATGCACCGGAAGCAACCCTCTGGCTGTCAGTAGCCCCCTCCCCCTCCCCTCCCCCCACCATTCTTCCAGGTCGGCCACCTCGTTTTGCGCTCAAATGAAGATTCTTCCCTAAGCCAAAAACAATAGCCAAGCTGGGGTCTTGTGTGCCCATTACGCCTGATCAAGAAACTAAACACAAAACATAGGCTCCTCTTTCTTTCCATATTCTTTACATCGTTTTGGCAGCATTTCTGCTCTTGTTTCTTTGCTTCCCACCTCCCCGAGTCAATCAACTACCACCAGCACCATCACCACCTTCACCATCGTCACCACCACCACCATCATCATCATCACCAACCATCATCCCCATCATCATCATCACCACGATCACCACCATCATCATCATCATCATCATCATCATCATCATCACCATCTAGATCGGGGGAAGGGGCAGAGAATAAAAGACACAAGAGACCTACTTATTGACAATTCAAGCTTCAGGATCTCTTGCATTTTCCTACCTGAATTGCAATCTGGTGTTCAATCGTTTTGTACGCAGAGTAATGTGTGCTCCCGGACTGAAAATGGAGCTGTAGAAAGAAACCAAATCAAAGCGTTCTGCTTATGTCACAAACTACAAGAAAACATCTTAAGCAGTTTATGAATAGCAGACAAACCTTCCTAGATTGAACTGCAGCCTTGGCATTCAATCAAGACCTGTGTATTTTTATTTGTTGCTATGGATAAGATAATCATCATAATCTAAGGTAAAGTTTAAAAAAAAAAAAAAAGCGTCTATTCAATAAGCGAAAAGGGAGGGGGGAGGGGGCCAAGAGTGAGAATCATTGACATGAAAAGGAAAGACGGACGCCCATTAAAACATAAAGGAAGCCAGTGTGCTGAGCAGGACGCTGCAGAAGAATTAACTGTGTGCTGCAAAAAGCCACGAGAATTGCGACACGTAGGTGTGAGGACAGGCAGTGAGAAAGGGTTCTGAGAAGCCACAAGACTGCAACAGGTACAAGACCCCCACTGTTCTGACAACTGGGCGCTTGCTCCTAAACACGATTCTATTTTGGGGAAAACAAATGTGTCAGGCAGAATTCAGGGGCCACCGATGCCTTATGCATTCTTCTGCAATGACTAAGCGATCCGTCCCAGAACGTCCCTATAGCCTGCACTCTAGGAATCCACACTTCCCCATAGAGGGAGCCAACCATTGCCAAAGAGCCACCAAGTTTTCTAAGGACGGCCTGTTCACTGGCCCCTGGGTGAATGCTCGTCCCTGGCTCCCTCAGATTCTCCACAACCGGGTGGGGGGGCGGGGGGGGACGACGAAGTCTCTCTCTCGGGCCTTCCCCTCTGAAGCCCTACAGAGCCCCCATCAAAGAAGGTGGGTGTCCCCAAACAAAAAGGAATATGGAGATGCCTCACCAAACTCTCCTTTCCCCAAATAACGCTTGTTAGTAGTGGGATCCTCCCGAGCAGGAAAACAAACACTACCTGATTCATTTTATAAACAATACAACAGTCACTAAAGGATCTCAACAGTATCTGGAAATGCATTTTAATTTGCAACATATGAACGAATGAGGAGGCATTAGTCGGTCCTGGGGAATCGCTGCTCATTCACCTCACAGCAAAAGGCAGCAGGGGCTCGCGCTTCCAAACCACGGCTGTTACTGCTACCAGAACACTTCCATAGTATTAGAACAAAGTGTAACCTAGCTTGCCAGTGAGTTTTAGATCCAATGATTTTGTTCACACAGTTCAGGACTGTTCAAAATCAGTCCGCCCAGGTTTTGCGGGGGGGGGGGGGGGGGGGGGGGGGGACGGGGGGAGGAAAAAAAAAAGAAAGGAAAGAAGAAGAAAAATGAAATTCACATAAGAACTTCTGAACCAACACAACACAGAAGCGATCACATTTTTAAAATAGTCTGAATTTATACTGCTCATGAGATAAGGCTGGAAGTCCCCATTTTAGCATCCAATGGGCTCCTCTGAGATCATTGTAACTGCTCCAAACAAACAATCAAAAACACCGCCTATAAATATTAGGAGACTGCTTGCCCCAAAACATAATACTAATCAAGGTGAAAAGAGGCCACAATAAAAATGAAGCCAGGAATGAATATATATGTAGTCCTTTACCTGTCAAAGCACAGCGATGCACCACACTCCCTAAAACAACTAAAGACGAACACTGAGCAACTGACCGTAAGCCCATCCCCACACAACCCCCCCCCCCCGCCCCACACACACACTCTCTGAAGCAGTTCATCTAAGTGAATTGCAGAAAAAGACAGATGAATTTGCACCCTTTGAGCCCCACGCCCCCGCCCTTCCTATGAAAACTGCCAGCCAGTAAACGGAGATTTGCACTAATTTCTGTGACAATTCCGCATCATTTTAAAACAACTTTTGTGCTAGGGACAGCTTTCTCTGCCAGGTTGGAATGCTTGGCTGGAGAGCAGCTCTTGTCTGAGGGGTGGGGGGTGGGGGGTTCTGCTTCTAAGTCGAGAGGCAACAGTAACAACTCATCCCCCTTTTCAGCAGGGTTTTATTCTCCTCTTTTCCAACTGCCTGATTCAGAGCTTAATGGAAACTTGTCCAAGCTTTTCTTCCCACAAACCCTGTGGAGCCCTAGGCAATCTGTACTCAGGGTAACCACAGGAATCTCAGATTGTCAATTAAAATTGAATGGACACCTGATAACTATATGTCATGGAAACCAAATTTCATATAATCACAGGCTTGTGAATAAATTAATGAAACTGTGGCTAATCCAAATTCAATTTTCACTTGTCCGGTTCCATTCTTAATCCTTGCGTCCAATCACCACCCAAACAACACAATCCCAGAGAGAACACTGCAATTAAAAGAGGAAAAATGCAACTGCAAGGTCCTTAAGAACGTAGTTGGACAAAGTTAATTTCACACACACACACACACACACACACACACACACACACACACCATTTTAACACCCACAAGCAATGTAACTTCCCTCCTCAGGTGTCCAGACAAACCGAATAACCCGGACCAGCTCATAAATACACACAGCACAAGCTCCAATCAGATCTTTACTCCCAGCCAGTAACCACTGCGTTGGAGAGATATGAAGCTAAACTTCCGCCAGCTACAGTGACACAGACTTACAATTTTCTTGCTGCTCCTTTGGGTTTCCACCCCCTCTTCTACCAAATGCTGTTGTCTTAAACATAACACTTTAAACTGCTTTTTGCTTCCCTGTAAAACACAAAGATGCCTTGTCCCTTATAGTCCAGCTTTTTAAGACAAAGACAAAATACAAGGACCCAGTAAAAACTTGGCTTTCTAGACTGGAACAAGAATTTACTTCTCTCTCTGTAAAAAATCTATTAAGAAAGGAAAGAACAAGAGACGGTGCCCTTTTCTTTTTCGAATCGATGAGGGGAGGTTCAGAGATCCATCGAAGGATCAGCCATCTAAGGCCCATCTGGGTTTAGGAACCTCTACCCCTGGGGCTGGCCTGCTCTTGGTCACCTGCAGCGTCACTTCCTCCGCCAGCAGGTGCAGCTTATACCTTGGGCATGCAGTGCGTCCTCAACATGGTGCCTCCCTGGGGCATCCTGGGGCTTCACCAGCTGAGAACTCCAGGGGACCTTTCCTTCAATTCCTTCCCATGAAACCCTCAACAAAATAAACCTTCCCTTCCTGTGTGCTTGTTTACAATGGCCAAGCCCACCCACCCATGCTAACACCCCCAGATGATCTGGCCCTCACTTGTCCAGAGGAAGAACCATAAAGAGGCGGCTGTGCCCGGCACAGGATTGCACAATTCCCCGGCAATTAAAAAACCAACAATTTACAATTAACTGCTTCCCTTGTGATGATCATATCGTGATGGCTCTTGCTTTATTTCTAATCACTACCACTGGCCCTTAATTTGCTGTTTCAGATATACGGCATCAGAGACACCCAGAGACGAGAGAAAAAGGAAAACCACGTTTTCATCCACAGACATCTCCTCCTCAAAGGGGACCCTGTGTTGGTTTCTCCCACACTAAGTGAACTTCCAGTGTTCAGAAGACTAATTTCTTATACCTATTCATTCCACTAAATTGGTAAGAGGGTAGAGCATTCGTTTTATTGTCACCTGGCTCTCTCTTTTATTAAAACAAACAAACAAAAATCCAATCCAGATTCATTCCCTAAAAAGTTTTGGTTTTGGGGACCTGGGGTCCACCTTCTCCCCTGTAGCCACTACCGTGAGCCAGTGGAAGTTTAATTTCCATGTCATTAACTTAAAAGACAGATATTTTTGGGGCGCCTGGTTGGCTCAGTGGGTTAAGCGTCCAACTTCAACTCAGGTCATGATCTCACGGTTCGTGAGTTCAAGCCCCGCATAGGGCTCTGTGCTGACAGCTCAGAGCCTGGAGCCTGCTTCAGATTCTGTCTCCCTCTCTCTCGGCCCCTCCCCTGCTCACGTTCCGTCTGTCTCTCTCAAAAAGAAATAAACATTACAAAAAAAAAAAAAAGAGAGAGAGAGAGAATATTTTTGTCGTTAGTAGGTCTAAGGCTTTTTCTTGGGTCATCAGGCACCGTTAGGGACAGAGACAGCAGCCCTGTGCTGCGAACCTCTTACATTTAATGGGAAATACAATCCTGACCAGGACTCTGGGCTACCCTGCCTGCCCTTTTAAAAAGTGCCAAGGGGACCTCTACCTTCCATAGGGAAGGCAAAAGCAGCACTGACTGGTAGGTGTGCCGGTTTAAACATCCCTCGCCAGACCTAGACACGGAACATTTGTACCATCCTAAAAACAACAACTTAACAAAGGCATCCCCTTTTCACTTCCTGGCATTCTGCTTCAGAAATTCTGCCGCAGCAAAACGCATGCCCTCAGACACCAGAACAATCTCTCCTACTGTCTCGATGTTCCATCCAATGTCTATTTACCCTCATTAATTTTTCTTTTCTTTTCCTCAACCTGAAACCATCAGCTATGAGTCAGAGAATGATCATTAACTTTTACAGCTTCCATACACATCCACCTACTCACATTTGGGGAAAGAAGACTTGCAACATTGCCTGAGACCAAAATCCTCCATGAAAGAAAAGGGAAGAAAAAAAAAAAATCACTTCAAGAAAGTTATAGCTGTAGGTCTATGGGGGTTTGGGGGGGGGGGGGGGAGGGTTACATTCATTGTTTTTCCACTCGGTGCCGCAAATCTGGAGCAAAAAAAAGAAAAGTTGAACTTGGTTACGGGGATAGGGATTTCTGGGTTGATTTCTGAAGAAAAACGAGATGATTTTCTTTAAACATCAAAACATAATTAAAGTTCTTAAACTGTGAGGGGGGGGGGAATGAAGTGAATCAAATTTCCTGCTCTTGTACAAAACACATTTCTAGCATAGAAAAACACGTGGGCTAAGGAGCTGAGACATGCTCCTAACACAGCATTTTTCATTAAAAGTTGCTACATTAACACTCTTAAAATGATGCCCTATCATTACTCCACTTAGCAGTCACAGCTCTGCAACTCATAACGAATTAATTTGCATTAATGTGGGTTTCCTGTGTCCTTCCCTGGGTATGCCATTGTGATTCCGGCTTAATAAAACTGACAGGACAGTAACATAGTGCCTTTTATTCCACTTTCCAAAACAAACCAACCCACCCGAAGACCCACACAAATCCTCTCGATTTTTTTTTAAGCATTTTGCTAATATATTTAGTACATCATAATTGGCCCAGCACACAGGAACCTAGTTATCTTCTCAGTAAATATTTATAGCGTCATTCTTTCCCATTCATTCTGCATTTTCTTGGAGAATCTCACTGTAGCCTACATCTGCAATTCATTGACTTTACAATTTACCACATGTTGGGATGGGAGAGGTCCTAGCTCCATTTGAATCACTACACAAATATGCAAGTGATTTATCGGTTTCAAACTGAAGGCTACAAGAGAAGGACTCCACTTTCCCTGAACATTACTTCTTCTGGCAGACCATGAACAATTACAGTTCGTACTAATTAAGCTCTGTAAATGTGCTGTGCCCTGCTAATGCCTACCAGGCCTCAAATTTATTTTCATGATGCCAAACTTTAGCGAGCAATTTTAACTCCTTCAGAGCTGATCCCACTAATAATAGCCATTCCTGCCCCTATAAACAGAACTGTTTGGGGCTACTTCATGGCCAAAAAAAAAAAAAAAAAAAAAAGAGAGAGAGAAACAGAGAGAGAGTGGGAGAGAGAAAAGACAGAAGAAGAAAGAAAAGAATAAAATATAACGGGCTGAATTACCAGCCCGAAATCAGATGTGCCTAAGGAAGAAAAACCTATCCTGGGAAAACGAAGAACACCACGGCTGATAACCCGTTCATAGATCCCACATCCCCATCTTTGTAATGAGCTGTTAAGGGATTCATATCTGTCCCTGAGGGCTAGTAAGTTTCTGCATTCCATTGATTAGAAAATAAAACCTTTCAGCCGCGGTCTTTAAGTTTGGGTTGGATGGAGGGAAGGATCCCGCCAGAAATGACAGGGCCATCAGTCCCCCTCGACACACATACCTTACCCCCCACACCTCAGGATCCCACTCCCCCTTCACCATGTGGTCCCTCTGTAACACACCAGAACCTCCCACTTCTTAAAAAATAAAAATTAACATCAACAGGATAATTGGCCTTCTCTCTCTCACCAGGCTGTCGACCACAGAATGCCCCTCCCCTAGACCCTCACGCAAATAACTGATATGAAACATATCTGTTGCTGGATAGAGTGTTTTAGGTGAGGAGTGGACTGAAACCACTCTATGCTGAGCAAAGCAATAGTTTTTAACAGCACCTCCCCCTGGTACTCCCACCTCTCATAAGAGACTTCCAATCCCCAATTTCAGACAAGCCATTCCCCCAAGCCCCAATTTTTGTCCCATCTTCTTATATTTTTTCCAATCTTTCTTAATCAGACATTTATTCTGGCTACCTCTCTGTGTTTCCTTCCCCAGATAACTGTGCACTTTTACCAAATGAGAGGCCTTCCCATCCCCAATGTAAACCTGGAATTTTTTTTCCCTCATCCATTAAATTCCTTTAATCAACTCTCCTCACTCACCTAACTTTTTTTTTTTAAACCCTCACATTAACTAGTGCACTCTGCAACGTGTGTATTTTCCCTTCCAACTCAGTGGAACATCATATAAATTAAAGAGCAGTCTCTCGTATCAGGTTTCTTTAAGTATTCTGGGAAATATGCACAATATAGGCAACACGGTCCAAAAAAAAGAAAAAAGAAAGAAAGAAAAGGAAAGGAAAGAAAAGGAAGGGAAAAGGGAGAAAGAGAAGGAAAAAAGGAAAGAAAAGAAAGGAAAAAGGAGAAACCAGAAGACAAGGCGAAAGATGCAAACAGTAGAGCAACTTTGCTTTTGAAAAAGGCATTTGTGCAGAGCCCCCACTGAATTTCCATCCCTGAAAGTGCTCTTTATAAATGTGTATAACAATAGCCTAGAGGAAAAGTACAAGTCAGCTGCCAGAGGAGAGGGGGTCTGTCTCAGTAAGCTCAGATTGTAGAGGTGGGGGCCACGGGAGGGGGGGGGGCAGCATCTGAGATGGGCTTCCCCCATCTCATTGCTTATAATTAGTGAGAGAAATCTGAGCTACTGCCAATGTCTGCGGACCTTGAATATTATAAGGCCAACGTGGCGTCAAATATCTTAACATTCATAAGTGTTATGGGCTGTAAATAAAGCCTGTGGATTTATGACCCGGTGGCGCTTGCCAGCAAAGGACTGGGGCACATTTCTTTCAGCAGACCTGTCGAGGTGCAAGCTTGCCTTTGGTTGTAAAATTAACCGTTTCCTTCACAAATGTGCTCAATTATAAGTCAGAGTTGAAGATTTACTCACACGGCTGCCAATATCCACTCGCGGAAGAAACTCAGACGCCCACGTCACGCACCCCCCTCAAAAATAAAAGCCCCGAGAATCTGATTCACCGCCCCCCCCCTTCCCAAACTTCTGAAATGTGTCACCTTAGAACAGTTACAAATGCGGTCAAAGATATCATCTAATTCCACTTACCAAGACTAAAAAGCTTACACCTACTTCCCTGGAAAGTGCTTATTTATTTGGCAACTCTATGGTTTAAAAAAACAAGAAAGGGAGTAAATCACTCCCTGGCTGCAGTCTCGTCCCTTCCCCCAATATAATGTCATCTACTTCCTGTGTAGGAGAGAGCCTCTGCTAAATCCAGGTTGTCTCATACTTAACTGCCAATAAACCAACTTCCACATAACTTCCAGACAGCTGGGGAAAAGGTCCTCGGAGTTTTAGTCATGGTCCAGAAACACGCGTCCACACAAAAATTTGCAGCTGTCCTTTCTCTACAGTGCATTTTTAATGTGATTCCGGGGCCCCTGTTGTGAAACATCTGACAAAATGTAAAATCCTCTTAGATACCTTCTAGTTTACCCACTGTGCACGTGTAAGAGAAGGTGCACCGGGATTTCTCAACCAAGGAAAAACCTAGGCACTTTTTGCATGCACCCAGGTACCTCGTGGGATGTGAGGAGGCATTCAAACCCTGCAAAGACTTCCACTGTAAGGTTTGAAAGCACAGCCCCCCGTGCAACTAGTAAAATGCTGGGTTTTGAAAGCAAGTATTTTTTTAATGGCGTGCAGATCTGCGCTCATATCCCGCGCTGCTAACAGAACAGCATTCTTGATCGGCCAGCCCCCGGAAACCTTCCTGTTAACTTTTTCACAGCTTGCTAAGAAACAGAAAGCTGACCAGCTTCCAGCAGGGACTCTAAATGAAATCCGTATCAGTAAAATGAAAATCAGGGTGGAAAACTCCTAGCAAGAACCGGGATTGTTTGCTTCCAAATCTTTTCTCCATCAGATAGGGGGCATCAGTAAAAGCTACAGCCCTTAAGCAGTCCAAAGTTTCCAAAAACACTTCTTCCAGATAAGCACTTCAGGCCCCCAACTGCCTAATAGCTTGTTTCTGGGGGTTCAGAAAGCTTTAATTTCAACAGACTGCGAAGCGCTGGCATATTAAATTTATAATCATTAAAATATGACTTATTGGGTGAATGCTCAGCCCGTAATCCATCCTGCAGACATTAAACTCCAACCTATAAAGATTAGCACAGAATTAATACTGTTGCATTGAGATTGGGATCTAAACATGTTCGCCATAAATATTTCTGAAGGAGATGAAAAACAATTAGCATAAATACCAAAGAAGGGAAAGAACACCTGTTCTTTTTCAGGGCGATAAGCATTTTATTGTTCTCTATTTAAAATGTAATGACCTGTGTAATTACAGTAATATTACATTGTTATGTAGGGGCTTGGAATGTCACACTTTGAAAAGTGTTGTCAAAACAATCAGGGGTGAAGGTGGGGGGTGGGAGGACAACCAAGGAAAGGACCACCATTAACCCTTCACACTCTAAGGTCTCAATCTTTTGTATGAGAAAGGATTATGTTGTTTGAGTGAGGGAAAAACATCCATTTTTCACAAGCCAGAAAGAGAATTTGTTTGCCCGGCTACATAAAACCCCAATGAATAGGCCCCTCTTGGTTTCTTTTAAATGCTGGGATTCCAAGTTCAAGAGTGAATTCAAGATGCTGCTTATTTATTTGTTCAGCCTAGTAGCAAGCAGCTCAGTTAAAAAGCAACTAACTTTGGGATAAAAGAAGATACAAGAGCTCTCATACTCGAGTCTCAAAGAGAAATCTCAAACCTAACTCGAATTCTGACCACCCTAGCCCTATTTCTCAGCGTGGCAAAAGGGAAAAAGAAATGGGGCACCACTTTTTCCTACCAACTTGAATATGCTAAAAGTATTTTTATCTCTGACATACAACTGCTACCACAATTCTTGTATTTGTTGTTCTATCACTTCCCATCTACTTAACCACACTTCTCTCCTTAATGTATTTTTGTATCCGAACCTGTCTTTTTAAAAGCCATTCCTATTACTGTATCAAAGACTAAATTAATGCTATGCAGAAATCTTTGTCGCTTTAAAATAAAATTATTACTATCGAGCTTTATGGCGTCTTCAGCAATTAAAGCATTATTCTTGAGATAATGTATTATTCATCATAGCTGGTTTAATGCTACTCCTTCATTCTTTACATTCTTAAATAGAAAAGCAGGAATCAGGGATCCAAAGAGTTTGCTTTTTCAAGGATGCTGCTGCTTACAGGTACTCTAATAAGGAACAGAAACCGTAGCAAAAACACCACCACCAAGGAGGGTCGGGGAAAACAGGAAAGCATACAGCTAATTTGTCTTTATACCTTGCCCTCAAAAACACACTCTATGAAGCACGAAGAATTTCAGATGAGCATGAAAAGACCCCTATCTTGCCTATAGATGCCCTCGGCAGCTGTAGGAAATCTAGAACTGCAAGCTGGCCCTCTGATCGAAGACGTCAGGAGTGACACACAACAGCTTCCCGTCCTCGGGTCTATTGCGCTGCTTACTGGCCTAAATAAATAACTTTAATTTTGGAGCACATAATCTAACCCAGGTAACAGATAAGGAGGAAGGGCCTGCACACACAAAGATGTCTCTTGGTGTTTGACATGCAAATCCGAACACTGCCTACTGAGTTCAGAAATGTCCTCTCCTACTCAATCTGATGTCACAGCACAAGGCCACCCGCTACGTCCACAATTAAAAGAACTAGAGCGGTCTATTCCTATAATGCCCACAAAGGGGACCGATGGTTGGGAGCCTTCCTTTTTCGCCCCGGGAAATCGTTTATTTGCCTTTAACAGTTTCGCTGTTTCCTAATTACAGCACAACACCACCGTTCAAGTTTTAGGCGACAGTATGGCAAGATCGCCAGCGGTCAGGCTGGGAGTTTGAAAAGAGTCAAGAAGGCCAAGAAGCCCGCCATCAAAGCTCAATATTCAGATTGGCCTTTCTGATGGCCAAGTGGATTTTTAAATAATACTGGAGAGACTCCATCGTAGGGGGAGGGGAGTAAGAAATTCTCAGGGTTACTTTGGAATGTTGCTTGGTCGGGTTGGTTAGTACACAAACCCTCTGTTTCTGAGCCGAATGCTCCGGGTTTAGCATGCCCACAAGCTCTCAAGAAAAATACAACGTAACCGGACTGTGCCTCCCCTTGAGCTGCAACCCCACAGCCCAGCCCCTGCAGTCTGAAAGAGCTGGCCCTGTAGTAGGAGGTCGGGCTGAAACGCTCTACCAGCTTCCCAAGCACGCAGAAGCCTGGGTGCAGGGAAGGAGGGGGGGGGGGGGGGGGGATAATTATTTCTCTTTCCTAGCCATAAAAAGTGACCGGTCTAGCATGCCCGTGCCCTTTTTGCCAGGGCCCAAAAAACAAGTAAAACCTGATAGTTAATATTTTAATGCTTAAAAACACTTGTAGATCGGATCGACTCCCATCCGGCAAGCCCTCGGCCATTAGCACCGAATTCACGGCTGCTGAACACTGGGTACATTATTTCAAATTGCTATCTCGAGTTACCGAAAAAAAAAAAAAATAGTGTGTGTAAATAAGGGGTAGGGGGCCCAAACCAGAAAAGGTGCAAAATGACAATCCCTGGAAACCAGGCACAAACGTCTAGAGGTTGCGTCTAGAGACCGGCAATCCAGGCTTTTTAGAGGAGGGTGGGATTGGGGGCGGGGGACGGGGTTCAGGATGAGGGCAGGGAGCAGAGGACGGTCCGGGAACAGGATGAGCCTTATTAACAAATGTCAAGGGGGCGCGGAACGCTCGCTGCGGAAAGCACCCGCGGAGCCTAGCACCCGGTGCCGCCCTGGGGTCCCCAAAGTTGGGTGGCCCGCGAGCAGCAGCCCACTCCCTTGAAGGAGAGGTGCCCTTGGCCTTCCGCACTCTCTACACACCGCTGGGCCCGCAAACCCTGGTCTCTGATCCTCCCCCAGGGCCCACTGAGGGCCTTCTCGGAAGCTGGCGAACGCAGACCAAGCTATAAACCCCAAGGCACCCAAATTCCCTGGAAATACATCGAGTCCGCTCAAAGGAAGCCATCCCGGCTGCACACAAACCAAGAACCCGGTCACAGGGGCCTCCCCACTCGGCGCGGCCCGAGAGAGCCCGCAGCCGGCGCTCCGGGCAGCCGAGCCCGCCACACCGCGCCCAGGGCGCTCGGGGCCCTGCGGGGTTGCCAAAGAAAAGCAATCCCAAAGCCCCCAAGTTTGCAGTGGGACCAGTCTAGGAGGGGTGACCTTCCAGGGGAAAGGGGGAGGGGGGCTGAAAGCCAGCGATCACCACTAGAAAGCTAAGTAAATAACCAGCCGAAAGAGAAAGCCGAGGCGCTTCTCCCGGGCCCCGGGCTCCGCGCGCTCGCTACTTCTCCAGTCCAACGCCTGCAGGAAAATCCACTCTCTACCCCGCGCGTCGGGCGCCAGCCCGGTCACTCGGGCCCCGGCAGCGGCAGCCAAGGGGGTTAACCGGGGAAAACCCAAGACGCCACAGAAGAGGGAAGGAAGAGAGAGGGAGAGGGAGAGAGAGCGAAAAGAAAAGAGCCACACAGTCATCTTCCCAGGGTGAAGAAACAAACAACACCACCACGGGGGAGGGGGGAATCAGAGCGCAAAAAAAAA
Source organism: Panthera pardus (assembly GCF_024362965.1). Lineage (NCBI taxonomy): Eukaryota > Metazoa > Chordata > Mammalia > Carnivora > Felidae > Panthera > Panthera pardus. The sequence continues at coordinate 69,306,562 of NW_026526788.1, read as the reverse complement.
AAAAAAAAGAAAAAAAAAAAGTTCTTCTGTTTCCCGCCCCCCCCAACAAAACCCTGCTTGGAAAGAAAGGTCTCCCCAACATCACGAGGCAGCAAACTGAAAGCAAGAACATGGCGAAGTGCAAACAAATCCAGTCCACAAAAGGCAGAAAAGTTTGGAGAGTTTTGGGCTGCCTGGGCCGCGAGCGGGGGAGGGGAGGCGGGGAGGGGAGGAGGCGGAGGGGGGGGCGGGGAGGGAGGGAGAGAGGGAGGGGAGGGAGGGGAGGGAGGGGAGGGGAGGGGAGGGAGGGGGCAGGGCAGGGGCCGCATGCGGGGCCGGGCGGGCGGCGCGGGCGGGCAGCGGGCGGGGGCCGGGCGCGGAGGCACTTACGGTTCGGGCGGTGGGGCGAGAGCGATCCGTTGGGGAGGTAGGGGCTCGTCAGGTCGGGGATCATGATGAAGGGGTAGCCGGGATACGGTGGCCCCTTAAAGAGCCCTCCATCTTGCCTCTTGGCCGCTAACATGGCGGGGCGGCGAGGGGACGGCGGCGGCCGCGCCGAGCGGGAGAGAGCGAGGAGAAACTTTTTAGAAAGTGCCCCAAGTAGCCGGGCGCCCCGGCAGGGCCGGCGCGCGGCCGGGCCGAGCGGGGGCGCGGGGCCGGGGCGCGCGGGGCGGCGGGCCCGGGGGGCGGCTCCGGGCGGCTGCGGGGCGCGCGGGGCGTACTCACCTTCTTCCAAACTTTCCCGGGATTTATCTCGGAAACTTTCGGAGCGAGGCGGAGGCCGTCTTTCCGCCTTCCCGGAGGGGTGGAGGTGGGGAGGGCGAGGGGCAAACGCCACGCAGAGGGGGGGAGAAGGGGGAGAAAAAAGATCAGCAGGGTGGGGGGGTTGGGGGGGGGGGAGAGAAAACAGGGTTACAAGTTTCTGCAATGGTGGCACCGCGCACACACGCCGCCCGCCCGGCCCCGCGGCGCCCCCGGCCCCGATTCCTTCCCTCTCGGCACCGTTTGCCAAGCCCAGGAAATAGACTCAAGACCCCACCAGCCCGAGGGGCTTTTCCTACCTCGGAATCGGAGGAGCTGTTTTGATTCGTTTCTGATTCATTGACTAGAGACGATTTGACATCAGCTAAATCCCTCTCTGCCGAGGAGTTTTCGGAGCTCTTCTCCTCCTGCTCGCCCTCGTCTTTGAAGGAAATCAGTTCGTCGTTGGCGCCTAGGTCATCTCCTCCACCGCCGTTCAGCTGCGGCATTTTTTTCACCCACCAGCAGCAATTTTGGAAGGAAAATGAAGGAGGAAGAAAAGCAAAAAAAAAAAAAAAAAAAAAAATACCCCCAAAAAGTTTTGCCCCCCCCCAAAAAAAATATTGCAAGAAAAAGACGAGTCCAAGGTGAACTTTTTTTTCTGCTTTGGGGTCTTTTTCTCCTGGGGAGGGGAAAGAGGGAGAAGGGGAGGGGAAAGGGGGGGAGATCTTCTGCACGCGTGAGTTTGGGTTTCTTTTTTCTCTCGTTCCCAAGGATCCGATCAATGTGCAAAAAAATAATAAATAAAAAAGGGGGGTAAAAAAAAACACACCAACAACAACAAGAAGTCAGATATAAAGAGCAAAGGGGGGGGAAGCCGAAGATACAGGAGGAGCTCGTGCCGCTCGGATTTGAGTGAGTTGAAGTTAGACTGAGAGCTTTTCAGTTCAAAGGCGGCGCTGATTGACAGATAGAAAAAGGGGGATCGAAATCCGGAGGAACGGAGTAGTCTGGGAGCGGAGATTATTGACAGGGCGAGAGGAACACACTCGCTTAATGAGATGCCGGGGGGCGGGGCCGGCCCGGTGACGTGTGCATAAATAAACAGCCGGGGTGGGCGGGGCGGGGGCGGCTAACAATGATCCTTTCGGGCGCCGGGAGAGGGAGGAGGGAGAGGAGGAGGAGGAGAGGGGCGGGGGAGGAGAGGGGAGGGAGTTGGAGGGAGGAGTGTGCAGGGGGAGAGGCCTGCGCTGAGTGGGTGCGAGCCCGCGAGTCTGGGCGAGGGTACTGGGACTCGCTCCGGGAGGGGGGCGGCTTCGGAAGGACAATGCGGAGTGGGAGAGGAGGGGAAGGGGGGTGGCGACCGAGTCAGGAATCCGAGCCGCGGAAGGCGGAAGGAAAGCCCACTTGGGGGGCGGGGATGGGGAGAGGCCCAGAAAAAGTGCACTTTGGAAATATTAGAAATAAGTCTTAAGTAAGGGGAAAAGGAGGAGAGTACCGTGGAGAAGGGAGGGGCGGGGGGGGGGTGCTTAGTGGTTAGTCCAGCAGTGAAATCAGCCACCCTTGGGCGGGGATCTAACAGAAGTGGTCAAAAAGAAAGATCAACCCTCCTCTTTCAGAGAGCTTGGGGAAGTGGGGAGCTGGGCAAAGTTCCTGGTCATCTTCAGGGAAAGAAACTATCAGCCCACGAGGTCTTCCCTACCCTTTTTATTTATTAATAGTGAGTCATTTCATAAAATCTTAAATCTCGCTAGAATAAATATACCAAGACTTTTTATCCCCCCCCCCCAAAAAAAAGACAATCAAATACTTTAGTGTTTGTCAGGGGCATTAAAAATACCCTTCAGGAAAAATACGTGGTTCTTTACAATGTAAAGTGTTGTTCTCCCCGCCACCCCCTCTGGTAACTGACGTTGGAGGTGGTAGGAAATGAGCTAGGATTCAAAGTCCTTCTGCCTTTGGAGGTGAAAAGTTTGGGCGTTAACACCGCCAGGGAAAATAAAACTGAAAGTTCACCAACCCCTGGGATCAGTGGTACTGGAGTCTTTCTCGAAGGGGGTGTGAAATGAAATCCCCAAAAGACTGGCCAAATAATCAAGATGTAGATGGCTCTGGCAGGAAATTGCTAACTGAGCTGATGCTGAGAGACCTCAGGGAGGAGGTGGAAAACCTGGGGTTTGAGGCAGGTATTGTTGTTTTTAGGCACCTCGCCTGGGGAGCAGATTTGCTACAAAATGGGGAACAGAATTCTGTTAAAGAGGAAAAGACCTGACTCCTACAACATAGGCTTCCTGGATGATGGAGCAGGAACACTCATTTTCTTGCAAATATTCAGTGGAAAGTGGACAGGAAACTACAACATGAAAAGGGGGACCAAAAAAATAATAATAAATCAATAGGAATTAGCAAATTGTCTGTTAGGAACAGTGTTGGTCCATGATGTACTAAATTATCCCACCAGTCCCCCAAAAAACTCACATACATTCCAACTGGCCCATCAGCACCTAAGGTTTCTAAAAGAAAGCAAATTTACCATGTAATATTTAGAGAGTTTGGGTTTCAGCAAAACTGTTTTATAGGCTAAGGTCTCAGAGAGAAGACTACTAAAAATAATGATACTAAGATTGACAAGGCCAATGAATTCCCCTGCACTGGGAAAAATTCGCAGCCACATTAGCACACTAAAGAGTAAAGAGGCAGGCAAAATAAAATGGGGAGGGGGAGAGCCTATGGAGGAGAATCACTGTAACTCCCAACTTTAATATTAATCAGAAAAATCAGAAGTAGAGTGAGAAGGAGCCAGAAAAGAAGTAAAACAAATGTGTACATTTAATCAGACAGGATTGCATAGGATACAAAGCACAGGGCTAATTAGTCTCAGCAGGTAGGACTAACCTTCAGACTTCATAAATAAATAAGGCGGGCACAGTTTCTAAGAGGGAGAGTGGAGACAGAAAGGGGATTATTTCAAGACACTAAGTAAAAACATGAAGAATGAAATGCTTCACTGTTAAATCCATGTACAAATGGATTTAACAGTTTCCTTTTCCTAGGTCTTTTCACTTGGTTGCCTTTAGATTTACACATTTAGCGAATGACCATAGCTTTTCACACTTGCTAATTGTCACCTGCATACCTAGTGTGCCTGAGTCTGTCTGTGTACAGCATAGACTTTCCTAAAGCCTGTTTTAAGGGCTTATTTACTTAAACTGGAACACATTCATAGGAACTCAATTTATGGCAATTTCTTTGTCCTGTGAGGTGGTATTTTTTTTTTTAATCGAACCCTGATCTGAATTAAGTTGGATAATGAGGACTTCTATGTCCTTTATGGGACTACCTGGGTAATAAAAGCTCATAAATATACTGAATTGAAATTTTAAAGCACGTACTTTTTGTTTTTAATGCCCTGGCCTGCATTTTTATCATATGTAAATACTAAAGGCTTTCTTGCGATGATTAGTAAGCTCATCCATGTTGGCATATCCTAATTTTTCTCATTCAAAGGAAACTCTTGAATCTTTCCTTCTTTAAATCTCTGATTTAATTAAGCAATTAAAAGTTATTCCATAATAGCACATGTGCCACATTTAATTTCATTGCTTCGTGCCATAAAGGCTGGGGAGACCAGCAAGATCTCAGAGGGTCAATAACCCCTGAGTCTCTGAAAAAGGGCTTCAGGTGATGCCTGCCCGGATAGGAGGTAGGGGAGGGAGAGGGTGTGGAATTGCAATGGGCAAAAAGCAGGGTAATATAATACATTTTTTAAAAGTCAGGTTGCCTGGCTCACAATGTGGACGTGTACTTTATAGATTTGGTGTGAAATTTTAAACAACAGTTGGCTCGTGTCCAGGTGTTGAGGTAACTTCTCTCTCCAGACACTAAGGACTCCTGGTTTACAGGATCCTGAGCTCTGCCCAAATAGCAAGGGTTCCAAGAACACAGGGACGAAACCAGACCAGTTCTGACTTTGGCCCAAGCCAGGGGATTTTGCATATTTGGGAGTGGGCAGGATGGGGAGGAAGTGACCTCTTTCCTGGTGCCCATTCCTGGGGCCAGCCCAGGTCCTGAATTCTAAGGAGACTGTGTCTCAGCCTCTCTGTGTTCCTGCCTCTCCTCCTCATCCCCTGCCTTTCTGCTTCTTCACCTCTCTGTTTTCTTCTCCCCTTTCGGCTGTCGCTCTATTAAATCCCTGTGGACATGTGTTGATACTAGAATCTGCATTTTACTTCGAAAACTAAGTGAACAGGTCACCTTTCCCAGGGATACTTCCTTGTTCATCCCTATTGAGGAATGTGAAAAGGAAGTTTCCAGTCGATATAAATCATTCTTCAGGTGTTGGTTCCTTATGGGGGAGCCATGGTAGAGTGGTAGGTGCCCTCTGAAAAATGGGAATGTGCTTAATGGGGATGGCAGAAATAGGCCAAGCGTTACCTGTGTCCTCCACCTGTCACCTGTCGGGTGAGGTCGTTGGACTGGGTATTTTCCTAGGTCCTTTTTTACCATTCAGAGGGCCCATGGTTCCATGCTTTCGGCCCAGACCCCAGCTACGCTAAGAGGTTCAGCAGCACACAAGCAAAGACGACAAAGCGCCTTGGAAGTTTGGCTTTGGAATTTAGGAAAAACAAGGATGGCCTGCTCAGATTCGCCAGAAGTAAAGAATACGTGTGGTCAAGCATACTCAGCTCCCCCAGTGGTTCCTCAACATTCCACTAAATGACGCTCCACAGTGACCTGCACATGTACGCGTGTGGGCATACGTGTGCCGTGTGATTTTTTCCCTAAAGATTCAGGCTCCAAGATGGATGATCCAACCCACTGTGTTGGACTTATCTGTGCAGGGAGGGTGCTGACCGAGGGAAGCCAAAAAAAGAACCTGAAAACATAAGGAAGCTAGAAAATGGGGAAATGTTTTGAAGCCAAAGTCCTGCTTCCACTGTGAGATTTTCTGTTTGCTTTTTGTTCTGCGTGGGTGATGGTTCCTTATTTGGACCTTGAGGAAAGCTACTCCCTTAGCCAACATAGGCACACTAAAAATTGGACACCTCTAAGAGTTTTCCATTTTAGCAGGAGGAAGGGGTAGGCAAAAAAAGGCTCACTTCACAGGCATCCTTTTACTTCTCCCCAGTGGCGCTGTCCAGGGACACGGAAAGGTATATATACCCTCTTCCTGAACCCCTGAGGAACACTGTTCTGTTCTGGCATTTTTCTGAAGTGCCTGGCTTGATCACCTTGCTTCGGCTAATGACAGGTCCGGGTAATACAGTGACGATAATGCCTGATGATCCAAGGGTTAATGGGGAGATGTATGCATTGGCACAGAGTTTCATCATCTGCCTTCATAAGCTGATCACTACCGCTATAGGTACTTATGACAGGAGCCGCCTTGCGAAAGACATCAGTCCTCCATAAATACACCTTTCTTATTGACAAGATGTCTTTTAACCCTAATAGTAATGGAAGAAGGCCAATAAATGAAACATTTACTGCATAACTTGCCTTATTTTGGGGTGGTGTATGATTCCTTTCTAGCCGTCTCGAGAAAATGTTTTCAGCCTAATTTGCTCCCTAGAAATTTCGCTTGCTACAGTTATACGTCTATGACGTTTTATTGCCTGAAGCCAAGTCTGCATAAGAACTTTCTTAAGATATACTTATCCTAATGCCAGGCTACAGGAACTGGGCTGCTTTATGCTGAATTATTTGTGCTACCCTGATATACAGGATAGAGGCTTCCCGACAGTCATTGCCATAGGGTAGGTCTAAGTGTTTCTGAGAAGGGGGGAAAAGGCAGAAAAAGGTGAAAAAAGTTTCATCTAGGTTGATTTGTGGAAGTCTTTAGAATTAATAATTGGGTCTGTATTTAACATATTAAAATGCCTGAGGTTTTCTTTTCTTTCTCTTTTTTTAAAAATAGCTTCAGTGACCCCATCCTTTCTTACAAAGCATCCTCACTGGCCCAAACTCATTGTTATGTTCAGAAATGTCATGGATATCCAAGCACCCTCCACAAAAACACGAGCACTTTAAACTGAGGCAAAGACCATGCCAGCCAGCATGGAGCGGTCTCACAAGGTGGTTTACGTCTGTTCAAGGGACAGAGCAGGTGAAATTTCAGGAGAGGACAATGCCATTGTTCCCCTTGTAATTTATCTAAGTGTGGGCTGATACACCTGCTTCTGGCCAAAAGCATCACGGGATAAAGGAGGTGAAGGATCTAAGGAGACGTCCAGGTCTAGAGTGTGAAGATTTCAGGTTTGGTTTCCCCCCAGGAATCCACACCAGCTTTGAGCCCTAGTCTGTCCTTGAGGAAGGACTAAATCTATGTCGAACGAATCACTTGAGACTGGACTGGATTGCAAAAAACCCCAGTTGTTTCTGCAAATTCCAATGATCTTTGTGGATTCTATTTCCTAAGGAAACCTTCATTTGAACAGGGGGGAAAAAGGGAAGAAGGATACATGATGAGTTCCGGCGTCCGGAGTGAGTTCGGGTCCCAGTGTAGACAACAGCCTGCAGCGCGGGGTTGGGCCAGGAGGGAGGCTTCCGGTTGACTGTCATCCGCAGCCGACTCCGTTTCTTGGTAGCCTGAGGGCACACTGTAAATACCTAGAGCGGGAGAGAAGGCATTAATCGTTATTTCGTAAAGGTTCCAGGATGCCAGAGTGAGAGGTTATAATGACCTCAAAACCCCATAAGAAGCACAAGGACCCCTCCCAGAACCCCCTCGCTCGGAAAGGTGGCCTTTCTCCATGCGTGTGTACCCAGACACTGATTCTGCCACGCTTTCTAGCGACAGTCCAGGTCCTTGATGTCTGTCACGGCACAGGCGTAAACATTCCTTGCCTCTACCCAGCCAAGGGCTCTGCTCCTGGAGAAACCCCAGTCCTGGGCAGGGAAGAATCCTCAGAGGCCCCGCCCACTCTCCCTTCCCCCTCCTGCCAGGGTTCATGGGGGGGGGGGGGGCAGGAGGCCATGTGAATGATGGTGCCTACTATGCCTGTGAGACCCTCCTAGCTCCCCCAGGCCCTGCCACCCACCTCCATCCCCAACAGGCAAGGTGATGACTATCTAGAAACCAGATGGGGCATTTCTTAGGGAAGGATCGGCTATCATTGTCTTTCAGCTTTTTCTTCTTTGAAGGAACCTTGCCTACCCTTCCTTAGGAGAAGCGTCTTTCTAATGTGATCATCTGGCCGCTGTTCATGTTTTGTTTTGTTTTATTTTATTTTATTTTATTTTATTTTATTTTATTTTATTTATTTTTGCTGGCTACAAAACAGCGTTCTTTTTTTAAAAGGGAAATTGTTCATTAAAAATACTTGAAAGGATGTGCCCCAAAATGTCAACGAAGAAATTTTGACTTTCATTTTTCTGCTTTTTTATACTATCTGGTTCTGTTCGGGATTAACACCTGGGTACGGGTTATTTGCACAATGATAAAGGAAGATAACGCTTTTTTTCTCTTTTCAAAAATAAATCCTTTGACTTTCCTCCTCTCTTGTATCCATTCCAACTTTGGGGACGTTTCGAGGTACTTGTTGCTGACATTGCATCCAATACATAACTTTGAGCCCCTGTCAAATATGCTCTCAGACTTGAATTTCAAAGCACATCAGTGGCAAAGGATCCCATGTCATGCCTTTAATTTGAAAATTACTAATAAGCCCCATCCACCCTAAATGTGCTCAGTGACCTGCCTGCAGGTTTCACGGTGGCATCCTTTGTGTGTGAAAGGGGATCGTCCTTCTATAAACCTTTTCTCATACATTTACTTGCTGTTCACAACACCGTGTGAAGTAGCGGGCAAGTGTAATTACCCATTTTACAGGTGAGGAAACTGAGGGTCCAAGAGATCCAGGCAGGCCGAGCATCGCATGGCTGAGGGTAGCCAGGCTGAGACTGGGATTCAAGTTTCCTGATTCCAGGTAGAGGTCTTTTTTTGCTACTGGTTCCTGGGCCAACCCAACAATGGAATCACCCTCACGAGTTTTCTGCGATGTATCGGGGGTAAAAAGAGGAGCTTGGCAAAAAGATAATTTCCTTTGAAGTAAAACTCACACCCAGCCCTCAGCTACACTGTGAATTGGACAGTATTTGTCGGGACGCCTGGGTGGCGCAGTCGGTTAAGCGTCGGACTTCAGCCAGGTCACGATCTCGCGGTCTGTGAGTTCGAGCCCCGCGTCAGGCTCTGGGCTGATGGCTCGGAGCCTGGAGCCTGTTTCCGATTCTGTGTCTCCCTCTCTCTCTGCCCCTTCCCCGTTCATGCTCTGTCTCTCTCTGTCCCAAAAAAAAAAAAAAAAAACGTGGATAGTATTTGTCCTCAAGGCCCACCTCTCCCTGCCCCCTTCCCCCCACCATGCTTGTGGGATGCCCAGGGCTCTCCCCTCAACTTATCCCATTCCTTACATTCCCAGTCCCTAAACAGCACCAGGTTTGTCAGCCTGGGTGCCATTGACATTTTGGACTGAGTAATTCTTTGTTGTGCAGGGTTGTCCTGGATGTTGTTGGACATTGAGCAGCATCTCTGGTCTCTACCCACTAGCTGACATTGACACTGCGCCCTCAGTTGTAACAGTAAAAACAAAAACAAAAAGACCTCTAGGAATTGTCATATGTCCCCTGGAGGCCGGGGGGGTGGGTATGGAGTGAAATCACCCCTGCTGCTCTACACCGACCCCCCCCTCTCTGGAAGGCACATGATAACCCCATTCCTGTTAGTAAGGCACTTAGTCCTCTGACCATCTCCCCCTTCCCCCAGTCAACCAGGGGCTGTCTCAGAATGGCCTAGGGAGTTTCTTTAAATTGTGACACTTCCACTCCCTGCTGAGAACCTATGCCCCGCACAAGAAGGCATCTTGGTCTCACCGGAAGAGCTCAAATCTTGACTCTGCCATGTCTGAATGTGTGCCCTGAGGTCCATCCAAAAATCATTCTAACTCTCTTTGCTCATATAAAGTGGGGACATAAGACCTATGTCTGAGTGTTATCATTAGAATTCCATGAAATAACACGTCAACTTGCCTTGATCACAGAGATCTTCAATCAGGGCAGACTTTGTTACTCGCCTCCCGTGTCCAGATGGTAAATCGAATGCCCAGATTCAGCACAAGCATGGCACCGTGAGCGGGCTCAGTGCACCTTAGCTCTACCGCTGTTATTCTATCCCTCCTAGTTACACCTCTCAAGGGTAGCTGGATTATACAAAGGAAAAGTGCCTGAACTCAAAACAAACACATCTGGAATGGTGGCTCTCAAACCAAAGACAAGCTGGAAAATTGCGGCAAAGAGTCTTTTGGATCTCTTAGTGGTGCTGTCCATCGGGAGGGGGCAGCCCCACCATAAGAGTGTCCCCAACCACCGTCCTCCCTCTGTCCCTCGAAGCAAATCCCTCCCACGCATTTAGGGAGGGCAGCAAGACAGATTTCGAAAACCCCCAAGGCCTGGTCTCCAGTGTCTAGTAATTTAATAACACGCAGCCCTTCATAAACACTAATTAAGCAAGAGCGCTGCTCCTGGTGAAGGAAGCCCGCCACCCTCCCACCCCAGGCCTCTGCTTTCAGGTGGGAGGCCACTGAGAGGTGCCCCCCCACCCCCCGCCCGGAGAAGTGGTTTGCCTAGGGCTAAAGAGGAAAGAAAAAAAGGCAAGTCAAATGGGAAGAAGAGAACCCTTGTGGGGTTCGGTCCAGTCAAGGCTGTTACCGGTTACTCTGGACTGGAGCATCTCCTTTAGATCAGGGGCCCTTCTGGCTCTTGTGCTTCTTAGGGGAGGGTGTCAGAGACCCCTTTGAGAATCCGAAGCTAGCTTTGGGAAAGCTAGCACCTGGGAAATGCACTCACACTTTTAAAATTTTGCAAATACACTTGGACCTGGAACAACGCCGGGGGGCGGGGGGACAGGGGGTAAGGGGCACTGACCTCCTCACACACACACACAATAGATGATGCATGTTTAACTTTTGACTCCCCCCCAAATCAGTTACTAATAGCCTGCTGTTGACCAGAAGCCTTACTGATAACATCAACAGTCAATTAACACATACTGTGTATGCTCTGTGTATTATATACTGTGTTCTTACCATAAAGTAGGCTAGAGAAAAGAAGATGTTATTAAGAAAGCAATAAGGAAGAAAAGATACATTTACACTCCTGCACTGTAAGAACATCCATGTATAAGTGGACCCGCGCAGCTCCAAGCGGTGTTGTTCAACGACCAACCGCACTCTGAACTTATTAAAATTTCCTGCCCTAACTAATTATAAGTCAGGTCTGATGTTTGGCGAGCCTTTTACAGTTTTAGGAGCGCTTTCCAAGAGGCTAGCGGGAGAATGAGGAGGCGCAGCACGTGGGTTCTAGAATGATGGGCGTATACCCGTCAGTGCCACTCACCAGCTGGTTTGCCCTGAACAAGGTATTGCACCTCCATGCACCCCCATTTCCTCCCTGCCTAACATGAAGTTAGTAGGATAGCTCTTGTTAAAATGATTTCTGCTTAACAGATGAAGAAACTGAGACTTGGACAAACTGAACCCAAAAGGCTACCGTTTGAACCCAGGACTCCTGGCTCTTCCTTTATCATTCTATCAAAACTTTGTAAACTTTTTTGTAGAAGGAGAACATTCGTAAAGCGCACAAGCCGCGAACACTCCCCTCGCTGAATTCTTGCTAATAGACACACCCATGTAACTACCATCTACATTAGGATAATAGGATATTATCAAAACCGCAGAAGCCATCCTCCTGCGCCCTCCAAGTCAATGTCCCCGCAAAGTAGGGTTGCCAGATTTAGCAAATAAAAATAGTGCCTTGGACGTGCTTACAGTAAGACATTAGTCTAAAGCTGGAATGCAAATCTTACCGGGTGGGCTGTATTTTATCTGGCAACCCCACCTCAAAACCAACCAGTAGTTTGACTTACGATTCTAGATTAGTTTTGCCATTCATAGAAATGGAATCCTAGAGTGCGCAGTCTTTTGGTTCAGGCTTCTATTGTTTAACACGTGCATGAAATTCAACAGTGTAGAGGCAGCATTTGGCCCTCAGCCAGAGGCCCTCGGGTGGGTGGACATGGGCGGCCTCTTGGGGCACGCCATCCTGTGGGGGCTGCTGCATGGCCCGCGAGTCACGGGTCCAAGCCCACTCACACACTCCATCTCCAGGGGTCCTCCTGGACCCGGGAGCGAGCGGACCTTGGTGGCGGTGAAGCCACAGGGGTGCAGTGGTGGCTCATTGGGGATGTGATCCGGCGCTTTGAGAGGAGGACCTTCAAGCTGGTGGGGATGAAGGTGCTGCAGGCAACCAGATAGAGACTTTGCCCAGCACTGCCATGACCTGCAGAAGAAGCCCTTCTACCCAGCCCTCATCAGCTATAGGAGCCCTGGCCCCATGGCGGTCATGGTCTGGGAAGACCCCAAAGGGGTCTGCTCTTCAAGGGCCATGACAGGACACATGGACTCAGCTGAGACTTCCCCCAGCGCCACGGAGGAGGTGGGGACTTCAGCATCCACATCACCAGACACATCATCCAGGCCAGCGACTCCATGGAAGGTCCCCAGAGGGAGACCCAGCTATGGTTCCAGAGCACTGAGCTGGCAGGCTGGGCAGACAAAGGCCACTAGAGGAGCCTCTACCCAGCCTGAGCACTCGGGCTGCCCTCAGCCACCCCAGCAGCCCCCCAGGATCAACTACTTCTGTCCATAAGAACTTGAGCCCACACCCAAGGTCTGCCCATCTGTCCCAGACCACTTCCCTGTCCACCCCAGCCCAGAGGGGTTGAGCCACCAACTTCAAGTGACTTTTTATATCCCAAGCCACTTCAGATGGGACCAAATCCTTTCTGTACAAAACTGCCAGGCAACCTTTGGGGTGTCTCCAAAAGTGTGTAGTATGACCTTCCCTCCCCCAAAGGGGGGCATTAAAATTTACTGTGTGGGGTGCCTGGGTGGCTCAATCGGTTAAGCCTCTGACTTTAGCTCAGGTCATGATCTTACGGTTTGTGTGTTCGAGCCCCACATTGGGCTCTCTGCTGTCCATGCAGGGATCCTGTCCCCCTCTCTCTCTGCCCCTCCCCTGCTCTCTCTATCTCTCCCACTCTCAAATAAACATTTAAAAAAAGACTTTAAAAACATTCACTGTGTTCTTCATGGGGGTGGATTGCTAATTACAGTTTGTGCCATCTCTGAGGCAGGGATGAGGACTTTACCCAAAGCTGTAAGAGTTTGAGAGTAGAAATAAAGCTTACCCTTTCATACACACACACACACAACAATGTAACAGCAATTATTTTTCATTAATGTACAGTATTTTACTGTACACAATGGCAAACAAATGTATAATATATAATCAGTAAAAGTTTATTCATTGTATATTATAAATATATACATATACACATACACATACATATACATATACATATACATATACATATACATATACATATACAATGAATATGAACTTCTAGGTTATTTTCAGCCAGGACTAGGATGGCTACTATATTCTTGTATATGGTGTTTTTCGTTAATATATGAATGCTTCCCAGGAGCCTGGGTGGCTCAGTCGGTTGAACATCCAACTTCGGCTCAGGTCATGATCTCACAGTTCATGAGTTTGAGTCCCGTGTCAGGGTTTGTGCTGACAGCTTAGACTGGAGCCTGCTTCAACTTCTGTGTCTCCCTCTCTCTCTTTCTGCCCCTTCCCTGCTCATGCTCATGCTCTGTCTCTGTCTCTCAAAAATGAATAAATGTTAAAAAAATTAAAAAAAAATATATATATATATGAATGCTTCTCTATTGGGTATACACCTAGGGGTAACATTTCTGTAACATCAGGGTCTACATGGGTTCAGCTTTAATAGCTAGTACCAAATTTCTCCAAAGTTGTTGAACTGATTCATTCAGGAATGCACAGAGAGATCCATTTTCATCACCTGGTATTGTCCATTTCCTCCCTTTTATGGTAAGGGTAAAGTGATATCTCATTGTGGTGTTAATTTGTATTTCCCTAATAACTAATGATTTGGGGCATCTTTTCACATGCTTACTGTCATAAGATGCTTATTGAAGTCTATTGCCCATTTTAAAAAATGGTGTGTCTTTTTCTTATTGATTTGGAAGAATTCTTTACATATTCTAGATATAAGACCTTTGTCAGACATAGGTTTTGTAAATATCTTCTCCCTCTCTGTGGCTTGTTTTGCAATCTCATAATGGTACGTTTGGATGAACAGAAACTTTTAACCTATATGGTATTACTTTTGTGTGTGCTGTGTAAGAAATCTTGACCCCAAGGGAGGTCATAAAGATATCTTCCTAGGGGCGCCTGGGTGGCTCAGTTGGGTGAGCATCCGACTTCAGCTCAGGTCGTGATCTCATTGTTTGTGAGTTTAAGCCCCATGTCAGGCTCTGTGCTGACAGCTCAGAGCCTGGAGCCTTATTCAGATTCTGTGTCTCCCTGTGTCTCTGCCCTTGCCCTGCTCATGCTGTCTTTGTCTCTCTCTCTCTCTCTCTCTCTCTCTCTCTCTCAGAAATAAACATCAAAAAAATAAACATTAAAAAATAAATATTAAAAAATAATTTATATAAATAAATAAATAAATAACATATATCTTCCTATGTTACCTTTCCATTTGATTTTTCACATTCAGAGTTACTGGACCTATTTCTTTGTCTATCATATGTACAGTCCGATTAATTCAAAAATTATTTCCCAGCTTCATAATCTTCCAGAATCTGTGTTCATATTTGTTAATATCATCATTAGATAGTTTCTTTCCATCCAATACGGAATATCTAAGTATATTGCCATGTGCCAAGGCATTGTGTTTAATACTAAGAACTTAAACCTTGAGCTGGGCATGGAGGTAATTTTCTCAGAGCTCCTAGCGTGTGGTCTGTCCACATCCACCTATGTCTTCTGCCTCCACCCACTGTGTCTCCATAGATTCCCTTTAGGGGCAAAGTCCACTTAGATTTGCCTGTAAGGCTTGTGCTCCAGTCTGGGCAGGAAGAGGACGAGCATGTTCACGAGCGGTAATCCTTTGCAGCAGCTCCAGCTGAAGGTTCAAAGAGAGAGCCTGAAACCTGGATCATTTGTGAGTTGTAGGTCCCTGTGCCAAGTAAGAGCCTGTATTCCAGCCAACTCAGTGGCGGCAAAGATCCGTTGTCCAGTCGCTTGGAGTGCCTCGAAAATGCTTGGGGCGGCTGAAATGTCAGTAACAGGAGAAGTGATAAACTATGAATGACTTGTGGTACCTGATTGTATCGTAACTATTCTGCTTTGCTGGCCTCACTAGTTCTTCCCATCAGTCGTCAATCACATAACACCCAACTACTAATTCTTAGGCTCGGGAAGGTGGTCAGGAAATAGCAACCTCCACCTCAGATCCAGTGTCCGTCCTTTGGAGACTTTTTGGTGCTGTTCCAGAACATAAACTTTTAACATAAACAAACCCGACCTACTACCCTTGTATCCTGGGCTCCTTAGATTTTAGGACTCTCTTTGGGGCTTAGGGCTCATTATCTGGTTCTTCCTAGCCCCTGGCCACCTCAAATTTGAACACCCCACCCACCCCAGGGAGCCCCAGACTCCAAAATTGACCACCAACATTGATGGCTCTTGTCCCAGACGAGCTGAACAAAACTTTTGCAAGAGATGGGGTCTAGACATGGTGGGAGAAGAGTGCTTCCTCTTCCATTTTCCTGATCTATATTCCCTCTAGTTGCCTGCACCAGCCACTCCCCAATCCCTCCAGTGAAGGCTGAGATATTCTGGATGATGCCTTCCTACTTAGGACTCCCTTAGCCAAAGAGCTCTACCTGGGTGGCAGATAGCCCTTTCCTAAATAGAGGGAGGATTACAAGGGTAGGGGGTCAGAGCCACAGAATTGAAATGCAAATGTAGGTTCTTAACTCTTAATGTAGTTTTTAAAAGTAAGGAAAGAATGAGAGAGATTTTTCTGAGAACACGTTACACATGAAAATGGGGCACCTGGCTGGGTCAGTCCGTAAAGTATGCCACCGTTGATCTTGGGGTGGTGAGTTCAAGCCCCCCCGTTGAGGGTAGAGATTACTTTTAAACAATGTTTGTGCCCATTGGTGATGGTTAAAAGTTGAATAAAGATAAACAAACAAACAAACATGAAAATGTACCAAGAATCTCCGATGGCATTGGTGTGTGTTTTTGACTTGAGGGTGGGACAGCGAGGTAAGCTTCTGTGATGACCAGGCCAGAGGCAGAAAGGAACCTTTACTAGACCTGGCAGCCGAGGGGCGCAAGACCACAGGAGCAAACAGAAGGAGCCTGGAGGAAGATCACAGGCCAGTGCGAGGCCTGACCATGAATGGGTCAGAGAAGCAGCCCAATCCCTGCTGCAGGACAAATACAGGCATTTAAAGGGAACTAGGGCTTGTATGAGCAGCACTGTATGAGCAGTACTGGGAGAAGACTGCGTCAACTGTGTTCTACACTCCAAAGTTAGAGGCTCCCACTGGGAGCTTAACAGGAAAGACCTGACTCCTTCAGAGACAAAGGACTCAGGAGGGCTGAGTCCTATGATCACCGTGCATAGAAGGTGCTGGAAACAAAGGGGACTATTTTCTCCATACCTGAGCCCAGGGGCCCTTGACAACTCCAGGCTCTATTTAACCCTGCTCTACTTAATTTCCTCAAGAGAAAGTGCCCTCACTGTGGACTCAAGCTCGCTTTCTCTGGAAGCCGCTGGAGGTGACTTTTGTTAAGGAACTGTTTCCTCTGTCACAGGAATGGCTGTTAGGAGGAAACCAAAGGGTTGAGATCTGTTCTGGAGAGCAAGTCAAGGAGGTGGAATGTGCACATCCCATGTGCAAAGGCTCAGGCCTTTGTTATGACTAATATTCTTATTATAATACCCTGGGGCCGTCAACCCCACTGAAGAAAGGAAGAGGAAGCAGGTGAGTGCCATTTTGGAGACATAGCTCTGCACTCTGAACTGAGTCTCTTACCCCAGGTTGATCCCAAAGGCTCTCCGAGGGTTCCTGATGTGGACGTAACTCAGGGGTTTGTGAGCTTCGAGGAATACCTTGCATCTTTATTTTTACTGAGCTCTCACTGAAATTCAGCATTTCCTCCTATTCCCAATGTGGGCAACAAATTAATAGTAGTAGCAGTAACTGTGACCTTTTTTAAAAACAATTGTTGACCTTATAGTGAAACGTTCTCGATTATTTCATGTGTTACAAGCCCATATTACTTGTAATATGGGAATAATAATAAAATATAATTTATAAAACCAAAAATCTGTAATTCTCCAAACAACTGGTAGGCCCACATGTATTTCCCATATTAATATTATTATTTTTATATGTTTATTTATTTATTTGGTGGGGAGGGGCAGAGAAAGAGGGAGAGAATCTCAAGCAGGCTCCATGCTGTCAGTGCAGAGCCCGACTCCAGGCTTGAGCTCACGACTGTGAGTTCATGACCTGAACTGAAATCAAGAATCAGATACTTAACAAACTGAGCCACCCAGGCACCCCTGTATCTCCCATACTATGTAAGCAAACTTATATAATATAATAAAGGCCGAGAAGCCACTAATCTACTTTATGAGGCTGGCCTTGATCCCCAAAGCAAAACTAGACAATAAGGGACAAGGCATAACGATAAAACTTCACCTCTCCCAGCAAGCCTGCTCCAGTGACGATGCTGTGAATGAGACTCAGTTTCTGTCTCTATTTCTTGCCTTTGCTTCCTTAGTGTTGGCGTCTGTGATTATAACACTACTGGAAATCACAGTTTTTTTTTTTAATGTTTATTATTTAAAAAAAATTTTTTTTAATGTTTATTTATTTTTGAGACAGAGAGAGACAGAGCATGAACGGGGGAGGGGCAGAGAGAGAGAGGGAGACACAGAATCGGAAGCAGGCTCCAGGCTCTGAGCCGTCGGCCCAGAGCCCGACATGGGGCTTGAACTCACAGACCATGAGATCGTGACCTGAGCTGAAGTCGGACGCTTAACCGACTGAGCCACCCAGGCACCCCTTTTTTGAGACAGCGAGCGAGTGCGTGTGTGCCTGTGCAAGTGGGGGAGGGGCAGAGAGAGGGGAGAGAGGATTTTAAAGCAGGTTCTGCACGGACAGCAACAAGCTCAATGTGGGGCTCGAACTCACAAACTGCAAGATTGTCACCTGAGCCGGAGTCAGATGCTCAACTGACTGAGCCACCCAGGAGCCCCAATCACAGATATTTTTATGTCATATTATGATGGTTGGAAACCTTGAAATATCATTTATATTCATCATTAATTCTAAATCACAAAAGTTCTTAGACTTGCCTTAATAAAGAAGCACTTAAGTAATTACATCACAAATTTGTTTTTTAAAAATATTTTGAGGGGCGCCTGGGTGGCGCAGTCGGTTAAGCGTCCGACTTCAGCCAGGTCACGATCTCGCGGTCCGTGAGTTCGAGCCCCGCGTCAGGCTCTGGGCTGATGGCTCGGAGCCTGGAGCCTGTTTCCGATTCTGTGTCTCCCTCTCTCTCTGCCCCTCCCCCGTTCATGCTCTGTCTCTCTCTGTCCCAAAAATAAAAAAATAAAAAAAATTAAAAAAAAAAAAAACGTTGAAAAAAAAAATATTTTGATAGCTGTATTTCAATATAATTGGGCTCTTTTGTAATCCTGTGTGTATTTTTAATTTGTTTTTTACTTTTAGTATCTTTATTGAGGTATAACTGACCATATGATGAGCTACCTCTATTTGAAGTATACAATTGATAAATTATGACATATGTCTACACTTGTGAAATCATCACCACGATGAAGACAGTGAACCTGTCCATTGCCCACAGTCGTTTCCTCATGTCCATTTGGAATTCCTCCCTCTTGCCCCTCCTCAGACCCCAAGCCCCAGAGAAATCTAGTCTGCCTCTTCTAGGACTTTATATAAGTAGAGTTACACAGTAGGCACTCTTATTTTTAAATGTGTCTTTCTTTATTTAGCATAATGATTTTGAGGTTTGTCTATACTGCTTGATGTATCACTAGTTCCTGTTTGGTTTGTTTCTGAATGGTATTATATTGTGCAGTTAAACATTAATTGTTTATCCATTCACCAATCGATGGGTCTTTGTATTGTTTCCAGTTCTTGGCTATTACAAACAAAGATGCGTTGAACATTGGTGTATACGTCTTTGTGTGGACACAGGCTTTCATTTCTCTCAGGTCACTACCTAGGGGTGGAACAAACAGCTAGGTCAAATAGGAGGTTTGTATTCAACATCATAAGAAACTGCCAAACTTTCCCCCCAAGAGTTAGTAGTACCTACATTCCCACCAAATGTAGTGAAGGAAAACTCCAGTTGCTCCACGTCCTCATCAACATTTGGTGTGGTCAGCCTTGTTAATTTTAGGCATTCTAAGAAATGCGAGGCGGTATCTCACTGTGGTGTTGGTTTACATTTCCTGGTGACTGATGAGAGTGAGCTTGTATTCCTGTGCTTATTTACAATCTGTATATCTTCTTTGGTGATGAGCCTGTTCAAACTTTTTGCTCATTTTCTATTGGCTTGCCTGTTTTATGATTTAGTTTTGAGAGTTTTGATATGTTCTGGATTCAAGTCTTTTATCAGATATTGTTTGGAAAACATTGTTCGCCCGTGTTTGGTTTGCCTTTTGACAGTGTTTTCTGAAGAGCAGAGGTTCTTAATTTGATGAGGGCCCAGTTTATCAATTCCTGTGTATATGTGGATTGTCTTTTTGGTATCAGATCTAAGTAATCTTTGCCTAACCAAAGGTCACAAAGATTTCTCCTGTGCTTTCTTCTAGAAGTTCTATAGTTTTAGGTTTAACATATAGGTCTGGGATCCATTTTGAATTAATTTTTTAGATGGTGCAAGCAAGGTATAGATCTAAATTCCTTTTTTTTACTTCATACAGATATCCAATTGCTCTGGCACCATTTGTTGAAAAGATTATGCTTTTTCCACTGAATTGCTTTTGCATTTTTGTGGAAAATACTTGATTATGTATGTATGAGTCTATTTCTGAACCCTCTATTCCTTTCCATTGACCTATTTATCTCTCTTTACACAATACCATATTGTCTTGATTGCTGTAGCTTTATAATGAGTCTTGAAGTCAGATAGTGTTCGTCCTCCAACTTTGTTCTTTTTTTAAAAAGTTGGTTTTGCTCTTTTTAGTCTTTTGCATTTTCATACGAACTTTATAAGCAGCTTGTTGATTTCTATGAAACAGCCTCCTGGGATTTTAATAGGGATTGCACCAGATCAAGGGATCAACAAAGTTTCTCTGTAGAGAGCCAAATGGTAAATGTTTTAGACCATACAGTCTCTGTTGCAATGATTCAACTCTGCCATTGTAGCATGAAAGCAGCCATAGCCAATGCAGAAGCATAGGAGTGTGGCTGTGTTCCAATAAAATGCTATTTATAAAAACAGGTGGTGGGCTGGATTTGGCCTATGGGCTATGGTTTGCCTATCCCTGCTATAGATCAGTTTGGGGAAAACTGACATCTTAACAAAATGGAGTCTTCTCACTCATGAACATGGTAAGTTTCGCCACTAATTTAGACATTCTTTAATTTTTTTAAATAGACTTTAATTTTTAGAACGTCGTACAAAAGAACTGAGAAGCTAGTACAGAGATCCCCATATACTGTGTGCCCAGTTTCCTCTACTGTTAACATCTTACAGTAGTATGAGTACAATTGATGGACCAATATTAATATAACATTATTAGCTCCAGTCTGTGGTTTATTTAGGAATTCTTAGTTTTTCCCTAATGTCCTTTTTCTGTTCTGGGATCATATCCAAGCTATCTCATTATATTTAGTTGTCATGTCTCTTTAGATCCCTCTTGGGTATGACAATTTCTCCAATATTCTGTGTTTTTGATAAGTATTGGCCAATATTTTGGAGGATACCCCAGTGTTGGAATTTTTCTGATGTTTTTCTCATGAAGACTGGGGAAATGGGTTATTAGGAGGAAAACCACAAAGGTAAAGTGTCAGTTTTATCACATCACATCAAATGTACATATGTCAACATGATTTATGACTGTTGATGTTGGCCTTGATTTTCTGGCTAAGATGGATTTGTCAGGTTTCTTCACTGTCAAGTTACCCTCTTTTTTCCATCTTTCCATACTGTACACTTTCTTTTTGTTTAGAATTTTGTTAGCATTTTTTTTTTTAAGTAAACCCTACCCCAATGTAGGATTCAAACTCATGATCCTGAGATCAAGAGTCACATGTTCTACCAACCGAGCCAGCTAGGTGTCCCTATACTGTGCACTTTGGAAGGAAGTCACTATGTGTAGCTCACACCTAAGGAAGGAGAAGTTAGAACTTCTCTAATTTATTTTAATGTTTATTTCTTTTTGAGAGAGCATAAGTGGGAGAGGGGCAGAGAGAGGGGGACAGAGGATCTGAAGGGGGCTCTGTGCTGACAGGCTGACAGGAAAAAGCCCAATGTGGGGCTTGAACCCACGAAATGCGAGGTCATGACCTGAGCCGATGTCAGTGGCTCAATTGACTGAGCCACACAGGTGCCTCTCTATTTTAACAAATTTTGACCTTTTTGGTGCACAGATCTTACACATCTTTTGTTAGATTTATCCATTAATATTGCATATTTGATACTAGTCCAGGAGCTGCATTGTTTATGCTTTTGTAAATGTTATTTTTACATTTAGATTTCCAATTGTTCTTTGTTAATATATAAAAATACAGTTATAAAATGATTCCCTTTATTTCTGATAATATTATTTACTATGAAATTTACTTTGATGCTAATTTAGCTACTCCAGCTTTCTTTTGATTTATGTTAGCATTATATATATTTTGTAATTCTTTTGCTTTCAAACTATGTGTCTTTTTCTAAGTTTATTTTTGTTTCTCTTAAAGTTTATTTATTTATTTTAAGGGAGGCAGAGAGAGCGAGTGGGGATGGGTAGAGAGAGAGGGAATCCCAAGCAGGCACTGTGCTGTCAGCACAGAGCCTGATGCAGGGCTTGAACCATGAATCGTGAGATCATGACCTGAGCTGAAACCAAGAGCCGGTCGCTTAACCAACTAAGCCACCAAGGCACCCCTGTTTTTATTTATTTTGAGAGAGAGAGAGAGAGAGAGAGAGAGAGAGAGAGACAGAGCAAGCAAGGAAGGGGCAGAGAGAGAGAGAGGAAGAGAGAGAAAATCCCAAGCAGGCTCTGCACTGTCAGTGCAGAGCTGGATGCAGGGCTCAAACTCACAAACCCTGAGATCACGACCTGAGCTGAAATCAAGAATCGGATGTGTAACCAACTGAGCCACCCAGGCGCCCCATAAACTATTTGTGTCTTAATACTTACAGTCATATCTTACAGGCATCATATAGATAAACCTTGCTTTTTTATGCAATCTGACAATCTTTGCCTTTTGCTTGAGCTGTTTAGACTATTTACGTCTAATGTGGTACTATGGTTGGACTTAAATCTACCATCTTCATGGGAATCTATTCCCGAAGCCAAGAGAACACTGTATACACCGTATGTTACCTAACTTGACAATAAATTATATTAAATAAAGAAACAAAAATAAATAATAAATAAATCTACCATTTTGCTATTTTTTTTTCTATATCCCATCCATTCCTTACTCCCTTTTTCTCTTTTCACTTTCTTTTAGATTGATAGGACATTTTAATGATTCCATTTTATCATCTGTGTTAGCTTCTTAACTATAACTTTTTGTTATATTATTTTGATGGCTGCCTTAGGGTTGCTAGCATATATCTTTAATGTATCACGGTCTTCCCTCAAGTGATATTATTTTTCTTTACACTTGAAATAAGAATCTTACAATAATACACTTCCATTTTTCTTCATCCAGTCTTTGTGTTATTATTGTCATATATTTTGCCACCAAATATATTATAAACACCACAATACATTGCTGGTATTTTTGCTTTAAACAAATATCGTTTAAAGAAATTTAAATAATAAGGAAACCATCTTATATTTACCCATGCTGTTGACATTTCTTTTTTTATTTTTTTTTAATTTTTTTTTAACGTTTATTTATTTTTGAGACAGAGAGAGACAAAGCATGAACGGGGGAGGGTCAGAGAGAGGGAGACACAGAATGTGAAACAGGCTCCAGGCTCTGAGCTGTCAGCACAGAGCCCGACGCGGGGCTCGAACTCACGGACCGAGAGATCATGACCTGAGCCGAAGTCCGAGAGATCATAACCTGAGCCGAAGTCGGACGCTCAACCGACGGAGCCACCCAGGCGCCCCCATGCTATTGACATTTCTAATAGTCTTTATTCTTTTGTGTAGGTCTGGATTTCCAACTGATGACTTTTCTTCTTCCTGTAGGGCTTCCTTTAACAAATACATTCTTCCAACTTTTGTATGTCAAAAAAAAGTCTTTGTTTTACTTTTGGTTTTGAAAGATACTTTTGCTGAGTACAAATTTCTAAGTTGCCAGTTGTGGGTTGGTTTTATGTTTTGTTTCAGTACTTTAAAATTTTTTTAAGTTTTCTTTAAAATAGTCCACTGTCTTCTTGTCTTGTTTTCCACAAGAATTCTACTGTCATCCTTATCTTTGTTCCTACATGTGTGTGACTTTTATCGCTGAATGTTTTCCAATTTTTCTTTTTATCACTGGTTTTAAGCAATTTTATTAAGATATACCTTGGGGCGCCTGGGTGGCTCAGTCAGTTAAGCGTCCGACTTCGGCTCAGGTCACGATCTCACGGTCCGTGAGTTCGAGCCCCGCGTCGGGCTCTGGGCTGACAGCTCGGAGCCTGAAGCCTGCTTCAGATTCTGTGTCTCCCTCTCTCTGACCCTCCCCTGTTCATGCTCTGTCTCTCTCTGTCTCAAAAATAAATAAACATTAAAAAAAAAAAAAGATATACCTTGGTAGTGTAATTTTATTCAGATTTCTTGTGCTTGGGGTTTGTTGAACTTCTTCGAACTTTGTGTTTATATTTTTTAAGTCATCTTTGAAAAGCTTTTGATCATTATTTCCTCGAATATTTTATTCTTTGAGGATTCCAGTCACATATTTTGGGGGCTACTTGTGGTTGTCTCATAGCTCGGTGATGCTTTGTATATTTTTAACGGTCTTTCTCTTCTCTTTAATTTTACGAATTTCTATTTCTATGTTTGCAAACCCACCAATCATTCTTCTGCAGTGTGTAATCTACTATTAATCACTTCCAGTGTATTTTTCATCTTAGACATTGTTTTCACCGCTAGAATTTCAAATAGGGGTATGTAGATAGATGATAGATAGAGATGGAGGTATATCTACATCTTTTTTTTTTTTTAATTTTTTTTTAACATTTATTTATTTTTGAGACAGAGAGAGACAGAGCATGAACGGGGGAGGGGCAGAGAGAGAGGGAGACAGAATCGGAAGCAGGCTCCAGGCTCTGAGCCGTCGGCCCAGAGCCCGACATGGGGCTCGAACTCACAGACCATGAGATCGTGACCTGAGCTGAAGTCGGACGCTTAACCGACTGAGCCACCCAGTCGCCCCCTACGTCTTTTATGTCTCTACTTAATATGCTCAATCTTTTCCACATCTTCTTAAGTATAATTGTCTTAATGCCCCTGTCTACTAATTCTATCATTGGTATCATTTCTGAATCACTTTTGATTGATCCACTGCATTTTATGCATTATGGGTTTTATTTTCCTGCTTCTTTTCATGCCAGTAACTTCCTACCACACATTAAACATCGGGAATTTTACTGTTGTGAGTGCTGGATATTTTTGTATTCTTTTTTTAAAAATCTTTTAAACGTTTTTTTATTTATTATTGAGAGACAGAGAGAGACAGAGTGTGAGCAGGGGAGGAGCAGAGAGAGGAGGAGACAGAACCCGAAGCAGGTTCCAGGCTCCGAGCTGTCAGCGCAGAGACTGACGCGGGGCTCGAACTCACAAACTGCGAGATCATGACCTGAGCTGAAGTCCGACGCTTAACTGACTGAGCCACCCAGACGCCCCTCAATATTTTTGTATTCTTATAAGTATTCGAAGTGCTCTTAAAGTTTGTTCTGGAGCATGGTTATATTGCTTGGAATCAGTTTGATTTTGTTTTTTTTTAAATTTCATTTGTAAGGCGTGTTGGGTGAGACCAGAGTAACGTTTAGGTTACAGCTAAATTTTCCCAACTACTGAGACAAAACCATTCTGAGTACTTTACCTGACGCCCTCTAGGTTTTGAGGGTTTTAGTCCGGTTGATGAGAAGAGGAACCTGCTCTGGATGCAGTGTGAGCTCAAATAATTGTTTTCTACAGTCCTTCCAAGTGGTTCTTTTCCTGCCTTGCATGGTTTCTTCACACACGTGTGCTGGTTACTCAGCTTAAGACTCAGTGGTGACCCTCTCCAGGCGTCTAGAGTTTTGTCTTTGTGCGTGCTCTCTCTTTGGTATTATGCTTTGCACACTCTAGCCACTTTGGCCTCCCCTTTCTCCCAGCTTCTTCTCAACTCAGAGAGACCACCAGCTCTCTGTCCTTGTACAGAGTTTGGAAACTCTCCAGGCAATCATACTGTTCATCTACTTTGTTTCCCATCTCTCAGGGGTCACTGCCTTCTGTTGCCTGATACTCAAGTGTTTTGAAAACTATTGTTTCATGTGCTTCGTCTGGCTTTTTAGTTACTTCAGGCAGGGAGGTAAATCTGATCCTTATTTTAACTTTGGTCAGCAGTGAAGTCTGCCATCAGTCATATATATTTTACTTCATGCATTAAGAAAAAAAATATATATATATACAGATAGATTCTGAGAAGGTATCCATACCCTTTACCAGATGGGTCAAAGGAGACTGTGACACAAAAGAAGGTTACGAACACCTGCTCAGCACCTCAGGTATTCATACTTTTTTTTTAAGTTTATCTATTTTGAGAGAGAGAGAGAGAAATAGTGCTCACGTGAGTGGGGAGAGAGGCAGAGAGAGAGAGAGAGAATCCCAGGCAGGCTCCACACCTCCAGCACAGAGCCCAACGTGGGCCTCGAACCCACGAACCGGGAGATCACGAACTGAGTCAGAATCAAGAGTTGGACGCTTAACTGACTGAGCCACCCAGGCACCCCTAGTTCATACTTTTTTAAATGTAATCTCTATGCCCAACGTGGGCCTCAAACTCACAATCCCAAGATCAAGAGTCACAGGCTCTACCCACTGAGCCAGCCAGGAGCCCCATTACTTCGTATTTTTTTTTTACCTCTCCCCCTTCCAGGTGCCTAGATTTTGTCTGGGGCAGATGGGACAAGGCCCGTGTTGCCTTTAGGCTTTGTTGTCCGAGCACGAATGAGGGCATGAGCATGGTCTTTGGGAGGCCTGTTCTCATGGGGTTCCCCCCAGAGGACCCTGATTTCCGCTCTGCTCCACGTCTCTCCACGTTGGCTGTATTTCTGTCACTTCATGCAGAGAGATTTGTAACTCTGCATGCTGTGGGCAAACGTGTCACGGAGGTTTAATTTCATAGCAAAACTGGTTATGAAACTTTTTTCCTTTCTCCATGCCCCTCCTGGAAACCCTTCCCACCCCGTCGCAGACTCTGCCTCACCCCCCGCCCCCCCCCCCCCCCCCCATAATTAGGGTTTATGCTTCCCGAACCTGAAATCCTTTGCCTGGTGAAGGAATCTACGAGCACCCTGGCAGAGCATGTTGTGAATCCTGGTGCAAAGAGGGAACAGGTAGGAGGTCTCTCTTGCCTCTGACTGACAAGGGAGCTGAAGGTGGGGCTGGAAACCATTAGTCCTGTAGTTCGCCCAGGACTCCAAGTCTCCCAATGTCTTCTGGAAGACTGGAACTATCTGAGCTGCTCTTTAGAAGCAAATGAAATGAACTCATTAGCATTTGTAAGCAGGTCTGTGGGAGCCAGGCAGAAGGCATTCATTCATTCTGTAGAGATTCACGGGAACACCCTCCCAGCTTGAGCTAAACTGCTACTCTAGCTTCGAATTCAGAAACATCTCTCTTCTTCCCTAGGTTTAATAGTTCGGCCCCAGGGGTAACACAGCGACCGGCAAATCACAGCCCAGCACAAGGGACTCCAAAATCCAGTCTTTGGCATCTGTGCATTTTTTTTTTTTCCATTTAATAAATGGAGGAGCATTTGCTGTGTCTCAGTCCTTGTACAGCCACTGAAGATAGAGTGAGAAGCAAGGCCAAGCAAAGTCTGCAGGAGACCTCGGTGTGTGTCTGTCTGTCCACGTATACCTCTATGGAGGTATGTATGTGTATAAATTAAATGTACTTATGTATATATTGGTGCACGTAGATCATCATACACATAGATTTATATGTGCACATATGCAAAATATAACTGTGATAAGAACCAGAAGTCATAAACTAGGGGGAACTGACCTGGCCAGGGAGCTTGGGAAGTCTTCCCTGAAGAAATGATAACTCGGCTGAGATAGGAGGGATGAGGAGGCATTAATTAGGGGAAGAAAGGAAGGGATATCACAGGCAGAGGAAACAGCACGTGCAAAGGCCCTATGACCTCAGGAAGCAGGGGGGTGTGTCAGCTTTTTAACGATGACTGCATCCCACTATGGGATATTCCACAGCATTTCTGACAGTGTGACGCAGATATGCAGCCATAAAGATGTGGAATCTATGTTTCTTCTCCTTAAGTTTGGGTGGGCCTGTGACCACAATAGAGGTGAGGCCATAGGACTCTCAAGACTAAATCTGAGTATCTTCCACCTGGTCCCCTTGGGCCCTAGCCACCGTGCTGTCGGGCAGCCATACAGCCACATGAGAAGTCCCAGCTGACGACCCTCCTGGCAAAGGGCATCACCCTCCAAACATGGGAATGAGCCTTCAGGTGATTTGAACCTGGCGTCAAGTGGAATGGAGGTGAATTGCCCTCTAGGCCCTTCCCAAATTGCATACTTGTGAGCAAAATAAATATTGTCATTATTTCAAGGCACTAAGAATTACGGGGGTTGTTCTGTTGCTGTGGATAACAGTATGTGTGGGGAACGAGGAGACGGTGCTAGTCTGTGGGCTGAGAATGGAAAAGGGAGCAAGTGCTAGATCCAGAACTTGCTAGAAGCCTAATGACATCGGAAGAGGCACCCCCTCAGAGCACACAAAGCCCTGGGGACCCATGGTTGGCAGTTGGAGTGAGGGCTGGATTTCAGCCTCACTCCCCTCTCAGCCAAGCACCCTTGTTCATGACACATCCATACAACTATGCTATGGGGCTCTGGCTAGATCACATAAGGCCTCAGACATCTCCTGGGTTAGGGATATTGGTCTTATTCTAGAAGCAATGGGGAACCAGGTAAAGGGACCAGAGGAGTGATCCCTATCACTTAAGTCCAGAAGCTCCTGAGAGACTTCCAACAATCGCCATCCATAGATTTCAGGTTCCCGATTCCAGGTAGAAAAGGGGGCCAGAAAAGTCAGTCTTCCTGTCCCTCAAGATTTCTCTTCTCTAAAGGTGGAGATAATTTTTCTCCGTTACAGGCTCCACCTACATATTAATCCCAGTTTGGGCCTAACCCAGAAGAGTTAAAAGATGGCTAACAGAGACGATCACACTAAAATCTAATCCCTTTCTTTGCCTTCTCAAGTTTTCCGTTCTAGTGGCTTCGTTCTGACCCAATGTCTCAGACACTTTGGATTTGGGTTTCTCCTTGTTTCTTTGCATCCTTCTTCATTCATCCCCCTCCACAGAAAGAGAATGACTTCCAACCCCTGTCAAGAACATGGTCAAGCTCTGGGCTGTGTCCAGTACCCTCCCACATGGTGGGCCACGTACAGAACAAAGGGTAAGATGAAAACAGCATGGCTGTGTAGTAAAAGGCACTTTTGACTAGCTGCGCAATACATTTCTCTCCTATCTTTCTGAATAAGAGCAACCCGACTTTGTTCACCTTACCCATGGGGTCATAGCTTCTTAGGAAGGTTGGACTCCCCCTAGCCCCAGGGCGTTGAAGCTCCATTGACCTAAGCAAGTCTTAGTGGTCTCATCCCCTGTGCCAAATGAGTGGTTTGGACTTGAACCAGTGAGATGTGAGGGAAAGTCTGCTGGGGAGCCTCTTCGAAAGCTTTCCTCACTCATGAAAAGGAACACAAGAGCCTCAACAGTCACACAGATGGCTTGGAGGGTGCTTCATTTTCAGAACTGTAGCTGCCATCTTGAGACTATGAGGGAATCTCACCGAAGAGCATGAGTTAACAGGCTGAGGACAATGAAATGAAATCATGGAAATAACCTGCTTCCTTGAAGACATCGTTGAGCAGTGAGAGTACCGACCCTGGAGTCATTCTGACTCCAATCGGTTTGTCATCCGGGACAATAAAGGATCTTATTGTTTAAGACATTTTGTGTAAATTTTCTGTTGCTTAGGACTAAAACATTCTAAACTGATACAGTGCCTCTTGCGAAATCCCAGATCGTACAGTGAGATTTTTCTTTTACCTGCGAGAGGAGGATGAGGAAGACACATTAATATTACAAGCACCTACTGTGTTACCAGACATTGTGCTAAATGCTTTCCGTTTAACTTTCACCCAGAGGTACTGAATTGGTTTTACAACATGGCTGCAAATTCTTTAAAGCTTTTTCCACCAAGAGGTGGGGTTGTTCTTTCATAACTAATCTTTTTGCTTATATTTAAGACATAAAGTTTCATAACCACTGAGCTCAACGATAATTTATGAAGTCATACGCATAAATAATAACAATCTGATTTTTCTCTTAAATACAATGACTCATTAATATGTTAAAAAAAAAAAGAGGTGGGATCTATGTCTCTCCCTCTTGGATCTAGGTGGGGCTGTGAATCCTTTAAGCAACAGAACACAGTGAAAGGCTCAGCCATGAAAAGTGATGCGGCTTTCTCTTTGTTCACTGGAGCCATGTAAGGTGCTTTGGGTGACAGTCTCAGTGGAGGCCAGCCTGCCAATCATCTTTGGTAAGGCTCCAGACATATAATAATGTCATCAGGACCCTCCAGAGCAATCTATCAGCCAGCCGTATAGCACCGTGTGACCTCCATTGATGCCCTGCCTAGAATTACTAGATATAATAAAATGGCTGTTGGCTAAGCCCCCACATTATTGAGATACTTTGTTATATAGCAATAATCAGCATAAGATTGGCTTTATTACTTCTGGCTTTATGACTACACCAAAGCTCAGGCCATTAAGTAGTGGAGGCAGGATTCAGTCTCAGTTTCTCTAGCTCCAAAGCCTAGATTCTTCCCAATACACTGTAATGCCTGGATCCTTCCTTGCTATCCAAACACAATCCCTGGCCTTTAGTCTGTTTTGACCTCTGGTTCATAATCTGGCTTCATTCTCCAGATTTACGTTTCCTTCTTGACACTTCCTTCTATACTGTTGGATTTTCCAACTGAAACCATCCATTTTGTCCTTTTCTACCAGCCTGACCATTGCCACCAGCCCACTGGTACTCCTATTCCTCCCCCCCCCCCCCAACCCCCGCCCTGGATTTCTCTCCCAAATTCAATCCCTGACAGATGTGTTGTGTTCTTCATTTAAACCACACAGCTTTAGGGAGTGTCTGTTCGGTTCCAGAGACTTGGACAGACACTTTGGAGGAAAACACAGAATTCCACCTCAAACAGGATGGAATACGGAAGTCTTACGTTCGATTTGTTAACAGAGATACCCATGTAGCACATCTGGGCGGACGCTGTGTCTTTTCAAAGGAAGTAAGACCTCCATTCCAGAGTTGTGCCATGCCATGTTCCACACTCCCTAAAAACTCATCGGTTGTCGTGGCTTTAGTGTAGTTTTGTTTTCACATGTGAAGGCATTTCTGACCCCTGTTCCTAGCCTGGTTTACCAGCCTTGACTCTGGAGACCCTCAGAGAGCTCTTCCTCTCTCTCTCTGAAAGAGAAAAACTTGGTCGCTATGGAAGAAGTTGAAAAGATGCAGGGCTGGCTGTCAAATCACGACCACCTTGGTGCTTTCTTCCCAGCTCTCATGGGCTTCCTTTGTGTTCCTTCTTTTGTCCTTATCTGTTCTTTCATCCAGGTCACTCACTGCCTGTGCTTACCCCACTGGGACCTTGAGTCCTTGGGTCTTCAGGGAGGAAAAGCTAGCTGGTCCTGGGGTGGCCTCAAGACCCTGACTAAAAGAATCCTCAAGCGGGGCGCCTGGGTGGCTCAGTCGGTTGAGCGGCCGACTTCGGCTCAGGTCATGATCTCGCGGTCCGTGAGTTCGAGCCCCGCGTCGGGCTCTGTGCTGACAGCCTGGAGCCTGTTTCAGATTCTGTGTCTCCCTCTCTCTGACCCTCCCCTGTTCATGCTCTGTCTCTCTCTGTCTCAAAAATAAATAAACGTTAAAAAAAAAATTTAAAAAAAAAAAAAAAGAAGAATCCTCAAGCTCACATTCCCTTTGGGACCGAGACAGTCTAATCAGACCAGACACAGGAAACTCCCAGATAGTCCGACATACAAGTGCACGGAATGTTTTCAGTAGAAGGGAGCACACTTTATTTTATAATTCCTGGGTCCTGTGGGTGAAAGGAGTGGAGAAGGAAGATAGATAGACACTGGCCCAGCTCTACTACCTACCAGCTGGATGACTCTGAATAAGATTCTTAACTTCTCTGACCCTCAGTTTCTTTACCTGTAAAATGGGGATAATAACGGTATCCACCTTACGCGGTTGTCGTGAGGGTGCAAGGAAATCGTACAAGCCAAGCACGAAGCACAGCGCCTCACGTGGCAAAGGCTGAATGAATGGGAGCCACTGATCCGTCATCACTGTCGTTTCCAAGTTCACACAACAGTCCCCCCCCCCCCCCCCCCCCCCCCCGCAGTGCCTTGAAGGTTTGGATCCTGTACTTGTGAACGAAAGGGTTAACTCCTGGAAGGCCCCTTCTAGTTCCTGGTAAAGTTCAGCTCTGAAAGCCGGATCAAATGACGCTAGGGTTTTCCTTTCCAAACCGGTGGTTAGGGGCACGGACTGCCCCACCTGCCCCCAAAGGGGTGGGAGCCTGTTCCAGGAGGAGCCAGGTGGAACTGGATTTTCTTCCCTTGTTGCTTTAGCATGATGTGTCTCATAGTCCTTTGTTCTCCCAAACAAAGCCAAAGGAAAACTTCCCCAGCTGGTCAACACTGTGGCTACAAATCCAGGCTGCGGTGGGGGGGGTGGGGGGGGTTGCTGAACCACTTCCACCTGAGGAGAGCACAGAGCCCTCCCCCTGCGTCTCCGCCCCTTCCCCCCACCCCCACCTCCCTGCCTGTGAACAAATGAACGAAGTGAACGAGTGAGTGGATGAGCAGAATGCACGTGAGGCCACTTTTGAGCCCAGGCAATCACTTCGTCCTCGCAAGCATTTCAGCTTTGCGCCCCCTTCCCTCCCTCTTCCTTTCCCCTTGCCCCTCCACCGATCTTTCCTCGTTTCCTATCCGGGCTAGGTAAGGACTTTCAAGGGTCCTGTCATCCATGGCTATTTCCCCCAGGCCTGGAAAACGGATCTTTTCAAAGCAAAAAAATAAAAACAAAACAAAACAACCCCCCCCCCCCAAAAAAAAACCACCAAAAAACAAACAAAAAAATTGGACAGGCACCCATCGGAGTATGCCAGAAAAACGCACCGAGGAGATGCCGGGTGACTAAACCCGGGAGCTGCGTGCAGGGCGACCTAATGCGTTTCCCCAGCTCCCTCAGCTTCTGTGTAAACTCAGGAAAATGTCAAGGAATGCAGCGTGGGAAGGGGACAGCCTCCTTTCTTAGACTGAAGCTTCAGATGGATAATGCAAGACAGATAATAGAGGGTTCTTATATATCAATTAAACTTTAGACAAAGTCATTCCACCGCTATTGAGGACTCATGTCTGGGGCCTGAGAGATTAGAATATTAGGAAGGAACTGTCAAAAAACGCATCAGGCTGGCTTGTTCTACAGCCAGGTATTTATCCGGCAGAAAGAGGGAAAAGAAAAAAAATCTCAGCAGGCAAGCAGTCAGAGATAGTGGACATTGCTTTGGTTTGAGTAAGCTCTGACTTAAGCTGCTTCCTGGATGCGGATAACATAATAGGCTTTGGGGAACACATTCAGCTGCTTCCCCCCCACCCCCACCTTTGGTAGCAGCTCTAGACGTGAATTATGCAGTTCTGGATTGATCTGTTAAGGACTTTAGTGATCTCTGTCTGTTTCTTTGCAACATCTGAACCATCTTCTTTATGCTTAGGGCTAGATGGCTCATTGTGTATGGACGCATCCTCCTCCTTTTGAATACAAATAAAAGCCAAATTAAGAAGTCTGGTTAGCATTTGGCCAGGAACAAATGGTAGCTGGGAATCTCGAACTGTAGATCCTTCACGTACACAATGACTCTAGTGATAGAACTGTGTATTTTTAGCTTTCAAAATAGTTTCATATTTGGTCTCAAAGGTAAGAAGGACAGGAATTAAAAGTGCCCGTTGAATTAAGATACGTATTAGTGCCATCTATAACAAAGGAAACAGAAGTCCAAAAAGTGAGTGGGGTTTCTCCATGGGAATCTCAATGCAGGAATAGAATTCCACTGTGTGGAAGATACGAGTGTACTAAAGAGAGATTTTCACGATCTCGTAAGGTGGTTGTGACTATAAAAATCACCTGAGAGGCTCTGGCCCTCACCCCCAGAAATTCAGATTTGGTCAGGCTGGGATGATATCCCAGACTCTGCATCTATTACGAGTTCCCTCAGCTGATTCTCAGGCAGGTTCCTTGGACAGTATTTGGAGAGAGTTATGTACTAGGCTTATTCTTTTTCAGAACGATCGGGCCAAATCACGACTATTTAGTCTCCTCTTGGGGCGCCTCCCTGGTTTAATCGGTAGAGCATGTGACTCTTGATCTCGAGGGTGTGAGTTCAAGCCCCACACTGGGCATTATTTACTTTAAAAAGTTAAATAAATAAATAGATAGATGTAACAATTTTAAAAATTAGAGAATATTTAGTCTCATCTCATTCTGTCTCCAGAGCAACAAAACCACCTCTGAAGATCAAAGCTTGGTAATTCCTGACATTCTTCTAACACGCTGTAGATAGTCGTGCTCCCCAAACTCTAGGCAAATCCAAACTCCAGCAATATTGCATCGTATCGTCTGCCAGGGAGGAAGCGAATCAGAGACAAAGAAGCCGGGATGCCCTCCATTCAGGGAACATTTCCTAACATATGCTTGAGAATTCTACCCTGAACAACTGAAATTTCAGACTGGGAATTGAAATATTGAGACTTTTCCTGAGCAAATGACTGTCTGAATTCTTTTTTACTAGTTATGCTGAAAATTCTACTGCCAGATGTCTATTTTCAGCAAGTAATTGTGAGCTCTAGAAAGTTTAAGCTGCTGTATGATACGAGTTACTAATTTACTAGATCAATTACCAAAGGGTTATGGCGGTCAGTCAGGAGAAATATGACAGCCGAATTCCACTCTGACTCAAGCCAGACGTTTTTGCAGACATCATTTCTAAGAGCCCGAGAAACTCTGCAGTTCTATTTCCACTGAGTCTTAAGTCCCTTCTCAATTACCCAGGGAGGATGGTTACTGACCATCAGCGTGCTGTTCCAACTCTGTTTTAATAGTTACTTTAAATCATAGTTACTGGGTTCTCAGTTGTGGTTTTCATGTACTTGAAATGGCAGCTATGCAGTGAAAAATAGGGCTGCAATTCACAACCACGGCTTAATACCAGGATCACCTTCTGGAGCTTTTAGAAAAATCCAGATGCTAGTGACCCACCCCAGACCTAGTGACTCAGAATCTCATGGGATGGAACCTGGGTGTGTTTGTTTATTTGTCCTTACTATTTTTTTTTTTTTTTTTTTTTTTAAAGCTTCCCGGGAGTGCGTGGCCCGCCCCCACCTCCGCCCTTAAGAACCAAGCTATGTTTTTGTGCTTCTCCTGGTAATAAAATCTGCCATTTGTGACAGCCTCTCGCGTGCTGGGGACTTAGCTTATAACACATCTAATTGTTCCAACAACAACACTGGAGGTTAGGAATTATTATTTGCTCTTGTTACAAATGAGGCCCCCAAAAGCGTAAGCAAATTGTTCTCAGTCACTGAGGTCTTTTTGTCTCCAAATCCATTTTCCTTCTACGTGAAAATCCATCATTACTTAAGAGGCTCAGGGTTCAGCAGGATGAATTCCTTTGCTCAGTAAAGTAGTGGATACATTTGTGGAGTTTTTTTTTTTTCCTGAAAAATATCCCACTTCTTTTTTTTTTAGTGTTTATTTATTTATTTATTATTTATTTTGAGAGAGACAGAGAGGAGGGGCAGAGGGAGAGGGAGAGAGAGAGAGAGAGAGAGAGAGAGAGAGAGAGAGAGAGAGAATCCCAACCAGGCTCCATGCTGATCATGGGGCCTGATATGGGGCTTGATCTCATGACCACAAGATCATAACCTGATCTAAAATCAAGAGTTGGATACTTACTCGACTGAGCCACCCAGGCTCCCCCAAAAGGACCCACTTCTGTCCCTCCTCGTCCTTCTTCTCCTTTAGGTGTTGGCTTAGGCAGTATTTCCCTCTGAAATTTTCTGGCCAGAAATTACCTCTGGCCAACTTCTTTGTCCTCCCAGTGAGCTCCGCTCTGGACTCGACACTGTATTGCAGTCGACTCTTTCTTCGTCTATATTCCTCACAAGACTGTATCCTCTCTGAGGGCAGATATTCAGACTTAACCACTGTATCCCTAGCTAGTCACCTAGCTAGGTACCTAGCTCATACTAAGTGCTCAATAAATATTTGTTGAATGAATGGGTGAATGGGCAGATGGGTGTGTGAATGGATGGATAGACAGGGAGATGGATGGATGGATGGATGGTTGATTGTGGACTGGTTTAATCAGCAATGGCAGCAAGGGGGCAAAAATAAGAACTGATTCATGAGCATGACTAAGGAAACTGAAATTCTTCGATAGGAGAATCATTAAAAAATAATTTAAAAAAATACTCTGTAATCCTGTTAGTAAACAGGGTGAAGACTCGGGGCAAACATAATTTTTGGCACTAAATATAAATAAGACCTCTCATGCTTGCAGAGGAATATTTCAGTTGCAAACGGATGAATGAATGATTTGACTCACATATTGTTCTTATTCAGTAGTAACAACAATGCCACCTTGGTTTCTGGGCAATCTTTTCTCCTCCAACGAGGTTAAATCGCTCAGTAAAGGGCAGAGTTTGTTACTTCCCATTTCAAAGAACTTTCTCAACGATCTGGTTATTCCAAGTGTTCGAAGAGAAAGAAGGAGGAAGGGAGAATAAAGACCATCTGTATGGCAAAGTAGGAAGCTTGCTCGACCTATTGCTCCATAATGGTTCCTATAAAGAGAAGAGATTTTGAAATAATGGCAGGTCTTCAAGAGTAACAAACGGCATCTTAGAAAACAAAGCAAAAACAATAACAGCATAATACAGCAAGGAAGGCAGCATAAATGCAGAGGAAAGGCACATAAAGAGGTCTGGATTTTGGAGAAGGAAGCTCCTTGGAGACATTGCTCTAGGACTTGGGTGATCTGTATCAAAAGAAAAGCCTTATGCTATTTTGGGCAAATCTTCAAGAGTAATAAAAGGCAGATTAAGAAACAAAATTCAAAACACACAGGCGTGCACACACACACACACACACCCCTACCTCAATGCCATCTTCAATTCCCTCCCCCCTTCTCTTTGTAAAGACTACATAGCAAGGAGTCCAGTGTAAGATTAAACCTACTTGGAACATTATAGTGAATACCAGCTCCCCCCCCCCCCACGCCCCCAAACCAGAACATTTTCTTCCTCATTATCACCTCATTAAGATGCCCCTAAGGCCCTTACTCTTTATATGATGATATCGCGTAAGGAACAGGTCTTATATGCCTGCGATGAAGCATGACTGATATTTAAGACCAACAACTCAAGAGCCTTTGATTGCTTTTGTGTTTATTCAGAATGGCACTTTTATGTGGGGCCATAAAGTGGTGAATTTCCTACACAGAACCGAGAGCGTGTAAGTTGGGGCAGGTGGTATGGGAAAGACTGGGGTTGCATAGATGAGCCCTGAGACTTCTCCCTGAGTACGGCCACCACACTCAGACAAGAGGCTGTATAACTTCCTTGTACGTGGCTGTGCTCATGTTGCCAAATCCCATAGCCATCTCTGAGAAATGGAAAGGAGGAGGAAGTGATGTCAATAAGGAAAAAAGACAGATAAAAGCAAATTGTTCCTCACAAATCATGAGTCAACCGGATTGTAGGTTCTACCTTTTCCTGAAAACAACAAAAACAAAACTGGGGCACCCGGGTGGCTCATTTGGTTAAAGGTCTGACTTTAGCTCAGGCCATGATCTCACGGTTTGTGAGTTCAAACCCTCCATCGGGCTCTTCACTGACCCTGTAGAGCCTACCTGGGCTCTCTCTGAGCCAGACTGAGCCTCTCTCCCTGACCCTCTCCCACTTGGGTGCATGTGTGCTCTGTCTGTCTCTCTCTCTCTCTCTCTGTCTCTCAAAATAAAGAAACTTAAAAAAATGCTTTTAAAAAATAAAAAACAAAAACAAAACAGTTTTATTGAGATTTAACTTCCACGCCACACAATTCACCCATTTAAAGTGTATAATTCAGTAGTTTTGGTCCATATTTTATTAACTTTTTAACCAGCCCGTTTTCTTTTCTGTTTTGTTTTGTTTTTTTTTTTTTTTAGTAAAGATTTTATTTATAAGTAATCTCTATACCCAACATGGGGCTTGAATTCACAACCCCAAGATCAAGATCACACACTCCACTGACTGAGCCAGTATAGCACCGCTGGTCCATATTTTCTGATCAGAAACTTCAGTACTGTCACTGAAAAACAGAAACAAATTGCATATAGAAGACAATGATAGTAGAAATATAGAAGGCAAAGGAGAAAATGGGTCAGGGACACAAAGGAAGGAAACCAAATGCTTCCAAAGAAGAGGAACTGACTGCTTCCGGATTTCCGTACCTTTTAACCAGGACTCAAAAACCAACATGGCGGCATACCCCCAAAGGCAACCACACAGTGTAATGGTCCTGAGCGGCTGTGGAGAGTTATGGAGCAGGGGCCCAGATGGGCTGTTGTGATTGGGGCTGAGAGAGGAAAAGGCTACTGGGAGGCCACAGGAAATCTTGAACCCTGCCCTGTTGGTTCCCTGTCACTCTGCTGAGCCCTCCCCTACAGGGGAACCAGACACAGAGTAACAGTTCAGTGACCTGAACCAGGTGCCAATTTTCAACTCCGTCCTTGACTTGCTTCTCAAATTGCAACATTTAATGAGGTAAAACATCAGATTACAGAGAACTTAAAAAAAAATTTCTTTTTTTTAATGAGAATTCAGGGAAGTTTCTGGGTTAGCTGAGAAGTATGAAAGTATTTAACCTCCGTTCAGCAGACTGCCCTTTATTAACATTTTGCCTTCTACTGTTGCTCACAAAACTGCACTTTCTCAAACAAGTTCACCATTTGGTGTTTGGATCTGGTTATAGCCAGACAGTGCATATCACCGTTACAGCATACAAATCAGCCTGGAGCTTGATTTAAGGACCAGAGGACTCTTGGGGGTAAATGCGGTGGGAAGGGAGTTGCTCTGTGAGTGAAAATGTGGCTGTTCGCATGGCAGTGGATGCTGGCAACGGGCATGGGGATTATTTGCATGGAGACCCGCTCTTCGGGAAGGATGAGCCAGAATGTCTTCCCTAAATCCCACTCGAGAGCAGCTGTCTGACTTTCTACAAGGTCAACTCCTCATTTTGCTCTCTTTCCCGGGGCACATATGACAGTGACAAAATGGGTGGAATAAGAAACAAGAAGGGCCTACTCAGAGAACACACCCTTCTCCCCCACGTGCTCCTCTTTGTAAGCTACCAAAGGACAGTAAGCAGAAGACTGTATTCCCTAGTGTCACAGACTGTTAGAACACCTGCTACTCCTGCCTTCCGGTCCTCCCTTCTCCCTTCTTTCGCTCACAGCACTCTGGTTTTCTTTGGGAAACTCCCTCTCTTGCACCCTCAGACTTTTGGATGGGACTGACCTACCCCCTGGTCCCAAGGGCTGGGCACGTAAGCCAGCCCTGGCCAGTGGGCATATTCAGGCCCTCTAATTCCACTGATTCATTTATGATGGGCATATAATTCTCACCAGTCCAATCAAGTTTGGTGTTTTGTTTGTTTTGCTTTAAACGTTTTTTAAAAATCTTTATTTTTGAGAGAGAGAGAGAGTATGAGCAGGGTAGGGGCAGAGAGAGAGGGAGACACAGAATCCGAAGCAAGATCCAGGCTCAGAGCTGTGAGCACGGAGCCTGTAAGCGGGGCTCGAACCCATGAACCATGAGATCATGACCTAAGCCGAAGTCGAACGCTTTACTGCCTGAGCCACCCAGGCACCCCTGTTTGTTTTTGATCTATTGGGATAGAGAAGGCCTATTTCTGATGAAATTGCTGTGAGGATGATGTCAGGGTGCAATTCCTGGGGTCTCCACACAGAGTGAGCATGCCTGAATAGGAAAGTGTGAGGAAAAGACCAAATCATAGGAGCTTTTTTTGAACCCCTGGATCCAGCCGTTCCTGAAGCCAAATTTATCTGAATTTTTCAGTATGTGACCCCCCGCAAAAATCCAGGTTTTGGCCGAAGCTTGTTTGAGTTGGTAGTCTTTCATTTGTAACCAAAAGAGCCACGGCTGATATAGCATCTGGTTCTTTCATTCTACAAAACAAAATCAGGAAATGGCTTGCCCAAGTTTTCATAGTCAGAGATAGACCCGGATTGGCATCTAAGTCCCTTGATGTCCAGTCTAGGGCTCTTTCTAAAAGCCTTTCACAGTTGTTCCTGTTTGAGGCAGCGTATCACAGTTATTCGAGATTTGTTGAAGTCATAATAACATGAAGTTTTAGGAGACTTTGGTGGCAAGGTTCTCCTCTGACTGGCCGGGACTGGTCTCTGCCATCTGACTGTTCAGTTGAGACACTTACGATTCCTGCATCATCTCAGGGGATTCAACAAGCATGGGTCAAACACACCATCATCCTTCAACCTTTCTTTTTTTTGGGTGGGTGAAGACCAGTCCATCAAGCAAACATCCTGATACGTTGGCTGGCTGTTCAAATGTTGAAACATGTCCATCCTGGTTAGTGAGGGGCCCCTGCCCTGAGCTCCCTGAGGGCCTCATGCTGCCCCTGTCCGTCACCCTGGAACCCCATTCCCGCAGACCCCCTAGGTATCTAACTGTTACAGGGCCAATGCCTGGCCTATGGGGAGGGTCTTCAAGTTCTTTTTTTTTTTTTTTTAAGCTTATTTACTTATTTTGAGATGGGGGGAGGGGCAGAGAGAGGAGAACGAGAATCCCAAGCAGGCTCTGCACTGTCAGCACACAGCCCGACGCGGGGCTCAAACCCACCCACCGTGAGATCATGACCACAGCCGAAATCAAGAGGCAGACGCTTAACCACCTGAGCCACCCAGGTGCCCCAAGGAAGACGCTAGACCAGTGACCCAGTGAGGAATCTACAGTCTGGAAAGCCAGTCGCGCTTACCTCACTCTTTTGATCGGTATTTTTTTTTTTTTTTTTTTTTTTTGGTCAAGATTCCCAAACCAAGCTTGGAGTAGCCATTCCTCCTCACCCATCGGGGACGTTCCATGTCGCCGTGCAAATGGCCATCCAAATCCCACAGCTGGCTCACAGCGGGTCAGGGAAGCCGGAATCTTCTCTGTGCCCACCCACGAGCGTTGGCTGCTGTGCTCCCCACGGGTCCGCCAAGCCGTGCCTTCTCCCCTCCGTTCTGTCATACTCTGTGTGCTGTGCAAGGGCTGTGGAGGGACAGCAGACAGGGTGTGCTATCCAGCGGCTTCTAGTCTAAGCAGGGGAGACAGAACCCAGCTTCCAGTGGTTGTCAGGCAGGTGCTGTGTGTGGTCAAATCACTTTTTGGAGCCAGTCAAGAAGATGATAGTCTCATGCTTTCCAGATGTTTCTCTGATGATTGAAACAGCTCAGTATGGTCACAATGTTTTTTTTTTCTCATGTGTATCATTTCTGGTGAGTCACCTGATCATCGAGAGAGAAAGAGCGGGAGGTATTGCTGTTGTAATCCCTATTTAGCAGACAGGAAACTGAGTTTCAGAGAAGGAAAGTGACTTGCCCTGGGTCACTCAGCTGCAACGTGAAATGTATCTCCCTGACTGTCAACCAGAGACACCCCCTACATCAGGCCCACTCTGCAGCTCCTTGAAGGCACGGCCTGTTTCTATACCAATCTGTCCCAGCCCTGCTGCCTGCATTTTACCCAGTGCTGTGCTGGTAAATGTTTAACACCCAGCTCTCTGGGAAAAAGAAAATCCCTGATTTGCAGTGTTTGCCAATTTCTGTAGTGTAAATACTCACCGGAGCCAATTTCAAACTACCAGCGTGATATCAGCCACACGCAAAACTCCTGAACATTTAATAATCGGCTCGTATAAGCCGGTAGGAGCTGGCCCGGCATACTGCTGTTTACAGAATGCCTCACACAGAATGGAACCCAGAGATATTGATGAATGCAGCTTGTTACAATGTTCCTCCATCCATCTGAGTTCAAATTCCAAGGGGGTGGAAGAAGCCTGCCCCCAGCGTCCACGCCAGGATGGATGGGGTTTACAGGGCTTCTTCGATCCCGGAGACGGTGGTTTCTCAGAGGTCAAGTAACGCGGCTGGTCGGAGGCCTGTGGTGCTGGCGGGAAAGGAGGGAAACAGATTTGGAGGAGAAGGAGAAAGACTACGAGTAAGAGGAGAAGGAGGAGGAAAGGAGGGAGAGAGAAGACAGAGCAAGAAAGGAAGGAGGACAGGAAAGGCAGGAAAAAATGGTGGGAGGGGGGAGGAAAGGAGGAAACCCTCCTGAGGACGCCTCTGGCTGGCATTTCCACTCCAGCTCCCGGGGCGTGGGAGACGCTCAGCCACCACCACTGTCCAAGGACCCAGTCCCGCCTGGTGTCCGATCTCATCTCCCGGGGAGATCCTGCCGCCTGTGCAAGCAGAGGTTATGCCATTCATTTCTGCCTCCGTGATAGAACTGCCTCTGAGGGTGTACGGATCCGGTTTATCATTCTCGCTACAATTTTGCAAGGCAGGAAACAGGCTCAGCAGATGGAGTAAACTGTTCAAACTCAAGCGACGGGGTCAGGATTCCAACTCTGCTCTTCCATCTGCCACTTCTGAAAGGATCTGACATCTTCTGGCAAATGAATGGTCTCTGCACCCAGAGACCTCCATCCCCCTTCTTTTCGACAGTAGCCATTTTTCATTTGTCACAGGGGCCCAAAGAAGAACATTAGTGCATCAGTACAAGCGTGTGACACAGATTCTCCAAAGCCTAGAGCATGTGCCCCGGATATTAATCGACGCTGATTGGGAAATAATGAGACTCTTCATAAAAGACCCACCTTGGTTCTGCAGAGCATGCGGTAGACTGGGTGCAGGGACACAGCAGACGCACTTTTGGGTTTTGCCGTCGTAAGGATCAATACACATTATGACTCGTTGACAGCCCGGCAAGGGGATATCAGCACTCCCTTGACCGATGAGAAAACCGAGGCTCCTGGAGCTCAAGTCATCTGCTGTGGTAGTTCGGGCCTCACCCCCCAAAGAGGATCCCAAGACAAGGACTCGGGAGCAAGCAGTTTGCCTGGAAGGTGATCCCGGGAAGCTTGAGTGAGCGCACGGGGAAGTGAGAGAGGTTGCAGACTCTGCCGTGCACGACTGGGGCTCGATCCTGCTGGGGACCCTCTGAGCAAGCCTGTGCCCAGAACGATTCTGGCCCCCCAAGGACAGTGAGGCTGAGATGTCTATCTACCAACTGGTCCCTCTTTGGGGATGTCTTCTCTGGAAGGACGGAACCCACAGCCCCCTGGTTGTCCTGCTCTGTGGCACCGAGCGAGGTCCCCTGGTTCCAGGGAAAGCTTTCTGGTCACCACGCAGAGACAGAGCTTGGGTGCTCGTTGGGGGAGACTGTTGGGGTGTGAGGTCGAAGGTGACCTGCACACTCTGATGCATGCTTCTGGAAGGCCATGGTGAGAGCTGAGGGAGCCACACCAAGATTCAAACTTAGGCCTGTTGCAGGCCAGAATTCTTTTTCTTTCCGTGACCCCAAACACTTAAGACCCAAAAGGAGACAGAATCCACAGACGTTGGAGGTGCGATGGGTGGGCTAGTGAGGAAGAGCAGGGATCAAAGATGAGCTCATTGAACTCGGCGGATAGGGCTCATTGTGTGAGCGACAGGAGGCAGGTCCCAAGGGCTACCCCGATGGATGTTTGCAGGTATAATCCAGCTGCTCGAGGCACCTTCATTCTGGCCACATTTGTTTCCGTATAAAAATCCAATCTCTTTATTTTACAGCCCAAATCTCTGGGCAAGAACAATAAGGCCAATGCAAGAAGCAAGTCCACAAAAGCCCCACGGGAGGGGAATGGGCTAAGAATACAGGCCTTCCCAGGGCCACCCAAGCCTCTTTCGAAGCGCACAGAATAACAAAATACCCAAAACAAAACAAGATGAAACACACACGCACACACAAACCCAACAAAAGTCAGGGATTCTGTTTCTCAGGGCTCCTTTGCAAGTAACGGTGCTGGGACCCATTTTAAATGGAGCTGTTTGTTTAAGAGAAACAGGTGCTCTGCTCTCTTATTCACACTGTGAACAAAGCCACGTCCTGGCCTAGGCCGCTGGGACAGCCATTAGTAAGGAGGGAACAGAGGGAAGGGAAAGCCAGACCAAACTTTCAATGTTGAAAAGGTTTGGTTTTGATTTTTTTTTTTTTTAAATATCATTTCTTCTTGGCAAAACCACTGGATTGAGATCTGACTGGACTCTGTGTCCAAGTCAAAACAGGGAGACTCGAAATCTTAGGCAAGGCAAAGAGCAGATAGAGCAGATCCCATGACCACCTTGCCCCATCCTGGCCGCCCCTTTGTCATCTGCCCTCACCTGTCCTCCCAGGTTGGCATTTTGAGCGCTGGGCCTGGGGAGTCTAGCTGGGAAGGAC
This sequence comes from Panthera pardus, assembly GCF_024362965.1. NCBI lineage: Eukaryota > Metazoa > Chordata > Mammalia > Carnivora > Felidae > Panthera > Panthera pardus. The sequence goes on along the minus strand of NW_026526788.1, from coordinate 69,262,845 downwards.
CTCCGGGACCACTCCAGGGACCAGTCCCCTTGTCTCGTTTGAAGAAGCAGAAAACAGGCCAAAAGACCTGGCATCTCCTGGCTTCTCAGGAGGGAAGGGGCTGGCCAGATAAACCACTTCAGGCACGCCCAAGCCATGATATGTGTACCCCCAGCGTGGTGTCTTCTTATGAGAGCCAGACGCAAGAAGGGTTTGTCCTTAGCCAGAGACAGACCCAGCTTCCAATCCCAGCTGCTTGTTAACCGTGTGACCTGGGGCAAGCCCCCTTTTTCTCTCTGAGTTCCGGTTTTCTCATCTGTAAACTGGAGATGACAGTACCCACCTCACAGGATCGTTGTGAGGTCGACACAAGAAGATGGGAATCGGACAGTGGTTTACAACTAAGGCGATCTCAGGATCCCCCTGCACACTTAAAAATTATTGAGCACGCTGTTGAAAAACAAAATCCAACTGAGCAAATTCTGAAGATCATGTTGGCTTTATTCAACGATTCACGAATAGGGCAGCCTCCCAACTAGAAGATGGAAAGGAGCTCCACGGAGCTGTACAACGTGAGCGATGTTTACAGGCAGAAGGCCGTGCAGACAGGAAGTTATACCAGCAGACAGTGGATTGGTTGTGGTAGGAGCACCTTCCTGTAGGGGCTGGAAGGGGTCTCTCAGGCAGATTACCTCACCAGTGCTGTCCAGGTGATTTCTGACTGATTTGTTTAAGATTCCATTTTCTGGGAGAGGCCGGAACTAGAAGTTAGATCTTGGTTTGGTGATGTGGGGCTTAGCCTAAGTGACTCCATTTTGTGGCCTATTGTCTTGTTTTTAACAACCCCAAGGAGCTCACTTTTGAGCATTCTAGAAAATACACTCCGTGGGCCATTGGAGTGATGACATCAACATGCATCATGTATCTTCTGGAAAATTCTATCGTCTGCTTAAGAGAGAATGAGGGTAAAAAAAAAAAAAAGCAAATAATTAGTGCTTTAGTAAAATTAAAAAGATATCCTGAAGTAGTTTTGACTTCACAGATGCCCTGGAAGTGTCTCTGGGGACATTCTAGTGCCTGTTAAGAACGCAACGTAACGCGCAGGTCATGGTAGATGTTCCATGCACAGTGCCAAGGGCCAGTGTTTACGGTCCAGGGACTTGGCACTTTTGGCTGGCAGCACAGGACAGGTGTGCAGGCCTCTCTAACTTGGAGCTGGTGGGTAAACACCACCTGTAGTGCTTCTGGCTCGAGGCTCACTGTCTGGGCTGAGTTCTTCCAGGCAGGGCCTATAGGGAAAAGCCAGCAGGACGTCAAGGGGCCACGAAAACAGGCTGGAGGTATTCGTGGGCTGGGCTGGGGAAGCTACTTTATCATTTATCGTGACCTGAGCCAAAGTCTGATGCTTAACCGACTCAGCCACCCAGGCTCCCCAAGGCTACTTTTGAACCCCTGTTGCTACTCGGACAGAATGAGCCACGCGGTGTAGGCTGGTGCATTTGCGTCAAGTAGAGCAAGCCAGAAAAAGAGGCAGCCCGCCGGCCTCCGAGGGCTCCCTCTTGAATCTTGCTGCCTGATCTGGAGAGCAGAGATTTCGTCTCAACGGCTCGAGCCTCAGTTTCCTCTCGCGTGAAACAGGGACAGTGTTTGCCGCGACAATTAAATGACCTGTGTGAGAAGGCCTAGTTGTGCAAAGGGATGGGGATATTATCAATCCACCATGTTTATTGAGAAGGTCCCTCTCCATTGGCCGAATCCAACACGTCACTTTCGTTGACTTCATGAGGATCGCTGCATTTGTACACTTGGTTCTGGGTTTGAGAAAGCAGGGGCAGGATGTATGGTGCTGGCCCTGAGCTTGTCCCGGTCCTTTGTGGGGAAGGGTCTTGCGTGGTTTTCCGCAGCCATGGCGGCTCAGCCTGCTGTGTTCGTGACCGGTCTATAAAAGCGGGGCCATTTGCTTCCCTTGCCCTTCATCTCTGGCTCCCAGGAAGAGCTCAGCCACGCCAATGCCGAGTCCACAGATCTGGGGGCCTCCTCTGCTCTTACCTGCTTCTCTGGTTTCTTCTTCCTGGGTCCTCCAGTTGCCATCTGTCAAGTGACTCGATGGCCTCCAAGAGCCAAGGGTCTCCTGGACCTGCTGGGCATGGGAGGTGCTGTGCGCTCAGCAGCATAAGGAAAGGGCCCTGTCCCCAGTGTCCCCAGTGTAGTCGCCAACACTTAGTATGCGAGGAGGGGAGGGGCCGTGAGGAAGGAAATGAGCAAGAGAAGCGAGACAATGAAGGCCGACCCCTGACTCCTGGACACCCTGGGCTGATGTTGATGAAATTCACCACCACCTCTGCCACAAGCTCGAGTTTTATGAAGCATCGGGCTGTGCTTCTGCACGTCCCAGGGGTCAGCACCTTTTGCTGCAAAGGGCTAGAGAATAAATATTTGAGGCTTTGGGGGCCATACGATCTCTGCGGCAACTTCTCAACTCTGCCCGTGGAGCATGAAAACAGCCATCAAATGTAAGTAGTTAAGTGGACGTGACTTTTTTTTCAATATAACATGATTTAAAAAAACCAGGCAATGGGGCGCCTGGGTGGCTCAGTCGGTTAAGCGTCCGACTTCAGCTCAGGGCATGATCTCACAGTCCGTGAGTTTGAGCGGGCTCTGTGCTGACAGCTCAGAGCCCGGGGCCTGCTTCAGATTCTGTGTCTCCCTCTCTCTGCCCCTCCCCCGTTTATGCTCTGTCTTTCTCTGTCTCAAAAATAAGCATTAAAAAAAATTTTCAAAAAACAAACGAACAGGCGGCAGCTGGATTTGGCCCATAGGCCATATTTTGCTGACCTTTGACAAGTCCCGTGTCTTATCCTGGCATCGGCTCTGTGGAAGCACTTTCGTTGATTCCATATATACCCGAGCAAGCTGGCTCAGAAAAGTTGAGGAGCTCGTGCAAAGTCACACAGCCAGGTGACGACCGAGTCAGAATGGACACCCAGATTTGATTCTAAAGCCAATGCTTCTGATACCTCGACTTGATTGAGCAGCCCTTGGTGGTTCCGTGAGGTCCCGTGGATGGACGGTCCTCCACATCTGAGGTGAGAGATGCTGGGGTCCGGGTTTGCTTGCCCTGGGCCTCCAGAGGGAAGGCTGAAGGCCTTCACCTACTGCCACCAGAAACCACTGTCTTCCCCCGAAGGACATGGCCACAGCTGGGGTGACAGCTCTTGCATGGCCAGCATGACTTGGCTGGAACCGGTCTTGGCATCAGCACCCTGACGCCCTGTTAAACTTTTGACTTTCCAAATTAGAGAAGTTGAAAGTTCTGCCACGGCCCTTGTTTTTTTGTCTTTTTTTTTTTTTTTGAGGGAGACATTTTTTTGTTGTTAATTATTTACCAGAAATGGGTCTCTCTTCCTCTCTCTCTGCCTCTGTCTCTCCCTCGCTCCCTCCCTTCCCCCCTCCTGGAATTATCTTTCCTTCAGTTCTCCCCCTCCTACTACCATTTAACACCGTGTTAAGAGGCATTCAGGGGCTTCTCTTCCCAGACAAAGGGAGGGCGAAGTGTGCTTGGGGAGAGAGGTGGGGGCTCCTGAAAGCCGTTCTCTGCAGAAGTTGCCTCCTATTGGCCCAGCCCAGCTACCCTTGCATCTGATGTATAATTTAGCAATCCGTTTCCTCCCACCCAGCCCCATCTGTTATCTCTGCGTATTTATCGACTTCTTCACCCAAGGAGCTGCCTGGGATAAGGGCAGGGAAGGCTTGCAACCCCATTGTCAGAGAAGTTAAACATTAAGTTGGGCTCAAAGTTTGCTCCCTACCCCCACGTCCCTTAAATTCCGCCCTTAAATTCCCTTTTGGCCACACCTCCTGGCCAAACCATGAGGTGCTAATGACCTGATTTACATCTGTGTAAATCTGAGCTGGGGCCCTAATGAGGCCAGAAATGAATGGCACCGCCCAGGCCCGCTGGCCGGGCCAATCTGTCGAGACACCGTGGAGCGGAAATCCAGCTGTGGCTTGCCCAACACAAATCCTGGCTGAGGCACACAATACTGAAGTCCAGGTCCAAATCCCTGTCGCCAGGGCCGAGGCAGCGAGGAAAGAGTTAAGTGAGAGGAGAGGTGACCCAGTGCGGGACCCATCCCTTTGCTTCCACTCCCGGGGTACAGCGCCTAGCAGAATTGATCGCATCAGTGAAGCACCTTTCCCCCAAGCTGGCAATGACAGTGAATTTCCGTCTTGTCCCTCTCGCAGCTTCCTTACTCTCGGGGGGGGGGGGGGGGGGGGGGGGGCGGACCTTGAGAAAGTCCCTCTACCTCCCTAAGCCTGGTCTCCTCACCTGTAAGTAGGAGCAGACGGTGGTTCTATCTCTGTGTTGGGAAGGTTTCGTGGGCCAGTACAGGTGGGCTCTTTGTAAGAGCCTGGCTCACAGATGTGGAATTACTTTATGCATCTCTTTCTTATTTTTTAAAAATTTATTTATTTATTATTTTTTTATTTTTTTTATTTTTTTTTTATTTTTGGGACAGAGAGAGACAGAGCATGAACGGGGGAGGGGCAGAGAGAGAGGGAGACACAGAATCGGAAACAGGCTCCAGGCTCCGAGCCATCAGCCCAGAGCCTGACGCGGGGCTCGAACTCACGGACCGCGAGATCGTGACCTGGCTGAAGTCGGACGCTTAACCGACTGCGCCACCCAGGCGCCCCTATTTATTTATTTTTTAAGAGAGATAGAGAGAGAGAGAGTGAGAGTGAGAGTGAGCAGGGGAGGGGTAGAGAGAGAGGGGGACAGAGAATACGAAGCAGTCTCTGTGCTGATAGCCGAGACCCCAATGCCGGGCTCGAACTCACGAACTGTGAGATCATGACCTGAGCTGAAGTCAGATGCTCAACCGACTGAGCCACCCAGGCGCCCCACTTTATGCGTTTATTTCTAAGTGGTTGGTATTGAAGGCAAGTAGAGGTGGAGGGATGGCGGGGAAAGATAAGAGTTTGGGAGAAAAGGGACTTGAGAATTTGGAGAAACCCTTCAGGCCAGTGCAGGGCTGCTGTCATTAGATGTTCTCCTGGGGCACGCGCTAGGCCTAACCTCGAGGAGCTCAGTTGTGTCACCTGCAAAACAAGGGTGTGGGGGATGCTGGGCGTCCTGCCTGGGGGTTTGAGGTGAGGTGAAGAGTGTGACAGAGCTTTGGAACCCACAGTCCCTTTACAGATGCCAGGGGTCGTTGAGGGCATAAAGGTACGTGGATGGCAACGCGTTCCGAGAATAACAAGGGTGCTGGTGATGATAACGGCACATGTGACAAGGTCTCTAGGGGTACGGCTGCACCCTCAACTTCTTCCCCTGGGCAAACACGCACGAGGGACTCAGGACACGACTGCACACATATAGTTGAACCAATTCTGTGTGATGGGTCAGCCTTGCCCGTAGGGCCAGAGAAGCGGCCACACAGAAGCATGTGCAGACCTTGCTCTGGTCCCCGAGCAGAACGCTGCTCCTCCCCGGTGCCCAGCGGAGCGCCTGGTGCCCTGCAGGTGCTCAGTCAATATCGATGGGTTGACTGAATCAATGAACGAATGAATGAGGCATATTTGCTGTTATCAGTTCAGGCCCCCACCAGCATCCCGTCACACATTTTCATAGAACAATGGCGCTTTCTTCTCACCTGCCTACCTTTCTCTTGAATGTATATACTTTTAGTCACTCTCGGGGAACACGGTGGTTAATGCAGCTGATTGATTGGATGATCTTTTATTTTGCTCTTTCTTCTGTGAGTGGAAGCCAAACTGCTGAAAAGAATGATCAAAATAAAATGTATAGCTTGTTACAACGTGCTCTGAAGAGCAGCCATGAGAATTAGCTGTCCGTGTGCCCCGAGAATTCTGAATGAATTCCTTGATTTTTACCTTTTATTTTAAAAATGGTATATACATGAAATATATAGATTTGTAAAATATAGAGTGGGAAACATGGGGGTGGATATATCTTCTCGAGCTAGTGTTTTGATTTTCTTCAGATAAATACTCAGACGTGGACTTACTGCATTGCAAGGGAGTTCTATTTTTGATTTTTTGAGGAACTTCTGTAGTGTTTTCCATGGCGACTGCACCGATTTACATCCCCACCAACAGTGCATAGGGTTTCCTTTTCTCCAGATCCTTGCCAACACTTGTTATTTCTCGACTTTTTCATACTAGCCATTGTACCAAGGGTGAGGTGATATTCCATCCAGTGTGGCTTTGCTTTGCATTTCCCTGATGGTTAGTGACGCTGAGCACCTTTTCAGGTACCTGTTGATCATCTGTGTCTTTCTTTGGGAAAATGTCTATTCAGATCCTCTGCCCATTTTAAAATCAGATCTTTTTTTTTTTTTTTTTTTTTGCTACTGAGTTACATGAGTTATTTATATATTTGGGATGTTAGCTCCTAATCACATACATGGTTTACAAACATTTCATCTCATTCAGTAGGTTACGGTTTTGCTTCTTTCCTCCACAGAAAAATTATATTCATTCATTTTTGCCAATTTTTGTGATGGTTTTAAAAATGGCCACCAATACTTTGACCTTCCTTTCATTGTCTCTACCTTTTGGATCTGGGCAGCTGGTGACTGTTTTGCCCAGAAGCCCAGGCCGTAAGGGAAGTCCGCAGACGTGCTCCAGTCGGCACAATCCCAGGTCGGCCTAAACTTCAATCATCACAGTTGAGACGTCAGATGTGTGAATGACAAAGCCCCAGACCTGTTCCAGTCACCCCGGCCTAGTCTTCTAGCTGAATCCCAAGTAGTGTGGAGAGAGGACAGACCATCCCTGCTGTGCCTGCTGAATGCCTGACCACGGTCTCTGTGAGTATAACAAAACGGTGTGGTTTCACTGGGCTATGGTAGGTACTACGGTTGGGGTGATTTGCGATAGTAGCTTGCCTGTCTTCTACTCTAAGATATAAACTCTCTGAGGGCAGAATCTCTGTCTGGTTTTGCTGGCTACTCCATCAGATCTGGGACTAGAAGTGTTCTAGTGTCCTCGAGGTTAGGCCTAGTCCAGATCTGGGACTAGATGCCTAAGGCACAACATGGAAGTGTTCACTTTCTGGGTACTTGGAGGGCAGGGTAAGCTCCTGAGAATGAGTGCCTCCTTCAATTTAGTGCCTTTGGTGCCCTTCTTGTGGCCACCTCAGGGTTGATCCTCATCTCTGGAGACTAGCAGAGTGCCTGGCCCACAGTAGGCACAGTAGACAAATATTGAATGGATGAATGATGAATGGATGGATGGATGAATGAATGGATGAATGGACCGCAGTGAATGAATGAATGAAATGGATCCTGATGAATGAATGAATGCAATGGACCCCAATGAATGAATGAATGAATGGATGAAATGGACCCTAATGAATGAATGAACGAATGAATGAAATGGATCCTGATGAATGAATGAATGAAATGGACCCTGATGAATGAATGAGTGAATGAATGAATGAAATGGACCCTGAAACGATATCCTCCTTAGAGCCATAATGGAAACAGTAACTACTCTATTTGGAATCAGATGGACATGGGTTTGAATCCTAGCGTTGCTGCTCGTTAGCTGTGGCATCTTGAGCAAGTTGCTTAGCTTTCCTGAGCCTGCGGGTACTAACACCTTCCCGGAGGGTTAATGTGAAGGGTAAATGAGAGAACATGAATGTACAGTGTCTGGCGTGTGTGGGCACTCAGTATATGGCATTTCCCTTCTGCTTCCCCCTCTTGCCTTAAAGTAGGGCAACAACACAGTATTTTCATGAAACCACACCATGGGAACTCTGCTCTGCCACATTCCTAGGCCGCAAAGAGTCATGGTTTTAGGAAACCCTGATTTTGCCACATTAGGAGGTTTGTTTTCATTTGCTTGCATTTTTTTTTTTTCGCTGAAATAAGCATAGTAGTTAACATCACAGGGGTAGGAGAGATAGCTAGGTTTGAGTTAAAATCCTAGCTCCAACTTTTATGCAACTTGCCTACAGTCAGTTAACCGGGACCTCAGGCTCCTCACGTCGCAGCCTCAAGTAAGTAAAATTCTAGTGGCTTAACAAAATAGAAATTTACTTGACAGTTATATCATAGTCCAATGCAGGAATATTCGACGGGTGGCCTTTCACCTGGCGCATGCTTCGCTAACCCAAGCTCTTTCCACTTTTTGGTTCTACCGTCCTTTAGGCCTTGAGATGATTGGCGGGATCCTCTGTATGCACCGTCAGAAGAGAAGACAGAGCGTTGCAGGACAGGGTTTTAGAAGTGTGGTCTAGAAGTGCCCATGCGACCCTCTCTTGCATTCCACTGGGCAGAACCTAGTCACGTGGTTACCCCCCACTGCCAGGGTATCTGGGAAATGTGGTCTAGCTGGGTGCCCGGGAGGTACAGGAAAATCCATAGCAATTTCTACAGCATCTCCATAGTTAAATGAAACAAATGTCTAAGGGGGTTGTCAGGAGATTCAAATAGGACAATACACGTAGAGCGTTTAGTCCAGATCCTGCCCCAGAATAAGTGCCCATAAATGGCCACTGTTTGGGTCACCATTCACGGGCAGCAGTGCCGTTATTGACTGTGCACCAGAACCTGGTAGAAATACACCACCAGAGTGTGCTGGGTTAACTTTGCTTCCTGGAGCTGGGGGAAGATACCTTCTTTCATTATCGGTAAACACTGAGCGCATCCTAGGCTGGGGTCCACGGGAGATGAAAATAAACAAAAACTGATCCTTGTGCTCAGAAAGCTGATTCTCACTTAGCATCGGTGATGGATTTGGGCTCAGTGCTCAGAATACACGTAAAAGGTGTTAAGTGTCCAGGAGGAAATAATGACTTCACTTCGGCCACAGGGATGGGAGAAGCCATTCGGGGGATTCGCTATTTGGGTTACACATTGAAGGTTTCCAGAGGGTGGGATGACAAGAAGAGGCGTTCTAAGGGAAGGGTCCAGAGTGAGAAAGACATGGAGAAAAAAAAGATCAGAGACAGTTTGGGGACAGCAGACGATTCAGGTGGTGGCAACATGGTGTGTGGATATTGGTGAGAAGTAATGTGGTTATGACAGGTGGGACCGGACACAGTAGGCATGTGTGCCATGATGAGCATTGCTGGCTGTGTACCTTAGGCAATGGGGAGCTATCAGTAGTTTAAGGTTCACAGCTATGTGGTTGTGATTATGCCACGGGGCAAAATTTCTCACAGCTATCAGTTAGTCCCTATCACGTCTCTGAGAGCTGGGTGAGACAGGTATTGTATTTTCATTTCCAGATGCAAAAAAACCAGACCAAAAACTGCCAGGTCCACTGTTAGAGAGTTAGTAAATAATTTCATCTGTAAAGCCAGTGGGTTGGACAAGAGGTTCTTTAACATCCTCCCATTCTGTATCAGTCAGATCTTTAGTCAGCAATGCTGCGTAACAAATGGCTCCTAAGTCGCAGGAGCTTACAAACAAATATGCATATTTCTAGCACGTGGTTATATGAGTTGGCCCAAGTAGCTTGCTTCAGGCTGTGCTTTGACTGGGCTTAGCTCCAGGCACTGGGTTAGATCTAGGTTTGCCCCATGTGTCTCTTATCCTCCTTGGACCAGTGGCTTCTCAGGGTATGATCGTTTCATTGGCACACAGCAGAAACAAAAGATGGCAAGCCAGAGGCACATACGCATTTAGTCCTATTGGTGCTAGGCCTGCATTAGCTAAATCAATGGTTCAGCCCAACCTGAAGGGGCAGAGGAGTAATGTGCTCCCTGTGAAACCAAAGAAGGGAGATTATAATTCTACAGGAGGGAGAGAGAGAAGAATTGGGGAAGATAATCTTATTGACCACTCGCATCGTTAGTGCTCGGAGATTCTTTAAAAAAAAAATTTTTTTTTTAACGTTTATTTATTTTTGAGACAGAGAGAGACAGAGCATGAACGGGGGAGGGTCAGAGAGAGGGAGACACAGAATCTGAAACAGGCTCCAGGCTCTGAGCTGTCAGCACAGAGCCCGACGCGGGGCTCGAACTCACGGACCGCGAGATCATGACCTGAGCCGAAGTCAGACGCTTAACCGACCGAGCCACCCAGGCGCCCCAAGTGCTCGGTGATTCTAAGTGGGAGAGGCCATCATGCCGCCACGCAGCTCAGGAACTGGAAATAATACAGAACGAACTGCTGTCTACAAGTGGATATGTGGTAGGTTCCCATTACGCACATTTAAGTTATAAGAACTCAGCAACACACACAGAGTGCCAGAAAGTGTGCAATGTCAGTGGCGTAGCTGATTGCTTCTTCCTGGGTGAGCCCGTGCTCCCTGGGTCAGAGGCCGCCCACAGTGCGAGCATCTCACCACACTGAAGGTGGGGGCCAGCAATTTTGTGCAACCTGGCCCTTATATGCCCCTGAAGAAACAGCGATCTGTTCCCGCAGGAGGAAAGGAGGAAAAGGAGATTGTGCTGGGTTTACTGAAACAAAGCACTACTGGAAACTATGAAGATGATTTCAGGGATTTTCATGGTGACAAAGATCACAGGGGAAGCCTTGCTGTGTGCTGGGATCTGGGCAGAAGCTGGCAGTTTATCCCACTCCCCCCCTTCCCCAAATCAGCTAAAATGAGGAATATTTATAAAACAACACGTATACATATACACTAAACAGTTTTTTAAATTCAAACATGACAAATGTCCAGTTTCTTTGCCAATCTTTTTTTTTTAATGTTTATTTATTTTTGACAGAGAGAGAGAGGGACAGAGCATGAGAGGGGGAGGGGCAGAGAGAGAGGGAGACGCAGAATCCGAAGCAGGTTCCAGGCTCCCAGCTGTCAGCACAGAGCTCGACGTGGGGCTCGAACTCACAGACCGCGAGATCATGACCTGAGCCGAAGTCGGACGCTCAACCGACTGAGCCATCCAGGCGCCCCTCTTTGCCCATCTTTTGATGTAGAGCCGAGGTTTTGTGAGTGTTTGGGTCTGTTCTTTCCAGTTCCAGCTTCTCCATCTTCCCCAAGCCAGTGGCACATCACTTCTAATTTCTTCTTGTGTTTTTTTTTCTTCTTGAAGTGAAGCAAAACCTTACAGCCACTTGCAGAACAATCAGAATGCAAGACTCCTCAAGAACGGTTACGTTTCCTTTCCCCTAATCTTTTATATTGTTTTACTTGCACTAGTTTTCTTCTCGATTTTTTTTAAAGTTTGTTTATTTTGAGAGAGCAAGCAAGAGAGAGAGAGCACACGCACAAGCAGAGGCGGGGCAGAGAGAGAGAGGGAAAGAGAGAATCCCTAGCAGGCTTCATGCTGTCAGCACAGAGCCCAAGGTGGGGCTCGATCTCACGAGATCGAGATCTTGATCTTGTGAGATCGTTTTTTAATTTTTTCTTAACATTTATTTATTTTTGAGACAGAGAGACACAGAGCATGAGCAGGGGAGGGTCAGCGAGAGGGAGACACAGAATCTGAAACAGGCTCCAGGCTCTGAGCTGTCAGCACAGAGCCCGACGCGGGGCTTGAACTCACGTACCGCGAGATCATGACCTGAGCCAAAGTCGGCCGCTTAACCGACTGAGCCACCTAGGCGCCCCAACATTTATTTATTTTTGAGACAGAGAGAGACAGAGCATGAATGGGGGAGGGGCAGAGAGAGAGGGAGACACAGAATCCGAAGCAGGCTCCAGGCTCTGATCAGTCAGCACAGAGCCCGACGCGGGGCTCGAACTCATGGACTGCAAGATCGTGACCTGAGCTGAAGTCGGATGCTTAACTGACTGAGCCACCCAGGCGCCCCAATCTTGTGAGCTCTTGACCTGAGCTGAAATCAAGAGTCAGACACTTAACTGACTGAGCCACTCGGGCACCTTTTTCTTCTCAATTTTATGGAATGATAATTTACATGTAATAAATTGCCTCTAGTTACAGCACACACTTCAATGAGTTTTAACAACAGTTGCATGCGGTTTTCTACAGCTGTGAAAACACCATCAAACTACAATGCATTTCCATCACCCCATAAGATGCCTTAATTTCAAGATTTTTTTTTTAGTAAACTTGCCTTTATCTTTCCAAAGCTTTTTTTTTTTTTAATTTTCATAGAAACCACAAGGCTCTTTTCTTACTTCTCTTGATTACCATCCTTTTTTTTCCTTTTTTTAAGTAGGTTTCACATCCTGTGCGGAGTCCAAAGCAGCGCATGAACTCACGACCCTGAGATCAAGACCTGAGCTGAGATCAAGAGTCGGATGCTCAGCTGACTGACCCGCCCAGGTGCCCCAAGATTACCATATTTTGTAATTAAACAGGGTGATTGCAATGTAGTGGCTGAAATAGGTTTGGGTACAAACCAGGGGGACTCGTGATAATATTAGTCAGCCGGGGAAGCTCATGTGTATGGATGCCCTAGAGGGTAGCCTGGTCATCCTGAGCATTCAAAGGGCCGCAGGCACATGTATCCAGGGATGCAACATTCTACAGAGGACAGAAAGAGTAGCCAATGGATCAGAGGCAGTTAGGGAGGCTGGCTGGGAAGTCTCTCCTTGGTGCTGCCACATACAGTTGTCCAGTTTGCACACTGCACAAGATGCCAGCTTATGGGGTGAATGGGAGCTAAAATCCTGCTCGAGCTTCTTTTCCCCCAAGGCTTGTGCTCTGCTGCAGATTCTTCTGTCCAGAGGAGGCATCTTTCTTCTAGTTCAGAAAGGGAGGAGGCACCTTTTTCTAATTTGTGCCAAAGCCCTTATAGAGGCTTGCAGCTGTTCTGCTGCCCTCCGTCAATGACCTTGACTTTAACATTAATCTTAGAACCTGGCCAGCAAACAAGATAAGACTTCACTGTATCGTCATGGTTGTCATCCTAATATCACAGTGCACGGGGGACCTCAATGTCACTTCACGTTCTCACAATGACCCATCACAAATCCCATGGAGTGTTTAGGTTTCTGGAGTTACCCTTTTGGAGCGGTGACTTTCCTAGCTCAGGTCAGGCTACTGCCTGATCTGGGGACTCTCTGGGCCCCTGGCTCTCTTCTCATGGGGGCTGCAAGCTCTGTAACAGAATGCTGCAGTCTTCTGGGAAATTTGATGGACCCTAGGATATTCTGCAAGGTTCAGCCCCAGATCAAGGTCTCCTCATCATAACCCCGTTGTCTCCATAAACCTGCTACATCCTTTTTTTTTTTTAAACCTTTTTTTTTTTTTTTGTGCTTCATATTTATTTCCAGCTTCTGGACTGGAATGTTTTCCGAACCTAGCATCTCATCTGCATCGTGGAGAAGAAAAGAAGAGAGGCCAAAAATCTGGCCCTAATCTCCTGTGTTGGGGCAATTTCTTCATTTAAGTGTTAGCTAGAATTTCTTCGGGTAACCTAATTCATATTGCCTTAAGCAATATGAGGGAACTAATGATCGGCTCAGGTAATCGGAAGACCAAGTATTAGCTTCAGACACAGCTGGATCCAGGGGCTCAAGTGATGTCAGCAGGACCCAATTCTCTTCCCTGTGCTTTCCTCTGGGTTGCTTCTTCTCAGGTAGGCTCTTTCCCCCTCGTGGAAAGGGACTGACCGTCAGCAGTGTAAGACCTTCTGCTTAAAACCCCAGTGGGAAACTGCACCTGTCTTTTCGAAGGGTTCTGAAAACTAAATCGCGAGAAGGGCTCTGATTGGCCAGTTTGGGTCATGTGTTTCATTCCTGGGCAAGGATAGGGTAGCCCCATCTGAACGGACTGAACGGGATTATTACAGAACGGGATTGGGGTTGCCCCTAAAAGAGATAGTCTGAGAGGAACAATAATGTCCACTGCCCTCACAATACATATGTGCACATGTATGCACACACACACACACACACACACACACACACAGAGGCACACACACACGGAGACACACACATACACACTTTTGTACATACACTATGCTTAGCCAGGAGATTTTAAGCTCTTGAATGTACCCAAACATTCACATTAATTGGGATTATTCATTGTATTGACTGCAAACAAACGTCTCGCCCTTTTATGGACCAGCCCCAGCAGGAAAGATGAGCTCTGCCATTTGAAACATCCAACTGTTACCTTCTTTCGGAAATCAAAAGGCGAATTACCTTCCTTTTATTAATCATCTCTTTTCTTACAAGATTTCACCTTTTGTTTTTCTGCACTTTACATGGAGAAGGTGTGTTTTTATGCTGTGCGTAGATCTTGGCGGTTAATGGAACCCTTTGATTTTTAAGTAAGAGTGAGTCCTGTATGTGCCAAGGAGGCTCCAATAGGCTGGGGACGGTACCTTTAGGTTCATGCCTTCCCCCAGCGCTGGATCGGAGGGATTGGACTGAAACTTTAAACATTTTGAGCAATACCTAGAATATGTATAATTTATAAGCCACACACCGTTGGCTGTCAAATAGGCGATTGATCTGACTCGAATCTTGTTAATTATCTTCCACATACATTACGCCTTAACAGATCTTCAGTATACTGTGTATCAATATTAATAAGATTATAAAACACTATTGATAATTAGGAACAGAAGACACCGGGCCTTTGATTCTAGCTGTTACAAATGCCCCTGCCTCTCTCTAGCAGAGAAAGCGGCCACTTTCCATTTAATAATATCAGATCAGAACATCCAGGTCCTAAAGTGGGTTATTAGGAGGCAGCTAAGGTTTGCACCAGGATGCGAGGGGCTATTTGAAAATGGGTATGGGACCATCACTGGTGTGTGAGAAATTTGTGTCTCCTCTCACAGGGTGGGAGGAGTTTAAGGGGGAACTGTGTCCTCTTTGATCAGCCAAATTCCTCATTTTCTTTGTGCGGACAAATCAGATTGGTTCGGTTTTGCAGGATTTTCACCAGGATGGCATTTTATCTTGGTTTCTTTAGTTGGATGAAAGGGGCCCCATTGGGAAGACAGAGAAGATGCTGGTGAAGTTCAAGGCGAATTTTAAGCCCATCCCGTTTTGGATAGCACTTTATTTTCTATTTTCTCTCTTCGGAAGATCCTCATCTTTTATGTTTTCGTTGGGTTCACATACTCATTAACATCAAACAGGCAGATCTGCCACCAACTAGGAAAACGCGAGCAATTTCACATATAAATAGAAAGACTGAAGCTCAGGTGCTGGGGCCAGGGGTCCTTCCCCCCCCTACCCCCCCCCCCCCCCCCGGTGGAGGGTGGGGGGGTCTCTCACCTGGCATGCAAGAGGCTGGAGGCAAGGATGCAGAAGGGACACAGGGAGGGCCTCATAACAGCCTGTCCTAATGTGTGTGACCAGAGAGTTGTGATTCCCAGGCCTGGGTGTGCATAAGAATCACTGGGGGTGTTTCTTACATGCTCATAATCTCTGGGCATCTGCATGTTCAATAAACTCCCCCGTGATTCTGAAACTAAATGGGACTTTAATCCAGGGAGTTTTACCATTTAGGATTCTTTCGCTTGCAAATGATGGAAAACTCTATCCAAACTGTTTTAATAAAAGAATGGCAGTTCACTGGCTCTTATCACAGTCAGGAAATAATCTGGCTTCTGATGGAGCCAGAGACACAGCTTAGACGGTATTTCCATTTCTCAGCTCTTCAGCTCTCTGGTTTAGTTCCATTCTCAGGCAAAGTCTATCACAAGATCACAAGACAGCCGCTGTGGGTTCTGACCTCCTACCCTCTAACCCCACCATTAGAGGCTCTCTGTGTCTGTTCCATAAAGCTCCAGAAAGAAGCCAAGCTTCTCTCTGTTATGGGGTCCCAGGAACTCGTCATGTCTCTGGCTCTGAGACTCTTACCTGTGCATACCTGAACCAATTATTATGACTGGGGGTGTGGGTTAGGCTTATTAGGCTGAAACCCCTTAACCTGTGGGTGAATTCAGCTTACCCTACACACACAGCCGAGAGTGGAGGGGAGCTGCATTTCCAAAAGAATGTTAGGTATGCTTCCCAGGAGGAGAGAAAATCGATCCTGCAAAGTCAAGCACGGAGGTCCAACCTCCACATCTTCCAAGTGCCACTGGCATGCCCCAAAGTTGCCCATTTGACTTGCATTTCATCTTCTGGAAGCTTCTGCTTGAATAATTGTAGTCTCAGAGAGCTCCCTGCTTATACCCTCTGCCCCTTTAATCTTCCAACAATGCCCTAGAATAAGGCATTCAGAGCTCCATCTTAAAGATGCATAGAGCATCATTCAAAATGGTCCCTCCACATTTATCCACTTGGGCTATTCAGCACTTGGGACCCAACTGTCAGAGTTACGTACTCTCATAACCCTAGCTGGACACTCTCACTTATTGGAAGGCATAAAGAGAAGCGTGTCTCTACATATTTTGTGAATTTATCCACTTGGACAACTCTCAAGGACCACTCAGTGGACATGATTGTCAAGAAACAATCTTCCAGCAATCAAATTAGTTTTTTTTCAAACAATGATAAAAAACCCACTATGTTCTAGCGTCAGAGATGTGTTTATTTATTGCTTTCTCCCAAAGAGAGACTTAAGGTGATTTGCAAATATATACAATTATTATATATATATGTGTGTGTGTATATATGTATGTATATATATATATAAACACACACACACACACACACACACACACACACACACACACATATAGTAAGATCTTGGTTTGTGAGCATAATTCATTCCAGAAACATGCTTGTAATCCAAAGCACTTGTATATCAGAGCGAATTTCAAGAATAATTGGCTCAGTTGTGGTCATGTGACATTCGCTGTCATGTACTACTCGTGTTGCAGGATATCGCTCGTTTATCAAGTTAAAATGTATTGGAAATGTTTGCTCATCTTGAGGAATACTTGCAGAACAATTACTTGCAATTCAAGGTTTTACTGTATATATATATATATATATATATATATATATATATATATATATAAATATATATTTAATAAAATGAAACACAGATAAAGGCATGGGAGCAAGAGAAAAGAGAAATAAGATATAATAACGAGAGGCAAATTTTTCATGTTGTAAGAATCAGCAATGTCACTACAGGCAGTTTTCGATGTAAACTTCCTGGTGACCAAAGCAAAGAGGTAACCATGCTGAGTTACAAGACTCACCTCGTCACGGAAAAGGATGAAGACTCATCAAGGAGAAGTTAAGGACTCAGGTAGCCCAAGACTAAGTTTGGGTGCTCTCTCATCCTAGCTTTATGGCTCGGGACACCCTATCTACCAGCTGTCGGCCTCAGTTTCCTCACCTGAAAGATGAGGTTAATATTCTAGGAGGCCATACTGGCGTAAATGAATAAGTAAATAAGGAAAAGGAGAGGAAGAAGGATCTTCCTTGGAGTAGGATTCATATCCTCAGTATCGAAGGAGATACATAAATAATCGTTTTTGAAAAACATCACAGTAGTAATTGTTTTCAAGCACAAAGATCATCAACGGATGCTAAAATGAGTGGGCCAAAATATGATGAAAACTGGGATATTTATACAACCTCAGAGTATTTCTCCCCATGATATCTTTTAATGACAAAGGGGAAAATAGTAGCTTTATCGTAGAGACACCTGGCAGATATCACCTCATCTGGTGACCAGTGTTGACATTCCCAGTGATGAAATATATTGACATCATGTGCTGCCCGATAAGATGCACTGAAAGGGGCACAGCATTGCTTTCATGGTATCCTTGCCCAAAAGACATAACCTGGGTCGAATCTTGAAACACCGGATCAATCCAGATGGAGGGATATTCTACAAATCACTAACTGGCCAGTACTGGAGAAAAGTGTTAAGTCTCTGACCTAATGTGAGTCTCCTTTGTGTCTTTTTCTCACCTCACCTGTGTTACAACTGTTTCAGCATAAGCTTCATTGTAATTAAAAAAAAAGTGTTCATAAAAGACAAAGAAGAAGGAACTGTCTCAGATGAAAGGAAACCAGACACATGACAACTGAATGCAACACAAGAGCCTGGATTCTGCACCAGAAAGAGTACAGTGGTGGTATAATTGGTGAAATTTGAATAAGCTTTGTGGATCACTCAATGGGATTATATCAATGTTAGTTTCCTGGTTTTGACTACTTTGTTATGGTTACTCAAGATGTTAACATTGGTGGGAGGGAGGTATTGGGCAAAAGATACATGGGGATTTATTTTTTAAAAAATGTTTATTTATTTTTGAGAGAGAGAAAGCACGAGTGGAGGTGGGGCAGAGAAAGAGAGAAAGAGAACGAAAGCAGGCTCCAGGCTCTGAGCTGTCAGCACAGAGCCCGACGAGGGGCTCGAACTCACGAGCCATGAGATCATGACCTGAGCCAAAGTGGGATGCTTAACGGACTGAGCCACCCAGGTGCCCCAGGTGGGGATTCTTTATACTAATTCCACCTTTTCTAAAAGTCTCAACTTATTCCCCCCCCCCCCCACCGCAAAAAAAAACACAACAAAAACAAACAAAAGTAAGTGGGGGTTAATAGTAGATGGTTCTGCAGAGTGTTGTGAGGGTGATAAACACAGACAGGGCTTAACTTAATTCTCAGAGCAGACAGCTCCGTCCATATTCACTTTGTTCAAGTTATTATCTGTTGGAACTCTGCGGGGCATGAGTGTGAATTATTCATGGCTGCACCCTCAAGGAGCTAGTGAGGATGACTGGTGGGTATGCAAACAATCAGGCCATAATTATTAGTGCTAACAGAGGTCACCATGAAACACGTTAGGCCCCTTTCTTCTACTCAGGTGGGAAGTGCACACCGTTAGGGCAGAGGAGTTTGCTCCCGGCCAGACAGTCAGAGCTTCCTTCAGATTCTACATCGCTTCACCCCTCACCAGTGGGTCCCTGAGCCAGGTTGAAACCAGCACTTTGGGACAAGTGAATTCTTTTATGCCGATGGGCTAACATGATGAGAAAAATTTGGAGGCCACCAGTAGGGAACTGTTAGGGGCAGGTCACGTCTAGGGCTTGGATATCTTCACTGCCACCTGATTTCTGGGTGTGGTGCCCAGGGGCTGACAGACGTCTGAGGGCTGGGGCTCACTATGCACGTAGGATCTTTGGGATAAAGGCACGCATGAGTGAGAAGGGTAACTACATGCACCTCCTACATCCAATGCTTTTTCCAAGGCCATGACTGGAGGTTTGGGCTTCAGAAAGGAGAGATTTGGAGGGGAGCAGGGAGACGCTGGTGGGAACGAGTTTTGACAGGTGAGGAAGCTGTCAGCCCTTCCTGGATCAATTCCTGAAAGTGAGAAGGGTTCCAGGAGGTATTGGCAGGAAGAGGGAGCTAGTTGAATAGGTTGGAATTCTTTATTTGTTCACTCCAACTGGTAAATGATGGAATGCTTGTGCCGTGTCCCACATGATCTGCAAGGCCTCGTAGCTTCCCAGGAATCACAAAGTGATTAACTATTAACCCCCACTTACTTTTTTTTTGGGGGGTGGGGAATAAGTTGAGACTTTTAGAAAAGGTGGAATTAGTATAAAGAATCCCCACCTGGGGCACCTGGGTGGCTCAGTCCGTTAAGCATCCCACTTTGGCTCAGGTCATGATCTCATGGCTCGTGAGTTCGAGCCCCACGTCGGGTTCTGTGCTAGCAATGAATGCAGAATTTGGGGTATTTTCTCTCCAATAGAGAGAAAGCTTTTAAAATTGTTTTAGTTTTTAAAATTTAGTTTTTATTTTTTAAGTTTTGTTTAATTATTATTATTTTAGAAAGAGAGAGCGCACACAAGTGGGGGAGAGGGGCAGATGGAGAGAGAGAGAGAGAGAGAGAGAGAGAGAGAGAGAGAGAGAGAGAATATCTTAAGCAGGCTCCACACAGCATGGAGTCTGGTCTGGTGTGGGGCTCAGTCCCATGACCCTGGGATCATGACCTGAGCTGAAATCAAGAGTTGGATGCTCACGCGACTAAGCTACTCAGGTGCCCTGAGAAAGGTTTTAACATAGTTTTTAATGTAATTCTTCAAGGGCTATGTGACTTCTAGCCCTAAAAAGTTAAGATACAGTAACTACCTTAGAGGGACAAAGGTCAAGACTTATTCTAACTGGTCAGTTGTGATGGAAACTTCTTACATAGTTTCTTTTAAGTCCTGTTCTTTATTTTTAAAAAATTGTTTTTAATGTTTATTTACTTTTGAGACACAGAGAGAGTAACAGAGCTCAAGCAGGGGAGGGGCAGAGAGAGAGGGAGACACAGAATCAGAAGCAGGCCTGTCAGCTCAGAGCCCGATGCAGGGCTCGAACTCACTGCAAGATCATGACCTGAGTTGAAGTCAGACATTTAACCGACTGAGCCACCCAAGCTCCCCGAAGTCCTGTTCTTTCTATAGTTAAGCCTGTAGGGCAGCACAGAACCCACAGTTAAAGGATTTGGCGAAGGAGGGTTTTGATGGATAGTGAGGACAATAGGAAAGAGTGTCTAAAATCTTAGAAATCCCAATTTCTCTGTGGTGACAGATATTAGGATTGCTTGTTTCCTTCAAAGCACAGATAAGGGTTCATAGCTTCAGGGTCCTCTGTCCATCTGGATGCCCCACAGAAGCCTGCACAGGGTTCTCCCTGCCACTTCACCCCTACCACTGAAACTGATCTCACCTCGGTCACACATGACCTCCATGTTGCCAAATCCAATGGATACTTTTTGTCCTTGACTTGCTTGACACATTCATATCATGAGGCACTGCTGTGTTTGTTCCCTTATTTTCAAACTACCTTTCCCTTAGCATTAGTTAGAATAATGGATTCAAAACAACAAAAACTCAGCTCAAGCTGCTTAAACAACAAAGGGGATTGATCAGCTCATGGGTCAGTCAAAAGACCAATGGTGAGTGGGCTTCAGGTACAGTTTGATCAGGGCACTGGCTCTGCAATTCTCTACAGTGTATTGGCTTTGCCCTCAATCTGTGCTTCCCTGATAGTTGTATAATGGCTTCCGACAATAAATAGAGCTTTTTCCGTCATATCCAAGAGGGAAAAAGAGTCTTTATCTCCATCCTGAACCAACTGCTATGGCCAGGACAATGCCATATGCTGTACGGCTTAAGTCTGGATCGCTTCACCCAATTACTATCCCAAGGGGCTGAAATGACCCCTGTAGCTAGGCACAAGGGGGATCCCATCTAAAGTACAAGGCTGAGGGTGCAGAAAGGATGTTGGGGGGATGATCCTAATGTCCCACATCCACGGCTCTTCTTGCTTTTTTCTGTTTCACATCTGCTCCTTATCAGTCCTACAAGCCCTCCTCCTCTTCTCCACATCTCCTAAATGCCTAACCTATGTTGAACCTCTCATCATGAGTTCCTTGTACTCACCCTATCAGATTACTCCCCATGTTTCTTTCATTGACTGATAACTCACTTCCTCATCAGTCTAGGGTCCACGAGGGTAGAACGCGTGTGCATACTGTTCACCCTGTCATACGTTATAAGGTCTGCAGCATAGACCAGGCTCGCAACATCTGTGTTCAATAAGGACTTGAGTACCTACTATTCTAAGTGATTTCCTTACCGAAGTTGATAATACGTCTACATCAGAGCCCTCGGGAAGGCTGCCCTTGGGCTATACAAGGCAAAGCCTGCGTGCCCAGAATGGCAGTCCAAGTAGCGTGTGGTGTCCAAAGAATGGAGGACGACATCCAGTCCCAGCAGATACAGCTATCCCCAGAAAAACGTTACTCACCAGCCACATCTTTAGTTGTACTAGTGCTAAACTTGGGGTTCAGTTCTATAGTTTGGCGTCGAGGGGCAAACATACAGGTTGGCCAGCATTCTCCGCCAGGAAAGAGCCGAGGACGAGAAACAATTACGCCTGCTGGCCATTCTAAGGTAAGTCATGTCCACCGGTGTAGAAAGCATTCTGTCTTTTCGAAAGCATTTGCATGAACATGGCAAGTGCTTTGGAAGGAATTCCTGGAGCCCTCCGGTTAAGGCAAATCTAGTAAGTGAAAAGTGACTTTATACAAAAAGGCCGATTCAGGGGAATCGCTCGCTTTATAAAAGAATGCCTCACTTTACAAAAATATTTCCCTCCAGCATTTCCTTCTACATCGAGCCCTTGTTAGCACATTAATAACATGAGACCGTTGTATAAAAATAGTGATGGCCTTGGGGCGCCTGGGTGGCGCAGTCGGTTAAGCGTCCGACTTCAGCCAGGTCACGATCTCACGGTCCGTGAGTTCGAGCCCCGCGTCAGGCTCTGGGCTGATGGCTCAGAGCCTGGAGCCTGTTTCCGATTCTGTGTCTCCCTCTCTCTCTGTCCCTCCCCCGTTCATGCTCTGTCTCTCTCTGTCCCACAAATAAATAAAAAAACGTTGAAAAAAAAAATTAAAAAAAAAAAAATAGTGATGGCCTCATCACTTTTAGGGGCACTTCTGCTGTGGGGATGAGGCGAGTAAGGACTGGGGGGCAAGTTTACAGATGGGGACAAGACTTCAGCTGTTATTAGCAAGGACCCTTTGTCCCCCAGCACATCTATGTTCCAGCAGCCCCAAGTGTTACCAGCTGAAACCTCCTGAGACCCCTGGGAGACAGCTGTGGGCAGGGATGCCATCATGGATTTCATAAGAGGGAGGGAAATCCCGGCTCTGAGAGCCTGAGTGACTCATCCAAGGTCACCAGCCAGTCAGTGGGCAGGCTTGGGGCCCTCCCTGCTGGCAACCCTGCCCTAGCATGCTGTGGATGTTTAAAAGCTCAGAAGTCTCTTCCTCCAGAAGCTCAATGCCCCTCCCCTTGAGTGTGGGCTCCACACTAAGGTAGAAAACAGAAAGGGAAATGTAGTAACTTTACCGGAGAGAAACCTCACAAATACCACCTTACTGAACGTTAACACCCAGGTTAACATCACCAGTAAAAAAATGCTTGCTGTCATGTGCCCCTGGATATGATGCACCAAAAGGCACATCATCTCTATAATACTCTTCTTAAGCCCTGTAACTTTGGTTTGATTATGAGAAAACATGCATCAAATTCAAATGCAGGGACAATCTGCAAAATACCTGACCGCTGCTCTTTAAAAGCGTCAAGGTCATAAAAGTCAAGGAAAGACTGAAAAATGGTCACAGACTAGAGGGGACCAAGGACACATGAAGAACTAAATGTAATATAGGATCACAGATGGGACCCTGAAACAGAAGACCGACATTAGTGGAAAAACCGGGGAAATCTGAGTAAGTCTGTAAGTTTAGTTAATAGTATTGTACCAGGGTTAATATCTTAGTTTTGATAATGTACCATATTTATATAAGGACATAATATTAGAGGAAGCTGGGTGAAAGGCATATGGGGACTTTGTACTGTCTTTGTACCTCTTCTGTAAATCTAAAATTTTATTTTCAAAGTTTTCCTCTTGTTTAAAAAAAATTGTTTTTAATGTTTATTTTTGAGAGAGAGAGAGAGAGAGCATAAGTGGGGGAAGGGCAGAGAGTGAAGGAGACACAGAATCTGAAGCAGGCTCCAGGCTCTGAGCTGTCAGCACAGAGCTCGACGCGGGGCTCTAACGCACAAACCGTGAGATCATGACCTGAGCCAAAGTCGGATGCTTGACCGATTGAACCACCCAGGTGCCCTCCCTCTTGTTTTTACAGAGGGGAAAGGCAGGCAGTACTGTGGCTGGGTGCACATTTGGCCAGCCTGGGAAGTTTTGGCTACTTCTGGGGAAAGAGCTGCATCACATTCTCTAAATTCTGCACAACACCACACGACCCATCCCCTCTTCTGAGATGAGCCCAGCTGCTGGTTGGTGTGACTGTGCCCAGGGGATGTCAAGGAGGCTCAGTCAGACAGCTGGGCCAGCAGAACTAGGGAGGAAAATGAACACAATCTCTATGGATGCAGGACTCAAGATGCTTCTCAGAATGATTTTCAAGACTTAGGGAATCTCATGATTCCAGAACCCAAAGGTAATCAGCCATAATCTATTAACCACACTTGTCAATGTCATGCAAACACAATGGTCAAAAGGAGAGGAAGGGACCCTAAGAGTTTCATGGTTCTATGGGGTTGGGGAGGAATCAGAGTTTCTTGCCCATTCTGAGAAGGTCTAAAGATGACCACCAACAATTTCTTCTTGTCAGGCTGTGAACAGAGCTCAACCCATCAAGCAACCATCACTGGGGGGGATCTCTTTTCTCCTATCCTTGAATCCGAATTGACTTTTGATTTGCTTTGGCCAATAGAATGTGGCAGAAATGGTGCCATGCTGGTTCTGGGTCTAGCCTTTAAGAGTCTGGCGGCTTCTATATTTTCTCTCGAAGCCAGCTCTGACACCCAAGACCACTATGCTGTGAAGAAACCTGAGTTAGCCACGAGGAGAGGCTAAATAGAGGAACAATATGAGTGAGTGAAAGCTTGAACGTTCCAGCCCAGTTCAACTGATGTACAAAAAAGAAGAATCGCCCTGCTGATCCCACTCAGTTCACAGAACCAGGGGAAATAACAGAATATTGTTCTTGTAAACCACTGAGCTTCGGGTTGATTTGTCACACGGCAATGGATAACTAAAACACTCACTGATGTGCTTTTTCTCCTTTTTCCTAAACTTTTATACTTGTTTTCATACATTCCAATGCTTCTTTAAACTCAAGGAGTCAGAATAAATGGAAAGGTATGCCTCATTTACATAAAGTTGTGAAATAAGGAATTGGATGTCAGACTATGCTATTTCTCTGCTCCTATGCTCCATCCTGCCTTCCCATCTCACCTTGGACAAAAGCCATGCTATCAATATGGCATGTAAGAGCCCTTATGATCTCTTCTCTACCCCTTGCCTCGCTGACCTCGACCTCAACCACTCCTTGTGCTTGATATTCCTTGACTATGAAGGACACGTGGACATCAGGACCTTCGTGTTTGCTCTTCCTGTGCTTGGAATGTTCTTCTCCTAGGTGTATCCATGACTTTCTCTTTACTGCCTTCAAGTCTTTACTCAACTGTTACCTTGTAATGAGATCTTTCCTAGCCTGATTGGAATTTGCTACTCTCTCCTTCTCTGAGCCACTTATCCCCTTGCTTTTTTTTTCCTCCATAGCATTTAATGCCACTTAGCATATTGCATATTATTATTCAACAAACATTGTTTGTGGTCATCTTTCTTTAGTAGAACCTCTGCTCCAAGAAAGCAGAGGTTTTTGCTTGTTTCATGCACTGCTATGAATCCAGAACTTAAATCTGCATGTGGCACAAAGTTGACATTCGCTACATCTTCATTGGACGGGTGAATGGATTTTCTAAAACCCAGAGCCTCAAACCTGGATGGTTGAGGCTGACGTGTGAAGGACAGTCTCACTTACTGGCAAAGGATGGCATTGGCGTTCGGCTCTATTAGACAAGAGAGAATCACAAGAGTAGTTAGGAGACCCTCAAGCCAGAGGTCGGCAACCTCTTTCTCTGAAAAGCCAGATAGTAAATATTTCAGGCTGCATGGGCCATATGGTCTGTATCACAAACAAGTCTGTGTCATTGTAGTGTGAAATCAGCCACGGGCAACGTGTAAACAAGTGATTGTGACTTAGGCTCCAATTAAACTGTATTTATGGGCACTGGAATTTGAACTTAATTTTGCATTATGTGTCACAAAATATTATTATTTTTCCGATTTTTTTTCAATTTCCAGGGAGACTAGCCAGAAGATTATTCATTTTTAAAGACGTATTATTTGTAATATGACTTCATGAATATTCATGGTGATTTTTGCATTCTAGTTACTTTTATAGCCAATATGCCTGGGTGAGAAAGCACAGGGCAGTAGCCAAGTGAGAAGAGCCAATCTTTAGGCGGGGTATGCCAAATCCACTAACCCATACTTCCTCCCTCTGAGACAGAGAGAGCCCCACGTGGGAGGAAGCAATGGCAGACAATCATAGGGTGACACAGGAATCAGGCTGATAAAGGTGTTAAGGCTGTGACTTTGTTTCTTGTGTGGGCCAGTTAGCTGTTGACTGAAGTCTGCACCTCTGGCCCCAGGCGCCTGTCTTGTGTAGGTTGGAAAGGTGGGCAGGGGGGAATCTCACAGGAGGAGCATTTCCAACCCAATGCCTTTCTGACCACAGGAGAGGTGAGCCATTTTACCCATCAAAACATCAGACGGCATTAATGTCTCTGGCCAAGGTGCTGGACTTTGTGATCTCTGGAGGTGTATTGTGGGAGGGACGGGACCAGAGATGACAAGATGTCACTTTGGACTGAAAAAGGATATATTGGGGAAAATGGTAGAATGAAAAAATTCCAAACATATGCAGAAGTAGAGAACAAAGTAAACTGAGCCCCTAGTTACCCCATCACCCAGCTTCAAGGGCGGTCACCTCCTAGACAAACCTGTTTCATCCATAGTCCCACCTAAGATGATTGGAGCAAATTCCAGATATCATGTCATTTCATTAGGCAAAGGCTATTTTGATTACACAGGAATTCATTATTTAGAATGCAAAAGCTACTCAAAATTCATTTAGAAAAGTGAAAAAATAAGCAAAAGAAAAGCAACAAAAATAATCCATGTTTTTACCACCAAGAGGTAATCATTGTTAGCCATTTTTCCTTCTATTTTTTAAAGAACAAAAAAGTATCTTACTATACATAGCTTTGGGAGCTTGATTTTCCCCCTCGTTAATATAGCTATGACACATCTTTCCATGCTAATAAATATACATCTACATTATAGCTTCTTGGGGGGCTGGGTACAGTATACTTTATTGACTGTACATGACAAGGTAGGTCTCCCCAAGTCCCTCCCCTTCTTCAGAGGGTCTAGGATGGAAACTGTAGAGGTTGGGAGATTATCAGCATGTTGGGGGATGAGTTGGGGCAAGGACTCCCCAGCAACTGAGGGCCTCTCTCGTCCTCTTGCTCTCGCTGGGGCTGGTGGTCCAGGGGGCTCTTACTCCTTGGAGGCCCTGGGGACCATAATGTTGCTGTAGCCAAATTCATTGTCATACCAGGAAATGAGCCTGACAAAGTGGTCATTGAAAGCAATGCCAACCCCAACATCACAGGTGGAGGAATAGGTGTCTCTGATAAAGTTGCAGCAGACAATCTGGTCCTCAGTGTAGCCCAGGATGCCCTTGAGGGGACCCTCTGACACCTGCTTTGTCACCTCTTTGATATCATCATGTTTGGCAGCTTTCTCCAGGCAGCAGGTCAGATCCATGACTGACACATTGTGGGTGAGGACAAAGAAGGCCATGCCAGTGAACTTCCCATTCAGATCAGGGATGACCTTGCCTACAGCCTGGGCAGTGCCAGTATAAGCAGGGATGACATTCTGGGCAGCCATTATGCCGCAGCTCCCCAGAGGGGCCATCCATGATTTCTGGGTGGCGGTGATGGCATGGACTGTGGTCATGAATCCCCGCACAATGCTGAAGTTGTCATAGATGACCTCGGCCAGAGGGGCCAAGCAGTTGGTGGTGCAGGAGGCATTGCTGACAATCTTGAAGGAGTTGCCATACTTCTCACGGTTCACACCCATCACAGACATGGGGGCATCAGCAGAAGGGGCAGAGAGGATGACCCTCTTCATCCCACCTGTCAGGTGAGCTCCAGTCTTCATGGTGGTGGAGACCCCAGTGGACTCCACAGCACACTTAGCACCAGCATCAGCCCATTTGATGTTGGTGGAATATCGCTCTTGGAAGATGGAGATGGGCTTTCCATTAATGACGTGTGTCCCATTCTCAGCCTTGACTGTGCCGTGGAATTTGCCATGGGTGAAATCATAACAAAACACGAAGACCATGTAGTTGAGGTCAATGAGGTGGTCACTGATGGCAACAATATCCACTTTTCCCGAGTTAAAAGCAGCCCTGGTGACCAGGCATCCGATACGGCCAAATCCGTTTACTCTGACCTTCACCATTGTGTCTTGGGGACACTGCTGGCCCTGCACCAGAAGATGTGTCTGTCTAGTGAATGGGGAGGACCAGAGTGCATTACAGTTCTTAATGGCTCCGTGTGTATCCACGATGTGATGCTTCCTTATTCTTAAAACCATGTCCTTGTTGGTGTGTATTTAGGTTAATTAAAAAATTTTGACTATTATAATCACCTTGTAAGAAACATTTTTGACCAGATATCTCGTACCCTTGTTTGATCATTTCCTTTGGATGAATTACAAGAGGTAGAATTCCTAGGGCAAAGGCCTCCACATATTTAGAGATTTTTATTCATATTGTCAAGATGCTTTCTAGTAAGGTGATACTAAGGTCATACCAAGTAAACCAGGAATGCAGAAGAGCGCCTGTTTGTCACATCCTCACCAGCAGGGAGTATTGATATTTTTCTAGCCTTTGCCAATACGATCGGTTGAAAAATGTATCTTGTCATTTTAATTTGCATTTCTTTGATCACTAGGGAGGCCATTTTGAAAATGTTGGCTGGCCGAATTTTTGGATTTATTTTTTAAATTTATTATGGAAATTAAAAAAAAAACATAAATGCAGAGACCAATCCCTCTGTAGCCATCACCCCACTTCGACATTTACAACATGTGGCCAGTCTTTCTTCGCTTATATCATCCTCCTTCCCCTTCACATACATGACATATACACCACATTGTTTTATTTAAAAAAGTATTTTTAATTTTTAAAATTTGAGATAGAGAGGAGAGCATGAGTGGGGGAGGGGGTAGAGGGAGGGGGAGGGGGGGAGAGAGAGGGAGAGAGAGGGAGAGAGAGAGAGAGAGAGAGAGAGAGAGAGAGAGAGAATCTCAAGCAGACTCCACTCTCAGTGCAGAGCCGGATGCGGGACTCAGTCCCATGACCCATGACTTGATACCCGAGTAGAAATCAAGAATCTGTCGCTCAACTAACTGAGTCACCCAGGGGCCCCTATACCACATTATTTTAAATCAGATCTCAAGCATCATATCTATTATACATTTTCAGTATACATACTAAATGCAAAAGGATTCTTTATTCTGTTATCACAGAGCTGTGATATTACTACCAAACTTAAAAATAACAATAACTGGGGTTGCCTGAGTGGCTCAGTTGGCTAAGTGTCCAATTCTTGATCTCACCTCAGGTCTTGATTTCAGCATCATGAGTTCAACCCTGTATTGAGCTCCATGCAGGGTGTGAAGCCGACTTAAAAAATAATAATAATAACATAACAATAATTTGTTAAGACACCTGCAAGTATCCAGTGTTCAGATATGTTTGTTTCATGTTTGTTTGTTTATTTAAAACATTTTCTTTAAATCTTCATTTATTTCAGGGGCGCCTGGGTGGCTCAGTCAGTTGCGTGTCCAAAGTCGGCTCAGGTCATGATCTCGCGGTCCGTGAGTTCGAGTCCCGCGTCGGGCTCTGTGCTGACAGCTCAGAGCCTGGATCCGGCTTCAGATCCTGTGTCTCCCTCTCTCTCTGCCCCTAACCCACTCGCATTCTGTCTCTGTCTCTGTCAAAAATAAACATTAAAAAAAAATTTTTTTTTAATCTTATTTTTGGGAGACAGAGCATGAGCAGAGGAGGGGCAGTGAGAGAGGGAGACGCAAAGTCGAAAGTAGGCTCCTGGTTCTGAGCTCTCAGCACAGAGCCTGGCACGGTGCTCCAACTCATGAACCATGAGATCATGACCTGAGCCAAAGTCCGACTCTCAGCTGATTGAACTACCCAGGCACCCCTGTTTATGGTTTAATAGTTGGCTTATTTGAATGAGAATCTAGTAAAGGTCCACACTTTTCAATGTGGTTGATATGTCTCTGAAATCTGTCTCTGTTACTTTTTTGTTAGATTTGAGTTTATGTGTTAAGTAAACCCTGTCCCCAATGTAGGGCTCAAACTCATAATGCAGAGATCAAGAGTTGCTTGCTCTACTGACGGAGCCAGTCAGGCTGCTTTCTTTTTTATTGAATTGAAACGCACCTAACATACAAGTAACCATTTTAAAGTGAATAATTCAGCAGCATTTAGTGCATTCACGACGTTGTGTAACTGTGACCCCTCTCTAGTTTCCAACATTTTTATCACCCCAGAAGAACGTCCTGCACCCTTCAAGTAATTATTTCCCTTCCCTTCCAGCCCCCAGACGCTCCACTCTCATTTTGTACTTTGAAAGTCATATTGTTAGTATTAATATCTATATTATTATTTGGAAATGATTCCCAATATATCAAATGAGTAATCATGTTAGTGTTCTTAGGAACCAAGATTTTCACCATCAAAGAAATAAATATGTAAAATCAAGTCAGTTAAAATTGGATATCCAGTATAAGTTAATGATGTAGTTTCCCTTAAAAAAATATTTTCCAATGCTTTCCACTTAAACTCTTAGAAACAACGACCAATCCAACTGCCAAGAGAACTCTATTTTTCCAGACTGTGCTCTAGAAATATCATTTCTCACTAAGACTAGGGGTCTCTGGATAAAGATTGATGCCTGGTCTGGGGCAAGAAATTCATACAGGTTTTTTTTTTTAAATTTTTTACTGTTGATTTATTTTTGAGACAGAGAGGCCACAAGTGGGTGAGGGGCAGAGAGAGAGAGAGCGGGACAGAGGATCCAAAGTGGGCTTAAGAGCAGAGAGCCTGATGTGGGCTCTAACTCACAAACTGCGAGATCATGACCTGAGTAGAAGTCAGACACTTAACTGACTGAGCGAAACAGGCACCCTAGGGTTTTGATACACATTTATGTGAATATATGAGTATATATGGTTTGATATTTACCTTGCAGTGATGATTTAATGCCACTGGCACAAAAAAATCATAGTGTTTGCATCTGAAAAAGTTACAACTTCAGTATGTATTTACTCTTTTCTTTTTAAGATTACTTTGGAAATGTTGGCATGGGGTTAACAATCCTCTCTGACGCGGATAAATAAAGCCATAGATTGAAATTAGAAGTATCAGTGTAGACGCTCTGCAGAAAACACCACACTGTTGATGGATAAGCCCTAGGTAATCATAACCGCAACAATTTATTGCGTAGATAAAGGCTCAACCTGCTGTAAAAGTAGATCTCTCAAAGAAGTCCTGCGAAGACTGCGTCTTTTTACAATTACACACAGACATAACAACGATTCCAGGGCTGTTTTCCATTAGGTCTGGTTGAGGCATGGTACCACCTTCTGTTGGAGCCAGCCCGAGTTCTGGGACCGCCTCGGAGGCACGGCCTTGCCTACCCACCCCTGAAATGATGCCTCTTCTCTCAGGTCTCTCAGTGTCTTCAGAGACCCTATGAAGTGGCTTCAAGTAGAGACGGGTTTTTTATAATGTGTGTGCCATCTCAAGGCAAGAAATGACCCTATGACTCAGTAACCAAGGCAGTTACCCTCTATTCTCCATCGGCTGTGGCCCAGTCTGTGTTCTCTTTTCTCTGTTATTTCTTCTTTGGGTGTCTAGGATCACTTGCACATCTCAGCTGCTTATTTATTTCTCTTTTCTTGGTCTTCAGCTTTGCTGCTTCCTAATCACTTGCCTGTGATTCCCTGATGGGTGCCACAACGCGTCAACCTCAGTCCCTGTGTCAGTGTGACCTGTCAGCTCAGCTCCCCAGAGATAACTGATTCGTTCTTAGTGCTTAGCGTGCAAGTTCCTGGGGTAGACGACCTGATGAGCTCAGTTTGGATTAAATGGCTGGAGGTGGGGTGGAATCGTCTGGTACTTGGGCTTTGTCTCCAGGGTGTCTGTCCGTATAGAATTGTCCATTAGGAAGAGTCTGTGGGGAGTGGGTGTGGGAGGGATAGGGAGGAAATGATCGGCATCTCTAGTTGAAGGCACAAGGAAGAACTCAGCAGGAGGATGGATGCCTTCCTCCTATTCCTTGGTAATTGGGTCCTGCCATCTTGTTACCACTGAGAACCATCCTTCTGGGATGTTGGACCCAAAGGTCTTTTCCTATCGTCCACGTTCTTCCTTCTGCTTGGATAGTCTCTTTTTTCACTTAATGTTTTGTCTGCCCACCCTCTCACCCTTTAATAAAATAAGTTCAGGTCTCACCTCCTCCAGGAAGCTGCCCTGATAACCTCCAGACTAGATTGTTTGAACCACCTTGGTATTCACCTGGTCACCAGGGTAGGGCTCATTTAATGCACTGTAATTAATGACCTCTTTATGTGTCTGTTTCGTTTGCTTGACTATAAACTCTTGAGGCTGGAGCTACGTATCCATGCACCTTTGTCTCTTGGAAACAGGACAACATGGCAACGAAAGCAAAGGTGCCGAAATTGCACAGACTAGGGTTCAAATTCCAGGGCTTCCACTTGTTATCCAGGTGATCCGGGACACGTGCTCCGCTTCTTTATGTCTCGATGTCCCCATCTGTAAACTGGGGCGTCGTGGTAGAAAGCCATAGTGTGGTTGGGAATATGACACGAGAGAGCGCGGGCAAGGAACTTAGCACCGGGCTTGGATAGTATAAAGGCTCCATAAGTGGTGGCTGTCCGTTACGCACGAACGTTTGCTTAGAACCAGAAAGACGTCGTCTATGGTGCAAGTCATGGCGGGGAATACGAAGACGAGGAAGACACAGGCTTACCCTGCAGGAACTCACAGCTAGGAGGGGAGGGATGGGTGGAGAGGAACGAGTCTACCTTGGGTTTTTCTTGAATTCTGAAGGCTTCTACCATGAAGGCATCTTTGGCAGAGACATCTTTCGTTTGACAGAAGCCTCCCGCCAACACACGGGAAAGCAGGAGCCTGACGGCAGCCATGACACCCATCATCCTGTAAGCATCCTTAAGGATTAAAGACGTTGAAGACGTAGACACTAACACTGACAACAGGCGTTGTGCGGCGCGCAGGCCGACGGAGCCCTCTGAGGCGTCACTCAGGGTCAGGCAAGCTTTCCACCTCACGCCCTGTGAGGATGCGCTGGCCACCTGGGATGCTTTTCCTGCCTGGGATCATTCTTAGCTTCTGAACGTAGTGGAGAGGTTGTGAGACACCATCAAACCCTCCACAAGGTCAGAACCATTCTCTCCACACTGAAAGAAAAACAAGCCCACATTCCTCTATTTCTATTTTCAAGATTCTGCCTATTCCAAATGAGACCACTCTTTGCCTGCCTTGCATTCATTACTATATTTAATTTTAGCCTTGGGTACGTGGCGACTGGAGCTGAGGGGTATTTCTGTGGCCTCCGGGAGACGGTCCCTGGATGCTCCTGAAGGGGAAGCCGAGGCGAGGCCTTCGGGAGTCGCCACCTTCCCGGCGGAGGCCCTCACAAGGTCCAGTGTGTTCCATCATCGTATAGCTGGGTCTGCCTGCTTTCCGCTTTCTCTGGAAAGCAAGTTCTGGCCGGAGTTGACCCCTCCTTTTCCCATCTGGGGAATCTCCTATAGAGAAGACCCAGTTATCGTGCTCCTAGATCCCCAATAACAGCCCCGCTTGACTCGGTGGTTACGAGACTTGCCAAGGGCTATCATTACAGCAACCACAATTTCCAAACCCATGATCAGAACTTCAGAGCTGAGGTCTGGGAAAGGGGGACCGGCTCTGGGGAATAGAGTCCTACCTGGGAACACGGGACAGGTCGGGGCAAATGCAGAGGTAAGATGTGGAGCTCTGGGAAAGCAAGGACAAGAAGGCTCCATTCTGAGAAAAGCCAAAAGTATTCAAACAAAAACATCTAATCTAAAACAGGCTTCCAAGTGCGCAGAAAGACAAACGGGCCAGTCAGGGTCCTGGGGCAGGTCTCGGGCTCCCGAGGAATCGCCAAATGTGAGCACCGACTTTCCAGTAAATTAACCGACTTTGCTCTCCAAACTATATAATGGCAGTTACCGTTTACTGAGGCTTTAGCACGTCTCAGGCACAGTGCTAAGTGTTTTTATCTGTCCTCTATCCCTGAAGTGTGGATATCACGGTGTCAAAACGTTTTATGGGTCACCCTTCCATCCGTGTGTCCACCCCTCCGCCCACCCAGCAAGCATTCACTGAGCATGCGCTAGCTCAACAAGTGGTCCCATGCCCACCTTCCCGCTCCCACAGTGGGTTGGCAGAGGCCCACGCGTAAACAAACAGCCCCAGCACGATGCAGTAACATAACACGAGCTGATCTTTCCAGGAATCTGCCAAAGGGCCCTCGGTTCCAGCCCCACCTCCCACCTTGTGAGCCAGAAATTAAAACGCATTCATTAACGCCATCTAAAAGTCCCAAACAGCTCTCTGCTTCAAGTGGTAATAAATATTTCATGCCCAATTGTGCTGCGTTCCTCACTGTGTTTATTAAATGGAGTTTCTCATAATTCCAGTTATTCATTTTAATAGGTCAGGCCTTGGCTGTGATTTAAACAGACCGCTGAGGAAACAGCCGTGGTTAAACACTGTAACAATATGGATTATTAATTTAATTGGCCGGCTATTACTTGTTTGGACTCAGAGCTAACACATTTAGTTCAGTCTCTGGTGGCCCATAAACCGCAAAGGTCGTGACTTTAACATTCAGAAGAATGGGAACGAGGAATTGAGGTGGAGATTAGGAGGAAAAGTTAGAAAACAGCGTGGAGAAGGCCGCGCGGGGAAGCGGCCGTCTTGCTGGAGGCAGGGCAGGGCAAAGGGGACTCGTCTGTCGGCTTCTCATTAGAGCTTCTTCGGCAAACGCTGCCTGGCTTGGCAACTGCCACGAGCCAGTTTCTCGCTCAGATTTCTGTACGGGCCCAACCCTTAGCTCCGGTGACGGGAGCACCATAAACCGAGTCAGGCCTCACCTCTCTTCTGGGTGCCTGAGCCACGGGGAAGGGCTCTGTGCCATGAAAAAAGCGAGCGAGAAGACGGGGAGGGGGTGGGGACCAGTGGAGTCTGCTCCTCAACCTCCACCAGCTTCTCAAACATCAGAGCTGTGAGTTATTGATTTCCTCCTATGCAAAAGGCTCCGTGAGCTTTCTAGATGCCACCCGAGGTCTGCAGGGGTCCCCAGGACGCTGAGATCTAAATGAGATCCACCTAGACCTGCACCCCATGCCCCGTGGAGGACCGGAGCCCTCCCTGAGGGTCTGCAAATTTCCAGGTGACTGCTACCTCTCTGGCCCGGATTCCCACTTGTGCTGAATCGGTCCCATTGACAGACAGATACACAGTCCCGATGGATGGATCTGGTCATGAAACGTAGCCCCTTCTTTTCTGCTACAAACCCCACTCACTTTAAGCGCGTATGGGAGTGAGGAGACTTGGCTAAGGATTTCGCCAGGAGCAGAAGGGTCTGCATCATTACAGCTCAAACATCAGGATGAGGCCAGTCTTGTTCATTAAAGGCCTTCCTGGGCCCTGTGTGCTGAGATTGTCCCATGGGCTGCCCTATGTTTGGAATTTTCCAGATCTGTGTTGTCTGGCTGACTTTTTATCTCGGCTCCTCCTCATCTTCCTCTAGAAGGGTCCTTCTTAGTCTGGTGTCCGTGGACTTCCAAGGTGTTCTGTGGGGTCCGGGAACTTGGATGGGAAGAAATGATATCTTTTCGATAGCCTCCTACTGAATTTCAGTATTTCCTCCTCTTGTGAGCGTAGGAAAGAAATCAGTAGTACCTGTGACCTCGTCACCACAAGAAATCCAGATATTTTTCTATATATTTTATATTTTATATCCAATTATTGCAGATCTTGAAGTATCATCTGTACTCTACTTGGACACCATGCCAGCTATTTGTTCCCCAGATCGCAGAAGATCACAGCGCTCCTGTCTGCAGACACTTATGGTCATAACTTGCCAACTCTGGAGCACCTCTGGACCCTAGTAATTCAGCCACCAAATGCTGCAGTCGTGTGTTCCCACAATTGGAGATTAACTCCATAAACTTTGGAGGATTCAGGTGTCCCTTGTAAAGCAAGCTGTGGGCTTTTAAAATAATTTTGCGGCAACTTCTCTTTGGGAATCAGCCGTTGGAACCATCAAAATTAAAAACAAAATCAATTGAGTGTCTGGGCGCCTGGGTGACTCAGTTGGGTAAGCGTCCAACTCTTGGTTTCGGCTCAGGTGGTGATGTCATGATCCATGAGATTATGGATCCATGAGATCCATAGATCCGTGGATCCATGAGATCCATGAGATCCAAAGTTCCACAATGCGCGACGTTCGACCATCTTGCTGCTGTCTCAGAGGACTGCTCTTGGCCCTTGCACCTGTCACTCTCCATACCATCTGAGCACCCAGCTCAGGGTACAGGGAAGAAGGGGGCATTTGGCTTCAGGACAGAGGCCAGCAGCCAACGTACTGACTCCCTAGGGTGAAGGTGGGCAATGGGGGCAGAGAGGCCCCCAGTTCCAGCAGGGATAGTGCAGGCAGAATGAAAGAGGGGCCTCTCTGCATCTTACGTGGACAAACCGGTGCAGGATGGCTTGTCCATGGACACAGACTCCAAAGCTTATTCTAGAAAGATGAGTGAAATGGTTTCAGACACCCCCCTCCTCCCCCCTCTAACCCTACGTTAGGCTCTGCACTGTCAGTGCTTGGAATTTTCTCTCTCTCTCCCTCTCTCTCTCTCAAAAATAAATAAACTTAAAAAATTTTTACATTTAAAGAATAAAATATGAGTTAATGTGGTCTGTATTTAAAATGCATTGCTTTGTTATTTGAATGTTTATAAAGTCGCACTACATTACCCTACCACAATTAAAAAATAGTTTGATAACTGTATTCTAATATAATTGGCTTCCTTTCCATCCCGTATATTTTGTTTCAGGAATTTACAAATATTTATCTAAGAAGCCTTCCCCAGTGGCCACTGGGGTCCCCGGCACCAACGGTATAGGAATTCCAACATTTTCTCTCACTCTTTGTTTCTCATATTCAGAAGCATCAGGTCAGCCATCCAGTAGCTGCAGGACATTGTCATGTTCGCCAGAATGTGACCAAGATATAGGGAGGCAGACCTCCAATTTGGAAGCCATGGTTTGTGGACTGGTAGAATTGTGTTGGTTTCCCAGTTCCCCTCCTGTCTCAAGACTTGATGGCTTTTAGAGTTGTTCTATAGAACTTCTATACTTCTATAGATTCTTCTAGAGTTCTTCTCTAGATTCAAAGTGGGGAGTAAACCTCTAAATTGTCTTGTCCCGGGAGAAAGGCTCAGGCCGAATTTGCTAGTGGGAGGAAGAAGGCTTGACTGAGCATCATAGCAGATGAACGGCCAGTGCCTGCCACATAGAGACACTCAACACGTTGTTGAATTAATGAACAAATGAGTAAGTGAACGAAGGAAGGAACGATTGATATAAGTTACTAAGGAAAGGTAGAGACTGGGAAGGATAAGTCTGTAAGGAGCATTAGCCCTAAGAATTATGGGGCCCAGTTCCCTCCCCTACTGTGCGTGGGCGGGGGCGGCGGGAGCGGGGGAGAAATCAGATTACAATTAGCACCACAAATATCTCGGGAAGAAAAAAAGTCAGAGATGTGATGTACATCATTTCTTTCATTTTTTTCTGTGCTAAGTTAATGCCTTTCATAAGTTGTTTGTTTTTTTTTTCTGCTGAGGTATAATTGACATATAACGTATTGGTTTCAGGTGTAAAATGTAATTATTTGATATTTGTACATATTGTGAAATGATCACAGTAAGTCTGGTTCACATCTGTCACCATGCATAGTTAGACCTTTTTTCGCTCGTGATGAGAACTTTTAGGATCTACTCTTAGTAACTTTCAAACGCATGATGCAGTATTATTAAGTGTAGTCACCATGCTGTATATTACATCCTCATGGTGCACTTAATTTATGACCGGGAATTAGTACCTTCTTTGACGTCTCCCCCCATTTCGCCCACCTCTCACCCCACTTCATTTCTTTTAACCCCAACAGAAACACTGCAAAGTTCCACAATGCGCGACGTTCGACCATCTTGCTGCTGTCTCAGAGGACTGCTCTTGGCCCTTGCACCTGTCACTCTCCATACCATCTGAGCACCCAGCTCAGGGTACAGGGAAGAAGGGGGCATTTGGCTTCAGGACAGAGGCCAGCAACCAACGTACTGACTCCCTAGGGTGAAGGTGGGCAATGGGGGCAGAGAGGCCCCCAGTTCCAGCAGGGATAGTGCAGGCAGAATGAAAGAGGGGCCTCTCTGCATCTTACGTGGACAAACCGGTGCAGGATGGCTTGTCCATGGACACAGACTCCAAAGCTTATTCTAGAAAGATGAGTGAAATGGTTTCAGACACCCCCCCCCCCCCCGCCCGCCCAAAGAAGGGAGGACCTGCCTTCCTCTCCTTGAGACTCCCATCCCCACCAGGCTATGTCTTGATGAAACACTGCAGGTCTCTGGGAAAACCAAGCTTGGCAGTTGCTTTTCTGCAATTGAAAGGGAGCGTATTTAGGGGGAGTCAGGAGCGGGAGGGTAGCCGGCTCTACCAGATCACTTTTCAATAGGATGGACTTTGAAGAAGTGGGGTTGGTAGTCACCAACCCGCCTCCACCTGCTGCCACGACTGGTGGAGAACCTTCCCAGAACAGTCATCAGGGCCTCTCAGGCTGGAGGAGGAGACTGTCGCTGAGATGGCTTGCCATCACCTCTGCCCTTCCCCCTGTCCGCCATGAGCTGATGATGACACTTACGAGGAGGGCAGACGAGATAAGCCTCACGCGCAGCAGAGGAAGGACTTGAAAACCTCCATGGAGCCATGGATACAAGAGGTGGCTGGGGCTGAACACAGGTCCTCCCCATCTTCCTCTTGTACCTCAAATCCTCATTAAAGGTTTCTTTGGCCCCCCCCCCCCACACACACACAAAGGGAAAGGGAGCACGTTAACCCCTAAGAATCCTTACGGAGTAGAGCTAGAGGCAGTGTTTTTAAACGCAAACCATTCCCGAATTCATGGAGATAGTTCTCCATATTGTTGCTTCAGCAGTTGTGATGGTAACGAACACAAGAGTGAGCAAAGAAGTTTTGAGTTCTCGCCGTGTGCCAGGCACAGAGGGGCATTCACAAATGAATCCGTGATGCCTTGCCGTGCACAGGGAGATCCCAGGTGAGCCAAGGAACCAGGCAATCTCAGCCCAAGCTCTGGCAACAGGTCTCTGAATGTATGCACTGTCATCTGTGTGGCCTTGTCACCTGATGTCTCTAGGAGAAAGGTCCCCATTTCCCATGGCCTAGACTACTGGCATGGCCATGCCACTCTCCCAATCACAGGCTTCAGAAAGACTGGGTTTGGACATCTCCAGGTGTTTATTTGGTTTTTCCTATTTCTTGGTTTTTAATTGGTTTCAGATGTGAGTACCCAATAGAGGCCCTGAATAAATAAAACAGATCATAAAATATGGCCAAGCAAAATGGGCGTGAGTAATCCCAGAGTGCATGGAAATGCACTTCCAGAAAGGCTCATAAATAATGAGGTGGAAACAGTAGTCTATTTTCTCTTTAATGGAAAGCCAATTAGGAACCCTCTCTGGACTGGAGGAAAAGAGCCAGCTTCCTTTGTTCTGTAATGAGGAGGTGGCCACGGGGTGGGTGAGGGGAAGCCACTCGGCTTGCCAGAACAGGGCAGAGAAAATACTGTGGTCACTGGGTCTGTGGGTGATGCCAGGGCAGGAAGCTGGAGGTCTGGGCTTCCCTTCCCATTTCCACCTTCTCCAACTCCTCAGTTGAAGCAGGAAGATCTTTAGGCCCAAGGTGACGTGGGAAAAAGAACCAGCAGGACTCTTTGGAGACCCACAGGAGGAAGCCTTCATGTGCACTTGCAGAATTCTGTTGTTTTGCACCCATTATGGGCTCCTTCAAGAAGAGCCATTGTTGGGCCCTCCGGCCTGGAGCAGCAGGAGGCAGGCATCCAGGTCCCCGCGGATCCACATGGAACCATGTCCTTCCCGGTACCTCCTCGTTGTTCTCCCTTTTCTGCCGGTGTCTCCTCACCGCGGGCCAGCAATGCCCGTCACAGCGATTCTGTGTAGAATGTTGTAGATGACCTCGTTCCACTGAGGCGGAGGGGGTGTCCTGTCCTCCACCCTACAAAGGAGGGAATTGGGAACCAGAGAGGGACTCCACGTTCCAAAGCCACTTTGCCGCCGAGCTGCAGAATCGGAGATTGGTTCACTTTACTCTCCATGATCTCCTCCGGGAGGCCAGTGACCCCCTGATGACTGTCAGTGGGGGTCCTGGTGGGCCTCCCCCCGGGAGTATGAGAGACGCAAGAGAGCGTAGCTGTGAAGAGCACAGGCTTTGCCATCATGTCAACCGGGGTGAGATTCTTTATTCCAAACAGCCATGTGACTTTGGCCAAGTTTCTTAATGGCTCAGGCCTGATTCTGTGTTTGCAAAGGAAGGCTGATGAACTTAGTTCCTACCTGATGTGAAGCAGTAAACAGCGGTGAGACGACTAGTAGTTATTATTTTGAGACGCCTCTGTGGCCAGCCCTTTGGAACTGCCAGTGGGTTCCCCGTGGAGCCCGCTGTGGCCTCGGGAACATCACGAGTTACCTCCCACTCTCTCATCGAGAACAGTGCTCTCTGGAGACTGGCCCGGGATTCCACGAGGACCCTGGGAGGCATTTGGGCATGTGAGCCACATCAGCTCCGGGCTCTCGCTAACCAGGGCAGAGGATGCCTGCTGAGCCTTTTTGGAGGATCGGAGGATCTTTGGTGCCTACCAGTCGTGAGTCACCATGGGAAACAGCAGGCCCCTCAGCCAAGTCTGCTGGTGCATATGCTCCGAAAACCAAGTTGGTTGCAGGTTTACAAAGGGAGGAATCCACCGAGCACGGCAGCGCGGCCGCGTAGGAGCCTGAGCCAGGACTTTCGGCAAAGGCCGCAGCTAGAGAATCTCACGTCTTCATTCCTCGGGAGAAGCGTTTTTGAAATTCTGCTTCTCCCCCACTGAAACAGGT
The DNA here is from genome assembly GCF_024362965.1 of Panthera pardus. Taxonomy (NCBI): domain Eukaryota; kingdom Metazoa; phylum Chordata; class Mammalia; order Carnivora; family Felidae; genus Panthera; species Panthera pardus. The sequence goes on along the minus strand of NW_026526788.1, from coordinate 69,222,222 downwards.
AAACCACTGCTCACCCTTTGGTGAGATCCCAAGGAATTCCGTAAAGAGGGGAGAGGTCCTAAAGAGGAACGTGGGGTCTCAGGAGACATCACCATTGACGCTTGCCCCTGGACACCTGTGGAACGGGGGCGGGTTCCATCACCTTTTAAAGGCCACCTTTTCTGCAGGGCAGGGAAGGAGGAATGAAATCTTTGTGGAACACCCACGATGGCCTAAGCACATTACCCCTCACCCCATGACGTGTGTACAGATGCAGAACCCGGAGCTCAAGAAGGTTATATAACTTTCCCGGGATGGGGCCCTGCATCGCGTGGACCTTGAGGGCTTCGGCAACAGACACTCATTATGAAAAACCCAAGGACAACGCAAGCACGCGGGCCATGCAAGGACAAGGATAAGGTCTGCTTTGGGGCTGGAGGTAGTGGGAGCTGACGAACAAGCTCTCTGGGGATCGCAGGCAAGATGAATGAGCTCCAGCTTGCCACCCCACCCTTGGAAGAGAGAGTCTCGTGGGTCGGGATGGGTCACCTCACCAGATCCTCGGCAGATAGGACAGGGCGCTTTGAAAGCCAATCCCACGCAGACTGGAGGCTGTGGGAGGGGAGTAATCCCGAGAGAAAAACTGGGGCACGGTTACCAAAGGCAGGGGAAGGAACAGCACGCTGGTAAGCTGGCAGGCACAGCAGGTGCCCATTGGTCACGGCAGGTGAGTGGCAGAGCTGGATTCAAACCAGGTCAGTAACCCACAGCCTCTGAGGGCTGTCCGTCATGCCCACACGCCAGCCCTCCACCTCCAGGGGTCCTCACTTCTCTGTCCAGGCTTTCGGCTTCCTCTTTAGTGGGCCCCGTGATCCTGGCACTGCCTGGGAAGGGTTCATGCCCCGCTGGAGAGGAAACCTCCGACAAGGGCAGTGGAAAGGGAAGTGAAAGACATACAGTGACAATTTAAGAGTTGGAGAGTGGCATGCAGAAGTGGGAAGGGCCTGTGGCTTTCTCAACGTGGGAAAATGACAAATCACTAGGGAGTTTTGTGGGGGGAAGGGGAACAGACAGGGACCAAATGTGAGGAAGAATTAGAGGTAGGAACTGTTGGGATCATCTTAGATGCGAAAGAAGGCAAGATAGACTTATCTGCTACTTCAAGATACTTGAGGTGTCTTATGACACACCCAATCGATAAGAGGGTTAAGTTAGAAACCGGGTTTAAAGAAACGTAGAAGAGGATAGTATATAATTAAAAACCTGTATTTAGGAAGTTTGAAATTACTTTGGAGCTTCCTGGCCGCTAAGGCAAAAAGGGAAACATGATGGGTTATATAACTCTCATCGGCTCCTAAAAGGAAGTGAATCTGCAAGTCAGAAAACACAATGTTTCTCCTAAGTTACTAAAAGAAATCAACCCAGTGGGACATTACAGATCCAACGGAAAGATTTTCTACTGTCATTTTACTGAGCATGAAAAACATGATTTCTAAGGCCATTATCATCTGAATTGTTGAGAAAGGTAAAGTGTTCCTATCAAGTGCCCCTCTCAGCGCTGGAAAGGTTCCCAGAGATTTTCAAGTTCAGAGGCCCCTCCGGGCCTCCCCCAGAGCAGCATGCGACCTCCCTCCACTACCCATGCAACCCAGGGCTTATTAGTCCTTGGGTCCCCTCCTCGCCGGGCCTCTACCCTGTTCTGTCTGCGAGGGGCTGCCCCGGCAAGCTGTGTCTTCCGGGCTTTCTGCTGGGTTAGGCGTGGGGCTGCTTTGTAGGGAGAGGGGCCGATGTAAGGAAGGGCTTCTCCCCCTTCCGTTCGGCAGCAGGCAGGGGCCCTGGTGGCATCTTTTTCCTCCATGGCTCCAGCTCTTCTGGACCGACCCTTGTGGATGCAGCTTTGCCCGGATGCCCCGGCTCACCCCCTCCCCCTGTCCCTCTGGCCAACAGGGCTGGTGGCTTCGTACCCTGCTTAGCGCTAGGTGGACCGAACGGCCCCCGTCTGGCTTCACAGCTCTTGCGTCTCCCGCAAAACCGATTCCCGCATTCGAGGCTGTCTGTTTTCCATGCTTCAGTGGTTTCTGTTTCCTGGGTAGACGCTGCAGGACCACTCAGCAAGTGGTGGTCCGGCCCCAAGCCAGACATTCCAGGAATGTCACTGCTTACTTCACAATTAAGGCAGCCTACTTCATCTTGAAGGCAGGGCCACCCGAAGGGAACCCTTGAGCAGGCCTTTGGCATGTGGCTAGGGCCTGGGTCAGAGAAGGGAATAAGAAGTTCTGGGCGGGGGAAGAGCTGGTCAAAGGTCTGTCATTTGTAGTGAGTGTGGTGGAGTCACAGAACCACGAGCAGTCTCTCTAGTTGGAACAGAGACCGTGTTTATCCAGTAGACATGTTTTCAGTAACACCACAGCCCGGTGTTGTGGGGAACCTAGGCGAGGAGTGTGTGAGGCCCGGGCCCTCGGGGAGCACCCTGAGATGATTCTATCCAGTACTCTGGGGGTTTTAAGACTGAGCCACAACTGCCCCAAGTGCCACTCGGGCACCAAGCCCTGAAGATATAGCAGATTCTTTGGTCTGCTCTCGTTCTGTTTGCAGATGCGGTCGTTCACCTTCAGGCCTTTCTTCTATATGAAAGCGAGATGCAGAAGGCCCGGCCTGGCTTCTGGGAGGAACGTCAGGCCCACGAGCCTGCGAGCTTGATGAACCTGACTCTCTAGGATGGAAGAAAAAGCGCAAAGTTCCTTTGAAACTACTGGCATGTCTTTGGAAGGGTGGAGAAAAGGGCAGATGCAGGTTTTGTGGGGCATGAAGTCAGGGCTGGCTTCCTGGGCGTGTTTCCCAGGCAACCTGCTCAGGAGGGCCCTGTGCCTGGTTGTAACGCTCTGCTGTCCCCACCTCGAAATTTTTCGTCATCTTGAACAAAGGGCTTCAAGTTTTTATTTTGCACTTGGGTGGACACGAAACTTATATCATTTGGGGGCCCCTCATTATAAAAACAACACTAAATGAGCGAAATGAAATTAGGTACCAGGCCTTGGGAGGTACCCTGAAGAAACTTAAGTTCTGTTAGCTTCACAGAAAAACGTGCCTGTGCTTGGGGGTGGGGGCATGGCCATGGCTGGGAAGTCCTGGGGCTCAGGGGGTGGGGGTGTCGAGTAGACCCCTCTTTGCTTCCCCTCACATCCTACTTTGGCTGTAACCAGAATAGTTTTACTTTGTTCTGGATTAGGAGTCTAGCTTCAGGCTGTGTGTGTGTGTGTGTGTGTGTGTGTGTGTTTTAGGGTCCCATGACTCATGTAGTTTGAAAACCACTAGTTAGACAAACCACATCACACCAGGCTTTTTGTTGTAAGGGAATTGTCTTATTTCAGAGGGCCCCAGGTGACCCGCTGACCTGGGGTGTCTCCAAAGCCAGGTAATAATAGGCCGTGCTCTAATCTAAGGAGACTCTGCTGTATTTGCAGAGAGCTTTGAAATGTTCTGGGAAAAGAGCTGATCAGATGTGCAAGGTATTATATTCACGGAGAGAAAAACCCTCCCAACTCTTTATAAAGTGGATTAAGCCAGTTTCTAAAGGGCTGCAGGTTTGTGTGATCTTAATCCTGCCCCTTACTCCCCATCCTCCCTCCACCTTCCTCCTCTGTTTCCAGGATATCCACCTTCCTGGGCGAGGGCTGGGACGCCTTCCGGGGCTGTCCCCTCCTTCGGTGGCTCTCCCCAAGGGAAGAACTGAGGGACACCCTTGCCCTCGCACCCTCCCGGCCAGGGCTTCCTTTTCCTGTGGGCACATTTCACATTCACGCGCTCTGCTCCGGTGGTGGGAAACTCGCACAAGATATGGTAATTATGCTATTGTGCATTCAGTGACTCAGACCAGAGCAGCAGATGGGAAAAGTTGTGGATCGCAACCCCATGCGATATTTGACAGAGTATCAGTCAAATATAGTTCACCCAGCATCATGTTTCTGTCAGTCCCTCTTAGCGGAAGTTAATTTAAAGTGACAAGATTGACATCTGCTCCTTTTCAAAGGGGTGATACTTACTTCAGGGCTGCCCTCACCAACGGATACCCAGATAGAACCCTCCATAGTCAAAGGTGGGTTCTCAGAGGCAGGACCAGCGGTAGACCAGGAGACTTGAGTCGCCACTCAAGACCTGTGTTGGTCAACGTGCTGAAGGCCTGGTCTGTTTCACTTTATGGAGTAAGGCAAGGGGTTGCCATGGGCACCAGCCTTCTAGAGAGGCCATCTCCACAAATGGGGTCTCGTAACTGAAAACTCTACCCCTGGGCTTAGGCAGAGAGAGCTACACTAGGGGATGAATGCCCTTGTGCGAAGACAACGTAGAAGCTTTTCCAGCAGGTGGAGGGCCCCTGAGCCAGCACAGCTACCACTTGGGGTCTTATCAGTCACAGTTGCTGATGACCAGCTTTGGATGTGCCGTTTTCGATCTGTTCTTCTTTGGTTCCTTCTGTGTACAAAGACTCGGGGAAAAATACAACTTCTGTGACTGGTCAATCTTGTGGGCCCCTGTGACTTCTAAGGTTGCTTCATGCCAGGGCCCCAGTGGGTGCTGTCATCTCCAACGTTTTGATGAATCCAAGAGCTCAGCTCCACCCACCATCGCATCAACGTATCTGTCTGTCGGAATTTGAATGTGGAAAGCTGGCTTTGTTCCTCTACCTCTAAGCCAGGTAGACCCATCCACAAACCATGGGCTTCTGGCCACTGAAGATAAGCCCCCATCCTTTGCCCTGACTAGTGGACTCCCATTTACCTTCAAAACCCATCTCGTCGGTCCCCTCCTCCTGGGAGCCTTCCTGGACACCCCCAGAAATTGTCATTCCGTTCCTCCCCAGAGCAGCCTCTGGGTTCTGTATATACTTTTCTTTCTGCACTTATCACATGGCAGCATAATCACTGTTTTGCTTCTCTTTTTTGCCTTCCTGGCTGTGATCACCAAAGCTTCCTTCATAAATAAATGTTCACTGAAGTAAATAATTGAATTGTTTACTGAATAAGGTAATTGTCCCATTGGCCTTATCCAAAGTAAATGTATGATTTCCTGTAACTACTGTGATATACTTCTCCAGCTTCTGGAGAACATGGTCACGTCTTGTTTCTTTCTCAATTATTTCTCATGACACCCCCTACATATTGGAAGTAGGGGGAAGTAGTCTCCTTTGAGTCGGCCTCTTTCTCCAGGGTCTGATCAGGGTCATTTACCCAAACGCCCAAACTCTCCCTTCCTTCATGTTGACTGTCCCCGGGCTTAGGTGTCTTTGCCTGTACTTCCTGTCCACCAGTTTACCTGGGACCCTGCAGATCTATCAGAGGAATCTGAGAAATGGCGGCACTCAAAACGGAAGATGTTGTGGTCTAAGTTTTTTTTTTTTCTTCCCAGGAGGTTCTTTGGTTCTTGTGCAGATTTGCCTACTTCACCCCCAGCAACCAGCCTTGCACATCAAGAAGGGTGATACGGGGAGGAACAGCCTTTGAGGGTCGGCAGGGAAGTGGCCGTCTACTTGACTTGCACACGCCCCTCACGTGATTTGTTCCTGAATCGTAAGTCCTGCCCCAAGATCCCTTGCTGTGCCCATCACGAGTCATACAGGTGGTCTGGGATATTTTTAACTTCTTCTACATTATTCCCACAAGAAATGAGTTTGCTCTCTGCCCTTAGAGTGCTGCCACTTTCATGTGGGGGGAATCTGAAGAAATGAAAGTATCAGTTATTTCTGCTTGTCTCCGCCTCACCCACACTTTGCCATGCTGAGGTCTTCTGGTCCTTGGAGCATAAAGGGTATGAGAAGACCCTTTGGCCTGTACATTTTGGGGATGATTGGCCCTGTTGTCATGGCAACCAAGTGATCAGGGCATCTCCTGTAAGAGACAGCAGGAGGTGGGGCTCTATGCCTGGGGTTGCCCCAGATTCATCATTGCCCAGCCTCAAGGGCTCCAGCTCCAAGGGCTCCCCACCAAAGGAGGAGCCTGAAAATCAATGGCGCCCCTTGTTTGGGGCTCACAAATGTCTGATGAACTAATTACAGCTGGCCACACAAAGAACTAGCTGGGTAGGTGCTCACGGTGACCTTATACACTATTCCAGAAGTACCAGCAGCTGACAGACAAGGGCTTGAGAGAGCTGGGCCAAGACATTAGGAAGATTCTAAAAGAGAAAGACAAGCCTTCCATTCTTACGTGGGGGTGAGGTTTGGGAACGTTTCAATGATCTATTGCTGTGTAAAAAATGACCCTAAAACTGAGTGGTCTCAAACAACAGCAATTTCTTTTCTTATGATTTAGCAATGTGGACTGGGCTTAGCTGGGTGGTTCTTCTGTGCTATCTGGTATCTGTCGAAACATCTGAAGATGGGTTCCTTGCCTTTGGCTTCCAGTGCCTCCGCTGGGAGACAAGTTTCTCCAGCAAGCAGGCATAGGATCTGGCACCCAAGGAACTCTAGGGAAATGTCTGATGGCAGAATGGATAAATGAGTATACATAAAACTTGGGGTTTGTATGGGGGAACAACGGTTATCCCTTCTGGTGTGGGTCCCTGGCTTGGTGGCGGTGTGTGTTGTGTTGGTAAGGAAATTGCCAGGAGCCCAGGCAGAACGTTCCCTGCGGACATTGAGGTGGGGCCTGCGACCTGGTCCTTCTTCTTGTTGGTGGCAAGTAGGAGCTGCCTACAGAATTCAGCCTCTGGGATCTGCTCAGATTGTAAGGACAGGGACAGGCAGAGTGATTCAGTGTCTCTTGTCATCGTGGGGACCAGAGGGAGACCTGCCCCGCTCCTGTTTCCTGATTGGAAACAGGAATTTGATTCCCACTGTTGCTTGACTTTCAGTCTTTGCTTGTTGGACTTTTGAGGGCATGGAGGGAAGGGATGACGGCGAAGAGAATAGGAAAGTTAGGGGCGAGCGGGGGCTCTGGCGTATTGAGACGAACCCTGGGAAACCTGGTCTGCATGAATAGCCTGTGGCCTCTTGGGAGAAAGGCAAAGGGAAATTAGGGGTGATGATCAATGCTCTGGAGCATCAAGGGACATGGAGGCTGCTCCACTGAAGAGGCTCCATAGAGGAGTCAGAAACCTACCCAGAGGCAGGAGAGAGCCCTCACTTGCAGGAAGCAGAACATAAGAGGCACATCGGATCTGGAGGAAGTAAGGCAGTATTATCCATTTCCCTCAATCCCGTAGATCCTGCTGATAGCGGCAGCCACCCCCTGGAATGGCAGCTCTACTCATGTCCTGTTGTTGCTGGAACAAATTACTAAAAACTTAGCCGCTTCCTATGACACAGGTTTGTTTTCTTATGGTTTTGCAGATCAGAAGTCTGAACGAAGGCATCGGCAGAGCCGTGTTCCTTCTGGGGGCTTCAGGGGAGAATCTGCTTCCTTGCCTTTTTCGGCGTCTAGAGGCCACCGGCTCCCCTCAGCTGTGGTCCCTGCCTCCCATCCCTCTGACCTCTTGTTCCACTGTCACGTCTCCTGCTATTGACTCTTATGAGGACCTGCCTCCTGCCTTCCTCTTAAAAGGGCGCTTGTCATTTCATTGGGCCACCCAGGATGATCCAGAATAATCTCCCCATCTCAAGATCTTTGACTTACTAACACTTGCAGGATCCCTATTATCATAAAAGGTAACATGTTCACAGATTTTGAGGATTTGGGAGGCCATTATCTTGTCCACCACAGTAGCAAAAAGCGGGGAGGGTCACCAAAGGGCCATGAAGGACACCAGGGAAGTCTGTAAGCCACCTGGGACCTGCAAGGACCCGAGAAGACTGGGGTTAGAGCTCTAAGATGCAGGAGCCATACTGGGTGGGGACTCAGAACAAACACCATTATCATCATCACCCACTTCTTTCCATATACCCGAGGCCACTGTGATATGAGGAAACCAGCACAGGATCCTGCCGTCTAACAGGCCCTGCTTTTCCTGGTCTGCTGAGATGAGAGCAGGTCACCCTGGAGAAATCAGCGTCGCATTGAGAGCCTGGGCACTCTCTCCCTCTTTCTGGGGCTCAGCCTCTCATACGGAACGGTAGGACCATACTGCAAAGATTTGCTACCTTTTGATAAGCAAAAACCTCCAACCTTCCTGAAGGTTTGTATTATGCAAAACTAGGGATTCGTTTTTTGTTTTTCGAACATAAAATTGGAAGGCATAGGCTTCTGCAAACTATATCTCCCAGAGAGCCCCAAAAGATACGCCAACCGGTGAGACCCCCAGAACCAAAGAATGAATAATCTAGGGTCTCTTCCAGATTAGACTTTCTAAAACAGCACTATTCAATACAGTAGCCATTAGCCAATGAAGCTTTACGTTTAAATTACAAATTCGGTTCTTCAGTCACAGTAGCCGCATTTCAAACTCGATTGCCATGTGGTATTACACAGCACAGATGAGTTCCATTAGACCCCACCGTGGAAAGTTCCATCGGACAGTGTTGTTTTAGTATCAATAATGTATGCTTGTGTCCATCCTACCATCACTCATGCTTACCCAAAAGTTACTCATTTCCCTACTCTCCAGGTTAATGAAGTGTCCGTTTCTATAAGATGTGACTTACTATGGCCCTCAGGGGGAATTGTGTTTCAAGAGGAGCCCAGGAAAGCTCTGGTAATACGACTCAGGCTTCAGTGTCTGGGGAAAGACTCCCAAAGGAAATGGAAAACAGGGCGGCAGAGGATGTGCCTATTTGGAGAGGCTGAACTTCCCTGCCCCTGAGGCGACTTCCCTTCATGCCAGGCTCTGCCTCACGCTCTCCACTCTTCTCCAGAAAGGACACCAGGGTCCCCACTCCTGCCCTCCGGGGAGCAGCTCCAGCCAGGGTGAATCTGGAGTTAGTGCAAAGGGAAATGGCTCGACTTCCCATCCCCTTGTGCTGAGAGGCACCTCCTCTTGTCCTGCCCCCAAGCCCTTTGTCTCCAAGGGGCTCTCAGAGAGACGGGGCCACCCTCTCCCCTGCATGCGGGTCACTGTGCACTCTGGCAAGAGGGGTGCTGAAGCACATGGTAATTCTGAGAGCATTTTCCAGAGCCAAGGCACTGGTGAAACTCAGGCAGTCTCTTTTTTTGGTGGGAGAACTGGGGACTCAGTAGGTGAAGCAGGGGCTTTTGGGGATCACAAGCCTCACTCCCTCCTGCGGTGGAAACCAATATAGACCAACCAATGGGAGGAGGTGCTGCCTCTCAGGCTGCAGCCAATCAGCAGGCGAGGTGTGCACATGCTCAGTGGCAGCCTAGCTGAGTTCTTTGTGTGCGGTGCTAAGATACAAGGGCTTCGGTCAAGGGTATTGGGCTGATCTTGACCCCACCGATGCCTGGACTTACACCAGGCGGGGGCTGCCGGTGGGGTGGGCAAGGTTCCAGCCACGTCCTTCTTGAACTAAGCACCACGGCTCAGGAGGACCCCCCCCCTCCCCCCCACGCCCAGAGCAGGGGCAGAAAGTTGGACTCTACGTCCCATTCTTCAAACAAGCCACCCGGGGGTCTCCTCAAATCTGCCCCTTTCCCTCCAGCAGGAAAAAATGAAAATGAACTTGTCATTTTCCTGAATGGACATATTTTTTGGCTGACTCAGACTCTTCTAGAGCTAGTATTAGTGAGAACTAAGTGAAACTTTAGCAGGAAGAGGAACAAAAGGGCTCTTATTCCCCAAGATGGAACTCCAAAGTACATTTTGAGCAGAAAACCTATTTGAACGGTTCCTCCTGCCTTAAAAAAACAACAACAATAAAAAAAAGCCATATAGTAATTGCGGTGTCATTAAAAACAATGACAACTCAAAGCAGCAGCTTCCCATTTCTCAAAATTTTGCACCGTAACGTGCGGTAAGGGGAAAAAGCCAGAGTACCTCTGGACTCCAGAAAGTCAAGTTCTAAATTTTCTACAGTTCAATGTGTTTTTCAGCTATAAAAAGAACAACACCGGATTTTTGGAAGGGGTGGGGGTGGGGATGACATACTGATTTTATTTTCCCCTTCTCCTCTACATGACCTTGCGGCATCTCATAATGACAAGAACCAGCCTTCAAGTTTGGTTTCACGTTCAGCCCAAGTTTGGAAGTTAAGATGGAGACTTTGCAATCCCTGTCTCGGGCAGAGAGGGAATGGAGAGAGAGAAACGAGAAAAGGAGGTGGGAAGAGAAGAGGGACTGGTATTTGCAGAGGCAGACGAATTAGCAGCACCAGGGAACGTGACACCGGGAAGTGACCCTCGGGGAGGCCCTGTCCAGAGGTTCTCAAGCCTTTTCTTGATTTGTCTGTCTACCTAGCAGCAGGACTGTCCCCCTCCCCTTCCCAGTGACATCTTAAGCAAAAGCACCATATCTAAAACTGATAAAAGTAAAGTGCCTCCCGGAGCACCAGGCCTCCAACCGTCCTCCTCCCGAACACCCGAGGCTTCTAAACACACCGTCAGCAAGCCACAGATCTAACCCACCTCTTGAGTTTGCCAACGAGGAAATCAAGGCACGGAGAGAAGAATTAATTCATTGGAGAAGAGATGGAAGTTTCCTCCACGATGACACGGTAAAGACTGGGCAGAGATGGACCTAGAAACTTGGACGCGAAGTGAGGTGGGGGGGCAGAGGTTGGTCGAGGCGGGGGGTGAAAGAGCTGACCGTGACATGACCTTGAGGAGTTCACTGTGGACTGTGCAGGAGGCTGGAGACCCTGCACAGATTCCCCAAGTCCCTTCCTTGCTCCTCACCAGTTCTAATTCCTGTGTCTTCGCACGCAAATGGTTATAACTTACACATTCGACGGAGGGAAAAAGGAATACATACAAACGGCAGTGACTTTAGGAAGTCTTCCAGTCGTTAAATTAGAGCACCACTGCAAATTCGTTGCAAATGATCCCCCACTTTCCTTCTACGCCTACGTCTGGCATTGCTGACCCATCATAGCTCCTTTTCCTGTGGAGCTTAGATACAAGCTCAAAATTATTTCCAACGCGGCGCTCCAGACCGCCATCACCAGTTAACCAAGAGCTGGCTCTTAGGATGAAATTCCTTTGCTCTCCTCGGTTTGCGGATGTGAAGGCAAAGTCATTATCTCGTGTGTCCTGACATCACGGCCACGTGCTTTGACAGCCTGTACATCAGAGGACAAGGTTGGAACTGCATTTCTCAGAATCCCTTTCCCTGTATAACTTCAAGTTAGAGTCTGCCAACGAGAGGCGCTCCTGCAAGAATTGGGAGGTGGGGGAGAATGGCCGGCATTCTCTGGTGCTGGATGCAGCTCAGAGGCCTGCGTACGACTCAGACTCTTGAGAATGGCCTGCTCTTGGTGCCTCAGGCTCCGGGGAGGGTGGTGGCGGCAGCCGCTGAGATTCCGGGTCCTTTGCAGCTTCCTAGGGAGCTCCTGTAAATCACCCACCTCTGGTAGCTGCTGGCCTGACCTTTGCTCCCTGGGCCCTTCCAGCCACCCTGAAAGTCTCCAATTGCCCTTAGTTGAGCCTTTCCTTCTTGGAATACCTAGAGAGGCTTCCATTTTCCTGACGAACACCCCACTGCTGACTACAATAACATTAACACCTTGAGGGCCAGGAACAGGACATGGCAGCAAGATGGACATTCCCCACCTTGCTAACCACGAAAGTCAGATTCTTGTTGAGTTTGAACTTCCTGTTTTCTGCGTTATGTCTGTGGCCCACCTACGCAGAATGCAGAAAAGGAAGCAATGAGAGAGAGAGTTCCAAAGAATCAGAATAATGGCAGCATAGAATTTGGAGCCGGAGGGACTTTTGCACAGAAGCATTTGGGTTCTCTTCATTTTACTGATGGGAAAAACTGAGGCCGAGAGAGGAGAGTTGCCTCCAGTTCATCCCAGAGCTGGGGCTAGAATCTGGGCCCGCTGACCTGGACCAGTCGTTGTCCTTGGCCCCCAGAGCCCCAAACAAGGGGACTCGTAGGAGCTCACAAGGAAGGCACGGCCATGCTGAGATGCATCCCATAATAGGCTGGCCACTTTGATGTGAGGTAGTAAACACCTGGCTGTAAAGGGAAGCCAAGGTGAGAGGAGCGATTGCACGTGAGTTTTCTACTCTGCCCAGGGGAGCCGGGAGCAGCATGGGGTAGGTCTCGTGACAGCTCAAGAACATGAAAACCACATTGCCCTAATCCTAACCCTACCATGGAAACCCTATCGTGTTGCCATCTGTTCACAGGCAGCTCATCTTAAAGAAATTCCCATTTCTGGAGGCAGTTGTTGGAAAACATGTCACGGAATCAAAATGAACTGTGTTGCTCTTTAACCATAATCACCCTCTTGCCTCCATTGGCTTTGGCGTTGTGGCTGCATCGGGTCAGATTCCTGGTGGTGAGCCACCGACTTAGCAGAGGAGGGACTGTTTGGAAGGCCAGGAAGGCAGCAGAACCACACTTGGGCAACTGCACCCTAGACGGTGGGTGCCCCCGGGGACGCTGCCAGGCCCTGGGGGCATGAGCTCCCCTGCTGGCACGGCCCCCGGATGCCGCATCCTTTCTAATGCTGCTGTCTCTGAACGCGGCCGGGGCTGCCACGGGCACTCTGAGAACGAATCCTTCACCACCTTTCTGTGTTTGAGTTGCCAGCTCCAGATTCGTTATCTGCTTGGGGCATCTGGAGAGGCCAGATGCCCACTTTCCCCTGACCTCTGGCAGCTCTAACGGGCTCTGCTGATGGACAGCTGCATGGCCAGTGCCCATGGCAGCTGCGTTCCATCTGAGTGGTGTGGCTTCAGAGGCCCCTCTTCTCTCAGTCTAGCACCACTTCCTTTTACCCAAAGGCCTGAAAGCTCACATCAATGGTGTTTCCGGGCTTAGCGCTTTGCCTCCTATGAAAATATAAAGACTAATTCTCTCCGTCGCTTTCTCCTCGGCGTGAACGAACAGCAAGTGGGTTGTTTTCCAGAACACCCCAGTCTAGCCCGCTGACACGGGATGCTGCACCGGCTTTTGGTGAACTGCGCCTCATGGTGGAGTGTCACCCGCCCAGCGTCAGCCCTCGGGAGATGACACTTGTTTCCCCGGAGGGGGGGGCGTCTGGGTCGGGAGATGCTCCCAGCTGTGGGTCCCAGAGTCTTCCGGCTTGTCTCTTCTTCCCCTGGGAGAGTCTTGAGGGGAAGACTGCCCCACTGAGGCTCCAGACTCAGTTCAGGGGGACCTGCCTCCCTGCGTCCTTCTGAACGGTTTTCTGAACCTTTGGCAACTCGGCCTGGCGGCCACACATTCCTGTCGTCACCACCCCTACTGGCCGCCAGTGTCTGTTTACAGCGCACTTCCTAGGTGCCAGGCGGTGTGCTAAGCATCCAACCCAAATTAGCTCATTTAAGCTTCTCCACTTAACAAAGAAGGCAACTGTCGCCTGAGCCACGCAGCCCGCATGGGCCTGGGATTTGAACCCAGACAAAACCCAGTCTCTTCCTACTGTCCCAGGCTCTTTCCTTCAAACGTAGCCCCCTTCCCAACCCTCTACACAACAAAACAGAAAATCATGTCAGGTTCACCTTCCCCGCAAGGCAGACGATCCAAGAAGCAGCTGATTCTTAGGGCACCTCGACTGCCTGACGTCTCAGGGTTCCGACACTCTCTTGGGTGGGCAGACAGTGGGGCGGCTGCCCAGCGGGCGTCTCGGTGGACGGGGAGGGACAGAACCTCCCTGAGCTTTACCCATTCAGTGCTAGGGCACTGGGAGCTTTACATACATTTGCACCGTGGAAATAAATGAACCACCCAAATGAGAAAAGCGAGGCTAATTATTCTGCGCTTACGACAGCAAGGGAGTCAGTCCCCATTGCTTGCACCCTGGCAGAGACTCAAAGGCAGGCAGAGGAGTGGGAAAGCTTTACGGTGGGAAAAAGGCAGCTTCGAGAGGGCTCTAGGTGGAGACCACTGGCCTGGGGAAGCCGCAGGTGGGTTACCTGAGTGGTTGGTTAGGGGTTGGGGAACATATGTGGCTCTCTCTGGTTGGCTTGAGTCAGAAGCAGGGACGAGAACCAGGGAGGCCGTCAGTTATTAATCGAGTCCTGGCTATTTGGGGCTGACTGTCACAGACGGGACTGTTCAGCCTCCTGGATTGTCACTAGAGACAGCGGCCTGGCCTCCTGGGCTGGTCTTTGCACATGAGGCGCTCTGGACTGTGGTTCCAAGTCCTCTTTTTCCCATGTGGCTGGGCCATTGTACCTTTGCGTTGTTAGCATCTGCACACTTAATCCCCACGGCAGCCTATCCTCCTGATGAGGACACTGGGGTCCAAGGAAGTCAAGTAACCTGCCTGAACTCCCTCAGTGGGGGGTGGGGATGTGAGGCCAGGCCCGCCGGGTCCCTGATTCCATGTCTGTCCCCTGTTTAATCTGTCCCTGCACACCGGCCAGTGATCCTCACAGACCTAAATCGATGGCATCCTTCCATTCCCCGGCTTTAAGCCTCCCAATACCGCTCGCCCCCCTCTGAGAATGAGACCCTGCCCACCACCTGCAGATTCAGTCCCATCCACATTCAGGGCCTCAGCGCCTCCTCCCCGGGCTTCTCCGGGCTCTGTTCCAGCCTCCAAGGTGCCGCCCCAGGCCTCCTGAGACCCTGCTTCCCGCATCTCAGTGGTGGGTCAGGGAGGGAGCTTTGTTCTCACCTTTCCCCTGGCCTGCCACCCTTGTCCTGGCCCGAGGCATCCCTCGGGACATGGCACGGGTATCACCTCCTGCAGTCTCGGCAGCTGGCCCTGCGGGTCAGGACCCTTCCTGAAATAGCAGGGACATCCAGTTCGTGGCTTATCTACCTCCTCTACCACATGGAAACCACCGCCTGGCGAACTGACTTACCCTGTTCTGTTGTGTTCTCCGTGTCCGGTCCATAGTAGGTGCTCAATAAACACCTTGTGAACAAATCCGCCAGTCTTTGACTCCTTCCTCCCATGGCTGCTCTTCGTATTCCTGAGACGGTGCTTCAGCTCCCGCCCCGACCTGTGACTGACGGAAAGGATGACATCAGGGCCAGACTCAGGCTGTGACTACAGAGGCTACCTGTGGCCCCTCACTTTGGGGTGAGCTGGGCGGGGGGTTGGCAAGCAGCCCCTCGGGGATAGAGTGGTGTATTTTCAACAGCAGGTGCCCAAAGTAACTGAGGGTCATATGGATCCTCTCAAATACCGGTGCCAGCCTCCCAAAGTCGGATTTACCATCATCCCCCTGTTGCAGCCCATGAGTGAGGCTCGGGGAGGTTAAGGAATCCATCTCAAGTCCCCGGCTAGTGAGGAACCGAGTCGGGATGTAACCCAGATCTGCCTGCCTTTAGAGAACGTGCTGCTACCTGACAGCCGAAAGCAGAGTGAGCTGCCGGGTGTCAGAAACCTGCTTGTCCTCTGCCCCTCCTGCCCCTCGGGTTCCTCCTGTGCCCTCATTCCTGCCCTTGAAGCTCACTGCAACCTGCCGTCACCTGGTGGGGGTAACAAAGGGTTGCCGAGTTCCTCCTCCCTCCCACCCCCTCCCAGCTGTGTATGACTATGAGGTGGGCGTCTCCAGGTGGTTTCAACAAAATATTGGATGCATTAAATACAGATTAGTTGAGGAAAGAAAATCTATGCTGTGGGATCATTCCCGAT
This sequence comes from Panthera pardus, assembly GCF_024362965.1. Taxonomy (NCBI): domain Eukaryota; kingdom Metazoa; phylum Chordata; class Mammalia; order Carnivora; family Felidae; genus Panthera; species Panthera pardus. The sequence goes on along the minus strand of NW_026526788.1, from coordinate 69,206,660 downwards.
TGTAATCTTTACAACGTGTATGCCATAACCTTACGCGATTTATAAGCACTTTATTTTTCTGTGACTCAAATCTGCCTCCCAGCAGGAACCACATCCTGGTGTTTGCTCAGCCTGTCTGTGCAGGAGGCTCGGTTCCCAGGTCCCTGGGACTCCCCACAGCTGCTTGGGGCAGGCTCGGGCTCTGACCGGAGGAAGACCCCAGCCCCGTCCCAGGGTCTCCTTGGGGACTGGCTCCCCTGTGTGGGCCTCACTGGGAGCAGAATGGGCAGGGGTGAGGAGGGGCTCTGGCCTTCGAGGTTTTGCCCGGCCCTCTTGGGTATGTCCTCCCCAGGGCAGGGCTGGTCCAGGGGCCATGGGAACAGCCCAAGAGCACTGGGCAGAGGAAGAGGCACTCGGTGTCCGTGGTCAGGTTGCTTCACTGTGTGCCTGAGCCTTAGCGTAGCACTGACTTAGTTCCTTAACGCTGTGTGACTTCAGCCTCAGACCTTGGCCTGGCCTGGGCACCCCAGCACCTGCCCTCCCCCGGGGCCTTCTCCACCGCCACCCTCACATGCTTTCATTTCTTGATGACCCCGAGACAAACCAAATTCAGATGGTTGATCTGACCCTATTCAAAACCCAAACTCTACACGTCCCTGCAAGATCCCCAAATAGGACTTCAGGATTATCTGTGCCTGGGGATTATCCCTCTGTCTCTAGGGCCGTGGCTACGACAGAGCCTGTGTCTCTGAGACCAGCAGCTGCTCCCGGGAAGCTGTTCTGCTCACAGCTCTGCAGGCCGAGCCCTCCTGTTTCGCAGACCAGCAAACCGAGACCCGGAGGGGAAAGCGACTTGCTCGGGGCGCCCTGGCTGGGACAGAGGCAGGAACAGAACCCAGGATTTGAGGCCTGGGGTGGGGTCCTCTCCATGATGGCTGGGGGCTCTGATTTAGAAGTAGAGGGCGCGTTCCCTTCTCCAACACCTGGAAATCAGGGAGTCGACAGGCTTGTGGTCTTCAGGGCCCAGCTCAGTGAGCCAGCAAATCAATGACAGCCGTGTGTTTGTGACGTCCTTAACTGTCCCTGTTTAAAATCTTCCACCCCCTCGCCCCAGATTCTTGATCGCTTTGATTCCTCCCAGTAGCAAACTTTTCAGAGACTGTCATTCACCTGGAGGTAGCAATGACTTGTAGCCACAGCTATGGAGTATGGCTGCTAGTCTAACTCAGGGGGGAAAGCCGGGATGGTGGAGACCGCGTATCAGCCTGAAAGCACTGATCCCCACTACCCCCTTGAGGTCCCTTCTATCCAAAGCCATTTTGCAACGGAAATTTGCTGCATTTTAGGTCAACCACGGGAAGAGACAGACCCGAGTCATGCTCCACCTGGCCCGATTCCAAACTTGAACTCTTGCTGATTTGTGCTGATGTCACCCAAGCAAGATTTGATGTGAAACTGCAAGGGAAAGCTGGGCCCGGGGAGGGAGGGGGTGGCGTTTGCTGTGAGGAGAGAGGGGAGGAAAAGTGAAGTTCTGTTTTATAACAATGGAGAGAGGAGCGGGAGGGCACGGGACCGAAAGTCAGGAAACTGCTGCTCTATTCTTGGCCCGGCAGTTAGCTTGCTGTGTGGCCTTGGGCAGGTCACTTCCCCTCTTTGACCTCAGTTTCCTCATTTTATAAAACCCAACGGAGGATCTCCATCCAAGGCCTCTTTCGGTTCTAAAGGGCCCGTGATTCTAGCTCGGTCCCTGGGCACGGGTGAAGAAATCAAAGACTTGGTTTCATTTCATAACTTGGGCCCCTTAAGCACTTCCCAGCTGGGGCTGGGAACGGGACCAGACACTCATTGGCCGAGCTCATCTGAGTTTCAGCGAGGGGGCCAGCAGCCTGGGCTGTCAGGAGCCTCACCCAAGGGGAGGACAGGGGCGGGTGCGGGCCGGACGAAAGCTTAGTCCGGCCACCCCAGGGCTGGGCTTGGCACCCTGGCATCCAGGCTGACGTGTCAGCTTCTGGAGGCTCAAGTGTCTTAGATGCTGCTTTTGATCAATGGAAAACTGGGAAAGCAACAAATAATAACATCCATTTGCTGGCAATTTCAGTCGTTTGTGGTATTTAATTAGCATAATTGACCTGAACCGGCCCTTTTTCTCCACCTGAATTTAAAAATACATCACTGCTCCCTCCACCCCAATACATCTGAGAAATTTTCTTTTTTTTAATGAGGTTTTAACTAAAGCCCAATATCAAAACACCATATAATACTTTTATCTCATTGAAGACATTTGATGCTTATTAAAATATTATTGCTTTAAGGCCTATTTTGATTTTTTTTTGCCCAAGAGTGTATGCAGAGCCTTGCTACTCAGATAATAACAAAGAAACCTTAAACATGAAGAAAACACATGAAAGGTAATATGTTCCCCATTAGTCCCCGTATCATTTCCCCAGGATTACTGCTTTCCAAATATAGCATTAGTTTAAAAATAAAAGGCCGTTTACAGTAATGGGACACTTGCTACTACTTTGAGCATATGGGCCCTCCAAGGGGCTTGCACGACAGCTTCATGAAGAGGGACTTCAGGGGAGAGGGCTGGCTTTCACAGAAACCCCAGCATGCCCACTCATAGCTCCCCCCAGACAGGCCACCGACCCTGACCCAAGACTCAAGTCGAACAAGCCTCTTATTCCTCTTTCGGAACTGCCTCTTTTGGTGCATTGTTTCTGCCAGAGATGAAAACATTTGGGAAGGTGACAAGTAATCAATTGGGCGCCACCTGGGAAGAAAAGTGACACCCCGGAACTTTGCATTCGGGCCTCATGAGGTTGAGAGTGTGGCTGCCCTCCATGGGAAGGGGGTCCTTTTGGGTTTGGGGGTGCCTTTTGTGCGGGAACATCCAGGGGAAGCAAACTCCAGATGGGAAGGTCTAAGTCATTCGGGATGTACATGGGTCAAGGGCAGAAGTTTGGTTTATCTGACCCAGACATAGAAATTTTTTTTTTTTTTTTTTTTTGGCTAAGGAGAGCTCAGATCCATTTTCAGTGGGGTGAATTAATGTAGCTAAGGGACAGAGCATGTACACAGAAGGGCTCCCTCAAGTGCAGTGAGGGCCACTCCAGTTTGCTTCCATGGGCTGGCCCGTGTTGAGCACCCACCGGAAGCTGCTGGCCCGCTGAGGGCCCCTGAGGAGACTCATGTTACACGTTTGCTATTTTGGTCCAACAATGCAGGCTCCTTCCGGTTTTGGGAGCTGGTCTCCTGGCACTCATCAAGTGCCCAGCTTCGAGAGGCCCCAGAGAGCCAGGGAGCGAGCTTCCAGCTCGAAGGGAGGGAGAAGCTCTCCTGGTTTCAAATCCCCAACTAAATGCCAACCATATCTTGTTGTCAGCAGAGAGGGGAAGATCAAGAGAGAGCAACGGGAGAGAATGGAGGGGTGGTAACAAGAGCTAAAATTGATTGTCCTGAAGCCTGCGTTGTCCCTGGAGGCAGGTGGCATTGCCCGCTGGGTAGGGGCGTGCTCGGCCCCACCAGGCACAGCCTTTACCACAGGCAGGGTTCCCGGCGTGCAGCCAATTACAAGTTGGTCGGGGGCTGGAGGTGGTGTCTCGAGGTCTACTCTGGACAGTCACAACTTGGACCTCGTCGTCTGACCTCATCTCATTATTGCTCCTCATGCTCTAAATTCCTCCTTCGGGCCAAGAATCGCTCATTCCCCTTTGCACTCCCCGGGGCAGCGGCTGGCACCGAGCAGGCAGTCAGTTTGAGCCGACAGAACAGGCCCCCGTGGGTAACAGGCTCAAGGAAAGACCAGAGGCCTGGGGGGCGGAGCCAGCCCTCGGTCGGTTGGTTGCCTCCTGAGAACGGGGACAACTGTCTCCATTTATTGAGCACTCACTGCCCGCCCGGGGTTCAGAGCCAAGCACGTTATATGGGCTCTCATTCGATCCACACCACCACCCTGCCCAAGGGTAACCTCATCAGGCCTCACGTGCAGGGAAGGGGGCTGGGGTGTGGGGAGGTTGACGTACATGCTTGGGCTCACATAGCTGGTGGGTGTGGCAGCAGCCCGGCTCCTGCACCTGAGCCTCGGCCACCGTGGTGACCGTCTCCCTCACCTCCCATTGGCTCACAGTCTGGGGTTCCCACCAGTGGCTCCAAAGCCCCCTGGAGCGGTAGCAGATGGAGCCGATCCCTTTGGAACAACGGTACCTTGGGGTCACGGCATCTTTCTAGGGACTCTCCTCCCTTGGGAGAGGATCACGTCGTGGGACTTGAACACGTGACCCGTAGGGAGTTCCTCCTTGAGGAAGTAGGGACTTGAGTGGGACCCTGAAGGAGAAGAAGCGGGCTGCCAGGGGAGGGGAAGGGAGGACCTCCAGGTAGAGGGAGAGGGGTGTGGGGACACAGTGGGCTGGAGGGTAAACCGATAGTACCCCCCAAATCAAGTCTGACTGATGGGCAGAGGCTGCCAGGAATGCTGGGTTGAAGAGGATTCCAAGGCCGACAAAGAGCTGGGATCAATTAGCAGTGTTGGCCAGGAGCATGGGAGGAAGGAGGTGACCTCCTGCCACATTCTTGTCGTCCCTGGCATAAGGTAGCTAAGGGGACAGTAACACGTGTTAGCTCTTTTGACCTCCTGACAGCTCCTGATTTGGGGGTAAAGGGGGGAACGCGCTGCTATTTAATTTCTCTTTCGTGGACCATTTCCTGCTCACTCTGACTCACCTGGTGCTGATATTAGCAGGTTTCCCGCATCTGTTCCGCAGGACAAATCACCTGCCAAGGCCTGGCTGCCGGCCCTGTAGGGGAGACAGTGGGTCCCACAGTCATGGGGGGGGGGGCGGGCAGGGGGAGTGCCACTACAAAGCTCCACAGGTCTCGGGAAGACCCTCTTGTCTCCTGCATTGCAAATGGGTTCCAGCGGCCACTGCCGGGAGACGCCACATTTCTGCTGTGTCAGTGCTATTTCAGACTCTACTCACCTGTAATGAGTGAGATTCTCCGGGAAACATTACCACATCGGACTTGGGGGCTACCCAGTAAGGCAAGAGGATGATCCGCAAGCCAGAGGTTATGACTTTTGATCTAAGTGTTGGCTTTGAAATATTTAAAACTCCTTTGGAACCAACCGGGGTCAGTGCTGTCCTTCACTCTTCTGAGAAAGAGAAAAAGCCAGTCCGGGAGGAAGGAGGCTCTGGGCCGCTTGGCAGGCTGGGAGATCCGTGGGGGTCTTTTGGCTCAAGTGGATGAAGCTGAGGTGAGAGCCGGACTACACACAGGTGACGGGGCGCAGGCAGGGTCCAAGCCCCCTCGGTCTAAATCCCACGGGGCACGCCTCTCCAGCCAGAGCGAGGGCCCCCGGCCAGCTGGTAGCAAAATGAGACTTCCCGGGTCCCTGGTCCTTTTCATGTTGCCTGCGTTGCATTTCCCCACCTTGTGAGTGTAATCTGACCCGCCAGCGTGGAAGGCTTTGGAGGTTTTGAACCTGCCCTACATCAAATACACCCCCTCCTCTACTCGGGAGAAAACCCGGGCCATTCTGTCACAGACTCAGAGGGCATTTGATTGTCTAGAACACATCAAACAGCCCAACTCGCCCTTGTAAAAGTTTTACAAGAAAATCATTGAAGACCAGAAGAGCTATCCTTTCCCTCTCCTCCCCCTTCAGTTTTAAACCTGAGCCGATATTCTGGCTTCCCACACTTTGGTGTCAGCTGGCCGGCGAGAGCGCTGGGCTGGCGGGCGTGCAGCCGTAGAAACCTCGGCCCCCGGATCATTACACTTGCAGGCCACGGCTTGTGGGATCTAGTGATTTGGACATATTTTATTTAACCAGCTTAGTAAAAGGTAATATTCAGCAGCTGTGATCTATAGCAGAATTACAATTTTCAGGGTCAAGGAGGGATTTTGATATTAGGAGGTTGGGCAGCATTGCTATGAAATCTCATGAGCTGTCTTTAAAAATAAATGAGAAAATAGGTTATCCAAGAGTCATTGTAAGGGAAAAATCAATAGGCAGTGTCTATTCACTTGGGCTATCAAAATCCTTGAAATTTGAACAAAAGTTTCACGTTTAGTGTACTGTAGGTTTTGAAATATCGGCGCTGGAGGCTCGGCGGGTACAAATTCATTGTGCTGTGTGCATCCAAACGAGGCGAGCCTTGCGAAGCCGGTCAGCTGCCTCCTAAGAGAGGGGAGTGTTTTGGTGACCAGATGAGATGGGTAAAAGGTGACTCCTGAAGCAAACTGGGGGTCCCACGGCAGGGGGCTCACCCGGAAGTGTCGAGGAGCATCTGCTGTGCCAGGAGTAGGTGTGGCCGGTGGCTCAGTGCCCCTGCCTCTTGTCCAGCGCGACGGTGGACACCACGCTCCTTCCCGCTCCACAGTCCACAGTATCTCTGCCCTCAGGTGGGGAACAAGTGATAATTTAATAGGGAACTTCCTGGCGGTGGAAATCTGATGGGGCAGGTCACCCGGAGTGATAGAAGTTGCCTCCCATTCATTCGTTAGTTCATTCTCAATACGTTTTTTATTTTTATTTTCTTTTTCATCGTTTCAAACGTGTCTTTTAGCTTCCTTCAGGATGGCGTACCTTGGCATTCAATAGGCTCCGATCAGCCCAACCAACGGAGACTGCCTTTCCTCTCCAGGTGGGTTTCGGTGACTCAGTTCCTTAGGCAGGTGATTGCCAGGTAACTGCTGGGTCTCTCCCACCAGCCTGTGAGCTCTGGGCAAGGCAGACTCTGGTTTGGGGTTCAAAGCTGTTTTCCGATCCCTGGTTCCATGTCTGACATTCAGTGTTAACAAATAATTTGAAAACATTTTTTTAAATGAAAAAAAAAATGTTAATGAAGAACGTGAAGATCTTCCTTTGATTTTTATTAATAGAAGGCATTCCCGAGGCATTTTAAGGCCATAATCATGAGCAATCTTTAAGGAAAACAAAATAAAAACACCCCAAGCTCCCCATCCTCAATATTTGTCCACCACGATGTTAAAGAGCAGCTCGTTTAACCAAGACGAGGGGATGGTGATTGTTTATCACATCCCCGGTGGTATCTTCCTATCAGTCCTCTGGGTGGGTGATATTTTCCCTACTTTACAGTTGAGGAAAGAGAAGCCCAGTGAAGACATGGGTAGATTATTCCAACTCACCAACGAGAGAACCAGAGCTCATGTTTGTGGTCACTCTGCAAAGCCATCTCTGAGACAATTAAAGAAGAAGTGGGGGTGGGGGTGGGGGTGGGGGGGGACCGGCATTCAAAAGCAACCTTAAACATGATCCTTTCAAGTTCTACCATTAAAACAAAAAACTGACAGCGTCTACATTCATCGTACAGAAACTGTAGCAAAGTACTGAAGATTTATAACTCCCCTTTATTTAGAAAGGGAATGGAAGATAAATAATTGAAATGCAAAGGGTGGGCATAGCAGACGTTGGATTGAGGCATTTTATTTAACTCATCAAATAATACAAGTCAGTTTGGGAAACAACAATCAACATATATTACTTGTACTAACGATATGTAGAACCGTATTTCCAAGAAATGTAATGAAAATAAATGCTGAAAATAAATTACTCCGTGGAATACACCAAATAAATAGTTTTGTTTTGTTTTTTTTTTAAAGAAAATATAACCCTATGAATATGAGGGGGAAAAAGTGAGGGGAAGGAGGCTTTGTGGAGCTGGGGGAAATTTGACCTTGAAATGAACTCCTGAATGAGATGAAGGAGCAGGACGGATCAATGAAAATTAACAGACGGTCGCACTCCTTCCCCTCATCCCCTTGGCTGTAGGCGCGATTTCTCCCCATCCCCGAGACACGCTCTGAGCATCGCTCCTGACACCCACCGTCTGAGTGATCCAGATAATGTAATCGCACCATCATTAGGAACCATGAAATTGCAATTCCGCGGGGAAGGAGCGCTATCGTTCAGTTACGCAGAGGAGAGCCATTAATTAGCAGATTTCAGTTTAAAGTGACTATGTTCTACACGAGTTCTAATCCCACTCTGGAGCGGCTCTCAGGCCTCATGGATTATCTGGAGGAGGTGGAGCTGGACCCCGAAGACGTCACTCAAAAGGAAATGAAGTGAAATAAGATAAAGTTGAAGGGAAAAAAAAAAAAACCCCGCAAAACGTTAAAACGAGTGCGAGATCTTCCACTATCGGGGAAAGGCAGGAGAAGAAGTCAAACGGGCCGTCCAAGTTTTCCTCTCCTGAAATGGCACACTGTTATGCAGTTTAATATCTGGGCTCCGTTTGAGGCAACTTGATCTAAACGGACTCATTCATTCATTCACTCATGCAGTCATCCCACCAAAGTTATCTTTTTTTAAAAAAATGTTCATTTTTGAGAGAGAGAAAGAGAGAGAGTGGGGGAGGGGCGGGGGGGGGCAGAGGATCCCAAGCGGGCTCCGCGCTGACAGCACAGAGACCCATACAGGGCTCGAACCCACGAACCTCGAGATGAAGGCAGATGCTTAACTGACTGAGTCACCCAGGTGCCCCCACAAATGTTATCTTAAAGTAACGGTACTTTTACAGAAGATGACAGGCTGCTACATGGATCCCTTGGACAGTTGAGTCCTCAAACATCAGGCAAGGCAGGTGGATAGTTGCCCTTGAAACTTCCATGAGAGTAGCCGGGGAAATGATTCTGAAATGCAGCTATCTTCCCCCTGGAAGTCTAAGTGGAACCAAGAGTTTTACCATTCTCAAGAAGATGATCCCTCAAGCCAAACCTGGTTGGCGCCTGCCTTCCCCAGTGCTGGTACCTTTGTACTGAGCTCTGAAATCCTGGCCTCACCGTTAAATAAAAGGGATGTGTGTAGAGACCAGTGGCCAGTCTTTGCACACTGTCAGGCCTCAGCCCTTGGGCTGGCTGACATCTTTCCATTTGACAAAATGCTTGGGTTCCAAATATGGAGGCCAGTCCAAATGTACGCCAGGGGAGAGGGGTGGCTTTTAGACTGGGGGTTTGGATCTAGGACATAATACCTAGGGACATACCTGGGGAAGAGACTGACTTGTCAATGGTGAAAGCTCCATGAGGGGGGCTGAACCCCCTTTTAAGAAAGAAGGGCCATGTTCCAAGGCCAAGGGTTGGCACCACACTGGTTTCTAAATCTTGTTCATGAGTTTTTTCCGAGTATACCTTCATAATGTGCCCGTGGGCAAGGGAGGGGGAAGCACAAGGTTAATGGTCTGGTTTCCTGATAGGGAAGTGGGTGCCCCAGAGGGAAAGTGACTCATCCAGGCAGGACGGGCTCCGTAATTGGTAAGATCCAAAGCAAAATGAAAATAGGGAGCCCTGTATTCAGAAAGCAGGAAAAAAATGCCTTTTCTTTTTTTTCCCTGGTCTCTCACTCTTGACTAGGCATGGTGTTTCAAATTTTCTAGTTAACGTCCTTCTAAGTAAAGTCAACTTTTTAAAACACTAGGATGAATTTTACTTTTCATTATTATATTGTGTAAAGCCAGTTTTAAAGGTAAATAGCAGAACATTGATACGTGTGTGGAATCACCAGTTACACAACACGTTTTGTGACTTGTTTCAAGAGGGTGCCTCAAACTGGCCGGAAGAGACAAGCTGGACTCAGGAAAGTTGGAAGAAGGGAGAAAGGGCTCCCCGAGGCTTGGGGGTTCTCCCAGGGGGAGTAGAAAGCCCCATGGGTGCTGGGCCCTGCTTTGTGACTTGGCCAAGCACTTGTCCTCCAGCCTGGTGGTCAGGCGCCCTTCTTTCCCAGCAGCTGGACTGACACGTTGTGCCCCAGGCCTGGAACAGGGGGTCGAGCCAGGCATCTCCCTCTTCTGCAGGATCCCTGCCCCAACCCCCAGCAGATGGGCAACCCCAGGGGCGGTGCGAGCTTTGTGCCGGGATGCACTAGGTATCTAGGTCCCTGTATTGGGGCAGATTAGAGGCTCCTCCCAGTGAGTCCTTCACTAAATGTGCTCTGATGCTGCCAGAGTAAGGCAGGAACTGTGGCCGTCACGCCCCATCCCCAAGATGCTGTGGGCTGCACATGTCCAACCCTTGACCCTCCCCATGCCTGAGCCCAGGTGGGGGACAGGCTGGCAGCAGTTGCTGGGTGGAGGCTGGGATGGGAAGGCCAAGTGGAAATGGGGCTCCAGGGGGCTGAGCATCAGACCCCGGAAGCAGGGAGGCAGGACTGCATGTGAGCCCGGTCTCCAAGCTCCGAGTTCATGGTCCATTGGCTCGCTGGACTTCATTTGCAAAACACAATTACAAAGACAAAATTATCACAAATTTCAAGACAGTGACTGTAGATCATTAAGCACCCAGTGTGGGGCCCTCCTGAGTGTGGGGCCAGTCGTGCGTCCGCACCGGTCACGAGCCCATGCTATCGGCCCTGCATCCGAGACCACCCAGAAGCTCGGCGCACCAAGTCTCCTGCTCTTCCAGGAGGTTCGACGCACCCGCGGCTGCTGTCTTACTCCTACGCCTTTGGCCCTCGCTTTATCAGGAACATTCCCTTTCCACTGCCGTGGATGACTGGAGTTGGCAGGGGCCTACCCTCCTGAGACTTTCCAAACGACTTTCCCATTTGCCAGATGAGGCACCAAAGCCCCAAGCAGGCTCTGATTTGTTATCATGAGGCCACAGGCCAGGCTGGTGGCACGGAAGGGCCCAGAGCTCTGAGTACCTCTGGCCTGGAAGATGCCAGACTTTGGGAAAAGAGCAAAGCCTCGCGGGGGCTCCCTGCTAGGCTGCTCCTAGGGGTGAATCCACTGCTGCCACAACCACTAGAACTTGGAACATCATCAGGGCGTCTTCCAGCACGTTCTTAGCATCCACAGCCAAGGTGTTTGCCAGAGGCCGCTGTGGACTCGCCGTCAGGGGAGGGGGACTCTGATTCTCACTTAATTGTTTCTCACCCGATTCTTTTGGTGGAGACGGGGGTGGCTCGGGATGGCAGACCTGAGCACAGAAAGGACTTTGCCCGGTGATGCTAGGAGCTCAGCTGAGGGGACACCAGGGTGCCCGCTGCCGGTTAGTTCCTCAAGAGAGCAAAGATCTGACATTCAGGGCAAAAAAATGATCATAGCCGCCAGGGACGGACCTGAGTTTTTCTGTATGTGTTGGTTTAAAGACTGTAACTGAGGAATGTTAGTCCCGTGGTCTGAAGGCCAACACTACCAAAGAGACCAGCGGTGCTGTAGTTGGGCCACGGCTTCCAGAATGTGGTGCTGTTTGAGTTACGTCTCCTTGTGCAGAGGAGGCTCGACTAGAGGCTGAAGATCCGGACTCCACTCCTGGCCCCACCACCCATCTGCTGGGTGCTCTTGAGCAAAGTCTCATTCCCTCTCTGAGCACCATTTCCCCACCCGAACAAGAAGGTTGGCCCAAAGGGCCCCTAAAGCCTGCAAAGCTAGAGGGTTCCACGAATTTGAGCCCATCCACCTGGCTCTTGGTTGGCTTTGGCTATCCAAACTGTCGTCGAGGTGGCCAGCACGGAGCTCAAGGGATGCCGGTCCCACATTTGCTCATTTCCAACCTTACTCTCTCTGGCTGTCCTTCGCCATGTGGGTTACGTCCCCTCACGGGAGCTCAGGGAGGCCTGTCCGGAGGCTGGGACCCGTGGCAGCCTCTGCCGGGATGCCCAGGCTCGTCCTGTCCCCAGATCAAAGTTTCTCCACTGTCTGGGGGAGGGTGACCAATCAGCCTCGTGCCCAAATCTGGATTCTGCTTCTATTTTCCCCTTTCTGCATGGGGGACAGAGAGAGGAAAAGAAGGAGAGAGAAGCCTTTGAAAAATGTCTCCTGCTCCATCGCTCAGCAATTCACCTCGCCGCTGAGCCCAGTGACACTCCCGTGGTGCACCTCTTAGCCACTCGGCAACTTTTTTCCCTTTTATGATATTTTGGGTTTCTGATTGCCTGCCAAGTCAAACCTTTATCATTTAATAAGCAGAAAAAAGAAAGAAAGAAAAAAGAAAAAGGAAAAAACCCCTCTAAGTCAGTCCCAATCTAAAGGGTCCCCATTCCTGTTCCCTGCCTCTCGGGGGCTGGTCCTGGATATGAAGCCAGTGCTGATGGGGACTCAACCACTTGCAGGCAAATGTCAACCCTACTCTACTTCAGCGGGGCCATTTTGCACACGTAGTCCTGGAAGTTGCAAGAAGGCACGAACACACAGCACTAGAGTGCTTTGCGAGAATTCGGGGAGACGGGGCTTTAACCTCAGGGGCACCAGTGGCAGGTGGCAGAGGCATGGACGGTGCGATGTGCCTTTCAGACCCTGACAGTGACCTGCCTGAGATTAGATAGCAAGTCGGGGCTCTGGGAATGAAAGCTACTTTCCTACCCATGGCCCCCGGGGCCGTGGGACGACACAAGCTCTGTGTTCTTACCTAGCTTCTCCACCATGTGTCTTTGGGCCCTGGAACAGTAAGTAGATAGTCAATAAATATCTTTTGCCTAGATGAATAAATCTGATTACACCTCTCACACTTCAAACAGGGAGAGGTTCGGTTGTTCAGAAACCCTGTCGGGGACAGCAGTGAGCCCACTGAAGCCCCTAGCTGTCTCTTCGCTCTGTAGTTTCTTGTGGGGGGTGGGGTGGTGGTGGGCATGGATGAAGAAAAGATGGAAATCAAGCAGAGAGAGGCTCTGAGGGTCACCGTGTCCCTGCTATGCGGAGACCCCTGGATGCGGCAGTGTGGGGAGGGGCTGCCCGGGGCTCTTCCCCAAATGCCAGATTGTACATTGTGAAGCCTTGGCCTCTTCTTATGTCAGCAGGGCCGGTGGGGGTGGGGGAGCAGGCTGGAGCAGCTCCGCAAGGAAAGCAATTGGCTGGAACCCCCTGCCTACTGTTCTAACTATCCCTCCACCACACCCCCAACCTCCTTCCTGCGTTCTCTCCTCCTCCTCTTCCTCCTCCTCACAAAGGCATTGCTGTGGGATGTGCCAGGGGACCCTCAAACAGTTATCTGGCCTTTGCAGGGCCCATGTGTCTCTGACCTGAGTGGTCCTGAGCCCTGGCCAGGATGTGTTTGGGCTTCTAGGGTTAGGCTGTGCCCCCGGCAACCCATTCATTACCCCACAAGGCAGCTGATCCCAAGAGAAATCAACAGGCAGCCAAGGTCTCCTTCCCTTCTCCCCTTTCTCCAAAGATCACTAACTGCTCCCTCCCATGGTGGGTCTTTCCTCCCCTGGATCTGAAATCTGCTCTCAGGAGAGGGTCAGACAATTCACCCAGAAGGATCAGTGGTTGATGGGACCTCAGCTGACCGGAGGAAAGAATCTGCTTTTTTCCAGGGTTCGAGGTCAGACACCAAAGGCATGGGCTTTTAAGGGTGGGATTTCAGGTATCCACCAGCCCACCATGCACAGGGTGTCCCTGTGCAGAGACCTGGCTCATCGTACAACTGTACGTGGCTTGGAGGGCCAAGGCCCTTGGGTCACTTGCTGTGTCCAAAAGAGAAGCGAACAAGGAGGGGGACAGTGTGTCTGCAGCCTCAGGGTGTGGGGCTGGCGGGCTTCAGGCCCTGCGCATTTAGCATCCAATGGCTGATGCTTCTCTACTGAATTTAACAACAACCCCATCCCCCAAAGACATGACGGATTCTAGCCACATCCTCGGCTCCTCTCTTCTGATGGTGTTAAGACAGAAAATTAACAGGAACGGGCAGTCTGGCATCCAAAGCGCTTAGCCCAGTGCCCGGCATGCAGTAGGCCTCCGTACGTGTCAGCCGAGGGTGCCTCTGTGGCCTGGGTCTTTGGCAGAACCTTCTGGAGAGAAGCTGGAGCCCGAGGATGTATTTCATTCTCCACTCTGTGGGGCCTCATCATGTAAAAAAAACAACAACAACAACAACATTTCTCTCCAACTCAGGTACTTTTCTCGGCAAAATAAGTCAAGAACAAAAACGTTGAGGCAACGAAGCAGCACTGGGCTGGAGAAGGGCCTTGGCCACCCCTGTTTCCCCCCGCCCCCGTCCTGTCCCCTCCTGAACACACCTGGGGAGGCCGAGGAGGTGGGGGAGGGAGGGCGCTGCACTGAACGGTGCTGTCCTGCCCCCAGGAAAAGTCCAGGCAGCTCTCAGAGGAGCTGTGTGTGCAACAGATCAATATGGGCTTCAGGGCCGCTGAGCTATTATTCACGCCAAAGGGCCTTGTTTGGATGAAGGGAAGGAGGGGGTGCACGAGTTCACAGAATCACAGTCTAGAGCTCTGCTGCTTGGCATTTCCCCCTCTCTCTGTGATGCCTTCGTTATTTATGTAGCACGAGTAATGAGGTGATTCAGGATGAGGAAGTGCTTTTCCCACAGCATGCTGGGAGCTCCTTGAGGCATGACAACAGGGGTTGTGTGTGATTTGGGCTGGGGTCCTGGGAGATAGGCACCTTGCCTTTCCCCTCCTTTGGCTCCTCCTGAAGGAGGCCGATAATGGGCCCAGGGTGGCACAAAGCCGGGCCTTGATGCCCATGCCCCTCCCTCTTGACTGCCCCCCCCCCCCCCCCCCGGGATGAGCCCCCCTCACCATTGCCTCTCCCCTGGTGCTAGGAATCCATCCTTCACCTACGGACCATCTGTTCCTCACCTCCTCACACATTCCCAATCCCCTTGTCCTGTCACTTTGGGTCTGCCCCACCATCTTGTTTTTGCCCTACGTGCCTCTGGTAAGCTGGCTTTGGAACATTCATCTTATTGCTGACCTGGAATCCTAACGGACACGGCCAGTCTCTCTCGCCAATCCCTATGTCTTCCCTCCTCTACAACAGAAGAGGATGCTGACCCTCGTTCCATCACCTATTTCAGGACCCTGTATCCAGCCTTGGTTCCAATCACACACAAATATTCTCCTGCCTGTGCCGGTCCACTCTTGGTCTCCCTCCTTGGATGCACTGCTTGTGGCTTTAAAAACTTCTCTGAGCTCTCCACACGGTCACCTGCCCCATTTTAAAAAGGCTGACATGTTGTCTAAGAGCTACCCGACTTGTCATAAAATGTGGATGGCCCCTGGCAGACAGCACTGGTTTGAGCGCGATGGGCTACAGGCAAAGCCATGTAAGCAAGAATGTTCCCTGGAATTTAGTTTAAGGTGATGAATTACAGCAGAGGACGAAGTCAAGTTTGAGGGCTGGCATCTCATCTCAGGCAACCAGTGTCTTTGGGAGTCAGACTGGGGATGGCTTACCACAAAGCCTTCCTTCCTTTTGGAAAAACGACTTTGAGCGTATCTTTTGCTGAGGTGTGGAGTCCGTTCTGAAGGTGGCGAGTTGTCATGTGGCTAATTTGGAACAGATTGAAATGGAAGCTCGAGACCGCCCCAGGCCCTGGTGTGTCTGCTGTTTCTATGCCCACGGTGATCTATGAGGCTTAGGGCTGGCCTCACGTGGCTCGTGCCTGCTGGATGAGCCCCTCCCATGCCGCGGCTCCTACTGGATTGTCTGTCCTTTGGTGGGTGATGCTGAGAGGTGGTGGCTGAGCGAGGGACATGTGCCATCTCTCCCCTTCACATCCATGGAGCAGCTGCCCAAGGAGTCTGTCTTTCTGAGGATGCGTGGGTGGGAGGAAAACAAGCCGGCAGGGAAGTACTCCTTGTTCCTTGATATTGACCAGCACACCCCAGCCCCGACATACCAATGAACCAGGCCTCTGAGAGCGCTTCCCTGCTTATGTGAAACTTATCGAATCAAACAGGGTGACCAAAGGCAGCCGGCAGTTGCGGCACGGAGAGTGCCACGGACTTCAGACTCGGGATGAAGGTGCCACCTTTCCCCTCCAGCTCAGAGCCCACGGAAAAGCTGATGATCTCACCGGTGGCAAGTCCCAGAAAGGAAAAAAGACGGAAGGTCAATCCCAGCAAAGCATGGCTCCTATTGTCTACTAGGAAAGCAATGAGCTCATTGACTACACAGAGACGCCCCGGACACCCCATCACACCCTCCCCACACCAGCCGACTGGACACACAAGTGCTCCTTTAAGAAAGCCCTACTTACTCTCCAGACCACAGTCCTCCAACCACACACTCAGCTAGCGGAGGAGACAAGTGGACCAGAAACAAGGGACTCACAGAGGTTCCTCTGAAACCAGCCCCAGCCACAACCAACCAACGGTCCTTGGCTCTGGATGTGCATTTCTCCCAGGAAAGCCATTTCTCCCAAGCGCCAGGTGCCCTGCTAGGCTAGCAGTTCAAACCAGAGAGACGAGGAAATCATTGCTTGTAGTTAATTCTCAACTACGTAGACAAACGGCTATAAATATTTATGACGGGAAATTTCATTATTTAAAAATTCGGCTCTAAATTTCCAGCTAACTCCAGGAAGAATGCTTGCTGAACAGGTTGCAAATTAAGAACAATTATTTTTCTCTTCTGCATTTGAATAGAACTTACAGCTAAAGTCATTTAAAGGGGTTAACATCAACCTTAATTAAATATTAAAGTGTGCCTGTACCTGCTGCTATTGTTGCCCCTTCGAATAAGATATAACCTATTTTTGACAAGTTTTCATCTTTCTCTGTGGAAGACGCTACATGAAATCAAATCAGTGGCAAAGAGGAGAGTAATGAATAATCTATTTCATATTCCAACAGTACCCAGAGCTCGGAGTGGAAAAATATTCAGTCAGACGACGGCAAGAGGCTGCTAGGGTACCACATGACACAGCTAATGTTTAAATAATAATAATAATAAAAAGCGATAAACAAATCATTAGCCCTTAACAGTTGTTTAATGCAATTTGTTAATGAACGTAATGGTGGGGACTAATAATGAAAGAAAATAAAAACGTCTAAACAGGCGCCAAGTTGCTGGCGATGCGCAATTATTTCCTTGTCAAGTTTTTATGATTTAATGAGCCCCTCTGGGACTGACGGCTGTCAGTCAGTCGTGACTTTTTGACACCATTAGAACTTCAAATACAGCAGCAGGCAGGCTGTTTTCCTCGGATTTGAAATACTGAAATGATCTGACAGTTTTAAAGAAAAGATGTGCAAAAAAAAAAAAAAAGGAGAAAGAGAAGGAGAGAAAGACAGTTGCTTTCTTTCTTTCCAACCCCCCCCCCCCTTCTTCTATGGGGTAGATAATCTCTGGATGCTGTTTGGTAATGAAAATCCAATCACTGAGGTCATTATCTGATGAGGTTTTTGGAACAGGCAGGCTTTTTTCCCCCTCTTTATTTCTTTACTTAATGATAACCCTCAATGGGCTTGCCCCGCATGGGACGGTCAGAGCTGCACAATTTTGTTCACCATTAATTTCAGCCTTTGAAGCTCAGGGCTCAGAAGCAGTAGCAAAGCAAACCCCCCACCAAGCTGGTTCCAAAATAAGACAATCCAGCCTGCCTTAAACAGAATAGCAAATGGCCTCCCAGCCCAGGCCTGGCGGCTGACGTCAGGCCCATCGCATATGCAGGCATTCGCCTTCAACACGGAACATTTAAAACTCTTTACAACTTAAGAGACTTTAATTAAATTGCTTTTGATTCGGGAGCAGGGTAGCATCCGCTTTACTTTATTCGGTCAGGGAAACTGTTTAGTCTGCATGAATTTTATATGGCCAGGGCCTCCTTCTCCTCTTCCTCCTCGGTGTTTCTTCGTCTTCACCCCCCACCCCACCTTCCCACTGAACCTCATTTTTTCAGCACAGGCTCTCAACTGGAGAACTGGTCCGCAAAGTCGACATAGGAAGTTCCCAGAGCCTTTCACAGATCTAGGACCTGCTTCGATTTGTGGGCTTTCTCCCTTCCCCAGTGGAGCAGGGGAGTGGGGAGAAAACCGTGTCTCCGGTCTCGAATTTCTCCTGCAGCAGCCGGAGGGCCAGGCGGGAATTGTCGGGACTTCAGACCAGCCTCCCACAGAGCGCTCACTACCCGGGTCTTGGGGGCCGCTCTCAAGGTGGGTTTGATGGGGCTGGTAGGCCAAGGGTCATCTGGTCAGATTCTCTCACTCTCAAGGTTGAACCGGGGCAAAATCTCAGGCAAGAGCTGATAAAGAGGTAGAACTGGAAAGGAAAAGCCATTGAGAGGCAAGCAGTGCCCCTGGCCCCGCCCTCCACTTCATCTACTTCAACATGAACGCAAGGTGTTAGTGACATATCGAGAAGCCAGTGGGTTTAGATGATCAGACCAACCTGGCTTGCTGGGTGGCCTTGGGAAGAGGCGTGAGGCGTATACAGCTGGATAACTGGTTACCCGCTTTAGCTGAGATCAACAGTTTCCAAAGAAGCCACCGGAGAGGTCGGTGTAATACTTCCCCACCATTAGTGTTTCGGAACGGGAAGGAGGTTGTTTGTTTGTTCCCCTGCTTTTTAATGGTTTCTTCAATGCGTTCAGCATGTACAAAATCCGTTATTGGAATAAAAGAACCTTGCTGAGATGGATCCCTTAAGCTGATAGGAAAATTAGCACTGCCTTCCCACTCCTTCACTGTCCTACTTCCCCCTGCCAAAATCCCATACGATCCCTGCAAAGTAAAGGCTGCAGCTTTATTTACACAATACTAAATGATTTATCTGGACACACGCAGGCCCTGGCCTGTTTTGCTAAGTACGATCTCTCCGGTGGATTTTGCCATTCTGCATTTCCTCTCTAAACCATAAAGGTTCTTCTCGGAGTTGGGGCAAAATATAAAATAAAGTGCCCCATCCAGGTGATCTCAATCTCTGGGCACAGGTGGTTAGCATTTTTTATGAAGAGAACAGGTCTGATTTTTCAAGGATTCAAAGCTTCCAATTACATTCAAAAAGATAGTACGGACCTTGTAAATGCCAATGAAGTCTTAAGAAAAACACATTTTGCTTTATGACTAGGGGGAAAATGACCTCAGCTTGGGCAACTTGAAGCCTGATCATAAATGAACTCATTTTGAACGCAATTCCCGGTTACCTCGGATAGAAAGAAACCAAAAACAATCACAAAGCATGTCAGAGGTTTGAATACACAGTGAATTCAGGAAGGCTGTGCTAACATTTTTTTTGTAGAAAATCCAAGCCGTCCTTTGTAACACGCTGCAACCCCCCTATTCTTTTGAAGGAGGTTAGTGAACATTTTCCATAAAGTTTATTTCTAGTGAATCATCCTATAGGACTCTATGCCATATTTATAATCACATTTGAAATTTCACACTGACGGACTCATGTTCTTGCTCTTCCTGAAATATTCATGTTCTCTTTACATACTGGAATGGATGTGGAGGGAACCTTGTCAGACCTTTTGCATGTATGAGGGCTGCTTTTGGCAGTGCAGATATTAAAACCGAAAGGATACAGAGATGCTTACACAGGTCAGGGGAGAGGGGGTCACAATTAAATACCGTGCCAAGGCTTACTTTGCCAGCAAATTCTAGGGACTGTGGGATTTGGGGAAGGTAAGGAAATATTTCATGTAGCCAGTAAGCAAAGTTATGAAAAGTGGATCTTGGGCAGACTCAGCAAAAATATTCTTGGCTGTAAAAAAAAAAAAGAAAAGTATATATATATATATATATATATATATATATATATATATATATATATATAAAACAGAGAAAGTGCTAAGTCAATTTCCTGCACAACTGACATTAAATATCCACCTTTACAATGAAAGCACTCAGGCAGGTAGACTATATTCATTATGCCTGGGTAGGAACAGGGCCGGTTTGCTGGAGTGGGTCACTGGCTGTGGCCTCTGTTTTTCTCTGCATTTTTATCCTTGGACATCACAGAAGGGCAATTTGGAGACAAGAGATGTGTGACAAACAGCACAGCCCATCAGATGCCCCATGACTGACTCATCGTGCCCTATCCCAAACCATGACCCCTGACACGTCCACGGGGCAAGGAAGAAAGTCACCAAAGCTATTTTGGTTCGTAGATGAAATTACCGAAAGGCAAATAAACATTCACCTTCTCCTACAAAAAACAAATCTGGGTGAAGACAAACCTAGAAAAGGAAACCGACCCACACGCAAGCAGGAATAGAAAATATTTTTACACTCTGCGCTTCAGCCGAACAGTGGTGAAAAGAGGGAGGGTCGTTCAGGGCCTGTCGGCGCAAAAGAATGATTCATGTGACCATTTTGTCTTAATTACTCAGAACAAGCCGTTGTTGCTGTTTATCAGGGAAGAGCAGATCCATCAGCGTCTTCTGACAGAAAAAGTGATCGCCATCAGGATGGTGACAACCAGGATGATGGCCAAGATGACGACCAGGATGCGGTTCTGGATGATTCTAGGAAAGAGCAAAGGAAAAAAAAAAAAAATCACAGATAAATGAAGGACTTTCTGACCAAGACCAGCCAAGACCAAGTTGGCTAATCAAACGACGGTTTCGCAGGTGGGGGTAGGGAGCCCCGTGTGGGGCTTGAGTGTGAACGCGCGTGAGTACGCACGTGCATGTGTGCGTGCACGAGCTTTTTGGGCCTACAAACGACGCACGAGGAAATGAACGACTCCGCGGTGACTGTCACGCGGCACTCAGAGAAATGCTAAAGCGAATCAAATGGCTTTCCAGGCTCAGGGTACCATGCGGTAATCTTTAAGCGATCAAGGGCCCCACGCGAGCTTCTCTTTTTAATTTAAAATGTGAGACAAGCCTCATTTTTTTTGCAGTGTTTCCCGTTAAAGTAAAAGACTCCAAGGAAACATATGTCAGTGAGGTACTTACCTGTACAAAAATACCTGGGGAAAAGTAAAAGAGAGATTTAGGAAGAAAAGGACAGGATTAAGAAGCAAGTGTCAAACTCGCAGCTCAGGCTGTGAAACCGTCATCTGTCACTGGGGCTCACTGCTCGGTTACGCTAGGAGGAAACGTTACATTTGCTCCGTAACAAAAAAAAAAAAAAAAAAAAAAAAGATGGAAACGAGAATTACAGAGTACCCGAGTGCCTCATGTGCTTTCTTGGTGGGCCCTCACCTCTGGGGATTCCAGGGGCCCAAATATAAGCCAATGTGAATGACGGGGAACTGGCAGGTCAGGAGGAGACCCAGAGTAGAGACACGTGCTCCAAGATGCTTGCAGAGAGTTTCCAACAAAGTTGCCTCACAGCGTGTTAGCTCAGTCTGAGAAAAGGGGTTGAACCACAGAATGCTTTGTTGAGACTGTCAAAGGGGACCCAGGTCAAGTGGCCTGACACACACACATCCCCCCCCCCACCCCGCCTCCTACAGAACCCACCACAGCAATAGAGCGGCTGGCGGTAGAGGCAGCCGTCCCTGTGCCTAACACCCCACAGCAAATCCCATCGGCCTGTTCCTGCAAATATCAAGCAGAAAAAGGTCTGCTGTCTTAGTCTCACGGAGACCCTGCCCTCCTATTTTTGTATCTCTGTGAAGAAACCTTTGGAGGGTGTTGGCAGGCTTTTCTAGCTTCCAGATGAGTTTCTTTCACATCGGAAGGAAGGAAGACATCCTTGTGGCTTCAGTTGGATTTCTCCTCGCCCACCCCCTCCTTCTCCAAACCTAAATGGATGGATGGAGAGACGGTCACATCAGACAAGCCCCCTCCCCCGTGGGCCCCTGGAAGGACTAGCATCCTTGCCTCCTGACAGGTTACAAAATGATCACATTTGCTGACACGTCTTCCGCAAAACTGCTTTAGTGCCTGTGTCCACTTTCCTCGAAGGAGATGAATGGTCTGCTCGGTCCTCATTTATCACGGAAGGCTCAGCTAAGATCTGTCTCGTTTATTTCTTCCCTTGCCCACTAGAAAGGCTGCGCCCTGGCATTAATTCTTCTGCCATGACAGCTAATTCAGACTTAACAGGCCATATTTACTCAGGAGGCAGGAAGATTCTCTGTCCCCCAAATAAATAAATAGAAACAGGACTTCACGCCTTGTTAAAGTGAGGCTAATTATGAACACTGATCGGTGCTACTTGCTGGCTTGATTTAAAACCCAAATTGATTTTTTTCCCCTCTTCTCTGGAAGGGGGCAGAAGTCTTCAGAGCAGTCTCTACACATCCCGTTGGCCCAAGTCACTGTCACAATCTCTATTTACCACAGTCATCTGCGTCAGACTTGCAGAGGAAATCAGCAAAATTGAAACTCAGCAGTGAAACAGATTAAAAGCATGAAAACTCTTTAAAAGTCTGCCTTAAGTAATATACGGTAGTGTATCTCTCGGTTGACAACCATTTTATTTGTGGGTTGAGGGCCCCAAGGCATCCATGATGCTAATTTATAAAGGATTAACCGCGGGTGTTACTTGTTTAATCTGAAGCATGGTTAGCAAAATGAATACACAGGAATCCCTGAATCCTCAGCTCTTCCCTGGCTTCCCTCATCTCAAGGCCAACAGGGGTGTGATTCCCCCACAATCATTCTTCACAGCTTATATGTTTAATTCACTCAGCACATAACCGATCCCAGGAGAGCCTGACCTCTCTGCTGGGGTCACAGACATTCAGAAAGACCGAACTGTCCACTCACTCCTTGGTGTGTCCAGAGCCCGGAGCCCTCTCCTCTACAGCCCCAGCACACACAGGACAGTTGCTGGCACACCGCGCTCAAAAGAGACCCACCCGAAGGATGATCATCAAAGAACGCAGCTCCTGTAATTGTAATGGGTCCATTCAAAGGTGAACGGAGGAGAAACCTGCGCAAACTCAATTTGCAGGAAAAACGCAGGGAGTCCGCACAGAAAAGGCTGAAGTTACAAGTTGAAGCAAACCCCCCAAAGAGGCAACTTCATGCCATATGCCTTCTCCGAGCGCTGCTGGGTCTTCTCCCTGAAGCTAAGAGAAGGAACGGTCCTCGCGGAACGGAGGCGGGCGGTGGAGGATGTGTGCAGGAGAGAGCACTTGCTTTCAAACCAAGGGCTGGCAGATCTTTAGGACAAAGCGTGTAGAAGGGGGGGTGGGGGAAGAGTTGGAGCAGACAAGAGTTGGAAGTAAGCTTGACTCAGGCTAGCAACCCAGCTTTGGACCTCAAAGGTGTTATAGGTTGATATGGTGCCTCTAAGGACCAGAAAAGGGAGCTGCTGGGGCCCGTGAATGGATAGGAACCAGCCAGCCCGGAGCAGGGGAAACAAAGGCTGGCATTGGCGGGCCCCATCTGTGAGGAAGCCTGGAGTACAGTCACAGCCAGGGGCGGCTGGCAGGTATTGCTGTAGGCAAAGCAGAAAGGAACAGGGAGTTTGCAGAGAATGAGAAAAACAAGCCGGGAGAGGGGTTCCCAGCTAGTGAGCCAGGGAAGGAACTTTGGGGAAGCCCGAAGTAACTTCTTTCTAACTTTGGGCAACCGGGGGCTTTACGTTCAGCTAGGTCTGCAGCAAGCTGTCTTAATCTCCCTTTTGAAAATGCAAAGTGTGTTTACCCAGTAAATAATTTAAGAAAGAATATACACTTGAAAGAAGACATCCATTGAAACAGCCAGGCTAAATTGCCTCCGGGCAAAAACTTGTGCATTTGCATGCTGCATTCTATTAAGTGAGCACACTGTGGCTTTAAAAGAACGCAGAGCCAAATTAAAAGGAATGTGGGCCCGAAACATCAAGGATTCTCCAAGTTTACATTATGAATCACAGTGCTGTTGATACAAGATGAATTAACCATTTACTTTGAGGCTGAACTCACAAAGTACTATTGAAAATACTGATCCCCGTGTGGAACCCTGGGAGCGGCTAATCTTTCCATTGCCAGTCTCCTCCCCTTCTGGAAACAAGCTCCTGCGTGTGGCGGCGGGATCGAGGGGACTGGGTAGAGAGGGGGCAGGCGGGCGTGGCACGTGGTGCGGTCCTCTCTCCCGCTTGAGAAGCCCGGAAATTCCAGTCGCAGGAGGCGTCACCCTGTTCTCTACTTCTAGGCACAGACGGCTCTCACCTGTCCCTTGAAGTTAGGTGCGGCCACGTGACTTGCGTTAAGTCAACGAAATGTGAGCGGAAGTGTTGGCTGTCACTCCCATGCCGGGGGATGGCATCTGACTTGCAGTGTTTGACTCTCTGCTGGCTCTTCCCCTGCCGTTCTGATTCAGGAGGCTGTATGTTTCAGGAGTGGAGTTACAGGACGGCGGGCACTGCTCCTGCCTGGATCCCCGACTCATCACATGGAACACCACCGCCCAGGAGACTCCCCTGGACTCACAGCAGAGTTGTCTTAAGGCGATGAAAAATGGCTTAATGAGATGGGATGCACCCACGTGACTTAGGCCATTCCAACCGAGTGAGTCCCAGGAGCCTGGCTTCGAATGCGGCGTCACCTGGATCATATGGGGTGTGGATGTTAGGCCTGGATCTGCTGCAGCCGTTTTGTTTCCACAAGGGGAGCCATCCCGAGAAGCTGACCCGCGGAGGATAGCGCAGTAGAAAGAATGGCAGAGAAATGGAACCCTGGTCCTGAAAACACGGTGAAACCCTGTATCAAACGACCCCTTCCTCTGGACTTTGAGTTAGATGAGAAAAAAGTTAACTTAATTTCTCCAGTTAGTTTGAGTTAGGTCTCCTGTTATTTGAGACCTAAAGGCATCGTTAGGTTGATTCACCCAGATTCCAAAACCAAGTCCTTGATCTACAGCGTGTCGTTCCCACTGCTTCCATGAAGAATTTCCTGACCGTGACCTTGTCTGACTCTTGTACTTCCCTGTGCATCCCTTATCACACAGTTTTATGATTTTCTGTTTCTGCACGGGTTTCTCCAATAAAAAGTAGACTCGAGGGTCTGACTCTCCTTTGTCTTTTGTATTCCTAGTGTCTCAAACAGAGGTTGGCACAGACATTCTCAAAAATGTGCTTGCTGAATGCATGAAGGAGAGGCTCTACCTACAAGGGCTCCTCTGAAGGTTTATGTTGTGTGCTTCCTGGTTTCTAAGGGCTACGCGTAGATGAGCACAGCTTTAGGAGTTAGCTATTAGCCACCCTCCCATTAAGGATGCCAGCAGTGTCCAAACTCTTTTGCAAGCCTGCATTCATTAGCTGAAGAGTGCCCGACACTCCATAGGTTCAGTGCCCCGTCCTGCACAGGCTTTCCTGCCTGGCCAATGGGCCTGAATAATGATGCCCCACCTCTGGGGTCTGACAGAACAGGAACAATGGGCAGAACGATTAGCAATCATGAGAGCATGGGGTAAACTGTGCCGAGGAGTCTGCACCTGTGTCTGTCTGGGAAGTTCTCAAAAACACGGGCCAAGGGAAAGGCTCTCTAAGTTCGATATCAAATTCAACGTTAGCATTCACCAGAAAGAAATGCAAACAGGAATAGGGGATATGGTTCCTTGTCATCAGCCTGTAACATTAACTTGAATTTGAAGCATCATTTTCAAAGCTGGGCACACGGTTGCATCTGAGCTAGAGCTGTATGGTTGTTCTGCCCCCTGATACGTGGCCATCCAGGGTCTTCTGTATTCTGCATCTTTGGGAAGTATCCTCAGCCTCACCCCTAGAGTTCAGGTAGGGTTGACCCCAATTCTCTGATTCCACAGGTAGACATATGACCCAGGCAGGCCCAGGTAATCACAGCTCTCTATTCCTTGCACAGGTATTTGTTCAGGAACTGGCACATCGCCGGAGCCAGATAGAGACCTCTGGGGATTTTTTTTTTTTCTGGAAAGTCAAGAAAAAGGTACTCTCTTTACTGGGATTGATTGTAGGGACAATGGAAGCCTAGAACAGCCAGAGGCCATTCTTATCACCCTGCAGGATGGCAACCTGCCTGAAAGATGCCAACATAGAGGAACACAGTGTCCAGAGATGAGGAAAAGAGATTGATTCCTAAAAGCATTATTTGGACCCTTGGATCCTGCTGCGTGCAGGAAGAGTCACACTGAAACTTCCCAGTCACAGGGGTCAAACAATTTCCTTTGGATTTCAGCAAGTTTGGTTGAGACTTCTCTCACTTCAACCATACTGATTTTACTGAGGTGCAGTGTCCCTCTCCACCCCACCCCATTCATGTCCACCCAGAACCTCAGAAGGTGACCTCAGTTGGAAATAGGGTCTTTGCAGATGCAATCTGTTAAGGATCTTGAGATAAAATTAGGGTGGTGTAGGGTGGGCCCTAGATCCAGTGACTGGTGTTTTTATAGGAAGACAGGACACAGAAAGACACAGGGAATAAGGCCATGTGAGAGGTTGGTAGCAGAGACTGAAGAGATTTGGCTAGAAGCCAAGGAATGCCTGGGGCCACAGAATCTGGAAGAGGTAAGGAAAGATTCTTCTCTAGAGCCCTCAGAAGGAACATGGCCCTGCTGACTCCCTGACTTCAGACGTCAAGCCCCTAGAACTGTGACAATAAATTGCGGTCGTTTTAAGCCACTCAGTTTGTGATACTTCATTATGGCAACCCCAGGACACAGATACATGGGAGTTTTGGATCCAGAACAGGATATGGACCCGGCCATCTTGGCTTGGCCTTTCTGAGGACTGGTCTCCATGTCTCCACCCACGTTTCCAAGGCTGCATCACATATTCACTTTGGGACTGTACAAAGTCTTCCTCTAAGGGCAGGAGAGTCCCAGCCTGGTTCCCTGGAAAGTTTGACCCGAGCTGTGGGGCCCCTAATCTTTAGGAGCTGTTGTTTCTTTCATCTCAGAATGAGAATTTCCATTCATGAACAGAGCGGGCAGCTGCCCAAAGCCACACGGGATGGGGGACCTGAGAGGACTTGTCTCATAAGACTCCTGCCTCTGGGATAAGGCATTTAAAACAGGAGGAGAACCAGGGCACCTGGGTGGCTCAGTCGGTCGAACATCGGACTCTCGATTTCGGCGCAGGTCGTGATCCCAGGGTGGTGGGATCAAGTCCCATGGCAGGCTCTACCCTGAGTGTGGAGCCTGCCTGAGAGTCTCTCCCGCGCTCCCTCTGCCCCTCTCCCCTGCTCGTGCATGCGCGTGCACGCTCTCTCTCTCTCAAATAAAAATAAATAAGTAATTAATTAAAAAAAATTAAAACAAAAATAAGAGGAAAACCAGATGTCATCTCTGGGCCAACTTACTAAGCCATCGCCCACCATTCATCGTCCACACTTCCTGACCTAAGACGAGGAGAAGTGGGTTATCCGGCAGCCCTGAGGGAACAGGGCACAGGAGGGATACATTTTGATAGGTGGAGAAACGAGCACGCTCCAGCGAGGAACCCAGGAGACAGGGACGGGTGCCTGAGCCCTGGCACACCTAGGTTAGGTCCTGAGTGAGGACCAGAGTAGCTTACCCCCACTTCCAAATTTCTACTTAGTTCAACAGGGATCAGCAACTGTCTTCTTGTAAAGGGATGAGGGAGCAAATGTATTAGTTTACAAAGGACCACACACTGGGGGCTTCAACAACAGAAATTTCTCGGTCTCACAGTTCTGGAGGCTAGAAGCTAGAGACGGAGGTATTGGCAGGTTGGCTCCTCCAAAGGCGGAGGGAGAATCTGTTCCACGCCTCTCCCCTGCTGCTGGTGGTGCGCTGGCAATATTTGGGGTGCCTGTGTCACCCTGATCTCCGTCTTGGCGATGGCCCTCTCCCTGTGCGTGTATCTGTGCCCGAGTTTCTTCTTTTTATAAGGACGCTATTCTTACCGCATTAGGGGAGCACCCTGCCGTAGTATGCCTCATCTTAACCAGTAACGTCAGCCTATTTCCCAATAAGGTCACGTCCCACGGTCCTGGGGTTAGGGCTTCGACACATGAACTTGGGGGGCCAGAGGGTTAGAGGAGAACACATTTCAACTCACGACACTAATATTCAGGCTTTGTGGAGCATGTGGTCTCTGTTGCAAGTGCTAGCTTTGCCCTTTGTGGCGCGAAGGCGGCCCTAGACAACGTAAGCGGGCAAGGGTAGCTGTGTTCAAAGAAAACTTCCTTTTAGGAAACGGGAGTTTGAATTTCATATACTTTCCATATGTCAAAAAAATTATTTTGATTTTTTCAATCATTTAAAAACATAAAGGGGGGGCTCAGTCCCGGGTGGCTCAGTCGGTTGAGGGTCCGCCTTCAGCTCAAGTCAGGATCTCGTGGTTCCTGAGTTCGAGCCCCACATGGGGCTCTGTGCTGTCAGCCTGTCGGCACAGAGCCCGCTTCGGATCCTCCGTCCCCCTCTCTCTGCCCCTCTCCCGCTTGCGCTCTCCCAAAAATAAATATTAAAGAAAAGAAACAACGTAAAGTGATTTTGGTCCTGTGGGCCATACAAAACCAGGCAGTGGGGCTAGCTGCAGTTTGCTCGCTCCTGGTCTAACAGCTAAAAGCTACGGAAGGCTGGCCCTTTTCTGCTGGAGAACAGGGTGGTCCTCGGGCCACGCGCAGACAGGTATGGCCGGTTTGGC
This sequence comes from Panthera pardus, assembly GCF_024362965.1. Lineage (NCBI taxonomy): Eukaryota > Metazoa > Chordata > Mammalia > Carnivora > Felidae > Panthera > Panthera pardus. The sequence continues at coordinate 69,178,501 of NW_026526788.1, read as the reverse complement.
CAAGTCCTTCCGAAGAAAAAAGGTAACACGAGAGTCCCAGCCCTGTGGGAGCTCAGGGTGTCACGATGAGCAATCAATCACAGAAACCTGACAACAAAGGCCATCATTAGAGCAATGCCAGCGCAGGCCAATTTGTTGTGTGGATTTGCCTGGGGTGGGTTTCAGCTCCTTCCCAAGCAACTTCGGCTCCCCCAACCACAGGGAGAACGGGGATTAGTTCATTAAAGATGGTAAGGCACTTTGGAAGGTAAAAGCCCTTTACATGCGGGCGGTCGGCAAATAATTCTGTGAGAGAGGATGCCATTTCAGGAAAGGTGAGAGGCGGGAAGAAAGTTGTCTAGAGGTCGGAGAAGTTGCCTGGGAAACTTCCAGAGGCTGGTTGGGAAGGTGGAGGAAGGCAGCAGTCCAGGAAGCCGCCGCCTCCTCAAGCTCGCCAAGCTTCTTGTTCCCACAGGCTGGCGTCTATCTGGGCCTCACAGCGACACTCCCCAGCAGGGCTTCCTTCTCTCTGAGGTGGCCGCATGGACATCAAAGGCGGGAGGAGGGGGTCCCGTTGGCTGGCTCAGGGATGCCTTCCCAGCCTGGGAAGGCAGCCAGCAAGTACCTGTCAGAGCTCACTGATAAGACCGACGGGTTTTGATCAGTAATCTGCGGTTACGTTGCGCTCTGTTGCCAAATGTGGACATCAAATTTCAGTTTGGGCGCCACGGCCACCGCCATTCTCAAATATGGACTCCACCATGGCGAGGGGCCTGGAGGGTGGCTTTGCTGGTGACTGGGCTTTCAGATAGAATCAAAGTGCTTAGAAAAAACTTGAAAGGAATGAAATAATGATGCTCTAGAAACGCATGATATACTTAAACCCTCACAGGTTTGCAGACCGCTAGAGCTGGCGGAGGTCTCCACACCCTGGGCAGGACTCTTGGTTACAGAGGTGAGGACCCTGTGGCCCTGACAGGCGAAGGGACGTGTCCAAGGTCAACCATTTGGGGGACAGTTGGGCCTTCAGACCCCCCAGGCCCATTCTTGTTTCACAGTAATGCTCAGGCTCATCCGAGCGGCCAGGGCCACCGTGGCGATGGCACGCGATAGCACTTCACAAACACGCTGCTTCTAAGGGGGCCCGTTTGACAAAATCAAGGAACACAACCTGGTGCATGCGTGACGGAAGACATGGCTCCCCAACTCCAGACTGAAGCTGAAGCCATAAACAAAGAGTTAACACGGAAGGCTCCTTCTCCCCGAAAATGAGATTACATAATTTAAAGGACCGCCCGTTTCTTTGATATTGTGTCCTGTCCACCGTTTCCATGTTCAAGTTCAAATGCCCTTCCTTTTACGGCATGATGGTGATAGTAGATGGTAGGTTTTTGCCTCGATGACCCTATTGGGACATCGGAAATACACTCTCCTTGGAAGTTAGTCTCTCTTACTAGGCAAAATAAAAAGTGGACAATCCTCTGTCCTCTCCAAAAATAAAAAATAAAAAAAAATAAGTCCCAATCAGAGAACCATGAAAGTTTTCGAATCTCGGAGCTAGAAAATCTGACCCGGCTGGACTCTCTGGGGATTCTTCCTCAGGCCTTGGCGGGGTGGTGTCCCTGGTGATGGGGGCGATGCCTCATCAAGGACTGAGCACAGACATAGCCACATCACACCTGCAGCTCGTACTCACTGGGCATTTACTCTGGGCCAGGTGCTGTTCTGGCCTCCTCTACACTTTGTTGAACCTTCACAACAATCCTGTGACGTGGAGACTATTCTCATCCCCACTTTCGCCAAGGCCTCAAATCACCCCCCTAATCTTATCTTCCACCCCTGCAGGACACCCCAATACTATGGTGGTTATTGATATAATCGGTTTGTCTTACGTCTTCTACCAGACTCTTCTTGGTTGTTTGAAGGGCAAGTCGTTGAAGTCTTCATCTTTTTTTTTTTAATCTTTTTTAATGTTTATTTATTCTTGAGAGAGAGACAGAGCGTGAGCAGGGGAGGGGCAGAGAGAGGGAGACACAGAATCCGAAACAGGCTCCAGGCTCTGAGCTGTCAGTAAAGAGCCCGACGCGGGGCTCGAACCCACAAACCGTGAGATCATGACCTGAGCCAAAGTCAGACGCCCAACTGACTGAGCCACCCAGGCACCCCTGAAATCTTCATCTTTATATGCTTCTCCATAGACAGAATAATGGGGTATGCTAGTTAATTTTGTTGAAAGTACAGAATGCTAATTAACCAAAGTCAACTCTTTTCTTAGTGCCCAGTGTAAATGCACAGTAAATGATTAAGATGATATTCATTAAAAAAAATTTTTTTTTTTACATTTTTTAACGTTTATTTATTTTTGAGACAGAGACAGAGCATGAATGGGGCAGGGTCAGAGAGAGACGGAGACACAGAATCTGAAACAGGCTCCAGGCTCTGAGCTGTCAGAATAGAGCCCAATGTGGGACTCGAACTCACAGACCGTGAGATCATGACCTGAGCTGAAGTCGGACGCTTAACTGGCTGAGCCACCCAGGCGCCACCCCAAAAAATTTTTTTAATGTTTATTTATTTCTGAGACAGAGAGAGACAGAACATGAGTGGGGAAGGGGCAGAGAGAGAGTGAGACACAGATTCCAAAGCAGGCTCCAGGCTCTGAGCTGTCAGCACAGAGCCCGACGTGGGGCTGGAACTCACAAAACGTGAGATCATGACCTGAGCCAAAGTCGGTCGCTCAACCGACTGAGCCACCCAGGCACCCCTAGATGAGGTTCATTTTTATTCAGTAGCATATTTCGTCAGTTTTCTTCAGTTATGGGCACATTGGCCATTGTCCTCTCTGCCTCTCTCTTCTAGGTAAATGCATGATCACCTGATCCCGCCTTGAATTCGGGGGAAAAGGGGAATGGCAATTGTCCTCTCACAACTGCCCGTCCCCCAGTGACCTCGAACAGCATGATTTTTTATTATGTCTACATCGCCTATCCTACAGATGAGGGAATATACTCTAGGAAGATGCCCGATCTGCAGAAGATTTAATTTAATGCATCTGTCGGAATAGAGTGCCTGACAGAAAAAAGCAGGTGAGAGAATTAGCTAGACGCACTGTGTGATCTTGGGAAAGGTCTAAAAGTCTCTTTTCATCCGTGAAATGTAATAAAGGAATCTCTCCCAAGCATTCTCGGCACAGGGTGTGGGCAGCACACGGGACTGTGTTCTAGACACTCTTAAAAAGGCAGGGTGTCCTTTTGTGGTCTTGGATGTCTATTGCATGTGTGATGTCATCTAATGTCACAATGATCCTGACTTATGACAACCCAGATTTGGTGGCTCAGGCCTACCCAGGGAGAAGCCAAAGCCCACTTCAGATGTAGCCGTGGTCAAGTTCTCAGCACAAGGCAGCCAACACGATGACAGGCCAGGATGACCCCTTTCCCAGCTCCCAGTTTAGGTGCTTCTCCCCCACGCCCCACCCCCTCCTGCTGGGTGCCCTGAGGTTCCCCACTCCCACTGGGTCCTGCCCCTGTATTGTGAGCAGCCTCACTGCCCTGCTCAGCTGGCCACCTGCTGTTCCTCCTGGCTGGGGGGCCCCCCACCCTTCCATCCTCCAGAGAAGCCATTTGGACAGAAGCTGATCGGCTCCTTTCATTTCTGGAGCCAAACCGCCCGCATTCGAACCCGGGATCTGCCACACACCAGCTGTGCAAGTTGCTTCATTATTTCTCGGAGGTTAAGTCCTTTTGCCACGTTTGCGTGAGAAGGTGAAAATGTTCTTATTTTATGGTGTGATGGTGATAGTAGATGGCAGTGTTCTTCCCAGTGTCCCTACCTGGACATTGGGAATGTACTCTCTCTGGAAACTACTCTCTCCTGGCAGCACAGAACGTGGACAATCCTCCTTTGGTCCTCTACTGAAAAAGAGAAACAAAAGCACCAACGCAAGGAATCTGGAAGCTCCGAAGAACCACTGCTTCGGTTTCCTCATTAGAAAAAAAATGGAACGGGGGTGCCTGGGTGATTTCAGCTCAGGTCAAGATCCCAGGGTCATGGGTTTGAGCCCTGCTTAAGATTCTTTCTCTTTCTCTCTCCCTCTGCCCCTCTCCCCCACTCGTGCTCTCTCTCTCTCAAATAAATAAATAAATAAATGGCCAATAATAGCAGTACCTCAACGAATTACATTAATAAATAAGTTAATTCCACATGAAGGTCTTAGGTCAGTGCTTGGTAATAGTAACTGCTCAGTATGTAAGTGTAAGAATTATTATTATTCTACTCTATTAGGACTCACAGATTTCCCCACAATGTGCCCTGCACCTCTTTCCTGTTTGGCTGCTCCCCCTCCAGTAGACAGCTCCCCCCGCCCCCCCTCCGCCCCCCCCCCCCCCTCAGGTGCCTTGGCCTGGAAAGCCTGCAGATTTCTCTCCAATTCCTGCAGGGTGCATCCTGCTGCTGACCCTGATTAGCTTGCCTCCGTGGGTCCAGGCTTGAGCCACGCTCCCGGTAGCCCCATCTTCAGCAGCTACTAAGTTACCCAGGAATGTGGAGGCTGCCTCTTCCGGCTCTGTTATAGTTTCCCTGGGGACACCCCCTGACAGCCGAGATGCCTCTTTGGAAACATGGCTGGTTGAGATTGCATTGGTGGAGACGCAGCTGCCTCGGCTTTTGTGATGAGCTCTAACATTATTTCTCTGCAAGATATGATGTTAGATACTTATCTCCTAATTGTGATGGATTTACACCTTTTTTTCTTTCTGGATGTCAGGAGGAAGGAACATTTTGGCAGTGGTTTATCAGCTACCTGTATCTCTGTCAACTCTTGAGGGATGTGGTTACAATTTCTAGATTATGACTTTTCTGTCTTGTCCAGATTTGGCTCTGTGGCAAGCTGAATGATATCTGAATCATATCCCCATGGTGCCGGTTCTGAGGCTGCTTCTCCTCAGTCCTTTTCCCGTTCCTTTATTGCTTTTCTCTGCAGCATAGAGAGGCTGCTGCCTGCCGCCATGCCACTCTGTGTCGACTGGCTTCCTGCCGCATTCAGCCAATGGGAGGCACTGGGAGGACACAGGGGGCGGGAGGCAGAGAGAAGCCAGGGTATTCTTCCCTTTCTTTCTCTGCCTTCTCTGCAGCTCCGTTTCTACTGTGGCTCCTGGCAGGCCTCTATATTTCCAGCTTCCATCAGGTGACCCCAGTCTTGGGCTCCGGGCACCCTGCTCTGCCCCTGGTCCCTCCATTCCATTCCATTCCATTCCATTCCACCTCCTGCTGGTGCTAATCCCTGGGCTACTCCGTTTTCCTGGCCGGAGAGCACATGATGCCCCCAGAGAGGCATGCACTGTGTGCTCAAACTTATGACATGTCCTTCATAATCTTTTCCCTTACACTGATTTTTACATACCCCAGAGCAGCATTAATCATTTTAGAGCAGGGAAACTCCAGGTTAAGAAGGCCTCCTCTGAAGGCTTATTAACCATCAGCAGGATGGTTGACTCATAGCTCTTTGTGGGGGAGGAGGCTGGGGTGGGGTGATGATCAGATCGCAGGATCTCCAGGTCTGTGCCAGGTGAAGCCACGTCACCTGCTGGCCTGACAACACGTGTTATTCTAACTGAGGAAGGGGCCGAGGGATATCCAGTCCAAGGGCATCAGGAGTGGGGACTGGGAGAATCCGGAGTGCCTGACCGTTTTCTAGACTGGCGGGGCGGGGGGAGGTGGGGGGCGTGCTGCTCCTGCTTGCCACGGGGCTCAAAGTGGGCTTCGCACAGCTGGATCTTCTGATTTGCCAACAGAAGCCAGAAATTGTGTTCTTTCTGTGAAACCTCCAAGTTTTAAACATTGGCAACCAAGTAAAAGTTTTCCAAAGCACTGAGTGGCCAAACAAAGCACATCTGTCTGTGGGGCAGAGCGGGCCTGTGGGTGTTCAGTCTGTGACCTCTGACTGGTTATTAAGGAACAAATGAAAAAAGGGGGTGGGTGAGTGAGAGCATCTTGCCCTACTACTGTACTGGGGATTCCCTTGGAGGCCCTCCTGACCCTGCAGAAGTGTGAAGTTCAACCTCGAGAGAAGCATCAATAACCAGGGTCTACACTGAGTGTATCCAGCTTAGCCCATAACCGATTCCTAACTACCGGGTCGAAGGCCAGCGAGAGGTCAACAGAAGCCACAAACCAGCTTGTGTGTGCCTTGCGGACCTCTCGCAGGGTGATGAAAAGCACAGGCAGAGGTCGGCCGGACCCCACATCTGCAGCCCCCTTGACCTTCACAGCCTGCAGAATGCACGGAAGAGCCCAGCTGGTGATTCTCATGGAGGATGGTGTACATCTTACATGCAACATCTTATAAGCCAGTAGGCCTGGGATGGGAAACCAAGCGGTTTCTATTGGAGGGTAAGTGGCAAAGAGGGACTTGCAGTCTACCGAGTGATCTTGTGACAAACAAGTAAATGTGCCTCAGTTTCCCCATCTCTAAAACAGTGGTAAATATATGTGACCCAAGCACTCCTGATGCTGAGGACTATGCCTTTGGACTTGATAAAAAGATAGAACATAAATTGCTGAGGAGTGGCCTTCGAACATATTCTGAGGTTCTTTATTTAGCTGCAACGCAGAGGAAAACCAACCCTTACTTAGGAGGGATCTTTAAAAGAACTGAGCCAAAATCAGCCTGAATGTTACAAAGGGGGAGCCACTTTTTTTCCCTGTCATCCTTTGGAGGGACTGCCCTCAAGCTCCTTGGCCTTAATTTTCAAAAGTGGGTGGTGGAATCCACCCTTTAACTGGCTACCAGACAACACGAAGGCACCTAATTACCAATATAAGGCAGTGCCACCCAGGTCCTTGCCAGAGGGAACAACCTCAAAGTTCCCTGCCGAACCTCTGTCAGAAGTCCAGCGGAGAGATACGGGGTTGATCGAGGAGCTTCATGGAGGGGGTCCATCTCTCCTGGAGACACTAGGGTCTCTCTCTGGAGCAGCAGAGCCCCCGGGGGGGGGGCCATCTGGATGGTGGTGTTTAGGTTCACACATGCGCTCTCACCTGTTTCTTGGCGCGATGCCACTGGCATGCACAGAGGAACAGTAAGAAACAGCCCTGTGGAGCTCATATTTCCTGTAAGGATGCTCTTGAACATGTTGTTTATTACCCTGCACAGCGTGTGTCCCTGCAATGAGGTCCCATGGGAAGGTGTTCTTTCTCGTCGGGGTAGGGGAAAGAGCCATGTTTTTATCTTATGGATATTGACTCATGTAACTGAAACCATCTTCCTCTTCAACTTGGCTGCCAGAATGCCTAGAGATAGATTTGTGGCCCACCTCTCACAAATGTATAGGCTGTTCCAAGTCTGTGTGCTAACTAACCTCACTCCGGGCTTCATTTTATATAGAGAAAATCTATTGTATATATTTAGGTAATTTGCTATAAATCCTTTTGGGACCAAGACAGGTTTACACATAGGCACCGAAGAACTAAGGCAACGAAAGGAATTCACATCCTCGTGGGTTGGCTACTTTAATGACTCTGGCTTGATTTTTCCTCTTAGCCCCAAACAATTCTATACCATGTGATACTTGGAAGGCGAGTTCGCACGTTTACGAAAACAATAGGATTTTTCCATTTTTCCCTTGAATCTCCTTTCGTGGCGAGCACGGGGAGATTTCCAGAACAAACCAACTTGGGACTGGGGGCCCCTGGGTTTCTCCTTAGCCAAGTGCAATGGATCGCGGGTCCCTTTTGTTCTGGGATTTACTTCAATTGTCTTAACAACATGGACCTCTTTTGTGAAACCCGAAGGCGTTCCCAGCGAATGTTGGCTGCAAACACACGAGCCGAAATGTTACCACGGTCACGGCTCTTCCTTGAACAATCTAAAGCATATTTCTCTCTGTATATATTTGGTTTTTCAGATGCTTTCAAGCCCAGAAAACAATCATAGCTGAGGCCATTTCTGAGATGGCAACTAAAGGAACCTACTCGGAGACAGATAAAAATAATGAGAATCTTTCTGTCAGGAAAGATTTAGAAAATATCACTGGCATTATTAAAATTTAATTTTTTACTCGGCTTTTTGGTTCCCCTTTCCGGTGATAACGAGCAGGACTGCACACCTCCGCCTTGCTGGTACTTGTTTTGTGCAATAAATTCAGCCTTCCAGTCTGAAGACATTTCAGACAACAGTTTTGACTGCTATAGGCTTATTTTTTACCCTGTGCTCTGCTTTGAGTCTTCTTATAAAAACCAGTTCATGAGATAATTTTCCACAAGGCCAGTGGAACTAATAAAAATCAATTTTGCCCAACTGGTTCAGAGAAATCTTGGGAATAGCTAAGGCAGAGCTGGAAAAAAGAAAAAAAAAGGAAAAAAAAAAAGAATCAATGTATTCACTAATGGTTTACTTGATAGAGAACTATCAAATTAGCTGACAGGAGATGCTTGGCTGTAGGGATTCTCCTTTCGGCCTGAACAGAACACCTTTTAAGAGTCTAGGAGAAGCTTTTCTTCCCAGTGGTTGAAGATACTCGAGAGCAGTAATTCTGAGCTGCCCATGCCTTGGGTGACAACATGGCTGACTTCAGGCCTGACAGATGGTAACCTCAGTTGCGGCCTTGTCAGACCCTCTTTTTATGCAGACAAACTGGTCTTATGAACAGGTGGGCTGAGTTTTACACAATTTTCTCCCAGGCTACAGGATCAGTGGGCTAGGGACCGAGTGCATTCGGATACATCGGGTTCTTGAGACAACCTCATTGTACCTCCGCCATGACCCCCGAGTTTGGCTTCTTGCCAATGGAAGTAGGCTTCCAAAGGGGGCACCTCTTTTATCTTCTGGAAATGAGCAGCGTGGGGTGGCATGCAGAACACTTTCTCTGAAACACATGCCTTAACTACCTCCTATATTTCATTAGTTTGTGATACTAGTTGATATGGCCAAAGACAAATGGCAAGCCTTTGTGCAGGGGGGAAAAAAGACTGGAAGGAAACGTAGCTAAGCGTTACCAGTGTTTGTATGTGGGTGGTAGGTGTTTTTCTATCTTTAGGTAATTGTACATTTTCTCCAACTGTTGATTATTATGTATATAATTATTATTTAAAATGCCACTCACCTAAGAATTGAGTAAATTGAAAAAGGAAACATAATTTATTCACAATGTAACAAGAGAGGGAATGTGTGAGAAAAAGAAAAATAATGGTAAAGTTTATTTTTTATCTTTTTTTGTGCCTTATGGTATTTTAAGTACTTTACACAAATTCTTTTAAATCTCATAGGAGATATATGACAAAGGTGTCAATGTTGTTTTCTAGAGGAGGAAACTGAGGCTTAGGGAGGTTAATTAAAAATTTTTTTAAAAATGTTTTTATTATTTATTTTTGAGACAGAGAGAGACAGAGCGTGAGCAGGGGAGAGGCAGAGAGAGAGGGAGACACAGAATCTGAAGCAGGCTCCAGGCTCTGAGCTGTCAGCACAGAGCCCGACGTGGGGCTTGAACTCACGGACCGTGAGATCATGACCTGAGCTGAAGCCGGATGCTTAACGGACTGAGCCACACACCCAGCCGCCAAAAAAAAAAATTTTTTTTAATGTTTATTTATCATTGAGAGACAGAGAGAGACAGAGCGTGAGCAGGGGAGAGGCAGAGAGAGAGGGAGACACAGAATCTGAAGCAGGCTCCAGGCTCCGAGCGGTCAGCACAGAGCCCGACGCGGGGCTTGAACTCACAAACCGCAAGATCATGAAATGTGCTGAAGTCAGACCCTTAACCGACTGAGCCACCCGGGCGCCCCTTTAGGGAAGTTAATTTGCCCACGATCACACAGCAAGTCAGTGGCAAAGTTGGTATTTAATATCAGGTCTGATTTCAAAGACCATGTACCATGCATGGTGTGAGGAACAATCTCTGGCATTATGTTGCATCTACATTCTGGCTCATTTTGCATTTATGAATAAAATCAGGGATAACAACATCTGTTCTTTTTTTCCCCTACCTTATAGGTTCTTGTGATGTTCAAATTAGATCATGCATGTAAAAACAAAAAATGCAAAGTTTTGCTCAAAGGAATATGGTGATATGATAATATTTCATGTAACACCAGTGAATTGAGACTGGCCACAAATGTTATTCGGATACTGATAATTCTCAAAGAAAAAGTACGCTGGGGCACCTGGGTGGCTCAGTCGGTTAAGCGTCTGATTTTGGCTCAGGTCATGATCTCATAGCTTGTGGGTTCCAGCCCCGCGTTGGGCTCTGTGCTGACAGTTCGGAGCCTGGGGCCTGCTTTGGATTCTGTGTCTGCCTCTCTCTCTCTCTCTGGCCCTCCCCCTGCTCATGCTCTCTCTCTCTCTCCCTCTCAAAAATAAACAAACATTAAAAAACAGAAAAAAAAGTACTAGAATACAATTAATACTAAAACTACATGGAACAAATTTGTTCTTGATGATTCAGAAGGTGTCAGAGGATCTTGAACTATTGTACTCAGCATAAAGACCACCAATTTTCTTGCCCATAATATATTAGCTAAAAAGCAAAGGTTGTAAGTAGTGTGTATACTACGACCCCGATTTTGCAAAAAGAAAAATACACACATAAGCTTAAAGTAATGATTGCGGCTAAGTGTTGGGATCACGGAGATTAAAAAAAAAAATATCTCACATTTTCCAAATTAGTTTCCGTAACGAATTATGCACTTATTTTTACAATCAGACTCAGTCCCTGCATACATACACAAAAACATCACCTTCGTCCTTGGATACGATTGCAAAATAAATTCTGAGCTTTGTGGTTGTTTGAATTCTGGTGAAATAAAAGTTTCTTTGGAATGCATTTCAAATCTTAAAATGAGGAGGGTAGACACCTCGTTTTCTTTACCCAAGTCGGGCTCGGTTCTCTTGAGGGTTTCTGCCACATGCAACTTGACTGCGAATCATCAGAGGTCAAGAAACAAGAGACAACACAGTGCACTCTGAGAACAAGAAAACCTGCCGGGGACTGCCATGATGTTGACAGGACAGGAGCGCCTGGTCTGATTTCTAGAATGACCTGATCATCTGCATGGTGCTCTGAAGGGGACCCGGGCCTCTGGTCTAAGACACAAGCAGCAGCTTAGCAGAAAGGTGTCGCCCCGTTTGGAAAAACAAGGCCTGGTTCAGATTTCAAGCAGTGCCACCAAGGAAGCTATTTTTAAGTATCTAATTGCATTTGTAGCATCTGGCATTTTGCACGCTCCATTTTTATGACTTCAGCATGATCCATGTTCCCTAAGACAAACAAACAAAAGAAAGATCAAGTGTGGGACACTGGGAGTCATGTTGAATATTCCCAGTATAGAAATATTATAATATGCCCTGGAGATTATTCCAGGGCCAAATAAAACATTACCCAACGTACAGAACGTCAGAATGAGGACTGCTTGGCAGTGGAGGAGAGCAGGGATTTACTTCATTTATTAGGCCAGTACACAGCCTCAGATGCTAACATGCCCTGATAGGAAATGCCAACATTTCAACTTGAATCAAGACTGGAGCCCATAACATCGACACTTTGCCTTTCAGCAGAAGATCACAAACAGCACAAATCCGGGTTTCTTGTACTAATTGGGGAGGTTTTCTAATTTGCTTATGAGAGCTGCCTCGTGTCGAGCTAATCTTCCTCCAGTTACCTCCTAACACTGTCTGAAATAATCCGCTTACTCCTGGTCTGTCCGCAGTACTTTATATCAAATAACGCTCGCTTCCTTCACGCAGCCGCAGCAAAAGGCAGCCGCAGCCCCGGCCCTGGGCTTTTTCGCGTGTGACAGGGACCGTGGCCGCCTCTACAGGCAGGAGCGGCCTGGGGCCCAGGAACCAGGGTGCAGCAACGCTTTGGGATGAGTTACAAGGACGGGATGTGTGCTAAACGGCGCTAATTAACAACCAAAGGCATAACCTGATAACTGTTTCGAAAAGACTGCGGCTGATAATTTTGCTTTCTCAGACAGGCAGGCAAAATATTTCGGGGTGTTCACCAGCCTATGTGCTTAGTACTCGCAACGTCCCAACTTGGTTTAAGAAAACCTTTTTTTCCCTAGATATAGCACCCCCCCCCCCCCCTTTTTAAAGGTTCACGTAAACACTTAATGATCGAGCCAGGAGGCTTCGCTGATATGGGTGGGCAATGCCACTGTGTTAGCATCACTGCCCTTGTCTGGACTCAGCTTTCATGTGTTAGAGTTTTAAAGAATTTTAGGGATGGAGATGTTTTAGTTTTCATAAAGCAGAACGGCTTTGAGTTCTGAGGCTCGTAAAATATGTTGTAAGTGCACGTGTGTGAAAATCCCCAGCCAACAGAATCCGTGCTGGGCTGCGGGTGAAGCATGGTACCCGGGCGAGAGCCAGGCTCCCATCCCCGGGGAGCTCGGCTGTGTGACTTTAGGGAGAACACAGTCCCCTTCTGGGCCCCCATTTCCTTCTCCGCAAAGTGTTGGGGGTGTGCAAGTGCGTAAGAACTGAGGGAATTCTAAGCTTCCCTCTGCCACTAAGAGTCTGAAGTCATTAACTGAAAGGTGTTTGCTCATTTTGCTATAAATGTGTCGATTCCAAACGTTTTTGGTTTTTTTTTTTAACATTTATTTTTGAGAGACAGAGACAGAGCAGGAGCAGGGGAGAGGCAAAGAGAGAAGGAGACACAGAATTAGAAGCAGGTTCCAGGCTCTGAGCTGTCAGCACAGAGCCCGACGCGGAGCTCGAACCCGGGAACCGCCAGATCGTGACCTGAGCCGAAGCCGGACGCTCAACCGGCCGAGCCCCCCCGGGGGGCCCTAAATGTGTCTGTTCTAAACCAGCAGACCCAGTACGTCTCCCTCCCTTGTATGCAACACATATTTGAAAACATTTTTCCTCACATTTTCAGAGGTTCCTGAAGAGGGAAAAAGTTATATTGTTTAATCCTACTTTATAGGAGTTTGCTCTTTTATTAGAAAACAGACCGAGAACCGTGATCGGTAAGGTATCTGTACCCAAAGTGGGGGCGGGGGGGACGGGAGGGGAAGGAAAAAAGCGGCTTGCCTTCAAGTGCCTTGTGGAAATGTATAAAACAAGCAGCGAGATAGTCCTTTGCCAAACACTGTCATAAATTTTTTATTTGGCAGCTAACGTTCTCACTGGTTTTCTTGGCAGCAACTGGGACCTTTAGCAAGAAAGGTGCAGGAGAAAAATACCTTGTTTAGAGATGTTTTCAACACTTTCTGGGATTTTTCAGAACTTCTGCCTGCAGCACATTTTTACAACTATGGTCTCCAATCACCTGATGAGTGGGTGGTGGGGTTTAAACTTTTTTCTTTAAAAAAAAAAAAAAAAAGAGAATATAGAGAGAAAAAGTGAACAAGCAGAGGTACCCCCCTCTGGCCTTCCACTGAGCCCGTCTTTCTTATTTTTCGTGGTAGGCATTTCTGATATTCAAGTGCTTAGTCTTCTCTGTCTAGACAAAAAACTGAAAGTAATATCAGGATGTACCTTTTGTTGGGCCTGATACTATCTATATTGTATTCCCAGATGACAGAGATTAAATGAAAGTGAAACAAGCTGACAACTAGCCCATTTTTCTTCAACAGTTCTGTCGAAAACAGGTCCCACCTGTTGCCTTTGGGTCAGTTCATGGGCAAAAAGGCTGCCTTGAATTTCAGCGGGCGTAAGCCCACGCAGAGAAGACTTGGGGGTCAAACTCTAGAGGGTGGAACGAACAAAAGGATGAGGTCTTTCGTTACAATCACATCCTGCAGACTTGATACAAATACACATTTTATTTTATGTGCTTAGGTTTTTAAAGATCTTTTTTTTAAAGCATTTTAATTTTTTATTATTTTTTTAATGTTTGTTTATTTTTGAGAGAGAGACTTTGCACAAGCAGGGGCAGGGCAGAGACAGGAGACAGAGGATCTGAAGCGGGCTCTGTGCTGACAGAAGACAGCCCGCTATGGGGCTGCAACTCATGAACCGTGAGATCATGACCTGAGCTGAAGTTGGATGCTTAACCAAATGAGCCACCCAGGAGCCCCTTCTTTTTACGTAAACTCCACACCCAGTGTGGGGCTCGAGCTCACAACCCTGAAATCAAGAGTCACATCCACTGACCGAGCAAGGCTGGCGCCCCCAAACACGCACTTAATAGAGACTAGCAAGACTCCTTTCTACTGGGGGACTTCCAGCAATGAGTGAAGAGGTCGGTAAGTTCACTCTCCCTGAACAAGTATAAAACTGGACAATTGTTAAAACAATCCTCTCAGTGCTCTGGATAATGAGCAAAGGCAAAAAAGAAATTGAGAAGTGTTTATTCATAGAAAGCTGGGAGAACTTTGTGTAAGAACATCCTCACCGCTTCCCCTAGCTCAGCTGGCTAGAATGATGGCTTTGCCAGGGTGGGGCTGCCAGAGAAAGCGGACTTGACCTGGAGCAGAAGGCAAGAGCCAAGCCCAGTGGCACCGACAGAAAAAGTAGCAAACCTGATAGGGAACTACACAAGGGAAAACCCAGAGTTCCGCTAGCTTGAGGTCACAGTTTTGGTTTGGTGAGTGACAGATCAACCAAAAATGTGACCGAGAGATCCTGGAAATGAGAGAGCCAGAAGGTGCCAGATAAGCTCTCTGCGCATCTCCTGTCGATCAGCAAAGTATGTGCACGTGTTGGGGAGATCGGAGAGACCCCAGGAAAAAGTCAAAGTCACGGCAGCCTTGAGTGACTGACTCAAAGTGCAGCCTCTTTGAATGTTTTCCTCAACCCCCATATAGATCGCTTGGCAGAGGAAGGAAGAAGACTTATGACTTTGAGGTTTTTGAGCACAACCCCTTCCCGGTCATTGGCTGGCCACTAAGCTGTGCACATAAAGGGGCAACCCCTAGGAAAGCCAGGCTCATAAAATAAAAATAAGAAATAAAAAAACAAACAAAAAAGAGAACAAATGAGCAGACTGCAGGGGAGATGAATCCTGTAGACTACGTTCAGGTGAGCTATTTAAAAATATCAGAACTCAGAGTTGTTACAGCATACTCTCCAAAATGTTTAGTTTCAACAGAAAATTATGACACGACGAAAAAAGAAAAAAAAAAACCAGGCGATCTACATTTAGGAGACTAAAAGCGGTCAATACAAATGGATTGTGAGTGGCTCTGATGTTGGATTTAGCAGACAAAGACTTCAAAGGAGCTATTATAAACATTCAAAGAATTAAAGAGACTGTTTAAAGAATTAACAGAAATGATGATGACAATGCTTCAACAAATAGGGAATCTCAACAGAGAAAGAAGAACTATACAAAAGTTCTAGAGTTGAAAAAGACATAAATTACACGAACAGGAATCAGTGAATTTGAACATTTGTCAATAGAAATCATCCAATCTGCAGGTGAGAAAGGAAAAAGATCGAAGAACAATGAGCAGGGCCTCAAAGACGTGTGTGGCACAGTGATAAACATATATTAACACATGTGAAATGGGAGTCCCAGGAGGAGGAAGCGAGAAAGTGGCAGAAAAATATATTTAAATAAAGGCTTAAAGAGAAAAGCTCGAAAGCAGCAAAGCAAAAATAATTCATTATGTACAGGGCAAACAACAGACAGCATGACTGGTAGCTGACTTCTCATCAGAAACATGGAGGGACGGGGTGCCTGGGTGGCTCAGTCGGTTAAGCGTCCGACTCTGGTTCAGGTCATGATCTTGTGGTTTGTGGGTTCGAGCCCCACGTCAGGCTCTGTGCTGACAGCTTGCTCAGAGGCTGGAGCCTGCTTCTGATTCTGTGTCTCCCCCTCTCTCTGCCCCTCCGATGCTCATGCTCTGTCTCTCGCTGTCTCTCAATAATAAATAAACATTACACAAATTAAAAAAAAAAAAAAGAAACAGTGGAGGGAGAAGACAATGGAACCATACAGTCAAAGTGGTAAGAAGGGTGGGGTGGGGGTAACCCGTCTACCAAGGATTCTATATCCAGCAATCCTATCCATCCCAAATGAAGGTGACAAAAAGATATTTATAGATAAACAGAGAATGAGAAAGTTTTTTTCTTAGCAGACTTGCCTTATAAGAAATACTAAATGAAGTCCTTTAGGCTGAAGGGAAATGACCCCAGATGGCAACTCTACTCCACAGAAAGATATGAAGAGCAATGGAGATGGTAAATATGTGAGTAAATATAAAAGACGGCTTAGCTATATCTTTTCTCTTTTCTTCCCTTCATTTCTTTAAAAAAAACATAAAGATTGCATAAGCAATAATTATAATTTAGTATTTTGGGGTTTATAACATATATAGATATGACAATCATAGTCATATCTATGGCAAAGGGAGGAAATTGGCTATATTGGATAAAATTGCTAGATTTTATTAAAATTAAGTTAGTAATATGCTGAAGTAGATTGGGACACATTGGGATATATATTGCAATTCCTACAACAAAAACTAAGAAAATAATAACCACGAACATAGTCTAAATATCAGCAGGTAATTCAAATGGTGCACACACAAAAAAATATGTTTTAAAAAAGAAAGCAGAGGGGCACCTGGGTGGCTCAGTCGGTTAAGCATCTAACTCTGGATTTCGCCTCAGGTCGTGATCTTGCCGTTTGTGAGTTTGAGTCCCACAGCAGGCTCAAAGCGGCCTCCTTGGAATTCTCTCTCTCTCTCCCTCTCTCTCTCTACCCCTCTCCTGCTAGTGCACATGCACTCTTTCTCTCTCAAAATAAATGAATAAACTTTAAAAAAGAAAGCAGAAAAGGAGAAAGAGGGGAAAAAAGGCATGAAGCATACAGAAAACATAGCAAAATACAAAACATAAATCCAACAAGATAAAAAATCGTACAAATGTTATGGGACTAAATACCCCAATCCTATGACAGGTTGTCAGACAGATTATAAATTCAACTTTATGCTGTCTACGAGAGACCCATTTCAGATTCAAAAGCACATATCGGTTGAGAGTTATGAGTGGAAATATATACACCATGCAAACAGTAACCATAAGAGAACTGAGTGTTTACACTAAGTCCTAAATGGACTTTAGGACAAGAAATATTCCTAGAGACAAAGAGAGATAATACATAATAAATATGAAATGCACCAGGAAGATATGGCAATTATAAACATATACACACCTAACAACCAATTCCTAAAATACATGAAGCACAAACTGACAGATGAAAGGAGAGAGTTCAATAATTATACTTGAAGATTTCAATACTCCTCTCAAGAAAACCGATAGAATAACTAGACAAAAAATTAGTAAAGAGATAGAAGGCTTCAATGTTATCAGTCAACTTGACCTAATTAACATTTATAGAACATTCTACTTGATGGCAGAATATACATTCTTTTCAAAACTACATGGAATATGTCCCTGCCTAGACCACATATAGGCCATAAAGAAATTTCAGTAAATTGAAAAAAGCTGAAATAATAGCGTGTTCTCCAATCACAACAGAACTACATTAGAAATCCACAACAATAACAAAAAAGTAATTTGGGCAATCCCCAAATATTAGAAAATTGAGCAACACACTTCTAATGAACCCATGAATCAAAAGTGAAACTACAATGGAAATTAGAAAATGGTCTGAAATGAATGAAAACAAAACGATCCATATTTGTGGGATACAAGTAAAGCAGAAGTCAGAGGGATATTTGTCTAATCAGGAAAAAAGAAAGGTTTCAAATCAAGAATCTAAGCTACCACATTAAGAAATTAGAAAAAGAGCAAATTAAGCCCAACACAAGCAGAAAAAAGAAGTAAGGGTTAGAGCGGAAATCAATGAGATAGGAAACAGAAAATAATACAGAAAATCGATGAAATAAAAAGTTGGCCCTTTGAAAAGATCAACAAAACTGATGAACTTTTAGCTAGAATAACCAAGATGAAAAACACATAATTACCAACATAGACAATGAAAGAGGAACATCTCTACTAATTTGACAAATATTCAATTCAATGCAAGCCTTATGCAATCTTAGCAGGCTTTTTTTTTTTTTTTTTTGGTGGAATTTGAAAAGTGAATCCTTAAATATATATGCAAATGAAAAGAACTAGAATGGCCCAAACAATTTTTAACATAATAAATCCGAGGACTTCTATCACTGGATTTCAAACTTACTCTATAAAGCTATAGGAATCAAGATCGTGTAGTCTTTATTGGTGTAAGGGCAGACATATAGGTCAATGGAACCAGATAGAAATCCCAGAAGGAAACCTTTACATTTATGACAAAGGATCCAAGGCAATACAAAGATACTAGGAGAGCGGATGCCCATATTCTGAAAAAATGAACTTAGACCATTATCCCACACTATACACAAAAATTCAAAATGAAACATAGACTTAAATGTAACAGCTAAAACTATCAAATTTGTAAAAGAAAACCTAGAAGAAAATCTTTGTCATCTTGGGATCGGCCAAGTTTCCTTAGGTAAGATACTAGAAGCATGATCCATAAAATAAAGAATTGATAAATTGCCTTTGCCAAATTTAGAAGCTTTTACTTTTTAAAAATTCAACATTAAGAAAATAAAAGGCAAACTACAGGCTGAGGGGAAGTATTTGCAAATCAACATCTAATAAAAGACTTGTATCCAGAAGTATAAAAATAAAAACTCTCAAAATCCAGTACTAAGAAGACAAACAACTCAATTAAAAAACTATACAATTAGAAAAAAGCTAAATAGACATTTCACCAAAGACTACATACAAATGGCTAATAAGCGTATGAAAAAATGATCAACATCCTTCGTCATTAAGAAAATGTAAATTAAAATGAGATAGTACAACTATCCCACTAAGTGACTTAAAAAAATTTTTTTTAATCTTTATTTATTTTTGACACAGAGAGAGAGCATGAGCGGGGGAGGGGCAGAGAGAGAGGGAGACACAGAATCTGAAGTAGGCTCCAGGCTCCAAGCAGTCAGCACAGAGCCCGATGCGGGGCTCGAACCCACAGACCGGGAGATCATGACCTGAGCCGAAGTCCAACGCTCAACTGACTGAGCCACCCAGGCGCCCCTCCCACTAAGTGGCTTTAATCAGAAAGACTAACAATACCAAGAACATGGAGTCCTCACACACTGCAGGTGAGAATGTAATATGGTACATCTACTTTGCAAAGAGTTTGGCAGTTAGAAAAAAAAAAGTTAAACATATACATACTATATGATCCATTGATTCTACTCCCAAGTGTCACCCAAAGGAAATGAAAACATATGTCTACATAGAGACCTGCACGCAAAGGGTCATAGCAGCGTATTCACAATAGCCCCAAACTCAAAACAATTCAAGTGTCTGCCAGCTGGTGAGTGGATAAACCGAATGTGATACAGGCAAACAATGGAATAATATTCAGCAATAAAAAGCAACAAACAACTGATACATGCTGCAATGGGAATGAAGCTCAAAAACATTATGCTAAGCAAAAGATGCTAGACATAAACGATTATATATTATATGATTCCATTCATATGAAATATCTAGAAATCAGATCAGTGATTGCTTGGGCCTGGGGGTAGGAGCAGGAATTGACTCAACGCAAACAGGCATGAGGGAACATTTGGGGGTGATAGAAATATTTTTAAAATAGATCACGGTGGGGGCGCCTGGGTGGCTCAGTCGGTTAAGCGTCCGACTTCGGCTCAGGTCGTGATCTCATGGTTCGTGGGTTCGAGCCCCATATCGGGCTCTGTGCTGACAGCTCAGAGCCTGGAGCCTGCTTTGCATTCTGCGTCTCCCTCTCTCTCTGCCCCTCCCCCACTTGTGCTGTGTCTCCCTCTGTCTCAAAAATAAATAAACATTAAAATTTTTTTAAAATAAAATCCACCGTGGTGATCGTTGCACAATTCTATGAAGTTACTATAAATCATCGAACTGTATGCTTGCAATGGGTAAATCTCATAGTATGTAAACGACATCTCGATACAACTGTTAAACACAAAGTCTGTAGAACAGCAATGGCTGATCTCAGTTTCAAGGCAGATGGTGTACAAATGAAATAGTAAAGGCAATCTTTCAGACTGAAATAGCCTACATTCCTGTCTCCCCTTTGAGCAATGGCAGCCTCTTTATTTCCTTCGGTCTGGAATTATTAATTCTTTTCCTTGACTGCCTCCTCTATGAAATGGAAGTGCATAAGAGCAAGGTGCATTGGTCTTTGTTGTAGCCCATTACCTATTCTGCTTGGCGTATTATAGAGATCAGCAGATATTTGATAAGGCGATGAATGATATTGAGAAAGAGGAGAAATATTTGAATTTAAAAAGTCAACACGCATTTGCCTGGATTGTTTACCAATATCTTTATCATTGAACTTTACTCATTTCAGCAAAATTCACCTAGCCTGTGCCAGGCATTATGTGCTTGATTCTAGGGCATGAGTTAGACAGACCTGGTTTGTGTCCACAGCAAGCTCATGGCCTGGTGGAAGACAAGACGTGGGGTTCTGACATCTAATGAGCATGAGTGTGGTGTGGCTCAGCCTACAGCAAATCTGGAGGAAAGGGGCAGAGAACCTCTGCCTGTGAGCGCAGAGGAGCACTGGAGATGCCGCTGAAAGGTAAACTGGCTCATACCCTAGGATAGCACCTACTTATTACAAAAGGACTTACGCCTTCTTGACTCAGATCAATGTGGTTTTGTGAATATCAGCCATATTTTAGGGCATGGTTCCAAAAATTGGAAATCAAAACTATTTTTATAATAATACTAAGATGTTACTTGCCCCTTCCACTCTCCTTCTCTCATAAGTGTACAGTTTTCTAGAGCATCGAGTTTTCTGGAGGTTCGACATCATGACTGACATCACAACAGATGGAGTGCAGAAGCACATGAGACTCCAGCTGTCCTCCGTTAAGCCAGACATTAAAGAGATTTGCAATAACATAAAACAATGCCCCCTTCTCACTGATTTAGTTTTAGGAAATACGGTTATTTTTCATACAAATTTTTGTTCATTTGTAATCAGTTGATTGTCACAATTTAAAAGTGAATTCGAAAATAGAATTTTTTTTCTGTTTCAATTTCTAACACAAAAAATATCGATCGAAGTAGCCCCATACTTCAGGGCATTTTATTTACGGAATCCATCAAATTGGACACTGAAAGATATCAATAGGGCTTCAGTGAGAGCCACCGAGGACCACGGGCACTCACAAAGGCATGCAAAATGAGCTCACTGGAGGGAGTTTCGGAAACCTTTGAGTCCTGGGGATGTTTGTACTCGGTTAAACCTCAAAATGCAGCTTGGGGGTGCACCGGCCCAGTTGTCGGCTTACTCCAGCTATCAAAACTCTACAAGTGCGCTGCGGTAGAAAATGCTTTGGCACTTTATAAGCAAAGTAGTTCAAGAGAACAGTAAATTACTGAGCGTCAGTGACTTATAATGAAATCTTACACCCATTGCTAAAATATTGATGAGGGGAAGAGACTGTGACAAGGCAGAAAAATTTGAATCAGTTTATGCTAAAAGACAAGAGCAGGCATCGCCAGGAGGACGGACGATGGCATCATACGAGGTGGAGCGTGAGCCTTGCAGCCAGACTGCCTGGGTTTGATCCTGGCTCTCTGCCACTCTTCAGCTGCGTAACCTTGGACAAAGTCCTTACTTGACTGGGTTTCAGGATACTAATAATACCTATCATATCAAGTTGTAGGAAGGATTAAATGAGATAAGCCATAAGAAGTGATTAGCACATAGTGACCATTATAGAAGGAAAGGGTTGATATTATTACTTTCGTAACCATCCTCGTGTATGGTTTTGAAGGAGGGTCATATAAACTTTAGAGCTGCCTTTGTTGGGGAGGGGCTTCTCTGAATCAGCCCCCACGGTCACTGTGCTGACCAATTCCTCCAGGAAAGTGGCCGACTCTGGGAAGGCACTTGGAGCACCCTAGTGAGGTCCTCACGCCCATCCACCACACTCATGAACCTCTGCCCCGTTCCTTCCCTTACTCCCGGGTCTTGCTTAGCTATACTGTTGGCATGTGTGGGAAAACATTAATGACCATGCTTACATTCAGGGCTGCGGAGGTCTTTCTCTGTGTAAGTTTACAGTGGAAAACAAGGAAAGGACTAAATTCCAAAGCCAACAGGGGCCAAGGGATCTGCCTACATCTTGGGTTTTGCCATGATGTGAAAACACATGGCTTCAGAGTGTAACATGAACAGCCCTGCGATCTCTCCAGGGTGGAATCTAGGTTTTCAGCTATGCAGAAATACTTACAACAAACCTTTAAAAAAGTCAGTGGGAGGGTGTGTTAAATGAAAATCAAGATAACCTTTCTTAGGCATGCTTTCCCTATAAATTCCAAAATCTTGCTTTTTGGAGGAGACTAAGAGTTGGAGAAATGCCTTGAAACAGGAAGCATCTATTTTTCTCCGGCCTCGCTTGAGTTGGGCACCCTTGGGAAGGGGAGGGTTGCCATTTGTAGACAAGAATGAAGCCTTTTGTGAACAGCCTAAGTACACCACCGACTTGCTTTAAAAAGTGTCACAGGCTATTTTTGGAGAACATCAGTTCACTGTGCCAAACCGAAACATTGACTTATCGCCCGATTTAGCGTTAAAACATAAGAACTTGCAATTAGAACTCCTCTGTTTACGCCCAATGAGTTTGTCAACATGCTGCAAATATATTTCTGTTATCATAATGAAACCAAGAAATGGGCGGGAGCACTCTCTCGCTCTTGAAGGCCATGCTGAAAAGCACTTCAGAACACTGAAATTTGAGCTGCCCTATCCTATAGGCAACTTCTTTTCCCCAAAGAGCAAAGAGCGGATGCTGGGTACAGCTATATTTGTGCATAATAGGTTTATTCTCATTCACAAAATAGTAATTACTTTATGGTTCCAAAGTAAAACCAGTGTTAAGAAATACACCAGCAGATTTGCTACAGACGTGGTCTCTGACACGTACAGACTATTCATCACATGGTACGAATTGAACATTATAAAGTACAAGGCAGACAACCATTAAGTTCAAGGTCTGGATTGATAAAAAAAAAAAAAAAAAAAGAGAGAGAGCGAGAGAAAGAGACAGAGGAGAAAAAAGATTAGTGTGCCCATGTCTGCTATCGTGTTTAAACGTATCGCTTTAAAAGATATCATTTGTCTCTTTCCCCCGACTTCGCCCCATTTTATTTCAAGGTCGGTCTGCCTTTTGTTTGATTCTTTTCACTGTGACACAGGTGACAGTTCTTGGGAAAAGTGCAGCCTTTCGGCCGTCCGGCTCGCTCGCTGGCCTGGGACAGGAATGTGCTTGTTTGGCATTTGCTCAGGAGAACGGCCACTCCCCGGACACCGGGGCCCAGGAGGGCCAGGAGCACGTGCGGGGCCTGCCCGGCACCTAGGCCCTGCGGGCCTTTGTCACCACCTGCCGCAAGGGTTAAGGTGGCCACGGTAATTATGCCAAGGCCATGCATTACTCTGACAAAGTAATCCATCAAATAATTTCTCACAATTTCAATTCACCCCTCGAATTTTCCTTACCTCCAAAGCCAGCTGGATATTATATTACTGAAGCTGTTGAAAGGGTGGAACACTAGCCATGGAGCCAAAGGCCACAGCAACTATGCAATGCATAAATTTTTATTGTTTGCTCAGTATTGAAATCTCATTAGGGTCCATAATTCATCTGAACACCGTGAACATTTACATCTGTTGATCATGAGAACTTAGAAGGAATGTACACCTTTGGCTAACTTGTTTTTAGAGAAGGCTGTGTGTGTGCGTGTGTGTGTGTGTGTGTGTGTGTGTGTGTGTGCGTGCGTGTGCGTGCAGGCACATATACTCATGTGTTTTCAGTCCTTGAACAGCTGTGGTTTAAATATCCCTTACTCAAACCAATTTCCAACCTGAATTTAAATATCCCAAAGTTGTTTTCATTTGGCAGCTTTTAGACAAAGACTCAGTTCTCCTCGAGTCCAGCTTAATCAATGTTGGAAAATTCCACTCATTGCGCATTGGCCTTAATGCAACTCTGCTGTGTTAATTACATCAGAATTATCCCAAAGATTACGCGCCTTTCATTCAATGTATATATGTTTTTGTCTTCACTTAGCTATGGCTTAAAAATCCACTCGAGAGAGAAAATAAACCATGACTGTTTGTGGGTTCTAGGACTATCCAGATTTGTGTTCACTTTTTTTTTTTTTTTTTTTTTTTGGTGTGTGTATATTTAGGCATCTTTCCTAGCAAGTTCGACCCTTTGATCTGGCAGGTTTTTCATTTACAAGGCTCTTAGCAGTTCCATGAACACTATATTTTGAAGGTGACAGTCATAGAATCACAGAGTCAGGTCTGGAAGGGCAAGGGGCCTTTGGGGCCATTGAAGCAGGCCAGCCCCTCTCCCAAGCCGCGACAACACCCCTGACAAGTGGTCCTTCAGGAATGCATCCATTTTTGGAATGAACTATGGCAGCAGCTGAAAGGCTCTTAGCAAACTCTGGCTAGCAGTTCAGGGCAGAGATGAAGAATACTGTGTCCGATGAGAAATCCGGAGGGAATTTAGGTAGACCAAATGTAATTACTCAGCCTGGCATCTGGCTAGGGCGCCAGCTTTAACAGCCCCACCATAATTCCAGCTGATGGCAGTGACACCTTCTGATGAGAGTCTTGTCGACTGCAAGCTGCTCTTTAGCAGGACGTCACTAATACGCTGTGACGGGAAAAATCGGATACAGATGTTTTCACTCAGAAGGTTTTGGAAACGCTAAAGTCCCATCTTCTCCTCAAGGAGAAGGGGCATGCACTTCCACTCAGGAATAAAGCCAAAGGGCCTTAACGCAGGGGCCGGCCTGATCCGGGCCTCAGTACAACATCCTTTTCTAGGGTGCTTTCCAAGTCAGCGCTAGATTTCAGTGCCCCCCCACCCCCCCGGCCCACTCCGTGAGGTTTGGACAGCCCCAGCCTTCAACTGCCCACAGCTGGTGGAGTGGCCCTGGACACACCGGGTCAAGCAAGCCCCAGAGCAGGGCGATGGGGAGCGATGTAGCTCCAGTGCGGAGCACAAGTCTGTCTACTCCTGCGGGAAAGACAAGCGCCCCAGGTCTAGGGGATGCGGTGATGAGCAAACTTGAACAGGCGCCTGTCCTCGTGGAGCTTCCAGACTTTACCAAAGCAGTCACACCCACACAGTATACAGTGTCAAATTGTAAATAGTACAAAACTGCAGTGCTCTGAAAGGAACAGGCCCAAACCTATGAGAGGGTCTAGAGGAGGGGGCTGGGGTCGGTTGAGACTTCCAGGAAAGCAGCTGCTGAAATGGGAGGTAGGAGCGAAAGAAGTTTATTGAATGGTAACCCCTGTGGAAGATGGGCAGGGGAGGAGGCAAGATGGGGGGAGGGAAAGGCTTCAGACCATCCTGCAGATCTGACACCGACGAAAGCAAAGGAGAGCCTCAGATCACATCACCGATGTGACCGAGTTTCGGCCAACCCAGGGAAGAGCTCTGGGGCAAAGCCGACTCCAATCCATTAGAGGAAGCCCACACTGGGCCGAAACGGCCTGGCCCTGGGACATCTGCTGTGCTCAGTCAACGGCTGGGGGCTGCCCCGGAAGAGGATGCCTCAGTTCTGGTGCTGAGCCGGGTACCTGCATGTGCCAATACCTGGAGAGAGCGCATTCCTGGGAGCTTGCTGGCTGCACCCCCGTGGTGGCCACAAGACTCAACTCATCTCAGGGCCTGGAGAGGGAGTCCCAAAGGCACTGATGAGGAATGAAGGATGCACTGGGAGTAAAGGGGGAGGGTGGGAGCTGGGAAAGAGACTCCAGGCAGGTGCAAAGGCCATTTATCTGGAGTGGCAGGCTGGTGGGCGAAAGAGAAAGCAGTGTGTCCAGAGGGGAGAAGGACGGAAGGAGGGGAGCTGGGGGAGGGGGGAGGCAGACATCAGATCATGCTGGCCGTGTGGATCACCATAAGGATCTGGTTTTCTGTTAGCTATGTGGCTTTGAGTAACTAACTTAAGTGACATTTAGTTTCCTAATATTGTTCCCAACGGGAACAATAACATATGCTTTGTAAAGTTAATGTGAGGATTAAGTGAGATTATACATATTGGGCTTTTAATCTAGTACTGGGTACGTGGGCAACACTTGATGCATGCTGGGTATTACAGAAAACTTAAGGGGAAAGGGAGAAAAATGGACTTGCTTTTGTATTTTCTTTTCAAAGGTTTTAAAGTTTAATATGCTGGCATTTGAACAAACTGTAAGTGAGATTTCTCAATTTCCTCCCCACCAAAAGCAGGGTACTACCCCAATCCTCAATTAATGGAACTTCAGGCATACAAATAAGTTTAGAACCGAACACTTAACATCAGCAAGTCAGAGCTGAATTCCTAATAGATAGCCTGTAACGGGAAAAAATGTCCAGGAGAAATCTACAGATCACAGGAGCTCTTAGGTAGAATAGCACATTACAAATGAGAATGTGGCCACACAGAGCAGGACAGCTTCTATAGAACAGCAATATTGAAAATACAGATATCTTCTCCAATCTCACCTGTTTATGTGAGTCATCCTTCAGACACCTATTTTCAGATGATTCCAGACAACATCACAACGTGATGAAAAATGAAAGCTGGCTGTAGTTGCTGAAACCAAGCTGACTTGGTTGCTATAGAAAAATTTTTCCTAGATGGTCATTTTCTTTCTTTTTTTTTTTTTTTTTTTTTGAAAAGTAGGTGAGCATGTGCTAACAGACTAAGGAATATTCTCTAAATTCACATCCACATGATCTGAAATGGCTAAAAATAAGCCGAGGCCCTACACGACGGGCCTTGAGTCTGTATGAGTTTGGAATAACCCTCCCCATGGGGCAAGAGGAGGACAGCGTCTTGTAAGGGGATGTATTCACGATGGACTAGCTTCGTGGAGGGGCAGTTAGCAAAAGCACGGGTCACTTCACGACTGTGATGCCCCCACCATGCTTGCCACTGTGTCAAAATCCCGTCTCCCCTTAAAAAGATAAATCCCACAGCTGCTGTGTCATGAACTCACGCACGAGTCCTTTTGACTTTTCGGCATCGAGCAAATACGCAAAGCTATTATTTTCCGCTGTTTATCCCCTGGTATATTCCGTCTGAGATGATTCTGACTGCCTCCGACACTTAGGGGAGTGAATGGAGTGGAAAATATCCGGCCTCCACTCGTGGAAACCTTGACATGAGATACTGATGATATCACGCAAAGGCACCGCAAATGTGCGCGTTCTCTGGTGTTTTCCCTTTTCGAGCTGTGACCAAGCAAACGTGAGGTTTCTACAGCCACCCAAACAAAAACATCTTTGAGAATTTGAAAGTCTTCCACAAATCAACTTAGATTATCATTCCCACCCCCACCTAAGCTCCTGAACTTCTCTTGCATATTTCTTTCCTGTGCCAAAGCTTATCAACTCTTAGGTCATCTTGATTTGTCAGTAACTGCTTGGATCATAGGGTTGAACCGAAACAGATTGGACAGCAATTTCTTCATTCAGACAAAAAAAAAAAAAAGTCTGACGAGAAAGTTCCTTGTGTCTCCCAGTGGAAAAGAGTGGCCCACCTTTGCTCATACGTTGTATGTTAGTATTGACTAACTTCTCAAAACAAATGTCTTTTTTTTTTTTTTTCAGAAGGGTTGCTACCCGATGGAATTGCTCTGTGCTCTGAACCTTTCATTACAGTGAGTCATACGGCAAGTAATTTTTAAAAACCCTCCCAAGTTTTCTGTTTTGCTATAGATTTGCCAAGAACTCTTTCAGTAAAATAGGAGTTAACAGAGAAAAAAAAAAAGGCCTCTTAGTTCTGTGCAGAATAATTAAATTTGTTTAAAAATATACGGTTCTGTGCAAATGTAAGATTCTGTGAAAGACTTGTGCTCAGCGTAGACTGGGTCGCACAAGGGTTCGTGGTTATTGGTGGCTCACTGGTTCACGCAGCCACATGTGGCAAGCTGAGTCTTGGGAGGTCAGGAGGGAGACTGGCTAGTGTTAGCCACATCCGGGAACCCACGCCATGACTTCCCGGTCCTGCACAGAAACAGGTTTCCACCACGGGAATGGCAAGGGCTCTTCCAAAGGCAAAAGAAAGACAGGCACTGATGTGGACTTTGATTTTGCTCTCTGTAATTAAAAACCCAATCATCAGGCATGTGAAAGTCAGAGTTTTGACCTTCTGCCAGGTAGGGAAGGAGGGCTTTGAAAGCCGTGATTGGTTTCGTTCTAAGCAAGCCTTATGAAAACGGTTTTTCAAATCAAGTCAGTGCAATTCAAGATTGGGAAACGCGAAAATCACAACGGTATGACTTCTGCAGACGTTACGGTAGCTCCTGCCAGGGTGGTTAATGTTGAACGTGTTCTGGGAGGCACGAGGCTAGGGACAGCGCCACTGGCTATCACCTCACACGAATGGGCAGCCGGCCGGACGGCCGGACAGATGACAGACAGCAGCGGTGAGAGAATCTCTGTGCTCACAACCATCTTGTTCCCGGGACGCAGTGTGCAACAGACCCTTTCGTGCTAGGCCACGGCCCGCTCCTGCACTCCCTTGCACCGGCCCCAGCTTCTGAGCTCCCCAAGGTCGCAGCAGATGTTAAAAACTAAAGTTGAAACCTTTAAGCTGTAATGAAGGAGTTCACAGGGTTCATAATCCCAGTACCCCACCCTGATTCTCCAGCGATCCCGCTGAAATCTTTCAAACAGTCCTCAGCACTAACACGGTGCAGGCAACGCGTGTTGAACACGCCGATCTGCCCATGATTACCCTCGGCTGCTGTAAAACAATCTCACTCCTCGAGTGAATGCAGGCTGCAGCAACAATGGTGTTATTGACTTGTTGCTCCGGCTCTATTTAGTTATTACCCTCGGGGCCACAATCAATAGACTTTGCACCAAGTCAGCCTAATAAATCCCAGGCTCTCACTGGAGGTTTGCCAGGAACGGCAAGAAAATCTATGGCAGGGAAACTCTTAGAGCGCAAAGAGAGAAAGCTGCACTGACAGCTGTATAAATTAATTAACAAGGAACTGTTTATTCTTCTAAAAGATCGGATCGCACATTTATCATCATTGAAGAATTCACAGATAGACTATCGCAAAATTATCTGGCGATCTAAAACACTCCTGCAAATTTGGATGCGCACACAAAAGAGAGACCCGTGTTCTTCAGCAGCTCGTTTCTGTCTTTATTATATTTTCATTTCCTTGACTTACACATTTGCCTAGTTTGCACTAGTTCTGATCAGCCTACCATTTCCAGCTCACTTGGAGAAATGCAGCCTGTCTTCATAATTCTTTAAGCTTATGGCGGAAACAGTCAACACAATGACAATAAAATGTTGATCATTAACGTTGCTGTGCTCCGGGGTTGGTTGTTGTTTTTTTCACCTGCTGTCGGGAATTTGAATCTTGCTTGTAATGCAACAGTGGAGGGAAAAATGCTTTAGGTGATACAAACACTAAAAGGTCATGGAAGTAAATGCCAGGTTATTTCAGATTGTTGTGAAAGAATTCTAGAGTATTCTAGATACCTAATAAGCAACTGGCGTAAAGATTCCGTGGCAAGGATTCTATTGCTTTAAGACACCTTGCGCTAAGCTTGGGTACGAGACAACCTTCTTCCATAGACTGAAAACGAATGCACAAGATCGATGCGGCTCTTGGAGCGTATTTGCTACTGCGGTGGTACCTTCTAGAATCCTTACAGAAAACTTTTCTTTTTTCCCAATTCTGTCTACACTACTATAGAACCTGTAGCTTGATGGGAAAAAAAAAAAAGTTTTTTTAAATGGTATGCGATTTCAGTTTTTAAATTCAAGGGTGGGAGTGTTAGAAATGGTCTTTAAACAGAATCACAACATCCAACCTCAAATATCACTCAGCAGATTGGCCAACGCTTGGTGAAAGTCTATTAGCTACAAGGCACTGAAATAGCCATTGACTGGCTGTGACACAGACATCATTGTTCCCAGGCGTGGAAAGCTTATTTCATTGCTTCGGTCTAGCCTGGGATATGTCAGCCCTACTGCATGTTAACACACTCCTGTGAACACAAAAGGGCACAGCAACCCCCTCAAACACGTACCCTTTAACTCCACAGGCCCTCAGGAGGTGGGGCGGGGGAGGGCACCTACATGCGCACACATGAAACCCGTTTTATTGTGGGACTGCTAATTGTGTTGTCCCAATAATTTATTGCCTCTTATAAATGGTTTCCAGGTAATAAGAGTTAATTGACTCAAGAGACTTTCATCCATTGCAATTATCTCCTAATATTGTACATTGGGCTCATGCACCTTCTATTCATCAGGTCAAATGTATCACCTGAATAGATGCATTAAAAAAATGGAACTTGAAGTCATCATCCCAAACTTATTTCTAAATATGCTCACAAAAGGTTGTTCATCCTCTGATGATTTACTACCCTAAGCACAATCTGGCCTTGAGCTTGGAGACTGGTCAGAGCCACCAGAGTTCACCCACTTGACTCCCGTCTCATTTTCTGTGAGAAGACCACGGTTCAGAAGGGTAAGCGGTGGTCCTGGGGAGCCCCTGGACCGTCAGTGGCAGAGGTGGGCCTGGGTCATAGATTCTCGCCATCTTTTTCTTGCATTCTCAAGTTTCAACTGAGACAGAACATAGTTATGAGAAGAACCTTTGACCAAACAGAGATACAGGGGAGCTTTTTCTAGCATTCATGCCTTTGCCTCAGCCCATTTCTGCTTCCCTCTCTCCAGCAAAATAGCTGTGCCCTCATCTCTAGACCTGAACATTCAGCCTCTTTTTGTGACACCTTCTCTAATATCCAACACATTAAAATGTTTCAGTTCCAGCTTCCATGGCCTTAGAGCCCAATGGCATGTGCATTATGTACCTATATCTGTTGCTACTCATTGCCTTGCCTCGGCCAAGTCACTCATTGTCTCTGAGACTAAGATATCTTCTCTCCCAAATGAGAGAGTTGGAGAGAAGATTTCTAAGATTTCCTATCAGCTCTAAGACCTCGGATTTACGCCAAAGGCCACTCATGGGTTTTCATGCCTCATCATGTTTGCATGGTCCTTCTTACTGCTCCCAGTGTCTTCACGTTCACTAGCTCTCTGCTGCCTGCCCCAGGTAAGATGTTCCATCCTGGCAAAGACACTATGCCTTAACCTATGGGCAGAACAGCACTGAAAAGAATTTTGAGCCTGGGGAAAAATCTCAATTCAAGCTCTGAGGATCCCTCTTGGTCCTCTCTTCCAGCATGCAGGCCGTGCTAGATGGGCAGTCATTCACTCTTATGGCTATAGAGTTGTCGTTGTTTTTTTTTCCCCCAATAACCGTGTCTTGCCAGGCACCAGGGGCACTTCTTGCCACACTGAGATGGGCTGAGGCCTGGGCACCTTCCAAGCATACCCTCAGCCAGGTTGAGGTGTGTCTAAGCATCACTTTTTTAAAATGTTTATTTATTTTGGAAGAGAGAGAGAGAGAGAGAGAGAGAGAGAGAGAGAGAGGCAGAGAGAGAGAGAGAGAGAGGGAGAGGGAGAGAGAGAATCCCAAGCAGGCTCCATGCTTGGCACAGAGCCCAATGCAGGGCTCGATCTAACAACCAAGAGATTATGACCTGAGCCGATATCAAGAGTTGGACACTTAACCAACTGGGCTACCCAGGCACCGCAGCATTTTTTTCTTCCATTGTTTAATGCTGTGGGTGGAAGGATGGGGCTAGCATAGGATAGTTTGTGGGGTGGGCTTGCGCCTCTGGAATTTGTTACTGTAGGGGACTGTAGGGTTCTGGCCTCTATGATCTGAAGTAGCAGACGCATAGTTCACTTTTAGCTTGATCCATGGTGGAAAAGGGAGAAGAACGTGATGGGAGCAAGCACACATCCTTTGTGTGGCAACTGGATACCAGGTGCCATGGACTTTTCCGTACAGGGGAATGCTTTTCTTTAACGCATTCAGTAACACTGGAAAGTTGGTATCATTATCCCATTTTAGAGATGAGAAAACTAAGGCTTGGAGAGGTTACGTGACTCATCTAAGGTCACATGGGTGGCCAAGGATCAGCTCCTTGTCTTTTGACAGAAAGGTCAGTCCTTTTTCTATTATGCCTTCCTTCTGTCCCAAAGGCCTGGAGATGGCAGGGAGGTAAGCGACAAGTATAAGTTACGGTGATTAAATCACTACCTAATTGGTTATTTTTACATCCAATTAATAGGCTTACTTTATGAGCTACAGAGTTACACTCTATGGCTTGCAGCCTAGAACTTCTGACAGATAAAGTGGCTCTCCTGCTGTGAAAGTTGACTCTGCCCATCCTGCTCTGATTGGTCAAGGGGCTTTCAAGGTGGACTGGGTTGAGGCGTGTCTTAGTGGATGACCACATCATTCCACAGTTCTTCTTCCTTTAAACACAGTTGTATAATTGGATACCCATATGCAAAACAAACAAACAAAAAAGAGAGAACTGGATCCTTATCTCACACCATATATAAACATTAATTCAAAGATGGATCAAAGACCTAGATGCAAGAGCCAAAACCATAAAGCTCTTGGAAGAAAACACGGGGGTAAATCTTTGTGACCTTGGATTTAGCAATAGATTCCTGGATATGATATCAAAAGCAAAAGAAAAAAAAAAAAGACTATACTGCATCAAAATGAAAAACTTTTGTGCTTCAAAGGACACCATAAAAAGATAACTCGCAGAATGGGAGAGAATATTTGTACATCATATAGCTGGTAAGCAACTTGTATCTAGACCTTACAACTCACCAATAAAAAGACAATTAACACAGCCACAAAATGAGAAAAGGATCTGGGTAGACATTTCTGTACAGAAAATATGCAAATAGCCAATAAGCGCATGAGAAGACCATTAGTCATGAGGGGAATGCAAATCCAAACCACAACGAGGTACCACCTCAGACTCATGAGTACGGCTATAATCGAAAAGATAACACCAAGTATTGGTGAGGATATGGAGAGATCACACCTTCACGCACCGTTGTGGGAATACAAAATGGCACAGCTGCTTTGGAAAACAGTTTGGCAGGTCCTCAAAAAGTTAAAACAGGAATTACCCTTTGACTCAGCATTCTGCTGCGAGGTTTATGCCCAAGAGAAATGAAAACATATGTCCACACAAAAACTTGTACGTGAATGTTCGCAGCAGCATTAGTCACAATAGCCCAAATGCGGAAAAATCCCGAATGCCCGTCGACTGATGACCCAAATGCTATCAAGGATAAACAGAATGTGACATGTGATGCGGCCATAAAACAGAATGACATACTGACACCCGGTACAGCATGGGTGAACTTGGAAAACACACCGAATGAACGAAGCCAGTCACAAAATATCATATATTATGTGACTCCATTTCTATGAAATGTCCAGAATGGTCCATAGAGAAAGTAGATTAGTGGTTGCTTCGGGCTGGGGAATGGTGAGATTAGGGAGTGATGGCTAAAAGTTACGGGGCTTCTTTACGAGGTGACAAAATTGTGGGGATAGTTACACATACCTGTAATGCACAAAAAAACCATTGAATCATGCACTTTACATGGGCGAATGGTAGCGTATGCGAATCATAGCTGAAAAAAAAAAAACAACCCTTGAAACAAACCAAAACATGACTGTGCCTTAAGTACTGCAATCGGGGGGCAGCTCCTTTGCCGTGTAGCAGCCAAATCCTACCCTCCATCCCTTTCCCTGCTCCAAGGGGCTGCCCCAATGGGGTAGGTATGCCACTCATTTCAGGGGTGTCTTCTCCATGTATCCTTTGAGGATGGAGACAAGGAGCTACATGCTACTTGTTCAGCCCTATGCTAAGTGCTGTGCAGAGATGACCTCATTTAAATCTTACAACTGCTCTCCAAATACATATAGTTCCCATCTCCATTTAGACATGGGGAAATCGAAGGAGTTTAGGTAACCTGTTCAAGGTCACATAGCTAGGAAGTGGCAGCTCCTGGGTTTGAACCTGAGTGCGTGTGACTTCAGAACTGGGCACACGGGGGCCTTGGTTACCTATGCAAATGTGACATCGCCTGGCAAGGGGGCAGCGTGCGTTCACGGAAGCCTCCCCTTCCCTTTGGGGCTTGGGGAACCCCGAAGACCTCTCCATTCTAACCGACCCAAAGTGTTCCCTGGCAGAGCCAGAAACTTCTTTAGAGAGAAGCTAGAAACGTCTTTAGAGAGAAGCCCCATCCATCCCGTTTATTGCTAAAACAAGTTATTTAAAAATGGAGGGGGGTTCGCTTTCCCCAGCTGTTGCAGCTGACGGTTTGAACCCATCTTTACACGTATTTGTTTCTGAAAACCAGTTTGTTTGTGGTTAGGAAAAACATACTCATTGAATTTTAAGGAGTTATTTCTCTAAACATGTGGCAGAAGTAGGATGTTACGAGATTTCACGATGGAATTAATTTTCGTTTCCAGAAACATTTGGAGTTAATTACTCCTGTTCACGAGGCCGCGTCTTTTAGCCAAATTTTTGTTTTCGTGTCAAACCAGAAGACTCGCTATACAATATACAAGTTAACACTTGGATGCAGGGTGCCCATCTCTCGCAGTGTGATCGTAGGCCAGTCACTTGCCTCTCCGGGCACCAGCGTGCTGCCGGAGTCCAGTAACTGTGGAATATACTCGTCAACCACGTAATATGAGTGGTTTGGATCAGATCAGAGGTTGCCAACTGGCAGCCCGTGGCCAGATCCCACCTGCCAGATGTGCTGGTTTGGCCGGCTCAGTTTTTAATTACAAAAAAGAAAGCGGGGTTTCTTTTTTTCTTGCCAACATTTACAAACGGGGAGGTCTGTAATCTAAAATTCAGGCATTCTGGAAAACCCAGAAGGTCTGGCCTCAGTAGGCCCACATCACATTCCCCCCCTCCGGCAGTGGAATGGATTCGAAGGCGAAGGTGGATTCGAAGGTGCCATTTCAGCGAGGCACCTACTCTCCCGTTTGCCTCCTCACCTCTGTCCCACCTGTGCTACCTGCCTGGTTCCTAGGCGCAGCTGGGTATGCCCCCCTCTGAACTGAATCTTTTCTCAGGTTCCTGCCTGCTTTTCCAGGCTATGCTCTACGCTCTGTAGTGTTCCAACAGGAAGGTAGAAAGGAGATGAGACACCAGGACCTTGCTATCTACTTCTCCAAATACTACGCAGAACAATGGGATGCACGGATGGGCGCCCATGGCACAAGGCAAGAAAAGCCCCAGTGAGCACCACTTTGGGCCTCACCTTGACACCACACCTGCAGCAGAACCTTCGGAGACACCTGGAGGCCTTTAGCTCTGACCACAGCTCTACCTTGCCCAGGACCTCCAGCTCATGGATGGGTGTGCCTCCAGGTGTTAACGAGGAGGCTGCTGTTGGCTTCTCGCTAATGACGGGAAGACAGGGAAATTCCATGGTTTCAGCTCACGTTCCAAATGGACTTGGATTGCAAGTCAACTCATTTCCTTCCTTAGAGAACTGAAGACAGATCCTGCGAGCGAAACGACAAACCCTCGCCCGACACCATCAGAAGAAGCACACGTCTTTCCATGCACACGAAGTCTTTGCTTCTTCGTTGCGGTGACTTCATAATGAGGCCCCTGAGATGGTCGCACCCTGCACGGGGCACAGGCAAGGCCCTGTGTTCTGTATTCTCAAGTCAGCAGGGCTGCGGGGGTGATCTGGGTTTTCATCTGGCTTGTGGATATAATTAATTGCCAGTTTCAGCTCTCCCGACTTCACACAGAAATTATTTGGAGTGTGCATGTTATTTCTTTTTTCTAGCCCTCCCAGCTTTTCTTCTAAGAAATGAGTAATTGTCAGTCCTACAAGGCCAGAATTACTTCCTAATGTGATTTTTTAAAACTTCTTATTTTGAAATAATTCCAAACTTAACAGGAAAGTTGCAAGAATAATCAAATGAGCTCCTATATGCTTCACTGAGATTTCCTGATTGTTATTATGTGGCCCCATAAGCTTTACCATTTTCTCTCTCTCTGCACATATGCATATTTCATTGGGGACCACTGGAGAGTCAGCTGCGGACGTCATGCCCCTTTACATTACCAGAACACATTTACCAAAATCAGGAAATTTAACAATGATATAATGCTAACATCGAATCGACAGCCTGCATTCTAATTCTGCCACCTGTCCCAATAATGTCCTTTATGGCTCCCCTGCTACCCTTGTCCCTGCACCAGGACTCAGTCTAGGGTGGTGCACTGCATTTAGATGTCTAGTTTTCACGTCCCTTTGATCTCCTTGAATCTGAAATCCTAAATGTGGCTTTAAAGATGTCTTCTCTATGGCACCAGAGAATCAGAACACAGAGAGGTGGGCGGTGGAAACATGCAAGAAAAGAAAAAAAACTCCCCAAATGTAACGGCAAACCGGTCAGTGGGGGAAGACTGAACGCTCTCTTAGGCTTTAGCAGTTGCCCAGGAATTGTGTTACATGCTTAAAGTCGACAGGGCACTTGCCAAGTTAAGAGTCTTCCATTTTGGTCGTATGCTTTCTTCCAGAGACAACTGCCACGTCCCGCACTAATCGCCCTGAAGTCTCTCCCGATAAAGCACTCTGTGGAGCCTAATTACATTTCCAGGGTGACGGAGCAGCTACCCCCCCAGCCCTGTGTCTCACAAAGCATCTAAATCATGCCATTATACCACAACAATGGATTCTCACACTCGTCATGCAATTTGTTTTAATTATGTAAATCACTTCATCCTCTTTTCAAATATCTGCAGGGAGCTGTAAGCCACCGCAGGTCAAAATAGGATGTGGAACATGAGAGCTAGGGACAGAGAGAAGCCGAGGGACTCCTGGCATGGTCCTGGTGGTCACCCATCATACGATGCTGGGGCACCGAAATCCCAGAAAAGGTATCGAGATGTGAGGGGGAAGCGATGCGGAGTCCCCCTTCGGGGACAACGGTACCTCGCAGCACGTGGTGATGCATTTTATCTGCGATCTGGGGGACAGCAGGACCCCAACAGATGCCATGTCTTCATTCCACCACACATTCTGCAGCTGCCCCATCCACTGCTGCTGAGCCCGATCCAGTGACAAGAGAACCGGGTGTCACCCAAGCGCTGGAAAAGTCACCCTCTCCAAGGTGCCTAGTGATAAGACTGGTCCCTGGGTGCCCAGGACATCCTGGGTTTTACACCATCTAACCATGTCTTGTATGGACGTAGTGTTTAAAATAAGTAGGTTAAATGTCCCCCTGATTTTCAAACAATTTTTTAAATTCCTATGTTTTCATTGTAACTAAGAAAAGCGGGAGAATACGGAGCAACAGGAAGAGAGGAAGGAAGGGAGGGAGGGAGGGAGGCAGGCAGGCAGGCTGGCTCCCTCAGTTGAATACCTTGAAACAAACGCATTTAACCTTAAACGGTATTTGCTCCCATTGTTCCAGCACATTCTACGCTGTTGTTATTAGTTTATGCCTCCTTGCTCTCAGGACTAGGACAAATATATCTTGTATAACACACTAGAAGGTTTCTCTACTGTGCTTTGAATCTGACAGCTTGCACTGCACACTCAGCCCTGAATAGGCACTTGCTTCCTTTTAGGCACTGAGTCTGCAGGTAGGGTTTGTTGTCCCCACATAAAGGCAGGATAGCCAAATGGCTAAGAGTATGGGTTCTGTGGTCAGACCATCCGGATTCAGATCCCCAAATACCCTCTTACTAGTTGTATGACTTTGGGCCTTGGGTTTACCATCTGTAACAGGACAGGAGTACTTACCCCAAAGGTTGTGAGAATTAAAATAACACATATAAAAAAGTTGAGCACAGTACCTGGCAGATTGTAACATTCAGTGAATACTATGATTATTATGACAACACGGTTTGAAAAGTCAGTTTTGAGCCACAGATTAAGAAGCTGATAGATTTCCCTTTTAAAGGATAAAACTTCAAAAAAAAAATAAATAAAGGATAAAACTTCATACTGGAAAACAGTAGTTTTCAAGCTCTGTTTTGAAGGCTATGTAATACATATGGAGCAAGATTTAAAGAACTAATAACACCTGAATGCGATATTGTTATTTCTTTTTCACTAAACCACAAGTGGTGGGAATCTTGTCCTGTTTCCTTTTTCTCTTCATGGCTTCAAGAAAAGAAAATCCTTGGTTCCATCTCGTTTAATTTAACTGCCACTAATCCAGTCTCACGGCATCTTTTTTTTTTTTAATGTTTATTTATATTTGAGGGAGACAGAGACAGAGTGCAAGTGGGGGAGGGGCAGAGGGACAGAGAAACGCAGACTCGGAAGCAGGCTCCAGGCTCTGAGCTGTCAGCACAGAACCCGACGTGGGGCTCGAACTCAGGAACCTTGGGATCGTGACCTGAGCCGGAGTCGGATGCTTAACCGACTGAGCCACCCAGGTGCCCCCCAGTCTCACAGCATCTTAAAACACTTACACCTACTTAGAATATCTATGTTATCTTAAGTTTCTTTTTCCCAAAGGAAAAAGTTAATGAAGAGGCATACAGGACATATTTTCCAGGATCCTTTATTGAAAGCCATCACTCTCCTTCCTCGTTAGAACAGGGATCAAGTGAGAGGTTTGAGCACTTTCTGCTAATCTGAAGTTGGCATTTTTCTCCCCTCTTTGAAGGACGCCAACACTTTCTTCTTTCCAAAGGGAATCTGGGTGCTGGTTTTCCTGCTGCTATTATTTGAATGCAACGGTTTCCTCTCTGGGTGAGGCTGCCTGGAACAACCAGCAGGTAAGAATCAGATACCAATCGCTTACAGAGACAGCCTCTTTCTAACCACCAGGTCTAAACGTGTATTTGAACCTAAGTTTATAAACCAGCTTTTACTGGAATTTAGTGAGGCTGATAAACAGAGATGTCAAGTAATTCTGTAATAATAATGTTTATCTTCGAGAGCACTAGTTTTTCATTATTTATGTAGAGTGCACACGCTTGATGCATGGCCTACAGTCATTTGTTAACTTCGATTTTTGTTGCTTTCTACAAAACAACTTTATTGCCCAAGGTTTCCTTTCATGCTTAACCTGCGCGGTCGTGTGCCAGCTTTCTGTAACGTGTTCTACGACATCTGTGTGGTCTGACCCTGGCTCCCAGTTCTGCCCGCACACCTCCTACTCGCTTCCTTCTCTTGCCTCTCCAGACACACTGGCCTAATGCTCCTCGATCTCTGCATACCACCTCCCACCACAGGGCTCTTGCATAAGCTGTTTTGTATGACAGGAGCATCTAGGTTAACGCCTTTACATCTCAGCTCAAGCACTGCTTCCTCAGGAAACCTGCCGGGGACGCCCTGTTCAGGTGAAGTCTCTAGAAGAGAGGTTCTCCAGATGTGGTCTCTGGACCAGTGTCATCAGTTCCAGCTGGGGTCTTGTGAGACATGCAAATTCTCGAGGCACCTGGTGGGGGGGCGGGGCTCAGTCCGTTAAGTGCTGGTTTTGGCTCAGGTTATTACCTTGTGGTTCGTGAGCTCGAGCCCCATATTGGGCTCTGTGCTGGCGGTGTGGAGCCTGCTAGGGATCCGCTCTCCGCCCCTCCCGCTCGCTCTCTGCCTCTGTCTCTATCTCTCTCGAAAATAAACATGAGAAAAAAAAGGCACATTCTCAGGCTCACCTCAGACCTACTGAATCAGAAACTCTGGGGTTACGGAGCCACACAGCCATCTGTGTTTTACAAGTCCTTCAGGCGATACTGCGTGGGAGCCATGGCAAATCCATTCTCACACGTGTGTGATTATTCGGTTAACGTCTGTTCCCCCACCGCGCAGAGGGCACGGACTGTGTCTTTTTTGCTCCCCACTGTTTCCCCAGCACCAGGCTGTGCTCTGTGCATAGCAGGTGCTCAGTAAGTATTTTTCTACCAAGAAAGCATAAGCAGATGTAACCGCTGAAAGGACAAATATTGTAGTGGGCGATACGTGTTGAAGACATAAACAGGTGTTTTTAAAAAGAAGAAACAGGGGCGCCTGGGTGACTCAGTCGGTTGAGCGTCCGACTTCGGCTCAGGTCACGATCTCGCGGTCCGTGAGTTCGAGCCCCGCATCGGGCCCCTGTGCTGACAGCTCAGAGCCCGGAGCCTGTTTCGGATTCTGTGTCTCCCTCTCTCTGACCCTCCCCCATTCATGCTCTGTCTCTCTCTGTCTCAAAAATAAATAAACGTTAAAAAAAAAAAGAAGAAGAAGAAGAAACAGAAGGGGCAAGTATTTTCACATGTTCAGTGTCATCCAGGAAGCGAAGAGACTGGTCAAGCAATGTGATGCCGTTTCCCCCACCCCCGCCTACCAAGTTAGGGAAGGTGAAAGGGAGTTAGAATACCAGCCAGGACATGGGAATAAGTGTTGTGGCACGAATGTACATCTATGCAGCTTTTCTGGACTGCAGTTTGGCATCATTCTGAAAGTTGAAAATGGCCCAGCAACACTTGGTCAATAACTCTATGGAAGCAGAACCTAGGTACACAGGTATACGGGTGGATGAGAGTATACACTGTAACACTATCAGGATAATTTTGGAATAATGCAAATGTTCCTCAAGTAGGCATTTGTATATGCAAACTGTGGTGCATTCAAAACTCCAAATGCTATGCAACTGATACAAATGATGATGTTGAGGGGCGTCCGGGTGGTTCAGTCAGTTAAGCATCTGACTTCGGCTCAGGTCATGATCTCACGTTTCGTGAGTTTGAGCCCCGCGTCGGGCTCTGTGCCGACGGCTCGGAGCCTGGAGCCCGCTTTGGATTCTGTGTCTCCCTCTCTCTCTGCCCCACCCCTGCATGTACTCTGTCTCTCTCTGTCTCTCAAAAATGAATAAACGTTAAAAAATATTAAAAAAAAAAACGATGATGTCAAGATGAACTAATTGATCACATCAATTAGTTCATCTACTAAATGATGACCACGATACTTAGTAAAAAGGAAAAAGCTCATTTAATTAAAAATGTGTATCTATGTAAGTATCCTGAGGAAAATGTCTAGGCATACATCCAGCAGAAAGTTTTTAATAGTGTGATTATAAGTGATCTTTATTTTCTTCGCAGTGTCCTATAGTTTTCAAATTTTTAAATACATTACTGTACTTAATTAAAAAACTTAAAAGAGAACATTTTATTTTATTTTTTAAATTGTTTTAATACTTAATTTAATTTTTTTTTGTTTTATGATGATGATTATTTTTCAGAGAGCATGAGCGGTAGAGGGAGAGAGAATCTTTAAAAAAAATTTTTTTTTAACATTTTTATTTATTTTTGAGACAGAGAGAGACAGAGCGTGAGCAGGGGAGGGGCAGAGAGAGAGGGAGACACAGAATCCGAAGCAGGCTCCAGGCTCTGAGCCATCAGCCCAGAGCCTGACGCGGGGCTCAAACTCACAGACCGCGAGATGGTGACCTGAGCCGAAGTCGGACGCTTAACCGACTGAGCCACCCAGGCGCCCCGAGGGAGAGAGAATCTTAAGCAGGCTCCACGCCCAGCACAGAGTCTGACGTGGGGCTCGATCTCAACACCCTGAGATCGTGACCGGAGCTGAAATCAAGAGCCGGACGCTTCACTGATTGAACCACCGAGGTGCCCCAAAATAGAACAGAATAA
The DNA here is from genome assembly GCF_024362965.1 of Panthera pardus. Lineage (NCBI taxonomy): Eukaryota > Metazoa > Chordata > Mammalia > Carnivora > Felidae > Panthera > Panthera pardus. The sequence goes on along the minus strand of NW_026526788.1, from coordinate 69,136,987 downwards.
ATATCGACTTCAGCGTAAGCAAGATAGAACCAGGAAGGTAAAGCAAGATAGAACTAGGTTGTTGTTTTTTTTTTAAAACAACCAGCTAAAGGTAATTCTCAAACTATGACTCTTCTGCCTCATTCACTGTTCTGGATTAACCACGCCACAAGACCTCTCCGTTCCTACAGACAATCATGAGTTGCCTACAGCTGGCTACGACGACGGACACATCAAATACTAGACGCACTGATTGGGATTAAATAGCTGGTGACCAACAAGCACGCATGCACGCTGAGTCCAAGAATTTCTGGCACGGAAGAGGAACAATCCCTAACCTTAACTAAGAATTCCGGAGGGTGCCGTATCCACGAGGGGGTGAGCACTGGTCCCTCGCGCCGCACGTTGGCATCAGCCTGCGGGGAATGTCTGAATGTCCAGCAGTGGTGGAGACAATGTTATTGTTGCCTTTTGCGACCCTTCCTTCCGTCTTTCCCTTTTTCTCTCCCAAGAGAACTTGATACAATGCTCCAAAGTCCCACAATCAGTGAAGCAGTGAGACTGATGGCAGTGGGACTAACTGCCATCCAGAACATTAAATTCACTCCTCCAAAGCTACACGGACAAGCTTGCAGGAAAAGTGGCAAGAACTCAAGAAAACCCATCACCTCACTGCAGGTGGAGCGTGTAAAATTGCGCTTGGACATGAGACTTGTAGCAAAGGCCACTGGTACCAAGTCAACCAGGAGGCCACCTGCTCAGCCATTCATTCTCTACTAACCAAAGTGGCACCGCTAATGGGTTTCTGAGCCCTGTCCCTATGCCAAGTGGCAGGCAGTGTCTGGGTACAGAGTTTTCAGTGCCCGAGGGCAGGGGCGTTGGCTAATGAAAAACATCCTCTGGATGTGGCTCTCAATTCTTTTTTTTAAAACTAGCCTTCCCCTGGATCTTTTGGTTGTGATGAGCTGGACCAGTGATATTTAAATGTCTTGATCCATTACCTGTGTGTGAGGAGTGGTCCTGAAATTTCAAGGGCACTGCTGTCCAGGCCTGGCATTTCCATCAATTCTGGGGGCGGCCGGCAGTGAAAAGAAGCCCTGTTTTCAACTACGAACGTTCATTTTCAGCCAGTGGTGGCCTCATACTCATCAACTCTTTTCCAAGTAGATATTAATGAGAAATTCGTATACTGAGAGCTAATGATTGCATATCCTTTGCATAATTACAATGACCTGAAGCGCTTTCAAAATGCCAAATTAGCTGACTACAATCAGTCCTGTTCAAGTTATAAATCCTAATTCAAATCTCCTGCCCCAATACACTTGCAAAACCTAACTATATTTAAAGATGGATTTAGAGAGCTCAAAAAGCACTCAGTGCCTAATACAGGGCCAAAGTCACTTCGAATTCACTTTTAGAAGCCTTCACTATGGCTCCCATTCCAATTTATAGGAACCTCTCTTTGTTTGTCTTCCTGTTTCTGGATTGTTACCTCCTTTCCATTTCAGAAAATTAAAAAAAAGAAAAGCTCTCCGTCTAGTTTTGTCTAACTTCACCCCTGATTTCACTTTCTTGTTCTTTTTTTTTTTTCTCCACTTTCTTATTCTTTTTTTTTTTTTGCCTCTACCATTTATACCTTGCAGCCATGGAGGTGCGTGGAGAACAATGGCTGCAGCGTGACCGGCTCTAGCATGCCCTGTGAGCGAAGCCGCAGACATTGTACCTGCAACCCTTAAACAGACGAATGACACCTACGGCATCCATCACACCCATGGCTGGCCACCACCTAGCTAAAATCACATAGCCACCCGACACCAAAACTTTCTGATCCGTGTTATTTACCAGAAACTTTAGATAACATCTAGCAAGTTAAACTATAATGTACCTAGTGCAACAACCATCAAAGAAGAGCCATTTAACTTTTGCGGGGAGGACAACAGGAGAAAACCTAATACTGTATAGGGCCGCAGTAAATCAATACGTTATAAAAAAATTCTTTATTGAGATCACAGAGTAGATACCCAGAAAATGAAGTAAGATAGTTTCTTATTGCACGAATGAAATTGTTACATGTATACAGATACACACATATAAAGAGATATATACATATATCCATCTAACAGATTTAATTCATATAAATGGAGAGAGAGAGAGAGAGAGAAGGAGGGGGGGGAGGGAGTGGGGGAAGGCACGGAGAGGCCATCAATGGTAATAAATACAGCAACAGAATCAACAATTTCAAGACTCAATTGTGTAGGATCGAACTTATTTTTCTAGCTTATAGGATTAAAACTGGATTTCAACCTAGAGGTAACACATTGCATTGACATTAAGAATAATGTCAGGCTGTGTAAATATTTTTTTAAAAGAATACGTGGCATTATTAGCTAGAGTAAGACATAACTGTTATGTTTAAGGAAAGAAAGCCTTTATTTGTTCCCTATACAATCATAACTCAATCAACCAAACAAGGCTTCCCCCGTCCCCCCCCAACCTCAAGTCTCCATTATAATGGCAGTTTTGTGTAAGCTCCTTGTTTGTACAAAAGCCTGACGATATAGTCTTGAGGGGTAATCCTAAAGCTGTTAGACCGAAATTAAAACAAATCTTACCGGTAGATCTGGGTTTTAAAGACAGCTCTGTTTAAGAGGGCCATGCTGATTATAGCAGAAGATAAGCCCCACACAATCTAAGAGTGATCACTTGAGCAAACACGGGCATGGTATTGTGATTTTCTAGTTTTTCGCCCTGCAGAAGAGCAAAGATCTCACAAGTACTTTCTCTAAAAAAAAAAAAGCAGATTCCTCAAGACTTACAGTCATGGCATGCATTAGCCTGAGTAAGTTGACTTTATCTTTTTCTTTGACTTAAAAAAAAAAAAAAAAAGACAAATTAATGCTCACGTGTACAATTGGGCCATGTATCACTAAAATAGAGCCGGGCTGACAAGGAAGGGCATTCTCTATGTCTGCATTCTTAAATCAAATGGGAACTTCATCACTGTTATGGATCAGCAAACCTCTGGATCGTTTCCAACTTTTTAGTTTTTCTTAAAATAAAATCTCCTAACTGTCCCCACTCCAACTCGCACATACCAGTAATCAACACGCCATTGATACCCTGCATTGTGATGGTCTTACCACCACCTGTTGAAATTTTAGAGGGAACTCTTTAAAAACTGTAAAGCATCTACTTCTACCTCCCTAGGTTCTAGTTCTTCACACAGCCTTCTGTGTAATTTTCCTTGTTGGTCTCTTCACAATCCCTCTTCTTTATTCCTGCCTCTTTTCAACCCAGCCTTAGAAGGCTCCTGTATTCCCCGTGCTACTTTTCACACGCCATCTCTCGGAAGAACATTTTTGTTTGTTTTGCGTGAGTACAGCATCCACGTTCCATTGCCAGGCACTTCGAGAGTATCGGGGGTAGGGCAGACCCTGGAGATGCACCCCGAGCCTTCTGACCTGGGCGGCCCTGGTGTCGGGACAGTGAGGACACATGGGGCCATTAGTGGCGATCGGAGTGCGGGGGTGGGGGTGGACGGGGACAGGTGGGGGCTTCCGTGGGAGTAGAGCAGCGGGCAGTTCCTTTGAATCTGCTTCTTGGACCAATAAAACAAAATTCCTTCATACTTTGTGTAGGTGTTATGGTTGACTGGGAGGATTCCCTGAATTCAAATGGCTCTTTGCAAGCTTGAGCCTGGAGAAAAGAAGCCTTTTTGAGAAGTGTTTTGCAGTTGAACTGGGCCCGTTGTCTGTTTCCGACAGAAATACTTTCTAACCCAGCGTCACTAAATGTTGGTTCAGCAGGGCATGTGAACGAACTTAATACACTAGGGAAAATAAGAAATGGATTTTATTAAGTTTATTAGCAGCTAAAAACACGATACTTCAACAGTGGGAGGAAAGCGATCCACCCACACAATTTGAGAGGAATGAACATTTGGCTTTAACTACAGCTAATATGTGAAACCTAAAACCTAGTTTTCCGTCTAAAGACCTTTGGGGTCCATTTTTACACTACCTTGATCAAACCAGGAATTAAAGTTCCAGCTAGCTCCTCCAGTCCTGGAGGGTACTGGTGTTTCTCCAGTCACACCTCTTCACGTCAGCGTTTCCTCAGGCTTATCTTTCCCTCCACCTTAGCTTAGCTTGGCTCCCAACCAAGGATGCATTTCTACCAATCAGATGCCATGGCGCCCCTCTTGTGCCAGGAGGCCGAGGGAAGCGGAGCGGGCCCCGGCGGAAGGCATGGCCGCAGTCACCGCGGGAGGCTTGCGGGGTCGCTGGTCTCGGAGGCCACTTGGCAAAACGGAGTCTTGGCCGAAACGAAAAGCTAAGGAAGGAGGCCTACGCGCCGCTCACGTTTTAAAGAAGAATGACACGCGTGGAGAGTGAGAACAGCTACCAAAAACATTCCTGGGAGACTGGTCTTGTGTTGGGCTCAGCACCTCCGTCTTCCGTCTCCACTTCATCCTCACAACCCCTCTCGGAAGGATGTCCCATGACCACCCTTCTTTCACAGGCGAGGAAACAGCCTCAGTGAGCGAAGTGACCTGCCCAAGGCCAGACGGTGGTGACCGGTGTGGCCAAGGTGTGCCCCGAGCCCTTGCTCTTGCCACTGTGCGCCCAGCATCATGACGGCAGCCTGCACCTGCTCTTGTGTCTTTGGCTCTGGGACCCCCTGCACTGGAATCATCTAGATGCCTGTTTCCAAGATTCAGATTCCTGGACCTTGCCCCACGGGTTTTGATTTAGCGGGTCTGGAAGGGGGTCCAGGAATCGGGTCTTTTAAACGTGCACCCCAGGTGATTCTGAAGCAGAGAAATGTTTGCGGATTACTGAACTGGAGATATAATGTAGATGTGGGTGATGGAGGAGGCTGCCAGCCGATGGAAAACAGGGGCATCCTTACGGATGCCCGGAAGAAAATGCAAGCTGGGGTTTCGAGACAGTCCACAGTAATACAAGACTCTGAAACACTGGACCACCCTACCTTCTCCACGAGTCTTCCTGTTGTGCTGAGCCCCCGGGAGCTCCTTGTTCTCCAGATTTATTCAGCACCACCGTGCGGGTCCCCTACTTTGTATTGTGTAGCTTTCCTTTATTTTATAGGTGGTTGTTGCATAAATGCTATTTGCACCTAACTGTGGGCATAGGAAATGTGACATTTCTTAACATACAAAGATGCTCAGGGCAATATTACTTATAATGGTGAAAAACTAAACAAACAAAATGTCCAGCAAGAGAAGATTAAACTGTGCAGACATTTTAAGCAATGGTTTGAAGCATATTCAATGGTATGGAAAATGTTCAAGTGGAAAAAGCAAAAAAATAATCCTATTTATATAATTTTGCAAAAGCCCAAAATAAAAGCAAAATATTGGAGGAAAATATATCTAAATATCAGAGTGGGTATCTTTCAGTGGTCAGACTACAGCTGATTTTAATTTTCTTTTTATATTATTCTGTATGTGACTCACTTTCATCAAGAAACATTATTTTCAGGGGCGCCTCGGTGGCGCAGTCGGTTAAGCGTCCGACTTCAGCCAGGTCACGATCTCGCGGTCCGTGAGTTCGAGCCCCGCGTCAGGCTCTGGGCTGATGGCTCGGAGCCTGGAGCCTGTTTCCGATTCTGTGTCTCCCTCTCTCTCTGCCCCTCCCCTGTTCATGCTATGTCTCTCTCTGTCCCAAAAATAAATAAAAAAAGTTGAAAAAAAAAATTAAAAAAAAAAAAAAGAAACATTATTTTCATATTGAAAATGCCGCTAAAAAATAACAGCAGCAAAGAAAGAGAGAAAGTGAAAGCGAAAGAGACACTGCTTTTCCTGAAGGAACTTAAAATGTATTGCGGGAAAGGAGCAAGTCATGTATGGAGTAGTGACCCCTACCCCGTGCCCCCACCGGACCTTGACCTTCCCCTGCCAGCATCGGTCGTGTAATGATTCTGCCTTATGGAAGTTGTGCCTGCCTGACGGCCCCTCTGTGAGATGGTGAGGGCGGCGGCCGTGTCCTCCTCGGTCACTCCTGTACCCACAGTTCCGGCAGAGCCCCCCCCACATGGCTGCCTCCCCATACATATTTCTTTTTGCGTAACGAATGGATGACTGCGTCTCACCTCCCCAGTTAGGCTAACGGTGCCTGGAGGGCAGGGCTCACGTCATATATACTATTTCTGAATTTGCCCCAAACACCAGTGTTGGGCATATAGTAGGTGCTTAATAAAGACTTGTTTGTCTGATGGGGACTGCCCCGAAAGGAAGCATGCCCGCTGAGAGGAGCCAGCCTCCTGAATGCCTCTCCCAGAGTTCAGGCGCCACTCCAGGGTGAGTGGAAGCCAGCCTGCCTAACTAAGTGCCGCGTGGAACTGAAAAGCAGATTTTGTTTGCTGGGAGAAGCCCAGCGAACGAGGGCGCCCCGGATCTTTATCTGCAAAAGCAGTCATGCCTTAACACACTGCTCCACCCTACCCCTTTTGGAAAAAGATTGATAAGCATAATGATGATGTTTTAATGAGCTTAATTGCACATTCCTTATGTTCTTGCAGAATTGCCAACCAGCTACTTCAACATCCAGCAGTTTACTTGTAATAACTTTCCCCCTTTCTCTATGCCAGGGAGCATAATTATTCCTGTGGTAATCCTGTAGTTCGGCTCGCTCGCTCTCGATCTCTCTCTCTCTGCCCGCCCCACCCCCCCCCCCCCCCCGTCCCCTCCCCTCCCTCTCACTTTTTCTTGCTGCTTTTTCCCTTTCTGGGAATTACTCTAAATGGGTATCTTTGAAAGGAGGGTGGCAGGCTGCTTTTGGTACAGTACTTACCAAGAACCCTTTCATCAAAGAGGCCCTTGTGAGCATGCTCTGGACGCGAGCCAATCAGATCATCTCCCTGTCTGTTTCTGCAGCCGACCTGACCCTGGTATGCAAGTCAAGCCCGGTCTGCAGACAGGCTGACTGCAGTCCTAGGCCAACCTGTCTTAGCTGACTGCAAAAATGCTGAAGGGAAAATTACCTGTTTGGCTCCAGACGGAATTAACATTTTTTTAATATATACACACAAGGATGTTTATTATTTTTTGTTTAAAAGCGTTTGCCTATCTAATATATTCATTAATGTTATCTGGTCAGTACTTGAAACATTTTGAAATATGTGCAAATGCAATAAGGCTACAAGGCCTGGAGGCAAAATAAGATGAATTTTCCAATTAAATGACAGAAAAACTGTTTGGGGATTAACGGATGGCAGTTCCGTAATCTGTTTATGGGTGCTGCTCTGTGCAGGGACACTCCGTCCACCTGCAGACCCCGGTGGGCTACAAGGGCCTGGATGCCAGGCCCTCCGACCCCCGCGCTCTCCTTCACACCGCAGTCTGCCGCGAACCAAGTACGGAAGGCAGCCAGCGCGGCCCCAGCCTTGGCAGACGCCGGCCCCTTCCCGAGCAGCGTGGGGCTCCGCTCACCTGCCCGGAGTCCCTTTCCCAAACAGACACCTTCCTGTCATGGTTGCTAAAGATACGGTGCAGAATTTGAAGCAAACGTATCTTCTGTGCAAAGTCCCAGAAACCCTGGCCTCCCAGATCATCTTACGAACACATTTTGACATTTCTAGACAATTCCAGAAAAAAGGTCACAACTGAGAACTATATTTTATAGTTCAGGAAAAAAGTACTAACACATTTCTTCCTTCCTGGACTCATTCTAGAGTGCTGCCTTCTTCTTCTACTGAGAACCCAGGTTTGTAGGGGACACACCTGCACCCTGAGCACTGGCCCAGCGGCCAACGCTCGGAGATAGATAAGGGAGAACTTTTGCCCTCAAGGAGAGGGGCTGGCCATCTCTCCCCCTGGTATCTGCGGGGTTATTTTGGATGCTTAAGGAATAATTACAATTTTATGGCGCTAACGTGATACCAGTGGCACGATATACAGGTGACAGAATTATTGTGCCACGTGATTTTTCTTTGTGCTTTTCAGAACTTTCCAAAATTTCAACGGCGAACTTACTTTTGTAGAGACTTCTTGGGAGCACTGAACAGGCACATTCCTGAATTACATGGAGTCGACTCAGGGACAATAGGCCAGGCAACATCCAGTAGTGGTAGAAGGGGGTCTGAATCAGAAGGGGGGAATTTTAATGAGCAGGGCAGCTTGAGAGTCACAGCTGGCTGGGCTAAGTTCCTGGAGTATTAAATCAAGTAATAACAAAAATATGACTGTGTTTTACATATGAGATTTCATAACTTCCTGAGAAGTAAACAGTCCCTTCCCCCTTGGTTGTTCCCTCCTAAGGAATGTCTACGTTCTTGCCTTTGGCTCAAATTTTCCCAAAGTTTTCTTTGTCTACACAGAAGTGCAATGCCCCAAACAGAATGCCGGCCCTATTTTCTCTGTTGGTCCAGCTTGCACATTCATATAATAACAGGGCTTCATCAAGTGGCAGGAAGATGTTTGTGTGCTCCATCGTTCCCTGGCTCCTAGATTCCCACCTGTGCTATGGACAGAATTCTTGTTACGGCTTCAGTCCTGGGAAGGACGCATGGAAATTCTCTGATGGTTTGATTCATTCTGACCTAAGGGGTTTCTTCCTGGAAGGGCTTTCTCCCTCTTTTACAATCCCCAGGAAGTCATGGATATAGGCTCAAATTGAAGCCTTCCCATCCGTAAGAGAAAGAAATACCAAATTATTTTCATATAGATATATTCACAGTGAAAATTCCCACTCGTTCCTGGCTACTTCAAGTGTGGGTAGGTAGAACATAAATCTGGGTGGGGGGGGTCTATTTTTGCCCTGCACAGTCTCTTGCCCCATACCAAGGGAAAATAGGTAATTTTCATGACCAAATTATATTTCTAAATGACTAAGGAAAAAACTGATGGAAAAAATTCCTTGCAAACAGTGCATGGCATGCTATGAAACTATTAGATAAGAGTAATTATAGGTTTTGTCTCAACAGCAAACAATTGCTCTGGAGGGAAAATGCTTGCTTTTTAAGTGGAATAAACTCTTTCTAGGATTTGCCTACTATCTACCATTCTGAGAACAGTAACTCTGAAAAAACAAACAAACAAACAAACAAACAAACAAAAACCAAAACCAAACCAACATCAACCCACCACATTCCTGTTCCAAAGTTGAGAAAAGTGACTTGGGATATCTGTGCTTCTGGTTATGGGATTAAGGGCTGTATTATTATTATCATATTTAAAAAAGTGAAGATTCTTGGTTACTTTTCTCACGTATATAAACCTGGTGAGGGAATTCTCTTTGTAAATATAAGTTGTATAAGTCTAACAGATGATAATACATTTTAGTTTGTATATGTGATTAAGTAGAATGTCTATATATTGCTATCTTCTTAGGCAGTATCTATTTTCTCTAGCTTACTTTTTTAAAAGGTGATTTTTTTCTAATGTACAACTAAATTAGATCCAATTTATAAGAAACCTTCCGTAAGACACATGGACAAAATCAGGGGAAAAAAATCCTTTTTCAGGCCACATGTCTTATTGATTTGTAGAATATGGTTTTACTGTCCACAAACTATAGATCTTTATCATACAAGAAAAGGAGGCTAAGAAGGGAAAAAAAAAGTCCCTGTAAGTGAAACGAAGGACCAAAAAGAATCCTGTACTATACGCAAACCCCATAACTCCCACGAAATGGATTTGAAGCAGGTAAACAGCAGAACACCAACCAGGCACCACAGCTCTTGCCCCCCCCCCCCCCCCCCCCCCGGATTCACTAATACTGGCGTGGGATAGCTCCCTACAGAAAACAATCCATTGTTTACTATGTGGAGGAGGTGTTCACCTAAAGCAAGCAGGATGCCACAGCAGGGGCGAAATAACAGTTTGCCGGGTATTTTTCCAAAGTATATTCCCACCGAGGGAGAACCATACCTTCGGCATTTTCCAAGATTTATCAAACAGCGTGAAGGTCAGAAGGTACTAGAGCAAACCAGAAACGCACTGGAAGAGCTCGGCCGGTTACTCTTTCAGCAACTGCAGCTGGTAAGATGGTGACCTCTCTGTAATTAGGGTATTAACTTGGCTTCAGAGTAGTCAACAGTGTAATTAAGAAGCACAAACCAGGAAGGGACACAGGAGAGGAACAGAAGACAAAACGGAGTCCGTGTGATGACAAAGGAGGAGACTCTGGTTGGAACCAGGCTGGGTCGGCCCCGTAGCTTCTGACCATGGCTTTCAGCACAGCTCAATGGGCAGGAGTTGGCAATTAACACCTGCAGCCTCCTCATAACTGTACTCTATGGCTTTTCTGTACCCGTTTCCAATTCATGGTTATTTACATTACCTGTGAATAATGGTAATTGTTGTGTCTGCATTATGACTTTGGTTCTTCTCAACCTGAGAAGAGAGGCCTGTCTTCTGAGTTCTGAGTTAAAAGACCTCTTTAGCTGCAGTTAAGGAGATGTAACCTGATAATGGCTACAGGTAAGTTCCAGCCATTACGGAATACTGCTGAGCCTCTGCCTACCCTACTGACTTAACAACTCATCATTGAGTAAAGGAAGGATGGGATGCCACCTGCAAGGGTTGAAATATCTTAAAATGACCCCAACCAATGAGATATAGATCAATATAACCAATGAGAGTAGATAGCAACGCCTCACCTTTGCAGGTGTGTGGTATTAAATTTATCCTTTACTGTGGCTTGCGTTTTGCACCGTTCGGTAAGTGTGATCTCTAGGATGGCGCTTGGGAGTCCCAGACATTTCTTCATTTTAATGGACACATGGACAATGTTAGACCTTTTATTGATCCTATGCACAAAGGTGACTGTAATTACCTCCAATGAGACTATAAATTTTAGAAGAAAAGGACAATATTTTAAATGACGTCTTAAATGCTCTCCCATCATGCCTAACAGGGCCTGAATACAGTTCATTTTACAACTGCCCCTCCTTTTCTCCCAGGATCATCTGAAGAGAAGACAACACCTCTAACTGCCTTTTGAGTTATTTAGAAGAGAATGTTGTGTCAAATCCAAGGAATGCTATGATTTCTATGCTTCCACAAAGACTTTTATTGGATTCACAGGGATACTTAACATGTGTTCCTCTGCCCCTCTCACTACATATCAATATGTCTTTTCATCTCTTAAAATGTTTTTAATATTCTCTCAAGACGCACACTTCACTGCCACACATAAAATTGCTTAATGCTAATAAAACTGCAAAAGGCTTTGCCCTAACAATTCCAATCATACTATTAAATGTAATTAATGAAATAGGAGATGAAAGAAATAGTTCCCAGAATTCAACCTAGGTGTATCTTGGGCAGAACATCTGCAAATATTTGAGGCCACGTGTTCCAACAGGAGGTACTCGGGCTAATAGTTCTTAAAGCAAAAATCTTGTGGCCAAGAGGATCTATATTAGAAATGTATAGGTACAACCAATCGGGCTTTCTTTTGATGGAGCAGTTAATCAGACTCTAGGAAATCACCTCGGGGAGGCAGCAGGTGGGATAGAAGGCAGTGGTTGACCAGCTGGTGTCTAAGATGGTGATTTGAAGGTCACATGTGCGTTAGCAGACCCCAAACACATGGGCTTCCTGTCCTTGCCTTCCACCGACCCTTAAGGGTACAGGCTACTTGGCAGGGTACTTTCCCCCTTCTACACTGTCTTTGGTGAACACTACAAATGGATCTCAACCAGACAGCAATGCTTATGAGAAAAAGAACCTGCCGATTCCGGGACTGGCCTGTCACAAGAGCTGCCTGGCCCAAAGTCTTACTACTTAGTAAAGGGCAATGCCCCTGCAGAGTTACCTGCTTAAGACTGGCATTTGGTAGGGATGGTCCTTACCCTGTTTGGGATTTGGCCCTCTCTTACTGGAAACAACACAGTACTGGGATTACCTTTCCTTACAGCCCAGGCAGAAAGCAAATTAGTGTGTCTTGTTTGGCTTAGGTGGCGTTCGAAAAAAGCGTGGACGGAATGCTTTAAGATGGGTCACACACACCTTGGTTCACCCCAAGCCCTCTACTTCCTATTGTGTAACATCTGGCTGGCCTCACCCCTGCACGTTTATGTGACCCACCTGCTCCCACATGCATCCAACCTCTGGTCCAGAAGCCAAGGTGCACCTTGCGGCTTCTTTTCTTAGTAATTATAAATATTACTGTCTTCCCTTTATAGGATTAGCTAACCAGCTGGGAGTTAATGATTAAGCACCTACTGTGTGCCTGCAATGCTAGATGCCGGGGTCATTGAGGTGGGGCCACTCTCTGCCTTCTTCTAGAAGCTTGCTTTCTTGTTCATGTCCTGGCACGTCAGTACTCTCTGCTAAAACACAGACCACATTCCCAGCAAACCTTTCTTTAGTCCTTACGCAGAGAGTGACCGCAATCTTAATTCTGTCCTCTCCCCTCAAAAGATAAGCTCTTTACACCTTTACACCAGTTTAAGCATCGGCATCATTCTACAGGACGCCGAAACCCTCGGTATGCGCATTGACAGTCTAGACAGAGAAAAGAGGGGGAAAAACACCCCCAATCTAGGAGGCAATGGAAACAGAAGAGAACAAAACACATGTTCATACACTCACCCTTAAAAATAGGGGAAAACCAACTGGGAAACTTTCATTTTCTTCTTGGATGTCTATTTAAAAAAAAAAACCCATGTGATACGTGTATCTATGGAAACCTTCGTTATCTCAAAGATAGTGAGGTACTAAAGGCCCTTGTTGCCATGGAACAAGCAGTATTTGCTTTTTATTCTATTGCACAATATCTAATTACAGAGACCCTGATAAAATTATGCATTCCTAAGCACAAATTAAGGCCATTCTACAGGAGCCTCCATGCACATACTTTATTTGTCAAATTTCATTAAAAACAAAAATCAGGGATGACTTTGCAGAGTCTTAGGGATGAGCAGTCTAACCAGATTCAGCCCCTTCCAAGATGCAAATTCTCTGAAACCTGGAGCTGGGCTGCTGGAGGGTCCAAGGTGAAAGGGCAGCTCACTTGGATTATCCTCCCACAAAAGTTCAAGTTGAAACTCTAAAGCCCCTCTTCCCACTGGACTGTTGCACATGACACCTATTTAAAAATCATTCTCTTTGTTTCCTCTTGGAATACAATAATCAATTTCATGGCGTTGAAGACTGAGCTGCTCTTTTGAAAAGATACCATGTTACAAATACACTTGATAACTCCTTCCCCAGTAGGTATGCTTCTGTCCTTGTTTTTATACTTTTACTACATATTTATGGATCTCTAAACATGCGTACTATTTTTAACATTACTCTATATGTAGCTTTGAAAATTATCTTTGATTGGATATATTAGTTTCAAGATGTGTGTACATGTGTATATAATTCATTTATTTCAACTGCTGTATAGTATTTTATCGAATTGACCCTCTCCCCTGTTGCTGAACATTTATGTTGCTTTTAAATTTCTGCTCTTCCACCTAAATGTCCATCAACTGATGAATGGATAAAGAAATTGTGGTTTATATACACAATGGAATACTACGTGGCAATGAGAAAGAATGAAATATGGCCTTTTGTAGCAACGTGGATGGAACTGGAGAGTGTGATGCTATGTGAAATAAGTCACACAGAGAAAGACAGATACCATATGTTTTCCCTCTTAGGTGGATCCTGAGAAACTTAACAGAAACCCATGGGGGAGGGGAAGGAAAAAAAAAAAAAAAAGAGGTTAGAGTGGGAGAGAGCCAAAGCATAAGAGACTGTTAAAAACTGAGAACAAACTGAGGGTTGATGGGGGGTGGGAGGGAGGGGAGGGTGGGTGATGGGTATTGAGGAGGGCACCTTTTGGGATGAGCATTGGGTGTTGTATCGAAACCAATTTGACAATAAATTTCATATATTAAAAAAAAAAAAAAAATAAATAAATAAATTTCTGCTCTTCCAATGTAGCAATGAACATCCTAACACCTAACAACTAGTCCTATCACCGCACCTGCCACTTCCCTTATCCTGTCCTTTTCTAGAGCAAGGGGATTGCAAGACGTTTCACTACCTTTTGTCAGTTGTCAGTACCTGTAAGGCTTTCTCTTAAAGTCTTCAGATCGGAGTATAGCTAAGTTTAGGACAATCTGTTTCCAGATCCCTAGCTCCCATATGTGTTATTTGCTGAAACCAATCTTTTGAGAACATCCCTGTGATCCAAGCATCTTGCTAGCAGTTCTTTCTCTACTATCTTTCCTCAGTTGCCTTCTCCCACTTAATTAAGTGGCTTTGCCCCAGGCTGCTTTGCTACCTTGTAGAGGCAAATAAAGAGGCCATGTGGACTCATGCTATAAGTCGCTACAATGTTAATCAAGCACCAGAGATCCAGGTTGGAGCTTTGAGTTTCCTCCTGTTTTACACCCATTCCTAGTAAGATTAAAGCACAATGTTCAGCCCGTGCTGGGATGGTCCAAATTTAGATATATTGTCAAGTGGTGCAAGGTTGGAAAATTTTTGTCCACTGAAAATGTAATGACTTCACCTGTTCCATCTCCCAACTTATTTTCAAAGAATATAGCTTTCCTGAGTCTCGTGCAGACAAAGCAAAGATAGTGTCAGTGGGATGCCTTGATAGTGGCAGTACCTTATGCCCCTCAGGTGACAAATTTGCTCCATGCTCTACGCATCTACCTACGTCCTCCCTTCTAGCTTCCCACCTACCTTCGAATTAGAACTGAGCAGTGACCTGGCTGTCCCAGGGATGCGTACTAACACATTTACTAAAACAAAATATGAAATCAGACTGGTTCCATCAGAAAAGGAGTCCACTTTGGTGGTTTTGCTTGACAGTGAAGGGTGGTTTTGCTAATTGGGTTATCCAGTGGATCTTTCCACTAAATCTGTTGCTCCAGGGTTTTGATGAGAATATATTTAAAGCAAATAGAATATAAGATAAAAACATTTTCTAAAAAAAAAAAAAAATCTATTGGTAAAGATGGATTGATGTGAAAAACCGTTTGATTTCCCCCAACTCTTTCCAAGTATATTTAGTGAAATAAATTACCTTGAAGAGGAAAAGAATAACAGGTGTTATCTGTGTGAAATTCTCGTACATGTGTACAGTCATCCAGAACATTTCTTGCTTTCAGAACAAGCAAAAGAGAATTTGCTGGGCAACCTCCCTGCATCTCTGCTGTGGAATATAACTCTGGAAAAAAACTTGATTGGCTCAGGTAATACGATAACATGGATTACTGTAGATGAGTCATCAACTATAGGAATAGTCTATTTACTTATTTTTTTTCTTTTTCAATGGCTTTTAAGGTTTTTATTTTAATTCCAGTTAGTTAACAGGTAGTGTTATATTAGTTTCGGGTGTACAATATAGTGATTCGACACTTCCATACATTACCTGGTGCTCATCATGACGGGTGCACTCCTTAATCCCCATCGCCTTAAAATCGTCTATTTCACGAGCTCTTTTATTGCTATACACTGGGAATTTAACCAGCGGAGAAAAAAGGGCATCGCTTCTCTTGGTAATCGGTCTTCTCAGTACAATTCTCAAATGCAAGCCCAAATCGGATCACTGGTTGACAAACTGACATGAAGTATTTAGGATGTACCGTGGAAGGTACCTGTCTGCTTGGGTGATGTTGCCCTGAGGCGGGCATGTCAGCAGTGATGGCGGAAGGAGTGTCTTCGAAGGAATTCTAGTGCTGGTTTCAACACAGCTAGCTGAGTAACCTGCGGTAGGTCACGTCCTCTCCCTGGGCCTCAGTTTCCCCATCAACAAAATGAGGGGTTGGAGCACATATTCTCCCGAGGTTCCCTCATGTCATCTTGGCCTTGGCCCATTGCTTCCGCTCCAATGTGACTACAAGCCCCAGACAGGAACTTCCCCCCCCAGGACCCTTGGTCTGGGCACTGCATTGCCACCATATTCTATGCCTGGACCACGTGAATATGGCCGCCCTTCCTAAGAACTTTTCAAAAGCTTCCTGGCAGAGTTTTTCAGTATAAATCAGCAACATACTGAAGACTCTGTTTCAGTTCCTAAGATACAACCTCAGATACCTCCCAGTAACCTGAGTTTGCCAGAGAGAAGCAGTCACACTCGCTTTAATCCTCATCGAGGACTTCCTTTTGCAGAGCCTGGGCCTCCAGACAGGGGTAAAGAAGAATCAAGCATATATCAGTGCTTTCAGGGATCAATAAATACTCATTTTGCTCCCTTCCCAACATTCTTACGTTTTATTTTAGGTGCAATAAGACGGGGGGTGGGGGGGGCAGCTAATAAGGGCAGATGATACAAATAGCCCTTATTTGCTTTGCAGTATTATAGGGTAACATTCAGAGAGTTTCTCAAAGCATGCCCCCTCCTCTGGGAACTGTCCAGGGAAGCAGGGTCAGGGTGAGCAGGGAGATAGCAGTAGGATGCACACAGATCTCTCCGTGTACAACAGAGCAGATAAGTGCACAGGCTCCCAAGTCTACTGCCTTGGTTTAAATCTGGCCTCTGGCACTTGCTGGCTGTGTGGCTGGGCTGGGTAAGTGACTGAATCTCTCTGAGCCTCATTTCCTTCATCTGTAAATTGAAACAGCCTCATCAGGTTCTTGTGAGGATGAAATGAAATAAACAATGTAAACACACCTAGCCCAGGGGACTGGAGCATAGTAAGGACTGGAATATTATGTTTACTATATTTTAATCACGGCATGCCTTAGATTTCAGGCATCTTGGAAAGTGATTCCATTGATTTATTTAGTAGAAAAGCCCAGCAGATAAGATTCATCATGGCAATAAACATTGAGTTTTCTTTCTCCCTAGGGATTTTTTTCCATTAGAAAATGGAAAGCCAAATCAAATTTGCTCAGCTAATTTCGGCATGAGAGGTATACTCAGGACCCTCAACATTTGCCTTACAGGTCAGGCTTATCAGTTCACACTTGTTAGTGTGGAAAACTCCTTTCCTATCACTGCTTCTGCCACTTCCCTTATCCTGTCTTTCTTCTGAAACAAGTGGGCTTGGAAGATACTTTACCCTATGATTTGGCAAACACACTTGTTCTGAGAGAGAGTTCCGCCCATGTACATAAGCAAGGACTACAGACATTGCAAGGTTTATCGAAGAAAACCTTTCTTCTGCAGGTGCCAGGGCACTGAGAGCAGGGCCTCTGCTGGCTGTTCTCCTTCTATTTGGGACTGTCCCATCATTTCCGAACTATGGCTCTTAGGACACCAGAATAAACATTAAGAGGACTGTCCTATATTTATCAACCTTTGGGGCAGACTGAAGTATGTTCCCTGAATGAGGAGAGACATGATTTGTAGCACATGGTTGGAGTAGAGGTAGTGAGTTTTGTTTAGTACAGAGCGACCTGAAATTCCATATCATGATAACATTTATTTCACACAGAAATTCCAGAGTCTTAAAAAAAAAAAAGTTGTCTCATGGGTGATTAGGAATATAGCAAATCTGTTTCAAGATCTGGATGCCTGTTTTTTATGTAGTAAATGCTGACCAACGTCTCTATGTGTGTGCTAAGCGGGCATACAGAAAGGAAAGGTATTGCAAAATCAGATGTGAATTAATACAATTTAGTAGAGTTTGTCCTCTAAAGACTATGTTCAAGTCCCAGCCCTGTCACTTGCTAGGTGAGTGACCTTAAGCATGTTTCCTGTGAAGTGAATGCAGCTTCTTACTGCCTTCTGGGTCAATCCCTCCCTTGTTTGGGCTCCTTCTAAGCCCCCAGAAATACATTCCTTTGGTCACATATCTTGTACAATTTACAAAAAGAAGATACCTTAGCTGTAATCCACCCATCAGCTGTCTCTGCTCTGACTCTCTCTTACGTTGGGTAGCACTGGAGTGGCTGTGGGCCTTTCTGGAATCCAGCTAAAGGAAGTTTGAGTTGGAAATAATCTACTTTGGAGGCAGTGGGATATGTTTGGATGTTTTGCAGTCATTTCCATGTTTGATTAAATTATCGCGAGCTGTCCTGGGCTGGTAATGGCCAACTCATCTAATGCTGGGACACAAAGGGGCAGGGCCTGAGGTCATACCGTGACATGAACATGTCTTACAGCCCCTGGTGCTAGAGGTGTGTGAGAGTAGAGAAAAAGAAATATATGGAGCCAAAAGCTAGTCTATGGGAACATTTACAAATCCTGCAGTGCATGTCTAGGAAGAAAGCGAGGAAAAAAGTGACAACAGTCTTAAAAACTTTTATGACATCACTAATTTTGAGCTGTGAAGCAAAAAGAAAATTTTAAACACTCAATAATAATAAACAGGTTTAGCTCAAGCATGTTAGAGGAAAGACTCCTGTCTCTTTCTAATCCCTCCATAGAAAATTCTATTATGAAATAATTGCTATAGGAAGAAATGGTCAAAGAATCTGCAGCTAAAAATATACAGAGAGAAGAATGGTAAATTCTGGACTTTGTGGTGTTTGCAGTATTTGCCTGTTTTAAAAGCTCTCTTGTGCTTTCTTTTCTTGACCCAAACAAACGGTAACTTTCATCACCAATTTTGAACTTCACCTCTCTGCAGCAGGGTAGCCCGAACTGTCTAAGCCTCAGATCCGACAAAACTTGGATCTGCCCCTGGCTGTCTCATCGCTCCTTGTGTGGCTGAAGAAGACAAGCAATGAGCAGGGGCCGACTCTGCAATGCAGCCGGCTTGCTGTGAGAGCCCGATCATATACATATGCTTGTGGCAAGAGAGTGGAGGAGAATCAATCGGAAGGGGTTGAGAAATGAGGCAGGGCAGCCAATTCTGAGGCTCAGCTAATGATCTAGACGAGAGAAAATGTGGGCTGGATTTTGGTTTCCTCAGTGGACATTTGCCTTCCTGCTGTGAGGCTGACCACATCAACTGTCCCTTTTGACGGCTGAAAATAATTGCGTATCAGTGATCTCTTATGGGTCAAATATTTGGAATATAAAAAATGCAATCCAGAGAAGCAAAAGTGCAACCCCCCCACCTCCCCCTCCCCCCGCTTCCACGAGCATCATCTTGCTTTCCCCTCACAGGGTGCGTCTCAGTATTTTATCTGGATTTCTTCAAGGGGCTGCAGACTTGGTCTTATAAACTCTTCCTGACGTTGAATAAGGGCTTCCTTTGTATTTGCAAATTATTAATTCTTAAGCTTGTGCTGAGAAGAAGGGTGTTTAGTATGTGATGGCCTATAGTTTTCCTTTTTGAAATATTCGATTTAAAAAATGTAAAATAGATGAGGTGAAATAGATACAGGAGATTTAAGGTAGAAATGCCCAGTTATACATGAAATAAGTCACGGGGATGAAAAACAAGTACAGCCCAGGGAATCCAGTTGAGAATATCATAAGACTGTTGGATGGTGACGGGTGATGACGTCACTTATCGTGGTGAGCACGAGGAATGTATACACTTGGGGAATCAATAGGTAAGAAGAAAATGTATATACCAAAAGTCTTGTTTTTTTTTTTTTATTTTTAAGAGAGTACTGCGTTGAGAGAGAAAACCGACGGAAACCTGTCTGTCCCACTGTGGTGGGAAGATCATGAAGCTGGGGCTTGCCGTGCAGGGCTTAAAGCCACCCTCAGGAGATCCAGACTTTCCACAGGCAGAGAGGACTCCCTCTGAGTCCTCTAACAGGGACTAACAGGGACGTGAGTCCATCTAATAGGGTGCCTCCTCCCAGCTGGGGAGGAAGTGAAATGGCTCAGACACAGGGGCCGAGGATGTTGTTGTTAATAGTTAATGGTTAGTGAGTATTGACAACTTGCAGCGAGAAGCCACATGGCAGGACAGATTAGCGCCAGCCCTTGACCAAGCACACGGCCAGCCAGAAAGTGGACGGCAATCCTTTTGTTACAAATGCCTACAGATGACTGAGTGAAATGATGAAATAAATACAAAGATGACTGAGTGAGTCATCTCTGCAAGCAGTAAACATTTTCAGGTTGACGAGCTTCATCTTATGTAAGAGCGAATGTGAATGAGGATGATTTATAATGGGTCTGCACATTGTTTCGAAGGAACGTTCATGGGCTTGACGGTGGGATGGTAAATTTAACCTCTGAGCCCTAATAATGTTCTGTTTTTCAGATGAGCTCAAGGCTTGTCATACTCTAGACCTGGAAAGCATAAATGGTATTATCTTTGTATGTACAAATAAAAATCAATTCATTTTCCAAATGCTTAACTCATTCAGGAAGAGACACACACACACACACACACACACACACACACACACACACGAATAGATCTCAGTTAAATCAACAATGTTAGCAAAGCTTTTTTCACTTAACAAATCAGGATATATTAGGTTCAATAAAGGTACTTGACTTATAAACCTACAAATAAAGTTATTTTCCCAAGCAGTATTTTGATTTATCATCTGAAACTACGCTTCCTGTTCATTTATAATGGCTTTGTGTAACTTGCCCCTTAAGTAGGGGGAGGTAGGACATCTGTAAATAAAAATATCTCAATAAATTATATTCTCTAGATGATAAAAGGATAACATCTTCTTTTTTTGAAAATGATCACAGAACAGAAATTCTAACTAGAAGCCTTTTCTCCATGATATTTTTGAAGAGATACCAAAGATTTTACTTTCTTATGGACTTGGCCCCTTCAAAACACACTAGAACACTAGAAATCAACCTCCTAGTCATTTACTGCAAATCATTTAGCAGCTTCCACTCCTGGAACATTTCTGGCCATTTGTGGAATCACCTTCTCAAATCTACCAGTCTACTTCACACTAGAAGGAGGAAGACAATTTTGAGTTTCTTATGCCCTGTAAATACAGCCACATCTTGAAGCTGAGTTTCAGGCTCCCCCAACTCTTGTCCCCCAGCAACTCTGATAATCTGACCTGGCTAGGAAGGCTAGGAAGCTAGGGTTCCCTATCAGACTGTTTACTTAACACATGTCACATCTAAAATAAGGATTGCTTTAGCTAAAGAAGCAAGTCATTTATAAGTGTGCATTTATAAGGGCAAAAGTCAAGGCAACTGTGCAAACCACTTGTCAACTTATTTAGAGGAAATTGTGTAATCAACTTAACATACCAGTTAGCCTTTACCTGCAAGGTCAAGCTCAGAGTTCCTGTATGTCACCACCCTGGCCTATTAATCACTCTGCAGGAAATTCCACATTTTTCTTTAGATTAAACTATAGAAAGTGGAGTGCGAACAGAATGGAGAGGATTTCCTATTGGTTTCTTTGTTTTCTGACTTGGTTGATGTTTCATGATCTACGCTTTTTTTTTTTTTACTTGCTTGCTACAGATTTTAAAATAGGTTCAAAATGATAAATTTCAATATGCATTGCTGAAGGGAGCTTTATCACATAAAGGTAAACCTAGGTATGTGATGGCTGGGTGCCAGCTTACTGCTGTAGATCCCAACTAGAGATAGAAAGCGTCGACACTGTTGAACAAGTAACAGATCTTTCATTCCAGGAAAAAAAAAAAAAAGGATATAAGCTATTAAAAAAAATCATTTCCCCTTCTTTCTCATGCTGCCAAAGCTCAGATATGTGATTTTTGAAGATATCCTAATTTGAGGCATGATTTTCTAAGAAAAAAATCACCTTCAAATACCTTTTAAAAAATTTTCCCCCCAAATGTCTTCAGTTTGCCTTCATTTTAAAACAGCTTTATTGGGGCGCCTGGGTGGTTCAGTCGATTAAGCATCCGACTTCAGCTCAGGTCATGATCTCATGGCTCATGAGTTTGAGCTTCATGTCAGGCTCTGTGCTGACAGCTCCGAGCCTGGAGCCTGCTTCGGATTCTGTGTCTGCCCCTCTCTCTGCTCCTTCCCTGTTCGTGCTCTCTCTTTCTCAAAAATAAATAAAACATTAAAAAATGTAAAAGACCCAAAATAACAGCTTTATTAAGGTATAATTCATATACCATGTAGCTTCCCCATACAAAATATAAAATTCAGTGGTTTTCAGTGTATTTACCAAAGTGTACAACCACCATCACCATCAAGTTTAGAAGATTTTCCTTCTGAAAAGAAACGCGATACGCATCAGCAGTCACTCCCCATTTTCCTTCAACCCCTCTAGTTCTAGGTGACCAGTAATCTACTTTATGTTTCTGCCGATTCTGTCTCTACTTTTCATACAAATGGATGCATACAATATGTGGTCTTTTGGGACAGGATTCTTTCACTTAGCATCTTTTCAAGATTTACCCAGTTCATATTAGCACGTCATTCCTTTTTATGGCTGAACAATATACTGCATTTTATTTATCCATTTGTTAATTGATGGACATTTGGTTTGCTTCTACTTGTTGCTATTATGAATAATGCTACTATGGATATTCACATACCAGTTTCTGTGTGAATGTGTATTTTCACTTCTCTTGAGTATATATGCCTAGGGTCAGAAATCCTAGGTCATATGACAGTTCCATATTTACTGTTTTCTAAAGTGGCCACATCCTTTTACATTCTCCTAAGCAGTGCGTGAGGGTTCTGATGTCTCCACATGCTTGTCAACACTTGTTGTTGTCTTTTTTATTTTAGCCATCCCAGCAGGTGTGAAGGGATATCTCACTGTGGTTCGAATATTTTTTAAAGAACGTGTTCACAAAAAATTTCTTCATTGTTTTCCTACAACCAACTATGAAAGCCAACCATTCTATGGTTGTGGTATCTTGGATATCAGACAGGAAAGAAGTGTAGAAAAAACAGAGTGCGCAAGAAGACCGCCCAGAGACTCTGGGTGGTCAGGGTCTCATCTTGAATCTACCACATTCTGAATTTCTAGACATTTAAAAACACAAGATGATTGAAACATTCCCAAAGTCCATTCAAAGCCCTAACTTCTTTTGTTGTTGTTTTGGCATTTTCTTTGCACGATTTACTTTAGGAGAAAAACCTAAGCCTTAGTTGCGATGTGTAATTTTAAAAAATGACTGATTTTGCTTCTGAAGAGGCATCTGTAGCCACTGTGCTATTTGACTAGCTCCCATGCTTACGTTTCCACTTTCTGGGGGGCTTGGACCCAGCAACAAGGAAGATAATCCTCCTTTGTGGACATTCCCCCAGTTAACTCCACTCACATCTGGATGGCAGTTCAATAGTCCACTGTTATTCAAACAATTTGTAATCACACATACTGTGTGTCAGCTAACAAGCCAGGGTGTATGGCTTTTCAGTATTCCGTAGCATGCACCACGCACAATTTACAAATAAAATAAAAATCTACAGCAAACACAACGGCACATTCTTTGTTGAACAGCTGAGTAAAAAGAGCGTCTCTGTTGAAAGACAAGACATCACTTGTTATTTTGATGGTAAATGAAAAGAGGTTCAGAAAACCATATTTCATCTGCTAAGTCTCTTAACATGGGAAAGTCCCGTATCTGTAGCAATGAATAATCTTGGGCCATATGTTTCTTTAAGCTGGGCTTGAAGCAGGGATGGCCAAACAACCACCAGCAGTATGAAACGCAGCTGACAAAATTCTACAGCCTTGTCCCTCGAAGTCATGGTAGACTGGGGAGAACGGGAAGATGGACATCCTCACCACGGCCAATTGTTTTTCTCATTACTTTTGGCTGGGAGGGTGTAGGCAGGGAGGAGTTGAGTTTAACTCCCCAAGTGGCTAAGCAACGGTTTTGGAAACAAAGGGTTTGATAAGGCCAGAGGAAGTGAAGTTGAGCTTGTCCTGAGAAAAAAAGGACTGGAGAGTCTTTCCACACGCACAGCCACTAAGACCCCGGACGAGTATGACAAGGTGGCAGAAACGGCTTGCCAATGACCGATCATCATGGGATAGGAAGGTGTTGGAAAATGCAACCGGAGGTGCAGGCTCACAACATTCCACCTGCCTTGGCTGACTGGCAGCATGGTGGCCCCTGACGCTGAGGGTCTGTGTGCATTGCTGAGAATGCGGAGCCCATTCCGAGCAAGTTCAGGCTTTAGAACACACTGAGGCCTCACTGTGGGATAATTTGGCTAGGTCATCATTTAATTCCATAAGACTCAGGGACGGGATGATCAAGCATTCTTATCCATGAGGGTTTGCCCCTCCCCCCCCCCCCCCCCCCCCCCCCCGCCAGGCTTTCTCCACTGGCTTTTTGCCCACAATGCCATAACTTGACTCCTAGGCTCTGCTGAAAGCTTCTTAGTAGAGGACGCCCAAGTCCAAGGTAAACACAGTTCTGTCATCTTGTAAACTCAACAACCTTTGCAAGAAAATAACCATTAAGATCCAGGTGGCTCATGAGAGGAAGAAACTGTCACTATTTTCAGAACTGGGGAGAAAAGATTAGTTTCACATTGAACTTCACACGTCTTGATTACTCTCCATCCATGAAATATTAATTTATTTAATATTTGAGATGTCTAATCATTTTCCCCCCAGTTGGTCAGGCATTCATGGAGAACCTATTACATGCTGGGAACTGGGCTGAAACCTGGAGCCGTAAGAAAAAGGGAACACAATCCCTGCCCTCAAGGCTCTCGTGACTCCAGGGGAGAGTCAGGTCTGCAGAAGAACCTATAACACGAACTGATAAATGTGAGATCAAGGGAAGTGAGGAGGAACACAGGAAAGAACAGCTGTTCTGCCTGAGGTCCTGGGAGAGCTCCACTGAGAAGCTGGTCCATTTCAGCTGGACCCTGCAAGTTGAGTGAGCTCTCCCTAGATGCAGGGAGGTGCAGGAAGAGAGAACATCAGGGGAGCTTTGCCAGTGACCACTCCGCTTTCCATGGCCCAGCTCACGCCTCCCCCGTGAGATAATAACTCAGACGGGCTAGACTCCAGGTGAGGAATCGAAAATCTCCCATACCCCATTCTCAGTACCCAGTCCCCCCAATAATTGGCAAAGGAAAGAACTGGATTGTGATGTAGTGACTAGTCCAAACTTCATTAGCCACACAGGACATTAATCTTGATCTCTGGACATCCGTGAACTCGTAGGAGGGCCTACATATCCGTGTCTAGATCTGCCTACTGGGAGCAGATCTCCATCTTGGGCTCTCTCCCCTACATCTGCTGGAAGGCACTGATTCCATGGTTCAGGTGTTGAGCCAACAATAAATAGGAAAAACAAAACGAACTGCAAGAAAAATGACTCAGCAACAGGAAGTCAATTTATAGGTTTTTTTTGTGGAGCCCCAGAAGTATGTCCCAAATGGAAAGGCGGCCGCAGGCAGCTTTAATTTGCCAGATTACTGTAGGTCTCACTGACCTTGCCAGTCACCTTCACACGGAGGGAGTGCTCTTGTTCTATTTTGGAGGTACCACTGCGTTTCACACGTAGAGGCTTTGCCTTGAGATCACAGAGCTGGACTGAGACCTTACATACTGTCCCTGCCACCCCCTGGGAATGCAGGCTCCTTGCTCACAATGTACCTAAAATACTCCATGCCCCTGTCTAAGGCATCCCAGGGAACAGAAGATGGGAAAGAGGCTTTTAAAATTCAGCCCTATTATTTTGCTAGTACATTTTCTTTCAGCGCATTTTTATCATTTTTTAGTTACCTTCTTATGGGACAAGATGAATAATCCACACCTCGTTGGAATCTCTCTTTTTTAAAATAATTGTCAACTGTTGAGCAGGTTTCTCTTTTGATCGTTACAGAATCATAGAGGTTTAGGGTGGGAAGGGCCAGACACGTCATCCAGAACCACAGCACGTCTTATGCCTGTATCCCCCGTGGTGAGCATCCTTGCCAAATATTTAGGCCCCGTATGTATGAATACATCCACCAGCACCACCTCACTACTCATTTTCCATTCAGGGCAGCTCTTTCAGTGAGAAAGTTTTCTCATGTTAAACCACAATATGTGTTCTAGTAATTTCCACCCGCTGGTCCTGGGTCAAGCCTTGGGGCCACAGAAACAGATCACGTCAATTTTCTGCAGAACAGCCTTCGTGAAAGTTGAAGAGAACTCATGATAGGGCCCTTGTCACCATCTCTCACTGTGACTGCGCCCCAATCTGGAGCCGTGTCTCCAAAGTCACCATCTCTCTCTCACCTGTGGCTGAGCCCCAGTCTGGAGCAATGTCTCCAACTTTGGAATTTAGAAGAGGCTTTGGCTTCTTATCAAAGGAGCTGCTTTTAGAGTCATGCCCTTCCTAGCATTCAATTTGTCTTAACTCTGCTGCTTGTTCCAACCAACACAGCTTTGTTTCTTCCTCCATCCCTTTACTCCAGCTATTATTCATCCATCTACTCATCCACCTATCCACCACCCACGCACTCATCCATCCATCCATCTATCCATCCATCCATCCATCCATCCATCCATCCATCACTTACTGAGAACTCACCATGTGTCAAGCACTATTCTAGGGACCAGCGTTAGAATAGTGAACAAGATAAAAGACGTATACCTGCCCTCGTGTAGCTTGCAAACCAGTGGAGGCATCTTACAATAATCAAGGAACTAAATGAAGAAAAGAGAATAAAGTATAACATATTCAGCAAGGTAGACAGGAAGAGTGTTTCTGAGGAGTGACATTAAACTGAAACCTGAAGGAAAAAAGGAGCCAGCCAGCTGGGAGACAAAAAGCAGGATATGATGGAATCTGAGAGGTATGGGAGGGTATGTATATATTTATACATAAATATATATACATATATATTTTATTTTATTTTATTAAAAAAATTTTTTTAATGTTTATTTTTGAGAGAGAGAGACAAAGCATGAGTGGGGGGAGGGGCAGAGAGAGAGGGAGACACAGAATCCGAAGCAGGCTCCAGGCTCTGAGCTGTCAGCACAGAGCCCGATGTGGGGCTCGAACTCACTAGCTGTGAGATCACGACCTGAGCCGAAGTCAGACGCTCAACCGACTGAGCCACCCAGGCGCCCCCATATATATTTTAAATATATTATATATAAATATATAAACATGTAAAAATATATAATATATATATTCAACTTCACGACTCAAATAGAGTCATTTATAAATTCAATTTTACCCGCTTGTAGTGATAGCAAATCAAATTCGTCGATCCCTGTCTCTCTGTGGATCATGAATACTATATGTTGCTTTTCTCCAGAATTTCCATTAAGGAGGTCTTGTAATACATTAGTGAAGTGCCATAGGGGACTCAATGACCAGACTAACAGAGTATTAATTTCAACTAAATTGCGGGATTCTTGACTCGTCAAGGAAGAACAGGGTATTTAAACGAAAAGCCAATTCACATAACTTAAGAACAGGCTTTGTGTATTCTAACCAATTACATCTCCTCTTCTAGTTTTTAACAGCTTTGTTTATGAAGCCCATATTGAAAATTAAATGTTTATTACCATTTTTTGAAGGTGAGGTATAGAACTTGGCAAAGTATCGATTAATAACTTGTGGATGGCTGGTGTAAAGAAACCAGTTTTGAACCCCGCTGTAAACAATGCATCAGCAGAGTGTTTCAGCTATTTGTAGACTCAGAGCTTGCCAATTTGTAATTAGTTGCAGATTTTCAATTACTTCTCAGCAAACAAAATAGTTTCATTTGCATTGTTTGCTTGGCATTTAAGTTTAAAAGAATCCAATTGATTATTTTTAAAGACAGCTGACTTTGGAGAGTTGGGGTAAAATAAATAGATACATTTTTGAGTAGCCCTACATTTGTATTTTTGTTCTGAGTGATGTCAGGGTACAGAACTTGGCCTAAATTCAATCAACTCTATCACAGAATCCCAAAATGCCTCCTGTGCAATTTGTCAAAAAGATTTTTGGCAATTGCACATAAAACTGGAGATTTGTAATGAAGAACACAATCCAAGGCGGGGGCGGGGGGGGGGAGGCAAAGTTTCATTTTCTGCTAATTGAGACTGGTAAACCACTGTGGGCAACTTTAAATTGAATAGAATATCAAAATAATTACTATTTTAAATGGTAGTCCATGTTTTTAAAATTTTTTTTAATGTTTATTTTTGAGAGAGAGAGAGAGAGAGCGCACGCGCGCAAGCGAGCATGAGTGGGGGAGGGGCAGAGAGAGAGAGAGAGGGAGACACAGAATCTGAAGCAGGCTCCAGGTTCTGAGCTGTCAGCACAGAGCCCGATGCAGGGCTTGAACTCACAAACCGTGAGATCATGACCCGAGCCGAAGTTGGATGCTTAACCGACTGAGCCACTCAAGCGCCTCCCTTTTTTTTTTTTTTTTTTTTTTTTTTTTTTTAAATCAGAGTGGTTCTCACCATGACTTAGGGCTCCTTCTTTTTTGGAGAAGAAAATTCAAATCATTCAAGAAAACATTTATTGAGGACCCACACGGTGGTTGGTGCTAGAGATACCACCAAATGAGTAAGGCAAGATTTCTGCCTTCAAGATCAGAGGTTAGTGGGGAAGGGACAGAGATTTACACCGAACCCTCCATAAAGACTGGCTATGGTAAGTCTATGATAGATGAAAAGCCACGGGATTAGACAGAAAGGAGGGATTCAGTTTGACTAGCGGATCAAGGAAGGTGAGAAGCTAAAATGCAATAGATCGTGAAGGAGGAATGGATTCTCACAGTTGGGGGGAGAGGAAGGACATTTTAGGGAGAGAGAATAGGAAGCAGAAAGAGCAAGCGTGTGCCTTGATCAGAGAGCCAGGGGCAGGCTCATATGGTTGGATAGATAACAGTATTTCAGGTGGGTAAGGAAAGGAGGGTGGGAGAAGTGGAGGAAGAGCTGTGGACAGCCTTGGCTAGCGTGATAGGGAGATTGAACCCTGTTCTGAAGGTGGTGAGGGACAGGGAAAAGCACTGAGCAGGGCAGTGGCAGGACCAGATGGGTCTGTGCTTGAGAAAGATGAGCTGGGGGACGACTGGTGTGTGAAAAGGGGTCCGGGCAGTAAGAATATAAAGGAGAATCGATCTGAGGTGTTTCAGATGTGAACTCAGCAGAGCCTAGAGAGGAAGTAGACCCTAGGATGAGAGAAAGAGGCTGGGTCCAAGCTGATTCTCAGGCTTCCACAGACGGCAATAACATTATCCAAAACAGAACACATGAAGAGAAATCATTTTGAAGGGGCGAGAATAACAACCCTTGCCACACACACACCAGAAAACGCCAAAGTAAAACGGTATGGCCAATCTCGAAAACACGATGCTAAACAAATGAACAGTCATAAAAGGTGATATACCGTCTGATTCTACTTATATGAAGTCTCCTGGAGAGCAAAATCCATAGAGATGGGGTTGGGGGGGAATGGGTACAGGGTTTCCTTTTGGGTAATGAACTGATTTGAAACCAGAGAGAGATGATATCGTGAATGTTAAAATGGTTAATTTTGTGTTATGTGAAATTTTACCTTAAAAAAAAAGATAATAGGAAAAACAAATAAAAACAAAAACAAAACCAGAACCCCCAAAACATCGAGGCAGTCCATGGAACCCTTGTGTTCCAGAATTGCACATACCAAGAAGCTCCTCTTAAACACAAGCGGTAGCAACACAGAGAGAAACATGGGAGAAGGCGTGTTAGCGCCCCTTCACGGGGCTTATCGTCTGTTTCATTCCTGGTGGACACGCTCCTTCTTACCCGTTATTATGCACACTTTCCTTGGAAGGCCTCGGCTGACAGCCTTGGGAATGCTTAATTGGCAAGAACCTTATTCCTCGTAGGTATAGGCTGTATTTGGGGACCATCCGCCTTTACTTTGTCAAACTCTGGCTGACCTGGTAATGTGAGTCGTCAATTTGTCATGTGGGAGACATGTCAGGGGGTGGGGAACAAAGAAGCAAAGCACATAGAGAGAGGAGCATGCAGGTCAGGAAACAGTAAGGAAAACTTTCTGGCATTCATACTGGTCATCAGTAGCCCTGGGGGAATAAAGGGCTCCCTGATGCTCAGTGCATCATCAGGAAGATTAATTAACATTTGTAAAGGCCACACACAATGTGAAAGGCCCAGTAATGGATCTCCAAAAGCTGGAGTCCCTGTTTTCCAGAAGGGTCATGAAACAAGGAGTGGAAAATATTCCCTAGAAGACAGAGCTGGGTGACCTCGGCCATGAAGAACATTGCAAAGAAACGACTGGGCTTGTCTGGGATTCTCTTCATTCTCAAGTTGAATCTGATCTGACAGATGTGGTGAGTAATTAAGCCCTTGTCCATTCAGAGTCTGAATGCCTGCACTGCGCAGAGAATGGGGCAGGAATAATGAGAGGCACAGCCCCTCCGGGACTATTCAGGAGTGCTCGAATTTGCATGGTCACATGAACCCGAAGGAAGTGGATTATGCCGGCTGGGCCAGGAAGTGGAGACCGCCAAAGCTTTCTGATTTGCATAAATCAGAGGGCTGGAAGGCAGAGAGGCTTGAGGGCTCTCCAAGGAGGCCAGGTGTAGCTGCCTTTCCTAGAACCCAGCACATTTCTGTAGCTAGATGCCTTCTCACCAAGGCTGCAGAGGTAATCCGACGTGTGATGTCATTTGCTCAGAAGTTTCGTCAGTGTGTACCATTAGGTTGCCACAAACCGCGACTTTTAGAAGCAAAGTTGCTGCACAGTCTTCGAATGAATAGATTCTTTGAATCACCTTGAATTAAAGGTGACTTGGTAAGGGGCAATGCATTTTATTATGATTACTGCTGTCAAATAATTTCTAATTGCGTGACAAGGTGCTTAAGCAAAGGAATTGTTTATGGCTTTAAAAAACAGTTAATGCACTCTCAAAAAGGATTATTTCCTTTTTAAGTTTCAAACGGAGGCTACCGATTAATTAAGCCATTTACATAAAAATGTCTTGGATCAGCTACCTGCAAAGATAAAGGATGAAATCTATCCTCTAATTGGAAAAAGAAACACTCCTATATATGGTAATACACATATCCGAAGTACTCTACAAAAAGCAAATAGAAATCATTAATTAAAACTGAAATGTCAAAAATTTTCATTGTATTCTACACAGTATTAAAAATGTTGGTGGTGTCACGTACTTTATTGAATAACTTTTCTTGAAATATGGCTTTCCATCTACACTGTTTTACTCAGGTTTTTAATTATTATTATTATTTTTTTTTATTGGAAGTCATGTCAAATTACATGATGGTTTTAGAGACTGGAGGTTCATCCACCCTTCAGCCCCCTCGCTCCCCACATGTAGCTAACTTTGTATTATCTCCCAGATTCACAGACATCAGTCAAGCAACGTCAGTGAGAGCATTCAGAACTTGCTCACTTAGGTTCTGAACGAGTCACAAGGTTCTGAACACTTGATACAAACAGTCATTACAGACCCAGAATGGAACAAAGAAGGCAGATATTTACTAGTGAAAAACTGAAGTTCCTTAATCACCTTAATATATATAATCAAACGGAAATGATACATTACTCAGGCTAATTATATATAATTTCTTGGCATTAGGTATAAATTATTCAGACTATATCAAGGGGAAAAAAATAAAAAAGATTCTTCTTCATAGCAGAATTTTCATTGTGAAATAGATCTCACAGCAAATCCCATCTTTCTGGTATCTCCCCTTAAGTCTTTGATGACTTAAGTTTGTTTTCCCCAGTTTTTTCCAAGCCGAGGCTGTGCTGTGATTTTGGTAGTTGGAATTGGTCTTTTCATGATCGCTTCCTGGATTGGTCAACATGTGGCCCTTGAGTAAAATGTTGAGAAGAAAGTGGAAAGGGCAAAGAGGATGGAACAAAAAAGGTGAGCAGAAGAAGAAAGAAGGACAAAGAGCGTGGACAAAACAAGGAGGGAAGACAGAGAGAAGTTTAAAATCACCCAGAAGGTACACATTATAATAAACAGGATGGACAAATGCTCAGTGTCAGAGACTGACATGAGACGAACTGCCGATGTGGGCAGGTCACCTGTCAGAGGGGCTCCGTGTGTTGGTGAACTGGCAGGAAGTGACACTCAGGCACGCGGGCTCCGTGCCATCCCTCGCTCTAAATGAAATTAAAGGGACCTCTCACAGTTGCTCTTCGGGACTGACAAGTTCAAGCCACAAGGTGACGATCAGCTGGCAGGGCTCTCTCTGCTTTACAAAGGTGTGCCGAGGGCAGGGATTATCAATAAACTCCAAGAGATGCATTCTCGCAAGTAGAAATGGAAAACTCAAGGTCTAGCAAAGTCTTTAACGACGCAGAGACACCGTCGCAGAATGGAGGAAATCTATGGTCCATGGGTGGCTGTAATCTCTCTCCCTTAACAAGCCCATTTCCACCTTTAAAAACAACTCAGATAGCTCATATGTTCTTCTAAGGAGCTCAGTGTGATCTGTACAAATGGCTAGCATTGTTTTCATGCTGTTTGGTGAGAAATATGCCCTCTTTTACAGTCAGTGAGGCCCAGGTCTAGAGAAGCTAAATGACTCATCCCAGGTGAAGCTGCCGGAGAGAGAGGTCCTGGATCTGAGGTCAGCATGCCGAGCCCTTGGCCCTGGAACTTTCCAGGGGAGTATCAGGTTTACTACCCACACAGAGGGTTGGAGGAACTCTAGAATCACACCCAGACATGACCGTTGGCAGAAGTACTGCATCCCTGAGAAGACACAGGTCCCTTTTCGAAGTCTTTGTAGAGAGCATTTTATAGGTCTCTGGCCTGCTATCAGACAATCCTCAAATGGAGTGCTGACCTGACTGTATTTTATTTAAAACAAATTTTTTAAACGTTTATTCGTTTTTGAGAGACAGACCGCAAGTGGGAGAGGAGCAGACAGAGAGGGAGACACAGAATCCGAAGCAGGCTCCAGGCTCTGAGCTGTCAGCACAGAGCCCGATGCGGGGCTCGAACTCACAGGGACCGTGAGATCATGACCTGAGCCGAAGTCGGACACCCAACCGACTGAGCCACCCCAGTGCCCCTGACCTGACTGTGTTTAGTTGCCACGTGTTCCCATCAATGACACTGTGCTAGACCGTAGGAGGCGCTGCTCCTTCACCACTTGGCAGTGCAGAAGCATCAGTTTGTGAAGGTCACTTGCAAGCGCTCATGAATCCGTGTCGTATTTCCCGCTACTTCTGTTGTATGGATTCGCTTTCCTGGAGGAAGAGTTTTTGTACAATTCTACACAGGGACATAACTTCTTCCCCTCATAGACCCTTCGTTTCTTCAACTGCAAGACTGAGACAACAGTTCCTATCTTTTGGGCTTGTTCACACTTAAAGATAAACACATTGCCTGGCACAAAAAAGGCCCGCAACGAGTGGTAATTATCACAATTATTATCACAGAAAAAGAAGTGGGAGTGGCCGTTTAAGGCTATGAGAACACCTTTATTTTCATATTCTTCTTCCCAGAGGATTAAACTGCTCAAGTCTGTTTGCATTTTCTTTCTTTCTTTTTTTTTTTTTTGGTCCCTGCTGATATCAACTCATTATTTAAAGAGTGTTAGCAAAGTTAATCCAAGAGAAACATACATTCTGTGTCATTGATCTCTTTAAGTGACACTTTTTTCATTAATTATTACCTTTCAGTGATAGCGCTGTGACCAGTTTCTATTCCCTCTGGGGGCTTATGAGAATTCGGGGATAAAAAGTGGTTTGGAACCTTTCTGTAGTCAAGGAGTACAGGAGCCTCTCTTTTAAACTTGTAAGAAGAAAACAAAGGCAAACAAAACAAAATACAAAAACAAAGGAAAAATGCCCTAGAGGCCAGCATAATTGTTAAGGCTGAGAAGTTAGACCAGCTTGACCACTTATGAGGGACATGATCTGAGTAAGTTGTTTGCTTAATCTATGAAATGAAATCATAAAAACATTGATCTCTTAGGGATATTAAAGGCTTTTAAACTCCACTAGCAAAGAATAGGTAGCCTATGCCTGGTACATAGATGCACTCAAGAAATGGTTGCCATAATCATGTTCCTATCAATAAACCGTAGAGGAGTTAGGGCACTGGTGCAGAAAACATTTACTGGTAGATATTATTGGGGAACAGTAGGGGTAATAATGTTCTAGTAACACCTACCCCAGATTCCCCCCCCCCCCCCGCCCTTTACATAGAGTGATTCTATTCCTTTTCTTCCATTTCAGGAAATTCGTTTGTACTTGAAAACAGTCATTAAGCTGAGCCCTGTGTGATGTATGTGTTTAAAAAATGTGGTGGTGACACCTGGGGTTATCAGTCTTTTTATTTGTGGAGACAAAGGTCATATCAGACTTCAGCGATTGTGCATTTCTGGGCCCACGTACTGTGGACACGCTCCTACTGCCCTCAGTAGCCTGTGCACGGGAGGCAGGACAAAATTTTTTCTGGAGGGGTCTTTCTTATAAGGAGATAGAGCAGACATCCTGTGTTATTCAGAAGGGATGTTAGAAAACAAAGTTACTTCCAGAAACTTCTGGTTCACTTAATAGTCATTGATAAATATGAGCCAGTTGTCACTTTGTAGCAAAAGCCCATATACCATCTCCTGCTCATTTCATCAGTTGTGTGGGAGAGTCTCAATTTTTCTACTTCAGTTAATATTTCTAATTCTCCTCAACTGAAAGGAAGGGGAGAAGGAGGAAAGGAAAAGAAAAATAAAGAGGGAACTCTGTCTCTTTAAGTGGGGTCTGCATCCATAGAATCTGAGACCCGTCCTGAGGTAAAAATCCCTTTCTCTGGTAAATGAGACAGCTGGTGGCTTCCAGTTCAAGCCGCCTTGTCAGCAGCCTGTGTCACAGATGCACCGCGTGGTGTCAAGGAGGCTGCAGGGTGGACCAAGGCATGCTGGGAGTGTGGAGCGGACTCTTGCGGTGCCAGCCACGGTGAGGGTGGGGAAGGGCAGGGTCCTCCCTAGGCCTGTCTGTTCTCAGGCCAGGAGTCTTGAGAGCTAAAGGTGATGTTTCACGAGCCCAGTTTCTAAAGACAAGATTTTGGATTCCTTCAAAGAGTGGATTTTACTAATCCCGGATCCTCAGGGAAGATAGAAAGAGATGATAGAAAGGTTTGGGAGAAGGAAAAAACTGGGCAAGGAGTATGCTACCCTTTCTTTTCTATCCTTTCATTTATGCCGTCTCATTCTGGAGATTAAATAAATTACGTTCTTCCCACCATCAGGGGTACTATACGCGAGACCACTCGAATTTTTCTGCCCTGAAAATGGGCCCCATTTGTTACTGACTTGTTAATTCACACTGAAATTAATTCACAGTGAAATGTATACACTGAAACGCACGCCATCCCGAAAGCCTCACGACTTCTGTGAGGACTACCTACTTAACGTTACTCCGCTTAGCTCATGTTCTGTGAGACTGTTCAGTGAATACCGACTGCTTATGATTTATTTCCTATCACGCTTCCTTCATGGAGGTAACTCCGACTTCTTAGGAATTACAGCAGTTCCCCCCCTCCCCCCCACAGGGTTCTCATTAGGGAAAGAACGTGCCTTCTCTCTTTGGAGAGCAGTTTTGCTCAGCTCTGTCCTAGGTAAGCTTTATAGAGGTGGCCAGTGGACACAAATCCGAACCAAGTGCCAACAGAGCCACAGGCTAAAGCAACGGGACAGTAGGCTGAGCGAAGGTATTCTGGGTTTCCCTGCTGTTGCCTCTTACGTCATCAGAGATGGAAGGACCAGGTTTTGCTTCCAGCCATTGTGAACTGATAAGGGGTCCTGCTCTCACGGCCACCACGCAGCTCCTGCCGCCTGCAACTCACCAAGTGCGCTGGACAGCGTCCCAAATGGTTTGTGTCCTGGTCGAGGAGACAAGGCCACTGACCACGTGCTTACATGTTGTAGCAAATACCACGAGCCATGAATGTTTTTAAATGCTTACTCTCAGTTTTGACACTTAAGATGTCCCAGGCTGACACCAGATAGTTCACGGACCAGCGTGAGGAGTAGCTCTAGACCAAAGGATGAATAACGTTCGCTGGAATGATTTAAAGCTGTCACCTTGGCTCTAGCTACGTGCCTCTCGTCCGGATTCTACCCGACCTCCAAACTCTACTGCTTTCAACAAGACAATGCAAATCAGGACCTAGTCCATGAAAACAAATTTAACTCCAAGATAATCTGAATTCCTCGAAGCCAATGAAATTGTCTACCGAATCTTGTGTGTATGCACCTTTTCTAGAAAGTCCAGATGGGTACATGGCCTAGAAATGGTTAAGAGAAACTAATGCCTCAACACTTTTTCATCACCTGGCAACTCTAGTTACAAATTTCAACAGGCAACCACCTAAGCTTCCCTGGAAAATACACACACCTGAGGGGACTGCTGGTTTTATAAAGCCTCCCCAGCTCTGGTGGGTGGGCTATTTCCGTGGTGTTTCAAAACACTGTTGTTCTGGGTTAAGAAAGAGACTGGATTTGTCTACCAAAGACTTGGATAGCGACGGGAGGTTAACTCTCTCCAAAAAATAAATAAAAATAGCCTCTTAAAAAAAGAGTGTCACTATTCTTCAGCATTACGGAAGTATTCCCTACATCGGCGTCTCAGAAGCTTAGAGGCAAGCGAGGCATCCAACTTAGAAGGGAGAGGTGAAAGTGTAGAGAGAGGAGGTAGGGGCTGCTTGCAGGACAGGTGAGCGCTGGCTGGTATGAGTGATGGGGGCGGGAGTATCCAGGTGGAACCAGAGGTCTACAGAGAGCAGGGCCGAGGACATAACCAGGAGGTGAAGTTACCATTCCAATATACACAGAACCGTTTTAAGAGGAAATCTATCCCTAGTGCCCAGACCATGGTCTTTACGTACTATTTCCCACAGAAAGGAACCAGGATTCCTTGTAGAAACAGCTGATTCCATGTCTGGGCCAGGAATCCGGGGTATCTTATTCTGCTAGAGAAGAAAGCCTAGGGGTAATTATATTAAAAGGTGACCCGAGGCAACTAGAAGGGGCTCCTATTGATCAAAGATGGGACATTTGAGCATCAAAAAGAGCACTTACTACAAGAGGCTTATGCATATGAAAAAAGATAAAAACCCAAGTGTTTATAGCAATATTCAGTGACAAAGAAGCCTCACTGGCCACAATTCCTCACTGGTGGAATTCAGCATTTTGAACATTGATAAATGGAAAGAAGCATTTATGATGCTTTTCTTGTATCAACTGTATTTCAGAAGAACCAAAGAGTTGATAATAAGTTCTTCTAAATAGAAAAATAGCTAATAAATGCAGAAAGAATGATAGAATTGAAAATCACCACTTGTAACCCCTAACGGATGTATGCAGTGATATCAATGGTTGGTAAAACCATTAGGTTAACAGGTCCATACAGAATTTCATAATGGACGAATCAGGCTGACCATACCTGAACCCACTGATCAATCCTGACATCAACACAAGTTGTTCTGTGCCTCCTTATGTGATGCCACATAGGTATCCTGCATCTCATTCAGTTTTTAAACTAATGACTAATTTACAGGAACAATGGAGAAGAGAGGAACATGCTGCACAGCACAAGGAAGATGCAGAGGCCAGATACATAATGTGAACATTTTTACACGACAATGATCTGCTTTTCTTCAACAAATAAGTACAGTGAAAACTGGAGGAGGATCTATAACAGATTAAAGGACACTTAAAAATGCATCAGCCAAATGCAACAGGTGTACCTTCTTTGAACCCTGACTTAAACTGCCCAACAGTATGGGGACATCTGTGAAACAATTAGGGAAAATTGAGCCTGGACAGGTTGTTATTGTTATTATTATTATTATTATTATTATTACATTTTTATTAAATCTGTGAGGTGTGATAAGGGTATTTGTGGTTAGGTTTTTAAAAAGTTATGCTTATATACTCTAGAGATACAAACGGAAATATTTACAGGTAAAATCAGCTATCTAGGATTTGCTTAAAAATACTCTAGCAAAACAGAAAAGAAAAAGGGAAGGGAAAAGAAAGCAAGAGTGGCTAACTGTTGGTAATTGTAAAAGCTGGGTGTTGGAGAACATGGAGTTCACGACACTATTACACTATTTTCTTTCTGTGTGTGTGTGTGTGTGTGTGCATATGTGAGAGAGAGAGAGTAAATTCCTGCAATAAAAGTTTTGTTTTCTGTTTTAAAGAGAATCTCGCAGAAAATAAAAAAAAAAAAGGACAGGCAAGCTGATGAAAAACACAACCCTTATCTACTGAGTCTTGGAATTCAGGCCCATACTTGCCCCAGCCCCGGGGTGGGAGGGTGAGCACAGGTCATACGAAGGAGTTCGGTCTCACTGGTCTCTGTGGGGCAGGGTGACTAGGTGCATGGGAACTCATGGGGAAAGAGCAAGCGTGCTGAATTCACAATCCTCAAGAGAGGCTGGGCCAGCCTTCTGATTGGTGGGAGGGAAGGAGGTGTCCAGGATCTACTCTGGGAGAGGCAAGCAAGAGGATCCCAGCCATAGTCTAGCTTCCTCTTTAACCTCATTCTCAGAGCAAATGCAAAACAAGCACCAACATAACATGCCATCTGGAATTCTATAATGCACTCCTGGCAACAGGCCATGGCAAGCAACCCTCAGAGCTGTAGACGATTGGCATATTTAAAGGCCACACACATCTTTTCTTCAGCCCTCTGTCTATCCTCTTATATGTTATTAATGCATTTAGAGAACTGTAATAAATTTGGACTTGGAAGGAGTTTGGTCAAAGGCAATAACACCAAACTTGATGCACAAATGACCTATTGGGACCTATAATATCTCCATGCCAGCTTTTTTCAATTAAATGACCACAACTAGCAAACAACTATTAACATGGGGCCTGTGTGGGATACAAAGATATGCAGTGTCTGCAATGGTGAGCCACAAAATGCTTGTAGAAGAAAAGGGGAAAAAAACCCCGTTTCTCATATAAGTTCTTGAGACAAAGATGTTATTCAGCTTTACAATCCATCGGAGCTCCTCCCAGGAATATTCCACCGGTTTCCACAATTGCAATCGGAGGCTGCCTTGATGGAAACTGTGCTAAAGAACCTGTAATATCCGTGTAATGTCCACACCTGTCCTAAACCCCCGGAGAGTCAGGGACTCTTGTTACTCTACCCTTGGTGACTACAGCTACCTGAAATGATTCCTTCATCAACTGAAAACTAAACAGAAACTATGCCTGATTGTGCTGGTCTTTAGCTGTTTTCTGGGGCTATCCCATGTATTCAGACTGTGTTTACTTTTTTGCACCATTAGTCCAGGACATTGGTGTACCAAGCCATTGCTTCCTAGTCAGTAGCAACCACGCTTTCTGAGCCACAGATCCAATCATTCAGCAGGGCGGGCCGCTTGAAATTGAGATTATCCTGAGGATTCAGGAGGTCAGCTGTCATACAGAGTGCATGCAGGTCCCGGTTATCCAACAGAAACTCAGCATGACCCTTCAGCCTAGGCCCCTGGGGTGGCAGAGTCCATTCTTAACATAGAATTAAGAGGTGGACAGAACGGCAGGGGCTTATCTGGTTTAAGCCTTAGCTTCTTGCAGAAAACTTCACACAGAACATTCTACAGCTCTCCCCTGACTTACAATTGGGGTTACGTCCCAATAAACCTATCGGAAGTGGAAAATAGTGCGAGTCAAAAAAACATTTGTCACACCTAACCTACTGAACCACGTAACTTAGCTTCACCGACCTTAAATGTGCTCAGAACTCTGACATTAGCCTACAAGTTGGACAAAATCACATAATACGATGCCTATTTTATAATAAAGTAGAAATAATGTGCTGAATATCTCATGTGACTTATGGAATATAAAATCATTGAACACAAAGCCTGTTTTATAATAAAAAATAAATATGTTGAATGTCTCATGTGATTTATTGACTACTGTAGTGAAAGTGAAGAACACAATGGTTGTATGGGGACAGGATGGTCATAAGTGTAGCCGTTTTGACCCTCACGATCGCGTGGCTGACTGGGAGCCGCCCCTGCCCAGCAACACGAGAGAGTACTCTATGCTGTGTCGCCGGCCTGAGAAAAGATCAAAATTCAAAGGCTGAAGTATGGTTTCTACCGGACGCGTGCTGCTGTCGTGCCACCGTGACACTGGAAATTTGTAAGTTGAACCGCCGTACGTTGGGGACCCTTTGTACTTCACTGGGAGGTTCTGAGTCTGAGGAAGGACGCTGATGACGTTGCAGCAGAGTTCTTCATTTACAAGGAAGGTCCAGTCCTGTCGGAAGCCCTGTACAGAGCGAACCATCTCCCCAGTAGTCACTTAGCCCCCAGCCCTAGCCAGACTACCGTTGCTGCTGCTTCTACTACCACTAACAACACAACAGTGGTGATGACAATAATTGCAATATCAAATATGTAGAGTTTTTATTTTCTTTTGGGTCTTTACTTCAGTTGTTAGCTTATAAATACCATCATAATCTCCACTTACACATTAAGAAACTGAGGCACAGAGAGATTAAGGGGCACCTGGGTGGCTCAGTCAGTTAAGCACCGGGTTCGGCTCAGGTCACGGTCTCGGGGTTTGTGAGTTCGAGTCCCATGTCGGGCTCTGTGCTGTCAGTGCAGGGCCTGTTTTGGATCCTCTGTCTCCCTCACTCTCTGCCCCTCCCCCAACTCATTCCCTCTCTCTCTCTCTCTCTCTCTCAAAAATAAACATTAAAAAAAAAAAAAAACCCAAGGCATAGAGAGATTAAAATAACTTGTTGGAAGTCATAAAACTAGTAAGTGGACAAAGCCAGGCTGTCTGGCTCAAGAGCAGTAGTGTGACTCATTATGAGATACTGCCTCTTATCATACTTACGAGCACTGGCTCTGAATTAATAATCTGAATTCTGAATGGTGGCCTGACTTACAAAAGTAAATGTCCGGATTTTGCCTGAGCTCATGCTCAGACTAGACTCGTTCTTCTTAACTGTGGTTCCATGTAAGAATCGCCTGGAGAGCTGTTAAGAAATACTGATGCTGGGAACCCACTCCTAGAGATTCACATTCATTCCGTCCAGGGTAGGGCCTGGTCACCTGTATTTTTAAAATGTTCTCCAGGTGATTCTCAGGTGCAACCAGAGCTGAGAACCACTGGGTGCGACTGAAGTACTTTGCAAAGGTAAAAAAATACATTTGACATTGCTGTATACCTTCTCTTCCCTCTTGCATTGTCACAGAGGACAATGGTGTATTAAAGGCTCTCATTCAAACTTACTTGAATATGGAACCGTTGTTGTGCATAGTGTCTAGAAATGTAGATGGGAACTGCTGTTCTAACCACTTGGAAACCAGCAACTTAGGTTAATAAGCTTGGTTTCTCTCTTTCAAACAGAAAACTCTGCACCTTTAACGTCCAAGATGAAAATTCATGAGAGTGAAAGTTTCTTTCTTCAATAAGGACACAGAAGATCCTTAAGCCAGCTTATTCTCTTAACTAAAAAAGATCCACAATCTCATAGTTGAAAGGGACCTTAAATGCCATCTAATTTCTCTTGGTACCACTAACACACACACACACACACACACACACACACACACACACACACACACACACACCCCAATGCAGAAATCCTTTCTAGAGCATTTTCCCAGATGGTCATCCAGCTCTAGCTTGAACAGTTCAATGACAAGAGACCTCACTCCTTCACAAGACAACACATTTCATTGTTGGACGGATCAAGTCTTCTTTATATGGGCTCCAAATTGCCTCCCTATAACTTCTACTTAGTCACAGCTCTGTTGTTGTCTGGAATAATGGTATAAAGTCTCTTTTTCTTTCAAATGAGTGTCCTTCAGCACATCAT
This sequence comes from Panthera pardus, assembly GCF_024362965.1. Lineage (NCBI taxonomy): Eukaryota > Metazoa > Chordata > Mammalia > Carnivora > Felidae > Panthera > Panthera pardus. The sequence goes on along the minus strand of NW_026526788.1, from coordinate 69,095,511 downwards.
TAAGGCGGAGCATCGTACATTGGAGGGAACACAGAACTACACAGGAGCCAAGACACTCGGATAGGAGATGTAGGTCTGCCTCAGACCTTATCTTTCAGCAACTGAAGCACTTCAGGCATCAGTGTATCATGAATAAGAACAAAGACAATGAAAAACTTGTCTTGCATAACTGTAAGCATCAAAATAAAAGTCTAAGTGAAGGCTTTGTAACTGAAAAGTACTCTACAAACATGTTATTATATTAGTAGATAATTTAAAGTATTATATTTTTATACCTGAACAATTCTTCTGTCATTTGGCACATGTATTGTGTTTCCGAAGTTACGAACATTGGATTTGTTACCTAACTAGATTAACGATGGTGAAGGAGTGCTCCATGACGCCACCTATCTGTTACTTGCATCAATGATTTAGTGATCAGAAATCAAAGTCTTCCAAGGTGGCATGGGTCACAGTGCGCTGATGCTGTCCTTCAGGAGTCTGGCAGACCAGAGGAAACAAAGAGAACTCTGGACTTGAAATCAGAAGGTCTGGGTTTGAATCTGCCATTTACTAGATAGGTGCCATTGAACAAGTCCATTAACCCATTTCCCCACACATAAAAAGGGAGGATGATAACATCAATCTAACCTATACTACACTTAGGATAAAGTAAAACAAAATGTGTTAAATGCTCAACAATAAATGTTACTGATTCTCATTTCAGAGCATTTCACCATTGCCGTGTTTTCAAATCAGTGAGAAGCCGTTTGAAAAGTATATTATATTCTCTCTAAAGTAAATAGAACACTTGGTTACCTGGATTCCACCTGGATAGAGTTCCAACTCTGCCATTAATTCCCGGTGTGACTCACATATTAGGCCTTCGGTTTCCTAATTTGCAAAATGAATTAATTGGACAAGCTGATCTTTAAGCCCTTTTCTAGGTATGGTTCTGGGACCACCAATATTCTTACTGCAAATCAAATTGGAAAAGTTTCAGAAGTAAAATGGTTTCTGAGATCAATTTAGTTATTCCACAATCCCCAAATACTTCCACAGCAAAAACAACGTCTTCAGTTTGCAAGTCTGTTTGAAAACTAACCCCCTTTAGGAAGATATATTTGTTTCCAACTAAGTTCTGCTAGCCAGGTTCCTGAGGTGAGGTACCAGAATTAAAACAAAAAAATCAAAACGAAACAAAACAAAAAAAACAACCCTCAGTAAAACCAGACATTTCTCCAAAGAAGAAATACAAATGGCCAATAAGCACAGAAAAACATGCCTGACATCTTAGAGAGTAGAGGGATGCAGATCAAAACCACAATGAGATAGTTTCTCACACCCCCTGGGATAACTATAATCAAGAAGACAGACAATAACAAGTGTTGGCGAGGATGTGAAGAAATTGGAACCCTTTGCGTGTTGCTGGTGGGAATTTAAAACAGTCCAGCTACTTTAGAAAACAGTTTGGCAGTTCTTCAAAAACGTTAGACACAGAGTTACCATACGACCCAGCCATTCCACTCCTAGGTATACAGCCAGGAGAAATGAAAACATATGTCCAAGCAAAAGAAAAAAAACCAGCACGTGAATGCTCATGACAGTGTTGTTCATATAGCAGCATCATTCATCATGTCTATCAGTTGACAAATGGATAAATACACTTTGTATATCCATACGATGGAATATTAGTCAGCAATCAAAAGATATGAAGCACTGATATAGGCTACAACCTGGATGAACTTTGAAAACCTTACGCTAAGTGAAAGAAGCCAGACACAAAAGATCACATACTGTATGATTCCATTTAAATGAAATGTCCAGAAGAGCCAAATCCATAGAGACAGAAAGTAGATTAGTGGTTGTCAGGGGCCGCTGGGAAACAGAGAGTGGCTGTTAATGGATACCAGATTTCTTTTTGGGGTGATGAAAATGTTCTAAAATTGATGGTGGTGATGGTTGCATGACTCAGTGAATACACTGAAAGCTGCTGAACTGTACACGTTAAGTGGGTGAATCATATGATATGTAAATTATATCTCAATAAAGCTGTTAAAAACACTCAATAGAAGCACATCGTCATTAAGTTACCAGGACCAAGGATCACCTCAATTTAAATCGAAGCGCAAAGAACATGTGTGTTTGTGTAAAACTATTTTATGTGGATAGTTGCTTTATATGTTCGACTGCTTTAAACCCATTTTTGCATTTGGATCATTTTTCAAGGAGGAGCTGAAATTTAAGGAAGTAAAATTGAATAAACAGGCTATTGTGGCACAAAAAGTATATTTCTTTTATTTCACTACCTAGGATTGACTCAGCGGTGTAAAATGCCATTTAAAAAAAGAATGACAAAGTTTGAATGAGAAAATGTATTTCATCGTGGAAGATAAAAGTCTTTCCTTCTCTACAGTGAATACAGGTAATTTCAGAAGCAGCGGCTCCTAATTATTCACTGTTGAAAAGCTAAAAAAAGGTTCATATTGAAAACAGTGACCTCCAGTTTGCTTCGTGAATGAAGGCAGACACAAATTCTCATTTTCCTAGAATCCTGGTTGATAACTGAGTTGGGAAAAGCATGCATTTCTTCATTACAGTGCAGTCGACTGTTCATTTAAATAACAATAAGCTGCATAAAAGTCACAAAAGCATTATCTAGCAATTCCACTGTGTTGAAATGCATTATTAGTGCTAACAATGCCAAATAGAGTAAATAAATGACTGGCTTCTTATTTTCAGCATTATTCCTGATTACTTAGCTTTATGAAAGGGTAGCATTATTATTAGCGGTGCATTCAACACCTTGGTCAACACTATTTGCTTGGATAACTCTTGAACTGGAAGGGATTTTAAAATAGAGCTATGTTTTTTTCTAGGTTATCCAAGAGCGAAAAAAACCCTCCAATCCACTGCTTATGTATCATACATTTTTAACAGAAAATATTTGAAGAACCCAACTTCTGTTCACTATATATGTGTAAAAAGTGGAATTAAGGTCCTCATTAAAGATAGCACACTTGCAATAGTACTTATTTAAAAATGTAAAATTTACATCAATAGTTTAACTTTACATCAGAAGATTTCCTACCAAGAACATGCTAATGCTTCCATTTTTAAACTTCCTGGAGTCCAATGTCTGGGCTTTTTTTTTTTTTTTTTTTTACTTTTTTCTTTTCTCACTCCCTGAAATATGCAGTACTCCACAAAATGCCACTGATTAAACTTGTTACGAGAGCACCATCAATCGTCCGAGTGCATGGCAAATAAAAGGAGAGATTTCAAATCATTCACTCCTGAGTCTCTAGTCTGCTTTGGTTAGATGAAAAGAGGCATCTCAGTTAAAGATCTGAGCCATATTTGGCTTTAACAGTGCCTGATCGAAGTACGACTCCCCTGAAATGGGGCGACAGGATATATGCTTATAAAGTGGTATCATCCTAAGGGGAACATTGCACACCAGGGTGATTGACTCTCCTTCAGAAAATGGAAGTTTTTTGGTGTGTGTGTGTGTGTGTGTGTGTGTGCACTGAAGCCTTAGATTATGGTGTAGGAAGGGAGCAGGAAACACAACAAGGAGCACATTAATATTCAGGTAAAGGATTATGTGAGTAGAGGGAGAAATTCTTGAAGGGTGTGGCACATGATGTATTTTCTAAAATTGGCTGCAACAGTACTTCCCATCCCATTGGTTTTCCACAGCCTTGCCCTCCCCACATCAAGGGATAGAGTCTGGGTCTCACCCCGCTGAAATGGGGTGGGTCCCTGTGACTGTCTTCATGAACAGAATGTCCCAGCGGTGACACTGTATGACTTCCTAGGCTAGGTTAGAAAAAGCCACGCAGCTTCTGCCAATCTTGCTCTTGGAACGCATCTTTGGGGCCCTGTGGTGCCAAGCCGGAGGCCGCCATGCTGTAAGGAAGCCCAGACTAGCTCCTGCAGAGAGACGACCTGGAAAGGCCTTGAGACAACGAAGCAATGAAGGGCCCAGGCAGTCCCTAGCTGCTACGGGATCTTGTCTCTTCCCAACTGTTTCCGCTCCAGGCTCTGTCTGAAGACAATCTCATAAGAGACTTGGAGTCAGGACACCCAGCCAAGCTGTTCCTCATTTCCCGACCCACAGAAATTGTGAGTGATAACGAAGTTATGGCTCATTATTGTTGTTCTAAGCCGCTACATTTTGGCGGGGTTACTTACACAGCAGTAGACAACTGGAAGAAGAGGAAAGGAAACCTGAATGAAGACTCCTATCCTAAATAACGCAGAGGGCACGTATGAAGTCTAGTCTTTTAAACCATGACTTTTAGCTAAAAGTAACAGAGAAAGACTCCTTGTAAATCAACAAGGCAAGCCCCAGTTCAGTACTGATTCAGAGCTTAGAACTCCCCCCGCAGTGGTCAACGTCCCCACAGTGAAAGGTCTAGATTCCCACACACAGGAAGGGCAGCAGGGGTGCAAGGAAACTTACCTTGAACTACATTTATGCAGCAAGCACAGTCCTCTGACTGTTTGCTTGGGGTGGTCCTGGCTGTGATGGGCAGGGAAGCTACAGCTCCTCTAAGACACCCACTGGTACAACCACTGATTCCTGCCTTGCTTTTCATGCTGGAGTAAAACTGTACAGTCTGCAGTTCCCGAGCACAACATATATTTTAACGCCTCCATGTCCCTCTTTTCTCTTATTTGGCTAACTCACACGTACTCTTCAGAACTCAGGCCAGGCATCACCAACCCCAGGAAGTCCAACAGGGAAAAGAATTCTTTGTGTACACTTATTGTTACATCGTATTAAAGTTTATGAAAACAGTTCTTCTTAAGGTGTGTTTTCTCACTAGATTGTGTATATTGACAAGGAGATACAAATTCTTTACATTTGTATCTTTACTACCTAAGGCCTCCCTTGGTCACAGCAGCTGGTGCTCAGTAAACAGGTGTGGAAATGAACAGGTAAAGGTAAGTTGGCTTCAAAGGACTCCTTTGGTGACAATGTCTCTAATGCATTTCAAACATCCCATGCTCTGCCCTGATCTCGTTTGGAAACCTCTGTCTGGTAAATTCCTAGGAGAACACTGCATCAGAATTTCGTTCGTGGCATTTTCCCTCATCTTCCACCCTCATTCTCCGTACCTTCTATCTTGGACCATACTGGCATGTATTCCTCCTAGGTCCACTTTCTAGATGGTCCACTCCACAGTGGCCAGTTTCTATCCCGAGCACCGAGAATGGCGGTTCACATACTTGGGGTTGGCTTGGTAAAGCAGTGCATCTTCCCTGTGTGAGTACACTTTTACAAAGTCATGACTGACTTAGTCATCTCTTTTCTGGGGTTAGCAACTCTGCCTCCAACAAGTCTGGAAAATGCACGAGCCTTAGACATGTTCAACAGGTGATGTCAAGATGCACTCAAATGATTTAAGGACAACCTGCCAAAGTCCTCAGAAGCTTACTGCGCCCTTGAAGTAGGTCATCCTCCAGAGCGGTTGCTTTTCATCTACCCAGCAGGTGTGTGTCATCAAATAAATATCTTAAAATGTCTTCCAGCCAGGAACAAATATCTGGCAGGAAAAAGGAAGTGCACAGGCTCACTGACTGGAGGTCTACAAGGAGAGCATGAGCCGCCTTTATTCAAACATACGAAAACTATATTTTTATTAACAGCATGGTTCCACCCCTCCCATTTATTGTTCCCTGTCCAGTCACCTGCCCTACTCCCCCAACTAAAAGGCTTCCCAAAAGAAACTAGTCTCAGTTTTTAAACTTCATTGATAAAGGTTTTAACAAAGAGGATCCCTCAAACCTGGCACCACAAAAGCATATTCTCCCCCCCCCCCCCACCATAAAACTGTGATTTTAATAACAATCATCATAATAGGTAAGCAATCTTGGCTCACTTGGCTCTCTCTCCTATCTCCTGCCCTCTTTCTTTTCTCTTTTCTTTCCTCTTCTTTCTTTCTTTCTTTCTTTCTTTCTTTCTTTCTTTCTTTCTTTGTTTTTTTAGTGTTTAAATTAGTCATTAGTTTTATCTTCCTTCTTTTTTTGGCTCGGAGATTCAGGAGACATTAAAATTCAGTAATTTGTGATATTTCATTTTTGTAAAATGAGGAAGAACTTAAATAATATGGCACAATTTGTTCTTGAATGTTCCTGAGCCCAGTTAGCAGGTATCACTGGACCCAAATATTTAAAAAAAATTATTATAAGAAAACATAAGCCTGTGGTTTAACCCTGACTTCAAAGTTACGGGAACAGCTTAAAAGAGGAAATATTTGGGCTCAAATGTGGATAAGTTTTGGTTTTAATTTTATGCACATAACTCCCAGAGCCAAAAATAATTCTAAGAGAACCATGAACACGGTGCACATCATGTGAGATTGAAAAGGCTGGCTCGTAATTATTTCAAGATGAATTGTGTAGACCACTGTAATTTTTTATTCACATGAAGGTTATCCACTAATATAATGGTGGATTTTGTGAGATCAGGGTTTTCTGAACTCACTGTGTTTTCTAGACACTCAAATACCGTTTTCCTGACTTTACCATACCTGAGCATCACCTGAGCTAGTATTTACTTAAATGTTTTCTTTAGATCAACTCTAAATTGTCCTTTTAAAGAAAAAAAAAATCACCTCATCTCAAGCAATAAGAACAGTAAAACCATGTTCTTAAATTTGCTCTTTTGGGGAAAAAACTGAGTTAAAGTAAAAGCTGCCTCTCTCAGAAGAAACATAAGTGGTTGATCTTTCCATTGATAAATATTTGTTAAGCACCTACTATGTGCCAAGCCCTCTTGCCGATGCTGGGTTTACGGCAGCAAACAACACTAGGTTGCTGCTCTTGTTGGGCTTATATCCTCCGGGAGGAGATGACAATGAACAAACAGATACATAATATAATTCCCAGTAGTGACATGTGCTATGAAGAAAGACAGCAGGGAAAGGGCACAGAGCGGTGACAGGGGTATTTGAGCAGAAATGCAACACAGCATGGAAAACAGTGGCCTATTCTAAACAGAGGTAAAGGTCTACAGAGTTCATAATATTACCTGTCTCCATTTTCACTCTTATAAAACTCTGTTATGCCCCAAGACTAGGTCTGAGTGTGGTTTACCTTCCTCAGACTGCTTTTCCAGTCATAGAGACTACTGTGTCTCATAGGCTGAGAGTGTTCGCTGGGGAATGCCCTTCTGGGACAGGCTGGCCTGGATGCAACTGGTTACAGGGGGAGATTCAGACACCAGAACGGAACCACGGTGTTAGGAAGGGAAGAATAGAAGGAAAGAGCTGGGCACCAAAAAACCAAAGACCTGTTTGGCCATTTTGCTATTTTGCCTGTGGTCTCAGGGTAGCAATCTCCATGTGCCATAAGGAAATTATTTCTTGTGCCAACCTTGGCACACATATGTGGGTTGTTCAGGCCCACGGTGGCCCATGCTCCCCAGCTAAGGTGGGAGGAGCTGGTAAATACACACCTTAAGTATTTTCTGAAAACTCTGATTCTCAAGTTATTGACTGAAAACATCAGTGATAATCTAAATGAAGCATTTGAATAGTTTATAGTTAATAGTTTAATAGAAGCTTAGTCTGACATTTTCTAAGTTTATTTATTTGAGAGAGACAGAGAGAGAGCACATGCAGGGGAGGAGCAGACAGAGAGGGGGACAGAGGATCTGAAGCAGGCTCTGTGCTGACAGCAGAAAGCCCGATGTGGGGCTCGAACTCACGAGCCACGAGACCATGACCTGAACCAAAGTCAGAAGCTTCACCAACTGAGCCACCCAGGCGCCCCCATAGTCTGATTTTTAACAGGCATTTCAGTTTGACCACATGCATTACTTATGTTCCTTGGAGGCTGACTGCATGATGAGAACCCAGCTGGTATCAGGTTTCAGACAAGGAGAGCTGAGCGCTTAAGGCTGATGGACAGGAGTAGCTGCAATCGTGGCTGAGACTTGATAGTTGTGTGACTTTGTGCAAGTTACTGAACTTTTCTAAGCCTCAGTTTCCTCATCTGTAAAAGAAAATAATAATGCCTCCCTTACAGATTTGCTCTGAGGGTTAAATGAAATGAAATTATGTAATGATTATAGAGCACTTGCCATGTAAGTGCTTTTTTTTTTTTTTAACGTTTATTTATTTTTGAGAGAGAGAGAGAGAGCAGAGGAAGGGCAGAGAGAGAGGGAGACACAGAATCGGAAGCAGGCTCCAGGCTCTGAGCTGTCAGCACAGAGCCCGACGCGGGGCTCGAACTCATGGACCGTGAGATCATGACCTGAGCCGAAGTTGGATGCTTAACTGACTGAGTTACCCAGACTCCCCACATATAAGTGCTCTTAAAATAAATGGCAATTAGGATGACAACAGCAATCATGACAATAAGTGTTAAGAAATTTGTGGGGTGCCTGGGTGGCTCAATCGGTTGGGCGTCCGACTTTGGCTCAGGTCATGTTCTCATGGTTCGTGCGTTCGAGCCCTGCGTCGGGCTGTGTGCTGACAGCTCAGAGCCTGGAGTCTGCTTTCGGTTCTGTGTCTCCCTCTCTCTCTGCCCCTCCCCCACTCACACTGTGTGTGTGTATCTCTCTGTCAAGAATAAATAAACATTAAAACAATTTTTTTTTTAAAAATAAATCATTCGCTAGGTACTTCTGGTTTGGAAACAGAGGAAAAGACCTGTTTTCTAGATTCCGAAGAGGCTTAAAATAACCAACAGTTTTGCAGGTGACCGCAGGTACTCTGGTGGGCTGGTGAGGGCAGCACGGTGGTCAGACAGAGACAGGAACTGGGGAGGGAGGAATTATCCACAGGGACCATGGCCCAGCCTCCAATCTAAGAGGTTCAGAATGGGATGGGGAGTGGGGGCCATTCCAGACAGTCTCGGGTAGACATGAAAACATGGGAAGGAGCTCTCTAGAGCTAGGACAGGGGTCCTAGATCAGAAACAGGAGACAGAAGGTCAGTGGAATGTGTCCTCTGCATCTGGGGCTGGTTTCAGAGGCCTCCTCGTGGTGGCTGCAGCATTTGCTCCACTGAATTTGAAAGGTGCTCGGCTGGTCACCCTGAATTTAAAAACAACAGGAGAGCACATCCCGATGGTCTGAATCCATTCAATCTGCATACGGGCACAGTGAGATGTTATGTAATCAAAACCCCTTGAACCTGCACCGGTCTCCATTAGCAACAGAAGCAAATCAGTTCATGTTTGCGGGAGGGAGCAGTGGAAGTGAAAAGCGAATGGAAAGCCAAGGTGGGCAAGTCTGTCCTGTGTGAGATTTTCCTTAACAGGTCCTGTGTTACACTGTGCACGGCTTCTCTGGGAAAGGAAATGCCTTTCTACTCAGTTTCACACTGCCCCCTCCATCAACATATATTCTTTTTTCTTTCTTCCCCTCTGGGTTATTATATATTTAATTGGATTTGTGTCATTGACATATGCCTATGTGTTTGTGATATAATATTTAATATAGCTGGATTATATCATTCAGTCCACATATAGTTATTGAGTCCTACTGTTTATCTGGCCAAAAAATCATTAAGAAGACGAGCATTTCCAGGAGGACTTTAATTTTTGTACTCCACAGTTACGAGCTTTTGCCAAGAATACATGTCAGGCCTCCAATTTGCTTCTATACCGGTCCAGTGAGGGCAGAAATGCAAGAATACATTTTTAGTTATGAGCTGGCCAGTCCAATATAATGTGACACTTACAACTTTCTGGCTGGTGAGGGAGGGTGATAGAGGATGACATTCAGTCTCGATGTACCTGAAGTAGGTAGAGCAGTGTATGGGGTGGGGGGGGGGGGTGGTGGCATGAACAGAAAAGCAGACTGGGAACCAGGAGATCCAGGTTTGATTACTAATTTGGTGCCTTGTCCAAAACTGAGGGAGTAGGGAAGGGTTTAAGACTTCTACTTTGAACTTACTGGAAGGCTGGGAGGATTGAGCAAGCAAGGCTCGTAAGGGATCTCTACCTCCCCGAGACTATGTGTCGGCTGTCTTCAGCTGAAGAATGGAGAGAGAATTGATTAGGATAAAGAGGGACAAGGATTAAAATAGAGAACCACACAGAGGCAACTGGATTATAGGGTGGACTGAGATGATGCCTGCCTGGGGGGGTTTCTCTCAAGCTGTAGCGTCAGTGTGTTTGGAGAACTCATCTTCGTTGTCGTCCCAGAGGATAGTCTATGGAGGTGCAGACGACATGGCAGGAAATGAATGACTCAACAGTCGCCACATCGTTGGCCTATTTTCCACTTTGTCCCCAACAGGATTCAAGGTGGTTCACATGAACACACACGAGTGGCATGTGGGAAGTCACCGGGCTTGGTCTTGGCCAGCTCTGGTTCCACTTCCTCACTGTATGGCTGGAGAGCGACCATGAAGCTCAGCAAGTCTGAGGACAAGGGCACAGGGCAGTGATTTACCAATAAAAAATTTGCTATGCAAATGTAAGGGGAGATTTTATTGGTAATAGCAATGCTTTCCATTTATATAGGCTAACTAAAACATGGTAAACACACACAACTAAGGAAACAAAAGCATGAAGTTTGACCTACCCTGACATGAATCCCAAACCTTAACAGTTGAAAGTTTTTCTCATAGTAAGCAAAGCCATGGTCTCATCCTAAAAAAAAAACAGTACGTTTGTTAACCTGAAAATGCTCTAGATGACTCCTGGGTCTGGGCTATTCTGCACAATCTGATGATCGGGGATTTCATCAAATTAATGTCACTAGATAGGCCTTATAATTAGGATAAAATATTTGAAAAGTTTTAAAGATGAGGCTGTTCATTAACTCATTGATTTTCCTACCAATTGGGAGCCTGAATTTAAATGATACCCAAAAATATAACTAGGTGTGCTCAAAGAGAGAGCTAGTGGTGAGTCCTTAAATGGAAGGCAGAAGTTTAAAATGCTATTACTATTCAGATTCTCTGAGAACATTAAAACTGCCCATTAAATGAAAACTTAATAATTGGCCCTACTGAATTGTGACATTTTGTAACCTGTTCAGAAATGCAGAAAATTGTGGAAGAAAAATTCTTTTGAGGCAGAATTTGATTTGCAATGTAATATTATTCCAAAAGCCAAGGTCACCACGCACGTACACATAAAAGAACAACAATGCAGACTGACTACCAAAGCTGAGGAAGACTCTGGAAATCAGAGCTAAGGCATATGGCTCAAGACTTCTAGGTAAGTTATGCTACTAGTCTGGAAAAAAATCAACAGGCAACAGCACGAGCTCAGAGTTAATATCAACATAGAATTGACTCCTCTTTGGAGATTGCTTAAAGACATGACAGAGATAGGTCATTTTTGTCCTTCTGTAGAAACCATCACAATTTTTAAACTTACTCTGCAATGTCATTAAATAAATACAACGTAAAGACATTAACTGGGGGGAGAATCCGTGGTTTCACATCAGAAGGTTAAAAATTCTCATGGGCCGATGATTAATGAGCACCTTCCGGGTGTAGGGAGCTGTGTCCAGTGCTTTTGAGAGTCAAATATGAGAGATACATATTCCTCGTTTTCAAGGACTTTACCACGTAGTAGAGTGGAGGAGACAGACACTGACCTAAATAAGATACATACTTATCTCTGAAAGATGGGTAGGGTTTTGATGGGGGAGATGGAAGGTCACTGTCCAGGCAGGAGGAAGGGCAGGAGCAAGGGAAAGGCTTGAGACATGTCTGGGGAGCAGGGAGGAGGTTGGTGTGGCTGGAATGCAGGTGAAGAGAGAGCAGGGCAGCTGGGAAGAACACTGAGGGAACACTGAGGTCTGCCAGGGCGTCAAAGGGCCAGTTCCATCAGAAGACAGACACTGTTAGGGGCACGGAGAGCGAGGGCAGAAATCTTCATCCATAAACTATCTACGAAAATATCGGGCTCCAACTTGTTATCCCTTCACTGAAGTATCTGTTAGCAAAGCAACCAGCCACTGACAAAAGACGAGGCCTCCCCAAAAGGAACCAATTACTGGGAAGAAATGGTGGTTAAAGGGAATGAAGACAAAGAATAATCAGGAATTAAAAGGCAGAAGGTGAGTGAGATAAAGGAGAAAATGTGCTGGAGAGAAGATGGTCTAATCAGGGACATGATGGAAGCAAGGAAGGGGATGAACAGAGGTCCCTCTCATCACCTCCCACCCCAGGCTAAACCCTAAGTAAACTTACTACAGAAATTTGAGGGCAAGCATGCTGATAGTTTAGAAGCCACTGGAAATAATGGGGACTGCGTGAAGTTTCTGGATGTGGATTTCCACCCGTAAATGAATTGCTCTCTGCATTCCTATGAGAGGAACTGTAAGAAACATCCTTTTAGGAAAATAATTAACGTCAAGGGGAAATGGTCACAGCAAATGGCTAAGTGCAAAAGCCTACAAAATAGACGTATGTACAGCCTGATTTTGTATAAATGATGAGTAGCATTTATTGTATTCGGCCATCAGAAACTACATCACTGAATGGTGGAAATATTTGAAAAATGCCATGTCATCAGAAACGTTTATTCTTACTTGGAATACTCAGTGACTCTTTCTGTTGAAAGTACTGTGCAATGCTTCCATTGGTATGTAGAACACCTCCCGTTAGAAATATCTCTAATAAGAAGAACAATTAAAACAAAGGATCTTGGGGAAGATGTGGCCGGCATGGCATTAAACATTACAGATGAGGGTTTCCACGTTTACCACTTCTAGGAAAACAGTCCCTTATGTAAGGAATACACAGGGCCATACTTGAGAAACACAAATATCCCCAAGCTTACATTTGCTCTCGTAATCAACGCAACTTGTTTACACAGACTTGTTACTCCATTTATCTAAACATGCTCGTGTATAAACTAGGCGTACTCCACGTCAGCCTCTTTCAAAATACAAATGTTTCTGGGTTATTGTGCATTTCAACAAGCCCATGCGAATACACATACCCTACATACACTCCAGACTCATTCTGTTTTGCATGTGAGATGATATATTTTATAAATCTGGCTCACACAGTGGAGGGACTGGTCCATTTACAGGAGAGAGAGGGAAGCAGTGACTTCACGTTTAACTTCTTGAATGTTAGCAGGATAGAAGTGTCTGACAGAAAAGAAAGAAGAAACTTCTGTCCTTGGGGTGAAGGACGTTATCAACCTTTTACCTAAATAAACTTCGCCAGGAACAGGGGTGAAAAAGTTGACTACATACTTAATAAAGTGCAGCCAGGACTGCAGCTGTTAATTTTGGTTTGATTCTTTACAGCTGAACGGAGAAAAAAAACCCTACAAGGCAACTGCGTGAGCCAAAGAGACTTTTACAATGTATAAGCGAAACTCAAATAAATAATTTTGGCAGATTCTATGTTCTTTACGTTAAAATACATCATCTGCCAAATGAGGACAATGACTTCAAAATTTTCATTCATAGTAACGGGAAATCACAGGCAGGTTTCTAAAGCTTAAAATGCCAATGAAATATTTAATCGTTTCTACGTAAAATATGCATGGAAAAAAGATGGGAAGACTATGTATGAAAGTGCTAACGATGATTCGATGGACGATGAGGCTTATGGGGAGTTTTATTTCTTTCCTCTACACCTTTCTGAAGCCTCAAGATATTCAACAATAAACGTGAAATTCATATTTTAAGAATTTAAAAATTATGAATAGTTCAACAAACCCACCTTTTTTCTCTTTTGGGGTGAGAAAATGATGCAAAATACGACAAAAACGAAATTCTCTGAAGCCTATTTTAAGCAAGTGAGAACAAACCCCTTACAAACATGCCTGTGGACGCGAAGACAGCTTCCAGCACTTTAAAGCACTGTTGGGCTGCCGGGCTATTTGGGGGCTTGGGATCTTGACGTGGCGTGACAGGTAGGGGTGAGGTTAGGCCATCCTGAAAATACAGGAAAGATGGGGAAGTCGCGGACTCGACGGCAGAAGTCCAGGTTTCCTCAGTGCGTATCGGCTGTGGATCAGAGGGCAAATGGCCACATATGCTGTTCGCGGGCAGGTGCTCTATAGGAAATGTAGGGAGAGAGCTTCTCACCCCAATCTTTTCCTGAGGACCAATCTGGGTGGCGGTAATAGGGCTGTCTCTCCCCTACTTAACTGAGAGATTGTTTCCTTTCCATTTCGTCTGCATGGTGAAATGTTGCAAGTAGGGAGACCAAAGTAGGGAAGACTGACTAAGGAAGAGCTCTCCACCATCTGAAACAGGCATTGACGCCATAGGCACAAAGTTATTTAATTAGCACGCATTGATTAATTTAACCTTGTGTAACCACTGTCTCCCGCTACTGCTAATTTTGTTTTTGAAGTCCAATGAAATAAAGTAGCTGAAGAGTAATTAAATGTGTCCAGTCCCTTCATCCGTATGGCTATGGTGACTGGGTAGCCCTCCACTGTGGGGGTTTTCTGAGAAGATGCTGGAAGGGCTTTGAAACAACTCAAAGCCGTGTTCTCAGGAGGTGGTGACTTCACACTAAAAATCCTAATTTAAATGGGCCTGTCAGCAGCACTTCCCTGATTATTTTCAAATATTGGCTAAAAAAAGTGACTGTGTTCCATCTAAAAGCTTGCTTTGGAAAGAAATGCTGGGCTATATTTGTTATGATCTGTCCAGCACGAAAGGGAGCAGGCAGAACACTGAGGCACGTATGCAGGTTAGCAGTAGTTTGAAACTTTTTAAGAGAGGCAAATGTGCCAAAAAATGAGAGCACTTTTTTTTTAAACCAACCACAGACATACATACTCAACAGATGACCAGAGTAACATGGAGCTGCTCCAGATGAAGTCCTGCCTGCTTGGTCGATTCTTCTTCCTTGGCCAGCTTTAGGTGGGCGGGCCAAATTTTAGGGCTCCTTGAAACACAGTTTGAGAATCACCGTTCCACAGCATCCCTGGGAGGAGGGGTGCGTGGTAACTGCACACTGGCTCCTTCCATACAGATCTGCATCCCTTTTAGCAGCCGTCTCTGAACGCAAAGGCTAGAAAGCTAAGAACTAAACTGATGTTTTGGAGATTCTCTAGCGACCAGGTTCCAGATGTGGCCCAGGTTTTGTGAGGCAGACGTTGGTGCAGAATTTAGAAAGCGGATGTGAGCAATATGACGCAGCTGCATGGGAGGAGGCGGGTACCTCTGGTGAGTGAGAGAGAGAGAGAGAGAGAGAGAGAGAGAGAAAGAGAGAGGGAAAGAGCATGCGCATGCGCGAACGCGCACAGGAGAGGGGATTGCATTTGGTCTCTGGGGGACAGCTTTGGCAGAGACTATGGAGTACAGTTCCTGCATCAAAGATGCCATGTGGTCCATGACTGTAGCGGTGAGCTCTCCTGGGCAGTGGGGTTGAACTCTTTGGCTACTGCCACGTAGCATCCAAACTAGCTTCATCGGTTTTCCCAAGGAGCCTATATGCTACTCTAGCAAATCTCTTCCTGCTTAAATTAGCTAGAGGATTCGGTCCTGCCAAATCTAAGAATCTTAACCAACACAGCATCTAAAAATAGACCCCAATTACCTCACTGTCTCATATGAGGTATCCCCAGCATCACCCCATGTTTGTATACCTGCTGAACCCACCACTGTTTTTATCATGTAGATACCGAACAAATGTTAGTTAAATCACATCGCTATGGCCATAGTATTATGCTGGACTAATTGTAACATCATTCAGCTACTTATCAGACAGTAAGACGAAGTCTAAATAATATAGGTAAGAAACACCTCAGTAATCCAGGGGTTGAACCACTGTAATTTTTAACTTTGTTTACTTATCTGGGTAAAAAAAAGCAAAGCATTAAAAGCAACAGTCTTGATTTCTCGTCATTCGGAGGGGAAGACAGAAACAAGCCAAAAGCAATCTTTTAAGATATAATAGAAAAAACAAGAATATAAAATTATTATGGTAATTAGCAACGAACCTCAATTTGATCACTATAGAATGACATGCTTAGATTTGCATGTCTTATTGAAAAGTAAGAAAAAAGAGGAGCGCCTGGGTGGCTCAGTCAGTTGAGTGTCTGACTTTGGCTCAGGTTATGATCTCCTGGTTGGTGAGTTTGAGCCCTGTGTGCGTTCACTGCTGTCTGTTCAGAACCCGCATTGGATCCTCTGTCCCCCCCTCTCTCTGCCTCCCCTCCCCTCAAAAATAAACGTTAAAAAAAAAAGAAGAAAAAATGGGCCCTTTATCTTTAAAAAATATATTGTCAGCATTGTGTCATACACACACACACACACACACAATCTAAGTATTATTATTATCTAAGTATTATCTAAGTATTTGATTACTGACAGCACAACCAGTTTTCTTCATTTAGAAAAGACTACCTGAAAGGACTTCTTTTTCCCTGGGTTCATACACAACCTTTATTTCATTTTCTATAAGTGGTTAGACAAAGGGTCAAATGATAACTGTAAATATTTAAGCTGGTCAATGACAGTCAAGCAGTCAGATATTTCTCTAGTTTATTGTTAAATATGGATTGCCTTAGAGGTAACCTCGGGTACACTGCAAGGCTTCCTAATGAGTTATTAGTTATGAAACTATGAAGTAATTCTGAATTTTAAATGAGACCGAAGAATAGACTGGGGTACAACAAATCAAAGGCACCATAATTATGCAATATCATGAGATGTATTAGATAGTCACACTATGCGTATATCAAAAAATACATTAATAAACTGAACATATTAATAAAAAGCTAAGTCTGGCCCTTCAAGACCTCAACACTAATTGGAAAGAATTTTGACAGAACGTCTTGAATAACTTTCATTATCGATCTTGGCAAGGTATTTTTCAGCTACCTAAATAATGATTATTTCTAAACTCCACAGTGCATCTATTAAAACCTAAGATCTGAAAAAATATCATTAGGGAGGATGAGTGAGGTAGCAAATGTTCAAATGCCACAACCTGAATCTGAATTTATTAGTGTGATGTAAATGATATGTAAGCGTTTCATTTCATTTTCCTGTATTTTACTTTTACAGTGTCCATGTAAAGTATATCGCACATTTGCAATTACATAGCAGATGTTAATGACATATCATGCACTATTTTGCAAGTTTTGGCAATATTTTTAAGATCCTGCATCCTATCACTTCAAAACTTTTTTTAATGTTTATTTTAGTTTTGAGGGAGAGAAAGAGAGAAACAGAGTGCAAGCGGGGAAGGTGCAGAGAAAGAGGGAGACACAGAATCCGAAGCAGGTTCCAGGCTCTGAGCTGTCAGCACAGAGCCTGACAGGGGGCTCAAACTCACAGACCACGAGATCATGACCTGAGCTGAAGTCGAATGCTCAACCGACTGAGACACCCAGGTGCCCCACATTCTGAGCACTTTAAAAAGCCTCCCAAAGTGTGATTTAATGGATTTAATTCTTAAAGAAAACATTTTGTAGCAAGGAGGATTAACCTCACAATGAAAGCAAACATATTAGTAGCAGATATTGGTGAAAAGTTATAAAAGGTAAATTTTACCTACGAGAGCTTACTCCTGTAACCAAAACACAGATTTATCCATTTTTTCTTTGTTGTTGGAAACAAAGTTATTACTAAAACAAAAACAATATCAGATCACTATTTAGTTTAAAATAAAAAAAGTCTAGGGGCTCCTGGGTGGCTCAGTCAGTTGAGCATTCGACTTTGGCTCAGGACATGATCTCGCAGTCCATAGGTTCGAGTCCCGCATCGGGCTCTGTGCTGACAGCTCAGAGCCTGAAGCCTGCTTGGATTTTGTGTCTCCTCCTCCTCTCTTTCTGCCCCTCCCCTGCTCACGCTCTGTCTCTTTCTCTCTCAAAATAAATAAACATTAAAAAAAGAAAAAAAGAAAAAGAAAAAGGGTCTAGCCAAAAAGGGAGTCTAATTAGTTAATACCAGAGCACAAAGCACCTATTCTAGGAATACGGTTTATTAAAGTTAAAGAAAAAAATGGAGCTGTGTGACACATTAATAATGCCTCTACCTACTCTTTTTTTTTTTTTTTAATGTTTATTTATTTTTGACAGAGAGAGAAACATAGCATGAGTCGGGGAGGGGCAGAGAGAGAGGGAGACACAGAATCTGAAGCAGGCTCTAGGCTCCGAGCTGTCACCACAGAGCCTGACGCGGGCTCGAACTCACGGACTGCGAGACCATGATCTGAGCCGAAGTCGGACACTCAACCGACTGAGGCACCCAGGCGCCCCAACCTCTAACTACTCTTGCTTTTCATATTAGATTTGGTTCCACTAAAGATTCTCCCCTTGAGGTGACATGTCTGCTATGTGTATCTTGTTCATAGATGGCCATAGGCACCCTGTGTATTAAAGGATATTATTTTGTGAATACCTAGGCTTTAAGTTTCACTAAAATGGGAGGCTTGCTCAATAAATACTTGCTCCAGGTCATGAAGTCAGATATTAGAAAAGAAGGAAGAGATTGCTGCCCGAGTTGACTGCTGTACCCCCCCTCCCAATTTCCCTAGACAAGGAGGTCTTTGCTTCCTGGTTCTTTTAGTTGGGGTCTTGACTCATGGACTTCTTATGCTCGCTTTTCCCTTTCTCACTGGAATGAAAACACTCATACAGCATAGGCATGATGCACGATCACGCTGCAACAGTACAAATGAAGTTTATGAATGACGTCCTTCACTTTACTGCCCCTTCCTCTCACACGGTGAGATCCGTAACTTACTAGCTATAGGACTTCCAAAGCTGAGTGATTTGTAATGCAATACTTCTTGAATCTCCAGAGCAATCTCAGCATTAGTTACAAATAAAAGTTGGCTCTCTGCATCTCTTAACCTTGGGAACATGAACCTTTAAGACTTGGAGATCAAATACCAACATTCCCCTAGGACTGCTGTGCACATCTGCATTTCTGGACATAGGACTTTTTTTGTTCCCAATCAAGTATAATCTCACTTCATAACTTCTAACTTTTGGCTCGGTGCTACCTAGATTTCCAGGCAAGCAAAGAAATGAAGGCTGAGGATTTTGTGCTTAGAGGTTTGGAAATCTGGCAAATGCTACATTAAAATGCAAGTATTTGATCTTGAACTTCAGCATAGTGAAATGCAGTTAAAATACAAAGTAACCAAAGGGAGGCTTTATATATTCCAAATCTGCACCTGTATTCCGATGTTGCCAGGTATTTGTACTAACAATTCTGTGTCCCGGGCAAAATGGAATGGAGAGCCTCCCAAATTGTCCTCTGGGATCTTCCAGCCATTCGAAGTAATCACTAATTCCTGCTTACATGTTCAAGCCAGGCATCCAAGGGCTGCTCTTCCTGGCTGATTTTGTTGTGTGTTTAAATGTTTAAATGGTCCGATTGCATCTGGGTCCAAACTAATTTAACATGGAAAGTTAGTTCAAGGATTCCAGTCACCTTTAAGTTATCTTTGAAGCCAGCTATGAAGATTGCTTCAGTTATTAATGTACAATAATAAAAAAGCACCCTTCTGATTCACCAGACTCAAGGGTTTGTAAGGTCTCCTTAATATTGACCTTTAGGATCCAATCAGTGAGGTAAGAATTTATTTTCAAATAATTTAATTTAGCATCCATTAGCACTCTTTGGGACCTGAAAGTCACAGAATTTAACTGATTCTTATATTCAGATAATCGTGAGCACAGGTTACCTGTGAAATGAAATTTCCATGAAGATTTAGGCAGGCAGCACATTTTATAGTCCTGAATGTCATTAAGGTAGGGGTATAGACTAACAGGATTTATTCTACAAATGCTCTCC
The DNA here is from genome assembly GCF_024362965.1 of Panthera pardus. Classification (NCBI taxonomy): domain Eukaryota; kingdom Metazoa; phylum Chordata; class Mammalia; order Carnivora; family Felidae; genus Panthera; species Panthera pardus. Next base: position 69,075,818 of record NW_026526788.1, on the reverse strand, counting down.
AACAATATCAGTAGCTTCAGTAAGTGGAAGCTATCTTTCATTTGTCAGTATATTTCCACTTCTGCAAGCTCTTTGATGGGAAGGGCTCTTTCTGGTACTTCTCTGTATATCATATAGAACTCAGCCTTGTAACATGGTGGGAAAACACACTGCCTTAGATGCCAGGAGAGCAGCATTCAGCATCCAACCTCGCTACTTATTAACTGTGAGATTTCTGGTGGGGTTATTATGATACATGGGTCTTAGTTTGCCTACCTGTAAAATGGGGACAGTGTTTTGCCTCACAGTGCTCTGACAGCAACCTAAAAAGTATGGATTAAACATATTTTGTAAACTGGAGTATTCTGTTTAAATTTAGGTTTTTGTCCCTATTTTATTCTACTCGAATTAAGAGCTACTATTTTCGAGCACTTACTATGGACTAGACACTGTGTACATGATATATAAGGGTTGTGCCACTAAATCTTTACGACAATTCAATAAGGTATGTTCCATCAGGACTCCCCTTTGACAGATGAGGAAACCTAAGTTTGACTCAATCCCGAGCAGTCTGGCTCCAAAGTCACCACTCTAAACTGCTGTCACAGAGTGAGTCCTCTGCTTTTAGGAAAAAGATCTCACCTTTATGAATCTACCAATGGAAGGTTTAGGTGGTCAGAGTGAAGAGGAGACAGTCACCTCGTCTAGAGTGACCCCAGATGTCACAAGGTAAAAGAAGACAGAGGATCTGAACCATCAGACTCGTGGCCAGAGGTTTTCCATTTATGTTCAGATTTCTGCAACACAAATATCTCATCCTGCTATGCGTATTTTCAACTGTACTAAAATCACCAACTGAGGCTTAAGAGGGGGGGAAAAATCACCTCAATTCTACATCCAGCCGTGAGTAAAACGCTGGAGCTTGGGAGTCTGGGAAAATACAAGTGGACTGGCCAGGGTGGAAAACAATACTTTGTGACCTGACACATCCGTTGCTGAAACAGCTGACAAGCCACCCCTCAGGGGGTATGGTAGACACAAACGACCATGGTGGTGGTCACCTCTGTGAGGATTCCCTTCTCCAGACGGACTGAAGAAAAACCCAAGAGTGGAGGTCACCTGGCAGGAAGAGCGGTTACTTTCCCAGGTACCAGGCTTTGGCTGGCTACCAACCAACGCACTGCGAGAGAATGAGACCCAAGACAATACTCTGCCTGTGCTCAACAATGAGTGCCCAAAGGGTGTCAAAGCATGTGTTTAAGCATATGTGAACAAAGAACATAAAGATGTGTGAGAGGGGTGTTAAAACATCAGTTCAAACATGTGTTTAACCATGTGTGAGCAAAAGGGTGTTAAGCCATGTGGTAAAGCAAGTGTTAGAGCATATTCTATTACAAATGTTTCTCATTTGGGAGCTTAAATTATTTTCTGCCTAATCCAGGGTTGCTAAGCAATAGTTCTGTGTTGTCCTAACTTAACACAATAAGTTATTAAACTGAAAAAAAAAAATTGAAGTTAGATTTCTTTTTTCCTGTCTCGGTTTCATCACGAAGAATTTACATCTATAGTTTTCAATAAACACAGTGGTAGTGTTGTGCTAGTGTAAGCAAAGACCGGGGTAATGCTCCAGGTGGAAGAAGGCAACAGCCAGAGACTAGGGAAGACCATGCTCAGTGTAGTGAGACAAATCCACAGTGTTTGGAGGCTACGGTGGCATATCACACTAAAGTTTGATACGCTGCATGGTTCACCGGCTTGGGGCGACTGTCTCATCTAGGGAAACTTAACTGCAGCTAGGACTCCTTTTGTTCTCATCTTTGAAGATATAAAATGCTGTGCCAGAGAGCGAGGGTTTTGACGGTGCTTATTGGCGGTAAAATGTGATGGAGTCAGACTTGAAGGTTTGTCTGACATTATTTGCTAAATATATTAGCTTCTGAATCTACAATGGTGCTGGGGTCTTGCGTTCCGAAGCAAATGAATCCTCTTATTTTAAAGGGTGAATACAGAATCCTGGACGTGACTTTAAAAAGAATGGAAGTAGACCAAAAGCAGAATGTGCTATTGATGCCTTCCTACAGGGTAAAGAAAGAGACCTTAAAACAAGGGCACGTAGGGGCGCCTGGGTGGCTCAGTCGGTTCAGCGTCGGACTTCGGCTCAGGTCATGATCTCACGGTTTGTGAGTTCGAGCCCCGTGTCGGGCTCTGTGTTGCCAATGCAGAGCCCGCTTCGAATCCTCTGTCTCCTCTTTCTGCCCCTCCCTTGCTCTTTCTCATTCTCTCTCTCAAAAATAAAGAAACATTAAAAAAAATTAAAAAAAAAAAACCAACCCAAGTGTACATATACTAACAGATTAAAAAAAAAAAATTCAGGTAGCTACCTTATTTCCTATCGTGAGACAAAGCTGTAAACAAAATAAGCCAGTAAACCTATTTAAGCCCACTCATTTCTCTGCTGGGAGAGGCTATTTCATCAAATATTCTTTTTTAAAATCCCAAGAAACAGAAGAAAAGCGAAAGATCGGCAAGTTTGTGCTTAAATTCCATTTCCTATACAGTAAATTAATATGGCCCTTTCTGCTTCACTGGAATGATTTGTGTATAAATGCTATTTGATTATACCTAGGAAAATACTTTTGATCATTCTGAATAAAGAACAATCGATACAACCATTAAAATCAAAATATTGCCTTCCCAATCACCTTTTGCCTCAAGACCGCGGAATGTTTCGTTGAAACAAAAACTGGCAAGAGAGAAACAAACAATTAAAGCTAGAGTCTTCTGTCGGCCGCCCTTGCAGCAAAGGTCAGAGGATTTTTGACTACTTCTCTCTGCCTGTTTGCTTGTGTCACTTAATGATTTGTTCATGCAGTTCGGTACATACTCAAGAAAATGCAATTCCTCAGCAGGATAAAGCATAGTTTCTGGGTGTTGTGACCTGACTCTTTGCTTAAACAAGTTCCAGAGCGTACGTTGACAAAGCGGGTGATTATTTTTTCTTCTTGGAGACGCGGCTCAAATAAAGAAAACTAAGAAAACAGAATCCCGCCAAGGAAACACTAGAGGAAAGTTGTGCAGAGGCTTTCCTAATTTATGTTTGGTCGTTTTACTGTTGACCAAAACAAATACACTGATGAGCCAATTCATTTTCGCAATCCCACGTTTCTTCATTAGTAAGGCATTTCACTTTTAATAGTGCCAAACGAATATAGAATGCAGACCATTTATTTTCTGTCAATACGAAATACACTCTGATAGCACTGAGGATAGTCTCCGAATGCACGTAAGTCAGGCTCAGCAATAACGTCTGGGCTGCAAAAATGAAGACACATCTGTAGATCTCACAAGCTGAAGGAAGAAACTATAAAGGAGTACGCTCTGAGGTCCTCAGAACCAGCTGAAATTGTTAGTCGGGGCTAGTTAACCGAAGGTTCCCCATTTTCAGTCAAACAAGCATACAAACACACCCCACTTTGTAGAAAACAGAACAAGACAAACAGCCCTGATGGAGATACAGACCTTGAGATAATACTTCTGAATTTCTCTGGAGGTGCTGATTTGAATACATATAATCATTCTCCTTAATTACATTTTTCTCTAGACATGGAATACTCAATAAACAAAACACACTGGGGGCAAGTAGGGGCAAGAGGCTCTTTCTGTAAAAACTCTTCCCTAGAGTACTCTGCACAGGGTTAGGTAGCCTAATGTGGTACACAGTAAGTCTTGCATAACAATTTGCACTTTTAATCAAACTTTTCAGAAGGCAGCAAAAATAATCAGAAAAATAAGTTTAGCCTCTTCTGCTTTCTATTTGAAGTGACCATCATTAACCTCAGTGGACAGGTCACATGCGGAGGGAAAGAGCTCTTGAAGGAGTGAGTTTTCCCAGCTTTACAACCATGGGCATTTTGCTCTCGGGCTGTCGGGTGAAGGAAAGTGCTGGCCACGGCATCCTGAACATCCTCTCTGCCTCCTCTGAGCTCTGTGACTTTCCTGGAATCAGCCTGCCAGAGATCCTAAACAGGGTAGGAAGGAACTCTATCGTAAACTGGAGCCATATTTGCAAGTGTGTATTTAAAGTAAGCTAGAGAACTTTCACAATGTCCCAAATCGAGACTGGGCAATTGCCTCTTGAGGTTGGCACCACTTCCCTTTTTATGAACAAAACAACCTCAGCAATTATGGGAAAAAAGTCAAAACCAATGTAAATAAACCGACAAGCTCGTTTATCTTTTTCACCTTAAACACTAAAAAAATATAGGTTTTCTTAAAGGCTTAAGAAAATTAAATGTTTTGTATGTTCGAAACTTATCCCCCTTTCTTCTACTTAATGTTTCTTACAAATGCTTATGGAATCACTCCCACATTAGAAATCTTGAACTCTTAAAATACTTTATGTAATTCGACGCAAATGCTTCAATCTGAAATGACAGCAGTAAATACCAGGTAGAAAAGTTCAAGGTAGGTACTGTTTAAGATAAATATTTCTCCAAATTCCAAGTTTTCATTTTTTGGAAACTAATGGAAAGACAGACCTCAAAAAAATTTCACGTGTTACACTTCCTATGTAACTTAAAGACAACTCAGTGAGCAGAAGCTGAATTTGTAACTTTTAGTCAACTGATTTCCTTTGCAACATTTGCTTTCTGAGACCAACTCAGACTGATTATTTTTTAAACACTGAATCATCAAGCTTTCTTCGAAACAGCATTAGCAGTAAAAATTTACCCCCCCGCCCAAATGAGACTCACTCTGCCATCCACAGGCATGTTTCTAGACGTGAGAGAGTTTTAAATGTGTTTTTTTCCAGATCTTTACTAAAATGCAAGGAGTTAAGTTGGCAAGGTTTATATAAACCAAAGTCATAACTCACTTGTTCTTTTGGGATAGCTCGTTCGTTCATTCATTCATTCACCCACTCTTTCATTCAATCAGATATTTCCTGAGTGTCCGTTCTGTCCCAGGAGCTAGCAGGGCACAGGGGGTATAAAGTGGAATAAGTTTTGGTCCTGGCCCTTGAGCAGCAAAGGGCTGTGGGTGCCACAGAATAAAGCAAGCAAGTATGACACTGAGCTATGAGGTGGCGCTAGAGGTGGGAGGGGAGAGTTGACATGAAAATAGACCCAGTGTTTTAGGTCTGTGATCAGGAATGCCTAGTTGGCAGCAGGACAGAGACTGGACAGACAGCACATGTGATCTCAGCGAGACTGTGCAGATGTCCAGCACCCATGGGCCAGAGTACCTCCTGTGTCTCCAAGGGTGGCGCTCAGGGACTTGGAGATCCCTTTTTGTACCTCCTCTGGGAAGCTGAGATGATAATTTGATCACTGCTTAAAAAATAAAGAAAGAAAAAAGAAAAGAAAGGAAAAAGAAGAGGAAAACCCTCTTAACGTTCTTTAGCTATTCCCTTGTGTTGGTGCCTGGAGCCCGTGTCAGGTAAGTTTTTATTAAAAAACAAACAAATAAACAAAACATCTATAATTTTAAACCACTTAACATTAAAATTGCCTACAGTTTTAAATTCTCTTCAGCTTTAGGGAAACTGAATGGATGATGCTCCTGTCCCTTAAAAGGAAAAAAAAAAGGTTTCAGGAGGGCAGGAAGACAGGTGTCACTTCACTTATACGTGTTTTGGGGCTTCTTACGTTTTGGTCCCATGTTTGAGCCCTGAAGTTAGCAGAGGTTGGGAATCAAAGTGAGAGAAAACAGAAAATATTTCTATTTGCTAATGGTATTTTGCTAGTGATAGGAATCGAAACATTTCTTCATCAAACATTTATTGAGTGCGTATTATGCACCAGGCACCAGGCTTACTGACGTGGTGACACAGAGATGAAAGCCAGTCCTCTCCCCAGGGACACACGGTCAAGTGGAGGGGATGGGTGGGGACTGACGAGTGAAACACAGCAAGGGTCTCATGGCACTGTGTGCAGACCGCTGGAGACTCGAGAAGCTCATTTTAGGCAGGACAGAGATGATTACCTTTTATTTTAAATATTCATAAGCACTCGACAATTTATTTGGGATAGTTATAGCACTTAATATGTAAAACAACACATAACTGGGACATTCGAATCATGATTACATGGATAATTCTCTGTGAAATAAAGCGAGAGGTATTGAAGCAAGAGTGTGCCAATTTAAAGAGAAAGAGTGGTAGAGGTGTTAGGCAGGTGGAGCCAGGACCAAAAGTGTGATGGTATTACTCAAACCCCTGAAGTTTGGGAAATAAGGCAGATCGGCGTGGCTAAGTCAAAAAGGATGCCGTTTTACAAGGGTTGGACTCCTCTTTGTATGTTCCCTGGCTCAAAATAAGATGCCATGAAAGAGGCACAGACTTCTAGGAGAGCCCAGGGAAGGGAAGGGCACTAACATGGGCTGGGGGATTCAGAGGGGTTTCCAGAAAGAGGAGACCAAGGATGACAAGTTATGCTGAGAACAGTATTAGGACCCTGGTATGTCGAATGGTAGAATCCTAGGTTTGGATGGAATCTCAGGCATCATCAGTTACATTATCTGTAATTAACTATAAAATACTTCTGTACAGATAGCGTGACAGATATGTGTATATTAGTTAGTCTTAATCCATGCCCTTGGGTAGTGAGTTTATAATTGAAGGGGCCTAATGGGAATACACACTTCGGGGTGTTGAGTTCACATTTAAAAGACTAACGAAAAGCCATATTCCAGAAGCAGCTACTGCAAGTGTGGCAGCTCTCTTTATCTTATTAATTAGTTACTCTTAATTAGCATAACGAATAATTATTAATGAGGGCATTAGAAATGGCACTGAGGCTCTGTGCACTGGCTAGAGGTATTGTCCTTGGCACTCCCACAGGGTGCAGGGAAAGGGCATCGAATCTAGTGACCCTGGAACGGTGCCTTCCACTCAGGATTTTCAGTGCTCTATCCATCACTCAGAGGAGTCTCTCACCTGACTCTGACTAGAAGGTTAGCCAAGTCCTTTGCTAGAATATTCTCACATCTGCCTCTAGCGATCCTTTCAGGCACACTGCTGTTCACGCCCTCTCCCATCAGGACAGAGGACAGGGACTCATTTCATCCAGAGGACAAGATGGACAGCTGTCTGTGCTCCTGTTTGTGAACACGTGTTTCTAGATGTGGCAGATTTCAGTCTGGGGTTTGCTTTCATTTTGACATATTATTTGGGAAGCAGGCATAGCCTTCAACCACCTCCAACTCATCTGTCTCCAACTGTAGCCAATGTCGACCATGAAAAACCTAGTAATCATGAAAGACCAAATTTGCTAGAGTCAGATCTAAGCTAAACTTGCTCTCTCAGAGAGGTTAAGGGATTTGCTCAAAGGCACATGGCTAGTTAGTCATAAAACTAAGCTTAGCATGCGGGACTCTTTGTTACCATCTTCCTGGTCAACCGATGGTTGTTGGCCAGGGATGCTCATCCCAATCATCTGCAGAACTTGTAAACCACGCACATGCTCAGGTCCAGCCCAGGAGAATGTGATTCTGTAGAAGATCTGGGAGTAGGGGCACAAGTTTCTATGTTTTCTAAACACCTGTGCGGGTTACATTCTGATGTACACACACAAACATACATATGAGAATCACTGGACTATCCCATGATACTGATAAATGCAAAATGTGTAATGTCTATTGCACAATTTCTATGGACCCGGCCCTGTGCCAGGTGCTTAGCATGCTCTATGTTATTTTAGTTTTAAATAATCTCTACACCCAACATGGGGCTCGAACTCATGACCCTGAGATCAGGAGTCGGATGCTCTACTGACTTAGCCAGCCAGGCGTCTCTCTATTATTTTATTTTTACAACAAATCACTGAATAAGATATCCTTAGCGCTTTACAGATGTAGAAATTCATGGTGCAAAAGTTAAGTAAACTGTCCAAAGTGACAGCTTATAAGTGGCGAGACACAGATTCCAACCCGGATTTGCCTTTCTCCACCAATCTGCTCTTAACCATGATGCCCTGTTACACATCATGGGACATAATATTGCTGGGAAAATATCTAATGCAGGGGTGAAGAAGGACAGCATAAATGAGCAAAATGGGCCAAACAGAAACTGGGGCGAACCAGAGACCACGTGTCCTTCTAAAGGGCTCTGCGTTTTGCTTGATGGCTATTCTGAATGTTTTAAGAGTAACTGTACAGAGCAACTGGAAGTCTCATACGTTGCTATGGGATGCAAAATGGGTCAGCCACTTTGGAAAGCGTTTGGAAAGGTTTCTTATAAAATTTAACATACACTCACCATATGACCCAGCAATCCGACCCATAGGTATTTACCCAAGAGAAATAAAAACCTCTGCCCACAAGAAGATATGTACACAAACGTTCATAGTGCCATATTGATATGTGTTCCAACCTGGGAGCAGCTTACGCCTTCATAAACTGGTGAGTGGATAGATAAATTATGGTGAATCCCTACTGTGGTATACACTCGGCAATTAAAACAAATGAAATACTAACACACACAATGACAGATGAATTTCAAAAGCTCTATGCTAGGTGGAAGAAGTTATACACGAAAGACAAAATACTGCGTAATTCCATTTACATAAAATTCTAGAGAAGGCCAAACTCTAGTGTCAGAAAGCAGATCAGTGGCTGCCTGTGATGGGTGAGAGAGAGGGGAACTGAGAGCTAAGGGCCCGGAAGGAACTTTCTAGAGGAAGAGCACTGCTGTGTCCTGATGTGTTGTGTGGGTTACACAACTGCATACCATGACCTGAACTCCTCAAATTCTATACTTAAAAGGTGTGATTTCTACTGTATGTAAGTAATACCTAATACCTCAATTTTTTTTAAAGAGCAGCTCATCATTTCTTTTTTTTTTTTTAATTTTTTTTAACGTTTATTTATTTTTGAGACAGAGAGAGACAGAGCATGAACGGGGGAGGGTCAGAGAGAGGGAGACACAGAATCTGAAACAGGCTCCAGGCTCTGAGCTGTCAGCACAGAGCCCGATGCGGGGCTCGAACTCATGGACCGTGAGATCATGACCTGAGCCGAAGTTGGCTGCTTAACCGACTGAGCCACCCAGGCGCCCCCTAATACCTCAATTTAAAAAACATAACTGCCAACCAACAAAAAAAAAAAAAAAAAAAAGGCAAAGGAAAAAAGTTCTGCACGTCACTTATGGCCCATAGCTTGCGGTTTTCAACCTCTGGTCTCAGTAGAGAGATTCCGTTTTAGATTCCTGAGGAAACACAACAGATGACAAAAAGTCATCCATCATCCTCCCCGAGGCTGGGCTCAGGAAAAATGGTGAAGCTTGCGTTCATCCCCTTCCTCCATTTCTCCTCCTCCATCAGGTGCAGAACGCTTCCATGCTGCCCCCTGGCTGTTCAGCACCTCCTACCACGGCACCCAGCTCCCATCTCCTTCTGGGGCACCTCTAAAACCACCCTGCCTTTCAGCCCTTCAGCCCTCCTCCCAACCTCTTTGACTCAAAGACTGTTCCTCAGTGCTCTGTGCAAGGCAGAGACAAAACCTGGCTAACACATCACCAAGTAGGTGCCACCATCAACACTGATTAATTCACCATGTAGGTACAAGCATTTGACAAAGACGATGCATGGAACCCTAAGTTGAATGTTCTTTCCTTTTAGATAGTTACAGAATGCTTTGGGAAAAGGAGGCTATTTCTGGAACCCTCCACATTCATCTCTACCAGAGAGTGGCCAGCCTGTTTGTTTATACATATGCTTTGTCACAATATTATCATGAAACACCTTCAAATGAATATACGCAAGAGGTCTGTGTGGATAGTATAGAAGTTATATGCGATGATCATACACAATTATCAAACTCATAGCGCTCTTAAATATCAGGCTGAGGAACTCTAAGACACAGTAGAGTGAGCCCTTCTGTTTTCTGAAAAACCAGTGAATGCCAACCCTATGCGGCTGGGCTTTCCTGAACCTCTGTGAATGTCCTAATAACTTGATTAAAAACGAGAAGGTGACAATAATATCCGATTGACTACAGTAACACAAGCTATCATGTTAAGTTTAAAAGAAAAAAAGGCAGAGGGACTTAAAATTTGTATTAATGCCACATAAAGGAAAATGTTAACATATGAATAAATACTAAAACAAAAAAAGGAAGAAAAGATCATTGTGGGTGTATTATCAGTGATTTTTCTCCCTTTTCTTTTTAAAAATGTTGCTTTCTTTTGGGGCGCCTGGGCGGCTCAGGTGGTTAAGCGTCCAACTCTTAATCTTGGCTCAGGTCATGATCTCTTGGTCATGAGACAGAGCCCCACATTCAGCTCTGCACAGACAGCATGGAACCTGCTTAAGATTCTCTCTCCCTCTCTCTGTCCCTCCCCTGATTGCGTGACGCTCGCGCACACATGCACGTTTTCTCTCTCTCTCTCTCTCTCTCTGTCAAAATAAATAAATAAACTTAAAACATATTGTTTTCTTTTGCTTTGATAATACTATCTGTGTAATAAACCCACATCAGAAGAGGAAAAAGAAATCACCCAGACTGGATCACAGCCAGCACGGTGTGCTGACCTGTCACCCATGAACTAATGTCTGTGTTGACTGTCCACACTTCTTTCTCCTTATAAACTTGAGGCCGAGGGATTTTGGTAGTAGAAACATACCAGTCACATGCAAGTATTTTATCCACCCTTTAGTCATGCTGATGAGGACAGCCACTTCTTTCAAGGCTGTCTGCTAAGGATCCCCATTTGCAAGTGGAAATAATAAAATCCAGAGAACTGATTAATAAAGCAGCTGTGTACCTAGAAAGAACCCCAGCTCCGGATTTGACTTTGACTTGGAAAATTTTTTTCAATGATATCTTGACAAGACACGTGGTTAATACCTTTTCCCCCCAAGCAAAAACTGGATTAAAAATTTCAAGTCCTATGAAAGCAAAATTGTTGCTTTAAAAGCAAATAAGCAAGCGGACAAACAAAAAAAAGGTAGTATCATGGCCAGGCCAGTTGCAGTCAATGTTGTTAAGTTTGATTTCAGCCCTTCCAGACTCTGACATGTGACCTCCTAAGATCCTCCAGGATCCGCCTCTGCTCTGCTCCCGTATTGACCTACTTCTAGGGAAGAATCTGATTATGTCACATGCAGAGCTGAGAGAACAGGTTACAATAGTGCCCACACAGCCTCTAAAGAGACAACCAAGTCTAATGATTAAGAGAACACGCTCCGTAGGGAGGATTTGGGGGCACTGGCTCCGGATGGCATTTTTGATGGCATGGGACTCCTAAAGAAAAAGCCTACCTTTTGGTGGAGGTCTATTCTGCCTACACACATAGCCACCTGTACTTGTAACACCTTTCTAAATCCTTAGGAAAACATGGGAAGTAGGCATGTTCAGGAGGAAATAACCCATGAGACAAAACTTATTAATGGGCTACATGACAACTAGGGAAGAACATGGTCTTTTCAGAAGGTTCGTTCTGCCTAGAGCACATAGTAGGTGTTCAATAAGGAATAATGATGGTGAAAAAGGTGCACCGTAGGTTTTCAGGCCATTGTGATTTTGCCAAGCTTTTATCTCCTCAGTGGAGGGGAGGGTAAAAATGGGAAGCAGATGACAGTTGGGCACAACTGTGAACATGTTGTGAGATGACCCACATTCTACTGTTGAAAGGGGAACATCAGAAAATGAAAGGCAAAAGTCATAAAGTTGACAATGTAGAGCTGATTTGAATTATCTGCCATACCTGCCTTGCAAGATGCTACCTCCCTGTTCGTGCTGTTTCTTTAGCCTGGAATCCCTTTTAACTTTGCCGAGGCAAATGTTACCCTTCCTTCAAGGGCCATGCCATCCATGAAACTCACCCGGATTACTCCAAGCTGCCGGTGATCTCCAGACTCCAGGAACTGTGCACTGAGGTCTGTGATCACCAAACATCTTGAGTTAGCCCTTCTTCTGCCCTCCTTATCTCTTTCCGACTAGGGTGTGGGTTTTCTGAAGGCAAGAGTCATCTTGATACATCCTTACATACCCAGGAAACCTCTTTTCACGTATTTGTGGAGTGAATTACCATTTTCCTAATAAATGGTTCCCAGGATAGGAGCATTAATAGGGGAAATCGGTTCCTGTAGGTAAGTAGTCTTTATCGCTGGAGATTCGAGTTTTCCCCAAGAGGGACAGAGAAAGGAAATGAGGAGTAAGGAAATGCGTGAGGATGCCTGGCTTACAGTAGACAGGCTTGTGTGAGGCTGTCATGATGGCCAGCACAGGCAAACAGGCCTTGTCTTCAGGATGCATCAGTAGACGCCATCAGTGAATAGAGATGCCACGGTGGACTTTATCCAGGCAGTATTTGGAATGACCCCCTAAATCATGCCTCACTATATTACCGAGAGGGACACTTAAACCTCAAAGAAGATTCATCTAAAGAAACTGGCACGTGGGATTTCATTTTCCCTAAGGCTTCCGTGCCTTATGTAGTAAATCATCAATAATTAAATAGCAACAGTTAAAACAAGACCACCCAGGCATACAGGCCCAAGGGTTGAGCTACAGAAATGGTCCCCTTATCTAGGGCAATTTTAAAGATCACTCACAGTTTCCAGTTTAAAATGGTGCCTGGTTGATGGCTCCTGATGTTGCATCTATCAAAGGACCCATTAAATTGGGATGGAAAAATACGAGATGATAATTTACAACACCAAAACTGACATCACAAATTGCCAGAGCCTGGAAGGATTTTTCTACCACTATTAAAAAAAAAAAAAAAAATGAATTGGGCTGAAAAATGTAAGCAGTAGTCCACCCTCCACAAAGTCTGCTACTAGGTGAAAAATGCAACGTCTGTAACAAGCAGAAACTGAGCAGTTGTCTCTCTCATGAGTGGATGCTGCGATTTAGGAGGTATTTGGGCTGTCGTATTCATTCCTCTTCCTCCACGTTCCGCACCTTGTTTCTCTTCTACAGCCAGTAAGAAACTAGAGTTCCCAGGGAAACAATAAATCAACATTGAATGGCAGTAGGAAAGGTATGGTGTAAGGTGCTGAACCCTGGGAAGTGTGGCCTTCCGAAGTACAGTGTGCCTATATCTGGTGGTGGAGGAGATCGCAGTTGAGCATCCACACACTAGACATTTTTTCATCCCAGAGTCATGGAGTTGGGGAAAGAGGAATTCCCATTTCATTCCCATAAAGACAGTCCCGACAAAAAGGACTATCTTTAGACAGAGCTGAGCATATAAAGCTGCCATCCACTTGCAGATCCAAGAGAGGGTTGGTTTTAAAAAGTAACCAAACCACACAAAAACTCACAACAACACGAGGACAATGGAAAAAAAGATCCTACAAAACAAGGGAAAGAAAATGAGACCTTAAGGTTCAGAGGAAGAACGTGATTCTTCATATACATCCGAATCATATACTTATCCTGAAAAAGTTACTTGAAGAAATATCCCCACTGACTACAAAATTAGATCAAGGGTGGCAAAGTCACCAATGAGAGATAAACACTGATTCTCTTCAAGGATGCCACCCCAAGAAATTAATACACTCTATGAACGCAGACACATAGCATCAGTGTATAGCAGGAGTCGGGAGTCGGAAAACACCTCCATGTTTGGGGCGCCTGGGTGGCTCAGTCGGTTAAGTGTCCAACTCTTGCTTTCAGCTCAGGTTCATCTCATGGTCTGTGCATTTGAGCGTCACATCGGGCTTTGCACTGACAGCGCAGAGCCTGCTTGGGAATCTCTCTCTCCCTCCCTCTCTGCCCCTCCCCAACTCTCTCACTCTCTCAAAATAAATGAATAAACTTTAAAAAAAAAAAGTTTGAAAATCTTAAAAAAAAAAAAAAAGAAAAAAATCTCCATGTTTAACGTAAAGGAAATAATCCTATGAGAGAATATTATACCACTGTTATAAATAAGGATTACAGAGTTTTTTATGGCATGGGAAAATGCTTTTAATATAATCTTAATGTATAGAGTGGGATACAAAATTGTGAATGTTGTATGACCTCAATGACAGAAATAAAATACATGGGAAAATACATAGAAAAAGCTTGGAATGAAATATGCCAAAACCTTAGAGTTCCTATGTTTTTACCAGTGTGATTATGGATGACTTTCTCCCTATTTCTTGATAAATTTCTTTCTCTACAAAATAAGGGGCTTAAAAAAAAAAAACTTTTATTACTAGGAAATACTTTTTTTAATTAGGAAAAAAATATAAATATGTGAAGACAATGTGGAAACAGAAATATGTGTAAGATACAATATCAAGTGAGCAAAGCATAGAATATTATACATAGATCATGACTGAAAAACTGCCAGGGAACATCTGCATCAAAGAAGGTAGTTTGTTTCAAGGTGGGGGGCTAAAAATGATTTTTTATTTAAAAAAATTACCTTTATTATTACTAGTTTGTGTTTTACAGCAAAAATGTAATTTAAAAAGAGTGCCCCGGGGGCGCCTGGGTGGCTCAGCAGGTTAGGCATCTGACTCTTGATTTTGGCTCTGGTCATGATCTGAGGGTTCGTGAGTTAGGGATTGGTTAGGGCTTTGGATTGGCTCTGTGATGACAGTGCAGAGCCTGCTTGGGATTCTCTCTCACCTTCTGTCTCTGCCCCTCTCCTGCTTGTGCCTGTGTTCTCCCTCTCTCTCAAAATAAATAAATAAACTTAAAAAAAATAAAAAGAGTGCCCCAAATAAAATACGTTAGCTACATCCTCAGTGTGGCAGCATTACAGAAAAGAAATCTCTGAGACCAGCAACTACTTTCTAGCCACAGTTTCCCAAAGACCACTCAGGTTCACTTTCATGTACCAACCGATGACCGTTACTACAGCTTAGGCTAAGCCCTTGGCTTATACTCTATGGATAGAATGCTCATGAATATTTGGTGATGAACAAACACATGAAAGAAGAAAAGCCTATTCCACTTTATAGACACAGCCTTTGGTAAAGAAAAAAAAAAAAAGATTCTTTACATTCATTCAGTTTTTACAGTATCTCCAATGTTGAAAACTACAAGGATGCTTTGCTTCAGGAACACTCATTCATTCATCATAGATTACATGCTCCATGGAAATCCAGTTGGAGCCAAAACCTGGTGCCATATTTTTATTTCTCTTTTTCCATTTCAAAAGAAAAAGCTGTAGTTAATTCTAATTTTCCTGCAGGCAGAAGGAAGGGGAACTTTTTATGTATGTGAAAGAATGGCACCCCCCCAGCCACCTGAGGACAGTTCCTCCCAGGAACACCTGTTTGCTCCAATTGAAGCCTGTCCAAATTGAGTCCTGGGGATCGGAAGCTTGCTCTTCAAATGTCCCACCATTCTACAATATTTATTCCCCACCTGTCTGATGGCCGTGATAGCTTGGGAATGCTCCAGCCAGGGAAAGCTGTTTCTTGGCCCTGACATGGCAGAGCTAACAGCAGCTAATGTTCACCCAGAATCTGGTCTGAATCCAGTTGCCCCAGAGTTTAAAAATGCCTTTTTTGCCCCCTCCTTCTCCTTTTCATAGTCTACCAGGCTTAGCAAAAGTTCTTAAGGAGGAAGAGGTAAATAATTTTTCATCTTCATACCAACGCATTGCAAAACCAAGTTATACCTTTCACTCTTTGTCTGTGAAATCTGACTTTTGGGTTTTCCACTCCTAGTCATATTAAATAGCTGCCCAATACTAAAAATGAAGATTAGTAAATTATTTTCTCCAATAAGAGAACTATTAAAACCCAGAAGGTAAAATTTAATAAAGACGATCTAGACACATAATTTAACATGTAACTCAGGGAAAGAAAAAGATGCCCACATCAAACTCCAATTATAGTAGTGAAATAATGTATTATTTAAAAAATCCTAGCCATGAGAAAACTGTACATTTGAAAAGCTTACATAAAGCCTTCTAAAATAAGAGACCTTTTATCTCTTCCACATCCATGAGCTTGAAAATACTTTATCTATGCAATTTCAAGGCACATAAAAACCTCAGTGAATAAATAAAATGTTCTTTTTTTCCTTTATACAGAAGCTTTAAAAATTATCCATATAAATAGCTTGGCCTTGAACAAACAGATTAAAAGACCTAACAGGCTATGGTTTCAGATCATGTATACAGAACAGAGAATGAATGCTTTTCTTTATTGGCTGTGCAAGTTTCCTACTAACTAAATTTCTAGAAGCCCATTTGATGAGAAAGATTTAATTGGAATATGTGAAAAAAGTCAGCATTTTAAAGTGACATGCTTTATTATTTTATCAAATAATTAATATACCAAATAAAATAGTCATTGCACTCTGCCAAGTCTTTGCATCTACTTGTGGAATTTCAAAGGTTGTAAAATTTTATAAATATGTGATTTTAGCCAAGTGCATGAAAATCTTCAATATCTTTCTAAAACTGGGGTGTCACACGTGAAGAGGTTTTTCACGAGTGTCTAGAAACAGGATTGTTTAGGTGATTTCAAGCTCACCTTAGCTGCTTGAAGAAAATCTTAAACTTCGTTGCAACTAAAAACAATTCTCACTACATCTTTGGATCATAATTACTTTATCAAAGAGCACAGTTACAGGTTGTTGGTTAACTTCCCACGTGCCCTGAACATGCTGGTAGCCGAACACCGGCCCAGAACATTCTAACTCTGTTGCTGGGAGTTACAACCTTAGAGCTGCCATGGAAAGGGAAACAGCAAACCCCACATGTGGGTTGAGAATCAGGTAGTAATTTTCAGACCCAGACACCTGCCACCTCCTCTATAAAGTCTCCCAGGGATTTCTCTTTTCTGTCACCACCTACTACATTTACCTCTCAGTTACCATACAGCACAAGTTACTATGTATTGTTGTTTCTAAAAGATACTGAACTCCCTGCGACTAGAGTTCTGAGTCTGTTGAATCTCCAGTGTTAACATATTCCCTTTACACGGTAAACATTAAATATTTGCTTTTGAAGATGTTCTGTTGCTGTTACTGCTAAAATGCTGCTAAGAACATGGCTTCTGTGACTAAAACCAGGATATGGGACCAAGTTCTGCCCCATCTGGGTGGAATGACCTTGGGCAAGACTCAACTATGGCAGGAGTCAATTATCTGTAACATAAGGATAACAGTGACAATACCAATCCACAGAGTTCTTTCCAAGATTACATTACATGAAATAATGTATGTGAATGGGCCTTATAAATCATAAGGCCATACATAAACTTTATTTGCTGTGACTATCTTTAAGGACGTATTTTTGATACATGATCTGATTTCCCGGGGAAGACATTCTATAAAGTTTCTTGTTAAATTTTGCGGAAAATTCAAAATAAGCACATCTGGTAGGTCAACACATTTCAAATATGTGAGAACAGAAAAGTAAGTGGAATTTAGTGAGGGAATTGTACACAGTTCTATTACCATGTATCATTTCTCAGTTCTTTGGAATTGGTTGTGGATTCCTGGAAATCTTGTGGAAAATTCCCAGAAAGATACATACACATGCATATGCAAACATTTTCAAGAAAATTCTGGTGGTTCAGAGACTCTGTGAAGTCCACCCCGGGATAGGGGCTGTTGCCCTGGGGCTTGAGACAGACGGTATGATTTCATGAAGAGTACTCGAGGACCCAAATTCAGACGCCTTTGGCTGATTTGGGAATTAAAAGGCTGATAGTTTTTTCTTCTTCATCATAAAATCATTAAGGCATTGGAAGTGGAAAGCAGATTTGTTTTTTTCTAGGTAAAATGTAATTTCACAGGAGACAAGAGTGCTGTTGTTAAATAAATTCCAAAGCCTCTTCAACCCTCTTTGTAAATTTTTAGTAAAATTTATCATTCTGTCATTTTCTCCACTGATACTCACACTTTAGTTCCAAAGTTCTTTACATAACTTTGCAAAGAAGTCACCAGCTTTTTAAATAGGGCATTGAGGCTTAAAAAAAATGATGATGCCTCGTCTCATTTCAGCTTCTATCTTGTCCAAAAGCGTTAGAGACAATTTAAAATGAAAATAAAGACAAATAAAAAATAAAGACAACCTCAACTAATACCAGCCACCTTGCTGGTATTTCCTAAACTTTTGTAGTTTAGGAACTGTTTTAATTATACTTTAGGATATTGAATATATTTCTTTACAGTGTTTTTTTTTTTTTTTTGGTTGTTGTTTTGTTTTGTTTTCCCCTTAAAAGCAAAGAATTCTTTCTTAATACCTAGATGACAAGGTCTCAAGATGTACACAGTTGTTTCTTATTATGGCTTCCCTGGAAAACATTTCTGGGAAAGCACAATTCCCAGCCACTTACTTTGTTTACAACAGACAAGACTGCTTGTGTGGTATAAATAGGAGTCTGTCCTTAAATGTTGTTGAAAAATAAAATGGAACCATGAAAAGGAGCCATTTCCTGCCTCAAAGGTGGCTTAAAAAAATTCTTAGCTACTTTAGGAACAGCACCAAAGCATAAATAATAATTATCAATCACCACACAATAAAAGACTAATTTTACCAAAAAAAAAAAAAAAAAAAAAAAAAAAAAAAAAGGCAGGGGGGCGGGGAGAGAGAGAGAAAGAAAAAACAACAACAAGCTGCGTATTCCAGAGATGCCCTCAGAATTGTCAGCATTGGAAGGTTCTCTTATCCCGCAAGATTATGAAACCCCTTTTTGTCCTCCTGCATTTGTGATGTATATCTATAACTCGTTCTTGTTTGTGCAGATAAGCCTTGCCTTGTCTCCCTAACTGCACTTTCAAAAGGAGCTTCACAGTCGTTTGACTTTTGATCTGGGTAGCAGCTAGCTCGACCACCTGCACTGTGCATGAGCTGCTGCTACTGAGCTGGCTTTGTCCCATCTTCCAACACAGCGAGCCTTTTAAAAGTGGTGTGTGAATACACTAATTTACAATGTGAGCGTTCAAACAAAAAAATATGGTGGCGGTGGTGGCGGTGATGGCGGCAGGGGCAGCGAGCAGAAGGGGGAGATTTGTGAAGGGAGAAGCCCCGGACACTCGCTTTAGAAAGTTCAGATATTGTTCGCTGCCTCTGGCATTTAATGAAACAGATGGCCAAAGGCCTCCCTCAACTCACAATGGAGCAGACAGTGGTGTAATGGTGCGGGGGCCTGGAATTGTAAAATGCTATTTGGTGATGGTATATGTTAATAAATAGCCATTTACAAGGGGGGCCGAGGGCTCCATTACTTGTTTATAAGGAAGGCCTAGGGCTCCTTGCTTCGAGTTAACAGCTCAAGGCTGCATTCAAAGAAGGCATTGATGGTGAAGGTGAAGTGCAGCCTTCATATTCTACATAGCGCTCAAGAAAGGCGTGTATCCTGGGGAAAAAAGGAAAAATCATAAAAGAAAAGTAATTCAAGAATGAGGTCAAATTGTGGCTCACAACCAAGGAAAATATAAGATGCTTTCCCATTGTGATTAAATAATGGACAGAAATATTGTTCTTGTGATGCGGCTTATTTTATCTTTGAATGAACATGTTTACGTGGTCACCGAAGTGCAACAGATCAAAACCTGCAGGGTTTCAACTAAATTATCCCCCGTGAACCTACACAGCAACTGTGAAACTATTCTCAGCCCTTTTTCCAAAGGTTATTCACCAATCGGGCCGATGCCAGGGTAACGTGACCCAGGGCTAAATGTGATGAGGTTCCTGACTGCAAGTAGCTTAGAGTCCAGTCCTAAGGACCGTGACAAGAGCTGGATCTACAGAAACTCCGCGTTCCCTTTAAGGTGGGGATGTGCCTGGCAACTGTCACCACCTCCCCAAAACCATTCCTTCCAGGGCCCATCTCTGTGGCAAGAAAGGTTATGCCTGACTTCAACTAAATGTTATTTTCACCTTATAAAACACTGTGAATCCTCGGACAGTGCTTTCTGCTTTGCTCTCAGAGAGGATTTTCTACCTGTCTGGATATCTGTACAGGAGTTTGTTGAAAGTCTATGCTTAGGCGGCACTTTATTTCTCTTTCACTTGGATTTCCCCCCCCCGTATTTGTTTCGGCTGTTTGCACAATGTGGTGGGGAGCTGTAGAAAATTCTTTGAGGGAGGAAGTAGGGGATAAAAAAGGTCTAGAAGAAAATTAGGAGGTGTAAGACATACAAGTACAATAGACACAACGCAAAGCAGAAGATGTTAATGCCTTGTAGGAATAAATGACTGTGAAGAATCAGACCGAAGACAGATCATTTCTGGCTGAGAGACTGATAAAGGCTTGATGGACAGAGCGGTATTCCAGGTGAGATACAGAGTACAGATAAAAGTTTATCTAGAATATTCTGAAGATACTATCTGTTGTTTTTGCTTACCCAGTTTCTATTCCCCTTTCTAGTAAAAGTTCCTGAATTCTTCTGAGGAAACTAGGCTTTGTCTATTCTCAGACCGAGTGTCCACCCCCTGCATGAGGTCCCAGGTCTAAAATGACAAATCATAGATCAATGGGATTTTTACCCAACCAGAGCGAAACTAGAACCAGGAAGACTCCATGCTATGACTCCTATTGGAACTAGTGAGGGGAAAAATGGCTACATTCAATGAGTGTCGCTGAGAGGGCTGGCAAAAACTGTCTCTATAAGAGAGACCCGTGCACAAGACAGCCAGGCTGAGAGATGGAGAGAGCAAGACCCAGTCCTGACACTGCTATCAGAACCTTAGATTCCACTGTGTTTGAAGTTGCTTCTGCCCTTGAACCATTAAGATGTATGTGGTATATGTTTCCTTTTTGTGGCTTATGGCTAGCTTGATCTGGGTTTCTGTCACTTTCATCCAGAAGATTCTTGACTATAATAGGTGAGAAAAGGAGGATATCCAGGTAGAAGTAACAGAAAAAACAAAGATATAGGATAGGTGAATAACCGGTTAGGGCTAGTTTTGGAGATGGGAGGTAATTAACTTCAGTAGAGACATGGGTCTATGCAACAGGAGTAAAGGCAAAGGAAGCGAGAATGTTTACTGAAAGACCTTCGGGGTTAGACTAAGGAGGACATGGGTCAGCGGGCAGTGGGGAACCGCAGGAGATTTCTAGGCAGAAAGGAAGCAGTGCTAGTTTTGCACTCTGCAAGATAAACTGGCCGACAGTATTTAGAAGAACCTAAGAAGGGGAGAAGAGGCATAGGGACCGACCAAGAGGCTCCCTTCTGTAAATAGTCCAAAGAGAGGGAAGGATTGAGCGCAGAGGATCTCTCTGCTCTGAGCAGTACCCTAGCGCTCTGGAGTGGTTCAAGCAGCACTGCCCGGTGACGGTCACAGACTGGGGGGTGGGGGGAGAGCGGGAGCACCAGCACTGAGACAGGCATAGTTTTATTTCTATTATTACTAAGTTTTAATTTTATAACAATTATTTGGGAGGTCTGGCAGTGGAAAAAACGATAGTTTAAACATATCCATTGGAAATTCACTGACCTAAAATAACTACTAATTATCACGTTGATTTCAGAGTTTGCCCCCAGGCTTTTTTCTTTCTTTTCTTTCTTTCTTTCTTTTTTTTTTTTTAGCAATGATGATGATGACAACAAACATTTTTGCATTTATTGAGCCCTTACTATGTAACAGACACTGTTGTGTGTACTTTACACGTATTGACTCATTTAACGCTCATAACAATTTGTGAGATAGGGACTGTTGTCTTCCTTCTTTTATAGAGGGGGAAACTGAGGCATAGAGAGTGGATTCTTGTCAAAGGTTCATAGCTAGAAAGTGGCAGGTCCAGTGTGGCCACCGAGCGTACCCCTTATCCATTGAGGCATATGCCTCTTGATGCAAATGCAGGAATTTCGTTTTGAATAGTCAAACAAAACCAGATTGCTTTCTCCAGTGAGGATAAGGCCCCAGAGATATAAGGTGAGATATACGACAAATTTCCTCGCAATGATACTTTTAGAATACTGGAGGTAAGGGAGATTATAGATTCATCTCTAGTTAAGGCCCCACAGTCTGTGGTCAAAAATAAAATAATCTTAAAGGACTCCTCAAAAACACACCCCCCTTGGACGCCATTGGTACACAACAGCTTCCCTGTCTACAAACACCAGGCCCATCTTAGCTGATGGGGTCTGGTGGGGTTTGTTCACTGCTTTCTGCTCATCTAGCAAGGCTGTCTGACTATCTGTGAGCAACAGCTGGAAAAAACAGAGAGAGACAGAGCGTGAACAGGGGAGGGGCCGAGAGATGGGGAGACACAGAATCCGAAGCAGGCTCCAGGCTCTGAGCTGTCAGCAGAGAGCCCGACGCGGGGCTTGAACTCACAAACCACGAGATCATGACCTGAGCCGAAGTTGGACGCCCAACCGAGGGAGCCACCCAGGCGCCCCTCTTTAAGAAAAAATTTGTTTACTAAACAAACAATTTTTTTTTTTTTTTTTTTGTATTTCCATTGCTTACAGATCTTGTGTTGGTATTTCTGGTATGCTTACCCTTATGGATCATTTTGATAGTACATTTAAATTTTCCAGATGTTTTACCTGTCACTCTACCAAAGCAACAAAACCATGTTTAAAATGAAAATGTGACAGCGATAGTAGGTGGCAATTACTCCCCAGACTGGCTCCAAAGTAGTTCTAACAAAAAAATACATGTAATAAATAATAACACATGAATAGTGCTTGCTAGGCCAACAGCATTTAACACTACCTGGTTTGTGTAGCTTATAGATTAGTTACAAAAGGCCTCTCACCAGTTACATGCTTTAACAAGTTACTACATGCATTCTGGAAGAATAAGCAAGAATTCACTGTTTGAAGGAAACATTGTTTTTATTTTTTAAATTCAAAAAAATTGAAAAAAATTAAAATAGTAGAGGCACACACAGGGAGCGGGTGGGAGACAGGAAATTATTTGATATTAAGGTAATCATATAGAAAAAGATGTTTTAAAACTATTACATACGCCATTTCTTTTTGTAAGCCTTTTGTCAGCCAACATAAACTTGTAGAGTGCCCTCCAAATTTATGTCAAAGGAGATCTCAAATTATAACTGTTGTATTCCCAAGATACTTTTAGAAACAAATATACTGTTACCAATAAATTATTCATTCTTCAGAGGTAAAAAAAACAAAAACAAAAAAAACCCCCAAAAAACCAGAATCATGATGTCTTTTGTTTTCTGACTGAAAATGTCAAAAACTGCTATTTTTATTTTCACTGATTGCCCACTCTGTTTGCTCTTTGACTTCCCAGTCAAATGTACAGGAAATAATACACACACAAACGTGCATATACGTGCAAGTTTATGAAGAGCAACATCTAAGCCTCTCAGTGTTATTTGTGACACCTCAAGACAACCCCAGTTGCAATAATCACATTTTGTGAGAGTCCGTGAAAAATTCATTTCTTCGGCTCCAGTCACCACACGAATAGCCATTTGTTTCATGACCATTTTCGTTATTATCTGGATAGCACTTTATTTAAAACTCTGTCTATAGGGTCAGGAAATGAGCCGTTTGTCCCTAGCCAGCTCTCTATCTTCTGTCAAGACAGAAGAAAAATTACTTTCCAGGAAATCAGCTATATCTGTGTTCTGATGTCAAGTTTCACTATCATAATTTTGAATGGGCCAATTTTCTCCTTTGCGTTCTCCTTTTTGGTAATATAGCAACGTTACAGGAAGAACAATTTATTTATTTATTTTAGTTGAATCAGCTGCTGCTTCACTAAACTAGGTATGCCTCAGTGTTTTTTGCCTGGTTAGTTCCTTTCAAAGCTTGTTTATGATTCTATAAATCTCCTACTTCTCTAAACTTTTGAAACGTACTGGTTTTATAGCTAGTTAGATGATATTTTCTATTGGTTATTTGTTTCCCTGGCACCCTTTTTAACGACCAGTAAGCATTCGCTGGAGTTAAGGAATCCTCAGAAGTTTCCTTGAGAAGGAGGT
The DNA here is from genome assembly GCF_024362965.1 of Panthera pardus. Taxonomy (NCBI): domain Eukaryota; kingdom Metazoa; phylum Chordata; class Mammalia; order Carnivora; family Felidae; genus Panthera; species Panthera pardus. The sequence continues at coordinate 69,052,023 of NW_026526788.1, read as the reverse complement.
AGTTCTAGGAATTCCCACAATACGGATTCTCCAGCAGGACTGAGGGCAAGGATCGAATTGATTTCATCTGAGGATTCCCCAAGGCTTTGTTTCCAGGTGTTAAGTATTTACTGAGGAAGTGAATAAGCAGAAAGGAGAAAGGAAGGAAGGAAAGCAGGAAGGGAGAGAGAAAAGAAGGAAATAGATTTTTTTTTTTTTAACCTCATGTGATGGTAATAAAACATGAAAAAAGCATGAATGGTGGTGGCTGTCACTTACTCATTTTTACTTCCCTATCTGCTTTCAGTCCGTCTTGCAGATAACCAGGTGGGTTTATATACAGACTTTGACATTGACGGAACATCGGTCTCACCTGTCTTCACCACAGGCTAAACAAAACAAAATGACCCAAATGAGGGGCAAAGGCCATCATTCTGTATATGGAACGTTTCCGTTCCATACAGAATTGAAAGCAACCTAATTTAAAAAAATTAAAAATAATCAGCAAACTTTCCTCTAAATAAATTAATTCCTTGGTTTAGTATGTTAGTAGAATATTCTCGGTCATACACAATTCATCACATGCAAATAAATAAGCTCGTGTTATCTGGAGGTGGATGCCGACACTGCACGAGGAGCACGTTCATTCCCTTTACACACTTGTGAAGGTGACAGATGGGCGCGTGGCTTGGTATTACACCTTAACTTAAACGCAACTGCTGACGCACAACGTCGCGATGTGGTTTTGGTAACAGAATGTGATTTCTCTCTCTGAATTAAAATCTCACCAGTGCTGGAAAGGAAGTAAGTCCCTGCGAATGGGAGGGATGTAACAGAGGAAGCAAAATCAGAGTATTCTATAGGAGACTTGGGGACATAAAAGCTGGTCCCGTTTCTCTAGAGACTGTTTTTCCAGGGAATAATAAAAACAATGGAGTGAAGAAGTTGATCAAACATTTCTGCCTTTTCCCAAGACCAAAATAAACCGTATATCAGGTGGGATAAGTAATTAGGAACCAAACAAAACCACCATCTGCCTTTGGTTCCCCCGAGACTCAGTGAAGGTACAGCATTAAGAGTATCTGGATCCCTTGGCTGATACCAAGATCCTAGCTGAGTCTTGTAAAGAACACGATCGCTGCTATGCACAGGAGGGCCTCAGAGTTTCCTTGGCTCATCACAGCAAGGTGACGTCCACCTGAAGGTTTTTATTTCTATTCACTCTCTAGACAGATCCCAAAAGGAGATGAGTCAGTGATGGACTGAGTTTACCTACAAAGAGGACCCCAAGTGGGTTTCGGTGGAGTAATTTCCCTCTGTAGGCTTATGAAACAGGCGCGTTAGTATGACTGTCCTACAGAAAGCCCAGTCAAAGGTTGCAGGGCGTCTGCGCTTCACCCTCTCTAAATGACTTGCAAATTTATTCAAACACAATATGAGGAGATGCTTTATTTGCTGAAATAACTGTCTGCAGAGTCCTGCACAAAAGGGTGAGGTACATCAAGCAGAAACATGGACAGAAATACATTGGTTCAGAAACTCATAAATCCTTATTTGAATCTGCCAACCTGAAAGCCACGTAGAGCCCGCAAAAACTATTTTTCCTAAATGCTACATCTGATTAAGCCATACCATTAAATGACAGCTGAACTTTAACATTAATATGATATTATTTAAATAACCGCATGATTTTTTTTACACTAAAAATGATGAATGATTTCTGGACAGCTCAATTGACATAAACTCTTTAATGAGATTTGACAAAATGGAGACATAGGCAGAATACTCGTTACAGCTCACATCGCAGGGGCCCTCCCAGGGAAGCAATAGAGGATTTTTTTTCCTTTTTTTCATTTTTATTGTCTATAGGCACTGAACCCTTCCTCTCAATTGCCACTTCTCTGTGGATTTTGCGTTTTTCTAGGTCATTTATGTATTACTCTTAAGCAGAGGATTCAGTGGCTTATGGTGCTGAATTGGGACTGTGCCTGCAGGAAAATCAGGGGCCTGTGGAGTTAGGCCAGTGTTGGTTTGGAGTGTCCCAGGAACTTCAGGCTCAAGACCTATCAGCCTGATGGAGACCAAGCAACCCTACGACTGGGTCTTGTGCTGTCCATCACGAACACAGCAAACACACTTCTAGCGAATTCTTACGTACAGATACATGATCAGAGAAGACTTTCCTTTCTCTATATTAGTTGTCTCTATAGTGTCCATGCTAAAGGATTTCTTCTTTAAAATTCCAATTAAGCTGTTGTGGAGCGATTCTCAACCTTTCTCATTCACACTGCGAGCTACAGTTCTAAACCGAAGGCTGTGCTAGATGATAACCTTCCTTGGTAGATTCCGAACGTAAGAAAATGCCATGCTAAATACACCTACGTAAAAAATGTCTCTTTCAGAACAGTGAAAACACATTTCTCACTCCTCTCCCCCAGAAACATAGAATATAGAATATTACCCATATTCATTCACTTATTTCCGCATACTCTCCTGAATGTTTTCCATCAGTCGAAGGTTAGTCGCACACATAAAACATTAACATCTGTTCGCGCGCACATGTGAATTCATATTATTCAGATAATCTTTAAATTGTAAACATCATCTTTAAGTATATACACGATTGAAATGTTTCCCCAAACAGTGTCTCTTAAAAAAGAAATGAAAACAAGGCAACAGGGAGAGAGCAAAGCTAATACCAAGTGTGCTCATGATACTGGCAGGCCCGCATTCCTTCTAGGAGAAGGAGGCTATTGAAATAGAAAATAAAATCAGTCTGCTCCTGCCATGGGGACTTCCTCAGGCTATGAAAAAGTACTTCATGTCTAACCCTAATTTTTTCCATAGCTTGAGGTAAACCCCCTAGCTCAAACCTTCTCTCTAATCTAAGTTACTCAGTATGTGTCCCTGTCCAAACAAGAGTTAATATCAGTGCTCTGTCATTTCAAAAGGGTCTTGACACAGGGTACTAAGAGCAGAGGCTCACATGCCTGGAAAGTGCCCAGTTGCAACTAGATGAAAAACACAGTTTCAAAAAAGGGAGAGAGAGGAAGATAGGTCCCTACCTTGCTCTTACCTTCGCAACATCCCCGTCAGGACCCTGGAGCTTTTCCCCAAGTTAGCATCTGTTTCTCGAAGCTAGAAGGAGAAAAGCAGCATTAAAACAAAACAAAGTGAGACTTCATGTAGTTGGATCGTATCGAAAGTGCACTGGCAAGCAGGAGTTTTTCTCACGGATGAAAATCCAATTAATGAAAAAATACTTAAATACACTAAAATACACCTTGTTACCTACACAGTCTCTGAAAATTCTTTGATTTAGAAAATTACATGTAACAGATAATCCCAGGAGCTTTAAGCTGGATACTTGAACTGGCTATAAAAGCAAATGTCTTGCAGGCTGATAAAGTTGAATAAACATCTGGTAATTAAAATCCAATTTCGAATGTGCAAAGTCCTACAAATATAAACGGTAACGAAATGAACTAAGTGAAGATGAGACATCATTATGTTTACAGCTTTCACCCTGAAAGACTTGACATACTCCAAAATCTCCCTCATGACCTTCTCAGTAATAGAGCTAAATAAAATATCTACCTGGGGGCATTCTGGGATGGGGAAAGAAAGAGCATATTCTTTCTCCATTGCACACTCTTTTTTCTCTTCTCCTCTCACTCGACATCCCTCATCCACCCTTGCCTTTTTTATACACACTTGCATTTATGTCACTGTTACTGTCTATGCATGTGCCTTCTATGCCTTATTATTTACTGAACTTCTGAAAAAAACGGTATCACTTTTACTTACTCGTTCACGTGCTCGCTGTATCTTTTCTCTGTCGTGACTGAGGTTTTCCAACATCTCCTGGCCAATTTGCTCTATGGAAAAGGAAAGCTGGGTGACGAAAGGCAACTTTGGGTATAAGTGGGAACAACCCCCAGAAGTACCAAAATGGCGGCAGGCCCAGAGTTAATGTTCAATAACTGTACATTACATAATGGATGCATAGTTAAATTCATGTACTTGAAAAATATTTAGAAAGTATTTAATAAATTTACCTGTATATCTTAGATATGATTAGATAGGATTTACAATTCAACCTATAGAACATAACCAAAAAGGTGGTGACGATTGAGGTGATATGTCTTGCAGAAGGCCACCTTGGCATATTTGTTATCCACCGAGATGGAGAGCCCAGGTTCGGTGGTCTTCCTATCATTTTATCAACATGGAATCTAATCTTTGGTTTTGCAGGTTATAACTAATGTTGATGATTCTACTCTACCTCCCCAGCTTTATTATTGCACTGCTTTGCATAGGTAAGTGAAACTCCATTTAGAACAATCTGATTTTAATGTATTTGCCCCATGTGCACAGTCCTTGTTCTCTCAACTACTTCAGCTTATTGTCAGTGGAACTCTCTCCAGGCTTCTACTCTCTGGGAGCAAGAGCTCCTTTAGCATGTTCTCAGCCACTGTGGATACTTGAGTCACGATGAGGTGCACTTCACACATGGTTGAGGAGCTGTGTGAAGCTCAAGCTGCAGACAGAACTCCCATTTATACAGGAATAGGCAGGTTAGAACATTCGTTAAGAAGCACACTGCTGAGCTCCAACGAGGTTTTCCTCTGCCATGATCATCCCATTTGGTTGGCACTGGTTGGCTCTCCTCCTTTGACAAGACTGTAGGTATGTCCTAACCTGACAAATATGCAGCTGCCTTGAATAATTTCTTTTCCAGACTCATTCTCCATCACCTGGGAGGTACCTTAGTCTATAACAGAAGAATGACAAATCTGACTCCCTTGTAATGTTGGCAACCCACCTGACTCCAACATTCTGACAATCACATACCCATATTTCCTTTTTTTTTTCTTTTGTATTGTCTTTTCTCTTTACCCATAACCTATAACAACAGTTATCTCTGGCTTATAAATTTGTTGAGACACTCAATAAGAATCTATTACAGTGATAGCAAATAATTTAATAAAATCATTAGGAAATCACCATGGTAGTTATTTGGCTCAGCTATGTACATTAGCCAACTTTTTAGAGGGACATCCTAAAAAACTGTGGAGCAGTGGTTAGACCATATTGAGAGCTTGGGCTGGGAACTCACACTGCTCGAGCCTAATCCCCAGTGCTGACCTTGCATACATCACCTAACCTCGTTGTGCTTTAGTTCTTCATCTCTAAAATGGAAGGAAGATCATTTTATGTCATGGGGCTATGTCATGGCAAAGGTTAAATAATTCAGCTAAATTATTTAATACAGTGACTGGCCTATAATAATAAGCATTTACTGAATGATGATGATTGATATTAAAAAAACCAATGGACTGTTATGAGCTGGGCCCCCTCCAATCTTAGGTCTACCACAAACCACTTGAACTGGGTATCACAAGATAAAATATCTGTCCTACATTTCTCACAAAATTGTTGTAATAGTCAAATGAAATTAACCTAAGTAAAAATGTTTTGAAAGCCATACGATACCATACAAATGCATGTCATAGTATAATACATGGGAATCAATGCACTCAATGAAAAATCATAAAGTTCCTACTCTGTGCCAGGTGCAGATGCTGGGGACATGGGCAGTAAAGGAGATCAAGTTCTGCACTCATGAACTTTTGTGTTACGAGTGAAGATTTGGCAGCTAAAGGGCAAATACTACACTAGAGTTTGTATTTCGTGGCACACCAGAAAAAGGACTGTATATTCATTTTTTAAATGTTTATTTATTTTGAGAGAGAGAGGAGCATGTGCATGTGCACAAGCTGGGGAGGTGCAGAGAGAGAGAGAGAGAGAGAGAGAGAGAGAGAGAGAATCACAAGCAGGCTCCACGCTGTAAGCAAAAAATCCGACTTGGGGCTGGATCTCACGAACTGTGAGATCACGTCCTGAGCCAAAATCAAGAGTCGACACTTAACCAGCTGAGCCACCAAGGCACCTCTGTATATTCCTTTCATGACAGAAAATCCAAGTAATAAAAAATGCTTAAATTCAATAGCATAAATATATTTTTGATACCTATACAAACTCTGAGAATTCTTTCCAGTATAGTGTCTTCCTAGTATAGTATTTCTTCTCAGATAGATGTTAGCTTTTCATTGATTCCATTCAATTGATACTTAAAGTAAATTGGATCAGATATGTGGCTCCCGGTAGAGGCACAGTAAAAGTGGAAGATGATACCAATAATAAAGAAGGAAAAAACAATTGGAGCTAACTTTTTCCTTTTTTTGCATATGAACTACAATATTCAATTCTGTTATACTATTAAGTGTTGCATTGAAATCCTTTAATAGAATTTAGCAATTTTAACTCACTTTAACTAAAAATCTCAAATATCTATGGACACCATCAATACCTTAATCATTTTAGCAAAATACTACTTACGTAATATTTTCTCCTATCAAGATTAATGGCATTATAATATATAATTTCAAACAAATAGGAAATAGGTTATTATCATGTGTCTGTCACCAGCATAATGTTTCCAGTAAGTGTTTGTGGAAGGAAGCGATGAGCAACTGAAAAAAAGTACATGGAAGGAGTATATAAAGTGCATGAAAGGTTTGCGATATATTCTTGCTCTCAAAGCTTCTCAAGTGTGGCATCGGAGAAGTCAACATTGGAATGAATGTAGGTAACAGATCCACAATTCTATCAGGTTTGCTAGGGGAAAAATTATTCTGAATGGATCCACAGTCCGCTACTGAAGGAATCAACAAAACAAGGTAAAGAGCTCAGGCCTTATTCACGAGTTGTTAAATCACTCCCTCAACTCTCCTTGTCTCCTGGGAAATATCTCAGCATCCGAAGTCTTAACCCATCTGGCAAGAGAAGAGACACTGGCAAGACTGCACACATCTTGGTCTTAATACACAGGTACCGTCCATTTGTTGGAAACAGAATTCTGTTTTTCATTTCTTACTTGCTACCTTCAATTTTATTTATTTTATGTTTATTTACATATTTTGACAGAAACAGTGACAGTGTGAGTGGGGGAGGGGCAGAAAGGGAGACAGAATCTCAAGCAGGCTCTGCACTGTTAGCATGGAGCCTGACTCAGGGCTCGAACTCATGAAACCATGAGATTATGACCTGAGCCGAAACCAAGAGTCAGATGCTTAACCAACTAAACCACCCAGGCGCCCCACTACCTTCAATTTTAATGCCCCAATAAAGAAAAGTCCAGGCCAGGCACATTAGAAATGCCCACACTTATAGAATGAAAGGAAAAATTCAAGCAAAGTGATGTACGGTTTCTTCATTATGTGTTCTCCTACCCCAATCAAAGCAAGACAAAGATGGAAAGGATTATTCTTATTTTTAAAAATTTTTAAATTTAAAAATTTTGAAGTTTATTTATTTTTGAGAGAGAGAGGGAGAGGGAGAGTGAGCATGAGCAAAGGAGGGGCAGAGAGAGAGAGAGAGAGAGAGAGACAGAGAGAGAGGGAGAGAGGGGGAGAGAGAGAGAGAGAGAGAGAGAGAGAGAATCCCAAGCAGGATCCATGCTGTCAGCGCAGAGCCCGACATGGGGCTCGACCTTGTGAACATGACCTGAGCTGAAGTCAAGAGTCTGACACTAAACTGACTGAGCCACCCAGGCACCTTGGGAAAGGATTATTTTTAAAGTAATTTTTTAAACTATCTTGGTTGGAATAGTATTAGACATTTAGGGATTATTTTCTTAAAAAATTAGTAACACTGTTAGGTTTACTTTTCTTGAAAAATTTGAAGATACAAGCATTCACCAAAACTCTAATAAAGAAAGGGCACAAGCTTATAGGCCTAAACAAGTGCAGATCTGATATTCCCAGTCTATGGTTTTCAGTCCTTGAAACTTTCATAGTGCCTTTAGAATGGGAATAGCCACGCTGCCTCTACTGAGATAACTTGAGAAATCATAAATTTTATAAATACTGCACCTGTTGACTGTGAGGATGTTCTTGAGAGTAAGAAAAAATGGGAAGCATAAAGAAAAATAAAAACTGATGCCACATGCTGGAATTCTAACATGTCAATATGAGCATGACAAATGAATTCCTGGAAAGAAAAGTGCCTTTCCTCCTCTTCTATCCTGTCCACAGGGGTCCTGGGAATTATCCTGGGAGTGTGGCATTCAAACTTACAAAGTGAGTTTTTGTTTTCAGAATTATCCAGAATGAATCATGTCTTTGGTCTATGGCCCCTTTTATTGGATTACAAACTGCAAAATGTGTTCTGGCTAACACTTCCTCTGTTTTTCAGTATATTTGGGGTGGGGTTGGGAGATATACACCGGGCATTCTACACTTTCCTGCCTCATGAGGGAAGAGGCAGGCAGGAAACTACAAATCTAGCAAGATACTTCCTGAAGGCCTGGTCTGGCATCACAAAAGATAAGACTTAGTTTGAGGAACCCATACCATGAAAAGCATCATTACTCTTCATTCCAAATAATAATGCCACCTGAACTATCATAAGACTGGCAATGGACAAACTTTAAAAAATAATTATTGGACTTGTATTTTGGAGATGGGCTGATTAAAATATTCTTATATGAAGGCAGAATTGACTCACATCATGGTATGGTATAAACATGACTGAAAGGGAAGGAGCTGCAGATGTAATTCATCAGAAAATGTTCCACTGATAAATTCAAAATACTAAAAAAAATTTTAGTCATTATGCTACAAGCAGTACACTCGCCAGAAAAAAAAAATGATCATTTTTCATCACACTTACATTTAACTCTCTTGTGGCAAACTTTATTAAGGATGTTGTTTCCAGCAAATTACTTTAAAAAGTGAAGACATCCAGTTGAGCTTACTTTAAAGAACTAAGTTTAAAGAACCTTATTTAAAGAACTAAGATAAGGTAAGGTTATTTTCTGGTACTCAAAACTTCATTAGCAATTTCAGTAACAGGTAGAAGGCATTCATAATTATCCAGCTATTGTGAGCATATGGGGACTTCACTAAAATGCAGGACTGCATAGAAATACTGTAAAAGAACTATTTTCTGGAGCACGTGTTTTCATATGCACACTGCAGAGCACCAACCAGACAATTGAAAAACACAAAGTAATGTTTCCCAATAAGTTGGAGTACTGAAATTTGGACCTGACTTTGGAAATTCTGGCCACCGAGTCTGATGAGAGCAAAAACTTACTGCTTTGGGAGAGCAAAGGAAGTCACACATAGTTTCCCAGGAGGGAGTAGCTCATGGGGTGGTTACTGACTCTGGTATCATGCCCTGAGTGTGTAGGTTATCCTTGGTATTGATGTCACTCAGATAGGTATAGTCTTTTAAATTCCTGACACCTGAAAAGGTAAGGAATCTTACCTTACCTTACATGATCTTTCATTATTTGACAATTCAAGACGTGTGAGGAACTTCTGCCTCCAGTTAGGATGTAGAAAGATGTAAATGACTCTCACAGAAACAAGAAAAGTCAGACAAAATAATCACCATTGTTGAATGGGCAAGCCCAATGTATGCAAGGAAGCTTTGATAGAGTCTAGAGAGAAACAAGCATCTCATATGTAAGTAAAGAGCAATGGCAATGTTCATACCTATGGTGAGTGCCTGATTTAAGTACAGGACTGCCAGGGAGAGACTGTTCAGGAATGAAGAGAAATCATTCCAAAATTATATGAAAATGTCGGTGTGTGAGACAGCATGAAACCTAGATGAGCTGTAGACACAAAAACCAAATTGCTTGGTCTGGTAATTCTCCAATCTCCAAATTTGCCAAGGAAGGGGCATTACAGGAGGGACTGATTAGTAAAAAGAAACATCACATATTCCCACGTATTCTTGTGGTGCTTGTATTCTGAGACACCGTCAGAGTTAAGCCCAAATGTGAACCAAAAATATGGGAAACTGCAGACCAACTTACTCCCAGATCAAATACTGATAATATTAAACAACAACAACAACGACAAAGAGCTTAGACACAGGTTGGGGATGTACTAACCTCAGATGAGTACAATCTAATTAGAGATTCAGCTCAGCATCAACTCAATTTTAGAAAGAATCTGATCAATCCACTGATCAAATATAAGATAAAATGCTTTCAGAGAAAAATGAATTCATGATGTTTGTATTTCATACTCTACTGTACTTTTTTATACTATGTCTAGAATACTACACACATTCCAAAGCATGAAAAAATAAATAAATAAAAAGGGTGGAAAAGAGAATAATAAAGTGAAAATACAGCCTATGGAAGTAGACCAACAGATGGCTTAGTTATTAGAGTTAGCAGATAAAGATTTTAAAACAAGTATCATAATAGTGTTCAAAACTATATTGGAAAATATAAGCATAATAGGTGAACAGATGGGTTTTTTCAGGAAAGAAGTGGAAACTCTAAAAAGGAACAAAATGGGGCGCTTGGGTGGCTCAGTCGGTTAAGCGTCTGACTTCGGCTCAGGTCATGATCTCACAGTTTGTGGGTTCGAGCCCCAAGTCCAGCTCTGTGCTGACAGCTCAGGGCCTGGAGCCTGCTTCAGATTCTGTGTCTCCCTCTATTCTCAGCCCCTCTCTCACTTGTGCTCCCTCCCTCTCTTTCTCAAAAATAAATAAGCGTTAAAAAAATTTTTTTTAAGGGAACAAAATGAAATTCGAGAATAAAAAGATATAGCATCTGAAGCCAATTCACTGGATGGACCAGAATATCGTTCACTATACAAGAAAAGAGTCATTGAACTTGAAGACAGGTTAATAGAACTTATCCAGAGCATCAACAATTTGTGTGCTAATAACAGGTCGTCTTCTATACATACAATCAGACTCCCAGAAAAAGAGATTCCCCTCTGGGGAACAACAGGATGCAAGCATTATTTGAAGAAATAACAGTCAAAACTTTTCAAACTTTATTATAAAAAAAGTCAATCCACAGATCAAAGTAGTTCAACAAGCTCTGAGCAAGATAAATACAAAGAAAACCATACCTAGTCACATCATAGTCAAATTTCTCAAAACTCAAGATAAATAAAAAAATCTGAAAAGCAGCCAAAGGAAAGAACAAGATGACACGTGGGAGGGCAGTGGGAAGAATGAGGGCTGGATTTTCATCAGAAAACGATGCAAGAAGATAATGGAGCAGCTTCCCAAGTGCGTGGGGGAAAAAAGCCATCCTACTCTTCTGCACTAGTGAGAATGTCCCTTAAAAGTAAGGTTCAATAAAATTAAGTTCAGATCATTTAAAACTGAGAGAATCATCCAGAAGCACTGAGCTACAAGAAATGTGAAGGGAAATTCTTCAGGCTGAAGGGAAATGACAGTGGATGGAAATTTGGATCTACAGAATTCAGATCCAAATAAAGTAAAAATAATAACAACATATGTAGAATTAAATATTGAAAACCAGAGCACAAAGGATGGAGAGTAGGTAAACAGAAGTATACCGCTGAATGGTTTTTAAGTTATATGTGAAGTGGCGTATTTATTCAAGGTAGACTGATAATGGTAATCCCCAAGCTTCTCTGTCCAGTATAGTACCCACGAGCCACATGGAGCTACTTAAATACTAAAATTAAATAAAATTTAGGGGCCCCTGGGTGGCTCAGTCAGTTAAGCGTCCGACTTCGGCTCAGGTCATGACCTCTCAGTTCACAAGTTCGAGCCCCACATCGGGCTCTGTGTTGACAGCTCAGAGCCTGGAGCCTGCTTCAGATTCTGTGTCTCCCCCTCTCTCTACCCCGCTCCCACTTGTGCTCTGTCTGTCTCTCTCTCTCTCTCTCTCTCTCTCTCTCAAAAATAAATAAAAAACATTAAAATTTTTTTAATTTTAAAAAATGAAATAAATTTAAAATTCAGTTCTTCTGTAGCACTTGTCACATTTCAAGTGCTCAGTAACCACATGTGACTAACGGCTGTTATATTGGAGAATATGGAAATACCATCCCTGGAAGGGTGTTCAAATTCCCCTTGCCTTTAAGACCCACTTAAAAGAAAATAAAGAAGAATCCATTTGAACTTTAATTTAGGTAAAACACTTCCCTTCTCTGGGCCTCAGTTTCCTTAAACGTAAAATGACAGTCTTAACCTAGTTCATTTGCAATGCCCCTTCTGGCTCTAAAATATTAGAACTCAGTAACTCTATAAAACCTTAATGCCTCCTTTTCTCTCTAGAGCATGTAAACCAACTGAAGCACAAGGGCCAAATCAGGCCCACAGATATATTCCCATCCCCTGAACACCCCCGCTCTGGCAGTGTTAAAAAAACACACAAAACGAGAAACAGCCAAACCTAAATGCTTTTAAGCAAGGCATATACTCTCCAGATTGACCGAGTCTATAACACTGGACTGCTTCATACAGTAGCCTGCTGGGCCTCTGGGGACTTTTGAATTTACTATGTAATATAAAATATTTACAAGCACTTGGATGATGACATTATTACAGAAAATTATACATTCATATAAACCAAAGATAAACTTAGGCACTCTTAGTAGAAATACAGCAAAGGAGTGTGCATGGCCCAGGTTTCTTTTTCAGCAATTACGATTTAATATTGCCTCCTTAGTGGGGGAGTATAGATTCTATTTTGCTTGAAGATGACCAAATCTAGGGTCGCCTGGGTGGCTTAGTTGGTTAAGTATCCGACTTTGGCTCATGTCATGATCTCACGGTTCATGAGTTCCAACCCCGTCTTGGGGCCTCTGCTGACAGTGTGGAGCCTGAAGCCTACTTTGGATTCTGTGTGTGTGTGTGTGTGTGTGTGTGTGTGTGTGTGTGTCTGCCCCTCCCCCCTCACGTGCTCGCCGTCTCTCTCTCTCTCAAAAATAAACATTAAAAAAAATTTAAAAATGTGATCAAATCTATCATTAAGCAATTAAAAAATCATCAGTGCTACTTTCATCGAAGTCATAGTAGCGGAACCTCCCCTTAGTTACCTGGTTTGCTGCAGATAATTAACAAACACTATTCCCAGAGCCCTCAGACATCAGTCAATGAAGGTGTGCCACCAATAATGATGCTCTGGAATGAGCAGGTACTATGTAAACTGAACTTGTTAAACAAAAGGAGCCATGTTAATTACAACTCCATTCAAAAAAGAGAATGAATCTGTTCTGTTCTATGAAACAAGGCCAGAGCAGCAGGAAGGACATCCCTTTTTCACAATTCAATAAAGAATGTAAAAGCCAGGAGATGAAGCAGCAGAAAACCTGAATGGGCAAAATTGTCAAAGCACATTCCAAAGGCTCACTTGTGGAATTTGCCAAACATGTATTTACTTAGCAGACAAGAGAGACCTGTTCAACATCATCCAGATCTCCAGGTGGAATGAATTACTCACTCTAAAAAACAAAAAACAAAACAACACCCAAAAAGTAGAGTAAACTATGACAAGTGACTAGAAAGTAAGTAGAAAGCCTCTTTAGAAATCATTACGGGCAGAGTTAATCACTATCTATACCCTTTGTGAACTATATACACGTCTATCGTTGAATGTATAACATTCTAATTATCTGCTTATTCAGAAGTCACTATTGGGTACACTAAAGAAGTTGTTCAGCCAGCAAACAAACATGTTTTGCTTTTAGGAATCACTGCGTAAGCACTTCTGAACTGGTTAGCAACAAAACATTTTTTTTTTAAACAGGAGATTTCATATAAAAAGCTGGCCTTCTCATTTCTTTTGAAATTTGGAATCTGTGGCAACACTGAGTCCCCATTCCCACAGGGTAAACAGGCTGGAATTGAGATACGGCTGTCTCCTGGAGAAGAGCCAGGTACTATGGAGTTTGCTACGTCCCCATCTGACCTACTTCACTCAGTTATGTGCCTCCTTTGCTGCTATAGAATCTGAGTTTGTGACTCCTCGCTTCTATGTTCTTCTTTCCCCATTACCTTATAAACTCCTTTAAAGATGAGGTTGTTTCTTATTCCTCTTAGTCTAAAGCAGGTGTTCAGAAAATGTTTGTTCATGGGAGCTGCTGAGCTGGAAAATACAGTCACCTTCTATAAATCTACAGCAACAGAAATACAGATTTTTAGAAAAAACATGAGTCTTGTAAGTAATTGCACAGATGAGAAAAGGAGGGATTCAGGGTGGGGATCAGCCGTCATGCTGCTAATTATCAACAGAGCTACAACTGTGACCCAAGCCTCCTGAGTCCTATGTCACTGATCTTTGTGGCAAAATGAATTTGTTTGTTTATTTAAAGTGTCCAGTTCAAAATGCATTACGATGTGGGTGATAAGGAACTCTAATACTTTAGTACACTTTTAAAATGTCAGTGCCCCTGGGTGATCTATAGAATTGTTGAATAATTATATTGTACACCTGAAACTAATATAACACTCTATGTTAACTATCCTGGAATTAAAAAAAAAAAACAAGCAAAAAATAAAATAAAATGTCAGTGCCCAAGAAAGGCCTTTCCAATAATTTGGGCAAGAGTGGGACAGAATACAGTCTGCATACTTCTCAAATATTCCCCTGAAAGAACCACAGCACTCTACAGAGAAATATGCTGTGATTTCATGGTCTTGATTGAAATACTTTCTGTTCTTTACAAATTATACAAACAGCAAAAGAAGTATTATAATTACCCAAATCTTTTAGCTTTAGTAGATTGTTGTATATTCAGTATATTTTTGTTCTTTTAAAACATAAGGGGCCAATTCTCATACAGAATCATAAACTGTCTATCCCACTGACCCCTTTCTCCCTTCCCCATTCACATTGGCAAGTGAATTTGTTATTCTTAACAAATGAATCCGGGAGGTGGAAAATTTAATACATTTAGATTGTTCATTCTTGCTCTGAAAAGCAGGAAATTGGGAGATGACATTCCAACCTCCCCCCCTCACACACCTACACCCTCACAAGTGTACATTCATGGAAGAAAACATATTTACTTGGCTTCAGACCTATGTTCAGAGCACAAGAGGAGAACACTTCACTCACTGTTCTAGAACGGAATCAGAGGCAGATAAAATCACTGAAGCTCAATAGTCATATGTGGATAAAAGATGATACTAAAGTTTTTGGCCTTGCCATTCCTTTTCTTGATATATTTTTTTCTGGACTTAATTCCATTCTTAATACGAACTGAAGCTAGAAGGGGGAAATGGCCTAAAGGATGGAATCACTTCCCTCCTTTTGATTTGGATACGTCAATATGTAAACATATGATTAATAGACACACATAGCTTGGGATCCTCAAGATTAAATACTACAAATTATTTAAATCACATCAATTTGAAATAAGAACTGGCTTCTCTCACTTCCCTTAATGTTTCCAAGGTTCATTCATGTTGTAGCAGGTATCACTTCTTTTTACGGTTGAATAATATTCCATTGTACAGATAAACCACATTTTGTTAATCCATTCATCAGTCTGGATATTTTGGTTGTTTCTACCTTTGTGCTATTGTGAATAGTGCTGCTATGAACACGCATGTACAAGATTTTCTAGGCATAGCTGTTCTGGGTATATGCCTAGGAGAGGAATTGTTGGACTATATGGTAATTCTGAGCTTGACCTTTTGAGAAACCACAAAACTGTTTTCTTTTTTTTTTTTTTTTTTTTTTTTTTAACGTTTTTTTTTTTATTTATTTTTGAGACAGAGAGAGACAGAGCATGAACGGGGGAGGGGCAGAGAGAGAGGGAGACACAGAATCGGAAGCAGGCTCCAGGCTCCGAGCCATCAGCCCAGAGCCCGACGTGGGGCTCGAACTCACGGACCGCGAGATCATGACCTGAGCTGAAGTCGGCCACTCAACCGACTGAGCCACCCAGGCGCCCCCACAAAACTGTTTTCCATGGTGCCTGTACCAATTCGCATTCACCCCAGCAATGCATGAGGGCCTCAATTTCTCCTTGGCCACACTTACTATTCTCCATTTTTAAAACTTATAGCCTCCCTAGTAGGTGTGAAGTAGCATCTCATTGTGGTTTTGAAGGTACTTCCCTAATGACTAATGATGTTGAGCATCTTTTCATGTGGCTATTGGCCATTTGTGGATCTTTCTTTGATAAATGTCTACTCAGGTCCTTTGTCCATTTTTAACTTGGCTTGTCTTTTTGTTGTGGAAGCTGTCAGAGTGTTTTGTATATTCTGGATACTAGACCCCTCTCAGATATGTGATGTGTAAATATATTTTCTTATTGTGTAGGTTGTCGTTTCACTCTCTTGATAGTATCTTTTGATGTTCAAAAGTTTTAAACTTGAGTGAAGTGCAATTTATCTGTTTGTCGTTGTTGTCATTGCTCGTGCTTTTGGTCCTATCTAAGAATCCATTGCCAAATCCAGGCCCCAAAGATTTATCCGTACGTTTTCTTCTAAGAGTTTCATAGCTCTGGTTCTCCCACTTAGGTCTTTGATCCATTTTGATTTAATTTTTGTTCCTGGTATGAGGGAGGAGGCTGCGGAACTATTTTTGATTCACACTACAATTCAGCATTCATCTGGAAAACGTTACCTTCTTCTTATATATCTCAAATATTTTTATCAAATCGAACTTATACCCTAACTCAGTGTTATATTTTATACAATACTTTTTCATATGTTGACCCTTCTGAGCATGCTGAAAGCAGACACAGGTTAAAACAGGAGGAGGGAGCATGGATATATTGGCTAAATGGAAAAAGCAAGTTACTGAACCTGAAGTAGCACAGGACAGTGGGTACAGGCAGTGATTAGGCCTTGAACGTGAATGCTGCCGAATTTTAGTATTAAGAAACACAAAATATTGACCTAAAATCCTCGATCAACCTTCAAGAAATATCAGGCAGGAAATCCTGGTGGAAGTTTACGGGGAAAGACTGAGAAAGTGAGAAGACTGATATTAAAAGTTGGCTGAGAAATTAAAGAAACGATTCAAGTTTGGAAATAAAATTTCAGAGGGGTGAAATTAGTCTCTTTAATTTTCGACAAAATGTCGTTTCTGCTACCCACATGTCTAGTGTGAGAGCCAAGTCTACAGACATACACCATACGGGCTGCCACTCTGATACCAAACACTTGGAAGATACTATTAATCAATCACATTGCCCCTGAATATGCCTTGTAACTACCCCTCTCTTCGCAACGCTCCAGGCAATCAGCTCCAATTGATTAGAGTGGGCACAGGGGATAAGACCTATCTGCTATCCTGGATCTATATAGCATTGGGGTCTTTCTTCAATTGACAACAGAGAATGCCCACTTTTCAGCTTTCAGCTAGTGCTCTCTTTCTTGAATTTTCTGCCATTTCTTTCTTTCAAAAGCCTGAGGGTGATGACTGAAATGCAGAGGGGATAGTCAATGACAATCTAGTAGCGTGCTTCTTTGTTTCTGGACTAGACCTATTTATGGAACTTTTAATAAACAGAGTTGTGTAGGCCTCATTCTAGGCTGATTAAATTAGAATCCCTGGAAATGGGGTCCAGATATGCATATTCCTAAAAATTTCTGGGAGTCGTGTGAAACTCTTTGTCAAGGACTTCTAGCCTTTATTCCTCAACATTCTCTAGTACTACATATCTGGCTCCGATATAAATCTTTACCATTTCAACTCTGGGTCTTTGGTGCTCATAAGATTTATTTAAGAAATTATGAAAAAGGAATATTTCTATACTGGTTTAATCAAGCTGATTTCAAGTATAGGATTCATCACATTTCTTTGTCTTAAAAACCACCCCCACACTTCCTTCCCTTTCTGATTAAAACAAATTTTTTTTTTTTTTTTTTTTGACGGTACAGGAAATAACTAATTTTGTACTATGGAACAATATAAGCTATGTAATCCAACATATTTTCTTCTTTGGTCTGAATCCTAAGAAGCTCTGGGTGAGTTGAATCCTTAATTGTAGGGCATTTCTCTAGAATTTCTTCATGGGGCAAACCTCTCCTCCACCCTCTGCCCCCACCTAAATCGTCCCTTTAATTCTTGGCTTCTGTCTTCTGTCCTCAGTTAATTTTTTCTGCTCTTGATATACTTGTCTGATCTTTTATTGTAAGACATTTCTTTTTGTGAACGTAGATGGGGCATAGGTCAATCAATGAAAGTAGTCATGTTGTTAAAACAAATTCCGGGGTCCTGCACCCACAGTTTCTGATTCAGTAGGTTTGAGGTGGGGCCCAACAAGTTGCCTTTCCAACAAATCCTCAGATGATGCTGATGCTGCTGGTCCCCTGAGACTATGTTGTGAGAGCAACTATTCTAGAGTAGAACTCTGCGAGGGCCCTTCAGCCAGTTGAGCCCATGGCCTGTTTTTGTAAATAAAGTTTAATTGGAACACACACAAACACACAGAAGTAATCCAGAGCAATCTACAGAGGACTCTATAATCTAAGGGGGGGAATTTAGACTATATCATAAAGAAGACAAAAAGACAGAGCCGTTTCATTCCTGAATAACTCCAAGCAGAAGGGCCTTGAATTTTAGACATTGACATTTAGAGTGGTAGAAATTAATGAAACTCAAGGTAATCAGTGAGCAAAAAAAAGGATGGGTGATTTTATGGAATATTATAGCAGAGTTTTAAGGTGATATGACCTCAGTATTAGTTCTCAACTTGAGATGTATAGCTGATAAAGATCCAAACTGAGCTTAAATTATTGTCTTCCTATATATATATATATATATATATATATATATATATATATATATATAAAGATATATGAGAGAGCTAAAGATTTCTTAATATTTATGCTATCCTTCTGACATTAAAGAAAAGGCTAAATAAATATGGATTTTGATAATCTAGCTCATCAGATGGTAACTGCTGGTCAATGTCAGGTGAAGAACAGTAGAGAATCATTCAATTTTGTAAACTGAAATATCAGTTTGACCTTAGAAGGACAGTATGTTCAGAAACACGCACTTAGAGACTTCTTTTAGTGAAACTCCTAAAAAAGATACTTTACTATTGTTTGCCTTTCTTAGCAAGCGCTATGGCATTGGGAGTTTCTAAAATGTAGAATAAAACAAAGCCACTGTTGGTTCTAACTACAACAGAGAATTTATGAGGCTTCATTGGCAAGGCTGTATATTGAACTTATTAGCATAATTCTAAGTAGAATTTTTAATGATATCTCAATAGGCTCTGTTAGGGAACCACTAAAATTGAGTGCTTTACCAAACTTCAGTGTAAGAGTATTAACAAGTTGAGATAGGACTTTTCTGAGGGAAAAAAGGCACGCAGGCTTGAACGCTTGGTGATGGAAAATGACTTCATTCATTCAATATATACCCAACAAAAGTTTATTGCTTACAGGCTGTGTGTAAAATACTGCAATGAATGTTTCCCTCCAGGGAGAGTTTTTTATTTTGGGCCACTGTTTATTGACTGCTTCACTGAATGCCAGACACTGTGCTAAGCACCTGACAGATACTGCATTAAATCTTCACAAACAGCAGATGAAACAGATTATTATTAACCCCTTCTAAAGACAAGGAATCTGAGGCTCAGGGAGGTTAAGTCATTTGCCATGGCTGGCCAGTATTCAAAACCCATCCCGGCATCACTTGGTAAGAATTAACCCTTTTGAAACTAGACTTAGAAAAAACAAAAGAAAATAAAACCAAAAAAAGAAACCACCCATGTCTGATTGATCCTCAAGTGGATGGTTGTGGCCAGTGGCACACATACGCTTTCACCACCCCATAAAAGGCCAACATCACAGGAATCCTGGCCGAAGCAATATGGAGCAACACTTTGGACAAACACAGAACAAAAAAGGAAGCTAGACATTTTATGACTTCCTGAATGCCATAAATCAATTACGAGGATGAGAATATAAGGAAAAATAAAAATACATATATTAAAAATGACTCCTGGCCAAATGAAAGAAAAGCAAGATGGGTTTTCTAAGGCCCAAGAACCACACAGATTACGGTCAACTTCCCAGCTGGCTTCTTTTTCCAACTCTTTCTTTTACCCTCAATTTCAGAGTTTCCAGTCCCTCTCCAGCACTGTGTGCATTTTGTTCTTTCTGAGACATGCAGTGACTGCACGCTCACTGAGGCAATATTGGCTACCCACGTAAAGGCCATTCGTTTCTGAGGACTGAATTATCTCTCTGGTCTGTTTTCACCACCTATTTGCACTTGGGAATATCTTCATGGCGTTATTCATGAAGGTGGTAGGCTTTGATTTCGGGGGGGGGGGACGTCATCTACACTGAAGTGCAGACATTGTTCTAAGTGAGCACCAGCTCAACCACACTCCTGAGCCCCTTACATATCAGCTCTGATTCACAGAGTTGGTGGGATTTTTTTCCACCTGAAGCAAAGAAACATCCATCACTACAGAATTCTCAAAATTCTACTACACCCCACTGTAAACATCCAGCTAGGAGTCATGGCAATTTCTAAATGGTCAGAAATCAGGGTTCTAAGGAGGTTTCAGGAAATATACCAAGTAATAGTCCTGTTGCTAAAAACCTCCCTTTGATGAAGCAGGAATGGAAAAAGTGGACCTTCCCAACTCTTTTTCAACCTTTTCTTTCTTGAAGAAACCATTCTTGGAAATGGGAAGTCCAAAGTCCATTTATTTTTTTCCGTGGTATAAGTCTGCTATCAAACAATTATTATTACTACTACTATTATTATTTTAATATGGACATCTATTTCATCAAAAAGAAACAGATTATTAACTATAAGAGCGGTTACTCCATTAAGAGGATGCCAATATCTTTTCTACCCAATTTATACATTGAGATACTACAAATTATTTT
The DNA here is from genome assembly GCF_024362965.1 of Panthera pardus. Lineage (NCBI taxonomy): Eukaryota > Metazoa > Chordata > Mammalia > Carnivora > Felidae > Panthera > Panthera pardus. Next base: position 69,031,368 of record NW_026526788.1, on the reverse strand, counting down.
GCATGATTATTATCTCATCCGAAAGTCATCTAATGGGCCACTTAAGCACCAAGGAATTCTGAAGTCAGGGCTGCTCCCCTGTGTCGACCTTCTAGAGCTACGGAGGACATCATCCTAAATATAGCGGAGCACAACAGACGACTGGCCTTGAATGTTGCTTCGGTCACAGAGCAGCGCTTAAAAAATGATGTTTAATATAAAGAGAAGAAACATGGGTTAGAAAGTCAAGCTTAGCGGAAACACAAGAAAATATCTTCTATGTATTTAATGTAAGCCAAACTTCAGGAAATAGTAAGGGCTATTTTTAGTTTTGGAAATCTTCACTGGGAGGACATATTTAATGTGAAGGCTTTTTCTTTTGTAGCCATATTTGAATTTACAGAGACAATACTTGAAGAGGATTATAAGAACACATCTAAAACCTCTTCTAGCAGAGAGTGTTATATATATATATCTGTATCCCCCCACCGTGTGCAGCATGTTGCAGAGCCCATAATAGGCACTAAGTAAATAGTATACATGATGCCATGTAATAAGCCACACTTCAAATTACTGGTAGCAATCCAGTTTTGGGGACCAATACACCTTGAGAACCCAGATGATGCCAAAACATAATGAAATTTCTTTTTTTTTCCCCCCACACAAACAGAAAGCTCATGAAGCTGGTGAACAGCTCAGTAACCTAAAAAATGGCTGTGCAGAGCACTCTTTGAATACGAATTAGCAGTGGGGAATGGCAGCATATTTATGAGGTCTCTTGCCGGGTCCTTTCCTCCTGTGAATGCTGTATAATTCATTGCGCGCGCCCTGACCCCAGTGCGCTCCTGTTCTGACAAATCATACTTGATTAAGACAAATCTTTATTAGTTAGCTAGTCAACTTCCCCATTTATCACTGGCAAATCCCATTCTCCTCTTCAAGTGCAAGAAAAGTGACGGAAGCCCTAACACACACACACACACACACACACACACACACACACACACACACACCCAAACACCTAAATACAAATAAAATTATTTGTTATACAGCAAGGAAAACCAGAAGTCTCAAAGTCTTAGCAGATGATTAAACAAACTATTTAATAGGTATATATTATACCCACTGACAAACTCAAACCCAGTACACATTTCACTCAGGCTGAGAGATTGTTAATTAGGGATTTTTATCTTCTACTAACTCTCGTTTGAAAGCAAATGCCATATTTAAAAAATGTATTACAAAGTTAGAGGCTCAGAAACCTGAAGAAAAAAAAAAAAAGGAAAAGGAAAAAAAGGACTGCTGAGTAGAGAGAATGTTTAGGCTCCCACCAAAAGAATAACAACAACAAATCTTTGAAAAACGGAGACAGAATAAGGCAGAATGAATTCAAAATTATTCTTGATTCTTCAGTACCATAGGAAAATGCATCTCTGTTTGAACTGTCTGCAATGTTTTTCATGAACTTCAATGTTGGTTTACCCTAAAGAGGATTTAAGGTGTTTACAGTGGATGATACTCATTTTAGAGCCTGGTGCGTTGAGTCTGGTGCCAGAACTGTTCTCAGAAACCTGACGATGAAGCCATCAGTTACAAAGAAGCATGCCATGTCCTAGCACTGCCACTGAATATAATAAATAGCACCTTCTGACAAGTTTCAAAAATTCTCTAGTTTCACAGAGGTAGGAGTTGGCATAAACCATTAACTTTCTTCCCTTAGTGAGAGCAAGATGGAATGAGGATGAATATGGTTTGAGCTGATACTCATTTCTCATATTTTTCCTCTTAAACCCTGATTCTGATGAAGGTGGAGAATCTTTTCACTTTTTCCTACGAAGCTACAAGTCCATCCAGGTATGTAATTCCCACAGAGGTGAGCTCATTGTTCCCTTTAAAAACAATGTAGAGACAATGTGTAATATAGGAATTATGTTACAAGTTTCTACATGAGATCTTAAACATTCTGCGTTAATGATGAATGAATCTATATGTAGCTTACGAGGAAAACCCATTTTTAGTCTCGACAGCCTTAATGAAATGCCAGTTAACATTGTATAGTACACATATCATACTTTACCTTATCGATGCCCTTAAGTGTTAAATGGAAAGTAACATCCAAAAGCATTTTGTATGTTAGGACTGCCATATATTTGCCAAAATCTCCCACTTAGACATTTAGAAAATGTGGATACATCTTGAAAAATGAGGTCAGAGCTTGGTATGACAGACTTCAAAAGAACACCTAGTACAGTGGGAAATAGTGTGTTGATGATTTTATAAGCAGACGGGCTCTGATTGTATCTATGGATTCAGAAGGGTTCACACCTCGACATTCCCTCCCCACTCTACAGGTCTTTCATCACAATCTCAAAGCACTGAAAAATATTCTGAAAGTGAAAATTGCCATGGTCACATTGGAGAAGCATGATTTCATTTGGGAGTGGGCTGGAGAGTTAGGTAAGTAGTTTACAATATGCCTGTGCAGGTAAAGGAAAAGTCTGCATCACTTTCATTTGTCCGTGGGTTCGCTGTCCATTTTTGCTTAGAAATCTTAAGTAATTTGCCCATGGAGACAAATTTGACATCAGAGGTAGGAGGAGAACGTGCTTTGGTGCCAAATTCTTGAGAGCCAATTATTGTGGCAGGCACAGTGAAGATGTAAAGAAGAATAAAGCATGCCCCCAACAGGTAGCAGCTCACGCTTCTGTGGGGTGGAACATGACTCACCACCACTAGAGCTAAGGGTAAGACATCGTACAAGTGCTAAACAGAGGAATGTGCCAGATGTGTTCGATCAGTTAATTCGTTCATCGTCTTTGCAGGTCTCCAAGAAGCCACATTTCATGACTTCCACTCTAGGCCTCTCTCAAACCCCCATCATCATCTGCCTCACAACCATGTGAATATCTTTGGACATAATTTAAAAACTGACTGTCTACTGACAACCTAACTGTAACTGATACTCTACTGTGCAACTCATATTTCTTTCCAGATCTTAGATGACAAAGGTCAGGAGCTGTGATGACAACGATTCCTATCTATACGTATTTTTCACTGTAGCTTCAGATTCAGAATGGATGTAATACCAGAAACTAACTGCAAACAATAAACATTGAAAACAATGGTTTGGGCAGTTGGTTGATTTACAAGAAAGGGTTTATTTCTAGCAGTATTTGCAGGCAAAGATGTTGAAAGTCATCTGGTCTGGCTACTCCTACTTACAGACACATATCTATCACCCAGTGGCACATAAATAAGAGTGAATGATGAAAAGATAGTATTTTCTCCCACCAAGAAGCAATATATTGCTACTCGGTGTAGTTTCATTTCTACATAATGCCCTGCACATAACAGATGCTTAATATTATAGATGGAGGATGGATAAACAAATGAATGGTGGGAAGGTCAAGAGAAACAAAGTAGGGGTGAAAGGAAAAGTAAAAAGGGAAGAACATTAAAAGTTAGAGAGGCTAAAAGGATAAAGTGGTAGAGACTTACTCAGAGAGCTAGACACTGATCAGTAGAATTCTAGGGTCTGCAGAGATTTAAAAGTTATTTATTCTACTCGGGGGGTTGGATTAGATCACCTGGAGAAAAGCAATTTTTCTAAATGCCTTCTCAGGCAGAGCTTGGATTAGAATCCAGACTTCTTAACTCTTCATTTCATATCCTATGTAACACATAATACACAAGCAGAAAGTTCAAGACCATGTAATCAGTGTGGACTCTTTCTTATTAGAGTCAATGAATGGCCCTGGGGCATGGCTCCTTAAAATAGCCCTATCACTCCTGAAATCGTGGGTGAAATGCTGGAGAGGCAGATTTCCACCAAGGAGAATCCCACACAGCACTGGTCTAACTCATCATTTTAGTGATGGATGCTATCTGAAACCAGTCAGAAATACCAAATATACCCATTTATACCCTATAAGGAGTTACTGGGTCAAGGCAGGTGGCAGAGGGGAGAGGAAATGTACTTTTTCCTTATACTTCACTTATGCAGATTTTATTTAATTTTGAGAAAATAATTCAGGTAGGTTACATACTCAGCTACTGTGAACTGATTACTCATTCATTCAACAAATATTTACTTTGTGCTTATAATGCACTCACCGGGCATAGGAATAAAAACCCAAACATGCCATCAGATGATCACAGTGGGTTATTAGGTGAACAATGGTTCTTTGAAAGTAAAAGTTAAGAATATACAATATTATAAAGTCCTCTTATGGAATAACAGCAACAAAAATCTTCGGTTGAACAGTTTGAGGTTATTAATAACCTACACATTTTAACGAGATAGTTTCATATTATGAGTGCTTTTGACTTGCAAACACATTCCTAGAAAGCAAAATAAATGTCAAGTAATTGTACTGTTTTGTTGCTACGTCTAACTACTACTCCTGAAATCGAACTAGTCCTCGCCAAAGCATAATTTTGCTATTGTGTTTAAGGTTGGTAAGTCAGTATCATCAGATATTCTAATGCAAACACTCAACAGAGAAACCCAATTCTGCTGCAAATTTTCAGAATGTGTTAAAATTGATGTCAATGTCTCAGTAATTTCGCAGTTTAAAAAACAGTTAGAAATGTAATGACTACACTACACTTGATTAAAGCATTTACAGCTCTAATCAAAAACTGACAGCAAGATCAAAGATGTTAACTTAAATCTCTCTTCTAATTATGTTTAAAATGCCACACCTCAGGCCTGTCTCTCCTCTTCTTTTTCAAACCAAATTCTGCTTAAGAAAGATCTAACACTTCTTAACAGTTCATTATCCAATAAAACTATTCAAAGCTTAAAAGCAATCTACACAATTAGTCAGGACCTCAGGGAGTCCACCGGTAGTCTTTATTACAGGACTTCATATTAAAACACCTTAATTATATTTGTCAAATGGATTTCATTAAAACCCATCGTCACGTTAATTTTCATATTTTGACAGTGCTGGCATAGGCATTATTACCACCTGCCAGGCTAGGAACTACAACAAAATTGTCAAATTCCTTCAAATCCTAAGCAGTTTCTTTTGTACCTGACTGATAGTTTTCCCTGTGTGGGGAATCTATCACAATTAGGAGAATTAAAATACTCCTACTTAAATTCGACTCTGAATATATATGTTTCTTGCAGGTGCAGGGAAAACAAACTACAGTCGTGCCGGGTTGCCAGGTGCACTTTGCAGAGAGGGTGATGCACATACTTTGCAGTGTATCTGAATAGCAAAGCCCAGACATCAAACAGAATGCACTATGATTCAATCACATCAAAACCATCAGGACTTGAAAGCTAGGACATTTTTTTTTTTTTACCTCCTATTCATTATGCTGCCATATTTCATAAAATATACGGTGTTTCTGGCCATTCACTTGAGATTCAATTGTATTTTCATTTGCCACTGCGATTTAGACTATTGAAATAGCAAATGGAAAAAATACATACATCCCTTTCTTTCCAGCTATGCAACATTCAATGTCAACAGAGATGCAATGTTTATAGCACTGTCCTAATTTAGTTAGTTATGCAACTTTAGGAAAATGAGTATGTGTACACTAATAAGCAGAGCACTTTTGTCTATTTTTCTCTTGATTTTCTAAGTCTTTGGTAGCATACGCGATACAGAAAGAGAATTCCTCAATGATACTCCCTTTAGATTGTGCACATAAAATTCTATTTTTCAAGTATCTAAGATAGAACAGGAATAGCAAAAAAGGATAGACTTCTTTTTTTTTTTAACCTAACAGACTCATAAGATATAACAAAGGAGAGAGGTTTCTGGCCTATGTCTAACACACTTCAGGGCTTTGTACAATGGTCTCAAGAGTAATAATCACCTTGCTTTATGAATACTTTAAATCATAGTAAATGATCTCGGACTATTTTCAGTAAAGCTGGAGTTTTAAAGATTTACTTACAAAATCACAAGATATTTTAAAAATTATAAATGATCACTGACTTACATGTCTCATAATATAATATAATAGAAACAGAAAACATGCACAGAAAATTATGCACACGGGAAATACATTTAAATACAGTTCCAATGTCACCACTGCCTAGAAGCCTTTCATGATCAACTTCGCTGGCAACGTTTCTCCCACTTCTGGACTCAGATCAATTTACTATCTGGACCGCTATTATGGCACATATCCCAAGGCCTGGGATTTTGCTCTCTCTGTGCCCAGAGCCTAGCAGTGTGCCTGGCATTGTGTCCACTGTGCACATGCACCAAGGAATGACTGACCATGCTCCTGCCCATCTCTCCTCCCAGACCGTAAGGGACTCCCCCATGGCAGGGAAAACCTTAGTATCATTTACTCCCCCACCCTCACAATTCCTCATAAATGGCAGTCATTTGGCATCTCCATCTGTACATAGATAGACACAGAGAATCTATCTGTATGCATAGATATACAGAAATATATCGATATATCGATAGTATGTTTATGAGTGTGTATGCATGAGCCAGTATACTGAATTCTATTGAAATTTATAAAAAAAAAAGTTCCAAAACTCTTATATTAAAGAACATAAGGATCATCGACTCCTTTTGAATTTTCACTAACTCTCAGGGGCACCTGGGTGGCTCAGTTGGTTAAGCGTCAGACGCTGGCCCAGGTCACTATCTCGCAGTTTGTGAGTTCGAGCCCCACGTCGGGCTCTGTGCTGACAGCTCAGATCTTCGGATTCTAGGTCTCTCCCTCTGTCTTCCCCTCCCCTGCTCATGTTCTGTCTCTCTCAAAAGTAAATAAACATGAAAAAAATTTAAATTTTTATTAACTTTCACTACAACCTTGAACCACGAAGCCTTCATGTTTGTCTCACTTTCCCTTGTAACCCCTTCAGCAACTCTGTGCAGGTGGACCCTGGTGAAGTAGATGGGTCAGAGGAACAATTTGGACACTGCAGTGGGGACCAGAGTTCTTTTCCAGAGAGCTCCTCAGCTGCTCAAAAGCATATTCCATTGCAACCAGTCAATAATTTATTTGAAGCCATTATTATTAATAATCACAGAACACATGGATTTTTCTCATTAGGAAAAAAATTGGAACAATCTACTATTTTAGAAATGTTCCTAGAGGGACACTTCAAAAATGAGGCCAGATGCAGTCTACATTCTGCAATATTTGAAGTTTATTTGATATAAATAGAGGCCTACGGAAACCCTGCTGACACAAAAGTCGCAAGGCACATATAAGTTTATAAATACTGCATTTATTACATTTTAAATGCAATACATGTTAACTGGGTACTCCAAGAGTGATTTTGGTCATTTAAAAACTTTTCTGTCTTAACACTGTGCTATCAATTTCTGCTCAGTGGAACCCTGGCCCTGGTCATTCACAAAGGCTAACATGGTTCCCCTCTCTTTGTTGTCTGTCTGTGTTCAAAGGGGTGCATGTGCGGGAGTTGGTTTTTATACCGAAAACTCTATGTGGTTTATACAATGCATCAACACAGGGATGTGTCAAATGTGGGCTGCGCATAAAATACAGCCTGAAGTTTGGGTAATCTAGGGCTCCTACTGGAAAGGGATCATTCGGAATGGGAGAAGGGCATCTAGAGGGGCCAGGGCTACTAAAGGTAATGAATGGGTAGGGAAGATCATTTAAGGGAGAGCTCCCGCAGGTGCAGCTTTGGTATGAAGGCTGGGACCCTCACCATTGCTCTCTGGAATCTCTGCCTGGGAGCATGTCCACACTCTGAAGACCGCTAGGTCACGTCCCCTCTTGAGCCCACGCAATCATGCACATCATCACCTGATCACTTGCTATGGTCCCTGCAAGTCCCTTCTAGTCCCCCAGTTTCGGAGCTCGTGAGCCCTGGTGAGAGTCCTCAACCTTTCTGAATCAGGCAAAATAAGAAAAGCGGCTCTTGTGGCTTTTCTCTCATAAACAGCAAGCATGGTGTGTTTGAGGTATGGGGTAGTAGGGCGGTAACGTGGGACATATGGGATCACGGGAGCCTGCAGGAGGACTGCAAGGAGAGTTGCAAAGGCTTTCGAACAACAGTGTGATCAGAGAGAGAGCCTGAAGTGCCCAACTGACAGCTCTACAAGCCTGCTCAGATATTGCTTTTTCCAACAGGAGAAAATCCGTGACTTTTGCTGTTTTTCCCCCCTCCTTTTAGAATGATTACCTTGAAAAAAAGCTATTGCTTTTTCTGTAATAGTCAGAAGACAACAAAGCAGTATTTACTATTCTTTTGAAGTTATACAAAGACAGCCAATGAGAATATGCCTGATTGTCCATTCTCGGCTAGAAACTGAGACTTGTGCCTTCATACTGAGTGGTTTGGATGCTAAACCACAGCATTCATCAACATCTTTGTGGAGCCCAGACAATGAATGACACCAAGATCTGTTTCTGGATTGAGCCCTGTATTCTGCATTCAGACTACCCTCAGGGCTACTACTCTTTTTTTTTTTTTTTTTAAACATGTATTTATTTTTGAGAGACAGAGACAGAGACAGGGGAGGGGCAGAGAGAGGAGACACAGAATCGGAAGCAGGCTCCAGGCTCTGAACCGTCAGCACAGAGCCAGACGCGGGGCTCGAACTCACAATCTGCAAGATCATGACCTGAGCCACCCAAGCGCCCCGGGCTACTACTCTCTTATACACAAAAGAATACTGATTCTCTTTAAGTAAAACAATGACTGACTAATCCAATCGTTGCCAAATGATGGGCCAATATTAAGATGCTTTAGCTATATTTTTCTTTTGGGATTCAACGCTGTAGCCCTTAACGTGGTACACTAATAAAGGCCAACAAATCACTTACAAAGTAGAACAACTCGATCTACTTAAATATGATCTATAAAAGCGTGTGTGTGTGTGTGTGTGTGTGTGTGTGTGTGTGTGTGTGTGTGTGTTTCTTGGAGTGCTGAGATTTCCCCCTACCCACTTCCAGGCTCTGCAACTCCTGATCCGCAAAGAAGCTGGTCTACTGGTTCTCCACCAGAGGTGGTGGTGGCGTAGGGGTGAGGCGTGGGGGCAAGCTATGGGCAAAGTAAGATTTCAGTCAGGTTCAAAGACTGACTGCTATAATTCTGGATAACTGGGGAGGTTTCTGTTTATTTTCTTTTTTAAACTCTCAGGTTTCATTCCTAAGCAGTAGGATTTTATGCTTCATAGGTAGATAATATTCTAATGGCATTTGTAGATATTGCTGTTTAGAGACATACTAATATGACATTTTTAGCACCTCTGCAGCGTGTTTGCAAAATAAACACAAAATAAATCGTTTTTAAAATGATATATTTTTAAGTGAGCATTTAAAAATAAAAATTATTTAGGAGATATTCTCATGTTCTATGAACTTGATTCTCTGGGTAAAGAAAAATAATTTCATCTTTTTATTTTAACTCCAACTGGCCCTTTCATTATTACTCTTCAAAGTCCCCAGCTGAAGGTGGCAGGCAATGATTATTCCTAATTTCCTGGTGAAGAAAAGCTGCACAAAGGAGTTAAATTACTTTTCCATTGTCAAAAGTGAGGAACGAAATCATGAAATGATACTTTGTCTCCTGCTCTGTGTTTTAGTCTTCAAAGCACAAAGCCAGCACAAACCATATTGGGAATATGTGCAGTTTCTGGAAATTTGTTAGGTTTTAGCCTAATGTGGAGGGTCGATGAGGATTTCAAGTAAACCTGTCTTTTAACAGCAAAAACAAAGAATTAGACTAAGCTGGCCTTTGTTGTTGTTGTTGTTGTTGTTGTTGTTGTTGTTGTTGTTTTACAAAAATCCCCATATTCTGTATATACTTCTTCAATGTCCATAAGTTTCTTAAATCTTAACATCAGTTCAGAGGTAAACTGCCAGGACTGGCTGTTTCAGGGCTTGTAAGTCCAAAAATGTCACAGAATGTCAGCTCTTGAGCACTTCAGTGAATAAGGTAGTTCTCTGCATATGCATATTTATTGAATTTCATCAGTGAGTCAGCTCTGTAACTTTTAGGTATGAGGAGGCCAAAATGATGATGTTCATATGAGGAAGGCGATACAACCATGTTCAAAGACCTACTCATTTTGAAATTTTTAAAACATCACTGTTACAGAGTAACTATCCAATTAGTAATTGTCTATGTGATTCATCAAAAGAATAAACATCAGAAAATCAAAGTCTGTAAGTCCAAAAGCTCAGTATTTAAATAATCTTTTGCTTTCTATAATCATGTCAACTTTGATTATGCATTTTTAATTGTCAATGAAATTTGGTAATAGAAAGGGAAAGCCTTAATTGAAATGCTTGTAAAATCCTCTTACTTGGAGAGTTTGTGTGAGTTGATTAATTAAGAGACGTTCACAGTTTTCATATTGATTGCCTTTGTGTTTCTGAACTTCCTGTCTGCTGCTCACGTGCAGAGTGAAAGTAAGAAATCCTGGATACAAGGAGATGTAGGATTTTTTGAGATAGGTTTCCATGTTGATAAACGGGGTGGTTCTTCCCCCCGGCCCCCTTTTTTGGAAGTATTTCTCTGTTACCCCATTTTGTGGAAAGAAACAGCCTTTTAAATGCCTCAATGTCATAATTTCACCAAATATTTTTGGGAGATAAGATCTCGTATAGTTTTTATTTATTGTATTAAACTTGAACAACAGACCTGGAAAACAAATAAACAAGCTTGTTTTGCTGGGACCAAGACAAAAGACAATGTTAGTATCTCTATACTAGACCGCTGTAGCAGAAAATATTAAAGAAAATGGTATTTTCTGCCTATATTTGGGTGCGGAAGTACATTGGTGCTATAATTTTCCAACGATCCTGAGAAAAGGAAAGGTTTAAAATACAGGGAGCTCAATCTACTTAACAATAAAGTTAAACATTTCCCTATCCTTTACAGTATCACTGAAAAGTGTTTTATGCAATTTTACATAACAGGTTGCATTTCAAAATAATGAAAATAAAATTGATCTTTTTTGATTAGTCTTTCCTCCTCCCATTAAATATTTAGGAGGGCATTGTGAGATAAAATAACTAAATATTTAGGGCGTTGCCACGAGGTAAAAGAAATTTTTAGGATGCCATTGTAAGATAAACTTGAAAATTTTCTAGTTTGTTTGTTTAGGAATTTTCCCCCTATAGCAAGACAAGATACTTCTCTCTTCTTTTGAACATTTCAGCATATTTGTCCAGCATTATTTTTTCATTCTCTTTTATCCCCGGGGCTCTCAATGTTTAAATAGCTCCCTCCCATGTAAAGCTTTGCACCGATATCGATCAGCCTAGGCTGGAAGTTACTATGAGGCATTTTCAATAATCAGCCCAGCTGTTCAGAGAGCTTCTTGAATATAACCCTTAGGTAAACAGCATAATACACTGAGAACTCTGCCAGCAACCAGCCCTTCTTGGCAATCTCAAAGATCGCTATTAATGCTTCACTAAACAAAGAACTTAATTCTGATTTTAACAATGGAGGCTAAAGGGTAATTCAAACAAATCCCATCTTTGATTCACATATGTAGAAACTATAAGGGGTCCCCCCTGCCCACATGCTTGCATATCTGATTAATTCGAACACACGTGTGCCAAGTCAACCATTTTTTACAGAACCCAAAAGCAACTGCATGCAACGCAATTTTTTAGTATTACCATTTTACTCCTTAATCCTCACATGCAGATTTAATTTCATTCTTTTAGATCTTTTGGGGCAATTATATTATCTACCTTTATGTAATGTACAGCAAAGAAGTAAAAGTACAATTATTTATACTTTTACCTTACTTTTTAATTTCCGCTTTCCCTATGAGTGAAACGCTAAAGAAAAAGAGAGACTTTTACATAACACTCCTGATTGTGATCTCCTGCTGACATGCAACAAGGGAACCTTAAAGGAGCACGGAAAAAATGGACGCTATATATATATAAAGTATAATGTAAAAATAGCGGGAGGTAGCCATGCAGTGAAACCCATAATGTTCACACCCTTCAGTGGGTGAAGAATAAACATCATAAAAGTAAACAGCATTCCAAAATAGATGGCACCTATAAAGTCTTGTGAGTCCCCAAATTGTTTTGCTTTTAGAAAAAGAAAACAAAACCAAATAGAAGTTAGGTATAAACAATTCCTAATGTTGCAATTGGAACCATTCAAAAAGACTTTCAGTTCATTATTGAAGTCAAATTAAACATATCTGTTTGGTTAAGGCTATTCTGAGATGCGGTTGTCACAGAGGGCTCTAGGTTCTGGAAAAAGAAACTAGTCTTCTGATAAATACGAGATCTGAAATGTTTCCTCTGGGTTATGACCCACCCCAAATAGCATATCCGTGACAGTAAATCAGAATGACCCTGTTTTTTGTTGGTTTGTTTTGTTACAGTTGTTTGTTTTCCCTTTATTTGGGGAGAGAAGAATTATTCTATTGCATTTCATTTATACCGACTGGGCCCTGTGGTAACAGGCCAAAGAACAGAAGACGCAGTCTCTGCCCTTCAAATCTATTTGAAAAGATGGGACTCCGCCCTCACCTCCACGCGCTGTTTAATGGCAGAAAAAAATTATCCACCAATTACCACAGGTACCAGTAACAGGACCAAGCAACATTAATTACCATTGTGTAGCCCTACACAGTCCTGATACTGAAAAAAAAAAATTAAATACATGAGATGGTTAGCTCAAGATTCCTGGTCTACACAACGCTACTACACAAATCTCTCCTCTTAAGGAGGTGTGGCCTGGACTTGGGCAGCTATTCATCCACACGTGAATCTGTGCGGCCTGCCTACTGGGGGCAAAGCACTGCTGCTGGATCTTTCCTCTTGCAGGTGCCTTAAGTGCTGGCAGTTTGAGTGTTCTTACCGCGTGTCTCTTCCCCACGGTCTCCAAAAAATCTCCTTCGAGATGCTCATTCATTTCCATGGCTTTAAAAATATCACTTCCATTTTTATGCTTAATCTGTCTCTTAACCTCTTCCAAGTTTTATTCCCTATTCCCTAGCACATGCTGGCTATGTCACCCTGGTCTCACCAGCTCCTTACACTCAGGCATAAAACAAAACTCCCATCTTCTCACTGTGCCTCTCGCCATCAATCAGTGAAGGGCAGGCGAATCCAGGGGTCTCCCAGGACTGACACACATCAGTTCATTTGGAATCTTCCTTTATTTTGTTTCCCATGTTGAGCCAGGTATCAGGTCTTTTAAAATCTTCCCTGGACAGACCTCTCATATTTGTTTCTTCTTTTTCATTGCTGCCGCTGTAACCTCTCACACAGACTCGTGTCTCCTTCCTGACTTGTCCTCGTCTCCAATCAGCAATACATCTTGATTGCTTAATCTCCCTAAACCACCAGACTCGTCATGCTCAGAACGCTTTAAATGCTTACCAAGCAGAGTCCAAGGCTTAAGCTAGCATTCAGAACGTTTCAGAATGGAGGCCTCACTACTTTCAGGCCTCCCTTCTCATTCTCTCTGGCAGAGAGTTGAGGCGCTGGTCCAGGGTTTTCAACCTTGGCACCTATAGACATTTAGGACTCAATAATGCTTCACTTGATCTTAGCCAAAAGCCCGAGAAGCAATGGGCTGGAAAATTCTTTGCTGGAGGGGAAGGTCTGTCCCATGCACTGTAGATGTTCAGCGGCATTCCTGGTCTCTACTGACTAGATGCCATTAGCAGCCCCTCTCTACCAGTTGCGATAACCAACAACATCTCCAGACATTGCCAAACGTCCCCTGGGGGAGGGGGGCAAAATCAGCACTGATTTTCAGACTGAACCTGGGCACTCTGAACCTTTACCCATGTGGTTTCCTGTCTGACATGCCTCTTACAAACCACGATTTATAATCCCCACTTGTTGGTTCAGCTAAAATACTGCATCTTTTTTTTTTTTTTTATTCTCAAGTTATTTAACATCTCAGCAAGTGCCCTCCTTAATGCCCATCACCCATTTTCTCTACCCTCATCAACCCTCAGTTTGTTCTCTGTATTGGAGAATCTCTTATGGTCTGTCTCCCTCTCTGGTTTTTGTTTTATTTCTCCTATCCTTCCCATATGATCATCTGTTAAGTTGCTCAAATTCCACATATGAGTGAAATCATATGATATCTGTCTTTCTCTGACTGACTTATTTTGCTTAGCATAGTTCTATTTCTAATTTTTTGAGGAGCCTCCACACTGTTTTCCAGAGCAGCTGCACCAGTTTGCATTCCCACCAATAGTGCAAGAGGGTTCCCCTTTCTCCACATCCTCGCCAACATCTGTTGATTCCTGAGTTGTTAATTTTAGCCACTCCAACAGGTGTGAGGTGGTATCTCAGTGTGGTTTTGATTTGCATTTCCCTGGTGATGAGCGATGTGGAGCATCTTTTCATGTGTCTGTTGGCCATCTGGATGTCTTCTTTGGAAAAGTGTCTATTCATGTCTTTTGCCCATTTCTTCACCGGGTTGTTTTTTGGGTGTTGAGTTTGATAAGTTTTTCACAGATTTTGGATACTAACCCTTTACCTGATGTGTCATTTGCAAATACCTTCTCCCATCCTGTCAGTTACCTTTTAGTTTTGTTGATTCTTTCCTTTGCTGTGCAGAAGCTTTTTATCTTGATGAGGTCCCAGTAGTTCATTTTTTCTTCTATTTCCCTTGCCTTCAGAGACCTGTCAGGTAAGAAGTTGCTGTGGTCGAGGTCAAAGAGGTTGCTGCCTGTTTTCTCCTGTAGGATTTTGATGCTTTCCTGTCTCACATTTAGGGCTTTCATCCATTTTGAGTTTATTTTTGTGTGTGGTGTAACAGAGTGGTCCGGGTTCATTCTTCTGCATGTCGCTGTAAGACATTGCATCTGATATGAATTCTTGTGCATTTGTCTCTGCCAAAGAGATCTCTTTCTCCTCAAGCTACCAAGCGCTCTGTCTCACCTTACCTGGATCCATATGCTTGCATTATCCTGTCTAGCTGGGTGAAAGGTGTCTGAAAGCAGGAGCTGGGTTATCTTTTATTTCCCAAAATGATCAGCACAGTGCCTGGCTCATATTATGAAGGAAGGCAGCTCCAGCTTCAGCTTCCTAAGCCTTAAAGTTATAGGACAATGGCAAGGCAGTACAACTCTGGCAAATGTCCTTACAAGAGTCACAGCACTAGCTTCTGTGATGTTTCTGCTTGCCTATGTCAAAGGGCAAGAAAGATACAGAGCAAATCTTGACCAACCATCTAGAGCCCACCCTTCAGAGAAATAAGCAGGTAGATTATAGGGGAAGCAATGGGCATGGAAGGTTACATGGAAGAAAACCTTAATGGAAAACGGACAAGCCAGGGTAAGAAGGTTTAAATGCCTTTTAGAACATGGCAGATATATAAAACAAAGTCATGATCAAGTTTACCATAAAGAAGGTGGAAGACTGAGAGTCAAAAAAGCTAATTACGTGGCAGGTTTTTAAACAGCCTAATAGAGAAGTTGAGTGATTGAGACAAATAGCTTGGCAAGCTACCTGGTCACAGGGACATAAATCTGAAAAAGCAGCAGATTCTCCATATGGGTCAGAACAGATCACATTTTGTGTTTAAAATGGAGAAAATATGAAATTTGTGCGTAAGGGTGTGTGTGTGTGTGTGTGTGTGTGTGTGTGCATAGTAATTGGGAGGGAATGATATGCTATTGATAAACTTTGGAGAAAGAAATCATCTGTATTGGGAAGTGACTTAAAAGTTGAGGCATAATCCAAAGTAAGAAGAAAATAGTTCAGCATAGTGCAGTCAGCCCTGTACGAGAGGGTGCCTTCAGGGTAACACACACTGCTGCTAGAAACACCAACCAGAAAATGGACAATCAGGATCTCAAAAGAGAGGAGTCATCCAGAGGGCCTCTGTAGGACCAGCTTCGTTCCTTAGCCTTGAACCAATGTGGTC
Source organism: Panthera pardus (assembly GCF_024362965.1). Classification (NCBI taxonomy): domain Eukaryota; kingdom Metazoa; phylum Chordata; class Mammalia; order Carnivora; family Felidae; genus Panthera; species Panthera pardus. Next base: position 69,015,551 of record NW_026526788.1, on the reverse strand, counting down.
TCGCCACAGGCAAGGAAAACACTGCACTCCTACCCAAAGTCGATTCCAAATACATAAGCCTCCGAAGCGTGTTTCTTATGGAATGAAGACCGAGAACAAAATAAAGACTCCGTAAAAAAGCAAGAGTGTAACACAAATGTTAAAGTAGTCAATCTTGCAAAAATAATTGCAAGTAAAAGGGCAGACATCTCCATGACTCTGGAAAAAGGTGCCTAGATACACCACTAACAAAGGAAGCCTGAGAGAGACATTCTTTTCTAATTTTGTTTGGCTGTGGTTCTTTTTTTTTTTCCTCGCTGTTGCTAACTGGTGGTATACTCTAGGGTGGATCCTGCTGACCTTCGGGTTTTTCTTTTGGCCTAGAACCATCCTGATAATGCTAATCAAATACATTAACTGATTGAACTACCAGCTGCATAGTCTTATGCCCATGAAATCACAGAACAATTGGGAGGCCCAGGAACAGGGATAAAATGGGAAAGGCATGTACTAAAGTTTGGCTAAAGAGACAGGGGAGCTCTCTCCATGACGCATTTACAGTTCCAATGTTCTCTGAATGGGGGAGTATTACTTTCAGGGGTAATGTGCTTTTCCTCACGACTACGTTCCTCCAATCTCTTCTCTGACTTCCTTCTCAGATGCTCAAGTATCCTGTGGTGTTATCCCCATCCCTGGGCTTCGCCCGCCATCTCCTTACAGTGTTTGAAGACTGTCCTTTCTTAGCGGCTAGAGTGGGGTCTTATTTCACAGTCACCTGCTGACATGGGGTAAACAGAAAGTACGGGAACCACTTTTCCAAAATGTCTGAAAAAGGACAGCAGCCCTCACTTGTAAAATGGAGAATTCAGGGGCGCCTGGGTGGCTCAGTTGGTTAAGTATCTGACTCATGATTTCAGCTCAGGTCATGATCTTGTGGTTTGTGAGATGGAGCCTTGCCTCAGGCTCTCTGCTGACAATGTGGAGCCTGCTTGGAATTCTCTCTCCCTCTCTCTCTGCCCGTACCCTGCTCGTGCTCTCTCTCTCTTAACATAAATAAATAAACATTAAAAAAAAAACTTAAAAAAAATGGAAAATTCAGAGGTTTCCTCCTAGGCTTCTGGTCAGGCATAGCAGAGAATTTACTTACAGGGCTTGGCTCAGCGCCTGGCACATAGGGAGAGCTTAAAAACTGTTAGCTGTATTCTTTCTAGTGTTATTGTGTAAATCCCTAGAATTCTCTGTGACCTACTATATGCTCTGGATGATGCTGAAGACCTAGAAAAAGCAGCTTTCATTCCCATCAAACCTCCTTTTTATAACAAATAGTTTTTCAATGTTCCTTTATCATCTTGAAATGAAATTTAGAGCTAATACAATCTATGGACACATATAATTTAAAGTCAATATAATGCCCTTGCTGTAAAATACAGGAAACATACAGGAAGGTAGTAAGATGTATTTCTACATGGAAATGTGCAGGCACTGCTATACTAGCAAATACAGCATAACTTGTACTCATATGTAAAATTAACATAAATGTGACAGCTACACATGCAAATCAATACATGTACATTCTAATGATGACTCAAATACTGCAGGGGGCATTACCATGAACATTGTATCGCCAAGCTTCCCACCTGCTCCTCGTTCCCCAGCCCTCTGTGCTTTGGAGGGACTATATCTCAGTTCTGGCCATGGGGCTATAGATGTGTCTCACTTTTTGGGCAGAATCCCTGAGGAGCTAGTGTGCAAGTCCCTTCTACCCCTGCCTAAGGTGGCTGGGGACACCCCCCATGGTGGAGCCAGTCGTGGACCCCCGATTAACCGTGAGCACAGCCTGCTGCCACTACTTGACGGATTTGTAGCATAAACAGAAAATAAACTTTGAAGGCACCAGGATTCTTAGGCTAATTTGTTTCTGCAGCATAGCTGTGCATATCCCTCCATCATGAGCGATTCTTTAAAAATATACCCTGATTTGGGGCACCTGGGTGGCTCAGTTGGTTGAACGTCTGACTTCAGCTCAGGTCATGATCTCACAGTTCAGGAGTTCAAGACCCACACTGGGCTCGTTGTTGTCAGTGCAGTGTCCACTTTGGATCGATCCTCTGTCCCCCTCCCTCTGCCCCTCCTCTGCTTGTGCTCTCTCAAAAATAAAATAAAACATTGAAATATATATATATATATATATAAAATATTTATATTTATTATATATAAATTGTATATATTATATTATATTTATGTATATTTAATATATTTATATTATTGTATATTATTATACATACACACACACACACACACCCCGATTTTACACAATTGTTGTATACCTGGAAATTTAGTAGATGCTAAAACCATGCAAAAAAACTTTGTGTTTATATGGCAAACTAGGTTCAGATAATTATACACAGCATTTTCACCTACATAAATGACCAGTAGGATATTTGAGAGTTTGTGTAGACCAGGGACTGTCTGTGTTGAGAAAGAACATCCACTGAACTGTAGAACATTTATTATCCTTGCCTCTCATTACTGGGATAGCCAAAATGCACCTGCACAGACTATAGAACGTCCCCTGGAAGAAGAATACCTCTGAACCAATAACCTAGAGACAAGATCAACATGGACTCGACTTAGCCAAGCTGTGCATTGTGGGGTTTCATCCATGAGTGGTTCATAGATTGGAGAATCTTAGAATACTAGACTGTGTTCCACAAAATGAAAAGAAAAAAAAAAGGCAAAATAAAAGTTCTCGGGTCACAGTTTGGGAAATTCAGGGCTAAAGAGTATAGAACAGGTTTCAGAATCTTTAAGGCATGGAGCACGGCAAACCTCCACCTGGGAGATACAGCACGCACTGTTCCCCGTGCTTCTGGGAGCAGGCCGGCCTTTTATTCCAGAACTTCCTGAAGAAGTCAGGTTCTACGGGACACGCAACCTCTGCTTCACAGATGAGCTTGCCAATGCCAAGGCCCAGAGAAAGGGAGAGGCCTGTGTCAGGTTTTCAGTGAGTTAGTAGCAGCGCCAGGCCTAGAACCTCACTTAAAAATCAATACTCTCAACCATAAACAGGAATTAAGCGAGATACATGCTCCCATGTGGAAGAACCTCAAAAACATTACACTAAGTGGAAGAGGCCAGACACAAAAGGTCACATATTATATGATTCCATTTACATGAAGAGATAAATCCATAGAGACAGAAAGAAGAACGTTGGCTGCCAGGGGCTGAGGGAGCACGGGAAAGGGAACAAGTACTTGATGGATACGGGGTGTCCTTTTGGGGTGATGAAAGTATTTTGGAACTAGATAAAGGGGGTGGTTGCCTAACGCTGAATGTACTAAATGCCATGGATTTATGCACTTTAAAATGGTTAATTTTATGTTATGTGACTTTTATTAAGAGTGAATAAATAAACAAGGTTAAAAAAATAATATTCTTTTCTCTATTCTATGCTCTTACCAATTTGAGTTGTCCAATACACTAGAAAGTAGCATAGCGGTATGATCTTTTCCATATGCTTTCTCATATTGTTGGTACAAATATGATTTTATTACTTTTCATTTTCTGGTTATTGTGTAAGAAAGTGGATGCCATAAACCTACAGTGAATAGAATTTTATGGGGATTGATTATAGCCTGAAAAAGATAATTCAGCTACTTTGAATGGAGTAGAGTGGTTTTCTATCCATTAGCTACTACGAGCTAGAGTCTGTGTTCTGCAGAATAGAAATATCAGGGAACTGGAGTTGGATGAACAGAGGTTCAAATCCTGACTCCATTACTTCATAGCTATCCAGTTACAGCAAGTTACTCAAATTCTCTGACCTTCGATTTCCTCATGTGTTATGCAGCAGTAACACCTACAACACAGTCACTGGGTCAGTTCGTTGCAATGACGTAAGTAAAATGTCTAGAATGGAACCTGAATCCATAAAATGAAATCAACCCAAGTTCCGGTATCTCCAAGTGTGCTATTCTCCTGGAGAGCGGACCAGCGGGGCCTCAACTCTCCTTCAGAGGGCCAGAGAGCTGCCTCGATCCATGCTAGGGATTTTCCTTCTGAAGTTGAGGACATATTTGGCTCCAGGAAAGAAATTTCAGAGTGAAGATTTTCTTTGTTCTCTGACTCCATGGGCTGCTCTGTTGTACTGTGCAGATCAGAAAGTGGGAGTATTGGGCAGAATATATTATGCATATGCATGTGTTTATAAAATAACAAGTATCTCTAGAAGGGAACCCCTACATAATCAAGTCTGTCAGAAGAAAGACTCTCTGGAACCTTCATCTTTTGATCAATTGGGAACTAAGTGGGCATTTTAAGAAAAAAACAAACACCTGTAGGCACAATTAATACGTTTCTTTAATACGTGATGGTTCCTTTCACCTCTACTCAGTTTTAATGGCATAAAATGGTATTTTAGAAAAAAATGTTGAAAAAGTCATCTTTATTTTATAATAATGCAGTAGCCACACAACTGTGCACTGTACTACACAGAAGGACTAACGAATTGTACATGGCAGGTTGGGGAGATTTGGTTCATATGAGGACGGAGCACACCGATGGCAGTAGATTTACCTGCATCTGAATCACCAAATCGGTGCCATCATCTCATTTTAAAGCAAATAAGCAAAGTTAACTAATTCTAGTCACTGGAACTCAGCAAGCTTAATTCAGTGCTGCTGAAGCCATTCAGGAAAAGTGAGGAGTAAACGAAAGCATTTCGAACTGCTGTTACAGAACCTCATTTCTAAACAGTAATTGCTGCGTCTAATAAACATTCACTCCCAAATCACAGAGTGTGTTACACTGGCCCACTGTGGGCTACGCGGGAGCCCGAAGACAAGCAGCCCTCTCCTAGGAGCCTAACCGGACAGAAGGTGAGTTAGCTCCTATTTTTCTAAGATTCTGTTTCTTAATTCCAAGATCAGGGAAAACACAAATAAGACTCCAGTGAAAGGCCAGCTCTTCTCCCAGGAGTTGAGTGGTGGTGAAAGAGAGAATGGGAAGAGGGAAGGGCACAGGATCAATCACATGGGAGGAAATCCTTTCTTTAAAACAAAACAAAACAAAACAAACAAAAAAACAAAGCAAGCTCCCTCAGGGCCTAGAATTGAGAAGGGGCCTAAGAGGACTTTCTGGCACCCTGTCTCCAAAAAAGAATGTGAATCATAGGTTCAAACGTTCCCCACATGTAGACTGACCCAAAACTCTAATGACAGTCCTTGAGCAAGTGTCCAGGAGTGCTGAGCGTTGCCGTTACATCACTTGCCACGCAAGAAGCCATTCCTTGGCCATCTGCAAGGTGCGTCTATTCGACTGACAATACAGAGAGAGTCTGCCGGGTGGTTCATAATAAAGTGAGTAACCAGCAATAGAAATATGAGACAGTTCATGGGTCTGTTCCCAGAATGAATTATGAGATAGTCTGCTGTATTAAAGACAGTCACTGGAACTCAGTAGCCCAAAATGAAAACTCAGATCTAAATAAATAAATGAATGAATGAATGAATGAACGCAAAGATGTGCACTGAAAAAGAAAAAACAAAAAACAAAACGGAAAGATATTCACCAAAAGTTTAACAATGATTATTTCTGCGTGATACAGTTTTATTTGAATTTTATAATCATGGAAAAATTTGAATAAGAAGTTTGGATCAAATACTTTGGGATCAAAGAACAACAAAAAGGCAGCAGCACTGAAGAATAAATGGATGATCCAATATTAAGAAAACAGACATAAAAATAAACCAGTCCCAAAGTATCCCAATCCAATGACTGAGAATCAGTGCATAGGCAGTAGGCTGAATAACTTAAAACACGGAAAAACAGTAAAAATATGGTCTTTTATGAGAGAGACATACTCTAAAATAAAAAATGACTAAATGACTCTTACCTATACCTGTAAAATGAGTATTATACATTTTTGTGCCCCAAGGTCTGGTTCCTGTATTCTCGAACAGTTATTCTGTATTTAACTGATATGATCTAAATATTTAAAACAATCTCACTTTGCAATAGAACTAAAGTATTAATCCTATAATACCTAAATATTAAGATTATGATCCATACACCTTCATGCGGTATTGTTTGTAAAGGTAAAATGTAAACAAAAAAATGTCCAATAATATGTGAAGAGTTAAATTATGGCACAGACATATTACGGAATACTAAGCCAACCACTAAAAAAGAGTAATTAAGATCCATATATATAGACACTAGAAATCTGTATATAAACCATTGTTGAATGGACAAAGCAAGGCACAGGACAATATGCATAATATAATTTTATTTTGTTAAAAGGAGAAATTGTGATTTTTGCACATAATCTAGGAAGAACTTGACCTCCTCTTCTCTAATACACGCACAGAGCTCATTCTCTCCCTTCCTTCTGGACCCTCCCTAAAAGTCATCTCAGAGAGGCTTGTCCTGACCGTGAGATAAAACAGAACCTCCTGGAATTCTCTACCCCTTTATCCTACTTTTCTTTATATGCATCACTACCACATTTAATAGTACATTTTTTATTGATTTATTGACAATCTCCCTATCAGAATACAGGTTTAATGAGGAGCGGGACCTCATCTGTTTGGCTACTGTTGTTTTCTTAGCACCAATTCCTGGTACATAGTAGATGCTCCAATATTTATTGAATGAATGAATAAATACAAGTATGTATGTGTGTATATATATATATATATATATATATATATATAGGCAGATGGTATATGTCAGATAGGTATTTATACACATAAATCTACACTTACATACAGATGAAATGCATAAATACATAGGAGAAAAATCCCAAAGCATACGTACCAACTGTTAATAGTGGTTATTCTTAGGAGCAGGACAGATGGATGGGTAGGGAGGAGGGCCCTTTTACTTTTTACATTATTTGCCTCTATCTTGTGTGAATAATTGGCAATAAGGATGAATTCTGTTATGATAAAAAATACAAAAAATTTTTTCACATAAAGAGCAGCATAATTGCTTTAAAATATGTCTGGTGATTACAGTGAGGCATCCAGTCTCTCAGCCGGACTGATCAACTAAAGGTATTTTAATCAGTTAGGATTTCACTCTTTTTACCTTAGGCAGTGGTTCTCAAACTTTAGTGTGCATAGAATCATCTGTCCAGTTTGTTAAAAATACAGAATCTCAAGGTCTATCCCCAGAGATTCTGAATAGGGGTTGGGTAGCAGGAATTTCCATTGAAAAAAAATATCACCCAAGGCGACTGACTGAAAGCCCACCATTTGAGAAACTGGCTCAAGGTAGAGTTGAGACAGGGAAGATGGAATCAACATATATTTAACGAGGACCGATTATCTGCCTGGCAATTGTGCTTAATTAACATTAGATAAGTTTAATTAATTGGTTGTTAGTGGATGAGCATTTCAGCTGGCTGTATTTGCAACTAATTGGTAAGTGGTTAAACACTCTAACAGCCTGAATAAAACAAAATACCTTGGAAGTGAAACGTTATGATGCAGGTTTTGTGGTTCCATTTGTGTGAATTTTTAAATAATATTAGAGTTAAAAAATTTATTACATTACGTCTTCATCGACATATGGGGGATGGCAAATGCACAGTATCTGAAAAAAAAAAAAAAAAAAAAAAAAAGGCCAGCGAGTATATCCCCACTGCGCATTAACAGTAACGGACTACCAGGGTGGCTGGGTGGCTCAGTCAGTTAAGGTCTGACTTCAGCTCAGGTCATGATCTTGTGGTCTGTGAGTTCAAGCCCTGCATCGGGCTCTGTGCTGACAGCTCGGATTCTGTGTCTCCCTCTCTCTCTGCCCTTTCCCCACTTGCACTGTCTCTCTCTCTCTCTCTCTTAAAAATAAATAAACATTAAAAAAATTAATAAAAAAAAAAGTAGTGGACTACCAGTCGGAAAACCTTATTTCTAGCTCCTTTTGACCATCACATATGTCCCTTCCCTAGGACTCAGGTTTCTTATTAAAAGCTGCTAGAGTTGAACCAGATGGCTATAAGATCTCTTGTGGCTCTATCCATCTATTTCCCAGTACAAACACATAGCAGCTTTTCCTTTGTGTTACACATGATACTTCTGTGAAAGGCGCTTCCATGTGAAATGGCTGCTGATGCACTCCCACAGTCTTTTACACACACACACACACACATGCACACACACACACACAAATATAGGTAAATACATAAAGGTTTCCAGTACATTAAACTCAAACATGCATTTAGCCCTTATTCTATTATAAAATATCTATTACAGTAAACAATTTCAATAGTCTAAGTGAAAAATAACTTTGGGATGATTTGGTAAAAAAGGTATCAGAAACTACTGACTTAACAGACTTAAAACATAACAATAGCAGGAACAAACTGGTGATAGGAGACTACGAAATTTTGAGTCATTTTAAGTACCCTAACATTGTATCTGGAATTTTCGCCGTCTATCATATTTATACTTCATTGACAAAGACTTATCCCAGTTAGACTGTTTTATAAGAAAACATAAAAACGAGAAGGTATATTAAACAAACAAACAAACAAACGCCCTTCCCAGGAATCCTAGAGATCTCTAGGTAAAATGACTCAACAGCAAATATATCAGCATCCACAAAGATATGAAAATAACATCTTGAGAACGAGGAGACGCAATGGCTCATTTCATACATTTTTCCCTTTCACATTTCATTCGGGACTAATCGGGGGCTCAAACTGCCCTGCTGCCAGAATAATCCATATTCCACTTAGTGTTGCTGATGACGGAGAGGAAGGGAATGAAAGGAAGGGGATGCCTCAAGAGGACGACAAAGAACAAGATCACAAGGACACTGACTGCTAATTAGCAACATATTGTAAAGACGGGTAAATGCACTAGTCTTTCAACTCGCGAGCCCCTAAGTTCATATCTTAGACGGAAGTGAAAATGTGTTTGTCAATACCATGCTGGTCTCTTTCTCGAAAGATGACGGACAACAAGGGGCTGGGCTGAGGGCCGATGCAAATAGATGTGCTACGGCAAGAGGTGCCACGGTTTAGCAGCAGGGGCTGCCTCCGACCAGGGCTGATCTCTCCTCCCTCGGCAACTGTTTATCATCAGTTCTTCCGAGCTTAAAACGATCTGTTCTTTCAGCAGGGGCAATTTGCCCCCTTTCCCCGAACAGTGCCTAGATTGTTCATCAGCAACGGAGAACCCTCACTGGTAGTATTTTTTGAGCCCCTCCTGAAGCACTGAAGATTTTGTCTGAGTCAGAGGAATCCTGCAGGAATGGATTAGAAAGCACCTCCAGGCTTGGGTACTAAGTCCCAGTGCCTTCTGGGAAGCAGAATTCAATCAATTTATAGCCCCAATCTCTTGCTCTAAGACCTGTTGGGGAGAACATCCTCTGGGCCACACAGGAGCCAACCCTGTAGCTGTTTAAGATGACGGGATCCAAAGAGAGTTCTCAGCCAGGAGGCTGAGGATAATGGCTGAGACATCAAGTGGTCCAAAGGAAAGAAAAGATTCAGGGAGTTCTTTTTTGTTTAAGAGTTATTTTAATACTGTTTAGAAGAAAGAAAAATATATCTACACACACACACACACACACACACACACACACACTTTGACTTTTTTGGGCTGCTCTAATAAAATGGGAACGTGGTGTTTTTAGTCTTCTCTTAAAAGCCTCTAGCCTGTCTCTTTCCTGCTGGATTTACAATGCTAAAAAGCAAAATCCCAGAAACCTATTTCTGTTTACTTAAGAAGGATAAAGTGTTACCCCAAAACAGAGGGTCTTTTACAGAGATTGGAAAACAAATGGTTTAAGAGCATTAAGATCTACATATCTCTCATGCCAGCACATTTAAGGTCATCAATCAAACATAATCCTGAACATACAAGGTGCAAAAGTGCTAAAAAGGCCCCATTAAAATCCAAGCCTTTTCAGGTGTGCCACCCAATCCTGAGAGTTACACACAGGCAGAAACGGCTCTGGTTTATACACACAATACCATTAGGGACAATTTATCATGTCTTTAAAAGTGATCTATGGGACATTGTGAAATTGCTTATTAACTCCAGAAATAACAAACCCAGCTTGTGTTAATGTACTTGAATACCCAGAATTGGAATTGTGAAAACTTAAGTTAGAACCTATTCATATTTACAGCTTAAACTTTCTATTAACCTACCTCCTAACTTGCATTTCAGATTTTCAATTCATATTTTTCAATTAGCATTAGATGCTAGAGCTATTTTGACATAAAGTTTTAAGATGTTTGAAATAGATTTGCTTCACCAAATGCCTCAAAGAGCCAAGGTTACACGAACAAATTCATTCTGGGTAAAAACACAAATTATAGGACTTTATAATTTTATCCTTCAAATCTTATTTTCTTTTAAAAAACTGCCACTCTGCACTTATTTCCTGATTTTTCTTTAATCCATTATAAAGAAATACGTATGTGACTGTCCATAGTCCTGGCTCATCTACCTGACTTCATTACACCTTCTTTTAAAAGGTACTTTTTGTTCTATAAATACAAGATTTCATACATAAAAATAGCACCCGTGGTCTGCATTAAAATCTACCAAAGCTAAAAATTGTAGAAGTAAAAGGCAGAGGAAGCTCAAAACCAAGGACAGACCTGACTGTATCTGGGTGTGCCTCATGCCCACTTAATGTTAAACCTGTAAAAAAAACCACAGATCTTCCTCGACTTATGATGGGGTCGTGTCTTAATAAACCCTTTGTAAGTTGAAAATGCATTTAATACACCTAACTCAGCAAACCTCACAGCTTACCCTAGCCCACCTTCAACATGCTTACAACACTTACATTAGCCTACAGTTGGGCAAAACCATCTAATTCAAAGTCTGTTTTATAATAAAGTGTTGAAGATCTCTTGTGGTTTACTGAATACTGTAGTGAAAGCGAAAAGTGGAATGGTGGTATGGGTACAGAATGGTTGTAGGTATATGGACTGTGGCTGACGGGGACCTGTGGCAGTAACTGTCTGGCAGCACGAGGGAGGATCGCTCGCCATATTGCTGGCCAGAGTAAAGATCCAACTTCAAAATTCCACGTGCGCATCCTACTGAATGCGTTATCACTTTCTTGCCATCATGAAGTCAAAAGATCATAAGTCAGGACCATCTGTATATTCTGAGGCATCTTCGGTCAGCCCAGGTCCTGGTTTCCGGGTTGGCTTCCATTCAGGTATATAGATTGGCTCACTACGTGGTGTTGGTACAATTTTGTGCTCGCGCTTTGATAGGACAACTGTATGTTTCTGCATCAGATGACTGACCAGCCTACGTACAGAAAATATCACCTTCCGTGTTTTTTAGCAAGCTGACCATTTCGCACAATGAGAACCAGAGCTAATGAACGTCCAGTTCTCTCTGTGTTGACCCCCACACCTGAGAAATGTTCTCCTTCCAGTGCTTATTTAGCAAACAAGCACTGATACTACGGGGCAAGAATTGTGCTAGATGCTCTACCTACTAAATGTACACCATGTTTAAGGAGTATTTAGCCAGAAAATGGAGGCAAGTGTGCAAAAAAAAAAAAGTATAATGTTGCCAGGGACTCTGGAGTGGTCAGTTCCACATGGAAGAATGTGGGTCAGGAAAGGTGCTGCAATGTGGATATTAGGGACTTAGGGCTACATGCTATCACTGGAACAGTGAAGGCAGAAGCATATATTTAAAATTTTTGTTTAAAGTTGATTTATTTTTGAGAGACAGAGAGAGACAGAGCATGAGTGGGGGAGGAGCAGAGAGAGAGAGGGAGACACAGAATCCGAAGCAGGCTCCAGGCTCTGAGCTGTCAACACACGAGGCTCGAACTCATGGACCATGAGCTCATAACCTGAAGCCGAAGTCAGACGCATAACCGACTGAGCCACCCAGGTGCCCAGAAGCATGTATTTTAAAAAGACTCCTACTAAAGACAGAGTCCGGAACCAGTTAGGTTAGGAGACATTGGTGCTCAGTGAAGTGATATACGTGAGTCGAGGCAGTAGCACAATGTGGTGAAATGGTTCCCAGGCTAGGAGAACTTGGATTCACAGTTTGGCTCTCCTCTTGGTCTGTGAACTTGGAAAAGGTACTTAACCTTCGGTCTTCACCTGAAAGATGGGAATAGCAATGCCTATTTTGTAAAGATGTTGTGGACACTTTGAGAAACGTATAAAAAAACTACTTACAAAGTGTACCTTAATCCACCATTTCTCCAATCTTGTTTTGTGAGATATTTGCTTCTCAGAAGCACGACTATGCGAATGTATAACCTGACTCTTCAAGAGAGAGGTGCAGTGGGTAGCAGCGCACAGACACTTGACCATGAAGCCCTCATTTGGTGGAATACCTGCTTCCATAGGGAGACACGCCTGGAAAACAGCGTCTTTCGTCTTTAAATATATATCTACTTAGAGTTTATAAGTGAATATTAGAACAGATGGCACTTATTGGAAACTACCAAAAAAGATGATGAACGAGAATAGGTCATTTCCCAACAAATTCCAGCTGTGGCCAGCAAACAGCAACCGACTGGGTGTCTGAATTCTCTGTCCATAGAATGGGGAAAATCATAATGCCCTATATAGAATTAAGCCCTTGCGTACCATCAAAGGCTTCTGACACTGGCCCTGGCCCAATACAGGGCGCTGACCATCTGTACCCCTACCCTCGCTTCTGAGGTACTCATGCTCCAGGATCCCAGCTTTCCTTAAGGACCACTCATTTCTCCTATTTCTCAGCCATGACTCAAATTTCCATTTGCAAAGCATTCCTTCACTCTCTCCAGTCTATCTAAGTCCAACTGTTCCTTGAAAGCCAGGTTTAAAACTGACCCCAAGCGGAAGTCTTCTGAGTTTTCCCCAGTGGAATCCATTTCTCCCTTTCCTATAAACCAATGATAAGTGGTGTGCACCTCTGTTGTAGCTGTTAGCCTAGCAAGCAAGCCTTTCCCAGAGCTATGCTTCATCTGGGTCTCCACTAGACCGTATACTTCTCCAGAGCAGGGCTGTGTCCTTCCCCTTCCTATCTCAGTGCCCGGTACAATGTATTACACAGAAATCAAAAAACACTTGTTGGATCAAATGACTTCACTTTTGCTCAGTAAAAGTAAGAGCTCAAAGCATAAGAGACTACAACCCAATAATGAAATGTAAATTCTACTGAAGTCCAATAATAATTAATGAAAGGAAAGACATGTTAATATGACACGCAGTTGCTTACCAGGCCTAAAAACACAGCGTGCTTTTACCTGCCACAGAGGTTTCCACACTGTTGCCAGAATTATTTTAACGGAGAGTTTTAGAAGTCTTAGGAACACTTCCAGATTGTTGTTAAGCAGTTTCAAAACTAAAAATACAGTCCAGGGGGTCGAGGCCTCCCCGCCCCCCCCAACCACTGGGATATCTGTATTCCTGTGCAGGATGCCCTTTCAGTGATGCCCTTCCCCAGCTGGTGTCTCCTTCTCTTTCATTCTAACTTCCATCCTCCCCACCCGATCCCTCCACTCATGAGTTGGCAGACAAAGCACTTCCACTGTCAGGTAGAAGGTAAGAAAGACCCCCGTACTCTTTATCCCAAGCCTTACTAACAAGGAAGGAAGTTAATTAAAGTCCCATGTAGCAGACAACATTCTTCCCCCAGCTGTGTCCAGTCGTGAGTAGAATGATGATTATGTGCATCTGGGCAAAACATTAAAGAGGAATGCTCTGTCAAAATTAGGTATGGTTTGGAAATAAGAAACAAACATAGGCTGTATATTCTGTAGAAACAACATTAAACTAGCACCAAGCCAGCTCTGTAGCCTGGGTGCCTCCAAGGTGGAGGCAGGGAATGGTTCAGAGAAGAGCTGTGCGGGTGTCAGGCCAGCTCCTGAATGAGAATGTAAGATCTTTGAGCACCGGGCCCACATTGGTTCTAGCAACGGAAAGCTCCCCCACCCCCAAGCCGGGCTGTCCGGGCTGTTCAGCTCGTAGCCTATGGACAGGTACTTGAGTCAGAGGAATTATCATCATTAGCATATCTGCCCTATTTCCACATATTTCATTCCAATAAGCCCCCTTCTACTGTTTCTCCCAAAAGAACAATTTCATTCCAGATGCAATGGATTGGCTCAGACCACGCATACATTCATCCCTTCAATCATGGGAGCCAGCCGGAGGGAAAAAAAAATAAACAAAAACCAAAACTAGTTTAGTTTGACGTGATGTTATCCTTATGACAGTTTTCTGAACCCACCGCATGGTATACATTAGTTCTTTAAGAAACAAAGAACAACAAAAACCCTGTTTACTGATGTGTCAGGCAGTATTCCAGAGGCTCTATTTACCTTTCCTTAGAGATGCTCCTCGACATTTACCTGTTATCTGACAGCTAATTAATATTTGGCTTAGTGTCATTGTGCGTTGTGCTAAGAAAGCTCACTCTCATTATTTCAGTGTACTTTGCTAACCTATGCTTCTGACCTCATCTCTTCTCAGCCAGCCGAGCTGGACTACCCTACCCCTCTCATCCATCATGCTTTCCCACCTCCCCACTATTCACCTTGGATGCCCTAATAATATGCAGTCAACGTAGACTAAAAAATGCATGGTAGGCTCAGCATGCCCTTGGCCCCAGTGCCCCACCAATGGCATACATATTCTAGATATCTACTGATAGTTTTAAGTTTTCAGGCTCAACTTGAAAATCATTATACTCCCTAAATTGAAATTACGTTAGATATTTTTTAATGGTTTATTATTTATTTTTGAGAGAGGGGGAGAGAGAGAGAGAGAGAGAATGAGAGAGAGAGAGAGAGAGAGGGAGGGAGGGAGGGAGGGAGAGACAGAGAAAGAGAGAAAGAGTGCCCACGAGCGGGGGAGGAGCACAGAGACAGAATCCCAAGCAGGCTCTGAGCTATCAGACCAACGCAGGGCTCAAACCCACAAACTGTGAGATCATGACTTGAGCCAAAATCTAAATTATAAATATAAATTTTACAGTACTTGTTTATATTTGCATTTAGGTTTCATAATTTCCTTGTTCACTTTTACTTCTTATACTTTAGATTTTCCTTCTGGAGTCATTTCCCTTCTTTCTGAAGTACTTCTTTTAAATTACAAGTTCCTTTGGTGAAAATCCACAGATGGGTTTTCTCTCTTAGTCTCCGTGTATCTAAAAATGCTGTTCTGCTCTTACTGTGGAAAGATACTTTGCTGAAACAATTCTAGGCTTGCAGTCATTTTTCTCTTACAACTTGGAAGCCATTATTCTACTGTCTTATGCCTTAATTCTTGAGATGCCTACTTTCAATCTAACTTCCCCTTTCTTTATCTGCGATGTGTCTTTTTACCTCTGGCTGCTTTTACTTCTTGCTGGTTCTGGTGTTCTGCAGTTTCACTACAATGTGTCTAGATGTGAAATTCTTTGTATTTATTTTGGTTGGTATAAATTGTGTATTTGTTGATTTAAGTCTTCTGCCAGATGTGAAAATTCTCAGCTATAACTTTTTCAAACGTTGCTCCTCTAACTTCTCCTTCTGGAACTCTGATTTGATGTTTTCTAGATCTTCTCATTAGATGGTATAGGACTCAATATCTCCCTCATGTTCTCTGTCTTATTTGTTTTTGTGCTTGGTTCTGCCTAATTTCCTTGAATATATTTTCCACTTCACTAGCTGTCTCTTCAACTTTGTTTAAACTGTTTTTAAACTCATTCATCTAAATTTTAATTCCAAACATTCTACCTGGTTCTGTATGATCATTTCAACAGTTTCATGTTCCTTGATCATTTAAAAATTCCATAGATTTTCTGTAAATATTATATACACACTCCTATTCATAGTCTATGTTGATAATTCCAATACTGGAGAACCATGGGAAGCCAAAATGTGTTGTTTGCTATTTGACTCCTATTTATAGCAATGATTTTTTTTCTTTGTATGTTTGGCAAATTTTTTATTGTAAGCTCATATTTTATTAAACTTAACCTGTAGGAATCCAGACAGCCTAATACAGGATGCTTTTCTCCAGAAAAAAAAAAAAAAAAAAAAAGAAGTTTTTGTTTTACTTTTTCTGGAAGCCAGCGATCTACCCAGGACTATTTTAACCCTTTGAATTGTCCTGGTTAAAGAGAAGAGTTCCAAGGTTAGCTCTCCCACTTTGTGTATTTGGGTGTGCGTGTGCATGTGTATGTGTGTGCGTGCGCCTCCAGTTTGGGTTCCCAAGTGCAGTGCTGGTGGTCGCATTTAGTTTCTGGGCCTCTTAGGTTTTCTGCTTCACTTATAGCTCACTGCTCTCTATTCTGATTTTAGCTTACTGTTTCCCCCTTTCCCTCCTTGGAGGTTTCCCTCATTTTCTTGAGAATACTTCAGTGCATCAAATAATGTGTTTTAATTCATCTCATGTCCGGCTATGTCATAGGTTCAGATACCTCATCTGTCTCAACTAATGTAGCTTTTAAGGCTCAAAAGTTCTAAGGTTTGAGTATTCAATAAAATCACTACCATTAGTTTCATTGTGTTCTGGAGGTATGCATTTTACTTTTTATTTACAGAATAATAGACTGTTAGAGTGGCAAGGCGCCCAAGTGATTATTTAACACAGCATTTCCTATGGGAGGCACTGTTGGCATTTTGGCCAGGATGATCTTCTGTCCTATGTGACTGTCCCAAATACTTTAAGGCATTTAACATCCCTGACCTCCACCTGCCAAAGACAGGTAATTGAAGTGATTAAAAATATCACTCATTTCCAGTAGCCTCCTAGGTTGAGCACTTTGTTGGTTAATCCTTTCATTTTACAGATAGAAAATGTCTGCTTTTAAGATAAAGAATAAAACCCAGAGATGACCCATGAAGAGGCTACATGGGATCCAACTCTCATCTGTCTCTGGGCTC
Organism: Panthera pardus; assembly: GCF_024362965.1. Classification (NCBI taxonomy): domain Eukaryota; kingdom Metazoa; phylum Chordata; class Mammalia; order Carnivora; family Felidae; genus Panthera; species Panthera pardus. The sequence goes on along the minus strand of NW_026526788.1, from coordinate 68,998,706 downwards.
ACCCCACCACATTGTCTCAGTTCCTTGGTGTGCCATACTCCCTCCTGCCACAGGGCCTTTGCATTTGGCTCATTCTTCTGCTGGGTGGCCTGTTCCCATCTTCCACTCTTTCCCACACACTTGGCCTACTACTACTCACCTTTCCGATCGCATATATCAAATGTCACTCAGTAAAGTTTCACTGACCCACCCCCTACCCCCAGACTAGGATCAAGATCTACTTTTCCATGCTTTAATAGCCTCCTGGACTCCTGTCAAGCCACTTAATATGGTTTAAAATTTATATACTGTAGCGACTATTTCCACCAATAGACTGTAAAGTCCAAGAGGGGTAGAAATCGCTCTTTTGTTCACCATTGAGTCACCTGTACCAAACAAGTGACTGCTACACAACAGGGGCTCAAAAGTATTTGTTAAATACACGGACAACCTCAAAAGTCATTGATGTGTGACCCATCTAAACAAGAAGGGATGTGATCTCTCAGAAAAGTTAAAGTTAAAGTTAAAGTTAAAAGTTACTATCCATCAGGACCTGAGGTATAAAAGAGATATTTCCAAATATTAATTTAAATTGCCTTTTTGCTGCCATCTGTTCTCTAAATGGAAATCTCTTGATCTAGAGTATCTCAGAAAAAAAGTTTTCTTTGCTCAACTACTGTGACAGTTGATTCTTGCAAACAATGTTTATTCAAGATGTTCAATAACTTCACATTTAATACTAATATATAGCTTTCCTCTAGAAAGCCAATATCATGGACTGCCACAGTCTTATTGAAAATCCTTAGCTTATTGCCAATATGAACTTTGGATAATTATGGATTTTTAACTTTTTCAGTTAACAATTTCAACAATCATCCATTTGCCATATAATCTGGAAATGTGAATCCCACTCTCTACTTCATCTGTTTTCTTGAATTGATCCATCAATAGGATTCTATTTAAAAGCTATTTACCCATGCTGGTCATATACTTAAGAAAAAGGAAAAAAAAATACCCACATACTTTTTTGTCTACATTCTCATCCGTGAAACTGACCTTGCTTTCCACTCACTGTGAACCCCTTCTGCTGTCAAAACCTCAGAGGATTTACATTGTTGTGATTCTTTCATACTGCACCTTGTGACCAACATCTGATAACAGCCCCTTTGGTTAATTTGACTTTACAAACTGACCAAGCCCATAAAATCCCCATAAATCCTCAAGACGCCCAACCATCTCAATGTCTATCGTAATGTCTATTAAAGCACACAGGACCTCTTTTGGGTGCTCAATAGTTATCCAGAGAAAAGAAAAGAAAATTCTTCTCAAAGACTCTTACTTTTTGAGGATGCTCTCCAAAAGATAATTTCTCATGAGACTAACTTGGTCAACCATCCACCCAGTATGATGAAGCCATGGGTGGTCTTTTTGTTTTTCCCATAAACTTTTGGTAAACCACAAAATAGTGAACCAAATATAAACTACTGCTGTCTACATTTTTTTCCCCTTCAAGTGTAGTAAGGTTTCATTCTACTCTTAAAAAAAGCAAACCACCACCTCCTTAGATGACAAGGGCATGAGTAAGCAATAGGTTGTGGAGAAAGAAGAGAAATACTTCATCGTTTGATAAAGCTGGATGCCAATGCCCCCGTAGTCTTAAAAGGCCCAAAGAAACATTATTTCATAAGACTCAAGACCCAGCTTGGCACAGGTACAAAATGTCAGGGAGGGTTGCCTATAATTCCCTCCCTTAAACAGCAAACTCAGTCAACTGAGCATATTTCCGTGAGTTAAATCAGCTTTTTGGAACCTACATAGAGAGCTTATTTCCTCTAAAAAACATTTCTCTGTATAAAACCAAAAAAAAAAAAAAAAAAAAAACCAAAAAAAACCGTGACAATATTTTCACCAAATGAATCATGGACTTCTAGAGAGAGTTGAATAAACAAAAAAATGGAAGGAGAAAAATGGAACAACAACAAAAACGATGGCTAACAGGAGGCTGTTGCATTTCCCAAGCAAGCAATATGAGTTTAATTGAGGCTGACGCATGACAGACTCGCATGTGCAGTATCGCCCAGGCCCTGACTGAAGCTGCTGACAGAGGGTAAATGGTGCGCGGCGGCGGGGCCTGCCCTGGCCTGGCATGGCGACGGAAGTGCCCTGAGCCTGTCAGGAGATAGCATGAGGGCTAATGAAGGGCAGCCCTTGTTTTTAAAATTCTTCTCACTTAGTTTTGGATCAGACTCTACACCATAAAGCCTTCTCAACCTTTTAGTGCTCAGTTAAGGATATGTGACACTTATTTAAAAATTAATGCATTCTAATCAATTTCAAGTTAGACAGCAAAGAGTCTGCAAAAGAGGGGAGACGAAAAGAGAAAAAGGCAGAAGGAGAAGAGGGAAAAAAAAGCAAGAGAGAATGAGCTCTATAAATATGGAAGGAGGCAGAAGGCATAAGAAATACGGCATAAGAAGTACCTAAGTGTTTTTGGGCATCTTTGTAGAAAGAATTTTGGAGAGACGGGCACGCCAACATCAGAAGTCGGTGGCAGGCATTGGTGGGGGAGGGGGGGCAATAAAAAATTCTTCATACATTCTCCCAATAGTATAAAAAGTCCAGGAACCAAAGAGTGAAAAGACAAATGCAAAAGGAAATTTTAACATTTGTAAAAAAAAAAAAAAAAACAAAAAAACCAAACACAATTGTAACTTTTTAAAAAGACCGACTTTTTTTCCCCCAATCACTATGAGATTACTGCATATCCCATTACTAAAAATTTTCTTCAGAGCCCCATTGTGGAAAGCCTTCCAAAATGATTGAACATGTGTACTGAATATGTGCTTTAATAGAAACAGTAATATATATATATATATCCCATTGAATAAATGTTATTATTAAAGAGAAATTATCACTAGTTTTAAATAAGTATCCAGGCATGCAAGCATGAGTCTATATTACCTGTTTTATTTATTCTTTTGCTAATATAGGTAAGTGCTTAATTGTGAATTTTATTTACATGTTTTAGGTCCTTGAAAATCACACATATGTAATCCGTATTTTAGAGATTATTACCTACAAAACAGACTTCTTTAAAAAAGTGTTTGCCATTTTAGTGTAAGTAGTGGAAGGTCAAAAGAAATCGCTCTGGACTATAGGTATAAAAGATCAAATTTATGGGGGCGCCTGGGTGGCGCAGCCGGTTAAGCGTCCGACTTCAGCCAGGTCACGATCTCGCAGTCCGTGAGTTCGAGCCCCACGTCAGGCTCTGGGCTGATGGCTCGGAGCCTGGAGCCTGTTTCCGATTCTGTGTCTCCCTCTCTCTCTGCCCCTCCCCAGTTCATGCTCTGTCTCTCTCTGTCCCAAAAATAAAATAAAAAACGTTGAAAAAAAAATTTTTTTTAAAAAATAAAAAAATAAAAAAATAAAAGATCAAATTTATGTAATGAAGACCACAGGTTAAACTGGAAACTCTGTCACCTTATTTTCTATTAATCCTAACTAAAACCAAACTTGCCTTTCTAGACCTTTCTAGGGGACAAATCTCTACCTAACTAGATCAGATCTTGATAAGAGAATATGAGAAAACACACATTTACAGTCACATGAAAATCCTGATACCTGTTTTCAAGCTCATGATAAGACTTTTTTTTTTAATTTAAGGGAATTCATGAATCCATAGGTTTGTACCCAAAGAAAAATAACTCTTTAATAATAATTATCTTTCTCTCTATATATGCTGTACCAAAAATGACCATTTTATCAGATTTTAAAATAAGCTTTTTTTTTTTTTTTTTTTTTGCACTATCTAGATTTGGTTTTTGTATTCCAAAGATTTCAATTTAGGGTATTAATTATTTTTCTAATGACCTCATCTTGATTACCTCTGAGTAACAGGAAAAGCTGTCTATAGAATCTCATGCTCACCCTTACAATGTGCATTGAGAAAGGTCATGCACATGTAGAATTTGAACAAATGACCAAAACAGTTTGCTAAATTTGTAGGAAGCTTTTAAGGAATTTACATGCTGGAAACATGGGCAACCAATCAGAACTTCTGATCCTTTCACAAGTTACTTGCTCAAAAATAGCATGATAATGAAAAGAAGAAGAATGACAACAGGGTGTAGTCAATAAAGCTCAGCAGATACACCTCTTACTCTGTTTTACTCACGTCTGGCAGGAGATCTTATTTGTAATTCATTCCTAGAATCACTGGGCTTTAGCCAGAGCAAGAAACAATTACGCCATTACTGTCTCTTACCGAAGATTGGTATTTGTCAGTGTTACCATGCGGGGTCAGCTTTCATACAAATGGCTATGATTAAGAGCAGTTCTTAGTTTCTTTACAGTGAGCATAAAGCAATCTATGAGGAGGTGAGAGTCAGCCATATGGAGAAAGTAGCAAAAATCAACCTGACAACAAGTGACATTTTCATTTCGTGTGTTTACTGGACAGTCTAGAGAGTCTATATGCATCCTAAAATGTAAAGAGAAAGAATTCTCAAATAGGTGTTTCGTCTACAGTCCTAGGTGGTAATAAGCTATCAAAGGAAAACGAAAGAAATGGCGACACAAATTCAATGTTTCCTTTTGGTCCAAATTATTTTATTAGTTAGGTTGTAATATCAGAGTCACTCATCTAAGAGATTTGGGTGGGAGATAAAAATTGGACTGGATGACTTCAAAGATCCTTTCCAAAGCAAGGATTCTTTGACTTTATGCCACAGTTTGGTTGGTGTTTTGGACTAGGAGATGCCCCTGAAAGGGGAATGAGAAAATAAGGCTCAAGAGATTATTGATTTGGGGCTTTTACCTAGAGCATCAACAGTAATCACTGGCCCTTTTGAAGCTCTTACAGACTCTACTGGGGCTGCCTGTGTTTTCCAGAGGCTTACTCACAGAGCAGACCCAAGCGGATGATCTTGAAAAAACCTGAAAACAAAATGACTAGAGAAGGATGCATTTTCTGACTTCCTGACACACTGGAGATGATTTTAACCAGAACAAGACCAGTTAAATGTAATGCTCTCTTTTGTATACCGAAACTAATATAAGATGGTGTGTCAAGTCTACTCAAATTAGATAGATAACATATACACAAATAAAATGAAATAAACTGATGCTACATACATATAACAAGAATTCATTTGGTCTAGCACATCCCAACCCTATATATCTTTATAAATTCAGTATTTGTGTGTGTGTGTGTGTGTGTGTGTGTGCGCGCGTGCGCGCGCGCTTGGGGGGGGGAGCAGCTTTTTTTTTTTCTTTTCCCATGTTTTGCAAATATTTTACATAAAAGCTGGGATACAGTGTCCTAAACCGTCTAAGAAGAAACTGTCATTATTTCATGACGATATGGCCAGCTTCCTTTCACAAATGAGATTCACAGTCCCGTTCAGGATAGAGTGACCTAAGGACTGCCTGGGTTCTCTCCGGCAAGCCCCCTTCTGTGTGGACTTGGGGCCACTGCTCAGTGGGGCACCAATGAATCTGCCAAACAGAACCCCTGTGACTCACCAGCATGATTTCATTATTATTATTTGAGAGAGAGAGAGAGAGAGAGAGAGAGAGAGAATGGGGGAGGGGCAGAGGGAAAGAGGGAGAGAATCTTAATCAGGTTTCACGCTGAGTGTGAAGCCCGATGCGGGGCTTCATCCCATGACCCTGGCATCACGACCTGAGAAATCGAGTCAGAAGCTCAACCAGCTGTACCACCTGGGTGCCGCTAGTCTTTGCTTTTCATGGAGGGATGATAATGTGGCAGGGACAGGTGAATATTAAATAAATGCTTAAGATAATTTCATGATGACAGAATATTCAGAAGAAAGACTAAGTATTAGGATGTCTAATTGTTAAAATGAAAAACACGGCTTCTATAGAAAAATAGTCATGTAACTAAATTAGTAAAACCTACCATATTATCATCTATCTTTTTAAGATTTGTTGTTGGTCTACTATATTCCAAGTGTTAGATTCAGGAAAGGCATTTTAATTATTTATTTACTTAAAAGTTTATTTATTTAAGTAATCTCTGCGCCCAATGTGGGGCTCAAACTCACGACCCCGAGATCAAGAGTCGCACACTCTTCTGACAGAGCCAGCCAGGTGCCCCAGATTCAGGAAGGGCGTTTTAAAAATTAGTAAGTCATAATGCTTGTCCTCACAGAGTTGATACTCTGTGTGAATAACTGTAATTATTTTTAAAGCTATTTTTAGCCACCCCTGAAGACATTTTTGTGTATTTCCAGTAATCTTTTTCTAAAGCTGAGGCCACCTTCATTAATTTAACCATTTAAAATGCTTGTTCAATATTACTTGCTTCCTTTACTTAGCCTAAGTTTTGATTTTAATGAATTCTCTTTCAAAGAGCAAAAATATACTTCATCACTTAATCCCTCCCCAAAGCATATACCAAGTTTTTCAGGAGCATTAAGCAGCATAGTAAAAGAGGAACTTCTTAAAATTTACTGATATATAAATAAGTTAAGATCCACTAAATCTTTATCACAACCATATATTTCACCAAAAAATTTTTTTCTTCTGATGAGAATTCTTTCTATAGATTTTCACTTCCAAGCCCAATTTCACTACTTAACCTGGTTAAGACGGTTTCTAAAGTACAAATATTTGACCAAAGGCATAGTGACTGCAAGAGCTGCTACCCTCCCGATAGTTACACCAACCGACAAAGTCGAATTAAAATGCAAAAGGAGTGCAATCACATCCTGGTCATTTCACATCAGTTTCCAAGCGATGCGGAAGGAGTAGAGTGAGAAACCAGAGGTGTGGAAGATTTTATTTTTCTGACCAAGAAAGGTCAGATATAGTGCATCAGGATGCTGCATCTTAAGAAAATCATTATTTTAAATGCTGAGATCCCAGTGAATAGAATAGTTTTCAAATATTAAAATCTCTGTGGTAGGCTCTGACCTCAGAATAACAAGCAAATGACAGGCGCTTGTTTTTCCACATATAAAAAGGACACTTACTTTAAGGCTGTTGGATAAAAGTCCCATTACCCCCTCATGAAATAAATAATCACACCACCAATTCAGTACGTTTGCCAGCATGTCCACATGTGGTTTAAGTAGTTATTTCAATCACTTAACTATAGAAAAGAACTAAAATCTACAAATTTAAAAACTATGGTCCAAGAGGCCCACAGTCCTCATGCATCACTCTTCCCTGGAAAATCACTTTCACTGCTTCCTCAAGAACCCTGTACGTGTTCTATTTATACACATGGTGTTTTACTGATCACATCCAGAGGACTGGGTGTGCTTTGTTTTAAAAAGTAAACAGTTGGTTATACAGATATATAACTGTATTGTAAAAATGATGTGGAAGTCGTGTCTAATTCTGCTGGAAGGGTGCCTTCTTTAAAAAATTCTAAAAGAGGTTAAAATGAAAAATTTCAAAGGAGGAAGATATGAGGTGACTATTTGTATTATAGAAATGGTTTCCAATGGAGCGCTGTGGTAGCCAGCATCTAACATCGGCCCCAGTGATTCCCACCGCCTGATACATAGTCCCTGTATACCCCCTCCCACACTGTATCAGGGTTGGTCTATATGACAAACAGAATACTGCAGAAGTGATGATATGTCATTTCCAAGATTGGGTTAAAAAAGACATTAAGGCTTCTGTGTTGGCTGTTCTGACCTTCAGTCTTTCTTGCATCACGTGATCTGGTAGAAGCCAGCGGCCATGTTGTGAGTACCCTCAACTACGAAGAGGCCCCAAGGGGTGGAATAAAACCCTGAGGTCTCCAGAGAGTAGCATGAGTGAACTTGGAAGCAGATTTTCCAGCCCCAATGGGGTAGTGAAAGTAGGAAGATTTGGTGAAGAAGGGGAGACTCAAGCTGGTAGGTAAGATTTAGATCAGAGTAGCACATCATGACTGGAAGGCCGACAGATAAGTTTTGTTTGGCCCACATGGTTTTCTAAAAACTGGCAATTTCCATGATAATATGTGAATCTCTAGCTTTGCTTCAGAAGTCGGACCATCTAATAGCTTCAGATTTACCCTTCATCACAGCCACCCCTTCTAGGGACATGATACATGCCCACCACTCCCCTTTGTCCTATGCCTGATCTACATTCCTCATTTCCCTTACTTGTCAGGCCCTTTTTAAGTAAGCATTACTGCTGAGGCAAGAGTTACATGGGACTGCAGACACTTGCTGGACATCACTAGGTAGGTATTAGTCTTTGCTCTATTGTTTTTACCCTCTCTGTCCTGCACACGTGTATCTCCTCAGTGGCCTCAGATATTTGAGTTACAGACTCCTGATGTGGATAGACAAGAGAGGTGAGCATCTAGCGTATATAGAACTATCTTTGGAAGCAGGCAGGTCCATGCAAGTAAAAGCAGCATGTTTGGCCAGTGGCTCAGGAGTAGGTGAGATCGTGGTGGGGAAGAAAAAAAAAAAAAAAGGCACTATGATCCTGTCCTTTTCCTTCTGTCTGGGAAACTGGAAGGAACCAATTTTCCTTTCTTCCTCTACCTTCTAGATTACTTGTTTACCCTCCTGTATGTTCCTTCCCCTTTCAACGCCGTCCCTAGCGCACACTATGGCCCAGACTCCCCTGGGCGAATCTGTCGGGGTGAAAGGAGGAGAAGGAAACACTGAACAGATTGTCCCATCTCTGTTACCCCCAGGAGCCAGGCCTGGATCTGTCACGCTCCTGGATATGAGGTGACCTGGAGAGGGTAAAATGAAAACCTATAGAAGGTGAAGCTTGAGTGTGGTGAAGGATCAGGTTGGAAAGGCAGCTGGGGGACTTTGTGGGGGTCAGGAACACAACTGAAACCAAAAATAACTGAGCTCCATGGGGGAAAGGTTGTAAGATACCCTAAAAGTAATTTCTGTTGATTTGCACAAATTTTCAGAAGGGGCTCATCACAAGCGAGGTATAATATCCAGACAAATAGATGGACACAGTTATATATTTAACTAGTAAATTAATTCAAAATGGATAACTTCTATGTGGTGAACCTGCTTTACTTGAGAACAATGTCCATTTGGACACATTTTATTACCTTGTTCTAAGTGAGAAGAATATGTCATTTACCTAAATGGGTAAATGATTTAGTGATCACTGCTGTATACTAAGAAAGGTCCTATTAATTTGACAAGGTCATCAATCACGAATTAAACATGAAGATTCAGAAATTTGATGTTTTATATCTCTTTAGATTTTAACTATCACACGTTTTTTTTTTTTTTTTTTGAAGTTCATTCCTTTATTCTCTAGAAATAGCCTGATACATGATGATATGCCCAAACAGCTCCATAAGAAAGAGGTGATATGTAGAACCAGACTGAAATCCAGAAGCAACGTAATCAGTAGTTTCTGTATGTACAGGAATGTCAAATTATCTGAAAGCCTCAAAGGCATGTCCAAGGACTATGATGAGGCAAACATATACATACACCATGAAGCCCTTTTAACTAGAATGCCGGATTTTCTCTTTTCTTGAACCTTCCAGTTTACCACATTAACATTCATAGGCAATCCCCACTTGTAGAAATATTGCATCTGGTGGAATGCCAGCTTAGCAAGGTGCTCTGTAAAGAAAGAGCTTGTGATCAAATAAATCTGGGAGCCCTGCCTTAGTCCCATATTTGTTTGCCCTTGAGGAACAGTAGGAAGGAAAAGGTTGAAGACATTGTCCATCAGATCCCATGGCATCCCTGCAGTGAGAGCCCATGACAAGAATGGCATGTAAAGCTTGGGGTTAAGGAGAGCCGTGCTTTCCCAAACCAACAGGTATTTTTTATGTTTTAGTTACTTTGATTCTTATAACTGATCAGACTTTTGTCTTTGGCCAATAGAAAGTTCAGAGGCAAATTTATAATCCAGTTCCAATTAATGAATAGGGCCTTAGAGAGTGCAATTCTGACCAACTTAATTTTGTTATTATTTTCTCTTTGCCCTGCTTTTCTTTAATCCTAGTGCACCTTACATTCTCTCTAGAAGAAAGAGAAAACAGAAGTGGAAAGAGAGGAAGATGGTGGGGAGGGGGGGGGGCGCGGAGAAAAAGAAGGGTGGGTGGGGGAATAGACTTAATCATGATGTACCGAGATCCTACTTTGTGTTAGGTGTTGTTCTAACTCTTTACATGTATGACTTTTAACCTTTTACATGTATAATTCTTTACATGTATCTTCTTAACAACCCATGGAGTTAAGAGCTCACAGACAACACAAATGAGGCATAAGGAGATGGGATAACCCACCTAAACTAACATGGTTGGTGGGGTTCAAACCCAGGGAGGCAGGCAGGCAGGTTCCAGAGCATCCATTATGCAAAATTCATGAATAGATTAAAGGGTTTGACCTTCGCTCTATATTCAGTTTACTCTTATCGTTGAACCTTTGGTTAAGCCCCAGACCAAAGAATGAGTTTATGTCTAAAGCATGTTGAGCAGGCACTGACAGCCCCCAATCATAAATGGTCACGCACTGGGTAACGGGAGATGCTACAAGAAAATTGTGAGCCAGGATTTGATGTCATTGTTTTTAAGGGGGATGAGCTCATGAAAGTTTTGCTATTGTTTCTGGACATTGTCAAATGCCAGCGGTAACTGTTTTCTCTTTTATAGGTAACTGGACACGTAGCTAGGCCACGTATGTCTGGTAGGGTGGACAATGAAGGGTGAGGTAGGAGGTCAGGGGCAGTAAGGTTCGTGATAGAAAACTATTCTTGTTTATCATTTACTGAGCTAGTCTGAAGAAGTAATGCCCATTTGACTAAGAAATCTGCGGGCATCTTATGTAAAGGGAAGGGATTCTGGAAACTCCTACGGCATATTTGAGATCCAAAGTGTGAAGAAGTCAGTTTGAAGTAAAATAGCATCTAGCTCCTATGGGGAAGACACGTGAATGAGACAAATCTTGGCAATGAAGAAAAATACTATCACTGTTGAAATGGTTCAAAACCAAGCCAAGTCAAACACAAAACAAAATAAAACAAAATAATGACTTTTTGTACTCAGAAATAAAGACAATGAATGCTATGCAACAATTAAACGAAGTCGCCCACGCCTCTGCTGTACATCAATGGCCAACAGCAGCCCCATACCCTTAGGCCCGAAAGACTTCTATGGACAAATGTTCCTCAAAGCCTTTGTGGTATTAAGAAAAGGGCTCTTAATCTCATTACACTGTCAACAAGTTCCCAGTTAATCAGTTGTCCACATTCATTTGGGGTTAGCCTGTTATACTTATGCTTTTGCAATTAAATGCCACAAGGTCCAAATCAGCTTAAACGAGTCGTGCCCCCTCCCCGTATGGTTGAGTTACCAGCCTGGCGGTACAGCTTGGGCAAAATATATCATAATTAATTACCAGAAGCCTGAAGAGAACCCATTCCATAAGTCTGCACAGTTTATTTAACGGATTAAAAGTAAAATGCTATGAACAATGAATACTCCTGACCCTAAATAACTATTTAGCTGACATTAAAAAATGTTTCACTCATGTAATGGGTTTTTCAAAAATTAAGCAGCACATTTGCTTAGCAGACTGTATGGGCCATATTATCAAGTACTTCTATGTGACCAAATGATTTTTAAAAAATTGATCCTTGATGTGTTTCTTCCATAAAGGTGTTTCTCTAAAGCCTAGTCAATCAGGAAAAATCACCCAAATAAATGTTTACAAAATTAACATAAATATTGATGTGAACTAGCTTGAACTCTGCTGTTTTACTGTTTGACATTTGACCACAATTTTCCAGCTTATGCATCCCTTATAAACATATGTTAGTAGCTGCTTCCTAAAGGCTGCCTGTTAGTAAAGACTCTTAATTGTAAGTCCACAGGAATGTCTTATAAATCCATTAGCCCCAACAGTTCTATATTAAAAACATAGCAATCAGAATTTCACAATTATTTGAGGCATTTCAAAATTTGTTATCAAAAGGTATTAGAACTATTTTAGCATTTAAAGGGTTTCAAAATTAAACATAAACTTTTCACGATTAATGATCAATCTGAGAGAAAGCTTTGATAAGTCTCCATCCTCCTTAATTTTTCGAGTATTATTCTTTAAGCCCTGGGTCGCCTCAGCTGAATTTCACCAAACTTTTGCATATCAATTGCTCATTTTCAGCAATATCCAGGGTATGCCCCTTGCCATTTGTGGACCTGCCTAAGCAAAAGATTTGAGGAGAAAAAAATTTTCATTCGCTCAATGAACATTAAATCCTGGGCACTGGGCAAGGTTGAGGTCAAAGGGTGAGTCAGACCTGGTCCCTGGTATAATTACTCTTAATTAGGAAAGGAATATGTTAGAATTAATGATTTAATTTTCACTTTTGACATTCCATTGCTCATGTTAACTTTAGAAATGCTCACATTAGAAAAATGCAGTCTATGGAATGAATGGTCTGCTATTTAGAGTGACTGTCACGTGAGGAACGAATGCCTTTACTTTTTCAGCTCTTCCCATTCTTAATGGCCTTTAAGCCCAGCAATCAGAAGAATGTGGTTCAGACCCCATCCACATGCTTTCTTAAGAATTTATGGAAATGCACTGTCTTTATCTGTATGTGAATAGTTCCAAGCCACCAAAGGACCCTAGATGTGATCATTATTATCAACACCTAAACTCAGTTTCAGATGTATTTATATATTCAATTTCACAAAGCCCTTGAGAAAATTACTCATAAAAGGGCTAAATTGTGGACAATTCTCATTAATTGATAATGATACCTTATGGCACATGTCACTTCCCTTTTCGATGATATTTGATACAGAGAATCCTTGTTTCATGACTGAATAACTGGTGAATTCCTATTGCTCATCAGCTTAAAGGTCAGGAATTATGCTGGTTTGTCACACTTATGAACACAAACAGGGCAGATCCCCTCCTAGGATGAGGCATGGAACAACTAATAGAATTGACCAAATGCCCAAGAAACAGTAAATAAAGAGTGTTGACAAAGCATGGAGCACCCGGTTGGTACCAAATAAATTAGGCCAGACACATTTACAAAAGTTTCCTTATAGAAACAGATATTTAAATACAACAAATACAGTAAATAATTTGGAGTCAAAATTTCAGTCCAGAACATTCTGAATATTAGCAAAATTGTTTATGCATAGCAGACATGCCAACTGGTTTTTATTGAACGTCAATATTTACTGTCATTGGGTATTATTGACTCTGGTTTCTTGTTGGTCAATATTTTCCTTTAGAAAAGCACGGTGGACTTTCCTTCCTCTGTACCTTCGTTTAGGTGGTTCCCTTCACCCAGAATACCTTGTCCTTATGTTCCACTTAATACTACTCACTGTCCAAAACCCAGGCCAATATTCAACTCTCCTTTCATGAAAGTTTCCCTAATCCTAGCAACTAGCTATGAATGCTCTCTTTTTTGACTCCCATCGAACTATCCTTGCAACACATGGTTACAGTATTCAGAGTCACGTTGTTATACTTGCCAGCCCAACATTTACTGAAATTCATCTTTATTAGACTGTAAAGGCCTTGAGAGCATGCCAGGAACTGCACTTTATTCATAGTTGCCTATTCAGAAGTCCTAGCATGAGGAATTGCACACAGCAAACGAAATATTTTGCACCCACATTTGCATGCTCCAGATGAAAGAGTGCGAATAATTGTCAGGATGTAATTTACACCAAACACGAATTTTAAACAGTTGTAAAAATTCATTCATTCATTCATTCATTCATTCATTCATTCATTCATGATTTTTTGAACATTCACTCTTTCCCACGCACTATGTTAGGAGCTAGAGACCCAGCAGGGAACAAAACAGATCTTGTCTCCTGGACTTTACACTGTGATGGCCAAAAAGACGGTAACAACAAATATAGACTATGAAGTCTAGGTAATGAGGTGTAGAATAAGGCAAAAATGAAAGAGAATTTATCTTAGAGTAGTCAGGAAAGAGCTTTCTGAAGAGGCCACACTTGAATGAAGTGCATGTGAGCTATGTGAATATCTGGGAGAGGGAAGAGGAACTTCTGGGCAGAAGAAATAGTGAAAACAGAGACCCTAGGGCAAGAACATGCTAGGCATTTTTGAGGAACACATAAAGAAGACAAGTAGAAATTGTGGTTGGAGGGAAAAGTGGCCAGATAATAGGAGGCCCTCTGGGCCACACACAGTACAGATTGGATTTTATGTCAACTAGGCAGTCTGATCAGAGGTTGACTTAATCTGAGTTAAATTTTCCAAGTGTCCTTCTGGCTGCTAATAAGGACAGAGAAGACTATTCTGGGATACTTGTGGAAGGGGGAGCAATTAGGAGGCTACTATGGCAGCCCAGGGTGGAGGTGTAGGCGGCTCGGATCAGAGTGGAAACGGTGGTGGTGAAGACAAGTGGTCAGACTTGGAACATCCTTTGAAGGTGAGTCTCTAGGATTTGCAGATGGATTGGATGTGAGGCTTGATATAGATGGAGGAATCCAAGCTGGCTCCAAGATTTTGGTTTGAACAACTAAATGGAAGGTATTACTATTAACTGAGATGGAAGAGATCGGGGGGAGGGTAGGATGGTGGGGGAAGGGAGAGTTCTGTTCTGGACACATGAAGCTTGAGCTGACAAAGAGCATTCAGTTGGACATGCTGAGTAGGCAGCTGGATATATGTCTGCAGCTGGAAATATAAATGTGAAATTTATGGGAATATAGCTGCAATTTATACATATATGTGCTTTTGAGGCTATAAGGTTAAAATTAACTGATGTACTTTTAAGTCTACTTATAACCTATTAAAGCATACTAAATTTTAAAAATAAAGTTACTTTAATCTGTTGCCTACCACACCAACAGTTGACCCTAATCCCAAGGGCATAAATAAGCATGCACATTTGGGGCAAACTTTAATCATAAAAAAGAATAAAGTATATTCTACCATGAATATTTCAGCAAATAGTCATGTGAAGGAACATGAATGTTTAATTTAGACATCACCTCTGTCACTGTATGTTAGACAGTATGTCTGTGATATCCTCTGGAAATTCCAAAATGCAGTCAAGTTTTTCCACATATAACTTAAAGTGATATTTCCCCACTATGTAGCCATCCTTTTTTTCTAAATTCCTTGTCCCCTAGTCCCAAGCTGTAGCACACAGAATGCTTAAAAGAATAAACATTCTTAAAGTTTTTTTAAATTAGAAAACAGTTTAGTGGCGCCTGTGTGGCTCGGTAGGTGAAGCATCCGATTCGATCTCAGCTCAGGTCTTGATCTCAGTGTCATGAGTTCAAGCCCCACGTTGGGCTCCCCACTGGACATGAAGACTACTTAAGAAAAAAAAGTTTATACTGTCCTGGCCAGCTCTGTGCCACAGACTCAATGGAAAAACCAGCCCAATACAAGTACCTATTCAATGTCATACATATGTGTGGTAGAAGAAAGATTTGGGGAGACATGAAAAAACATCACTTTCCCCCTTACATAAAAGTAGCTAATTCTGCCGATATCTACAATCCCCCAAAGAACAATTCCTCTCACTTATTTTCAAGTGAGGCTGTTAAGAAGAAGAAACAAGAATGGGAAATTCACCTGTCCCAGTTATGACTGGTCAACGCAAAGACCATCTATGTTAGGAAGGAAATAAAAAGTGAAGAAAGGATACAGTTCCAGGTCACCTGGGGGTGGGGGTGGTTGCAGCAGCCTTCTCAGTCTCACTGTGTGGATTCATTTTGTATTTCACTGCTGGACCCATCTTTTTCGAGCACTACGTGTGAGTATCTTATTGCTACTGTAACAAATTACCACAAACTCAATGGTTTAAAAAAACACAAATTTATTCTCATATAGTTTTGGAAGTCAGAAGTCTGAAATGGATCTTACTGGACCAAAATCAAAGTGTCATCAGGGTGGTGTTCCTTATGGAGGCTCTAGGGGAGAGTGTTTCCTGGCCTTTTCCAGCTTCTAGAGGTCACCCCCATTCCTTGGCTGTGGCCCCTTCCTCCATCTGCAAAGTGAATGGAACAGTCTCTTCAAACCCCTCCCTGTCTGACCTCGGCTTCTATCATCACATCTTCTCTGACTCTGACACTGTTACCCACCTCTTATAAGGACCCTAGTGATTCTATTGGGACCACCCAGACCATCCAGAATAATCTTCTCATCTCAAGATCACACACAATCATATCTGCAAAGTCCCTTCTGCCATGAAGATAATGTATGGACCAGGACATCTTGGGGGAGGAGGGCAATATTCTATCTACCACACATTGTTTTCAAATAGTTCATATCTCAGAAGTGTTTTGCAACTGTGGTGGTTAATAACTAGGACTCTGGAGTTAGTCAGTTATGTATTTAAAACCTATTTCAGTACACACCCAGCTGTGTGACCTTGAACACGACTCTTACTTTCACCAAACCTTAGTTTCTGATTCTATAAAAGGAGGAAAACAACAGTATCTACTTCACAATAATGACATAGTATAATTAGGTTTTAAAATACTTACACATAGCATATTTAATTTTTAAAATATTTCCTCGAGTTGACCTCTATGTGCCAGGCCCTGTGCTGGGATATTATTGTTCTTTATTCTTTTTTAAAAAATTTTTTTCTAACGTTTATTCATTTTTTGAGAGACAGAGAGAGACAGAGTGTGAGTAGGGGAGGGGCAAAGAGAGAGGGAGACATAGAACCTGAAGCAGGCTCCAGGCTCTGAGCTGGCAGCACAGAGCCCAATGCGGGGCTCGAACTCACAAACTGCGAGATCATGACCTGAGCTGAAGTTGGATGTTTAACCGACTGAGGCAGGCAGGCACCCCATATTCTTTATTCTTTTTGAGTATAGAACAAAGTCTCTGGTATCGAAGGTACTCCACAAAGGTTTTCCCCTCCTGGGCTTATTGGCTCTTCACTTATTGACATTCATCATGTGCTGTTTTGTCCTAATATTTAACTTTGTGTATGTGTGTGTATATACACACCAAGAATATTTCAGCAAATAGTCATGTGAAGGAACGTGAATGTTTAATTTAGACATCATGCACATACATATCCATACACACACACACTCACATACCCTAAGCCCTGGCTCTATTTAAAACTAAAAAATAAAGTCAGTCCAGTTTGACTTTCCAACACCCACCCAACACCACAGGGGGTTATATTCTGACCACCTGCCTTCTCTAGCCTAACCAGACCCCTCCTTGTGGCCTGTTTCCTACCTTACTGCAGCCTCACGGATCCCTGAATCCTAGCTGGCTGCTTCACATTTCAGGCCTTTTCAGGCATTCAAACCTTGGCTCTCTACAGTGGCCTTGACCTCCTGTCTCTCGCACCCTTGTTTCTTTGGGAAGTTGTGAAGAAAGGGTGAATGGAGGACCGAAGGAAAGAAGGAACACAGTGGAATCTTACTGTGATCCAGCTTCTTGTAATTACTAAGTCAGATATAAAGTAGGTTGATTCTTTCCTCTCGAAAGTAAAATCATTTCACAAAAGCAAAGCCTGAGAAAACCAGATAAGCCAATTCACGTATGAATATGTAGCAGGCCTTTCCTCACATAGCAGCATTACCAAGAGGGTATATAGTATATAGGAAATCAATCATGAGTCCAGGTTATTTAAAAGAATGGAAGCTTTTCCATCTGACACCTAATGGCGGAGCAATAATACAAAATAAGCTTTTAAAAATTGTTCCCCATTGTTCTCCATTATTTGGGTCTTTGATGTATCCTACATTATGAGCTATCAAAGCAAAGGCAATACATCCAAGGGAGGGAACACCGCTAATGAAGGAAACATTAAAAGGTTATGCTTTCTCCCCATTACTTTTGTCTTCTTTGCAAATGGTTTTAAAGGTCGTTTTAAAAATAGCCTGCAAGGCCACAAAGGCCTCTAAATATTTAAATAACACAATGCAGTTTATTTTTACATAGTGTTGTAAATGCACATCACAAAATGCTTCACAGAAATGTCAGTCAAAGGCTAAAGCGAATAGAAAGGTACATTTGAAGACTAAACAGAGGGAAAACAGTGGTTCAGAAGAGAAAGAAGAGGCCTTTCAATAAGTGGTACATAAACTAGTTGCATACATGAAAAATGCAACTGTACCCTTTGGAGAATTAGAGAGACCTCAGGGACCAAAGAGAGAAAAGGGTTAAACTGGAGACAGTCCAAAATCAAGGTGTCAGAATTTACTGGAGGAAACCTGACTGAGAAATGGTCTTGGATCTTTGAATGCTAGCCTGATAATGCTACTCTGAAGAAAGCAAGTGGAGGAAATGACTTTTTTTTTTTTTTTTTTTTGAGCATTCACTATGTGCCAGGCCCCGTGCTCAGTATTTTTTTTTATTTTTATTTTTTATTTTTTTTATGTCATCACAGGCTGGGTTATACTTGTAACACTTACAGACAGAGAAACAGATCCCCAGAGGTTCAGTCAATTCTCACAGGTAATGGTAAGTGCTGGAGTCCAGACTCTCTTCCAGATCTGTCTCATTCTCAAACCTCCAATTCAAGTTCGTGTCAAAGGATGAGAACCAGACAACAACCCAAGAAATAAAACCATAAAGGAATTAGAAGGAAAATATGAGTTTCTTTTTGATCTTAGCTATGGCAGGGAAGGCTTCTCTCAGCAGAAATTCAAAGGGAAAAATAATTTAAAAAAAAATTTCATCTGATCAAATTTAAAATTTCAGTACTTCAAGAACAGAAGAAAAAGCCTACTGACAAATTTGAAAAAAGTATGCCACAAACATGACACACAAAACAGTTACTAGAAGAGCTCTTATGTAAATCAAGGAGAAAAACACAAACACATCAACAGAAAAAAATTAACTTTCAAAGAAAAAATAAGCAAGAGAATTACAACGATTAATAAACATAAGAGAAAATATCAGCCTTACTTGTGATAAAGAAATGCAATAGAAACCACAAACACATTTTCACTCAGTGTGAGCGAAGGTTTAGGAAAGAGAATTTAAACTATTATAGATTTATAAAAGATAGTTGGGTATTACATATAGAAAATCGTGAAAATATTCATGTTCTTTGGCCTAGCAATTCCACTCTTGGGAATATACCATTAAGAAATAACCAGAAATTTATGCAAAGAGTTATGAACAAGTATTCCTATTGCAAAATTAGAATAGCAAAAAAGTTACAGTCAGAAAAAGTCTAGTTATAGGGGTCTGGTTAAATAAATTTATGGTATACTCATAGGATGAGAGAGTAGACAGACATTGATTTTTATTTCTCAATAGCATATTTGAAAATAAGGAAATATCTTCATATTCTATTAATTTTTTTAAATATTTATTTATATTTGAGAGAGACAAAGATAGAGTGTGAGCGGGAGAGGGACAGAGAGAGAGGGAGACACAGAATCTGAAGCAGGCTGCAGGCCCTGAGCTGTCAGCACAGAGCCTGACATGGGCCCAGAACTCACAAACTGCGAGATCATGACCTGAGCTGAAGTTGGCTGCTTAACTGACTGAGCCACCCAGGCGCCCCTATTCTATTAATTTTTTTTAAAGCTGGCTTTAAAAAACGTGATCTACATTTCAGGGGTTACTACCTTAAATGCATTCCATTGGTAATGAACGTACGGTGTGACATGACCAAGTTTTCAAAAGGGCAGCCACATGTCCTGTATGAATGCATTCACACATCCACACATCCAGCAACCTGTGACCCTAGAATATTTGTCAAAAAATACTTAGAACAGTTGGTGGAATTATGAGTGAGTTTTATTGTCTTCTGTGTGCTTTTCTATTTTTCCTAAATTTTTTTTTAATATTTATTTATTTTTTGAAGGACAGAGAGACAGAGCGTGAGCAGGGGAGGGGCAGACAGATAGGGAGACACAGAATCTGAAACAGGCTCCAGGTTCTGAGCTGTCAGTACAGAGCCGGATGTGGGGCTCGAACTCACAAACCGTGAGATCGTGACCTGAGCTGAAGTCGGTTGCTTAAGCGACTCAGCCACCCAGGCTACTTTTCCTAAATTTTTATATGAAAACAACAACAACAACAACAACAACAACAACAACAAACCCCAAACCCTTCACTTTTATAATTAGAAAAATTCTAATCGATGTTATGGAAAAAAAAAAAAGACGATCAGCTCCGGCCGGCTTTTAGACAGAACCGTTGACCCCAACCCATTTCAAGGAGGCTTTTTCTAAAACAAAAACAAAAAAAAAAAAAGGAGGCTTTTTCTATCCTAGTTGGAGGGCTCCCTCCGAGGAGGGGGTTTTGTTGCCCACATTTCACAACCTTGTCTATCCTCTGACCGTGACATCTGAAAATGCACTGAAAATGCCAAAATAGTGGTTCTCAGTCTTCATTGGCATCAGAAGTAGCTGAAGAGCTTTTAAAAATATTGTTGCTTACACCTCACCCTGGAGATTCTGATTCAATTGGTCTGGGATGGGGCCCAAACATTACTAATTTCTGAAAGCTCTTCAGTTGATTCTAACGTTGAGCCAGGGTTGAAAACTCCAGGTCTGACCGCAATTCCTCAGACGTGCAACCCCGTTTCACTCCTCACTGCTCCTTTAAGAAGATGGGAAAGATCATCCTCCCTCCTGATATGACAGTCCCTAATTCTAACCTATTTGAAACCACTGCTATGCAGTCTCTCCTTTAAGCCGAATAATCTGAATTGTTATTTTCTTTCTTCAGGTACCATACAGTCCCTCGTTTGACAAACACTTCGTTATGATCTACTGCATCACAGCGCTATACATACCCTTTCCTTCACGGCACTTAACCAAGTCTCTAATTTTAGGCTTACCTTTCGGGTTACTTGACTAATGTCTTCCTTTCCTCCACTGGCTTGTCAGTTCCATGAGGGTAAGAACCACATCTGGTTTCATTTCCCATATAGCTCAATAATTTGCAGACTGAGTAAATGTATTACGGGCGCCATTCACGTTCTGAGGATGGGATTCAGAATGCAGCATTTATGGATTGCGCACCTACTACGTACAAAGTACTATCGGAAATAATGTGTCCATACAAACCAAAACACAGACAGATTCCAAGTGCTGTGATTTAGTAGGGAAGAGATGGATGCAAACAGCTAAAGACGACACCAAGCCTAATGAAGAAATGCCATCAGACAGACAGAAACCCAATGGCATCAACAGATGGAAGGGTGATTTTTCTGGGTGGGACTTCTATGGAAGCCTTCACAGAGGAAATGCCACTTGAGTTAAGAAGACTTGGAGGATGAATAGATAATTACAAGGATGAAGAAAGGGCATTTGCCGCTATAAATAATTACCCCAAAGGGCACCGGGGTGGCTCAGTCGGTTAGCGTCTGACTTCGGCTCAGGTCATGATTTCACAATGAGTTTGAGCCCCACATCAGGCTCTGCACCGACAGAGCCTGAAAGCTACTTCAGATTCCCTGCTTCGGATTCCCTGTGTCTCCTTCCCTCTCTGCCTCTTCCCTGCTTGTGCTCCTCCTCTCTCTCTCTCTCCAAAATAAATAAGTAAACTTAAAAAAAAAAATTACCTCAAATTTAAACTTAAGGCTTAAAACAACACAAATTTATGATCTCACAGTTCTAAAGGTGGGGGGGGGGGGTCTAGGTGGGCATGACTGCTTCTGCCGTGGGTTCTACAAGGCTACAATTGCAGCCTGGGCTGTGGCCATTTCTGGAGGCTCTTTGAGATGAATCCATTTTGAAACTCATGCAGGTTGTTGGCCAAATTCCGTTCCTGAGGCCCTTGTTTCTCTGTTGGCCGTTAGCCAAAGATCTCTCTCACTCAGCCCCTTATGCTCTCTGTCCTCCTCATCACCTTGCCCCCTCCGCCTTTAGACCAGCAAAGGTACTGTGAATCCTTCTTACAATTCAAATCTTTCCAGCTTCTCTTCCGGCTGAATCTCTTCTGCCTCTAATCACAGAAAGTTCTTTGCTTTAAAGAGCTCATGGGATTAGACTGGGTTCACCAGGTTGAGGAAACTCTCCCTATCTTAAGTTCTGTAACCTTATTTACATCTGCAAAGCCCCTTTTTTTGTGTTTATAAAATATTTTCAGGGTCCAGAGATTAGGCAATGGACATCTTTGGGGGCCACTCTGTCTCCCAGGTAACGTGTGGGATGGCTGATACGGTTGGAGCACAGATGTTGGGAGATAAGGGGAAGGAGCTTGGGGGCCTTAAATACCAGCCTGAAATGTCTGGATTTTATCTTGCCAGCAAGAGGCAGTAAAGGCTCTGAGAAGGTAAATTTCATATACTAAGAAATACAAAGTTGTTTTTGAAATATAACCCTTATAACATAAATCTGAGAAAACAAAAGGAAGCTGAGTTCTTGGGGTTCCCATGCACAGCACATTACATGCTCCTACGATTACAGCCCGAAGCAGAGATATGTTAGCTGAAGCTAATTCTTCCTTGAGTTGTGGCTATCTTTCTGTACCCTATTATTCCAGAATCTTCTGTTCTTGCTTCCAATCTCTGGTCTAATGCAATAAATAAATCTTATATATTTATATGTATTCCCAACACTCTACGTTCCCCTTTAGCACTTTCTCTGAGTCACTGAACATATATTTCCATTATAAGCTCTGAATGAGAAAAAAAATTCTTAATATCAATTCACCCACATACAAGCTTTTCAGTGAAACTCACGCTAAACATCAAGAAACATGACTAGGACCCAAAATAACTCTAATAGAGATTCAGTAAAAACATCTGACTGGAAGAGTTACTGAGTTCATATTTTAAGTATAAAAATATTGTGTCATGAAAACTAGAAATCTACACTTAAATAGCACCCTAACATTAAGGTTTGGCCCTTCAATCCCTATACACATTAAATCTATAAAAAGGCAGAAAACTATAAATCATCATCTTTAAGGAAATGCACATTGCAATTGTCATGAAATAAATCCGGGCTTCTGTAACAGAACTTTCTCTCTTCTGACTTAATACTTGTGTGTGTTGTAATAATTTCTGGTCAAGAATGCAGATTCTGATGTCAGACTGCTAGTTTAAATCCCTGTTCTACCATTTTCCAGTAGTGCTGTGTTCGGTGAGTTACCAAACTCCCTGTGGCCTCCTCACTATAAATGGGGGCAAAAATAATACCTCCTTCAGAGGATCGTTAACACATAAAGCACTTAGAACAATGTCTACACATAGTGAGGGCTTGGCGAATGTTAGCTGTTACCATTACTATTATTTTTAGATATGTCAGATGTTACTCTTTGCAATTCATTTCCCCTCCCTTTTCTCCCATTTATTAATGAAGACAAGTGAGGTTTTAAAACGTTTTGGGAAGACAAACCAGTTCTCAGACACCGTAAGGCAAACAAAATAGTTCTCTTTGAAGTAAAGATCATCAATATTCGTAACTTCATTTTTATAGAACTTTGAAAAGAAACAAAAGAAGACGAGGAAGCAAAGAGTAGAAATATGTAGGGAAAGTGCTTACAGGAAACTGCACTGATGCATTCGACTGAAATAAATACTTCCATCTCTGCCAGGAACTGTGTTCTGCAAGTGAGTGAAGGTGTCGGGAGAGGTAAGAAAGCTGGACAAAGCCTGGAATCAAGGAGCGATGTGATTAAACACACTCATGACGCAGCGATGACGCACACGGAAGTTAATGCTGCCAGTTGAGGGAAAGTGTTGAACGCACATTACGGTGCATGAAAGCCCCACACAATGAGGGCCTATGTGAGGGATACGGGCTTGCAAAGCTAATAAAACTTACCTTTCATGCATTTCTACTCCCCACTACTTTCTACCTGCAGTTCTAAGGCAGACTCGGGAAAGAGCCTGCCTTGAAACCATCCGGAGTGAAACATAGCCTCATCCTTCTTTATGCTCTCGATTTGTAAGGGGGGTATTGTCATTCATTTCAAAGAAATTGTAGAATCGCTCCACGCTGAATAGAGAAACTGAATTTTCAAACATGTGACAACATAGAATTATTATCAGTCTTTCAATGAATGACTTGAAACATTCAACAAGTGTGAACACGCTCTCCTGAAGTAATATTCTGAAATTGTTTATATTTACTACTTTTAGTACTGATTTGCTTTAGAAATTAGTCTTTTTTTTCAAAAGGAAAAAAAAAAACTTCATAATGATACAGCCTAAAATACAACTATTTTAGAGGAAATGGAAAAACTATATTTATTGCTGTTTGCTCCAAGCCACTCATACTTCCATTTCTGTTGCTTGTCTACTTTTTTCCTTTCGAACAACCAGGTTCACCGTGGAGATGGTGAACACACAATCGCAGCTTAGTTCAAGTTAGAAGACATCGCACAAGCTCCTTTAAAAGCCTCATAAAGTTTTCTTTACACAATTTTCCTGCCTAAATCCACCTCATTTTTCTTTCATGACATCACAGCAGCAGTGGTTTTTAATTTCATTTCAGTGGAAAAGACTTGGCTTTTAAACCTTATTTTACTAAAACCAACAAAGCACAAGTTCAGCATAAATACACACACACACACACACACACACACACACCCTTCTGATTAAAACAATGCATTAAGAATGTAAGAAAACATCAGAAGCACTTAAAATAGTTCAGGAATTTGGAGGGAGGGGGAGAAGAAAGGAAGTCTAAAAGTCATTTTCTTTCTTAACCTCGAGGGAAAAATAACCTTAAAAAAATCCCATTACGTTTTTGTAATACATTTTTATAATTCCAGTTATGCCACTCAGAATCTAATTCTGAGTATTAGGGGTATTTGTACATTTACTAATTAATCCATTCAAAATATGGGAATAGCCTAGATAATGTGCTCATTGCATTTAGTTCTTCAAGAAATGTAACTTAATAGAAGTAAATTTTCAAAAATTTCTGCCAAGGTATCTTTTGATATCGAACGTCAAGGAATTCCATTTAATGTAGCCACTTCACATCTGCTTGTTCATCAAAGCTTTATTATCTTTTCCTTTTTTCCTCTTCATTAACGTACAACAGTTAGAGCTAGGTCCTTTTCTCTCGACTTTCTTTCCAGTTCCTTCCCGAGTCACTCTCACATTTATTCTCTGAGGCAGTCACCACCCCAGCTCTTAATTTGGTATTGTTTAACTCTCCTATCTATGTTATAAACTCTTGAGAACATATATTATACTCCTCTGAAGTTTCCACAACTGCAATGGTATGTACATGGCAAGAATTAAATTTGTTAAATGAATCTTTGGAAAATAGTGTTCACTCAGAACATTCATAGAGCTAAGCGACCTTGAATATACTTTTGGAAACACTGGAAACAGAAATAGTATTTCCCCACAAATTTTTAATTTAATTGAAGGATTCTTGCAACAACTGATTTTAATACCTATTGAAAGGGATATGTATTCCATATACAGCATCCAGACCCATTGAAACATGTGACACTTTCCTAAGATCCTACATCTAATGCCTAAGAAAGACAAACAAATGACAATGGGAACTTACATATATAAATGGATGGTGCTGGAACAGGGCAAGTTTATGCATGTGGAATTTCTGAGTTTAAATTTCAAGGTCCCTGAAAGAATAAAACATGTTTGCTGCTAAAAACCACTGGCCATTTTTAGACAACTAAATCACCAGTGGTTACCCTAAAACTAAGTGCCATAATAATAGGATGTGCAAAGTGGAGATGTTGGAAATGAGAAATTGTGAATTTGTTTACTTTGGTCTTTTTTACCATGGCTATGAGAGAAACTATTTTGACTTCCGACTCTGTTAACCACAATTGTTTCGAAGGAGGTTGGCAAGGGAAGGACAGGCAGGGCAAAGTGACAGGGATGGAGAAAAGGAAAAGATGAAAAAGGGAAAAAAGAGAGATAAGAAAGTTGATGTTAAGAACTGGTAATAAAATTATTCATTCCTTTTGAGATTATAGGTCATATGCCATCACATTATCCATGATCTTAACTGGAACTCGCATGTCTCTGTTGAAAAGAATCTGCTTTATTCAGAGCACTGCGGGAAGACAATAAAGGGGTTATTATTTTTTGCATCTCTTATGTTCACTTCTTATTCATTTCTAACTAATAATGTAAAAACTTATGCTTCCCATCGTGATTAGATATTTTATTGGCATAGCAGTTCTAAGAAACAGCCTTAAAAAAAAGTAGTTTATTTCTCATTTTAAAATGAGATGAGTTTATGCCGATAACGTGAAAGGTCCAGAATAAATAGCAACTTAGGAGTATAGAGCTTCCTTGAATGCTTTTTTGGCTGCGAAGAAGAATGTTGCCACAAAAATCTGTTTTGCATCATCTAAATGCTTGAAACAAGAACACATAATTTAGAAGAAGAAAAAAAAAACGGTGGCTGCCACTTAGCCATAAAGAGCAAAGTCGTGTTAGAAATAGCTTTCCTGTGATATTTTGGTACATTTCTTGGTTTTTTCAGCAATCGACGTAATTATGTGGTTGGAGGGGGCAGTGTTTATCCACATTACCATTTATACACTGTATACAAACAGAGGACTTGACTCCAACAGTCTGAGGAGCACATGGGTTTGTGGCCACATCCTTGACCTCAGCCGCTGAGGAAACCCAGGTGGTTTTATCAGACGTAAGTGCAATCTTTAAGCTACAGAATATTGATCTCTGACTCCACTTCTGTCTGTCCAAAACACCCAACACTTTCCCTGCTTGAGTGCTCCATTACAGCTGTGGAATACTGTTTATATGCAGCATGTCAACATGCTAATTCATTCCATAGTTACTGACATTATAATGCAGAGGCGGAGGAGAAAATCCATAATCTTTTGTTGTCTCTTTGTACAACCCGATGCCAGAAATAAACCCCTCTATCTTTCTCCTTGGCTACTCTGCAAACTTCGGGATAATTTCTAGGAAGCAGAAAAAGGAAACTTCTGCCTCTTAGAATATTCAAGCTTATCAAATCATTGCATATGTTAGGATGACTATAAATGCTAACTTTATTGTACAGGGAGTTCTTTCGTGAAAATGACATTCTTTTTCAGTTAAGAATGTTCATATGTCAAAACTAGTGCAAAGAAAAGTAACACGCTGTAATAGCTGTTCTACACAGCAAAGTACAAAATCATGTTTTAAATACCATCCAACTGCATCTATTCAGTTGGCACCCTTGTAAGTGACACACCCGTTTCATTGGGCTGATGGCCAAAGCTCTGCGTGAGTGATTCAGAACAGTGGCGCACCTCGCCCATTCACACATGTCTCATACTGTCTGCAGCACTATTTACACAAGTTAAGAGACATGAATCGACATTTTGTGGCATAAATTTTCTTCTGTGTGGCCCTTTATTAAAACTGGGCTGGCTCCCAGTAGCATTATATACTCTACACGTAAAGTTTCATAACGGACCTAGTTCATGTAGCTCATGCTATTAAAATGATTTGTGGGACAAAATGCTGATACTTCATTCCATGATATGCTTCTGGAATCTTATGACTAATTTTCACGATTCAGTTTCCAAAACATTGTAAACTATCATTACAAATACATCATGGTTACTTTGTTCTAAGACACTAGAATTAAGTATGTGTTTGTATACACCAAAGTGTGTGTGTGTGTTATCTATATATAAACACACACATAAACATGGAGAAAATGTGAAAACATCATTCCAACTCACCGCATATAAGAAGGCTATGGGAACTCCCCGATCCTCTGTTTCCTTATCTGTTGCATGGGGATGGTAATTCTACCTATACTCCACAGGTTGGTGCAAAGATTAAATGTGGAAATGCTTATAAAGAGCCTAGCACCTTGCCTGGCCCATAAGAAGAAATCAATATCCAATCTGGGAAGAGCACAGTTTGTGGTCAGTCTTTACTTGAACTGGGACAGCAAAGCAAGCAAGAGACAGGTGGAGGAAATTCCTGCTTCCAGCGACTCATCCTGTATTATCCCTGACACCACAGGTATGATACGCCTGACGTCGTAAGTGGATCATGCATCAATGCAGGCAATCTGACATCCTTCTGGGAAGGAAACCCAGGACACGTTATTTGGGGATGCTAAAGTCCTCTGGGTGCGTTGGATCCTTTTTTGTCATGCTTTCGCTCATTCCCTTCTCTAGTATTTCTCAGTAGTGCCCTGAGAAACAGCATGACATCACAAGTTCTTGAGGTAAGCTGAAAATATGCTTCCTAAATTCTTACTGTTAATTTCTGTTACCTATTCTGATGCCAAAGTTCAGCCTTAATTACACAGACTGTTATGATGCCAGAATTTTCAGACCAGTAGCAAAGCAAAACCATCCATGATATTCAATAATACTAAGGAGAACAGAAAAATTAAGAGGAAAAGGACATATGAGTAGACATTCTTTCTGAATCCATGGTTATGCGCTCTTTAGATACTGTTGCAGGGGGTACCTGGGTGGCTCAGTCAGTTAAGGGGCCCAACTTCAGCTCAGGTCATGATCTCACAGTTCATGAGTTTGAGCTCCATGTCGGGCTCTGTGCTGACAGCTTAGAGCCTGGAGCCTGCTTCAGATTCTGTGTCTCCCTCTGTCTCTGCCCCTCTCCAGCTTTTGCTCTGTCTCTCAAAAAATGAATTAAACATTGAAAAAAAAATTAGATATTGCTATAGACTGTAAACAAGCGGTTTTCTCAGACTTTAGTGCATTTGTCCCCTATGCCAGTCAGATCTGAACTTTGACACAGTATGTGTTTACATATAGGGGAAGAAAAGAGTACATTATATGTGACTGCCGCATGACAAGGCAACTTTGACTGAGTATTTTGAAAAGAAGCTCTTTTGGCAGTAGGAGAAAGTGCTGGCAATGTGCACCCACATAGCCCGTCTGTCACTTTAAGAGCTGAAACAGGAAAACCTGTACCATTTTTGTACTTTTGTTCATTCTTTTCAACTCATTCGAAGTCGCCCCCTGGGAGTTAGCCCTCCACCAAAAGTCTCTTTCAGTACACAACTAGCTCTCTCTATTAAGCGTACCCACCCCTGCTCCACTATAACACTGCTTCCTTTGTACTTGCCTGGTGAACTGACCAGCCACACAGTACAATGGCCACAATTACTAAATTACACTGCCTGTCACTGCCTTTTGTATCACACCTCTAACAGGTGCCATTACCATGATAGGCAAATTGTAATAATCCATTCACAGCATCCACTGCCTTAATAATGTATTTTTTTATTTTACATAATCTGTGTGTGAATACCGCAAGGCATCTGAATAGTTAGTAAATACAGGAGGCTGAAAGACCGAACTGCATGGAATGCGGCTACAAACAAAGGCGCTTAGGACAACAGACCTGAATGCAACCACATTCCTGATAAAGCGGACAGACACATAAATATATCCAATGGAGAAATGGCCTCCAGATTTGAGAGGTTTCGAAAATCCAACTTAGAGAACCGAGGGAGCAAAAAACAAGACACTGCCAAACTCAAGTTGTTATCCCAGGCTTAAAACTACATATGGCGTCTGGGTTGAGTAGAGCCTGTTGTTAACATCAGCACCAGGGCCAAGAAACACAAGAGGATCACAAAACCAGGAGTTGAGCCTTGGGAACTCTGCTCAAGATCACTGCTTACCCTTTTACCATCCCCCCTCTCCTCCTGAATCTCTACGCTATGCCTACCCACACGCACCCAGGACATGAAGCATGAAACCAATGAAGCGATTTGTGAAGTTTACAGAACTCCAGAGAATACATGTGAACACATGGGAATAAGTATATTAGCAGAAATGCCTTCTTCCTAAGCATCACGGTCAGTGGCAAACTTGAGTGGGCTCTTGATGAAGGTTTAAAGGGCCTTACTTGCCTAGAGGCTGCAACAGATAAGATACACTCACTGGTCTCCCTCAAAGTCTGGTCCATGATGGTGGTCTCCTGGTGGCTGGCCTTGCAGAGGATTCATGTTCATAACATGACAAGGTCTACACTTTTGAAAAGTGACTAAGAACACTTTCAAGTTAAAAGACACTAAGCAAGTGTATGATGGCATTATTATTATGGGTTAATAATTCAGAACACTTAGCCAAGTCTAAGTATTGTTTTGTTAAGTCCTAACAAGTGAAAGAAAGTAAGAGTTTCTGAGCTCCTCCTCCACCAAAGTTGTTTTTGAACCAAAAAATTTTAAAAACCACTACTTTTGTGCCATTTCCAAGGCACAGCCATGCCTTCAAAGGCTTCCCAGTTAGCCACGTTATCAGGAGAACCAGAGAAGGCTCCAGTCAAGAGGACCAGCATTGTCTCTACCATTTCTACACTGGGTGGCCACTCTTGGAAAGAGTTTGCCAAGGATATGGGTCAGGGAGGTTGTCCTGAAGCTGCATTTGCATATGAAATACGCTAGTTTTACTTCCATTGCATGTAAGAGATTCCGACTGTAGTGTAGAGTACTTTGTATATTTGGTTTCTTCTTTCCATAAATTATCAATCTCAAGTGACTCTGGCAGGAGGGTCTGATAGAGATTGTACAGGATTTGTTTTTTTTTTAAAGAGATTATAAAGGTGGCTAGAGTTTCTCCTTCTTCAATTTGTCCCTTCAATTCTGCCACCTACGAGGACGCATTAGGAAATACTACTCGCAGGGCACCTGGGTGGCTCAGTCGGTTGTGTCTGGCCTTGGCTCAGGTCATGATCTCGCTGTTTGTGGGTTCGGACCCTGCGTTGGGCTCTGCGCTGACAGTTCAGAGCCTGGAGCCTGCTTCAGATTCTGTGTCTCCGTCTCTGCCTCTCCCCCACTTGCACTCTCAAAAATAAACATTCAAAAAAAAAAAAAAAAAAAAGGAAATGCTACTTGCTAATATAAACATTCAGTCCCTGATCCATAGATCTCTATAAATCTATAAATGGATGAATGGAAATTCCAGACTTTATACTACATCATCATCACCATCACATCATCATCATTTATTAAGAGCTTACTAAAGGCCCTGCATTATGCAAGGATTTTACATGATCACATCTAATCCTTCTACCCAAGCTATGAAGTAGGTACTATTATTATCTCAATCTTACAAATGGGAAAAGTGAGGCTGAGAGCCTAAGTAATTTGCCCAAGGTAATTTTTATCGGAGTACCAATAGAAAACAGATCACATAATCAAATTGGGTAATTTAAGTAGACTATAATAAAGAGACTATTTAAAAGTGTGGGAAACCACAAGTCCCGGCACATTAGCCTGGGGCAAGTAACAGTGGGCAGGTTACCATCCCTAGGCTTGAAGATGGGAGGGGAGAAAGTGGTTACCGATGTTCTCAAAGAAAGAATGATGCAGCCAGCCCACTACAATCCCACAGGAAGAGAGCCACGATAACCTGTACCCCAACCTTACTCTCTCCCTGTATTCTATGTTCTGTCAGGGCTCCCTGCTGGGTGAACCTAACTGGAACCCAGAAGGCAAGAAAGCCCATTGGTGTGGTCTATAAAGAGTTGGTCATCCAAGGAACAAAGCAGAGTGGATGTGGGGAGGGCAAACTTATGTCCAGAGTGGTCATACTGTATAAATGCTAGTCAGGCTTGCATTTAAATCCAAATCTATTGCTATTAACCACCAGGCTACATACTGCCTTCTGGAAAGACATATATATACCTAATTCTGGGACACAG
Organism: Panthera pardus; assembly: GCF_024362965.1. Taxonomy (NCBI): domain Eukaryota; kingdom Metazoa; phylum Chordata; class Mammalia; order Carnivora; family Felidae; genus Panthera; species Panthera pardus. The sequence goes on along the minus strand of NW_026526788.1, from coordinate 68,967,221 downwards.
TTATTCCCAAGTCTTCTATTTTTAAAATCTCTAGCAATTCTCAAAATCTCCACTCAGTCAACTGGATTCCCACATTCCTTCCCTTTCCTCTTGGTTCTCTGCACACTGTGAGTGTCAATCACCCAAGGCCCCCCTCTTCTTCCTGTCCGTCATCATGATTTGGCCTCCTACTGCCTCCCCATCTGGCCTACCTCCCACAGTTCACCATTTCAACTTTGCACTCACTACTACCCTACAATCACTCTCCTTTGTTCTCCTGTCATTCCTACTCTGCCAGTTCTCAACAGGCATTGACTTTCCACTGTTTGCTTTCTTGGCTCCTACTCCTGGTCTGCCAGGCAATCCTGGGGAGGCCTATGAAATCATACTAGTGAACTCATGCTCCCGAAACTCAGCTGGGCTCCTGCCTAGTTCAGCCATTTCTGACCCTGCTCATGTTGAGTCTCCTTGACATTTCCTATGGCAACTGTTCTGAGCCTTTTCCACACTCTTCCTAAGCCCTGGACCCTGTCTTTCACCTTTGGGGAGTAACTCGGTTCCCTGTTTGGAATCATGGTGATCCTTCCAAAGTTCTTTCATTTCTAACTCAACACCATTCAAAATCCATTCTAGCCTTCCTCTTCCCTCACCGCTGCTTCTGAGGAAGTGTTTCTCCTTTCTAAGGTTACATCTTCAACTTATGGTGTTGGTTCCATCTCTCTGCACATCTTCTGGGCCTTAGAATGATCAACTATTCTACTTCATGATGACATCACTAGCTCTCTGCTAAAACATGTTCAGGGCCCTCTAACCTGAACTTAAGGAAAAAGAAATTAATTCTGATCCTTATGAAGAATCACCTTTTTAGTTCTCTATTCACTTTTCCTTAAACAGCAAAGTCTAGGATTAACCCTCCCCACTACTCAAGCTCTCTTAATCCTGAAAACTGCCATTTCTTGTCTGTTTGAATACTCTCCAGGTCTTCTGAACTATTTGATTGTTCTAAGTTACTTCTCTTTCTTGAAAAATCCTTCCTTCTTTGGCTTCCATGACACTGCACCGCCCACTGTCATCCACTAATCCTCTTCGGTTACTTTCTTTGACTCCTCTTTGTCCCATAAAATGCAGACTTTCCTCAGGGTTCTAAGGCTCTTTTCTTCTGTATAAATATTCTCTTGGTGATCTTATTTATTCCTCTGGCTTAAATGTGATTCCATAAAGTAGTATGTATGAGATGACTTTCAATAGCACATGAACTGACGTTTTTTTTATTTGGATACTTTGTTTAACCTGATCTTGGACAGCATCCATTGTAAGAAGCACCATTTTTTATATACTACTTAGAAAATGGCTGCCAATTTAATTATGACACATGGCTCTCTTATCTCTTAATATTTTTGTTTTATACGTATTCAAAGAGCTCTGTTAGATTACTCACTCATAGAGATTGTCTTATACATCATTCTTGTGCATTCAAAGAGGGAAATATAAGCAAAACAAATAGGTTACAGTTTTCCTAAAGTTTTCTCACATTGTCCAACTCTTGTGAACCACTTTTCAACTCAGAGGCATCAATATCCTCCCAGCCATCAAGGGCATCAAGGATGCAACATTTCTTAAATGGCTTCAACTACTCTCTCTAGGATTCTCTTCTGTGTTGCCAATACCCATTCTGCAAGTTTCCGTGTTGGTGTTTTTTTGATTCTACTGGAAGGTAAGGTTTTTAGACAACAATTAAAACTTATGTTCTTTTCTCTAAAGACTTTTCAGTGGTCTGTTGACTGAAATGTTGAGAGGTTGTGGGGTTTTACTCATGCCATGGGGACTAACAACCAAGATGGCTCCTGTGTTGGCAATGACAAATACATCACCACTATAGTTGGTAAGATGCCATCAACTGTAAAACACCTTAATTTCAGAAACAGTAACTCGTGAAAAGATGTGCATCTTACAATCATGAAATATGGTCATTATGTATTTGTTATTTATCCTAAAAGACTATCACAACAAACCCAAGAATTCACAGATATCGTCTACAACGGGGCAATGCTTGAAAAGAGTGACTTAGTTTATAGTATATTTTAAAATATTGGGGCGCCTGGGTGGCTCAGTCGGTTAAGCATCCGACTTCGGCTCAGGTCACGATCTCGCGGTATGTGAGTTCGAGCCCCGCGTCGGGCTCTGTGCTGACTGCTCAGAGCCTGGAGCCTGTTTCAGATTCTGTGTCTCCCTCTCTCTCGGACCCTCCCCCGTTCATGCTCTGTTTCTCTCTGTCTCAAAAATTAATAAAACGTTAAAAAAAATTTAAAATATTAAATAAGAGTATCAGTATTGTTCAAACATGGCAAAAAACTTACAAGTAGGACTCAAATGGCTAAGGTTTAGAATACAGAGGCTTTAATGATCATCACTCCATGGATGATTTATGTTTACACATCCAACTCTAACTTCATTTTTAAGCTTTAATTCTCACATTGCAATTGCCAGCTCAGTGATATTACCTGGGCACCTTGCTGATACCTTCAACTCAGTAGCTTTTCCCCACAACCTATTCCTCCTCCCAGGTTTCCTTTACCATTAATGGCATACATTCCACCTTGAAACATGTTTTATTTTCTGCAGATTCCGGAGTTTGTATTTTGCGAATGGCACAGTTCTGAGACTATTAAATATGGGTGTTACCTGCACATTAGCACAGTACCTAGTGCCTATTAGGTACTCAGAAATGATCTGATAACTAAATACACGCTAAAATAGCATGTATGTAGAACGTATGTTGGAAAGAGCCACTGAAATATAGAAGTAGATAGTTTGGGCCCTTTTTAGAAGAGGCGGGATAGAAATGGGCAAAAGATAAACATCGAATGAACAGAGAAAAATCATTAAGAAAACCCTGAGAGCTTTATGTTTTTCTATACAATAAACAGATAACTGTAAATGATTCACTTTAAGAAGACATCATCTAAAATAATGTAATAGCATTAATTTAACAGAACAATTTAAATGCTTAAAAATATGAAGTCCATTAGGCAAAATGACTCAAATGGCTCCAGTGCTGCCTAGTAAATAAGGCAATGAAATAATTTTATGACTGTATCATTGTAAATAACAAGAAAAACAGAGTGCCATCCTTCAAGTCATATATTAAACATTAATTAATTTCATAAAGTAAAAGATAATTTAGTTCTGTAATTACTTTAAAAAATTTCTAATTTAAATGAAGGTGATATTAATTCGACTGAACTATAAAATAAAGCCAGCACGATTCTCTGGAGGGCACACACGACGGGGACGGAGATGAACCAAACATTCTTGAAAACATGATGGACGTGAACAAACGTTTACCGAGGAAAGAAGAAAACCGCTCCACCTCTGGCTGTTATCAAAACCCACTCTTGCAAAGAGAGGATGAATATCGGTGATATTTAAATACACATGAAGAATATGTTGATTTGTACGTTTATAAAAACATCTACAAAGACTATAATGAAAAGACCCATAAATTAGATCTGTGTATCCGTAAATCAGACACTGAAAATGAGCTGCAGGAACACTACCAACTTTCATCAGTTTGCAGTGTCAGGGGAAAGACATCATTAGGTGAGGGAAAGCAAAAAGAGTTTTAGGCTGTGAAATCTCAAGAGGGAAATCAATCATTCATTCCACAGATATTTATTTAGTGCCTACTATTAGCAACAAAGAGAGACACAGTAGTGAGCAAACCATACAAGGTCCCCGCGGTCATGGAAATTGCATGTGAGTGAAGCAATGTACAACGATGACCTGGAATCTAGAGCTTTCTTGGCCACTAACTGGCTGTGTAAACATGGCCAAGTCACTTCACACATTACTCAATTACTTTATCTGTTAAAATGAAATGGTGAGCTAAATCATTTCAAGGAGAGAATGCAGATATTGGGGTTTATGAGTGGGGCCCACCATTCAAACAGTTCAGCCACAGAACTGGAAACTTCCATAATTAAACCAGGACATGGAAGGCTTCCCTGACCCAGTACATCCCTCTACATTCTACTCACTGATTTCGTTGTCCTGCCTATTTGATTTATGCCCTTCCTAGTGACTAATACAGTACTTGTCACTTGATGTCTTTGATTTGATTTTCTGAACTCAAATTTCTGGGAAACGATGGTTTAGAATATGCAAGGATTTAAAGTATTGTAACATAAGCAACTAAGATAAAATGGAATTAAAACTATAGTATGTACTAGGAAACCACAGAGATCTATGAGGATAAAAGGTTACGTTCAGAAAAAGAACCTAACGCTTTAACAATTTATTTTATCGTACCCTGAAGCTTCTGGGGAACACTATTAAAGCACAAAGCCAAAGTTAAGGTAGAGTCTGGCCTTAGTTCTATTCCATGTTTAAAAAAGAGAAAAAAGAAAAGGGAAGGAGTTTTATTGTTTATTGGAATAAGACTGCCTCAATTCTTTAGGCAATTTTTGTTCTGAAGGGCCCTCTCCCAACCAGAGCTTGGCTATACGTCTATTACCATGAATTTTAAATGCATTACCCCTTGCTAGAAAGTATGGGGATCTCCAGGAGAAGTAAGAGGAATTGGAAAACGAATGATTTTCCTAAAGGCACACAGACAGTACACGAAGCTGGAGTTAAAATTTGAGTCTCTTTGATTTCATGGTTTTTCCACTTACACCACATTGCCTCTTGGGTAAGTAGGACAGATAGCAGCTAAGTAAATCTCCTCTGTGATATATTATTACCTCTTCACTTCCTGGCGTTGAGTATTTTCACCAAACATGCAAAGATACTATCCTTTTATGTCTAGGAAGGAAACAATTTCATGGATATTGTTCGGTGGATTTCACGAATATGGATTCTCCCAACAACCGCACCCTCTGCCATCAGCAAGAGCTGTAAAACCACGGAGGACAGGGTCCTGGGCAGGAAAAAGGGGGTGATAAAGAGGTCTAAGCCTTCGTCTTCACTTCCAAAAGGTGCTTAGAGTATTTCAGGTAATGGGGCAGATAGTGCACCAGGTGAACATGCACACAGCCAGCGAGCATTAAGGGACACGACACAGTTCACTCCAAGGCAGCCACTCTGGGCTGGGTACTGGCTCCAATCACATCTGTTTGGCCAGCACAATGTTTTTAAACACCACATGTGTTTAGGTGGGGGCGTGCTCCCTCACGTTCAGTCACCGTAAGCACAATTCACTATATTACACGTGTGAACCTCACAGCCTTGGTGTCTGTCACCCCTAATAAACTTAAAGCACGACAGGGGTTGGGTACCAGCTTATTTATCTGGTATCGTGGTAAAACGAGGTGTTTCAGGAAAGAGAGCTTTCCAGACGATTAGAACGGATTTAACTTCAAGCAACATTTATTTGATTAAGTAATGAGAATCTTCTAAAATACACCATTAGCATACACTTCTTCGTCTCCTTAAACAAAGGATAGAGAACACTGCCATTTTTAATTGACTTAAAGTTATTATTATAAGCAGCCATTATTTGATTGTTTAAAAAACAGTTTTACGACGCTTTATTTGATGGGAATTCTCTTGTTCCATGGTGTCTATCCTCCTTCCTTTAATTTAACCCTTCTGTGGAGGGCTGAGGAAAAAAAATTAGCAAATAACTAAAGAACCGTAAAAACAAACATTTTCAAGGACTTAACTGTAGGAATAACATCAACAATGCCCACCACCACTAATACTATTCACTGAGAGCTTACTAAGTACACAAAAATACTACCATTAACTTCATTTGACTGATGTTTGAAACTCAGGGGTAGAGAGATCAGTTTTCCCAAAGTCATACTGCTAGGAAAGTGGTAGGGCAGGACACAACCTGAGGTCTAATTCAAGCACATGCTCTCAACAACCACCGTGTAATGGATGTTTTTGTTGTGGGTTTTTTAAATTTTTTTTTAAGGCATCCTAAGATATCTTTCCATGTCCGTGTTGTCCCCTAGAAAAGAACTGTTTCCTTAAGATGGACCACTGGATACGTGGGATATTTACTAGTCTTTTCTTTGGAGTATAAACAGAGAGAGAATAAACAAGATAGGAAGATATTTTAAATGCAGCTTAGGACAACCATAAAGTAGAATGGGGAATCAAGAGGCCTGGAATCTCTAATATCTACAAGTTACTTGTCATTTTAAATAAGCCACTTGGTCTCTCCACTTCAATTTCCTCATGTGTGAAATAAAGATAAATACCCAAATACCACAAGTGGAAAGCTTTGAAGATTAAGATAACATAGTATAGTATAGTATATATACTATAGTATAGTATAGCACACTATAGTATAGTATATATACTATAGTATAGTATAGCACAGTATAGTACCCAGCACAGAGAACACGCTTGATAAATATTAGCAGCATTGGTTGCTGGTTTTCTCATCTGTACCACGAGGATACTAATAATACTCAGAGGCAAATGTTTCAGAGGCAAATGAAATAATCTACATAAACTCTTTAATGCGGTGCCTGGCACACAGTAACTGCTCAATTAATGTTTACTACTGCTGTTATTATTAGCCTGTTATTTGTTAACTGTCTTAACTTCAGCTCTTTCAGCAAAAACTAGGAAGGAGGGATGTGGAAAAATTCTAAGATAGACAATAACTTCAATGAGATAAAATGTGCTGACTTCCTATACTGACACCAGAAATTGGTGAGAAAATGAATCTGAAAATTCAGCTGGCATTTGAGCCTGCTCAGGGAAGCACTGTGGCATTAAGATACTAAGGATGTTACATGAACAACACTTCACTTCCAGATTTAAACTTTATTGAAATACTTTTTTCCCTTAATTTAAAGGTGCTGCCTTTTTGTTTATGTCTCAAAATACGCGCCAATATTCACTGAACTTTTAATCTGAATATATCGTGTACTAATTTATCAATTGAACATTACAATTTCCAATATTCAAGATTAAAAATTCCAGGCACAATCTTTACCAATGGAATGCCAATGTTAGGCTTTCTTTTCTCTTTTTTCTTTTCCTCTCCTCTCTTCTTCTTCCTTCCTTCCTTCCTTTTTCTTTTCTTTTCTTTTTCTTTCCTTCCTTCCTTCCTTCCTTCCTTCCTTCCTTCCTTCCTTCCTTCCTTCCTTCCTTCCCTAGGTTGCCACAGGGTTAAAATGAAGGAAACAGGAAAACTGACTTTAAATATGCAATCTTCAGGCAGCTATCAGTTTCCAAACTTAAAAAAAACATTGTGTACTCAGTAAGAGTTTGTTGGATTTCCAGATGTATGCCCTGATTTCATTTTTCACAAAAGATAATCTTATATTTTAAAATGATGCTGTTCAGGGACGCCTGGGTGGCTCAGTCGGTTAAGCATCCGACTTTCACTCAGGTCATGATCTTGCAGTTCATGAGTTTGAGCCCCACATTGGGGTGGGCTCTGTGCTGACAGCTCAGAGCCTGAAGCCTGCTTTGGATTCTGTGTCTCCCTCTCTCTCTGCCCCTCTCCCAATCTGTCTCTGTCTCTCTCTCAAAAACATACATTAAAAATAAGTAAGTAAGTAAATAAATAAATAAAGTGATGCGGTTCAGGGCAACATTCACTTCATATTTAAAAAAAGGACCAAAAAGTAAACAAGCCATATAATTGTATGAGATACCATGCAGTAGGCCTTAAAAGAAGAAATCCCTTTAATTATGTCTTTGTGCGTTTGAGCACCAAAATGCAGGGCATTGGTGGTACCAAATGGACACTTTGCACAGAAAAGACAATTCTCTAGAGAAAAATAGACTTTGCAGACAGGCACGTGGGATTTCAAAGCATAGGTCCTCCAAGGTTCACACATGCTTCATACATGAAAGCAATAACAGTCGGAAGTTAGTATGCTTCAGAAGCACCTGGAGTTACTTCTTAGAAGTGAAGATGTCTAGGCCACACTCCCAGAGATCTGGTTCTGGTCTATTAGCACTGGGGCACAAGAAGCTGCATTGTTAGTAAGCACCCAAGTGGTATGGATACAGGTTTTCACCCACTTTCCGAGGCATGCTCATAGCAACATCACATCACCACCTTCCAAAGTGTTCCCTGGATACCCTCTTTGCTAGTCAGTTTTCATGCTCATGAATGTACAGATATCTGCCAGCAGCATTATAGATAACGCTGCTATGAGGGTTGGCTTAGGGAGAGGGCAAAATGCCAACCTCTGCCTTCAAAGTATTAATTCAGGAGATGTTCCAACTTGCCTTTCAATTCTGTTTTCTACACTAGAAGTCAATCGGGATAATTAAACACTTTATCTTTAGCATGTGCTAATGAAAAAAAGGAATGGATATGACTTCAGGTGGGCCTTCATTTGGATTGGGTACTTCTCTGAACCTCAGTTTTCTTATTTGTAACATGGGAATAATAGCACCCACCTTCTGAGATAATTGTGAAGATCCAATGAAGTGTACGGTTGGCACTCAACAAAATTATTACTAGGGTTTCTAGAAAGCATATAATTAACCTATTTGAGTTTCACCTCTTGAATGGGCCTGCTCCTTGGCAGAAAAGCACAAAAGCAGAGAGGTGGTCAAAAGAGAGTTCTAGGAAGCAGGAGGAGCCTTGATAATCCCCAAATTGAATAAACAATACAATTAAGTAAAATATGACCATTTAAATGAATTTCAAGGAGAGAACATAATTGTAGGTGGCAATTTTTAGCTGCTGGGTGGTTGCTATAGGATAAGACCGGGAATCTTATTTGGAACTGTCCAACCTTTCAAAGGAAAATCATTTGCCATCATTTGGTAAACAATTCTCTTGGCTCCACACCTGGAGTGTGGCTACATTGAGCTGCTGATATGAAAAGCAGCTCCATCACATCTTGGTGTGTGTAATGCCTTCTGGGATTTGTAATTTGGTGCTTATATTTCAAACCACACACTTTCCCCCCACTCTGTCCACAGTATCCTAATAGGTATAGCATATTTCTCTTGATATCTAGGTTTGAGCTACTCTGAAACAGCTATGAAATTATCACCTTGGCACCCATAATGAATTTTGGGTACATTACGTAGTCTTACTTTAAGTGAGATCACTTTAAGTGATGATCACAAATATAACCACCAAACAGGGAAAATCCACCTAGTCGTTTTCAAATGGAGTAACATACAAACAAAGGCCAATCTAGTCCTGTGTACTACATAGATGTGTGCCCTATTTAAGTGTTAATTCTTACTACTCCATTTCAATCCAAATAGTTCTTCTTTCCAGAAAGACCCATATAATCTAAGGTTTATTAACAGAAAGACATGTCATTAACAGAAAGGTATGTTCTACCATACCTTTTGGAATAACTGCTATTCTCAGCTTTGGACAGGTTACCAATACAGCCCTAAACTGTCTCAAATCATACCACAGAGATACTCTACAAGTAACAGCCTAACAATATCAGTTATCCAACTTGGCAGATTCCCAATGCAAAGTTTAAGTTACAAGCAGAATCATTTCCCCCAATTATACTGCTGATGCTTTGATGCCATTATGCACTCTCAGAAAAAAATTTGATTACATAAAATACGCTAGGATATAAAATACGTGTTAGTCTAGTGCTGTAAATTTCAAATCACTCTGTTAACCCTAATACGTTTATTTGATATCACAGCCTTATATTTCTTAATAGCATTACGATGCTAAAATGGAAGCGATAATAAATTTTCACATCATACAATTCTTGGTAATGAAAAATAGAACTGTGTGCCCGGAATTCATTCATTTATGAATTCATAAAATTATAAAAATTATACCCCTAACAAGCTACATTTTATAAAGTAAATTACATTATAAGCTATAAAAATGATGTCTTACAAAATATATATTGTACTACATAGAATAGATTTTTACTAGCTGTTAGTTAAGATTCCTTTTTTCTTATGATAAACTTAGGTATTATGTCCAGATTGGCTGTAGGTTAGCTTGAGTATAAATAAACATTGGGAAGACCTCCCCAACACAGAACCGGTTGAAGAACACACTTTCTATAAACTCTTCCCTGAAGATTTGCGTATGGAGCCATGGAGTGTTCACGAGGAGGCATTTATGAGCGAGAGCGTGTGGGGCCTTGAATGCTGGGGATCCGAGCAAGAGCCACATCTGGCAACAACACTAACACTTTCAGAACTTGTACCACGGGTTAACTGTAAATATCACCGCTTAAATTTTCAATCACAAACTTCTCTGCTATTAGCAAAGAGTAATATCTCAGTTTTCTCAAGAAGTCTGACTACTAAATATGAAAACAATGATTTAAACACGATGTATTTATGCAAAGAAATGGTCCCAGAGCACTCTGCTTCCGGAACGTGTAGATCTACAAAATGCAAAGACCAAAGAATGGTGTTTTACGCTGCACGTAAAGTTTAGTTTTCTCATATATTTAACAAAAGCACTTGATTACACTTAAAACTTATTTTCCAACATATAAAAGTTAAGAAATATTTAGGTTGATGTGTAATATAGTTGTAAAAATTATTTTAAATCTACTATTTTAGAGAATTCCTAAACCAAAGGGTAAAAATGTAATAGAGACATTACTACAGTTTTTATATGTCCATCAGTCTCAATATTAATGGAAATTCAATGTGTATTCACAATAACAAACTAGTTCTTAATTTAGATTTATTGAACAGTTTCTTATATTCCATCAGAGAAGAAACAATATTCACGTTGACTACACAAATTTCTCATGCAGAGATGGAGGTTAAATAGTTAGATGTTAATGTAAAATTTCTAAGCACTCATTTATGTTAATTATATTTGACACTTCAAAGTTATTTTAAATAGCATATCTTTTAAATTACAATAAATTTTAAATAATCTTCAGTCACATAAAAATATTAAAATGACATCACATGCTTAAATGAAGCATTGTAGTTCTTGTAGATTTATGTTTTCCTTATACATTTTCTAATGTCTGTGGGAAGAAATAAATAATTAACACTTGAAAGAATAAGTGTTTTAAAAAAACATTAAATTTAAAATTATTAGGAAATATCTTAAAAGATCGAAAAATGTTAGCTGGGTATATCAAGATAGGCTTTTTTTTCCCCTGTGTTAATTTTGGTAACACATTTTTAAAAAGCTGAAAACCAGTCCTTTTCACTCCCGTTTACTCCACATTTCCATTTCTCTGTACTGCAGGCAGCACAGGAAATATTCCTTTAACTAGTGGCTCAATGGCGCCGCCTATGTGTAGAAAAGTAGAACACAACGTTAACTGATGCCCCAACTACAGTCAGTTGTGTAAGTTTTAAGCAGGGTTTACAAAGACAACATAGTTTTTAAAAATGATAGCTACACATGAAAGAATTCAGTTTCTATTGCATAACTACTTCACAGCTATTTGTGAAACTGAAGTAAATCGAGGAGAAAGACAAATAAAACATAAATAAAGTCCTTTTCATTAAACATGAAGCATTATAGTTTTTAACTCATTTTACACAGCCTCCAAATAAATGTTAAAACTTTCTATTTCCTCCACTGCCAACAGTCTAAAGAAGCACAGTGTTACGTGGCTGAGTTAATATTTCCATGGTTGTTTTCTGTCAGGTTAACTATGACACTGTGATTTGTAATCTTTTTAAAACAGTCTTCTCCCCCAAACACTAAATATATACATTATGAATTTTAAATCAGAAACATTTCAACTTAGCAACTGTATTAAGCTAATTAATTTTGTGGTATAGGAAGGCTGAATAAAACCTGTTCTGCTACCTCGTGTATGAACTTGATAAACACGTTACCTTCCATAAATCTCCTTCAGTCAACACATCCTATGGGTCTCCAGTCAAACATAGAGGGGGAGCTGTTTCTCTTTACGGCAGCACATAACAATCATCTCTGACAACATTTTTAACATTAACATACAATGAGGGGAAAAGATATGTATGTGTATACATGAAAATTTAAACTAGCTCATCTCCTCAAAAAAGAAAAGCAAGAAAAGAAATAAAAAATTTGGCAAAGACCTATAGATACTACTAAAGTCTGAGCAAAGTCAATGAAATTGTTTTTAGACATATGACAAAAGCCAGCATCACATTTTCCACAATTAACGTTCCTGTTATTTTTTGCGAGCGTCTCCTTTAAAAGGCTAAGAGCCATCATCTAGGGAAGTCCTTTCCATATGCCCCCAACTATTCTCCCTTTGTGCAGAGCAGGCTGTGAATTCTTGCAAAGAGAAGAACTGGGTTCAAAATTTGCACTTATTCCTCTTCCCAATTAAAAAAAAAAAAAAAAGAGTGACCCTGTAAATTTATTCAAGTTGTTTAAACATGGTCAGAGTGTAATAACTTAGCCTCTGTGGCAAAGTGAGTGTGATCAGAAAAACTGTTTTAGAGGCATTACAACTTAACCATTTAACTGCACAATATGAGATGTTTTAAAAAAAAGTGTACTTCAATCACACAGCAGAGGTCTGATCAATTTGACATCGACTATAGAAAACTAAACTCACAGTGAAGACAAGCACAATGCACTGAAAAATGATTTCTATTTGGTTCACTCTTATTTCATCTTTTCTCTCTATTGCTTTTGGTATAAACAGATCCTCAAAGCGCTGAACAAAATTAAAACAAAAGCCACTCAAATGTTTATTCTGTTTTCAGTCACTGCTAAACTATTTAATTCTGAAAGCTCTTTTCATTCCATAAAAGTTATGGCTGCATTTTTTTTTTTTCTCCCTCAAGGTCAGATTTGTCAATTAAAACACACACAAAAAAACAATAAACTGGTTTCAGGATGAAATTGGGATTTTTTTTCCATTCACCGTTATTTCACAAAATAGAGGTTTGACAGTTCTCAGCATTTCAGTAGATGTTGTAAAACAAACTTTATGATATCTAATGTTCAAAACTATATTGTAAATGTACTGACAATGTACAAAGCTGAGAACCAAAGTGATGTCTTAACGCCTTGCCACGAAAAATGACTTGTCCAAAAACAATTCACAGATAGTCTCATTCAGGGTAGTCAATCCACATCCAAGGGGTTATTCTGCTTTGAAATAGAGATATGGATACCCTAAGAATAACCCCATGGAACAAATTAAAATTAAATTTGCCAGCAGTTTCTACCTCAGTGATTTCTGAACTTAATTGTGTAAAAATATCTTGGTGCTAATTTGACGTTAATAAATTAAGACCATTAGAGATAGTCTTTCATTGTTGGCCTTCAACAATTGTCAATGACACTATTTTCTGTTTGCATTTCCTCAAGCGTGTTAATGTATCTTTGTTTAGGCTCGCAAGTCGAACGGTCAATGTAAACACAGTCAATGAAACATCAGCACTGGAAGACAAGTCTACTGAGAGGGCCTAGAGAAAGACTATTGGTCTATGGCCACGTATGCAGTAAGGTGACAGCATTGAACGGCTACTTTAAAATTTTTTTATATGATGAATAAATTAGTCTTTAAAAAATTCTCCAAATTCTTTGTTTTGCATACAAAGTCCATCCAGGATGGAGGTGGTCTGCAAGTTGAACTTAGTGCAATGTGGGTTATAGTCTTTGTTTGCAGTCTTAACTGGGGATTGTACCTTAGCTACCGCAGTTCAAGCGTAAAAATACTTTGTCTGTAATACTATATACTGTTGCCAGTGACCCTCTAAATCCTTGAACCAACTGTGTCTTCTGGTGTCACAGAAGATAATGCCAATTTATTGCAATGTGTGGCTTTTTTAACTGATTAAAATTAAGCCGTAAACACGTGACAATGGAATTAGCACATTTAGAGAGTCTGTTTTCCCACATCCCATTTTGCGCTAGTGCGGCTGGTCCCTGCAACTCTACGCGGGTGCAATTTTAATGACTTTGCTCGGTTTTGATGTTCTTATGAAAAAAGCACTGCTTGGTGTTTGTGGAGAAGGTAGATATGGGGGCTGAAGAGCTGTGATTGGGAACATGGTGACATCGTTTCTGTTTTCCGATAGGATCGGTGTCATTTTCCTCTCAGCGATAAGACACCTCCACTGACAGTGCCCGATTAGGGAAAATTTTATTATAAAATTCACTTTTATCGAATGAGGATAGAGTGATAAACAGTTCAGCCTCAGGGAAGGAATAGGAACAGACTCCCCCCGCCCCTTTTCAAATTCCACCTTTTCCCTCTTCTCTTTCTCTCCCTTAAAAAGACGATTGTGTTTTAGTTATTATTAATGGTACAAAAGAGCTCCCTACAACATGTGATTGCTATGATAAAACTAGCTGAATCAAGAGACACTTAGATGTTGTTATAAAAGAAAATCTATTTTATATAGTTATATATATGCACGCGGGCGCACATGCACACACACACACACACACACTAAAAGGTAAAACTGCCTTCTAAATCCTCCCATTTCTGAAAGTTACCTGGTATTTGTTACTTAAGAAAAATATCTTAAAAGAAAATCAAACTAAGGTAATATTGGCTTTATTGTCCTAAATATACTCAATTTTACCCACCTTCAGAAATAAACATTTGTCTAGCAGAATTGCAAGGTAAACATAAAGAAACAGAAGATCATGGCCCTCTAATCCTTGAACAAATATTCACGTGCCAAGGAAGAATATGGAAAGAAACCAACAACAACCCACATTTCTTTTTAAATCATAAAACATCATTGCTTTTGAATTTTGGTAGTTTAATGATGATACTTCAAACTTCCAGTGTCCAATAGTTATGTCTGTTTACTCCTGATAAACCAGGACTATTCTGTATGACAAGTACTTAAAGGTCATTTGAGAAGCAGAAAAATAAGCATTTGATATTATTTATTTACAAATTTTTTTTTTCCTGAAGAAAAATTCATCAAATCGCTCAGAATACTCCTCTGCCTTTATGAAATAAGAAAGTAGTGTCTCAGGGGCTAAGAATGTCTAGTGACATTGGTAAATTCTGGTACACTATAGAGTGCAATGATAGATGTTTAAATTTGGGGTGTGTGTGAAATGATGATAAAAACAACTCAAAACATATTTACTAATTGATGGAAAATACTTCTGAGGGGCAAATTAGGGACAGTAGTCTTTAGTTTGTGATATTCTTCCAAATATTTCTAGGGTATCCCTAAATTCTCTCTTTAAAGGCTTTTTTTGGAAAATGCTTTGTCAAATGCGGATTGTCAGCATGATCTATTTTGGTGTATAATTCCCTGTATTATTTCAAACAGACTTTTTTTTAGTATTCAGTGATCAGAGAATGATGTTAAAATATCTTACTCCCTTTTGAGCTCAGCTTCTAAATTTACAAACAAACAACAAAAAAGTAATCCTCCAAAATCATTGCTAGGAACTGAAGATGCTTACAGCCTAATGTTGAATAATTTCAGGGTTTATCTTTATAAGCATTAAACGAGAGATGGTTATGTGTTCTGCTCATCACATAATAAAGGGGAAAACTGAGGTTTCCATAATGACAAAGCCACTATTAGCAAATGTCCCTTAGTCCAACCATTTCCTCCTATACTCCTTGTTTCAGGATTTCAGTGAAACAAACATACGTTTGAACTCATGGTAAGTCAACGTGATCATACTGCAACTGAATTTTTGCTATTAATTTCGTAGCCTAAAAGCAATTACCGAAGTGAACTTATGAAAGTATAACTGGTAAATAGTAGAGAAAAACAAAGTTAACAACGAAAGTATGCAGTCAATGAAAAAGGGAATCCAGATTCATTATTGGCTTAAAATCTTTACCACCAAATGCTTATTAACGGGTATATACCAGCTGCGTGGTGGACTAACTTAAATAGGGTATACTTTTCTTAATTATCACTTTGCTGAGTAAAATGTTTTTTTTTTTTAATGCACAAAATGGTATTTTGGAGAGAACTACTTGAAAGTATTAAGAATTTCAACGCAATTGAGTGACAGATACAGCCAACTCCTAAGATGCCACAAAGCCACAGTATATCTCCTTAAAAGTGGTCTGGGAAGAGGCTATGATTATTGCAATGCTAAAGGTTACAGGGGAATTTTTGGAAATAAGCACTTTTCTTTGAAATAAAAAAATACAGCTGCCCAATTCTTTCAGTCACTCAAAAAAAAAAAAAAATGTCCCTCAGGAAGCTTACATTCTTCTGGAGCAGATGAGAAAAAGTGAGTTATGGATTATCCTGATTTACTATCAATGCTATGAGGGAAGGGTCTGATAAGATATGAGGACAAAGCTGCTTTCAATGGAGTGGTCAGTAGAGTCTTCTCTGAAAAAGTAACATTAAGCTAGAAACCTAAGCAATGAGAAGGAGCTTATACAGAATAGAGAGACACCGTGTCCGACATGTGAATGTATCAATATATATTTTTAAAAAGGTATTTCTGGAAAGTTGCATGTTAACTATTATAAAAAAAATCAGTGAGCATTCTAAAGACTTTATTGAGGGGTGCCTGGGTGGCTCAGTCAGTTAGATGTCCGACTTCGGCTCAGGTCATGATCTCGCAGTTCGTGGGTTTGGGCCCCGTGTCGGGCTCTGTGCTGACAGCTCAGAGCCTGGAGCCTGCTTCAGATTCTGTGTCTCCCTCTCTCTCTGCCCCTCCCCCACTCACACTCTGTCTCTCTGTCTCTCTCGCTCGCTCTCTCAAAAATAAAGATTAAAAAAATAAAGACTATTGATATTAATATAAACCCTGTAATAAAACGTCTTAAGGCAAAGGATCCTGAATGGAAAATCTATGTATATTAAAACATAGCTATGTCTAATCTTTCCAACAATTAGGAAGGCACTTCAAGACCACATACTCTCTGGAACAGGCTCATCATGGCCAATTACCCCCGTCTGGGTCAGTAGAGAACCAGTGACAATGTAGTTTTTACTATCTCACATGTCTTAAATGCTGGACACATTTTTCTAGGTACCCATGAGCACATTCACACACGTATGCATGGCACACACACTTATGTAACAGTGTGTCCACTCTGGCTAATCAGTATTCTGTGAAATGGAATACCTTTTCCACTTCAGACACTATTACTAGTCCTGTCTTCATCTACTCAAATTTTTGTTTTTCTCATAGGACACCCAGTAGAGGTCTCCAAGTCTGGGGAGCGTGGATGCCTCTCTGTTCCGTGACAAGCAACATCTAGAATGGCTGTGTGGATCTGTGTGTACTGAATTCACATTTTACTGAAATGAGCACCAGTCTTTCCTAAGAGGGCTGCCTGATTGGTTAGTGGAAAACGGATGGAATGAAGGGAAGAATAGTTGATAAAGAGATAATCCACTGTGCCACCGTGGCCATGCAGGATTGCGGCACGGGGGGGGGGGGGTGGTGCATGCAGGGTGAGGGGGAGAAGAGGAAGGGCTCCTTTCTGTTGTTGCATTTGAAGTGGGAAGGAGGCCTGCAGTGAGCAAACTTCAGATGTGAAGAACAAAAGGCCAGGTTTTCCCCCTACACCATCGCTCTACCTTTTTCTCAACACTGACTAGATGATGAGGTCTCAAGCTGAAGCCCTACAGAATTCCATTTTGACAGCCTATATTCATTAGTCAAGTTTATCTTCCAGATATATAAGGCAAGGCAGTCATTATTCTGTATAAAACAATTAAGTGAAGCAACGCTGCCCATCCATATTTGGGGAGCATTTTGAAGTGTCTCCGCTCTTTACAAACGAATCGGGGTACATTGGTATATCCAATAGATGTTACCTGCTCATGCAAAATCTTAAATCATTAAAAAAACTAAATAAAACTTGTGGTCGATAAACATTAATATCACGTCGGTCAATTTAACATTTTTTTCCTGCTCCTCTAAAGGAATAATTTGGAGAGGAAGGTAGTTCCTAAGCTGATGGTGGATCTGAGGATGCCAGTTACGGGAGCACTTAAGCGCCCATTGGCACAGCAAGATTCAAAGCCCTGGTAGGCTTCAAAGAAACACTTTTTTTTTCTTCTTCTAGAACTCTTTGCTTTCTAGTAAAGCTGCAACCACAATGTTCTCTCTCTTAATGCCACCATAAAAAATCAAAACACTTTAAAACAAATTGATGTACTCTTTAATACAGTCATCACATCATCACAGGACCCTTGCACCCTGCATGGCGACAACCGTGGGGATGCATACCACACATCTCTCTCTTTGTTGCCTGCTTCAATGCTTAAAGAAAAATGGAGAGAGAGTGTGTGTCTCTCAATTGAGATATGGGCACCTTTGATTGACAAGACCTAATCAGCTTATCTCCACACTAATAAAGTTGGGGCCTGTGGAGCTGGTCTATGCCCAGCACCGAGTGAACTTTTCCGAGCCAAAGCCTCACGGGCCAGGTCTCAGGCTCTGCTTCTCGAAACTGGTACAGATCAGTTCTTAATGGGCTATTTTCATCTTGATAAACCTCCACAGTCTTCATTCATGATGGCATTAGACTCCATTTAGCTGGATGAATTGCCTAAAGTAATGGTTACATGATAAGCCTATGATAAGTATTTATATACACTGAATCAATAAACTATCTCTTCCAAGCTGCCAATGGGAAGGAAAAAGTAACTTCTGAATTATTATTAATTTTTTTAGGTTACTATTTATTGAAGGGAGTGGCCTTTTTTTTTTAAATTAAAAGGTGACAGGATCCTATGCACATCAGGATCCCTTTAATAATTTCTGCTGTATAATATTATTAGATGTTCAATTCCTTGGCATGAAGCCAAAATGGTGACCCAGCCATAATCTGTCTCCACCACTCTGGTATCCTGTATCCTGTGACACCAACTTGCTCATATCAGACACCCACTCAACATGTCTTGACTAACGGGTGGAAAAGAAGAGCATAAGGCCAGAAACACACATGAACTGTGGTTCCAGAGGGGGGGGCGGTGGTGAACACACATGGTCATGTACACACACATATTGTCTTCTCCAAGGTTCCTTGGCCAAGTCTCTTTCAAACCAAGGACCTTCCACATAATTTAAGAACAATATCTTTGTGCTTACCTGTTTGTAATTGCTATGTGAAGGCCAGACCCAAGAGCTGAGGTACAAATCAAGTTATTAAAGGACCAGATCCTTTTTCAATTACACAATAAAGATCTGGAGCAGAAGTTCCTCTTTACATGTGCCAAGCTGAGAGTGTAATACACCATGTGTATTTTCATCTTAAAGTTTATATGCAGTTATCTAAAGAGAGAAAGGCTCACTGGATAAAGCCAGCTTTATAGAAAGAACTCCAGTAATGGAGACTTTTTGAAATGATAACAATTTCTCAAGTATGAAAAAATATATACATATGTATATATACATACACACATATATATGTATGTATATATACACACATATATCAATTTGTCCCTCTCACCATGTATAAATGGTCCTGAAAACCATTCCGGAATGCTGCTTTCAAACTGCAATCTACCTTAAGTATTATACTCACCTGTATAAAATGAGACCATTTTAAACATATCCCCAAATGAAGTTTTCTACAGTTATAGAAAATCTTGAGCAATGTTTTTCACTCAGATTGTGGTCTTCATGCTGTAATTGCTTTATACAAAATCCACTCCAGTCTTATCACTCAATATTATCTTTACTGCTGAACATCGGAAGATAATTTTGCAATAAAATTTAATTTACAGAGCTTATTTTCCACTAATCTCCTAGCAGAGGAAGACTGAAACACACCAAAGTACACACTCCAAGCTATGACCCTGATAGCATTTTTTTATTTCTGGAATAGTAGGACCCTAAACATATCAATTTTATCATATTGAAACGCTGGCATATTTTAATTGTCATAACTTACATCTTAGAAAAGGAAATACAACAGCCTATTAGGAACACATATGAAAATAAGCCTCTTCAAGTGATAAAGTTCCCCTGGGGAAAGCTCTTTTTCCATAATAAAGGAAATACTTAATATAAAAATATGGGGCTGGTAAAGGTATTTTATTTCAAACTATTAATATGCCAGCGATGGTCAACGGTATTTGAGATTTTTAAATAAAAAATTAAACCAGCTAGCAATAAATAGGGACCAGGAATCAAGATTTAGTTTTCTGTGTAAAATGACAAAGGCAGGTTTGTCGCCTCTAAGGCTCATTCCAGCTCTAAAATTTAAAAATTTAAAGGTACAGATGCCATGCAAACTTTAGAAGAGTAAATTAATAGTTGAAAGTCGACTTCTACCGGCCATTTGGCCTCTATTTATCATTAATGTCCTAGAAAGCCTTCATCTTTTGAATAAAGCTTTTTTTTTTTTTTTAAAAAAAAAAATACAGTATTGAGAACTCCATGACAATGAACCAATATCACAAAAGAGAGTAAGATAGAAGCCAATCCTGTTGCTGAAAAATGAAATAGCTTCCTTTTTTTTCTGGTGCAAAATACTGAAAGGATCCTCTTTAAAACTAAAATTCTTCACAAAAATGGTTACATAGGTTTTTAAAAAAAGATTAATGATCATTAATGAGTTGAGAGATTAGTGCTTTAAGCCTGGACTACCCCTTCCTAAACCAGATTTAAATCTCTCTGCCTCGTTTTAAAGCTGTATCATAACAAGGCCAAAGTGATACTGAATCATTTATGAGGTTTTTAGAGTTGAAATATCAGAGTCATATATGTGCAGAAGTATTGTTCTGACATTTGAATTTCAGCAATAGGCAATTCTGAGACATTTCAAGTTATGCAAAACTTGACATTTCCATGTTAATATACAAAACAATGATGATGTGAAAAGTCACTTCTCTACCAATACTTAAAACTTAAACACTTAATAAAACTTAGAAGCACGGGCCTCTAAAATTCAAACCCACACATGAAGTACTTACCTAAAAGCTTTTAATGTTTATGCACATAAAAAGTACCTGCTGAACATTCATCTGCACTGATCTTTTTTATTTACACATGGAAAAGGGAAAAACATCATTAATTGCTTTTCAGACCACTTACTTCCAATTTACCTTTTTTTCATTTCTCCTATATACACGTCAGAATATTCCTGTCATGAGCTATATATCATTTAAATTGTTTCTCGAGTGTTAAAAACTACATTAAATAAAATACAATTAAAAGTGTATTTCACTTTCCTGAACAGCATGAATCTCAGCCAGCTAGTTTTATAAGAAACTGAAATGAACTACTCACAAATGACCACCATACCCAATGATTATCTTCTTAAACAACAAAATTAAAATGTTTTGACAAGATGATCTCTTGGTAGAAATGCTAAAGACATTTTTTTTTTTAAAGGTTGAAATAAGTAGGGTAATAATGAAGAACAAAATGTATAACATTTTCAAGCTGCAAATTAACAAGCAGATATTGACTTTTCTTTGAGGTCAATAACAACTCTTATTGATCCAAAAAGTTAATACCTACTAAGGTCAATATAAGATCTCAAGGGTCAAACAAATCTGGATTCGAACTCCCACTTCCTTTCACATACAAATACTGCTGAAATGGGTACAACTGTGTTCAGAGATACAAGGAAATCATCACTATGATGCCAGAATAAACCAAAGAAGTAGGCCAAATAGTTTTAAAAGTCAGTTACTATAGAATTTTCAGAGACATTGACCTTTAGATGTAAATTCTAGTATTACACAATTTGGGCAGTTACATATGGAGAAACAAAAAAAAATAGAAAATTAGGTTTTTACAAGCATCTGGCCTCTTCATGGTATTCACAAATAGAATCTCTCTTTCTCTCTCTCTTGCTGTTATGTTTCGAGAGATTATGATGAAATAATTTTTCAAGAATAGATTTTAGGCACTTTTATACACAGATAAAATTCTTTTTTAATTTTAAAATTAAACAGTAATATTTTGGGAAATTCAGAAATGGGAAACTTATCTATAATGTTAATATTCTTACAAAGTTATTTCTATTGTCCTCATATAGTCTGTTTTACTCTTCTAAACTGAAAGAGAAAAAAAAATATTGACCACCATTCTTCTAATAAGTAAAATAGTCTACTCCTTCTTACACATCATAAAGAGGGCCCATGAGGCTGAACCACATGAACACTGGGACCATGCACCCATACAATGTATCTAGTATTTCCTGGTGTTGTAAGGTGAAGTAATTTATTAGTCTGATCTTTTTGATAGCCAAATAAAAGTTCACATCGTTCTTTTCGGAATGACTTAGAGGCACCAAGGGAGGAAGAGCGAAGAAAGAAAGAGGAAGTATCCATTACTAGGGCATTTCCAGTGCCAAAACCTGAGCAAGATGCTTTCGACAGACATGGGTCCTGTCAGTTACTGGGGAGGCCCAATTATTGACAGTGGTGACATAAAAGTTAGGAAGGAGAAGCCAGGTCTGCAGCAGTGACAAGATCACACTGTGGATATTTAGCAAATATGGAGACTGCTCTGACCGCAAGGTACTTAAAAAAAAAAAAAAAAAAAAAAAAAAAGCTTATTTTAGAACAGTTTTAGATTTGTGGAAAAATTAGGTTAGTACGGAGAATTCCCATATATTTAATACCCACTTTTTCCTATTATCAATACCTTACATTCCTTACATTCCCGTAGTACCTTTGTCACCGTTAGTGAGCTAATATTGCCGAGTATTGTCAGCTAACGTCCCTACTTTATTCATATTTCCTTAGTTTACGTCCAATGTCTTCAGACATTTGTCTGATGTTTCAGGATACCAGGATCCATCCAGGATACCATATTACATTTAGTCACCATTGCCTTCGGTTCCTCTCAGCTGTGACGTTTTGCAGTGTTCTTGAAGCACATACTTTAGAAATGGTATAAATAAATTTGCTGCCTTGTATCTATTGTCAACACTCTAGATGAAAACACATGTAGCGGAATTATCTTTTGTTACAGATCTAAGGAATATAAATTTGAGAAGTGAATAGCGATAAATGCCTGCTAGAAAAGAAAGCAAATGATATTGACTCTTTCCTGGGTCTATTCACAGAACATAGATAAGAGAAAGTTTCATTTGTCAGAAATCCTAGATTACATCCACTGACCTGACCCATAAGCCCTCTACTCCTTCACCTCACCCCATTGTTTTCTACCGGCCAGGGCTTTTTAACTGATTGATTATGAGGCAGTAAAGCGGGCAAGGAATAAATGATACGGCAGGAGGGGAAGCTGTCCACGTGCGTTCGTACGAAGTTGTGACTGGAAGGTGGTTGTCCACTTGGAACCAGGGGTCCTATTCCCCTCACATCCGGGTGACACCATCCAACCAGTCCTTGCCAGCGAAACGCACGCAGAAACGACGTGCGTCGCTTGCTGCCGACGGAGGTGGGAAAGTGGGTGGGCCTCCTCCACGCTGGCTTTGCCCGGTCGCTGGCAAAACGTAGAGGACTCCGAAGCCTCCGTGCAGGGCAGGGCCACGAAGCGGGAGAACCCTCGATTTCTGAATCGCCACCTGAAAGGCTGTCTGCCCACTAGGAACACTTGCGCTGGACTGTTCCAAGCAGTGAGCAACACGCTTGACTGCAGCCGGCCGCTCGGGAACCTGGGGTTTACTTGTCACAGCAGCTGGTGCTACCCTGCAAAGCAGCACAAATGGCAACTACCATTTCTGAGCACCTATGGTGGACTTAACAGGCAATGGGTGTTTTGTACAGTTTGCCTCATTTAAGTCTCACAGCAACCTCCACGTAGAAGACCTGCAGAAGTTTTGTGTGTTAGGAAACGGAGGCTAGACAAGTCTAAGGAACTTGCCCAAGGTAACCAAGTTATTATGCGGTAACCAAGACTTGAACTTGTCTAGTTACAAAGCTCCACGAACATTCCAGTTTGCTTCACTGCAGGTGAAAGACAGGTGATCTGACTTGGCTCTTGGATTAAAAAGTAATTCTTATGCATTTTATATGCATAGATTTTTTTTTTTTTAGCCGCAAAGGAGAGCAAACATTATACATGTGGTCACCCTACTTTTTGTGTGTTAGATACGAAGTCCTATTTTATAAAGGGTGGGTGTGAGACGATTAGTTTGCTTGAATTTGTTAGCATTTTCCATATAACCACGATGCTGTTATACAAAAATGCCGAAGAGAAAGATACACTTTGCCTTTGTAACCTGCTGATACTCTTACGGTGTTTAATTTGAGCAGAGTCCAGGAACTCAGGGAAGGCACGAAAGAGCTGTTCCTCCGTGCGGTATACAGTTAACAAAGGAGAGAACAGAAAGACTGACTTGTTCTCACAACAGTATGAATTTAAAGAACTATATGGGGTGTGTATTCTACAGGAAGCCCGAGTAGGAAGAAAAATGAAACACTATACCTTGCACACAGCAATAAAAATGAGGGGACTCATTGTAGTAAGAAAATTCACAGCTGGCAGGCGATATCAGTGAGGCAATAGATACTTGGTCCATCTTCAAGCTTACCTTTTAGGGTCATAGTGTTTTAAAAAAAGGTCTCCTTTTTATATTAACAAAGTCACTCCAGTCAATCTCTTTAACTCATCCCACATGAAAAATCTGGATGACTTTGTAAAAGTTCTGTGCTTACACCAGGGAGAAAAACTGGTGCATCCTTTAAAGTTGTGCAGCTTTCTTATTATGAGAGTTTTGTTTGTTTGTTTAGAGAATAGGTCCGGGTCTGAATCATCCACAAGTCTGTCCGGAGCATTGAACAGTATAGATAATTATAGACAATTTATAGATATGTTAATGAGGAAGAGGGACACAAAAAACATTGATTCCTTCATGAAACCAAATGAAACTTAATATCCACTCTGGTTGGTAAAAATAGATAGCATTCGGGGAAGTATTCAGGGGAACAGTCAACTCAGCCTGAACCAAAATTTCCATTCTGGATAAATTAATTTATCAATTGATTCAATGAGATAACAGATGTAAAAAGAGTCTGAAAATTTCAAAGTCAATTATACAGTGTTACTCTTAATATGAGCATTATTTTCAGCACATAATAACAAAGTATTTAAAAATTACAAAATTGGGTTAAAAATGACCCAAGTTTATAATTTAGAGCATTAAAAACCTCCATATTATATTAAAAAAAATAATTACACATCTGAATATTAAAATGGATGGGGTAACTGGGAAGGTTACTCTGAAATAATAAAAAGTTTGAGGGAAAATGTTGTCAAAACAAATGTTACCACTTTCAAGTATACTTAATAACTAAGGTGAACGTTAGATACGCCATAGGACACACTCTAGAAATTCTCACAAGCCATGTATTTGCCCAAAGCCTGATTTTGCTCATGCTTTACCCACTTCTCCTTCCTCCTTCTGTATTTATTCCATAAGGTCCATCTCTCCCAAGTCTTTCCCTGACACAATGAAATGGAGTTAATTACTTCCTGCATCTTGCTTTGAAAACACGAATTATGCTTATTATGGGGATTTAGAGCTATGTATTTCCCTGGTAGATATTTTGCCAAGATACTCCAGCTTATTACAGAAACTTACTATTCTAAGTGCTTAGGACAGTGCCGCGGTCTGTTCCTTTCTAAATTATATAAAATCTGTTTTCCCTTTCAGGCGGGTTGAATATCTACCCTACCCTATTCCCAAATACAAATTTTGCTAATAATATTAATTGAAGTCAGTATTTTCTTGCTATTTCAGAGATCAGCTTAGCTCAGTCCAGGGCTAATGAACCCTGACTCTAACTTCTTAGGGCCCAATAATTGTTTTCTGAATAAATGTTAGGGCTCTGCTGTGCTCTTTTCGAGTGCCACATATTGCAAAGAGCATTGAAAGTGGAAATAAACAAAAAGAAGGGCCCCTGGGTGGCCCAGTCAGTTAAGCGTTTGTCTGGCTTTTGGTTTTGGCTCAGGTCACGATCTCACAGATGGTGAGTTCGAGCCCCACGTCGGGCTCTGCGCTGACAGTGTGGAGCCTGCTTGGGATTCTCTCTCTCCCTCTCTCTGCCCCTCCCAGGCTCATGCTTACACACATGCTCTTTCTCTCTCTCAAAACAAATACATAAACTTAAAACAAAAAGAAATTGGAAATGCAGAAAACTAGCTCCATTTTAAAGGCGTATTTTATGTGGACATAAATACCACCTTTTAATGTGGATCAGGACCTTAGGCAATCAATTGTGATGAGACTACCAACGTGGAGAATAATGGCAGGATTCTCAACAACCCGCTTATTTTTCCTGCAAAAGGGACAGTCTTCAAAAAACTTCCTCGTCTGGCTTTAGGGTGGTTTTGTCTCTCTAAATAAATAGATATTTATTTAACTATGACTTAGAGTTTATACCTCAAGATGCAAAAGGGCAGCACAGTGCCATACATGAATGGTGACCCACCATGACAGTCTCTTTGATAATGACTTTAGCTGGAAAAATATATTCTTCAATAAGAAAATTATTTTTTAATGTTGACTTTGTTCTCTTTCGGCGATGCTGGAAAACATTGTAGCCCAACAGGAAATACAGGCAAAAGCTTCAAATGTAGAGCACACACACAAAAAAACATTTTTAAAGCTCATGCCCATCAAGTTTTCCACTTGATATAAGTCGTACACAAAGTCTTAGTCCAATGTGAACCCATGCTGTGAAAATTCTGTAGCACCCACCTCAGAAAATTCTGTTAAATACATAAACACTGCTGAAAAGAAAACTTCTGGGCACTAGAAGTCAGACTCAAAGGGAAAATAAACCTGATTAAAAAAAATCCCAAGGAAAGTTATATAAGTACAGTGCAACAAGGTCATAAGCTTAACGGTCCTCACTGTAATATTTGAAAGTAAATTGGCATTTTAGCGATCTGCTTTGGCCGTCATTCTTTTTCTCAACTCAACAGAGATGCAACAGAATAAGAATGGCTTCACGTGTCATCTTACAAGCCAAATGGAAAAGTTATAGGCATTACGGGGTAAGACACCTTTAAAAATGAGTATAATACTTTTTAATGGATTAAAAATGAACACTATGAATTCACTTGGACCACCTAAGGAGAAGGTTCTCCAAATAGGGTATAAATGACATCCTTTTCTTAACCACTATGGAGCTCACCAATATTTCAGAGAACCTCACAAAGCAAATTTAAGTGTAACTCGAAAATATTCTTCAAGAGCTTCACCCAAATGACAACCTCCCCTGTTCTTTTCAGAGCAGAACCACAGCTTTTTGAGATGTTGGACTTTAACGGGGTTGTAATTATAAAGTAAGTGACAATGGCACATTAAAAGTGATTATTTTACCACTGGGTAGACTGCTTAAAAACTTGCAGGACGTGGTCAAGTAATTCCTATCAGCATTAAAAAAAAAAAAAATGCGTGTTCAAGCAAAGGGATCTTGAAGATTCTGAGGGCGTAACCACATACTCCAACAACCAAAACAATGAATTTCTTTTTCTTTTTAAAAATTTTTTTTTAACGTTTATTTTTGAGACAGAGAGAGACAGAGCATGAACGGGGGAGGGGCAGAGAGAGAGGGAGACACAGAATCGGAAGCAGGCTCCAGGCTCTGAGCCATCAGCCCAGAGCCCGACGCAGGGCTCGAACTCACGGACCGCGAGATCGTGACCTGAGCTGAAGTCAGACACCCAACCAACTGAGCCACCCAGGCGCCCCAAAACAATGAATTTCTAGCGATAATTTTTTTCTGTCAAAAAGTAAAATATTTCTATAGAAAAATATTTTCCCTAAAATATTTTTGGGGATAAAGTAGATGGTTAATATCAATCCAAATTTATAATCCCATTTTAATTATAGAACAATATACAGTGTTAATTTCATACTGTTGCAATAGTATGGACATGGGAGTGCCTTTCTGAATTCCAATCTGTGCCTACACAAAACTACTTAAATTAAAAAATCTGAATCGGTCTTTATAGGTATAACATCATCTATTCAGATAACCCAGGACTGGGATATCTTGTCTTTCTAGTTCTGCATCCCTGAAGCATCTGATACTCTCAGCAGAGCTCAATGAAATCCTGTTAAAAACGTGAAATACAATGTGCACCTTCTTTTATATAATGTATATCATTCCCACTAAAATTACAGAATCAGAAATTTATTCTTCTACCAACTGATAACAGCTCCAAGAGCAAGAAACTTACAGTTAATACTTTTTGGATCTACTTTCCAAGAAGTCTTATAAATGACTTACCAGTAAATGGAGACAGAGACAGAAAAAGAAAAACTTTCTTATCTTTTGTGCAGGAGATATTAGCTCAGTTTCAAGCTAGCTTACAACTTCAAAAATAGTTTTATGTATTACTTTGTATTATTGTGCATTGTTTTATCCATCAATCTTTTCTGTAGATGATAAATTAATATATTTGATGATCTGTGTTTTTGAATATAATTATTACACTGTACCCAGCAATGAACACTCAAAAGATTTCTTGAAGAGAATAAGGGAGGAAAAGAGGAAGGAGAAAAGAGAAGAAAGAGGTTAATAATAACAATGAGGAACAGGTAGAAGATTAAGCAAATGTCAGGAGACATGAAAAAGAAAACCCTGAAATGATAAAGAAAAGGGCTACCTTCAGTTTTATAAAAAAACTTTGTTTCGATAGATACTTCCAAGACTGATTAAAATTTCAAAATGAGGGGGTGCCTGGGTGGCTCAGTCGGTTAAGCATCCGACTGGCTCAGGTCATGATCTCATGGTTCATGAGTTCTAGCCCCACGTAGGGCCCCATGCTGACAGCTCAAAGCCTGGAGCCTGCTTTGGATTCTGTCTTCCTCTCTCTCTTCCCCTCCCCCACTCACACTCTGTCTCTGTCTCTGTCTCTCTCTCAAATAAACATTAAAAATTTTTTAAAAGTTCAAAATGAATTCTACAGTGAGTTGATTAAAATAATAGTAATAATAATAAGGTAAATTGAAAGACAGTATTAAGAACCAAAAGACAGAATGTCATAAAACTGCAGTATTGTGGACTTATACTTCATAATCCTCCTATAACTCCTTGAAACTCTCTGGAAAACTCCATCAGTAGTTCAGTCAAGACTCTGAGACAATCAAAGATGCAGAGGAAGGGACTGCATATCTCAAATGCATTTGTTCTGATTCTTTTAAAAGTTCTGAACACGAAACACATTTGGTTTGATTTTTAAAAGCTAAGCTGATACTTGATTGATTGCTTTTCCTGTATGAACTCAAAAAAAGATGTAGGCAAAGTAGACAAAAGTGGTGTACATAGCTTATCTTATTCTCATGAAAATGCTATAATTCTAAGAATTATTTGTTTCCCAGAAGAAAAAAAAAAGTGCTCCATATGTTTCTCTGCCTTACTCTATTAGGACAAATATATTCAGATTTTGATGAGGTAAAATCATGGAAAGCAAAAATAACCTGAAAATATCATGTAAAACAGGTCTGTGGAAGTATAGTCCTAAAATGGGGACTATCTGCAGCTTAAAATTTGGTAAGTATTACATAGTTTTGAAATAAAATCTATTTTTTTTGGGGGGGGGGGACAGAGAGAGACAGAGCATGAACGGGGGAGGGGCAGAGAGAGAGGGAGACACAGAGTCGGAAACAGGCTCCAGGCTCCGAGCCATCAGCCCAGAGCCTGATGCGGGGCTCGAACTCACGGACCGCGAGATCGTGACCTGGCTGAAGTCGGACGCTCAACCGACTGCGCCACCCAGGCGCCCCTAAAATCTATTTTTTTAATTAAAAAAATATTTGCAAGGGGTATAAACTTTGGAAAAAGGGCACAAACCGTCAGCTACAAAGTGGATATGGCTTGAAGATCTACCAACGGTGACCACAATTGATAGTACTGTATTATATAACTGGAACTTGCTTTTTTATATATATATAGAGAGAGAGGAGGTAAGGAGGGAGACAAATATGTGAGAACGTGTTAATTAACTAGATGGTGAGAATCCTTTCACAAGAGAGAGAGAAAGAGAGCAAGTGAGAGAAAGAAAGAGACAACAAGAATCCTCATAGAAAAGAACTAGGACTCCAAGAAAACCCTCGAACAGAAATGGAAGAATCTCCTGTGTCACTTCTACAACAAATATGGCCTGGATAGAAAATATGTATTTTATGAAAAGAACTTATAAATACATGAACATTGGTAGTATGCTTACGCAGAAAATCTATCTTTGCATTTCCCTGATAAAACAAGACACACAGGAAATTGTGATGAATATACCATTCGTTTAAAAACGATGTAAGTAGTGTTAGGGGTGCCCGGGTGGCTCAGTCGGTTGAGCGTCCGACTTTGGCTCAGGTCATGATCCCGTGGTCCGTGAGTCCGAGCCCCGCGTCGGGCTCTGTGCTGACGGCTCGGAGCCTGGAGCCCGTTTAGGATTCTGTGTCTCCCTCTCTCTCTGACCCTCCCCCGTTCGTGCTCTGTCTCTCTCTGTCTCAAAAAAATAAACACTAAAACCAATCATTTAAAATAAAAAAATAATAAAGTAAAAATAATGTAAGTAGTGTTAAATATAGGGAAAAATGTATTTTGAGAAAAATAAAGTGTCATAATGAGTCTCTTTTGGGTTAGCGGATAGGTTACTAGCTGTTCTAGTTGCCAAGGAATGCCTATTCGTATTTTCCTAAACAAAGTAAGATAAAGAATTATTACAGCTCCTCAGTAAGACCCTCATATACAATGCCACCAATATTAACAGACACTACCATATGTATTACTCCATAGGAAGTGTAGGTGTTAACTAGACATAGCTACCTGCCTAAATTTTTCCACGCAGGTTTAGATATACATTATCTACGCATGTATGTGAGATTCAACGACATGGCTATTATCCAGTTCAAACAGGCACAGACTAAATGCTAACTCTGGTAAGTGGACATCTAACTTAATTCTGAGATGCACAAGTGGCTTGGCTGATCTTGTTAAAATGTAGATTCTGATTCAGTAGATCTGAAATGGGACCCAAGATCCTGCGTTTCTAACAAGCTCCCAGGGGCTGTTGCTGGTTCTGAGCCCTACTTTGGGTAGTAAAGAACTAATACATTTCCTCTTGAGACTATACAAGATTAAGCTAAGAGATAATGTATGTTTATATTCAGAACCTACCTAAAGTGAAGATTTCTAGAGGAAAAAGAACCCATACTTTTGTGAGATAATTTTAAAAATCTTTCTACATACATTATTTCATTTATGCCTTGTGTAAGCTCTAGGAAATAGGTATCATTATCATCTTTTTTCAAATAACATATCATCAGAAACTTGGTTTCAAGTTCAGATTTATAACTGCAGTGTCCACCACCAATAGCACAATGGACTAGCCATTGGACCTGAAGCCCACCCAGGTCCGAGAACTAGTAAGTCTCCATTTGAGGGGACGTGGTATCCTTAAGAAGGAATCTTTGGGATCTTATGCCAATTGTTAAGGAAGTTAATGACAAATTTCAAGCTACTTGCCCCTGAATGGCTTTTAAAATGACTTATAATTTCTCCCATATCTTTACCATCAAATCCTTCTATTCATTTCAATTAGTAAAAGAACCATATCTGGGATTACTGTAAACATTCCTAACATGTCTCCTTGTTTCCATTCCTTTGCCACTCGACCCCTACAATCCCTGTTTTCTACAATTCAGATCAGGCCACTTGTCTGCTGAAAGCTCTCCAATGACATCACACTCTAAGAGTCAAATTCAGGTTCCTTCCCATGCCCTGGGGCCCCACAGATTCTGCACCCCATCTGGCTCTGACCTAATCACGTACCATGACTGCTTGCCTACTTTGAGGCAGCCGTCTTGGTCTTCTGTTGCCTGGACATCCCAAACATCTTCTCATTTTAGAGTCTTTGTGTTTGCTTTGCCCTCTTGGGATCCTCTGCCCCAAGTCTGCTTATGGATGGCACCTTTGTACTGTTCAAGACTCGGCTTACAATGCATCTCTCTGGGAAGTCTTTCCTGACTAGACAGCCTAAGATAGCCTTCATCAGTTACTCTTCAGTACCTTGCTTCATTTTGCCACTATCTGAAATGTACTAGTCCATTCATTTATCAGTTCAACAAAATGCCTGAATCATTCTGCCCCCAAACCCTGTCTCCATACATAAGTTGCCTGGGAACAGGGATCTTGGCTATCTCGATGCTCCTGTGTCCTCAGCACATGACACACAGTATTCAATAGTTTTAGAATACGTTATGTGAAAGGGAACTTAATAGATGTGAGAACATGACATATTTGGACTACAACAGATCACTTTGGAAAATCTAGGTATGTGGGACCCATTCATATCTAAGTGCGGTCTATTGGTTAAGAGCATGGAATCAGACAGTCTGACTGTACTATTTCCTAGCTTGATTATAAGTGTGGGCAAATAACTTAACCTCTCTGTACCTGTTTTTCTATCTGTAAAATGAGAAAAGAGTAATGACTGCACAGGGTTGTGGTGAGGATTAAAGAGATAACGAAAGCAGAAGACTGAGAAAGAAAACATTGCATTATTTCTACGTATATCCAATCTCTAGTCCATGGTGGGGAACCTGCAGGCACCTGAAGGGAGGATGGAGTACCTTTTCTTCACAGCAGAAGACTGGCAAAAGTAGAGCACCTTGTAAGGAGATCAATGACCAAATGGAACACCAGAGCTGGGTGACTTGCTGTGGCTCCCAGCTGAAGGAGTGCTGACTCATAATACTTAGATACTCAGGGATGGCAAGAGCAAGGTTAATAACTGGTACAGCCTACTCTTCAAAGATGTGAGGCTACTAACTGTAGGAAGACACTCTCATGGTTCCGGAGACATACTGGCAGGTGCACTTGGGCCCATTTAAGGTACAGGGTGGGATAGTCATGACTATCTCCAACTATCTGCTTACCTATTGAAAGGAAAGAGTGAGCCTTGCATTTCTGCCCTTGTGTAATTTCTCTTTCAACCTATTTTGTTTATTAACCATACAGTGTCCATTAGTTTTGTGCCTTTTGTAATTCTGGGATAATTTACTGCAAAGGAAAGAAAAATCATATTTTCAGATTAAAGGGCAGATGACTCAGATCACTGAGATCACTCAGTGATCACTCAGATCACTCAGATCTGTTTTAAGTCCCTGACCTCAAACAAAATGGTTATCTCCACAGCTAAGAGGCATACTTGATTATTAGCAGGAAATGAAAAAAGGAAGAGTCCCTTTTTATTCACAGATTTTAGGACAAGAACTTATAAGAAATGTCAAACCAAGTCAAGCCAATGGCTCATACAACCACCATGGTGTTTCATCTTTGATGGTCACTCTTAAGGTAGTATGTTAATGAGTCTGATAACTGTCCCTCTTGATATTAGTCTTAGACTAACATGTCCTACCATCAGCTCTTTAGTTTAATATCATTTACTCTCCCATCTGCCTCTTTTCTAAATAGAGCTGTTCGATTAACTTGTAATCTCATAAATTTTCTCAAAAAGGAAGGGATCCATGAAAGAAACTTGATTGGTATTAAACTCAATATATATCAAGGTATAAACGGCACTTAGAAATAATCATGTACTTTTTCTCAGACCAAATGCATTCTGGACATGTGTTCCTCTGCTGAGTAGCTGTTCTTAAAGTCACAATAACTGCCAATTTGACAAAATAAATGATTCAAGAACTGTAAGAGATGAGTTTCATTATTTGCTAGGAGGATACTAGTGGTCAAACTAATATGCTTTCCATTCTATTTACATATAATTGATCATATATAATAATCGAACTTTCTCTTATGATATTTGCCAATAATAGTCATCAAGTTAATGAATAGAAAAGTTTACAGATTTTTGTTGAAATCTCTTGCCAATAATTTTGAAAGATGACCATTTTTGCTGACAGTAACATATAAAAATGATGACTTTTACAGAGCCCTCGTTACTTTCTAAGAACCTGAATATATATGATCTCATTTTACTTTATAACAACCTTCTGGGATTCATAGAATCTGGTGTCAGGTTTCCATTTTACAAATACAAAAACATGCACAGAGAAGTTAAGTGATTTCTCAAAGTCACAGAGCTGATTAATTACCAGCCCAAACGATGGAGTTGTTCCCTCTTTCTCCAATTCAGCCAATCAGACAATAGTTCCTAGATTTTGTGGAAAAGTAAAATTTCTAAAAACATTTCAGAGGACCCCAATAGCATTGTCAATTTTGTTATTTTTCTGGGTAGAGAGAAAATAAATATATAACTTCCACCTACTATTTATATCACATCATAAAACTAGCCTGTCTTTTATCACCCCAAAATAGAAAAAACATCATCTGAGAAAAAGTGTAGTCCTTTAAATTAATAAAATCTGCCTTATGAGAAAATCACTACTTTGTAATTTTTTTCTCATTTTGCTGTGGCCTGGTGAAAACTCCTTTTGTGGCCAAAGAACTATGAGACCAATACTTGGAAATCATTCCCCTCTTCTCTGCTCTTTCAAGTCATACTAGCTTTTCTACTGCTTTTCCTCCTTGCATTTCATAGTCTTTAAGAAAAAGAAACCAATACATGCTAAAAGTTTTTCCTTTTGAAAGACGTTGTTCTACCAATACTATAACAAAATGATCAGCATCATAAATTTACATCACAAGCAAAACACAAAACTGCTGGCTGACTAGGCCTGACCAGGCTGAGGGCTACATGGGAACCGGTAAATGCAGAAAGAACATGGCGCCCATCACAATGACTTTTTCCTCACGTTACTTTAGGAAGATGCAAGGACAGGACAAAGGCTTTGTGCCTGCCTTTGTGCCTGCTTTCTCATTTCTCACTCCACTTTCAAACTCAAGAAAATGAATTATCGCGATGACTCTTATCTAGGCAAAGGCTGTACCATATCTGTCATTACGCACAAAGCCCACCCTGGTCTTCCTCCCAGACTTGGTTTTATAGTCTGCAAGAACTTCCCAAGCGTTATATGACAAACAGATACCTAATTTTACAAAACTTTATAATCTACCATTGTATTCTACCAAAAAGTCCAAGGGGATGGAGGTAGGTTTTGGGGATACTCTTAAAGTGACCTTCTTCCATGTTGACTACATTGATAAGCTGATGTGAATGTTGTATTTTAGCACACATCAAAAGGAATCACCATCAAATTCCATTCAATCTTATCATCTCGATCAATGTATGATCCTCTAGTATCTGTGATCTTCTTTGATAACTTCCTTAAGCTTTGGGATGGAAATACATGAATGGTATAGTGAAAGAGAAAAGGTAGCCCAATCAGACAAATCAAGCCCTGTGATCAAGTGTCAAAGCAAGAATATGCCCAACCCAACCCAGTCCCATGTGGAAAGAGACTCACCAATGGGATGTTTTGTCAAAGAAAGTCCTTAAATGTTCAGAATGCACAGGGATACCTTCCCCAAAGATGTCAAAGTAACAATTTTTAAAAATTCCTTAAATGTATACAAATTTTAACCACAATAAAATTTTTTTCTGCGAATAAAGTGCCTGTATATCATCAAATGACTACAAATTAATATAACATTTATATTTGTATAGTTTTATGAGTTTTATGTTATATAAAACATTTTCACATATGGGATCATATCTTAGGATTTTTTTGTTTTGTTTTGCTTTAGAGAGAGAGTGTGCAAGTGGTGGGGAGGGCAGAAAGGGGGGTGGTAGAGGGAGAGGGAGAGAATCTTAAGCAGGCTCCACGCCAAGTGCGGCCCAACATGGGGCTCCATCTCACAATCCTGAGATCGTGACCTGTTCTGAAATCAAGAGTTGGACGCTTAACCAACTGAGCCATCCAGGCACCCCTTATGTCTTAGGAATGTTCTGAGACATATAATATTATTTCCATTTTACTGAAGTAGATACTGAGACTACAAGGTTATGTGAGTTGCTCAAGGTCACACACACAAGAGCTAGAACCAGTCTGGTCCTTTGACCTCACCTTCAGGGCTCTTTCTGTTATTGACATTCTTCACCAGGGCAGTCACTTCTAAAGTTGAGCCCAAGGACAAAAGGAACAAGTGAAAGGTGGTTTTTATTCCAATCAGGGCAGAAAGCCAATCTATTAATAATGTTAGAAAGAAGGGCTGCCCCACTGTTAATGAATCTGGAAGGGTTACAGTTTTTTTTAGTATTCTCACCATTACTATAATGCCAATGCCATTTGTTTTGTTCTGATTCAGTTCCCTAGACCTCATCACATAGTAAGAAGCCAATATAGGATAGCCATGAACCCAGGTCAAGAAAAAACACCAGCCATTCACAAAAACAAATCTTTGGAATTATTTTCATTATACCTGCTCTTCTAAAATAAACATTTTCATAACACTAAATGTAAAATATCAATGGAATTATTATTAATCACATATTTTTGGGGCTTACATACTAGCCAAGAGCTATCCAAATTACGCAAAATAAATTCTATACAATATATATTTCACAAAACAAAACAGATAGCTAAGTTATAAGAAATGGATGACTTTGCAGGGGTTAACAGATATTTATTTACTGTATAAAAAAAACACAGTCATTGCATGAAACACTTATAATAAAAAAGCCTGTCTATTTTAAGTAGACAAGTCTTAGAAGTCAAATTCGTGCCGCATTTTCTGAAATTAATAACTAGTGTTAACACAAACCAAAAGTTTGGACAGTATTAACTAATGCTAATAAGATTCCCATGAACATTAGCCTCGTTGCTCACTATGGCTTTTCTTTTCCCACATCTGATTATGATTTTTAAAAAAAAACAAACGAAACAGGATCATTAGGAATCATTTTCAACACCGGGACAAGAAAGCAAGGTAAGCTAGATTTTGTTACTGCTTTTGCCCCTAGTTCGCATCATTTAGACTGATTAAAATGTTAATTTTTACATATGTGAATGAATGTAAAGGGGCAAACAACTGGAGGCCGCACCGTGCGCCAGCAATCATTGCGGGTGGGTAAACTGACAACATGTAACTGCATATTAAGACAAATGTAGAATTTAGACAAAGTATTCCATCTCTTTTCAGATGTATACTTTTAAACCTCAGGAACTGTTTTCGGTAGATGTCATGCCTTTTAACTTGAAAAAAGATAAGCGCAAATAAGCTCCCAATTGTCTCCCCAATATGTAAACCACATCTCGGGCTGCTGTCTCTGCTACTCCTTTGAAGTTTCCCTGAAATGTCATGTGTTGTGAAGACTGCTGTGCATAAGCAAGACAATTTGCTCACTCTCAGAATTCTTACCGGTTTCCACTGCTATTTGGTATCCAGCCTCTAGTCTCCGAGATGACCTTTCCAGCCTCTCTGTGTTATCGAGCAGATGTGCCCTCTGAAAAAGAAAAAGGGAAAAAAATCAGACGGTCGTCTACAATGTTCTTTTTTTGCCTTAAAAAAAATTTAATGCCTTCCTATGCTCTAACATTTCGGGGGGGGGGGGGGGAGTCACTAGCCATTATAGATAATTTTTAGCAAATCTCCTATGGGCAGATTTCCAATCAATCATGTATGGACTATCCGCTTTTTTGTTTTAAAAGGCAGACTCATATTGTATGTGGCCACATGAATCTTTTTCCCAAACACTGAGAAATGTACGAAGATAAGAGCCAACTGGATCTTTCCTATTTCAGCAGAGTAGACGCATGAGGCCCTCGCACAGATAGATTTATGATGCCTATTTTGTATTTATTTTTTATAAAATGCAATCATTTAAAAAACTCATTTGTTCTTTTGATTCCTGCAGATAGTAATTTTTAAAGAGAAACTTTATTTTTAAGAGAATGCCGCCCTTCCCCTCTCCCCCCCCCCGCCCCCCACCTGCCCATTTGGGAAGTGTAGCAAGATGCCATATAGAATATTCGCTATTAAAACAGAATATTAAATGCTGTTCTAGTTTTAAGACAACTTGGGGTAACCACCAAGAAACAAGAGAAGCATGTTTCTCCATGCACAGATACTCAAGAATGTGGATTTATTTCCAAATATATGACATTGGATTGAAGGTGGACTTTTGACACCTACTGCTTTAGACTGTGAACTAAAATGATAATAATTATATATATTCTTTTATATTGGATGGGATAATGAGAGGATTTCCCCCAAATTCTCAACTTCTCAACTTTCTTTTCTGTACTGAGGCTGTTTTGTTTTGTTTTTTAACCATAATGATCAGCCACTAGATCTATTCAGTTGACCAACAGATTTATAAACTAATCATGGCTGTGAATAAGTAAGAATATATGCACGCACATGAATGTGTGTGTGTGTGTGTGTGTGTGTGTGTGTGTGTGTGTACAGATGCACATATGTCTGGACACTTAGAAACATATGAATATGTGTATCTGTACATTTCTGTGTGTCCATGAGTACAAGTATTTGTATAAATTAGTACTTTTCCCCATCAAATCAGTTTTGGTATCTGGTCAAACAGAAAGAAAAAATGCAACCACAACTCCTATAACTTTGTGTTGTTGACAGATGTCATTTAAAATCGAAGAAATGCTTTCTAATAATAATAAAAAAGGAGGTGCCACACGTATTATCTGAGTGGCTGTCGAGCGAAACGATCTACCTTGCTCTAATGAGCCCCCATGGATCGTGGAGATGCAAGCTGTATTGACATGCACACTTAAGCTAATACACCTAGACCAGTGCCTCCAAGCTCTAGCAGCCAGGGATGCTGACAGAATATCTCGCTTCCATCTTCAAAGAAAGGAAGTGATTAGTATGTTATCATTACCATTCAAAACGTGATTTCCTTATTCCCTCCCGGCATAGGTGACACATCTGAGATGCGGCCAGACGTTGGAGGCAGCTAAAGCCACATCAAAGCTTTCCTTGAAATTTTTTTGGGGGGAAGGGCCTGGGGGGGCGGGGGGAGGAAGAATCATTAAAACAATGCATTTAGAACAGAGAGATAGGACCTGATGTGAAGGTCAGGAAAGCTGCAACAACAGTCTATAATAATTAATAGAGTTGTCTAATATACAGTGGAGAAATTAAGAGAAAAGCTGCCCCTCCCTCTGCAAAAAAAAAAAAAAAACTAAATAAATAAAAGGGAGGAAGGAAAGAATGCTTATATCATGAAAATGCTAAATCACTAAAGGCTGTAATTGAGAAAAAGAAAAGCAGGGGAGCTCTCTGTGTTTGGCATATATGACTATCTTTAAAGAAAATTAAACACTTCACTCAGCTTGTCAAAAATAGCTTTCTTCCTCCTAATTTTCCCTGCATACAGGTTTTGGGCATAGGGATTGTTCTTCCCTTCTCTGAATATTGTTTTCTACCTTAACAAAGGACTTAATTTCAAACTGGTAATTCTCTAAAACGATACCAGATTTGTGAAATCAAGAGTAAATGTGAATTTTAATTCAGAATAACAGAACAAAAGTTTTTGGCTCATTTTCATATTGGATGAAATCCCTAAATTAAAAGAGAACATTTAGCCGCTGCAAATTAAAAAAAAAAAAAAAAAAAAACAAAACCAAAAAACAAAACCCAAAGATCAGTACTGGAAATGGACAGTCTAATTATATGATAATAGATAATACAAGAAAGAAAGCATTTAAATGTAAGATGATTCTTGGAATTCCATGAAAAGGAGACAAAACAGATTATGAAGTGTATGGCTCTAATGAGGAGCAAATTTCTAAAAGAACTTAAAAAAAATGCATATTCCTAAATCATGAAAGTAACTCTTCTTCAGGACAGTTCAATTTTATCGGAGTAAATCTGCACACAAGAGGACTACCAGTTTACCAGCAGCTTTCCAGCAGGACCTCACTTTGTATTTTGGAACCTCTTCACTTAAGTCAAGCTAAAATCAAGTTCTTGTAACAGCTGTGCTATTTACATTGTTCCCTTAGTTGTGCATTGCCCCGGTCTCTGAAAATGAAAGGAAATACACTACAGTAGCAGCTGAGGCTTTCAACTTGCCCCCACACTCCATCCCAAACTCATTCTCTCACCCTCTCCTCAGCCCTTTCAAAGCAGGTAAGTGAAGCTGTGCAGGAGCTTCAGACAGAGCTCAGCTCGCGTGAGGAGCTGCGCAGCGTGGAGAGCTGGAGATTCAGGATTCAGACGGAGGGCTCGGCACGGCCAACATCAGTTCTGCTCCCCGTGCACACCAGCCTGCCTTCAAGCACGCTCAGTCCCCAGAACTGAGCCGGAAAAGAGCATCACAAGGAAGGGATGGGGGCATACTCTGTTTCCAAACACAACAAAACGTCCTATTTTGAAACAGATGCGTGCTTGTCTTCTCAGGAGAAGTATAAGGGGGAAATCTGGGGTACACTCGCTGATTACTATTAGAATCCTGACTGAGAAACAATCATCTCTTGAGCAAACCATGTATCAGTGCACCGTCATCATCCTAATCTATTTTACAAATATCGATGCTACATCCATATCAAAGACTGGTAAAAGAATATTCCAGAGTATATTATTCTATTGGTTGAATGACCTCATTCTTCCAGGTACAATTCCATTCCAGGTTACAGTTTTGGAAACATGCAGTCCAGAACCGTTATTGACGAAACAGTTGCTATAGGCACAAACAAAAGAATTAAGCCATAGAATGATGATAGAATGTGTTTTAAAGGAAGTGCAGACATAACGTTTTCAGCTTTTAGAATTAAGATTTCTATGTCCACACAATTCAGCTTAACAAAAATAAATCTGTCAAAAATGCTGATTGTAATAAGGCACAATACTTTATTAATTATATTCACTAAATTCAGGGGCAAGAGCTTTGTGTAGTTTCTTCACCAGAGATTTTCAAGTCTATTGTTAGTTCCATTAAGATCTGAAAATTCGGATTCTTCACCTAAGCATGGGCATATGCAAATACACACAAGCAGGTATTCTGTCTTGCAAAAAAATAGTGTTGAGTATCACTCACCTCAAGAAAAATCTCATATATCAAAACTGCAATTGATTATATTCATTTAGTATATACATCTGCTTCCATAAAACACACAAGAAGGTTGGAAGGTAAGGGTTTTATATATTTTCACCTTTTAATTTTTTTATCAGTATTGCTTTTACTAAGAGATGACGGCACTAATGCATCTTAAATCAGAAGAGTTGTTGAAAACCACTGTCTACAGCCTCTCATTTAGCATTCATATCACCTACAGAATGATGACATACCAATAAAAAAAAATTCTAGGAAAATCCAAATCAATGCAGTCAATCTAAACTCAAAAATAATTCACAGTCCTCCTTAGAAGCAATCAGACAACTTTTAAATTGCAAAATGGGCCATTATCTTCTGCCCTAGTATAAAAGTAACAAAACTCAACGTCACCAAGTAAAAAAAATATAACTGCTTTTACCTGTGAAAAAAAAGTATATTTATTACATATTTATTAAGTTTGGCCTAATTAAAAACAAACAAACAAAAACAAGACCAGAATCATTCAGCATCCCTCAACGATACTGGGATAAAATTATAAACATTGCTGTTAATATTTGCTGGGCCACAAATAGGTCTGGAGCTGCATTATAATACAGACCGGCAACTCAGAAAAATGAGAACTCACGTGGGTGCTATTTCCTACAAAAAGGAAAGTGTTTAACAATGAGGAGAGCTTTGGCTATTCTTAAGAATCTGTGTACACAGACTAGTAGAGCATTTATAACATATGTGTGTTTCCCTAAAAGGAAAACAGATTCATGGTATCTTGTGTTGGACCCAAGAATCTTGGGTGAGGGAAAAGGGTATATTTAAAAAGAGTTTTCAGTAAATTGGAACGTCAGAAAAAAAACATTTTAATCGTATTGACTTCTTTGAGAAATCAATACAAATAAAACAAATCTGAAGTCAGTTTACATTAAAACCACACTTAGGTAAAGTTTTAAGATAGCCCTTTATATTTTTCCTCCCTTTTTTGGCCTTTAAAATATGAATTTTCTCCAGATACCAAGCAACAACAATGACCACTGTCCTAAGCATGATTAGAGTTTACTTGTTTTTTAACAGATAGTCAGCAAAGAACATTTCTAACAGTATAATCAATACTTTTGCTATGTGTAAATTTTCCTGGAAAAAATGAACCCAAAGATCTTACTTCAGATTTAGAAATTCAATTTTATAGGGAAAAGCAGAATTAAAAAAAAAAAAAGCAAGCTAGGAAGTACTCACCTCTTCACGTAATTTTATCAACTGCAACATGAATGCACAAAAAAAAAAAAAAAGATAAAAAGGAAAGAAATGGCAGGAAAGAAAGATCAGTTGTGTGACAGGATACAGAATTAACATTGACAATTTATCTGTTTACATGTTTAGCATTTAAAAATCACAGACAAACACATTAAAAGAACCTAAACAGAGACTACATGCAGAGTTTTTTGAACGAATAAAGATCACTTTCTCACACTGTCACATTAAACAAAGAGAATAGTGTGAAATTCTCTTTTAAAGTACATCTAAGACACCATCATGAAATAAAGGGGAACGACTTCATAGAAGTCTATATTATAAAGAAAGAAAACAAGTTTACTGTTCCTCTCTTCTAAGAATGTACCACTGAAGAGGTTTTGTATATACAAGTTTTCAGGATGTTTCTCTATTTTGAATCTTGACAACTGATTTCAGATTTCCTGTACAAATAAAAATGATTAATAGTTCATGCTTTTGTCCCAATAAATATTTAAAACAAATAATTTTGTTAGTTAATATCATAGATGGGCCCACTCTAGTAATACGATTGTATTTGGAGGTGACATTATTTTAACTGAGAATAAAGCATGCCGGGAGAGATAATATTTAGGACATAGTATCAGAAAATATTTCACTATCCTTAGAAA
This sequence comes from Panthera pardus, assembly GCF_024362965.1. NCBI lineage: Eukaryota > Metazoa > Chordata > Mammalia > Carnivora > Felidae > Panthera > Panthera pardus. Next base: position 68,924,702 of record NW_026526788.1, on the reverse strand, counting down.
TACTGTGTATATCTGAGTTGATTTCTAGGGTTTGTTTTGCTTAAGAGGCTACTGCAATCACATGGTGGTTTTCTATTTTTTTAGTTTTTGAAGTTTCTTCATTTTTCCATTTTCTTCATCTCGTAAACTGGGCCATCTTAAAGCCATGTTGTCTGTTACTGCAGTGTGTTCTCACTGAAGTCAAACCAGAAAAACCACTCTTTACGTGCTAGTAAATTCCCTGGGATAAGGTTTTAATTCTCCTTTGTAGGACATTTGTTATTTGCCTTCAATCTAGCAGATAACACAAGTTACTTTAACTCTTTAGAAGCTAGAAAATGGACACAACCATGTATCTGACTCATTTGTGCGTGTGTGTATGTGTGTGCTGGGGGTATGGATGTATTTCACAGTATTCTAAATCAAATATCGTATAGTTGAGATGACTGCCATAGTTTCCGCGATGAAGAGAAACTGAAACCGATGTTATGAAAGGCTATAAACCACATTCTAGGTCTAAAATTTGCATCCTCGGCAATTCAAGTCTACAACAGATAATTTCTAAACATCCAAATATCTGTAACATCTGTTACAACACTTGACATATACAGGCCAATCAATTAAATTATTGCTTTGGGAGAAATGTGCCATGAATTGCTCACTCTAAGTCTCTCTAAAAGTATCATGTTTACTATGGCCCGGCTCTCTCGATGCTTAATGCTGTTTTTGTCTCCAATTCAAGAAACGCAGTATGCATTTCCGCTCATTCTGTTGTTTCATTTGTTATGTGTGAAAAGTATTTCAAGTGCAAAAGAATGAGATTTCAAAATTGTTATGAATCTTTTATAAAGAGGGTGCAGAATATTACATAATGTCTCACAAGGCATTTAGTGAAAATGAAACTTTTAGCATTGTCCTTTCACACCATACTGGGAGTTGTAATTATTTTTAATTAATATACTCATTCTCTCAGCCACCGACCAGTGTCTATGAGTCAAGCATCTGGTTTCATGTGAAAAGCTACCACATTCTTCCCAAGAAAAAGTAAAATTCGAAACTAAAATACCTGGCCTAACATACATAGGAATCTTTTCTCTGCTATCTGAACATCATGAGAGAAAAAGGCAAACATTAATTCTCAGAAACAGACGATCTGGGAATTGATCGCACAAGCTATCTTTTCTTTCTGGGCGCACCCTTCTTCAGTTGACTATGATACTCAAAGGGCCAAAGTTTAAAACTACTCCTCAGCAATTGAGACCATTTGGGGCATGCCACCCTGCCATAATCAATGAGTGTTTAAAAATGCTACCCATTTGTTTTTTCAATAGGTTCCAAACAAAAAACGTTCTATCTTGTTTGTGCCGCATGGCTGCATTCAAGCTCTACACGGGATTTGTAGCTAAGCTAGGTAATGGGAGGGGTTTTAATCTTTATCTTTTTTTTTTTTTAAGTTAGGCTGGGAATTTTCATTCAAGTAAACAAAAGATGGTCTATGTTTGAAAACTAACAATGCTTACTTAGACTAGACTGAAAGTCGCGATTTCGTATTTTATGGAGTTACTATCTCCATCATAGGCGACTTGAAAATGTGCCGTGCCACCATGTTGGGTTATGATAATCAACGTCTTTTTTGAAACAAAGATTTTTTTTTCCCCCCAATGCAGAATTTGATACAAGAGGTAATCTGTTCCTTTGTGGCTGAAAAAATCTGGTTTACGCTGGTTTGAACCAGTGGAATCTCTTGTGGTTAAGCCTTCTGCTGTGGCTAAAATCAAAACTGCACTGCAGAGCATGTGAGGGTTCATGCGCGCGCGCCTGTGTGTGTGAGGTGTGTCACGTGACCCCCAGAACTACCGATTTTTTTTTTTTAAAGCTGATAACGCCACTGCCGTCTCTGTCCGCATACAGATAACGAATAAATGCTGAACTCTATTAAACGCCCTTTACACATTATCGTGGGTCGAACACACAATTTTCTGAACTTATGATGACAGTCTATTTATTTTGCTATAAACCCTCAGCACGTAACGAACAGATTTGTGCCTGGTAATGATCTGCTCTGCCAGGGCTATATGAAATGATACCGACCTTCTTTAGATCTTGGGGAATTAAATTGACCGACTTCACCCCCTGGTCTGTAGCTGAAGTTTGACACACTTTATGCACAGCAAGCCCAAATCGGAACTTAAGAGAACCTCGTATTAAAAAATTAAGCAATATGTGCTAAATATTACTTTACCACAAAAATTTCGGCACATTTAGGAATATCCTATTCCTTAGATATGGATTTGAACCTTCTATTTAGGATTTACGAAAATTTCATTTACTCACATTTATTCACCAATCAATATCATTGTGTATATGGAAATTGAGAGACTATTAGGGTTCAAAAATAGAGTCTGGAACATTTTGTGTGCCACATCATCATACTCCACTATAAAGAGGATTAGGGGATTTAATTCTGTAAGATTTTTTTTTCTTTCCCTTTCCTGAGAGTGGTTTTCATGAAACTGAATCAAGGTAATAATTATTAAAGTTTCCACTCTAAATACAGCACTACTACATTTCAAAAACTCAACTCTCTCAAAGAATTAAAATGTTGCCATATGGAATGGAAAACATGGTATTTTAAAATAATAGAATGATAATGCCTAAGACAATAGTCCTTGGAAAGCTGATGACCCACCAAGACTCAAATGTGCAAAGTAGGTGATTTTGTTCCTTCTTTGTAAACTAGGGACGAGCCATATTTGATTGTGTGAGATGGCTATGAATTAGAAATGAATTTACACAAAGCCACTAATTTGGAATTAAATAGAATTGTATACTGTAGGAGGGACACTGAAGACGCACTTGAAAAATTCTTAATTGCTGAAATCTTGAAATTTCCAATGATGCCAGAAATGTTTATATAAGAGTAAATTAATATACTTTATAGTTAATTGGCAGATTATGCGTATGAACTATCAGGTGTTAAATGCCTAAAAAAATGCATTACAAATGGCCAGAATGTGAAATAATAGCTATGACGTTTACATTTGTCTAAATCTCTACAAAGAAGCCACTGTAGGGAAGATGTGCATGTTGCATTGAAAATAACTAGTCAGTAGTCAGTAGTTATTTTTATCTATTTGTAACCATTGCTATAATTCTTTATTATTTTCCTTTTCTGATCTATAATTTTTAAAAATTGAGATATATACCAATTTCAGTGAGACAAATACTGCTTTTTTGTCTCACTTTTTTATCTCAAAGATTTCTCTCTATATTAAAAGTTTATCTTAACTACTATATGGCTAAGAAGTCCTGAAAAATCAATTTATCAACAATTAACTTGAGGATATACTTAGTTTTGGGCTGACAATATTTTCTTATGTAAATGATAGGTAATCGTACCCAGAAAAGAAACTATCTTCATAGTCCTTGAGCTACAAAAATATAAAGAGACAACTTAAAATCTTTTCTTCCTTTAAAGAAAGGGCTTCTGTTTTGATTCCGTAGTCTGAATGAATACTGATGCAGAATAAAGAGTTATTCTCAAGTGACCATTCCTGGCTGAGAGATGTGTTTTAGTTTGAGGGATTTTAATTCATACATTATGATAAAAAGCCCCCAAACAAAATTTAATGACTTCATTATGGTATGGAAATTCTGTTACAGTTGGCAACAAAATGTCCAAAAAGTTAAGTGTGGTCTCTTTGAACTTTCAAACCTAATTCGAATTTTGGACTGAAAAGTTCTCATAACTAATAATCTAACAGGAACATCGTCTCATGACTATAATTTATCATATTGTATTTATTGAAATGACAGCTCCTTATAACTAAACTTCAGGTTCTCCAAGCACATTCAGAATTTGTAAGTTTGATTTATACAAGTCCAGAGGAAATCTCTGCGAAATCACTTTAAAGTGACAGGAATATAATTTGAAAAATTCAGAAAATATGAACTCTACCTATTTTTGCAGAGTATTTTTCTTTAGGCATAAAAAAATCACACTTGTATGTGTGTAAGGCAAATGTTTTAGGCACATAAAATGTCCATTAAGAGAAGTGAACATGCTTTAAAAAAAAAAAAAGAGAGAGAGAGATTCCTGTCACACAGTACTACAGCATCTATTACAATAAAGGAGTCTGAGTTAGACAGGAACACCCCCTTCCTTTCTATTTCCTCTATATTAAGCAGTAGTTTCATATGAGGGAAAGATCTAGAGCTTTCTAAAAAACTGACATGGGAACTATGCATTCACTTTTTTTGCAAAAAAGAGAATGCTTTTTTTCGCAGTAAAGATATGAAATGAAATTATGATTCATTCATTCGAGAGATATGAACAATCTAAAACTCACTTTAAATAGGAAGACAATATTTTTTCTCTCATCCTCATGTTATTTAATCTATTATGAGTAAAACCCTTTATCCCACCACCCTTTTATGTTTGTTGTGCTCCTTGTTTGTTTGTTTTTTTTTTCTTTCCCCCTTAGCTGTTCTCACATTCCAATCAGGAAAGCTGAAATCCCAAGTCAAATCTTAACATGTTTACATTTCTAAATTCAAGCTGATAACATCCAAAAAGTGGCTAAGGTGAGATCTTTCCCAAAACAAACATAATCAGCTTGGTGACTCTTCTCCCCTTTTTGGGGGGGTTGGATAGATGGAGGCCTTAATCCCATGAGTGTCATCCCGTTTACCATATTAACATTGGAGTAGATAGTAATATAGTTTCAGCATATATAGACCTATAATATAATCTATTTGAAATGGTAAGTACAATTATGCAAGTTTTCCACTGTGTACCAATATATTATGTTTTACTATCTTATTAAAGTTTTGGTTTACTCCATGAATGATTTATGTTCATTTTTATTTAGGCAGAGTAAAGACCTTTACAATACTTACCAAAGGAATATGAATAAACACGCTCAGGTCTTGCTTCTGAAGTTCCCATCATTTATTTTCTCCAAAAGTGTCAAAGAGAGGAAGTCACTAGTGTTGTTTGTGACATTTTAAAAGTCATCTCTACCCTGAGATGACTTTTTAAAAAAGTCATATACATTATTTGCATGAACTAATGAAATCTGCAGTATTAATTCAAAGAAAGAAGTGGGACATTAATTAGACTCATCACACTGCTGTGTGATCCAATGAGAAATGACAGCCAAGTTGTAAGGCCCTTTTAAGAAGAAATTGCATCTTATTTTTTGCCTATGCAGATATTAAACTGTAGAAGAGACTTTTCCTATTCTTCTTCTTATTTGACGGAGGCCGGACCTCTGAGTATCTGAGCTCCACACTGGTGCTCACAGTCTGCATTTTGGTGAATGTATTTTAAGCAGCTCCACAATAGGAGACTGAGCTGCCCTGTTGAATTTTGAAAGCTTACTTTCATTTGTTTTGCTGCAAGTGTTGATTTAATTATACTGCATTATTATCAAAGCTGCATTATGTACTTTTTTATTCCTTTTACATGTGTTTGAGGTGAAGACCTTGGCTTTGTCTGCAAACAGTGTGTTTCAAGTTATTCCTTAAGTACTAAATAATAAAGAAAGGAGAAGAAAAGATTTTTTTAAAAGATAGCAGACAGTGATCACAAGGTAAAGGGTTAAATGTAAGATCTCCAAGAAACATTTTGAAGTTGATTAAGACTCCAGCTTTGCATTAAACAGTATCGCTTCCACATGAGTTGTTGCTAATACTGTTAAGGAGCAGCTTGAGAGCCCAGTGTGCCAGTGACCTCCTTCACCCTCCAGCCACCCACCGGGCCTTCCTGATTAGCATTCTACCTGGTTCTCTGAGGAATTCCCATCATCCCCTAGGAGCTCATTCCGTACTTCGTCACTGTAGGCGATCCGTGACCTTTTCTATAAAACAAAACAAAAAGGGAGAGAGCGAGATGAACGTTAGAAAGTAAAGGCTTCGAAGCATTATTGGTATCAAGGCTGATCATCTCAAACCTCGAGAGCCCCCTAATGGAAACCTATTTGCTAAAATCTGCAAAGCAAAGTTGTGTAGAGTTCTTGAACTTGAGAAGTTTAATGTAAATTAGAAGTTTTTCAGATGCCAATAATGAAAGAAAACTCTGCATTGTGTCAGTACTCCATTAATATTCACAAACGGATCAGAACTGGTATGTTATTCCATATGTAGCCATACAAATAAGACCACCAAACTGAAGGAAATACAGCTTTATAGCTGTATATCTGCAAAACTCACCAGATTGTAATTAAAACAAGTGTATATGGGGGTCTTTAAAATTGTGGCAGGAAATGAACTATATAATATAGGTCTTTTAAAATCTCTGATTCTGGGATAATATTATGACTCCAACTGAACACTGGAATGCTTAGACAATAGTTCATCTATATTTCCTTCATTATTGTGATGTTAGTAGCCAGAAAGAGATGGAATTTTAAAGTCTATCCCGTTTCCAAACAATAACTTAAAGGTCTCCAAGCTCTCCTCAAATAATAGCTGAAGGAAAAGTAATGGGAGTGTGTGTGTGTGTGTGTGTGTGTGTGTGTGTGTGTATGCGCGCGCGCGTGTGTTAAAACAAATCAAATTTCCCAATCCCAGTACATAAAGGCAAGTAGGCTACGAGTCAACTTTTCTCAATCCCAGTAAATAAAGTGGGCTATGAGTCAACATTTCACTCAGTGAAATTCTGTTTTACGGGAGTTGACCTTTACCTGTAAAGTCAGAGGGACATGTCTATAAGCAATTCATGGATTATCTAAACGTACACACGTTTGGAAAAGCTAAAAGGCTCTGAAAATTAGTTGCGAAGCTAGGGCGCCATCCTCAGATCCTACTTCAGCATCACCGTTTCAGACTCAAATGCAGATTTACAGGTTACTTGGCTGCCTTTTTTTGCTTCTGGACTAAGCAAAAAGAGTGAATTTAAAAATGGCAGCTGGGAAATAGTAGCCTATTCTCACTTGTAGTCTACAGTTTAGGCCTTAAGATTTCATACTTGTTCAACTGCGATCTGAAAAATTAATGTAGTTTAAAAAGAACTATTCAGAATCCTCGAGCAGAAGTCAACAAGATTTTTAATTAGATTTTTATACTAGTAAACAGCACTGCTTTGCTACATAGAGATCACACCGTCTTAAATGTGAAATCACACTAGGATTTAAAAGGACTTTTAGCAAGAAAAGCCAATAGATTTTGAATCATTTTCGAGTCACAGCCTTTCTCAATTAGGGTTCCTTACCTGAACCACAAAACAGAAAATTATTTTAGTGACTATTTTCTCAATCTTCCAAGGAGGGTACATAAGAGAGAGTTCATTACAGAGAATAGAAGCCTAAGGGCATTAGGGCTTAACTCTCTGGCAGAAGCTAGTTGAAAAGCAAACAAATCTAGATATCCCTTTATTTTTTTAGGAAAAAAAATCAGTCTTATAGAATTCTAAAGATTGCTTTGGTTAAACTGAAACTAGAACCTACACTCATTCTAGCACAAAATTTCCTCCCCATCATATTATCCTCTGAATGCACCCAGGAAAAAGATGCAAAAATTGCAAAATGTTTCAGCAGAAAGGAGATGATGGCCTCCCTTCTCTGCCCTGAGTCTCTACCCCAAGTCCCCCTTCTTTGCTGCAAGGGTGTCTCTGTACCTGAGCAGATGTAGCAAGTCGGTAAATAGATAAATAAAACCAACAACGTTGCCGAGGACAAAGTACCAAAGTTAAGTCATTAGCCTGAGGTCAGTAATGACATCTGTATCAGATGTCTTAACAATTCAGGAGCGAGCCAACTCATTCATTTTGTGAACACGCCAGACTTCTCACCACCACAAACAGCATATATTAAGCCCGCTTCTCTTATTGTATTTACTGAACCGACTGTTAATTATTTCGATTGACTTCATACAGAATTATCTCAAAAAATGCGGAACTGCAATGTCAGTCCACCTCATGGCCTTCCTACAATATTTAGATGAAGCCAAACCTTTCTTTTGCCCATTTGGAGATCCCCACTACAGTAGTTCCAAACTAGCTAAGCAAAAGTATTTTACAGCATTAAAGGAAATGAGAACCTTTAAACAGGCTGTGGTATCAGAGCTGCCTTTTTAATTATTCATTTTATCACTATGGGGGACTAAAACATTCCACAGTATGCGAGAATATCATACGGAGATTGTTTTTGTGTTTTCCCCTTTCACCAAAATACCAACAAATTGGCATAGATTGTTCAATCACATTATATTCTCATTTTGATTTGCTGAACTTCAAAAGAAGAAGAAAATTACAAACATGTATCCCTAAATATCTAATCTTGTTTTGGTGAGAATTCATTGCTTTTGAAAACCAGCAATTAAGAGTGTACACACTCAGCAACAGAGGAGAAATAAGGATTTATCCGCAGTTGAAGGGTGGTCTCTATAAATGTCAGTCTTTACTATTGGGACGGTAAACATTGGTCATTTGGACGGCTTTCTGGATGTAATTAAGCAGATGATATGCTGAGTTTATGAAATGTTCTCTGATCGAACTAACTTCTCTTAAAGAATAAAAAAACTCATTCCCAGTATCAGAAATAGTTCCTCATGAAAATGACACAGTCAGTGCCGAAAATCGAACTCTTTACCCTCGAATATCATTTTACAAATATATATATTTTTAAGATCAAGACTGTTTTATTGAGAGTTGCATTTAAATGCCTGACATTGGTATTTTCTCCTAATATTTTTGTGGTTTGAAATTTTAAGTAAGCTGATTGTAATCAGCCATAATTTAGCCTGCAGGATCATCACTAAACTGACTGAATACCAAAAAAGGCAAATTCCTTTGAATGACAAACTGCTTATTGTACCGATAGTTTCCTTCCAAAGCATCAATAAATAATTTTACCTTTGGTGGAATTTTTAATAACCTCACTCGACATTACTAAGTACTATGAATATTTTAATTCAGATGATTTAAAGTTAATGAAACTGAAACACCTACTGTATCTTGATTAACTAAAATATTTTTACTTTATTATCAGTTGTATAAAATCTGTACTTTAGCCAAATGCGAGCATGAGAATTTGAGCTGGAAATGTCACACACTCAGCTACAGTTTGAAGGAACCCAATTCATAATGCATTTTATAAATAGTTAATGACTTCTATACATAAGCTAACCAGGCAAATCAAGAAATTGTCAACATTTTTAGTCTTAGTTGTCAGTTACCACTGTCTACTGGTGCTTTATATGTGGCTTCTGGAGAAGACAGAAGCTCTATGCAGTTTGTAATCTATTGCAATTTCAGGTCTGTACCATAAGGGTGGGAAGCTTCAACTGACAATTTTTGCCACACACACAGACACACACACACACACACACACACACACACACACACACACAGAATTAAATATAAGCGCATTCCTCACTTTTAGTTGTGTGTTTTTGTAAAGCTTATTCTTTGTAACTTATATATTACACTTAGGTGGACGAGATGCAGTTGGGCAGAAAAATCTACAGAATTAGAGGAAAAAATACGGCAAATTAACAATTGATTACTATCCCTAAAAAGTCAGACACAGAGAGTTTGAATGCCTTTTATAAACTGATGACAAAAATGAGTCTTTGGTTATGAAGGTGAGAATTTCAAATTCCAAGCAGTTTTCACTTGGTATATGCATACTGATTGGCTGATTTTCTTAAAGCCAAGTTCAAACAGATACACTTGCCCAGCTCTGTCTGGAAATTTGGCTTGAAACAATCTGTCTACTTGACCCAAGCCTTAATGTTTCCCAACTGAACTGAATATGTTTCTGGACAGGCACTGCTAAACTAGAAACAAAATGAATTAACTGAGCTGAAACTAATTAAGAACTGGGATCTGTGGTGCAGCCCCCTCTATGATTCTACGTGTGAAACAGGGTATATACATAGTCAGAGTGAAGATTCTACAACCCACCACTAGCATAAGGATAACAATGCAGTTGGTTTATTACTAAAGTGTATATGAGAATTTAATTTCCACCGCGTGCACATGGCAAAGCAATTGCTTAAATTGCCTCACCTGGGAATTTAATACAATGTTATCATCAGACCAGCCACATTGTAAATAGATTTATAATGCTTTCCATGTGCTGCACTCTGTTGCATATGAATTAAGTAATGATCTGGTATTACAATAAAATCAGCTAGTTCCCACACCTGGCAGACAGGATATTTCACTAAATTAATACCCATACAGCTACATCACAAGGCACGGGAGAGGAAACCATCTCTAAGGCATTTGACTTGAGTTTTACATGGAAGGCAAGCACTCCATGGCCATGTAGAATGTCACTGCGTTGAATGGGCTGCTCAAGACAATCTGTTTCTAACATCTGTATCACAGAATTAAGACTTTCTCATTGCCATTCATTTTTGGCCTAATTTTCTTCATTCAGTACTTTAATTACTAATCAGCAATCCGCAACATTCACAAACACTAAGAAAGCCCTTTATTCTAATCTATGTGCTGCAGACAGCCAAATAATTGATACAAAGTGCAGTATGGTTTGGGTAAGTAATGAAAGAACAGCTTGTCCTACTTCCTAATCAAATTGGTCTATAGAAGAAATGGTTAATAGGTTTCTCCATAGGTCTAAAACAAATTACCCAGTCTGGCCAGACTTTTCCATTGCTTCTACCGTGTCTTCCAATCCAATCTCCATATATTTAATAATGCCCAAAGTTACCAGGTGATTAAAAACTGTTATGCTTTCATAGCCAAAGAATTTAACTGGTATAAAGAATTTAACTGCTCCTGTTACAATTAACACTTAGGGATATCTTACCGAATACCATGAAATTATATTTATTAGCTAGTCATATAATTGCTGGCATTCATTTCTTGCTGAATTCTAGCTGGTTTGAATTAAATAATAGCATACTTCTGTAATGCCCAGATGGCATTTTCGAAAATGCATCTATCTTTGGCACAAAGCGTTCCATTTTTAACCTCACTTCTATTTCTTCATGACCAATTTCAGCTTTTCATACACACTCCACCCCTGACCCAGGACTTAAAAAAGCTCATCAATCCAGGACAGAAAACTTAACATTTTGGAGGAAAAAAAATGAAAAGAAAGTTATGAAATTTCATTCATCACAGTGTTCGCTGTGCTGCATTAATTTCTAGCAAAGATGATTTAAGATACTACGTGATTTAGGTAAAGGCAAAGTATACTGTTAGGTAAATGTTAGGTCCTTGGGAAGTAGTTAGGATGAAAAAGCGCAAGGCACTGAACACAAAGAACAGAGATAACATTTTAGTATGTGATCTTGGTCAAATTAAGTTTTCTGAATATCACTTTCTTCAATATCTAAAAGAGTGACCATATTTATTTCTCAGGGCTGTTGTGTGAATTTAAATATTATGTACAAATGGAAGCCTCTCATAATACCTGATATGTGCTAACCTTGTGAAAGATGTTCAACTAAACATTAGTTGGTAATATTGGAAAGGATGCAATAAAACCGGTACACATACAGGGCTGAGAGTACAAATGAGCGCATCTTCCCTAGAAAATGATGTGCCAATATACACCAAAAGTAACCTTAAAAAGCTCATATTATTTAACTAATAATTAAAGTAATTAGTTAAGTAATTCTAGTATGTTTGTTTCATTTTTTTTTTTTTTTTTGCCCAATTCTCTATTTTATGATGCTACAATTTGTGGATGATTTTCAGTGGGAAAAACTTTACTGCATTTCTCTAATGTTAGCAGAGAAAGTAGGTTCCAATCTGTTTTTTCTAAGTAATCATTCCACCAAACACGGCTTGCTCTTGCTCAAGGGACTGTTTTGAGTCAAAGGTCAAGCTCATTCACTGGAAAGTGCACAGGCCACATGTCACCAATACTGTAGCATTAATAAAGGGAAAGCACACTTTCTATCTATCATAAACTCATGGCCAATGGACCATATGCAAGCCAGCAGAGGGAAGATGCTAACATGCCCTGCTGCTGGGCTGCCAACAGTTGAAAAAGCAGGTTAACATGAGAACGCTGAAATAATCCATGTAATACCAGGAAAAGACATTTAAATGTTTTTGAAAAACAAAAAACAAAAAATAACTAGTGTCTTTCTACTATAATCACTTTCATTTATTATTTTTGCTTATACTTTCAAAAACAGTTTACATGTTTCAAATGGATATTTATGTTTTGGCTGTAAATAATGAGTTACACTCTACCCCACTTTTATTTTTTTTAATTTAGCTATTATGAATATGTGAATATTTGTATGCATATAATGAGGTTATATATGTATGTATACACATCTAGACTCACGCAAACTCATATGCAATCCATATGGAATAATAAGTCTACTTGTGTATCACAATGCTAGAATAGACTTTTCTTTATACTAGGAATTCTGACCACATTGCTGTTACATCATTTACTGATTTGCAAAACGGAAAGCCCAGAAATCATGTAACTGTACCTCTTCATTTCCTCCTCCAGCGATTCTAAACTTAAGCTTAAAATTTAAGTTTAGCATTGGTGTTTCAAAATGCAATGTGAGTTAGTATCATGGCCCCACTTGCTTGCACATGCTTGCAGTTTATGACTTTCACATTGCTATTGAACATGGTGTGGCTGTGTCTTAAATCATGTTAGCTTGTCAATCAATAATTAAGTTACTTCATTCAGAAAATCAGCTCATGATAGAATGCCCAGGTGTTGTTGTCAACATCTGGAATAGTGTAAATTTTCAGTGGAGGAAATCTAATTCTTTAAAATCTTTCTGAATATAAAATAAAACAACTCCATAGACTATAATTGAAATAATCAAAATGTCAAAATATTTTCTTGTTTGATAATGACATACAAATACTCTATGCACTACTAGAAAAATGATACTCTGAAAAATGGATGCTATATAACAGACGCTTCATTTGTATTTCTAAAAGAACTACTGGAATAAAGTATGCAAAAGATATAATTAAGTTGTATGTAGGTTTCCCTACATAATCTGCCTAGCATTAGGAAGGAAAGGCAATCGTTCATTGAAAATCTGTCCAAAGCCATAATTTCAAGTGATCTAGACATCCAAGAGCAAATGATCTCGATGATTCTGTAACTGACACTGAGATGTCTCAAAAGTAACAGAATCCTACAGTTGACGGTGATATGAGGCATCATCTAGACCAGACTTCCATATTTAGAGATGAGTAGTTCTAAGCCAGATGAGTGATCTCCCCAAGGCCACACACTTGGGAAAGACTAGGTAGAGGAAGGACGGAATGTGTTTCCCAATGTCAGTGCTCTTTTTAATTTACCATACCACCTTTCATTTTACCAAAACATTACGGCAGGCAGGGGCCATCCTATTGCTCCCCGCCCCCCCAAGGCAGGTCTGGCTGCACCATTCACCTGGTTCTACGAATTTATCGTCAACTACAAAGTTGATTGTTCGTAGATTTTGTTTCTTGTCACTCTCCTTCAAAGTAAACAAAAATAAGCCTTTACTTATACACTGTTGTCGACATCTGGAATATTGACAATAATAAATTTGAAATTTCAAAGGTGACAAATACTTAAGGCAGAATATTTTATTTCATAGAATAAAATGTCTGATTTGAGGGCGCCTGGGTGGGTCAGTCAGTTAAGCGTCTGACTTCGGCTCAGGTCATGATCTCCCGGTTTGTGAGTTCGAGCCCCGCGTCGGGCTCTGTGCTGATGGCTCGGGGCCTGGAGCCTGCTTCGGATTCTGTGTCTCCCTCTCTCTCTCTCTCTACCTCCCCCGCTTGTGCTCTGTCTCTCTCTGTCTCTCAAAAATGAATGTAAAAAAAATTTTTTTTAAAAACCACAAAAACATCTGATTTGAGGGTGAGTCACAACCACACATATGGTAAGTCACATATGGAACTTAGATATGTTTTAAGATTAATCTTCAGAGGCTCCACCATAAAGCAACAATAATCTGCCCACATGGCAGGAGAGGTCTTGAACTGGTTATTAAGATGTGTTAAGAAGTGCTTCCTTATCCATGGGATCTAGTGACTCCCTATACAGTTACTCTACAATTTTAGATTGGAACCAGCTATCTCACAGGCAAACAATTTTTACAGTATTTTTTCCCCTAGTCCTTCCTGTTGAATCCATGTTGGGACAGATTCTTTATTACAGTTACAGTTCTCATAATTCAGAGATGCCTTTTAATGCCTCGTGAATATAGCCAATAAAACTGTGATGTTTAGGCAATAAAACAAAGTTCTTCTAGCCCACATTCTCTATGGAAACATTGTAAAGATTACTTCCCTATAAGGGTGACCCCCAGACTATAAAGTATAATAAATATTCATACCTGATTCATAAACAACACATTCCTCCTAGAAGACTCTCCATCTTCAGTTGAATAGAATAAAATCCTGCCTACTTAGGGACTTTACTCCATCAGTTAACTGTTGTTTCTCTTATATTTTCAGCATGTCACTTTCTACTGGTTCTTTCCTTTCAGAACATAAACATTTTTTAAGTGTACCCAGCTTTCTATACTTCAAAATGTTATTTCCACCAGTACTCTACTCCCCAGCTCATGCCCAGCCTCTTTTTATCCTTCCCTTCCTGGCCAAGCCTCTTGAAAGAGTATTCCATGAGCATTAACTCAATTAACTTATTCATGACCCAGCCACTTCTCAACTTCCAACAAATTTGATGCTTTCCTACCATGCCACAGGATTCCCTAGGATCACCAATATCTTCCGAGGTGATAAAATCATTGTCCATGTTTTTGAAGTAAACTTTAAAAACTTTAAAACAGTTGTAGATTTATTAAAAAGTTGCAAAGATAGTAGAGTTCCCAGTAACCCACACTTAGTTTCCTCTATTTTTCACATCTTATAGGAGTGTGGTACATTTGTTACAATTAATGAATCAATAGTTCATTATTACACATTTTTATTAACTATACTTTTTTCAGGTTTCCTTACTATCCAAGGTTCTTTTTCTGTTCCAGATACCATCCAGGATTCCATGTTACATTTCCTAGTCATGTGTTCTTAGGCTCCTCTTGGCTGTGACAATTTCTCAGACTTTTCCTTGTTTTTGATGATTTTGCAAGTTTTGAAGAGGATTGGTATTTTGTAGAATGTCCTTCAATTGGGATCCTTCTGATGTTCTTCTCCTGACTAAACTGGGGTATTATGTTTTGGGGAGGAAGACCAAAGAGATAAAAGTGCCATTTGGTTCAGATCATATCCAAGGTACATACTATCAACACTGATGTATCATTAATGATGTTGCCCTTGATGCCTGGCTGAGGGAGTGTTTGCCATGTTTCTCCACTGAAAAGCTATTCTTTTCCCCCTTCCTACACTGTACTTACTATACGCAGCCCACGTTTAAGAAGTGGGGAGTTATGGGGTGCCTGGGTGGCTCAGTCAGTTGAGCATCTGACTTCAGCTCAGGTCATGATCTAATGGTTCACAGGTTGGAGCCCGCGTTGGGCTCTGTGCTAACAACTCAGAGCCTGGAGCCTGCTTCAGATTCTGTGTCTCCCTCTCTGTCTATCCTTCCCCCACTCATACTCTCTCTCTCTCTCTCTCTTTCTCTCAAAAATAAATAAAACATTTAAAAAATTGAAAAAAAAAAGAAGTGGGGAGTTATGCTCTACCTTCTTCAGGGACAGGTATCTTCGTAAGTCATCTGGCAATCTTCTGTACAAAAGATCTGTCTACTCCATCGTTATCCGATCATTTATTGGTATCAGTATGGACTTATGGACATTTATTTTACACTTTCACTTTTAATCTAATACGATGTCATTAATTGTGTTGCTCCAACTGTACCAAGGTTCGCTCCAATGGCCACCTTTCAGTCCTGTTCACATTTGATCTCTTGATAGCATCGGACGGACATTGTTGCCCACTGTCCCCTTAGCATTACGGCACCGTCTTCCACAGGAGTTCCTCCCATTCGTCTGGTCTCTCCTTCTCAGTCTCCTTCATTATAGCTTCTTTCTCAGTCTGACCCAGGTCTTCATCCTCGGATCTCTTCTCACTCATCTGAATGATCTCATTTTTACCCATGGTTCTCACTACTACCTAGAAGCAGGCAAAGACGTGTTTTCTGCATATTCTACTTACAAATCTAATCCCTTCTGGGTACCTCAGATAACCTGAAGGCATCTCAGACTTAATGCAGACACATTAGGGCATTTTCCTTCTCATATACTGCTCCTCCTGTTTTCTTTAGTTTGATGTATGGTTTTACCATGCACACAGTCTCTTCAGATAAAAATGTAAAAATTATTCTCAAATCCAGTCCTAAAATCCAATAAATCACCAAGCACTATGGATTATTTTTCAGAATATCTACAACTGGGGCTCTTAGCCATATTTCCAGGATGTCTGTTACCTTATGAACTAGTCCCAATTCCTTCCTTATTACGATTGTTACCATATATTTCATCCCTCTTTTTATACATGAATTATGTTTTAGAGATACCTGTATAGTAAGCCTGACATGTTTTAAGGAAGAGAGAAAAGGTACAAATTTTCAGTTCCTCATCTTGGGAGGTAAAGGAGACCCCTTCAGAAACTACCTCTTGTAGAATATCAAAAGTATGAAAGAATCACTGTCTAAATACATACTTTATTTCAGAACAGGCATGTTAAAATAGAAAGCAAAAAAATTTGACAAAAGCCAATACAGGTGTACCTTGCTTCAGGAAAATTCACATCATGACACTTCAGTTAGAGGCCTACCTTAGTATCTGTTTTTGCTAACCAGAAGAAATCTGAAGACGATTTCTGACTTTATAAAAAAAGGCGAAAAGAGAAGAGCATTCACCATTTGTTTTTCAGTGAGCCAGGAGGAAGGCAGCTCGCACCCTGAGCAGTGAAAGCGGCCCTGACCAGCTCCTTCCCCAGGAAGAGCACACAGCATCCAGGCGTCAAGCTGTCAGAGCTCTGAACTGTGTCTGGGAGCCTCTGTGCTTTGCCTCCATTTATTCCGCGTGTCTGTTAGCAAGATGTGTCCTAAGGTATCGGAAAAGCCTAAGAGAGGTTATTCTTTGGGTCTGGGAGTGTTAGAAAATTTTTCCACATAACAATGATAATTGCTTCTTTCGCTTTACATCATTTCAGCTTACGAAAGGTCTCCTAGGAACACGCAACTTTCTGATAGCGGGGGAAACCTTCTACGATGGGAAAATGCTAAGCAACAGAGCTCTCTCCAACTTTATAAGTCAATACCCCATTTCTCTTTCATTCCAAATCTAGGCGTAGCTCGTACGAGGTAGATTTTTGTTCTCCTAAGTTAGATATTCCCATTTTTTATTATGTAGAAGCTAGAAGCCCACCATTTCAAACGATATGACGTGCATGCGCATTTCTTCTTTGTTGGTCTGATTTGTGTACCTCAGGAATATGGATTACTTCTGTTATCTGCATGGAGAAGCTCTGTTACAAGCCTGGCATTCAGTTTGCTTTTATCTCTGAGACCCCAAATTGTACCGTTAGGCAACAGAGGGCACTTATCTAGATTGAACTGTCATACAAATAGATTTTTGTCAGCCATTCAATTTGTATTGGGGAACATGCCAACAGAAACAAAACCTGGCAATTTAAAACAACAAACCTATCCTCTACTGACAGGAACAAATTGCTGTATTTCAAATGAATAAGAATTACTAGAGATCACACATCCTGCGTGTGGGTGCTACAGAAAGAAAAATATTCTTGAAACTAATTCTGTCTTGTTTTTCTGACAGTGGTCTAACATAAAGCAAGCACGTAGTCTGCTTAATACTAATAAGCACATGAGGAAAAAAATGCTAACAGACAGGATTACATGTCATCAGAGGAGAATGAGGCTTTCTAATAAAATTCCAACTCAAAATTCAGTGGCTACATGAAGAAGGCAACATTGTGCTGCATTTTGAGTTTGTTGCCTGAACTATGGTCCTTCCAGGAATACAGGTGTCTCTGTCCACAAAATATTCCACTTGAGGAGTAAGACCATCATTCCCCCTGAGCCTAAATTGATTCTGGCTCTGTGTCTTCAACATTCACTGAAAATTGTAGAGAACTGACTTCACCACAGTTACACCTCTTCCATATCTCAAACTATTTGGATATTCAGAGTTCATCTCTGCAGACTTGGTTTTAATCTCAGACATTAAAGGGATTGATAAATTACATCAGTAAAAATAGAGTAATAAAATTTTTACAACTTGAAGATAATTTCAATTTGTTCATCAGCACTTAAAATAGATCAACCCCCTCCCCTCCTATTTTTGTTTGAATGGAATTTCATTCCCCTTTCCAGAAGCTGTATCTTCATTCTGGATCTCACGTAGCCACTCTTTCAGTGAAATCCAGTCAGGGCCTGTGGAATCATAAGCTATTGTGAGGGAAATAAGCAAACATGAAAATTTAGCCCTGTGAATCGACATCAAGCTGAAATGGAAAATATACAAACTTAAAGGTAAAAAACCATGTAATTTTACCAAACAGAGATCTAATTAGTTCTGTTATCCTAACACATGTATTTACATTAAAAAAAGAGTTTTCTTCAATAAAAATTATACAACAAGAATTTGGCACTATAAGAGTCTGTAATACATCACATGACAAAGCTATATATTATATTATATGTTGTGGCAACAAGTGTCTGTGTCAGGTCTTCGGATTTTATTAAAGGACAATCTGAAAAAAATAGTGTATTCCAGATACAAGGCATGAAAAGGACCTCATGAGTGACAGTTAAAAGAGATAACAGGACAAAAACAAGGTGAAATATGATAGTTCAAGTTGCCTCTACATTTCGGTAAATAATGGAGCTATCTGAGAAAAAAAAATTTTACTTTAAATTTTTTTTTTAATGTTTGTTTATTTTTGAGAGAGAGAGAGAGAGAGAGAGAGAGAGAGAGAGAGACAGAGTGAGCAGGGGAGGGGCAAGAGGGGGACACAGAGTCTGAGGCAGGCTCTAGGCTCTGAGCTGTCAACACAGAGTCTGACGCGGGGCTTGAACCCACGAACGGTGAGATCACGACCTGAGCCAAAGTCGGATGCCACCCAGGCACTGCCGCCCAAAAATACTTTTACTTTGAAGAAAGGAATAAAATAACATTACTTTAAAAACATGAACAGATGCATGATGTGTGCAACTTACTTTCAAATGGTTCAGAAGAGACAGACATATATGTAGAAAGGAAAAGATCAGTAGAGAAAGCATGCACAAATGGTAAAGCAAATGAACAAAACGCTAACAGGTAAATCTAGGTAAAGAGTATACGTATGTTCTTAGTACTATTGTTCAAACTTTTCTGAAGGTTTGCATTTATTTCCAAATAAAAAGATTAAAAAGTGTGAAATGATTAGTGGGGTTACAAGAAATAAAAAATATGAGACCATTCCTCCTTACAAAATCAGACAACTGGGGCACCTGGGTGGCTCAGTTTGTTAAGCGTCCGACTTCATTCAGGTCGTGATCTCCTGGTTTGTTGGCTCAAGCCCCGCATCAGGCTCTGCGCTGACAGTGCAAAGCCTGCTTGGGACTCTCTCTCTCCCTCTCTCTCCACCCCTCCCCCACTTGCACTTTCTCTCTCTCTCTCAAAATAAATAAACTTTAAAAAAAAGTCAGACAACTTAAACTGTTAATTTTTACCATATATGATGGACTTTACCATTTTTTTTCCAGTAAAAATACGGAACCTTATTTGCTAGTTTTAAATCAGCAGTGTAATTTTTTTGGTAGTTCAGCTGTTAGAATGGATTAAATCTAAATCAATCGCTTCTCGGCCTTTTGGCTAAGATCAAGTGTGGATTGAATTTAAATCATCCGTGGGCAGAGAAGTTCAAAGTTATCAAGTTAATAATAACAGAATATTATCTACCACTTAAAACAGTTCAGCAATAAAGTACAATTCTTTTCCTTCATTCCATTCTGAATTAGGAGTTTTGAGGATGATAATTCGAAATTAGGTTTGCTTAATAGACACTAAGAAAGGATTCCTTATTATTATTGCTTTTTACAAAAACACCTAGAGGAACCTAATACAAGTCTCAGTGGAGGGTTTTCACACTGAAGATCTTTCACCGTGCTCTTAGGTCATTCTCTAATTCTTGAAGAGAATACACATTCTCAAATAGTTAGATGTGTACCTGCTAACCTTTGACTTGATTTGCTGATCTGTCTAATTTTGACTGTGATGGCCCTGGACAGTGACTGAATGCAATTCTATTCAATGAGAAGAACACAGTCAATTTTGGTGCTCTATAAATATGCAATAATAATAGAACCTTAGGGCAAAAAGGGACCTTGAGAGTCCTCCAGTCAGCCTTGTTCCCTCACATCATCACTAAATGCACCTTATAAAAACCTAAGGAAGGAGGTGCCCTAACTTTCAAAAATGAGGTTTACCAAAAGTCACTGGCTACTGTCAGGAACTGTTTCCCTACATTAAACTTAAATCTATGGCACTATCGTTCCACATACAGTACAGATCAACAACACCTTCTGCCCATACTTGGCATAACAGTTCTTCACAGACTTGAAAACGCTTAACAACTCCACAACTTTCCGTCACAGGAAACGGTCCCAGGACCTTTTTTCATCTAATTTTCCAACTGTTAATCATCTGAGGGGCCCACTCCAGAATTTTCTCTGAGTTACTATTTTGGAATGGTAGCCTTAATCACATGCAGAAGTAGATGTTAGTAGATTCCTCCAAAGGCTAACATGAACCAAAGTGTTCCCAATCTTATTCATACTACGTGAAGCTGAGAAGGTCACTCTTTTTTCCGTTCTTCCTTATTTCTGCTCTGTATACATTTAATATTCTTTATACATGTTAATTTTTGAGTTTGGGGGCTAGTTTCTATTACTCTTATTCTCTTGTCCTTTGAAGAAACAATATGGTAAATCGGAGAGACCTCCAAATTGGGCATCTCATGAGTCTGGGTTCAAATCCCAGCTCTGCCCTTTTTTCTAGTTGTGATTACAAAGCAAGTTTTTTGAATCCCTATGTGCCTCAGGTCTAAATGAGATAAAGTTCATGAGACAGCTGCTACAGTGCCTAGCATGTACTAAGAATTAAGGAAAAATAAGTGCTCTGATTATAGTAACAATTATTACTGAGAATCCCAGCAATCTATTCCTCCAGTATATAAAACTCTGGGTTTGCTGCCTCAGCTCTTTAAGATGACCTCACACACCTATGGCCCAACATGGCCATGTCAGTTCTGCTCCCAACTGTCACCTGAACTCCTGATATAAAGATTTGATTGCCATTCCATTCCAGTTCCTTCTGGCTCTCGGGGCTCAATTTTGCCTCTTATTTTTGGTCTCTTTTTCTTTGGACTCTTTTTATTATATCTGAACTTAAGTTCCTCTGCTTTGAGTCTTAACATTTTGTGAGCATTTAGGTTCCCATTCACTCTTTTACTCTGTCTCTAGAAGAGAAAATACCTGTATATGTTATCCCAAGCTCTAAAAAGAATTCAGGCAGTAATATAAGATAGAAGCTTCAAAGATAATGTGCTTCATTATCAGCACATTATTTAACAGTATGAGTTAAACTAACTATGATTTAAATCCCAGTTTTGCTCTTTATTATCTCTGTGACTGCAGAGAGGGTGTCTAACCTTTCTGAGTCTCGGTCTGCATATCCACATAAGAAAAATAAAAATGCTTTGTTGTAATGATTACATGGGACTTGCAATAAGAATATCACTGCATAAGTTAACAGGTTCCCTTTAAGTCATCATTTTCCCTCTCCTTCCCCTCTAGGGTGGGGTAGGGTGGGTGGGTGGGTGGATGAGAAACAAGACTCTGAATATACTCTGAATCCTCTATTCTTGGCAAAACCAGACAACAGATATCATTCATAGATCCCAAAATATGTGGAGAGCTGTCCAAAAGGAGATGAGATCATGCAGAGCCACTTGGTAGAAGGTGACAAAATGCATGAAGGATAAGAGGTCTCCACAACAGCTGGGCTCAAAAAGCGCCAGTGAAAATTTACTTCCTAAAGGTGGGAGACTCGTTCTGAAGCCTAAATCTATATGCTTTGTTTGAAACAATGGATGGATGTGGACACAAGTGTAAGTGAGCTGCCGGCAGAAGCCTTCCTAGGCATAGTTTGTTCAAAGAAGAAGAAGAGGCAGTGGTAATTAAAGAATAACACAGGACTTCTGCTTCCTAAAGAATATAGAAGGTCAAAAGAGACCACTGGTTTCACATTAACAAACAAAGCAAGCTGGAGAAGTTACAGATTCATAATTTTTAAAACCTATCAGAGAGCTGATGACAAAAAGGCACTTAAGTGAAACATTCCAGAAAATCATAAGCATTTTATAACAAAGAAGAGACCTATGGCTACTCTCATTCCTGGAGGAGTAAAATAAGCCTCCGCAGATGTAGGTAAGAAGAAACCTGCCAAACTTCTAACAAACTTCTATGGTCTGCATCAGGGCTGGCACATCATGTTAGGATTTCAAGGAACCTGAGCCACAGAGTGAGATATAGGGTCCACAAACCAATGCTTTCCTACGGGTCATCAATGAGTGCTCGGGGCATGGTAGAATTGCTGAGAGAGATGCTCCCCTGGGCTATGCAAAACCTCCCCCAAATCTAAGGCAGCTGACCCTCTGAAGGCGGGATGCAAGGCAGCGGAGCTAAAAGAAGCCCATGCTAAGTGCTCTGAGACCTTGCATATTGTAGGATAGGGACGGGACAAGAGAGCTGATAGAAACCTATCTGAGGCATTCCAGCATTTCAGCCACCAAAGGTTGGAGTGGGAGAGGGGAGCAGCAAAGCTGGGAGTAAATCCTCTGAAGCATTTTGGATCTTCATAGAATGTAAGGCAACTAATTTTCTGAGGCTTAGTTTAAGTGGAGCAGAGAGAAATCTCCCAAGATAATAGAAAGTCAAGATCAGGACTGGAGAGCAAAGAGAACTTCCCAGAGACTCAAAACGTTAGCAGTATAAAGCAGAGAAAGAGATCCCACAAACCAAAAAGATGGTGGCTTGGCTGAAAAGCAGAAAGAGATCTCTGGAAATTCACGAGTGCTCAAAGCTCAAGCACCACTGAGAGGAAAAGCCTACAGCTGTGAATTAAGCTGAAACTGCAAAAAAGAAAGAGCCTGTACACAGCTCAATTATATGTTACACTGACCTAACCACTTCACATGGAAGCCTAAGAGAGTGGTGTTTTTGTTTATTTTGTGGGGTTTCTTGGATTAAATTTTACTTACTTCCCTCTCTATTGCTCTTTTTATTTACAATATCCAGCACACGATCAAAAATTACAAGACACATGAAAAAGCAAGAAAATGTGACCCATGGTCACATACTCAGAGACGATCCATGTATTGGAAGTATCACACAAGGTCTTTAAAACACCTATGATAAAAATGCTAAAGGACATGGTAGAAAAGATGGACAATATACATGAAGAGGTGGGGAATTTCAGTAGTAGATTATAAAAATGAACCAAATATGTAGAAATGATAGCACAAAAAATATGGTATCCAAATGTAATTTAAAATAATATTAAAATCACTTAAGAACATCCTGGAAATAGCAAATAAAAAACCCATAAACTTAAAGGGAGATCAATGAAAAGTACCTAAACCAAAACACACAGAGACAAAAAAGTGAAAAAAGAAAAGCAAAGCCCACAAGAACTGTGGGATAATATTAAATGGCCTAAACCTAACACATATTTGCAATTGGAGTCAAAAAGGAAAAGATGGACAATGGGGCAGAAGAAATATTTAAATAAGTAATGACTGAAAACTTTATAAAACTGATGAGAGATCACCTCATAGGTCCAGCAAGCTCAATGAATCACCAGCAAGTTCACACCTGCTACAAAGAAACCACTCCTAAGTCCAACATAATTATCCGCTGAAACACAAAGGTAAATAGGAAATCTTAAAAGCAGCTAGAGGATAAGAGAACATTCATTACATACACAGAATAAAAATGACATAAATGATGGCTGACTTCTCACCAGAAACAATGGAGGCCAGAGGACAATAAAATTATAACTTTAAAGTGCAGAATGGTAGCAAAATAAACAAACTGTCAAACCCAAAGTCAATGTCCAGTGAAAATGTCACTCAAAAATGATAGTGAAAATCCTTTTTTTTTTCCCCCAGAGAGATACAAGCTGAGAGAATTCATCGCCAGCAGAACTGTCCAACTGGATATGCTAAAATGAGTTCTTCAGACTGAAAAGATAAGACACCAAGTGGAAATTAAGAATTGTGTGATGGAAAAAAGAGCTCCAACAAGTAAATATCTGGGTAGATACAGAAGATTTTTTCTAAGTATACGTCATGAGACTCACAGCATTTGTAGAAGCAAAATATAAGACAACAAGGATATAAAGGGTGGGATGGAATTCTACTATGTAAGATCTTGACACTGTCCATGGAGTAACATGACACTGTTTGAAAGCAGACTGTATAACTTAAAGATACACACTGTACTCCCTTACAGAAACCACTAAAAAATAACACAAGGAGGTATACTTAACAATTTAATACAAGAGATAGAACATAATATTAAAACTTTGTGATTTATTCAAAAGAAGGCAAGAAATAAGGACCAAAGGAACAAAGAATAAGCATACTATATATAGAGTCACATATGTCAAATATATGTCACCTACATGTCAAGTATACCTCAATAAAGGTGATTTTCAAAATAAAGAAAAAAAAAGTGAGCACTGATACTATTAAATAACATTTTACTTAAAATACTAGCAAACATAATTAGACCAGTGAGAAGTATAACATTAAAGGAAAAACTATCACTACTTCCAAATGATGTAATTGTGTATCTCAAAAATTCAAGAAACTAACCTGAAATTGCAAATAATGAGCGATATAAGATAGCAAGCTGAAATATTAAAATACAGAAAACAATTCATATATACAAACAACAGCCAGTTAGAAGATGTAATGGAAGAAAGGTTCTCATTTAAGGTAAAAACATGAAAGATAAAACAACCAGGAATAAATTTACCTTAGTTCATTTACAACCCCATGGTGAAAAAGACTTTCTAACTATGATTCTAAATGTAAAACTGTAAAAAATAGATGATTTTAACCACACAAAAAATAAATATTTTTGAATGGCTAAATATAGAACAAAGATAGAATAAAATTAGTGTTTGAACAAAGTCTAAAGACAAACTATAAACTAAAAAAAAATTGCAAATTCTATTTTGAACTTGGGCTAATCTTCAAGACATATAAAAGTTACATTTATACTATATCGTAGTCTATTTACTATGTAATAGCATTATGTCTAGAAAACAATGTACCTACCTTACTTTAAAATATTGCTAAAAATGCTAATCATCTCAACTTTCAATGAGTCATAATCACTGATCATCCTAAAAAATATAATAATAACGAAAGGGTTGAAATATTCAATTAATATTGATAATTACCAAAATGTGACACAGGGACACAAAGTGAGCAAATGCATTTTGAAAAATGGCACCAACAGAATTGCTTGACATAGAGTTACCATAAAGTTTCAGTTTGTAAAAAACACAGTATCTTTGAAGTACAATAAAATGAGTCAGGCTTGTATAAAGAATTCTAGAAGTTAATATGAAAAAGAACAGTCCCCTCCTCCTTACCACCCCAAAACTGGCACAGGATAAAAACAGCTTCTGAAAACACTCCATCTCACTCATGAGAAAAGTTTAATGAAAACTACTACCCTTTTACTCCAATCAATCTGACCAATATCCAGAAGTCTGACACTTCATGTTGTAAGTGAAAATTCATTTTGTGAGTAAACCAGACCTCTCATGCACTGCTGTAGGGGAGTGTAAATTGGGACATCCCCCATAGAGGGTATTTGTGAAGGGATTATCAATATTGCAAATGCACATGCTCTTTGAAGAAGTAATTCTGTTTTTTATTTTTTTCACATGAAAAATGACAAAGTTCAAAGTCATTCATTGCAGCACCACATGCAATACCAAAAGTCATCTACATAAGACTGATTAAATAAATTGGTACATTCGTACAATGGAATACTATTCATATATCTATATCTATATCTATATCTGCATCTATACCTATGACTCTTTTGTGTATTGCTCTCCAAGATCAATTGAAAAGTGAAGAGAAGAAGGCAGAGAATAGTAATGTATAGTTTACGTTGTCTTTTGTATCGTATGCCATCTTGTTGATATTTAAAGGGGGTAGAGAGAAAAATGTACATTTGTATTTGTTTGTATATATACAAAGAAAAGGAATTAATAACAGTAGTTACATAGGTTGGGGACTTGGAGAGTGGAATGGGGAACTGAGGTGGACAACAGAGGTGGAAGGGAGAATCTTCCCTGCGTAAATGATAATCATCTTTATCATTATCAGCACCATTATCCAGTGAAAGTTTTCCAACAATGCAACAAAGAACTTCAGGTTATTTAGGACTTTTCAGCATTGGCCTATGAATACCTGGCAGGATCGTTTAAATAATAGGGAAATTTTAGGCCTGAGATCAAGAAAACTCTAAAATGGTAAGAACTTCTGGACCATGGCGAAGTTTCCCAAGGGAAAAGAGAAGGAATCCCCATGTTGGCTCATTGAATGAAGTGACTTGGGCAGAATGCTACACAGTGTGCCACAGAATGCAGTCATGCTTTAACCCCTGTAAGAAGGAATAAATAATCCAGTACGTGTCTCTATTCATAATCTCTGCAGATCTAGGACGTCACGCCTATGTGCAAGGGTAAAATAAGAAATGGTAACAGAAGACCGAAGGGATAACAATATAAATCACAATTTCACATGGATAACAACACGCAATAAAACTTTCAAAACCAGGCAATTAAGTGATAAAAGATGATTTCTATCACACACTCCAGAAGAGTTAAACACTGATAAAAAGCTGTCCTCTTAAAATCTCTCTCAAAGGCACAATTCTGTCAGTGGAAGGAAACTTGGAAATTCTACTTAAACCATATGATCAATATAAAACTTTTTTTCTAATTTTAAGTTTTACTAATTACAGTGTTAGCACCTTATCAAATGGGAATCCTCTACCTTCTTAGGAAAAAGAATAGGCAACACGAAAATTTGTTTGCTTTCCTTCAGGAATGAGATAAGGCCAAGCAATTTAAATTAAAAACATACTCCCAACTTCCATAAAAACTCTGTTTTGTTTGTTCCTAAGGAACCAAGATGTAAAAACATGAAAATCAGTTGCTTTCAGGATACTAACACTAGAAATAGAATAACGGGAAAGAAGTCAAGTTTGTTGTATTAAAAGAAATAAAAAAAGTAGGTTTAATTCTAAGCTATCAATAGAGCACATATAGTTTTTTTTTTTAATGTTTATTTATTTCTGAGACAGAGAGAGACAGAGCATGAGTTGGGGAGGGGCAGAGAGAGAAGGGGACACAGAATCCGAAGCAGGCTCCAGGCTCCCAGCTGTCAGCACAGAGCCCGACGCGGGGCTGGAACTCACAGACTGCAAGATCATGACCTGAGCCGAAGCCGGACACGCAGCCGACTGAGCCACCCAGGCACCCCTAGAGCACGTAGAGTTAAGTTAGATTCTACACTCTCTTGAAAAGGTCAAGATTTCCCTATTCCTGAGCAAATCCCTGGAATTTTATTCCAGGGACTAGAGCCAATGTAAATAAAGACAGGATCATGCTATTGATCACAAGCAAGAGTTGGGGAGAAAATGAAGAGATGCATACAAGTCTAGTCTCAGTTTTAGGAAAATAACTAAAAATACATGACCTGATGACAATAGGTCAGCAGGCATGTTCATAGGAAATTAACACTTGTAAAAATCATACGCAGGCATCCTTCTAATATCCCACATTTATCACATTGGTTAACCATTCAACTCCAGTTGATTTATGGAAATTATTTTATTTTATTTTTTTATTTTTGGTAATGATGATTGAGTTGGAGGTCACAGTACAACTGCAAATATTTATCTCTGACTTATCTAGGACAGGTAAAAAAATTATACTAGATTAAAAAAAGTAAGGATTCTAGAATACATTTTGCTACTTAACTACAAGGCTGGCTAATGACATTACATTTATTTGAGTGCTTTTGTTTTTTGTTTCTGTTTGTTAGTTTTAAGATTCTATTTTTAAGTAATCTCTACACCCAATGTGGGGCTCAAACTCACAAGGCCAAGATCAAGAATCACATGCTCTGCCAACTGAGCCACCACTCCACCACCTAGCTGGGTGCCCCTCATGTTTATTTGTAAAACAGCAAAGAGAATATAAAATCACAGAAATTAAAGGGCATGAGATCATAGAAACTGAAGTAAATATCTACTTTAAAGATCTCCACATACACACTATGCTCAACACTACTCTAAACTCATGCAATATCCTTTTTAAGAAAGCTACATTTTTACTTGATATCGTTTTAGAAAATAAGATACTTAATCCCCAACCAATAAAACAATCTTACTATTCAACTTACAGGTAAACTTTTATGTGAAAGTTTTAGATTTCTGGGGAATAGAAGGATAGCCAAAAAAAAAAAAAAAAAAAAAGTTTTTATTTTCATTAGTAACTAAATCATGAAGTTCTTTAAAAATGCAACTATCGGGGCTCCTGGGTGGCTCAGTTGGTTGAGCTGAGCGTTCAACTTCGGCCCAGGTCATGATCCCACACTTTGTGGGTTTGAGCCCCGTGTCAGGGCTCTGTGCTGACCGGCTCAGAGCCTGGAGGCTGCTTGGGATTCTGTGTCTCCTTCTCTCTCTACCCCTCCCCTACTCTGTCTCTCTGTCTTCCAAAAATGAATAAACATTAAAAAAAATTTTTTTAATGCAACTATAAATATAGTATTCTTTAACATATAGTATGTTAAAATATTGATCAGGAAAGAAAAGAATTTTGGAAGTGATATTTATTACTTCTTTAATTTCTCTCTCTCTCTCTCTCTCTCTCTCTTTTTGTTAATGCCTTTTAAGAACCTTAATCTAGAATTTAAAATTTAAGAGAGAATAGGATGATTTTAAGTTCTTAAGAGAGTTTACCATAAAAGACCAGAAATAAGTGAATTAATTACGAAACTGAATATGTTATAATGACATAAAGTAAGGATTGCTACTAGTTTTTAGAAAAATTCAATGAAGCCACACATTTTATTGAGAATCTCATCTCAGACCAAAGAAGATAACAAGACTACAGGCATGGAGTTTTGCACCCTTCATCAATTAATCCATTCATTTCTGCATTTATTTAACACTTTTTAAGCAGTACCACACACCAGGTATTATATTACTAATACAGCAGATTCCGGGACCATGAGCTCCTTAATGATGTTGGGGGAGGCAGACATGAAGATATGCACAAGTAACTGCAGTAAGCGTAAACCTGGACTATAAACTAGAGGTTTATATTAGTACAGTGGAAGAAAGGAAGGAACCAGCCTGGTTTGATCAGGTCAAGAATGGCTTTACAAAGAGGGAATGGGACCCTGGGTTTACATGGTGACTCGTTTACCAAGTAGAAAAGAAGAAAGAATACCATTGCAAAACAAAGAAACAGAATACGTACAATAATTAAGACCTAAAACATGATGCCCAACACCATAAACTGGGGTACTTTGACACGTCTGGACAAAGGGTGAAAGGGGAAAGACTGTTAGAAAAAAGTAGTAGGTAGAAGGGAAGGGATCAGCATAAGAGGCCTTGACAACCATGATCAAGAGTTAAAAACTGAACAGTTAAAAGCTTTCCCTCTAAGATGATAAGTAAGGTGAGGCTGTCTGGTCTCACCACTTGTATTCAACATAGCACTGGAGGTCCTAGCCAGAGCAGTTAGGTGAGGAAAAAGTAATAAAAAGCATCCAAATTGGAAAGGACGAAGCAAAACTGTCTCTGTATGCAGACAACCTGGAAACGCCATGAGAAAACGGTTAGAGCTAATAAATGAATTCAGGAAAGTTGCAGGATACAAAATCAACATGCCAGAAATCAGTTGTGTTTCTATCCACTAACAACAAACTAACTGAAGAGGAAATTAGGAAAACAATCCCATTTACAGTAACACCAAAAATAATAAAATCCTGGAGGCTGAAAATTACAAAACACTGATGAAAGAAATTAAAGACCCAAACAAATGTAGAGACATCACATGTTCACAAATTGAAAGAATTAACAATTTGTAAATGTCCCTACTACCCTAAGTGATTTATAGATCCAATGAAATTCCTATTAAAATCCCAATGGTGGCTTTCACATGGATGCAGGGAAGACTGGCCTACAGGAATGATCACTAAAACCCACAAAGGAGACCTGAGCCTTGGGGTCCTAGGGAAAAAGAAGAGAAAGAAGGTGGTGGTCAAAGAACCAGAGACTCAATATTCAGTTTTAAACAGTGACACTTATTCCACTAAGATCTGTCCCGCAAAAGCCACATGCCCCTCGAAGAGTGTGGTCCTAGGGCAGGCATCCAAGATGCCTCTGGTGAAGAAAAAGTAGGGTCACAGCAACTTCTGAGAGCAACACTTAGAACCTGAAATCACATTATGTGCTAGATGGAGAGAGAAGTCACCCAGACCCAGGAAGCAGGCTCTTGGTTCATCTGAGTTCCACGGTAGGGAGAAGAAAAAGAAGAGGAAGCCCTTATGGCCTCTGGTCATGCCCCTTGTCTTGAAAGTGAAGACCTCCCTAGACCCCAGGCAGGACAAGGAGGTGACCAGAGTTGGCAAGAAGCCCAAAAAACACAAGAAGGAGAAAAATACCCAGGAGGCTATAGCCTTCTCAGCTAGCGACCCTTGGTTCTGTGAATCTGGGGATGCTCTATACATTGCTTATACGTGTGTGTGTGTGTGTGTGTGTGTGTGTGTGTGTGTATGACACTTTTTATATACCATACACAAAAATCAACTCAAAATTGATTAAAGACTTAAATGTAAGATCTGAAATCATGAAACACACATAAAAGAAAACATAGGGGAAAAGCTTCATGACATTGATCTTGGCAATGATTTCTTATATATAACAAAGGAAACAATCAACAGGGTAATAAGGCAAACTATGGAATGGGAGAAAATATCTGCAAGCCATATATCTGAAAAAGGATTTGTCTCTAAAATATACAAAGAACTCCAAAAGCTCAATAATAATAAAAAACCTAATAACCTGATTTAAAAATGTGCTAAGAACTTGAATAAATATTACTCCAAAGAAGACACACAAATGGCTATATGAAAAACTGCTCAACGTCATAGGTCATCAGAAAAATGTAAATCAAAATCACAGTGAGATATCAACTCACATCTGTCAAAATGGCTATTATCAAAACAAACAAACAAACAAACAAACAAACAAACAAACAAAAACCCAGAAAAGTGTTGGAGAGGATATGGAGAAATTGGAACCCTTACATACTGCTGGTAGGAATGCAAAAATGGTAACAGCTACTATGGAAAATAGGATGGAGATTCCTTGAAAAAACTGGAAATAGAACTACCATGTGATTCAGCAACCCCATTTCTGGGTGTTCACAATAATTGAAATCAGGAAGATTGAAGAGATATTAGCACCCCCATGTTCATTACAGTACTGTTCACAATAGCCAAGACGTAGAAACAATCTAATGCCCATCAACAGATGAATGGCTAAAAAAAAAAAAAAAAAAAAAAAAAAAAAAAAAAAAAAAAAAAAAATGCTAGACACATAAAATGGAATACTGTTCAGCCTTAAAAAAGAAAGAAATTCTGCAATATGTGATGACGTGGATGAACCGTGAGGACGTTATGCTAAGTGAAATAAACCAGTCACAGAAAGACAAATACTGCATGCTGCC
The DNA here is from genome assembly GCF_024362965.1 of Panthera pardus. Classification (NCBI taxonomy): domain Eukaryota; kingdom Metazoa; phylum Chordata; class Mammalia; order Carnivora; family Felidae; genus Panthera; species Panthera pardus. The sequence continues at coordinate 68,892,956 of NW_026526788.1, read as the reverse complement.
ACTTACATGAGGTATTGAAAATAGTCAAATGCTAGAATCAAAAGGTGGTATGGTGGTTGCCAGGGACTAGATAGAGAAAAAATGGGAAGTTACTAATCAATTGGCATAAAGTTTCAGTTAAGTGAGATGAATAAGCTCTAGAGATCTGTTGTACAACATTGTACCTGTAATGAGCAGAGTATATTTATGCACTTAAGATTTGGTAAGAGGATAAATCTCAGGTTAAGTGTTCATATTACAATAAATAAAATAATTTTAGAAAAAAAGGTATGAGGGGGACAAAAGTATGTCTACTCAGGGTACCCAAAACATATCTACCACTTGAAGCAACATCATTTCTAAAAAATTTTCCATCTGAATATATGATACCTCTTGGTAGTCACATGAAAAAAAAATAGTGGTCAAAATTCTAACTGTAAACTGAGGTCTACTCGATCTTTATTTGACTTAAGTTCTATATGAGTAAACTAAAATATAGCCAATCATTGGAATGAATATATCCCATAAGCATCAGCTATTCTGTTCTCTGTAGTTTAAATACATTTATAAATTATAGTTATTAAAAAGTATCACCTAAAAATGCTGGAAGAAAGGGAGGGAGGAAGGAAGTTAGGAAGGAAGAGAAAAAGAGAGAAAGAAAGAAGAAAGGCTTTAAGGTTAGATTTAAAAAAAAAAAAAAAAGGAGTTCAAAGCTAACCCAACAGAAGCAAATGCAGATGCCCCACAGGAGACAGGCCAACATCAAGAATGAGTGAAATGGCAAGTGATCATGGGGACCCAGATTCAATATGCTCCACTGAGTACAAAGCCACTACTCAGTGATAGCTGTTTCCAAAATTCTAGATCTCCTGGAATTTCAGAAGAAACCTGAAATTTGGATGTTTCTGTGATATCTCTCAATGTTTTAATGTTGGCAGCATATTTCAATACATTAAAAGCACTGAAGAGGCAAAACATTATGTCTTTTAGCTCGATTTGATTGTCAGACTGAAACTTTGTGACCTATAAGTACTGGAAAGTCACAAAAACAGAAGTTTGACCTAATCAGATTTACATTTTTATAAAGTTTCCTCTAGACTCAAAATGGAAAATAGTCCAGAGAAGAACTAGAGTGAAGCAGAAATTTCAGGCTTGTTCTTAAAGGTTGAGAGAGACCATGTGGTCCTCGGTGAACAGAACAACAGTGAGGATGGAGGGGAGAGAGACCGTGGAGGTAGAATCCATGGGTCTTAGTGACAATTAGATGTGAGATCAAGGCAAAGAAACAAGTATGACGTGTCTCCCAGGTTTCTCATGTGAGTAACTGAATAGATGGTGTATTGACCAGCATAACCAACAGACAAGCATTAACTAGTATAATGAAGGCAGGAAGAGAAACAGATTTGGAGGAAAGACAGTAAGTTTAATGAGTTCAGGTTGGAACACTGTATTTTAATATCTGTAAAACTGGAACATGTGCAATAGATAATTGGAAAAAAAAAATAGTACAGTGTGCAATGTGAAAGCCTGGGCTAGAGGCACGATTTTGAAGTCGTCAATATAGAGGCATTAGTGGAAGCCATGGGCATACATAAAATTAAGCAGAGAGAACACTGAGATGACAAGTCAAAGCAACAGTGACCTGCAAACACAAAAATTAAGGGGAAGACGGGAAAAGAAAATCCAACGAAGGAGACAGATAAAAGAGCCAGAAGAAACCAAGCAAGTATGGTATTAAGGGAACCAGTTTCAAGAAGATGGGAGTCCATCAAATGCTACACAGGGGGAAGACAAGCATGATAAAATGGGAAAGGGACCTCCGAAACAGGGGTCATGTGTGACTTTGGCAAAAAAAGTTTCAGAGGTATGGTATCTCTCATAGATGGAAGCAATACAATTTAAAAAGTAACATATCCAAACTTTTCCTTACACATATGGTTTTAAATGCAATATCTCCCTTTCTCTCAATGTTGGAATATTTGTACAGTATAGAGACCAGATAAGGCCACTTTCCCCGAAAGCTGGTTATTTCTTCATTTGCTTTAAACCTTTCCTGACATCTAGCACTTGAGTGATTGATTGTACCACCACCTCCACCCCATTCTCTTTGGACAAAACTCTACTGGAGAATATTTTAGTCCCTGTGGTGAAAATAGAATAATTCAGGTAGGCACACTTAGGATGGAAGACATTTGTTAAACTGACAGGTTACCTGAACAGAACACCCACCACTTGAAGCAGCAGCATTTCTAAGAAAATTGTCCATCTGAATATATAATAACCCTCGGAAGTCACATGAGGAAAAAAAAAAGTGGTGGCCAGAACTTCTACTGCAAACAGAGGTCTACTCAATCTTTATTTGACTTGAGCCCTGTATGAATAAACTCAAAAATAGCCAACTGGGGTGAATATATCCCATAAGCTTTATTTATTCTTTTCTGTCTAGTTTAAATATATTTGTATATTACGGTCATTTTGCTCCCCTACTCACAGCATATTTTATCATGTTTTTCTAAAAAAGCATTTTACTAAAGTACTGTATTCATTAGTGGTGGTTGGGGCGGGGGGGGGGGGGGGAAGGTTGTTTCATGTGTGCTTGGATTCTGCAGATAAACCAGGAGGCTAAAGTATCGACTTTCAAGTGAGATAAACCACCTTAAACAATCTTATAGAATAAAATATCAACTTCATAAACATTTTATGAATCATCCAATAATAGCACTTCCGAATTATAAGGCTCTTTGAGAATAACTTAACCTCATCCCCCTACAGATAAGGAAAATGCAAATTATGGTATAATAAAATAGAAAGAGCAGTTCTTTGGTCAGTATAAATCTGGTGGTGCTGTTGACAAAGACCTGCTTCAGCTAAACTCAAGTTCACTCTGAATGCCTGGACAGAAAACATTTATATTGAGTACATAATCCAGTGGAGGAAGGACATACCAGGTAACATCAAATGTTCTGAATCATAATGGAAATTACTTAGGGACGATCTATTACATTATTTCATGATATTTACTATAAACAATGACTGAAAGTGATGGTGCGATTTCTTGGTTTAAGAACCATAAATTTTATTTTATTTCATTAAATTTATTGTCAAATTGGTTAAGAACCATGAATTTTAGAAGAGGATAATTAAGTATCTCTCATCTTTTCCTACGTATAAAACTGGCACTCGTTTATGTGAGACTCTACATTAGAAACAAACTTCAGCCTGTTTACATATTCATCTACATCTATTTTCCAGAGCTAGAAAATACAATTCTGGTAAATTGCTGTGGAGTCAATAATTAAACGGGGTTAGCACACTGGGTAAACACATGTGACTTGTGGGTTTACAACTGAGAAAAGTCTTGTGCCAGAGAAATTGTTTCTCTGGGGGATTCTGGCCTAATTTAGATTATGTTTTACTCTGGAATTAAGTAAATGTTATTTAAAAATCAACCTAATTTGTGTTTAAAAAAGATAATAGCTAATATATTTTTTTAGCTTACTATGCATTACTAACCATTATTCTGCTGTGTGTTTGTGTCTGTGAACTCACTCTTCACAACAATCTCAAGGTAGACACTATTATTATTTCCATTTCACAGATACAAAAGCTGAGGCAGAGAAATTAAATAAGTAAATTGTTCAAGTTCAAACAATTAATAGGTGTCAGTAAGAACTTAAAACCAGGCAAAGCTTCTAAAGTATATCATTTTCTATAATCAGTTCAATCACATTTACTCAAATGTTTCCTTTCTTTCACTACCTCCCTTCTTCCATTGCTGAAGAAAGAATAGCCAACGTGGTTTTTTGTTTTAATTTTTTTTATTTTTAAAGCCACTTGTTTTAAATGTGCGTCCAGTTGGCAGCTATATTGGTTGGAAATAAAATGAGTATAAATCACTACTAAAAAAAACTTGTAAGTGGTCATGACCACATATAAATGCTCTGCCCAAACATTCAGAATAATTTAGGTTCTTAGCTGAAACAGGTCTTTGTTAGCACAGCCAGGATCATGGTGACCAAAAAATTGTACTGTCCTTTTTATTGGAACACAATCTACATTATCATGGCCATTTAAATGACTTAAAATTGATAGCTAAGTGAAATGAACTTAACACTGAATTTGTTTAATAGAGCAGTAACTTTGCTTTAATCATCTTCATATACAAACATTTCAATGATTATGGTTGAAAGTGACCAAGTCAGGCTTTCAAGGGATTTGCTGAATCTTAGTTCTTCCTGCTACTCAACCTACAAGTTCTTTCAAGGTCAATAGCAACTGTCATGCTGACAATCTAGTGGGCACTCTTTCATGTCCTCATTTTACTCAACTTCTCAACAGTATTCAATTTGGTTGGAATGTCCTCTTTCTTTAAATAGTTTCTTCTGCAGAAATGATCTGGCTTTACTTCTACCTCACCAGCTGAGCTTTTTTTTTTTTTTCTCCCTACTTCAATTCAAATCATTCTCTTTTTGAGCTAAACGCTATAATTCCTGTGAGCTTGGTTAAGAACCCTCTTCTATCACTCTCTCCTTAAGTATTCTCATCTATTTCTAAAGCTTTAAATACTGTCTATATGCTGATGTCAAAATAGATCTAACTCAAATTCTCCTCTGAACTCAAACTTGATATTTTCAAGTGGCTATTTAATTTCCTCACTGGGATGTCTCATAGGTATCTTGAATTTAAAACATAACCATTCTATAACCATTCTCCCACTAAACAAACAAAGAAACAAGAAATGACTTGTCCTACACTAGTCTTCCCCCACTCAATAGATAGTGTCATCCATTTAAAGACCTAGTTATTCAGGGGTGCCTGGGTAGTGCAGTCAGTTAAGACTCTGGCTCTTGGTTTTGGCTGGGGTCATGATCTCATTGTTTGTGAGTTTAACCCCCGCATTGGGCTCTGTGCTGACAGGGCAGAGCCTGCTCAGGATTCTCTCTCTCCCTCTCTCTCTGCCCCTCCCCTGCTCGCTCTCTCTCTCTCAAAATAAATAAATAAAATTAAAAAAAAATAAAGATTTAGTTATTCAAGCTAGAAACTTGAGAGTTTATCCTTGATTCCTTCTTGAGAAACATTCATATATTAGACAAATTAAGGAATCTCTCTCTAAAAGAGACAGAGAAAGCAAGTGAAGGAAAGTATTACCAGTTGCTGAATTTATTATTTTAAAAAAATTTTTTTTAACGTTTATTTTTATTTTTGAGACAGAGAGAGACAGAGCATGAACAGGGGAGGGTCAGAGGGAGGGAGACACAGAATCTGAAACAGGCTCCAGGCTCTGAGCTGTCAGCACAGAGCCGGACGTGGGGCTCGAACTCACGAACCGCGAGATCATGACCTGAGCCGAAGTCGGCTGCTTAACCGACTGAGCCACCCAGGCGCCCCCAGTTGCTGAATTTAAATAGAGTAACATAGGTGATTTTGGTACTCTTCTTTTATCTTTTCTATGTGATTGAAAACTTTCAAAATAAAGAGTTGAGAAATTTTTTTAAGTTACAGACAAACAGACTTTGGTAAATTATTCCTTTCAGTGAAATAGACCACTGGCAGGTGGCCCATTATTGAGCTAATGTTCTTAAAGCAAAAGCACCATGGCAGAACACTCAGGCCTTTTCACTGCATCTAGAAAAATCAGCTTGTGAATTTCATATATCTTTAGAAATTCTGGATACCTTAAGAGCAACTGACTCAGTATCAGGAAAAAATGAACAACAACAAGAACAACAAACCCCAAAAAACAAACAAAAAAACCCCCGATTCTTAGCTTCCCAAGCCTATTTTAAATTTTATTTTTGGCTTAGCAATATTAATCTGGAAAATAATATGGAAAATGGCCACAGGTTTACATTTTGAAAAAGCTGGTGAAGGGAAATTTAGTGCTTCCACAGTTCTCAACCCCTTCCTTAAGACCAGTACTACAATGACGCCAAAGCCAGACAAAGATATGACAAAACTGTAGACCAATATCCCTCATAAACATAGATATAAAAATCCTTAATACAGAATGTATAAGCCAAATCTGGCAACACATTAAAAAGACAAAACAATTTGACAACGTGGAATTTATCCCAAGAAGACTGGCTTAACATTTAAAAATCAATTAAGGTAATACATCATATTAATACAATAAAGGACAAAAACCATAAGATCATCTCAGTAGACACAGAAACAGCATTTGACAAAATCCAGCACTTAGATCTATAATAGACACTGAAAACAAACAAGGAAAAAAGGGAAATTCCTCTACCTGGTAAAGGACATTTATAAGACAGCTGTGGCTAATACCAATCTAATGGTGAAAATCTTAATGCCTTTCCCCTAAAAATGGAACAAGGCAAGGAAATCCATTCTCACTACTTCTATTCGACATTGTACGGGAGTTTTTAGCCAGTGTAAAAAGGTAAATTAATTAATTAATCAATTATAGGAACACATATTGGAAAGAAGTAAAACTGTCTTTATTCACAGATGGCATGATCTTTAATGTAGAAAACCTAAAAGAATCTACAAAGAAAACTACTTTAATTATTAAGTGAATTCATCAAGGTTGCAGGATACAAGATCAATATACAAAAATCAATTGTATTTTCACATACTACAATGAACAAACCAAAAACAATATTAAGAAAAAATTCATTCATGACAGCATCAAAAAGAATGCAATTTTTAGAAACAAGTTTCACAAAGTAAGTATAAGACCTGTATACTGAAAACTGTTAAAACATTGCTGAGAAATTAAAGAACACACAAATAAAGGATTAGAAGACTAAACTTTGGTTAGATAGCAACTTCCCCCATATTGATCTATATTGACTCCATTCAATGAATCCCTATCTAAATCTCAGACTTTTTCATAGAAATTCACAAATCGACTTTTGAAGTTATATGGACATGCCAAGAATCTAGAATTTTGTTGAAGAAGAGCAAAACTGGAAAATTTACACTACGTGATTTCAAAACTTACTATAAAGCTACAGTAATCAAAACACTGTGCCACTGGCATAAGGATAGATACATAGATCACTGAAAACAGAACTGAGACTCGAAATACAAACAATTGCATAATGGTCATCTGATTTTCTACAAAAGTGCCGAGGGAATTCAATGAGGGAAAGGTAAGTCTTTTCAACAAATGATATTGGAACAATTGGATAAACATATAAACAGAAAATAACTGAGATATTTTGTTTCTTACCATACCAAAAAAATTAACCAAAATAATCATAAACCTAAATATAAAAGTTAAAAATGTAAAATTTCTAGAAGAAAACCTTTGTATCCTTGGGTCAGGCAAAGATTTGTGAGATACAATACCAAAAGCACAATCCATTAAAAAATTAATAAGTAGAACTTTATCAGAATTTAAAACTTTTGTACTTCAAAAGATATCATTAAGAAAATGAAAAGGAGGGGTGCCTAGGTGGCTCAGTCGGTTAAGCATCTGACTCTTGATTTAAGATCAGGTCACGATCTCATGGTTCATGGGATCAAACCCCATGTCAGGCTCGGCACTAATGGCACAGAGCCTGATTGGGATTCTCTCCCTCCCTCTCTCTGCCCCTGCCCCCTCTCAAAATAAATAAATAAATAAATAAATAAACTTCAAAAAACAAAAAATGAAAAGGCAAGCTACATACTGGGAGAAAATATTTGCAAACCATACATTTGATAAAGAATTTGCATCCAGAATACACAAAAACCTCAATCATAAGAAGGTAAACAACCGAATAAAAAATGGGCAAAAGATTTGAAAATATATTTCACCAAAGATATATAAATGTCTAACATGCACACAAAGAAATGCTTCATATCATTAGTTACTAGGGAAATGCAAATTAAAATACAATGAGATATCTTTATATATCCCCTAGATGGCTTCTGTCAAAAATACCAAGTGTTAACCAGCATATGAAGAAATTGAAACCTTCATACATTGCTGGTGGGAATATAAAATGGGTATTGTCCCTTCAGAAACAGCATGGCAGTTTCTTAAAAAGTATCTATTTACCATATGACCCAGAAATTCTACTTCTAGGTAATTTCCCAAGAAAAATGAAAGTATGTGTTCATACAGACTTGTACGTGGACTTTCACGGCAGCATAGTCATGATAGTAAAAATCTGCAATCAATTCAAATGTCCATTAACTGGTAATAGGATAAATAAAATGTTACATGTCCATACACTAGAATATTACTCAGTAACAAAAACAAAACTATTGATAGTCCTAGAATATAGATGAACCTCAAAAATTATATGGTAAAAAAGAGCTATATAGAGAGAAAGCAGATCAGTGGTTGCATGGAATTTGGAATTGGAGGCTTCACTAAAATGGTCATGAGGGAACCTGTAGGAAGGGTCATAAAACTGGATTGCGGTAATGGTTGCACAACTGTATAAATATCCTAAAAAGCACCGAATTGTACACTTACAATGAAAAATAGTAATATGTAAAGCATACTTCAATAAATCTGTTTTAAAAAAAGAAGTTGGAGGGGCACCTGGGCGGCTCAGTCAGTTAAGTGTCAGACTCTTGATTTCAGCTCAGGTCTTGATCTCAGAGTCATGAATTTAAGCCCTGTGTCGGGCTCCATGCTGGGCATGAAGCCTACTTAAAAAAAAAAAAAAAAAAAAAAAAAAAAGCTGGACTGTAAGGATATAAACTTTTATCTAAGAAAGAATACAATTTAAAATTGTATCAAAAAAGTAATACTGATTAACTGGAAATTGCCTACTGCAGAGAATTTTGGAGATTATAAAAGGCTCTAAAAGTGGCAAAGTCTCCTCCTACATCTTATATGATTTTTGTTGTTGTTATTGTTCTGAAAACACTTCAGTGTTTCTGTTAAGTATCACATTCCTATTTTTAACAGAAGAAATAAAATCTATCAGTCTCTTAGTTTATTATATATTGGGTGCCAACATTTTGGATCTGATCTAAAGATTCTATATACTCCTTTTTACCAAAAGAGTGGGGTAGAGAAGTAAAGGCCAAGGTTACATAAGCTTTCTTGATGGCAGGGAGCCCATGAAGTAAGACACAGCTGCATTTAGGAGCATTATGTCTAGGGCAACGGTCCTTAATCTTGACTGAACATTGGAATCACTTGGGAAGCTTGAAAAATCCCTGTGCCCCGGCTATACCTAGACCATGGGGATCCAAGCATTATTTTCTAAAGCTCCCTGGGTGTGTCCGGCCAGAGTTGAGAACCACTGGTCTAGGGGAAGAGGCTGCGGCTTAAGAACCTTCATATTCATGAGCAATAGCTCAGTGTTCATGTTCTGGGAATGTGGTCTGAAATAGCTGCGCTGTAGCATCTAGAGCTGCTGTCCAACATGGCAGCCACCAGACACGTGTGATTATTGAGCACCTGAGACATGGATAGTCAGAACTGAAATATGCTGTCTGTATAAAATATGCACTGGATTTTGAAGACTTAGTAAGAAAAAAGAATGTAAAAAAAATCTCATTAATAATTTTTAAAATGTATTACATATTGAAATAATATTTTCAATAATATCTATTAGGCTAAACAAAATATATTACTAAAATTAATTTCACCTCTTTCTTTTTTCTTCCGTATGTGATAACTAGGAAATCTGAAGTTATATGTGTGGCTGCAATAACATTTTTATGGGACAGTGTTGATGATTGTTCATAAAAAGAATCATAAATTTTCAGAGATAAAAATGACCTTTGAACTCACCTAATTCAGTGCCTTCATTTTACAGCTAAGGAAACCGAGACCCACAGAGAGTGACTGGCCCTACAACACACAGCTAGAAAGTGACATAGCAGAGATTAGTCAGGTCCCCTGACTCCTGCTGTCTATGGCTATTTCTATCACACTTCCTCAAGGATTGTTAAAACAAAAATGCTCTATCATCTCCTCCCAAAATAGAATGTTTAATTTAATCAACTGGTGCTGAAATATGTACTTTTTATAGACTGCCTTTTTCCCCTCTAGGATGTTCTATGTAAGTCTCATGCCTACAACTTCTCCTGACTTTGGTGCCATACATCCAATGTACTACTCTTGGTGTCATCAAATAAACCAAGAAAAATAGAAAAAGATCAAATCTCACATTCTACTTTATACTAGGAAAGGTTACATGGCAAAGGGCACTAGCAGAAATACCACAAAAATAAACTTAAGGGAAAGAAATTGGTAGGGGAGGGCAGGCAGGGGGGTTGAAACACAATGAAAATAATACTTTGTGTTCCTATTTTAAGTGCCTTTCTCAATGCTATATGCATAGCAGCTAGAGGCAAGCTGGAAAGCCGCCAGGTCCTGGCTGCCAGCAAAAATTTTGTCACCTCCTTTGAACATCTGAAGTATGTTTACCCAATAGATTTCATTAAATTACACTTCCATTAGGAAGCATACAATGTTGATACTCATCTCAAAGATCAAAGGGATCGCTAAGAGGCATGCCATCCTGCTCCCCAGCTGATTGCTATTTCTGGGCCAATCAAGGAAAGGAGCCAGAACAATACTTAGTTAAAAAAAAAAAATTGCAGCATCTCCCCAAGGACTATAGACTAAGAATCTGCAGCCCCATTATCAAAATGAGCATATCATTAATGACAATACTCATACAGTGAGTTATTTTAATACAACTCCTCCACAACAAACAAGCTGGATTTGGGTCATTAGCTGAATTTGTAAAGCACTGTTTCTGAGGGCTGAAAAACTCTTCAGTAAAAATATAAAGTTTAGAAAATGGAGAAAGTCCCATTTACAAGTGCAGGTGACAGATCCAGTTTTTATTAATGTCATTGTGATTCTAAATAAACCAATAGGTGAGACTGGAGAAGGTTAATTTAATTACTGACAGGTTGTAAGACTTTTTTTCTCATCTCGCTAATTTTTTTGATGGGTGATTTAAAGAAACACCATAAGTGCATTTTTTTTTTTGAAGGTAAAACTATTCCAATGACTTGTGATGAAAACACTTAACTTCTAGTAGCAAGGGCCACTAATTTCGAAGGATATAAGATTTGGCCATTGAAAATTAGGACATAAAAACAAGTCATTTCAACTGGGAATAGAAATAATGTAGGTTTAATGGAAAGAGTTAAATACATATGTATACGTATACGTACACGTATACGTATATGTATACGTATATGTATACACATACATACACATATGGTACAGGAAAACAGCTACAAACCCCAAACCCTTTATTTGGTGTTAGAAATTTCTAGGTAGTTCAGCAATAACAGCTCAATGTTCTAAGCCTGATTTCAGGCAGTGGAAACTCTTCTCTAGTAATTTTATTGTGGCAAATCTAGTAATTTGCCCAAAATGGGATGAAAGGCAAGGTTCAGGCAAGTGTTCTTTCTACCTCTTTCTACAAGCTCTGGTGGTAAAGGTAAATCACCCATCTATAGCCACAACCCAGATTTCAGCTGTTCTCTTTCAACGTGTAGTCAACCTCTTAGTTGCCCGTATTTGACACATCATATGAACTCTAATTATCTATCTTTTGCAATTAATCATCTCACAATTACACTTCCTGTACTTATAAGCATCCAGCTGGGAACTGAGTTTTGTTCTGAGAGAAAAAAAGAGGATTCAGGTTTCTAACAAATTACTTCTAATTAACCAGAACCTTTTTTAGTCATTGCAATGTAAAGATGCCTACAGCTAGTCAAAGAATTTATTGTTTGCATTCTTAATGATACTTTAAATTTTCATTTAAATTTCCCCAAAAGGCAATTCTGGAAATGCACTGCACTAACATTAGTTAAGCAAACATTCTGTTTGGCAGTACACAAAGAATGGAGGGGAAGAAAGAAAGAATTTCTAAGGAAAAGGAACGTGCAGCATGACCAGAAAGGGCACCCAACAAAATTAAATAAAGCAGAGACTCAAGGCACACATCTTCAAAGTGGAAGATACAAACTATTTTCCAGTAAGCCCGGAAATTGGCAGAGCTGAGTCATACAAATTTTAGAGTTGGAAGGGCCTCTAGGAATCATCTACTCCAGTGGCTCTCAAAGTGTAGGCCCAGATGCCAGCTTCAGCAACCACCTGGAACTCCTTGGAAATTCAAACCCCCAGATCCTTATGGGGCCCCACCTACGCCTTCTGAATCAGAAACACTAGGGTGGGCACAACAATCAGCCATCCAGGTGATTCTCATCTGCTGGTCTAGTTCAGGAACTACTGATAGTCTAACCACTTCACTGTACAGGTAAGGAAACTGAGAGCTAGAGATTAGAGGCAAAAGTTTATACACAAGAACAAAATTAAAGAATGATCTTGAGGAACTTACTAGCATCTTTCTTTTATTTAAAAAAAAAAAATCTTGGGTGGCTCAGTCGGTTAAGCATCCGACTTTGGCTCAGGTCACGATCTCCCAGTTCTTGGGTTCAAGCCACGTATCAGGCTCTGTGCTGACAGCTCAGAGCCTGGAGCCTGCTTCGGATTCTGTGTCTCCCCCTCTCTCTTTGCCCTTCCCCTGCTTGTGCTTAGTCTCTCTCTCTCTCTCTCTCTCTCTCAAAAATAAATAAACATTAAAAAAAAAATCTTTGTTTGTATCTAAGATATAATATTGTGACCTAGCACATAAATTTTGGGACTACTAATCTTTGGGATCCCCAGCAGCCCTTTCCTTTCACAGTATACTGAGCTCTTGAGCTCCTGGGACCTAAAAACAAAAAGACATCCCCAGAGTATTGGTTACAATGTTCCCGGAGACATAAAATTCCACAAATATTAAACCAATAAGAGATGAAGACCAAAATGAACACAAAAATACAAAAAACAGAGAGCTGCAAGAATTGCATTTGGAAGACAGTGGTGGTATGTTGGAAAGAATAATGGATACGGAATCAAAGAATCTTGGTTTCTCATTCTTGCTCAGCGAATCACCTTGGGTGAGCCACATTACATCTCTTAGGATGTGGCTCCACATCTCTCAACACCTACTTCTGCAGGGCTTCTGTAAAGACAAAATGCAAACTGCCTTTGACACAGCTTTTGGTGCATAATGAGCACTCAATAAACATTAGCTCCTTCTTCCTCTACTTTTTTAATTTACAGAGGATGCAGATAGAAAGTCATATTCCCAGCTTTCCTAATTTGTGTTCTGAGAGGCTATCTAGCTCCATTCTTGAAATGTGTGGTTCTTTCTAAACATCAACATGTTCCCCATTAACCCTCAGCCTGGTTTCTCTCTATCCTCTCTACCGGATATCCAGAAAAGCATTGAAGGGCTCACGGGTTGTTTTTTTAATATTTCAGAAAGATTAAGAGTGATCATATATTTAACCAGCACAAGACTACATAGCTTAATCAAAACCTCAAGTTTGGTTGTTACTGTTGGTGTTTCGTTTTTATTTTTGTTTTTGTTTTGGGCTAGAATATATGAACTTAGTTCTCTCATACTGATTTAACAAGCCTTGACTTCTCTCATATATTTAAAATTTTATATCCTTAACTTTTGTTAATAAAAAAGAAACATAGGGAAATCAACACTTCCTTAATAACTGTTTTTGATTGGTTTCCCTGGTGGTGAAAAGACTGGGAAACATTAACCTAATGGCTTTACTTTAAAGATTTACATGGTAATCACTTGGGACCAACTCAGTTCTGCAGAACCACACTCTCCCAAGAGAGTACTTGATTTGTGGTTGTTTTTGTTTTGTTTTGTTTTGTTTTGTTTTTCCAAATGCCACAAAGACTTTGATTGAGCACTCCTGGCCCTTAACTACTGCTAATCTGTACTGTCTTCAGTACTGGAAAAGGAGGAGCCATAATCCTGACTTCCTAACTGTGCCTGTCAGCTGCCCAAATGGACAAGGATGAAGGCAAAGGCAGTTGGGATTGGACAGTGCACCCTGTGAATTTAAAATTATGGGTGCCAATTTGTGAATAGAAAGGCCCTTTTACATTCACCAGTGAGAAAGTGATATACTTTCAGAAACAAAGGAAGAACTCAGAAGATTTCTAGTAACTTAAGAAAGATGGGAACAACACACCCCACAGGGTATTTCAAAACAGATACTGTTCTTTAGGCTATAAGCCTAAATTTGTGTTGTGATTATTTTGTTTTTTTTATTTTAAATGTAGATATGAGTATAAAAATGTACTATCTTATTTTTTTTTAATTTTTTTTAATGTTTATTTATTTTTGAGACAGAGAGAGACAGAGCATGAATGGGGGAGGGGCAGAGAGAGAGGGAGACACAGAATCGGAAGCAGGCTCCAGGCTCTGAGCCATCAGCCCAGAGCCTGACGCGGGGCTCGAACTCACGAACCGTGAGATCGTGACCTGAGCTGAAGTCGGCTGCTCAACCGACTGAGCCACCCAGGCACCCCAAAAATGTACTATTTTAAAGGAAAAACTTAATCTTTTCTAGAAACCAAAGGGCATGATTACACTACTAATGCCTTTGGTTCTGATTCTGGGTTGACATGGGATAGCAAAGTCCTATATTTTAACCAAGAAGAATACAAGCATTTTACCCAAAGTTAACAAAGCTCCACACTGTGATGTATGTTTCATAATAACACAGTCCAACTTGATTTCCTCACCACAGAGATTAGCTAACTGGACAACTATGTCATCTTTTCCTGGAGTATCAGATTCGCTATCCCTACTCGTCCATTCATTCACAAATATTTATTTAGAGTTGATACGCTTACACACAGCACGATAGGTCACAGTTCTTATTCTAAAATAGCATATAATGCAGGCTAATTGTGTGTGGGGAAAAAAGCCAACACTAAGGCAGTGTGGTTTAGGACCCAATAGTGCAGATACTGGCAGAATGGAGGACAAAGCCATCAGACACATGTTGGAATTCCACCGGAAATAAGTGTTCTGACAATATCACGGTATTCCTTCACTTTATTTATGATAACACTTTGAAACGTGACCCAATAAACCAAATCACCACCCGAATAGTTCTTTGAACATTTCTTTGGGTAATTACCACCCCTTATTCCTAAGCAATCAACACAGGCAGAAAATATAAGGATCGTACCTATTCATCACTCCCAAAATATTTCCACAGACTTAAGGTAAATTTTGAGATGAAGGCCAATTTTTAAGTACGTGGAAAAAGCATTGTCTTCCTTTAGGTAAATTCGTTACAAAAGGAATGTGGAGCAGAGGAGACTGCGTCAGGTCAGAAGGACTCGTTGGAGGGATGATTCTTGAATCACATACTAAAGGCCACAGGGTGGGAAGCAGGAGAGAATTCCAGACAAAAGGGCACATATAAAGGCAGCTAGGTGAGAATAAGTGGCATGAACTTGATTAGGGGAAGCAAATAAAGGCAGTTGAAGCTTGTAAAATGATGAAGCTTAGGAATCAGGGAGAATGAGGAGTAAAATGAATGCTAGAATGTGAAATGTGGATTGGATCCAATAGGCAATGATAAGCCCATTATGCTCTTCAAACAAGCAACATGGGGGAGACCCCACACCTCTTTTTACAAGTCCAGCTCCGTCACAGTGTTTCTCAACCCAGATGCACGGTTTATAAAACTCACATGCCTAACGCTATCCCCCTATTCTGAGGTCACTTTACCCCTTAAGAAAGTGAGATTATCTCTGAAATTTCTACTGTCTTCACAGACCCTCACACAAGGCGCTGGAACAGGAAGAGATTTAATGTAATAAAATCAAGGATATGCTGTAAACAGAAGAATGTGGCTATGGAAATTCAGAAATGATGTGGCCTAGGGATTGGCCACAGAGTCAAGAATAAAAGGCCTACGTATAGGTTCAGAAACTATGGTATCTGAGTCTTTAATCTGAGTGTGTTATTATAGAAATATTATGGGCTATTTGGTACCTGTACATTCTTTGGACCTGTGATATTACTGTATGCAACGACTATGAAATCTCATGATCTTGGACTTAAAGGTGTCTCAGACTCAGATTTCCAAAAGTAGTCTTGGATAGCCTTTAAGCATTGGACTACTCTTTCAAAGACAGAGAGAGTAAACGAGAAAAGGAAAGCCCACAAAAGGGTACCCTGTAATAAGGATCTTCTGACATGTCTTTTCCATGTATTTTCTAAAAATACATTTTCCAAAACATTATTATGATGCATTATTTCATGCTTAGCTAGGTAGAACAGGTATCATTAGTCTCATTTTACAAATAAGGAAGGGAAGGGATGACCCTAAAAGGGAGGAGACCTGAAAAACTTCTCAAAGGTTGGTGGTGGCCAAGGCAGGATTGAAACCTAGACCTCCTGACCAGAACACCCAGTGCTCTTCTCGGCCCCTCCACTGCTATCCCATTTGAGCCTCTATAAGCCAAAACTGTTTCAAGTGCTACGTGACACTTTCAACTTAGATCTTAGCACAGACATACATGTGGCAAAGTGTTATCAGAAATGCTGTAATATAAAGTGTGTATGGGGCAGGGAGGGGATTCGTAATGCTTTCTTCAGGTTCTATTGTTAACCCAAAACGCTTGTATAGGTGAACAGAAGGATGCTACGAAAAGATTTGAGAGGTAGAAAATGAACATGGACAGTAACATACTGAATTAGAAAAATAAATACATCGGGGCACCTGGGTGGCTCAGGTGGTTGAGCACCTGACTTCGGCTCAGGTCATGATCTCACGGTTCGTGGGTTCGAGCACCACGTCAGGCTCTGGGCTGACAGCTCAGAGCCTGGAGCCTGCTTCGGATTCTGGGTCTCCCTCTCTCTCTCTCTGTCCCTCCCCCGCTCACACTCTGTCAATCTCTCTCTCAAAAAATAAACATTAAAAAAAAAATTAAAAAAAGAAAAAGAAAAAGTAATACATCTCGTAGATGGGACTGCTTAAGTAGGGGCGCTACGGAGGAAAGTTCTCAAGAGTAAATCTCATGGCAGCGGCCGCTTTCAACAGCCCACGAAACAGTAGAGGGAACAGGCTAAAAAATAACAAAAACTTTAAAACAAGTTAAAAGATGCATGTAACTTTAAACTAACATCTTTTCCTCCACCGAAAGGTTAAATTGTGAGGTTGACATTTGCATCTGTTCTGTTGCCAATGCTTTCTGTCTATCGGCGTGTGTACAAACAATATCTAAAGATGTCATCTGCATATTTTTACCAAAGGAGCTTATAAACAGGACCTGTCAGTATATTTTAACACCCTTCCAAAACGTCAGCTTTCATCAGATGTAAACACAACATGTTTAATTTGTTAGTGTGGCCTTAATATAAAAAGTTGACAATCATATGTCACTATAAGTATTGATAAGGTAAAAATGGACTACAGGAGAATGTCAAAGACTTATTGAAATGTTTGCTGAAATACTACATCAAATTGTAACTTTACCAGCTCTTCTCTGCCAACGAATATGTCATATTTTCCTATGTATGGCCATTCCTGAGAAGATGTATCCAATGGAACATTGCAGAAACGTCATTCTTAAAGCATCTTAAGTCCCAGGTAGAAGAAATTTAAAAGAAGTCAGAACACAAGGAAACACATATCGTAACACATGGCATTATTATGTTGCTCCGCAAAAGTTAAATAGAAATTGTGCTCAAAGAACAATTCATACTAGATGTAATTGTTCGGTTAGAAGCCTTAGGTTTTGTGTTCCTACCGCTTCCCATAGTGTTTCCTCAGAAAAGTTTGCTTTAAAATTGTGAATTCTTGGGGCTCCTGGATGGCTCAGTTGGTTGAGTGTTTGACTTTCGCTCAGGTTTTGATCTCATGGGTTGTGGGTTTGAGACCCGTGTTGGGCTTTGTGCTGACAGCAGAGTCTGCTTTGGATTCTCTGTCTCCCTCTCTGCCTCTCCTCCGC
Source organism: Panthera pardus (assembly GCF_024362965.1). Taxonomy (NCBI): domain Eukaryota; kingdom Metazoa; phylum Chordata; class Mammalia; order Carnivora; family Felidae; genus Panthera; species Panthera pardus. The sequence continues at coordinate 68,875,198 of NW_026526788.1, read as the reverse complement.
TCACACACTCTCTCTCTCAAAAATAAATAAACATTAAAAATTTTTTTAAATAAAATTGTGAATTCTTAAACTAAATTCAATAGGCACTTACTGAACACCTACTATGTGCTACATTTTTTTTTTTGAATACTTCAGAAAACACGAAAATAGAAGACCCAGGCTCCTTGCTAAAAGATCATAAGATCTTTTGGTTGGAATGATAAAACATAAGTAAGTGAAAATCAATAAATCATTTCAGCACTGACATGGAAACACTGTGTAAGTTGGTACAGGTTATAAACATAAGTACCACGGCGAATGGGAAGTAAAGAAAATCTATCATGACAGGAAAGATAATTACAAAAGACTTCACAAAGGAAGTGAGTAAGGGGCAAGCAGTTGTAGAAACAGAAGACATATCAGTATGAGACTAATAGATTAAATGGAGCCAAAAGTTCCAAAGCATGCCTGTGATCCTAAACTGCATGTAGAATGGTTTTAAAGCAATTTGAAAAATTCTGCTGGTCTTCAAAAGCCAAACATTCCGATTTTCAACACGGTTCAACAACAGAGCTCGCTGACCTCAGAGAGCACAGAGGTTGCCCCTGCGTATTAAAGAAGTGGAGACGCGGACTTGCCCAGTGGCACTCTGCGAGTCAGTATCAGAGCTGACACCCAAAGCCAGAGCTCTTGACCCTTAATCCAGTGTGCTTCCCACCGCATCACACAGCCTCTCTGGGCTAACTGCCTGCCTGAAATAAATGTAGGATGGTTAGTGAACCAAATCTTCTTTACACTCTACACACTGGAACTCACAGAGACTTTAATGGCCTTAAAGATAAGTGCCACAAAGTGGTATGATTTAGTAGCTTTCGAGTCAGATAAATCTGACTTCAAGCCATGGATCCAAATTCTGAGACCTTGGGAACGTGTCTGAGTTTTTCATAACGTCACATGTTTGAATTATAAACTGGCTATGAGAATTCATGATGCACTGCATGATGTCTAGCTTGTTACAGGTCCTCGGTTGTTACTTCCATTTCCCTCTCCCTCTCCAATCCCTATCAGTGATTCTTCCAGACTGAGGAATTTCCAATCAGCAGTAACTTTGATTCAGAGGGAAATACTTGGAATATCTAGAGACATTTTTTGATTGTCACGGCTAGAGTGGGGTGGCGATGGTCTACTGGCATTTGGTGGATAAAGGCCAGAGATGTTGCTAAATGCCCTACAAGGCACAAGACAGCCCCCCCAACCCTCAACAAAAAAACTATCCAGCCCAAAATACAACAGTACTGAGATTGAGGATTTCTTTGGTCTGTTCCAGACCAAAGAGAAAGACTACCCATGATCACCAGTGTTCAGTTAGAAAATAGATCATATCCTTTCTGCTCCCCAAGACAAACATCATAACTTTACCAAAGTATCAAAGCCAAGGTAGAAATGTACCAGATCTCCAAGTTGGGGTATATAGAGGACGAAAACGGAATTGTGTTAACATTCCTTGCTGTATGGATTCTTCTGTACATGCAAATCTGTATTTCCAGACACGTGGAAAGATTATTTCCTTAGAATCTCCTTGAAGGATCAATAATTGGTTAAAAAGAAATAAATTTCTGAATATTTATTCATTTCTTTTTTTTGTAAACGTTTATTTTTGAGGAAGACAGAGAGAGACCGAGTGTGAGCAGGGGAGAGGCAGAGAGAGAGAGGAAGACACAGAATCTGAAGAGGGCTCTAGGCTCTGATTTGTCAGCACAGAGCCTGACGCGGGGCTCAAACTCACAAACTGCGAGATCATGACCTGAGCCGAAATGGAATGCTGAACCAACTGAGGCACCCAGGTGCCCCAAGCATTCCTTTTTTTTAATTGGAGGACTGGAAAATTCTTTAGGCAAATTTAAACTTAATGACAACGTCAGTTTGTACTTTGAGATATTTCTTGGTACCACCTAGATTCTGAAAAGACATTAAAAGTATCAGGATACAGCAGGAGTAGGCAGATCATTGCATGAGTCCCACCGAACTGGCACCCGAGGCCATTGCTGCTGGCATCCTCACCCTTCTGGTGTATACCTGGTACCTTCCCACCCTTTCTCTTACACTTTTATTTTCCCTGACTCCTATTTTCTTTTCTCTCTTTTTCTTTTCCCTGCTGTCTATGCCTCTTGTCACTTGCCAGTGACAGTTGTTTAGCCCCAGTCATGACAGAACTCAAAAGACAAAACGCTTGATTTAGTGGGAAGGTTTCAAGAACGCTTTCTGGGAGTTAGGAAGGGGAGAGAACCGGGAGTGTATTTTAATTTGCGTTCTCTAGGCGCTGTACCTACAGAAAAAAGATTTTGCAGAGGTAGTATTAAAAGAGCCCCCATTTTACATAAAACATTAAAAAAATTTTTTTAAAGGGGCGCCTGGGTGGCTCAGTCAGTTAAGTGTCCGACTTCGGCTCGGGTCATGATCTCACGGTTCGTGAGTTTGAGCCCCAGGTTGGGCTCTGTGCTGACAGCTCGGAGTCTGGAGCCTGCTTCGGATTCTGTGCCTCCCCGGCTCTCTCTCCTCCCCCGCTTGCTCTCTCTCTCTCTCTCTCTCTCTCAAAAATAAGTAAAATATAAAAAAAAATTTTAATTAAAAAAAAAAAGAGCTCCATTTGAAAAACATTATCAAGGGCTCAAGAAATACAGTTGTTCAAAATCTATTTACTAATATTAAAAAAACAATATTTCCAATTTTGCTGGGTTTAAAATCATTCCTCTTTAGAGTAAAAAATGAACTCTTAATACAAAGAGACTATTGTAAATGAATTTGGTGTTGGAGATTTCACTCAGAAAATGCCACAATATGGTATATTTTAAGTATCAGTGTGAGCCACAGTGCCATCTATGGCCATTTGAATTAGAAAGCATAATTTTGCTATTTTGACTATCTCCAAAGACTAAGAAGATAGAAACTGTTCTCTGCTATAGAAAGCCTTGGCAAAAATCTTGCCCTACATCTGTATTTTCAAGATACATAGAAAGATTATTTCCTTAGAATTTACCTGAGGGAGTAATAATCAGCTAAAAAGAATAAATTTGTGGATCTTATGATATAAACATTTTGAAATTACATACTTTCATGAGGATAATCTGACTGTAGAGCCTATAGCAAAATAAAATACCCATAATCCCTATGCTTCATCAATTCCCTATGCTTAAAAAAAAAAAAAACAAAAAAAAACCTGAGAAAATAACAATTATTTTACTTTAAGAAACAGAATGGATTTTAAAATAATAATTAAGACCCAAAAGGATATTTTTTCTAATCTGAGTCTTTTTTTTTTTTTTACTGCAGTTCAGAAATAGTTTAAAAGTGATTTCATAATCAAAAACTCTACCACTTGATATGATAATCGTCAGATTTAAATTGATATAAGCTATGGGCTATATGAAATCAGAAATTTTTCAACCTGGCCACAAAAGGAACTTCAATTTTCTCCCTAAACAAGAGAAATCCTCTAGTAATTCTACTATCGAGTTGTAAGTTATTTTCCCCACCACCAAGGCACAGCTATCATCGTTTGGAACCGAGTAGATTTGCTCTCTTTCTTTCTGTTCCAAATTCACTCGGCTTACTGCCAAGAGAAAATACAGACACGGGGGAGGCAAAGGGCAATTCTGTTAAGATCAATGAAGATGTTGGCCATAACAGAATCCTATTTATCCATCACATCCGTACTTCTTTTTCTGATTAGAGATTACTAGCAATTTCTTGACAATTCTTGTACAAAATTAAGTTATAATCAGTCTTGCAAGACTTCACAAGGGAAGGAAAAATTATATATATATATATATATATATATATATATATATATATATATATCCCAAAACAACACACACACACACACACACACACACAATCCTTTATAAATATTCCATTCTTAAAAGGGGTTTTAATATGCCTATTTCTAAAGCAGTTAAAAGTAGGTACTTTACAGACAAAAAATTCACATAAAAATGTTCTATTGGCACTGGCTTAAGAGGTCAAAGGTACAGTCTATTTAGTAGTATGTAATTAAAGGCTGAGGGTTTTGTTTTGCTCTAAGCTCAAGTGAAAATTTAAAATGCTCGTTTTGCCACCTAGGGAGAAAAATGATGCTCTTCTATGCTGTGGTTATGGCTTCATGCTATATGGCTTCTCTGTTTTCCCAAAATAAAGGTTATCACAGCACATACTTTTAAACCAAAAGGAAATTAATTTTTAGGCAATTTCTTAATGGCTACAAAAGAAATATGGGTAGCTGTCACTGTAAGATACTGAATTTGCCAGTGCAAAAACTGTATGTAAAGTAATAGCATTGAAGATGTGAGAGAAAAAAAAGAAAAAGAAAAGAAGTTAAAAGGCTCTGCAACTCTCAGGAAAGAAGAGCTTCATTGTTTCAAATGCTTCATTTAAACATAAAGCAACCGCATTACCCAGCAGGAGTAGTGTTCCAAAGGCTTCCAACCATAAATGCGATAAAGGGTGAGTTCAACTTAATCAAGGTTTCACTGAGCTCTCAAGCTTGTTGAGCTCTGATGCCCAAGTCACCCCATACCTCTTAAATCACATTGTCTGGGAGTGGGCGCTGGGCCTCGGGATTTTCTAAAGTCCCCCAGACTACTCAATGTATAGCAAAGTTTGGAGCTAAGGCTCTAGCCCCTTATCGTACACCTGATGTAGTATCGAACACTCTTCTTCCCTTCCATTATACTACCCTCCCCTTTGTCTACCTAGTACTTCCAATCTGAATAGACCCTGCTTCTCGTAAATTTCTCCTCATCCTTCAAGGTCCAGTGTGGGTATGACCTGTTCATGGGTGCCTTCATTTCTGCACAAACACCCAGGCTGGATGCCCGTCCCTGAAAACACACCCTTTCACATACTACCCCATCAGAGCCTCCATAATTTCACTTACCGCATTATCATAATTATTAACACTATGAACTCTTTTTTTTAAGTTTATTTTATTTTTCAGAGAAAGAGTGTGAGCAGGGGAGGGACAGAGAGAGAGGGATACCGAAGATCCGAAGCCAGCTCTGCACTGACAGCAGTGAGCCCGATGTGGGGCTTGAACTCACAAACTGGGAGATCGCGATCTGGGCCAAAGTTACATGCTCAACCAACTGAGCCACGCAGGCGCCCCAAGACGATAAGCTTCTTGAAAAATAGGTCTTATTCATCTTTTGGCCACTTACTCGATGCATGATACGTAATAGATACTAAATACATGAGGTCTTTATAGTAAACTATACCAAACAACAACACTTTGTTGAAAGCCACCAAAATGCAAACTAACTTTAATAATGTGAATAGAAAGAACAGCCGCTTGAAAGTTCTCTTCTTCAGCTTCCTCATTTGTTTTTAGTTTGAAATTAATTCTAATATTAATTGTTTTACTACTGAAAATTTGATTTAAGTCATTTCAGCTCCCACCCCATTCTTTCTAGTTGTGTATTATCTTGCCTTATATATTTGGGTATATTCTAAAAAAATTTTTTTTAATGTTTATTTTTGAGACGGAGGGAGAGAGAGCGCGTGTGTGCGTGTGTGTGTGTGTGTGTGTGTGTGTGTGTGAGAGAGAGAGAGAGAGAGAGAGGCAGAAAGAGAGGCAGACACAGAATCTGAAGCAGGCTCCAGGCCCTGAGCTGTCAGCACAGAGCCCAACATGGGTCTCGAACCCACGAACCGTGAGATCATGACCTGAGCTGAAGTCTGGCACTTAACCGACTGAGCCACGCAGATGCCCCTGAGTATATTCTAAACCAAATTATCAGTATAAGACAATGTTTGGAACTTTTAAATTATAAAGCTATTTGGTTGTCTTTAGGCATGCTAATGTCAATTCTTTGTTGATATTAATGACAATATTTAACAGATCCCATGGAATCTTCCCCCTTCCCCTTCTCAATGCTGGTATGTTAGGCCAGTGACATAACAATGCAAAGACAGTGACTTCTAAGAGTTTCTCAGAAATGTCAGGTATTAGAAATTAGGGAAAGAATGGGAAGGAAACCCAAAGTAAATAACCCAACATGTAGTTTTAACTCTAAGTGAAAAACTCAGTACAACTGTAACTCTAATTAGTAATATGATACATGTAATAAAATGATATAAAATAATATATAGTTCCATTATTCTTTTTACTTTTAATTCTGAATCTACAAAGAGAAACCGCTTGTATAGATTAGTTTCTAAGATGTTTTTTACAAAAAATGATGCACTGGAATATAAAAGCCATGCAACTTAGAAGGTCATATCTGAGAATAAGACGGGAGATTTCAAGTCTCAGTCCTTTGCATACACAGCAGTTACTCTACTGAAGCACTAAGAAAGAAGGTTTCATTTTTAGGATATTGAAGAAATCTTATGGCTTTAACATACCTTCAGCTCTAAACTCTTGAATTCTAGGATCGCTGCTCGTGCACAGCAAAGTCACTGACTAAAAATCAGTGCAATGTGCAAAGTCCTTGCACAGTTCTTATTTTCTTTGACATTCATGTTTACCTATTAGGTGGGCAGAACTGATATGATGATGTAAATTTGCAGACACGGAAACGGCAGCACAGGAAGAACATGCCATGTCTGAGGTCTCAGATCTACAATTCCTGGGCTGTTCTCACAATTTCATACTTCCCCTTCTGACGGAGTGGTCCATGACCAAATTTAGCTTGCACACGATATTAGAAAAACATGGGTGGACCATTTCTAACAAATGTCTAACAACATATACATGACTTTTTTGAAGCGTAAATAAAGCCGTCAAATAGGGGCCCTAGATCAGACAGCATTTGAAATGAATAGCACTGAATCATGTTCTTTTGTAAAAAAAGAAAAATTTAAGCTTCGCTGAAACTAAATAGAATATAATCTGTAAGATTCTAACCATGGAGATCTTTTTCTCCTTCCTATATTTTATTTTAAAAAGCACACATGTCCTTAAGTAAGATAACCCTAGTCTTACTTCAGTTGAAATTTATTTGTAGGCTAGGTTTATATAAAAAGATCAAAATAAGAAAACAATAAAACAAAAAAAGCCAGTCATTCAATACGCAGATAGGCAATGTTCCATTGGGAAAAATAAAAAAGCATCAGGTAAAAAATTCAGAAGAGATTCGCAAAGGGTACTCTTGTTTTAAAGGATAGAACACATTTTTCAGAAACTCATTTCATCTCTGTAATCAGACATTTCTCACCAAGGCCCATGTTCTGCAATGTAACTTTCCAAACCATGAAGTCTGACACTCCATTTTAAATGCAGTGACAGGTCAAATTCTTCATAACCAATAATACGAATTTCCATTTTCAAAGGAGATTTCTATCTAAGTCCTGGACAGAGATAACTTGTTTTAAACCATACTTAACAGAACCAAATAGAGAACAAGAAAATTTGGACATTTCTTTAGAATCTTCTGTGATGGAGACCGACCTACATCGTGGCTTTTGTAAATTTGCAAAGATAGGAGGAACTTCAAGATCCAGTAAAATACACTGAGGATACAGTCCCATTTCTCGATGGTCCCCGATTTGACCACACTTAAGCATTTCGGAAGGATTCCTAGAAAAGCTTAAAAGCTTCCATGATTTTACGAACTTCTTAAAAGCCAAAAGACCAATTAGAGTCCACATTTGTTATTTTACTCTTAAATATGATTCTTCCATGTTGGGGAACTAAAACACACAAAGTTAAACAAAACAACCTAAGCAAAAAATCAGACCATCTATTTCCTGGTAGGCTTCCAAGGACTTGGACTCTAGAGAAAAGTCTCTAGTGAAATCTCTTCTAGCCCCACTTTAACATCTTGTACGGGAAAGCTTAAAATAGTTGACATGGCAAAACTCTTCGACTTCTATTACACAGTTTCAAAACCTTCACCCTAGAGCTCAGTTCTGGCTCGTCTTCATCACAAGCAGCTCTATGCTCCTAAAAGCTATATGCTAAGTCAGAAGTGCCTAATCTGTTTTAAGTTTTGTTCTGAGCCTCGCCAATGTAGAACTAGATAAAAGACAATAAGAATGGCATAAAGAGCAAATGAGGAGTCATGAAAAAAGAAATAAGTAAAAGGCAGGACCAGGATGTGTCATTTCCAGGTGTTAATTTGCCTCAGTGTAGCAAAGCACAAAATTGACACACTTTGTTCCAATCTTTTTGTAACCCTAGGGCTTAAGTAGGAAGCCTTTAGTTCAGTGGGTGGTGTTACATAATGCAGTGGTGAGTTTCAAGATCCCTAGAACATAAGCTTTAAGAGGGCAATGAACCTGTGGGCAGTGGTCCTGTATTAGAGCCATGACCTTCAGATTTTAGGTTACTCTAGCATCGTCACCACCAGGAGCATGACTGTCCCACTTTAATGCTTGGCACTGACCAGGAGAATGACCAGCAAATGCTTTGATAAAAAAGCATTTCATTTAAAAATCAATTAGCTATTTTTCTGTCCAAGGAAAGTACACCACACGTGAAAAACGGGAAGGCAAAACCGAAGGCAAAACCAAGAAAAGGCTTGTCTTTTAAACTACATGGTGCTTTTCCCAGAGAAATTAAACAGGGGTTCCGTGACTCTCAATAACACAGTCTCTGACGGTATATTTACAGAATATCAGACCATTTTTGACCATGGGACAGTTTATAAGCAACCAGTAAAAAGTTTACTATTTATGAGCGAACAATTTAACATTAAAACAGAGCTGGCTTTTTGACGATGGCAATTAGCTTCTTCATGTTCCAAACACCAAATAACATTTTCCCATTAATTTTTAAACCAATGTGGCTTTAACTTAAAATAAACTGTACATCAAAAGAATGGAAAATAAACAGCCAGGAACACAATTTGACGAATTGGATTTATTTAGTTTATTTATCTAAACAGGGACCATTGGATCTCTTTAATAGGCTGACAGTTGCACTGGGCTGGTTAATAAAACATTCAACAGTGTCTTCAGCCAATATAGAAATGCAAATCCCATCAGAAATATTTTATTCATGAGGCAGTAATTTCAGTTACTGCCAGTTCCTTAAAAAAAAAAAAAAAAAAAAAAAAAAAAATGGCACTCTGCAAATAAACAGTGCCATCTAGTGACTAACAATGAAGCCAAATTTGCCACAGGTTCATAATTAATCTTTAAAAATCTTACCTGTTTTTATTTTTCCTCTTTATCTCTTAGGTAAGATCAAAGAGGCTACGCAAAACAAGCCAATAACAGAAAAGTCGATAATAATTTGTTAAGTCATTTAAGAAGGATTATAAGGAGAGACAACTACATTAAAACCAATAAGCTTTATATTCTTTTTTTGTTTGTTTGTTTTAAAGCAATTTAGCACTGTCTCCAGAAAATATATACTTCATCTGCTTAGAAAATTCAAACTACTGGAAACGTCGTATGTCATGACAAGCATTTACTCCTTCTGCCATAAAATGGCTCTATAACTTTAATTCCAATGATTTGAAAAAATATATATATTAGTAAGTTTAGGTAGAAAAAAATATTCCAATAAAATTGCAAAGTCCAATCAGAGACCTGACACCAATTTAAAAAATGACTCATACACACAGATAGATATATATGTGCACTTTAACTTTGCCAATGACTACAGTGGAGATGGAAGTTATTATTTGAAGGTCATAAAACTCTACAGAAGCTAAAGGCAATGGTCTAACGCCCAAAACAGTGATCAGGAAGAAAAAGGGACACTGGAAGAAAGTGTCAGAGCTTCCAAAGTGAAGAAAATCTATTAAGGCCAACTTCAAATTCAGTACGTAAGACCAATGATAAAATATTCAATACATACTACTGTTCCATTCAAGTATACATGGTGGGGAGAAGGGTCAAGAACATGAACCTTTTACAGCATCTTGGATTAGGAGACCAGAGTGAGACACACACACACACACACACACACACACACAGATCAGCCCCCAGAAGGCATCACTATGGCTGAAAATAGATGTTTGGTTTCTTCCCTATCCAGTGGGTCCATTTCCTGTGTCAGCCTCTGTATTATTGGAGGCTCTGTGAGTAGAAGATTTACCAAGGTCAATGCCTGGAATGAGAATCCTACAAACAAAGAAGGCCACTTTCCTGATGATTTTTTTTTTTTTAACAGTTTCACATAGCAGGGCCTTAGGAACAACTGTCTTAAGAAAATATCTGCAAACAAGGAAAATCATACATGTGCACATAAATTTGGTGTCACTTTCTCCCTTCAAGGCCATCGTCATAGCAAGATAACTAAAATAGTCTTTGGTTTCTGATTAAGAAATACTGAAAATGTAAAATGAGTTCAGTTTGAGACCAGATATGGAGAGCCTTACCAATATTAATATATCTTCTATGGAAGATTAGCTTAGAGAAAGAAATCTCAGTTATATCTAATTTTAGAGTTGTAAAATCTCCATAATGACAGATAACAGTATACTTCTCATGTAATTGTGGATTAAATCAGTAATGCATTTAAAGTATTTAGCCCCAGTCTGCTTATTATTTTATTTCTCAAATCACATTCTAACACTGAGAAGACACTGAGAAAGTACAACAAAAATGATCTGATGAGTCACAATAAAAATGTAATTCCAAGCTCTTATTTTAATAAGAGCTATAATATTGTTGAAACCCTTTAACGTGATAATCTGCCTTCTGAGAAATAACCCTGTTGAAATAATCCAGCTCTAATATGTTCATCATAGCACAAGGAATTATAGAGGGAATATATGGAAACATGTCACAATTCAATAAAAGAGGAACCAGTATCATTGACTGAAATATTATGCGCCCACTAAAATGATTCTGAATTTACAGAATTGAAAAATACCAATGTTAGAATCCTGTGTTGAAAAAAGGTGGAAAAAACGTGAGTTGAGAAACATCATTATTATGTAAAATAAAACAATAAATTATGCAAGGGAAAGGGGAAGGGAAGACTGGGAGAAAACAAATCAAAATGTAAAATGTGGATCTTTTGGGGTTATAGGGATACGGTGATTTTCTTTCTCCTTTTTACTCTTCTTTACTTTCATAATATCCTACAATGAGCAGGTACGATTTTTACAGAAAATCAAACAACAAATACAATTTTTTTAAAAATGGTAAGCATGTTTATTAAGTGCATGCAGTGGAGGAAAATTTCTTTTCTGGAACAGTTCTGCCCAATCTGGCTGTCTGATTTCCTTCCAGAATGCACTTATATTCCTGCAAGAAGGATAAGCTGATGCTGTAATTACAACACATTACCACTGACACTCTCTAAATCTCTAAAACATGACTTCATGGTTTTCTACAGCTTCCGCAGAATAGGAGTAAAATATCCCAGGGAGTCATAAGAACAGAAAAGATAAAATGTAAACAGAAGCATCAAGTTCGTGACCTTTCAACAAAAATCAAAATTTAAAAGAGTTCAGCTTTCTCATTTGCACTTCTTAGACTTAAAAAAAAAAAACAGAATACAGCTACTGGCTTCACTCATAAACTCAGATACTCAAGTTGTCCATTCACCTGTTAAAAGAGAGAGTGCAGGTAGTAGCAGTAAAAGCTTCAAGCTGTTCCACAACATCCTTTGAACCCTGACCTAAGGGACCAACTCCGATAGTCTGCAGGTAGTTGGGTTTCTAGGACCATTCAGCCTCACTGCTGAGACTGTCAATAGAAGTGCCATTCTCTGATGTAGACAGCTTTGCACTAGGAGCTGGTCTAACAATCACATCACATAGTCTGCCAAACAGGAAAAGGACAGCATTCGGGCACCAATGACCTGGGATAGAAGTGAACTTGAGACTGGGGCTAAAAAGCTCTACTTCTAACACTCATTACAATCAATTCCTCCACCCCAAATACTGCACGTGCGTGTCCGTCTTAAAGGAAGTTCAGCTTTGTTACAAGAAAAAAAGAAATATGCAACTATACAAATACACCACAAGATGGCGCCAGCACCACAGTACAATATCAGAGTTACACGAGGCATTCCACACACCTTGTCCTCCTGTTAACTTTTGGAACCTTTTCCTGGTACATCGTGTATTTGCTCCTTCTTTTTCTACTTTCTGAGACTTAGTCAAACATTTTACACAATGTTAGGATTTTTTGTTTGTACACGTTTAGGCGGGTTTTGCTTGATTTTATTTTCTTAAGAAACAATAATCTTAAACTCAAAAAATCCTCAACTACATATTCCCCTCCTTTTGATTGGTTCGTGTTCCTGGAATAGCCTGACATGACACTTCTCTAGCGAACCTTACACCAATATTGAAGAAAGAAATTACAAGAACAATTTAAATATTTGAATTCTAATTAAAAAGATTGTTTTCAAATAAAGAGGATATTAAATCGATTTGAAATGAAATGTGAAGTTGGAGATGGGGGAAATGCAAAGCAACATGGAGGAAACATGTGAAAGTGGGTTTCGCTTATTTGACTCGCTTTGGCTTTAAATTTTTTTTTTTTTTAATGTTTTATTTACTCTTGAGAGAGACACAGAGCATGAGCGAGGGAGGGCAGAGAGAGGGAGACACAGAATCCGAAGCAGGCTCCAGGCTCCGAGCTGTCACCACAGAGCCCGACGCGGGGCTCCAACTCAGAAACTGCGAGATCGTGACCTGAGCCAAAGTCGGACGCTCAACCGACTGAGCCACCCAGGCGCCCCTGACTCTGGCTCTGGCTTTAAACCAGACATTAAGGCAAGTCATTTGGTCTTCCTGGTCCTCCATTTCTTCATCAAAAGATAAGATGAGGGGCGCCTGGGTGGCTCAGTCGGTTAAGCGGCCGACTTCGGCTCAGGTCATGATCTCACGGTCTGTGAGTTCGAGCCCCGCGTCGGGCTCTGTGCTGACAGCTCAGAGCCTGGAGCCTGTTTCAGATTCTGTGTCTCCCTCTCTCTCTGACCCTCCCCCGTTCATGCTCTGTCTCTCTCTGTCTCAAAAATAAATAAACGTTTAAAAAAAAAAAAAAAAAAAAAAAAGATAAGATGACCTGATTTTTAACTCCTCTGGACCTAATATTCCTAACTTACACTGAAACTATGAGAAGCCAAAAGTGAACAAAGGAGGCTAGAAGAGGCCAAATGTCCAGGCTAACAGAGTCAGGCAAGTGAACGGAATCAGCAGGAATAGCAACAGCATAAAAGAGAACACAATGATAACTACTGCCTTCCTTTAACTGCCTACAATTATGCATACAGATTACAACAGGATTATTAAATCTTTTAAGTGGTTACTTATTCAGTTACAAATTAAAATCTATGACATGGGTCACTGTAAACAGCAGACTATTATTTTTATTTTTTATTCTCAGATGCACCTGGCTACCTGCTAGGGACTAATAAACATTAAAAGTACACTGAAGTTTTATGCCAGCTAGACAGAGCAATCGGTACAAGACTAATCCTCCCACTCTAAACAACTATAAAAATGGATGAAACATATGAAGTAACTGTTTTTAAAAACTGGACAACAGGCAGTGTAGAAACTGCCATCCCTTGGAGAAGAGAAACACTTGAAAAGAGTCCCACAGTTGCCATCACTCACAGCCTGCAGGTACTTTCCAGACTACAGCACGTGGGGGTGGAGCCAAAATGGAGCACAGCATGTCACTGAGCTTAAGAGGCAGACACTGGAGTTTGGGACTGAGATGGAGAGAATTTAGCAGGGTAACAGAGAGGAGGGAGCTACACAGAGAAGAGGCTCCAGAAATCTAAACAGGGGCCTCCTTCTGTCTGTGGCTGAAAATGAACTTGCACACACAGAGGACAAGATCCCACAAGGTCTTGCAGAGAACAGGTATTGGGGGGCTATGGGCGGAATTGAGAGTCTGGAGGTCACCCAAAGCAGGGAGACAGAATTCTGACCAAACATAAGGTAGAGCATTCACTGATGCTCCAGTCACTCAAGTGGAAGCCAAGAAAGGCCACACCTCAAAAGTAGGTCTACTCTAGACATGTCCTAAAAAACCTTAACAATAAGCCTTGAGAGGATCGATCTGACCTGTTAGTAAGTTACCTGCTTGCCCATATAAAGCTCATCATTCTCTGAGGGGTTCCTGGCTGGCATGAGACCACTGATCTTGGAGTTGTGAGTTCAAGTCCCATGCTGGGCACAGAGCTTACTCTAAATAAAAAGAAAAAAGAAAAGAAAAGAAGAACAGATGAACAAATGAAAGAGAGAGAAAGAAAGAAAGAAAGAAAGAAAGAAAGAAAGAAAGAAAGAAAGGAAGAAAAAGAGAGAGAGAGAAATCTCTAAAGCATGCATTGTCAGCAGAAGTTATATCATGCCCATGGAGGCAAAAATTAGTTCTTGGGAGGATGAACAATTTACTACATTACAAAGACATGGGCCCTTCAAAGGGTCATAGTACATGGACAAGTGTACAGATATACAGTATATCTGTAGTATCAAAATTTCATGGGGTAGGAGGACGAAGGGACAATTAGGAAAAAAAGTCTAAAAAGATTCCTTAGGGGGGGCAATAATGAAAAAAAGGTTGAGATGCACTGCTCTAAAGGAAACCAACAAAACCTAGGCTTTTAACAATGTATGATCCACAATACCAAGCATATGATAATACAATTCCCAGACGTGTGAAGAAGCAATGGAACAGAATAGAAAGCCTATAAGCTGACCTGGATTTTATTCATCAGGCAACGAGCACTCCATGGGATTTTGTGGAACAATATGACATATTCAGATCAGTGTGTTGGAAACATCATTCCAGACTGGTGCAGAGGGTGGTGTAGAGCTAGACAAGAACAGAAGGAGGAGAGGCTACTACAAACATCAAGATAGAGAAACATGAAAGCTTCCAGCAGTGGAGATGAGAGTAGGAGATATTTAAGTGGCAGGATTGCTAGTTCTCAGTGATCAACTGGAAGCACAAAGTGCTTGGAGAGGAAGAAATTAACGATAACTCTGAAGTGACTAGTGCTTGTCAAGTTTAAGTGTTTGTGTTTAAGGAACGCTGGGGTAAAGTAAGTAGTGAGAACTATGAATCTCGGGGAGCCTGAGTGGCTCAGTCAGTTGAGCATCCAACTTTGGCTCGGGTCATGATCTCATGGTCTGTGAGTTTGAGCCCCGTGTTGGGCTCTGTGCTGACAGCCCAGACCCCAAAGCCTGCTTTGGATTCTGTGTCTCCCTCTCTTTCCGTCCACCCCTGCTCGTGCTTTGTCTCTGTCTCTCTCAAATATAAATAAACATTAAAAAAATTAAAAGAAAAAAAAGAACCATGAATCTAGAGCTATAGAGATCTGGTTAGAAATGCAGGTGGGTAGAGATGCCATCGTGGAAGCCATGGGAGTGGATGATGCTACACAGAGATAGACAATGCAGTAAGTGGAGAAGAAGCCCGAAGGACCCAGTGTCTAAGGAACAGGCACAGGAAGAAGAGGAGGGGCCAAGGAAAGATAACAAGTAGATAATGAGGGTCAAAAAAAGTATCGGGCTGTCCTCTGCCCTTCCTCATTGGTACAAATGACCCCCCAAAGTCTCAATATTACAAGGGGAAGAACAGATCTGATTCATTTGCAGTTAAGAGCAGCTGTGCTCTTTTTTCTTGGGGTTCAATGGTTCTAGGTACATCACCATGAGAAGGTTGTCAAATACCTTTAAGAAGATACTCTTTGTTCCTTTAAAAATAAAAAGCATTAAATATACAAAGAAAGTAGGAATCAAAAGGGAATTACATAAATATCTTCCACACTCATTCAAATCCCTCCTGAGACATGTGGGGAGGGCAAGTGAGAGAGCTGTAAAGCAGGAGTCAAAGGACCACTCACTTCTCAACGGCCCCCAAGGGTTTCTCTTCAACCCAGAGTAAACGCCAAGGTCTTTACCAAGCCTACAGTGCTCTTGTAGGTCTTTCTTCTGCCTCTCTCTGTAAACAAATGTGCCTCTTCCTCTTTCAGTCAAGAGGCTGTTGTTGACAGCTACAACCACTTTGCTAGCCACTTTCACCCCTTTACTCACTTGATTGTCATGGACAGTATGTATCACTACCTGGAATTGTGATATCTGCATATTTGTCTATTTGCTTCTTGTCTTTCCCACTAGTACTTACATCCCATGAGAGCAGAAACTTGATCTTACTCACAGCTTTTTCCAAGTACCTAGGACAGTGTCTAGAGACAGCAGGGCTTGAGAAAGATGTGGTGAACGGAATCCAGAAACGATCTGAACCTCCTGGTTCTATCATGTGTAAATGGGGAGAGTCCTTCACATCTCCTCTCTCTACTCTTCATACAGTGAAATGTAGTACACATTAAGGCGCTTTATAAACCGTTAAGTCACTAAACAATGGAAGGGGGTGGAGGTAATGGTGAAGGATGCTCCCTAACACAGGAGAAGAAAGTTGTGTGAACTATTATACACATAAACACATGAATTTTTAACGATGGCCGGGAGAATAAATGTTTAGCTCATAGTTACTGGTTCTGTTTCACTTTATAATAGAAAATATGCCTGAGAAATACCTACCCAAGTATATAATATCCAAATACTTAAAGGACTCTACCCAGGATTATATTCTTCAAGAGACAAAAAAAAACACTGAAGATTGAACTGGCTGAGTTGCAAGCAATGAAAGCAACTTAATTTCTGAAAAAAATTTTAAGAAGGTAAGATTACAACTAAATTCAGTGTTATGGGTTGAGTTGTGTCTACCTCCAGATGTTGAGGTCCTAATCCTCAGTACCTCAGAAAGTGACTGCATTTGAAGAAGAGTTAATTGAGTATAAATGGGATCATCAGTGTGGGCTCTAATCCAATGTGACTGGTTCCTTATAAGAAGAAATGAGAACACAGACACAAAGGGAAGACCATGTGAAGACCCAGGGGGAAGACGGCTGTCTACAAGCCAAGGAGAGGGGCCTAGGGAGAAACCACACCTGCTGACACCGTGACCTTGGACTCTGAGCCTCCAGAACTGTGAGAAAGTACAGATCTGTTGTTTAAACCATCCAGTCTGTGGCACTGCTTATGGTAGCCCTCACAAACTAATATAGTTCATTACTTTAGAAACCAAGAGAGAAATCTTCATAAAGGAGTTTCATAAAGATGAGGTTAGCAGACTAAAACAATCCTCATAAATGTTTTACTTTACATTCATCATTTATATTGAAACATTAACTTTAATTAGAGTTGTCTGAGTATAAATTAGAGTGGTCAAATTCTTAAATCAATTTAATTTTCTCACTATATCTCCTATTCTTGCTAAGATAGCCTACCTTTCCCAAAGCAGTCAGAGAAGGTTTCACCTAGCACAGAGCACAGGAACTAGGCAGCCACATTTCTTTTCTCAGTTTAGGCCCATCATAGATTCTGATTTTTTTTTTTCTCTTTTTGTAATTAATAGAAACACAATTTAAAAGGCAATTGCATCAGAGCCACTGACATAGCCTATCTCAACTCCTCAGGAAAATATCTACTAAAATATCAAATAAACATGCATAACTGCGAATCACCCAATCTCCAGATTCTAGGTGGAATTTCGACTAGGTTTGGTACCACTGTAGTCTAGAAGGCACAGCCTTCATAAGTAAAACACCTAAGGCAGGAAAAGAGGTGGAAAGACCCTTATTAATTCTGGACTTTATGAATTTGAACCCCAGGGTCGGAAGTGAAGTTGAATCACCTGTCAAGACATGACTCCTCTGTCACTTTCAGGTGAAGCTCAGATCTTTCTTCATCTGTATCTTTATTTTTTTTAAGCAGTAAACTACACATAAAATATGCCATCTTCATCATTTTTAGGTATACCGTTTAATAGTGTTAAATATATTCACATGTTGAGCAACCCATCTCTAGAACTTGTTATCTTGTAAAACTTACACTCTACATCCATTAAATAACTGCCCATTTTCCCCACCCCACCCCCAGGTCCCAGAAACTGCCGTTCTATTTTCTGTCTCTTAAATTTGAGTCCTCTAGATACCTCATATAAATGGAATCATATAGTATTTATCTTTTGTGCCTGGCTTGTTTCACTCAGCATAATGTCCTCAAGCATGTCATGTCATGTCATGTCATGTCATAGCATATGTCAGAACTTCCTCCATTTCTAAGGCTGAGTAATACCCCTTTGTACACATGTACCATGTTTTGTTTATTCATTCACCTGTTGCTGGACACTGAGTTGCTTCCACCTTTTGGTGTTGCGAATAATGAGGCTTGAACGTGGATGTACAAATAGCTCTTTGAAACCCTGCTTTTAATTCCTTTGGATAGATGGCCAGAAGTGGAGGTGCTCAGCTGTATCTTTTTATTCACTCATGACTTCCTAATTACTAACAATTTCAACATTATACGTTTACATTTACATTCTTAAATTTGCTCTAAAGTGGGGAGAGTTGACAGTCGGATGTATAGGAAGAGAAAGCTAAATATTGTCATGGAGCAATTGGTGGAAAGGATCACTTGTACGAATGATCAGCTGAATTCCTTTTGTCCTTTTGATTGGAAAAGTGTAATGTATCCTTTTAAGACTCTAATAAAGTCTATGGTACCCATCCCAGGAAAAGAGTGCACAGCGAAATGGATATCCAAAAATACCTATATAATTTCAGGACATTCATGAGTCCCTGAAGTCCATCTGTGAACACGGCATCTTAAAGCCTGCAGACTATGAAAAGGCCCAAAATTCGGCTTCAAAATTCTAACAAATGCCAAGTGGCAATAAATATTGTCTAAACTCAGAGGACCACAGGTTTTGGATCTACTTGTGAGTCGTGAATCCAGCATCCCTCATATTCCATCATTAGCTAGCTCTTTAAGCATAAAAAAAATTTTTTTTAATGTTTATTTTTTTAAGAGAGAGAGACAGAGACAGAGACAGAGACAGAGACAGAGTACAAGCAGGGGAGGGGCAGAGAGAGAGGGAGACACAGAATCCGAAGCAGGCTCCAGGCTCCGAGCTGTCAGCACAGAGCCCAACGCAGGGCTTGAATCCACGAACCATGAGATCATGACCTGAGCCAAAGTCGGACGCTTAAGCGACTGAGCCACCCAGGCGCCCCAAGCATTCTTAGACCCCTAAGTTATCAACAGTGAAAGCTGTGCTTTTCTCTGGCACAAGCTCCTAGAGACAATGCGCGTCATGCTAACTGAGGTGTGTAGAGGAAACAATAAAAAATACAGGTGAAAATTCAGTTAAAGATTAGTAAATATGACAGAGGGTAGAATCTGACTCACAAAATCTGTTTCAAGTTTGCCCATTTCTTGCTTGTAGCTTCGCATCCGGTTGCTGTACATTCCTCGACTTTGGGGTGGGATCTCTCGGACTTCCAGATCCATCTGTTCGAGCTGGAAGGGTGAGAAGAACACATGACTTATACCATATGCTTGCACTTTATTTGGCCAGACATCTAGAGTTGAAATGATTTAGTCCCAATTCCTCATTTTCCACTGGAGGAGCCGGGCTGAGGGAGCTAGCTGCCCATGATCAAGTAACAATGGGAATGCTTCGGTGCTTAACTTTTGTTTAGGTCAACAAATAGTTACTGAGTTAGTGACACACAGAGTGACAAAGCATTCACTTTGCCAAGAATGTTTTTTAGAACATAGGCATTAATCCAAATATCCTCAATAATAACAATTTTAATACCTTCGGTGTGTCCTATCATTCAATCCAACCCAATCTGGTTGGTCTTTTGACCCCAAACTACCAGGACTATGGGAACCTAAAACAAACCATTATTTCTACCCTTTCTATAAAAGGCCAGCCCAGACTTAGTCATTTGGTGAAAATTCTTCTGGAAACTCTTTTCTGATTAGGGAAATCACATGCCAACCAATATGTGATCTCAGCCTCCAGCCGGATTCCTACTTTATAACCATGTTGATAATAGAGTTAAATGGATGCAGTAATATGCTAAATTACACAAAGCTCACTGAAATTACAGCAGCATACTTTTTAATAATCTGTCACTAATAACACTTTGGAAACAATATGTGAGCATGTAAAGAGAGGTGATACAGAAACAGGGTGATGATTAAGAACACAGGCTTTTGATTCAGATGCCGGTGTCCACATCATAGGCTCCACTATTTACTAGTCATGCACCTTTGGACCGGTTTGTTAAGTTATCTGGGCCTTACTTTCTCATTTCTATAAATAGTATGTCTTCTGTAGGACAGCTGTGAAGATTATAAGGCGTAATTCTCATAATGTGCTTACAACAGTGTCTCTTGCTTGATAATCGCCAGATTAATGTGAAGAATCGTAGAGGTGATTACTGATGAAGAAGAAGAAATAGAGCAAGTATGACACAAGGTATCAGAGGTAGCTTCTTTATACTTGGCATTAAAAAACAAAAACCAACGACAGCAGCAAATTGGCTCCGGCCATGTCTAATAAACTCACATCCAAAAACGCTGCTATATATTTTACCTTTTCAAGTATTCTAGGGGCGCCTGGGTGGCTCAGTCGGTTAAGCGTCCGACTTCAGCTCAGGTCATGACCTCACGGTCCATGGGTTTGAGCCCCACATCGGGCTCTGTGCTGACAGCTCGGAGCCTGGAGCCTGCTTCGGATTCTGTGTCTCCCTCTCTCTCTGCCCCTCCCCTGCTTGCATTCTGTCTGTCTCTCTTTCAAAAATACATAAACATTTAAAAAATTTTAAAAAATGAAGTATTCTAATGAGTTATTTCCCTAACTACTATAAGCTTATCACTTATATACCCCTTACTCGTCCAGCATTAGGGACTGAATAATAGCAGCACTCAGATACCCAGAATACCATGTTTCAATTCACAGGCCTTTATTTTTATTAAAAAAAAAAAAAAAAAAAAAAAGAAAGAAAGAGAGAGAGACATAGTTTTAATTAGGGTTGACTTAAGTGGTGACCACTTAAATTATTACCATATCTCTACGTAAATGTGAAGCACCAATAAATTAAATAGTTACTCAGCAAGGCAATTATTTCACTTCTCTGAAATCATTATTAAGTCCTTAGTGCTTACAGGGTGAGCAGAATCATCCAAGTAACTGCCAAAGTACATGTATGTGAAAATCCAAGAGTTGACTTCACTTTTGTTTAAGGCATTTTATAAAGACACTGGAAATGAAATTAAAAGGAGGCAAGAAAGAAAAAAAGGAAACACACAGCAAGCACTTCAAATGACACCAGCAATAAGGCTAACGTGAGCTTGGCTTCATGTTGTCACAACATTCATGTGGCCAACATAAAGCGGGAGACATGGTAAACCCAAGACTAGCAGTGTCCAAGAGATTAACACAGACCGATTGTTCAGCAGAAACACAAGTAATCCTGATAAGCAAAATCAAAAACAAGTGTTTCTGCCAGGGTCCTCATCCAAAGGAGAGAGTGTAATACACTGAGAGTATCCTTAACAAGGCTGACATCAGAGTTAAGTAAATTCGCTGTCTGATCATTTTCCACAAACAGAAACACATATCTTAGACAGAATTCTTTATGTTAGTTATAAGCTCCATGGGGTATAACCATGTTTTATACTTCTTGGTACAGTAAAATCTTGGCTCTTAGGAAACCAGCTTTCTAACATCATTAAGTAACTTGATGGCTCCAAAAGAAGGTCAACAAACCAAAACACAGTTTTTGATGCAAAAGAACTGCTCCTAAGAACTCAACACTATAAGCCTTCAACTCAGGATCCAAACAACTGACTACTTGTACAGTTCCATTCAGAATGCGCTTGCCAGCTGGAAGGCAGGACAGTCCTGACTCGCAGCTACGCTGTGTAGAAGGTCAGTCTTGTTACACGAAGGCCAGGAAGCATGAGAGAAAGAGTCGAATATAAAAAGAAAAGAAAGTACGGGGAAAAGCATTTGAGAAAAGGGGGCAACTTTCAAAACTGAGGCAGACATTCGAAGCTGGAGTCGGACGCAAAGCTGCTACTATAGAGGCAGTGACAGCACAGCAGAGATGAGAAGTTGATCTTGCAGGGTCCGGAGAGCATCCGACATTCTGATGGCTAGAAAAGAGCCAGCGACAGAGAAGACAAAGTAGCGGCTGTGCAACTCGCTGCCTCTGCGCTCAAAGTCACGGAGCAAAGGTCTGCTGTGCAGTGGGGAATGACAGCCACCTATTTCTTCAGACCCTCTAAAACAGCAGCCCCTTGTGTATGACCCTGTCAAGAAAAGTAACTCAATTGAGTAAGTCTGGAAATGCTCCACACTTTAGCTGGCCCCTATAGTCCCTTCTTAGAGATCCATAATGCCTCTTAGCCTACTTAAGGGTCCAAGAAGATTCTGCAGAAAAACAACAACCAAAAAAGATGCCACCCTCCAATTCTATTTAAGCCAGCTAGTTTCCCAAACTTATTTGAACTGGCAACAGCAGTCACCAGAAACACACTCGGGGAAACTGTTGTAAGGATATTAGCAAGCGGGTACTGAAGGAACACCAGGCAGTGCCCTTCAGTATGTAGGGAAGCAACACTCTCATTTAGGACCCCATTGTGGCCACAAGCACAGTCGCACTTGTAAAGCTTGGCTTTAAAACCCCAAACTGGGAAACAACACCTTTTCAAACTTTTTGTTCCTTGATTTGCAAATATATTTATATCAAAAAGTAGAAGATAAGCCAGAGCTCTGGGTATAGCCTGTTTAAATACAAGCTCTTACCCCACCACTTGTGGCGTAGGACCTCAAAGTTACATAATCTTTCGGGGCCTCAGTTTCCCCACCTACAGAACGGGAACAATAATGGCACTGAGAATCACTCCTCTGTGGGTCTCTCACATTCCCACGTGTCTTGCTGGGCACGTCAGGAATACAAGGCCCTGACTGCTCCTTTCAAGCCATTTCTCAGGGTTGTATTTATAGGGAACAGCCCTGGGGGAGGAAATAATGGGCCCCTCCGGGACAAACAGCAGGCTTGCTCACAGGCTGCCACAAAGCAAGGCATTTCCCAGGCTCCAGGTTCCTTTCCCGGAAGGTATTCTGCTGTGGGCAGACGTTCTTCCAGGCAAACCCGCGTCACTCCTGTGGGAACTGGGGCTCAGGGAACCGAGGCAATTGTGCTGAGACTCGGGTGGCACCTTTTGCTGTAATAAAGTTCTTTTGCCTCTGACCGAGGAATCTCATGTCTTCCACCAGCATCCATGACACTATCGCAAACTTAGCTGTCACAAAGCAACAGGGGAACATCTCAGGTCCTTAACACTTTTTGACAGACAGCCTTTGTCTCACAGCGCTTGTGTGAACATTAAATATGATAAAGCAAGTAATGTGTTTAACCCAGTGCCTGGTACTGAGTATGCCTTTAACAAGCATTAGCTATTTATACCTATTAGGAAACGTATTATGAAGGAAAATAAACGGGAGTCACTTAATGCATCACCTTCATTAAGAAGAATAAAATCCCAAGAGACTATTAAATTCTCTTCAATGTAAAAACTGATGACTTCGGAATTATAAACTGCTAATCGGAAATGTCTCACGTTTCTACAGTGTACAAAGCAGACTAGAGGAAGGCACCGGCATAAACAGCTCTGGGTTGATGTGAAAACATATCACTGAGTCTGCACATACCAATTCTTTCGCTTCTTCGAGCTGTTTCTCCACGTGGCCAACCATCTGCTTCTTCTCATCTGAAACAAACAAGAATACCAAGGAATTGCTAAGGATACACATCAACTTTAAATTGTATTAACCCATGAGTTAAATGGGTGATGAGTTAAGGAGGGCACTTGTGGTGGTGAGCACTGGGTGCTGTATGTAAGTGATGAATCACGAAATTCTCTACATGAAACTAATATTACACTGTATGCTAATTAACTATAATTTAAATAAAACTTGGAAAAAAGGTACATTAAAAAAAAAATTCCTAAAACTGGGTGTGATCTTACAATCCTTTAAAAGATCATACTTGTAGGCAGCATGGGTGGCTCCGATGGTTAAGCGTCCGACTTCAGCTCAGGTCACAATCTCACGGTTTGTGAGTTTGAGCCCCGGGTCAGGCTCTGTGCTGACAGCTCAGAGCCTGGAGCCTGCTTTGGATTCTGCGTCTCCCTCCCTCTCTGCCCCTCCCCTGCTCGCACTCTGTGTTCTCTCAAAAATAAATACACATTAAAAAAAATTTAAAAGTTAGTACTTTCATTACGTATTGACTGTAATGGAAGAAATATTTGAAGTCAGAACTATTGATTCTTTTATTTTTTTAAATTGTTTTTTAACATGTATTTCTTTTCAAGAGACAGAGACAGAGTGCGAGTGGGGGAGGGGCAGAGAGAGAGGGAGACGCCAAATCTGAAGCAGGCTCCAGCCTCTGAGCTGTCAGCACTGAGCCCGACGTGGGGCTTGAACCCACCAACAGTGAGATCATGACCTGAAGTCGGACACTTAACCAACTGAGCCACCCAGGTGCCCCAAGAACTATTGATTCTAAACCCAAAGTCATTACTTACTTGCTGGTTGTGGGATCCTAGATAAGAAAGAGTTTTGTTTTGTTTTTTTTTCTGAGACTCAGTTTGTACTGTCTAAAATGGAAATTTTAGGACTGGATTCTTTTTAGCTCACAAGGCTGATGCAAGTAAAATTACTTTTAAATTATGAAGTGCTAAGTCTCTGGATGTAGTTTATTCAAACTTCACCACCACCAAGTTATAATTCAACTATACTTCCCTTTTCTGAGAGACATGTCCTAGCAGATATTTTCAGAAAACTTCTCCCTGCCCCCATTCCAAAACAATCAGTCCATTTATTCAGAGACGGAACCTAAGTTTTGTGCTAAGCGAATTTACTGAACAATTTACAGTTTCGTGTCTAACACCCTTCTTTTCTCAGGCAGTAACCTCACTCTTTTGAGGCTTTCCTCTTCACCAAGCAGGTCAATGGGAGATTCTATCTCCTTCTATGATCCTGCCCCTTTGATCACAGTGACCTAGCAAAGGATGGGCTTCTCACCCTAGTTGGACCAATCCCAGTAGCTCAATCCCTCTTGCCACACTTTTCTGGGGGGTGGAAGTGGAGTAGGCATATAACTCAAGCAGACCAATCAAAGTCCTACAGCAATAGCAAAATCTTTTCCTCTCTCTTGGTAGAGTTATGACAACATAAGTCTAGAAGCTGTTGGCATCCATTGTTTGAGCTACAAGAAGCAAGTTACTTTGCAGTGGTTGAGAATGAAGTCTATATTTAGAAACAAAGCTGAGGGATAGGTAGTAGGTAGGTAGGGAGGTAGATTAGGTACGTAGATTTAGTTAATTAGTTTCTGGTTCCAGATAACTCTGACACAGGTTTTGCTTGACTTTATCATGTCTTGTTTTCTTGAATTAACAGATTTCTTTTTTTGTTTTTAATGTTTAATCTTTGAGAGAGAGAGAAAGCACGCACATGCACATGAGTGGACAAGGGGGCAGAAGGGGGTGGGTGGTGGAGAGAGGATCTGAAGCAGGCTCTGTGCTGACAGCAGACAGCCCAGTGCAGGGCTTGAACCCATGATGACCGTGAGATCATGACCTGAGCCAAAACCAAGAGTCAGACGCTTAACTGATTGGGCCATCCAGCGTCCCTTCTTTTTCTTCATTTAAAGTTAGGTTTTTGTGAACCTAATGACTACTGACGAGCCCCGGGTCAGGCTCTGTGCTGACAGCTCTAGTAATACAAGAAACTAGAGAAATCATGAAGCTTGAAATGGGTACATTTAGTGGCTGACTAGCCCTTCAGAAGGATCGTCAACACTAAGTGGGGAATGTTCAGTAGAAGTTATGATTTTACTAGAATAATGAGGTTCTGCTAATCCCAACCCCTTCCCTTTGATCCCCCTAAACTACGGGGCTAGCTATCACGTACGTTTTGTATACACTCCAAACATTTCACCCTAAGAAAAATGCACATTTGAAATTAAAATTTTGTTTGATTTTGCTTCTTTGAAAAAGTTAAGCCTACATATGGCCAGGTTAAAATTTTAGTACATGACCCCAAATCTATTTCCTTTTGGCACATATGAATCTGCCTGATATCTCCATAAGTTATAATAGAACCACACTGTATTTTTGTACTAGAACAGAATATGAAATAAGACAAGCCCATCCTGGACCAAGAGTGAGATTATGAATTTACAGTTCAGAAGGAACATCTTGTTTTCTTTAAGGTGCTAAGTCCATGCATAAGTCCATGCTTATTAGTCCAGAACTAATAAGCAACAGTTTTTCTCACAAAACAAAACCAGAAGCCTTCCTTGTCCTGTATTTCCCTTTGCTAATGTCTCTCTCTTATACCCACAGTCACAATTGGCCTTCCTCATCTCCCATTTCCTCCCTATAATCTTGCTCTCATCCCCCACCATTCTACTGAAGTGACTCTTAAGTCTGATGACCTTTCCTTTGCTCAAACAAATGGGACACTCTCTGGTCCTACGTTTCCTTAATCTTGTGGCATCAGACCTCCTGTTCCTCCCATCCTGTCACTTTTTCATCTCCTGGCTTCCACAACACTCTGATTCTGTGATCCTCCTACAGGCTCACTTCTGTCTCCATGTCCTCTGCCAGCATCCATTCCCTCCATTTATCCTTTAAGTGTTGGTGTTCCTTGGAGTTCAGTCTTTGCTTTTCTTCTCTTATGACTATTGCCTATGTCCCTGGACAATTTCATCCCACTACCATTTTTAAGCTGCCATATTACACGTTTATGATCCCAAATCTTTATCTCTAATCCTGATATATTTCCAGGACCCAAGACCTTTAATCCCAATGGCTATGCCCACCTCCAACTGTGACTACCTGGCAAACTGCTATTCAAAACTCACTTCAGAAATCACCACCTCTTCAAAGCCTTTCCTAACCCAACAAAAAAGTTAGTCACTCTCCCTTACAGAAACACCTAGAACTCTTACCTGAGTCCAATAATTTATCTATCACACTTACCATCTCCTAGGTTGGGGGCTTTGGGAATACAGGATTCATGTCTTGATTATCTTTATAGTCCTAAAATCTAGCACTGAGCCTGTCATATGATCAGTTCTTGAAAAATGATGATGAATTGAATAAATAATGCAGGATGGTGTAAACATTGACAAAAGAAGCGAGGCTACCAACCACCCTGGTTTCCCTGCCTTCATATTTGCTCCTCTCTACCATTTAATCTCCCCAAAACCTGGCTATGATTGCATCACTTGAGCCTAGCAGTCAAGGTGTTCCACATTCCAGATCCAAGCAACCTGTCCAACTTTATTTCCAACTACTAGCTCTCTAGTGTGTACTCTACATGCTAAGCAGACAATTGATTTTTACCCAAACACACCTCTCTCTTATTTTTGTTCCCCGCTCCAACCCTTTGTTTAAGCTACCATTTAGGACTCTGTGGCTGAATCTAAAAGAATTGAGTCTGGCTAATAACCTAAGCCAAAAAAGGGACTTTATTAGAAAGACAGCTATTAGAATTAGAAGCGGGAAATCTTATTAGAACACACTGGAGTGACTCATAGAGTCAATGGTAAACATGAGCCCCCAAGCTCGGAAAGGACAGTTCCCAGGGTGGCTTGAGTACCAATGGAGCAGGAACTCACTGACAGTCTCTGCAAAGGGAGGGTCTCGAACAGCGAGGCCAACTCTCTTCTCTGCTCACTCTGCTCATGATTCGAATCCCAGCAAACATTCTAGGAATGCACTCACGTGGGTAATGTGTTCACCTCTTGATCTGGATAGGTGGCCTGTCAGTTCCACCAAGACTGGGTTGAGGTAGTTCCTCAATGGAAAATTGAGGTGCTGCTATCAGAAGATAGAATGGAGGATTCTGGGCACCCCCAAAACAACAGATACCTACTGCGCCCACTTTTTGCAACCTCTTTGAATATACCCTTTCCCCATTTTTTGTCTGCTAAATCCCACCTATCCTTCCAGGTGATTTCCTGGGACCGATGTTATCCCCTCTGAACTCCCAGACCTCTGTGCTCTGCTCTAGTGGCTCTGATGGTCATTAGAAACTGGTGTAGTTGTCTCTTCACCCTCATTTCCAGCTCCTTGGAGGCAGAGACCGCTCTTCACACATCTTTGTCCTAATCCTGTATTTCTCACATCTTTAAGAAAAGAATGAAAAGGTGATGATTTAGAAGGAAAGCATGAATGAGGAAGAAAGGAAGATGAATCAGGTGACCTTGGAAATATCTACCAACATTAAGCTTTGGCAACCTTCTAGCACAATTCATACATATTCCCAAGAAAGCTTCATGCTTTCCACGCCAAATGGCATCCGCTTTACAAATGGCATGTTCCTAAGATTCAGAACTTCATAACTAACAGCTATCATTAGTTTCACAGGGCTGTGTGTTGAACATTATCACAGTCAACCCTCAAGACAACCCTTTGGAGATATGAGCATTATCCCATTCTCAGGCAAGCAAACAAACTCAGAGTGATTAAAGAATTTCTCCAAAGTTAAACGGCTAGTAAGTTGCAGAGTTGGAACTCCAACAAGGTCTGCTGTCCAGAACTGAGTCTTCACCACTGATACCCTACATAAAATGCACTATACGAACAAATGTCATCACCTTTTTTGTATATAGGCTTGATGAATGCTGATATACACCTAAGTCTTTGCAGAGCATGACCTTCCCTTGCCCACTCGATAGTAACACAAGTGCCTCATGCTTGTGTTACACACAAACCTACATAGTGTGATTTTTTTTTTTTTTGCCAGTAATAAAAGAAGGTCTTCACGAGCCTTGTACACCCCCTATAAAGTAGTGCAAGTGTCAGAGGGAACTTGATTTCAGTTGCTGCTACCTGTCTTTGTGCAATGCAGGTATTTTTAGAGAAAACAGCAGTGGAAATTACGTACTGGGAAATGCGGAGTGAAACTACTAACAGAGGAACTTTTTATATTAGAGAACTTAAAAATGGATATGTTACTAATGCTACACTATGTAGCATGGTGGAGAATGGTCACCAGTGAAACAAAGCCATTCTAGAATGATCCATGTAATAACAGATTAGAGTTGGAGACAGCAATACGAACTCATGTTTAACTTACCATAGATGGTTATGCATACAAATATTTTTTGGTATGTATACATACGTGATTCACTGTACACACGTGCATTTCCTTGTCTTTCAGCTGAGGGACCAGAAGCAATAAAACCCCAGGAGCTATGGGCATACCTAGTGTCCAGATCTTGGTTGCTAACACCATTTCTCAATAAAAGGAAGTTGGACTCCTTGTAGAAATGGCTGATCTAGGACTGGTATGGGAAAAGCACAAGATGATGTTGGAGTACCCTGGAGAGTAAGACAGTGCTAAAAAGGAAAAACCAAAAACCAAACCTGCAATAATAGGGGTATATGAAGAGTACACAGAAGCCAGCTGAAGGGGCTTCCCATGGTCAAAGCTGGAACAACGTGAGCAACAAAATAGTGTTGGAATACAAGAGAAGAAAAAAATAAAAGCATGAATCCGTGGATATAAATGATGGAATAAGCAAATGGAGAAGAACAGACAAAATCTCCCCTGCAGAGAATCCCAAATGATTAACACAGATGCTAAGCCTTCAAGGAGGTGGAGTCTGATGCCCAACTCCTGAAGTGTGGGCTATGCATATGGTTTCCTTCCAAAGAATATGGAAAAGAGGAGAAAGAGTAACTTTACAGTGGAGAAACCTGACAAACACTACCTCAGCCAGGTGATCAAAGTTAGCATCAGTAGTGATAAATTAAGTTACAGTATATATTCTTGATGGAATGTGATGAAAATCATACTTTATTTCTGTACTCTTCTTCCCCCAAACCTGTAACTCCAGTCTGATCACGAGAAAGGCATCAGGCTAATCCCAACTGAGGATCATTCTGGAAAATGTCCTACCAGGACTCCTCCAAACTGAAGTCTAGAGAAAAGCCTGAGAAAATTGTCACAGCTAAGAAGAACATAAGAAGCCACGATTAATAAATGTCTTGTAGTATCCTCGATTGGATCCTATAATAGTAAAAGGACATCAGGTAAAACAAACGAATACACAAAGCAAAAGGGAATCTGAACAAAGTACTGCATGGACTTCATTTAATTGTAATGTATCAATATGGGTTCACTGGCTGCAACAACAAATGTATCATATTAACATAAGATGTTAATAAAGAAAACTGAGCATGAGATACATAGGGTTCTCTATATTATCTTTGTGATTTTTTTCTATAAATCTAAATGTGTTCTAAAATTAAAAGTTATTTTAAAAAAATCAATGAAGAGTTTACTCAGGTTAACTGAATTGTTGAAGGGCGAGAGGTCCCTCTGGGATTAGAGTGCGGGTATGGGATTAGAGTATAGCTATTTCAATTTACTGTGCACCCGGGTTCCTGAACTAGAACTGGAACTATCTCTTCAACTCTAACTCTCTAGAACAACAGAAATGTAATGTGTGCAAATCGCACATGAAATTTTATATTTTCTAGTATCCACATCTTAAAAAGTAAAGAGAAACAAGTAAAATTAGTTGTAATACATGTATATATTTAGTTTTAGTAATATTTAGCCCAATATATTCAAAATATTATCATTTCACTCTGCAGCCACATTTCAAGTGTCCAGTAGCTACATGTGGACATTACAGCTCCAGAGCCACATGTATTTTAAGCAAACCACAGTATTCATAAATAAAAGCAAACTTTTCTGAATTCTCCTTCCTACAAACACTACAACTTACAAAGGCAAGAGAGACTCATGGAACATTTATGGCTTCTTCCATTCACAGCTATGCCTAGATGGTTTCCAAAAGCCTCCAAGGAGTGGCATAACTAATGAGCAAGACTTGAGACTTTTCTTCCAGAAAGGATGCCTGTCTTGTCCCATCACTTTCCCTTCTTTCCCCTGCCTCCCTTCTAGATTTCACGAGTT
Source organism: Panthera pardus (assembly GCF_024362965.1). NCBI lineage: Eukaryota > Metazoa > Chordata > Mammalia > Carnivora > Felidae > Panthera > Panthera pardus. Next base: position 68,844,430 of record NW_026526788.1, on the reverse strand, counting down.
CAAAGCGCAATTTCCATTTCACATCCAAAAGACCGTGATCATTCACATCCTTTCAAATGTAGGCATTCTTCAAGAGAGATTCACCTAACTCTAGTCTAGGCAGAAAAGGAAGCAAGAATTGAGGTTTCCTTGAAGAGTTTAATTAATACCACAAAGTCTGAGAAGCTGGGTCCTGTCTAACCCTGCCAGCTGTTCTTCAGCAGTGTTAATAACATCGCTAATAGCTCATTTATCACGCACTTTTTCTGGTGAAAACAAAATGTGCTACTGTGTTCCAGACTTTCTTTCATTTGATTTTTACCACACTGTAAGTAAGGTTGAAGCAATTACCTCCTCTCGCCAATTTAAAGATGGAGGAAACAGGCTTAAAGGGACCAAGCAATTTGCTCAAGATTGAACATCTCACGAGTAGCAGAACAGGTGCCATGTGTGAATCTCACAAAGTGGTAGGATTCACAGAAGATCATTTATCTCTCTGCAAATGGTGAAGTAAGCATATAATTGCAAAAGAACATTTTATTTAAGATTCTTGAGGAAGCCTCCCTGATGTAATGGCAACTTTGTACCTGCAAAGCATCCTCCCACTTAGGATTCATCACCAGAAGGAAAGGAACTTCCCAATTAGTATTAGGTATGTTTCTACCCATCCATTTTCCTGACTTTACCACCGAACACTAATCATTAAAATTAAATTCCAAATACAGTGCCATAAGAATATTACCAAGAGAGGGACTGATCTGTTTCATTAGTCCAAGTACCAAAATTATTTAAATTCAAACACTTCAGTCTAGGAACAAAGTCTCTTTATTGTTTAAAACATACCACAGAGTAATCAAATTTCTTTTATAAAATAAAGTTTTAAAGTACTCCATCTTTTCTATTCTCTCTGGAAGTAACACTTTAATACATTGTGTATGCACAGCACAGGTTGAAGTTCATGGCAATCAATTCTATTCACTCTACTTCCATTTAAATAAGTTAATAAGTTGGGGAAATAAACTGCTTTGGCTGTAAAGTGTGTTCCAATTGTAAACTTTTTAACTCAAGTAAATTATAGTTCATCTCCTCTAAGTCAACCACTAATGATGTTCTGATGGGGAGGGACTGTAATTACTTTTAATTATACTGTTTTTCTCATGGCTGTACACACTGATGGTCCAGAGACATATCTGAAATTCATAACTGCACTGGATATATTTTTTCATTTTTTCTATTTATCAATTAGAAACAGATGATAAAGAGAGCAAGCATAAGTAACTATTAAGAGGAAAACTACTATATTTTTAAGAATTACTATTATTCAATTAGTCAAGTCAGTAAGCATTTCTCCAGTGCCAGCTCTACGGTCCTTTTTCAGTTCCAATGTAACTGCTATGTTTGGGCCTTATGCCATACTATACGTAAGGTGAGTCAAGGCTTTATTTTTAAGGTACCTAAATCAAAGGTTTCCTTCAAAATGGTAAGAATCATTACATTAAAACATAAAGACAAGGAAGAAGAAAACTGTAACAAAAACTGTTTTCTTGGAAACAGCTTTTACAACTTTGCACCCATGTATGACTTTGTTACTTTATAAAACACCTTCTTAACACAAAAGCTATTCACCCAAACAGAAAATGCTTCTTTGTTAAAACTGTTGCAATCAAAAATGAACAAAAATCCAACTGAAACCACAAGTCCTGATACTCTGCGACTCTGGAACTCAAGTCAAAGGAAGTCGCCTCCAGCAACACCCACAACAAAAATCAAGATGGTCTTGGGCAGTGGAGAAAAGCGGAACTGAAGAGAAGAGGCGAGGTGATGTATCATGAAGTGATGAGGCCATCAGCCACTCTCTCCACGAAAATCTCTGAGGCAGCAGAGCTCGGTGGTACGCTACCTTGATTCTCTCTTCTTGTTCCCTCACTTGGGCTCATAAACCTCTTTAAGACATCATCCACCTCTCCAGAACTAACTGGGACTTCAGGGGATGAGTGGGGTGTCAGTTCAGAGATCCTGGTCTCAAGCAAATGTCCCTATTAATAGAAAATGGGTCAGGGGAGGGGAAAGAAAAACGAAGAAATAAAGGAAGAACATTATTTATAAACACACAAGTTTGGGGGAAGTAGGGAAAGGGAAAGAAGAACGACAACTTAGGTCCAGCAGAAATTATTCTGGCATCAAGGACTGACTAACAAGGTGGGAATAGGGAAGCTGCCCACTAGTTCACAGATCAGTGAGCACCCTTTTTTCTGCACACTATACCCCAGAGCCAAGGTAGGGTCAAGTGCAGATGACAGTTCAGTTTCCCCGGCAAAACTAAGCCACAACTAACAATCTTACCTGCAACTAACTACTCAAATTAAATATGTACTTAGAGAAAGATAAATCCTAAAACAATGTCTCAGAATAAAAAAAAAAAACAAATATATTTATATTCAACTGTTTATTTACTTAAACGTCTTTCTGAGCCCTTTCTAAGTAAATGCTAAGGAAATCAAACATAGCTCCCACATTCAGAGTTGACAGATTAGCATGGCAAGTAAGATATGCTAAAACTTCTAAAACAAGAACAAGAACACTTCTCGATGGGATATGTGGAATCCGAAAAGTGAGAAAAATTATCCTGTACCAAGTTTTACATAAAAGTGGGTTGCAGTCTTCCAAGAAGGATGAGAAATAAGAAATGGGGTTGGGGGTATGAAAAATACGATTATAGCAGCTAACACCAAAAAAGGGCTTTCCCTATGTTAAATCACTTAATCTCCACAACAACTCTATTGACATGTACAGTTCTCACCATTTTACCAAGAAGGAAAGTTGAGAGAGGTTTAAGAAACTTTTTAAGTGCCACGACTCTTAAGTGACAGAGTGGGGTTTTGAATCCAGGCACCATAGCTCTTAATCCTACTTGGCCGAACGTAATAGTATTATTACTAACAAAACAACGGTAGTGCATATTGCAGACCTATGATCTAGGTACGTTCATTCATTCTCTTGTAATACTCACATCTCTATTTTACAAATGAAACAAAACAAAACAGAACAAAAAACGAAGACTCAGAGAAACGTTCCCAAGGTTGTACAAGTAACAAGGCGGCGAAGTCCAGATTCCAGCCCAGAAGGCTCAAATACCGAAGGCTCTTTTCGCGGCACTCCACAACCCAGCCTGGATTCTGCCTTTACCCTCAAGCAGGTCAGACTGCTTCGCCCCGGAAGGGCCCCTGAACCACCTAGCGCCTCAGAGACGCTCCACAGCCCGCGAGCCTCGGCGCCCTCGGGGCCACCCCCGCGCGGCCGGGGTCAGGGCTCTCACCAGGAGGGAGTCGGGGGACCCTCGCAATCTTGCTGGTGATCTCTGCCGTGAGCACCGCGAAGTCCTGCTCGTAGCCTTCGAAATCGGATGACATGGCGGCTCCGGAGTGATCGGCCCGGGCCGAGGCCCAGGTCGTGGCAGAGGCCACGCGGGACAGAGGAACACGGTGTTAAGGACCCCGGAGGCGGCCTCGACAGCAGAGCGGAGAACCGGGGACAGCTCCCAGCCGGGCCGCTTCCTGGTTGTTCGTCGCAATCTCAGTCCTCCGGAAATTGGCCTGCATGCGTTTTTAATTGCCCGCTCGGACTTCAAGATTTAAAAAAATTCGCTAAGGAAAAGCACTTCTATTAGTGCCCCCCAAAGCCTCCGAAAATCTGCGCGTTCTCATGGATCACTGGAAGCATTTTTGGCCCCTCCACTTTCTGGAAAGCGGCTCTGGCTCCCCAAGCTCTAGGTCCCAGGAACCTGCTTCCCGAGGGAAGTCTGATGCAGCGAACCTGCCGGAAGTGGCTGTCACGGAGACCGCGCACCGGGCGGGAGCAGCAGAGCAGCGGCGAGAGCGCTGGCGGAGAGGCAGACTGGTGGGGGCAGGTCCCGCACTCCAGCTTCTTGCAACCGGGATTTGCTTTCTGCTTGCGCTGGACTGAGGTACCCATGATGGAGTTATCCGAGGAGGAGAAAACCTGTTCCGGGTGAGCCCAGGCCGCCCCGGAAATGCGATGGCCGAGGAGCGGGCACCAAGGACCAAACTGAGGTGGGAGTCAAGGCGAGGGATGTAACCATGATTCTGGCCGTCTTCACCCCATCCGAGTGAACCCAGAATCTCCAGAATGTTGCAACCAGCCACGCTTGCCAGCATGGTCCTCCCCCGAGTGAGGATTTCTAAGCGCTCTGCTCCAGACACGGGCGGGAAACTGAGGCACAAGGCGATGGCATCTGTTGCGTGAAAGTCTTTATTACCCTGTAACTCAGCTCTTCCCTTGACTCACTGCAGTCTGGTCGGAAATACCCTTCCACCGATCTTCCGGCCCTCGCCGGCCCGCCTTCCCTGCCCCTCGCTCCAGAGGCACTTCCTCATCTTTTTTTCTCAAATACTTTAATCCGTGTTCCTTCTCTTGTGTGCCTCCAGTCACGACTTCGCACACACCTCTGTCTCCCCGGTCCGCCCCTCCCCTCCTTTCACTCTGGCTTTGCTTTCACTCGCTCGTCTCTTTACCTTTGGCCCAAATAGATCCTTATGTTGGGGTTTGGGGGCAACCGCAGGCAAATGTGTAGACCCTGCCGGGCTCATACTTGACACTTCGAGACTCGGCAAGAGGCAGTTTAGAGCTCTGTGAAAGGAATTAGGTGGTTTGGTTTCTAGTCTAGGTTCAGCTGTTACTTGTGAACTTTGTGCAATCGCTTAGCCTTTCCAAACCAATTTCCGGATTCAGTCAACCTTTAAAGCCCTGCTCCAGCTCTAAAATTCTCGGTCTCCTCCAACCACCCACTAAAGACAATCACAGTTACCTGTCAGGTTGGAAACAAAGAAATAAAAACAACTATTTTAGAATCATGTATCCAGTTTACTCGCAGTTCAGACTCGAGCCCTATTTTGGATCAGATAAAAATACAGCAAAACCTTGGATTGGGAGTAACTTGTTCTGCAAATGTTCCGCAAGAGGGGCAAACATTTCCAATACATTTTAACTCGGTAAATGAGCAATGTCTTGCAATAGGAGTAGTAGGTGATGTGGAATGTCACATGGTCACAACTGAGTCAATGGTTCTTGAAATTCGTTTTGATGTACCAGTGCTTTGGATTGCAAGCATGTTTCCAGAAGGAATTATGCTCGGAAACCAAGGTTTTACTGGCAGTTTCTTTTGCCATTTGATAAGGTACTCATTCCATAGCACATGTGAGATGCTTTTGTTTAAGTGGTTATTGGAGTTAAATATGGTATATAATAAAATTTTTTCACTGAACTTTCTCATTTTGTTTTCTCTAGATGGGGTTTCAAGCCAAGATACTGGATTCTTCTAGTTAAGATAAAGAGCTCTGAGTGTGTAACAGTGAAAATGTCATAATATGCGTTAACATCCCACAACTTGAAGGCATGACAATTAAGGAACACTCATGGACTTGTGGCACATGGAAATGTGTGCACAGAAAAAGGAAATCTGTGATTTTCTAAAAGTAGGAAGGCATTCTTCCTCACCAAAATGGGTGCATTCTGCTCAGTTATCAAGTTTGAAAATCTCCAAGAATTAAAGAGACTGTGTCACTGGGGTCCCATCATAGCCCTTGGTGTTATAGCAGTATGTTCTACGATGGCCATGATTGACTCTGTGTTGTGGTATTGGCCTTTACATACTACTGGAGGAAGCGTGAATTTCATCATGTTGATAAATTGGACTGTCATGATTCTTTATAATTACTTCAATGCCATGTTTATTGGTCCTGGCTTTGTCCCTTTGGGGTGGAAACCGGTAAGAAAAAGATCCCTTAAGATAAGGAACTCTAATGATAATCATATATTTAGTTTATGATTTACCTGCTAACCAATAATATCAAATACAACATACTTTTTGCGTTGGTAGAGACTAAGCATATTCTAATTACTGATCATTTAAAGTCAAAGAATTTATTTTGTATCTACTTGAAAATATTCATCTAAATCAGTACTTCCCAGAGAGATTTTGTTGAATACTTGTACTTCATTAAAAGGAAAGAAAAAGAAAAATGGAGGGGCTGGTGAGTCCATAGTCCTAAATTTAAGAACCACTGCATATAATTTCACAATGCAATTTGGCTAGGATCTTACAATTTCACAATGCAATTTGGCTAGGATCTTTTTTTTTCTTAATTTTTTTAAATGTTCATTTGCTTTTGAGAAAGAAAGAGAGCCTGGGTGGGGGAGGGGCAGAGAGAGAGGGAGATACAGAATCCGAAGCAGGCGCCAGGCTCTGAGCCATCAGCACAGAGCCTGATGTGGGACTCGAACTCACAAACTGCGAGATCACGTCCTCAGCCGAAGTCAGACGCCACGCAGGCGTCCCTAGGATCTTTTTTTATGTAATACGTTAACAGCCCTCAGAACTGAGAACAAGTCTTTCGAAATTGGTGACTTAAATCGTAGTTTTCAAATCAATGTTAAAATCATAACATTAGGAAGTAACAGTATGAATCAATTTATGGCTTTTTAAAAATTGTAGCAAGTTTATACTCATGAATTTCCATATTCCTTGCTGATGGGCACCACCTGGTAGCTTATTAGAAATGAAAAATCTTGGGCTCCACTCCAGACCTACGAATCAGAATCAGCATTTAACAAAATCCCCAGATGATTCTTAGGTGCATTATGTTGGAGAAACACTAGTGTTCTGTTTAAAGTGAGTACAACGATGAGTAAGATGAATTCATGTTCTGAAAAATCTTATAATTGAGGAGAGAAACCAAGGTAACTTGTGTAAGTAATTACACTATGGAAAAGAATGTGATGAGTGCTGTTGAAGCTAGAAGGAAGTGAGCCTTTTTAGCTGTGGACCTGAAAGGGGAGTGTAAATTTCCATAAATGGGAAAGAAGGCATTTCAGGCATATAGTCTGAAATAACGGACAGGTTATGTACTGCAAATAAGGCTGAAACAAAGGCAGATTCTGGAGGGCCTTAAACACATGAGGGATTTTTAGACTATAGGAAGGTATTAGAGGTTTTCAAGTGAAGCTCTGACATAATCAGAGTCATGTTGTAGGAATATTATTCTGACACTAGTTTGCATTGGAGAGAAGCTATACTACAGGACAGTAGTTAGAAATGATTGAAATAGTGCAAGGAGGGGTGGGGAACCAGATTTCCTAAAGAGTATCAGCTCTGATGTTTGAATATCCACTTCAAGATACCTGCCAAGTTGACAGCTACCTTTTTTCTGAACTCCTACAAAGATTTTGGAAAAGTAAAACCAGCTACAATCAGTGACGATGGGTTTAGGTGGAGCATGGGGAAGAGAAATGAAAAGTGACTTCTGGGTAATTGGAACAGTGATGCTGCTGTTACCAGTAATTCATTATTTAAAAGTATTTCTGCTCAGATAAAAGGGCAGGAAATAAGCAAGTTCAGATTCCATCCTTATCCCCATCCCCCATAAAATCAAACCCTACGAAAGCATTTTCATAAGGCTTAACTTATTACTTAGGATCACATATCTGATGGATTTTTGTTTGTATTTTGCTATCAAGGAAAATTCTCAGGATAGCATGTACCTCCAGTATTGTAAAGTCTGCCAAGCATACAAGGCTCCACGGTCACATCACTGCAGAAAATGTAACAGGTACTGTATGACTTTGCTACTCACTGGGGACTGATCAACGTGGTGACTGGTCTCCTGTTGTTGTTCTTTCTGTCACATCAGTCCTAGTCTTATTCTCTGCAAGGTGGCTTCTTTATAAAAAACACTGTCAAAATACTTCTGTCCATATCTCCATTGTAGTCTTAAGTTATCAATTCTGATAATAAGTAAATAATCCTCACTCTTTTTTGTTATAAGTGAAAAGCTTTTATTTATTTATTTATTTATTTATTTACTTACTTACTTACTTATTTGGAAAAATACACGTTTACTTTGCTTCTTATCCTGCCAAGAGTGAAAAGTTATGCCTCCAAGTTGTTTCTATAGGTCAGGATTAATCATGCTTGTCTTCTGTCATCTTAACTAGCTTTAAAATTGTTCTGAGTCTAAACTATAAAGGAGACCTGCTTTTTCCATTATTTTGGTTGGCTAACATTTACACTTTATCCATATCTAATAAATGAATTCAGGTGCGTATTATCACAAGTGTTTAATATAAAAAAAAAAGCAATGGAAAGAAAACTGAATCACTATAAAAAATATGAAATAAACTGGTACCTTTTTATTTTTTTAATTTAATTTCTTAATTTTTATTTTAAAGAGAGAGCAAGTGGGGGAAAGGGGCAAAGGGAGGGTGAGAAAACCTTAAGCAGCTTAATGCTCAGTGCGGAGCCTGATACAAGGCTCAATCCCAAGACCCTGGGACCATAAGCTGAGCTGAAATCAGGAGTCAGACACTCGACCGACTGTGCCACCCAGGTGCCCCTGGCACCTTTTTAAATAAACAGCTATTCCACTAATTAGAAATTTGTGATAAGAGTGTTGAGGTTTAGGAGAACGTTTGTAGCAAATAAACGTTTGGTATGAGGCCGGGAAATTTTCTTCTAGCAACAAGGGAAGGAAGCTCAGTAAGACTTTGCTTGTTATACCACACCTTATATTCCATAGTTAGTATGCTTAGCTCAGAGATTCCACATCTGAAGGATGTGGAAGGAAGGAAGGAAGGAAGTTAGTTCGTTCTAGGTCTGCTGGGTCCCATCCACCCCAGTGGAGATTTTGTGGTCTCTGTTGTACTCCGCTTCAGTCACTGCATTTCAGAGCTAGAGGTAAATCTGGAACCCATGCTTATTTCTCTATGATGAACCTCTTAGCAGGACTCCTGAATTCTTTAAGCAAACTCCCTTGTAGCAGACGTCTTTTCCTCAGAAGCTGTTACAAAGCCTGCCTTTTCTTGTGCTGTTTAGAAATTGAAAGAAGTCACTGGTCAAAATTGTTTAAAAACTCGTAAAGACTTTACTCTCTGTTCCATAGAGTATAACTCCTCTGTGACTCATAGACATGCTGGATTCCTATTTGCTTGATCTTCTGAAGACCAAAGTGATTTAAAGTAGATTGGATTTTTTGCCTCATGTGTTACGTAAATTTTTCTTGTTAGATGTGTGCTGAAGATGGACCATCACTGTCCTTGGATCAACAACTGTTGTGGTTTCCAAAATCATGCTTCGTTCACACTGTTTCTCCTTTTAGCACCGCTGGGTTGTATTCATGCTGCCTTCATTTTTGTTATGACTATGTATACCCAGCTTTATAATCGGGTAAGTGACAACGTTTGTTATAAAATCACTTATGCCAGATTAAATGGCAGTTATTATTTCAGGAGTCCCATTGGGAAATAAGATTTCTATGATTTAGGTCGGGAAACAATTTTGCTTTACCTGTGTATGAATTTCTTTAAAAAAAAAAAGTACTAAAATTTAATTTTTAAAATTAACTTAACAGAAGTCCATGGGGGAGGGGAAGGGAAAATAAAAAACAAAAAGAGGTTAGAGAGGGAGAGAGCCAAAGCATAAGAGACTCTTAAAAACTGAGAACAAACTGAGAGTTTGATGGGGGGTGGGAGGGAGGACAGGGTGGGTGATGGGTATTGAGGAGGGCACCTTTTGGGATGAGCACTGGGTGTTGTATGGAAACCAATTTGACAATAAATTTCATATTTAAAAAAAAGTACTAAAATTTAATTTTTAAAATGAGGAAAAATTATTTTGTTTTGGAAACTTACTAACTGTAGTCGAAGTTGATAATATTTTATTACTGTGTATATATAATTTATTTGATCTCACACTTTATAGCTGTGGTAAGAATAATTAGAAGAAAAGGAACAGGAAGAAAAAGACAACACTAATATTTTGTTTCCATTTGATTCGTGTGGCAAGGTGTAGTTCTTTTGTTCCAGTGCCTTGGAAGGTGCCTCATGAAGCAGGCACATGTCCTAAAATATGTAAAAGCTTTGGTTGATTTATGGGCAGGTAGTCATGAGATAAAGTTCAAGGGTCACAAATTTAAGTCCCTAAAGAAGCCTGAAAGTAAATGAGATTCATAGGTCTAATGGGACTGTGGCACCGAGAACACTTGCCCTTCACAGATGGGACAACCCATATTCAACTTCAGCCTCTTTTTAATGTTGGAAATCTAGTCCAATAATACTAGATCTTCCAGTCTTTCAGGAAAAATTAGAAAATCTGCATTTTTTTGTTTAGTGTCTCCTGATTTTTAAATGTTGGCACCTGGCTGAATATTTTAAAACATCTTGCAGGCCAGGCAATAGGCATCTGCAGGCCATATTTGGCCTGCATTTTGCCTGTTTTTAACCTCTGGTTGTGGAACATGAGGGAAGAAACAACTGAATCCTCGGCTATCTTCTTTCTGTGTAAGGTTCCTGTAAATATTGAAAAGCCAGGAGAAGATGGACGCCACAGTCACAATTTAGACTGATGACTAGTGCTGTTCATACATAGTAATGTTAGTGGGCTGTGCCCTGCGCTTTCGAGGAAATAATTAAAAACAAAAAAAGTGACATTTGAAAATAACTAAGAACGATATTGCGCATATCAATATGAGTTGAGGCCACAGTAGTAATTAGAAACAAATTGGAAATTCGTTTGCTTTTAGCCACCGCTTTAGGTTATCATTTGTTGATCTTTTCTGATCAAGTGGCTTTAAATGTTCCAGTAGCGTCTGACCCTTTATGACAACTGAATATTTCAAGTGTGTGTTTTTCTTTGTAGCTCTCCTTTGGGTGGAACACGGTAAAGATTGATATGAGTGCGGCCCGCAGAGATCCTCTTCCACTTATTCCCTTTGGATTAGCAGCATTCGCGGCCACCCTGTTTGCATTGGGATTAGCTTTAGGAACAACCATAGCTGTTGGGATGTTGTTTTTTATCCAGGTAAGTTCCTTGGTTACCTCTAGCTAAAAGTTGTCAACTTATCGGGGCTGCCTGTAATGAGAAAGAGATAAAGGCTGCATTTAAGAATGCAGCGTGAAGTGGACATTATTGTAATGTATTCCATCTAGGTAACTAATTTAACCTCTGGACTAGTCAGATAATTTTGAAGTAACTTTGCCAGCATTTCTAGGTAACTTACTTAATTTTTAGAATGTTAACTTGGGAGTCCTGTATCGCTTTATAATTGAGAAAACTCTTCTCCCATTTATGGTCTCTCTTGATCTTCACATCAACCCCCCCAGAAAGAGTTGAAGAGGAGTATTTTCCCTTCCGTACAGAAGAGTAATCAAATCACAGAAAGTGACTTAACCCAAGATCACTCACGCATGTATTCAGTAAACATAATTGGTAATACTATTTTATAACAGCATATATTTAATCATCATCATAATATAGCCAGCGTTTATTGCACACTTATTATGTGCAAGACACTGTCTTAAGGACATCACATATATTAACTCATTTAATCTCAGTAACAACCCCCTGATTTGGATGCTATTGAATGCCTACTCTGATGAATTACTCTGCTAATTTCTGAGAGTACAGTAATGAAAATGAAAAGCGTCCTGCCCCTAGGGAAGTTCACAATTATTAGTAAACATGCAACTAATACTGGGTGGTGTGAGTGTCATAGATTTATGTACAAAGTGCTGCGAGAACACAGAGGAGGAGGATGTGGCCCTGAAGAGATCACAAAGTGGTTATGATTCATTCCTTTCACCGAGTCAGTTTATTCATTAATCGAAGGCCTGCTGTAGGCCAGGTGTTGTGCTAGGCCCTAGCCTAGGAACACAAAGGGGACTCCTTGCCCACGGGTGTGTCTGTACGGACCCAGCCAGACTTCGAGGAAATGCCGAAATGCTGGACCTGAGGGCTGTGATGCATCGCCCAACCCGTTTACACGTATAGTTTTAAAATACGCCGATTTTGGTTGTACTTCATATATTCTATTAGCCTGGGATCAAATTCTTTGAAAAAATTTCCCCAGTGCCTCTCATTAAGAATCATATTAAAAATAAACTAAAAACCTGTGGTGTAAAAACCCACATCAGTGGAATTAGTCCTAGCTAGGAGGGTCAGTTAATAGAATCAAGACTGAATATATTGGGTTTTTAAGGTAAGCAGAATATCTGGTCATGTTGGGATGATAGGAGTCACTTTCATGTAATAAATAATCATAAATTTAAGGTTAATTAAAAATAGTGATAGATTTTAGTAACAAAATACACAAGTACTGATTAAGTAGATTATATCCATATTTTATTAATACTTTGGAAACCTTGATCAGAAGATAGTACTTAAAACATGAATTTTTATCAAAATAGTAGATTCAGATTTGATTATGGATTGCCGTAATCATTTTATGGAGAGGCGTTGTGGTGCAGTGCTTAAGAACAAGAACTTTAGAGTCAGATGGAGCGCAGAGTGTCTTGCTTAACCTCTGTTATCCTGGTATCTTCATCAATGGAACGGAGCAACAAAAACTATCTCCTAAGGTTACTATGAAGATGATAATCTTTAATGGACCAAAGTTTCATCATAAAATTTTACTGTTCATTATTTAATTTTCAGATGAAAATAATTCTCAGAAACAAAACTTCTATTGAATCATGGATTGAAGAAAAGGTAAATTTTAATAATTGTTTCCTCAACATCAATAAGGATTAGTTCATAGGCCAGATTAACTAATAAATGCCCGGAAGTAAAAACTTGACTGCCAGATGGCTTCCTTAAGTCATTTGCATGCCACATAAAAGGTAAATATAGGAAACATTTTCATTTATTCTTTATTTGACATAACTCCCACAGAAATCTGCTTCTCGTTCACCCTGGAGTTGGTGAAGAAGTCTAAACCACACATTAAACCATTTGGCCATTCTTTCTCAGGTTAGGGGAGAAGGCAGACCGTTTGGAAAGGAACTTCTGTCCTACCGAGGTGCCATTAAGGTGTTTTTTTTAGTGCTTTAAGACTAAAAAAACCTTATAAACCTGGATTATAGCATAGCTTGCCACAGACCTCACAACGTTTCCATTGTGATTCTGTTGTAAAAAGTCAGTCTGACTACTCCGCTCCCTGCTTAAAGCTGCTCAGAGCCTCACCATCACTGGAGCAGGGGTTACAGACCCAAATGCCTGCAGGGCCAGCCGGTAGATAACCCAGATGGCAGGAACTGGCCTGTGTACAGAGCTACCTAACAGATGAAGCTGAATGTTGCCTCAGGGGATACTCAGCCAGTATCCTGAGATCATCTCGTTGTTTTTCAAGAAAAGCAAGAGATCTGGATTTCTGTGACATCTCTTTTCTATTTTTAAATATTAGCAAGAAATTCTCATTAAAAACAAACACACTTTGTGGGCCAAATAAAACACACCAATGGGACACATTTAGCCCCTGGCAGCCAGTTTGTGGACTTGAATTTATAGCAGCAGCCCTCAGATGTTTCGGTCTCAGGACCCTTTTACATCCTGAAAATTGTTAAGGGCCCTAAAGAACTTTGGTTAGTCTGTGTAATATCGATGATTGCTATATTTTGTGTGAAAAATTGTGAAGATTTATTATTTCATTTAAAAATAACAATAATAAAGCCATTATATGTTAATAAAAATCGCATATTTTTAAAACTTAGTATATTTTCCAAAGTGAAAACTAGGGAGAAGAGTGGCATTGTTTTATATTTTTATAAATCTCTTTAATATCTGACTTAACAGAAGACAGTTTGATTCTCACATCTCCCATATTCAGTCTGTTGAGATATGTTGCTTTGATTGAAGTATATGAAGAAATTCCAGCCTGACACAGATAAGTAGATAGAAGAGGATAGGGTATTTTAATAGGCTTTTTGGATAACTGTGGATATTCTTGGATACTACATTGAAACTTGACAGGTGATAGTTCCTGAAAGGTTAGTTGCATGGGAGATGTGAAGGTACATCAGTAAACTTTGTATTTTTTTACATTTAAATGCATCAGTACATCTTGCTCTGTGAATGGACCTTTTACCCATACAAGATTTTATAGCACCAGGTTTTGGCCATTTGGAAAATACAATTTCACAGAGTTATGAAGATTTTCCAAATGGTGACACATTCATTCACATCACTACCAAGTTTATGGGGGAAGATCTTTAAATTCTGGAAAGCTTTCAAGCTCATAGTGGTGGATACAGATTTTCCAAAATTCTAATTTTCACTTGAAAGCCTTCATTTTTTCAGTTGTTTACATTGAAGTAACAGCTTGAGTTTGTTCATTTTTGAGAAAATTTCTGCCAGGTACTGACATTTCAGTAACCTTACTGTGTTTCATTATTCATTCTGTCAAGTAAAAATAGCGTTGTGTGAAAGAAGCTGGCTCCACAGCTTTTGTTAGTCCCAACTCAAACAGATGTTCTCCTTGAGACAAACACATCGGAATGCTTTATGTGCACTTTCCATCTTGTCACACAGAATATTCATAGGACATCTACTTGAGGTTGAGATTTAATAAAAAAAATAATTTTTATTGCTTCATCAGGGGCATTCTTATGTAAAACTTTTGTTTGGTTTTTTTTTTTTTTTTTTTTTTTTTAACTATGAGTATGTACCAGTGAAGAATATGATAATCACTAATACAGAGGGGGCCACTGTCTTGATTCCTGCTCAAGGTACTGGCAATTTTACCCACTATTGCAAATGTCAACACAATGAAAAAAGCAAATGACATCTTAGTATTATGATGAAAGTTGCTTGACTTTGTTGGACCCCAAGAAAAGCTCTTGGGGACTCGAAGAGGTGCGCAAAGCATACTTTGAGAACGGCGGATAGACAGGTTTAAGTCCAAGCTCCTTAGCTTATACATAATCAAACCGTTCATGTCTTCCCCTTACCTGTTTCTTCTACCGCAGTTCCCACCCCTCCCCACCCCATTGCACTCTCGATACCAACTAATACCAGAAACCACAACTTATATTTTGTACATCCTGTGCTTCTGTATCTTTCCACATGTCATTCCCTCTGCCTAGGACACTCTTGCTCCCTCTTTTTTGCCTGATTTCTTGTCCCTCAAGATTTAGCTTAGGTGCCATTTCTTCCTAAGAACCTTCCTTGACTCTCCCTACACTAGTTTAAGTACCTTGTTTGCCTTTCCCATAGCATCTATCACATACCTCTACCTTTTAACCCAGTATTGCTAGAATCCCCCCAACTTCACCGAGTGCTTCTCTTAGGCAGAGACCATGCCTCAGTCATGTTTAAACTACACTCATCCTGAGAATAGAAAAAGGAATAGATGTGAAATATAGTCTATATACAAAGTCTAGTCAAATAGTTGATCTGTACATAGGATTTCCTATATAAAGCGATTTGTATACTTCTGAAAAATCCACTTATGGACATTTTATATAAAGGCATGAATCCCAGTGAATGGATTTATCACAGAACTAAGAAGTTGAGAATTATCTACAGCTGTTTGCATTTAAAGCTTTTACTCTGAACTTACAAAGCCCTACTGAACTTCATAAAATTGAACTTCATAACTTTGAAGAACTTGAACTTCTGAACTTCATAAAATTAAACTGTATGATCATAGATGCGTATAGTGGCTTTTCATGAGATGCTTTGTAGAAAGTAAGTAAAATGTTTTCAATTCTGGAAAATAAATAAATAAATAAATAAACTACACTCATCCTTAACCACGCTTTGTTTGTTAAGAGCCGAAATCTGTTCTTTGAGACTCTTATCCGTTGTGAAGACTCTGAAGCTTTATAAAAAGAGAAAATAAATTATCCTTTACTTTTTGGGTGGGGATTTATATAGTTCAGTAGATTCATACATACATATAGCTTGACAGTTCTTTTAATTGAATTTAATTCTTTTATTGAATTAACATCAATATTACTTTATAAGTAATTGCGAGAAGTTTTCCCTAAAATACTGTCCTGTGATAATAAAATATTTCAAGGTACCATTTCTAGTTAGCATAATATATCCTGATTATATTAATAATTTTTTTTGAATGGCCAAGGCTCTTTATAGAATACCATGCTAAATTTAGAAGTTATTGTATTTGTAATATTTCTTTAAATGTTTATTTTTGAGAGAACGTTAGCGTGGGAGGGGCAGAGAGAGGGGGTGGGATCCAAAGTGGGCTCTGTGCTGACAGCAGCGAGCAAGCCCGATGTGGGGCTGGAACTCAGGAATCATGAGATCATGACCTGAGCCAAAGTCAGACGCTCAACCGACTGAGCCACCCAGGTGCCCCTAGAATGTATTTTAAAACTGCACTCTGTTGCCAAGTAAAAAATACAAATAAATGATTATATTAAGTTCATAGAAAATTTATCGAAATCACCACAACTAGAATTTATACAAATTTCAACTGGGTTTGTACGCTTATTATAGGAATAAATAATGTATCTTTGTACCACTAGGTGTCAGTGGAACTTAAGAAATTCTAAGCCAGTTTATGTCCTTCTGTTAAAGCTAACAATTAAATTTAAACAATTAATTTATGCAACCTGAATATTTAGGTATATGCATAAAATGTATGTATAAATGCATATATAAGTGAATGTATATACATGTGTGGTGGTATAAAAAATGAGAGAAGATCTGCACATATCTGCTAATTAAAAAAAAAAAGTCAGAGAACGGTGACTCCCTTGGTGCACCTGCCCTGGCCATTCCCACAGGTGTCGCTGCCACCCAGGATGCACCATTACATTGTAGAGCACCCCACGCAAGAGTTCTTCTACATAAACTCCTGCTGTTTCTTAAATCTTTTTATCAACAGCCCTTCTTTACACCTGGATCCTTTTGCTTTGCTAAACAACCAGGAGCAATGAGGATTTTTTATATGTGGAGTAAAGCTGTTAACTCTTTTAATAAGCATTTTTGAATACTTGTTCTGAAATAAGCCCTGTAAGACATTTCCTGAATGATCTACGAGGTTGGTGCTGGGTAGCAAGGTCCTCTTCAGATAAATTTGTCTATGTCTTCTGTGTACCCTAACATTACAACAAGGAGGAAGCTTTTCTAGGAGTGATACAGATGTGGGAAGAAACGTATATTACTGTCAATACTGCCAACAGTATGTTCCTTAAAGCCAGTGAAGGCAGAGGCGTTTGCCACTTTAACATCTCTGTTCCCCACAGGCTAAAGATCGAATTCAGTATTACCAACTAGATGAAGTCTTTGTTTTTCCCTATGATATGGGAAGTAGATGGAAGAACTTTAAACAGGTATTTACGTGGTCAGGGGTCCCTGAAGGAGATGGGCTCGCGTGGCCGATAAGAGAAGGCTGTCACCAGTACGACTTAACAGTGAGTATTTCTGTTCAATCTTTCCTTTCTGTCTCATTTTCTTCCTCTAGTTCCTCTTAACTCAAATGACGTTTTGTAGTAAAATAATGATTTTTTTTTTCAGTAAGGCACTAAGGTAACAGTCCTAAATCACTCCTTGTATCATGTCTTTCTGTTAATTTAAATCTCTCTTTAATTCTGCATATGTGTGAGATAAAGTCCTGATCCGTTCACTCAGTCCTATAAAATCTGGCCTACAACTGCCCTCCCAACTACTTCCTAATGGGAATCACCGTGTCCAGTCAACCCGGCTTCCTCGGTGAACTCCTTGTGCGTTCCTGCCACCTAATTCTGTCCATACTGTTTTTTCTCTCTAACATGACTTCCCTATCAGAAATAATATTAAGGTGAGTTTCAGCCCCACCTCATCGGAATTCAACACTTAACCATCTACTCTTGTATGGTGCTTGTGAAGTCTAACATTTTATTTATTTCTTAGATCTTAGACCTGTAATTTGACAAGATTCTGGCACAGAGGCCATGAGCTACCTCGATTTCCCCTACTGTGTCTCATATAGTACCATTTATTAAATTGTTGCTAAATAAGTCAAGAAAAGTGAGTCGTCATGATGACTTTTAGTCGAGACTCATGGATGAATCTCGCAGTCTGTCTGCCTTGTCTCTAAAGGATCTATGAGTCTGTGTATCATCCTCACCTCCGGGACTAGCCTAGAAGCCCCAGGAGGACAGAGAGCGCATCTCCCTGATCCCTGGGCTGTAAGGAATAGTCAGTGAGTAGTAGACACAGATGAAGATTGTAGAGGATACTGAGAAAAGAGCCCGTCAGCTCCTGCTCGCGGTCGTAGGGCCCTCTTTCCTCGCTATGAGAAACATGTGGCCTTTGAATTGTCAGCACTGTGAAGTGCTCGAAAATCAGGAGTTTGTCATGTCACTCTGATGCAGTAGATGGCAAAAGGCTGTTTTTCAACCCTGAGATCGTGTTTTTTCTTTCTGTATCTCCAGATTGAACAGTTGAAACAAAAAGCAGATAAGAGAGTCAGAAGTGTAAGTAATTTTTTGCAATGATACTAGTTTCTTTCTCCTTGTTGTCACACTCTACACTTCTGTATAGTTTTTCAAATTGCCTTTGAGTAGAAGGCAACTGTTGGCTTTTATTAAATAATATTTCCTAACATAATTGTTGAAATTTGATACAGTTCACTTTTGCTTTCACTTACATAGTTTGGACTGGCCATTTGGAGGGAATGTAGTCAATTTACATTGCCAACAGAAAAATAATTATCCTCAGTCTAGCTCGTTAGTGTGAAACCCATCCTTACACTTCTGCTGTATAATATCACGGCCACTAGCCACATGTGGCTATTTAAATTAAATAAAATCAAATAAAATATTCAGTTCCTTGGTTGAACTAGCCACATTAGAAGTGCTCAGTAGCTACACGTGTCTAGGGGCTAGCACATTGGATACCACAAATATAGAGCATTTCCGTCACTGCAGAAAGTTCTATTGGCCAGCACTGTTCTAGAATTTAATTCTTAGCTAAGTGCTTGAAATGAAAGGTAAGAAAAGCCTGGAGAACTAGAAACGTCAGTTGCCTCCTATAAAGGAACTGGGAGGGAAAGACTTGTCACCTGATACTTTGGGTCCACCTTTAACAATTTAAATTCAAACTTACAGAAATTCAGGGGTAAATGTTAGATTGTTCTTCTCATTACTGACGCCAGGTTCGGTATAGAGTAATAGAAGATTACAGTGGTGCCTGCTGTCCTTTGAATAAGGGAATCAAAACCTTTTTCACGAGTCCCTGCACTGAAGAGCCTCGAATAAGGCTACAGAGAGGGGAATTCATTTTGGCCACAAGAGGGTTACGGTAAGTGATAAAAGTAGTGAATTTCTTCTTTAATGACAAAGTTAGCATCTCTCCTAAAAAGATTAATTTTAATCTCTTAAATATTTCAGATACTGGTTGTATGGAGATAAAATTCTCGATGATTCCTTTGTAGAAGGTATGGAAATGGAAGGGGGCGTTTAATAGAAAAGACTGCTAGTAATGATTCCATATTTAACAAGAATAACCCCTAACAGTCACTTGTCACATGCATCAGGGCACATAACAGACACATCCTCAAGCAACAGAAGAGGCTTCTTATGTTATTTCTGTACAGCACTTCTATTTTTCAGGTCTTTTTAATGGTTGCCAATATTGGAGCTCATTGTCACCTGTGTGACAGGTACTTGTGGAAGTGCCACTTGCTTCATGTGTGGTATCCAAGTCCCCAGCAGCCCTCTGAGGGAGGTACTAGCATTTACCTGTCATTGGCGAGGGAGCCAAAATGCAGTGAGACTGAACACGTTGCCCAAGGCCGCCCTAAAAACAGATTAGAGCCAGGGCTCCAAGAAGTGGCCTGTGTCCCAGATGCCTGTGCCACACACTCCCCACTGTGAATGAATATTCCTATTAAGTATTAATGGAAACTGATGGATTGAAATTTTCCGTGTCTCTGATTTTATTTAAGTTTTAGAATTGTTCCTTTTTATTTTTTTTAATGTTTTTTATTTATTTTTGAGACAGCGTAAGCAGGGGAGGGGCAGCGTGAGGGGGACAGAGGATCTGAAGCAAGCTCTGTGCTGACAGCAGCAAGCCCGATGCGGGGCTCGAGCTCACGAACCGTAAGATCATGTGTGACCTGGGCCAAAGTCGGACTGAGCCACCCAGGTGCCCCTAGAATTGTTTTCTTTTTAAGTAAAGATTAATCCTGGATGCTTTCTTAAAAACACTGGGTTAACTGTTAATTAACCCCATATGACTTCTTGGGCAGCCTTGATATAAAAATTTACATGTTAGGAAAAAACCTAGAAAGGAAATTCACAGAAGCTCCAGGGACATAGTTCCCTGAAACAGATAAAGTATGACAGTGTGCCAAAAACCCCACAATCACACATGTGTAAATGAATGCCCAAACTGGGACATTCCGCCCCGACTCCCCTTAGGGGTTGTCCTAAACCACATTAGCACCTCTCCCAGGTAACAGAATTTGAGAAATAGTGATTTTCTAGCTTGTTAGAAGCATTTAAAAACCATTTTTTCCCTCAAATTATGCTTATAAAAGATGGTAAAGGGCGAAAAAAGTAACGCATAACTAAAAGCTTATTGATTTGGAGTAATAGGACTTATGGGACTCAGCAATATCATTGCCGTGGATCTATTTCACCTCAATTTTATTTTCTTCCTCAGGTGTTTCAAGGATACGAGGCTGGTTCCCTAGAAACTGTGTGGAGAAGTGTCCCTGTGATGCTGAAACAGATCAAGCCCCAGAGGGCGAGAAGAAAAATAGATAGCTACGGTTATACTAAAATTATTCTTTAAGTCCTCTCCATTACTTGAAAACTGTACAGATTACTAAAGAATTATGCAATGAGCCTACTCTGGTTAAGGTGTTCTTTTCCTCAAAGGTGCCCTAGTGCCATAATCTAAATATTTTTATTACATTTTGAAATGGAGAAGCCATTCTGCATATGCCTTTGAATTCTTACCCCTTTTGCCACCTCTTCCTCTCCCCAAAAGGAAAAACACTTCACCCAAGTAAGTCAGTTGCATTTTCTCTAGGACTTTTTTTATGCGCTGCACACTACGGACCTCACCTGCAGATACAGTTCCCCCTTTGCCAGGAGCATCTGCATGTGATGCTTTTATCCTGTTTGCCCCTCAGTTGACATTTCTTATGTGATATTCTAGATACTATAGAACATAATATGTAAGATTCAATATAAGCTTAAATTTTATTACCTGTCTTTTAATAATGCAGATTTTGTCAAATCAAATAAAGATCAATGGATGTTCTGTATAAATCTAGTTTTTACTAGTTTCTTTTGGCTGACTAAAAAGGTTTGTCTTAGTTCTTTATGGAAAAACTTCTTTACAACCATGTGAAAAATTTGCACGTTTGAGCTGCTCATTCATTAAGCGAACCCTATTAATGGCATATTGAGATCACAGCATTCTAGGAAACTTTCAACCTAGTGAGCTCCAGCTGCTCATGTGTGCTTGAATCTATCGAAGCCGGAAGCTTATGTGACTGGTAGGACCTAAGCTGGTGGATTTGGATGCTTAAAGTTGGGCTTGTCTAACACAAGTAGAATTATAGAAGTCACCTACTCTGATACTAATTATTTCCAAGGCAGGGAATTTGAGCTCTGGGCGGGGGATCAGGCATGTAACAGCACTTGGGAAAGGGCACTTGGCAGTGAATAAAACATGACTCTGTCCCATTCTAGTGATAGGTGGGGAGGTGGACAGAGAAGCAAAACCTGCATCACATGGAGCCATTGATTATGAAGAAAGCGGGTAAGATGGTCTGATGGAAGGGACCCGAAGCAGTTGAGGGGACAATCATGTGCCTCTGGGAGCAGCTTGCGTTTCAAGCAGAGGGAATAGCCAGAACAACAGGCGGGGATGTGCCTGGCATGTTTGAGGAATGGGAAGGCAGCCAGTGTGGTTTAGTTGGAATCAGTGAGTTGGGAGTAGGAGAAGAGGTCAAGGAGGTGATAGGAGCCAGGCCATGGAGGGACCTGTAAGTTAATTCTTGCCTTCCTTTGTTTCAGATACTCAAGAACAGACATTCAGCTTTTCTGGGCTCAGGGTCTAGAAAGACCATCCAGGAACATTCTTCTTACCTCCAGTTAGAGGACAGAAAGGAGCACTGTTCAAGTCTACTTAGAACACAACAAAGATGGTAAAAGATGAAATGATGAATTATGTGCTTGGTTGGAGTTGGGACCCGGCTGGTATTTATTTTATTACTCATAGCTGTGGGATGAGAAGGCCTGGTTCTCTAGACATTGCCTTCAGTAGCCACCAATCCTGGTTGCATACAAGAATCACCTAGGGACCCTTTGAAAATCCCAATGCCCAGGCTGTACCCCAGACCATTTCAGTCAGAATCCTTAGGGAGGCAACCAGCCATTATTAGTATCTCTTTAAACCCCTCAGGGAATTCTAGTGTGCAGCCCAGTTTGGGAGCCACTAGCTTACTTGACTGTTAAGCGGTCCTTGTCTAAGACTGATTCTGATTCTCATCACGGTCCGTGAGGAAGCACACCCCACAATGTAAGTGTTTGCAGTGGTTTATTTTAAAGACTTTACAAGTGGAAGCAACACGTGTTGTCTGAGGGTGAGGTACAGCAGGAACTGGAGTCCAGTAAAGATCAGTCAGTTCCTTCCCAGAAGATAAGCCTGTTGTGAAGGCCTCATGCTTGTCCATAGGCCTTTGTTCCCAGTTCAGGAGGCTTTTCCTCAGTGCTAGCTTCATTTACTGGAAAAGTGCACTTGACGTAAGTTTAAACTCCTTCCCCTGTAGCTTCCGGCTCAGCAGCAAACTGTAAAGAACAGATTTAGTCACCAGATACTACTGGAGAGAACACTTCATGAACATTCTTTTTGGACAGGTTACAGGCCCACTTTTTTTTAATTCTCCCCAGTCAGAGAAACCGGTAAGTTTAGGAAATGTTCAGTATGATCACACTTCCCTTCTGTTGACAGATGTTAGTATACACAGAAGTACATAGGAGTTTGTCTCTTAATATTAGTTATAAGAAAAGGTTGATTAAAAATTTCAGTGGTTTTGTGGAATCGTTAGAAAACATGAATTACAAACCACTTTTGAGAGCTTACAGGTCTCTTAATTTGAACATCGGAAGACCTAAGTGTTGGGACTGTCAACAAGTTAGGCTTACTGTAAAACCGTGAGGAAGAAGTCATTTTGGCTCTTGAACTAGTGGTCACTTAGGCTAGAGATCGTGGGGGAGGGACAAAGAATGACAAATGGGCCTTGAATAAAAGTATGCTGATAAAAGTAGACCCAAAACCTAAATGTCAGCAATATTTAAGATGGAAAGGACAAATTTGTGTAGTTCAGGGCTGAGCTTTTACATGATAAGTCTCTCAATATTTTTTAAAAGCCCCAAAACTATGGTTTTTCTTAATTTAGTAGGTAAAATAATAGGAGGAAAGACAAAAAATGAACATAAGATTAGTATTTATCCATAGTCCATACTCCTACAAGGCAGGCTACCGCTGAGCCCCGTCCAGCTGCCAAGTACCTTACCCTACTCCTGGATATTTTCATACAGGCTATTGATTTGGGTTTGAAAGTACTTGGCAAGCTCTCCGCGCTTTGCTTTCAATGTTGGGGTCAAGAGCCCATTTTCAATGGAAAATGGGTCTGGATGAAGAAAGATGCTTTTGACCTGGAAGAGAAGATACACACACACATGTTTATTAGTAATTCAGACTTTTCTGCAGAGACTTCTGCATGCTATGTGAAGAACTTTATAAAAGTGGGGTTGATGAAGTAAGGATAAAGACAACAGTAACGCATGCCCATTCCCAAACTGATAATTTGGGAAACGAGAGGGGAGAACGGATAATTGACAGCAAAAAGGACTCTACACTGCCATTTGTATTTAATGCATTAATGGTACAAAATCTCAAATCAATTCCTTGGGAACTACATTAAAACCCCGTTATACATGCAAACTTTAGAACTTTCTAGTGTGACTTGAGATAACTAGACAACTTCAGTAGTACATACCTGTTCAAAGGATTTAAGACCACTTTCTCTCCCAATTTTCTGCAAGTCTTCTAAAATGGCTTTATTTATAACCTAAGAAGAGAAAACAAGCTTAAAGCACGGCTATTTGAAAAAGAGACCACAAGAAAGGCTAAGCGTGAACCAACTCAAAATGCGTACAAAAGGTCATCAGGGTAAAAGCAGGATATAGGTGTATGTATGTACAAGCACATTTTATGCTTAATAATGCTCAAAAGACTAATGAGAAGGAAAGGCAAATCTAAATGTTAGCAGATTTTCTCTGGATGGTATTTTTTGATTCTCTATTCTCCACATTCATACTTTAAAAAGAATAGAGGGTTTTTGTTGTCGTTTGTTTTTAACTCCCCATCCCATCCTATCCTCCTATCTAATAAAACCAGTCAATTTCAGCTACAGCCACCTATCCTAAGTTCAAGAACAGCCAGTTCTTCCAGAGAGGATGGCATCATTGGTGCCTGAGTTGGTGGGGCCTTTACTCTCCCACGGTGGGCCCCGTGGGTATGCATAGAACTTTCTTAAGCAAGACTTACTTGGTTTTTGCACAGTTCTTCAAAGGAGCCTTTAACCCCAAGTTTGGCTGCAAAGGAGGGCAGCACTTCTGGGTCAGGAACCACCACTCCCACTAAGGAGGACTGTGGAAGGCAAACCAGGAACAAGAACATGTGAGAGCTAGGATAGCGGTGGCCCACAGTGGATGACAACAGCAGGATTATATCTTTGGAATAGATACTTCCCAAGACCTCAGCTCAATATAGTGTCCAACTCTTTTCTCACCATACATTTAAAACCTTCATGGAACTCGGATCCCATTTTCCTACTCAATATCTTTTTACAAAAATGTTCTATTCGATATCGATTACTCAAAAAGAAACTGTTCAGCCTGAAGCCTAAAGCATCTCTGGCCTCTTTGCCAACCCTTGCTCACTCCCCAAAAGCTAAGTTTACACACGGTATATACAGTTTGTAGCTCTAGAGGAACTCCCACTGTAGTGGGAACTAAGTGTGACATGGGGCTGTTTCTTATCAAATGACTACCCATTGGTGCAACCATGACAACAGATGCCATCTGTTTACAGATGCCATCATAGTTAGACCATTTTTGTTTTTTACATTGTATTGCCTTATTTGAGGGTTGAACTGTGGCTTCATTTCTTCGGTTTTATAAACTCAAATCTTTTCATCCTAAACCCATTTATACAGATTTCCTGTAGCTACAAGAACCGGCATGGCCTGTGCCTGAAAATGGCTAATGTTAAAACAGTATATTACCCGTAAGCTATCCCCGTGCACAAAAACTTGCAACACCGGTCTACTCCTGATGTAGATATTTTCTATCTTCTCTGGAGCAATGTATTCTCCTTGGGCCAGCTTGAAAATGTTCTTTTTACGGTCAATGATCTTCAGAGTTCCATTCTATACGAAACAGAAAACAGCATCAGTGTTTTTGAGCCCCAGAAACGATGTCAGCGTAGAGGGGGAAGAAGTCACAGGTATTTTCCTTCTACATCTTGACTTCACTACAGACTTTTGAGCAAGCTTTCATTTCTCTTTTTTGGCTTTGGGGAAAGGGGAGGGGAGCAGCTTCCAGCAATAACCTATAGTGTTATGTCCTTGTGGAGGGTCCACGTGCAACCTCGGAAAACATCCCCAGGACCTGCTGAAGTTGTGTAAATGGTTGCCTCATCTAATGAAGAAGCTTTGCAGCTGTGAGTTTCCAAATAACGTAATTTTCAATTATTCCATTTCCAGAACTCTCAGGAATAGGGAAGGACTTATCTTTTTAAGACAAAATTTTTTTTAATGTTTATTCATTTTCGAGAGAGAGAGCATGAGCGGGGAAGGGGCAGAGAGAGGGAGATACAGAATTTGAAGCAGGCTCCAGGCTCTGAGCTGTCAGTACAGAGCCCAACTCAGGGCTTGAACCCACAAACTGGGAGATCGTGACCTGAGCCAAAGTTGGATGCTTAACCAACTGAGCCACCCAGGCACCCTGTGGGAAGGAGTTATCTTTCTTAAGACTTTTGAATTAGTTAGATCTCCCCCTCCTTGACTCCCTTCCATGTATCCCTCCTGTTAGATCCTGGAGCAGGCTAAGATAGCTTCATGGTGCTAATCAAGTCAATTATTGTGCTTCGTGAGACTGAAGCAGGGCTGGCGAAGGCTCTCTGACCAGCCACCAGAGGTCATGCGCAGCTTCATTTCTCTGAGCTTATTGGCCTGAGGAGCTTAGGGTCTTAGGGATTTAAATTGTAGAACTGGGCAAGTGGCAAATACAATCCACATGATCACACTCTAAGTAGGACAACAGACTGAACCAACCATGGAACCATCAAGGAGGTTGACTCCAGAAATTAGCCATCAAGTCAGCCTAACAGACATCATCTGGAAGTGACTAATAAGGCTCAGCCTTCGGTAGTGTGAGGGACTTTCTCAGAATTATATTTTTGGTCCATGGGAGAGCTGGGTCTAGAACAACAGATCTCCCACCTGCCAGCCTAGGTTCTTCAACTGTATTTTCTTCTCTTTATAGTATGAGGATGCCACAGCCGGGTAGGATTCAGACGTAACTCCTCTAAGCTGCCTCAGCTGATTAATCTACTCATATCTCTGCCTGTCTTGCTTATAAGCAGGTAATTCTCTTCAGTCCAACGACAGAGGCTCCTGGCAATTTTGAAGAAGCACCCACCGGGAGCCAACGACCAATGTCTCCTGTGTGAAGCCAGCCGTCCTCATCCAGAACCTCCTTGGTCTTCTCAGGGTCCTTCAGGTATCCTTGGAATACATTGCTGCCCTTGATGCAGATCTGCACATAAGACAGCACAAGCTGGTAACAGTGGGAAAGGCTGCAACTCCCAACAGAGGCACTTCACAAAACGCCTGCTCCCACCTCCAATCATTTGATGGTTTCCACTACAATGTGAAGACCACCAAATTTTACTCCCTGTTGTAGGGGATAGGAAAGTGAGACTCAGAGATGTCCATTTCCTTGGTCAAGATCTCAAGTCAAACCCAAGTCTCCTCCTCACAGTTGTGTGCTCTTTTTGACATAAATAGATTTACTATGGATGTCTGGGCATGACTACAGAGCACAACCTACCCACCTCTCCTTCACTGTTCACTGAAAAGTAGTTCATGTCAGGCACATCTTCTAGCTTCACATGATTGCAAGCCAGGGGAACTCCGACGTGGCCTAGAAAACACCACCTTGAATCAGCTGGGAAACCATGAAACAGTGATAAATGTCCAGGAATGTTTCTGACTTATTTATGGATTGACTCTAAAACAAGAAAACTGAAAAGTCATCCAGTGCCAATGCTGGATAGCCAAGATAGAAAGGTCTGGACTGAAACTTGAGTTTGGCATTTGCCACATTTGTCCAAAGCACTGAGGTTATCTAACTCAAGCCCTAGTTCCTTTAGAACCCTCCTGCCAACAACTGCATCTCCCACCCAGTAGGTGGAGAACCTACCTGATGTCCAGTCTCCAGGTAATGTAAATGTACAGCCAGCAGAACATTCTGTTTGGCCATAAGCTTCAAACACCTGGGGAAACCAAAGAAGGGTTTGAGACTTACTCAAGAGAAAGCATGAGGTGGCAATACCCTGTGGAAAGACATGAGGAAAGCAAGGTCTCTGAGGCTTGGAAGATACTTGGTGTCCTAACACCTTCAATCTGCTGGTCGGGGGCAAACAAGCACATAAGCTACTGCACTGGGGCGGGGTGGGAGGGGGCAGTGAGGGGGCCTGTGATAGGCAGACTTTGTAGAGATGGAGAAGAGGGCATTTCCAGGAAGGGTGTGACAATAGGACCTACGTATCTGTTGGTTTTAGGGGCTGAGGGAAATGAAGTCATTAAGAATGGCCAAGAGGGTGCTAATTTGAAAGAGTAGATGACCTCTAGCCTTGGCCACCAATTAGAATCATTTTTGATGGTGGTTATATACAGAAGGGGACACTATGAGGACACAATGTTTCATTTGTGCCATGAATGTTGGTCAGATGGATGAACTAATTAGCTATTTGGGGGAAAAGAGAGAGAGAGAATGTCTACACCCAAGCACTTGTACTAAGTTCCAGATGGAACACAGGCTTAATTAGGAAAAAGTAAAACCATGAGATTATCAGAAAATAGGAATGAAAGCAGTCTTATGAAATACTGGAGTTAGGAAGTCCTATCTAAGCAATTCAAAAACCACAAATAGAAAAGATGAATCAGTTTGATTATGTAAACATTTGAAACTTTCATATAGCAATACACAAGGCAAAAAGATGAGACTAGGAAAAACATTCACAAAAAAACAAATATTACTATATGAACTCTTAGAAGCAATGTGAAAGAGAACTTTATTATCCATTGGCCATTTTTCTAAAAGAAAATAATAGAGTAATTCCCGGAAGAAATACAAGTGCCATTAAGTGATAGAAAAGATGTTCAGTGTTAATAAAAGAAATAGAACTGCAGTGAGACTTTTCACACATCTGCTTGGCTAAGCTTTAAATGACTGGGAAAGCCTGACAATGGCAAGAATGTGGGGGAAATAAGATCTCGTGTATTATTTACAGGAATGTATGAAAAGACAAGATCTTTCTGGAGGGAAGTGTGATAATCTACATTCATATGTGGGAAAAAAAAAACCCATATATTTTGACCCAGTAGTCCCTACTTGCAGGCATTTAATACCCTAAATTGGTATTTGCATCAATACTAAAGGATACACAAGTATCCTTATCACTTCATTGATTATAACAGTGAAAAAATAGCAACTTAAATGTCCATCCATAGGAGACTAGTTACTTAGGTACATCCAATAAACTAATAACCATTAAAATGATGTTGGTCTTTATTTGACCAGGACCAATGTTGATGGGGCACTGTTTAACAAGTATTTTAAAACTGATGCCAGTTTATGTAAAGGTATGTATGTATGTATACAGATGCATAAAGAGAAGGCTATTTTCTCTTGACTTTGAGATTTTTGGTGACACTCTCTTTGGTGCTTTTCAGTTGCGTTTTCATTTTTAAAAGAGTGAGCTTTTTGTGTGCACAAGTGAAATAGGCTATTTTCAAAGAAGGTGCTTGGCTTACCGGACATCCTATTGCCGCCCGGAGGAACACCAAAACTGGGCTGGAGATGGGGGCAGCTCCAGTGACCATGAAGCTAACCCTCCCGCCAAGGCTGTCCTGTTCAGGAGAAACAAAAGAGCTGCTGAGACCTATGCCCTTGGCTTCAGTTTCTTCTACTGCAAAATGGGTAGAACAGCCTACCCAGTGTTTTTATAAGAGTTAAACTAGTTAATTTACAAAGCACTTACACTAGGGCATGCCATTGAGGAAAAGCACTTAAAATATTAGCTTTTATTGTCACTTACATCCCTAGCTGAGACTAGACTTGCAAGTTTTTAAAAATTTCCTCAGATGATTTATATTCCCAGGCCCTTCACATTACTTATAATCTCAACAGACCACCCAAGAGAATAAGACTGTGTGCCAAAACTTAAGAAAATCCATTTTCTACTTTTTGACCAATTTCCTTTAATGACAAAGTTGTCCCAGAGAGACCTCACCTCAAAAGGGGAGTAAACCCAGTAAGTGTGAAAGGATATCCCATTAAAGAGACACTCAGCCATCAGAGAAAAAGAAAAGTATGATAAGCTAGCAGGAAGCCCAGATATTTGCCTGGCTCTGTCCTGTACCCAACCAACCTACCTGGATCTTTCCAAAGATGAGCTTGTCCCAGAAACTGTCACGCCTGATGATACCCTTTTTTACTTCACTGAATTTACAGGAAACAGCCAGGTTCAACAAGAACTTCTTCAAGGGTGTCTTGGCTTCACTGTGTACCTGGAAAATGATAGTTCCTCTTAGTTGGAAACCTACTGGAGATACTCACCAACGCCATTCACCAGTGAGCAAAAGATAGTGCCTTCTTGCTTCATACGGAAGTGACTTTCATGTCATGAACTGCATTGCTAAATAATGATGATTCCAGAGAATTAGGGCCACGCTAAGAAATAAGTGCACTGAGTGTATAGGTACAGAATTCCAGCTCCTCCAGATTCCTTGTCCTTGGCAAACAACTTTGACAGCTGAAATAAGCGTGTCCTCAAAATGTTGTCAACATCTGCCTACCAAATCACCTGGGGGTACTAGATAAAAAACAGCTCAATGGACAACACCTTTAGGGCTTTGATTTAATAGATCAAAGAAAGGCCTAGGAATCTCTCCCTCCTATCTCTCCCTCCCCTTGCCCTATAATGCTTATGTACATTAAATATGGAAAAATACCACTCTTATCTGTAACTAAAGTTTGTTTAACCACACCATACAAAACCCAACAGATTTTTCTATTTATTTATTCCCTTTGGACTTAATTATGGCACCATCTTACCAGCTCATTATTTCCCTAGACTCCCTTACTCTTGCCTCACTGTGACTAATCTATAAACCATGTACCTGCCAAAGGGGAGCTTCAAGTACAACTCGAAGAAATCCCCTTACTTCCAAAATGAAATCCTGAACCCCATATTCTGGCCTTCAGGACTCCATCCTACCAGAAGTCAGATTCAAGGAAATCAAAGTTCTTTTCCAGTTCAAAATTGGAAAAGAACTCTCTAGCCATCTTCCATATTTACACTTCCATTTTTAAGCCTTTAGCTAAATTGAGCTATTCATCCTTAGCCCCTAATGCCAACTGTGCTCTAGGTTCTAGGCATCTACTTATGCCTATACCATCATTTTGTCAATATCTCACCACCTCTCTCCGAGATCTACGCTCAAATGTTGCCAGCATCCTGTCATTCCTGATACCTCTTTCAACCTTAAGAGATTTATCTTCATCATTCACAAGGCAACTTCCTCCTAATATATCACTGACAGAGGCTGGAATTTGTAGTCACAGTAATAAAGTCCTTCATTTTTAAAATAAGTTGCAGAGTAAGCTGTGTGTTTAGTATTACCATATCATTAAAAAACTATCAAAAGTAAGAATGTCTAATAACATGAACCAAAACCATAACAGCCGCCAAATCTAATAATTCTGTAGCATGCTGACAGCTGCTAGGGTTGTTAACAATTCTGTTAAAACTAGCACTTTCAATATTCAGGGGTCATCTGTGTGCTAGAATGCTGCCTGCCCCATCACCAAAGCCCCAGGATAATACTGAGATTCACAAGTGTGAAGGGGAATGCTAGAATCTCAGGGGTGGAGTCCAAAGCATGTGCAGAGTGGCCATGTGTTATTTCCTCGGGGATCCCATGTCTATGGAATTGTGAGATGATCAAATATCTGATTAAGAGCCTGGACTCTATTACTATATTGCCTGGGTTCAAATCCCAGTTCCAAGGACTCCTTGGAAAAGTTAGACAATCCAAGACTTGGGTGAGAAACACAAAAGATAAGCTTGGGACATGTTATGGGGAGTTATGTCAAAAGGACACATGAAGAACTTGATTGGGCTCCCAATTTTGATGGTGGGACAATTTGAACATCAGAAAGAATGACTGAAATGGATTAAGCATACAACTATGCAAATCACGAGTTCAAAATATTACAAATGAAAAATCTTGGTCATTTCTGAAGATCTCTGGGGCACCAATTCATTATTCTAAAGATTGATAAATAAAGGGAAAGAACACTTGTCACGTCTTTCTAGAAGAATCTCAGCTAATGAATGCAGGAGAAATGATTAAATTGAATTAGAAAAATCACCGTGTTGTAAAGTTGAATGAAAAATAGAGCAGTGATCAATGACAACTAACTACTATGTGACAGTTTGATTCTGGCCCAAACCCTTATTGGTTATGATTCTGGCCAGGTTTTTTTTTTTTTTTTTCTTTTCTTTCTTCCTCCTCTCCCCTCCCCAAGGCTCAGTCTCCTCAGCTGGAAGTTGGGAACAGTAAGTGTGGATGGGATTTCCTGTGTTTTTGCAAGGATTGGATAGTGGAATGCATATGAAATGTTGCCCATGGGCCTGGTACCTCAGCAAGAAACTCAAGAGCCTATAGGCATTATGAAAGCGGAGTAACACCTCCTCAATAAGTCAGCTTAGTTTTGAGGGGCTCCCTAAGTCCCTGACTTGAGCTCTTTCTCCAGATCTGGTCCAAACGATCTTATCCGCATGAAAGGAGTTTTCATTTATTGTTGTTTTTTACAGTTGCATTTGTGAATGTGGCTATTAGGTGGATGCTCATGGGGAGTAGGGGGCGTATGTGGGAAAACTTTCTTAGCAACGTAAAGTCCCTAAAAACCTTAGTCAGGCCTAAGCCACAGACCGTTCCTTC
This sequence comes from Panthera pardus, assembly GCF_024362965.1. Taxonomy (NCBI): domain Eukaryota; kingdom Metazoa; phylum Chordata; class Mammalia; order Carnivora; family Felidae; genus Panthera; species Panthera pardus. The sequence goes on along the minus strand of NW_026526788.1, from coordinate 68,812,334 downwards.
ATCTCCAGGGCAAGCCCCACAGAAGCAAGGTTGGCACCTTATCGTAGATTCTGTTGAGTAGTCGAGGCACAGAAGGAAACACTGTGGGCTTCAGAGTTTTCAGGTCATCAGGAAGCAACCGAATATCTCCTTGGAAGAAACCGACTTTGGCACCACAAGAGTACACGACAGTCTAAAAGCAAAACCAAAGAGCAGGGCTCAGAGCCAAAGGCCCACTTCATGGTGGCGGGAGGGGGGCTGTCTTGGGCAGAATTGAGGAACTAGGTTGCCATCCACAGGCACTTTTCTCTGTACAGCACCCTCCCCACAAATTTCAGATACCCAGAACTCTGAGAGCCTGTGCCCAAGACAGGTTGGAAACTCATTTCTGCTGAGGTGGCAGGACAGGGAAGACAGACCGTGAGATGGAGGGCCCACCCTATTCCACCTGTAGCTCTGAGTGACAGTTCGAGACACTGTCCTTTGTAAGAGACCGTCCATCATGTAGCACTAAGAAAAACCCTGCCACTGAAACCAGAACATGCCTACGGTTGGAAGACTATCTCAATGTCGGAGGTGTTAGAATGTGAAAAAGTATGCTTATTAGAGTTCATATTTTATTAATCAGATGCCAACACTTTAGCCCAAGGAACTGAATTGTTCATTTTGGCATTTCACGCATCAACAGATAAACTGGTTGAAGAGGTATTTAAGTGAGTAGCAGCGAGGGGATTTTCCATCCATACTACTGCATGTGTTTTGGGAAGGCCAGCACTATTTTCCGTTCTCAAATCAGCCCCAGAATTGCCTGACAAGCCTGGAGTCCACTGACAGAAAGGCAGCTCTCTGGCATTCATATGATCCTAACTGGCTCTACTTTGACACATACTGAACATCTTACCCGGATCAAATGTTCCTTCTCTGCACCTTTGTGGGAAACTTCCTTTTCTCTAACCCTAGGTCTTTTTTTTTTTTTTTTAATTTTTAATGTTTATTTATTTTTGAGAGAGAGTGAGAGAGACATAGAGCATGAGTGGGGGAGGGGCAGACACACACACACACACACACACACACACACACACACACACACACAGAATCCAAAGCAGGCTCCAGGTTCTGAGCTGTCAGCACAGAGCCTGATGCGGGGCTCACCCCCACAAACCGTGAGATCACGACCTGAGCCAAAGTCAAACACTCAACTGACTGAGCCACCCAGGTGCCCCTAACCCTAGGTCTTTTAAAAAAATTCTAACAAAAATAAAATGTAAAGGAAGAAACAATATTCCTATCCCAAAATAGAATTAAGAGCAGATAGTAAGCTCCTGGCTATGACGTCACTGGACTCACAGGCCCCTGGGTAAAGACAGGAGCAACCATTAATTCTGCTGGACATATATAGACACAACTAGAAAGGCTTGCAGCAAGTGTAAATGCCAGGGTTAGGACTCAACTGCACCAGCTCCCTGTGTGCTTCTTTCCAATTAGAGAAAGGATCACAAATGTTGTGTAGCCGCCTTTGAAATAAACATGGAACTACTAATCAAGACTGCCTTTTCACATACGTGGTAGGAACATAGGTCACTCACCTGTACAATCCTCTCAAACATATGAGCCAAGGGGAGGTAGGAAATGGACACATCCTCAGTGGTGGGCTTGAAAATACACTATAGATCAGAACAAGAAAGAGACACCATTGGATTAGTGCTAACTTTCTATTCTAAAGGAGATTTAAAAGCAGCTCCTATTAACTACAGTTAATAATACTGTGTTGCAGATTTGAAAGTTGTTAAGTGAGTAGATCTGAAAAGTTCTCATCACAAGAAAAAAAACTATGTGTGTTGATGGACTTGGAATTTATCACAGGGACCATTTTGCAGTATATGCATATATGGAATCACGTTGTACACCTGAAATTAATATGTCAATAATATCTCAACAAAATTTTTTCTTTAATTTTAAAGAAATTGCCAGGATTGCCACACATAGTTGCACAGGTTGTGCACTGTATGACTGAAGTTAAGGTGCTCCTTAACTTCACTGAGTGTAGATACATGCAGTGATTCTAAGAGACCAAGGCTGGAAAATGCACAGTCCTCTGGACAAAGATGCACCAGTATTTGTCCACACTGATTCATTGTCAGGCCTTTAACGTGGCTTTTGGTTTTGTTTTGTTTTTTTGTCTCTGCCTCCTCTAACATCAAGATTAAAATCTTATGACGGATTTACATTTTAATGAATACCTCTTTTTAAATTGACCACTGACCTCCATACATTTGAGAAAAGCAGAACTGTTTGCAACAATATTTTCATGGGTCAACATGACTCCTTTAGGGTCACCTGTAGGAAATAGGACATGGAAAAAAAGACCCTTTAAATAACTAACAGGTAGCCTTTGGTTGTGAAATAAGAAGCTGCATTCAAACGGTTCTGTTCCAGAGAGTCAAGAGCTTCTCTGGTCACTGTGTCTTTTTTATGAATGGTATAGGACTCCGTTTATGAATGATTAATGCACCCAGAGACACTACTGCTGACAACATTGCTAGACTTCTACTACCACAGAGGGTACAGCCACAATCTCACATTGCAACAGTCGAAAATAAAACTCCAAGTGACCCCCCACCCCCCCCCCCAACCTTGCACTGTTTTCATGTTTAAGACTTCAGACCTAACTATATTTCCTAACTATCACATTACAAACTGGCACATGGGGCCATATCTAAATCTACTCGGAGTTATAACAGATAAGTAGCTTCAGGGGTAGGGATGGGCACACACTGATCTGTGTAGAACTGTCCCTGAGTCACCTTGATTGAAACCATTCTGGTGGGTCAAGTTGAGAGAGTGGTGGTTGGGGAAGAAAATTGACTCTGATGCCATCTGTATGGTTCCTGAAGTCCATAGCATGGAAAAACCTCCCCATGTGTTCCATGAGGTTTACTTGCTTATACTTACATTTTTCCACGTGGGCATCCATACTCAAAACTTAGGTTGTATGACCCTAAGGATAGGGTATATTTACCAGACCAGTGGTGATTCACACTATGTTTTTGGCTGAGCAGAGGCCTCTGGGACAGCTTCATGGGCACTGACCTGTGGTCCCACTGGTGAAGCAGATGATACTCAGGTCTTCTGGTCTAGGGGGCTAAAGGAGGAAGCACAAAGGATTAATCTACCAAGAGCTTTGGGAGTTGAATATGGCAAGACTCAATTTTGGGCAGAAGAAAACTTACCATAGGTTTTCTGAAGTTCTCTTTGCCTAGATTCTACGTGAACAGAAAGCCAAGAAAGGAAGTCATCGGTTAAGATGGACAGACTTATGACAAACACAGCCCTCTCTTTCCTTTTCCATGTAAACACCTCCCTTTTCTGTGGGAATCAAAGCAATGCTCTAACCCAGATCAGGCCTAGAAGCCAATATTCAGGCAGGGAAGAACATAAGGTTTCCCTAGAATACCAGCCTCAAGCAGGCAGATTTCAGATGTCCAAACTTCCCATTGTATTCTTGCGGTCCAGTCATCTAGGACCATTACTAAATCTTTCTGAATAATAGGAATAGTTGACATTTCAGGGCTCACTATATACCAGTCGCTGTCCTGAACACTTTATATAGATTGACTCATTTAACACTTTACAACTCCTCTGTGAGTTAGGGACTATTTCATCCTTATTTTACAGAGGGGAAAAGGGAGATGTGGAGAAACTTGCCTAAGGTCACCTGACTAATAGATGTGGAGCTGGAATATGAACCCTGTAACCTGACTCCAGGACCCACATCCTTAACTACCACTGACCTCAGTATTCATAAATCCTCCACTTAGAAGACTGTGCCCATTGACCACAGAACTTTCTTCTCCTCTGGCATGGCTTCTGAATTGTTTTAGAGAAATAATTCTCAAACTTCACGGCATGAGTCTCATTTACTCCTCTTAAAGCTATTATTTGAATTTAAAGCCCATACCTCAGCATCAAACAGCAATAAGATCTCAACTCCATTTTTCTCTCCTCTTTCCTTTAGGTCATCCTCAAAGGGATCCATGAGGATGATCAATTTCAGGCCTGGGGTGAGGCCCTTCTTCACATTCTCTATCAGGAGAGATGCCTTTTGGGGAGTGTCACAGATCACCGCAGAGATATTAGCTGGAAGCAGAAACAGAGCCAGAGGTCACCTTCATGGTACCTGCTAGGTACCTGATTGCCTTGCAACAAGGAAGAGATTTTTGAAAATTTCAAAGCTAGTGGGTACCCAAAGGAGATTATGTCTGCAAATCAGATTTATAATGCAGAAAACCTGAAACATTCCATCGATAATAAACGAGCTTAATTGAAACAGAAGCACCTAGTTTTCATGCATGCTACCAACACAGTTTACAGTTTCTAGAGTCATGTAATTCTTTCCGCTTAAGAATACAGACAACAAACATGGATCACTTAGGTGTGGTCCTGTCACTGTGTTTTATTTTGGGGAGGGAAGTAGGGAGTAGAAGAGAAAAGGGACAAATGGGATTTCAGCAGACAAACATTTTATGATTCTAAATGTCAGCATTTGCTGTGATAGTTGTTTGTAAAAATAAAAAAACGACAACAACTGCTGATTATGTTTATAGTTTAAATGGGTCTACTCACTCAACCTACTAGTTCTGGGACAGAAGGTAAGATCTTGGATATGGGAAAGAGCTGTTACTTGACCTTTGAGCTTGTACTTATTTCTCTAACCATGGTAATCTTTTTCTACAAATTCACCATGGACATTGGTGCATGCTGGCTAAGTGTACTGACTTGGATTTACAATGATAGGAAATGAGATCAGAAGTTCCATAGTGATTTAGTCAATTAAATGACTTAGTCACTCACTCGATGACCTTTTATCCAGTGTGGCCAAAGTAAGGCATCTTATCTCTAAACTATACTGTCACACCGTGCCACCTTGAACATTTTATTGAACTTTCTATCTGTACATATCCCTGCTTGTGCTTTTGGTAACTTCCTTGTAAATTATAGCCTCGGTACTACAGGACAGGAAAGACTTGAGCAAATTCTGGCCATAGCATTCCAAGTCTGTTAACCAAAGCAGATATTGAGGAATCACTCAGCATGAACACAGAATCAAGTTATAATTTAATAGCAAAGCTTTACCCTTGTTGACAATGTATATGATGGCGTCTGCTCCCAAGGTATCATACAGGGGGACGGCTACCATGGAGTATGTGTAACAAGCCAACTCAGAGATGATCCACTGTATGGAGAAAAGCTCCAGTAAGAACTAGAGAACGCTTTGAAAGGGAAGAGTATTACTTCAGTCATTCAGCCCACAAATGCTTGTTTGAGGCCTTCGTGTTGAAAGAAATCACGTGGGGCCCTAGAGGCTTCCATTGCTAATGCTGTAGAGTACAGCTAAATAAAGGAGATAAGCTAGGCGCGGAGACGACTACTACACAAAGGACCAAAATCCAAAGGTAGAAGTGCAGTAAGTTCTATCCATAAGAGGTACAGAAAGCATTCGTTTTAAGGAATTTAAAGGAAGGAGAGATCACTTTTGGGGTGGCGTAAAGGCCATCTGGGACTACTTTGGGGAAAGTGATGGAAATGGGGCAGGGCTTTGAAGGACTGGTAAGATTTGACTATGGAGGTGGAGGCAGAGCAGGCATTCAGGGAAGAAGGAAGTGGATGAACAAAGATAGGATAGCACAACATCACTGTATATACATCAAGAAGCGTGACGGTTAATACAAAATGAATTGGAAAGGTGGGTCAGCATCTGCGAGTGGTGGGCCTTAAATGTCAGTCTAGGTGTTACGGACTGAGTTGTGTCCACCCCCCAACCCCCCTGAAAATCATGTTGAAACCCTAACACCCAATGTGACTGCTTTGGGAGATAGGGCCTTTCAAGAGGTAATAAATAAGGTCCTAAGGGTGGAACTCTGATCCGATATGACTGGTGTCCTTATAAGAAGAAGAAGAGGCACCAAGGGTAACAGAAGAGGCTACGTGAGGACTCATTTTGAAGGCAGCCATCTGCAAGCCAAGAAGAGAAGCCTCAGTAGAAACCAAACATGCTGACACCTTGGTCTTGGACTTTCAGCCTCCAGAACCATGAGAAAATAAAGTTCTATTGTTAAGCCACCCAGTCTGTGATATTTTGTTGTGGTTGCACAAGCGGACTAATATCCCAGGTTTGGCATTAAGTTCCTAAATTAGAGTCAAGGATATCCCTTCCTATCGAGGCTGGGTGTAACAAAGTGGAGTGTGTAGATTCACCCAAAAGTGCAGCCAGTGCCCTCTCAGCTTTTAGGTTAAGCAACTGGCTCTAGTAAGCATAGGACTTCCAACTATTCTGAAGCATACAAAGGCTTTCTCTGAAGATACTGGCCTAATGACTTAACTAAAGCTTGAGTCCAATCATCTTAATGTCTACGTCTTCTTTCAACTCACTATATAAAGGTGGTTATAGCCACTCTCAGTAGCAATGGGTACCTTGTTTGACAAGTTCAAGTACAACATGAATGTTCCAATTCTAATACAAACACCTCCCCTCCTTTCTACAATGTCCACAAGCTCTTATTTGCCAGCTCCCCACAGCGTCCTTACTTTCTCCTCATTTGGCAGAGACTGACTTAAAGTGAATCATAATGGGCTAGGAAATAAGAGAAATCCAGTTACCAACTTAGATCATTAGACATTCAACCAGGGATTAAGGAGGCTCTGAGCTGTAACTCTTTACACTGGAACAATATTTAAAGAGTAGGAGGTCTTTAAATAGTTTTGGTAAGTCATCAGCAAGTATAAAAGTATTGGTTTCAGGGTGGGATTTAAGTCTTTAGACCTAGCCCTGACTCATTTCTGGAGTTAACTTCAACATGGTTACCTCTGGCCTATTCTGAGCAAAGATGCCAATGAATTGGTCTGTTGATGGCCCATATCCTTTATGCAAGAGACAGGAGCCCAGGTATTCTGCTCGATCAGACACCTACAAGACGGGGGTGGGGGTGGGGGCAAAAAAAAAAAAAAAAAGCAGTCAAGAGACCAAAGTAGCTCAGAATACCACAGTAAGAATCTATCCAATACCATGGGCATGACTTACCTGCTTGTAAGACAGCCATCTGTAGGGCTGGTTTGGTTTTCTATATCCCAAGCAAGGCCCATTATCTAAAAACATAACATTAAAAGAAAATCAGTCCATCTGCAAATCCTTTGGACCAGAGAAGATAGCAGGAGATTAGGAAGAGACAAGACACAAAGGAGGAGAAATCCAGTATGAATGTGAGCTACTCTTATGAAGGAAATTCAAAGGCAGTAAGTACTCAGTTCTCAAAGGCAGAAAGAGTTTTTACAAACTACATTAGAAATATTTAGGAAGTGCATTTGGAACTACATTTGAAACATTTAGGAAATGTTTTCAAACATTCAGGGTGTTTCGGTGTTGGAATATGTGACCCTTATTGGAACAGACATTTGAAGAAAACCGGCAGGATGGACAACCCATATGATGTGAATAAGTAAAATCCCACAAGAAACACAAAGAACCTATATTGGATAATCTTGGATTGAGCTTCCTTATAATAAGAGAAATGTATGCTCATAAAAAATATGTAAAAAATCAAAATATGAGCTGTCAATGATTCCATCACCTAAACACCATTATCATTATCAAATATCAAATTATCAAACACAAATGTCATTAACACTGATCTTTATTTTCATAGTTCCTTTGTATAATTTTACAGGGTTATGTTCATTCCACATATACACTTTGGATCCTGCTTCCTTCTCCCATCTGATTTAAAAATTCCCATGTTGTCATGTCTTCTCTATAGAGATTTCAGTGGCCTTTTACGACCATCCGATGAAGGGTTCTACTGCAGTTGAATTTATCTCAGTATGAGTATTTAGGTTGTTTCCAAATTTGACACCTTAAATAATGCTATAATAAATACTCTCAAATCCTAATTTCAAGTTTAGGACATTTTCTTGGAGTCTCTGAAATGAAATAACTTGGCTGGGGAGGGCTCGGGGGTTGTGGCGGTCAGTGGAGCTCTGCTGCACGAAGCAGTTGTGACAATTGGCTTTTCTCCCACCAGCGACATTTCAAGTAGTAGACACTAAATAGTATCTTTTTATCATACTTGTGGTTTGATAGGCTTAAAAAGTACTTCCGTCTGTTTCTTTAACAGTTATTCAGGTGGGACCTTTCCCCTCGTTTCATTTACTCTCTTGAATCACCTGTTGATGTACTTAGCCTGTTTATAGAATGTCTTCTGAGATACTGAGGCTCATAAGGAACCACAGTGACATATGTGCACTTGTGCACACACAGTTGCACACCTGTACACACGCACACATACGTTCACCTTTGATTTTTTTTTTTAATTTTTTTTTTAACATTTATTTATTTTTGAGACAGAGCATGAACAGGGGAGGGTCAGAGAGAGAGGGAGACAAAGAATCTGAAACAGGCTCCAGGCTCTGAGCGGTCAGCACAGAGCCCGACGCGGGGCTCGAACTCACACACCGCGAGATCGTGACCTGAGCCGAAGTCGGACGCTTAACCGACCGAGCCACCCAGGCGCCCCGTCACCTTCGATATTTTTACAATTGTGGCGTACATTTGGCAAGAGAAGAATGAAGCTTCCTAATTGCTGAAGGTTGGGAGCTCCACTTGCTAGAAACAAACAGTAAGCGCGGCTTTGAAAGTCACGGAAGTGGTGTTGTCCAGCTAGGGAGCAACCTAACTAACGGAGAAGCCCCCTCATCCAAGCCAGAAATAGACAGAGTTATAAATAGAAAAGTGGAAGTGAAGGAAATTTTACCCAAATTGCTAGCCAAATTGCTGGAGGAATTCGGATCTTGCCAAAAGGAAGCATTCTGAGACAGAGTTACTAAGAATTCAGAGGCAAATAAGTGAACTTCCAGCCTAAGTGACAGAAGGAAAGGGAAAGAAAGCCAGGAAGAGAGAACCACTCTGATTAAAGACATATTTAAAAAATGAATGAGGAGACTGTCCACGGGAAACATTGCTACTTTTTCCTTCTGCTGAAACAGCTGCACGAATGTGCAAGAAGTCAAGCCTGACACTAACTTTCCCGGAAGCCGGGCACGTGCTGGTCTGCAAGCTGCTCCCAGCCACTTCTCCATCCCGGAGAACGCACCTCCCGTGGCCTACTGCTGGGATCCCTTGTATTAAAATCCTCACTAGTGATAGCTAGCACCGATGGCATGTGACTCCGTGCACATGGGTAACTATTGTTACCCCTAAGGCACAAGGCATCATGAAGGACTGGGGCAGTTTCTTCAAGCCCGCTCAGTAAGAGAATGGTGATAAATGTGGAAATGCCATTCTGCATCCCATCACTTCCCTAATGATGAACATTCTAGCAGAGGCCCACGGCCCAGGAACAAGTCAAATAATTGGCCCAAAGGGGCACCAACTGAAGCCTCATTAAACTCGGTGCCCTAATCGGCTTCAGCCTGATTAGCCGAAGTCCTGACCAGGCAACAGCCTCGCCTTTGATTAGCTTCGTCCCTCTATTCTAAGGTGCGGCCATCTACAAAGAGCCCACCGGTGAACAATTTCTTGGCCAAATTGCTGCCCTCAGCTAAGTAGAGTGGAAACTCTGGCTCCCAGAGCCCCTGGGAAGCTTTGTCAAAGATTCAGATTCTTGGGTCTCACTGTGTGGAATTCTGATCTGCTGCAATAGGGCAGAACTAGAGGAGAGTGTAAACACTCTCCATAGATGATTCGCAACAGAGACCATCTATTGGGTAGGCGTTAAAAGCATATGTTAGGGCTGATGTTTTCATCTCCACTTGGGACCAGACGTGTCATTTTCTGTTTCACGTGCCTGCTTCCACGAGAAACCCTTTTAACTTTATCTGCTTAGTTTTAATTTCGTATCAAAAAACATCTTCCTTTTTTTGAAAACTATGTAATGTTTCTTAATTTTGTTTTTGGGATAGACAGAGTGCGAGTGGGGGAGGGGCAGAGAGAGAGGGAGACACAGAATCCGAAGCAGGCTCCAGACTCCGAGCTGTCAGCACAGAGCCCGATGTGGGGCTCGAACTCGCAAACTGTGAGATCATGACCTGGGCCGAAGTTGGACGCTTAGCCGACTGAGCCACCCAGGCGCCCCTTGAAAAACCTCTTCTCAATGAAGTATCATACATGCCACTTATCATGTGCTAAATGGCTTGTTTCCAGTTACAATAACAACACAGTAAAGAAAACTCACTGAAGCAAATTTTGAAAAAGGGAAAGTTCTAGGGGCGCCTGGGTGGCTCCGTCAGTTGAGCGTCCAACTCTCGCTTTTGGTTCAGGTCATGTTCGTGAGATGAAGCCCCGCTATCAGCACAGAGCCTCCTTGGGAATCTCTCTCTTTCTCTCTCTGCCCCTCCCCCCACCAAAAATAAATAAAGAAACTTAAAAAAAAAAGAAAAAGAAAATTCCAAAGGAAAATCTTTTATGTTAGCCATATTGTATCTAAAGTTGCCAAAAAGTAAAGAAACTGATGGTTGGTTGGGGGTTTCTTTGTCATTTGCACGGAAGTCTAAATTAAGTGCTGACCTAGAGCCAGAAATAACCAAGTACAGTCCCCTTTGGAGACTTCAGAGAGAAGTTTGCTTTACAATAAGCCTTTCTTTGTCTGAAGGAGCAACTACTTTTATAAAACACTTAAGAGCTGACTGAAAATAGAACAATCTAGTCAAACGGTCAGATTTCAGAATCAGCTGCAACATTTTCTCGTTCCATCACCTTTGGAATGTCCCCGAACCTCTGACTTGCTGTTTCCTCGTTTTTAAGAGTAGAGGCAATAATAACTACTCCTGAAGGTTTAGGGGAGGTTAACAGGCTAGATGCGTGTAGTGCCTGCACGGTTTGCACCTGGCAGGAGTTGGCTGTTACATATTGCCACAGGTAAAAGGCAGAAGGGAAGAAGGGATAGGAAGTCACAGAGGCAAGGGCGCCTGGGTGGCTCAGTCAGTTAGGCATCCAACTTTGACTCAGGTCATGATCTTGTGGTTCATGAGTTCGAGCCTTGTTTCAGGCTCTGCGCTGACCGTGCAGAACCTGCTTGGGATTCTCTCTCTCTCCCTCTCTCTCTCTCTCTCTCTCTCTCTCTCTCTCTCTCGCTGTCTTCCCCTCCCCCACTTCTGTTCTCTCTTACTCCCTCAAAATAAATAAATAAAATTAAAAAAAAAAAAAGATGTCATACAGGCAAACCCATGTCTGGATAAAATGTCACCAAAGACTAAAGATGTAGGGAGAGCTATAAGCTGGTTGATTTTGGAAGGAAACTAGTGTGCCTCGCCTTGTGTTCAGTAATACAGATATAGGTAGTGAGCCTTGGTAGGTACCAAATGAACCTGCCAAAGTGCATGTGGTGGTGTTTCTAAGGAGGTCCAAAAGATAATTGCCTTCTGCGATACTAAAGAGTAGTGGCATGGACCAGGATCGGGGTCAAGGACAAGGTAGATCGGGAGCCCTGGATGCCAATTCCGGCTCATATGCTGCATCTGTAAATTCAGGGAATTGCATTTACGAAAATCCCATTTCTGAACAAATATAATGGACCCATGAGCTAATCAAAATACTTTCCTCCACATTATTGTCAACTCTTTACCAACTTGCTGGGGAGGTCCTCTTTGTGTTAAGTAAGGAACAGATTCAGAGGCAAAGTGATTTTGCACAAGGTCACACAGCAGAAAGGGAAGAACTGGTTTTAAACTCAAGTCTGTCTGACACTGGTTCTCGCCCCCCCGTTCTGATGCTATGTCCCCTGCATTTTGTATGCCAGCATTCTACTCAGACTACCGTTGGGTTTAAGAAGGGAGACAGGGGAGAAGAGGTATACCACAAGACCACACGTTGGTCTTCTTGCAGTCAAGGTTAGACTTCCAGGCCTACCAGACACAGCAAGTCCTCTTTGGAAAGTTTCATACAGCGTCCTGGCATCTGAGAAGTAGTAACGCAAGTCATTGTCCTTCTGGCCAGCACCCTTCCGTGCTCCTCCCTAAAACACAAGACCAAGTTTAGGCCAAGCCTGAGTGTCTCCTACCCTTTCCAAACCACTATGGATTGAATTCTTCAATTCAACCATATATTATATATTCAACCATATATACTGAACATTGAGGTCCCAGGAATGGCCCCTTTATTATTGAATGAAGTTTTAAGTCTCAAAATAGTAGTATCTCCACATTATAGAAACCCAGTGAATGTCACAGTTACATTTTTGGCACTCTCCTTCAACCCGTCTAGACACACACACACACACACACACACAGAGGAGACATAATACTATAATTTTATATTTAAAAAAAATCACACCAAGTTTAAACATCTGTCAAATGCATACTATGTTCCAGCACTGGGCAAATACTGCAGATGCAAAGTGAGTTAAGACAAAGTCACTATCCATCAGCATCTCATAAATGAGAGTCTACGGAGTGGAGGTGAAAAGGGAAAACATGCGACTATAATACTGTGATGTGCACACTGTAATACCAATGTACATTCTGGGAGATGAATAATGCTACCCACTCTGGGTTAAGTAGAAAGGTTGCAAAGAAATAATACTTAATAGAGACTTTGAAGATAAGTAAGCACTTACCAAAAAGTTTTTTTAATGTAATTTTATTCTTAGGGATTAGGTGTTTCTTAAAATTTTTTGTAATGTCTATTTATTTTTGAGAGAGAGACAGAGTGTGAGCAGGGGAGGGGCAGAGAGAGAGGGAGACACAGAATCCGAAGCAGGCTCCAGGCTCCGAGCTGTCAGCACAGAGCCCGATGCGGGGCTCAGATTCACAAGCCATGAGATCATGATCTGAGCTGAAGTTGGAGGCCCAGCAAACTGAGCCACCCAGATGCCCCTACCAAAAAGTTATAGTTTGGTAACTTTGGTAGAGGGGAGGAAAAGGAGAACAATTCAGAGTGAAGAAACGGTCTGGATAAAGACGCAGAGGTGAGAAGACACATTGCCAAGCCTGGTGGATAGCTAGAGAGCAAGGTGTTAAAGAGGGATGGTATTGGGGCGCCTGGGTGGCTCGGTCAATTAAGCGTCCGACTTCGGCTCAGGTCACGATCTCGCGGTCCGTGAGTTCGAGCCCCGCGTCGGGCTCTGTGCTGACAGCTCAGAGCCTGGAGCCTGTTTCAGATTCTGTGTCTCCCTCTCTCTGTGACCCTCCCCCGTTCATGCTCTGTCTCTCTCTCTCTCAAAAATAAATAAACGTTAAAAGAGGGATGGTATTGTGGCTGGGGATATGCCTAAAAATGTAAGTTACTGCCGAGAAAAGGGCCAAAAAAGTACAGGGGATAACACATGAGGTTATAACAAGAGATCTAACTTAGTCTAGAGCATCAGGGAAGATTTCCAGGAGATGGCACATAAAGTCAAAACGTCAACAACAAAGTTCCCTGTCTAGCAAAGGAAGATAGGATCTTAACTCTTTGTTTATAAGGAAGAAGGAAAGATGATTCAGACTCAACTTTTGGTAACTGGATGAGAAGAGATGCACTTAACTGAGAGCAGAAGGAGAAACAGGAAAATGTGTGTGTGTGTGTGTGTGTGTGTGCATAAGGGAGAAGATATGAAATATAGAGATTTGCTGAATTTGAGTGTCACTGAGATGGACTGGAACTGGGGAGATTTCAGAACTAGAAAGTCAGATTCAGGTGTCATAACCTTTTAGGTACAGGGGCGCTTGGGTGGCTCAGTCGGTTAAGCGTCTGACTTCGGCTCAGGTCACCATCTCACAGTCCGTGAGTTCGAGCCCCGCGTCAGGCTCTGTGCTGACAGCTCGGAGCCTGGAGCCTGCTTCAGATTCTGTGTCTCCCTCTCTTTCTCTGCCCCTCCCTGCTCATGCTCTGTCTCTGTCTCAAAAATAAATAAAAACATTTTTAAAAAATTTAAAAAAGTAACCTTTTAGGTACTCAAGTCGTGAACGAGGGATTTCCTCAGCTGGGGATTGGCAGACTATAATCTGGGGCCATATCTGGCTTGTCATCTGGTTTTACAAAAAAGGCTTATTGGAACACAGCATGCTCATTCATTTACATGCTGTCTGGTGATTTCATGTTACAGCAGCAGAGCTGAGTAGTTGTAACAGAGCCCGTGTGGCCTGCAGAGCCTAAACTACTCACCGTCCGTCCTTATAGAGCGTGTTCACCAACCCTTGTGTTAGAGAAATCAAGAGATGGTGAGATGGAAACTCTAGACGAGGGGGAAGAAAGAAGCTAAGTGACAAAGACTGTCTTGCAATTAGGAAGAGATCTCACTGAAGGATATTGTGAAAGACAAAAAGAGAAGTTTTAAGAAAGATGAATTCTCAAGTCAAGTGAGAGGAAGGCTGAAGGAGAAATCATTGAATGTTGAAGTTAGGTTATGCGTGAGCCAGAGGAGTTTGGGGGAGATGGTAGTAACAGGTGAGATCTCAGCGGGTCAATGGTCAGAAAAGGACATCGACAGGCTATTCTTAAAGAACTCTGGTGGAAAACGGGAGGATTGAAAGGAGGTGGTGATCTGAAGCTGCGGGATGAGCAGCATAGGAAGATGTCAACGAAGAATGTGCAGACATCCCAGGATAAAAGCGGGGTGGTGGAGAGTGGAGGCAGCTTGGAGGAGATTCTCGAGCAGAGGAAAGAAGTTCCTGAAACGATCAGAAGAGGTTAGCCTTATAAAGGAACAAAAATGTTTTCTTCTCTGAAAAGGAATGAATGTGAAAAATGAGGAAGAGAACATTCTGGGAGCTCTGCCTTTGCTCAGAGAGGTAGGAAGCTGTGTGACTTGCTGAAAGTTGGGGAATTGAGGCGAAAAGCCCTCTTCAGCTTCTGCCAGTTTTAAGAATGAATATGGACCCAAAGCCAGAATTTAACTTCAGGAAATAACCTCTTTACCATTCTCAGGTATTGGGTATCTCGATGACGGCTTTCTTCTGCCACCAACACCGGCTCTATCGCCTAGATAACAGGTCAGCAAAATTTTCCCGTAGAGGGCTACATAGTAAAAACTTGGGGCTTCGTGGTGCACATCTCTTTTTATTTGGTTAACATCTCTTAAAAGATGTAAAAACCATTCTTAGCTGGCTAGCTGCTCACATAAAGGTGGATTCTGCCCACGGGCTGTAGTTGACCAACCCTGATCCAGATTATTAGCATCCTAAAACCTAGCTGTGGTTTTATGGCTGTTACAAAAGAAAGTACGCCAGTAATAGAAGTTGAAATTTGTAGATTTTCTGGCGATGGTTAACCTAAAAGGCTTCCTTTCCAACGCTATACCTGATTCTCCTCCTGAGTTATGCCAAGGACTTGGATTACATTTTGCGCTTGATCAAACTAGAAAGAGGAGGGGCGCCCGGGTGGCTTGGTCAGTTAAGCGTCCGACTTCGGCTCAGGTCATGATCTCACGGTCCATGAGTTCGAGCCCCGCATCGGGCTCTGTGCTGACAGCTCAGAGCCTGGAGCCTGTTTCAGATTCTGTGTCTCCCTCTCTCTCTGCTCCTCCCCTGTTCATGCTCTGTCTTTCTCTGTCTCAAAAATAAATAAACGTTAAAAAAAATTAAAAAAAAAAAAAAAAGAAAGAGGATTGGTCAGTTACCTCGATTCCCACCGACTGGTTGTTCAAATCCACAGGAGGGAGGACTGGCTGCGGTCTGTTGATCAGCCACAGGAAGATGGCAGTTCCTAAGGTCAGGATGCAGATGAGTGCCGGAGTTGGAAGTGGAGAAAACAAGAAGTTAAAGATAAAAAGCATCTTTGTGAATAGCAGCAGGAAATTCAGGCCTTAAAAAAAAAAAAGAAAAGAAAGAAGAAAGAAAAAGTTAGAGGAAATGGCCATATATATATTTTTTTACTCGATAGTTGTGTTTACAAAAGGACGCACACACATACACGCGTGCACTCGCGCACTTCTAACCCTCCAACAAACCAGGGTTGGACTTCTCTCGGGACAGAATTTCTCTTACCGTTTACTTCAGCAAAGTTGAAAATAATACAGTACATTCTCTACCCGCCCCCCACCCCGCCTGGCCACAACTTGACTATCCTCCCACAAGGCAGAAAGGATTAAAGGAAACAGGTTAATCATTTCCTAGACAATTTTGCAAAATGATTGCCTTTTTGTTTTTTTGGCCCAACAGGGCCTAGAAGAGCCTTTCTGGATCCAAACTAAGCTGGTTGTCAGAGGAGGGCACCCTGGAGAGCTTCTCCTGCCCAGTCAGACCAAGGGTCAGGAAGGACTCTTCTGGCTGGATTTTTCTAGTACAAAACAAACAGAACAGGGAACCTCTGTAGAGGTGACAGAGCAGATTTTAAAAATCAAGCTTTCTGCATGAATGACGTCTCCTGCTGACCAGCTACACCTTGCTCATTGCTTTCTTTCTTGAAGCATCGGGAGAGTCTCAGGGATCAACAGCATCTCAGCTTGCTGTGTCCAATGTCCTTTCCTCCAGGGAGCCTTGGAGAAACCATTTTTACTGGAGGCAATGTCAGCCAGGTACATGGAAAGGGTGCTGGAAAATGCACCTGATGCATGGTAGCAAGTGAGCACTGAAGATTGAGGCCAGGAGGAGATCTCAGGGAACTGAAAGCAGCAAAGCTTTTTCCCCAACCCAGCTTTTCTTGTAGCTTCTAGCGATGTCTGGCTTCAAACTGCTCTAGTAGAAGGAGCTAGTGTTTGGGCAAGTCCTAGGAATTTACTCTGGCTAAGGCCATCTCTCCCATCTCTTGCCTCACAGCTTTCAGACTGGATTGTTTGCGAAAATCGTGGAATTTAATCCAACCAATGTCATGACATAGCATTTTACAGATAAGCAAATCGGAGCTCCCAAGGGTAAAGTGACTTGTCCAAGTTCACTCAGCATTTCCTGCTGCCGCTTCCCCATCAAAATCTGCAAAACCCCTCTTTCATCCCGAGTCTAGCTTTGGAGTTCAAAGAGACTGAATCTGGCTGGAACCGTAGAGGTGACGGCAAAGGAACATCTGAGTGTTCTCAAGAACACAAATTCTGAATTGCCTTTACTGTCACCTCTAAGATTCAACGGATAAAGAAGATGTGGTTTATATATACAATGGAATACTACTTGGCAATGAGAAATAATGAAATCATGCCATTGCAGCAACGTGGATGGAACTAGAAGGTATCATGCTGAGTGAAATAAGTCCGTCAGAGAAGGACAGATATCATATGTTTTCACTCATATGTGGATCTTGAGAAACTTAACAGAAGACCACGGGGGAAGGGAAAGGGAAAAAATAGTTACAAACAGAGAGGGAGGCAAACCATGAAAGACTCTTAAATACAGAGAACAAACTGAGGATTGACGGTGGGGGGGCGGGGGGGTGGAAGAGAGGGGAAAGTGGGTGATGGGCATTGAGGAGGGTACTTGTTGGGATGAGCACTGGGTGTTGTATGTAAGCCAATTTGACAATAAATTCTATTAAAAAAAAAGTTTACTGCAGTGCCTTATGGAATAGTATCTCAGAGATGAGACCAAACATTCCCACTTTAAAATTGAGAGAACAAAGCAAGCCTGAGAGAACAAGTTTTATCAGATAAAGATCATAGTTGCCCTGAGAACTCTGAGAACTTTGGGGCTGCTGCCATTAGCTGGAATCTGGAACTTTCTCCCTCCACCCCAGCAAAGGCTAACCGAGCTCAGGAATTGTGTGTGGGAGCAGGCATGGTCACAAGAATGCTTCAGCCATTTTAGCATTTTTCTGCTCCCTGATTGGCTATTACCTGAATTTGGAGCAGTCCCTTTTCCATTTTATGGAGGAAAACTGACCTTCCAGAGACTGGGATGACTGTCCCCAACTCCTTGGTGTCTTCCACATTGTGTTTAGGGGAAGAAAAAGACGACAAAACAAAAACAAAGGCAAGGCCCCACAGGTGCTAGGTCACATAAGGACTGGGGGTGTTACCTACTGTGACCGCCTGCCAGGATTGTGAAAGCTGGGATTTTTAGAATCCAGCCTGTCCTGGACTTGTGAAGTGGCACGAGCCAGCCACCCCAGGCGGGGAGGCGGGCCGCCCCAGGGAAAATTATGAAATTGACAAAGCAGGTAGCAGAGCTGAAGCGAGGAGAGACCTGCTCTGTGCTCACCCATCCTGCCACCGCCAGCCCGGTTCCTGAGCTTGGGGACACTGCCACAAGCCTAGTATCTTCTGATCTGGGATTCTCTCCTCTGTCCTAATCTCACCTTCAAATTAAGAGATTCTTACCTTCACTCTCCTTCTCACCTATGAGAACAGCCTGTCACACTGAGGACTTTTGCTCCCTTCTTGCAGACGGCAGATTTACATTTTAACAAGCGATTTTGCAAACTTTGTCTTCAAAAGAAGGGCTAGAGGTGAAATTTCTGTGGCAGGTGGCAGCCAGGGATGCGGGGAGGAGAGTGGTCGAAGAGTTGGGCAGATACCACAGAGAGAGGCAAGGAGAGAGACAGAACCTGTGACCAGAGCAAAGTCAGCACCTGCTGTCGACCCGGGCTGGTTGTTACCACACGGTAATGTGAACCCACGATCACGAGATCATCAGATTTTGTGCTCCCTAGAAAACCTAACACACTGGATTTTTACGAATCCTCAGTTTTAACTAGAGGCCCAAGCAGTAAGAGTCTGGTATGGGATGAACAAAAAGACATCTGGATTAATCTGGACCATGGTCTGTCAATTCTTAAGCCTTCCTTTCAGACATACTGAAGTTACACAGCCCATGGATGTGATGAGACTGGCCACTTGGATACAAACAAGGGAGATACTTATGAAAGCCAAGCCCACAGCTTCAGGAGAATGAAGTACCTTGCTTGCATTGGCAAGGGATTTTATTTGGAGAAGTCACTGAGAGATATATCTGTTTGTCAAGTGAAATAGCTTACTCACTTTGTTTGCTATTGTAAATCAGGTATTGAACTCAAATAGGACATGTGCAGAATATCAGACAGCTCCTCTCTGCCTCTCCACATTGTTAAAAGTTTATTTATTTTGAGAGCGGTGGGGGGGGGGGGGGGGGAGGGAGGAGCAGAAAGAGAGGGAGGCAGAGAATCCCAAGCAGGCTTCATGCTGTCAGCCCCTCACAAACTGAACTGTGAGATCATGACCTGAGCTGAAACCAAGAGTCAGATGCTTAACCGACTAAACCACCCAGGCGCCCAGCCGTTTTAAAATGTACAATTCAGCAGCATTTAGTACATTCATGATGTTGTACAACCATCATGTCTAGTTAGGTCCAAAACATTTTCATCACGCAAAAAAAAAAAACCCCAAGTGCCCCTTAAGCAGTTAGTCCCCCTCTGCCCTTCCTCCTCAGCCCCTGGCAACCACTGATGTACTTTGTTTCTATGGACTTAGAAATGCTTAATATTTCATATAAATGAATCGTGTATATGGGACTCTCTGTGTCTGACATTTCTCACTCAGCATATTTACAAGGTTTATCCACGTTATAGCATATATCAATACTTCATTTCTTATGGCTGAATAACATTCCATTGTGTAGACAGACATTTTATGGATTCATTCATCAGCTGGTAGATTTCGGGGTTGTTCCTACATCTTGGCAATGGTGACCAGTGCTATGAACATTTGTATGCAGATTTTACTATTTTCAGTTCTTTATGGTAAATACCTAGAAATGGAATTACTGGGTCACATGGTAATTGTATATTTAAACCTTTTGAAGAACCACCAAAATGTCTTCCACAATGGCTGTGCCATTTTACAGTCCAAACAGCAATAGACGGTTCTGATTTCTTTATAGCCTCACCAACACTTACTATTTTCTGGGGGGTTTTGATAATAGCCATCCCACTAGGTATGAAATGCCATTTCCCTAATGACTAATGATGTTGAACATCTTTTCATAAGCTTGTTGACTATTTGTATTTCTTCTGTGAAGAAAGATCTATTACAGTCCTTCGCTCATTTTTAAATTGGGTGGTTTGTCTTTTTGTTGTTGAGTTGTAAGAGTGCTTTACATATTCTGGATACTAGACCCTTATCAGATATATGATTTGCCAATATTTTCTCCCATTCTTTCTTTCTTTCTCTTTTTTTTTTTTTTTTTTTAAGTAGGCTCTAAGCCCAGTGTGGGCCTTAACTCGTGACCCTGAGATCGAGTCAGATGCTCTATCAACTGAGCGACCCAGGTTCCCCTGCTCCCATTCAGTAGTCTGGATAGCCTTCTTAAGACATACACATATTTTTAACCTTATGATGCTAGTGCTAGAGAGGATTTGCAACTATATCACATAACTCTCTCATTGTTCAGTTGGGAGAAGCTGAGAGCCCAAGAGATGGTAAAACCTTTGGGCTACACCACTACTGAACTGGGAAGCTCTGGTTACCATCCCAACCTTTAGAATCCATTACAATTTCCAGATATGTTCAAGTAAATGAGGAGAAAAGCTACTGTCTCTTTTGTCACGTGTCCTTTGTCATTCAAATTACAATTCTGGTTCAGTCATTCAGTGGAACCCTCCACAAGGAGTTGATGTGGCGGCATTTCCTTCTCTCTTTATATCACTATTTGGGAAGGAATGGAGGAGGGGAAAGTGTGAAGGTGGCAAAGAGGAAAGAGAGCTGTGTTACACCGTACATAGGAGTGCCTGTTCCAGGTCATCTACAGATTGTTGAGCAAGCCATACTACACATTAAAATGGTTAGGATGGCCCCAGGTGGAAAGCTTCCTTCACTTTTTGACGTGGTGATAGTGACATGCTGTAGTCCCTTCCACCAGGATGTCCATTTGTCCCCAGTCCTCCCCTTGGCTCCCTCCAGGGTCTTCCCTCCTCTGTGGTATGAAGTCACTCGTCTCCTGGCTCCTGACACATTTAGTTCCCAAGCTAGCTGAAGGATACCTTCCACCTTTATACCTGCTTGCAAGCTCCCAGGACCAGCCCCCGTGTCTAGGTTATGACTACCCCATATTCAGCTCTGAGTTTTGCTCCTTTGAGGATTTGGGCCACCATTTCTTCATGAAGTCTCATTTTCTGTGAATGAAGTCCCCAAATGGACCCTTCTACTATTCTAGTTTTTGGTCAACTATGTTTATTGCCATGAAGCTTTCAGGTTATCTTCAACCTACAAATATTGTTTTGTAGTCCCTTTTCTTTGAAAGATCTTATTTTTCCTACATGAATTCAGGTTTCCACCCATATGTCAATTCCCTTCAAGCCTCTGTATTTGCTCTTCCCTTTGCCTGAAACACTATTCCCCGGATCTGAAACAGTGTCAACTCAAATGTCACCTCCTCAGAGACTTACTCTCTCTGATCACCCTACTTAATATTGCCTTTTCCACTCCAGTCACCACCACAGAACCTTGCTTTCTCTTCTCCATGATACTGTTCACTATCTGAAATAGTCCTAGTCCCTTATCATCCGTTGTCCCTACTGAACTGATGTTCTAACTAGAACAGAGATTTTTGTTTTGTGCACTATTGTATCTCCAATGCCTCCACCATTTCTGGCACATAGTTAGCTTTTGATGAGTGGTTCTTGAATAAATGGCCAGTTTTCTGGTTTAGAACTGTCTGCTTTAAATCCTCTGTTAGACCACGTTTCCCTTCCTAAAACTCAAACTCCCAAATCTTAGATCATCAAAAGTCACTCTGGCCAATATTGAGATAGGTACTCCCATATCAGTATTTGGCACAGTATTGGGTTAGGAATGGTAGGAAGTGAAAAGGAGGCATTTCTAACACATACCCAGGACTACTCAGGATGAGTATATACCTCTGAGCTTGAAATACTCTACAAGATGAATCTTATCAAATGATGTCATCTACAGTAGTAAGTGAGCAGGAAATCCAGCCTAGAAAAAATAATTGTGTCAAAGAACAATAAGGCAAATTATCTTTGCTTTTAGGCCTGAAGAACTAACTATTTTCTGTGTGGTAACGAGATATAAATTGCAATCATAAGCTTTTGGGGAAAAAAAAAATCTACCTTCTAGAATAGTATACTAATTTGGATTTAATTGGTTTCTCTGTTCCCCTACATGTATGGACTCATTTTGTGGTGATAGACAGCTCATTAAAAGGGAGACCAGAGTCCCCAGGTTCTTATTCCCAATTAGTTAACACATTCTTCTGTACTGAATCACTTAGTTTCTTCTAGGGACTAGGTCACAAGCCTTTACGACTCATAATGACTCCAGAGGGGCCTGTGTGTTATTTAGGAGGCTGTATATGAAAGTTATGCTTTCTTAGTTGGGCTTTAAATCACCTGCCCAGGCTCCATTGTTAGTTTCCCTAAATCCCTGCCTCCCCCTCCAATGTAGGAAGCTTCCACCTCAGTTCTTAACCACATAGTTAATATTTCTAGACAAATTCCAAAGTAATGGCAAAGGTCAATAGAACATTACAAACATACAAATAGCTTCATGAAAATAACTTTTCCTTAACATGCAGTGAACATGAAGCAGATGTGCATTCTATTTCAAGACCCTTCACCAGTATCTTCAGAGGTCTGGAGCTAAGGGTTTTCCACCTTTTCTTACACCAGTTTACTCTTCTGCATCAAATATAGTTTTCTGCTTTTCAAAAATAAAAGATATGATCCTGTTTCTTAAAACTTAAACAGTCAGAAAACCCTGATATTGGAAAAGCATTGACTTCAAAAGAGGGTCAATCTCAGCTACTCATGCTATTTAAAATGATGTAAAGGTCAGAAGGGCCAACATTCGGTTATATCTGAGATAAAATTTGTTGTCATATTTCCCAATTAAAAAAAAAAAAAAACAGCTGAGAGGGGAGTCCTAAAAACTCTCTAAGGAAATAAGAGGCAATTAGAAGCCATGAAATAATTCAATAACGTGGCTAGTTACCACATTGGTAGCTAGAAACTCAATAGCTTTACTTTATTTCATGCAAATAGCTGATTCAAAAGTAATGGGGGAAAAGTCATTCACAATAGCATATATAAGAGTAAATGTGTAGGGGCGCCTGGGTGGCTCAGTCGGTTAAGCGTCCGACTTTGGCTGAGGTCATGATCTTGTGGTCCACGGGTTTAAGCCCTGCGTTGGGCTCCTTGCTAACAGCTCGGGCCCTGGAGCCTGCTTCAGATTCTATGTCTCCCTCTCTCTCTGCCCCTTCTCCACTCACCATCTCTCTCTTTCTCTCTCTTAAAAATAAACATTTTTTTAAAAAGAATAAATGTGTAAAGTCTCTATTTAAAAAGTTTAGATCTGAGGGACATAAGAAAGGCTTGAAAACTGGAAACGCATGCTTGAGATAGTCAAGAGGACCCCATATCCCTAAATGTATCTATACATTTAATGTAACTTTAATAAGAACCAACAGAATTACTTGGGAAATGAAAAGTTGATTCTAAAGTTCACCCAGAGGGGTGCCTGGGTGGCTCAGTCTGTTAAGCCTCCCACTTTGGCTCAGGTCATGATCTCATGGTTCATGAGTTTGAGTCCCGTAGCAGGCTCTGTGCTGACTGTTCAGAGCCTGGAGCCTGCTTTGGATTCTGTGCCTCCCTCTCTCTCTGCTCCTCCCCAACTCATACTCTGTCTCTCGCTCTCAAAAATAAACATTTAAAAAATTTAAAAAAATACAGTCCACCCAGAAAAATAAAGCTTATTAATAAAAGTCAGAAATTTGTTTTAGAGTTTATTTATTTAATTTGAGAACAGACAAGCATTAGCAGAGGTAGGGCAGAGAGAGGGAGACGGAGATCCCAAGCAGGCTCCACACTGTCAGCACGGAGCTTGATGCCTGGCTCAAACCCACCAACTGTGGGATCATGACCTGACCCAAAAGCAAGAGTCAGAGGCTCAACCGACTGAATCACCCAGGTGCCCCAAGAATCAGAAAAGTTTTGAAAACCAACAGGAATTGGGGCTAGGGGGGACCAGAGAGTTCAACATTACCACATTTGCTTCTGATAGAGCTAGAGAAGTTTTCTATTGATCATGAATACACAAAACTCTGAACAAAATGATCCTGAAACTCCCAGGGGATATATTCACATATACTAAATTGCATTTCAAATAAAGATAGATTTTTTTTTCACTTAAAAGTATCAAGACAACTGGTTAGCCATTCAGAGAAAAGACATCAAGCTGATCACTGTCTTACCCCCCCAACAAAAATTAGCTCAAGATGGATCAAAGACTTAAATATGAAACAATGACAACCGTAAGAGTATTTGGGGATAAAAAGTATAAGAGAATGTTTTCTTTTTATAATTCTGGTAGGAGGAAGACTTGAGATAGACACAAAGCCTAGAAGCCATAAATGAAAATGTTGGCAAGCTTACATAAAATTTTAAAAAATATTTGCCTTGCAGGAAAGATACCAGAGACAAAGATAAACTGGGAAAAGTATCAAATACTTTGCCTATCTAAAGAGCTCATTTCCTCAATAAGGAATGCTTAGAAGTCAACAAAAAACAAAACACAACAAACACAATAAAACACAAAGCAAAGGTCACAACCAGAATGTTCACAGCAAAACATTATTTATGAGAAAGACATTTATCTTTGCTTAGCATTTAATAAATGCAAATTTAAATGAAATGCCTTTTCCCCCACCCATAAGAGTAGCAAAGATGAAATAGTATAAAATGCACTGTTAGGGAAACGTAAATTAGGTGCGGTCTCCTTAAAGACGTGCTCATTGCCTTCTAACACAATTTAAAATGTGTGCCCTTTGAACTAATGACCCTACTAGTAACTCATCCTGTAGAAAGACATCAGTTCTATAAAATATATTACAAATGGCTGTTCAAGGTACTGGTTAGGAATGTGGTCCCCTACCCTGTGTGAACGTTTTTGTTACCTGCGTTAGATAACCTCTGTGTGGTTTCTTTAAAAAAAAAAAAAAAATTTTTTTTTTTTTTAATCTTTATTTTTGACAGAGAGACAGAGACAGAGTGCGAACTGGGGAGGGGCAGAGAGAGACAGAGAGAGAGACACAGAATCCGAAGCAGACTCCGGGCTCCGAGCTGTCCGCACAGAGGCTGACACGGGGCTCGAACTCACAAACAGCGAGATCATGACCCCAGCTGAAGTTGGATGCTCAACCGACTGAGCCACCTAGGTGCCCCTGTATGGTTTCTCATCTGTAAAATGGCAATGAAAATATCTTCTTCGTGATTAAAGGAGTTAATGTACCTGTAAAGTACTTAGAACAGTGCCTGGTGTATAGAATCAAGTATCAACTATTCTGTTCACTATTGTTACATCTACAGGAATTTTTTTTTTTTTTTTTATAATGCGGGAGACCAGGAAAGCCTACCTTGATAGGAGAGTAACCAAATAAATCAGAACACTGTCACACAGTGTGCTCTTGGCAGGTATTATAAAGAATAAAGCAGATCTGTATGTACTGATGTGGAAAGGGCTCTATGATACATTACTGAGTAGAAAGAAAAAAAAAACCCCACTTGGACAAATGCCTATGTGTTTGTGTTTCTGAAAGTATATTCCTCATATGAAAAGATGTATGGAAGAAGAGAAATCATGAGTGGATTTTCCCGGAAAATTTCAAGTATTCAATCATTCAGCCAAGAGATATTTAAGGGCTTGACTGTATATTGGTGTCATTCCAGGTGCTGGGGACATGGCAGTGAAACCCTGCCCTTGTGGGGTTGTATTTTCTTGGGGAGTTTGACAAGTCTGACCAATGACTAGATTATATAGTATATGGAATTAAAAAAAAAAAATAGAATCAGGGAAGAGGATTGTGGACAGCAGGGGTTAAGTTTTCAAGCAAGTCTCATCAAGAAGGTAACTTGAGAGTAGGCGCTGTTTAACGTGAAATACGTGTGCTTTACTGCTTTAAAAAAGACGAGCAAAAACCCAAGAACAAACAAGAGCTCCAAATGACCCCACCTCGGCCTGAGGCAGCTGATCGAGAAAGTTCCACCACCTCGGTTGTTGACAATTCATGTGCCTGTGCCTGAGAACGTGGCCTCAGCTTCATTTCTGCAAGTGCAGCCTTCCCACCACCAAAGCCACACTGAATGAACGTGGCCGTTCTGAGCGCTCGCGTTGTGTGCAATCCTCTTAGCCACAGAGTGAGCCTGTTCGGACAGCAGCGCTGGGGGTGGAAACGTTTTTCATCCATTTCTTTAGCAGATAAAGAGAGCAAAGGTGAAGTTTGAGTCACAGGGCCAAAAGGGGCCCTGAAAGGGCACCTTTCAACATTCACTGCAAGGAGCCGAGAAGAGGCTGGCGTAAGATCCTGACCTAGGAGATGGCAGTTGACTTTCCAGCCAGTCACCGCTGCCCAGGTGCTCAGGCCACCACTCACGCTAGCCTTCTGCAGCAAGCAGTTCCAGGTCACTGGACACAGACCGCTCTCTCCATCTGGGGCCTGGTACCCAGTGTGCTCGGAGGCACACACACCAGGCGATGTCCCCAGGCAGACAGCAGAGGGCTGCCTCCTCTCCACGGGGTCAGGCAGGACAGAGCAGGGAGACTGTATTCCCAAAGGGGATCCCTATGAAGTCCCGGGGGGGGTGACTGAGCGGTCATTTCCACAGCATGGAAATATTCTGTGAGTGTTTAATTAAAACAGGAAAGCGATATCAAGGTCACACGCCTTGCACTTCCCCGCCCAAATGCTAGGCCATACCCAACAACTCCAATTTGTAAGGCAGCTGGCAGGGAGAGGGGGAGGGTTAGGCTTGAAATGGTTTTCCTGGCCTGCGAGCAAGCACGCTATAAATAAATCAGGATGTTTTTAATGCATATCCATGGGTAATAGCTTTGCTGCTGAATCACACAGGGAAAGCTCCAGGAACCAGAGCTCAGGAGGCTTGTACGAATCGGAGGCGGCTCCGTTCTATCCTGAGGTTTGGGCCTCAGGAAAGCTTCCTGTGACTCAGTGGACGCCTTGGCTGTGAGTGTTCCCAGGCAGTAGCTGTCTGAGCCTTCAGGGTCTACTACACCCTGCACAGAGCCTGAGGTCCAGCAGGAACCCTCTAGGTCCCAGCGAGCCACTCGTTCCTTTTGCTTACCAATGGCACAAGTTCAGAGGAGAGAACGAGGGAGGAACATCTGTTGAAGGAAACAGGTTGCAGCATTCAGTCCCACAAGGACCCAGTGTGCTCCTACACACACAGATGGGGCAGAGGTGGCTGAGTCCTCTTCCGAAACGCCACAGCCAGGGGCCACATGCCATGACGTTGACCACACCAAGCAGCTTGACCTGAAGGGGCTCAAGGGTCACTCATTCTACAAGCGTTTGAATATTTGAGCACCTACTATGTGCCAGGCAGTGTGTTCGGCGTGCGGAAAGCACGCTGGGACTTCACGGTCAAGGAGGAGATAAAACCAATTCCCCAGGCAGTAAACAAATGCTTAATGGCGTATACACCAGTGTTGGCAGAATCTGGTGGACTGGAGAGCTCCATGTGGCAAGAGAGAGATTTACCCTCTATACTTTATTTATAAAATTACATATTTCGTTTTAAAAAGGAAAACAAAGGTCTTGGACCAACTGTGTGCCCAGCACTTTGCCATGTGCAGAGAGACACTTAGAAGACCTACCCCCTGCCAAGAGCCTACTGAACACACTTACAGAAGGATTCAGTGTGGGAGACGCAAGTGTAGACTGGACTAGGTGAAGGGGGCTGTGTGGAGACTAGACTCTCAAGGATGTGTGGTTCTTGATCCCCTAGGTTTGTGGCCAATGGTGTCATTTCCAGGGTCAATCAAGGAGGATGACCCCACCAATTAGGCCAATGGCTAATAAGTCCCCAACTAGGATTCTAACCATGATTCTGTCAAACCATCTTTCTCAACTGTCATCTCTGTCTCTGGTTTGTTTTTTTTTTTTCCACAGAGAAGGGAGGGGAGGGGAAGGGAACACCCAGATGTGGGGGCAGAGGTAGAGTATGACTAAAGGCGCTGATGTGGGACAAGCATGATACCTGGGGAAGGGAAATAGTGAAGGGGTGTTTCTGATGCAGGTAGAGGATCCATCTTTAGTTGAAAGGAAGGTGGGGGAGAAAAAGCCTCCAAGAAGACTGAAGGTGACAGTATCTGGTGCTTGGTGGAGACACCATGCAACTCAACTAGAGCCATTTCAGTTCATAAATACCAGAGAGCCCTAGGGTGCCAGGCCTTGCCCTGGTGAGTAGGATTTAACAAAAAAGCCCTCATTACATTAAATACCACAAGCCTCTTAACTCGGTCCATGAAGACAGCATAGGATAGTTGAGCCACCCATAGGCTGACAGCCAGCAGTGACAAATCCCACTGGGTCTCAGATTGACACAGTCAACCTTAATCTACCAACAAACCACAGCCCAGCAGCCCTACCCTGAGGAAAACCTTGTCTCAAAAAACACCCCTCAAGGCTTCCCAAGTGTGTTGCTCATTATGAGAACGGGGATCAGGAGACTCAGCACCAGAAGTTCATGGGACTTGATAAGAGAGCCTGTAAAAAGATAGTCTGGACAAAGTGCTAGGCCCCCATCACCCATGCAGGAGAAAAACAGTGAGTTGAAACTTTGTGAAAGGGGCCTTCCTGCCAGAGCTCCTGCAGAGTCAGCCCTCAAATTACCTGGTTGGCCGCCGGTCATAAGTCACCAGATTCAAAGTGCAAACAACAAGCTTTATGGCCAACAGTCTCATTTACAGCAACAAACTTTCAAGGCCTTTGCCCTTCCAGGTGCCAGAGCAGCAGCCCTACCCCTCGCGTGGCCCTGGGGATAGCTACATAAAGTCAATGGCGTCAGTTTCCCTCAACTGCACGCAAAAGGGGACAGGTAACCGTTCCTACTTAAAAGGGGTACTGTATACGGAGCCCTCTAGGCACTGCTGGTCATGAGAGGTCCTCAGGAAGCCGGGATCTCTTTCCCACTTCCGCTTCCCCCCCACCGCCCCGTTCCGGACTCCTGGCCAAGTACCAGGTGTCCTACCCGGAGGCTTCCTGAAGGAGAAGAAACCAAGACCTTCATACTGTCACTGCCCTCCACCTTGTGAGCCAAGGTCTTAGCAACTCCTTGTTTCTATTTAAACGAAGGATTTCTCGTTGCAGAGGGCATCATGCACCTCTGAATTCTGACCCAGCTATCTCCTCCAACCCTACCCCACCCCTGCATCCTCTTCCACAGCTACCCACCACTTCACACATCCTAGAGGAGACTGACCCACGGAGACCCAGAGTTTGGCTACCAGCTCCCCCAAAGAGGGTCAATACTATGGCCTGACCACAGAAGTACAGGGGCTGCTTCGCCTTCCAAACTCCAAATCTCATGTATTTATTGAGACATCATGGATTAAGAGCCTAGGAACTATCAGGCCCTGTGTCCTGGGGAAGAGTGAGCGAGAGAGCCCTTTTTCGATGCAGAGGCATGGTTGCTTAAAAGAGATGAAGACCTGGACGTATTTACAGCAGGTGTGCTGAGAACAATGACGGCTAACTCAGGGCTGCTGGGGACAGGTCCCCCTTGCAGGGTGCTGCCACGCATGAGAACCACCTCAGACTGCACCCCAGCTGAGGGTCCATGCATCTACTGGCCAAAAATAGGAAACAGACAGGAACAGAAACTTCATTCCTGGTTAGTAAACAATTGCCAAATCCTGGTTTGGTAAGTCACCTTCCCAGAAGCAAGAGGATTGTTTTTTCTTTTCCCAGGTTCAGTTCACATACCATCAACCATTTAAAGTGAGTAATTTTGGGGCAAGGGGGCGCCTGGGTGGCTCGGTCAGTTAAACGTCCGACTTGGGCTCAGGTCCTGATCTCACGGTTCGTGGGTTCGAGCCTCGAGTTGGGCTCTGTGCTGACAGCTCAGAGCCTGGAGCCTGCTTCGGATCCTGGGTCTCCCCCTCTCTCTGCCCCTCCACCTCACCCACTTGCATTCTGTCTCTCTCTCTCCAAAATAAAAATACATCAAAAAACAATTTCTTTTAAACAAAGTGAATAATTTCGTGGCATTTAGTACATTCACAGTTTTGTGGAATCAACCACTTCTATCTAGTTCCAAAATACTTTCATCACCCCTAAGGGAAACCCTGGGCCCATTAAGCAGGTACTCCCGATTCCTTTCCCGGTCCCTGGCACCACCCACCAATCTGCTTTCTTTGTCTACGAATTTGAATGGGAAGGATTTTCAAAAGAGAGATTTCTCCCAGTTTCTAGTTCTTTCATCACTAAACTAGACCAGACTCACTGGAACGGAGGCACAGTTTGCCCTTCGGTACTACACGAGCCAGGATTCAAATCCCAGTTTCTACCTTTCCTTAAGTGTGTCTAGTTTCTGTACTTGTAAACCTCAGTTTCCCCATCTGCGAAACAACCCACCTGCCTCCCAGCGTTCAAGTGAAACCAATTATTCTGTTTTTATTTTTCACTAAATAAACCTTTTTTTTTAAGTTTATTTATTTTGGAGAGAGAGAGAGAGGGAGAC
This sequence comes from Panthera pardus, assembly GCF_024362965.1. Taxonomy (NCBI): domain Eukaryota; kingdom Metazoa; phylum Chordata; class Mammalia; order Carnivora; family Felidae; genus Panthera; species Panthera pardus. Next base: position 68,781,997 of record NW_026526788.1, on the reverse strand, counting down.
ACAGAATCCAAAGCAGGCTCCAGGCTCTGAGCTGTCAGCACAGAGCCTGACGTGGAGCTTGAACCCACAAACCGTGAAATCATCGTCTGAGCCGGAGAAAGATGCTTAACTGACTGAGCCACCCAGGTGTCCCTAAATCAATCTTTTTAAAATCAAGTGACATTTTATTATTATTTTAAGTTTACATATTTTAAGAGAGAGCATGCATGCAAGTGGAGGAGGGGCAGAGAGAGGAGGAGAGACAGAGTCTCAAGCAGGCCCGACACGGGGCTCAACACCACAGTTGTGAGATCATGTCGTGAGCCAACATCAAGACTCGGATGCTCAACTGACTGAGCCACCCAGGTGCCCCTAAATTGTCTTATTTTTTAGGACTCTGCTGCTGTTAGAGAATACCAATCATCTACAAATTGGAGCGATAGATCGATAGATTCAATCTTACTTTTCAAACCACCAAAGAAGATTAATACCCCAGAAGGTAGCAATCCCCAACCATGGAGTCCCTTCCCAAAGCTCACTCTTTTTTTTTTTAAAGTTTACTTATTTTGAGAGAGAGAGAGAGAGATCAGAGAGGGAGATAGAGAATCCGCACCATCAGCACGGAGCCTGACACGGGGCTCGAACTGGTGAACCGTGAGATCATGACCTGAGCAGAAACCGAGAGTCAGATGCTTAACTGACTGAGCCACACAGGCGCCCCCCACCCTCCCCACAAAGCTCACGCTTTGAAAGTCCTTGAAGTTCACCTTAGATTCAACATGTGGCCCTACCCCTTAAAACTGATCTAAGTCCGTTCAGAAACCATCCATCCCTCCCTCACCCATTAGCTCTCACCATAGGAAGGAGTCAAATTTCACAATGAAAACTGAAGAGGTCTCGGTTCTGGTCCATCTCCTCCAAGAGAGACAGGTGAAAGAAAATCCAGTCCACATGCCCCACATTCCCCCTTCCCTTCACCCCTCCTGATAAGGACAGTTTAAAAGTGTCCATTAGAGAGCTGGGAGAGAGAGAGAGAGTGCTGACACGTGCCAGGCACACAGCAGGCTCTAGACTGGCTGAAGCTGGGGGTTGGGGCGGCCCCTCGCCTCTGCCCCGTGCTCACAAGACCCCTTGCTAAATACTCCCTCAGGAAGGTCCCCTTACCCTGTGAAGGGGTCGCATCTGTTGGCGCTTCCTGCAAATGGGGTCTCCTGGCTCCGGGTTCCTCCTGGCACAGAATCCTTGTCCCTCTTCCCTCACCCCCAGTTCCTCCAAGGATAGGCTGGCTCCAGAGCATCCATGCAGAGGGATGGCTCGGCTCCCAGCGTCCCCAGTTGTGCCCTGTGTGAGCTGTCCCGAGTCAGGCCATGGCCAGGCTTTCTAACGTGCTCCGGGACTTCACTTCCTGGTTTTTCTTTCACAACTGAAAGTGGAAGCGTTCTGAGCAGGAGGAGAAAAGCCGCCAGGCTGCCTGGCTCCTTTTCAAAGCCCTTAACCCCAGCTCCTAAAGGCTGAAACAAAAGCCAGCCCGAATCGCACCATTCACCCTTGGCTCCTGTGACTGACTACCTTGAAATGAAGATCAAAACAAAACTGGACTGACTTGAGGTGCCCGGAGCAGAGCACCAATGCCAGAAAGGGGACACCGCTCCCCGCCTCGACTCCCAGGACAGGAAGGTCCAGCCCGCTGTTGCATCCCTCCCGATGGTGGGGCACCTGGCACAGTGTCACCCTCCTCCAACCTCCGTCCTCCCTCCGCCTGCCTCAGTCCCCAAGCGCTTCTGATAAAGCCAGTGGAACCAGCAATGACAGTGACCCAGACGGAGAGCTTTTGTTCTTTTCCTCTGACACAATCAGCTGCCCATCCTTTTCACACCTTGAAATCTAAATTAAAAAATAGATTCTGCTGCCTCCTTCACCTCCAATTAAAGCTGGGAACTTTTGAAACCACAGGAAGGCAACGAGTACGTATGTCCTTAGCTGTCCAGTTGATCTCGTATCTTGCAGCTTCTGGAAAACCCACTGTACGTGCATGAGCCAGTTGACAGGAAAAGGCAAGTCACTTCTCAGTGTTACCGGAAAAATTGTTCCGAATGTGCAGACCCCTAAAAGCGTCCTGGAGATTGGTCTGCAGGATGTCAGAACCTATAGTAGCTTCAGAGGATTCACCTCGGGCTGTGGCCACAAAAGGGCGCAGGAGCTCCCATTCTCGGATTCGGAGGCAGAAATCATGAGTTCTCCGGCTTCTTCCTCCTCACCCCCCACCTTACCTCCCAGATGCCCAGTGGTCCCTTCAAGAAGGCTCATGGTAAGTCTGACACAAGCCTGACCCTTTACCAGAGCTAGATGAGGGTTCATTTTGCTCTACAGAGAAGAGATCCTAAAAGCCTCCAAGCTAAAAAGCAGCCAGGGCGAGCCAGGTCAATCTCAGAGAATGGCACCTGATCCCTGGGCCTCACAGGAGCCCCACTTTAGACGTAGAAGAAAGACCAAGTACAGGAAGAGGAGGTTAGCCACCCTGTCAGTCTAGCTTATTGGTCATTTCGTGGCTGGAGGGACACTTGGCATTGCTTAGTTTCAGGAGCTCATTCCTTTGAGAAGCAGCTCGGTCCAGCAGAGGTCAGAGAATGGCAGAATGGATGTTAAGTCTCAGCTATTCTAATACCCTGAGTGCTGGCTTCTTTTACCAGCTGAATGGAGAGCGCTCAGGGCCAAATGAGCTTTTTCTTTTATTATTATTAATTAATTAATTTACTTTTTACTATTTTCCTCCAGGTGCGGGTACTCAAGTTGAGAAGTGCCTCGATCATTTACAAATTCTAGCAGAGCGGCATTCCTATTCGATCATATGCACACGTCAATAACACTCTCAAGATTTCAGGAAATAACGGGAGGTTTTGACAACACAAGAATTCTGTATTCTATAGCAGCAGCCTAGGGCGACAGGACTGGTCAGAAGTCTAGTCTTAGCCACACAACCTGCGAACTAGTTAGCCCAGGCCAAGTTGTTGAACAGCCCAGACACACTTTATTCATCTATGAAATGGGAACAATACCACTTACCTTCTAGAAGGTGGTGAGCAGATGAGGTAACACAGGTCACACACCTAGTACAGACCTCAGCACCCAAGGGAACGTCTGCTGAGGACTGAAGGTCTCTCCCCCCCAGTCCCTTCCAAATGGGAATCCCTGCCATCAGCAGCTGGCAAATAGCCCTTGTAACCATGCTGACACAGAAATTTTTGAATGGAAGATGAAGGAGACATACATCTTGGTTTTGTAACTCTTAAAATGTTTGCCTATTTTAGTTGGATTCAGTGAAATTAACAACTTTCTCTCCCAAATCCACCTCCTGCCAGCATTCATAGAGCCTTGATGTCTCCACGCCTTTCCACTTGGTTTCTGCTTTGCCTCCCCACAAGTCAGCTGAGATTACTACTAAACCAAATGTAATTTCATATAGTAAAAGAGCTCCAAGGCTGAGGAGAGACACGTGTCTTCCCTCCCCACCCCTGCCCTTGCCATCCTGTCGGTGTAGAAACCAGAGAGTAGATAGTGTTATTGCAGCTTACCTTGTAGGAATAGGCAAACTTCCCGGGGCCAGGAAATGAACCCCTGACAGCTGGCAGCACTGGTTCAGCACCACATTCAGATACCTCTGTCCTTTCCTCAGCTCCTGCAATGAGCCCACATCTGAAGCCTATGCGTGCTGCCCTGAGAGTCACCAAAGACTCTCCTGGAACCTTTGTACCTGTTGCAACAGAGGTTCAAAGGTAGAAGTTACCTGTTCCAACACTTGAAATAACATCCAACAGCGAGAAGCACAGAATTTGGCAAAAGGTTAAAACAGAGATGGTTATGCAAGGGCTTAAGAGGAAGGAGAAGAAAAAAGATAGCCCTCTGCTCAGAAAGCTAACATGCAACAAGCAAAACCTTTATAAAGCCCATACCTCAGGGGAAAGAAAGTGGACAGACAGGGCTTGGCATCTGCCTTTGGGACAGAGTCCCTGAGACCATGATAGCAAGAGGGAGGTCCAGTGCACAAGAGGGAAAACTTGTTCCTTGAGTTGTGGTTGAGCAAAACATGAGAAGCCACGTTAATTGGCTCAAGCTAGGACTTTACGGATCAGATAAGAGAGGTCTGCATTTCGAGATGGGCCTTTTTCTAGAAGAGGCCAGTGACCCCTCCAGAATTAGAACATCTCCAAGACAATGCGATGAGGCAAGTGACTCTAGCATCCAGACCGAGGGACAAACCTACCTGGGTCATATTTAGAATGCAGGATCATGGATACAGGCTGCACCTCCCATGGATTTCTTGTGTGCCGGGCCAGCAGAAACTCGTGGAAATGCTGTACTAGGTTTCTTCTCATTGGATTCAGTCAAGCAGCCAGTAATATCAACATCAGAACCCAGTACCGCTTCCTGTTGACTCCTGTGTGAAGCAGTGGCCGCCACATTACCAGTGAGGCCTTATTAGGTCACATTCTCTTCCAGGTCTTAGGTGCATTGATTCTTGAAAGTCCCTTCTTTGCACACAGCCCTAGTCCTGCCTTAGTACCTGAAAGAAAAGGGCTTTCTAAGAAGTGACTAAAGGAGATACAATTCAACCAGAACTGAGGCCGTAAGTCCCACCTGATTGGATTCATGCCAAGTTGTGTTAACTGGCAACCTACTGACGGCATACCTGCTGGAGAGCGAGATACTCCAAGCCGGTGGTTCTCAGGCGTCAGCGAACATCACGACCCCCTGGAGAGCCTGTTCCAACACAGCTGGTGTCGGAGCTTCTGATTCAGTAGGCCTGGGTTAGGGCCTGCGAATCTGCATTTCTAATAATTCCAGGTGATGTGGATGCTGCTGGTCTGGGAACGACGCTAGGAACACACTCGGAGCCACTCTGCCTTCAATGAGCCCGACTGTTGAGATGTCAAGAGGGACTGTGTTTGGGGTAGTCTTGGTTATGGTGACCCTGCAGTTGGGGGGCGGGGCGGGCCATTTGGCACAGAGTAGAACTCACCGTGTGCTCCAGAAGAGAGGTGTTACTCAAGGTCAGTAGGCAGACCAGTCCCAGAGTAGCGCTTTGGCAATAACAGGACGTATTGCCATTCCCTGCCCCACTCCTCATGTAAATATATATCAAAGCCGCACAGCATGACAACTAGACAAGCCACGTGGGTATGAGCACAGGCATATAGGGGGCATCACCTGATCCAACAAACTTAGCTTTATTCTTAGGGTACCTGAGACAGTAAAAATGAGAAACAGCTGAGGCATGGACTTTAGTAGGAGAGGGGAGTCCAGAAGCCAGGTCTCCAGTGCCCCATCTCTTGATAAATCATCATTTCCCATAACATCTCACTTCACAAAAACACGTGTGAGCTAAGGCTTCTATACCACATCCTCTATTTCTCCCTCCCTTCACACAGCCATATGCATTTAGAATTCAATACAAGCAAACTCCTTCTGGGCTTGAGCTCCCGTAACCCTGACAAAGTGCAAACCTTAGTTATTGTTTTAGGTCATTTATAGGCAATGTGCTCAAGATGTGAAGAGTCTGACCCAACAGCTACAGTTCGGACACACTCACACACGGTGCTCTGGTCAGTGTGTTTACATGCCCTCCCCTTTGGTAGGGACAAAGAAATGACAAATCACCTACACAACAGTTCTAGAAGACCAGGAGCCAATACTCTAGGGTTTTGTAATACAGCCTTGAAAAAGCCAAGATACATCTCAGGATAGGGGCTGACAGCTCTTTAGAAACAGAACCCAGGTTTTCCCCATTTTTGAAAGCAGGGAAAGACAGACCTTATAAGCAGGTCAACTTTTTAAGTAGCCCCACAGTGCATTGATGAAGCTCCTCCCAGTTTGTAAAACTTTCCCAATCTATCTTTTAACAAACCTGTGAGGTATAAACGGGGATGCTGCAAACCTTCGGTGGCTGTTGGGGCCCGTGACAAGGGCAGTTACGATTCGTGGCTTAAAGAACACTTATTTAGGAAGGATCTTTGCCTGTTCTAACAGCTAATGCAAGTCTTTAGAAGTAGGGCAACATGACCCAAGAAGAAAGAGAAGAGTTCTAGACCTATCAACTGAACCTACTCATGTTAACTTAATACTGATGGCTCAGAAAGAAAGGTGAGATGTTCCTCTCTAGAGGTGGCGGAATAGGAAAGACATTGTGGTGGCACAGAGTGGGGGACTGTGAGGGACTGACCTTTAGCTTCCCACATGGCAGAGCTGACTTTGAAGTTTACCCTTCTACTGAGATGTGAAAAGGAAGGGGCAAAGTTCCTTAAACTCCTACCAAGTGTGCCTTAATCAGCCATTCCAGTTATCAGAACTCCATACCCACCCTTTCCCTGGTTATCTGATGTTTCAAAAGCCTTATGGCATTCAAAGTACACCTTGCCAGGTAGCAACCCAAGGTTCTCATGCCAGCTCCTTTCTGAAGGCATTCGAGATGTTCATGAACATTACTGCGCACCTCCCGTGGGATACCGCTGTTCTAAGAACTTCATCTGCATTATCGTATTTAATCTCACTGCATCTCCACGAAGAAGTTGTTATTTTGCAGAAGCAAAGCTGAGAGGCCAGTTAACTTCCCCAAGGCATGTGGCTAATAGCGGACAGAGTCTCAGAGTCAGATATTGAATTGAAGTAGCCTGGAGTCCAGAGTTCAAGGGTGTATCTATGAGTATGATCCATTCGATGAACCCTATGCAATCTTGTGTATATATATAACTACACACACACACACACACACACACACACACACACACACTTATCTTGGGAACTTTCATTGGTCTCCCAAAGAAAATTAAGAACCATGGTCCTAGAGGAAGCAGGACACAATGCCAGCCATATGGTTCTGATGCCAAGGATGAAACAACAGCTACCTTTTCCCTCCTCAGAAGGGCTTTTTATCTGCCTGGATATCCTTCCTGCCACTGAACTCATTTCCCACGCACGGCCTCACTTCACACAACTAGAGGGGCCAATACACTATATATCCAGTTGCGCAAACCTCAGGTTGTTCTGCTCAGTTGTCACAGCTCCATGCTGGGCCCTGCTATCAATCCTGTACCATGGGGCATCACTGTACACGTGGGAGAAGCTGGCCCCCAGCTCGTTTTCATCAACCTGGGTCATGGACAGCTTGGGCACCCAGGCTCTTGAGGCCCACTTGCTCATTCTTTGTGGGAAGGAAGTGTTACTCAAGCACAAGCACTTGGTTGATGAGACTGATGTTTGCACAGATTGCAATAAGAAGTTTTCCCTAACCCCAGATAGGCCACCCCCGCCCCCTCAAAGAACACACACAGCAAATTGCCTCATAGACTTATTCTCAGGTTCATGATGTCAACAAGGTTGGAACACAGTGACACAGGCAACTTTCTCCTTTGTTAGCAAGAGCTTTCCAAGAGCGTTTCTGAATCAGACAGAAAGTGGAGAGATCCCCGGGAGAGGGGTCAGCTCTAAATTCCCAGAGCCCACAACAACCCCATAAAAATCATCGTTGTTTCCTGGCAGGTTAGAAAGGTAGCTCAGAGGGAAAATGGAGATCTGTGTGGTCCAATACGGTAACCAGGGCCTGCATATGGCTGCTGAGCACTTGAAATGAGTCAAGTCTACGTTTAGAGGTTTACAAAACACACACCGAATTTTGCAGACTTAGTTTGAAGAAAGTAGCATAACATCCCCGATTTTAAAATGCTGATTACATGTTGAAGTGATAATATTTAGGATGCACTAGACAAGTAATTCTACCTGTTCCTTTACCTCTTGTAATTATGTCTGCTGAAAAATTTAAAATTAGGTATGTGGCTCGCACTGTATTTTCCTTCAACAACACCGATTAGGCCCATAAGTCCTCGGCCTGATGCCTACGGAATATAAACAAAAGGTGGCATCACCCAGCGGCAGCAGCAAATGTGTTATAACTGCTCTGGATGAACTTAAAGGCAGCAGGGTCTTCTACCTGTACCCCTGGTTTACACATCCAACAGAGTTTATGACCCTGACTGAATCAACAGTCCCTTATTATAAAACTGTTAGCATTCCTATCATTCCCTGAGTGTTGTTCCATGCCAGGCACCGTGCTGTGTGTCCTACACCTAGGACTCCATCTAATCCTCACGTGAGCTCATCAGGGTAATTACAAATAAGGAAACCAAGGTTTAGACACTGTGTAACTTGTCCAAATGAGCTCAAGTCTCCTTCCAAACCTGTGCTCCCAACCAACTCACTACACTGCATCCTCCAGGAGAGTGGGTGACACACAGTAGATGGGGGACATCAATACTCGGGGGGGGGGGTATGCCAACACCTCCTTCACCATGCCTTCAAGGACATGGTCCTCTGCTCCGCAGTCTTGGTTCACTGGGCTCTCTGCATGAGAGAAAATCCTGAGTGTGTGGCTAGAGAGCCATTTGGGAAATTTTCACATGAGTGGTTCAGGAATATCAGGAAGTGGGAGGGGTTCTGGTCTCTCCAGACAAGAAGCCAAAGAGGGTGGAGGAGTCAGAAGGGACATCCTGCCTTGCTTCACATGATTACATACCAGAGAGAGGCTGCCCAGATGACCAGCCGGCCCCTTATTGGATGGAGAAGCATATCGTGCTTAGGAGTTAAGTGCATGCTCACCAGAGAAAGATGTATTAAGGCAGGGGCAGGCTCTTTATTTGCTCAGTGTTTGGGACACTGTGGCACAAAGGTGTTCTCGGAAAACTTACAATTTGATTGAAACTGGCTTGGGAAGTAATTGTATCACTGTTAATCATTTAGGATCTTTGATTACTGAGCAGACAGCTGCCCTCCCCCCCCCCCCACCGTCTGAATGTTTTGGGTCTTCATGCTAAGGCTTTACTGGGGGGGTCAGGAGCCGTCATCTGGGAGATAGGATTGAAGACCACAAAATAAATATTCAGATCAGAAATATGGCATTTAGGCCGGATCCACCTGCTAAACTTCAGGTTATCCCTGTAGCCAGAAGAAAATTTGAAAGTATTGATCAGAATCCCTAGAAGGTGAAAAGCACTGGCCAGGTGTCAAAGACACGTTCCTGGTGGAAACAGGTGTGGGAAAGAACACCACATCACAGGTCAGAAGAAGTCTTTTAGCAGCACAGAATAAATATCAGGTGGTTGAGGTATATAAGAGGTCACGTCCCTGTGAAAGAGGAATCTTTGCCCCTCGCGTAAACATTTTCAGACACATGACTGGCATGTCTCCCTCAGAAAGCCAAGGTCAGTGGCCCATCCTTGGCCTGGTAGGAGAAGTGTGCTCACGGTTAACTAAAGGAATGGCTTTGGAACCAAGGAATCTGCCTTGTTTCAGTTTTGAGAAACACAAGTTCAACTTTTTCTCCCCTTTCCTATGCCTCGTTGAACACTTACTTACTAGAAGCTTTGTATTGACTGCATCACAACTATTTACAAGAGCTGAGAACACGACGGGGAAGTTGAAAGTTCACACTGAAGAGGTTAATAGCTACCTTTTCCTTGCTCTTACTTCCAGGATGGCTAGTATAAGGTGTGGTAGATCTCCAGGAATGCTTCATTTAGGAACCTGTAAGCAGGACCTGGAATGAAACTTGCTGCCATCATCAAGCACGGAGCACTTGGTTCGCTAGAAATCTACCAGAGTCCTAGGGTTTTAGGACAAGAAGCTCGTAAGGTCAAAGGGCTCTGGCCCCTGCCACTTTCCTACTTCACCAATAAGAAAACGGAGGCTCAGATTCAGTCTTATTTACTTGGCAAAACCTGAGGTTGATGCCTTTGCTGAGAACACACAACGAGATGCGAGAGAGTGTGGGAGAACGGGGGTGATGGTTGCCTCTCCTTCGGTCTTTCCCTCAAGGTGATTACAGGCTCATCTTGTTGTATTCCAACACCTTCTTCTGCTTCTGGACAAGTTCAGATCCACACATGCCAAACCTTTACTTCTTCTCTACACGTGATTAGGCTACATATTTATAAATTGAAAGGAGATGGTGGGGGCTGGGGGGAGCAGGAGGGGAGGGAGGGCCGCTGGAAAAAAAGCCAGAGGTCTTACTAAAACTCTACCACCCTGGACGCAGCTAATCTTACCTGATCATGGATATTGAACAGCTGGCTCTGAATCTGGTTTATGGCCCAGGCTGGTCAGCACTGAGGAACCCATAAGTCAGGCTAAAAGAACCCTCCCTCTGCAATAATCTCTTTAGGAAATAGAGATGGGATAAAGTAATTAGGAATCAAAGCACTACCCCACTGACATAGAGAACCAAACTCTGTACCTCTGCTGGCCATGCACAGTCTACCTTTGTTTTAAACCATCATCAGGTGGAACAATGTAGCTGCCCCAATCCACCACCGTGGCACTGGTAACTTGCCGGCATGAGAATCTCCTAGAGTGGAGGAGGGCTGGAGAAGCAAAGTGGAGAACCGAGTGCCCCCTCCTTGACACCACAGTGCCTACCCGGCCCCTTAATCTGCTTTTAACCTCAGACCTTCCCACTCCGGCCAGTCAAACGCTTCACACAAAGTGGGTGGGCCTGTAACCATGGCCACCTTTCCACATGATGATTGCCATTACCTGGGCCGTTGCATCTGTTTCTCTCCCACTCTGAGGGCAATGGAGAAATGGAAGGGACTGAGCTCAGCAGAGAATGATCAGAGCCTACGGAGGTAAGCCAGGTGCCTAGAGGTGTGTAGACTCAGGCCTCTGTGAGGTTCTTCTGGCCTGAGAATTCAGATACCATGAGTTAGAGCCCCTGCTTTTCCTCCCCAAATCCAAGTCTGTAGAGTTTAGTTTTTATTTGTTCCCCCCCCCCATCTCCCAGGGAGAGAAAGAGCATGCATGAATGGTAGAGGGAGAGAGAGAATCTCAAGCAGGCTCTACTCCCAGCGCAGAGCCTGACAAAGGGCTCGATCCTATGACACGGAGATCGTGACCTGAGCTGAAGTCGAGTCTGGATGCTTAATTGACTCAAGCCACCCAGAGGCCCCTGGAGGGCTTATTACTAATCAAAACTTTCACTTTTCTTTCTCATTGCAGACATGAAGACAAAAAACATGAGAAGGAAAGTAAAGAGAAGAAAAAAACACCCATATAATTTCCCTCATCCAGAGAGAGCAACTTACAGTGATTTGGTGTATGCAATCTTTGCTATACAAACTTGTGTGCCTCCTTAAGAAAATAAAAATGGAATAAGGTACATCCCACTTTTATAGTGTGCTTCCTCACTTAATACTATCTAAGTCAATAAATGTACATTTAAAATATCATTTTCGATGACTGCATGATCCTCGAACATATGGGTTTGCTCCATGTTACTGATCCAGGCCCCTACTGTTAGACATAAAACTTGTGTCTGATATAAAACAATTTTTTTTGTTAATGTTTATTTATTTTTGAGAGAAAGAGAGGGCGCGAGTGGGGCAGGGGCAGAGAGAGGGAGACACAGAATCCAAAACAGCCTCCAGGTTGTGGGCTGTCGGCACAGAGCCTGACGCGGGGCTCGAACCCACAAACCGCAAGATCATGATCTGAGCCGAAGTCGGACGCTTAACCGACTGAGCCATCCGGGCGCCCCGTCTCTAATTTTTTAGATTAAAATTTTCCTTTTAATTCCAGTTTAGTTATCATACAGTGTTATATTAGTTTCAGGTATACAGTGCCATTGTTACGTTTTATCGTATGATCTTGTTCTTTAGGACGGATCCCCAAAAGTGGAATTTCTGAGTCAAAAATGCATATATCCTAAGGCTTTTGGATGCATGTTGAAAAACTGCTACCAACTAACATTTCTTTTTTTTTTTAAACTTTTTTTTAAATGTTCATTTATTTTTGAGAGAGAGAGAGAGAGAGCAGGGGAGGGGCAGAGAGAGAGGGAGACAGAATCCCAGGCAGGTTCCATGCTGTCAGCACAGAGCCCGACGTGGGGCTTGAACCCATGAACCATGAGATCATGACCTGAGCCGAAACCAAGAGTTGGACGCTTAACCAACTGAGCCACCCAGGCGCCCCCCAACTAACATTTCTATAAGCAGCGTATGTCTGTTTATCAGACCCTCACCAACACTGAACTTCACTGGTATCTTCTTCTGGTTTTGACCATGCCCACTTGTGAGCACTTACAAATACAAAACATATTTATACTTATTATGATTAATATTAATTTGCATGTTTAAAGGCCCAACACTGTGTTGGATCTGAGGATCCAAAAGGGGACACATACAGTCATCTTGGCTTCAGAGTTTCTCAGAAAAAGACACTCTGGAAATGTGAAGAATCTAAAATTATCTAGAGTGGGATTATGAGCTTTAAGAAGTTTGTATATGGGAGGGGGAGACGGGATGCAGTGTATGTAATAAGACATATCCAGACTCCTAGCTTTGACATGACTGGTGCAATGATACATCCATCAGGGATGTTCCTTTATTGAGTTCCTACTAAATGCAGAGCACTGTGCTGAGGAATTAGGTAATCTCACAATATCTTTACAACATCCTTCTGTAAGGGGTGTTATCGTGTTCTTCCGAAATTGAAGAAACTAAGACACAGATGTAACTGACTTTCCCAGGATCACATACATCTGGTAAGCATAGGGGTAAAAGAGGTTCATGGAATTCTAACTATGGTCAGAGCACGGGAGTCCACACTTGATTTTTTGGCCAATTGACACAGAGCTGTCCTAGCAGAGGAGAGAGAGAATCTGTAACTGGGTGGAGAACCAGTTATGATGAGTTTGGTTTGGAGAAAAGCAACCCCTCTAATGCACAGGTTTGAAAATGGACCTCTGAGGTAGGCTAGACCTAAGGCTCAGTAGTCCCATCCTGGGTGCTCGATACTGAAGGAAGGTAAATAGATAATGAATAGTGATTGGCTATCCTTTCCTTCCTCTCACCTCAGACTGTCTCAAAGTCTCTCAAACCTTAGCGTACCTGGGGATATGTGAGGGTCTGTTAAATGCAGATTCCAAGGATAAACCCAAGACATTCTGGTTCAGAGGGTCTGCACTGGGAGCCTGGAATCTATACATCTGACCATCAGGAGAGACTGAGGTAGGTGGTCCTTAGATCAAGCTTTAAGAATCACAACAAGGGGTGCCTGGGTGGCTCAGTCAGTTAAGCGTCTGACTTCGGCTCAGGTCATGATCTCGCGATCTGTGGGTTCGAGCCCCGCGTCGGGCTCTGTGCTGACAGCTCAGAGCCTGGAGCCTGTTTCAGATTCTATGTCTCCCTCTTCCTCTAACCCTCCCCTGTTCATGCTCTCTCTCTCTCTGTCTCAAAAATAAAGAAATGTTAAAAAAAAAATTAAAAAAAAAAAAGAATCACAACAAGCCTACAGTGCCGAAATACATAATCCCGAGGTGAGTTGGAGATGCCAGCCCCTTCTCTGCCAGTGGGATCTAGAAGAAAGCTGATGGTAGATGGGGAGTGAACCATTTATACTTATGAGCATTTGCCCAGCTGGTGGCTGGGTCATCTTACCTGGGGATAGCGATGGCTCCCCAAGGGGCCTGCCATCCCTGCAATGTAAAGCAAAATTTCTCTGTAAAATATTATACATGTAATATATCACATGTAATTCATCAACAAAGACCTGTCCTCAGCTCTGCCCTGAGCTGCGCAGCGGGAGAGTTCGTGTTCATCCATCAGTAACATCTCCCTGGTGCCCTAGGCCTGGGTGAGGGATACAGACTATACCAGCTGTTGGTAATCCCACTCACAGCCATCACTTCACTTAATCTAGAAGAATTTCCTGGAAGATAGGTTCAGCAGGTGATAATAATCATTGTGATAATGATATCAACATCATCAATCACCACCATCATCTAACATTGACGAAATGGCTCTTTGCCCAGATATTATGTCAGGCACTCGATCACTTTTAATCCTTACCATGTCACTTTGGTGAGGATCCCTTTGCAGTCTTACCCCCACTTTATGGATCAGGAAATGAAGGCATAGAGACGGGAAGTAACATGTCCTAGGTCACACAATATATGGTGAAATCAGAATTCCAGCCCGGGCCATCTGTCCACACTTGAGTGGTTCTCGTGATTTTTATTTTACTAGCAAAAGGCTAGTGGAGATGGAGTGGGAGTTACGTGACCTTTCCAGGACCATTATTTTGTCAGAGGTGTCACTGGACCCATTACCAGGGCTTTGATGACTCCTTGCCCCAGTTTCTTTTTTCAACACTGCTGCTTCTAGAGGTGTTAGGACAGACTCTGAAAAGGGAAGGTTTTGGTTAATTAATGCCACTGACTGGAAAGCAAGCTGCGGTCCTCAGGGAACTCTGCACAATCATTTAAACTCCTGCCTTGAGTGGTCAGGAGGCTCCTGCTGTGATACAGGTGTTAGCTGTCATCCATGGCTCCCAGGGTAGGTGCGGAGGCCTCAGATCTGAGCTCCGCTGGGGGATTGAATGTCATGTTGCCCACCCAACACTAGTTCTGACACTCTTGGTCAGCATGCTGGTGACTTGGCTTGAGGCTGCTAAACTCACCATGGGCTTCCAGGCCCCCTGGAACATCTCTCACCCATTCAGCGTGCAAAAGCTGGGTGCGGGCCTCCAGATGGCCATGGACAAGATCAACTCAGAGACAGCAGATTTTGGAAACTTCAGCTGGGAGTTCATTTATACCAACTCAACCTGCAGCACTGCAGAGTCTCTTGTTTTCACCAACCAGGTTCAGAGAGAACGGATTCCTGCCCTGTTCGGACCAGCATGCCCAGAAGCAGCAGAGGTAGAGTATAGCCTTTCAGAAACTTTGGCTGAGTGTCCGTTGGAAGGGATGGTTTTTTATTTTTTTTTTTTTCAACGTTTTTTTGTTTTTTTTTTTTTTGGGACAGAGAGAGACAGAGCATGAACAGGGGAGGGGCAGAGAGAGAGGGAGACACAGAATCGGAAACAGGCTCCAGGCTCCGAGCCATCAGCCCAGAGCCTGACGCGGGGCTCGAACTCACGGACCGCGAGATCATGACCTGGCTGAAGTCGGATGCTTAACCGACTGCGCCACCCAGGCGCCCCAGGGATGGTTTTTTAAATGATGGCACAGGGGCACCTGGGCGGCTCAGTTGGTTAAGCAGCAGACTTTGGCTCAGGTCACAATCTCACAGTCGGTGAGTTCGAGTCCTGCGTCGGGCCCTGTGCTGATGGTTCAGAGCCCGGAGCCTGCTTCAGATTCTGTGTCTCCCCCTCTCTCTGCCCCCTCTCCAGCTCACACTCTGTCTCTTTTCTCTCAAAAAGAAAGAAACGTTAAAAAAATTAAAATGATAGTACAGACTGGAATAATCTCTTGGCAAGGGTGACGTTATACATACTAACTATGTAGGTCTTGAGTACCATTTCTTTGAGATGTAATGAGACCATGTAATCATAACAGTTAACATTCTCTTTAAGGAAAGCCTTTCAAATCACTAATTATTAGTTCACTCCCTAACTTGTTGATTGTTTAGACTTGGTGCTATTGTACGTAGAACCTTCTTATTCACTCTAATGCTGTCAGCCACATGGCTCACAAAGAGTAAGTGGAAAGTGAATGCTTCGTTTCAAACAGAAAAATATCATTTGCTTGTGTAGATTTCCCTTTGGTGTGTGTAATAAATTATTCAGCGATGGTAAAAGTAAACGGCAAAGAGTGAAGTATGACATATTGCAGTAAGCCAGAGCAAGCAAAGTAGACAAACACATGACTTGTAGCTGTTTAGCTGATGAGATTAGCTTTGTGGAAGTCCTTGGCATCCCGTCTCTGACAGGTGTTAATGCAAAGCTGACTAGGAAAGAACATCACAGTCCTCACTCTCAAACATACCGGGGAACTATCAGTACTGGGTGCTAACAAATGAAGTTCACATTTGAACTTGGATCTTGATCTCTTCCGGAATTTTTCCTTTGACATATTTCTAGCTTTCCAGAGCCATCCAATTTCCAAAGGCAAATTCAAAGGCCGTGGAGTGTGTCTTCATTCCTCCACCCTGACCCTTCACATCCCCAATTCCAAAATCAGAAGTAATTTCTTACTTAACTCCTATAAATCTATAGCCGGTAAGTATTGAATGGTATACTTAACTCTAAACTATTTTTATATGCCTTAGCTCCTGAAAGAGTTGATCATAAGCTCCTTTAAGAGCAAGATCTCCACAGTTCCTTGTAAATAGTAGGACCCTAATGAAAAGTATTGAGAAGTAAATAAGGAACAAATCGATCAATAAATGTTCGCTATCGTTATTCTTGTCCTTTGAGGTTTTGCATCCTGAAGATGGATCCAAGACATTATCATCAATATTCCAAAAGAGAGGATTCAGTCTGACCCATAGACTCACTGAATCCAAAGTTTACGCAGACACCTTCCAACGGGGTTTGAGTGTAGCCTAAACCGAGTTATGGAAAGGTATCCTTTTGGTTTCTTTCAAGATTATTGGCTTGTTGGCCTCAGAGTGCAACATCCCTGTGTTGGACTTTGTTGGACAAACTGCAAAACTGAAGGACAACTTATATGACACGTATGTGAAACTTGTGTCGCCCATGCACAAAATTGGTGATGTGCTCCAGAAAAGTCTCCGGTACTTGGGCTGGAAACACATTGGGATGTTTGGAGGTCACTCTGGGACTTCCTCCTGGGACAGAGTGGATGAATTATGGAAGGTTGTAGAGAACGGACTCAAATCCCATTTCACCATCGCTGCCAGTGTGAAATACATCAACAGCGATCCAGCCTTCCTTCGAGAGAATCTTAGAAGTGTGCCATTGATTGTCAGAAGTAAGTAGGAAAGAGTCTTCCATTGCTTATGTTTATAGAGACAAATAGGAAAGCAGATGGTTTGGAAAAAAACTAAGAACTTCATTTTTCTATGGATGTAAAAAGCAGAAGGAAATGGTGCAAAATTAATGATACATAAAAGCATCACCAAGAACAAAGTTATTTTTTCTTTAATGTAAAGTGAAATCTCTGATGCTATAGTGTTATGATGCACAGAGCCAGTTTTGGAAGCATCTTCCAGATGGGCTGGGTCTTTGCATTTGGGTTATCGTTTAGAGATGGGCTGTGGAGATAGAAAGCTCTAGGTTTGAAACCAGCCTCTGACACTTTCTAGCTGTGTGCTCTTGAGCGAGTACATTAACCTCTCTGTGCCTCTGGTAAGATGGAGACAATTATCTTAGCTACCTCACAGAATGGTGAGGATTAAATGAAGTCATGCCTGTGAAGTGCTGAACACAATAACTGGTCAGCATGTGATAGCAATTATTTTTGTCATGGTACTTATGAGGCTCTGCTTTCTGGCATGAATTAGTAACTGACTCCTTTCTGTTCTTCCAATAAACTAAGCCCTTATGGCCTTTACGGTCTTGGGACTTGGGGACGTGCTGATCCCTTGGCCTGGAGTGCTACCTGCAATCCCACCCCACCCCACCCGGCCCTCTTTCTGTGGATACACAGCTTCCTCTTCTCCTTCCAGACTCAGCCCAGAGCCCACTTGCTCCAAGGAGTCTTTTCGGACTACCTGACCTGGAGCAGTCCCCCTCCCACCACCACCTCACCCACATCAGTATGAGAGCATCCTTCCCCCCTCACTAATTAGAATCTTAAATGCTCTCGGTAATCTCTTCACTTGCATGCCTTGTGGCTGTCAGCTCCCTGAAGGCAGGGGCCTTCTCTCTTGCTCACTGCTGTATCCTGTCTGTAGTACAGTGCCTGACGCACAACTGGGACTCAAATCAGCAGATTATCATTTGCCTCCTTTGAAAAAATAAGTCACTACTTCATTTGGGTGTCAAAATGCATGCTGATGTGTTTGGACGGAATAAAAGCACCGTGACCTCTGCTTCCTGTCCCCCCCCCCCCCCCCCCCCGCCCATCCAAAGTCAGAAGGTCTGAATGCTCCTGGTTCTGGGTCTTCTGTGAACTCCTCCTAATTGCTGTGTGGCTGATGAGCCACAAGCCAGATCTGTTGCTCTGAGTGAATTATGTGAAGAAATGAGAGCCCAGAAAGTGGGCTTCTTTTGGCTTGTACTTTGGGAGAGAGCACAGTGAGGACTTTTGTGACACCAGCTTATGTACTGCTGGTGTGGTTCCGGAAGTGCACATGCTGGGAATAGTCTGGGCTTTCCTATTTCCTAAAGCATGCTCAAGGAAAGAAAAAGTCCACGTCTCATTGGCTCATTTGGAGTGGCTTCAGGCTGGACTTTACAAAGTGTGTGTGTGTGTGTGTGTGTGTGTGTGTGTGTGTGTGTGTGTGTGCGTGTGTGTAGTGTGGGCACATGTGCATGTGAACATGTACAACTGGCTGACTTTGTTTTCTCTTCTTAGTTATCATCTTAATCGGCAGCTCAGAGGATGCAAAAATTATGCTGCTGGCTGCAGAGAACCTGGGACTCAACACAGGAGAATTTGTCTTCATTGTTTTGCAGCAGTTGGAGGTGGTGCTCATGAGCCCTCTATGGTTCCCACAGTAAGAAGTAGCAAGCAAGGAGCACTTGCTATGCACCAGATGCATCAGCTCACTGAGTACTCACTACTATCCCATGAGGCGGGTGCCCTTGTGTTCTCCTTGTAGGATCAGGACCCTGAAACTGAGCTGAAAGAATTTACCCAGAGTTCTTCTGCACAGTAGGTGAGAGGTCTCTGGTGGAGCCCTAGGAAAAGCCTCAAAAGGCCAACATACTGGTCCCATTAGACAATTCTTAGGTGGTTTGGTTCATTCGGTAATGGTCGGGATGGCTAAAACGTACCCTGTACCTCCTCTAAGTACCAAGGTACACATATTACTTGCCTCATTGCTCTCAACACTCCCAAGGGTCCCGTGGGACAGCTATTCCATGCATAATTTACACGCATCATGGCTCTCTTATTTCCAACACTCTCGTAAGGTGGATGTCACTAGCATTCCAGACAAAAAAAACAGAGGCTGAGCTAACTAAGATACGCTACCCAAGAGCTCAGAGTTCTTGAGGGGAATAGCTGGTCTTCCAAATTGGGTCTTATGGACACTGGGACTGAGCTCTTTGCCCCGATAGCTCTGCCTTATGGAGTGTTTACTGGATGCCAGGCTCCACCGCGAGTATTTGACATAGTAAAACCCATTTCAGCTCACACCACCCCATGGAGGGCTACTTTTTATGGGTCCTCTGTGGACTCATAGATGAGGACTCATAGAACTTGTAGATGAGGAAACTGAGATCCTGAAAGCTGAAATAACTTACCAGAGGCCACATGACTGGTAGGAGAGAGAGCTAGTATTTAAATTTTTTTTTAATGTTTATTTATGTTTGAGACAGAGAGAGACAGAGCATGAACAGGGGAGGGGCAGACAGAGAGGGAGACACAGAATCTGAAACGGGCTCCAGGCTCTGAGCTGTCAGCACAGAGCCCGATGCGGGGCTCGAACTCACGGACCGTGAGATCATGACCAGAGCCGAAGTCGGACGCTTAACCGACTGAGCCACCCAGGCGCCCCAAGAGCTAGTATTTAAAGCCAGTGGGCTGTACATTTAATCACCACACCACACTAGCAGGCCACTTGTACTTAGCTATGGACACACTGTATAATTTTTATGGCAGTTTTATCTTTCTAAAATGAGCTTGTTTTATACAATCATGAGCTGAAATAGGGCAAAAGGGAGTAAAGAAAAACGTATAATAATGTTCCAGATTTCTTTTATCTTTTTATCAAGAGTATTTTCGATTGCCCAAAGTGTCTCAGATCTCTCTGGGCAGCCAGCTGGAATTCTACACATATGCCAGACTTCCCAGAACATCCTCCCACCTTCCCTTGTCACTGCTGGCCACCCCTTTCTCTTCATTTCTGTCCCCTCTGCCTTCAGACAGATGAGGAGATGCTGGGCCAGTCTCGGTATTGACAGAGAAGCCCTTCAACACCCTTGCTGCTTTTTCCCCAAACCTTGATGATCACATTCCAGTTGGCTTATAGTGGCAGAAATCATATAGAAGTAAAAACATACCACACAACGTCCATGCAATTGAATTCATGCTGCTCTAAAAAAAAAAAAAAGAATAGCATAAATCCATTCTAGAAAAAGATTCCCAATGTAGGCTTAGTGGGGGACAAATCAAGGTGCAGAACAGCATTATAGTGTGATACTACTTAAGTAAAATACACACGCATACGGAACTGACAGGAGGGAGCCATAGGGGAATCGGGGAAGATTTTGTGGTCTTTCATGTATATACAGGCAATGAGTGGGCATTCATTTCATAATAGTAATAATATAGATAATAATGATCATAACAAACCACCTAAACCATAAGAAGAAAATTGAGAATCAATAGTCCTGATGAATGGATAACGAAGAGGTGATATATGTATATATCACCTCTTTATATATATATATATATACACACACACACACACACGCACACAATGGAATGCTTCTCAGCGATGAAAAAGAATGAAATCTTGCCATTTGCAACAACGTGGATGGAGCTGGAGGGCATTACGCTAAGTGAAATAAGTCAGACAGAGAAAGACAGATATCATATGTTTTCACTCATATGTGGAATTTGAGAAACTTAACAGAAGATGGGGGAAGGGAAGGAAAAAAAAGTTACAAATAGAGAGAGAAGCAAACCATAAGAGACTCTTAAATACAGAGAATAAACTGAGGGTTGATGGGGGTGGGGGGCCAGGGGTTGGGGAAAATGAGTGATGGGCATTCAGGAGGGCACTTGTTGGGATGAGCGCTGGGTGTTGTATGTAAGCAATGAATCATGGGAATCTACCCCCGAAGCCAAGAGCACACTATATACACTATATGTGAGCTAACTTGGCAACAAATTATATACCTATCTGTATCTATATCTATCTATATCTATCTATCTATCTATCTAAAGAAGTAAAAATGATATTACAAAAAAAAATCAGCAGTCCTAAATTTTTCAAGTTTTTTGCCACCCATTGCTAGAAGGTAAGGTTTCTGCATCTTAAGGTCTTGACACCCCAGGTAAGTTATTATTATTTATTTATTATTTTTTGGCTTACTTCCCACTCTTTCAACGCTAGCTCGAAAATGGGTGGGCTCCCAGGCCCCCTGGAACATCTCCCATCCATTTAGTGTGCAAAGGCTGGGTGCAGGCCACATACAGTGATAACAGCCAGCATTGACTGAGGGCTTAACTTACACCAAGCTGGGCGCCAGGAGCTTCCGTGGACTATCTCACTTAATCCTCACGCAACCCACAAGGCAGTGCTATCACTGTCTGTATTATATTAGATAGGTGAGTAAAACCAGGGCAGGAAGGCTGTATACCTGTCCAAGGTGGCAGTCATCAGCTGGTGGAGCCAGAAGTCATAGTAAGGCCTGCCTTTCTCCAGGCCTCGGGTTCTTATTGCTGTGTAACACTGAGATGTAATTAAGCAAAAGTTAAGAGCTTTGCACATAGTGTGTGCTCATTAAATGCTAGCTGTTTATGTTTTCTTTGGCTTATCCCTCGCTTAATAAATTAGAGCCTAAACTTTGTCCTGAAAGTTGTGTTTCCAAGGATCGCAGTGAAGAGATTCAAATTCGACGTTGACTTTATGTGGTTCCGTTGAACAGGAGTATTTCGTACAGAATGACTATGTTTATTTCATTGTGTTTCAGGACAGTTTTTGGAAGGAGGTGTTGACGAATCAGAAGGCGATGCACTCCTCCACGGTCTATGAGTCAGTGTTTCTCATAGCCTTTGGCTCCTATGGAGAAGGCCCTGGAGGTGAAGACTTCCAAAAACAAGTCTACCAAAGGCTGAGAGGACCACCCTTCCACAGCTCCATATTCACGGACGAGCAGGTCTGATGTGGGGCCTTCCTGCACAGGCCCCTGCCCCCTTCTTGAAGGATGTTTGTTTGGCTCTGAGAGTCTCCCTCTTATTTCCCCTCTGCTTGCCTCACTCCCCTAACACACACACACACACAGACACACGCACGCAAATGTGTCTGTGCACACACACAGCCACACACTTTCTCATCTTCAACAGTCCAAAATATACAGTAGTCTGATGCTGTCTTGTGAAATCTGCACCCCAGGACCATAAAGGAGGACAGAGGTCACGAGATGAGAGGTCAGTGGCCTTTGGAATCAGAGACCTAGGCTCCTATCCCAATTCTGTTATTTACTAACTCTGGGCCTTGAGGTGAATTGCTTAATCTTCTACACATCTGTGTCTCCCCCCAGAAAATGGGACTCATAATGACATCTGCCTCTGGGGTGTGGTTTTGAGTATCTAATAATACAGAACATGGAATTAGCAGAACTGATACCAGTGGGACGTCAAACCTCAACAATTTCCTTTCCCGGCAGGATGCCAGGAGCAGGAACCAGAATGGAGGGATCAGAGATGTGGAGCTAGGACAGGTCAAGGCAAGCAGGTGGTCTGGAACAGGGAGAAGAAGGTCGGGAGAGAGATTAGCAGCCAGTGGTGGTCTCTGTATGTGTGGGATGATGGGGGAAAGTGTCTCATTTCCACAGAGAATTCTTTATAGAGACACCATTGGCCAGAGCTGGAACCACTTCCAGGGTGGGGCTGAGCTGACCTTGAAGGTGGTGATGGGTCACTGATGACAGGCGTTCCATTAGGAACAAGGTGGCCCGTTGTGGATCCTCACACAAAAGAAAAGATGATCAACTGACAAATACTGGGGGAGTCGTCTACTAAGTGTCATCTCTGTACCAGGTTCTCCAGGGAGAACCTGCCTGGCCTCTAGTCAGCACTTAAATTTTTGTGGACCAAGTGGGTAGAAGAGAACATGTATTGAAGACCTACTATGTTCCAGGTAGTGAGAATGGGAGTATACCTATTCTACCTCATTTAACTATCCTTATTACCGTGACAGCGGCCTTCTCATTTTGTTAATCGTGAGGTGAGATTCAGAGATTCAGAGAGGTTATGGAACTTACCCCAAGACTCAACAGCCAGTAAAGCAGCAGGGCCAGCCTGGCTCTGAAATCTGCCCTCTTTCCATTAAACCATACTCCCTCCCACCCGTGGCCTAAAGAGCCGTGCCTGACCTGCAGGATCACGTGATCTCCCCGGGCCCAGGAGGCCCCAAGAGGCCAAGTGTGGTCCGTGCTATGGGATTTGATGGCACAGGCCCAGGCACGTGGAGGGCCCTCCTCTCCCTGGGGGACAGCGGGGACCACGGGTGTGTTCCAAGGTGAAGAGGACAGAGAGAGAGAGAGAGTCCTCCCTGCGTTTGCCTCCCTCCCTGAAGGTGAGCCCTTACACTGCCCACCTTCGAGATGCGGTGCTGCTCTATGCCCAGACGGTGAGGGAGCTGGTGGCAGCCGGGCGAGATTTCCGAGATGGGCAGCAGCTGGTGGGCACCCTGAGAGACTCCTGTCGCGCTGCACTGCGGGGTGAGTGGCTTGCCCGCTACTGGGTTTCCTCGACTGGGGCCTGCTGCTGCTCCCATGGGCAGGGCCCGGAGAAGCCGGGCTGTGGCTGGAGGCTTGCCTCACCGAATCACAGGGTCCCTCTTTCTTAGGGAGATTCTTCTTCAAGGGCTGGTTGAGGTTCAACCTCCCGGCTTCCACGGGCCACTCTTCCAGGTCTATCCAGAAGGCTGCCCGGACCAGGGTAGGGGGCCTCGGGGGCACATCATCCCCCCCGTCCCCGGCTGCCACCACCGCACCGCGCAAAGTCTCTCCCGCCAGCTCCTTTTGAGCCGAATCTGTCTAGAATGAAACTCAAAGTCTGTGAGGACTGCCTCATGGGATTGCTTCCACAATGCTTCCCATCCTCTGCCCTCTCTGACCGGGGTGCTGGGCCTGATTCCCGAGAATGACCTCTAATGATGGGACTGCCCGGTCTGGTTCTGCTCGCAGGGGTGAGGATAGGCTGGGAAGCAAATCACCCTGGGTGCTCAACAACGGTTACCACCTTTCAGTGCACTCCAGTTTCTCATTCCTAAGACAGGGATAATACCCCCTGATCGGACTGGCCCTGGACAGAATCAGGATATTTGTCTCTGCTTCTTGTATTCGTTTCTGCCACACGGTGGAGGGACCACAGCCACAGAACTAGTGAGTGCCAGGGGCCTTCACACCAATCGAAAAGAGGCTCTTGGCCAAGGAGGTCAAATTAGGAGATGAACCCCCGTCGCCTTGTTGCGCCGTGCTGAAAGCAGCAATTCGGGTTGTTGCATTTGCACCAGCTCTGTCTCCGTGCAAACCTCAGCAGGGAGCTGGGCTCGGCCCTCGCACTCGGGATGCCAGCACGCGTTCGCACGGCCCGGCAGCACGGGGTCCTGGGGAGAACACGGCACTTGGAGCCTAACAGGCCTGCCTCTTCCTGGCCCTGGAAACTCAGGGGAGTCTGCCTCCAGCCTCTGCTTGTTAAGGAGTGGTGCCTCCCCGAAGGGTCCGCTGGGGCTAGTCGTGTGAAATCACCATGACCCGCGGTGCTGGGCACACAGCAGGTGCTCAATAAATGGTCATTTTGTGTCCTCTCCCCGGTGGGAACGAAGCTGCGATAAGTCCTATGTCAGACCGTACGTCCTAGTCGCTGGTATGGAAGAGCCGTATTTTGCTGCCCTGGAATCTCTAACATGTCCTTTGTGCGTGGGGTTGAGCATATCCTGGGCCAGGACGGGGCACCATGTCGACACCAAGCACAAACCAAAACTAAGAGGGAAGAGGCTCGCTAAGAACAAACTTTGCAAACTCATGCCCCGGGGGCCTGTCAGGCCATCTGCCCCCTTTTGTCACATCTGATTGTGGGTTGTTTGGTTTTTTTTAATGCTGGATGGGCTCCCCAGCATAGGCCTAACAACACACATCTGCCTGCCCAAAGTGCCCTGCCCCACCAGGGGACCACTCTGAACCACCTTTCCTTTTTCACGCTCCTCCTTGACACTGTCTCAGATTTCCTGAAAGGACAAGAACCTCACTGCTGGCTTTTGGTGGCTGCTGGGCGGGGTTTCTGCTCATCTGAGCTGACAGACTGGCATTTCCAGCCACATGCTCCCCTCTGTCCCCCTCATCGTAAGCATCTTCTTTCTTCCCAGGAATCACTGGCCCCGTGTTTGTGGACTCCCAGGGAGAAAGGCACGTGGATTACTCAATCTATGCTCTACAGAAATCTTGAAAGGGGTCCCGCTTTCTTCCTTTTCTTCAATATGACAGCAATCAGAAAGTAATCAGGTACTGTTGGGATCTTTATGTTTAGATCGTGCTACAGGAAGGGACCTGGGAGGGGGCAAGGGCTGGGGGTCCTGCCGGGAGGCCAGTTTGGGATCCGGCTCCTAGAATGCACCACACAGGTTGTCTGTTGCTCCTGAACTCAGGTGAAGGTCTACTCTGGGCCTTTAAAATAATCTTGCCCTTGCTTGTGGGTGTGGCTCAGCCACTTCAGATCCTAGTTTAGAACACAGCACCCCCCAAGTGCACCTCCACGGGGACCTAGGCCTCCTCTTGCAGCCAGGCAGGTCCCACAGCCCACGGTCTCAGGGACAGGCCCTGACCTAGGGGTGGGGGAACACAGCACCCCCTGCAGGATCGAGTCCCCAGCCAGCCAAACCCACTCAACCCAGGCGGCCTGATTCCCAAACAGACAGCTTTGTGGACACCAGGACCTGCGTGCCATCCCGGCTTCCTGTACCCAGGAATCCCTGGGGGAAAAAAAAAATCTGTTTTTGTTCTCTCGGCTATAAATCAATGAGAAAACTAAAAGGAAACCTAAAGCTTAATTGAATTGCTACTTGTCCCCACCATCACCACCCCCAATCCAGATTTGATTTGACACTGTTCTCCCTCCCTATCCTTATGGAATTTTAATATGCCAAAGTAAACTGGCCCAGGAAATGAAAAAATCATAATCCTCAGTAACAAACAGATCTTCGGTATTGTAGGAACAGGCATTCTCCACGAAGGGGGCGGTGTTTTGGTGTGTGTGATGTCAAGGTGCTGTGTAACAAGAGTTGTCTACATCAAACACGGGAGAAAATCCCAGCAACACCGGAGCATTGACACATCACTTTTAAATCAAAAGTGACAGGGTTCCAATCAAAAGATGAAGTCAGCTCTTCTCCCCAACAGAATGATAGTGCCCTTCCATGAATTAGATGATCTGCAGGTGAGTTTGAAGAGTCTAGGTGAGGTGTGAAAACCAGATGGGTCACCAAATGTTTGAATTAAGAGACCAAGGCCTGCTTCTTGCAAATGACATGCATGTTTCAGTTGCTTCTGCCCTGCCTAAGGTAGTGACAAAGCAGAATAAATGCAGTGGGCACTGACTTGTAATTGTCTTTTTTTTTTTTTTTTTTTTAAGACCCGCGAGGAATCTCTCCACTCTTCCTTGGCCCCGGGGCTCACTTCCTGAAGACAGACCCAGCTGTGGATTTGACAATGAGCTCTGCGGAAAGGCGCCTGCTTCTACAGGTCAGTGCGGGCGCTCAGAGAAGGCGGTACGTAGGGATTCTCCCCAGGAGGGTATCTCAACAGCGGTGGCACTGTTGATGTTTGGGGCAGGCTACTCTTTGTGTGCGGACGTGTCCTGTGCACTGAATAGCTGCATCCCAGGCCTCTACCCGCTACAGACTAGCCACGCTCTCCAGTTGCAGCCACCCAAAAAATCTCCAACATCACCTGCCTCCCCTGTAGAGAACCTCAGCTCCAGGGAAACCTGGCCCCCGGGATGTGAGTCTCAGGGACTTCATTTCTAAGGAGTTAGGGAGTCTGAACAAGGGAGTATTGCCTGGTGCTCCTGGAATTAGGTGGATCATAACAGAGAACAACTCTAAGAACTCATAGTGAGCGATCAGTAACAGTGGTGGTGGTACTAGAAGTCATCCCCATTGTCTGCAATGGAAGTTTCTATCCACAGGGGGAGGTGGGTGCAGTTGCCATGGGAACCAGAGGGGAGGTCAGAAAAGAATTCTTGGGAGAGACAAGTCTGAGTGGACCCAGGACATCCTAGCTTGGACCCAGGTCTGGATAGCCTTTGAGGCATCTGTGTGGCATGACCAGGCTGGGGCCAGGACGTGCTCTCTTCTGTTCTTCAGCAGGCTGTAGTGATGACATATCCCTCTCCTCCAGGCATGACTGCTGTGATCCTCGCTATGGCCCTCTTGATTACTGTCTTGGGAGCTGTCATCATAGGTCTTTGGTTAAGGATTCAGAGGGGAAAATTGCAAAGGCGAAAGGAAGACATTTGGTGGCAAATCAATTATGATGACATCACCATTCTGCCCCCAAACAAGGTGAGGCCACAGCCGGCCCAGATATCCACTTCCTGCTCACGGCTAGTGATTTGTGGAAGGGACCTCATCTAGGAGTTTCTGAAAGCCGAGGCTGACTCATTGATAAAGTGGGTGCTTAACGGACCCTTTAGCCCCACATTCTGGCTCTGGGCCTCCCACTTCCTTGATGAATATCCCTGGGAATGTCATTTCTGGGCCTTAGCTTCTGAATCCTTATAAATGATCAGATGGTCTCGAAGATTCCCTTCAGCTCTATTACCCTGTGGGTGTAAGGACTCATATATTCTGCTCAAATATCAAAGCTGTCTCCTGGGCAGCATTTCATTATTTTGAAAACCACATGAACTCCTTTAACTGGCTCACGACGAATATAGTAAGAATCATTTGCTCAATGACCTCTTCTGAGGGAGGTGAGCCCCACGGAGGTGTCTATAAGGTGAGACAGAAGCCCCATAAATGGAGTGAGTAAATGTCTCAGCCGCATCTTCAGAAAGCAGGTGACATTTGGGAAGAGGGATTTGCTAGAGATGACCAGGAGAGAAGTAACGCAGGGTAAGCCAGGATTTATATATTTATAAATATATTAAATATTTATTTAATATACATTTAATAAATAAATGTATATTTATTACATTTAATAAACATAACATTGTTTGATAAGGGTGTAACATTTACATAATTTCAAAAACTACTACCATGACTGTATCTTATGACTCCTTGTATTTTAGCTTGAAATTTTGAAGTGTCTTTTCTTTCTTTTTTCTTTTTTTTTTTTTGTTATTGATATTAAACCGGGCAATCTTTGCAAGCATACATTGATTATTTGGGAGGATTTATTGCCCTACTGGAAATGTTAGTAAGAAATGTTCTTTAGATTAGAAAGACGGATTCAAGTTTCTATAGGTTTTTTTAAACAATTTTTTAAGTTTATTTATTTATTTTGAGACAGAGAGAGAGAGAGAGAGAGAGAGATCACAGGGGAAGGACAGAGACAGAGGGAGAGAGAGTGAATCCCAATCAGGCTCCACACTGTTAGCGCAGAGCCTGATGCAGGGCCCGGACCTACGAACTGGGAGACGATGACTGAGCTGAAATCAAGAGTTGGGACGCCCTGCCGACTGAGCCACCCGGGCACCCGAGTTTCTGCAGTTTAATAAGAGCTCTCTGTTCCTGGGAAGAGGGAGAGGGAGGGAGTAAATTTTGATTTCATCTCAGTTTATTAAAAACCTACAACTGAAATGAATTTTAAAGATCAGTAATTTTAGAATTTCAGAGAGTACTTGCTCAGGAGTACATGCTACTCAAGATATCAAGAGAATAACAAGAATCTACGTATTTGACCAGATTTATGAGTCTTAAATATCTCAAAGCAAAAGAAAAGTGTTCTAGAATGTTGGTGCTTGTTAAAAAAATAACACTAAAGTGAGACCAAAGTATATAGGTTTGTTCTCACGGACATTTAGATTAACTGTGAAGATAAGGAATGCATTATGGGTCAAAATCAAACATCTCTGTCATGTTATATATGCGTTGTTCCTGTTATATTGGCTTTCTTTTCAAAATTGTAGTTTGTATTATTCATTTCTTTTTAGTGGTATTCTTGAATGTACTATTCATTCACTAAATGAGTTGTGACTTTCAAAAAATAAAGGTGACTTAGAGGAGCCGAAATCAAGGAAGCTCCAACACGTTAGGATCAGATCAGACTTCACTAGCAAGTCGTTTCCAAAGTCCCTGGGGGTTCTGGGACTCACTGGTCTGGTCCTGGGGTGAATGACAGATTGGGGGTGGAGATGTGATGGAGAAGAATACTCAGCCTTCTTCCCTCTTCAACCAAATCAGCTCTGCTCTGTCCTGCCCGGTTTCTACATTAGGGTTCCAGGTAAGACTCTGCTTGAAAAACAGCATTCCTCTGTTTTAAATACATTCTCTAGGTGTTAGGGAGGCACTGGGGTTATTAAATAGAGAGGTAATGTGGTTAGGTGCTCATTTCAGAAGAGGATTCTGGCATCGAGAGACACATCTAATTAAGCGCCAGAGCCAGAACTTGAATTTGGGCCGTCTGACCCCAGAGCCTTATCCATGACAACTGTCTGTGGTGGTATAGACACAAGAGTGACTCATGTAGTAGCCAAACACTCACACTTTGGGTCAGAGGGATCAGGACTTAAGGCCTGACTTTCCCCACTTATTAACTGCGTGACCTTGGTGCCCATTTTCCTGAACTATAAAAGGCACACTCTCTTCTGTACTTGGTCGTGCTACGGAGAGCAATCGGGTTGCGTTGTGTTTTACAGCCATCCCAGAGATGCACGCCCGTGTCGAGAGGAAGCAACAGTAACTCATCTAGTGTGATGATTTCTGGGGATGCCAGTTCCCTTGTCAAGAGCCAGCAGGTGGAAGAGGTCTTTTATGCCCCTGTAGGGCTTTACCAGGTACTATTGAGGGCAAAGTGACTGCATGCACGTTGTAGTGTGTGTCTCTGTCCCCTGTCCTTTCTGCCAGGCAGGGCATTGTGAATAGGGGAACACTCCAAGGAAAAGCCAGGGTGTTCTTGTGGCTCCAGAGCGGTGCGTCTCAAACTTCAATGTGTACATGAAATACCGGGGCTCTTGTTACAAAGCCGATGCTGTTGAGTGGGTCTGGGGTGGGGCCTGAGATTCTGCATTTTCCCTAACAAGCTCCCAGGTGATTCCTACGCTGGCTTCTAGACTAGACTCAGCTCCGTCCAAGAGAACTTGCCATAAAGAGGAAAATATTGCAAATCTGCGTGGTCCAGTATGGTACCGTTCTAAGACTATTAAACATTAGTGTGCTGGGGAACCGGTTTTGAGTTTTATATCATTTTAATTTGGGGGGAACCTCATGTGGCTAGTGGCTACCTTATTGGACAGTGTCTTCGTAGAACATGTATTACTGCCTCCTTGGTACCACTTCAGCACTGACGAATTGGCTGCTGCAGTATAAGCATGGACAGCCACCAGAACCTGCGACATAATTCCTGCCTGCCCTTTGTCACCCTCTCTTCCACTCCCCAGACCGTTATGGCTGCCTGTGCTTAGCACTCCTCTAGAAGTTCAAGTCCTCTGGGTGAAAAATATGTGATGAAAAAAAATCTCATATATAGTGTTTGAAATATACAAAAAAAAAAAATATTATCTGGGAGGTCCCGGAGAGCAGGGGCCAAAAGCTGCAAGCAAGGAAAATTTTGTTCCTTGCTCTCTAACTTGGGTTTCATGAAGATTGGAACCAAAGCATTCCTCTTGCAACTGGACTTATTTTTCTAAATGTTTACTTGGGTTTTCGAACTACAAAAAAAATTGTCTTGAATATCATCATCCATAAAACCCTGAGCACCTTTATTCATACAAAACTGTGTATAATGGTCCAGTAACCATTTAGAGATGGCAACCAGGAAGCCACAGAATATCTCTATTGATTAATCTCCCTGAAATGTTTGCTCTCTTCTCCCTCAAATACCATCACTGGGGTCCCCAGCTTTTTATGGTAGTGTCCAAACTCTTTAACAAGGGTTCAAGGCTGTCTACTGCCTAGTCCCAGCCTACTTTCAGAAAAATTGTTTTTCGTGGCTGAAATCCTATACTATCCAGTCGGTCTTACTGCTTATGCCATGTGTGTTTTGCACCTTTGACGATACCATGACTGCTGCCCCTACCCCACCCCCTCTAGAACCTTCTTGCCCTTCAGAGTTCAGCCTTAGCATTACCTCTTCCAAGAACCCTCTCCTCTATCCCACGGGGTGCCTTCCTCCTTGGAACCCCCATCACAGACCAGTCTTTTGCAATTAACCCCATACTAAAAGTGGGAGATCTTGGGTTGTCATTTAAATTGTGCTGAGGCTTGTGTGTCCAGATTCTACCTTTTTTTCTATGCAGATTTCCCCAGGTTGTCAGATGATTTGTGGCAATTTATTGACTCTCTTAAAGCAGACTTAATAGGTAATGGCAATGAGATATGCTACTTCCTGAAAGCCTGATATGTGCCAAGCATTGAATTAACAGTGTTACGTATTTTAACTGATTTAAGCGTTGTAAGAACTCTATGAGATAAGTTTCCTTTTTAATCTCCATGGTACAGATGAGGAAATGGAAGCTTGGAGAAGTTAAATCCCTTGTTCAAAGTTAGTAAGCTGTAAGCAGTAAGAGGTAAGCAGAAGTAAGGTAAGAGCAGTAAGGTCGTAAGCAGTAGAAATGGCCTTGACCCAAGTATCTGACTCCAGGCTTACTCTTAAGACCTCAGCTCACCATCCCTTTGAATGAAAATGGGACATTACTGTGTAATAGAGTGTAATCTTGGAGTCAGATGTTCAAATTCTGGCTGTATTACCTACAAATGTGTGACCTTGGACAAGTTACTGAACCTTAGTGATCCCACCCGGAAACATGCCTGTCTTGCAGGGCTATGATACGTGGGAAATGAGATCTTATGTGTTAAGAAGCTAGCTGAGCACCTACAGATAGCACAGTGCCACCCTGGCCTGATCTGGACTCTGATGTCCCTTTTGTAGGTGGATTTCTTGCTGGTTTTCCTGCTTCCCTTCCTAGTCTTTTCTGAGTAGAGCTTTTCTGGATCATCCTGGATTAAGAGCATTCCACTTTGTCTCTGGTTCCAGGGAAACCATGTGGCCATCTGCTACGTGGGTGACCAAGCAAAAGCCTCAGTCAGGAAGCCGTCTGTGCTGCAGGAAATCTGACTGGTGAGGCTCCTCCCCACTCTCCCTGGGAGAGAGAAAGTGGCGCTGATCTCTGGCTCTCTGCTGCCAGCTCCCTCTTCCCATCTGGGAACACCCCAGTCCAAAGGATCAATGATGGGAAGTTTCTTCCCACTACCCCCAAGCTTATTGGCCCACTACCCCCATCCCCTGACAGCTCAGACATTAGGCTTAAGACCCTTTAGGCACCTGAAACCTGGGACCCCTTCCAGCCTTGCCCTTTTCCCTTAAATTCCCCCTGGCCTTCATTCCACCTCTCCATCCTCTGTGTCTGTGAGGATTGTTCACCTCTCTTGAAACTTTTCCTTGGATGGAGTCCGATTCATGGGGTCTGACTTCTTGCTCGAAATCTATGACCTGTCATGGCCCAGACACTGTGGCATTGACAGCCATGAACACCAGGAAGCAGGGCCAGGTCTGTTTACTGTGATGTGGTTTTAGTTAATCCCCATGGCTAAGGTTAGACTTGGATCATTCCTCTGGTTTATTTGCTAGAGGCAGACTGCCTGGATTTACCTCCCAGCTCTGCCACTAATAAGTTGTACGATCTTCAACACATTATTTTACTGTTGAGCATCAGTTTCCTCATCTGTAAATGGGAACAGTCAGAGTTCCTTTCTCACAGGGTCTTTGTGAGAATTAAATGTATGTAAAGCACACAGCAGAGTTCCCAGCACAGAAGACGTACTACGATCATAAGCTATTATTATTATTTTCAGGTATATGAATTAGGGCACGAAAACATTGTCCCCTTCTTTGGCATTTGCACAGAACCACCCAATGTCTGCATTGTCACCCAGTATTGCAAAAAAAGGGAGTCTTACGGTAAGCGAACTAGTAAACCTTACTTCAGGTTAGATTAATAGCAGCTAATAAAGAACTCGTCAATGTTTTGTCCTTTATCCAAGAACAGTCCCTCTCTGGTTTAATTGCAAGACCTGCATTATCTTGTTGGGCCGCCTACAGTTAACAGTGGAATTGCCAACAGTCAATTTTTCTTTGCTCTGGGTGGAGATTGCCTGAGCCTGTTTTTGTTGCCTAAGACACTATTGCTACTTCTGAATTGTGTTTCTGGACCCCTTCCTACCCATAGTATGTGACCATCATCTTTATGTCTGGAAAAAGGAAGTATTTATAAGACTCCAGACTTAACAATGAGTCAGGTTATAATATCTCCTGGGAAATTTCGAGTATTGGCTGTAGAGTACTCTGCCTCAGGTGGCTCTATTGGTTCTGGTCAAAATCATCCAGCATATTAGAATCAAAACCATTCAGCACACAAAACTCCCTGTGCTTCACGTTGAGTCAATGGTGATAATCTGAGTAACTGTCTTTCAGGATGTTTTGAGAAACTCAGATAATGAGATAGATTGGATATTCAAACTCTCGTGTGCATATGACATTGTCAAGGTGACTGTGGCATAAAACTTAAGGAACAAATACCATAGCGTTTTTTGAGTTGTTCCGTGTTTTTGGTGAAGTTGAACTGTAATCTTTCCTGAAAACTCTGATCTTGCTCAGATCTCCTCAAAGTGATTGCACTTAAAACTCACCACTTCAGTCAGGTTTTCCATTCTTTTCACCCTCCTTGATTTCAAATAGGCACACTAAAGTTGAAAGGGATGCTAGGTTTATCCAGTACCCAAAGAGCAGAGTATTTACATTTCAGGGTAGAACTTTTTACCCCGAAGAAAATCTAATTACTAGGCCATGAAGCAAGCTGGGGAGGAAGATTCCTAATACCCCTTCTTTCTGCCTAGTTTTTGATTCCTTTCCCCAGAAAATGGGAATTGGTGCCACAATTACCTCAAAGCTCTTGACCTGAGAGGTGGGCTATGGATGCAGATCTGGAAGCTGTAAAAGCAGGCAGCAGAGTCTTTCCTTTGGGCAAAGAGGGCTGTGGTGTTTGAAAAAAAAAAAAAAAAGTAATAGTAGCAATCGCAGTACTTGTGGCCTTGTAGCTGAAGTATATTTAGTGATTATTTTTGCCTGCTTTCTACCACTTTGTGTATTAACTTATTTAATTCTCACAACAAAATATGAGGTAGATCTATCATAGCTCCATTTCACAGATGGAAGGTGAGTATGGGGAGCAGCACGTCAGTGTGGACCAGCTAAGTCTATCCTCCTCACCCTGGGCTAAAATCCAGCCTCATTTTGTAAACTTGTCCTGCCTGCTTTCACCATCAGAGGGGACTATGCCCACAACCTGGGAGTGGGTCTTGGTGAGGAAGTCCCTCAGTCTGACACATGGGCAGCAGGACAGGGCTGGCCATCATGTCAATCAACAGTCCATTCATCAACCAACAGACTCCTTTAGGTTGAGACTTGGCCTGGGTGTTGTGAGGAACACAGGGTGAAATATAAGCTCTGCCCTCCTGCAGTAGTGACTGGTGAGTGACTTTGGAAAGTCACTTCCCCTCTCTGGACCTCAGCTTCCATGTGCGTTCAATAGATGAGGTTGGCCTGACTAATATCAAAGAGGTTTTTTTCTTTTTTCTCTAGGATTTGATTGCTCCTTATTTTGGAGAAGCTGAATCTTACTGGCCTTGTGAAACTTCGGTTTCCTGGGCTTTAGTGGAAACCGGAATATTGTAATTACCAAGAAAGGTAGACAAACTGAAATCGCCTATGACTGGGTCCTCCCGGACAACCTTGGGCCACCACTGTCATTATTTTAGTAAAACTGTATGGAACATCTATTAAGGGTTGGCCTCACTCTGGGAACTGTCATAAGAAGACAAGGACTTGTTTTCATCGCTAGATGGAATAAAATCTAGGTACAGAAAAAAAAAGTTAGGAAATATACATATAAAATTAAATGGTGGGATAGTTATAAATAGGATCTGATGTGGCATCCTTTTCTACCCTGGACTCCTCTCTCCTTCCCTTCACCCACATTCTCTTCCCTTCCTACCAAGCCCAGAGAAGTATTCTAGACTCCAGGGATCTGTCTCCTGCCCCAGCCAAAACGGATGACATCATGTATATTTGTTATGAAGAGAAAACGAGTAAGTTAGCTGTCCCCAGGTAAGATACAAATAGCTAATAGATTTAGCTTTTTCCATCGGCATTTGGTTTTTGAGAGGAGTTAACCCAAAAGTTTCTCTGGAGAAATGCTAGGGTAGGTGATAATGGCACTCTGAAAGGAAAGTCTCCCTGGTATTAATCAGTCCTTTCAGGTCACTGAGTCTCTATCCCCTGCTCCATGCCAGGGGAACCAAAGACAGCTGGACACCTTGCTTTAGAAGGATTGTTGTCTTCTGAAATGGAGCGTGCGCATTATGGGACAGTGTAAGGAAGTCATAATGAGTTCAGTCAAGGCACATTTAGGCACTTCAAGGTCAATTACTCTGCCAGAATTCCTTCGAAAGGGACTAGTAGTAACATGAAATTCATGAAAGCTTCTCAGAGATTTCCCATTGGTGACCCAGGCACTGGGCCAAGCTCTGTGCGTCAGATTGTGTTTCTGGCCATCACATATCAATCATAAAAACAATTCCTCTCCTGATGTTTATTTGACCAGAACACTCTTGATGCCAGGTACCAGAGAAATTCCGAGATGCCACAGACTTTTCAAGTCAACCAACATATATTGACTGAGCACCTAATTTGACTGAGACCCAATTCTGGGCATGGAGGGCACAGAAGAATTGGCTCATTGTCCTGTTCCTGAAGAGTTCAACCCAGTGGAGCCAGCCTGGGAAGGAGCTTTGGAGATTATAATACTCTTCTCGAGTGAGGGATGGGACTTCAATTTCTAAGTAAGAGAAGTCTTAATGAATTCAGAGGAGCGCAGTTGGCATTGAAGTTGTCTTGGGTGTTTGAACCCTGGCTTTCCACTACTGACCAGGTGACCTTACCTACCTTAAGCCTCAGTGTCCCTGTGTATAAAATAAAGATAACAACAGTCCCCATCTCATAGAGTTGTTGCGAGAACTAAGATATGCTCAGCACTGTGCTTACCTGTTAATAGGTATATACCAAATATCATTTGTTAGGTGAAGCAATAGGGTTGCTATTATCACAGATAACTCCATCCCTAGTACTAAAAAAATGTACAGTCAAAGAATTTATTCCCCCAACAGTCCTATGGGATGAATTAGCACTGTCCAAAAAATACCAGCTGTATGTGACTACTAACCACTGGTAACGTAGGTAGCTCCAACTGAAGTGTGCGGTAAGTGTAAAATTCACACCAGATTCAAAGAATCAGTAAAAATATCTCACTATTTCTATATTGATTACATATTGAAATAAGTTTTTTAAATACATTGGGCTAAGTAAAATATATCCTTAAAAGTAATTTTACCTATTTAACTGAACAAGTGAAAATTATACACGTAGCTTGCACTGTGTTTCTATTGGACAGTGTTCTTAATAATCAGCAATTCATGCCACTATTCGTTCACTTTTAACTCCAATATTAATAAAATTAATAGTTACTCCATTTTCAAGAGGAAATAAAATGAGGCTTAGTGAAGGTGAAGTAACCACCCAACTGGTAAGAGGGAGGTTGGGATTTGCAACCAGTCTGTCTCCAAAGGCTGAGTTCTTCCTTCCATGTTCTGCTTCTTGCCTGTATAAAGTATAAGAGACCCCAAATGTGGGATGCAGAAATGAGAGCACTGGGGGTACCCCCCACTCAACTTTCCAGGAGGGGAGTAAATGTAACTAGCAGACAGGTCGGTAATAGAATTGCAAAAACTGCATGAGATCTGGCACATAAATCATAAACCTCTCAGTTCTACGTGGCCTGTGACAATACACATAAAATCATACTTTTCCACCACGACAGGAAAAGAAAAAGAACTGAAGAGATGTGTGGTGTCTCTTAAAGAGGACTCCATTTCTAGGATTTCCACTGTATCCCAAACATCTCCTAATGGAATGTGCTCTGTTAATAAACCTGGGCATCAGGAGTGATCAGTGGTGACCAGATGTAAAATGTCTCCTGCCTAGGGTGGGCCTGGCTCTAGCAAGACCAGGGACAGTTGTGAGTGTCAGGGACAGTCCTGCTGCATGGGGAGGTCTCCATGAGGTGAGAGAGAATTCTTGATTGGACAGAGGTCTCCCCAGATTGCATGCCCAGACCTTGGCTTGTTGAGCCTCACTGGAGAATTCCAGAGACGGCCCCCAGACAGCCCCCTCCAGGTTCAAGTGAGTGGGTTGCAGTCCCAAAATGTGATTGAACTCTATCATCTCAAAAAACACACAAGCCTCCTGAATTTGGGGGTGGGAGTAGGAGTGGTGTGTCCACTGCCTTGGGCATTTCCTCACTGCTTTCTGCATTAGCCTGTATTTCTTTTTTTTTTTTTTTTAAGTTTATTTATTTATTTTGAGAGAGAGAGAGAGAGAATGAGTAGGGGCGGGCAGAGAGAGAGAGTGAGAGAGAATCCGAAGCAGGCTCATACTGTCAGCACGGAGCCCGATGTGGGGCTCGAACTCACGAACTGTGAGGTCATGATCTGAGCTGAAACCAAGAGTCAGACACTTAACTGACTGAGCCACCCAGGCACCCCAGACTGTATTTCTAATGCATTATTGGCTCAGGAGTTTTACTAAAGCAGGATGGTGACTCAGACTATGATCACTGCCTGAGGGAGAGTGAGTCCCTGAGCTGGTGACCAAGAGGCCCAAGGACCCCATCTCTGGGTGCAATAGTCCACTCAGGGCCTCCTCACATTCATCTTTTCTGGAACATTGAGTGCTATGTACCACACCCATGGGTGACATCACCCCCCCCCCCCCTCAGCTGGGCTTGAGAGTCATTTGAACCTCCTATCATGGTGTTAGGAGAATAGGTGTGCTTTGACCGCCCCACCCCCCCAGCCTCCTGGACAATCACCAGGACACCGGAAACAATAAAAGCTAATGATTTAGAAGCGGCTGTGCCTTGAAGGCAACCCAACCTGGGTTTATATCCCAGCTTTGCCCTCACTCTTCAGGAGCAGTTTAAAACTGTGAGTTTCCTCATTGGGAAACAGAGAATGGGAATATTAATCTATCTCCAGGAAGACCAAATGTGATAACATGTATAAAGCACCCTGCACAATGCATAGTACAAAGTGCTCAAAGAAAGGTTTATTGATACTTATTTGTTCATCACAGATCCACATCACAGTGAGAATCTCCATGGACCCTGGTGGCTTCAATGCAATGCTCAGTCACTCCTCACTCTCTGCCCTTCAGAGCTTTCTTTCTTCAGTCGAGGACATTTGTTCAGTTGGTCGAGGGCAGGGACTTGGGACTCGGACTGTACTTATTCCCAGTCCTGCTCCACTGCGGGCCAGCGATGTGACCTGGGGCAGGTTAACTTCTTCATTTCTCCCTTTCCCTATTTGTAAAATGAGGTCAATGACAATACCACCTGACTCTACAAGGTCACTACGGGAATTACACGAGCTAGTTTAAGTAAGGGACTTAGAATGGATGTCACATAAGGTTAGCATGATAACCTTAAAAAAAAGTATCCAGTAAGACCCTTGAGAAAGACATTGTCATTTTCACTCTTGCTCTGAAACCTCTTGGGTGAGGCAGGTGTGAGGAGATCCGTGCTACTCAGGCTAATGCAATTAAAATGGCTCTGTGACAGCCCCATACCTGTGACATACTCAGGTTGCTGGCTCTCTACCAGCTCCCATGCTAAGTATTTGAAAATGAATGGTTCAGAGATTCAGATCAAAGATCTAAAGAAACTTTATGTAGGTATTTCAACTCCAAGAGACAGGAAATGTTGAATAAATATTACAGAAATGTCTTATTGCGAAGCCATCAAGGAAGGTAAGGAAACAAAGACCCCAGGATCATAAACAGTGGGTCCCCCTATCCCCCTGCACTGTTACAGTTACTTCCAAAACATAGTCAGCCCATCCCCTTAGGCTTCGTTTCATTGCTTCTAGGTCTGCCCTTGGAAATTTCAGAGAAATACAAACATCCATCAATCAGATCCTGCTTCAAATGTGACCGTTCTCATTTTCAAATTCATTTCTTCTCTATCTAGCCTCCCCAAATACCTGTTTCCCTCCTCAATCCCAGGTCTTTCTTTAAAGCCCTTCCCTGCCTATGGAAAGATCTGTGCACTCTGCCCTCGTCTCCTTGCCAAATGAGTGTGCCCTTTGCCTTCATGACTCACCTCCTTTAGCAAACTCTTCCTGTTGGCACACTTTCCCCATTCTGATTAGTCTCTTTGGGTTCCTTCGCATCCAGCTTGGCTTGTGCCACACACAATCCATAGTTAACGTAGGCTCTTCTGTTCAGGTCCAACCATTGGTCTTTTCTTTTTAAGCTCCCCAGGTGATTTTAATGGGCGGCCAAGATGTGAAACAGTAGAGGAGGCCAGCTGTTCTCAGACTGTGTGCACATGAATCTCCTGGGGACTGTGTTAAAATGCACAGTCTGATTCGGTACATCTGGGCAGGGCCTGAGACTCTGCATTTCTGCCAAGCTCCCAGGTGCTGTTGGTGCTGCTGGTCCCAAGGCCATGTTTCAAGTGGTGGGGATCTAGACAGTCCTATCTTGTAGATGATGAAATTGAGGCCCAGAGAGGTGAAGTGTCTTGCTTGAAGAGACCAAGCGGTGAAGTGGAGATGTGATGTATGCCTTCTGACTCTGGTGTTCTTTCTGGGCCTTTCATAAATAATGGTACTTTATTATTGCATAATAATAATAGATATAAACCTTTAAGAACATGGCAGATGACATGAGAATTTTCCAACGTTCCTCATTTTATTGCTTTTCCCCGCAAAGTGTTCAAACAGGACCCTAAAGTGCGTATAATATAATATAATATAATATAATATAATATAATTATAGAATCATTACATGTAGGTAGGAATAGAATATAACTTGCAACATGTAGGTAATAAAAGAATATTCTTAATTACATAGGTTGTTTCCAAGTTGATTTTTTTTATCGTTTTTATACACATTTTTCATGATGATTTTTGGTGGGTGTTTACTTTGTGTCGTGCACCATGTCTGGTGTCTCATATGCATTATTACATTTAATCTCCACAGCCTCCCTCTGAGGTAGAGATCGTCACATCCATTTTGATGAGAAAAATGAGGCTTATGGGGTCAAGTAACTTGCTCTCTGCTAAGTGTTAGAGCTGGGATTTCAAGTCAGGAGTCTGACCACTTAGTCAGACTCTATTTTGTTTAGCTTATTGGAGCTTATTTATTTTAGGCTGGCCTTGCCTTCATGGCTGCACACTGGGGAGCCAGAAATAGTTTCCCCTACTTGGGTGACACTATCCAGGTTGAGTCAAGGACAAGGGGCTGTTAGTGGTTCTTGAACAGATGAACATAGAGATGGGCGGTTCCCCTCCTCTGGGTCGTGTTTCTGCCCAACTGTTTCTGTCTGTGTCTTCCAGACACAGGTTCCATTGGCCCCTACGCTAATTCATTTGCTTATTTTCACTCTTCCAGGGCATGCTGTTCCTCCACAGGAGCCCCCTGGGGTCCCACGGCAACCTTAAGCCTTCCAACTGCCTGGTGGACAGTCAGATGCAGGTGAAACTGACAGGCTTTGGGCTGTGGGAGTTCAAGTACGGCCGGATGTACAGAGCATACAACGAGGAACCGACAGACCACTAGGGTAACCACTGACAGATCGTGTACCCACTAGCCCATGTGGTAACGGGGCACCTGACCCCACCCTATTTCCTGAAGCTCACTCACAGGTGCCAGCAGGGGGCCTTCCTCTGGAGCTGACAGTGCGTGGTTGTTCTATTCACCCAAGGGAGCAGGAAAAAATAGCCTCCAGGGTGGTGAGTCCGTGGTGTGACGTCTGAGTTAGAAGGTTAGGGCTCATCCTGGCCAGGCCAGGTGGCTCGAAGCAAGTCACCGGTCTTCTCCTTAGCCCTCTATACCCCACTACACTTCACCTGTGTTCTCAGCACACCATCTGCAGGCCCTTCAAAGACCATGGGTTCAGCGGTCCTACATCCTCTCGCTGCTCTGGTATCACTTGAGAAACTTTACAAAGTATGTGGGTGGCTGGCTCTCACCCCAGATATCTGAAGATGAAATCTGGGCATCAGCACTGTTTCTTAAAAACTCTCGGGGCACCTGGGTGGCTCAGTCGGTTAAACATCTGCCTTTGATTTCGGCTCAGGTCGCCATCTCACAGTTCCTGAGTTCACGCCCCACGTTGAGCTCTGTGCTGATGGCACGGAGCCTGTTTGGGATTCTCTCTCTCAAAAATAAATAAATAAACCTTTCAAGTAAAATAAAATTAAATAGAAACAAAAACTCTCAAGTGATTCTGATGCGCATCTCAGGGCAAGACCTTCTGCCTGGAGTCAAACCCTCCTTTGCATATGAGCAAACTGAAGCTCGGACTCTTCCTTGTCCAAAGCTAGTGAGCAGTCTTGAGTCTTACCTTGCATGTATCCCAGCCATCTGAACTCCTCTCCCTGGGGCAGCACATTGCCAACAGCTTTGCTGCGCGCATGCGAGGAGGTTCTGTAACACGGGATGAGGCCTTACAGAAAAAAACAGAGGGGGAAATTCTGAAAACCTGTTGGTAGTCATCCTACTTCCCCATCCCCCAGTATATTTTCTTTTAATGATTGTAACCTACAATGAAATAAACCCATCAACCTCACACCAACAAATAAATGTAGGTATATAAAATATCAGGAGCATGGAAATCTGTAAAGACAGAATGTGGACTGGTGCTTGCCGGGGGCTGGGGGTATAGGAAACAGGGAGAAACTGCTTAATGGCTGCAGGATTTTACTTTGAGGCCCTGGAAACGTTTTGGAACTAGATAGGGTGGTTTGTTGTACAATCTTGCAAAGGGGCTAAATAACTAACACTGAACTGTTTGCTTTAAAAGGGTTCATTTTATGTTCTATGAATCGTACCTCTGTAAGTTGGTTTTTTAAATGTAGACAATACAGGAGCGCCTGGGTAGCTCAGTTGGGTAAGGATGTGACTTTGGCTCAGGTCATGATCTCGTGGTTCATGAGTTCAAGCCCTGCATCGGGCTCTGTGCTGATAGCTCAGAGCCTGGCGCCTGCTTCAGATTCTCCTGCTCTCTCTGTCCCTCCCCCACTCACGCTCTCTCTCTCTCAAAAATGAGTAAATGTTAAAAAAAAAAAAAATTTAATGTAGACAATCACAGAAAGGGGAAGGAAAATGAAAACTTCTTGTAACTGCACAATCAGGTGTTAACCACAGTTAAGATGTTAGTGCTTGTCCTTCTTGATTGTTCTGTCTGCATTCACGTACCCACAGATCCCTTTTCGCTCTACAAGTCAGGCACCATTAGGGAGGATTTTTCGGGGGCTGGATACTTTCAGTTCTGTGTTTTCCTGAGAAAGAGGGGTGACTTTTCCGGTTCTGCCTGTCCCTCTCCCACTCCATGCTTCCCTCATGACACCCGTTGCTTTGCAGAGCTCTACTGGACGGCCCCAGAGCTGCGGCGGCTTCCAGAGGCACCCCGGTCAGGGACCCCAAAGGGAGATGTTTACAGCTTTGCCATCCTGATGACGGAGCTGATCCACCACCAGAACCACGGACCTTTTGCTGACCTCAACGAGATGCCTGACGGTAAAGCTGAAAGTCTCTTTGGCAGGCTTTGGTCATGTGGGCTAGCTTTTATTTCTTATATTTGCAGGGGGCGGGGGGGGGGGCAGTGGCATGCTAGCTTTTAAATGATAGTTTTTTATGAAGTGTTCATCAACTTATTATTTATTCCACTGTTTTTCTGTCGTAAAGTTTCTTTTTTTTTAATTAAAAAAAGTAGTTGCCGTTTGCTTACAAAAACAATCAAAGAGCTCAGAACTACATACTTCATTACAGCAAAGTGATCCCGTTGGAAAATGAGTCAGGTCATGTCACTTCTGGTCACAACATCCTCCCCTGGCTTCCCATTTGGGGAATGAAAACTAAGCCCTTACAGTGGCCGACAGGACCACCAAAGGCCTCTGATCTGGCCTCTGACATTCTTTATTAGTGTCCTATGGCTGCCATACTAAGTTAACCACATACCTGCTGGGTTTAGTGGACAGAAATGTATTTTGTTACAGTTGTATAAGGCACAAGTTCAAAATCAAGGTTTAGCAGGGCTGTGCTCCCTCTAGAAGCTTTAGGGAAGATCAGTTCTCTGCTTTGTCCAGCTTTTGGGGGTTGGTCCAGATTTCATGGGCTTGTGGTCACATTTCTCCAATCTCTGCCTTCACTTTGACGTTGCCTCCTCCTCTGTATATGTCTCTTTTGTCTGTGTCTTATAAGGACATTTGTCATTGGATTAGGGTCCACCTGGAAATCTGAAATGACCTCCTCAACCCAAGATAATTAACTATACCTGCAAAGACATTTTTTTTCCAAATAAGGTCACATTCATAGGTTCTGGACGTTAGGACATGGACATATTCTTTGAGAAACAAAGTTCATCTCAATACACCTTTCTAATTCCATCTCCTATGGTTTGCTCATTTCAGTCATGCCGGCCACCTTCATGTGCCTCCAACATCCCAGACACATTCCTACCCCAGAACCTTTGCACACACTGTTCCCTCTGCCTGGGTATCTTTCATCTCATATGTGTATACACAAATTTACCTCAATCTTTCTTAAGGACTACAGAATTTTCATTGTAAGGATAGGCTGTGTATTATTGATTGATGCACAGTTTGGTTGTTTTCCATTTTTCTTGCTATTACAGTTGATGCAGTGAGCAGCCTTGTATCTTTGTGGGCTTGAGATTGAAGAGATAAATGTATTTTAAGTATATTTAATTTTTTAAATAAATGCTGCCCAGTCGTCTTTATAGGATATATTTAGGCTCATTTTTTTGCTGAGTTGTCTCTTAACACACATCCCGTCATGGAATTAAGGGCAGAAGCTGGGGAGATAAAGCAAAATTTGATCAAGAACGATAAACAACAAAAAGAAAGAATAGTAGGTGTAACCCCCCAGCACTGTTATCTTCCACCTTGGCTGTGCTCTGGAATTACCTGGGGAACTTTAAAAACTACTGATGCCTGGATCTCGGCCTAGGAGGTGCTGATGCTATCGATCTGGGTGGCTGCCTGGGCATCAGCATTTGCAGGTGATTCCAACATGCAGCTCATGTTGAGAACCACTGTCTGAGAACAAGCATAGGGAGGTGTGCATGTATCAGTTGCTAAATCAACTCAGCCCACCTTTCCCTCCTGGTTTTTCTTCTTTATCACCATGCCTACTTTTTCTAGTCCATTCCCAATGGCCACCCTCAAGTTTCATTGTTAGATCATGCATTCCCTGGAGAATTTCAAGTCAGGATCCTTTCTCAATGTATATAGTTACTTTAAAAATGGATTCCACTTTCTAATTTATGGTGAAGTGAAAAAGAGGGGAGACTAATCCAAAAAGGGTCATTCAAATCCAAGGGCAACTGACTTTAGAACCAAGAAGCCACTCAGATATTCCGAGAGCGAGCCCAGGAAGGATCCCAGCCACACTCACTAAGCTCAGCTGCCATCTGGTTGCACCAGGTGGGGTGGGGGCGGGGGTGGGAAGACTGTACCCAATTGGTATATTTGCCCCTCATTGTAGTCTTATGCCCACAAAGTTCAATGAAAGCTGGCCATATGGGACTATGTATACACAGGACTGCAATCAGGGAAAGTACAAGGTGCACCTAATTTGTGGCCAAACACGCTTCTCCCATTAACATCTCATACTTCCCTACAAACAGTCCTGGTGCTGGGGACTGAATAGATATTGATGTCCTGTGCACACTAGACAAGTGGTTTTCAAATGTTAGTTGGTG
Organism: Panthera pardus; assembly: GCF_024362965.1. Taxonomy (NCBI): domain Eukaryota; kingdom Metazoa; phylum Chordata; class Mammalia; order Carnivora; family Felidae; genus Panthera; species Panthera pardus. The sequence continues at coordinate 68,737,332 of NW_026526788.1, read as the reverse complement.
TCAGAATTACCTGTAGGGCTTGTTAAAAAAAACAGAATTGCTGGGTCCCACCCTCAGGGTCTCTGACTCAGTAGGTCTGGGGCAAGGCCTGAGAATTTGCATTTTTCTCAAGTTCCCAGATGATGTTGAAGATCCACAGTTTTGAGAAGCCTAGTGCAACCCTAGACTAGCAGCTTCAGCATCCCCTGGGTACTTATTAGAAAAGCAAATTTTCAGGCCCGGCTCCAGGCCTTTGGAATTGGAAACTGTGGGGATAGGCCCAGAAGCTCTGCTTTAAGAAGCCCCCCACCCCTGATTCTGATGCACACCGAAGAAGAAGAACAATGACAATAGAGTGACTGGTGACTGGTGGATTATGGGATGGCTGCACGTTAGTAGCTCATGAACACGTGTTCCGAGGTGCAGGCCCATGATGTGAATTTGAACCCATGGTTCAAAGTTTTATATCATTTTATTGATTCTCTCATGATATTTCTTAGAGCTGAGGATAAGAAAGCAGAAGATGCAACAATAGTAATTCTTCAGTGACTTCTTTTAAAACCATTGTTGTCCCACGTCTCAAATTACACTTCATTTGGGATGTAAAACACAATTACCCATAGAACTTTCTTATGTGTAGTCCTTCAGATTATTTTTAGGCATTGAAAGTGTGCATTTAAACACAAGCATGTAGGGGTGCCTGGGTGGCTCAGTCGGTTGAGCGTCCGACTTAGCTCAGGTCATGATCTTGCGGTCCATGAGTTTGAGCCCCGCGTCGGGCTCTGTGCTGATGGCTCAGAGCCTGGAGCCTGTTTTGGTTTCTGTGTCTCCCTCTCTCATTGACCCTCCCCCGTTCATGCTCTGTCTCTCTGTCTCGAAAATAAATAAACGTTAACAAAACAAGAATTTAAACACAGGCATGTACATTTACAAAAAAACAAGATCATATTTTACACAGTGTTATAACTTGTATTTATTCTTATTCTTTTTTTCATTCTTTTTAATCTTTATTTATTTTTGAGAGAGAGAGACAGAGTGTGAGCGGGGGAGGAACAGAGACAGAGGGAGACACAGAATCTGATGCAGGCTCCAGGCTCTAAGCTGGCAGCACAGAGCCTGACATTATTTCTCCTCCTCCTCCTCCTCCTCCTCCTCCTCCTCCTCCTCCTCCTCCTCCTCCTCCTCCCCCTCCTCCTTCTCATCCTCCTCCTCCTTCTTCTTCTTAAGCAAAGGCCATACTCTTTTAGATTCCCTTAGTTTTCAACCCAATATCCTCTTCTGCCCCAGCATCCCATCCAGGACGTCATGCTGCATTTAGCCATCATGTCTGTCTAAGCTCTTCAAGAATGTTCCTTAAACTATAATTCTAATGACATTGTACTTTCGAGGAGTACTGGCCAGGTATTTTGTAGAATGTTTCTCACTTGGGATTTGTCTCATTATTTTTCTTCCTTATGATGAGACTGGACTTATATGTCTTGAGAGGAAGGCTACAGGGGTAAATTGTCATGTTCGTCACATCATGCCAAGGGTACATACAACCAACATGACTATCTGTTGACTATCATGTTGACCAACATGACTGTTGATATTGACCTGGCTGAGGCTTGTCAGGTTTCTCCACCGTAGAACTACCCTTGGTTCCCCTCTTCCTATACTGTCCCCCGAAGAAAGAAGTCACTATGTGAAGTCCACACTTAAGGAGTGGGGTGTTGCACTCTACTACCCTGCGTGGAGACTATCTATGTAAACTATTTGGAATTTTTCTCCACAGGAGGTTTGTCTCTTCTCTCCCACTTATGTATTTATTCAATTATTGGTATTATATTGTATTGTATTATATTATTATGCATATCTATATTATAACATATGTGTCCATTTTATATTATATATTATACTATACCTTTATTTTATCCTCTGAATTGTAATCTAACACTACTTTATTTTACTGCTCCAGTTGTTTCATCTTTGGCCATTCCATTTCAATTGACTTCTGTGTACCTTTGATACAAACCCATTGCTGTGTTTTGATTTGGTTTGTTTAGTACCGCCTTGCTTCCTGGTGGCATGAGAGGCTTCAGCCTCCTCTTGTATTTCCCTGCCTCAGTCCTAGAATCAGCCATGTCTTCAAGGACACTGGTTCTTTTTTATTGGAGGGTGATATTAGAAACCAAGACCTGGGTGCTGACTGTGCTCATTGCAACCGGGGTGTTGTTGCTTCTAGCCCCTCTCAGTGGACAGAGTAAGGAAAAGCATGTGCACACTAGCCTCCGTGTATACACATTCTCATATCTGCGTCTACCCATCTGTATCTATACTAAGCTAAGCATGAGTTCATATTAACATCTCCAACACCATTACCACCACACGGTTCATTTATTCCAGTGTCCCCCCACCCCCCGCCCGCCTCTATCCATAGCCTCCCTTTCCAACAGTGAGATCCTGGCTCCCACCATCTGCCACCCATTTATTTATTTATTTATCCAATCCCAGTATATGTGTCTAGTACTTGCAAAGTTTTTCTTCTGTCCCCAATCTTGCCGTCTACAATACAGCGATTGTGAATGGGTCCTTTTGTTTAGTCTTAATGGTCTTGAGTCATTTCAGAAGTGCCTAAGTCAGCAGGTGATGTCATATAGTTATAATACATCCACTTCAGCGAGGCAATGTCATACCGTTATAATACAGTTAGATTCTTTTGTCACAGTTTGCCTCTATCTTGGAGTTGTCCAACCTCCCAACTGATATTGTTAAAAATTTGTGTTCTTTGGGGTCTACTCTCTGTGCAGTAAAGTTCTATGGGTTTTGGCAAATACACAGTGTCATGTACCCTATAGACAGTCTCATCACCTTAAATAAGTCCCTGGTGACTTACGTGTTCAGCACCTTCTCCTCCCCAAGCTCCTAACGGTATCTCACCTGTTTTCTGTCTCTATAATTTTGCCTTTTCTAGAATGTCATATAAACAGAATCATACAGAGTGTAGCCTTTTCAGACTACCCTTTTATACTTAGTAAAATGCCCTTAAGATTCATCCATGTTGTTACACCCACAGTATTTTTACACAAAAACATGTATACGTTATCCTCAAATTATTATTTCCTCTGAAAAACCTGGTATAGCAGAATATTTAATAAATGTCAGTAGAAGCCAATGCAGAAGTGAAAGAAAACAGGTTTACAAAGTTGGACACTGAGGCAGCACATGATGGTGACATTTATTATTTGTTAAAATAACTTTTATGTGACATTTTATATGGAATGCAAATTGCAAAAGGTGTGCTTTGGGGATTTCCCATCCCAGATGCTTATACACTCCTGAAGTCACATAGAGATATGCTTTACTTCAAGAAAAGTTCCATTGGAAGAAAAACGACTTAATCTAAAAACAGATTCATTAGAAGGTGCTGATATGTTTTACAGTAGGAGTCTTCATTTTCCACGAGGATCTCAAATATTTCTCATAAAATGTTCAGGTTTCTCTGAAATTCCAATCTATTCAATATACTTATACATTCAATTCACAAATTTAAGAGCACATATGTTTAAAGTGAAGTGTACTACATGGCCCAAAGCTCAGACATTTTGCTATTTAAACCCCAAATGAATTTCAGAAATCATCAGCCGTATCAAAGACCCCACGGCCTCAGTTCCACTCCGACCTTCCCTGTCAGAGGAGAAGGGCAATGAAAAGATTGTGGCCATGGCGAGAGCATGTTGGGATGAATCTCTAGAGAAAAGGCCCACTTTCTCTTCCATCAAGAAAACTTTATGAGAATCCAGTTCCAAAGGGTGAGTTAGATGTGTGACGTTTTCTCCCAATCATTTAACCATTCGAATTTTATTTTTTTATAAAATATCTTTAATGTTTATTTTATTTATTTTGAGAGAGAGAGCACAAGCAGGGGAGGAGCAGAGAGGGAGGGAGAGAGAGATAATTCCACACAGGCTCTGCACCGTCAGTGCAGAGCCGGACGTGGGGCTCAGTGTCCCGAACAGCAAGATGGTGACCTGAGCAGAAATCAAGAGTCGGATTCTTAACAGACTGAGCCACCCAGGTGCCCCTAACTATTAGAATTTTAAAACTACATGGCTGTGACTGGTTCAGTGTGGCCCACCCCATTCATTCATTCCTCCACTCATTCAGTTATTTATCCATTCATTCATTTATTCATCATATACCCACTCAATGCCTGTCACATGCAAAGCACCGTGTTCCATGCTGGCTAGAGTTGGGTGATAAATTCTCCCTTTATTTCATTAATGACACAAAAATGTATCAGACATCAGCACATCCATTGTCCTCCTTTGTCCATTCCAGATATCTCTAATCAATCAAGGCTCTCTTTCCCAGGGAATTTTGACATGCCTTCAGAATGTTTTCCAAACCAGCATTCCAAAGGTCATGGCTCATCAGTTGGGGTTGGGCTATAGTATAAGAAACTATTCGCCAACCTTAGAGTAAGTCATCAGCTTGAATTATTCATGCCTCTCAAACAACCTCCTCAACAGTAGCTTGTTTCACATTTGGATAGCTGTGTCATCTTTTGGCACATTGAACATAGGCAGACATAGCCATGATAGAAGTAGCCTGAGTTTATAGAAGGACCCTGGGCTGGGATTCTGGCATCTACTCCTAACTTGGCCAGTCTGCTATGCATTCTTAACACAACAGCCCTGTATTCTGTATTTTCCACATCAAAATTGTTTTGAATGATATGTCTTGGGTCAATCATGACTTTTGCTTAAAAAAATCTGGTCCCCGATGTTAAAGCAAGTCTATTTCCTATGTGAGCCTCAGTTTCCTCATCTGAAAAATGGGGTAGTTAAATGATTTTTCTGAAGACCCTTCTAAAACAAGAGCCTACAGGGTCTAGAAGTGCCCCCTTACATATGTCATCCAAAAGGAAAATAGCTGGTATTATTCAGGGGGGAAAAAAAGACCCATCCTGAAATATACATTTTTGACTGACCATGATGATAATATGGAGCATATTGGGAAATGGGGGAGTGCCAGTGAAGGCCACCATTTGCTGAGTACCTGCTGAGTGCCAGACACAGCTGTGGGCACTGTGTACCCATCACCTCCCTGGATCCTCAGAAAAGCCCTATGAGGTATGCATTATTATCCTCATTTTCCAGATGAAGAAACTGAGGCTTGGAGAAATGAAGGGTGTAGAACAAGATCACAGAGCTGGTAAAGGGCAGTCTCTGTCCCACCCCATGGTTTCACTGCCATTGTCGTTCCACTGCTGTCCATTGGCAGCCCTTAGGTAGGAAACCTTCAGGGTGATACATGTTTTCTTGGAACGTATAGCTGGATGTTGTGCTCTACTGTGACCCTAATGTTCTTGGAAAAAAAGATGTTCATTTTGGGTTCTTTTAAAGCCATGTGAACATCCTAGACAGTATGGTGAGCAAGCTGGAGGTGTCCTTCCACCTGAAGGACGTGGTGGAAGAGAGGATCAACCAGCTGATGGCGGAGAAGAGGAAGGTGGATAGGCTTCTGTCCACAATGCTGCCAAGGTACTCCAAAGCACTGGGGGCCTTGACAAAGGACCCAGAAAGCAATAGCATCACCATCTAAGGGGCCCCATGTACAGAGTACTTTTTTGTTCTTTTCCAAAGAGGAACTCAGGTTCTTCTAAATGAGTCAAGCATTTTGCAGGCAATTTGGTACACCCTGTAAACGGAGATAGAGGCAAAGGCCCTGCCTGAAATCTTGAATTCACAGGAGTAGAGAATGTCTCTTAACAGGGAAGATGGCGGATGCAGCTATGGGAGACAGACCACTAGATGGCGCTTTAGTTTCATGAGTCTGATTAATAGCTAGTTTCTCAGTACTTCAGATTGTGCTCCAAAGGCTTTGCACAGTACAATACGCACCCATGACTTCAGATTCAAAACTTGCTTCATTTTTGGCTCTGCCTGCACCTTTACACTGTCTAAAAACTTGGCAGAAGCGTCGGCTATTAAAACTTCTGCACCGTTCTTGCGTGTCTTGACAAAGAGATGGAGTTAGGGATTTGAAGGTGTTAATGTGAGATTGGTTGATTGAAGCAAACGCATTGACTTGTGGATTGATGGATGCTTCCTTTTGCTTCACATCTGCAAATTGCATTTTTACACTCAAACTCTATAACCAATAGAGAAAAATGGGATGCCCTCCGGGAGAAAAATCCTTACTGCAAAGGCATTTCTGTGACCTGTCCCCCGCCTCCAGTTTATACCCACCAATTAAAATATCTCTTCGGAGAAAAGGCAAGTAGAAAAATGGGTGTCAAAAGAATCCCTTTAGATGATGGATTTTGTTGACCGAAAATCTAATCCACTGACGCAAAAGGACCTATCGGAAAGATTTTGCAGGGGTTTGTAGGAGGCAAGGTGAATAAGAGTCCGCTCAAAACCAATCTCTATTCTTTGGTTTCGGCTTCACTGGAGAACAGCTCATAGCTGGAAGGTCCGTGGCACCAGAACATTCTGAGTCTGTGATAATCTTTTTCTCCGACATTGTTGGATTCACAAAACTGTGCTCTCTCAGCTCCCCCTTGCAAGTGGTAAAGCTGCTTAATGACCTGTACAGCTTATTTGATCACATCATTAAAACATATGATGTGTATAAGGTGAGACATACCCCGGGGCTGTGAGGGAACACGCTCCTTGTCCGCCGACTCTAGGGCGTGAGTAAGGATGGACCCAGCCCTAGATGTGAGCCAGGAGGAAGGCTCTATTTCAGGCTGGCAGTCCATCTCAATTCATGGCAGAAACTCAATATTTTATTCCTGTTTGTTTTCTTGGAAAAGGGCTTGATTAATCACAGATGAATGTGCTTGTCAATAATCCCCAGTTGCTTCTTGTTTCTTTCCATTATTTTATCTGGCTGTTAACACATTTCTAAAGAGGCACTGCCCTTCGACTGGCCAATCCCTCCAGTTCCCTCCAGAATATATTTCCTTCAGATTCAGAGAGGCTCACCTTTCAAGGTTGTTTTTGGACCTTGTGTGAGTCTCACTGCTGTTACCGTGATCCTTAGCAATGCAGGTGAAGACAGACTCCTAAGTTTAGATGATCAGAATTGTGGCTGAAATGAGAACGTCTGCCTAGTGCTACTTGGGGGTATGTATGAATATGGTCACCCAGAGTAAAAACTGATTTTTCAGGGAAGGATAGCAACAACGAATAATTTAGCTTCATTTAAGTGGTGGGGATGATGGTTGCTTCAGGTGCTTTCTGAGTTTTCTGATGGGGCCACATCATGACTGCAGGGTTCCCAAGCTCACATGTGCCTGGGGCAAGTCACAGGTGCACCAGCTCCGATCGTGATTGCAGGGCTTTACCTGTGGCCTGGGGGATGGGGAGATTTGGGGGATAGTGTGGTCATGTCCCCCAGTGACATGCCTTAATAGTTATCCCTAATGTTCCCCCACAGATATTGCCTCTGTTTAAGGGTGAAAGAAAAGGTGTGTGGATAATCTCCAAGAGCAGATCACACATACCTCAAAACCAAAGCTACTCTGCTTAGGAGGGCTTCCTCTGGGATTTCTTCTTGGCATTGTTTTCTGGGTTATGTTTTGCATGAGTTAATACTAAATCAGTTTCGATGTCCAAAGGATGTACCCATGGTGGTGAGAGGTAGCCTAGAAGCAATCTGACTTGTATATGGGTTGATTTTGTGTAATTCTGGGGTGACCGGTAGACAGAGGTGTTTTCACTGCCTGGCTAATGCCTGAAATTCCACCTTTACCACATCATCTTTGGACTCTGCTAAGATGCAAATGTATCTGGAAAGGGCTGTATCTTTAATTTTTTTTTTAACGTTTATTTATTTTTGAGAGACAGAGAGAGACAAAGCAGGAGCGGGGGAGGGGCAGAGAGGGAGACACAGAGTCTGAGGCACGCTCCAGGCTCTGAGCTGTCAGCACTGAGCCCAACGCGGGACTCAAACCCATGAACTGTGAGATCATGACCTGAGCTGAAGTCGGAGGCTTAACTGACTAAGCCACCCAGGCGCCCCAGGGCTGTATCTTTAAAGTTGACACTGGTCATTGGTTCTCTAATGAGAATGAGGAATCTGAAAGCTAATTTTATTAGGATTTATTAGGGGAGAGAAGAGGACAGATCAGGCAGATACATGCATTTATACATAAGTGTATATATTGTGTATAATGTATAGATATGTATAAATGTATTGAAGAGCCATTGTATGGGGTGAAGACATTTCTGGTAGGGTAAGATGAATTCCACTTGATGGATGCATGTGATCCCTCAAGATTTACCCTATTCCCACACTACTGTCTGTTTAACTGGTTTTAAACTTGCGTTGAGGAAATATGGTCACCACCACTATCAAATTTCAGAGGAGAAAACAGTGACTGTGCATAGGAGGGCTCAGGGAAGAAAGGCTTTGTGGAAGAACCAGGACAAGAGCAGAAACGTGAGGAAATGCTGGGACATGGATGGAGTGGAGGTCAGGGAGTATGACTCTCCAAAGTGCGGGGAATCAAAGCAGGGCTCAGTAATGAAGGGCCTTGGTCTCTGACCCCGCCGCTACTCCAGCCTTTTTCTTCGAGAACACAAGGCCACTCTGTTGCGTTATTTTCAGGTTGAAACCATTGGAGATGCATACATGGGTGCTAGCGGACTTCCTATCCGCAATGGAATCCAGCGTGTGGACGAGATTGCCACGATGTCCTTACATTTCCTCAGTGGCACTGTCCACTTCCAGATTGGGCACATGCCTGAGGAGAAGCTCAGGATCAGGAACGGCATCCACACAGGTAGCCAGCCCTGATGGCAGGTGGCCTTGTGGTCCAGGTATGGCAGCAGGTGGTTCTGGATTCAAGTCTGAAGTCTGACGTTTTTAGGACCTGGAAATTGAATGGTAGCATCTTTTGAGGGAAACAAAAGTTCACATTGTCTTTGCACACGTATTTCCAGTTAGCCGGATTACTTGGTAACAGCAAAGATACCCAGAGACTCCAAGGTGTTAAACCAAAAGTTAGGAGGAGACCAAAAAGTAGGACAGTTATGCCAGGCTACTTTCCCCCCCTGCCTCTGCATCAAATGCCCTTTGATCTGGTCTGGTTTTTGTCAAACTCATGGGCAGGTGACCTGTGCAAAAGTGACCAGCACTTGGCTTAATGCTCTTCTGTCTCAATTTCTTAGTTATTAATATAATAATATTATAATATTAATTTTCTCAATTTCTTAATAATTTTTGAATGAGGCGTCCTTTATTTTTATTTTAGACTGGGCCCTGCAAACTATGTAGCTAGCCCTGCTCCTACCTGTCCTCCGGGGCTTGACTAAAATAAAACCTGACCCCTAATCAGCTTTAGTGCCCCAGTTGTTTTGTTTCCATCTCTAGTTTCCATCTCTAATAACACTGTCATTAATTTCTGCCTTAGCTTGGTTGTCATAACAAAATACCACAGACTAAGTGACTTAAACAACAGATATTTATTTTCTCACAGTTCTAGAGGCTGGGAAGTCCAAGATCAGGGTTCCAGCATGGTCAGGGTCTGGTGAGAATCCTCTTCCTATCTTGCCAAAGCCTACCTTCTGATTATGTCTTCATATAGCGGAGAGAGAGAGCCTTGCGGTCTCCTTCTCTTCTCATAAGGGCACTAATCCCACCATGAGGGCCCTACCCTCATAACCTCATCTAAACCTAATTATCTCCCAAAGGCCCTACTTTCTAATACCATCATATTGAGGGTTAGGGCTTCAATATGTGAATGAGGGAGGGGGTTACAAACATTCAGTTAATTATAATGGGGCGCCTGAGTGGCTCAGTCGGTTGAGCGTCCGACTTTGGCTTGGATCTTGATCTCATGGTTCATGGGTTCGAGCCCCACATCAGGCTCTGTGCTGATGGCTCAGAGCCTGGAGCCTACTTCGCATTCTGTCTCTCTCTCTCTGTTCCTCCCCTGCTCACACGTTCTCTCTCTCTCTGACTCTCAAAAATAAGTAAGGATTAAAAAAAAATTTATAATTGATTATGTCGTTTTCCACCAAAAGTCTGTGGGTTCTGTAGGTTGCCTCTTTGCAGACCCTAAGATCTATTGCCAACCTTTGCCTAGGCACTTGAGTATTTGTTGAATTGCCTTTGTTGACTTAATGTGTATCACGGAGTCCAGCACTTGGGAAATGCAGGTTGGCTATGCCCTTCTGTTCTTCTCTTCGTAGGTCCTGTAGTGGCTGGTGTGGTGGGAATCACCATGCCCAGGTACTGTCTGTTCGGAGACACTGTGAACATGGCATCCAGAATGGAAAGCAGCAGTTTGTATGGGTACTGTTTGCAGAACTTTGCAAATACAAGATCACTGTCCCTCTAGTCTCCTATCTTTAACCAGAGGGTGTTTTTAGAAGACCCATTTTCATTTTGTCTACTATTTTCTGTTTGGAGGATAAGATCATCACCTCAGACAACATTGATCACAAACTTTGTAGACAGCGTTTTGCATAGTGCTTGCTATGAGAACACATATGACTTCCTTCCAAGATTTTCAATTCTAAACGGTCAAGGACACATATAATAAGATCATTTAAAGGGAGAGCAGAAGTTGGCAAGCTTTTCCCATACAGGGCCAGACAGTAACTATTTTAGGGTTTATGGGCCATAGTCTCTGTTGCTTAACTACTGTTGTAGTATGAAAGCGGCCATTTATAACATATGAATGATGGGTAAGGCCATATTCCAATAAAACTTTATTTGTAAACACAAGTGGTGGACTGGATTTGGCTGGAGGGTGGTAATTTTCCCATCCCTGATGCAGAATATGGTTTTGGTGGTGCAGAATTGATCCATGGCCAGGAACTCCGGGGGATATCATATTATTTTGCTATTGCTAGACAATATATGCTATTTATGAGCTGTTTATCAGCTAGAAAAAATAATTACTTAGGGACTTAAGTTTCACAATGTTTAGGTTAACATTGTTTTGAACTTGTAAATTTTCCACAATATGTAAAAACATACAAAAATATTTTCTCTTATGATTACTTCATTATTTAAGCTAATCAGCCAAGTCTTAAACACTGGTTTAAACCTCTCCTTGAACTTGTAAGTCAAGATTTTAAGAGTAAATTTTGAAAGTGGGAGCTCCAAATGTAGGCTCCAAGCCTGATTCTGGTTGCAGGGCTGGTTGTGAACAATGTTTTCAGTGAGGTGTCCCAGCTCTGGTACCACCAACTCTGGTATCCTCAGGAACCTGAGGAGCCCAGCGGACCTCCATCCATGGGGAGTACCAGCTTGCATATGGAGTCAGTTCTGCCTACTGTTTCTAAACTGAACCAGTTAAAGCTTGAGCAACACTAACAATGTCTGACCAATGTCTGCAATGTTTGGGGATGTCCCACTGCAAGAGTCCCAGACTTCAGAGAGGTTGTCTGTGATTTGCTTTCCTAAGAGGTACTAGCAGCCTAAGAGTGTGAGCAATGCAGCATTCCCTCTCCACAGCAGCCCTGCCCCCTGACCCCCAGATGGAAGCCACAACCAAGGTAATAACTAGGCAATAACTGGTTTATGGCAGCTCTCCGGATTCATGTCTCTCAGAGCACTGCATCCAGCCTGCTGGCATTGGGAAGGTACGATTTGCAAAAGAGAGGCACCATCCCAGTCAAGGTAAGACCAACCTAGTGCACCCTGCCTGCCCCATTTGTGTCGCTGATGGAGATGTTGAGAAAGTTGATGGGATGAGTGTGTCTCTGCATTATGGTGTGTGGAGACTGCCAAGGTCTATGTGGAGGCTCTTGTGACCGCCAGGTCTTTTTCCCTCAGAGAAGACTGTATGCTTCCCTCAAATGGTCAAACATGGAATCTAAGACAGAAAACACCTTAGCTCCTACCTAGACCAACCCCCTAGGGGATGCCTCCTTTCTCTTGACCACAAATGGTCTCCTGGCTTCTGCTTGAATACACCAATCTATTCTTTCACAAAGCAACAGCAAGGACGAGCTCAGAAATTATCATGCCCACATTGCCTCCTATGTCCCTTCTGATTCGAAAGGGCCCAGATAGAGAAGACAGAGGCCCATTGGTTTGGGGGCACCAGGACCTCCTCTCAATTCATTTAAATACCTTTTCCCTTCCCCTCTGCCTTCTCCTCTGTCCGGTCTGTCTGAAATACACCATAATGCATTCTCAACTTTCCCTATAACACCGGCCTTTGGTAGGGTGGGAAACGGATGCTCCTCTTGAGATGTTCTGAAGAACATCTTGGAGATGTTCCTGGTGGAAGTGGTGGGTGGTTACTATGATGTTAGGTGTTTGGGTGGGTATGGGGGTTCCTGGGAAGAAGTGAAAGGGAAGAGGGTGGCAGCAACTCCCCAGTTTGCTGAGCCTGAACCTCACACGCTGTACTTGATCAATAGACTTCAGGTAAGAGGCAGATTTTTCTAGAAGGCGGCAGTATAGACCTCCCTTTGAGTCGTGTCCTACTATTCACTGGTTGTCTGATTTGTGGGCTTGATTTTATTGCCAGTCAAATGTGAATGGTGACAAAGTTATCCTCAAAGGGGAGAGGCAGGGGTTAAATGTGGACACGTATATGAGATGCTTCACCTGGTGCTCTGCTGATCATAAGAGCTCAACAGATTTTATTGTTATTTTTATTATTATTTTTTTTTAATTTTATTATTGTTTTTAAAAGATATTCAGGGAAATTGCTGGGAGATTCAGCCTTGACTGGCCCTCACCTCCTAGAGCATTGCTGACTATCCCTTTAGGCTTATCGGCAAAGCCCAAGGAAATCAAGGTTTCATCTATAAAGAGGCCTTTCCTTCACTGAGGCAGCTCCTGTCTACATGCAGTTTTGGCTAAGAACAACATTTTCAGTAAACAAGCAAGGGACACCAAGTTGTCTGCCCAGAGCCCACACTTCACAGGCAGCCTTTCCACCTGAGTGATTCACCAGCACTCTCTTCTGCCTCCCACAGGGCAAAGGAGAACAAACAACTTTCTGGTTGAAAGGCAAGGAAGGCTTTACTATTCCACTCCCTCAATTTATGGAAGAGGAAGCTAAAGTCCCAGAGATCTTCTGAGCTATTTTCTTTAAAGATGTTTATGGGGTCCCATGAAAGTCTGAGGACCATTCTGTGAGATGCATTGAATATCCCATTCAGGAGGTGTAGATCTGGGGGAGCCAGTAGGGGGAGCCGTCTAGCTGGCCTCCCCTTCCTGCCCTAGAGTTCTGTGGCCTAGACCAAATGAGGAGTTCGAAGAGCTGGATATAGTGAACTCATTTTCTGGGGGACCAGGGCTGGGCTGTTGCTTCCAGACCTGCCAGTGAACTTGTCCTGGCTGCCAGATATTTCCGGCCTATTAGCTTGTGAATTTGCAGTGAACCCGATTTCATTCGGAGAGAGAGGAAAGCTAGAACAAAACCTGGGGCTGTTGGCCCCACCCTGTGCTGCCTTCCTTTGCAAGGGGCTGATCTCTCACCTTTAGTTATCAGAAGGCATCTCAGGAATGTTTTGGTGGGGGGGGATAAAGCTCTAGCTAAGGTGCGAACAACCACTGAAATCCAACAGGATCAGGCCATTCCAGGTACACCAGATCTTGGCAGTCAGTCCCTGGAAGGCCTGGTCCTGAGCTCTGATTTTCCGTGAGCACAGCAGCTTTCAAATGGAAATGTCCCATTCTCAATTTATTGCTTAATTTCTTTCCTATCCAAAGCAAAGGAGCAAAGAGATAGGCTTTTCTTCCAATCAAGGCTTGAGTTTTAAGTGGAATTTTTCATTCACTTATGAATTGCTATTTTTTTTTCAATCTCTGATAGACGAAGATGAACCCATCCATTCTGCGATAAACATTTTCCCCTTTACATAAAGAACAGGATTTCATCATGCCTGTCAAGTGGTTTCTTGTAGTAGACTTACTGAACCACTAATGAACTTACAGTCCTTTTTTTTTTTTTCTTTTGATCCCTTGCAACTCCTCACATCCAGTTTTTCTTCCTTGTGGCTGCTCTTAAATATGGGAGAGTGCTTCAGATGATATATTGGGTTTGAGACCTTTTCCTGGTGAATTTCTCATGACTGAACAAGTGAGAATCAATGAGACTGGGAATGTTGTCTTTTGTACGTGACCTGTGAGCTGCCTTTGTAGGGATATTTTTGAGCTCTGTACAGGAAAATAAGCTACTTTTTGGTGAGTTTAGAGCCATTAATAACACACTTTACAAAAAGTTTGGTGGAATTCTTGCCTTTTTTAGGAAGAGAGACACTAAATAGGGGCCAAGGGAAATGCTTTACAAACAGTCCCATCTTCATGGAACTACTCTGTGCTTCCATTGGCAGGACTTTGCTTCTGCCCAGAGATAGGCGACTGAGCTCTAGGACCTTCACAGACTCCATTCTCTCTAACATGATCCCATTTTTTATTGTGGTGAGCTCTGCTCCTCTCTCTAGGCCTTTCATCCAAGATTGAAAGTATTAGTCAAAAGAAGGCATTTATCTGAAAGTGACAGGGGAGCTTCCCTTGCTACCTCAGCATAGCGACAATGGACCAACATTTGTCTTCTCATCCTTCAGGACTTCTTCCCTTATTTGGGAGCAGGGCTTCTGGATTCCAAACTCTTTGTTCTACCATGGAAGGGAATAGAACAACCTCTGCTATGAGGTCTTTCAGAGAAATAGCCCATTCCCCATCCATCCATCCATCTATCCATCTATCCATCAATATGACATTTCATTTATTCAAAGAGCATTTATATAGCACTTACTCTCTGCCAGGTACCATATGGTGGCCGGGGTGGGGTGAGGGGGTGGAGGGGAGATGAGGATATGACACTTTCCTTGATCTTTAACTCTCAGTTTAGTTGAAGAGAGGTGACACAAGTTTTAGTACTGTTATATTAAGGACTAACACAGGTATATACCAAAGTATAGGGAACTAAGAAGTCCAGTGTTGTTGCATTTAAAAAGCATTAGAAAATGATACACAGATGTAGGGGTAGGGTGGGACATAAGGATTGTCTAATATTATCCCAGCTTTGTATTTGTATGTAGTGTGTGTGTTTGTTCCCTTCCAGCTCTAGTCCACGTGCTGACACAAGTAATGTTTATACAATAAAGACTTTGCTACTTCTGCCTTTTTCATGGAACATTATAAACATTTAGCATCTACGCTCATACAAACACATAATACATATATCTACACATGTGCATCCACATACATTCACATGTGCACACACATGTACATGTATACACACATGAATGTCTGTCTAAATCTGTCTCTTTTGGTTGATCAATAGGTAAAGATTCATGTGTGTATATTCAGTATATATGTGTATATATATATATATACATGTCTGTCTATTTTTTCTTTATATTACTCAAGCTTTGAGAGAGAAGGAGAGTCTTTAAGGATCATAAGCAGGAATTTGATAAGATTAATTTCCTAAAATCTACATCCAATGTTTTTTCTATGTCAACCAAGGATACCTAAGGGAAAATATACTCTTTATTTGTTCTATAAATATATCTTATGTTTGACACTCACAAGAATTTATAACAGATTGAGTGTTTTCTCTTAATTCCTTGATAGAGAAGTTAGAAGACACGAAGGACTTGAGTTAACCTGAGATTGAAACATTTTTGGTTGTTGGTGATTGACGTTAGGGCATTAGAGACGTGGAGAGCATACAGATGGCTTTGCCTCCTTGCCTCAGAAACTGAATGCTGGAAGTTTTGGAAAGTAAATACAGGGTAGAATGATGGAAAGTCGGTGGTATGTATGTGAGTCTAATAAGTTCTAGTTGTAGGAACCTCTGGGAGGGTCGAGGAGTTGGCTATCAATATGACATATTAACACTGTAAGCTGTAGCCATAGTTTAATTATTTTAAGGCATTTTATTTATTCCATAGCACCAGGTGGAAATACAAGATCATTAAACAATATGATAAAATAAAGCAAAACTAATACAGCATTGTTTTACTCTGACAGCCAAAGATATATGATAATGTCTCTATGCTATTTAAGAGTTTTTGACTAGAACCAATAAAATATGTCTTTTGTCCTTCCTGACTATAAAAATTCTGAGTTTACAGGAAGAAGAGATCCCACACTAGTTGGAACTCCAGCTTTGAGACCAGTTTAAGCTTCCTTGAGTCACTTGAATCTAGTCTGTTGCTAAATAAACACGTACTCCCTGTGATCAGAAATTTGGGAACTAGCTGAATTTCTCAGTTTCTTAACACAGTTGTAAAAGCCCCAACAAACTACAGATCTCAAAACTTCTCAAATACATTAAACATGGAGATACAAACTGATGTGTTTTCAAATTATAAGGCCACTAATTAAGTCTGTACAAGACAAAGGAAGAAAAAGTAGAGCTCTGGCTTTTTCTAGCACATTCTAGCTTCTAAGGATTTGCCAGTTCTCTATGAGGATTGGTTCATTTACTTTTCTTATCGTGTTGACCATGTGCATCATTAAAATCAATGTCTTCTGGATCACTGGGGTGGCAGTATTATCAGGGTGCAGCACCACGTGATTCCACGGGCTGTTTTTGCATGTGTGTTTCTGACTTTTGTGTGTGTGTGTGTGTGTGTGTGTGTGGGTTCCATTCTAATGATCAGAAGTTAATGAGACAAAGACAGATACCTGCTTCACTGTTAAAGTAAAGGCTAAATGAAGTCAGTCCATTTGGTACTGATGATTTCTTAAATCAAGTAGAAAACAAATAGTGAGAGCATCGAGCATCACAAGGTATACGGTAGGATTGGGAACTCCAGAGACCTTGTCACGGATGTCACTCCAGAGTCATGTTGCCAGCAGCAGGTTTCATTTAGGCAGTGCCACAGTAGGAGGTTAAATTTATGTTGATGTGAGTATTATTCTTTTTGTAGCTTGATTCCTTTTTCATCTGTAATTTTCTTTTGATTTTAGAAATCAATCCAATATAAAAATGAGTCAGTTAATACCTCTATAATGTTTATACATATTGAAGAAACACTATAATAAAAACAAATTAGGTTAGCACTGGGGGCCTCTCAGGAATTATTTTCTTTTATAATACTCAGGTTTAAGCAAAACTATTATATTCCACTCTGATTCCCACATATCATCATTTGAAAGATTGGAACCCCCTGCCTGGTGGCTCAGCCCTGGTTCTTAAATAAGCATTGCACAACATCAGGGACAAAGGCCCCCTCTTGGCAAAATTGGCTATTCCTGTGCATTCTGTACTTAGCACTGACTTGGTGGTTATGCCCTACATTCTTGTCAAAATGTTCAGCTGCACTTGGTTGGGTGTGCTAGTGTTTTAAAATTAGAATGGCTTTCAAAGGAGTCCACTGCAGCCCTGACTTGAGCCTGGGGAAAGGAGACTTCTCGGCCAGCTGCCGGAGAGAGACTGTAGGATCTCAGAGCCACGGGAAGTCACAAGAGGAAGTAGGCCACCAAAGACAATCACTGAAAGGCGCAAACATCATTGGAACACGTAATTGGCAAAGCGCTATTCTCCGCTCCTCAACGGTATGTTCTTCTGTTTGTTCTTGTTGGCAGCACAATAAATGGGAGTTTGTCATCGACACAGGAGATGATGTTGGGTGGAGGAGATGCCACTGCCTGCCTGGCGATCCCCTACAAGACGGCACAAATCCCCAGCATCACGATGAGGTGATAGAGGACGTCTGGGAACCAGATAGGAAAGCAGACACAAACAGTTTACATGGAGCAAGGACGGTGGCAACAAAGAGTTAACTCAACAGAAGAAACAACTCGGGGGCATTAAGTAGGTTTACATAGACCGCTGCACATTTTATACAAAATCAGTTTTGTTTATCTTTTGGGGTTTCCGGAGCTTGGTTTTGTCAGTGCAAGGAGCCCGGCAGATTGACCTGGGTAACGGACCTCTGACAGATGGGACTCTGAACATGGATAACACAGTGACAGCACATTTCACCATAGGGCTTTCACTGTAGAACTTCCTCAAAAATGAGGATCTGGAATTAGAGTCTCAAAAAGTTGGTTTACGTGATTTCCTGTAATCGTGAGAGCAAAGTCTACATCTGTGGGTTTGTTAATAAATAGAACCGTCTTACCCCATCTCCTCACATAGTTGTTCTCCTTCTCATCATTCGGGTGAGATCTTGGGTCTTAGCTGAAACGTTTCTTCTTCTGAGACGCTTCCCTGGCTGCTATCTAAATCACTCCTCTACCCCCACCCCGACGCGTCCCACTAGTGGGAAGGGCAGGGGCTTTGCCCATCTCTCTCTGCAGGAGCGCCACTGCCTGGAGGAGTAATCACGGCTGATCTTTACTGGATGTTTGCCGTATGCTGGGCACTGTTTGGCGCCCGTAGCTGTAACATTTAATCCACACAGCAGCTATGTGTGATAGGAGCAATTGTTAGCCCAACTTCAAAGAGGAAACTGGGGAGGGGAAGGGTGACTTCTTTGCCCACGGTCATTCAGTTAATGAGGGGCAGAGTCATAGCAGGGACTCAGAAATATTTATGCAAAAAACAGATCGTTGAAAACCACCTTCTCTAAATACAGGAACCCAAGCAAAGCCCCTGGTGATGTTGTGCTGAGAAGCGCGGTCCAATTCTGCCTCGTCTGATTTAGCCCCAGCCCCACCCTGCCTGCAGAGCTCTGGGGCCGGCTGGAGAGACATCTACCTCCGTCCCCCTCTGTCCCAGTCAGGTGTGTTTTAAACAGCAAGTTTCAAGTCCTGAAGGTTTCGTTGGGGCCAAAGGTGAGCCTCTTTTAAAACACACGTCTACGTTGTAAAGGCATTACCCCATGACGTTTCCCAGAAGTGCCTCTTTTCCTTACCTGAGAAGCTATAGAGACTGGGGAATCCCCTGCCTGTAATGAGTAAAGAGAGAGAATACTGAAGGTTTAAGGAAAGGTCATGGAAGGAGCCTCAGAGCGATGCTTCTTAAGTACAAACCTGACCACGTCTCCCCCTGATTAAACCAGCAGACTCCCATTGCCTTTAGGACAAAGTTTATAGTGGGTTTCATAAAAGCTTCTTTGAAAGAAGAAGAAAATCATTTTCTCCTTGGCTTTCTCAGGCAGGAGTTGATGAACTTTCTGGAAGGGACCAGAGAGTAAATATTCCAGCTATGGGCCGTATGGACCCTATTGCAACCACCTGATGCTGCCGTTAGAGCATGAAAGCACCTGGAGACAATACCGATATGAACCCACGTGAATGTGTTCCCATAAAACTTGATAGAAAACTGAAATTTGATTTTTTGTCACGTATACATGACACGAAACGTCATTCTTTTGATTTGTTTCCAACCCTATAAGAAGGCCATGGCTCGTAGGCCCTAAAACATCAGGCAGCAGCCTGGATTGGGTCCCCGGCCGTAGTTTAGCAACTGTCCTCCAAGGTATGTAGCTACTAGAGGCCCCAGCCTTCCCGCAGGCCCTGCTCACCATTCACATCATACCACTCTTCAGGTTGTCCTGAAGGATTACTGACGGAGGTCTTCCCCCGGCCCTGGACGGGAGTGAATCCCCTTGCTGTGAACTCCCATGGCACCCTGCCTCATCCAGCCCCATTAACAGTCATCCGCCTTTCCCTTGGCATTTAGCAACTCTCTCCTTGCTAGATGTAAGTCCTTGAAGACAAGGGCCATGTGGGTCTCCTTTAATTCTGAAACCCCGGCGCCCAGCCCTGCCCAGGGTCAGCACTGACTGCTCTATGAAGTTTTGTCGACTTGAGCTAGATGTCCCCGGTACATTTCATTGTGTATTATCACTGTCGACCACATGCTCTGCCCGGAAGCTCAGAATTTCCTGATTCCTTGCGGGCATTGGAATTTAGGCTGCAGACAGAGCGTTTCTGGGTAGTTCACAAACCTCAACTTCTCGGTTTGGCATGAGCTACAGCTTCCCGGCCCCCCAGCTGGGAAGCCTTGAGTTGCAGGTGCAGGTAGTGTCTACAGGCACAACTGGTTTGGCAATTCAGTGAAAATGCTCAAACCGGCTGTGCCTGTGGACGCAGCCCAGAGTGAACTCAACCATTCGGAAAACAGAGAAGCTTACTACGGAGGGAGAGCTCCACTACGAGGACGCCCCCTGTCTGGTCCCGGAGGAGTCGCTTCCGTTTGTCACAAGTCTGGAGACCCAGGAGCAGCAGAGGGGAGGGGCGTGGAGGAGGGGGCACGAGAAACGAACACAGGAGAGAAAAGAGAGAAAGACAAGAGATTAAAAACAGAAGTCACAAACCTGATAGTCAAAATTCCCCAGCCAACAGGTGTTAGTGACCTTATTTGTCCGCCTATGTATTTACTTACAACCCAGAGCCATAGAGTCCCTTCTCTAACTTGAGAAGAGGGCAAAGCTTTTCTTTATTAACTCTTCAGGCTGGAAGAAATCCCTCTGGGAGAGGTTGTTGGGTGTGGGAGGGATTGGCACTGTTTCTTTTGGTAAGCAAGGCTTTTACCCGCGGTTACTGTCATTGGACACTTGCAAATGTGTTCTGATTCATTTTCTTCTCTTTTCAAAATATAGTAGCAATAATTACCCTTTCCTTAACTGTAAAGCATCTCTCTGCTCCCTCCCTTTTCTTTGTATTCCTACCTGACCATTTTCCAGCCAAGCAAATCAGTAGAAATAGAGATTATAATCTTATTTTGGTTGGTTACTACAGGCTACATGAGCAGGTGTCCTCTTTAGAAACTCTGTGTTCCTCCTGACTGGGGTCTCTTATCCAAATAGACCAGAGCAGGCAACACTCTGTGATTTAGCACTTTTAGGTCTAAGACAGTGGTTCTCAAACCTGAGCATGCCTCAGAATGGTCTGTTAAAGCACAGGTTTCTAGGCCCACCCAGTGTTTCTGAATCAGGCGGTCTGAGAGACGTGAGAATTTGCCTCCCTAACAAGCTCCCAGGTGACGCCAAGGCTGCCGAGGACCACACTGTGGACCAACTGATCTAAGGACCGGGTTCACACCTGGCGGCAGCGGTAGAGTGTCTCCCAGCTGAACTTGCTATGCATGTTGATGGATTCTGCAGCAGCTCCTTGGTGGGTGATGCAGAGGGGAAATCTGACCCCCCCGCCCTGGCATGGGCTGCACTGAACGTGGCTGTGAAGCAGGGGCGCCACCACCAGGCCCTTCCTCTCCCAAGGTCAGTTCAGCTGTGATGCGTGTCGGGAATTTCTGCGGTATCTCTCTAGTTCAAGTCCCAGAGATGGACCCTTAGGCTGGCCAGGCAAGAGCTAAAAATACCCACCTTTTGACTTCCATCCAGTGCCTACTGCGACCACCTAGGTTTTGAATTTTCCTTGTGCTTTTAACTGTCTCAAGGTATTTCCACGTCTGTCATTGTACTCATTTTCCCTAACACAGCTCTTTGAAGAGGGAAGGGCCACCATAACTTATCACCACTGTCTTTAAAGATGAGAAAACCAGGCTCCAGAGATTGACATGTGCTAGACCATGTAGCTTGTTGGTGGCAAGGCAGACAGAGCCGGAACGTCTGCCCCCATACCCAGTGCCCTTTCTTCCAGAATGCCCTCAGCACACGCGTACATTGGTCTGGTTACGATTCCCAGCTAAAAATACAACTTCTCAAATTCCACCCCCACCCCCACCTCTGGTCACATCTCTTTCTGGAGAGAGGTGGCTCACCACTGGGCAGGAGAGCTTCTCACTGTCACAGATGAATGTCTCACAGTGTAACCAAACCTTGGAGAGTTTGGGGATGTTCTGGAACCGGAAAGCGTTGAATTGGAAGGTGGCTCTGTGATCTTTCCCATTCTCATGTACAAGGACTGTTTCATCTGTGGGGCAGCTAGAGCAGATGGGACAGGGGGAGAGAAAAAATTAGCTCATGAACTCCAGCAAAGTCTTCTGAGGTAAATTCACAGACAACAGCAACACTCCCTTGAGCTTCTATACAGTACGTTATCCTCACAAAGCTCTTTGACTGGCAGCACCTTCCTTACCCTCATAATATGAGGTCAAGTTGAGGAGCTATGGGATGGGTGTGCTGGTCCTCATTCTATAGGGGTGGAGAGGAGTGAGAAGCTGCACACCTGGTAAGTCACCATACCTCTGTCCCCAAGAAGGGAAATCCTTGAGAGATGAAGTCGACTGAAGGACTGGGACATGTACAGACTCCCAGTATATGTACAAGATAAAGACACTGGTGCTGAGAAGAGTATTCCCAAAGTACTGCCATAGCCACCTAAGCCAAGTCATACCCAACATACTTCTCTGTGTACATTGTGAGGGTTTGCCACTGGGAATTTGAATTTATGTTATATTATTTAAATTCTGCATTATATAGTTACCTTTATAAGAATTTGGTCATGTTTCTAATATTGGCATAGGAAAAAAAATGACTGGAAGGATACCATCTAAATATTAACACTGGCTATAATGGAGTGGTAGAATTATGGACAGGTTTTGCTTTCTTCTTATATCTTTATATATTTTCCAAATTCTCTGCATGAAAATGTAATATTTGGGAAATTCCAAAGTCCCAAAGATAATCATTGCAATAGAAGAAACAATAATGACACAGATGGGCATTTTTCAAATTGCCCAAAAGTCAGTGACTCTCACTTGGGGGCCATTTTGCGTTCTGAAGACATTTAACATTGTGGTTGTCATGATAGGGAGACGGTGGTACACATGTAGTAAATAGAAGCCAGGGACACTGCACATCATTGTATAATGCACAGGACAGCACCCCGCCCAACAAAGAATGATCCAGCCCAAAATGTCAATGGTATTGAGACTGTACTTTGTTTAAGCAAAATGCTTTTTCACTTACTGAACACATGCTGCTTCCCCATTTAAGTGCCAGACGTTCAACGAAGTGTTGGGAACAGACACAGTCATTCTTGGGAATGTACAGTGAGGCCCGCATGAGCTTTGGGAATTGTTGTCTTTAGGTGACAAGGAACACCAGAGTCTGTCCTCTGTGGAAAATGGTCTATGGGCCCAAAAGCTTAAGACCAGTGGATAAACACCACAGTGGACCCCAAAGTTAATGCCTCTCCCAGAACATCTCTCTGACTCCATTGTCAATCCAACTCAGTGTACATATACCAGAGATCCACCCAGCTACCTCAGAGCCTTCGAGATATGCCCTCCTCCATCCATTCCATCCAAACCAGACATCAGGGGGCAAATTAGAGGTAGGACTGAAGGAATGTCAACTCCGTGAGTTAGTGATTGAGATGAGAAGTGACAGTGTGTCTCGTATCTGGACCAGGGGTCAGAAGCCGGGCCGTGTTTGTGGTGACCTCTGAGTCATGACAGAGCTGGAGGCATTTTCCGAGTTGTGAAACAAGACCTTGAAGGATCATTTGTTCAATAAACCTGAGATCCTTGTACGAACTCAAGACGTGAGTCCTTAAAATAGCTCTTTGCAGCTGGAGTGACACCATGCCAGTGGAAAACAATGTAAGCAGAGCTTTGTTGGGGGTGGGGAGGAGGCAAGTCCTGGGCAGGCTTAGATGTCTTGGCTCTGCCGCCTCTTGGCATTGGCTGTGGCACCTGCCCCTCTGTGACAGACATCTTGGGAAGACAGGATGCCCAAGGGAAGCTGTGACAACATCACCACAGGAGCCCCCTTCCCCACATAGGATCAAAATTCCCAATAATATATCTCTTCTAATCTCTCCGGGCACTCTTGAAAACTGGGTTTTCCTCGAAAAAGGCCCAGTGGAAACCTAAAGCATCTGGGAGATTATGGGAGTGGACTTTCTCATTCCTCCCCTTGGCACTGTTTTTTTGTGCCAGTATCTCCAACCTCAAGGGGCCATTTCAGCCAAGCAGAATATGGAACTAGATTAGGGCTTCTTCAGTTGGACTCTGCTTACATGCAGGTTCCCAGGGTTTGCCCAGGAACCCTCTGATGGGGTAGGTTAACTATGTGCCTGCATGTGTAACAGGCACCCAGGGTGTGTAATTCCTGTGCACACACAGTCTGAGCACTGCCGGTATAGACTACCACAAGGGCACAAGCCTTCCTTTTTTCCTGCTATTTTACCCATTGTTAGCTGGGAGTAGCAGTACCAGAATGATCTGCAGGGAGATGTTTCCATGGTACGCCAGAAACCTTTACCCCCGTGTGGCCATTGCCTGAGAGAGGTTTCAGTGCCTGATCATAATTTCAGGTCCCTGTAGGCCAAGAATTTATTTCACAATCTCCCTGAAATCATTTGATTACACCATTGTCCACTCCACAGAACCTAAATGAATCATTCAGTGACAGGTGTGACATCCAAATTAAGCTCCCATCTCTGCAGGAAGATTTCTGGGTTGCATAGATGTGATTCTGCAGGCCTGTCCTACCTACACTGCTCAGGAAATAATGCTGCGTGAATTTGAAGCCCAGATCATCCGTTCCCTTAGTGACTCTGGACTTAGGCAAGTTTCTGAAGCCGTCTCTATCGCTGATACTTCTCATCTGTAATATAGTGCTTATTATACTACCTACTATATACTACCTACTATATTATACTCCCCCTACTATATGGGGGGGTGCTGATGAGATTAATTATATACTTTTAGAGAGAGGGAGAAAGAGAGAGAGTTGGGGGAGGGAAAAAAGAGAGGGAGAAAGAGAATTTCAAGCAGGCTCCACGCCCAATGCAGAGCCTGACACAGGGCTGGATCTCAGAACCGTGATACCATGACCTGAGCTGAGATCAAGAGTCGTTTCACTGACTGAGCCACCCGGGTGCCACTGATGAAATTTAACTAAATTAATATTTATAGAGCACCTATCTAGAACATGTTTGGTCTGTTGTAAGTGCTGTATAATTTTTAGGTAAGTAAAAATAAATAAAGGCCCAAGGTAAGGTGGCTCCACCTTTGTTGTCTAATTATTTTTGTCCGGGGCCCCAATATTGACTTAGCTCAGATGGGTTCCAGCAACAACATGGACGTGCCTGCCTGCTTGGGTTTGGGGAACAGTCTCTTCTGTATTTACTGTTCTTTGTGTGGCTGTTGCCCACATCTCTAGTCTAGCTCCATCTGTCCTCTGTTTTTCAAAGCTACAATTCTAAGTGTTTCTAGACAATTATCATCTCAAGCTCAACATGACATCCCTGAAGTCAAGGAGAATCCAACACCTTTAGCCAGAAATCTTCTTCCCTAGCAACCAACAGCAAACATTCCTCACATTCACAACCCAGAGGTTTGATGTCCCATAATTCTCAGGCTTTTTGCCCCGTCCTTCTCTCCACCCCATATCCAATTGGTTGCTAAATTTTGATCACTTCTCCCTCCTTTGGATGACCTTTCTATTCACTTGGCTATGCCTCAGTTTGGGCCATGGCCTCTAATATGGTCTTTCTACCTCCCATGTCCTGCTTCTAAACCATCCTGTGGATGACTTCCAGAATCATCTTTCTATTGTACAATTCCCATACTTTTGTCCTCTACTCAAAAATGTTAAGAACTCTTCATTATCTACTGAATTAATAATAAAAATCAACAATATTATTTAAATTGATTGGATACTGACTAGGTATTACATGCTAGATTTTTTTACATGGATTATCTAATTGAGTCCTCACCAGGGTTCTGGTGTCAGACTAATTGGATTTGAACCCACTTCCCCATAAACAGACACACACACACACACACACACACACACACACACACACACACACAGTATGTTATATAACTTATATTGCTTAACACCTCCTGTGACTCAGTTTTCTCACCAGAACAATGGGAATGGTAGGTAATAACCACTACCTCTTGCAAGGCAAATGAGTTAACACATAATAAAGCTCTCAGAACAGTACCTGGTACCCAGAAAGCACTATATAAAAGTTTGCTAGCATCAATACTCAGTGCGGAAACACAGAAGGTGTCACTAATGTGACCCTAAGAAGCTCCCCCTCTTCCTCCCCAGCTATTCCAAGCCAAAGTAGCCTTGGGTCTACCTGGTGCCCTTCTCGGCACTGTGCTCAAGGGAGTGGTACTCACCCCTTATTGATCAGCTGCCATTGCAAAGGATACATGAAATCAGCCGATGGTGTGGCCCAGCAGCTATTCAAAACCACTTTAAACCTGGAAATGAAATAAAAGGCATCCCTCTGAACCAGAGAGTTGTATGCCTAGCAACATCTTGGCTGATCTTTTTTCTTTTCTTTGTATTTAAAAATATAAACATGGAGGAAATATACTTACCTAATGCTCAACCCCTTGGCTTCTACTCCCGCAAACAGATCTGAACCGATTTCAGATGTCTCCAGGACAAAAGGGGCTTCCTTCTTAGTGGAGAACTTGGCATTCTTTAGAAGGAAATTGACACGGGGCATTACAACCTCTCAGACTGAGCAATTGAGCATGACAGGAACAGATGAATTGGGGCGGAGTGGGGGTGGGAGTTCCCCAAAAGGCACAGGCACATGAGACCACAGGGAGACCTTCCAGGACTAGAGAAGGTGTACCTCCTAGGATGCTGGTGCCATCTTAGAAAGGATGAGGCTATCACATCTCTGGATTTGCTGGTCACAATGAAACAACACATACTGTATGTCTCATCTATGCCGATGAGGAGCAAGATTTGGCTGATGGAAAAAAGGTAGAATCCAAGAATGCTGAAGCACTGAGCTTTACTTAATCACCCACGTGAATAGGGATGAAACACATGCAACCCCACTTTGCTCTCGCTCACCTTGACTATCTACCCGAGCAGATTCTAGCGTGGGTCAGAAAGCATATGATCTGATTCCAGTACAATTAACAATAGCGGCGATAACAACAACCTACTGATTACCTACTAAGTGTCAGGCGCTGCTCTCCATATTGGGATAGTCTTTCATAGAGATGTATCTGAGAACAAAGCAAAGATCTCTGTCTCTAACCACCTGACTTTCTAGCAAGGGATGCAGACAATAGACAGCAGGTAAGTAAATTACATAATATGCTAGAATAGAATATAATACCTTATATAGGTATTATATGTTCTGGGATATTAGCTTTGCACAGTTTTCTTTCATTTCTATCTCACACTGAGCTTGTAAGCAACAGCAACTCTCAGCTCTTGCCCACGAGAACTGCCATTAAGCCAGATGTACCCATCCTAACCGTGTCAATAGCCAGTTGTGACTCAATCTTTCTGCCAAGTGAAAGGACTGGAGGGCATGATTTTTCAAGGTGTTCTTCCATCCTGTAAACTATAACAAATGCAAGCAGGGTGTGGTAAATTGGAGGGGCAGGTTACAATTTTAAATACAGTAGTTGGGGAGGTGTCATTGAAGTTGTGGCATTTGAGCCAAGACTTGAGGGAAACAAAAGAGCCTGTGCTTCCAGGATAAGTGGTGATACAAAAAAAATGCTTCTATAGTGCATGTAGTGCAGGCAGGCATCTGGGAAAGAATGTTCCAGCCAAGGCAAAAGCCCTGGGTGACAGTGGATCTGACAGGACAGCAAGGAGGCCAATATGCTGGAGCATGTGTGAGCAAGGGGTCAGGGGAAGGTAAGAAGTGCAGATGACAGGCAGTAAAGTGAAAGAGGCTATGGGACTGGATCCAGAGCACTGTGGTTTCAACTCTAAGTGCAGTAGGGAGTCATGACCATGATTTGAGCACAGGAGCAGCAGTCTTTGGTCACTGGTGTGTGTGTGTGTGTGTGTGTGTGTGTGTGGTTATCACTTCCTCAGGCAGTTCTGGGTGAGTTAAGAAAAATAGTAGGGTGTCCAATTGACTTACCCAAAGGAGACTGACTTCTCCATTCATTGCCCTGGTTTCATTCAACTTGAGTAGCAACCTTTAACTACTCTCTGAGTTTAGCCTCCAGAGACAAAAGCCTTCTGACAGATGCACAAGGATCCTGGGCTAATTCTAGTGCCCACTACTAACTTACAGGCAAATCAGGCTTTTGGGCCTCAGTTTCCCCATCTGCAAAATGGGAATATCCTGTGCCTTCATCAGCCTTGCAGAAATATTTTTATGATGGTGATTTTATGTAATAGAAGTATAAAGCCTAAGCCAGGATACTAGTTAAAAGATTGACTTTCATGGACTTGGAGGTAAATAGTGGCAGCAAGGATATAGTTAAAATGGACTCTAACCCCCTAAGGGTCAAATTCAGGGCATTTGCTGAGAGGTCTTAGATTCATCTTCCAAGGGCTCCTTCATTTTTAACTGACTTCAGGTCCAGCTAGGGCTCCCTGACTCAGTCACCTAGAAGTCAGTTCTTTTCTTTCAGTCAACCCCCTGCACCACTCAGATGGTTGCAATAATTAAACAATAACATTCTTAATCATAAGTGATTTACCAGCATAATATGCAGGTAAAGTGGCAGATTGACAATGGCCGTTCCCGTTTATTGTTAGTTTCTGGGGTCTGTCATGTTTCAAGAGACTGTTTACAAATGTTGGACCTAACCTGGGGACCACAGTGAAGTCCCCAGTGTAGCCACTGGTGCTTCTCCCACCCCATCTCCCAGTGATCATCCCACAGGGTATCAGGGCATTGGAATATGCCTCTACTTGCAGAGGAGCTAGTGTGTTTCTGTTACAAAGTGGAGAAAAGAATCTGCACCATTAATTCCATTTCTGAAACAAAGCACTTTTAATGGTCAGTTTCTCCACTTCTCACCCTACAGCTGAGGCAATTATCAGTGTGATCTCCTCCTACTTTCTTTAGAACATGAGTTAGGAACCTATTTCCAGATAGCTTCATCCTATAATACTCAGACTGTATGTTCTGGCATTCCTGGAAGCACAGAAACACCACATAAATTACCCATTCACTGAACAGGATGGAAGAACACCTTGAAAAATCATGCCCTCCAGTCCTTTCACTTGGCAGAAAGATTGAGTCACAACTGGCTATTGACACGGTTGGGATGGGTACATCTGGCTTAATGGCAGTTCTCGTGGGCAAGAGCTGAGAGTTGCTGTTGCTTACAAGCTCAGTGCGAGATAGAAATGAAAGAAAACTGTGCAAAGCTAATATCCCAGAACATGTTCCTAGAATCTTTCAGAACTGAGAAGGTCACCTCTGACCCGCTGTGCCCTGCATAGGTCGGAAAAGGTCTAGAATATAAGATTTCAATTCCGGGCTCCACTTTTTAATAAGGGCACTGGCCAAGTGGATCGTTCTTAGAGAAGAAGGAGGAAGAGGATGGCAGAGCACCAATGGTGGAGAGATATTGGGGTAGGCAAGCCTAAGATAGTTGAGACCGTCAGCAACATCATGACTCAGAATTATTTCAGAAGACAGAACCACAAGCAATGGACTATAGTTCAGGATGTCATATCTAAAATGGGAAGGGTCAACTTGCCCTTGTCCCTGAAAGAGGTGGGGAGCCCACCCCTTAGCAATCTTGCAGAAGGGCTTTGGACTTTGGGTGCAAAGTCAAGGTTGATCATCTCTTAAGATTGTTCTGACTTTGGAAGTCTATGAATTTGGCCTCTATGGCTTGCACTTGTTCCATCCCACGCCTTTTTACTGGTCTCTGTCTAACTAGGAAGAAAGGTCAATACTATTTTGATTGAATATGTCAACCTAGCCCCATACTGACATTGACGGCATAAAGGCAACAACACTCTAATGGCAACTGCTGGTGCTAGGAGCTCTCAGAGTTTCCACTTTTAAATGGGGTCCCGGGCCCCAATCATGAAAGTAGCCCCAATTGGCTACTTTCACAGGCACCTACCTTGTGTCAGGTACTATGGTAAGTGCTTCATAAGAATAATTGTATTTAATCCTCATAATAAACATACGGGGTAAGTGCTATTATTAGTTTTATTTAGCAAAGGCATAGATGAAGGCCTAAAGAGGTTCACTAACTTACCCAAGGTCACACAACTAATAAATGGTAGAACTAGACTTTAAACCAGTGGGTCAATGGCAGACTATTTTCTTAAGCACAGTGGTAGTCTACTTCTGCAAGCTGACTACCTTCCTTTATTTTGAATTGGGGGCCAAAATAACTTCTCACTCACTCAACTATGGCCTGTTGGCAGGAGTGAGTGGGAGGGGGTAGAGAGAGAAGAGAGGAAGCATGTTGAGTAGAACTGGTGGTTTTGGAGCCCAGCATTTAGAGCCCTTGGAATCCTAAGCAATTGGCGGTGCATTGATCCTTTGTGCAATCTAGGGCACAGCTCAGTCTCTGGTAATTTGATGGAAATGTATGCAGGGAGCAGCTGTTGCTTCAGAAACACACAAGAATGCTCTCAAAGCGGAAGAAGGGAGGAGAAGAAAAATACCAGCCGCATGGGTCAGGCATAGGAAACCCAGACTATGGTAGGAATACTAATCAGTACAAAAGTTTCTGTTGCAACATCTGACTCCCTCTTTGCTGAAGTCCGTTTGTCCTATAAAGGTCTTAATGGGCCCCAGGAGATGCCTTAGCTTCACTTCTAGAACAGCTCGAGGAAATGTCCTGTTATGTCTGTCTATCCAGCCCAGAGTATGGTCTGGGTGATGATGAGGATATGACATTTAATTTTTTTTTTCTTAAAAAAGTATAGGTTCCTTCCAGTTCTAAAATTGGATTTTTATGTCTGAAACAGCCTAACATGGTTGATGGTGAGAGATGATTTTTGATAATCCTGGTGCCTTTCTATTGCTAATTTCATAAAATCTTTATAGGATCATATCAATAATTTTATCTGGTTAAAGTAATAATCATGCACATCAGGACAGGGACTCAGTAGGAAAAACAGCCTGTCACCATGATACCCCCTGAGACTGTTGTTGGTGAGTAAGCCTGTTTTTCTCTCTGGACAACCTTCATCAGTTACTCAATGTTGTTGCTACCTTTTCATGCCCCTGCCAGTCCACACTGCATTAACTCTCCTGATGATAGGGCCAGGGGCTAATGGGATTTCTTTTTTCGGGACTTAACCACTAGTGGTTTGTGGTCAGGGGCAGATCTAGGTTCTTTGGGACCTCAAAACTTATATAATTTAGAGAGTCCTTTCTAATAAAAGGAATCCAAATTTTGCATATGAAACGAGGCCCGGGGCCTTAAAGTAAGCCAGTGCAAGAGAGAGGTCATGAAACTTAAGTTCCATCCCCTTCATAGGAAGTAAGCCTCAGAAAGCAGTGCTA
This sequence comes from Panthera pardus, assembly GCF_024362965.1. Lineage (NCBI taxonomy): Eukaryota > Metazoa > Chordata > Mammalia > Carnivora > Felidae > Panthera > Panthera pardus. The sequence continues at coordinate 68,706,345 of NW_026526788.1, read as the reverse complement.
AGAGAGATCTGTATGCTAGACTGGGCACTGCTCTGAAGTACCTGCGGGATTGTAGGCACATCATTTCTTCCTTCTGGGCTTCAGATCTCTATCCGTAAAATGGGCCAAGTGACTCTAGGATCCCTCCTAGAGGATCTCTCACCTTCTGAGTTCGGCTGGATTGGTGGCTTCCAGGCAGGCGGTAAGGCAAGTTCAAAGAGTTCAAGGTCAGTGGAGTTCCAGGTAATAGAGTCATTTCCTTTGTGAAATGAATGGATTGGGCGTGATGGCTTCTAAAGATATCTCCCAGTTCTAATGTTGTATGTAAAAGTTTCTATTTCTGCCTGCATCTTCCTCCAGCCAGCTGGAGTGTCACTCTAAGTATGCTTCCTCATTGGAAGCTACAGGTTTAAAAAACAAAACACCCCTTCTAAACAGGAGGGCAGCTGGGCTAATGGCCACTGCAGATTTAGTTTTATTTTGAGAGACCAAATTATGCCTTGAACTTCAATGTCAACATAGGTAGAGTGCCCAAATTAGACCAAGAGGAAGCCCACTATCCAAAGGGCTTTGGATACCAAAGAACTAGGCAGCAGAGGGCAACCCCATCCTCTCTCCTTAGCCCTGTCCCGGGTAGGAAGGTCACTACTCTGTGCCAAATGCTTTAACAAGAGCTGGATACTAATATAAATCTCTGGAGTGGATTGCGGTGGAAACTAATCTTGCCTGAGGGTTACATGTTGGCTGACTTACTACCTATTGACCTTTGGCCACTCACGGGATTTCTCTTGCCTCAGTTTTCTCAAAATCTGGGAAGGGTAACTTTATAGCTCTATGGCACCTCTCTCAGCTCCTCTATCCAGGCTATGAATCTACCTTTCTGTGGCATCTAGACTTTGAAGAGATTTAGAACTAGACCAAAGCCTTGTCTCTTCATTTCAATTCAAGAATGGGGTTCTGCATAGAGCTTAAGGAAAAGCAAACTTGGAGGAATTATCCTGTCATCTCCTGGAAAGGCCACGGAGCACTAATGAGAACCTGGAGACCACTTACAGTGTAGAAGTTGAGAGACAATTGGCTTTCAAATGTGCCCATGCTCCCGTTCTTCACATGAACAGTGGCCACTCTGAAAAGGGGAGAGAATTTTGCATAAGGACTGAAACATGCCTGATTGACAGGGACTGCAGAACACACACAAGGCAGCCAGCCCTCCACTCTCAGAGTGACTTACCTCTGGTCAAAGGCAGCCTGGTTCACCAAGTAGGTGGAGTGGTAGGTGCAGGAGAAGGAGTAGTTCACGGGCTGGTTCTTTACGATTACTGTGCTGTCATTGGAAACGATGTGGCTGTAGAAGTGATAGATGGGGGGCTTGTACTGGAGAAAGGAAGAAGGCAGTTAGGGTGGCCCTGGACCCCATGATGAGAATGAGGGTTCTGGAAAAAGTGATAGAAGATGGTCAGACCAATAGGAAGACATCAGTGTCTGCCAGTCATTGACATCCGTGCCTACTCTTTTGGATGTGGGTTGACTGATAATGTTTGTAAAGAGTTCTTGAATGTGTTCAGCTAAAGTTGTTTAAAATAATCTGGGTTGAATGTTGTACACTTACAAGAAACCCATATAGCCATTGGGCTTCTGACCAAGAAGAACTGGCCAAAGAATCTCTGTTTCCCAGCATCACCTTTTTATCCATTTCCCCCGTCCAAGTAATCTCGCATGAATGCCTTCACTCATCTCCCACTTCTAGAACGTTATTATCTCGTTCGTTGCTTTTTCCTTCTGCCAATAATAAGTACTATTTCTGTGACTTTTTCCTCTGACTTGTTGAACTCCAAGATCACAGAATATTGAAGCTGGGATAGATCTCGAACATCCATGTGAGAGGTGACCTGCCTAAGACCACACAGATGATTTCTAGCTCATTCTTTCAGGATACTCAAAGACATGATGTTTCTGTTAATCATGCCCATGACTCTCTGAATTACTGAATCCTTGCGGGGCCTTTAGGAAGAGGAGGTGGCCCTGGGTGCTCTTCGCTCTCATTTGCTGAGACCTTATTTATGTACAATCTTGTGCAGTCAAGGCAGTAGGAATGCTAGGGGTCAGCAGTGGCGCAGTCTCCCTTCGTGACTACACCCCAACTGGTTCTGTGGCCCTCAACTAGTGACTTTATTGGGAGGTTTCCAATGTCTCCTCTATCATCTAAGGATATTTGGCAAGAGGGGGTCTGTGGTTCCTTTTAACTCTGATTACCTGCTCCGGGTGCTTCATGAGACCCAACTATGAACTGTGTTACACTGTGGTTACTTCTTTAAAATGCGCTTCTAACTCTCTTTCATCACCACTTCAAAGTCTCAGGCAGAGGATGCCTCACCATCCGGTCGGGGAGGATGGTGCCTTGTGAGCACATGCTCAGAACTCAAAGCAGGGTGGACGTAGGAAATGTACACTGTTCTACTCACAGAAGGTTGCCTACGTTGCTCAGGCAACAAATTAGGAGAATAAACTTTATCTTATTTTGGGGGCCTAGTTTTCTTAGCAACTCTTCATTGTGTGGCCTGGACTTACCTCGGACTGGGTCCCACAATAGGACTTGTTTTTAGGCGACAAATCTGGGATCACAAATTGATAGTAACCTCCTTCATGGACCCCATTGTAACACAGCCCACCAAGCGCCAGCTGATGCACTTCCCAGCCATAAGGACACTCAGGGATTTTGGTGATGATGGTTTTGGGATAACAAAACACGAGAATGACATCTAGAAAGAGGATACACATGGTTTGAAATCAGATACGGTGATCATATCAATCTACATAAAGAACAGCAGGTTCTAGCCACACCTGAACATGCAAAAGAGTTGGTTAGAAACATTTTCCTCATTATCCTTCATGAGCTGTGATGAACGCTTTCCCAAAACCTCGGGACTCAAAATTAGTCCCCTTTTAAGCTTTGATCTATTTTAAAGAATATATCTGTGAAACCAGACTGAATGGATTAGAAATATATATAAATTTAGAAATATATACAAATTTCCATGGCCATGAAAGTGAGCATGTAACTTAAAATTTTTTAAAATGTCCATTTCATGCATAACATCATGAAACACTATTTTATAGCACAGGACAGAAGTTCAATAGTCAAATAGAAAGCAGAAAAACAGTGGTGATTTTATATCTATCCATCTATCTATCTATCTATCTATCTACCTATCTACTCATCCATCCATCTATCCATTCATCCATCTATCCATCCATCTAGGATTCTCTAATTTTAAAAAAGTCTATGTTTATCCAATACATTTTCACTTCCTATGGGAAAAATCTCGTTGGCACTGGAGTGCTTAACAGCTTCTACTTGACCATGATATTGAATTTTGATAACAAGATAAACACAGAGCTCTGAACTTTGCAAAGAAAAACTTCAGGAAACTTTCCAGAAAGATGGACGAGCACCGGGGCATACCTGCTTTATTCGGAGTGCAAGATCTTGCAGAGGCTTCTGCAAAGACAGCCAACAGGACAAAGGCCCTCATCACCATTGCTTCTCAGAACACACTCTCTGCCAGGCGGCCAAACCAAGCTGGCCAGATGTTCACAGTCCTGCCAGAGCCCGAGACTCGATCACTCTAGGTCAGAAACATGAGCGAGAAGTTAAAATCAAGGGTGAAAATAAAGCAGCACGCACCGTTGGGGAAAATTTCCAAGAGAGATCAATAATTCCGTCCCTCTTTCTTAATGGTTCCTTGTCTGTGCTGAGAGGCAGAAAGTGGGGCTCATACCACCGGGGACGTCAATGACACATGCGGTTGCTTATGTTTCTGACTGTTTCATTCTCTCTGGACTGTAGAGGCTGTCTCCCAGATGCTCCCCAAATCTCCGGCTTCAGTCCTAGCTCGACTTTATATCAGCTGAGGGTGTAAAAGAAACCGGCTCCAGATAAATCACAATGAACACGCATTATCCACTGTGGAGGGAAATAAAAGGGAAACTTGCACAATGATCCGATAGGAAGCTCAGTTACAGCTGCTTGAATCTAATTTACTTTACTTCACAGAGTTGTGAAAACTTTTTTTTTTTTTAAACTGCTTCAACCAGGATTGGAATAAAAAGTTGAATTTTTCCCCCTCATACAAAAAATAACTGTGGTTGGAGGCAAACTGATTTCTGTACAGTTCGAGGTGACAATTTTCTTTCTTTACATCTTGCTTTCTTACATTCTTGTTTTTATATGTAGGCTGTCTCAACGTTAAAGAGGACCCAAGTTCAGCTGTGTTAGACCCGCTACTCAAACAAAAATACGTTGTTTGTGTTACCACAAACATGTTAATGGTTTTTTTCCCCCTCTAATATTTTTTTAATATTTACTTATTTATTTTGAGAGAGTGGCAGAGAGAGGAGAGAGAAAATCCCAATCAGGCTCCATGCTGTCAGTGCAGAGCCCGAGGCGGGGCTCAATCTCACGAACTGTGAGATCATGACCTGAGCTGAAATCGAGTCGGACGCTCAACTGAGACACCCAGGCGTCCCTCCCCTCTAATATTTTTTAATAAACGCTGAACCAGAATATCATTCTGGCATTTCTCTAGAACTTCATCCTGAAATATAGCTTTTTATTTTACATCTGCAGGCTTTTAAAGTTCTGTTAGTCTCCCAGAGCAATATTAGAAAGGCAATCTTATGGCTCAATCCTTTATCACCAAGCAAGATCCCACTGAAAACAACAGATAAAATGCTGCTCCTGGGAAGTTGCTGAATATGTTACCTGAGATTTTTGGGCACCCAGAAATTTAAGAATGAAAAATCAGGGTTTGTTTTAATCTATGTTTTTAGAGGAAACAGACTCTTTTTATCGATCAAGTGAGGGTATATTGTGTGGAAACCCCTACATAAAGCCCTTCAAGAGACAGATGTAAAAAGTGCAGAAAAATGCCCTGCTTGGCAGGGCTTTATAATGTAGCTGAGAATCTAAGTCACCAAAACACACTGACTCAGAATCAGAATGCTGGGCTAACTCGTTATTTGCTACTTACCACATTTCCTTAGTTTTAAGATACACATCCCTTCCTCCAAGTGTATGTAATTGAATGTTGCAGAAACACTGGGATGTGTTTTACAAGGAATGTGTATACATAACATGGTAAAGTTTCCTCACTTCTTAAAAACCTGTTGTTAAGTTGTGTTATGTCTTACAACAACGATGTCTAAGAACCACGGAGGTAGCCATGTGGCAAGTCATTAAAAATGTCTGTGACTCAGTTTCCCTCTCTCTAAATGGAAGCCATAGGCCTGGGCTTACATCACAGGGAGGAAGAGCAATGAAACGAAGGTTTTTTTAAACTGTAAAGTGGTGGATAAATGGTAGATTCCATGAAAAGACAACGAACAATTTCGTGCGAATGTCTATGTCCTGGAGTTGTTTTGTTTTCTCCTCAAAGGAAAAGTACCACGATGTGTTGTATCCTAGATTCATTTAACAGGAGACATATCTACATTGTATAGCAGACATGCATGTATTTTATGGATAAAGACTGAGTGGGCTGAAGAGGGAAGGGGGGATGGAGCATAATTTTTTAATCTATACACTTGGATCAAGTTTCATGTGGCCCGGAGAGACCAGCATGTTTATAGCGATCTCCACAGTTCATTACAGGCATTACTTCCTGAGCACAAAAAAGGGCACGTGACTTTGACAAATATGTGTGAATTCTCTGAGTTTCTCTTTTGTAGGGTTTAGCACTAACTCTGTGCTTCTTCCTCCGTCCTTTTCCTTAGACATTTGAGCCCCAACAGTATACCATGCCCTGGGAAGACACAGGCAAGTCAACTGGGTGGGAAGTGAGGGATGCGCAGAGTGATGGGATATGGGATGGAGGATGGAGAGGAGGGAAAAGGGGAAAATCAAGATGCTTGGCAGAGGAATTACCAAGTAAGCCAAGTCACAGAGGCCCAAAGAAGCCTAGCCCATGGAGCATGGCCCCTCTGATTCAACATAATGATTGCTCATCACTGATAACTCAGTATTGCTCTTCCAGGTATGCTGGGATATTTGTTTCTATTTCAAAAAGGTTCTTCTCACACATCTTCAAATACATCCTTCCTTTCAGCCAACTTTGGCCCAGGTAGGTCAACAGGATCATCTTGTCTCTGACCTGGAAGGGCAGCGTTCACTCAAGGAAAGTGTTGCAGTGGAAATCAAAACCTTTCTTGTCTCCCAGTGGGAATGTCTGATAAATGCCTATAAGATGCTGTGAGGCAGAATAGGATAGGTTGGGCAGACAGACTCTGCTGTTGGCCTGAGATCAGAAGTCCATCAATACCATTTACTAGCTGTGGGTTCTTGGGGAAGTTACTTAGCTTCCATGAACCTTAATCTCCTCCTGTCCTAAAAGGATATGAATAATATCTATGACATAGTTTTAGAGTATTAAATGAGATATAAATCATTTTACAGAGACCTGGTTTATTTTCCTCTATAAGGGGCAGGGCATCAGGGAGAACTTGTTTTATGCTTTGTTCTGCTTGGGAAATCCAAAGAGGGAAGCCCATTAGGAGTGGGTCATCACTGGTATACATTATGGGTATACATTATGGTCATCAATGCTGAATGGTGTCATATGTAATTAAGCACAGGTTGTGATTGAGAGATTCTGATTCGGGCACATTTCCAGTTGTATGATTTTACACAAGTAACTTGACCTTTCTAAGCCTTCAGTTTCCAAATCTGTAAAATCAGGCTTCCTGTCTCCTATGGCCGTTGCAAGGACCTAATGAAATGATACATGTAAATTGCTTAGCACAAGTCTTGGCATGCAGTAAATGGTCAGTAAAGGTTTACTGACATTGAGTTTGTTCATCTGAGATTGGTATCCTCAGGCTAGGAAGACCTATCACTAGTGTTCCCGTATGAACTCTGGGCATTTTCTAATGGGAATATTTCTCTCTTTAGAAGCCCACCTTATCAAAGAGCAGGTGCTTTTGATTTCTAGAAAAGCCTGATAATGATAAGATCTTGCCTACAATTTCTTAGAGGTGGGGGCCCAGCTAACAATCAGGTATATGATACTCCTTTCAAGGGCAAGTTGAATGAAGTTGGGGAAGCGGAGTCAACTTTTGTGGCAGGCAGCTCACTAGATGTTGAATTTGCATAAGAAACAGAACAGGACAAAATGTACTTGGGCTGAACAGTATTTGATGCTTGCTCTGATAAAAGGTAGGAGGCTCCTATTTTTTCCTGGTAATTACCCACTGTTTCACTCCTCCACCCCATCCCTTCTCTGCTTTCCAACACCCCTCTCCCTTCCAGAGATGATGATGGAGTCAGAGGGAGGCCACTGGGGGATGGACCCCGGGGCAATGTCTCCCACTGAGACTTAAATTGCTATTTCTCCATAAAACACAGAAATGAAACTGATGGGAAGATTTGAACAATCCCAGGATCCTGAAAGAATCCAGTAAAGGGGATTTTATGGCAGACTCATCTGAAAGGTGAGCTCATCTTTCCTGTGCTTTTCTTTTGCGAATTGCCAGGCAGTAGGAGTTGTCTGTTCTATTTGAAGGTCTTGCATGATCTGTGAAAGCTGACCCAGACACCAAAGGGTTGCCATTTGCAAAGGTCCAATCAACATTTTCATTCACAGCTCAGAAATCATATAGGTGATGAATCATGATGAAAAACAAACCAGGAAGCACTTACAGTAACAGATGGTACTTTAGAAATAAAGCTAATAAACATGCATTAAAGTTTAAAAGGCTTCTTTACTAACTTATTTTTTAAAGCACACTGTTTTGAGTTCGTTAAGTGTTGGCTTTGTTAAATGGACTCCATTGTTTCCTTTAAGCCCTGAATCAAGCCTTCTTCTACTTTGTGGGAGACTCTTTTGCCAATTTGCAAATGAGTGGGCGTTCCCATACAGGCTTCAATGGCTTACTCCTTGGGAATTAATAGTTCTCCAGAGAAAGTGGTGTTCCCCTCAGAGAAAATACACTTCATAAAGGAGAACTGAGAAGTGAGAAAAGAGCCTGTGCTGATAGGGCATCAGAAATTCAGAACAAGAAGCTCTACCTCCCCCATCCCTCCCCAGATCTAGCAGCCACCATTTTCTGGGAACCAGATTGACCCAGGCAGATAAACTGGTCTTTCCAGGAGAACCTCTGGTCTTAACTGGCTAATCTCTAAGCAGGGGATAAAACCTTACCATTTTCTCAGGAGAGTAGAACCCATCAGCCCCTCCTTTGCCTGTCTCCCCACCACCCTCCTCACCTCTAATTGTAAGACTAGAGAATGAAAAATAGCTCCTTTTCCGTTCAAGATTAGGGATCTTATTGCTGGTCTAAAACATTCAAGGTGAATAATTTGTTAAAACTTCCTAAGGTATCATCCTTTTATTCTCCCATTCATTCATTCATTCATTCATTCACCAGACACATAATGAGTGTCTCTTATGTACCAGGTAGTAATCAAATAACGTATATGAATATGTAGACAGATGGTCCTCGACTTAATGATGATTCAACTTAAGATTTTTTGACTTTACAATGGTGTGAAAGTGATGTGTTCAGGAGACACCATACTTCAAATTTGAATTTGGATCTTTTCCTGGGCTAGCAATACATGGTACAACACTCCTCGTAAAGCTGGGCAGCCCCATCCTAAGCTGAGGAAGATCTGTGGATCCTCTACTTGGGGTAAATATAAGGATATTGAGGAAGGACACATATGGGTTATAAAGATAAAGAATAACAGGAAAGAGAAGAAGCATCTAATTTAGACAACCTGGTCAAGGAAATCTCTTTGAAGAGATTTAAGATGGAGCCTGAAGGATGAGAATGAGCTGGGGATTTGTTCATGTGTATACACACATGTATGTGGGAGTATGTATGTAGAGGAAGAGTATTCTAGGCAAAGGGTATGGCATTTAAGGAGGCTCTGATTTAGAAAATATTTGCCGAAGTTGTTCTTTGGAAGAAGTCAAAGAACTTTCAAACTGCCCTCAAACACAGGAGAGTATTATTCTGTATTTCCTTGTGAAGTCAGTTGGTGACATTTTGGCCAGTTAGCCAAAAGAGCCGTAGTTAGACTCCTTCTGAAGTCCTACAGATGTTCATCTCTGATGTGCCGTGACGAATTCTCTCACTCGTTCTCATTACTGCAGCCCCTTCAGGCAGGCACCCTTGTGTAAGTGTGTTTCTGAGGAGAAGCCCATTTCCATATTGCACCAAAAGGGTTTCTGTGTAACTGCAGGGCACATACCTGCCAGGGGTTCCCCTTTGCTCTGAGAACCAAATTGCATCCTGGGGTTGGGGAAGGAGTGTTTTCCAAATCTTGCAGCTCTGTTAGCATTCTCCCTGCAAAATGTATGTTCCACAGAGTGCTGAATCATCTCCTGTGCCAAATTCTGAGTAGTTCTATTCTTCTGCTTTTCTGACCCTGCACATGGGGGTCTCGTTTGTTTAATAAACTGGCAGAATGACCTGTGACACTTTTAAGTCTGCTTTGCATCTTAACGCAAACATTGTGCTTTTCTGAACCTGGAGAATTACAATGCCTGTGTTAAACATTTTGGAAAAGTTGAAAATTTCGGAAGGTGGAACTGATTTTAAAGGCTAAAGGGCGATAGTTTTGATTAAAGCAAATTGTAAAGCATGGCAGAACTGTCATCATAGCATCTGTAATTCGTTGTTTGATTGAAGGAATTTAGAGGAGTAATTTTTTGTTGCATACTTTCTTTACAAGGTAATGGTTAAAGTACACAGTCCTTTCATTGGATCCATCAGGGTTTGTTTTGTTTGTTTGTTTGTTTGTTCGTTTGTTTCTGTAATGAAGACTTTTTTGCCTGTATGGCCAGAGGGAAATCGTCATTAAAGTGGATTAATTGATCAGTAGCTGCAAGGAGCAAAGCAAAATGCTGGAGCAGTATGTGTGCATAATTACCTCTCATTTACCAACCATTCTTTTAGAGCCATAAGCCCAGGGCTATGATGGATCCATGGGAAAGGGTACCAGCAATTCTGAAGCTGGAGGTCCTTCCTTTCTTGAGCCGGGCTTTTGGGGGATGGAAAGTAGGTGTTAGGTGATTTCAGAAGGTTGCAGATGGGTGAAGGTCAGGGTGGAAACTAGGACCAGACCACATTGGACATCATTGACAGAAGACATGAGCAGTAAAGAAATATTGGTACAACCTGAAGGGCCATGGGAACGGATACTGGATGATGGGGGATTTTTTGTTGATGTTTTTAAATGTAAGTGAATGAGTGGAATCTCCATGATACAGACAATCCAGTATTCATTCTTCAAAGACAAGCTCAAAGCAACCTGTTATGTGAAGATATCTCAGATCCCCCTACCTCTGAGGACTTTGAACTTTTTGAACTTCTGTTGTCTGCCTCACGTATATGACATCTAGTATGTGCTGCTATGTGTATGTTTTGTCTTCGTAAATTGAGAACTTGTAGGTCTCTGTATTGCCTATAATACCGAGATGTCATAATGATTGTTTACTGAAGGATGATATTGTCAAGTCCTGTACAAGAATAAAATAAAAATAGAAGATCATTTCTCACTTGTGTGAAGTTTCAAATGGGTTTGCTCAGTTGAAAGACAGTCTTCCTGTGGTTACCCATGGAAATGAGCTTCTCGATTCTCACTGCTTGCTCTGCTCTCCTCCAAATCCTCAGAGATCTCTGTAGTGAGCAAGCAAATAGAGAAAAGTATGGAGGGCCTCCAATGGGGAATGGGAAAAAGCCAAGCCTGGAAGAGGCACACATCATTTCTACTCATAATCCATTGGCTAAAACTCAATCATGTGGCAACATTTAGCTTCCGTGGCATGCCCAGAGATTAAAAATGAGTTTTGGTGAGTAGATAGTAGTCAAATATAGATAGCTAACTTTGGGAAGATTATGTGGCTATCTATCTATTGTCTATCAAGAATTAGTTTTATTTATTTTTAAAATTTCTTTTAAATCTTTATTTTTGAGAGAGAGAGACAGCGTGTGAACAGGGGAGGAGCAGAGAGAGAGGGAGACACAGAATCGGAAGCAGGCTCCAGGCTCTGAGCTGTCAGCACAGAACCTGATGCGGGGCTCAAACTCATGAACTGTGAGATCATGCCCTGAGCCGAAGTCGGACACTCAACTGACTGAGCCACCCGGGCGCCCCAAGAATTCGTTTTATTACTCCCATTTTACAGATAAGAAAACTGAAATGGGAAGATCAAGTCACTTGCTGGAGTAAGGACTGGTGCTTGAATGTAATCCATGATTATCTGGCTCTAAAGCTACCACGCTGTATTTGCTTATTAACCTGATTTCTTGCACTATTCCATCATCTTCTATTTCCCCTGTCACTGTTTCTATTCAGGCCTCAAACATCCTAACTTAACTGCTATGATAGCCTTAGGCTGTGTTCCTTAATGTCAGTTGACCAGGCAAATTATTGCCAGATCAATCTTCTTAAAGGACAGCTCCAACCTTATCGATTCACAGCCTGAAAATCTTTAATAAATGCTCAGTAAACATATGTTAATTCCCTAGTGAATGAAAAGCAAAGGCCCTGACCAGGGCTCAAGGCCCCAGATTAGAGAATTATCTGGAAAAAATCTGAGAGCATACCCTGGGTCACAGAATGTCCTAACATTCTGTGGGTAAGCCTGTTTCAGAAGCATTAATTCTGGGTTGGTAAAGAACGACTTCTTTCCTGATCTCATTCTAGGAAGGGTTCGGTATCTTACTCCCTGAAAATCTTTAGGTTTAACCACATAGACCCCTGTTTTTGGCACAGAGAGAGAAGAAACTGCCATTGGATATGGCACACAGCTCTTAAATCCACACCCATGCACATGCTCAGTGAATATCAGCCTCTACATTGACTGTGGGCACGGAAAGAGTCACGGAATGCTCCTGAGACTGTGCAGGGGCTCTGTTTAATTAATCCAGTGATTCATCTGGAAAAACTTGTTTATTTTGGCACAATGGCAGTAGCAGATTTTCTATAAGGAAGGGATTTAAAGTAACATTCCAGTTGAAAAGATGGGATGTCTCAGTGATTAAGGGTAAGTTACATAAGACTGAAAAACCCCAATTGCTCATAGTGAGGATTGAAATGGTTGATATGGATTATAGGAAAACGGAGGTTCCCAAACCCTCTTTACTGTTGCAACTGCACTACTGTCCAAATGATGCTTTTCGCACTGTTGAGATTCTCTGTCCCTTCTTCATCGCCCGGTGCTTCCCCTTCTGCTTCCTTTGGCAACATGGCAAGGCTGTGCCTGTCAACCCCAGCTCCATTAGAAGTGCCCACTATCGGTCATCTCCTGGGCCCCGGCCCAGCAGAATTGCAGACAGTGTGATGGTTACTTTGATGGCAGCTGACTATGTGGGGAAAAAAAACATCAAACAAACAAACAAACAAACAAACAAACAGAAAGGGGCTCGTTCTCTCTTTTGTGTCCTCCACTGCTGAAATCTGAAGAGCAGACCCTGCAGTGATAATGGGAACAGGGTTCAGTACAAAGACTTTACACATTTCAGAGTAGCCAGGCCTTGTGACCCAATGCAGACAAGCCTCAGGTCTCAGAGCACAGGGTGGTGGACTCCCTCCTTGGTGGGGGCTGGAGGGACAGAAGAAATTAGGGTCCAGAACTGGATATGTCGGTGGCTCTCAGAACTGGCAGGGCTTTTGGTGGTTATCTGGCCAGAACAATAAATCCTGGCGCAATGCTGCTGCACCCCCTTCCCAGGCCCGGGGCAGACAGTCCACTGCATGTTGAACCCCTCTGTAGATTAGTGCTCAGCCCCAAGAGAGGATCTTATTGGTCAGCTGGTACCTTATTGCAGAGCTCTTTTGCCAGGCCAGCTATCTCGATGATTACTGACCAGCCTATAGAAGGACCAACTCCTGGTCCAATCAGCTGAGATCCAAGTCAAGCTCATGCTGGTTGAAGTACAGCAATCAGGCGTAAGAAAAATTTGGATTCTCTTTCTTTCAGAGGGCGGTTGTAAGTGGGTGGCCCTTAAAGTGTGATGTCCACTTACATTGAGGAGCTATGTGTATGATGAGTAAATTACTTAACCTCTCTTTCTCCCACTTTCTCATTTGGAAAAAGGTGGTAATGCCAATACCTGCCTCCAAGGGTTGCTGTGGAGACTGAGCTAAGACAGATAAAGTACTTGGCACCCAGTAAGTGCTCGTAACTAGTAGCTATTTCTATCACCTGAACACCATTTCTCAAAGTCCCTGGAGGGCAGTTTTTTCTGGGTCCTTCTATGGGGTTCAGTTCCCTTCATGTAAAAGACATCTTTCATCTGAGCCCTTAGGGCTCCCGGATAGACTCAAGAACTCACATGTTTCAGGAGCTGGGGGGGTCCCACCTTTTCAATTGCCAGCAAGTGGCCTTCAAGGGTCTGGGAGCTTCAAGGTCAAGGTGCTTCTGGCCCCCAGCGCTGCCTTTCTGACACTAACTCTTCTTTTAAATCATATCCTATGGAACCATTTATCTACCCGTATCTGCCCCTGTGCTGAGAAATCAGGTCACAGCACAAAAACATGCAGGGCTAGAGCTTGTAGGAGAAATTTAGGTCAACCCCCTACCATCTTCCACCTGCAGGATTGGGACACAGGTGAGGTGTCTTTTTGGTTTTGTTCCCATCTGCTTTTATCTTCATCGTCTGTCTTTACAGAGTCCATTGATTTAGTGATTTTGTGGTCACTGAATATTTGTTATATTTAACAATTCACAATCAAACGGTGTTATTTGACAGTGACCCAGTGAGCCAACAGGTTGGCCCGAACAATGATACGGGTATCCTCCACTTTTCAAAAGTTTTGCATTCTGCCACTTCACTTTTACGAGAGATCTACATTAGTACCTGTCTTCACTAACTGAAAGAAATCCAAGGAGGATTTTTGCTTGTACAAAAAAAGGAAAAAAGCAAAAATAGCAGTCAGCGTTTGTTTCCCAGCGAGCTGTTACAGAGAGGCAGCATGTACCTCGGGCAGCAAGAGCGGTCCACCAACCTCCTTCCCCAGAATGACTCTCAGCATCTCCACATGAAGCTTCCAGAGCTGTGAACTGTGTCTGTGAGCACCTGTGTTTTATCCCCATTTATTTTGTGCATCCGTTAGCAAGATGTATCCTAAGGTATCAAAAAAACCTAAGAGAGGTTATTTGTTGGGACTGGCGATGCTCAAAAAATTTCCCATGTAAATTAATAGTCATTGCTTCTTTGCTTTTACTCTTTCAGCTTATTAAAGGTTTCGTAAGAACACTCTACATTCAGATAGTGGAGGGAACCTGTAGCGACATTCTGGGACCAGCCAGAATGTACACGCAGCTGTAAGATCCTTTATGAGAGAATCTAGTGCGGTGATTTTTTTTTCCTTTACTTTTTTAAAACAAAGCAAAACAAAACAACACAGAGTAGCCCAATATGTTGAATCTGAGCAACTTGGACAGCTGCATAGTCCGGCCTGCAATTTTTTTTTTCAAGTATTGCAATTGCCGGATTGTTCTGTGGCTTTGTGCCCTGCCCTTTGTGCCCTGTGACCCTTACTGATTACTTCAGACCATTTACACTGCTTTAGTTTCTGGTTGGAAACTAACTCTGCTCTCTTACAGATGGATTAAAAAGCTATGGAAATCAATCCTTCCCAGAGGGACGTGAAAGATGGCTCAATCCGATACAAAGTCCATTTGTGGCTCTATGCACACTCCGAGATAGGCACAGCCCAACACAGTCTTCCCTTGGAGAACAGAGGGCTTGGGTTTGGAGGGCACTTCGATCCCACCCCCACCGCACCCCCCATTCTGGTCCTGCTTTTGGTCAAATGGCTCCACTTCTCTGGCCATTCATTTGCATCAAGCTCCTTACGAGGTTATGATGAAGATCAGAGGAGAGGCATCAAAAAATGTTTTAGAAACTAGACGTTGTATATCAAAGTATATAATTGCAATGATACAATTTCTTGCTACTAAGCAAAGTCTGCAGACAGGTAGGTGGAGGTTGTGAGTGCATTTTCTTTTTTTCTTTTTCTTTTTTTTTAATATTTTTTAAATGTTTATCCATTTTTGAGCAACAGAGAGAGACAGAGCGCCAGTGGGCGAGGGACAGAGACAGAGGAAGACACAGGATATGAAGCAGGTTTCAGGCTCTGGGCTGTCAGCACAGAGACCGATGCGGGGCTCGAACTCACTGACCATGAGATCATGACCTGAGTTGAAGTGGGACGCTTAACTTAACGCGCCACCCAGGTGCCCCATGAGTGCATTGTCAATACTCTAAGATCACACATACATGCACGGTCCTACTAGAGACCACTATTTCTTCTTTTTTTTAAATTTATTATTATTATTTTAATTTTTATTACTTTTTAGGTTAAATTTTAGTTAATATACAATGCAGTATTGGTTTCCAGAGTAGAATCCAGTGATTCATCACTTGCATACAACACCCAATGCTCATCACAAGTGTCCTCCTTAACACCCATCCCCCGTCTAGCCCATCTCCCACCCATCTCCCTCCATCAACCCTCCGTTCTCTATCTTTAAGAGTCTTTCATGGTTTGCTTCCCTCTCTTCTCTTTTCCTCTCTCTTCCCATATGCTCCTCTATTTTGTTTCTTAAATTCCACATATGAGTGAAATCATAGGGTTTTTGTAGAGACCACCTTTTCTAATAGTGAAGCTGGTCTGGTGGCTGATGGTGTTTTTAGCTGGAGGAAAGGCTGCCGATTAGACTGCTTTGCTGTGCAGGTGGAGAACGGGTCTTGAGTGGTGGCTCTGAGCTGTGGCTTTTGCACAGCTGTGGGCGGTGAGGCTGAGACACTTCCTCGGGAGCTTACCAACCTTTTCCTTTCACTTTTCCTGCCCTCACTCCCCTTTTTATTTTTAGGGTTTTTTTTACTAAAGAAGTTATATTTGCTCTTCGCAGATGGTCTAGGAAGTTTAGAAAACATTAAAGACACAGAGAAAAATGCATAATCCCATCTCCTTGAGGCAACCCCTGTGGAGACTGTGAATTGTTCCCTTTCTTTTATTGTTGTTGTTCCTGTTGTTTTAGCTGTACATTTTTCAGACATCTTTGAGAGCCTATGATTTATGACATTTTGGTATCCTGCCCACCTCCATTTCTGATTGCAGCATAGTAGAACCTTTATGATCCCTAGGGATAGATCTTGGGACCCTCTTGAATCCCCATATTTGCTAACACTGGTATAGAGTACAATTTCCTCAATAAAATTTCTCTCACCCATTTCACCAGCAGTTGACTCTCTGTTCAGGATAAGTTTCCACTACTTACCATGAACTCGTGCATCTGTGACACTAACTGCATTCTACTGTAGCCTGTTGACTGGGCTCCATTACTGACTATGGAACTGGATCCCAGAACCCAATCTTTGACTGCTCGAAACTCAAATCCACTTGACCAGAAAGAACAAATGACTCCATGTCTTGGACTTTCAGGGTCACTTGTGAATAGTTTAAACCTCGAATATTCAACTGTGGCTACCAAGGGTGTCCTGATCCCTGCACCGCTGAAGAAGGGCAAGTCAAGATTCTGTTTCTCATCCATCTTTCTTGACCTTCTCCCAGGTGGAATTTGGAGACTTGCAACCTTGGAGAATCACCTCACTTAGCCTCATTGCCATCCAGGGAGGGCAGACCCACAGCAAAAGTCTTCTATTTTCCAGCTGGTGAAAGGGATTGAGGTGGGGATAAAGCAATGTGACCGTAAGCTGCCCCCTCCCAGAATCTCTCATGGGGCCCAGTAGAGGTTTCCTATCAAATGGCCACTGGAAAGATGCAAATGTCGACCTCTCCCCGCTGCACTTGAGCTTATCCTGAGTGGAATCAGAATTCTCTCCTCTGCATAACTCAAGCCTATGACTTCATGCCAGGGCCTCCTTTTGTGAACACACTAAAGCCATTATCCTAGCAGGCAATCCTTGTTTTTCTACACTTGTGATTTCAAGGGAGCTGATAGTGCCATCCCCCCTGGAGCCAGCCTCATTGTCCCAGGCCTTTTGGAACCCATATTGAGTAACTTTGAGGTGGCCCGTTAGAGGTGGCTTACACATTGCAAGTGAGAGAAGGACAAGAAAGTGGCTTTAGGAGAAAAGAACAAAGCCAAACCAGTGAGTTGTGAAGCTGATTTGGGCACAGGTTTCAGCCCTCTGCTACTCCTCCTTTGATGGCAGCCTGCTAGTTTCATCAAAGGGAGGGAGATAGTGCCACACTTCAGAAGACATCCTAGGGATGCCCGGATTTTGTAAAATCTTTCTGCAACCAAGTGTCAGTCACTCTTTTGCTCAGATGTGTTTAATGGCTCCTTATGATTTCCAGGATAAAATCAAATCCCTGGGTATCAATACTTGGAGGGACCCCTCAATGATCTCCCTTAACTTGCCCTTCTAGGTTTTATTCCTTTTTCTCCATCCCATTTAGTAGATTCAGTGTGGTCTCTTCATTGTGTTCCAGTGATTAACCCCTCCTCTGCTGGCAATGGCTCCTCACCTCCTTCCTTACTTTCTCTTCAGGTTACTTCCCATACTCACCTAACACATCACTATTTACAAAAGTGCCTTTCCTTAGGTCAGAGGTTAGGAATAGGCAGGCCATGGGGCACCTGGGTGGCTCAGTCGGTTGAGCATCCGACTCTTGATTTTGGCTCAGGTCATGATCTCATGGTTTGTGGGTTCGAGCCACACGACGGACTTTGAGCTGACAGCATGGAGCCTGCTTCAGATTCTGTCTCCCTGTCTCTCTTTCTCTGCTCCTCCCCCCCAAAAAATTAATTAAAAAAAAAAGGAATAGGCAGGCTATAGATTGATTCAACCAGCAGACTACATGACTTGTTTGGCCCTCAGAGAACTTTATGAATTTGAGCCAACATTTAAAATTGGGAGATTTCACATAACCTTTAACAACCACCTTTATCTCAACTCAATCTGAAGAATAACACGCTCTGACCATACTGTGCCCACATTTCGGCACAGTGGTAGTTGTGCTTACAGACTGACTCTCACATGCGGTTGACAGGTCACATGCCCCCCTGTTGTCATGGTCCCTACCATTCACAGACAGTTTGTATGCATGTTTCCACCTGCTTCTGCTTCTCAAATTCATATTCCATCTGGACTCTGCAGGCATTTGTGTTTTTAACTCCTGCCTTAAGTAAAACAATAATAATTTTACAATAATAAATCATGAAAACACATACATGGAGTCTTCCAAAGCACTACTAAGACAAATGAAGGCACCGCCTAGAACATCACACTGCAGAGTGGGAGAGGATATCTGGGTTGTGATCTTGCGGGGAAAGCCTAAATTTCCCCATCCTGGATGGTCTCTGCAGCACTTACAGGGACAGGCAGTGAGGGGTGAGATGGGAGATGTGGAAGAGAGGGAGGACTCAGGGGTCCTAATTGCCCAGGCTTTTACTCTGCAATTAGAAGAATGGAGTTTCCATCGACTGATGCAGGCAAGACCATGAGAAAAATAGACTGTGGGGGGAAATTCAGAGCTTGATTTTGAGCCTGTTAGATTTGATGACCTTGTTAGACATCTTTAATGAGTTGAATTGTGTCCCCCCAAAAGGTAGATTGATGTGCTAACTACCAGTACCTCAGAATGTGACCTTATTTGGAAATAAGATGTAATTAGTTAAGACAAGGTCCTACTAGAGCCGCAAGTACACTTAAACCAGTATGCCTGGGATCCTTTCAACAGAAGACAACACACACCAGGGAGAAGATGGCTGTGTGATGATGACAGAGGCAGAGATTGAAATGCTGCATCTACAAGCCAAGGAGCCCTAAGGATTGCCAGGGACCATCAGAGGTTCAAAGAGGCAGGAAAGGATTCTTTTCTACAGGTTTCAGAGGGAATATGACCTTGCTGACCCCTTCTACCTTCAGAACTATAAGCAAATAAAATTCTGTTGTTTTCTGCCACCTAGTTTGTGATCCTTTGTTAAGGCAGCCCCCAGGAAACTAACACAGCATCTGACTGCAAATGTTGAACATGAATAGGATGTGTGAAATTGGAATTCGGTTACGTTATTTTATTCTTCACCAAAGCCCTAAGTCTTTTATGCCCAATTGTGTCAGTCAGGAGCCCCGAAGCAATATGAATAGTTTAGAGAAGGATTAATAAAGGGAGTTTTTTCCCAGGGGTGGGCAGGATATAGGAAAACTTCAGGGAATAGTGCGGGACCCTGAGATTGGTAACTGCTAGGACTGCAGAAGTGAAAGAAAGGGCAGACAAGGGAACTTGGGGACAAAGAGGGCTATGAGGATGGGTTACCCTGGCAGGGAAGAGAAACACCCAGCTGACATGGCACTGGGGAGGGATGCAGGGAGGATTACATACCCCAAACTTATTCTCCTCCCTCCGATCTCGTGCTTGTCTCTCCAATGACGAACCCAAGGGGAAGGCAGAGGACAAAGGAGCTCATTGAAGTGGTTCATAGAGGTCACACACCTGGGGCAGAGAACAGGCTGGAAATGAGGTTGGGAAGACAAACAGATCTCCAGCTCATCCATTTAACACATGTACAAATTGATCTCAAGAGAGGTGAAGTGATTCACCCAATGTCTCATGGCTCAAGTGTCAGCCTGAGTGGCTCCCAAGACTGCACTCAACCACTCCATAGTGGGGCTTCCTCTAAAGGCTCGCAGGCCTCTGGAACACAAGGAATGCTGTTCTAACTGTGGAAGTCAGACACTGAGAGAAGTTGGGGGAGAAGGGAGATGTCAGTATGAGTCCATCTCAAAATTCATGTAACAATAAAGATGACAAAGGGGCTAGCCTGACTCACTCAGTGGGACCAGCACTGCATTTAAGCCAATCAGGGAAGACAAGATTTGCTCAGCCTGGAGACAGAACTAGTGGAGATTCCTACATTCCATGGTCTGTTGCAACATGGCTAAGTTTGCTTCAATGAGGGATGCACTGGGAATTAGTTGAAAGTGACTGTGAGACCATCTCCTGGGGAAAAAGAAATCAAGACAAAAACCTCTTGGTCCAAAGAAAAATGGAATTAGAAGGGAAGAAACTGGACAAGGCTCTCTCTCGTTCTCCCATCTATTTTGGCAAGAGCAGCCATGGCATATGGGCTTTATCTCCTGTGCCAACTCAGACTGATTGGTTGTGGCTGTCTAGAATGCTGTGCTGAAATAGATTCTCAGATCAGCACATCGACATTTGGATAAAATGCTGTGCTTGACTTAGTGATGTCTGCTATGAACATCGAATTGGAAGTAACAAAATACCTGATGCACGTTTGCATCCTTGAGTGAATGTATTCGGTTGTCAGCAAAGCATTTCATGACCTCCATGGAGACCATGACATTTTGGTATACAACGTGGTGATAGTTACTCTGTATTTTGGGGAGTTCTTTCTTTTTTGCTTCTCCATGGTATTCCAAAGGTTTTTATTGTTTTCTTTGTAAGCGACAATGTTACTTGGTTTTAGCTGTGCTGAAAGGAACTAAAGAGAATCCTTTTTGGATCCTTCTGGGCCTGTGTGTTGAAAGGGGAAGACCGATCCTGGAGCTGGGGGTGGGGCCGGCACGGGAATTGGGAACCTGGCAGAAGATAACCAGCTAATGGGTGTGACAACCTTCAAAAGGCCTCAGGACACATTTTGTTAGCCATTCTCCTGGGTCATCCCCTCACGGATGGTGTTGTTTACAGGAAATCCTCACACAGCACCAGGGGAGGGGGCATGGAGGGGGAACTGGAGGAGGTTAAGGGGCTGGGCTTGTTATTCTTACCAGCACCATTGGAGGAGAGGGTTTTATGTATCAATACCGTGTCAAGGAACTTTCTCTTCCAAGTTAGGTAGGTTCAGAGGGGATGGGGTAAGGAATATGGGCAAAGATGCTTACTTCAGAAGAGCCCCTCTGGCCTCTACCCAACATGCTCACAATATGATTGACAGGGCTCCACTAGCCTTGCCTCTAAATTTCTCTCTCTCTCTCTCTCTCTCTCTCTCTGTCTGTCTTTGTTGGAGTCTAAAATTTCTACCTGAGAGCTATTGCTTAACCCTAACTCCAGTTATTTATTTTCAAAGCTTACTTACCCTTCAAAAGACGTTAGAGTCCATGGAGCAGGTGTTCTATTCAGCTGCCTGGGGTTTGAGGTGGGCACAGCACTGATGCAGGACTGCAGAGTCCTGGATTGGGTCTGGACTGCCGCCAGGGCATTTGAGTCCTTCCCTTGGGTTTTAGTTCCCTCATCTGTGCAATGGGAGAAGGGAAGCCAGTGAGCCTGGCCTAGCTTTCATTTCTCTCTGTGTGGAATTAATTCTAATCCCCTCCCACTCGGGGCAACTAGGGGAAATCCATGTACCTTCCTCTTCTCTTGCTGTCCTCCAACTTCCAACAGCTAAAGGTCAATGAGAGAATCACGTGCAGCCTCTTGAAAGGGAAAAATGTCACAGGAAGTCATCATGCTGTCCGAGTGGGTTGTGAATGTGACTTTTGGGGAAAGGGAGGTGGATGTTTGAGAGACGAGCAGGGGGGCTTGGGGAGGTGACACAGAACAAAGCTACAGTGGGCAGTGCAGAGTCCCTAAGCCCCAAATACTCATGTGTCCCCCCTCTCCTACTTGCAATTCAAAATATAAACAGTGTATGGCAAAAAAAAAAAAAAAAAAAATCAAGAATCCAATGTAATTCTGAATTTTTAATGCTCTTTTGGAAATCTAAAATAACAAATTCTTTAAAAACACTCTCTCTGAGGGTGGCAGAGGGAGTGGGGGATGCTTGTGCTTGGCCGAGGTCATTGTCACAGCCCTGGTCTGGTCAACAGTTGCTGAGGAGCCATCTCCCTTTCCTGGTGATCGTGGCCTTGTCTGACCCCGAGCAAGTCATGTCTCCCCCAGACGCAGGTATGTTGTTTGAAGAACAAGGGGTTTGGCAGGAAGGTTCTGAAAAGATACTTCACAGAGTCAACAGTTGATTACAAATAGGGTGGGTACTGTGGTTTGTTTTAAAAGTTTATCTATCCAGGAGTCTGTGCTCTAACAAACAGTAAGCTGAAACAAACAAATAGAAAACACACAAAACAACAGAAGTGTTTTGCATGAAAAACAATCAGGTTCTCTAGAAGCCTAACCTATCCATCCTGTTCAGGTTTGGTAGACTGAGGGCAGGAAGTGTGGTAACAATAATACTTTGGGCATTTTGTTTCCTCTCCTGCCAACGGGGAGGATGTGTGAGAACATATGGAACATTCCATTCTGCTATTATCTGGTTCCCGTCCTAATATTATTAGAGGAATCTTGTAACAAAGCGCTGTTCCAAGGAGCTTTTTGTTGCTTTCTACTGCCTTCCAAAAAGTTTGTTTTCCTCTCCAAAGGCTGCGGTAGAGAGGAAGGGTCCCCAGGGAGACGTTGACAGGTGTGGTTTGTTCTCTCGGCTCTCCTCAGCCGACCCCTCTCCCCTCTTTCTCGGGGCCAAAATGGAGAAGGGTCTTCATTGGCTTCAAACAGAAAAGCTCTTTTCAGAGGTGGGTAGGAGGGCAGGGGAGGTTCTTGGTAAAACTGGCCATTTTCCAACCTCTGAAACGGCCTTTTCTGTTGGAAGAAAACATGAGAAACTGGAAGCAAGAAAAAGGGATTTTTATCAGATTTGTGAAAGCAGTAGAGAGGTGGGCGAGGTGGAGAAGTTGGGGCCATGAACCAGAGTGGTTTTACAACCTCCTATAATACTGCTGCTCCTACCTTTTCAGGAAGGTTCGGAGTGATTGAGAAAAACAAGGTGTTGGTAAGTTGGTTCAGCAACGGGTGTGTTGTTTCGTGTATGTTGAGAGTGATGTCTTATCATTTCTTTTTTTTTTAAGTCTACTTATTTATTTTGAGAGAGAGAGAGAGATCACAAAAGTGAGCAGAGGAAGGGCACAGAGAGAATCCCAGGGAGGCTCCACACTGTCAGCGAGGAGCTAGACGTGGGGCTCGAACTCACAAACAGCAAGGGCAGAACCTGAGCCGAAATTAAGAGTCTGACTCTTAACAGACTGAGCTACCCAGGCGCCCCTTTGCCTCATCGTTTCTTATGGATGATACCATCCTAAGACACTTTCTGGATAAACCCCTGGCTGGTGCCCTCCCTGGGATGGTAAATCTCTTTATTTCTCTTACCAGTTAGAAGTAAAACCAAATAAAAGCTCCTTTTTCTGGAAATAGAGACTATGGCTGGGTTGTTCTGGAGACCTTTGGGAAGCCATAGGTTGTGATTGATGCCTCCTTGTCCCTAACCTCATATCCCCGGCCAGGGGCTCCTTGCCTCTCTGGGACCCTCTGCAAGGACTTCATCCTGGATCTTAGCCACAGGGGCCAGGTTTCCCTGTGTGGGTCCATGACTGGCCAGCCTGGGCTCCGGGAGGGCAGAGAACTCACTTCCGTCCATGTCTGGTCTGCAGGGGAGGGGCTGACTATCAAATCCGGCCTGAAGTTTCCCAGAGACATCCTTTGCCAAGTCCCAGCTGGTACGTGGTAAAGTTCAGGTGAGGTTCCTGGTGTGATGTGAATATAATTCCGTTCCTGGAATGTTGCCTGAATTCATTTCTACCTTCTAGAATAATAGAAGTCGCCATCCTTTGTCAAGACCTCAATGGTGGTAACTGTAAAACCGCTCGTCTTTTAGTAGTGGAACTAAACTTTTCGTTGTGAAACATTGAAGCACTTAGCAGGTTTCATCTGATTAATTTTTCAGGGCAATCCAATGAAGTAGGACTCCCATCACCCTCTCAGATGAGGGCCCTAAGGCTGAGGAGTTTAGGCTGGTGGACAGTAGAGCTCGGATTATGCACTCAGACTAACCTGGCTTCAAAACCTCTGCTTTCCCCACTGTTATATCTCTCCTAGGGGATGGAATGGATTAAATCCAATGTGTAGTTGGGAGGGACCTTATAGACCAGTGGCCACAACAGTCTCCTTTTACTGAGAAGGAAACTGAGACCCAGTCAGATTTCAGAGTGGTTAAGAGGCTGCCTGGGTCTAAATTCTGGCTGTGTCTCTTCCTAGCCCTGTGACTTGGGACAATCTACTTCTTTCTCTCTGCCTCTATTTCCTCATCTATAAAATGGGACTGATAATACCCACCTCATGGCATTGTTGTGAAACTTAACAGTCAATATAAAGCATTTAACACAATAAAAATGAGCTATTTTGCTCCTATTGTTTATAATAGTGAAAAATTAGAAATAAATTAATAACAGTGTTTAGTTAATCATATATACATAGATACGTATATTTAAATGTATACATAACTGTGCAATTGAAAAAATATATATATACACATATATATACAAATATATTGTCTGACTACACAGATCGTTCCCCAACTATGACGATTTGACTTAACGATTTTTTGACTTTACAGTGGTGTAAAAGTAACATGTATTTATTACAAATGGTACTTCAGATTTTGAATTGTGATCTTTTCCTGCACGAGTGATATGCAGTATGATTCTTGTGATGCTGGCAAATGGTGGCAGCTACAGTCCCGTCAGCCACGCGACCGTGAGGGCAAACAACCCACACACTTACAGCCATTCTGTCCTTCACTTTCAGCACGCTCTTCAATAAGCGACACGAGACATTTAACACTTTCCAAAAAAATAGACTTTGCGTTAGATCATTTTGCCCAACTGTAGGCTAATGTAAGCATTCTGAGCACATTTAGAATGGGTTGGGCTGAGCTGTGAGTCTCAGTAGGTCAGGCACGTTAAATACACTTCGACTTCTATTTTCAAGTCGCAATGGGTTTATCAAGATGTGACCCTAACGTAAGTGGAGGAAGGTCTGTATGTGTATTGAATATGTATATTATATTCAATGAAATATAATGAAACTTATAGAAACCATAATTCTGCAGAATAATTACATGGGGGAAATGCTGATAATTTAATGTTTAGTGATAGAAAAGGCTACAAAACATTGCTTATAGGACAATTGCAAATGCAAAGAACATGCATCTATGAAAAGCTATACAAAAGTGCTAACAGTTATTCACTTACTATCTCGGGGAAGGCAGATTTTATGAAACGAATGTTTGTGTTCCCTCAAAATTCATATGTTGAAATCCTACCCACCCCCCCCCCCCCACTGGTGGGGCCTTTGGGAGAAGATTGCGTCATGAGGACAGAGCCCTCGTGAATGGGGTTGATGCCCAGAGAGCTCTCTCCCCTTCCATAGTTGATGACGCAGCAAAAAGGTGACCCCCGTGAACCAGGAGGTGGCCCATCACCTGACATCAAATCTGCTGACACCTTGACATTGGGCTTCCCAACGTCTGGAACCGTTAGAAATAAATTTCTGTCATTTACAACCAACCCAGGATCTGATATTCCGTTAGAGCAGCCCCACCTGACGAAGACAGGGATTATATGTAACTTTTACTTCTGGATGGCACTTGCCAGCACTTCCTCAATTTTATATGATAAAATGAATTGCTTTCAAAATGCAAGCAGTGCCCAGAAATGACAAGAATTTTGTCCTTCTTGATGCTCGGTTGACTTGTGAGCTTTCTTTTATGGGAACGTTTACAGTTTCCGGATTTCCTTTCACACACAGGAAGAATGTCTGGTCCATTCCCTCCCTGCCTTTAACATCTATCACAGGAGCACTTGCCCCAGCCCAGGGCATGTCCGGGAGTGCCTTCCATTCTTGGTCTTGGCGTAAGTTGGGAACATTCTCCCAGGATCATGCAGCCCTGCAGGCTGACAGCAGGGAGCTGTTAGTTCATGGGCTATCCCTGGCTTGCTTGCCTTGGAAGGTAATTCTTTTCGAGGTGAACTTGAATTTTCTCCCCTAGTTTTACATTTTAATTTATTTGTTTGTTTTTGCTAAGCTGTGACAGTCTGAGGCAGGTCTGGAGCTGATGCAAATATACAGCCACATGAGATTTTAGGGAGATCATCCTGTTCCAAGTTTCTGAAACTTCTCCCTCATGGTAAAGGATGGGACTAGATTGTACCCCCTCCCCCCATCTTCAGAATTCATAGAAGCCTTGTGACACCATAATATTTCTGTTTGTTTTAATGAAAGCAAAAATGAGGTTTTATATTGCCGCTTGAAAAACTTAGCATGAAAAATAAAAATTAAATTAAAAAAAAAAAATTGGAAGAAGCCTGGTGTCTTAGGAAGACGGGCTGGCTCACTCTGTGTCTGTGTCTTTAGCCCCTGCTTCATTCCCACAAGGGTACCAGTCTCTGAATTTGAATGTTTTTAAAAAAAAATTTTTTTTAATGTTTATTTATTCTTGAGACAGAGACAGAGCATGAACGGGGGAGGGGCAGAGAGAGAGGGAGACACAGAATCTGAAACAGGCTCCAGGCTCTGAGCTGTCAGTACAGAGCCCGACGCGGGACTAGAACCCACAAACTGTGAGATCATGACCTGAGCTGAAGTTGGACGCTTACCTGACTGAGCCACCCAGGCGCCCCTTGAATGTTTTTTAATGTTTATTTATTTTTGAGAGAGAGAGCGCACGCGTGTGCGGGGAAGGGGCAGAGAGAGGGAGACACAGAATCCAAAGCATGGTCCAGGCTCTGGGCTGTGACCAGAGTCCGATCCGGGGCTCGAACTCACAAACCATGAGATCATGACGTGAGCTGAAGTCAGATGCCCAACCAGCTGAGCCACCCAGGCACCCCGCCAGTCCCTGAATCTGAGAAGCACCCAATTCCACCTAATTCTGCAGAGTATGGAAGGCCTGGATGCGCCACTCCCTACAGTTTTCCCTTTGCGGCTGCTAGAGGGACGAATGAAGGCTGATATTTCCTGTCCTTCAGAGAAGCAACAGCAAACAGGTTTCTCTTGATAATATTAGCTGATACTTACGTTGCAAATCTTTGAGGCATTATTTTACTAACAAGGTTTCTGTGTTTTTTCTTCTTCTTAATAAGAATTTCCTCCCAAGGTACCTGGTAGCTGAGCTGAAGGTAGGAGGTGAGGGGAACCAACATAGGTCTAATCTGATCCTCTCCTCCTGATGACTATGAACCTGGGGTCCAGGAGGGGAATCAGGATGAGACAGGCATTAAAATTATCATAAGCTGAGGACAGGGCTACAAAGCCCTTTCCACCTTGTTAATCCCCACAACCCTGTGACTAAGGGGTATCATCTCTATTTTTTCAGTTGGAGCAGTAGAGGCTCAGAGAAGTCATTAAACTTCCCAAAGTCACACAGCCCGTTAGCAGAGTTAAGATCTACTTTCCAATTGATGTGATGGTAAAGCAGGGGGTCTCTCCACCTCCGCTGTAGTCCTTGAGCTCAATATGCTTACGATCTGCCCGGAGATATGTCAGAGGAGTTTGTAACATACACTCGTCAAAGCGCTCGTGTCTGGAAACAATGAACTTTTAGATTAAATTAGGAGGAATTGCTGTGGTTCGCCTGCTTATATGCTTTCTTGGGTGGAAATGAAAGGGAGGCTATAAGTGGGTGAGGAGTACAGGGGCATGGAAAGATGGGGGTGTGTGGTGTTATAAAGAATGTTCTGGAATATGCTGTTAATATATGCATAGTGTTTATGAATTATTGTCACATTTTACTTTTGAATACATTAACAAGTACTTTGGGGCACCTGGGTGGCTCGGTTGGTTAAGTGTCTGACTTTGGTCTAGGTCAAACTCGCCGTTGGCCAGTTTGAGCCCCATGGTGGGTTCTGTGCTGACAGCTCAGAGCCTGGAGCCTGTTTCAGATTCTGTGGCTCCCTCTCTCTCTCTGCCCTTCCCCCACTCGTGCTCCGTCCCTCTCCCTCAAAAATAAATAAACATAAAAAAAATTTTTAAAAAGTACTCCTTGTTTCCCTATGGGACAATCATCTGTCATTTGGCTGTGGCAGAATACGTTTAAGAACAGTCACAAACCACCTTGCCTTCAGGGACTTGCGCAAGGCCACTCTGACTGATTAGTAACCACTTGAATCAGAATGCAGGTCTCCCGGTTTCCAGTCCAAAACTTGTGTCACATTGCCACTTTTTAAGATTTGGCCTGTGAGTGTTGACTTAAGGGATCCTCTAACTGAGAAGAAGAATTTGACCACGTGGGAGGACTCCAAAGGCTTTCACTAAGACCAGCGAAATAAATAGACCCACGCTTAAAAGTCTGCTTCCTGTTTATTTCTTTTCCTTAATTTGTTAATCTGTATAGCAAATGGTTGTTGAGGAAGTGCTCGTTCCACACTCCTTGGATGTGTGAGTGAGACTTAGGAAATAGGTCTTCACCCGCTCTGGGAATTTGATGAAAGGTATGGATCCTTGTGGCAGACAAATATTTACGTACATTTTTGGGGTGTTATTGGACCTACTCAAGTCTGTCCATTGAGGTCATGGGCTTCAAGTGAAGAGCTTTTGATCTAAGGGTTCAACCTTGAATCAGTTTCTGTTCCCAAGTCACTCGTAACCTAGTTGCTTAGTACTTAACCTTGAACTTCACAGCCCAATCATTGAAGGATCGACAAGCATTTTCTGGTAATGAAGTAAAGTTTGCTTCTCTTTACCATTTTCATGGCACCTACAGGAAATTCATTTCTCCTCAAGCTTTAATAAGAAAGGTTTTATACCAGGGGCACCTGGGTGGCTCAGTCAGTTAAGTGTCCAACTGTTTTTTTTTCAATGTTTATTTTTTGAGAGAGAGACAGAGCGTGAGCGGGGCAGGAGTAGAGAGAGAGGGAGACACAGAATCCAAAGCAGGCCCCAGGCTCTGAGCTGTCAATACAGAGCCCAACGCAGGGCTCGAACCCACGAACTGTGAGATCATGACCTGAGCCGAAGTCAGGCCCTTAACTGACTGAGCCACCCAGGTGCCCCTGGTATCCGACTCTTGATTTTGGCTCAGGTCATGATCTCACGGTTCACGGGCTCAAGCCCCACGCTATCGGCTCGGAGCGTGCTTGGGAACCTCTAGCTCTCGGCCCCTCCCCCATTTGTCTTCTCTCTGTCTCTCTTTCTAAAAATAAACAAATAAACTTAAAAAAAAAACCCACAAAGGCTTTATGCCAGATGCCACGGGGGACACAAAGACATATTCCACACAGCCTCTGCCTTCAAGGTGTCTTTTGTCCACTAGGAAGTACAGACAGTAATACCAGAATAGAGCAATTTCAAGGTCCAGTGAGTGGGACAGCTGATGATCATGGGCATTCGCATCAGGCAGGGAACCTGGTGGGTTCAGGTGGTGCTCAGGTAAGAGGAGGGGAAGCTGGGGCCGAATTCCTGCCCTTGGTTCCTGTGAGGGAGGCTGAGAGCAGGAGTCCAGGCAGGGTGAGTACTCAGACAATGCTGGCTGTTCAATCTCACCCCAAGGGCCCACATCCAGTGTTTCTGGGAGCGGGGTGGCGGGGGTGGGAGGGGGGCCTGGCTGGGAACCCTGGCTCCACAGTTACTGCCTGGGTTTCCTCAGGCCAGTTTCTTAATTTCTCTGAGCCCCAAAGACGGTTGGAAAAATCAGTCCAGAAGGTGAGAGTCAGCAGGTTGGATAGAATTTCCTTAACCAGGAGCTATTGAGAAAAATCTTTCCGAGCCTTTTTGGGTGCTGGCTTGACTTCATTTGGTCCCCTGGAAGCAAAGCGGTACCAGTGGCCAGAGTATTGCTGGGTCGTAGGGTTGGACCCGAACAGTTACGGCTGAGGTGGGAGAGGCGGTCTCACCCTTGGTGTGTTTGGAAGGTATTAGCACAACATAGCCAACGCAATTGTATGTCACAAGTGTGCGTTGTGTGTACTCGCTACACTTGAGATAAATACAGCTCACTTCTGAAGCACTCTCCGCAAAGATGGAATGATAAGAAAAGTAAATAAATAACTGCCAATAAAAGGCAGCGTAAGATAAGCACCAGGGAGGAGCAAATCACTAGGGGAAATCACTCTCACTCTGCTCTGGGAGAGTGAAAGTCTTTGCTAATCTGGAGATGGGTTTTCAAGAATGGGTAAGGCTTTTGAAGTCTTTTTATTGTTCTGATCATAAAAGCAGCATATGTTTATCGTAGAAATGTTGTAAACACAGAAGGATAAAAATATAAGCACCAATAATCCCACACTCAGAGCTAATCACTATTAATATTTTGGTGTGTTTTCTTTTCCCTTCACCTGTAAATGCGCACATACGCAGTGTAAAATTTGGCTCAAACTATCACAGATGTGCAAGGGTATATTACCTGCGCCCTGCTTCTGTGACGGTTACCACTACCTTAGTGGCCAAGAACCTGGATCAGGAATCCAAAATCCGGCCTCAAGGGGGCGTCAGCAGGGCCACGTTCATTCTGGAGGCTCTTGCCTCTGCTCTTTTGCAGATTCTGGAGGCTGCCTGCATCCCTGCTCCCAGCCCTGCCTCACTCTGACCTCTGCTCCCATCCTTGCATCTCCCTGTCTGACTCTCCTATCGCCTATCACCCTTTTACCAACGTTATAGGATTACATCGGGCCGACCTGAATAATTCCCTAACCATATGATTAACTTCATCATATCTGCAGTTCCCTTTGCCATGTAAAGTACCATACTCACAAGTTCTGGAGATTAAGACACAGACAGCTTTGGAGGCCATTAGGTCTCTCTCCCAGGGGAATTATGGTGTGAGTGATCGATTTTATCAGCCATGTTGGTGCTTATGGGGAGGTGATACCCCACAAATACGCAGAGGTGGGTGTGGCCTGATAGGAGAGCCTTTTTTTTTTTTTTAAATCTTGCTTTTTTTTATGAGGTTTTTTTTTAATTTATTTTTTTAACATTTATTTATTATTGAGACACAGAGACAGACAGAGAACGAGCAGAGGAGGAGCAGAGAGAGAGGCAGACACAGAATCCAAAGCAGGCTCCAGGTTCTGAGCTGTCAGCAGAGAGCCCAATGCGGGGCTTGAACTCACAAACCGTGAGATCATGACCCGAGGTGAAGTCAGAGGCTTTACCGACCAAGCCACCCAGGCGCCCCTAGGTTTTGTTTTGTTTTGTTTTGTTTTAATTTAACTTGGGGGAGGAGGGCAGAGGCAGCGGGGGAGAGAATCTTTTTTTTTTTTTTTGAAGTTTTTATTTATTTATTTTGAGAGAGAGAGAACAAGAGCGGTGGAGAGGAAGATAAGAGAGGGAGGGAGAGAGAATCTCAAGCAGGCTCTGCACTGTCAGTGCAGAACCTGACATGGGGCTCTAACTCATGAACTGTGAAATCCTAATCTGAACTGAAATCACGAGTGGACCGCTTCACCGGTCAAGCCCCCCAAGCACCATGAGAGAGAGAATCTTAAGTAGTCTCCAGGCTCAGCGCAAAGCGCAACACGAGGCTCAGTCCCACAACCCTGGGATCGTGACCTGAGCTGAAACCAAGAGTCAGACGCTCGACTGCCTGAGCCACGCAGGTGCTGCCGATAGGAGAGTCTTGAGTATTCTTCGGTAAAGAGTGATACACGGGTCATTAGAAGCTGAGGGCTCAGGTCTCTGCCTCACCTCTCATGGTGTGGCTTTGGGAAATCCTTCTAGTCTTCCTTTGGCTTCAGTTTGCTGCTCAATGAAGTTTTCATTTTGACCTTCATCGGTGGTTTCTGTGGGCGACCAGCCCTGGGGCCTGTGAAGTCCCTGCAAGTCAATGAATCTACGTGTAGAAAATCACGTGGCAGCTCCCAGTAGGTGGTATTTTTGAAGCACACGGGGAACTGATGAAGAAGACATGCCATTCATTTGAAAGTGTTACCAAACTAGGGATGCCTGGGGGGCTCAGTCGGTTAGCGCCCAGCTCCCACTCAGGTGATGATCTCATGGGTTCGAGCCCCGCGTCGGGCTCTGGGCTGACAGCTCAGAGCCTGGAGCCTGCTTTGGATTCCGTGTCTCCCTCTCTCTCTCTCCCTCTGCCCCTCCCATCTCATGCGCGCTCTCTCTCAAAAATAAATAAGCACTAAAAATTAAAAAAAAAAGTGTTACTGAAGTTACAATAGCTATTTGTCAGTCCACAGACTCTGGAAAGAGAAAACTACTCACGTGGCGGGAGTCCATCAATGTATCTTTAAATGGAGTTTAGAACCACTCGGGTGGACAGATCCAGCACAAAAACTCTTACTGAATTGAGGAGGAATAGGGAGACTTGTTTTGCGGGCTGGTTGGTTGGTTTGGGTTTTGTTTCAGGAGAGACCTGGGTGGAACCCTGTGGTGGGAAGGCCGCCCTGGAGGTGGTGTGGGGTCTCAGACGTGGGGACTGCCCGGATCACTGCTCTTGCCCTAGCTCCCTCATTTCCCTTAGTCTTTGATGAAAACTCACCTCCTCCCTGCAGCCTTCCCTGAGCCTCTCTCACCTACCGCCCAGTCCGTGTGTCTCCTTCCCAGGCTTGGGCGTTCTCCCTAGTGCATATCTCACCCTGACATCTGATGTCCTTTCTCCCCGACCGTCTCCCCTACCCCTGTGCTGACTGCATGTGGACAGACTTTGTCTGTTGACTTTGCTATTATAGTCCCAGCCCCCAGGGCACTTTATTTTTAAAAATTAGTTACATTTCTTATTCAAGCGTCATTAATATACAGTGTTATATTAGTTTCACGTGTACAACATGATGCAACAATTCTTTACATTTCTCAGTGCTCATTGTGATAAATGTGCCCTTAATCCCCTTTATTTCACACATCCCTCCACTCCCCTCCCCTCTGGTAACCATCCGTGTGGTCTCTGGATTTAAGAGCCTCTTTGTTTCTTTTTTTTTTCCTTTGTTCACTTGTTTTGTTTCTTAAATTCCACCTATGAGTAAAATCATATGGTATTTGTCTTTCTGTGCCCGACATTTTTCACCTAGCATAACATCCAGCACCCAGAACACTTTAGAAGGTGTTTCATAAGTAACTGTTGGATGAATGAATGAGTGAATGAATGAATGAAGATGTGAGGGATGAGGAGGGCCTGTATTGTCCAGTTCACCTTATTCACTGCCTTCCCGCCCCAACTCCTCGGGGTTTCCAATCTTGGGTGCTTCCAGTCTCTGAGACTCCTGCATCCCCTGCCCCTCCCTCCTCCTGCCCCCAGATCTCCAGATGTCTCTAACTTTTGCACAGCAGTTCAGCTCCTTTGAATTTGAATTTGCATGCCCCACATGAAGAGGCCAGCCAAGAGGGATTCAAGAGAGCTCAAGGGAAGGCAAACTTTAAAAATCTTTTTTTTCCTGTTCTGCAAAAAGTGCTTATCAGAGGCCTCAACAGAAGTGCACATAGGGAACACAGTGCCGATGGTGGCATCTACACACAGTAGGTGCTCAGGTGAGAACTGAGATTCAGAGGTGCCACCTCTAGGCCTCGCCCTGAGGTTTGCCTATAAGGGGGAAGGGGCTTGACCAGAGGTGCTGACACAGTGTTCAGAGGGTGCTTCCCTATGCTAAGGTGGGCAGTGACCTACCTAACTTAGGATTTGTTCAGAGCCTGAGCAGCGAGGGGTCTAACACATTGGGACAGTCTGGTTCTAACTCTATTCATCGCCCACCTGCTGTGTGGCCTTGAATCACATTCCCAACCTCTCTGAGCCTTTGGATTGTCTTCTGCAAAGAAGCGACACCAGCAAATTAGAGTAGGAAGTGGTTTTCAAAGGTTGGGCTACTGCTCAGTGCCATTACAGATGAGAGGCCCTGGATGGAAAAGCCTTTGTGTACCACTTGTCTGAGACCTAATGCAGAAGTGACAAACAGCTGCGTGTCTGGGGGTACCGAGTTCTCAGGGAAGATGTAGACGTCTTTTGACAAAGCTTTGGGCGCCGATCGCTTCCTGTGGGTACTTTAGGTCAGGATGCACAGCTCAGTTGACCTTGTCAATTCTCATCTCTCCCTGGTCGGTGGAGGGGAGGGGAGGGGAGGGGGGGGGGGGGTCTGGGAACTCCCATGAGGAAGCTGCACTCTATCCTTGGCTCCCTTCCCTGCCCCCCAGCGGATCACCAGTTTCGAGCAATTTCATGTCCTAAATTGTCTCCGAGCCACCCACCTGTCTGCATTCCCCTGGGTACCACCCTAGTGCCATCCCCGGATTCCTGTAACAGCCTCCCTAGCCTTGTCTCCCTGGTTTGCAGAGCAGCTAGCATGATGCTTAGAGCTGGACAAGTATCACACTCCTCCTTGGTTGAAGCCTCTCAAAGCCTCTGCGCTGCTTCCCCTAAACCCGAGCTTCCCCCGTGGCTCCCACTGCCCTCTGTGATAATCTTGTCTGCCCTTTATAACTCTGGCCACATGGAGCCACTTGCCCCATACTGTCCACCTCCAGCCCTTTGCACCTGCTGTTCTTGTGGCTCGACCCACCATCTTGGTCCAGCTTCTCTTAGGTAACTCCTACTTGATCTTTGGGCCTCTCTTTTTTGGGAGGCATTTTCTCCTGTCGATTTCCCTGACCCACGCTCTCTGGCTCAGGCTGAGATTTCTCTTCCTTGCTAAGTCTGATTCTCTGGAGGCATCTGCCTGGAATGCTAGTTTGAGAAGGTTTTTGAGACCAAGGTTTGTGGGACAGAAAGTGGTTCCAGGTGTTTGCAGCGGGAGGAGTGAGCGTGTGCCGTGAAAGCTTAGCCGTGCTGGTGCCATCCTTCCCCCCACCTAGGTCTGGCTCGCTCCTCCCCAGGGAAAGCCTCTGACTGCTTCTGCTCACAGTGATCTTGCCTTCTCCAAATGCCTTTGTGTAGAATCAGCACGACGCAACTTAGCCCTGATTTCTTCCGCAATGGTGTTAGTTGTTGTTTCTGGTTCTAGGCCTAGACTGGCAGCTCCTAGAAAAGAAGAAGCTTTTCACCAAATCGTCTATGTTCTCATCCAGCAGGACTGGAACATAGTTGCGGATGGCTGGATGGCTGTTTGCAACCCTTCACTCTGGCGGGTCACACCCTGATGATGGCCACTTGTCCCCCTCCCTATAGCCCCTGAGAGCCCATGCTTCTACAGCTTCCCTCCTCTGCAGGTGCCTGCCTCTACCGTGCTGGAGCTGCTCACGGCTCCCTCCTTCCTGTCACTCAAGTCTCCTCCTACGTTCAATTCAAACGTCATCTCCCAAAAGACCCTTTCCTCACTACCCACCCTGCTCCTCTGTGACTCTCTAGAACCTTCCTCTGCTTCATATTCTTTAGAACCTGTGCTCACTTTCTGAAAGTATTTATTGTGTGTTTCCTTTTTTCTTATTTTTTGTCTACCCCACCCCATGTGCCCCCAGTATAATAAACATACCCCTAAAGGCCATGTTTAATCTGTCTGGTTCTCACTATATCCTCAAGCCAGGCACTCTTGCTGAATGGATGGATAGATGGATGCGTGACTGAGTGAGTGAGTGAGTGAATGAATGAATGAATGAATGCCTAAGGAATGGACTGTCTGTCTTTGAGGTTGGTCTGGTAGGAGAAACCTTTCACCAGATTATTAATTTCCCAGTTCTTTGGGAGTATGGCCTCTTGCTCTGCAAACTCAGGAGACTTACAGATGCTTTTGCTTTCTGGGAGAAAGCTGAGTGTTTAGTAGAAAGAAAAAAAAAAACACGAGGGAAAGAAAATGGCTACTGGGTTGTACAGAGACTGGGCCACCTGAGAGTCAAAGGACCCATCAGCCATCTTTCTGCTCCTCAGCTTTTCCAGCCTCCTGGGAAGAAAAGAGGCCATGAAAGGGCCCTTCCCGTGGCCATATTGGCTAGAAAACAATGAGCCACATTTCCCAGCTGACTCACCAGGAAGGAACAAATAGCCCTCTGTGGGTCTCTGAGCCTTGGACTTGAGAATCCCCTGAAGAATGTTAAGGGGGTTTAATGTTTCTTAGCAGAAAGTGCTTTAGGAGAAAGGAAATAGGGACCCAGGGAGGCATTTTCCTGTATCCTTTTTGGTCTTAACAAATAAGGCCTGTTCCTCAGGAGAATGTTTTGTTCTCTCTGTCTCTGTCTCTCTCTTTTTCTTTCTTTTTTTTTTTTTTTTTTTTTTTTTTTGCTCAAATTTTCATCCTCAAAGCCTATTGTTCAGGGTACACTCAAGACTGGAGTGTTGCTGTGTTTTCTGAATATTCCTTACTGGGACCCATTCAGAAAATACCAAAAGGAAAAAGGAAAAAAATGAAAACAATCTATAGTTCCAGCACTCAGAGGCAACTCTCCAGCTGTTTGTTTCTCTCATATATATTGGTTTCTCTTGTATGTATTTATGAAAAGCGGGAACATGTCATACACTGCTTTTTCACTTGACAATATATCATAAGCAATCATGAATGTTCTTTAAGAAAAAAAAATTTCTTGATTACAAGATAATATGCTTTTGTTAGAGAAAACTAACAAATAAAATTAAATTTAAAAAATAGCACAGGAAATAAATTGTTAAAAAATTGAATTTCATCATTCTCAGAGGTAATCACTATAAAATATGTATCTAATTATTCTTTGAAAACTTATTCTTAAAAACACAATTAAATTTAAAAACCTATTCTTAAAAAGGTAAAAATAGGGCATGTTGTATAGTCAGTGAGTCCAGGAAAATAGTCTCTTATAATATGGCTATTTAAAATCAAGTACAGGACTGCCTGGGTGGTTCAGTTGGTTAAGCATCCGGCTTCAGCTCAGGTCATGATCTCACGGTTCCTTTATGAGTTTGAGCCCCGCATCGGGCTCCGTGCTGACAGCTCAGAGCCTTGAGACTGCTTCGGATTCTGGGTCTCCCTCTCTCTGCTCCTCCCCTGCTTGCATTCTGTCTCTGTCTCTGTCTCAAAAATAAATAAACATTAAAAAAAATTTTTAATCAAGTACAGTTCATACTGTAGGCTCAATGAAATCTATTTAAATCGCCTTCTCCCTTGCCTTTCTCTACTGTAGAGCCTGGAAAGTAAAAAATGCCCGGGTTCCCTTGCAGCTAGGGATGGCCCTATGATTTGTTCTGGTCAATGAGATGAAGGAAGATACCTGAGGAAGGCTTCTCTTCCCAAATAAATTTAAAAAGAGAAGACTTTTGCCATTTATATTTCCCTCTTTTTTTCTTCATGGAATGTGAATATGATACCTGGGGTGCAGCAGCCATTTTGAGTACATGAGGGCACAGTCCACAAAAGACAGTATGGCAGGAAATAGTAGAAGCTATTGATGATTTTCATGACAACTTCTCCAGCTCTGAGCTGTCTACCTTTGGAATTGTTATTGAGGAAAAACATGCCCCAGGCTGGTTTAAATCACCATTTGTGAGTTTCCCGTCACTTGCAGCTGAATGCCCTTCCAACTGATTGGAGACGCATATAAAACCCAGCATTATTCCTGTCTGTCGTTTATCTTTTTATGCTCCATGTAAAATTACCAACTCTCACATCAGAACTTGGTCAGGCCGTATTGATAATAATCCAGCCAAGTACTTATTTCAGATGGTCGTTTCAGTGTGAGTTCCTAATGCCTGGCTACTCAATTATTTTTATGTAGCTTTCTAATTTTTCCATTCCTAAACCCTCTTCAGTGACCGCCTTGCATCCCCAAGTCAAAGGCTGAGCTTTATGTTTCTGTGTGTCACAGTGTTTTGTGAGTGGTAGATACTCAACAAATATTAGTGGTTTGATTGTCCGATTTTAACTCTCTGGTTTCTTGATTACAGAATATGTAAGGATTTCTGAGACTATTGATTTAGACATCTTTACGGGACCCAGAAACACAAAATGATGTTTGTTTTTTAAGACTTTAAGCAGAATAATCAAGATGATACTGTCATACTATTGTTTATGGAATATTTTCAGCTGCCCATCTTCCATCATTTAATAATTATTATTATCAGCAACTTAGCCCAGTGATAAGATTATCCTTTTGAAAAAGAGGTTGTATTTCAAAAGACCTGAAAATGATTAGTGAGGAGGCTATGGTTCTGCTCATATCATCTCATGATTGCAAACGGAATGTGGTTAATTAGTTGAACTATGCTCAGTGTACCCAGACCCTTGTAATTGAGGGGCAGGTTTTCTTGCCTGTCTCAACAGGTGGTGGGTCAGCAGGAGCCTCATGACCAGGCAGACAGAAGAGAGCAGTATGGTTGCCAAATGAGCTTTTGAAACAAATTGACCCAGACTGTTTGTGGTTCCAAAAGGCACCAGGTACTCATCATGCAGTTCTCAGTATGTGATTGGTCAGTGGCTAGGGTGGGGGCAGGAACCTTGATCTCTGCTTCTGCATTCGCAACAGCAGGATGAGAACCTTAATGAGGGTCTTCGGCTCGCATCTTCCTTTACCTTCATTTACCTGTCTCAACCCATCTTCTTGAGCCCGGGGGGCCAGCACAATGAGGAAAATGTCACTTGGGAGGACAGTCTTGTTGGTCTCTTCCCCGTGGGAGGCCGGAGGGCCAGAGGCCAAGGCCTCTTGGTGACTGCAGGAGCCCATTGGGCTCTGGCCGCACAGCCAGTCAGGTGAGTCACCTGCGCAAGAGAAGAACCCGCACAGCCAGTGGCTGAGCTCCAGGATTGAGTGGTGCCAGAGGAGGAGGTGAAACATGAAGGAGAGCGCTTGGAAAGAGGAGAATGGAGAAACCACTGAGCTCTTTTGTTCTCCTTCATTCCCCAAACTAATTTTCCTCAAGAATTAAAAGTTCTGGGGCACTTGGGTGGCTCAGTTGGTTAAGCGTCCGACTTCAGCTCAGGTTATGATCTCATGATTTACGAGTTCGAGCCCCTCATGGGGCTCTGTGCTGACCGTGTGGAGCCTACTTGGGATTCTCTCCCTCTCTCTCCACCCCTCCCCGACTTGTGTGCATGAACTTTCGCTCTCTCTCTAAGTAAATAATAAACTTAAAAAAAAAGAATTAAAAGTTCAGGTTTAATGGGCCCTCCCTTATACAAAGATCACATTTATGGAAGCACCATTAAGTCATTTCTTTTTTTTTTCATTTTTTTTAATTAATGTTTTTATTTATTTTTTTGAGAGAGAGAGAGAGAGAGAGAGAACATGAGTGGGGGAGGAGCAGAGAGAGAGGGAGACACAGAATCCAAAGC
The DNA here is from genome assembly GCF_024362965.1 of Panthera pardus. Lineage (NCBI taxonomy): Eukaryota > Metazoa > Chordata > Mammalia > Carnivora > Felidae > Panthera > Panthera pardus. The sequence goes on along the minus strand of NW_026526788.1, from coordinate 68,667,444 downwards.
AGGCTCCAGGCTCTGAGCTGTCAGCACAGAGCCCGACGTGGGGCTCGAACTCACAAACCATGAGATCATGACCTGAGCCAAAGTCGGATGCTCAACGGACTGAGCCACCCAGGCGCCCCTAAGTCATTTCTTATAAGGAGGTATTAGAAGAAGGTCCACAGGAAGTAAAGGAGGAAAACGTGTAGGTTAGCAAGGATCATAGATGTTTGCACATAAAGAGATTTGGAGGTTGTTTGGGCCACCATTTGCCTTTACTGATGTGGAAATGCCAAGACAAGAAGGTGGTGTGCCCAAGGTCACATGGGTTCCGGATGCAACCTGGCTTCTTTTCACCAGGCCTGGTGATCTTTCCCTCCATCTTTTCTGAGCCTCCTTTTATATTTCCAATGGGGAACATCTGTCCACAGCCCTTCAACCTCTGGACTCTGACTCCTGTGCTCTGCACGTCTCTTCTCTGTTCCTCTCCCATCATCTCCTTATTGAGGTCCCTCTTCCAGGGTCAGACCACCTGGTTGCAGAAAAGCACATATCACAAGACTGGGAATGTGCCAGTGCTCAGGCAGTGTCAGCCCTCCCCCTTCTCCAGCATCCTCTTGCTCTTTGGGGAGAAAAAGCTATCAGAAGCAACTGGAAACCCAAACTGGATGCTTTGTATGTACTAAACTATATTGTGACCTGTTTGAAGGCAGGGGCTTTCCTTAGTCTCTCCTGCAAATCCAGGGCCTGCTATATGATCTGGTACATTGTAGGTGCTCAATACGAATCTGTTGAAAACAAATGAACGAGTGTCCACATGAAAAATGGTGCGATCCTCAGAGTGCTCAGCGGAGGTTTCCAGGAGGGGTGGAGCCTCAGCCGGCCTCCAAAAACATGACCACTTGTGATTTCTTTCATTATATATTAAACGTATTGAGCAGAGTATTCCTTGGGCCAGACATTCTTCTCGGTGGGGAGGGAGTGGCCATTATTTACGTAGAGGTCAGAGAAGGCTTCATTTAGGAAAAGAGAAGCGTGTCCTGTTCTATGAGAGATCACAGTGCCCGGGCATCCTACCCAGAATCCTCCCACCCTCAAGCCATTGCTCCCTAGAACATTCTTTTTCCTTCACTTCCCCACATAGACGTCCTGGTAGTGAAATGAGGCTGGCTGGTGGCAGAGCTGGGAGGGTGAAATTATGGTGTGGAAAGGTATGGCAGTGACACCTGGGCCAGGTGGCTGAGTGTCCTGAAGCTTTGAACCTCAGGCCCCGACTTGCCCTCCAGAAGCCAGTGTCCCCCAGGTGGGTTACTATAGCTTATCCAACGCTGGGCTCTCCTCTGAGATTATAAAGTTGTAGACAGATTTGTGCCTGTGCGTATCAGGAACCTGGAAAGTGCTGCCCTGTGGAGATTGTAGAGCATTCTGTGTTCTAGATTGGAAGCTGAGATCTGTTCAAGGAGGGAACAGATCCACCTGTTCTGGGAGGGATCCCTGGGGCACTTCTCTGTCCGGCAGCTGTGAGGTTGGCATCCACACGGGATCCCCAGAGAGGCCCTAATCAGGCAAAGTCGTCCTAAGGACTGTGCTGCAAACTGAGATGTTACCCGTTCTGCTTAATGATACAGAGGACCATTTGTATTCTGTGCAATGATTATGCTATCGATAGTCTGGGACTATCGTTTGGATATAAATAAGGAGGTGATCCTGAAGACTGGGAAACTTGGGGTGACCATGGGGCATGTGCCTTTCCTGTGGAGAAGGTCCGGGTCTACCATCGGACTCTCAAAGGGCAGTTGCTCTCAATGGTGGAGTTCACCTATGTAATGTGTATGAGGGAACTTGGCTTCTTAGGCGTGGGGAGGTAAACTGTCAGTCCTGTAAAGGCAAAGTCACTCTCCTGTGTGTCTCTACTCTCAGCACTCACTACAACACCAGACGTGTGGGTGTCCCACACAGTAAGAAATTCAGTGATACCAGCCTGGTGTCCTACAGTTAAACTCGATTCTGACATTATCTGGAATTGGTGTCAGATCCTGTAGTTTATGGGCTCTGTCCCACAAGACTACCTTCCTTCTACTTGAGATGCCAATCTTAAATCCAAGTTACACCTGTATTTCTATAAATGAGAGGTTCTCACCACCCACTCCTCTGGTTCAACTAGTTTTCTAGGGTGGCTCACAGAACTCAGGAAAACAGTCTACTTATTGACTTGTTATAAAAGATACAACTCGAGAACAGCCAGGTGGAAGAGGTGGGGAGGGCAAGGTGTGTGGGAACGGGCAAGGAGCTTCCACGCCCTCTCTGAGTGTACCACTGTACCAGAACCCTCGGTGAGCTCACCAGTCTGGAAGCACTCCCGACCCAGTCCTTCTGGGTTTCCATGCAAGCTTCATTGCATAAGCGTGAGTGATTAATGGCCAGTGGGCCATTGGTGATTGAACTCAAATCTCCAGCCCTTCCTCTCTCCCTGTGAGGTCGGGAGGTGGAGCTAAAGTTCCAACCAACTAATGGAGGTTCCCCTTGGCCACCAGCCCCCCATCCTTGGGGACTTTCCAAAAACCACCTCATTTTAACATGAACTGCAGTGTGGTTGAAAGGGGCTTGCTAGGAAAACTAAAAGTCATCTTTATCCTTCACCGCCTTTCCCCTTCAGAAATTTCAAGGGTTTTAGGAACTCTGTGCCAGGAATGGGAACGAAGACCAAAACATACATTTCTTATTAAAAAGAAACTCACAATATCACGAATCCTGAACAGTTGCGTATTTTACGAAAGGCTTTGATCTTTCTGATCAACGAGTCGAGCAGAGAGAAGAAATGTCAAGGTTGCCCTCCTAGAACACCATGACAAAACCGCTTCAAGGAGACACCAGCCAGAGGAGCACCTGGAGGTGCCCATGTGGACGCTGCTTTGAACAGACACTTGCTTGGAGGGAATCTAAGACAGCTTGCAACTGTGTTCCAGCACCTGTGTGGTGTTGCCGGGGCAAGACGCAGACCTGTCTCCTGGCTGCAGCCCAGGGCCGGGGAGCCCAGCACGTTTTCTGCCAGTGGGAGAAAACAGCAAACATTTATCTGTACAAACTAAAATGGTGAATCCCTACTTTCCATGAGGTAGGAATTGGGCAATAGAAATTTCCAACCCAATTGTTCCTGCTGCAGAAGATCATGATCATTTTGTATGCAATGATTTAATTTATTATTATTTGCACTTTGTTTTAAATGGCTAATTTTTAGCCCCATATCAGTGCATTTTGCGTTGAAGAAGTGCGTCACACATTTTAAAATACTTTTTTATAAATCTATTTATTTGAGAGAGAGAGAGAGGCAGAGGGAGAGAGGATCCCAAGCATGCTCTGCACTGTCAGCCCAGAGCCTGACACAAAGCTCCAGCTCACAAACCATTAGATCATGACCTGAGCCGAAATCAAGAGTCAGATGCTTAACTAGCTGAGCCACCCAGGTGTCCCTAAAATACTTTTATGTTTATTGTTTTTGAATCACTGGCCTCAGTTTTCTCATTTAGGACTTGTGGGGACTAAACAAGATCAGGGGAAAATGAAGGACATCACTGTACCTGCCAATTGAGGTTCATCTACAGCCCTGTGTTAAGGGTTCTGAGGTCACTTGCAAGCTTTGCAAGAAGATGCTCCCTGATTGGTCAGCTCTGCTATGAATGTAGGAGGAAGGTTGTTGGTGCCCTGAACCTCACAATGTTTATTGCCTTTTCCAGCCATAAGATTCTGTGATGAGGGCAAGGGTCGGCAAGGTTACAGCCCTTGGACCCACTGCAGTCTACTACACGTTTTTATTTAAATAAAGTTTTGTTGAGGGGCACCTGGGTGGCTCAGTCAGTTGGGCCGTCTGACTTTGGCTCAGGTCATGATCCTGTGGTTTGTGGGTTCAAGCCCCACGACAGGCTCTGTGCTGACTGCTCAGCGGAGTCCAGAGCCTGCTTTAGATTCTGTGACTCCCTCTCTCTCTGCGTCTCTCTGGCTCACGGTCTGTCTCTCTCTCTCACAAAAATAAATAAAACCATTAAAAAAATAAAGTTTTGTTGAAACACAGTCACACTGCTTTTACATATTCTCTGTGGCAGCTTTTGTCGACATGGCAGTTGAGTAGCTGTGACAGGCATCGTAAGACCCACAAAGCCTAAATATTTACTATTTAGTTCTTTACAGAACAAGTTTGCTAATTTTGTTTTACGGCACTTAAGACATGTTTTTCAAATATATACATCCTGGAAGGTAAGAGTTAGCAATGACTGAGAGAGACAATTGAGTTGATTACAGGCGAAATTTATTTAATACCTCATGAAGCAGGCAGTCTCTGGACCAAGGGTCCAGAGAACTGCACAGTGGATGGAAGTCAGGAAGCTTTTCTATGGTAAAGAATAAGGTATAGGGAAGAGACAAATATAAAATGAAGAAGGAAAGAGAAAGGAAGTGTAGAGCCCAGAGTTAACTTTACACCTGAGGATTAGCCGATCGGATATACTGTGTTTTCGGCGGAGCAGAGCAATTACAGGGAGATGAAAGTTATCAAAGATTTGACATGTTGATGTGGCGTCTGGGCAGGAACATCTCCATCTGGGGCCTAGAAATGTACTTCAACTTAAGGAAGATCTTATTAGCCTTCTTAAGCAAATGAGGCACCCCAAAAGAAAGGCCCGTGCTTAAGGTCACAAAGCCATCTACAGTTATATAGATCTCCAGGGGCCCTGATTCATTCCACTGCAACTCATGGCTTCTGCATAGAAGAGAACATCGTAGTTCAGAGCAGAATTTATTCAGTTGGTTCTAAGGTAAGAATTTCACACCATGTGTTCAAATGAGGTCAATGGATTATTATTTTTTCATGTGCAAGAAAGGGACATGGCTATGGGCAGGGTTTAGGCACTTTGATTGTTCAACAGTTTGGGTTCTCCAAGAAGCAGGTGCCGAAATGAGTAGGTGTGCAAGAGCTTTATTGGGGGAAATGCTTTCGGAGGATGGAGAGGGAGGAAGCAGAAGTAGGTGGGCCTTGGACCGTGATGCAGGTCTGAGCTGGGAAGGGAGAGAAAGAAGGAAGGAGGAGCCACAGAGGACAGCGGTGCAGCTCTGAAAACGTCACTGCTGGGCTGATGGAGTGATGTTGCATGGGCAGAAAAGGATTGGCTCTGGCCCTCTATCGCGCCCAGCCATTGACCAGCAGCAGTCTGGGGAAATGCGGTCTTGGCTGAAATATGTCATGGATGCAAAGAGGCAGTATCTGGAGGATGTTCATCAAGTAGGCTCCTGCAGTAGGTTCTCCAGGAGGGGAAGCTGCTCAGTACACCTCTACAGTGCCACAGCATGCATTGTTTGCCTGCACACCCTTGCCAGGTTCTATGGCAGGCCTGGAAGCTACAGGAATCTGAGGAATATCTTTGCCATCACCAGGGACCTCAGGATCTAGCCGGGAAGACCAATCCGCACACCCGGACAGGGAACGTGCATTAAATAACGACGAAGCCGGTAGTGAAAGGAGAGTGACGGAGCAGTCTGAGATCGTGAGGAACCAAGTGTAGTGGTGGTTCAAAGAGGCATCCTTGGGGGGGAAGCTTGGGATATTCTCATTAGGCATTAGGATAGGCGTGTATGCTGGGCATTCTGTGTCAACACAGCCTTGCCCACACCCACGTGTTGCCTCCACCCATTCAGCATTCATTGAGTACCGAGCAAGGACTAGGCTCTGTGCCAGGCACTGTGATTATGTGGGTCCCTGGCCATAAACCAGCTTTTGATATTGAGGGGCCTTGTACACCGATGAGTCATTAAAAAAAACAAAAACAAATCTACAGAAAGGCGTGTGGGTTTGTGTGGGACTCCTAATGACTAGAAACCTGCTGTTGGTCACAGCAAGACGCAAACGATGGGTGCTTCTTGGTTTCCGTCCCTCAGGTTTCCTGGGTGGTGCCTAGAGATCTGTATGCTTCTTAAGTACCTGGAGCCTTCTGATAAAGGGGTCCTCTGTGACCACACATTACTGACTCTTGACTCTTGAGTAGAGAAGCAAGAGAGAGAAACCCACAAGCCCCTTGGAGGATCAGCTCTTACAGTCTATTTAGAAGCTTTGGCCACTGTGAAAGAGAGTTGGTACGTACATGTATGTGAATGGGTATTTTGTCTATATTATGGAGCAAAAAACTACCCGTGCATAGACTGACTTTATCTTGAAGATCTGTGGGGATTTTTTGGCCTGAACAGTTGCCGAATTTTTTTAAATTTTGGAGATTCCACATTAAAATCTCTATTTCCAGCCTCCCTTGAAAATAAAGAAATCTGACAGCATGGCCTACATTTCCCCATGTAATATTTGGCTGAAGGTGGTAGATGTCCTTAGATGGGGTGTGTACCCTGCATTTGACCTCAGCCCCCACTACTCCCTATTAATTACAGCTAACCTATTTCTTCTTGTTTACGTTACCTGCCTGGTGCTAAGACGCTTTTGTGATATATACTGGACAGTCTCCCCAACTCCATTGGCAAGTGTGTGTGTGTGTGTGTGTGTGTGTGTGTGCTCTGCCCTTGTGCGGTGCAGCTAGATCAAGCCCGAATCAAACAGGGTTTTTGTTTGGCTACGACACAGACATCAATGGTAGGCATCAATGGGTAGCTTATTAATGGAAGTTTGTACAGATCTTCTCAGAGATGAAACACCCATCCCGGAACTAGGTACTCAGAAGATGCCTGAAGTAGGAAAAGCTTCCTGGTCACAGGAGCCAGTTTCTCTACTCAAGGGCCGACATAAATAGGAAGACAGCCATCAACCACCTATGTAAGGACAGACTTTTACATAGCCTTGAGGAAATTAAAACTAAATTTACTTGTGCCCTTCTCTCAAGGCAACAGAACACATGTAGCTAAAAGCAAGGAAACACATGCATGAATATGTGCATAGATCTGTATTCTCCCAGATATGTATGAATATAGATCTAGATGCACATGTTATATGCAACACACACATATGATTTTGGGAATGCTGGAAAAATCACTGAGGGAGAATGGGAATAAGTGGCAGCTTGTGAGAGACAAAAAGGCAATGAATCTAAGAACTCTCTTAGGGTGCCTGCATGGCTCAGTCGGCTGAGTGTCTGACTTTTGGTTTTGGCTCAGGTCATGATCCTGGGTTGTGGGATCAAGACCTATGTCTTGCTCCATGCTACTAAGCATGGAGCCTGCTTGAGATTCTCTCCCTCTTCCTCCCTCTGCCCCTCTTCCCCAACTTGTGCTTTCTCTCTCTCTCTCTCTCAAATAAATAAGATTACCTTAAAATTAAAAAGAACTCTCTTATGAGTGCTAACGTGAACTCCCAGAAAGATCATGGGTTTTTGGAGTCAGATGGCCTTAGGCTTAAGTCCCTACTGCACCACTTATTAAGTGCATGACTTCAACTTAGTTAACCTCTCTGAGCTCTACTATTTCATTCTCTGAGATGGGTGTACATATTCTTACCCTATACGGTTTTCCAGGACCTGGCTCATGGTAGGTGACAACAGATATTGTTTCTTTTCAGCAAGTTGAACCTACTGATAGGTGCTTGCCTTGTTTTTCCTGATGCCCAGTATTCTCTGGTTCTCCCCCTGAAGTGGGAGCAGATCTAAAGATACCCTTTCATCTTCCATGAGTGGGTCCTGTAGATAGCTCAGAGATTTGAGGGGCCTGGAACTGGCTTGGCACCGCTTGATATCTTGGAGAGTTCTCTAACTGGCTCTTTCTGGCAGTTTTCCTGGTGTTGTACTGCAGTCCGCAAGTAATGGGCCCAAGGAAACCAAGTGCAGTTGGCACCATCTTGCTGCAATGGGTCAAGATCTAGAAGCCATGAGGTTCCTGGCTGGTTCCATACTTCCTGTCCTTTCACACCCCTTCTGTTCATCCCATGATCCCAACTCTCAGGTTGAACACTTTGCATTGGAATCTCTACGTCAGAGGTGAGCTATGGCCATGCCCATCACCGGCTTTGCCTCCTCTCTCCCCATGGGGAGCTTTGCCCTCCTGCTTCTGGGAGGATCCCCCGTAGGTGGTGCTTGCCAGGTCTGTGCTCTTTGGCTGGGGCTAGACAGGTGATAAGAAGCTGGGTGGGCTCTGTAGCCCTATCAGCACACTTGCTATTCCTGGCTCATGTTTCCCCACATCATTCCATCCAGAACATCTGTTTGTATTGTTTATCAAGTGACCTTAGGGTTTGGATGAAACATTGCTGGCCACAGGAAAGCTGGGAACATGGCCAACCTTTCAACAGGACTCTCCCCACCTTCTCTCTGTTTTATCTCCCGCTCTTGTCTTCACAGCCATCTTTTCTCCTCATCTTCAGGCTTTCATGTTCCCTAATCTACCCCGTGATGCATGGCATCTCCCTCACCTAGGTCTATCCTAACCTGCGGTGCCTCCTCCAAGGTTACCCTTCCTCCCACCTGAACAATCAAGACCTCTACTGCTCTCAGTTAAATGTTAGCAAGGAAGCAAGCTGATCTCACCCATGTTTGGGAATCACGTATCTGCCTTTGAATAGGTCTGTGTCTTTAGAAAAGATATTTAATTTTTCTGAGTGGAATGTATACATTTTTAAAATGCAGATGATAGCACCTATTTGTTGGTCTAATTGCCATTTTCTCCATAAATAATAACTAAGCTCTTTTTTCTGTCTTTTCCTTCCTTCCTTCCTTCCTTCCTTCCTTCCTTCCTTCTTCCTTCCTTTTTTTTTCCTCCTTGAAGTACATCTTGGAAGCCAGACTGAGAATGTAAGAGAAGATTAAAGACCTATTTTGTGTGCGAAGAGCTGGAGCTAGAAAAAAACATAGGACTTAATTCTGGCTTCGATTTTTGGATGGGTGACTTTTGGCAAGTTACTGAAACTTTATTTCTTATGGTGTCATCTTTAAAATGGCAATAAAAATAATGCCTCCCTCATGCCTAGGATTGTGAGGGCAATTACACAAGTAGCAATATGTGATGGTGCTTCCACATTGTAAAAACCTGTGCACATATCAGACTCAGCTACTGCTAGGATGTCCTAACTTCTAGCTGGAGACAAACGCTTCGAAGGCTAGCTCTCTCACCTGCTTTGTTGTCTTCTTGTTTTTCCGCTATGGGGTTGTGAATTTGTGGCTAAAGGGGAGTGGAGACTTGTACATGAATGTCCATAGCAGCATTGTTCGTAACAGCAAAAATGTGGAAACTATCCAAACGCCCATGAATGAATGGATAAACAAATTGTGGTATATTTTCACAATGGAATATTATTCAGTAATAAAGAGGAATGAAGTGAAACTTGAAAATATGATGCCAGTCACAAAGGCCACATAGTATATGATTCCTTTACATGAAATGTTCAGAATAGGCAAGTCCATAGGAGACACTAAGTAGATCAGTGGTTATCTAGAATTGGTAGAGGTGAGGAAGGGGCATGGGATGAAGAATGACTGCTAATGGGAAGGGGTTTCTCTTTGGGGTGATGGACTGTTCTCGAATTGATTCTGCCGATGACCACACAGCTATGTGGATATGCTAGAAATCATTGAATTATATCATCTAAATGGTTGAATTGTATGGGATGTAAATTATATCTTAAGGAGGCTGATACACACACACACACACACACACACACACACACACACACACACAAACACACACCTTTGCTTTTCCTCTTTTTTCCCCTAGTCGGAGCCCTGTAGGGAGTTCCCTTGGAGATGGTTTGGCTCTATTTGGCCCTCTAACTTGAGTCCACTTCCTGTCCACCATTGCTGGCTTTCCCCTGCTGCCTTTGGACAGGCCCAAACCCTCTGTGACAAGCTGCCTTCACTGGCCCCTTCCTTTGGCTTGATTGCACAAAGGACTCTTTATAATAAACTCCTGCCTCCTGAGCTGTGACAGTTTCCTGAGGACAGGGGAGTCCACCAGGGTGCTCCTTCCGGTCCCCCTCCTCCCAGTGATTAATTCAGTCTTTGATACAGTAGATCAAAGTAAACATCTGTTGAATGAAAGGTTGATGGAGGAGGTGGGGGTGGGGTTCTAAGGCGGAATGACTGCTAATGGGAAGGGGTTTCTTTCCGCTGGTGGCTAAGCGTTATTTGCATAACAAAGGGGTCCCCCTGAATTTCCTTTACCTATGGAGCTCTAGTAGGTCAATACAATTTAAGGGTCTTTTTACATTTCTTAGGGGCAGATAAGAATCTGACGGGACCTTCTCCCATTGAATCCTTGAAGTAATTTAGCCCGGAAGGGGCTGAGTGACAGGTTCAAAGTCACAGGGCTAGAAAGCTGCAGGGCCATTATCCACTCTCAGTCTTGCTTAGCTCCCAGCACCCACCCTCTTCATGATGCCTCAGAGGCCCAACCAAGAACTGACAGCATGAGAGGGGAGGGGGGGCACGGAAGGATGAAGATTATAGAGAAACTCAAAGTCCCTGCCAATTAAGGGTCCAAGGAAATGCATGTAAAGCATCTCCAACACGTGGGAGCAGGTCACTAGCGTCTTCACATGACTTCTTCAGGGTCACAGTCTGTAAGTTGCTCATCTGGTGCCAAATATGCTTACCCCCCATGAGCCAGCCCTGCTCAGACCCACTCAGGCTTGCTTTCTTGGCCGCAGTGAGAACTCTCCTGGCAACATGGAAGCATCCAGTCTGGGAACTGGGGGCCCCACGTGATCGCTCAGGATATTCAGTGACAGCAAGTTGCGTCAGGCTCATCCAGTGAGAATGAGGCTCCTGAGCTCCTGAGGCTCACTCCCTGGTCAGAAAATCCTCATCAGGCTAAGCCAAGAAGACACCACCCACAGAATCATTAAATTATAACAAGCCCTGAAACTCACTCCAGAAGCCTGGGTCTGTTTGTCCTTGCAGTCGGAAGGAAGCAGCTGATTGGCTGGCTGAGCTCAGACTAGCAGGCCTTATCTCCGACTAGTTATTATTTGATTAAAGAGGCCTCCTCCTGTGGTGTTTCAAAACCATGCTGGGAGAGTTTACTGCTGCCTAGGGACTTTTTCTGAGGTTACTACAGAACACCCAAAGTCCTTCAGTCTCCAGCTATACAAACAGACACCCAGAGGAGCTTTGTCCACTTCCACACCCAGGCGGGGGCTGTGTTCTGCAGAGTCTCCATCAGCTTTGCTAATCAGCTGGTTGAAAATAATTCCTTAAACACCACAGAGTCAAGGATACAGGTATTAAAGGTAATTTGGCGGGGGGGGGGGGGGTCTCTAATTTCCTAGGATGTCATGGCATTCGAAAAGGGGGTAGGGGTGGAGGTCTGGGGTGCAGAGTGGAGAGCAGGAGAGTCAAAGGAAATGGAAAAAGGATGTGCAAGAAAAAAGAAATCTTGAAATTCTACAAAAGGCAAGGCCAAGGTGTGAGTTATTTGCACCTGGAGAGAGGCGTGAGCGTGATCGCGATGTATCATTCACATCTGCAGGCTTTTGCTCCCCGGGAAACCTTTCTCGAGGTCTGTCCACTCCCTTGGTATGTCTGTCATCCTTCCCCCTGGCTCAGAACCCCAAAGTCCCAGTAGGGTTTTGGGCATTATGAGAATCTGGTGGCTTTAGCTTGAAACATTGTCTGATATGATTTGCAAATGGGACAAGGCCCCCTGAAGGTTCTGCTTGGTGACACCAATCCTTGTGATGTTGACCACAGAGAGAAGAATGGGGCCGAGCATCTCATTTATGAGAATTTGTTTCCCCCTTTGCCTGGGATCTGTGTGTGATGTGCACTCTCGGTTCTCACGCCCCTCATGGCCCCAGCTCGGCGATGTTTTCCGCGCTTGGGCTGAGAGGTCAAGTCAAAGGGCTTCCTCGCTAAGAATGCAAGCTGGGCTCTGGGCTCCACATGATGCCAGCAGGGATTTACCCACCTGGGAAGAGGATGGAAACGTCCCCTCTAATTGTTACATTTGGCTGGAGGTGCCCGAGGAGGGGAGGATATGATGCAAGACAAGGAAAACATCATTTTATTTGGGTGGAAAACAACGCTTTCGTAGTAAATCAGCATTAAAATTGTTGGGTTTTTTTCTTTCTTTCTTTCTTTCTTTTTTTTTTTTTTTTGCTGTGCATTTTTGATTACTGCATTTCCTCTCTCTGGCCGTGGTGGTTGTCTTAATTTCCACATGTTTCCATCCAGGTTGTCTTCATTGTGAACTGTTTGTACCTGGGTTGCTTGTGCTGTGTCAGTTTTGGCAGGCTGTTTTCCTGGCTTTGCCCCCCCACCCCCCGCCCTGCAAACCGGCTCTGCGGGAGGGGGGCGTGGGGGGGGGGAGGGAGATTCTCTTGGCAGAGGCCCCATTGGATTTCCTGAGACTATTTGGGGTAATGGTCTGAGGCGCTTGTCAAAGTCAGTCTCCTCCCCCCTCACAATTTTAAGGGAAATGGCAAGAGGGAGGTCAAACCCAGAGCGGGGAGTTGTACCTCCTGGACCTGGTTCCTTCCTGCTCTTTTGGGAGCACTTTCTCCCTTTACCATCATCCGGATGGCCTGAGTCTGCTCCTCCTCTCTCACTGTTCTCCCATCTCTGTTCTCCACACGGACACTCATTCTTTGCACCCACCATGGCGGCCTTCTTGCATGTTACCCTTTCTGCTCGGAGCATTTCCTCCCTTCCCTGCCCCCTGCTCTGGCCAAGTCAACAGATTAGTGAGGTCTCTGAGTAAAGCTTCTTCCTCTGGGACTAGGTTAGGATCCCCTGGACCTCACCTCACTGAACCCCCAATCGTGTCGTCTCATGATGGCTTGTTTCCTCATCCACTCCCTCGCACTGGCAGCTCTGTGAAGCCAGGGGCCTTGCTTCCAGCCCAGCAGTGTCTGGCACCCAAGAGACTCTTACTGGCAATAACAGGTAACACTGACGGAGAACCTTCTAGCTGCCTGGCACTGTTCCGAGGGCTCTTATGCTTTTTAACCCAGTCCTCAAACTGGGAGGTGTCAACCCATTTAACAGACAAGGGAACTGCATAAAGAAACAAGTTGGGGCACCTGGGTGGCTCCTTTGGTTGAGTGTCCAACTTCTGATTTCGGCTCAGTTCATGATCCCAGGGTGGTGGGATCGAGCCCCACATTGGGCTCCATGCTCTATCCTCTCTCCCTCTCTCCCTCCCTCCCTCTCCATTCCCCGCCCCCACCAAAAAAAAAAAAAAAAAAAAAAAAAAAGAAAGGAGTTAACCTAGTAAACAGTGGACTTCAGAGCCCATGCTTTCACTCCTATGCCACAATGCCAATCTGGTGCCGAATGAATCCGTGAAAAACGAATGATAGCGGGGTAATGAATAGAACACTAGGCCACTCTCCCATCTGCTCTGTTGGACCTTTTCACTCAGCCTACTGCACATGAACCACAGTGCAGGTTGTGCGCAAGTTTCTGAGGATATGGTAGGAAATGGGCACAGACCCTGACCTGAGTTCACTTTAGTTTTGAGCTACGTCCTCTCTGTCAGGATCTGCTTTCTCCGTCAGCCTCTCACCTACCTTTGTCTTAATCACTTATGGGCTCTGACCTCATGACTGAGAGGGGCTCCAAGTCAGGAATTTGGTCCCGCCTTGAAGGAAGCATTTATAGAAACTAACACTGCCTGGATGCTTGCAGTAGATCGGGCATTGTGCTAAGGGCTTTCCCTGCCTTAGTTCATTCACCCTCCTTGTGAGGGAGGGGGTTAGCATCATTCTATGTCTTAGAGGAACCAGTTAAGGCTAAGAGAACTAACGTTCCCAAGCTGGTAAGTGCAGCAGCTGAGACTCTGATGTATCCAGCCTCATACCCGCATACCAGGGGGTTTCATAAACACTTCGCTCTGGGCTCACTGCCTCCTGGTGACTGGTCCCCTCTGGAATTCAGGCAGATATTTCTGTTTCACTGTCTGCTTCTCCAGTTGCTGAGTGGGGACCTCCTCACTGCTATGTGATCTTCAGCATTATCTTTCCTGCCTGGACCACAATCTAGCCCCGAGCTTCACAAGACCAGGGACTGGTTTGGGAGCATCTGGTCCTAGAACATCACAGCCAAAAAGCCTAAACCAAGGCCTCCAGCTTAAGGGAAACTCCAAAATCTGAAAACCTTTCTTAGAAAAGTAGTACAGCATGGGGGCGGGGGGGGGGGGGGAAGGGATGTCATTCAGATCCACTGCTGAATTTTGCTTTCTCCACTTGTTCTTTATGTTGTCTAACCCCCAGTTTCCTTATCTGTAAAATGGGTATCATATGTCTCTGGTGTGGTTACCTTGAATTTTTTTTAATGTTGGTTTATTTTTAAGAGATGAAGAGACAGAGTATGAGTGGGGAAGGGGCAGAGAGAAAGAAGGAGACACAGAATCCAGAATACAGAATCCAGGCTCCAGGCTCTGAGCCATCCGCACAGAGCCCGATGTGGGGCTTGAACCCACCAGCCGTGAGATCGTGACCCGAGCCGAAGTCGGATGCCCAACCAACTGAGCCACCCAGATGCCCCTGGTGCTGTTACTTTGAGAATAGAGATGTTCTGTTCACTAAATGCAGGTGTGTGCCTGCCATGTGTGAGGAACAGTGGAGAATGAGGCTGAGAAAGATCCCTGCCCTTGTGGAAGTTACAGTTGAATAGGAGACAATAAGCATTAAAACAAAAACAAGAACAAAACACGCACACACACACACACACACACACACACACACACACACAAATAAATAAGTCATTCCCATTTGTGATGAGAAAAAAAAGAAGGACCATATTTAGGTAGGGGAGGAAAGCTCGTCAGGCAAGACCTCCCTGGTGAACCGATAGCATATGAGCACCTAACACGCCATCATGAGCAAGAATGCTCAGCACGTGTGACCCTGGCCAACCACCTGTAACTCTCTAGGATTCAGAGGCTGTGAGTATAAAGTGAGGGGGGTGGACCGAATGCTTCCTAAGGCTGAGTTGTCCATCTCTGGTATTTACAATTCCATAGCAAGACAGAGTCAGATTAAAGGAGACTCCCCTGACTTCCTGTCCAGTACTCTTCTACCCAGCTATCTCCATGGATAGAGAGAGTCTGAGTCCAAACTCAAGAAGGCCAGGGGGAAGGCTTGGCTAACTCCGTCTCCCAGAAACCCCTTTCTCTAGTGCCTCCCTCTCTTCCCCAGCTGGAGCTCAGCATCTTCACTCCCCTATGGTCACTCCCACCAGACAGAAATCCCTAAGCCCCTTCCCAGGGACAGAAAATAGGTTCTCTCTGTCCTGTCCCCCAGGTTCCTACACATCCAGCCTGGATGATTAACCCACCTGGGACAATCATCTCTGGTGGTGGAATTCCAAGGACAGGCAGGCTGGGGCAGGGAACAGAGAGCTGAGGATGTGGGAACGGGCCCATCATCTTCCTTGGCTGCCCATGAGTGCTCCCAAGGCTGCCCCCTTCCCCACCCACTCAGCGTCCTCCCCCAGGAGCACCATGTTCCTTTTGCACTGCACACAGTGTCTTTTGTGAGCCCTGCGGCCAGGGACTTAGTGACAGCTCTTGTGAAGAACTGGTTAGCATTTTTTCCAGACAAAGCCAGAAACTGGGAGGTGATGGGAAGGCTAAGCTTGCCAAGTGTGTTGAAAGGAAATGATCAGTTTCAGGCTCCTGAAAGAATGGTCTTCAATTCTGTCCCACCTTCCCCACGGGGGACCCTGTCCCCTTGACCTCCAAGGGCATATCGACTCTCTTTCCATCTCTTCTTCCTTACCTGGGGCCTAACTCTTGCCTTCAGCTGTCTGTTAACCAATCCCCACCTACTGCTTACTGTCCATAATGTTTAGTAGGACCTCCCAGGGACGGGTTTTAGCCAGCGATGCCTAAGGGAGCAATGATGGTGGGAAGGCAGGCTGTAGATTTGATATCTCAAGGGACATAACTGTCTTCACATGAACTCAGGATTTGAAAACCTTTGTTTGGTTGGGGAGTCAAAGATTAGATGGATGTTGAGAAAGGATCAGAAATGCTGTGCAATAGATAATATGTTGTATCAAAGCGTTTCCTTTTTTTAAAGTTTATTTATTTATTTTGAGAAAGGGGGGGGTGGGAGTAGAGAGAGAGCTCAGTGGGAGTCTCGGACTCAAAAACTGTGAGGTCATTACCTGAGCTTAAATCAAGAGGCTGGCACTTAACCAACTGAGCCACCCAGGCTCCCCAAGAGCATTTCCAAAGAGACATGGAATAGCAAGTTGTACCCAGAGGCAAACTCTCCCCAACAGGTCATAAAAGGAAAGTGGCAGGATATTTGCAGTGGGAAGCCCACCCTCACCATTTGGTCCCCAGAACCTGTAGCCTTGCTAATCTTGCCAAGGGGAAGCCTGGTTCTGCAGCCACGAGCGGCATTTCAGATGTGTATTGGGGCTCCAAGTTGTCCTGCTGAGCCAGTACTAATGAAAATACTCCATCACTCCTGATCTCTCAAGCAGCAGGGCGACAGGAACCCTCTCTCCACCCCATCCTCTCTCCTTGCCTCTGTGTGTTTTACTTACTGAGCTTTGCATTCGGCCTTTCTCTAACCTGCCCTGTGGGTCTGGTGGGAAGTTTAGCTGAGGTTGACTCTGTGCATTGGGCTTCAACACCCTGCCAGAAGTCAGGTTGACAAAAATAAATAAATAAATAAATAAATAAATAAATAAATAAATAAATCCAAAACTACCCAAAATGAGTTTCAAAAGAAAACATCCTTTTCCCCATGAGCTAGACTTTCTCCGCAGGGAAGAGCAGTTTTTGTGGATCTTAACATGGGCGGAAATGGGGGGGTCAGAGGGGCGGACTACTTAGTAACAGTGTGGCTGATGTTTTCTTTCTGTCAATTCCGAATCAAAAGTGACTGTGAGGCACAAGGGTCTGGGAAAATGGAACACCCTGGGGCTGAGAGCTCTTCTCTGACTTGGCAATGGCAGTACCAGTGGGATCAAGCAGCAGGCAGGCAGGCTGGAGGCTGGCTGTTCCACACCCCAGCCCTGCTTCAGCCCAGACAGCTCTGGGGACTTGGGAGAGGAGCTGAGCCTTTACTCGGGAGTCCCCTGGCACCTCCCGGGGCAGCAGCAGCCCTAACCCCCATCACACTCCCCTTGGGGCTCATTTTAATTATCTTGAGGGATGATGCTCAGGGCAAGCCTGTGGGTAGGTTGGAGGTGGGGCCCCCCCGTCCACTGCACCAGCCACAAACAGCACGCATGATTAGATAATAGAAATGTCCCCTCTAATCGTCAGACTGTGCGGGTTCATGAAGCAGCATTGTGTGTTCCTGGTGCTTTGCCATTGCTCCTTCACAATCTCCCTTGCTATACCACCAGGCCTGCCCCACGACTAACTGGCTCCTTGACTCAGGGCAACAAGGCACAGCCACTGCTCTCAAGGAACTCAAAGTCCAGTGGAAGAGATGAGTAATCAAGCAATTTAGGGTAACATCGCCATGTGGAAGACTGCCACCAAAGAAAGAGCAGCGAGGTTTATCCTCAGGGCAACTTCAGTCCCTCCAATCCTACCCTTACCTCTCCCTCTCCTTATCCTGCAACATCTTCTCTGTTCCATCTGGGTCACAAGCCAATTCTTCTCCCAGCAACTCCAGTGGCTCCTCACAGTACCCATATTCCAGACTGCAGATGAGTGCTGGCCTATGACGTTTTTCCAATCTTAAGAACTAAGGACAGAATAGCCAGTCTTTAGTACAGCTGTGTGTATTCAGAGGCTATTTCTCCTGTCTGTCTGTCTGTCGAGATGTTGAAACATTCTTTCATTTATGAAAGGATGGTGTTTGTAGATGTCAACTCAGGTTGAATTTAATTTTAATATTACCATCGGGCAGGAAAAAAAAGTTAGGATCCATTGTTTACTGCGCTGTGATAGCTCAAAGTCTGGGAAGCATTGCCTAACAAACTGCCTGTCACCAAGGTTAACACCTATGTCCAAACTCAAGCGGGAGCCCCTGGGGTGTCTTTCTTAGTGTCTGATTTCCCAGTCTGTGGCAGACTGGCAGAGCTGTTGTATTCAAATTCAACCCACTTCCCCAAGATACTTAGCTGGCTGTAGTGGCCAAATCCTTAAATGGACGCTCCTGTTTTCTTGGTGTCCCGGGCTGCTGTATGTTTAATGCCTTGAGTATCCAATTTCTGGGCCAAACTCATGAAAATCTAAAGGGGAATTATCCGTCTCAGAAAGTAGTTGCAATGGAAATAAAAGCAATTCGTACTCAGTGTTATCAGGATGTTTAATTTTTCATTGAAATTTCAAGATAAAAGGTGATCTTGAGAGTTGTGTTAACCCAGATCTTCGGCTTCCATTGATATGCAGCTTAGAAACTGCTGGAAAAGATGCCAGTCTGGCTTGGAGCAGCCTTTTAGGAGTCGAAGGATCTGGTATAGTTCATTGAAGTCCCATAGTACATCAGGTTATCCTGCCATTTTAGATATGGTTTGGGCTTTGGAAGTCCCCATGAAGCTTGATGGACAGAAGAAAATGCCCATCAGGCAAGCCAGATCCTGGTAATATAAATGGCAAAGTTCAATCTCTTCGGTTGTGGTTGAACATTTCTGTTAACCATTGTTTAAAATAAGTGATTCATGCTAGGCTTAGATAATTTATTTTTAAAAATTTTTTAACATTTATTTATTTTTGAGAGAGAGAGGGAGAGAGAGACAAAGCGGGGAAGGGGCAGAGAGAGAGGGAGACACAGATTCCAAAGCAGGCTCCAGATTTTCTCAGCTGTCAGCACAGAGCCTGATGCAGGGCTCAAAACTCAAGAACCGCAAGATTGTGACCTAAGCCAAAGTCAGATACTTAATTGACTGAGCCACCCAGGCGCCCCATTAGATAATTTAGCTGCAAGGAGGGTTTTGCTTTACCATTCTGCAATGTTGGTTTTACTTTGTGATGGAAATTGCAAAGGAGATTCTCATGTTTGGACTGAGTGCTTCTTGAGGTCAAGGGTGTGCCTTGTGTATGCTATTAGTGAACACATTCTTCTACTTCTGTCTATCTCTCTGCTGGGACCAAACACATCTCTTGGCACATAAGATGTCAAAAAATTGTTGTTGTGATACCAATAATGCAAATGCCTGATATATTTTGGAGAGAATTCATTTCTGGCAGTTTCTACCTGGGCCTAATATGATCACTTAATCATTCATTTTTTTTCAACTTGCCTATTGAATTATTAGAAGAAAATTCTTTGACTTGACAATTCTGTTTTGGTTTGCAACCCTACAAAGAGGAAGAAGTGGGCATATGGTGGTCATCAAAGACCTCTAGTGAGCAGTTTGTGTTCCAAGCCTTGGTACCTAGTTTTCTGGAACCTCCATTGGCTGCTTAGTCAGGGTCTGGGGAGCAACAGGCATGGTCCATTTGACCTTGCATAATTGTATTTGGTTTGCCTGGGCAATTTGGCCAACACAGTCTTTTCCGCTTAACTCACCCTTCTTGTGGCAGGCAGCCCTCTGGCTGATCAGCAGCCTGAGGTCCAAAGAGAATAATCTAGAAGGCTTAGGGAAGTTTGTCATCCTAGCTTTGCCATTGCTCAGTTATATGGCCCTGGGCAAGTCATCTGTCTCCCTGGGTCATGTGAACCATGGCCTGTGAACCATGTTGGAATAGATCAGAATTTCTCAACCTTGGCACTGGCGACATTATGGGTAAGATAAGTTTTGGCTGAAGGGCTGACTGTCCTGTGCTTTGTAGGATGCCTAGCGGCATCCTGGCTTCTATCCACTAGATGCCAGTGGTGTTCTTCCCCTCTTTTGTAATGAGCAAAAGACATTTGGACACTTCCAAATGTCTTCCTAGGGGCAAAGTCATCCCCAGTTGAGAACTATTGGATCAGATTATATTTACCTCCGTCTCTGAAGCCACAGTGAGTTGTTAATCTATTCTGTTTTATCAAACACCTACCATAAGCTAGGCATTATATTAGGTTTTGTAGCCTCAGTATTTTGTACAGCTATTCCATTGAGTAAGTGCCATCTACTTCATGAAACTCTGAATTAGAGCTAGAATGGCGTCTACAGGGGCACTGAGGTAGAATGAAGAAAAGAGAGAATCTCTATTTGGACTCTTACTAGCCTCATCTATAAAACATCAACCTTATACATTGTTGTCAGGACCTGATGCTTAGTGTATATGAAAGACCTTAGATGATAGTAGACATTCAGTAATTAACCTCATTCTCCTTTCTTCTTCCTCACCCCTGAGAGAATCAGATCTGCACAAACCATTATCAGCTTTGCTCTGCTATCTCTAGGAATCTACCCTTCTCCTACCACATGCCCCCAATCTGCTCCCCAGGGAGGCCAATACTGATATGTCCTTTTGAAAATCTCCAACTGGGTGGGTCTGACTTCAGCTCAGGTCATGATCTCAGAGTTCGTGGGTTTGAAACCCACATCTGGCTCTCTGCTGTCAGTGTAGAGCCTGCTTTGGATCCTCAGTCTCACTCTGTCTCTGCCCCTCCCCTGCTTGCTCTCTGTGTCTCAAAAATAAACAAACATTAAAAAAAACTCCAACTATATGTTTCAAGGAGAGCCCCCACCCCACCCCCAATGTCTTCTATTGCCAGATTATTAACTTGGTGCATTTTTGAAGGAGTTGCCTCTCCCTAGTGAAGAAAAAGATTCTCCAGAGAATAACCAGAGATGAGCAGAGGCCATTGTTTTGTGTTTGCTTTTGCACAGTGACAATAAGGAACTGAGGAAGCCCCAGGTCCTCCTCTTTGAGTCATCAACACTGCTTCTCCTGGGTCACTGATTGGGCCATGGGTTTTATCATGGGTTCTGAGTGTCTCAGGGGCAAAGATCCTGCATTGGACTTCCATGGGAGCTCCTACACCACCTCCTCCAGGGAACACATGTTGGTATTTTGTAGCCTGATATGGTGAGAAGCATCATGGTGCAGTAGTAAGCAGTTCAGGGCAAGGGAGTTTGAATCTGTATTTTCTTCTCGGGTCAGACACTGACCAGGGGCTATGGAGAACATGAAGACAGTGTAACTCTTGGAAAAAATAGGTGCAGGCTCAAATCCCAGCTCTGTCACTCTCTGTTTGGCCTTGGGAAATGTATGTTACTACTCTGAACCTTGGCTGTCATAGCTGAGAAGTCTGCAATCATAAGGGTCCCTCTTCATATGGAGGTTGTATTAAATAATAGAATACGTGGAAAGCATATGGTACAATCCTGGTCATTTTTTTTTTGAGAGAGAGAGAGAGAGAGAGAGCGAGCACAAACAAGTGTAGGGAAGGGGCAGAGAGAGAGAATCTTAAGAAGGCTCCACGCTCAGCACAGAGCCCGATGTGGGGCTCGATCTCATGACCATGCAATCATGACCTGAGCTGAAATCAAGAGTTGGATGCTTAATCGACTGCTCTGAATCCTGGAAAATATTAAGTGCTCAATAGAAATCCACTTTAATTAATAATATGTGTCATGTTAAAGAGTAACTATAAGCAGTAATAAATATGATAGGTATTACATAACAAAAAGATGGATTTGGGTGGATGAAAACGTATGTATGAGATTGACTTGTTCCATTACTGATGAGAAAACAGGCTCAGAAGGGGAAGCAAGGGGGAAGGGTACCCAGGTTAATGGCAGAGCTGGGGCAGATCTTACATCTCTAGATTCCCCTCTAGATGCTGGTTCTACTGTCCTGGGGTTGCTTTCCTGTATTAAAGAAGAAATTACTCAATAACAATTGTAACATGATATGGCAGACTATTCAGGACTCTCACCAGAGGTATAGGCACCACCACGATGGGGACTTTACAGTATAGAAGACAGACCGGACTCAACTCCAAATACAGCATGGGCAAGAAACAGGGTGGGGGCCTTGGATGGAAAAGTACTAAAAGGAGACAACAAGGTTAAGGGGGACTCTGGGTAAACCGACCTAACATGATTCTTCCCTGAACACAGGTTGGGGTGGTCAGACAACACCTGGGGAATGATGGAGGGCTAGGAGCCTGATCAGATATCGAAGGTTGGGGCTCTGGCTAAACTGACTTAGCAGCATTCTTGCGAATACTGGATTTTACAAGGAGGTGCATGGATGGGCCTAGGAGAAGGTTCAGGAGACTGACTAAAGTTTGAATTTTTGTCACCTGCTTGAACATTTAGTGGCCAAGTTTAGAAAATTGCATACAAATTGAGGAAAATGCACCAGTTGGTTTAAGTACCATGTGCTGTTTTCAGAGGGATTTCTTCTTCAGAGTAAGAGAGAAATAAATATTGTTTAATGGGGTTCTGATGACCTAGGGCTGCCCTAGAGAAAATCAAGGTTTGAGCGGGGGTACCTAGCCACCCAAGGCTCCAGCTACACCAGCCGGTCCTTACATACCACCAAGCGCTCTAGCACTTATTGCCTTCATCCCTCCATCTCCCACCTTCTCAAAGTTCAGCCCTTACCTCCCAGCCCAGACCCAAGGGCCTGGTAAGTTCATCTTTTGCCTTAATGCTGATACTTGGTCTCGAGAGCCACTGTGAATGACTATATAACTGAGCACAAATAGCGTTTCCCTTTCCAACGAGGCTGCAAGAGATTTCTCTGGGCTGTCTCAGACCTGTGACTCATATCTTATCTTTCACCTCTTGCCAATAAATCATGGGCTTGCTTGAGAAGAAAAGACTGAGGGTTTTAGGCTCATTGTTCAAAGAGGAAGAATTTTAACAGAGTGTCTTGCCGCACTTGGTCCTTCAATATTGACCATTTGGGGCCTGCTTGCAACGGGAGGTTATGTGGTTCTGTTTGGGTTCTGACATCATGTTCACATGATGCTGCATCACGTGTCATTACACAGTAAGTGGAACCATGGTATAAATGGAATAACTCATTTGCTTTAAGCTCTACTGTAGTCTTAAAGAATGGTCATAATTCAGTCAAGAAGTTCAATCAGTAGAGTCCTGTTTCCTACCAGAATTCTATCTCCTATTTCACTTTTTTTTTTAACTAAATTAAAATTTAACTGAAAGTGGGTGTCCTTCTTATCTGAAGAAGAGGCTCACCACGCACAGAATACACATTTTAATACTTTTCTTTTACTCCCCTCCCCCTCTTTTGTTTAACCCCTTTCTGGCATAGCACATGTCAACTGATGATTTAAAGGACGGCTCTGCAGATTATGGCTCCTGGGCCAAATCCTGGCCACCACTTGTTTTATAAATAAAGTTTTATTGGCACACAGCCACATCCATTCATTTATGTATTATCTATGTCTGCTCTCATACTACTACAGAATGGAGTAGTTGTGATAGAAACCATATGCCCAAAGACTTAAATACTTACTAGCTAGCCCTTTACAGAAAAATTGTGCCGATTCCTGATTTAGAGTATGAGTGTTGGGGTCAAACATGCCTAGGTTCAAATGAGGTCTAGGTTACTCATTAGCATGTAACAAGCTAGCTTTGACATTGGAAAAGCATGTGACTTCTCTGAAACATAAGCTGTACAATAGATAAATACCTACTACCTTGCAGGGTTGGTGTGAGAATTCAGTGAGATAATATTTGTAAAAACTACAGCCCTGTGCCTGGCGCAGAACAAATGCTCCATAAATAGTAGCTATTCCTGAACATTCATTCCTTTAGCCAACAAATGTATATCTAGTGGTTTCTCTGTGCCACACCTGGGGTGGGGGCCACAGCAATGCTTGACACAGACAGTTCTGCCTCTCAGAGAGCTCACGTTCTAATGGAGAAGAGAGGCAGCATAAAGAAAATGAACTAGAGATCATTATCAAATAGTGATGAGCGCTGTAAATAAAATCAAATGGGATGACATACAAGAAAATGATGAGGCAGGGAATAGAAAATTGCTAACCAAGCTAAGACCTAAACATAAGAATGAATCAGCCATGTGCATATCCAGAGAAGAAATATTCTCCACAGCAGGGACAGGGAGTAAGGAGTCCCTGAACCGGGGATGAGCTTGGGATGGTCCAGGAAGACAGGTGGCCTCGGGGACTGGGGCGATGATGGAGAGGGGGATGACAGAGGTTGGCAAGGGTAACAGCATGTTGACACTTGCAGGTCTTGAGAAGACTTGAGAGGCAGGGGTGCAATCTGAGACCATAATGGAGCAGAAATGAAGTCCTTGGCCTCATTCTACGACATTTGTTGTAAATATATGATCCTTCCTCTTTGGTCTCTGGCATTTGTTGCTGTTGGAAACCAGAAACGAGAAGGGACCTTGGGGACCCTTGGCAGAGTGGAAGCTTTTGGTTGTCGCAAGTCCATCCCACCACCCCAGCTGATCCCGGCCCCCTCATTTGGGCTTTTCTCCTTACAGTACCCCTGACTCACCCAAAAGATCTTCTGGCTGATGCTATTACCTCTTTGAAATCTTTCTTATCAGGAGCCTTTAATGCTTCTCCAGGCAGAGCACTTACGGTGAAAACCAGTTAATGTAATCTTAAAACACTCTAATAAATTTCCAGCAACATAAGACCACCAGATAATCACTTTGTCCCTAGGCTCACTCAGAATTCACAGCTCAGATCCCACAATTAGCATTTCTTTTGTGTCTGAATCATTGAACAGGCGTGAAGAGCCCCAGTGATAATATTTTGCCTTTTGGAGGTTTTAAAGAAAGCTGTCGATATCATCAGTTACCCAAACTGCCTTTCGAGTTGCTAATAGGAACAGCCAGGCTGCAGTTCCCAGTTTCAAAGCCCTGTTGCATACCTAGCTACTTAAAAGTCTGCCTTTATCTTCATTCTCCCCTTTCTTCATCATCCTCATCCTCACCAAAACCCCTTACTGGAAAGTACTTAGCTGGCTGATAGTAACTCGTACTTCCTTTACAGTGTGCAGAAATGTGTTTCGGTCTCCTCTTGCTTTAGACATTGTTAGAAGAACAAGATCCCACATGTGGCTGTCTTCCAAGCCATGCTTTCAAACTGACGCCGAGTCTTACTTTGGGGTCCCTGAATGACCGCAGAGTGGGGGGTTATGAACCCCCTGAAATCAAACGCAAACTTCTACATGTGCCTCCCCCCCCCACCCCCTTGGGAGAGAATTTAGAGCTTCATCTGACTCTCAGCGTTCCCTGACTACAAAAAGTTAGGAACTACAGCTTGCAAGACTTTAGTGACACAATCCGCAGTATAGTCATTGAAGGAAAACACTATGTGGATTTGTAACTGGAAATGGGAAGTTGTTGGGGTTGGAGCTGGGGAAGCCTGCGATTCTGAAACACCACATTGATCAATTATGGCCTGTGAAGGCAAGTGGGATTGATACCTGGATCAAATGAGGCCTCTCTTTTTAAGGGATTAGACATTTTCTCAGGAACTCTTAGGATAATAGCAAACATTACATATTGCCTGCCACGTGCCAGGTAGTGTCCCAGTGCCTTCCATATTTTAACTCTTAATCCTCACATCTACCGTATAAAGTAGATACTGTTATTAGTCTTGTTTTACAGATGAGGAAAATGAGGCACAGAGAGATTAAAACCATAGACTGAGTTTGCATTCAACATTCCAAGACCCTTCATAGTTCTGGATAATGTAGTTTGTCAAGCTGTAATTAATCGTTCAGAATAATTACCATTTCGGATATGGCTGAATGGCGGCCGTGTTGTAATCTTCAAGCCCGTGCCTAATCAATAATAGGATTCCCTTATGTGCCACTCTGGTTTTGTGAATAAGAACAGATTGTAGGTCATGTGCAGAGGACGCCCAGCTGACTCCTCTTTTAATTAGAATTTGTCTAAGCGTCCTGTGGTTTATAAAATGGGGTTACTGACCTAGTAGATAATTTTATTGTGACTATTATCACCACTAAAAAATTCATGCCATGAACATAAGGCATGCCATGACCCTGTAGAGCTTAAAGTTAACCAAACCTTATCTCTGGGAGGTCAAAATTTCATTCATTCCAGGATTTGATCAATTTATGAGGCTTTAGATATAATTCACCCTTTACCTAGATTCTTTATATTTAATAGTTAATGGGCAGGTGACCTAGGAGCTTACAGACTATCCTCTAAAAGCATCGTTTATAATTAACCTAGAGAAAACCAACATTGTGGATATTAAGGTTTCTTTAATCCCATGTAACCCATAATGGTTGCTAGGAATTCTACAATTTGTGGATGCGTGCTAAATTTACATATATGTGCCTATGACTTGTAGAGGTAAAGTAGGAACTCTGGACCAGAACTGACAGCCTTTGGAAAAAGTAACTATAAAATAATTTGATAAAGGGGACACATGTTTTGCCGTCTCCTAAGCAGAACTGGATGTGCAAGAGGGTGCAATGGGTGAGGTGTAAGTCAGCCTGGGTGAAGGGTTGGGCTCAGTGACCTGCTCAATCAGTGGTATTAACCAAGTAGGGCTAGGAGAGGGGATTGTACCCTGTGACTCTGGATTATGGAAAGCCTATTATACAATATCTTACTTTCATGTTGGAGATCGTCCTTGTAATCCATTTCAAATATTTTATGGAATAATATGATGGCTGTCAGAAAAGATTTGGTAGTAATCATAGTCAGTTGTATTATTACGCTTATTCGAGTTTTGCTTTATACCAGGTAATTTAGATAATTGGAAACTGGGTTGGTATTACTCTTTGAAAACCTTTTCTGTTGGGAAATCTGTAAGTTAAAAGCTAAAGATAGTTAAAAGGAGTATGTTTAGAGCACTCAAGAGAATGCATTTCTAAAGGAAAATCTTGGAGCCTCTACGTCCTCAAAAGTAATAAAACTAAATTTCTTTAAAAGTTTTCTAAATCGAGACTTAATTGAACTTAGATTAATCTTCTTCCTGATGAGACTTAATACATGAAGCTCTAACGTACTTTCTTCTCTTAGAAAAAAGAATACTTTCAATGCAAAGTAGTTCCGCTTCTCCTTGCCTTCGTTGTGAATTTTTTTTTTTTTCCTTTTTGACAAAAACTGATTCTGAGGAGGACAAATAAAAATAAGTCTATCTCCAGCCATGTCTACCTCTCAAGTATTTTCAAATTCCTTCCTTCAAGTGTACTGGGCACACGCATGTTTGCCTCCTTATTCATAGTGTTCCCTCCCCTCTGACCCAAAGATTGGGAGTGGGAGAAGAATGGGTAATCTGCTTCCTACCTCTCTACCAAGCTTGAATACATGCTTCCCCAAGACCCATAGAATCCTGAGCCCCTAAAGCTCTATGGTTCATAGATCCCTCCTTGAATCCTTCTATTCTTAACGTTATGCTTGTCCAGGATTGTTGACAGTTGTAACAGCCATTCACGTTCTCCTTTATTAAATAGTTGATCAATCTCATCTTGTACTTAGACATGCAACAAACACCTTGAGCATCTGTTTTGTGCAAGGCACTGTTAGATGGTAGGAAATCAAGATGGGAATGGGAGAAGTCAAGAATTTAAGAGGGACAGGCAGACATTAAATGGCTAATTCTACAATGGAGTCTTCAATTATAATTGTGATAAGTCCCATGGGGGAGAAGCATACAACAAGGGGTTCTGACCTAGTCTGGGAATCAATGAAAGTTGTCATGAGGAGGTGAGACCTGAACTGTGTTATGAAGCATGAGTTGTAGAGAAAACAGGGAGTTGTAGTAGGGACCACTGCCAGCAGAGGAAGAGAAGGGCAGTGAAAGAGAAGGGCAGAGGCATTTTTCTTAAGGAACTGAAAGCCAGCCAGTGTAGCCAAAGTCAGAGAGAAAGGGCAAGTGAGAGAAGATGAGGCGGTGAGACTAGCAAGATAAGGGTGGTGAGGTTACTTAATACCAGGTATTAGAGGCCATGTTGAAGACTTTTTTCTAAAAGTCCCTATCCTAAAAGTCCAAGGCCTTTGTCCTAAAAACTGCAAGGAACAATTTAAAGGATTTTAATCACCTGCAGTGGGGATCAGGCAGAGAAATGGGGGTGTTAGAAATGCTCAGTGTTGCATTTTCAAATGTCTGCTCTGGAGGATGTGTGGGGAGTTTGGGAGGGTGGGGGGTGGGGAGCTGACATGAGGAGTCTGGGTAGTAAGTTTTGTGCCTTCCAGGGAAGGTGGTAGTGGCCTGCATTAGGACAATGCAGATAGCGAGGAGGTAAACGGGTGATGGGCTTAAAGCTATTTAGAAGGCAAAATTGCTAGAAGTTACTGTTGGATTGGAGGCAGGAAGAGGTTAAAAATGACTCCTAGGCTCCTGGTTTGCTGAGGAGAGAGTAAGGAGAGAGAATGAAGGAGGCCTTTGAGCCAGTAAAAGTTGCCAAGGAAAAACATCTAGGTAGGGAGAAAGAAATCCAGGAAGCGTGGGATTGTGAAAGCAGAGGAAAGGTCTTGCTCCTTCCCCTAGAGCTTGAACTTGCTCAACAAACCATCAGTATCCAATAATCTGACATCAAGTTGTACAATAGTAGAGGGGCTCTGGGTAAGTCTGGGCACTCATGATCTAGTCCACGTTAGGATCCCTCTTCCAGAAGACAAGGTACTTTGTTTCCAGCTAGTCTCACAACTCCACAAACCACCTTGGACAATACCTTCCAAAAACCAAGAGTGACTTTCAGAGAAATGACTTAAGAAATATTTAGGAACAAAAAGTTTTCCTAAACCGACATGCTGTCATCATAAATGCAACAAAGGCACAGCAAAGACAAACTTTTATGATATCATATGGGGCTGGCCTGTCAGAAGCTCCTAAAGCTCTTCATTCCAGATTGGGAACTTTGCTTTATCTAGCCCAACCAGAAGGTTCTCTGAGGTTGTTCTGATAGTCATTAGGGCTGTTCATAAATGTTTGGTTAGCTTGCTTTGGACACACGACAGGATTACATTTCTTTACCCAGTTGCTTTATATAATGCTTTACCTAATGAAATGGGAACAGAAGTTAAGTCTGGATTAAGAGCCAGTACCTGGTTTCCACTCTCCATTCCTGGCCTCAGCAAATAAGGAAGTACATGTCAATAAAGAGCTTCCCTCAGTGTCCTTTATGAGCAGAGCTCCTATAATAACCTGTAGTTTACATGTATCATAGGCAAGAAATAAACTTTGTTGTCTTAAGACTCTGAGATGTTTGTTACTGTATCATAACCTAGCCCATCCTGACTGATATAGAGACACCCTTTCCAGAACAAAGTGACCTTAAGAGTTCATATGAGTTCCAAAGATTTTAGAACAAATTCTTTGCCAGGCAAGCTCAAACAAATAGGATCTCTCCTTTGTCTCCTGAGTCTCTGCAAGAGGAGACTATTACCAATCATAGTAATAGCCACTGTTTAGTAACTCTTAACCATGCAGCAGGGACTGTGCTAATAATCTTGCAGCATACATGATTCCATTTTATCTAAAATTAACCCAATAAGGAAGTGGACATGAGCAAATCCACTTTAAAAATGAGAGAATTGAGGCCTAGAGAGGTTAAATAGATTGCCCAGGGTCACACAGCTGGTAGATGGCAGAACCAAGATTGGAACCCAGGTTGTCTGGCTCCAAAGTCCTTGCAGAGTTCTCATTCTGCTAGAAGGTTCAGGGTTGGCCTACTGGTGTCTTGACTCACAGCTCAGTTCTTAAACCAACTTCATCTGAGTGTTTTATAGAGTGGGGTTTAAAACATATGCTTTTCAGACATGGGACGTGACTATTCTTAGCTACCAGGCTCTTACCTAAGCTGGCTGAAATGTATGTTACGTGTTTGTGCTTTTTAAAAACAATTTTTTTAACGTTTATTTATTTATTATTGACAGCTGGAGAGAAAAAGAGCATAAGCAGGGGAGGGGCAGAGAGTGGGGGAGACACAGAATCCGAAGCAGGCTCCAGGCTCTGAGTTGTCAGCGCAGAGCCCAATGGAGGGCTTGAATCCACGAACTGCGAGATCATGACCTGAGCCAAAGTGGGATGCTCAACCAACTGAGCCACCCAGGTGCCCCTGTGTTTGTGCTTTAGAATCAGATAGATCTGAATTCAAACTGGGGTTCTACCAGGTACTAGATTCGCTTAAGCTCTTGCTGTGCATCAGTTTCCCCATCTGAACAATGGGGGTAATAATCCTTCCTGGCTTATGGGGCTGCCCTTGTTTTTCTGTTTGTTCTCAGATGCCCTCTCCATCCTTCCCTGCTCTACTTTATGTCTGGGAGAGGAGTGGACCCTGCAATCTCATTCCTTAGGCTTCTCTGCAGCTTGCTTCAGCCAATAGGAGGGGCTTGCAGGTGGTGGGAGGGCAGAAAGAGGAGGAAGCCAGGGAGGGTGTCCCTCCGTTTTTCAGGTGGCTCCTCCAGCAGGGGCAGCTCTGTGTTTTTGGCTCTTCCTAGGCAGCCCCTCTTTCCTTGGTCTCAAATGTTGCTCTGGCTCCTGGTTCTGTTAATATCTTCCTTTGTTGTTCCAGCCCTAGGATGGTGTCTGCTGTTGGAAATCTCTGGGCTGCCTCACAGTCCCCTTTTGTTCTTTCAGCTTTTTTAAGACCTTTCTAAGAAGGATTCTGTATGAAAGTCCCACTTCCAGTGGTCTGGCCCGAGCTGTTTTCTAGATTGTGCCATGGCTGATTTAGAGGATTGTTTGAGATAATGCCCGTGAAGTATTTAGAACAGGGCTTGGCGCATAAAAAGTGCTCAAACAAAGGTAGCTTACGAAATGTGCTCACTTTCCTCTTAGGGACATACTCTGTGGCCAGTTTGCCCCAGGCAGGCGCCTGCCTGCATGATAGCCTCTGAGTCATGCCCCGTCCTCCTTCTTCCAGGCTGGCCAGGTCTGTGGACCTGGGCTTCTGTTTTGATTCATCCTACTCTAATTTTTACAGAATAAAGGGCATGCGAATTCCTCCATGACATTTTTGACTCATGTCACAGTGTTGTTTTTAATTTTCAAAACTTCTTACTGTGGCTAAGAAAGCACTGCTTCATCTTGGGATAAAGGAGGCTTGGCTGGCCAACACCTCCCTCTGCCCCATTCCCCCTTCCTCCACTGCAGCCCGCCTGCAACTCTGTCTCTGTCAACTCTGTCCTCCTGCAGGGCTTTGGCACATGGAATTCTCCCTTCTTGGAAGGGTCTTTTCTGGGCTCCTTTCAGACAAGGTCCTTCGCACACCACAGCCTCGGGGTAGCTGCTCCCTCCTTAGAGGTCCTCCCTGACCACCTTCTCTACTGCTGCTCACTGCTGTTGACCTCTGTGACAGAGGCTGTTTGGATCTTCATTGTACTTTCCACGACTTGTCTCCGTCCCAACATGCCACACACCATTAGACTTTTAACCCCACAAGGGCAGGACCTATGTGTGACATCCCCATATCTTCATCTTGTATCCTCAGCGACTAAGAAAGACTATCTTAAAGGCACTCTTGGTCAGTATGTCACAAAAGAAAAGATGCTGAAATAATCTCATGTCAAGGGTTCGTAGAAGTCCAACAGTGATGATTTTTGGGGTCCTCCTCCTCTCCCTTACCCAGGCACTTATGCAGAAAGCTTGAAATCCAGTCTCCTTGACCACTGCTCCCTGCCCAGGCCCCGCGTAGTGTGTGGACCTCCATCCCCTTCACAACACGCTCGGCCACTGGGATCTTCACTGAGGCTCCCAAGACTCTACATTCAGCCCTCTCAGTCTTCCTGGGGTCACTCTCCTTCTGCAGACCGGCCGCCTCCAAGGCCCTCCATGAAGCAATCTCAGACGGAATCCAGAACCAGTATCCTCAACACCTAACCCCTCCTCAGCGCCGTGCTGGTCCCCAACCCGTTCTCAGACAACCTCTTCTCACACAATCCAGCTTACTTCCACAGGAAAAACAAAGGGCCCATTCAGGTTTTGTCTTCTTGGTGGCCAACCCAATCATTAGTTACTGGGTTTTTTGTTGTTGTTGTTGTTGTGTGTTTTTTTGGCTTTCAGCAACAAAAAGGCTGCTAATTGCAATTACTTAGCCTCCCTTAAGGGCTTGGGGAATCCAGGGTCTTCAACCAAAGAGCCTGACTACACTCCTGGGAGAAGGGGAAAAATACCTTTCATTTCTTAAGAATGAACTGACAAATTGTAAAAAAAGAAAAAAAGGTGACTTGTAAGCTCTTTCTTAATTAGCCTGCTTTACTAGTTGCCTGATCCAGTGCCCCAGATCCCTTCTGGAGCCGGTGCCCTGCCCTGAGGCATAGCTCATGGCTGAAACAAAGTCTGGATCCCTACCTAGTTCCTTCTGGCCTTCCTTCTTGGGGGTAGGGGGCTGGGGGTGGGGCTGGGTAGCCCCTTGGGGGTAGGGGGCTGGGTAGCTGTCAGGTAGCCCATCCTGTAGGAGATGCCAAGACAGATCTTCCAGAAGCCTGATGGCCTCCTGCTTGGGCTATTTGAAGTTTGTGGCTTAATTTACTACTAAAGCAGTTTTTAGACGAATTGAACTCCTTATTCTGCCACAAATGTGGTAAACTTGAGTCAGAGGGGTTCCATTCTCTTCTGGTCTAGGATTCTTTCTAAATGTCTGGCCTGAGGTCACTTCCATTGCTACAAGCCCCCACAAGATAGACTGGCAGGGACTTTTTTTTTTTTTTTAATTTTTATTATTTTTTAATTTAAATCCAAGTTAGTTAACATATAGTGTAATAATGATTTCAGGAATAGAATTTAGTGATTCATCCCTTACATATATCACCCAGTGCTCATCCCAAGTGTCCTTCTTAATGCCCCTTCCCCGTTTGGCCCATCCCCCCACCCAACACACAGCCAGCAACCTTCAGTTTGTTCTCTGTATTTAAGAGGGTCTTATGGTTTGTTTCCCTCTCTGTTTTTATATTAATTTTGCTTCCCTTCCCTTATGTTCATCTGTTTTGTATCTTAAATTGGCAGGGACTATTTCTTAACTCTTTCTCTCTCCCCCCACCCCCATATATTTGAGTCATTATAGTGGCTAGAATTGTGCTCAAAATTAAATATGAGTCAGACACTCATTTGCTTGTGAGTAACAGAAAGTAAGATTATCGTGGTTTAAACAGAGATTTAACAAAATGCAGAGGTATGTGATTGGTGGCATTGGGTTTGGACATCAAGTTACGGAACAAATGGGGGAAAAAAGTGAAAAAGAAGCCGTGCCAGCTCCCTGTTCCCTTTTACTAAGAAAGAAAAGCTTCTCTGGAAATCCTCGAATTTGACTTTCTCTTAGGTCTCATTGCCCAGAACTGGGTCACATGACCATCTTGGCTGTAATGGATAGTTGGACTATGTATGTCAGAGCATGCCTTTATTTTGTCTTATTTTTGAAATATATCTATTTGGGGAAAAGAATTCTAGATTGAGTTTTTCTTTGAGTACTTAAAAGATGCTACTTTCCTGACTTGTTTGCAAACTTCTGTTGAGACATCTGCTGTCATTTTATCTTTGTCTCTTTACATAGATATGCATCTTTTTTTTAATTAAAAAAATTTTTTTTTTACATTTATTTATGTTTGAGAGACAGAGCACAAGTGGGGGAGGGGCAGAGAGAGAATGAGACACAGAATCTGAAGCAGGTTCCAGGCTCTGCGCTGTTAGCACAGAGCCCGATGCAGGACCTGAACCAACAAACTGTGAGATCATGACCTGAGCCCAAGTTGGATGCCTAACCGACTGCGCCCCTTAATTTTTTAAATATTTATTTATTTTTGAGAGAGAGAGAGAGAGAGAGAGAGAGAGAGAGAGAGACAGAGAGAAAGGGAGACCCAGAATCCGAAGCAGGCTCCAGGCTCTGAGCTGTCAGCCCAGAGTCCGACGCAAGGCTCAAACCCACGAACCATGTGATCATGACCTGAGCTGAAGTTGAAAGGTCAACACACTGAGCCACCCAGGTGTCCCTTTTTTTCCACTCTTTTAAAATTTTCACTTTAGCACTGGTTTTAAGCAATTTAATGGTGATGTTCCTTAGTATAGTTTTCTATGTATTTCTACTTAGAGCTTGTTGAGCTTCTGGGATTTGTGAGTTGATAGTTTTTACCGAAATTGGGAAGTTTCCAGACACTATGTCTTGGAATTTTTTTTTCTGCCTGTGCTGACTCCTCCTCACTCTCATATTTGCTTCAGGGATTCCACCTGCATGTATGTTAAGCTCATGGATACTCTGCTTATATTTTCAGTCTTTTTATTCCCTCTGTATTTCATTTGGGATAGCTTTTATTGCAATGTTTTCAGGTTCTTTAACTTTTGTTTTTTTTTTTCAGTAATATTTAATCTGAAAGAAATGTAGGGGGGTGTGTGTTAAAAATCTCAGACAACGTTCTTTTAATTTCTAGGCGTTTGCTTTGGGTCTCTTAAAAAGATTCCATGTCTCGACCTCTTTTGGCCACATAGAATACAGATCTAATTATTTTTTTTTAATTTTTTAAATGTTTTTATTTATTTTTGAGACAGAGAGAGAGAGCATGGGCAGGGGAGGGGCAGAGAGAGAGGGAGACAGAATCAGAAGCAGGCTCCAGGCTCTAAGCTGTCAGCACAGAGCCCGAGGTGGGGCTCGAACTCACGGAGTGTGAGATCATGACCTGAGCTGAAGTCGGACGCTTAACCGACTGAGCCACCCAGGTGCCCCTCGAATTGTTTTTTAATGTCCTAGTTTACTGAGTCTGTAATCTCTGTCATTTCTGTGATTCTTTCAATTGATTCATTTTTCTCTGTATATGGACCATTTTTTCCCACTTTTTTTTTGTATGCCTGATCATTTTCAATTGGTTGCCAGACATTGTGAATTGGGTGCTGGATTTTTCTGATTTCCTTCAGAAAAGGAATTTCATTTCCTTTTCTGATTTCCAAGTACTGTTGGGCCTTGTTTTGGGACACTGTTCTTGGAATCGGTTTGATTCTTTTGGGGCTAGCATTTAAGATTTGTTAGGTAGGACCAGAACAGCAATTACCCTGAGGTTATTTTTACTCCACTCCCAAGGCAAGACCTACTGAGTCATATATTATGAGGTTTCTGATCTGGGTGCCAGGATCAGGTCCTGTTCCTGGTCCTGTATGATCGCTGGGTATCTTTCCACTCTGACTTGTGGGAACAGAACCAATTCCCTGTCCCATGCAACCTTTGGTGATTGTTCTCTCTCTCTGTCTAGGTGGCTCTTTCCCTGGCCTTGGTTAGTTTCCTCCCATTCATGTGCTAATCAGCTGAAGACTGGAGCATGACCTGTAGGTCTTCACAGCTCCTCCTAACACGTGTAGTTCTCTTCTCTCTAGGTCTCTACTCCCAGCTCCAGATGTTTGGGCTTCCCTGGTCTCCCGATTCTATCTCCTCAACTCAGGTAGTCTGTCTAGCTTTTTCTGGATCCCCCTCTCTGCACTGCTGTCTGGCACCTGCCTTAGTAAGCAGAGTGCTCACCTTATTCGTCTGCTCTCTCTTATGGTCTGCCCTGCCCTGCTGCCTATTTTATTTCTTTAGTTGTTTTAGTAGGAGAGTAAATTCAGTCAATGTTGTTCCATCTTAGCTGCCTTAGCTGCTGGATTACTATAAATTATTGTTGTTCTGTTGATAAAACAGATTGCTGAGGTTGTCAGCTGTTTCCGAAACAACTCTCCTTATGTAACCTGAAACACCTTGCATTGCAATCCACATCTCCTGCAAGTACAGTTCATCCTGGTGCAATGGATGTTACAGAAGAGTAACTACAAATAAACTCTGTGAAAGAAAATGTAATTTTCCCCTCTGGCTTCCATTTCCATTCCTGTAATGCTCTCTCTCTTTCATTTCACATTACTTTCTCTTTAGCTGTGACTTCAAACCCTGAGACGTTCCTCTGTTTTCTTTTTTTCTTTTTCTTTTTGGTCAGGGACCAGAAATCTATACACAAAATGTCATGACGTTTTGGGATTTGAATTCATGGTATTCTAGTCAACATAGCCTTTGAAGACTTAGGTGTGTGCTTGGAGTTAAGGTGTGTGTGGGTTTGAATAAACACAGGAATTTGGACTTCAAGCAGCTCAATCTTTTTTTTTTTTTTTTTTCTTGCATCGCCACTCCTACAGTTTTGGATTGTTTTAAAAAAAGGACCCCCCTGAATTCTGAGATGAATTTAGAAATAGAAGCTGAAAGTTCAAGAAAAGGAACTCTTGTTTTTCTTCTTGTTCCTCAGCTTCAAGAGTAGCTATTGAGGGTTTACCATAAATGAGTGCTGTTTTTACTGAGACCGAGAAAAGTCACTGATTTTGACGATGAGTTCCTACTCTTGTGGAAGAATGACACAGATTGATAAAGACCCAGAATGTGGCACCTGGGTAAATCTGTGAGCTTTCACAGAAGGGTGTGATTACTGAGGGCTGGAGAAGTTAGGGAAGGCTTGGGGACCTAGTTCAGGAAAGAATGATAGAATTTAGAAAAGAGTGGTGTGGGCACGATTAAGACTACGGGAACCCGTGTTTTGACTAGGGACAACCAGAGAGGTTGCTGTAGGAGCTCCTCTTGGCGACTGCGGGAAAAGTCGAGGCCTATCTGTTGGAGGCCTACGTGCCAGGCTCCGGCATGTGGACTGTGGAGAGCTCTGGATGGTTTTTGATGGGGGGACGCGGAGGGCATGTTTCGATAGAAGTGGGGGTTAACGTTCATAGAGGAGATGAGGACTGGCAGCAGAGGTGTGAGACCAGGGGCTCTGCTGCGTCTTAATCACCTTCGTATTCCCATCTGCCAGTTCAAACAATGTTTGTTGTTAAGGTGCGGGTAAAACGTTATCTTTTGCCTTCCGAATTGCTAATGTTCTTGATAACCACTGGCCTTGTCAATGGCATGACAAATATTGTGAAAGAACTTCCTTGTGACCCCAAGTTATTTTGTTTGAAGGGTTAGAGGTAGGCAGATTAGGACTCGGGCTCTTTTAAGCCTTATTTATTTTTCTTTCAACTCATTTTCTTCCATTGTAAGGAAAAGGCACTCAGCCACTGTTAACAGACATTACACAACAGGGCCGCTCCCGATCCGCAGCTCCCCCAACCCTGACAATTTCTGCAGAGTCTTACAAATTTCCTAACCCCACACACACGCACAAGGGAACCAAACGGCCCAGGCGAACACTCCCCAAAGAGCGAGGCGGGGATACAGACCTCCAGATAGGCAGAGTTGACACAATGGAGCCTCAGGCGCACGTGCAGCAACGCGCAGGCGCGCGCACACGTGACTCTGCGCCGAGGCAGAGTAACCTTCCGATTAGGCGCTCGCGCTCCGTTATTGGCCCCACCGGCCCCCTTGTGTGCGCAAGTTCTATTGCGATCCGAACGCGGAGCCCGGGCGCCGCCCCCCCTCCCCCCCGCCCACGTCTGAGGTCGGCCCACTCCCTCCGGCTCCGCTCGCTCGCGGGCGCCGCCTGCGTCATCGGGACGCGACGTTGCAGCAGCACCGGCGGAGACTTGAAGTGCCGGCAGCTGCAGCAGCCGCAGCCGAAGCCGGCGCAGCTGCCGGGAGCGGACCGCGAGGGCGAGAGCGGCTGCGGGAGGCTGCTCGGGCCCGGAGTGCCGCGCCAAGTGCGTCGTCGCCCTCTCCGTTGGACCCGGCGCGACGCCGGCAGGTTGTTCTCATCCCCCCCGAGCTCCGGGGTTCCTCCTGAGAAGTGGGCCCGGCTCGTGCTGGGTGGGGGGGTCGGGATGGTTCTGTCCCTGGGAGACCCGGCCGCGGTGTGGGCTCCCCTGGAGGAGGAGGGAAGTTCCCGTGGACTGAGTAGCCTACGCACCTCATTGCCTTTGAGGCTGCTGGGGTGCTCTGCAAGCAGCTGGTGCTGAGAACAGTCCGATGGCACATGACCATTGATGGGTCTGAGCGTGCACCGTGTGTCAGACGTTGGGTTAGGCACTTTATAGGTACAATCCAACCCTCCCAGCAACCCCCAGGAGGTAGGATCTAGCATATGCCCATTTTCCAGATGGGGAAACCCAGGCATAGAAGTTAACCAACTTGTTCAAAGTCACACAGATGGTCAGCAGTGGGTGGTTTGAATTCGGGTATGTTTGGCTTCCGAGGTGAGCCTCCTCCGATCGCTGTTCTTACAAAACCCAGAGTTGGTTCCCCTCAGCCGATAGTCTGGCGCCTCCAGATTTTGATTTACTTATGGACCTCGGATCAACGCTGTAGGGAGGGAGGAGCGAAGCCGTGACTTCCTATTGGCAATCCGCTCTCTCTTCTTCCACTCCTCCAGCTCTGGGGCCACCAGGGACTTTTTCTCGGGCCGCAGCGGGGCTCCCCATGCTTTAGCTACATTCTGCATGTGAAACTGATAGCTGATTTATTTTACAATCGTGAAGAGCTTTCATGCCAGGTGTATTGCTTTCCTGTTTTCTCCTGGCCTGTTAGGTTAGGTTGATGCCATGTTAAATTGTTAAGGATGTGCTATATAATGGTTGTGCCGAGGACAGTAGATGCCGCAGCAAACCCGTATGGGGATTATAACGAAATCAGAATATACGCTCCAAATAACAGTTACCCTGGATGTGACCTTTCAGAATTTTAAAGGAATAATTTAAGGCCAGGTGAGAAATAGACAAAAGCTGAAGCAATTTGACAATTAGGGAGTTTTTATATTTTAGGTTAATCTCTGTTTTCTTTAGCAGTGCACCGTTAGTGAACCTTTTCCCTTAGGGTATGAAAAGACATCGAAAAGGGTGAAAGCTTTTAAGTCCGATATTTCAAGATGGTGTGGTTTTGATTTAAAGCTTTGTAGATGTATTAAAAGTGCAAATGCCATTGCATTTAAGACATCACGAGAAAATTGAGAGCTCAATTCAGTTTAAGTGGGGAACTTTAGAGGCGCTCTCTCTAAAGGCTCTTGCCTTTACCCATGCTTCCATTGCATAGTATGTATGACCAAAAATTACCAGCACATAATTAAGGAAAATTACCTATTTGTGTGCATACATGTAACTTATATTTAATCAAATAAACACATGGCCTCCATTCTCCCAGGAACTGTTCAGTTATTAATGCAAATAAAGTAATTTTTCGTCGCCTACCTGAAATAAGCTATTATTTATGTTGCCCTTTCATGTCTGTTTTACCCAAGAAGTCTAAAGATGCAGATGTTGATTTAAAAAAAAAAAAAAAAAAAAAAAAAAGAACAGTCTACCGGAGATGATGTTGAGTTTAAACA
Source organism: Panthera pardus (assembly GCF_024362965.1). Taxonomy (NCBI): domain Eukaryota; kingdom Metazoa; phylum Chordata; class Mammalia; order Carnivora; family Felidae; genus Panthera; species Panthera pardus. Next base: position 68,628,528 of record NW_026526788.1, on the reverse strand, counting down.
CATCAAACACTGTTTTTACACATCAACTAAACATGGTGGAAGCCCATCAGAGGTCATTTGACATCGTATGATGGAACAAAAGAATGTCGAGGTCAGAATTTTGAGTTTTGGTGTCTACTGTCTGGCTTATTAATTTAAATGGTGTATATATATATATTTTTTTTCATAGCACATGATCTGGGAGTTACCCCTTGTGACATGGATGAATCTGCACTGACCCTTGGCACAATAGATGTTTCTTACCTGCCAAATTCATCAGAATACAGTGTTGGTCGATGTAAGCATGCAAACGAGGAATGGGTAAGTTGAATAGGGGTTAAAAACATTCAAAGATGTTCATTTTAATGTTGTTTATGAAGGTGGAGAACTGGAAGCGACATAATATCGTGTAGAGGTTAATATCTAAAGAAACTGCCTCCAGCTGTTAGAAGGTATGCCTATGAGACCTCATATTTAAAAATTCTTATGGTTTTATGTTAATTGGGAAGAGACAGTTGGGTAGGATATTTAAGCACAGTGATTATGTTAAAAAGCAAAATACTTTGCATAGAAAAAAAAAAACCTAGGAGTTGTTTTGGATGGTGTACTTTCTGCATCTGTTTTCCATAATGTAATAAGTATGAATTTTGTAATGGAAATAAAGGGTTTTTTTTTTCTTCTAAGTGGGAAATAAATTTTAGTATGAATCTCAATTCAAAGGATATGCATTTTCTTGTATTGTGTTCCCCCCCCCCCCCATTTTGACATAACATGGCTTGTTTAAAATATTTCTTGAACACTCTGCTTTATATAAAAATGATATCAGAGTTTTGGGGGTTTTTCTGCTAATTTTTGAGAATGTTTTGTCTGGTATTTGAGCAGCTAATGAACTCAATGAACAAAATGTTTAAAACAGGAGCAGAATTTGACCCTAACTGGATTTTACAGCTATAATTTAAATTCCAGCCAGGATAAAGGAATGTTACATAAGTTTACCTTGTTTTTTAATTTAAAATATTTCAAGTTGTATGTAACAACTTGCTTACTATGTAAGACTTTGTAGTGCTTTTGTGGGCGTCTGTGATTGAAGAGGAATAAGATTAACTGTTCCCTGTATGGATCCAGGAGCCTGATTTTATTTACCTGCTACTGTCATGGGCTGTTTAATCTTGCCTTTGAACCTCTGAGTGTGCAGACGTCCTTGCTAGCCATTATCATTCTTCGGTGTTCAATTTTTGCTTATGTTCCAAGTTTTGTTCCAAGTGTTGATGATGGAGGGGAGTACCATGAAGGAAAATTACACTGAGGAACTTATATTACCAAAAGAAATCGAAGTACTAAGTTTCTCTTCTGAAATATCTTAGTTTTAGAGAGAAAGTGGACAAGTATAGTTTTCTTGCCATTCAGACACTTTTTCCCCTTAACATTTATTAGGGTGAGTGTGGTTTCAGACCTACTGTCTTCAGATCTGCAACCTTAAAATGGAAAGAAAGCCTAATGAGCCGGAAAAGGCCATTTGTTGGAAGATGTTGTTATTCCTGTACTCCCCAGAGCTGGGTAAGAGTGTTACTGCTTGTTGACCTTTAATAAACAGAGTGAAATTCCAACTTTGTGTGAATCTTATTACTGGGTAGTCTTAATGGACTTAATTCATTTTAAGAACTTAGGCCCACGTTTATAAACCAAATTATTTCAAGTAATGATGTTGACTCAATTTGTCTTTCCATTCATTTATTCAGTAAACATTGGTTAAACAGTTGATGCTAAGTGATAATTTGGTTGTTTTAGTTTAGTATGACTTTAGGGGAAGGGTAGATCTTACTTTTAGATAACTCTAAGAGTTGGTGGGAACCTTCATGTAACTTCTACATGTTGAACTTTTAACTCCATGTTCAACTTCTAGCAAGATGAGCAAGGGGTAGCAGGAGAGAGTTTTAAAGCTTTAAAACTATGGCTTTGCCCTACTCTCCTTTTGGTAAGTTTCTGTTGGGGGAGGGTGAGTAGGGATGGAGGGTGTCTGTTGACTATGATAGTGAAGGATGGTTACTAAATGTTAGGATGAAGATTTAATTTATTTTTTTGAGAAAGAGAGCGCAAGCACGTGGGGGAGGGGCAGAGGGAAAGGCAGAGAGAGAATCCCAAGCAGGCTCCATACCCAGGTCAGAGCCCCCCATGGAGCTCCATCTAATCACCATGAGATCATGACCTGACCCGAAATCAAGTGTAAGATACTTAACTAGGGCCACCCAGTTGCCTCCCAGGTGAGGGCCACCCAGGTGCCTCAAGGATGAATATTTTAAATAGAGTGTATACGGGCTTGTTGTTTGTATCTTGGTGAAACAGACACAATCATGCAAAATCATCCATATTACAGTGTAGTATTTGAAGAGAGTCACTCAAATGAGTGGTCAGCCTCTGTTGGCAGTTTGCTAGAGGGATGAGTTAGCACAGGAATTTAGAATCTAATGTGGCTGTGTTCTCCGGCAGTAGAGTTGCCTTTTAAAAGGTATGCCTGGACGTTCAGCTCTCTCTGGGATGGGCCAGTTATCAGGACAGAAATTCTGCCATCTAAGTGCCTGTCATTTATAGAGATTGCTTGTAATCTGTATAAATATCTAGCTGTACTGCATGAATGTTCTATTCTGGGTTGGCTTGGCAGGAAGTAGAATTCTGAGTCTGGTATAAGGGATTTACTAACTTGTGTGGGACCCAAGCAGTTTATGTTAAATATTCAGGTCTGCTCAAGAATGTCTTAATCATAAATATTGTTCCTTTTAGAACAGAAGTGCTATGTTGGTAGAATGGAACGGTCATGATAATTTGTGGTCCGGGAGTATGGCCAGTTCAGGTTAATAGGCCAGTAGAAATACAAATGTAAATAGATGATCATGTGGCTTTCTTTTTAGACCTGGCATCTTCTCTAATTCTAATTTTAAATGCTTAAAAGATCAAAATAATACCTTGACTCTAATGTGTTCTTAAGTCAGAAGAGAATATAGGAAATTACTTGGTGGTGGTGATAGGAGTGGTTTGGGGTAGGAATAGGTCAGTAGTATAGTATATAATTGATTTTTGCTTAAATACAGTTCCTGTTGGAGCTGAACTTGATCTTTGATGTTCTTCCATGGCATGTTTATTTAAAATGATTTTTAAAATACTTACTAGAGAACGTGAGTAGGGGAGGGGCAGAGAGAGGAGGAGAGAGAGGGAGAGAGAAAATCCCAAGCAGGCTCCATACCTTCAGCGCAGAGCCTGACATGGGACTCAATCCCGTGACCAGTGAGATCATGACCCAAGCTGAAATCCAAAGTCGGATGTTCAACCAACTGAGCCACCCAGGTGTCCCTATTTAAAATAATTTTAAATAATATTTTTATAATATTTTTTTGATATTTGCTACCCTTTCTCTGATACCGTTTTCCTGATCTCTAAAGAGATTCACTTAAATATTTTTATATCTTTTATTGAAGGTACATTATGCTTTCCCAACATTTATCTGTGGAAAGCTTACCTTTTTGTCCACACTGATAAAGCTATAGACTTTCTCTTTTGAGCAGAACTCTCTCTGAATTATCCCTTAAGGTTTCCTGTCAAGAGAGTCCCCTTCAGCCATACGTTTTCTAATGAAGTAAACATTTAGAGCAAGATGTAGATTTGAATATTAAAAACCCCTGTCAGTCTCAATTTTTCTGTCTGTAAAATGGGGATAATAATTACTGTGTCAGCATTATTGCCAGATTTAGTAATCTAAAGATAACTATGGTACGGTATTTTTACATGTGGGAAACACTGAAATCTTCAGTGTTCCTATCGTTGATTTAAGCTCTCTGTAGCTTTAACTCTTTTGGGTTGAGGGTGGGGAATGAGGCAGGACAGGGAGGCACAATTTCCTTTGCAAGTTTGTGACCTTCTCTGAAGGCCAAAAAGTACTTTTCTCAATAAAATGTAATTTTTCTTCATCACTTAGATTTTTGCAATGCCTAACTTCATACTTGAGTTATAAAAGTTATCAAGAAGTGGGAATGTGAGCTCTTTGCCAGAAATCCAATTGTATATTTATGTCTGTGTGTATTTCGTTTCATGTAGGATAAATTTTTCAACTCCAGTATCCCATCTTTGGGTTTGCGGAATGTTATTTATATCAATGAAACTCACACAAGGTAAAAAGAAATTTCTTATATTTCTAATACATCTCAAAAGAAGAACTGTAATAATCAGTGCCTATACCTTAAGATGAATCTCTTCATGTTTTTGAGTTAATAGAATTGAGCTTGTGACACAAGAGGCTTTATCTAAAAATTGGAAGCAGTACAGCCACCTGAGAGATCTGTTACTATTACTGCTATGTAATTATATGGTAACTATTTCATGAGGGTGTAGATATCACCTATAGCTTTCTCTTTTTGTTGTGTGTGTGTGTGTGTGTGTGTGTGTACATTTTAATTTTTTGATGTTTTATTTTATTTTTTGAGAGACATGGAAAGACAGAGTACCAGCAGGGAAGGGGCAGATGGAGAGGGAGTCACAGAACCCGAAGCAGGCTCTAGGCTCTGAGCTGTCAGCACAGAGCCCAATGTGGGGCTCAAACTCACAAACCACGAGATCATGACCTGAGCCAAAGTCAGACGCTCAACCAACTGAGCCACCCAGGCGCCCCATTTGTATATATATTTTTATTAAAAAAAATTTTTTTTTAATGTTTTATTTATTTTTGAAAGAGAGAGAGAGAGACCGAGTAAGAGCAGGGTGTGTGTGGGGGGGGGGGGGGTGGGCAGAGAGAGAGGGAGACAGAATCCAAAGCAGGCTCCAGGCTTTGAGCTGTCAGCACAGAGTCCGACACGGGGCTTGAACTCATGAACTATGAGATCATGACCTGAGCTGAAGTCGAACGCTTAACTAAGCCACCCAGGCATCCCAGTATATATATATTTTTAAAGCTTATTCATTTATTTTGAGAGAGAGTGAGTGGGGGAGGGGCAGAGAGAGGGAGAGAGAATCCCAAGCAGGCTGTGTGCTGCCAGGGCAAAGCCTGACGAGGGGCTTGATCCCATGGACCGTGAGACCATGACCTAAGCTGAAACCAAGAGTTGGATGCTCAACCAACCGAGCCACCCAGGGGCCCCTGTATACTGATTTTATATCTGAAGTGTGACAAAACATGGTAAAGATTTATCTGAGGAAAGGGTAGGGTTGAATGGCTTACAAATTATTATTTTATACTTAAAAATTGAAATCAGCCTGATCTATGGAGTTTTAGAAGATATTTTCCTATATTGAGCAAATGCTCTTTCATTTATTATTAGCTTAAGACTTTTTTTAGAATTCTTCCAGACTTCAGACACATGGGGATGGGCTGTTGGGCATCTGAGTGAGAGAAAAGAGGCTTTGTTTTAATGAATCTAGGCTAGGGGATAAGGGAGGGGGGAGGGAAGATTGTGTGAAAGTCTGTGAGGCGGGAGAGAATGGCAGCCAAAAATGCTACCAGTCCTTATAATTCTAAGAGTAAATGCCTGGGATAGGTCAGTAGTAGGCTCAGGTGATGAGAAATGCTTTAAATTCTGTGAAAATTTATCTAAGAAGTCAAATACTTAAATTTGAAGGCTTTCTGGAATTACTAATCATATTTTGGTGATGAGATCATAATTGAGAATGACAATACTTGCATATATATTAAATGCCTTTTTTTTTTTTTAATAGAACTAAAATCAAGGGACATATTTTTTCCCATTCCCATGCTACCCTTCTGTCTCTATCTTACATTTAAAGGAGAGAGGAGAAATTCTGGGCCACTGATTTTTTTTTTTCTTTCCCTTTTTGACTTGATTAAGATCCTAAGAAAAGGGATCTCATAGAGAGCCTCTTCTTGTTTATGTAAGTAGACATTTTATGTATAAAGTCAGAGGGTTCGTTGTCCTCAGTTGGAGGCAGTTAAGAAAAAAAAAAGCGTATGCCATATTGACTCAGTGATATGAAACCATTCAATGTGATAATGACTCGGTGATATGAAACCGTTTGGTGTAATAAACTGCCTGTGTGGTTGAGCTGGCTGTTTGGCTGCTCTGTGTGTTACATGAAGTGAAGGGTAGACATTTTTATACACACACACACACACACACACACACACAGAGCTTTCAGTCCATTACAAAAGGATTTCATCAAGAACTGGGACTTTGGGCATTCTTTTTTTTTTTTTTTTTTTAACGTTTATTTATTTTTTGAGACAGAGAGAGACAGAACATGAACGGGGGAGGGTCAGAGAGAGAGGGAGACACAGAATCTGAAACTGGCTCTAGGCTCTGAGCTGTCAGCACAGAGCCTGAAGCAGGGCTCAAACCCACAGACCTGAGATCATGACCTGAGCCGAAGTCGGATGCTCAACCGACAGAGCCACCAAGGCACCCCTGAGACTGTACATTCTAATAACAGTTCTGAAAGTATTCACTCAAGGAAGAATTTAGAATTAAATATTTACCCTATTGGACCAAATTTGCAGACAACTAGGAAAGGAGGAAGAAAAAGAGAATGTTAGCAAAAAAGATGAAGGAACGAGTGATTCCACAGTTCTTCCTCAAATTTCTTCAACTGAAGGCTTTTCAGAGTTCATGAATTTATATTTGAAATCTGGCCATTTGAATGTCCTTAAGGGGGAAATGATAATGAGGCATTACACAATCATTACACATGGTTTCAAAATACTGCATATGAAGGTTCTAACCTTTTTCTGAGTTCTCTGTCCCCAAGCCCCCATATAAATAACACATAGCCACCAACATTGGTGTGAATATGTCCTATCTCTTAGAAATGTCAAATGTGGGGGAAGAAAAAGGGAAAGAACTTCTGGCCTCATGAGCCCTGTATATAGGTGTTCAGGCCATACTTTAGTTATCCTTGACTTCCCTTGACTAGCCTTGTCCACTCATTTTGGGAGTTAGCGATTATCTTAGAAGAATTACTATAATAACAAAAAAGCCCTTTATGGTAGGAAAAGACTTCCAAATTATCTCTTTATAGCCCACAGCCATAAGCTATATTGCTTATATATACAGCATTGAACTTACTTTTAAAAAATGTAGTAATGAAATAAGGCATTTTTCTTTTGGTATTTGGTTTATTATTTGCAGAGTACACTATTCAGGCATTTTAGTACTCAAATTCCAAGTTTAAATTTTAGTTGAGAGTACATGAAAGAAATTGTGAGTGAAATTGCCACAGATCATCTTGAACTGCCAAGGAGAATTTGCTATAGGATAGCAACCAGATAGCAGGAATAGATGAAATGAGGCTTTGTTTCTACATCAGGGAAACAGCTGTATAATTTAAGCAGTTCATTTTAGGTGTTCCTAAGTCTTTTTTTTTTTTTCCCCTTTCACGTTGCAGGCATCGAGGATGGCTTGCAAGACGTCTTTCTTATGTGCTTTTTGTTCAAGAGCGAGATGTCCATACAGGCATGTTTGCCACCAACGTGACGGAAAATGTCCTGAACAGCAGTAGGTAAGGGTGGGGATGCTGTTGTAAAAGGAAGAGACAGGGAAGGGGGGTGGGGCAGGGCAGTATTGCCTTTATTAACCTTGGGACTCTGGGACTCTGTCTCAAGAGGGGTTTCCATTTCCAAATGTCAGATATTAAACTCCAAAGGAAAGCAAGGAAAGGCAGGAGAACAGATGGTTTTGGTGACAAGTGCCATGTGGGAATAGCAGTCTTGTTTTATGCATTAACGATTGAATGAATGGCTTCCTAATATATGAAAGGAGAGTTGGAATTCAGAGGTGCACGTATTTCCAGTTCTCTGTTTTCTGTAATATAAATGTTTGGGACCGTGTGTTTTCCTGTTTTATTTGTTATTTGTTTTTTGAACTTGCTACTTCATAAACATTTTTTTTAATGTTTATTTATTTTTGAGAGAGACACAGAGTGCAAGTGGGGGTGGGGCAGAGAGAGACGGAGACCCAGAATCGGAAGCAGGCTCCAGGCTCAGAGCTGTCTGCACAGAGCCCGATGCCGGGCTCGAACTCATGAACCATGAGACCATGACCTGAGCCGAAGTCAGGTGCTTAACCGACTGAGCCACCCAGGTGCCCCTTGTGTTTTCTATTTTATAACCAAAAGAGAAGCATGTTTGATATTTCTGTCAAATAATTTTTGAGTATGTAGGCACAAATTCTTGTACTAGAAAATCGTTACTAGAAATTTTAAGAGAATAAGGTTCTGTCCTTGCTCTCAGAGGAACTTGCTTAGAAAATAGCAGAGACTGGCTTGAAATAAGATCGAACAGGGCAATAAGTCATTCTCAAGTTTAGGCATTAGAATATGGGAGTTTGCATGAAGATCAGTCTCTACTGTGCCTCATTGGTGTGGCGTGTGGTGGACATCTACCTTGATTTGGGGGGCCAGAGACTACAGTAGTTTGAAAAGACTACTTAGAAATGTAGATCTGGGGGCGCCTGGGTGGCTCAGTTGGTTAGGCGTCTGACTTCGGCTCAGGTCATGATCTCACAGTTTGTGAGTTCGAGCCCCGCGTCAGGCTCTGTGCTGAGAGCTCAGAGCCTGGAGCCTGCTTCAGATTCTGTTTCCCCCTCTCTCTGACCCTCCCCCCTTCATGCTCTGTCTCTCCCTGTCTCAAAAATAAATAAACATTACAAAAATTTAAAAAAAATAAAAGAAATGCAGATCCTGTAGTGTGGCTATGAAGACCTGAACAGTGGTGGCACATGGCAGGTACTCAGTAAGTATTTATTGAATGAATGAGTAAATAGTTGATAATGGAGATTTAATTATCTTGTCAATTACTTGTAAAAACATTCCTGGCCAGATTGAAATAAAGGTATTAAAGGCCTCAGTGTCCTGTGGAATTGGTCTTTTGGTATTGATGAGTTATGGGGCTGTGTGGAGCTTTGCTCCGTGCTGGTCTAAAATCAGTAGCAACAGTGGGAGAAAAAGGAATTATTTGAAACTCCTTTGGGTTATTATATATTCTATTTTCTAGGTAAAAACCTCCAAGTATGTTTTATCCCACCCAGGTGTTTTGACTAGTAACTAGAATATTAAAAGTGATTTAAGGAGGTTTAATCTCGTATGTTCTTCCCCGAGTCACGTGGAAGATTTACCAAACTGGATTAAATCTTCTCTCTTAACTTCACTGTTTGTTGTTGTGTGTTGTTTTAATCTTGAGCCGCGCCTTTCTTACATTACTGGTTTAAAATGGAAAACACTTGTAAATATCTATGCCCCTCTTTGATCCCTCCTAGAGAGTTTTACATATAGTTCTAATAAAGTCACAGTATAAATGAGTAATAAATTAGATCTTCAAAAGAAAAATCTCATGTTACTTTGGCAGTGAGCTTTGGATACCTCTGAACTATATGCCTAAAGGGATAACGTTTCTTTCTCTCCCCTCTGCTAGAGTGCAACTTTGTGTCCCTCACAGCATATCTGGAACGTTTCAACTGATGTCATTGTTAACCCATTGAATTTGAGTTAAATTCTTAAATCTGCCTTCCAGATTCCTCAGGGATTCATCGATTCAGGAATATAATATCCCTAATATTCAGTAGGCAGCCAAACAAAACACATCTAACTTGAGCTTATTGTGTTAATCACATATTAAAGAGAAGATAAGTTTTGTTTTGTGGTTTATATCTATGATTTAGAAAATACTGAATGCAGGATGTCACATAGAAACAGTTACATTGTCTTTCTGCTTTCAATTCAGAGTACAGGAGGCAATTGCAGAAGTGGCTGCTGAATTAAATCCTGATGGTTCTGCCCAGCAGCAGTCAAAAGCCATCAATAAAGTGAAAAAGAAAGCCAAAAGGATCCTTCAAGAAATGGTTGCCACTGTCTCACCAACGATGATCAGGTATTAAAAGGCAAAGCAAAAAGCTTTCAATGAGAGCTGTTTTGAGCAAACAGGGACTGAATCATTGGGCTTTCCTAGCACAGTGGTTTTGGTCCAAAAGAAATTGGACATAATCTGATGGGAAAACTAACTCCTTTTTATTTTTATATTTGTATTCAAATTATGTGGGAAGTAGCACTGTGGTAGATTTTAAGGTTCCTTAATCTTTGTTAACTAATAACAGCCACTGAATTACTGCTGACCTCTCTCTAGACTTGTGAGCCAGGGTTCACACACCCATATCTTAAAGGGAGTGGTTTTATATGGCATTCTGCTCACCTAAATGTTCATCTGATCATTTGTTTCTGATGTGTAAAGTCTGCTGTTTGAGTGAAATGAAGATTTTAGTCTGTAATAAATAAAAATGGAAGATTTTAGTCTGTAATAAGTAATATGTATCTATGAGTCTATATGTAAAAGTTCAGATGCAGATACAGACACTAAGTCACTTGAAAGCACTTTTAGGTTGTAGGTTCAGAAACTTGAATAGGTAAAAGTCAACGTCTATATAAATGTATGTGTATGCATTTAAATTCCTTTTCTTCTCCCCCCCTCCGCCCTTAGACTGACGGGATGGGTGTTGCTCAAACTGTTCAACAGCTTCTTTTGGAATATTCAAATTCACAAAGGCCAACTTGAGATGGTTAAAGCTGCAACTGAGGCAAGAGTTTCTGTGATCTGTCATTGCGTTTTCCCCATGTTTGTGGATGATGTTAGAGCTCTTCTGTATGGAAATGTTCTTTTGTGTGCTGTGTGCATCCCGCCCATTCAGCAGACGCCCCCCTTGAGAGATGTACCACAGTAGCATTTGGCGAGCGGCTGAGAGGTGGGTGAAGGGGGACCTGGCAGCTGTGCAGGACTCCTTTGGTGGGTTGCTTTGCAACAACTCTGAGAGCAGGTGGAATAATCCCTATTTATAAATGAGGAAATATAAAGCACAGACAGATTAAGATTTCCCAGTCATGGCTGGTAAATGATCGCCTGTGATTTCAAGCCAAACCAGGCTTGCCTCTCGATCCTTTGCCTTTTTTCTTTTTTCTTTTTTTTTTTAAACATAATCAGGGCTGCCTCTCAGAAGACAGAGAGTCCACTTGAACTCTCCATTGTGCTTCTCCTTCCCCAGCTCCTTTTTATTGTGGCTCTGGTGGTTTTCAGCCGCGGAAGTATTACAATGCAAGACGTTCATGTTACTGGAAAATGTTTTTCAAGAACGAGTCGTTGATTAGCCCGTGTTTGAGTGATTCTGACCAAATAGGAAGTTGCGGAGTGTGATCCAAGTTCGTGTTTGAATTTGAACTTTGGCATTTTTTTCTTTTACTAGATGAATTTGCCACTTCTGTTTCTACCAGTTCACAGATCACACATTGATTATCTGCTGCTCACGTTCATTCTCTTCTGCCATAACATCAAGGCGCCATACATCGCTTCCGGCAACAATCTCAACATTCCCATCTTCAGGTAAGATCAGCTTGTTTTGAAATGTAAGGTATGGAAAAGATTGTATTTTAAATTTTTCTTTTTTTTCTTTTATGGTTTCAACCACATTACTGTAAAGATGACATGAGCTTCTTTACTTTCACTGTAAAAATTTGTTGTGGAAAAGTTGAAAAGTACAAAAAAGCTCTAAGACTATCACCGTTCTTCCTGTGTTCTGTATGGAATGCTTGGTGAACTGTGAATACCTCAACTTCATGGGCAATATTTATCAAATGGCTGAAAGGCAATTAGACCACATAGCAAATTACTGTATCAAGGTTGGCAGTAGGGAAGATGGGGGTGGGGGTGGACGGTGGTGTTGGTACAAAGTAGGTGAGAAGAACCACACCTGTTAACTTTGACCTCGTAATTTAGTAACACTAGAAACATGTAATGATTTCAGTAAGACGCAAAAGGTGTATTTTAGAAGTTTTCAGGAGGATGCGGTGGGTTCCGTTCAGAGGAAAGAGCATGTGAAGATGCAGAAAGTTTCAAGTGTGTGGTACGGTTAGGAAGCGGCAGACAGTTCAATAGGGTTAGGGTTAGAGTGCAGGATACGGTGGGAAGGGTCAGAGGCCAGAGGTGGCCATCGCGTAGGGAGTGAGAGCTGGGTCAGAACAATTTTTAAGCCGAGAGTTTAGAGTGTATCCTGTAGTTGAGAAGTGGTCAGATTTGCATTTTGAAAAGTCACTCTCGATTAGAGGGAGTTAGAACCATTCTGACTGTATTGTAAGAGTTCAGGCAAAAAATAACGAAGGCTTGGATTAAAATTTGTAGTGGTGCTCTTGGTGAGGAGGACATAGATTTGAAAAGTATTTAGTAAGGTGAATTTATAAGACCAAATGCTAGTCCAGAGTGGGAGAGGGGTTGATGAGGGAGGGACACTCCTTGATCTTTACCGCCAGGGTACTAGGTACATAGTGGAGCTGAGCACCAATGGGGAATGAACAAGGAGTAGGTTTAGTTGGTTTGGGATATTGAAGGCTCAAATTTCAAAGCATAGAGCATCCCTGAGGTCAGCTCTGAGTAAGCAGTAGGGAGTATGAGGAGGATGGACTTATAGCAACAGGAAGGGAAGTGGGCTTGTGGGTTGTGCACACAGGGTCTCACAAAGTGGCAGTCATCTCCCTTTCCTCAGCCCCACAGTCCAAGGAGCTCCTTCCTAATTGCTTGGCTCAGAGTTCTGTGGCTAACCAGCCTCATGTGAATGGTTGAGCGGAGCCATTCATTCATTCAGTCAGCTGATTCTTACCCAGCTATACTTTAGACAAGAGTGAAGAAGTGCTGTGTCCTTTCCTTCAAATTGCTCATAATCTGGGGAATGTAGACAAATAGCTCTAATACAATGTGATATACCCGCACGGGGCAGACATGCTTCTCTAGGGACTAGGACATCTGTTTACTCTTCTGAGCACCTCTTCCCAGTATTGAGGAACCTGGGAAGTTGCATTAGAAAGTCATCAGAAAGTTGGGGTGTCTGGGCAGCTCAGTCAGTTAAGCGTCCAACTCTTGATCTCGGCTCAGGTCTTGATCTTAGGGTTGTGAGTTCAAGCCTCATGTTGGGCTTCGCACTGGGCATGAAGCCCACTGGAGGGGAAGAGTGTCATCAGAAAGTTTTTGGCAAGCATAGATTTAGAGCCAAGAGGAGTGTTCCCTTGGGGCTCTAGGGAGGCCCTGCCCTGTACAGTTTGCCTTTCCTACAATGAGAATAACTCCTGTAATCATTCCCTCCAGGTTCTCAGCTTGGAAGTGCTCCTGGAAGGATCCCATGGAAATGCATGTTAAAAATTGATAATTTTGCGTAATCCAACTTTTCTTTTCATGAACTCTATGCCAGTCGTTGCTTAGCTCGTCATTCCTTCATACTTGACAGCCAGTCAGTGACCTTACCTGTTGATTCGCAGCTTTCTTTTGTTACGTGCCAACCTATACATTCACAAGTCACTTTCTGGGGCGGGTTGTTCTGTGGGTGGCTCATCTCACATTCGCTATGAACTTCTCTGCAGTCTTGTTCTCAGAGAGTGATATTTAGCTCTAGGGACATCTTACTGTTGCCTCCTTATCCTGACTACAGAAGATACTGGAAATATGTGTTGATATTGCTATTTTAATATCACTCTGTTAGAGAAGAATTAGGAAGAGGCTCTGCGTTTGGAAAGGTTGACTTGCGTATTATAAAATTTCATCGTAATATAAAAATCCAACAATGTTGTAGAAAGAAACAAGGGATTGAGAAAAGAATCGCTTTATCCCTGTGTAAGTGTACATGAAGCACATTTTTGTTTCACGTTTTGGAAAATTGGTTATGCTTGGTTTGGGTTTGATAAAATTATCATGGGCTCACAGAGACACTCCCTAAGCAGTACTTTCTTTTTAAAAATTTTTTTTTTTTTAACGTTTATTTATTTTTTTTTGAGACAGAGAGAGACAGAGCATGAACAGGGGAGGGGCAGAGAGAGAGGGAGACACAGAATCTGAAACAGGCTCCAGGCTCTGAGCAGTCAGCACAGAGCCTGACGCGGGGCTCGAACCCACGGACCGTGAGATCATGACCTGAGCCGAAGTCGGACGCCCAACCGACCGAGCCACCCAGGCGCCCCTAAGCAGTACTTTCTTGAAAAAATGTCCCCATAGGAGCTTTTGTAACCTCATATTCATTTTGTAGTTCATGTGTCAGAAGCACATTTCAGGATGTCTAATGGTTGGTGCCCTGAGACCCTTGACAGGATTTTAAAATTTAGCAGTATTTCATAATCCTCTTAAAATCTGTAACACCACCTTTGCAGGGATATTGTACAGACTTCTTTTGGTTGTGAACAGACATTAATAGGGCTTCAGTACACAAAGTGATGTTCTGAAGGCTGATGAATGATGTAAGCGACTGAAACATCAGTAATATGGAAAGTGGAAAAATGTCAGCAGCTCAAACGACATGTGGTTTATATTCATATGGTGTATGTTTTGAAGTAAGTTGGAATTTAAGTATTCGTATATTTTTCTATATAAATAACTAACGCATTCTTCAATATCTAGTACCTTGATCCATAAGCTTGGGGGCTTTTTCATCCGACGAAGGCTAGATGAAACGCCAGATGGGCGGAAGGATATTCTCTATAGAGCTTTGCTCCACGGGGTATGTATGCTGTCTCAGTGTCCTTAAAGCAGTTATAGTCGTTATTCCACAGTAGAAGAAAAAGAGACTTGATTGAGATTTAAAAAAAAAAAAAAAAAAAGAATGTTGTCTGTGTAATTATTTGAGTGGTATTGTTTGGGTATGGGTTTGATGATTATTTTTGTAATCACCAAAATAGAGCTTGGAGGAGCTGGCTTGCTATTATTTACGTGAGTAAAACACTTGGTCAGTAGTGAAGTTCTAGGTTATCATTTGTTGGAAGATTTAACTTGGCTGAGCTTGTTCTAAGTGGAGCGGGCTTGATTTCATGTTTACGTTCTCCTTCTGTTCCAGCATATAGTTGAACTACTTCGACAGCAGCAATTCTTAGAGATTTTTCTGGAAGGCACACGCTCTAGGAGTGGGAAAACCTCCTGTGCTCGGGCAGGACTTTTGTCAGTTGTGGTTGATACGCTGTCTACCAATACCATCCCGGACATCTTGATCATACCTGTTGGAATCTCCTACGATCGCATTATTGAAGGTCACTACAATGGCGAACAACTGGTAAGAGGATTGCCCACCCAAAAGTCTTCTTCACTTTCAAGTCTTTTGCTTTTAGAGAAGTGCTTTTGGAATTAGGAGGGTTTCTGGTACTGTTTAAAACAGGATACATATAGAATGGGCATGGTGAGTAGCTTTCATCTTTTGTGCGCCCCTGATGGGTAGTGCTAATGTGGCGCTTCCCTGCTCTCGGAGGGAGTGGTGTGGCTAGATTCTTCAGTGCTGTGTATAAATTGTAAGTTCAGCCTGATGAAATGCTGAGATCATGTTGCTAAAGCAATTTAGAATAAATTAACTTGGTAGGTGGCAGTAACTTCTTAGTAAACTTCTTATTGAAGTGAGTATAGTAAGTTGCAGAAGAATGCACAGATCATAAGCCTGTAGCTTGAATTATCCTATCCAAAGTGAACATTCCCGAGGAATCATGCACAGCAAGGGACAATATTATTGGCCCCTAGGAGCCCCCCTTGTGCCCCTTTCTTCACTGTCCCCTCAAGGGAAGGTAACTGTTGATCTTGACTTCTTACAGAATAGATTGGTTTTGCCTATTTTTGGACTCTTACCTAAATGAAATTGTGTAGTGTGTGGTCTTCTTACTTCTGGTTTTCCTTGCTCAAGTAGGTGTTGGTGGGCTTCATCCATGCTGCATATAGTTAGAGTGTGTTCATTCTCCTAGTCACGTAGTATTCCGGTGTATGCGTGTACTATGGTTTATTCAGTTGAAAACAGTTTGGTTTCTAGTTTTTTGACTGTGGTCAATCTTGTATATTTCTCTTGAACACAGGTATGCATTTTGTTAGGTATGTACCTAGGAGTGGAAATGGTTTGGTCATAAAGTATACATATGTTCAGCTTTAGTAGATACTGAGTTTTCAAGAGTGCTCTTACCAACTTCCCATTCCTCCCGGCATTGTGAGAGTTCCAGACAGATTTTGTTTTGCTCTTGTTTAGTGTGGAAGCATGCCAGAAGCTGAAGGACACTAGATAATTAGAGGCTTTACGAATGAAGTGATGAGCTGAACTGTTACCTGAGTTTCTCTTAGGAGACCCCTCCTTGTGTATATTTGTCTGCCTTGAATGTGTGCACTACTCACCCTGTCTCATGAGGCCATATCAGAGTCCTGTGTCCCTTATATGCCTGTCATCGTGCCTTATGTAAATTAATGTTCAGGAAATGTTACTAAATGAATAATAGGGTTAAAGGCCACCGTGGGGCTGGATTTGGCATTCAGTTGCCTAATGTTAGATATTTGGACGCTGGTGATCATCAGACTTCATATTAAGTGGTTTCTTTGACATCTTACTTTTCTCAGAACTGCAAACCGTTCTCCTTCCTGTTGCACCAGTTTTATCTTTCGTTGATTTGCAGTGGTATTTTTTTTTTCTTTTTTAAGCTTTAAATTTTAGTTCCAGTACAGTTACACAGTGTTATATTAGTTTCAGGTGTACAAGATAGTGACTCAACAGTTCTCTACATTACTCAGTGCTCATTGTAAGTGCAGTCTTCACCCCCTTCACCTGTTTCCTACACCCCCAGGTTACCGGGTTACCCCCTCTGGTATCTGTTTGTTCTCTATAGTTTTGAGTCTGTTTCTTGGTTTCTCTCTCTTTTCCTTTGTTATTTGTTTTGTTTCTTGGATTCCACATATAAGTGAAATCATATGGTATTTGTGTTTCTCTGAGTGGATTTATTTTGCTTAGCATTATACTCTCTAGTTTTCTCTCTGTCGCCGCAAATGGCAAGATTTCATACTTTTTGTGGCCGAGTAATATTCCATTGTGTATATATGCACCACATCTGTATCCATTCATCTGTCGATGGACACTTGGGCTCCTTCCATAATTTGGCTGTTGTAAATACTGCAATAAAATAGGGGTGCGTGTATCCCTTTGAAGCCTTTTTTTTTTTTTTTTTTTTTGGATTTTTGGGTAGATACCCAGTAGTGCGATTCCTGGATCATAGGGTAGTTCTCTTTTTGACTTTTTGAGGAACCTCCATACCGTTTGCCACAGTGGCTGTACCAGTTTGCATTCCCACCAGCAGTGCACGAGGGATTCTTTTTCTCCACATCCTCGCCAACACTTGTTATTTCTTATGTTTTTGATTTTAGCCATTCTGACAGATGTGAGGTGATATCTCATTGTAGTTTTGATTTGCATTTCCCTGATGATGAGTGATGTTCAGCATTTTTTCATGTATTGGCCATCTGTAAGTCTTCTTTGGAGACTTCTCTATTCATGTCTTCTGCCCATTTTTTAATCGGATTATTTGTTTTTTCTGGTGTTAAGTTGTATCACTTCTTTGTATATTTTAACACTAACCTTTATCACATATTTTGTTTGCAAATATCTTCTCCCATTCAGTAGGACGTCTTTTAGTTTTGTTAAATGTTTCTTTTGTTATGCAAAACCTTTTATTTTGATGTAGTCCCAATAGTTTATTTTTGCTTTTTTTGCCCTTGCCTCAGGAGACCTATCTAGAAAAATGTTGCTATGGCTGATGTCAGAGAAATTACTACTAGTGCTCTCTTCAGGGATTTTTATGGTTTCAGGTCTCACATTTAGGTCTTTAATCCATTTCGAGTTTATTTTTGCGTATGGTGAAAAGAATGTGGTCTGTTTTTCATTCTTTGCTTGTTGCTGTCCAGTTTTCCCAACGCCGTTTGTTGAAGAGGCTGTCTTTTTCCTATTGCATATTCTTTCCTCCTTTGTCAAAGATTAATTGACCATATAATTGTGGGTTTATTTCTGGACTTTGTACTCTGTTCCATTGATCTATGTTTTTATTTTTGTGCCAGCACCATAGTTTGTAGTGGTGTTTTTGTGAATGGTGTGAACAGTGTACTAAATGAATTAGCGTTAAGTGTTCTGTTTTTCGTTGACCAAACTGCCTCCCCTAATGAAAGGATTACATCTTGTAGCATCTTGTGTGCTGACCGTTTTCTGACAGGTCTCAGTCAATGAATACCTACTTTCCCTCTTTATTCAGTGTTGTCCTTTTCAATACAAACCTCCAGTTTCCATAAAAATAACTGGTAGTTTTTGTATAGCAGAATACCCGTTAGCTTTATCTCTTATCCACACTATTCTTTTGAAAATTGGAATTTAGGGAAAACCTAAGAAGAACGAGAGCCTTTGGAGTGTAGCTAGAGGCGTTATCAGAATGTTACGAAAAAACTACGGATGTGTCAGAGTGGATTTTGCACAACCATTTTCCTTAAAGGTGAGTGTTGGGATGGGGCTCTGTTAAAGCCTTGGCGTAGCTCCGAGTCAGAAGATATGGCCTCTGCCCCTGCCTCTGTTGCCTCCTCTATGTGTGACCTCAGTTTCTTCTCTTGTAAAATGAGGACTATGTCAAGAATGGCATTTCCTAAATTATCTCACCAAAGTATGCCTGTTGGCATGATACTAAATGTCTATCTTTGGGAAATAGCGGGGTCCGTATTTATTATTTTTTTTAGTTCGCGGGAATTTTGCATGTTGCTTCATAATATATGTTGCTATTTTATATTATGTTCTAAAATCGCCTTTATGGAAAAATTTCAAAACCTAGCCCCTAAAGTAGGGTACAGTTGACAGTCTAGGATGATGTTCTGTTCTACTGAGTGGGATCTCGCACCCGCACATTCAAAGGGATAGTGCTGTTCTTATGGAGGAGCCTGGGGCTGGTGGGTCCCTGGGGTCCTGGCAGTTTTAAATTCCTAAGATTTTCAAGTTGGTAAAGAAGGAGAAGGATGAGTATGGAAATTGGGAGCCCAGGGGTAAGGAGCAGAAGTCCTGCTTTTTCCTTTTTCATACCTTTACTTTAAAGACTCTAACTGCCGGGCTGGATGCTTCCTGGCCTTACACGCTTTCACCTTCTAGGAGCCTTGCCATTTCTTACCATTTTGTCTTTTTCAAAACCATTGCACATCTTCCCTGTATTGTTAGGATATGCTTTTGGATGGAGGTTCTTTTGACTATTACATAACCCTCAGGTTGTCAGATTTCCTTTAAAAAGCATGGTTGTGTTGATTATCACTAATAGTAATAATTGGGAATGTCAAATAATTTCGTGTAGATGTGAGAAAAGTTATGAGTTTTCCTTTAACTTTTATTTATTTTTATTTTATTTTTTTAATATGAAATTTATTGTCAAATTGGTTTCCATACAACGCCCAGTGCTCATCCCAACAGGTGCCCTCCTCAATGCCCATCACCCACCCCACCCCCACCCCCGCATCAACCCTCAGTTTGTTCTCAGTTTTTAAGAGTCTCTTATGGTTTGGCTCTCTCCCTCTCTTTTTTTTTTTTTTCCTTTCCCCTCCCCCATGGTCTTCTGTTAAGTTTCTCAGGATCCACATAAGAGTGAACACATATGGTATCTGTCTTTCTCTGTATGACTTATTTCACTTAGCATGACACTCTCCAGTTCCATCCACGTTGCTACAAAAGGCCATATTTCATTCTTTCTCATTCCTTTAACTTTTAAATAATTGAGCTTAAGCATCACTGTCCCATCCTTTCTATCATCAGTCTTTCGGTTTTGCGCTTGCCAGCATTCTGGGGTGAGTCCGCGCTTCTGAAGGTCCTTGAGTGTGGTACTTCTGCCCTGTAGCATGGCTCATTTTATAAACTATTCCCTTTTTACTTTTTGAAGAGCAAATTGTATTTTATGTATGTTTATGTAAGCAAGACAATGAAAGTTAATGATTGTGTTGTATTCCCCCACGGCTCCAGGAATATTTAGAAAGCCAGAGTCAGAAACCCGCATCTGCTCCACTCTCCCTGGAGCAGGCATTGCTACCAGCCATCCTTCCTCCAAGGTAAGATTTGTGGAAATGTTGTATACTAACGAAACCAACAAGTATCTATTGTTCCCTCCACGGCATAGAAAAATAGGTTACTTTTCTGAAGAATGTGCATGTTCTCGTTTTCACTTCCTCACTTTGAGGAACTTTTCTTTTGGTTTGATAAAGGATAGTGAAGTGATGGGTTTTCATATTAGTCTGGAGGTTTCTGATTATTTGCCTTATAAAATCTTTTTGAGTGTATGAATCGGGTAAGAGTTCTTATTTGATTTATGCTTTTGAATGTGGGAACTGAATTCCTTTTGGTAGTAGCTTAGGTTACGTATATTGTTAGTGCAGAGTATGAAAGAGTTTTCCTATGTCAGTTTTCCGGAACTCAAATTGAATTGTAACTTAGAGAAATTAAATATTAAGCCCTTCCCTTAATGTGTTCAAGTGTTGAAATTTTAGAAATGTTTCAAAATGAGGTATCGGGGGGCACCTAGGTGGCTTAGTCGGTTAAGCAGCAGACTCTTGATTTCGGCTCGGGTCACGATCTCATGGTCTGTGAGATTGAGCCCTGCGTTGGGATCTGCTCTGATAGCATGGAACCTGCTTGAGATTCTCTCTCTCTCCCTACCTCCCCCACTTGTGCGTACACGCGCGCGCTCGCTCTCTCTCTCTCTCTCTCAAAATAAATAAACATTTTTAAAAGATTTAAAAAAAATCAAAAATAAAATGAGGTATCAGGGCACCTGGGTGGCCCAGTCAGTTAAGCGTCTGACTCTTGATTTTGGCTCAGGTCATGATCTCACATGATCATGGGATGAAGCCCGCATGAGGCTCTGTGCTCAGTACGGAGCCTGCTTGGAATTCTCCCTCCCCCTCCCCCACTTGTGCTCTTTCTCTCTCTCAAAAAAAAAAAATAACAGTAATAAAATGAGATATTTTGCTTTATGCAGTTTTTTTGACCAGCCAGTGGGTTTTGGGGGTGATGTACCAATAGACTAGTCCTAACTCAATAAAAGTCTTTTGGTCAGGAGAGTGTGTTAAACCCAATAAAGTATATTATGGAGGAAGACAATGAATGCACAGAAATAATCTGTTGGTGGTTTAAATGTAGACTGTGTAGTGGTTGGAAGTGTCTGATACATTTACGCCTTAGTTCTAGATAGTTTGCTTATAAAAGAGTGTGGTTGTAGAGTCTAATTAAAAAAAAATCTTTTCAGACCCAGTGATGCTGCTGATGAAAGTGCAGACACATCCGTTACCGAGTCCAGAAATGCAACAGGTGAATCCTTCCGAAGAAGATTAATTGCCAATCTGGCCGAGCACATTCTCTTCAGTAAGTCCAACGCCAGACTCTCTAATCCTACCCTGCAGACTCAGCACATGCAGGGCAGACCACACTGGTTTTGGAGACCGCTGTAGTCAGGCTGTACCTCTGGTGGCATCACCCGCTACAGGGGTGGTGATGGCAAGTTATTAGAAAGGGGACGCTGTGGGCATCTGAACGAATCGAGGAAAACCTCACGCGCAGTGCCTGGTAATTAGGTGCTCATGTGGTAGGTCTTCTGCTTTCTAAAAAATAGTACCGTCAGGATGATCTGTTGCCTCTTTTGCTCACGAGCTTGTTTGTTTGAACTAACTAGCAGTATGGCATCTAGTTTTAGAGTCGCGTGTCCCTTTGCCTGCTGACCCCTTGCTTATTTTCACCCAGCAGATATCGAGGGGCCGTTACGTATGTGTAAAGCTTTGTTTTCGCTGTGGGGAATACAAACTGAATAATTAGCAGTTCTATACGAGCTTGTGCTGCTCCTGGTGGCATAGTTGTGCACAAATAATTCAAGTGGGAGTGAGCCGGGGTAGAGAGAGTGGGGGTACAGAATCAGCCTCCTCTAAGCCCCAAGTGGCGATGTGTGTCATGTTGTAGAATCTGCTTGACCGTCCTGTGGCACGCAGTGCTGTGGTCCCTTAGTGCACAGCCCAGGTGGGCTGTCCCTGCCCTTCCCCGAGCCTCACCGAGAGTCAGGCCAGACTCTCAGCCCCTCCTGGTGGCGCCACCGTGGGGGCTTCCTCGCCCAGCCTCGCTCCTGCCCTCCTGCTTCACACAAGAAAGTCTCCTTTCTTAAGCTCCCGTCTGTGTCTCTCTCCTGCTTAAGTTCCGTGTGCTCAAAATAATACGTCCATAATGTTGGGAAGTTGGGAGATAAAGATAAAACCCACTGCCCAGATAACCAGGGATGTTGCCATCTGGTCTTTAAAAGTATTTTTTACAGGTTTATATAGTGCTGTTTTCCAGTTGTAACACAAATATTTATGTTTTTAAAAAACTTGACAAATATTCTTTTTAATGGCAATAAATATGGTACTTGGTACGTTGTTTTTCAAACACTGGAGATAACACTGTGAGTGGCGTATTCATGAATTCGTTATCTCGGAATGTTCACAAGCGGTGTGTTTATTTCGGAATATTCCATAGATACTTATTTGACTTATATGATTATAACTTTCTACGAACTCAGAGTACTGGGTTAGGGGCCATAGTAACTCTCAGATACACTTGTGTCCTCTCCCTCCCTCCCTCTGACCTGGAAGGTTGATCATGCACCCTCAGTCCAGTGCACGCGGCACATTTCATCTTAGCAGTGCGGAAGCTGTGGCATGGGGGTGGAAGCGATTTCCCCCGAGTTATGAAATTAGTGTAGGAATTAGGATTTGAGCCCAAATTTTCTGACTTCAAGCCTACTACCCTCTTCTCCCACTGCACCTTTCTTTTACTGTGATGGTGAATCTGCCTGCACCAGGAGAGCAGGAGGCACAGTTCTCGTGGGCTGCAGCTGGGAACAAGTCCAGAAACACGCAAGTGCGATGCCCCATAGAACCACCACAACAGGCGTATAATTTGGGTCTTGGTATTTCCCTAAAGGTGTCTCTCAGTCATTCAGTAACAAAGTTCCACTGGCCTGTTTGGAAGGTGGAGCCATCTTAGGCTAGTTTCTGTTATAATAGTGATCTCTAGTGAGAGTCTGTGGGCCCAGAACATGGTATAATGTTGTAATTTCCCTTCAGTAAATCATAGTTCCGGGAAATGTGGTAGATGTGGAGGTATTTAGAGTTTTAAATACTGCTGTTCGAGGTTTAGGTACTTTGAGGGGCACCGGGGTGGCTTAGTTGGTTAAGTGCCCGACTCTTGATTACAGCTCGGGTTATGATCTCATGGTTTGTGGGATCGATCCCCGTGTCAGGCTCCATGCTGACAGTACAGAGCCTGCTTGGGATTCCTTCTCTCCCTCTCTCTCTCTGCCCCTCCCCTGCTCACTCATGCTCTTTCTGTCTCTCTCTCTTTGAAAATAAATAAAAGATTTAGGTACTTTTAGAAACTTCCAGCTATATTAAAAGAGAAGGGAACCTAAAGGTTTGTGTTTGCCTTCCAGCTGCTAGCAAGTCCTGTGCCATTATGTCAACACACATCGTGGCCTGCCTGCTCCTCTACAGACACAGGCAGGTATGTCTGCAGTGTTACTGGAGTTGAGAAAGCACGAGAAGGCTTGGGCAGCTGTCCAGATACTTGCTCGCTAGTAGGTCTGGCCCAGGTCCGGCTTGTGCTCGTGAGATACACAGTAAAATAAGCTAAGCAGCCTGCCCACAGGAGCTTACAACTCTGATGGAGAAAGTCCATGTGAAAAGAAACCTCAGAGACTGCATGATATATGTGGCAGTAAGACATGCCTTGAGTAATACAGTTCACGTAAATAAGGCATATCGCGTTGATGTGCAGTAAGTGTTCTGACAGCTGACGGTTTCCAAGCTATTTGATTTGTATTTAGGACCATCTTCCCTTAATGTGTCTGTCTAAGCCCTGTGACGGGAGAGTGTGTCTGTCCCATTCACAGTCATTTCTCAACACCAAACGTAGTGCCTGTGTGTGTGTGTGTGTGTATACACATATGCACCAAATAAGTAGTTGTCAGATAAATATTTAAAATGAGGGAAATTACTGCTAAGAAATAAGCACTTCTTACTTTTAGATGGCTGCTGCTTCCCTTTGTCACCTTATATGCTCCTATCACGTGTGGTGGCCAGAGTGTTCTCTGGATGTGAATATCTTGGCTTGCTGGAGGACCGGCCTCTTCACCAGTTTTCTGGCCACCTGTGCACTGATATTCTGGCCCTTTTCCTGTATGTGCCAACAGCAGGCTGCAGGAAAGCCAAGGCAAGGAGAAAACTCCTCGGAATGGCCTCATGGCCTTTTGGGACGTAGGTTTTCCACTGTCGTGAGACCATTTCTGTCTGTTTCTCTAGGGAATTGATCTCTCCACATTGGTGGAGGACTTCTTTGTGATGAAGGAGGAAGTCCTGGCTCGAGATTTTGACCTGGGGTTCTCAGGAAACTCCGAAGACGTAGTTATGCACGCCATCCAGCTGCTGGGAAATTGTGTCACGATCACTCACACCAGCAGGAATGATGAGTTTTTTATTACTCCTAGCACAACTGTCCCGTCAGTCTTTGAACTCAACTTCTACAGCAACGGGGTACTCCACGTCTTCATCATGGAGGCCATCATAGGTATGGCCTGCCCCGGGGTACCCTCATGGGCAGGAAAAGGGCCTAAAGCACAGAGTGGTGTTGATTTGGATGGTAGCCCCTTGTTTAAGGGAATGTGTTGCTGTATTTTCAGTTTTCAAATAAAAATAGAATCTCTATCACTATAGCTTATTCTTAACATTTATCAGCAAGTAGTTACTGAATTACTGTTTGCATAGTATACTTATTACTGAGGAGGAGAGGGAACATGTTTTGCTCTCAGGAGCTGGAAACGTGACTGAGACAGCACTACACGTAGCAGTAAAATGAGTGTAGGGCGCTTGGTTGCGATCAAGAGGGGGCAGAGGAGGAGAGCAGGAGGGTCGGAAGTGCCTGAGGAACGTGTTTGATGGAGTTGGGATCCCATGGAATCATGAGCCCTGGATCCTGAAGGGATTTATGGAAATTCTTGGAGCTGTAAGGCTGTTGGCTTCATTGACGCATCTCTTTCCTTAGCTTGCAGCCTTTACGCGGTTCTGCACAAGAGGGGCTCCGGAGGGCCTGCCGGAACGTCCCCTAACTTGATCAGCCAGGAGCAGCTCGTGCGGAAGGCCGCCAGCCTGTGCTATTTGCTCTCTAATGAAGGCACCATAGCTCTCGTAAGTGAAGAGTCCTTCGTGTTGCCTGTTCTTTTTCTTGAGCATTTTTGTGAAAACACGAGCCACCTTTGTGTTTTTGTCTCAGAGGCTGTTTGGTCTGTTGTTAAAGCTGTACGCTCTACTCCTGGGTCTCCGTGACCATCCGGTCAACATGTTGTGTACTATCTTTGTTTGCTATTGGGGTCACTGCTCCAGTGAACCCTTCATGCAGCTGGGAGGCATGATAGGACAGATGGCTCAACATTCTCCATCAGTCAGATCCAAAGTTACTGAGCTCTTATTGTACATAAGGCACTGGGTCAGAGGTTTGTAAATTATTAACATGCCCAGAAGATAAGAGCTAGAAACAGTCTTAAAAATCATCTTTGCAAGCCCTTGTCATTTTACAAATGGGAAAACTAAGACCCAGCAGTACTGATGAGCATTTATGTTCTATTCAGGCACTTCTAGACGTTCACAATGAGACATACATATTAGGCAATAGATTCTGTTTCCTCAAAATCATCAACAAAAAGAACTTGTATTCTATTTAAAGTCTAATATTCTTTCCCACTCATTTGAACGTGTCCTGGAACATTTATGAGTACATGTATTGTGAGTACAGCCCTCCTCCATAGCAGCATTATTTGTGTGTGGTATGTTGTCATCCTGTTGGGGAATCTGTTTTGCATGAACTTTGGACAGCAGGATGGAATGGGGTAGGTAAAGCTCCCAGGATTGACCTTGTCCTTTTCCTGAGTCATTTTTGAGCTATTTGAGTATTGTCTTTCCTCATCTACCACTTTTATGTACAATATTTACTGTGAGGTAGCATTTTCAGAGAAATTGTCTCAGAAAGAAAAAGAAATAGGTGGTAGGGCCCGACAGGCAGTCCTGATGAGGACTTGCTCCCCTGCGGGAGACGCTGAGCTCGGGGCACCCTTTGTACGTGGTGGCACCCTGGGTGCTCTGACAGAACGAGGGCTCTTCATGGGCTTTGCCTTTGACCAGGCATTTAGCAAGAGGGTGGGCAACGGGGATCTTAGGGCTTCCCAGTGGCGTGAGGGGGTTGATATGGAAGCATTTGGCAGTCACCTTGTACCGTGTTTCTGTCTTTAGAAAAGTCGGCGACATTTGTATTTAAATGCCTTTTCTTTTCAGCCCTGCCAGACATTTTACCAAATTTGCCACGAGACAGTAGGAAGGTTTATCCAGTATGGCATTCTCACAGTGGCAGAGGTGAGAGGTGGCTTTGCTTTATTCGCCTTTGCTTAGGTTCTCACTCTTCCTTCTCTTCCCTCCCGATTATTTTAAGTAATGTTACAGGCAGTTATTTCAGCCAGTAATCACATTTGGTATATAGTCAAGCCCACATGAAAAGAAAAGTAAGGATAGGGAGAGTAAATGTCTTTGGGGATTGTTTTTAATACTTTGGTTTCTTTTGTGTCACTGGTCTTGTCCGGAACCCATTGTGACTTGATTCTGTGATACCCAGAAGTTTTCACTCCAAGATGAGATGTTTTATATATCAGTGCTTGTGGTTTGCACGCACGCGTTTTTCTCTTTTGAGATTTTAAGTTTTGTAGATTTAGGACAGCAAGTACGGCCTGGGAAAGTAGATACCAATTTAGAGGAGGTGGGGGTATTATTATTTGCTCTGTCTGGTAGCTTCCCCCGCTGCCTCTTTCTTGTTTCCTTCCCTGCTCTCTCCCAAGTGATTCTGAGTTTGGAGAGGGAGGTGCTCTGTGGATGCTGTGAGGGGCAGTGAGAGAGGGGAGGGCAGTGAGAGAGGATACTTTGTCTGCTGTCCAGCCAGGCAGATGTCTGTGTGCCTGCGCATATTTATTTCCTGTTGGTCATCTCTTTGGCATAGCAAGATGACCAAGAAGATACTAGTCCTGGTCTCGCTGAGCAGCAGTGGGACAAGAAGCTTCCGGAGCCTTTGTCTTGGAGAAGCGATGAAGAAGATGAAGACAGTGATTTTGGTGAGGAGCAGCGAGATTGCTACCTGAAGGTACTTCGGTGAAGAATTCTGGTGGATATTACACTGAAGAGTTGGGGTTTATGTTGCCCTTAGTTAGTGAGGATCTTATAAACGGGACTCGGGTGGCTTATTCCTATCTCCAGCACCCATAAACCAGCCACAGTGCTTTCTGCCTGGTAAAGATACTCAAATGTTTGAGGTGAATGAATACCCCCCAGTGGTTCAGTTTGGGTGTAGGCAATGGAAAAGGACACAGAAGTGCAAATTCGGGAAGATGAACGTCGGGAAGGAGACCTGTCACAGCCCTGTCATCAGAATGCACAGGTGCAAATGTGTTTCCCTACACTTACGCTCACTCCTGAAGAGGGAGGACTTTCACTCAGTCATCAGTAAAGCCAGGCAGTGCCCAGAGTTGGGGAGAGATTTCTATTTGGCTGTCACTGGCCGGTGACTCTTTCTGAGTCATTCTCAGTCTTGCCAACCCTCCCAGAATTTCATACATTGAAGTCTTTGCCTTCAGTTAAAACAAATCCGGATCATCATAGGAGAAAATTTAGATTTCTAAAAGATTGATTGTCTCTGGTTTGTAATTTTATAAGTTGATGACCCATGTTTTTCTGAGTATTTTAAGTGGATTACTCTTTAAAAAATTTTTTTTAATGTTTATTCTTGAAAGAGAGAGAGAGACTGAACGTGAGCAGAGGAGGGGCAGAGAGAGGGGGAGACACAGAATTCAAAGCAGGCTCCAGGCTCTGAGCTGTCAGCACAGAGCCCAACACAGGGCTCGAACTCATGAACTGCAAGATCATGACCTGAGCCAGAGTCAGCTGCATAACCAGCTGAGCCACCCAGGCGGCCTGGCACTAAGTAGTTTACTCTTTTTGCAGTGGTATGATACCTCCAATTTACACACACACACACACACACACACACACACACACACACACACACAGACTCAGGAGGTGTAGCTTTTGGAGAGTTGAAATGACCTTTAGGAGTTTTTCCATTTTGAGTGTTCATGGTTTTAAGAGGGGGAGTGGTCTTACCTCGGCACTGCAAGGGGCTTATCTGAGCTGGCCTGTTAGGGGTGGGTGCAGTGAGAGCCCCGTCTGCCACACGCACCTCGTCACCACTACTGTCATCCCCACTGTGTTACCATGTGGGCCCGAGGCCACTTAGTGGTGGCAGCCAGCGCAGGCTGGGAAGGACCGAGGTGACCTTGGTGGTCTTGCCAGGTGCCTTCTTTCACACTCGAGCGCTGTGGAGCTGGGCTTCGAACCCTGGAGGGCCCAGCTTTGGGACCGGCTATTTTCAGTGATGGCAAAATGTCATAATTCTGTCATTTAAGTATGACCGGTTCTTCCAGGCAGCTGCTTAGTGAATGTAAATCTCAAGTACTGCAGGAAAGAGGACTGTCGTGAAGACAGTCCCATTTCACATCCAGAGTCCTTTCTGGCAGAGGGTCTGTGCCCCCGGAGTGGCAGGCTGCTTCTGGGGGGTGACTAGTGAGAGGCCACGTCTCAGTTGCCGCCTCTCGGGAGGCCCCTGTGTCCGCGCGCTTGCTTCTTCTCTCCCGCCGGTGACCGCATGGCCCGCTCTCGCACTCCCAGGTGAGCCAGTCCAAGGAGCACCAGCAGTTCATCACCTTCCTGCAGAGGCTCCTGGGGCCCCTGCTGGAGGCCTACAGCTCCGCCGCCATCTTCATCCACAACTTCGCTGGCCCGGTTCCGGAGCCAGAGTATCTGCAGAAGTTGCACAAATACCTGATCGCCAGGACGGAAAGAAGCGTCGCTGTGTATGGTATGTGTGTCGCCACCGTGGCTTCTTTTAAAAGCTGTGCCTCTTTCAATTATAGGAGTCTGCTAATTGTAGACAGTTAGGAAAAATTGCACACTTAACCTGACCTCCGACTTCAGAGACTCCTGTTAGTGTCTGTTTTTGTATGTTATATAAACGGAATGATACAGTTACATAGTCTTATGTCCGGCTTTTTTCACCTAACATCGTAAGTGAGGTTCGTACATGTTAGTGCGTGTGGGCGGTTGTTCATTCTGTTGCCTTATAGTGCTCCACCATATAAATGCTTCTTGCATATGATTTCTATCCATCATCGATGGATAGTTGGGTTGTCTGCACTTTGGAGCTACTCTGACAGGTGCCACTGTGAATGTGTCCTACATCCTGGGCAAACACACGCCCACTTGTACACTGGGTGCATCTAGCAGTCGTCTGGCAGCTTCAGTAAGCACTGCGGGTGACTCCTGGGTGGTCGTGCCCATTTGCACTCCAGCAGCCGCGTGTTTCCAGTGCTCCACACCCGGCCGACATTCGCTGTATAAGAAGTGTGATCTGGTGGGAATAGTGTTTTATATAGTTAACGGCTTAGGACTGACACTGCTTGGAATCGATACTTTCTAGAGCCAGAAGCGATCTAGAGATAATTTCTCTCTAGGCATCTCTCTCTGTCTCTCCATATCCATATAGATGAATATATAGAGATAGAGCCACCCACTTAATAGATGAGGAAACTATCGTAGATCACATAGCTAGTTAATGGGCAAACCCGGGTCCAGAATTCTCTTCTTCTAACCCCTAGATTTGTGCCCATTCTGGTTCCACTGATGTGAGCATCGTCTGTGCGTCAATGTGCAGTTTAACAGAATTTCTACACCCTGTCTTGGTTGCCTCTCTCAAGAACCTTTCAAGATGGTTGTTGGTGTTTCTTCTTCTTTTCCTTTTCTCTCTCGTTTCCTCCCTCCCTCCCTCCCTCCCTCCCTCCCTCCCTCCCTCTTTCTTCTTGCTGTTTTTTCCTTAAAAGATGACAGAGCAAGTTTAAGGAAACAGCAGATCCTTTGAGACCTCACGGGTTGCAGTAGCAGAAATGGAGCCTGGCCCCAGTCTGCTGATGTGCGCAAGGCCTCCGGCACCTCCCACGCTTTCTTACTGTGGATGTTGGCATTTTTGTGTTTGCTGAACTTTTTGACAAGGTCTTATCCTGTCTCTACAGCTGAGAGTGCCACTTACTGCCTTGTGAAGAATGCTGTGAAAATGTTCAAGGATATTGGGGTGAGTGCCCACCACTTACAGTACAAAGTTGTGTCTTCTGTTCTCTTTCCGCCCAGATCTAGTCTATCTGAGCCACCTTTGTTTGGGGTGGGCCCTGAGAAAAGCAGTTTCTGCTGGACTAATCATGACAGCGTTTCTGGGGATTGAGAGAGGGCGGGTTATGCTGAAGGTGAGGCCCATCAGTACAGATTTATTTGGATGTTCCAGAACTTTGCTGATTTTCTTCTTTATCCCCAAACCGTTTACATACAACAGGTGTTGGGGTGTTTCAAGCTGCTAGTACAGTTTTGGTAGGGATGTTAATGAAGCCATATGATTTTCAGTTGTTGTGTTTTTGCTGGTATTGCCAGAAGTATTGTCCAGTGTACTTTACCTTGCTGTGGGACATGAGTTCCATGGAGGTACTGATAGCCTTTGTAAGGGACTTATTTGTGACTTTATTCTAACACAAATTTTAAAGTATACTGATTGGACTCTGCCCAAGAACACCACACCCACGTCCATAACCTCCACACCCTGTACTCGTAAACACCCACATGCACATTTGCTTAAAGCCAGGATATGATTTTATGTGCCTTCCTGCCTCTCAGGGTCTAGGACACAGGTCAGGGTTGGTGCCAGAAATGTCTCCTTTCTTCGGTTTGTCCTTAATTTCAACTTTCTCTCTAGGTTTTCAAAGAGACCAAACAAAAGAGAGTGTCTGTTTTAGAACTCAGCAGCACGTTTCTACCTCAGTGCAACCGGCAAAAACTCCTAGAATACATTCTGAGCTTCGTGGTGCTGTAGGTGACTCCTGGCCCCGTGGCGAGTGAAGGGAGTGGGGCACGTCCCTCGTGGGCTCCAGCCTCTGGCTCGAGAGTTGAAGGCGCCGGCGTGTGGTCAGGCCTGACCTGTCCTGATGTGACCTGCAGGAACACAAGTGCCTTCCCCTCCGCGGGCCTGTGCTTCTCCCACCCTGAGATGACACAGCAGCCCCCGTGCAGGTGACACTGGGGCCTCCGCCTCCGCTTGCAAATCGTCGGTAGATGACACAATGAGATATCAAAAAATCATCTTGGAGTCTATTAGAGATTCACCTTTAAGCATAACTGTTAAGAACTAATTCCTGTGATGGGCACAAAAACATAGATTCATTCTAGAACCGAATCTTGTATAGTGTACCTAATACTGTTGGATAATTCGTCGGTATATTTTCTGATTAATGGTTAATGCTTCCTTTAAACATGATCGGGTCATCCATTCACTGTGTGTGGTTTTGTTTTTTTTTGTTTTGTTT
The DNA here is from genome assembly GCF_024362965.1 of Panthera pardus. Classification (NCBI taxonomy): domain Eukaryota; kingdom Metazoa; phylum Chordata; class Mammalia; order Carnivora; family Felidae; genus Panthera; species Panthera pardus. The sequence goes on along the minus strand of NW_026526788.1, from coordinate 68,597,241 downwards.
TGTTTTCCAGTTTTATCTTTGTCAATAGTAGCTAAATTTTAAAGGGGACACCTTTCATCCCAAAGTGCTTTACAAATGAATGGGCTGATCTGTATCACACCCAGGTATCACTGTGCTGTCCTTTGCAGTCAGATTTAGAAAGTGTTTTAAGAACTACATGAAAACATGAGGTTAGGTCAGAAATAGAGCTAATGTGATCAAACAGTTAACATCAGGAAGTAAATTTGGCTGGCAAAATTCAAGGTAAACTTTGCCAGAACACTGACTTTGAACACTTCTGCCCATATAAAAAGTGCCATTGAGTTTTAAATGACCAGCAAGTATTTAAGAACAAGTCCTGTTTTATTTCTGCACTGTTTCCCACCCCTCTTGGCACCTGCCTCTCAACAGGTGCAGCTACTTCTTAGAGATCTTTCCGCTAAATAGCACCTGGCCTAACTTGATTAGCTTGGTCTGCTGGACTGTGATAGTGTTAAGTCGGCTCTAGGCTGCCGACCCGGGGCTCTCATGTACTGCGTACAGGTTGTGCACTGCCCCAGTCCAGGTGACTGGTACCCACTCAGGCTGTGTGGTATACAGCATGTGGTGGCCCCCTCGACAGGCAAATGGTTGAAGGCATTTATGGAGTTTTAGCTGCGAGGAAAAACGATGGGTTTTTAAAAACGTATATGGGCTAATATGCCGAAACCCTGAGGCCACATAGTGGCAAACTATGATGAAAAATTGCTCGTAATGGGTAGGTGCCTTGTTATGAGCAGGAGCATAATTATTTGTTGTAGTGATGGTGTGGATTTCATAAAGATCATGTGATATTAAAACATTTTCTAACAGTTTATTGTTCTTTCTGTTCACGGTATTATGGAATTAGGAATTTTTCCTGATGAATATGGCATATAGTCTTTGAATTTAAAGGTACTGAGAATTAAGTTTGTACTTTTATAAGCTTGGACTTTAAACACTAATAGTATCTCATGAATATCCCGTGCGTGTCGGGAGAGGGAAAGGTACTTACTGGTTGGTATTTCACAGTGTACGAAATAGCTCGTTTGAAACTCCTAGCAATAACGCTGTGCCGTTGCGATCTTTTTCCAGTCTTCTCAAATTCCACGTTTAAAATATGTTCGTTCTTTGTAGGAACTCGTGTACCCTTAAGCCATCGTCAGTGTTGTAGCGGCTCTGGTGCGGAGCGGGCTCTTCACCTTGTAGCACTCCATTTTACTAACCCGGAGAGAGGAACGTGTCGTCTTTTGGCTGGAGCTGTGCACATGGGGAACACCCACGGAGGCTGTCTTATTCCCCGTGAGTGGCCCTTTTCTAGGCAGGCAGTCATTGAACTCATCTCTCTCATTCCCCTTCTAAATTATAGATCAAGGATTACTCAGGCTGTCTCTTAGTTACCTGGAGGGTCAAGGTTGGGACTGACCGTGAGTGGAATCGGCTGCACTGCCTGTGACTTCTGCTAAGAGCTCCCACCATGCCCGCCCAAGCAGGAAACAATGGCTTCTCTGGCTTCATTTCCCTTTTCAGTTGGTTTGTCTTCTAGAAATCTAATCAGATGCTTTGGGGAATGCAACGTATGATTTGCTAGCTCTCTTGCAACTTAACTCACTGTGAGAATAAATATGCATGCTTTTTGTAATTAACTGGTGCTTTGAAAACCTTTTTTAAGGAAGAAAAATCTCAACCAAAGTTATGCTCATCCACACAAGCTGACCCTGAGTTAATTTTAGCACAACTCATTCTTCAGTGCCTCATTACTGAAAACAACATACATCATCACAGTAAGGCTTCCAGATTAGCACTGTTTTGCTTAAAGATTTATTCTCACTGTTTTCCAAAAGCGAATGGCTTCCATGTAAGAATAAACAAACTAGGTGCTTGTAAATAATTTATTACAGTTTACTCTATTGCATTTCTGTAAACCTGAAATGCATGCCCTCCAGGGGAAGACTGTGAGTCAAATTAAAAAACAAAATCCAATAACAAGCAATACGAAACTGCACGCTTTCAAATTACCAATGTCCTAAGTGATTTCAGAAAAGGGGAAGGAATTTCTGCTGCCTTAGCTTTGAAGAAAAACAAAGGGAAGGCACTAGTGTGAACCGTGTAGCACTAGTAACAGAGAAAGTATTCCGAATCTTCCTTCTCGGATTTGTCGTCTCTGGAAGTCAGAGAGGTGAGCGGACTGCAATGAATGTAAACTCAGATTGTGGAACTTGCGGTCCCCCAAAGGGGAAAAGCACATCCCGTGGTTCTCCATGTAATCTGAGTGCGCTGTGAGATGCTCATTGGTGTTTTGTAGAAGTGTTGCTGGGTAAAATAAAAGTGTACGTGAATCCTCTTTTTTTTTTTTTTTTTAGAAACTCATGGTTTGCTCTAGTGTAGCAAGGGCTCAGGGTGTGCCGGTCCCAAGCCTGTTTAACCCAGCATTTCCAAACTATTGTGACCCCAGGATCTTTTTCAAAACCCCTTTATACCCCTACGAACCTCCACGAAGCCATGGAAAACATTTTGGGAAGCACTACGTTAAACAGTAACAGCAGGGAGGCAGAATTTGCATGCATTTTGTATAATCTAATGTTCTAGTTAATGGGTGTACATTTCCTCCCCTGGAGACAATAAGCACAGAAAACTGTAATATAGGTAGTCTGATATCTTTCCTTTGATGGAAAGATCAGCTGTCAATGATCCTGGGTTTTTCCCTAAAAGTAGCAAAATTAACACAAGGATTAACTGGGGTAAATAATGAAGATTTTAATTCAGATCTAGAAGAAAATATTGCACAACTGAATGCAGATTTTTATCCACAGATAGTTCTAGTGTTTAGAAATGATAAGACCTATCACTGAAGTTTATAAGACCTAATTTGGATGTAAATCTGTTTTTTAAAACACTCTTTTTAGGAACTTGAGACTTGGCATCTGGCATTCTAGTTTAATACAAACTAATGATCGCATTTGGAAGAATTTTGCCTTTATTTCTAAACATCTAAAGCTCTGAAATGCCTTGATGGAAGGTGTTATTTTCCTGTTGTACAAAGAAATGTTAAATTGTTGTAAAAAGGCTTACTATAAAGTACTGTGAAATAATACTATGTGATTTTGTGAACGAAACTTATTTGGAAACGTTGATTGATTTTTATGCCTGTTAATGTATTGTCAGAAGCACAGAAGTGTAGTTTTGTTTTAATAAACCAAAAAATGAATATATTCTTGATATCTCAAATTTGTAGTTGAAAGTTCCCTAATAGGTTATTATACCATTGCTCTTGTTGGACTTTACATAGGACTTTAATAAAATGTTCATAGGAAATAGCCTTGCATAAATTTATGGACCCCCAGTGGATGGTTTTTATCACTGACCCAGAGCTCTTCAAATTTGATCAAGCTTTTTATCTCCTTCATAAATATTCGTATCACAGAGATCTACTTTGAGTTTCTGTAAAGATTTCTTTAAACCTGGTGCTTCTGTCATATCTTTCTGTACTGAAGTGTTAGGTTTTTTTCCACTAGTTCATAATAGTTGCTCAGAAATTACTTTTTTGACAAGTAAGGCAAGTATTTTCTTAGAGCACTATTTTCTGTGGATCCTTCGAAAGCCTTCAAACGCAGCCTTCTCGAGAGTGCACCCTCCAGAAAGGGTGGCGGCCACATGCCTGGACCATGCCGTCCATGCCCTTTGGGTCCATGACATGTCTGTGACCCTGACACCCCAGACCACGAACCCTGCTCTCCACCAGACCCTCTATCTGAACTTGGTACTTTGTCCTCTCTGATTTGCTTTGGAAGGTTCTTGCCAGGACTATATCCTTGCCCTCTGGTGCGTTCATTCTTTGCATTGGCAACTTTCTTGCTGCCGCCCAACGTGACCTTCCCCTTATCATACAAAGTTCCATTTTTTACAACCACTTACTCTAAATGGATGTTAATTGAAGTCTCATCTCTTAATGTTCAGTTCTGTGCTCACTCATTTTAGTCCTGTTTATTCCCCCTTTTCACACCTTGCAGTCTGTCCTCACACCCATCTAGTAAAATTCTAATGTCCCTCCTTGACGAATACAAAGTCATTTTCCTACTTGTCCGCAGCATGTGTGGTGTTGTCCCTGCCACAGCCTGTCCTCTCACTGAGATGCTCTCTTGTTCTTCCAGTTTCCCTGGCCCTCTGGTCTTCTGTCTCTTCAGGATTCCACGCTTCACCTCTTCCTTGCCTCCCACCCTTTATCAGATGGTCCTGGTATTGTTTCGGGAACCTCTGAGTTAAAAAAAGTGAATTTTGTCCGAAATTTTTATTTGTTTTTTTAATATGAAAGCACCTGGTTTTTACATGGTGGTGCGACAAACTGTGTGGATGGCGTACACGGCTTCCCAGGACCGCATAGATCTTGGCAGCTGCCAGTTCACGCCTTCTGGCCTGGCCGAAATCAGTTACGAAAGCACCAGTTCCAGAGGCCCCTTCCAAGAGCCAGAGAGCGATCCATTGTTGGGAGAAGGTTGACCTTGCTCCTCTGAGTTTGGCAGGGATGAAGTCTCAAACCAAGGCTTTGATGATGACCACTGGCTAGTGTTTAACCAGGCAGGCAATGGGCCTCTGAGTCGGCCTTTGATGTTGGGCTCATTTCCATGCCCACGTCAAGGAAAGCGCACGTCCAAACAAGTCAGTGTTGCCACAGGCGGTGGCTTTGGTGTTAGTGCAAAAGCTGCTTCTGACAGGAAGTGATTAGAATAAATGCACAGGCTCAATTTCCAGCCTTCTGGGAAGACGTCTTGCCACCTTCGCATTGCAGGTCAGTTGAAAATTAGAAGGCAAAGAATCCGTACAGATACTCTGTCAAACACCTGCCGAAAATCCTCAAGTTGCGTAGCCAGGGTAGAGAACTCAGTGAGGTGCCCGCATACAGCAAGGACCTCCTCTGGGGTTCTTTGTTGGTGAGCTGATCCTATACCTAGACCCCCGTTTGCCTGCTGTGGTCCCTTCCTAACTATGAGTAATGCCCTTTTGGCTCTCAGAAGAGACTAGGTGCAGATCATAGGTCATGTGGTCACTGTATCCGTGGGGATACGCATCTGCCGGTCAGTGACAGAGAGGATCCTCCTGCTAGCCTGGAGAAAGAAGCTACTTTGTTGGGATACCATTAGTTTATTATAAAAGACATGGACGTTATTTGCATGGTGGACGATTTCACTGGAATGGGCAGCTTTGCTCGATGCTGTTTCAATAATGATTTCTTTCAGTCTGCATCCTCTCCGATATTGTCACCATCTCTCAAATAATCCGTGTCATCTGAACTACTTTGGTGCCTCCATATTCTAGGAGAAGAACTATCTCCAATGTTCACGGGGAATCTCTCCACCCTTTGCTTTTAGAGTCTGATCCACTCCGGTGGTATTGCTACCACTGTTGCTCGCAGTATTGTTCCTTGAGACTTTTCTGGAAGCATGATGTCTCTGTTTGTTACAGTTTTGGCTGCTCTCTTTTCAACTAAAACTCCGTCAGAGAGGGGAAGAAACTCTTTTTAAAAAGTTTTTTACATTTTATTTTAAAGAGAGCACGAGACGAGGAGAGGGAGAAGGAGAGAGAACCTTAAGCAGGCTCCATGCTCAGTGTGGAGCTCTAGGCAGGGCTCGATCCCACGACACTGGGATCATGACCTGAGCTGAAATCAAGAGTCGAAGCTCAACCAACTGAGCCACCCAGGCATCCTCAAGGGAAGAGACTTTCTAAATGGCTGTCCTGCCATGACTCTGGCTGTTGCAGTTTGGACTTCACTACATTTTTTTTTTTTTAATATACTCAGATGTTTACCACTTGAGAACTTTACCAACTTCAAATTTGCTTGTAAGGAAATGTTTATAAACATCTAACTGCCGCCTCTTGAGCGAATCTGAGCACTTATGGGGGGACAGCAGAGACACAACGCCGATGCTCTCTAATCTTTCCGTTTTTCAGGATCCCCCAAAGTGCATCTCTGCTAGTACTTTTGGAGGGTTTGAGGCCAAATCTGCATGCTTTGTAATTTCCCTGTTAAATACCACTGTTAAAATGGTGAGCAAAATACCCTGCTTCTCTTTGTATGACTCTAGGTGTGCATGGTGGGGAAGAGAGCTACCTGTCTCCCTTCACCTAATAAGGAAAACCAGAGCTGCATGGGGCCCAGGATCAGGATTTCAAGGAGGGAATGAATACGGTTGCTCTCTGTTGATTGGTGGTTCTCTAGGGTGATCGCCAGACAAGCAACATCAGCATCACTTGGGAACTTGTTGGAAAAGCAAATACTTTCGGCCGCACCCCAGTGCCCAGCGGTCTGTTTTAACACACCCTCAGTGGTCTGAGAAGCTCCAGACACACTGCCTTGGCAAAAATTGAAGTGTCACACTTGTGCACATTTTAATCAGGAAGTGGAAACGAGGGGACAGCGATTGGTAATAAATACCCTTTCCAAAAGGCTTCTTCTCGGGAAAGTAGGAACGCCATCAAGTAAACTTGACCGAATTGGGCTATGGGATGACAGAGCTTGGACTCTATGCATGTTGAGGCACATCTGCATTGGGAAATGGTAATAGTGAGGCTGGTCATCGCTTAGCGGTCTCTAGATGAGGACACGCATACCTCCTGCCTTGTGTGACTTGTCATCTGGGTGGTTCTCAGCACTCAATTTATGAAAAGAAAGGCATGCCCGAGTGTTGTTCTGTGTGTGAATTTTATAGAGCCCTTCAAATCACTGTTTGTCATTATTTTTTTTTTAATTTTTTTTAACTTTTATTTATTTTCGAGAGACAGAGACAGAGCACAAGCGGGGCAGGGGCAGAGAGAGAGGGAGACACAGAATCTGAAGCAGGTTCCAGGCTCTGAGCTGTCAGCACAGAGCCCGACACGGGGCTCAGTTCGCACACTGCAAAATCATGACCTGAGCCGAAGTTGGATGCTGAACCAACTGAGCCAGCCAGCTGTCCCAGTTTTTATTATTTGTCATAAAAATTATTTTTAATAAAATGTCTAACACATTGTTTTGCTGGAGCCAATCAACTTTCTTGTAGTTTCACATCTTCATGTAATTTTCTAAGTTCTGCACTAAATGGGTAAATTGTCTCTACATCGCTGCGTGGCAGTTTGATCATTTTACTTACTCGTTTGCACTCCATTTGGCCGGTGGTCAAACAACAATGCTTCTGTTCTAGATTCTGTCATCGACTTAACTGTGTGAACGCGGGCAATTTTCTCCTCTGTGACGCTTGGCGGCTGGATGCTAGGTGACTCCTAATTTCCCTTTCAGAGCCAAACCTTCTGTCCTAAAGTGGATGTATGGAACAGCAAATACCACCCAACTGCAAGCCTTTAAAATTTACAAAGCACTTCCACATTCATTCCAATGAATTGCTTCTTCGAGGATCCATTGTGAGGTCACCCTCACACAATAGAGAGGACAGCCACGCTCCCTGAGGTGCCGTGACTTGCTCAGAGGATTTTGCAGAAGCCCTCTTTCCACTGTGCTGTTTGCAACAGAGTTGAGCAGAAGGAGAGCTTTTGAGGTTGTGAGATGGCCAGAACTGGCTACCATTTATTATCTGATACAAGACAGAGCCAAAACTCGGCAATGATTAACCGCATGTGTTGGGGGAGGTTATCGAGAGAATGTGACCTCCACTTGACCCGCAAGCTGAACCGGGGCAGTGGGAGGTCCTCACCCTCTCCCCTGTCCGTGGAATGTACATTTCGCCCATTATTCCCGCGCTAACAGCCATTTGAGGGATGGAAGTGTTGGCAGAGGAAGGTGTTGTTCAGACCAGTTTCTGGCACTGATCCCAGTTAGGGTCTGTCTGTGAACTTTTAAGATCCCGACATGTGGGTGCAGAGATCTCCCTGTCTCGCAGCTGCCCAGGATAAGCCTCGTAAGTTCCCTTGCTTCTTTAAGTCCACCACCTACCAATCTGGAGTGGTCTGCCTCTTTCTTTGGTGTCTCCTGCCCTTTGTGTACAAGGGCCAGTTCGTGAACCGATCATACGATAGCCTTTTGATTATCACGCATGTCCAGCACCACGCGGATCCCTTGGTGGTGGTCCAAAAGACCCCAAGGGGAAACTGAATGTAAGCAATTACTCAGGGTCATGTTTCTCGCAGGCTGTGGGGCTCGTTTTCAGACTCGATCTTCAGCACTGTGTTTTACAAATGCTCAGTGGAGGCACTCCGCCTCCCTGGTGGGTCCGTGTCTGGAAGAGAGAACAAATAACACTGAAACAGAATCTGCAGATGGCATTTATCTGGGAGGTGTTTTGAGCACAAGGCAGACTTTGGTTGGGCTCACTCTGAAGTCTTCCACTGTGTTCACCGGGTTGGAAAAGTCACTGTCTCACGTGGAGGGAAGAGGTGGTATTTCCACCTGTCCTCCCCCGCTGCAGTCTGCAGTCCTGGCCCCTCCATCTGGGGTCAGGAGATACCCCCTCCCCTACAAAGCACTGAGTAAAACCTTCTGAACCTGCACTCCTGGGCCAGTAATGATATTAACAGGGTCATAGCTACCTAATGGTGTAAGGCTCAAAACCGCTAGTCAGTTTTTATAGAAAGTTTGTCTCTGTCTCTGGATTGGGAAGTTTTACAGAATCTGTTTTGTAGGGGCCTTCCAGCCTCATTAACTGTCCCCACTGAACTGCCCTCTCCCCGTAAGCACAGAGCAGGAAATTAATTTGGAAAGAATGTTTCAAATGGGTGGTGGAACACAGCCGTTGTCTTTGATCAGGACGAAGCTTAATTTTTATTGGCAACAACCTTCCATTTCAGGCCATCCTCGATGAAAATTCACTGTGCTCTCTAGTCTGTTGTACCGGGAGCATCAGCAGAATGGTGTGTCCACGGTCACTGTTTTAATTCAATTTTATTAACAATAGAATTCTGTCAGTACCCAGAAAATAGCTTTACATAAATAAAGGGGAAATGGAGAGATTGAAAGAGTACTTGTCAGAAAGGGCATCTGGGTCTCATGACACTGCAAGGGGCCAGAATACAGCAGACACTGAATATGGGGGTTCCTGTAGCAGAGACGACCCACAAGCACACAAAGACAGATGACACCGAGAACCAGACAAATTCCTGAAAAGATGTGAGAAAATCAACTCTAAAAGTTATAAAATAGTTTGGAAGGACGAAATGCTTTTCTATGTAAAGTAACCTCCTGGCAAGGTCTTTAGTGATAGAAAGTTCATCAAGTCTGCAAATTAGAGTCAGTAACTGTTTATATCCATCTGGGCAAACGCTTGATTTCTCCCCTTTGTAAATTACAGCACCGAGAAATGACTCCGCACCTATCACAGGAAACCAAAATGAGCCTGTGGGCGATGCTTTGAAAGTATAATTTATTCTCTTAGGGTCATGGAACTGTGTTTTCTGGAGGCAGAGTCCTTGCAGTAGATTCTCTAGGACTCTGCCTATACCCTCGTGGCCACGTGGGGGTCACCCAAGGACATTCCTGCACCCCTTGTCTGCCTAGATCTCCCTGCTGAGGGCTTTCTCTGACTGGGAAGCATGGGGGGACCACAGAGCAAGCCAGAAGCGCTGGGGTGCTAACATCCCACGAGTCAACCAAGAAGGGGTTGGACCCAGGGGATAAATAGTTGGCTTTTTTGCCCCTCGTCGGCACAGTTCAGAGGATCCCCAATGGGATTAAGCTCCAACTGGCCACTCATTATACTTTTTTCTTGGCTTTCCCTCTTCCCTGTGTCCCTTTGGTCATCCCTGCTTCCTGGCGTCAGCTCACACATAAATGACTTGGAGGCAAATTCTTGTCTCACGAGCTGCTTTTAGGGGAACCCAAACTAAGACAGCCCTCATGACTATTCATTGACTAGATGCTGAGCTACAAGCGATGTTAAGAGTGTTTCCAAAGACTGTGAAGTTGGACCTACCAGTGCACTGACATACCAACCAGCTGAACAATTAGAGAGAGAGAAAGAGAGAACCCGACATCTCTAATTCCCAGTTTGAGATCCACGCTCAATGATGGTGATGAGGAATGATCTATAAACATCGCCCTGCCTCTTTTGCTGGTTGCCAGTGAGAAAGATCAACACGGTGTTTGGAGAGATTAGAATTCAGGGTGGTAAATGCTGAGGGAGTGTTACTGTTATCAGTAGCCAACACTGACAGAGTTTAATAGGCAGGAGAAAGGATACAAAGCATAAAGTGTGGTGTTTGTCTCCTAGGGGACGCAGGACTTTTCCCAACAAAAGTCACCTGGAGGCAAATACAGAAATGGCTGTGGGAGATAGGGTGGTGACTGAGGGGGATAGATGGCAATCAGTCTTCAGTTGGACCTGGAAGGAAGGGTGAGAACCGGACGGTGGGGACAGGAATCCTTACAAAATCTCACTTGATAATTAAATTTTATCAAACTATTTAAAAAAAAAAATGTTCATTTACTTATTTTTTTTTAATGCTTATTTTTGAGAGCAAGAGAGAGAGAGAGAGAGAGAGAGACAGAGACAGAGCATGAGCAGGGGAGGGGCAGAGAGAGAGGGAGACACAGAATCCAAAGCAGGCCCCAGGCTTTGAGCTGTCAGCACAGAGCCGGATGTGGGGCTCAAACCCACAAACCCTGAGATCATGACCTGAGCCGAAGTCAGACGTTTAACGGACCGAGCCACCCAGGTGCCTCATTGTTTATTTATTTTTGAGAGAGAGAGTGCAAGTTGGGCAGGGGCAGAGAGAAGAGGCCAGAGGATCCAAAGCGGCCTCTGCACTGACAGCAGAGAGCCCGATGTGAGGCTCGAACTCACAAACTGCTAGCTTGTGCCCTGAGCCAAAGTCGGATGCTTAACCGCCTGAACCACCCAGGTGCCCCAAATTTCACTGAACTATGAAGTGCGCATGTGCAGACCCGTGCACACGTGTGCCCTGTAGGCTTAATTCAGCCCACAGACCTGCCTCGTTTGGTAACTTTGAAATGCCAGACAAATGGAGTCAGTGTTTAAGATTATCAAAAGGTTTCTAAATTCTAAAGTTCGAGTAAAATTCTAGCTTTTGTTAGGATTACTAGAAGATCTGGCAGCCCTGGGCCTGCATTCTACCAGGAACAGGGGGTTGATAATGAGTAGAGGTTTATTTAGATGAGGCATGTGCCTTTTAGTTTGCTACAGCTCTCCGCGCCCCGCCCTCCCCCCCCCCCCCTCAACCGGATTATCCTGTGGCATCCGTGTCAGGGTCAGGGGTCACTGAACCACTGGGCTTGCAGTTTCTTCTTTTCCCCCCTAAATAGACAGCAATGTCTCTAAATGTGTGTTTGTGCTTAAAATGACAAAAAAGAAAGCCATCTGAGTGTGCAGATGGGAAATTTGTTATTTTCAGGGGAGAAAACGTGGTACATATTGAGCGCAAACTAATTGCCAGTCGCTGAGCTAACAGATTCACAGGCACAACCAGCCACTCCCCATTTTACAGATGAAGAAGTGGAGGCGTGAACATCTTGGGAAACGCCTCAAGTTTCTTCAGGGAAGCGTGGCCAGCCTGGTCCTCAAACCTCTGCTCTTTCCACCGAGTGCCAGGGTTTCCTTGACCATGAGCTTCTTCCTGAGTGTTTGAATGTCAGGATCTGGGTGTGGTAAGTCTGTCACCACATTTGGGGGTGTGGTAGGGATGGGGGTAGTGGGAGGGAGAGAAGGGTGACACACCTGGAGGTGGGGTCTTAGGGTCACCCTTATGATTTGAAGTCCTGCTCCCAGGACCTGCACGTCTGCCTCAGGGGTTAAACTCGCCCACTCAGGGACAGAGAGGCTGCTGCTGTTGCTGGGTGGGGGGGACGTGAGGGCTGGTGTTGAGTGTGACAGATGGGTCAATCCCAAGTCTGGGGCCTCTGGATGAGGAAAAAGAAGGCCATGACCAGGAAGTCACGGGTGACTCCATTTTCACGGCTTTCTTTGGGTACAGAGCCGTGAACTGCCAACATAGTTTTGAGCAGGTAGAGTCCCCGGTGGGAATCTGGGGGCTTCTGGGTTAACTGTCTCCGTGATGTGACTGCTGTTGAGGCATTCATAGCTTTGTGATTCAATCCATGCCTAGAATCTGCCTAGGCTTACCTGGGTTCAAATCCCAGCTCCCTACTCACCAGCCCAGAGACCTTGCAGTTATTTCTTGATTAACCTCCTCCACCCATCGGGGATATAATGAAATAACAAATGTTTAGGAAGCACTTAGCATCAGGTCTGGCATATGGAAAATGCGTTGTAAGTGTTAGCTCTGTAAAGGGTCTGTCCCTTTCCAGATGACTCAGAAACCTTCCCGCGGACCCTCTGCTTTTTCTACTTCCACCTGCCCACTCTCTCCCTCAGCCAGCGATCTCCGGGATACTCTGGAAAAGGCTATGCCAGCCACACGCAGGGACACCCGTGTTCGGGAGTAGTGTTTCCCTAGCCTCCGTAGCCTTCCTGAGGTCATGAAGTCTCAGAGGCCAGTTTGCTTGAATCTGATGCAGGCTGGGGCCATGCCGCGCATTCCAGCTCTGTCCACTAGGTGGTGCTAGAACTTCATCTAGGGCTCCCAGACCCGGCACTGAAAAAAAGTCCGGCCACCGCCCAGACCTCAGGACTATAGTATGTGCTTCCAGGAGGGCTTGGAGAAGGCTCCTTATGCACTTTAGCAATGACTGCCACAGATGAGACCTCAGGATGGAGCCTCCAGGTGGAGGGAAGGGAAGGGAAGAGACAGAAATGGAGAGGGGTGGGATATAAGGAGCAGCACTGGGTGTGGTTCGTGCAACCCTGGGTCTCTTGTCTCCCTTTTGTCTTGTGATTGTTCCTTCTTCTGAAGCCTCATTGCATCCCTCCCGTGGCCCTGGACTCTTTGATCCTTTCATCCCGGTATTCTCCGGCACCTATGACATGCAGCAAGGTGCTGGGGATGCAATGGTGAACGGTACTGACATGCCGGCCCTCAGGGAGCTTGCATTCCAGTCTGTGAGATAGGTCGGGAAGGAGAAAATGGGAGTGCAGACTAGGGTGACTGCAGTGAACGAAGCTAATGGGGTGCTGTGCTGTGAGAGAGTGTAATTGTGGGGTGTGGACTGGGGGAGACTTCTCTGAGCAAGTTGACAGTTAAGCTGAGAGACTTAAGTCTGACAAAGAGCCAGCTTTGCAAGGGGCTCAGGAGTGGGTCGTTCCTGCCTAGGGGACAAGTAGGGTGCCGGGATGGGAAGATATGGGCTGTAGAGAAGCTGGAAGAAGGCTGGAACCCAGCACCAGAGCACAAGGTAGGAAGCCACTGAAGGGAAATCCACAGGGTTTAAGACTTTTCCTCTGGTTCTTTTTTTAAATGTTTATTTATTTGAGACACACACACACAGAGAGAGAGAGAGAGAGAGAGAGAGAGAGCGCCAGTCAGGGGCAGAGAGAGAGGGGCACAGAGGATCTGAAGCAGGTTCTGTGCTGACAACCGACAGCCGGACATGGGGCTCTAACTCACAAACTGTGGGATCATGACCTGGGCCGAAGTCAGAAACTTAACCAACTGAGCCACTCAGGCGCCCCCAAGGTTTAAGACTTTTTTTTTTTTTAAATTAACATTTATTTATTTTTGAGAGACAGAAACAGAGCACACGTGGGGGAGGGGCAGAGAGAGAGGGAGACACAGAATCCGAAGCAGGCTCCAGGCTCTGGGATGTCAGCACAGAACCCGACGCGGGTTGCAGCCAGCCCTGGGGGGAGTGCAGGAGGGCAGTGTGGCCTGGAAGGATGATGTGACATTTGATGCATAGACTCAAAACTTCAGGAAGGCAGGAACTGTGCTTGATTAATAGTTGTGTCCCCAAAAGCGTTTCCTGGGAGGGGGGGGGGAGCCTCCTTTTGGCAAAACAAGCATAAATATTTGAAACCATTGGGGATACGGGTGCCAACAGGGCTGAAGCAGGGTCCCCCATCTCTTCTTGCCGCTGGCTGGCCGAGGAATGCTTGTAATGGCTGCAGACAGTGAGGGGCCAGGCTGGGCTGTCTCTTGTCCCCTTTGCTCTGTGCCAGGGGCCTCTGAGCCCACTCTGCCCTCACGGCTATTGCGTAAGCAGTGAGCTCCAGATCCCTCCTGTTCTCCGTTGTGGCCCACCTGCATGTTTCTTCACCTCCGGAAAGTGGGGTGCCTCGGGAGTCCTGCAGGGCAGATAGATGGGCCTGCAGAAGGGACAGTGGGTGTCCCTCCCATGCCACCCAGAAACACATCCTGGATGTCTGAATCGTGTCAGAACTTCACTCCTAACGAAGATTTCGCTGGCTCTAAACTCCTTCCTCCTGAGAAGGCTACCCTATTAGGTCTCCTTTACAGTGTAAATTTTGCACCTTTAGTGAACTTTTCAGAGCAAGCTGTAAGGTGGGTAGCGAGGAAGTGTGACTTTGGGTCCGGGACCTGCGGGAAGATGGGCAAACGCTGAGGAGGGGCGGAGGGAGGGACTGGGGCCTGACGGCTGGTGCGCCGCGCTTCACAGTTTTGCTCTGGTCGTGCCCCTCTGGGACTCTGAACGTGAACCGTCCTCCCGGCCCAGAGGGAAGCAGCTCCTGCCCCTGGAGACGGCAGGCGCGGCGGAATAGGACCTTCGGCACTTCCACCGCTAGAGGGCGCCAGCCCCCGTCAGTGTGGCCCGGAGTTGTCTGTAGGCTTGAAAGCCACTGGTGGGAGAATTCGGGGGTGTCTCGGGGACCTCATATGGAAATACTGTAGGGCCTGGAACTGCTGTCTCGCATCCTCTGGACTCCCTCCTCCACTCTGGTGCTCAGACGTGGCTGCTGCTTCCTTGGGCCTGTTGCAGACCAGCTGTGGCCCCACAACTGGCCATGGGAGCCCTGGGAGTGGGGACTTCTGGCCAGGGCCCTCGGGGCTTTGGGCCGCTGTGGTGAACATTAGAAGGGCTCCCCGAGTTGGGTCCAGTGTGTGTAGATGGGTCTGCCTGTCCAGGAACCTGTGAGGGCCTCCAGCCTCCTCCCTACGGGGTGAGTTTCCTGGGGGAGAACCCGCCTTGGGCCTGTCACTGTCCCCCCCCCCCCCCGCCCTTCAGGCCTGGCTGGCTGTGGCACTCAGTAGGAGCTCATCAAATGCACTAGATCTGCACGGGTCCGCTCCTGCACACTGCTGGCTGGGGCGGAGGCAATGCCTTGAGAAGCAATGAGGGGGTGAGGAGGCTGGGGCTCTGCGGGTCCTGCAGGGTGATGGGACATTGAGTGAGGGAGGAGGGATGAGCCGGAAGGAGGGGGGAGGCGGGACCACAGCACCAAGAGGAGGAAGTGGGGTAGGAGGAGGCAGGGGAGGGCGGAGGAGGGTTCAGACAGGCAGGGAGGATCTATATCCAGAGAAGGTTTGGCCCGGTGGCCACCGTGGCCTGTCACTGTTCGAGAAGCAACCCATTAAACCAGCTCTGCTTCCGCCCCCAAAGCTGTCTCCTCCAGGCTGCTCCGCACCTGGGCACTGGGGCGCAGGGATGTTTCCCTTTAAGCACAGGGCCCAGCTCTCTGGAGGACCCGGGGAGACCCACCATCCAAGGCTGCCTTTGTGCTCCCGGGGGCCACTGAGGCCCTGACAGCCGCGGGCACAGGTGTCTTGTTTGCAGCGGTTTCGGTTGGCGAGTCTTGCTGCCGGCATCTCTGAACATCGCCAACCGCGTGTGACGCTGCCTCAAGTTCTTGGGTCTGCCGCCTTCGCGGTGTGGGCTGTGGACACCCTGGGCAGGTGGCCTTCTCTTCCCCCAGCGGATACAGCTTCCACCCTGGCAGCTGGAGGGCATTGCTCGTTTGTCAATCTCCAGCAGCCATTTCTTGGGTCTGAAAATAAACCCTCTTTGTGTCTAGGGCTTGTCTGAAATGTTCATATATTTGGTTTCAAATGTCATCGGTAGATGATTTCCATCCTAAAGAGAGCCTTATCGATGGAAATTGTCCAGAGCCTGAGGACTCTTGGGGAGCCGGGGTGGAACAGGATGGAGTCTGATGAAGGGAGGGCCAGCGGGTTGGAGGTGGTGGTGTTGCTTCTGAAGGCAAAGGTGGACGGATACAGGGGTTGTGTTACCAACGTGGGTTTGCCAGAAACCAGGGGGCAGTGAGCCGCGGCCAGGTTTCCATTCATTCTGTGTTGCAATGTGATCGTAGTGTGACTTTATTAGAGGAGAGGTTCAGAGAGGCTTAGATTCCTGCCAAGGGCCACACAGCAAAGCAGTGACAGAGCAAGGGTCAGAAGTCAGATTTCTGCCTCTAGAGCTTCGGAGTTCTTTCTGCAAAAAGAGACACAGAAAGGTGGTTGGTTTCATGTATTCAGTTGGTCAAATAATCTTCAAGCCCTCCTGGATGCTAGTTGTTGAGGATAGCTCAGGGTCTGATGGGGGATGAGGACAAGTGGATGGGCCATTACCACATAAGGATGATGGGTACACTGTGTGGGAAGGCCCGGCAGGGTGTCAGGGTGAGTCAGAGGAAGGACTCACCTTGGCTGAGTTGGGGACCAAGCCAGACTTCTTCTTTTTTTTTTTTTTTTTAAATTTATTTATTTATTTTTGGGACAGAGAGAGACAGAGCATGAATGGGGGAGGGGCAGAGAGAGAGGGAGACACAGAATCGGAAACAGGCTCCAGGCTCCGAGCCATCAGCCCAGAGGACGCGGGGCTCGAACTCACGGACTGCGAGATCGTGACCTGGCTGAAGTCGGACGCTTAACCGACTGCGCCACCCAGGCGCCCCCCAAGCCAGACTTCTTAGAGGAAGTGAAAGATAGTGGAGCTCTGTTGGAGGACAATCCAGGAATTAGACACCCCACTGAGAATTTCCCAAGAGAATCAGAGAGGACACACTAACAAAAAGACAAAGAAGTAGCAGAGATAACTGACTAGATGGAGTTCTTAGACGCTGGTCCTGCAAAGCAGGAATCCATACCCTGAGGGGACTGGCTGGGAGCGGCCAGGGGCCCCCAGCTGGTCAGTGGAGGCTGGAAGTCTACTGAACAGGGGCCTTTTTCTTTCCTTTAAAAAAAAAAAAATTCCTGTTCATCATGGAAAATTTCAAACACGTACGACAGTGGAGAGACTCGTGCCACAAAACCCCACGCTTACATCAGCCAGCTTCAACCACCGCCAGCTTCGGGCCAATTCCGTTTCATCTGTTTTCTTCCTGCGCCCCCACCTCTGGATTATTTCAAAGCAAATCCCTGACATCGGATCATTTTCTCCATAAATATTTCAGCAGGCAGCTCTAAAGGATAATGACTCTTTAAAAACATAATCACAATAGCATGATCGCACCTAAAAACAGCAGTCATTCTAGTTGGTGTTTGATGTTCAATTACCTCAAATTTTTTTTTTTTTTTAACAGCTTGTTTGTTCAAGTCAGGATCCAAGTAGGAGCCACACACGGCAAGCAATGAGGTCTTTCAAGTTTCTTTTGAGCTGTACTTTTTCTCTCTCATTTTTTCCTCCTCGCAATGAATGTGTTAAGACACCGGGTGCGTTACTCTGTGGTTTCCCACACCTGGTTCTTGTCATTGGCATCCTCGATGTCCTGTATAACATGTTCCTCTGTCCCCTGTATTGCCTGTAATCTGGAAATCTGGAACTTGGATCTGGAGGCTTGATCCCTTTCAGGTGCAATTTTTGTGTCTCTGGCATTCTTTTTGTTTTAATGTTTCTTTATTTTTGAGAGAGAGAGTGTGAACAGAGAAGGGGCAGAGAGAGACGGAGATAGGGAATCTGAAGCAGGCTTTGAGCTGTCAGTGCAGAACCCCACGCGGGGCTCGAACCCTTGAGCTGTGAGATCATGACCTGAGTGGAAGCTGGGTGCTAACCCGACTGAGCCACCCAGGCACGCCTGTGTCTCTGACTTTCTTAAAGCACAAAATCGAAAGGCAACCTGGTGAGCAATGTGTGTGTGTTTTCCAGTGTGTGCACACACGTGTGCTTTTACCTTTGGGCTACTTTCTTCCCCCTTTGGCCACTTCCCAGAAGCCACTGTTTTCTGATGTTCCCAGGCTTCTCTCAAGATTGCAAAGCTGCTTCAAGGCTACTTGCCAAAATGATGGCCAGGAACTGTAGAAAATATCCCTTTCTCAAAGTCAGTCCCTGGGATGCTACCTCGAAAAAGCCTTCTTCGGGGGGACACAATTCTTTGTGATGTCTGCACTCTGGTCTGCTCCTGTTGCCTCCTTCTGTGGCTCATATTTTGACGTAGAGTCCTTCCTGTCAGGGACCCTGAAAGTTCTGAGAACCCAGCTCTCTCCTCCCCCTCCCCACCCCAATTATTCAGTGCTGGCTCTTTGCCAAAGTTGAAAAGTTAGATGTGAGCCTCTGCTTCTGGCCCAAAGGTCTCATGGGCTGATGGGGCAGAGATGGCGTGAAAGCTGAAGTGACAGTGATCACCCCAACACCCAGGGTGCCCTGGAAACAGGAGGAGGGCAGGAGGGTAGATCAGGGAGCACGGGTCTACTCTCTCTCCTACGGGATGGAAACCTTCACGTAAGCCAAAGACAGTGCCTGGAGGGGACAGCTGCAAAGTGGAGGAAGAGGCCTCGTGCTCACCTCCTAGGATTTCTGTCCTGGGAACAGAACCGAACCATCCACCAACACATGGGTATTTGGGAAGAAATTCCCAGGGGGAAGAAAGTATCGTTTTATACCTTCAAAGTATGTTTGGTCCCGTGGCCAAACCATGGGGAGGCATTCTTGATCCCTCTCCTTTGTCTCTCATGTCCCATCATCCATGGCCAACGGTGTGAACTCAACCTCCAAAACAGATGTAGAATTTGTCTTCTTCTTTCCAGTCTCCCCCAGCCCAGCCCCCACCTCCCTCATCTCCCGTCTGCTCCTCAGACTCTTACTTTCCCACCCTAGTCCATTCCTCAGATGGCAGCCAGAGCCATAGGTTTGAAATACAGATCCCATCATACCCGTACCTTGCCTCAAATCTTGTAGTCGGTTGACTGGTTTCCCTAAAACTCGCGTCTACATGGGACCTCAGAATGTGACCTTATTTGGAAATAGATTTGTTGCATATGTGGTTTAAATAAGGTCTTCCTGGTTGAAGGTAGGCCATAAACCCAATGACTGGCATCCTTAAAAGAAGAGGAGAGGTCTTCTCTGTGGAGAAGGCAGGTGGACTGGAGTGATGTCTACAAGCCAACGAATAGCAAAGATTGCCGGCCACACCAGAAGCCGGGAGAAAGCATGGAAGGATTCTTCCCTGGAGCTTTCAGAGGGAGCACGGCCCGGCCCACTCCTAGAGTTCAGGATTGTAGCCTCCAGGACTGTGAGAGGAAACAGGTCAGCTGTTTTAAGCCAGTTTGTGGTACTTTGTTATGATGGCCCCAGGCAACTAATACAAACCCTTAAGAAATGGCGTTTGAAATCACCTAGAATAAGGTGGCCCATCCTGTCCTGCCGCCACACCCATGCTCCTCCTGACAAGTGCAACAGGCTTCCCTTCAAGTGTCGTTTCCCAGAGTGGCCTTCCCAGAACAGCCTCCTCCCCCTGACCCTGCACTAACCAACATTAGCACCTGTCTGTCTGTCTCATATCTTTCTGTTGTAACTTCCTTCTTAGCACTTATTACAAGTTATAATGTACTTAAAATTTTTTTAATGTTTATTTACATTTGAGAGAGAGAAAGAGAGACAGCACGAGTGGGGGAGGGACAGAGAGAGAAGGAGACACAGAATCGAAAGCAGACTCCAGGCTCTGAGCTGTCAGCACTGGGCTTGAACCCACGAACCATGAGATCATGACCTGAGCTGAAGTCAGGTGCTTAACCCACTGAGCCACCCAGGCGCCCCGCAAGTTATAATTTAAATAGACTGTGATGCCGTTTCCTGACCAGATCGACAAGCATGCTGTTCTGTCTTTTCGTCCTGTGTCCCTAGCTCTTCATACTGGGCCTGACACCTTGTAAGGGCTTTGCAAATATTTGTGGAGTAAAAGAACCCAATGTACACAAGTGAAAATATTTCATGGGATGAGGCTAGGTGGAGAACCAGTCAGTGAGGCCGGTGTGGCGGGGGGGGGGGGGGGGGGGGGGGGGTCGCTGCGAGTCTGGGGGAGGTCAGGAATGACCCAATCCACAGGCCCTGGGTAGGACATATTGATGAAGGTGGGTCAGTGCCAGCATCTATGTTTCCTTGTGAACTCTGGGGTGCCACATGCTTGTCACGATGTGCCAGACTCCTCTGCCAAATGGACAGAACTTGGCCCTGCTGGCCGCTGAGGAGAGCCCTGAGTCTGTGCAGGGAAGGCCTTTCAGCCCTGTGATTTATGGGGCCCAGGCAGAGGGCAGGTGATCATGATTTACAGGAGCCACAGACCCTTTGGGGCAGTGCCTATGGTGAATTACATCACCCAGCAGAGGAGATTTATGGCCCAGGCAAGACACCAGAGCCTCCAGGAGCATCTGCCCCAAGTTCACAGGTGGGTCCACTGAGGCCCTGGGAAGGCACATGACTTGCTCAGGGTCAAATACGGGCATCCTCCCTGGGGCACGGCAGGACAGGAATCCAGCTGTCCTTGGACTATCCCAGACTATCCCCTGGGGACTTTCCTCAGGAAACCAGTCAAAACCAAGTAGAAAACCATCCCCATCCCCCATGCTCGCTGGGAGGCTGGCATTTCAATCACTTCATCTGGCCCAGCTTTTGCCTACAGGTAATAAAGATGACAGTTTTATTTCATTTAAAAGTTAAGCTTTTTAAAACTTCCCAGTTTTCCACCAGTGGAGCGGGTGCTGATAGGTCACAGATGCTCTTCCTCAGCCTCAGCCTCCGCTGCCCTTTTGATTTCTTTGATGCCTGGGAACTGGAGACAGACGTGGGTGGAGGGGGGCCGAGTGTCACCAGCACAGAGGAGGCCTGCGACCTCATTCACCTGTCCTTATTTCTCATGAGACTGCCAACTGCATCCAGGTGGGACCTGCAAACCTGGCTTTGTGTTGGGCACACAGTGGTGCCTAATTAAGGTGGATGGATGCAATGAACAGCCAGGGATGGCACGAGTACCTGCAGGCCAGGTGATCCTTTTTGTGATCTGCCCCCTCCTCTGCATTATTGCCGTCTCCCCACTTAGAGAAATGGAGCCTCTCAGAGCTAAGAGGGCCTGGGGGCCCTTTCCACCCACCTGCTCCGATCAGAAACCTGTTCGTCATTCTTGAGTCTTTCCTTTGCTCCCCTCCGCATGGCCTCCACCTGTAAGAGCTGTGGGCTCGATCACTCCAGTGTGTCTCAAATGCCCCCCTGCTCTCCATTACCACGGCCACCCCCACCCAGCTCCCGAAAGACGCCCTTCCCCCTGTCCCCGCTGCCACTCTTGCCTCCCATGTACTTCATGTTTCACAAAGCAGCTTTACGAGGGGCCGTGCTTTAAGACAAAACACACTCAAATCGTGTTAACCCTCTGCTTAAAACTGTCAGTGGCTTTCTGTTGCGCTTGGGGTAAAATTCTGACCCTTTGTAAGGGCCCACAGGGAGGGCCCGCCCACGTGGGTGCCCCCTGCTGGTGCCAACAGCCCCTTTAGCCCTGCACCTCCTCTCTCCACTGTTCTGTTGTCTCCACGCTGGCTCACAGCCCGCCCCTGCCCTGGGTTCCCTGTGCGGCGAGGCTCTGTTCTCTTTCTGCCCCTTCAAGACTTGGCTTACACATTACCGTCTTCGGGACATCCCCTCTACCTTCCTGCCCCCCATGCATCATGCTCAGGGGTCACCAAATCTGACTGCAGCCTGATTTCATAAATGAAGTTTATTGGAACACAGCCGCACCTGTTCCTTTACCTGTTCGGCTGCCTTGGGGTTGTAAGGGCGGAGCCAAGAGGTGGAGACACAGGCTGTATGGTTCACAAAGCATAAAAATATTTACCATCTGGCCTTTTTTAGAAAAACAAAAACAAAAACAAAAACTTACCGACTCCTGTTCTAGCCCAGCCTAAGCTTTTTCACATAATGTTGCCATTTTTCACATAAAAGAATCACTTTACCTATTTTCATGTTTACTTTTGTTTCGGCCTATCTCCCTATAAAAGTGTAAATTCCCCGAGTGTAGGGACATTATATGAGATAGATGATACCTCCGTGCCCTGTCTGAGCATGGGGATGGGCGCACAGGAGGCATTCAATTATTATTTGACCGAAAGAATTATGATGTTGTCCAATATTTCTTAGGACTGATCTAGTAATTAATTACCGGTCAGATTAGTATTTTCAGATTTTGTTGAGCCTGCTTGCTCCAAACACGTGTACACACCCCCTGGGTGGGACAACTGAGTGTTGAGTGCGTATTAATAGCCCTCTTGCTCACGGCAGTCACATCTGAGCACAGACTCTTCCCTTTCTCTCCCAACCTGATTGGCCTTCTAGATAATTTTTGGGAATAAATTGATTACAAATGGTAAAATATATATATGTGTGTATATATATATGTGTATATACACATATATATGGATACATATATATATGGATACATATATATGGATATATGGATATATGGATATATATATATGTGTATATACACATATATATGGATAAAATGTTTTCTTTCCCAGGAGTAAACAGGATGGAGGATAGACAATGGGCTGGTTTCTGGAAGAAGGAAAGTGGGCCCAGCATCATGTTCTAGTCTTGATGCCATGAACTTGTTGTGGACGGCCTCAATTTCTTTGCAAGTAGGTAGATTATCAGTTACCTACTCTGGGCCATAGTGTCTTCATCTGGAAAATGGTTTCTGAAGAGTACAGATAACTCTTTAATTTCCTGGGGCTCTCATGTTAGAGTCAGATTCCCCATGTGTGACCAGGTTGTTTTGACTCCTAGCCTGACCCACTGGATTAAAAGGAGTTTGGATTTTCTCCTGTATCTCCTATTCTTTAAAAAAATTTTTTTAATGTTAATTTTTTTCAGAGAAAGAGTTGCAAGTGAGCTGGGGAGGAGCAGAGAGAGAGAGAGAGAGAGACAGAGAGAGAGGCAAGCAAGATAAATTCAAAGCAGTCTCTGTGATTTCAGCACCAAGTCCGATGTGGGGCTCCAGCTCATGACCTGTGAGATCATGACCTGTGTCAAAACCAAGAGTTGGACGCTTAACCGACTGAGCCACCCTGGCGCCCCTCCATGTCTCCTATTCGTGCTATGAACTCCTGGTTCAGGTTTTCCCATAAGCATTTGCTTGGTGTCTTTGGGCAAGATGCTGCACGTCTCTGAGCCTGTCTCTTAATCTGTGGTGGGATATTTAAAAAATATTAACTGGTTATTTCTTTTTCCTTCCCATCTCTTCCTTCCATCCATTAGTGGGAGTCCTGTCTTTCTCCATATGCCTTCCCGCGAGAGCAGAAAGGAGAAGGGAAAATTCTCTCTTCCTGGCTTTTGAGTTTCAGTAGCCTAGAAAGGACTCATGTCAGAGGAAACAAGATACATGAGAGCCAGACCCTCTTCCCACCCCTGTCTCTGACCAGAAAGAGTCTCGGGGATGCAGGTAGGGAGGCAACTTGGAAGGGAGGCAGGGGAGGAGTAGACATGGAGAGACCTCACCAGGGCTTGGCTTCCTGCTCCCCAGGCTGAGCCCTGGAGAAGGAGCCACCTTGCCAGATGTGCCTGAGGGCAGAGGAGACTTGTGTCTGTCTTCCACAGAGGCAGCATGGCCTCAGGGGGAAAGGACACCCTAATGAGTCTTGATAAAGAATTCACTGAATTGCCTCCTTTATCCGACCTAAAATGAAAAAAAGAACAGATTATTCCAGAAGGGTCAAGGGCAACAGGGGCCTCAGGGGCAAGAATGGGGATGACGGTAGCGACCTGGCAAGGGGAGATGATGTCAAAATCCTTCTCCCTCCCCCACCTCAGCATTGCATCGGCCCTCCTGGAACTCCTGGGCAACCTCATGGCGAGAGGAGGGTAGGCCGGGATTGGCCGGTGTTATTCCACCACCATAACCAGGCAAAAAAGAGTGTCTCTCCCCTCACCTCGCTGATACAAATTTGAAGTTGGGCTTGAAAATGGGGACAAAATAGGATATGGGGTTTTAAACCAATGAAAAGTTTGGCTTGGAATAGAAGTGCAGAGAGGACGGGGAGAGAGGGAAAGCGAGGAAGCAGGGAGAGGGATTGAAAAATCAATCCCCCAGCCGCCAGCAGCCCAGCTGGTAGGCAGCAGATGGGGAAACGATGATGTGCAGATCAGGTGCTGTTAACAAGGCTGATGGCAACCATGAGAAACCACCTGCAGCCGGCTTTGCGGAAAATCTGGCTTCCGAGCAAGGGGCTTCGGGTAATCCATCTTGGGAGCCACTGAGCCATCGACTTGTTAAGTGGTATTCACTGGAGACCCGATCATCTTACACTCGGCTGCAGACGGTGGCAGCATCTCTGCCCCTGGAAGCCCAGATGGCGCAAATGGGGGTGGTGGTCCCGTGGCCTCGCTGCAGTGACCACGCAATGCAGCAGACGCCTGCGTGGGCAGCTCCTGGGTCAGCTGAACTCATGTTGCTGGCACTCCCAGAGCATTTGAGAGGTGCATCTGTTCACTACGTGAATGCCATTTTCTTCCTTCCGATGGCCACTCTCCTCGGGCCAGCCTCTGCCCCTCTGCTCTGGCGGCACGAGTGCTTGTGCTTAGTTCCCTCTCTAAGGGTCCGGCTGGTCGCGGGAAGAATGGAGGCTGCTGCAAGCAGCAGGGCCGGATGGTGGAGCACAGTGGGTACCGGAGCCCTGGGGTCAGATGACCTTGGACCCCAATCCTGGCTCCGCCCCGACTTGTGAGACTAGGGGTACCTATCCAGTAAGTATAACTTGGAGACTACAACCAACCACCCTCATGCCGGGCTTGCGTGGCCCATGACACATAACGGCCCCTCGGGCACTGGCACAGCACAGAGTCCCCACAGCGCAGGGGCCAGGTGCTTGCTTTCCTCGTGAGACTGTCACTCTCCCAGACCTCGGTAATCTGGTCTTTTAGTCCTGTTTTCCCCACTCCTCCTGGAACGTGTCCTCTTTCCTTCTCCCCAGGGCGGGCCTTGTGAGAGTCCCAGCTGCACGTGACGGTGGACGCAGACTCTTCCCAGGCAGAATTGTATTAGAGGGTTCCATTTCCTGAAACCCTGCCCATCGGAGATAGCCTGTTTCCAATTACTGTACCTACCGGTAATTAGATGAGAGCAAACTGAAAAAATGGCTTTTGTGGGAGCTACTGGCACGGGATTGGCTTCAAAGCTCGTAGCCTCATTATTAATAATAAACATTTTGGCGATGAACTTTTGACCATGCCCTCATTGAACATCTTTCCTCATAAGCATGCTTTCCTGGAGAAGCACACGGTGCGTGTGGCAGAAAGGGACTGCCTTTGACATTAGAAGGTCGGAATTAAGGTCCTTGGTTGTGCCTGAAAGCTCAGTTCCTCTCTCTGTGCCTCAGTTTCCTCAACTGTAACATGAGAGTGTTAGACCGTCTGACCTCTCGGGTAAAAATGCTTTTTAGAGCTTCAACGCTTATAGGAAAAAAACCCCACTGAGATCTAGAGTAAGAAGCTCAGAATGGCAGTGGTTTTAAAAATCACTTCTCCAGGAATCAACTTTAGTGAGTGACAACACTCTGGGACCCTCTCTGAGGGAAATGTTGGGAAATGATCCTGGACTGACACAGCTTTCATGAGAGTAACTTTTCATTCTGAGGGCGCTCTGGATGGATTAATCACGTCTTTCTAAGTCGTTCTTGACCTTGGCTTTTCCTTGGAGTTATCTGGGGAGATTTTCAACATTTCGATGATCAGACCACACCTCAGAACAATTACAGCAGAATCTCTGGGGGTGAGATGAGGTATCAGTACTTTGTAAAACTTGCCCATGTGATTTCCTTGTGTGGGTGAGGTTGAGAATCACTGCGTAAGAATAGGACATCTCAAACTTTGACACGGACATGAATCACTGGGGACTTTGAGAAAATGCAGGTTTTGATTCAGTAGGACGATGGTGGGGCCTGGGGCTAATAAGCTCCCAGGTGATACGCGCTGTCCGGTTCCAGGGCCACACTTTGTGTAGCAGGACTTGGAAGGCTTAGAGACCTGGCTGTGCTGTGGGAAGTTACAAATCTGTGAGAGACTAAGGTTATAAGAAGTCATCTGGGAAACTTCTCAACCTCACCAGCAGAATGAGACAGGAAAGTGTGGGTGCCCTCGTCAAGCTAATAATTCGGCCCCTCTTCAAATGGATGGTCTTTAAATAGTTGTTCAACATTTTTTTTCGTTTGTTTTTGGAGTGGGGGTGGCATTGGTGTTAGCAAGGGGTTTTAAAAATTGTGACTGGAATGTTCTGTCTGCCCCAAGGAACGTGGGCAACTTGCTTTTAGAGCCAGACAGCATCCAAATCTTCTTCTTGTTCTTTGGGAGCGATCCAGCGTGCCTCTCACTAGGCAGCCATTCATGGAAACTGCTGGAGTAGCCCAGCGAGGACCTCGCTTGGCCTTGGCTTGGAAAATTGGGTGCTTCTGCCTCAGGCTTTGACTCGAGTAAGGTTGTGGCTCAAAGACACAGGAGCAGTTAGAGTTGACTAACTAGCGTGAGAATGCCCAGGTGTGGGGCCGGTGGTGACAACAATGGTGACCCACATGCAGCAGTGGCAGTGGTTGTTCCTGGCCTGTGGTTTGACCGGAGCCAGGATTCTGGCCATCCAGTATTGCTTGGTTCCAGGTATCCCAGTGCTTTTGTGAGCTACTCAATACCCTTTCGATAAATGCATTTTCTGCTTAAATAGGCTTGATTTCTGTTGTGTGAACTCAAGATTCCTGATGGATGCAGAGGGTTGTGGCTGGGCTCAATGACACAATCCATGCAGAGAGCTTACGCTTCTTCCCAACACATAGAAAACAACGAGTCAGTGTGAGTTCTGTTGATGGAGAAGAAGAGGAAGAAGAAGGTATGGGGGAGGGGGGGAGGAGAAAAAAAAACAAACAGGAAGCGGAGAGGGACAATACTGAGGGGACTTGCTTTCAGTAGAGAGGTCAAGAAGACTCCTGTAGGACATGCCAGGAAAGTTCACACTTGGAAAATGAAAAGACAGCCTGCAAAATTAGGCCATGTGTGAAGTTTGTCTCGGGGTGGAGTGTCCACCTCCTTGGATGGTTCGTTTCCCCTCATGCAGGCTCAGATGCTCACTACATTCATCTGTCTGGCTGTGGAGGTCTTTCTTCAGAAGAAATTTCTATTAGTTAACGTGGGATAGGCTATGCTACAGTAACATTCCCCCCTGAATCGCAATGACTTAACACGGCAGAGGTGGGTCCAGCAACTCTCTGGTGCAGTTGTGCTTTATGTAGTAACTCAGCAATTCTGGCTGCTTTGATCTTGTGGTGCCATCGGCTCCTCATAAAGCTTCTCGGTCACAGCGGCCGGAGACGGCAGATGGAGGGTCAATTATCGGCTCTTATATGTCAGTGATATCGGCAAGGACTCGTCATACAGCCTCTCTTACATGCAAAAAGGCTGAGAGTACACGGAGTATTTGGGGAGCATGGTCAGTTCTGCCACAACTATTTAATCTAGTCGAGTTTTTTACTTTAGGAGAAATTGGCATTAAAGGCCAACACTTTTATACTTGTTGCCGTATCTTAATTAAACCTCACCGTCACCATATGAGGCTAAGCACTGATATATATCATCTCCACTGTAATATGAAGAAACAGAGGCTTGGCGAGTGAGTGTATTACTGAGGACTTGTGGTTGCTAATGTTAAGAATCCAGGTCCGGTTGGTGTAGGCAAATAGAGAGGAATTTATTTATATAAGAAATTCTAAGGCTTCAGACACAGCTGCATCTAGGGTCTTAACGATGTCATCAGGCCTCCACTCATTCTCTTGGTCGTGTTTTCTGTTGTGTTGGTGGGCTTTCTTGGTGCGCTAGGCCCAGCAGCTTCAGGTATATGTCCTCTCAGTTTCAAATATAGTAACAGAGAGAGAGAGAGAGAGAGAGAGAGCACACGCGCAAATTTTTTCCTTCTCAGAGGTCCCAACTCCAAATCCCAGGATTAAGTGTCTTTGTTTTTAAAATTTTTAAATTTATTTTTGAAAGACAGAGACACAGAGGGCGAGCAGGGGAGAGGGAGAGAGAGGGGGAGACACAAGCAGCACGGCGAGGACTGCCATGTGACCTCGTGGGTACCCGCTCAGTGTGGCCTCCACCAGGCAGCTGGGCGGAGCCACGTTCCCCCAGCGGCAGGGAAATTATTCCTGTGGATCCACTTCTGCAGAGCGTGAATGTGGAGTGAAATCTGCTTTCTTCTTAAGGGGAACACGTTTCAGTCCAAATGTTCCCTTCCACGGGGGTGGCTACAGTGTAATCGCGGCTCTGGGCCTGGTGCACAGTGAAGGCCCCCCCACTGAAGGAACGGGGGGAGATCACTGTGGAGGGGAGGGCAGGGGACGCGGGCATCCTTGAGGCCCTGAGATTTGCAGCACGTCAGTGCTCCTGGCAGCAGCCCCCAACTCCCACTTGGCACAATCAGAAATGCCTCCAGACACTGTCAATTTTCCCCCGGGGCAAAATCGTCCCTGGTTGAGAACCACTGCCATAGTCAGTGCTTCCACTCAGGGCTTGCATTCACACGCTTCGATCAACACAAAGAGGTCATTAGAAGAGAGGGGTCCACATCACCACTGAGGCAGAGATGCCTCTAAATGAAGCCATGGCTGGGTGACTTTTGAGCCTGGCAATAGCCTGAGAGAGACGCAAGTCTCTCGAGTGGGTGGTTGGGGAGCATCACAGCAGCACATAACTCACACCGTCACGGGACAGGGAGGTCCACCAAGTTCCCTCAACTCCTGAGAAGCCATTTGGACATCAGGAGCTAGGATCCACCAGGCTGGTTTGTCGTGTTGGGAAGTCAGCATTCTAATAATGAATGTTTATTGAGCTCTTGCTTTATGCAGAACGCTGGGCTGAGTTCTTTGCATAGATGATCATTTTTGATATTCCCAGCAGCGTTATGATGTGGCTTCTGTTACCATCCCTATGAAACAAACAAGAAAAGTGTGTGTTAAATCCTGTGTCCAAACGGTTGGCCTGGGATTTAAACGTACAATCTGGCTCCAGAGACCCCATTATAAATCACTGTGCTGCATATATATACATGTTTCTTCTCATTTCCTGAAAAATACACCCCAGTCCCTGCCCAAATGCCAGGGAAATACTATTTTAGGTGAAAACAAATTATAGTAAGCATTAAGGGATGTTTTTATTTATTTTATTTATTTATTTTTATTTATTTATTTTTTTAATTTACATCCAAATTAGTTAGCATCTAGTGCAACAATGATTTCAGGAGTAAATTCCTTAGTGCCCCTTATCCATTTAGCCCATCCCTCCTCCCACGACCCCTCCAGTAACCCTCTGTTTGTTCTCCATATTTAAGAGTCTCTTCTGTTTTGTCCCCCTCCCTGTTTTTATATTATTTTTGCTTCCCTTCCCTTATGTTCATCTGTTTAGTATCTTAAAGTCCTCATATGAGTGAAGTCATATGATATTTGTCTTTCTCTGACTAATTTCTCTTAGGATAATACCCTCTAGTTCTGTCCATGTACTTGCAAATGGCAAGATTCATTCTTTTTGATTGCTGAGTAATATTCCATTGTATATATATACACCACATCTTCTTTATTCATCCATCGATGGATATTTGGGCTCTTTCCATACTTTGGCTATTGTTGATAGTGCCACTATAAACATTGGGGTGCTTTTTGAGCTAAGCCTCCCTGATGGAGGACCAGGACACCTCAGCCTTCTGGGAGCAGCACAAGAATGAAGTCCCACCCAGGGTGTGTGGTCAGGCACTTCCTTTGTCCATGCTCCCACCTGTTCGAAAAGTTTTGGAGTGCCAGGGAGTGCAGAAGAGCAGCGGGGGGAGTGGCGGTGAAGACGAGGGCCAGAGGACACTGAATGGGGCTCAGACATAGACCCACCTTCCCCACTGGGAGGTTTTTGGCAAAGCTGTTTGTGAATTTTTACAAACACCCCCAGCAAGCCCCATGGGATTATAGGAGCTTTGGGTTGGACGGTGCTGGGAGGGCTCCCACTGTGCCTGGCTTTATTCCCTGAAGATTAGCAAGTAGGGGAAAAGCAAAGGCATCATTTAGAATGGTTTTGCTTCTGCTAATGAGCACATTGCTAGAGTCGTTAAAAACCCCTTAATTTAGATGTGGGTTGGAAATAGAGAAATGCAAGGAGAAGTGGAGTCGGAGGCCAGTGTACCTGCAGAGGGCCCATGAGCTAGGGATGCCTTATGAGATGCTGCCACCCTATGATCAGTGTGTCAAGGTTATTGTGTGGTAGCTGAAGGTGCACTTGAGTAGATCATGGTAAAGGAGCAGGATGGTGAGTGCTTGGGACCTGTGCTGTCGTGGGCAGGTTACAGATTGTCAGAAGAGAGAAGAGGGTGGCATCCATCATTAAGGGCAAGTCAGTGGGGGCACCTGGCTGGCTCAGTCGTTTAAGTGTCCAACTTCAGCTCAGGTCATGATCTCACGGTGCGTTAGTTGGAGCCCCGCGCCGGGCTCTGTGCTGACAGCTCAGAGCCTGGAGCTTGCTTCAGATTCTGTGTCTCCCTCTCTCTCTGCCCCTCCCCACTCACACTCTGTCTGTCTCTCTCTCAAGAAAAAAAATAAACATTAAAAAAAAAAAGTGGGGAAGACAGTTGGCATATTTAGTGGAACATGACAGTGATTTGCCTTATCCATACATCAGGAAGGATGTATGGTCAAGGCACAAACAGGGATATTCAGAGAGTAGCCTGGTACTGAAGGAGGTCCATGCGGATTGGATGGTGATTGTGGAAAAACAATTCTAAGTCATGCGCCCATCGGGACTTTTGTTTGTAAGTAACAGAAATTCAATTTAAACTGATTTAAGCAAAACAAAAAACAAAGCAGAAAACAAGAGTGAGTGTGTGAAGGTCATTAAGTAACCTAATGGAAAATTCGGAGGTAATTTATTTCAGGCACAGAATGTCAAGAAGCTCAAAGGATAGGAGTAGGGCTCTGTTTCTCTTGACAATACTTTCCTCTGTTGGCCGCTCCCAGAGGTGGGTTCTCTGCAGGATGGGCCCAGTGTGCCTTGCTTCAAGTCCTAAGAATGAAAAGTCTTCTCTTTCTCATTGGTCCAAGCCTATGCCCTGACTTGAGTCTCAGGGGCCAGTCCTGGGTTCCAGGCTTCCCTCAAATGGGAGGTGTAGGCCAGGCCCACCCAAACTGCATGGCCCGGGAGTAAGGGAGGGGCCTCACTCAAAGCGGGGTGGGGGGGGGGTAAACCTCACAGGCTCTTGATGGATTCAGATGCGCAACTTGATCTCTTTCATTCCACACGGAACAGTGAGAGCTGTTCCACACGGAACAGCCACAAGCTTGCTGATCAGGCGGGGGTCACACAAAGCATTCCTGCCCCCCTAATTTCCCATATGTTCTATAATAAGCTTGGCTGGCAATTTGATTTCACTGATAGTCATCACATCCTAACTGGTGATTTCTGATTAAAAAAATAGTAAACTCCAGGGATGAATTTACTGATAAATACCACATGAAGTCCTAGAGATGAGCATAAAACATCACTTTTTTTCTTTCTTTTTAAATGTCTAAGCTTCTTAGAAAAAATTTTTTTTAATGTTTCCTTTTGAGAGACAGAGCATGAGTGGGGGAGGGGCAGAGGGGGGGCACAGAATCCGATACAGGCTCCAGGCTCTGAGCTGTCAGCACAGAGCCGGACACAGGGCTCAAACTCACAGACCGAGAGATCGTGACCTGTGCTGAAGTCGGATGTTTAACCGACCGAGCCACCCAAGTGCCTCTAACGTCTAAGCTTCTTAAAGCGAGAGCAGGTCTTGGCATATCTTCTAAGCCTTCCGTCACCCAACCCAGAGGTTCCTGCGATTTCCCGTAACACAAGCTGCCTCACACAAACCTCAGGACTAGAAGGCCCACCTTGACCTTCTGCCTTCTGCTTGGCGGTGCCTCCTTCCCTGCAGTGAGGCCACCAGTGAGAGATGGGGAGGGGAGGGGAGCACGCTGACATGTACTGTATTTAATAGTGGCCAAGACCACAGCTGTGGTGAGAATTGGTTTGGGGTCCAAGATGTTTCTGGCTGAAAGGCTCAGGACAGCCTTCCCACGTTGATTTACAGCCTTGGACCATCTTCTTGTGGTCCAATCGTTGGTCCAAAGCCCCTTTAGGATCAAAGCAAGATCATAAAGGGGCTTTGTGTAAGCCTCTCTCAAACTCCAGCCAGATCTCACCTCGAGGCAAGTCAGCAAGACCAAATTCCCGCTTATCTTATCAGGTTATGATGGATGGATGAGATCATCCACATGAGGGCATGAATTGAGCAAACGGGGACGGTGCCTACTTGGCAAATCCTCAGCTGGTGTCTCCTTTCTTGCTGGAACTAGAGTGGGGCTCTTGATTCCCTTCTTTCTGGAAGCCCGAGGACGTAATTTTCCATTCACTATTCATCTTGATTACATCTTCCAATGTCTCCCCTGAAATCACTGATGGTACTTTCAGGTCCTACTAATAATATAGGGACCTTCTAGATCCCTTGACTTTATATAGTTGTTTATGTTCTCAGAATATAGGTTTTATTTTGATGTTGGGGGCAGAGATGTCTGAATCACATTCCACAACTTTAAGCTTCAAAAAGCCATGGACATCATTAGCCACAAGGGAAATATAAATCCAAACCACAATGAGATGCCACTTAATAATCACTAGGATGGCCACAGTAAGAAAAACGGACACAACAAGTGTTGGTGAGGGTGCAGAGAAAGGAGAACCCTCCAACACGTCTGGCGGGAATGTAACATGGTGCAATGATTTGGAAAACAGTCTTGCTCTTCCTCGAAAGGTAAAACGTAGAGTTTCCATGTGGCTCAGCAATTCTCCTCCTAGGTATATACATGAAAAAGAAATAAACACATGGCTACACAAGTATTTGTGTGTGAATTGAGCTGTTCATAACAACTTTATTCCTAATAGGCAACAACTGGAAAGGACCCAAACGTCTATCAACTATAAATGGGTAAACAAAATGTGGATTAACCTTAAAAAGATTATGCTAAGTGAGAGAAGCTTGTCACAAAAGACTATATATTGTATAATTTCATTTCTGTGAGGTTTCCTTGTGGCGTGATGAAATGTATTGGATGATGGTGGTAGTTGCACAAGTTAGGGAGCATACCAAAAACCGAATTGCACATTTTAAATGGGTGAATTGTACGATATGTAAATTATACCTCAAACATATATATGTATGTATATATAATATAGTTATATATGCATATAACATGCAATTATATATGTACATATATAAAATACAATTATATATGTATATATAATACAATTATATACAATTATATGTGTGTGTGTATACATGTATGTTATATATGGGTATATATATATACACAGAGAGAGAGAGAGTCAGACAGAAAAACTAGCTGAATCTGACAGCAAGGGCGTTCTAATGACAGAATTCTCTGATAGGAGTAGAAAGTAGCCAAAGAAAATATTCAGTATTAAAGTAATAATGGTAGAATGTCTTTCTCCCCATAAGCCAGACTAATCACTTCTGATCATGTGTTCGGTCTCTAATTCCTTATATTAATTCAGGACAATTCCTGTTATTGAGCAGAAAGATCGAAAATTCTTAATTTTGAGGACAAATATGTAAATCCTACCTTTGAGGGGGTTGGTGTATGAGACCATGTTTGCCATGGGAAATGGACAGCGCCTTCTGATTAGGAGGCAATGGGGAAGCATCTCACAGTTCCAAATGAAAGGGGACAAATGAGACTCTTGAAACAAGTACAATTTCCCTCTCACTTAAGGATGGAAATGTTATAAGAGCAATCCAAAGTGTTTTATTCATCTCAGGTTTCTCCTAGTGTGATGACTTATGGGAGCTCTGTTCTCCCCGCGCTGCGCTGTCTTTGGATTTAACATTAGGGACAGACCTAGAGGGGCACTTCAGGGGCTGGTGCAGGGAGGCTAGAGGGTTTTTTTTTTTTTCACCAGAGTCAGAATCCATGTTCTTAGCTAACCAAGAGGACAATACTGGAGTCACAGTTGGCTATAAGCAACTTGAAATTACAAACTGGGTCCCGGCCAACTGGATATCCGTAGGACCCAGCATTGCCTCTGACACACAGTAGGCATTTCATATTATTTTCTTGAATGCTAAATGTTAACAAGAATACAATGGACAACACAGATACAGGCCCTTACAGAAATAGCAAGGGACACGTTCATCAAATAATCACATACAGATGAAATTATAAACTGTGAAATACTTTAAGGCAAAAACATGCAGGGGCATGTAGAATTATTGATGACTGAGTGTCCACGTGGCATCCTTGAAAACTTCACCTCTGGCACACTTTAGGTCTCTATAAGCGGATGTGTTTAGACAGAGGAGAAACTAGTTTACTTATCCGTCACCAGGGCTGAGATGGTCAGGACTAATTTGCTCAAAGGAAAACTGCTTATGCCAGCCTGTCTCCTTGTTGAAGAAGGGAAGGGCAAATGGCTAGGGCCTCCTTGGAAACCATCTTGCAGGTAACTGTGTGTATCCTGGGCCACCAATCAGGCACTGAACTCCACCGGGAAGCCAGAGGGGAACGGGTCCCCAAGGAGGAGGAGTCTCTGTGCTGCCCCCATGTGGTGAAAGTAGAGAATGCGCCTTCTGCGGCTGCCTCCCATTCTTCAGGCGTGTAGCGCCGTCCACACTGGCCCATCAGAGAGCCCGAGGTGTCCTTTCCCATTGCTTATTACCTTGATTGTTCTTATAAGTGCATATTGTAAGCGCTTCTGACCTTACATCCGTCAGCCTATTGCATATGTCTCTACTTAGAAGCCCCGTAGAAATCTGATGTTTAAAATATCTGAAAATGAACTTATCACCTCTCTTCTCCTTCTATACTGTGTAGCCTGGTAAACAGCATCATTCAGTCCCCTCCTCTCCCTCTGCCCAGGTCTAAGCAATCACATTCTTATTCACCAAGACTCTATATATTTCACTGAATTTATCCTCTCTTTCCCATCCCCAATGCTGTTCTGTTAGTGATTAAAAGTTTTTTTGTTCAGGAAGCATATACAGAGTATGCAGGCTTGTTGTTTTATTAAAAGGTTATTATTTGACTTGCTGTTTCTTGGGGTAATTGTTCTTGTCCAGAGCAAAAGCTTTCCTACATATAAAGGACATTGGCCTGTTTGGTTGGAAATAGGCCCCCTTCTAGGAACATTACCAGTTATTTGCTTCATTTAGCTATAAATAAACTGAAAACAAAATGACCCCACCATCTATCCATTTTCTGATGGATTTGTAAATCTGATCCGAAAAAGACAAAATACTTCATTGTCTGGAAATAATAATGTGTACCTTCTGTAAATGCTATCCACATCTATCTTTGAGTTTAGAAGAATGTGTTTTAAAGGTAAATCAAACAGTGCAAATGCACATCTTGCAGATATCCATAATTAAATGGAGTTTTCCTGATTAGTGCTGTAAGTCACAATTTGCCATTTAGTCCAAAATGCCTTGTGTACCACTCTATTAATCAATTAATCAGTTAGAAAAATAATAAAGAAGCAGTTCCTATGAAATATTTATTATGTGTTCTCTTGCCTGGAGAAATTTTTAGCATTTAAGTTGTGATGTTATAATCTATGATCCTAACAGTGGTTTGACCCTTTTTAATTCTCAAGTGTGTGTCATCTGAATGAAAAAGATGGGCAGCGAAATTTATTTCACTAGAGGTGTTTGGCCTTTGAGAGAGTATAGATCACTGGGTTACTAAAGGCTTCACATTGTTTTTGGTTTTACAAAGAATTGGAATTAGAAAAGAGAAATCGGTCTTTCTTTTGGTGAAAATACTCCAAATTTCTTAGTGTCTCCACGGCTTGGGTACCATCTGTTGCTCTATTTGTTTCCATTAATCTTAGATTTCCGGTGTTGCAGAATCATAGAATATTAGCTCAGCATACTACTTTGAGATCATCCTCAGATAGGATCTTCTGGAAAGATTCACAGTTTATTTTAATCTTCTGTGTACAAAGTTGCAGATACTTGGGCCTGACTTTGGTCTGGGTAGCCAAATGCATTATTTTCTTCCTTTCCTTTGCCCCTTCCCACGCCTGTCTTCTATCAGCAATACCAAAGGGATTATTGGCAACCTCTCAGTCATTCTGCCTGTGGCCTTGACAAGGTGCAACGATCATAGATTCTACTGAGACATGCTGTATTTCCCAGGTGTCTCTAGTAAATAGTGCTGCATGTGTGGTGAACTGAAGCAAATGAATTTATCTGCTGGCACAAAGCCGATGGCATGGAACCACTGTTGTTTTATTGAGTTATCTGTCTTGTTTGGCATAGTAAGTCGTGTTGAGATTCTTCCCACTTCTTTGTCTTTTTGAGTTTAAAATTTGTGGGTTTTAATGAGGGTGGTGCTTAAGATAGATGTTAATATGATGTGCAATTATCTCTGTCGTGTTCCGTTAGATTTAAGCACCTTTTTTGGTCCATAGTGGGGTGAGTCGGCGGAAGACTATGCCCTTTGCTTGGGGGTCCTACGTTGAGTACGCTCGCATTAAACTTCATACATTATTTGTGAACATTGAAACTACGCACTTCAGAAATGAACTCCATTCCTGTTCCCCTGGAAATTACTTGAAAAGCTAGCGTCTCTGCACGTGACCAGAGCCTGCTGTTTGGTTCAATTTTTCTTTTTCCTTCTTTTACCATGGCTTCACTGTGTCATGTCAATCTGGTTTCTGCCTTAGCATTTCCATCCTTGGATTACAGCAGATCCTTGGCCTTTGCAGATTTCCAAACTCATGGGATTGACTATATTCTAAAGCACCTGTAGTTATTTGTACTTTTACAGAAATAAGAATTAGAATTGTGTCTATCAGAGGCTGGTAAGCTGGAGAGAGGCCCTTTGCTAATAAATACGCTTGACTAACCCCCAAACATTAGCGTGGACTCACTTCTCAATCATGGAAGTTTCCAGCTGCCTCTGGGTAACTTAATCTTTACTCATCCTACATTATAGATTTATGGATGAAATTACAGGCTATAGAGGTATATGTGGATTTGGAGTTTTGAGGTGGGGCCTGAAGATATGTATTTTTATAAATTTCTCCAGGCAATTCTCATGTGCAAACAGAGTTGGGGGCCAGTGGACTAGGAGGTACTTCAACGCTTCATAAACCCCAAGCTCCAGTTTAAAAGACTTATATGGTCCAACCCCTTTAATGTCTCCTAAATGAAAGTTTCTTATGATTTGGGCTCTGCATTCCTACTGTAGCCTCTCATTTCCTGTGTACATATCTTAGCCTCTGGTATGCACCTGACTCCTTCCTTCTATGACCTTCGGATATGCTCTTCCCTTTGCTGGAAAGCTCTTTTCACCTCCCTGGCCCTCGTGGACTCCTATGCATCCTGCAGATCTCAGCCCAACCATATTTCCTCAGGCAAGCCCTTTCCCCACACTTGCTCACTCTCTCACTTCCTCATAGCTTACAGTTGTGGTTGAGGTGATTCTCTGCCTCGTGCCCCTCTCCCCAACAATGGCCATAATGGGGTGAGTCAGCAGAAGACTATGCCTGTGGAAGGTAAGCTCCATGAGGGCAGGACCATGTTTTCTTTGCTCTAGAACTGTCTTTCCAGCATAATGCGTACATATAATGCTTGCTTAAGACAGTCCCTGAGTGAACGAATATAAGGTTTGCAGTATTCTTCATCTGTCATATTGACTATTTCACCATCAGGATAGAAATGGATTCATTCATTTAGAACTAAATGAAGTTGGGGTGCCTGAGTGGCTCAGTCACTTAAGCAACAGACTTCAGCTCAGGTCATGATCTCGCGGTTCATGAGTTTGAGCCCTGTGTTGGGCTCTATGCTGACACCTTGGAGCCTAGAGCCTGCTTTGGGTTCTGTGTCTCCCTCTCTCTTTGCCTCTCTCTGCCTCTCTCTCTCTCTCTCTCTCTCTCTCTCTCTCAAAAATAAATGAACATTAAAAAAAATTAGAACTAAATGAGGTTGATTAGTTGCTGATTAAGTACTATTCAGAACATTGTTTTAAGCCAGGGTTTCCCAGTCTGGGTGCTCTTGACATTTTGGGTTGGATAATTTGTTCTGGGGGCTGTCCCGTGCATGGAAGATATTGAACAGCATCCCTGGCCTCTACCCACTAGATAGCAGTAGAACCTCCCCAGTTGTGCCAAACAAAAATGTCTACAGACACTGCCACATGTCTCTTGGTGTCACAAATGAACCTTCATCGTTCTAGGCAACGGAGGCAGAGAGAGCAGGATCAGAAGTTACCATGACTACCTATGGTGGTGAACTCCATCACACTTCCCTGTTACTCTCTGAGCTGCTGGGAAGGAGGAACTTCGTCATTTCTCAGGTCATCACAAACTGATAAGTGAGAAAAAGAAAGAAAGAAAAAAAGAACAATTTGAAAATGTGGAGTCCTACTGGAGGGCTTTCTTCTATGTGACCCTGGACATTTTGGATTTAAGATGAAAAAAAAAAAAAAAAAAAAGAGAGTGATGGCAATTGATAGTGACTCATTTTTGTGGACCATGAGGGTCCTCATAATGAAGTCTGGGCAGTGGTATGTGCCTGAGGGAAGCAGGCCCCTCTGAGCCCTCCCAAGACAAAGTCCTTGCTTCCTGTCTTTTTGGCAAAGTCTGGTTCCTCAAAGGTTTTCTGCTTAACTGATTTCAAACTTGGCCAGTCAACAAAATGATAGGAGATGGGGCGCCTGGGTGGCTCAGTTGGTTCAGCGTCCAACTTCCTCTCAGGTCATGATATCATGGTTCGTGAGTTCGAGCCCCACGTCGGGCTCTGTGCTGACAGCTCAGAGCCTGGAGCCTGCCTCAGATTCTGTGTCTCCCTCTCTCTCTGTCCACCCCCACCCCCCCACTCGTGGTCTGCTCTCTGTCTTTCAAAAATAAATAAACATTAAAAAAATTTTTTTTAAATGATGGGAGAGCCTTCTAGAGGTAGATATGCCTAGCCCTCTGCCATGGAGATTCGGAGTCAGGACAGGAATCTGAAAATGTGAGGGGCTTCCTCAGTGGTGCCGGAGATCCTGTGCGTGTGAGAGATGCTCCCCTGAAGCACAGGCCTTGCCTGTAGCCAGGACTTGAGCGGTTAAGCCGCTTTAGCATCGGTGAGTAGCTGGGAGTCAGGCTTCGTGCCGAAGAGTCAGGGTTTGGGATGTATGTGTGTGGGGGCTTCCTGAAGGCTGCAGGATGGGCCAACATTCTGTAAAAAGGCACAGTGGGAGGAAATGGGTGGTGGTCTATGGAGCTAGGAGCATATGACCTGCCTGAAATAGGGAAGGGCTGAAGGGAGTGTTTAGATCAGGGACAATATCTGTAGCACCAGATAACTCAAATGCTTTGTTACTAAAATCCATTTGGTCGCCAAGAGGGGTTATCATTTTTTTTAAAAAAATTTCAATCTTTATTTTTGAGAGAGAGAGAGCGAGAGAGAGCAAGCAAGCAGGGGAGGGGCAGAGAGGAGAGAGGGAGACACAGAATCCGAAGCAAGCTCCAGGCTCCGAGCTCTGAGCTGTCAGCACAGAGCCTGACACGGGGCTCGAACTCACAAACTGCGAGATCATGACCTGAACCGAAGTCAGACACTTAACCGATTGAGCCACCCAGGTGAAGGGGTTCTCGATTGTCATCTCCCTCCCTCCCTATTTCTCCCTCAATGAAATAAGGCTTCCAGCCTTTTTCTAATATTTTTATTTAGGGGAAAGAGAAGGAAGATGGGAGAAAGGTGATCTAAGTGTTTTTGCAACAGGCAAAATTTCCCTCTACCTTGAAAACCTTGAGAAGTCTAAGAACTGCTCACCAAATAGCAAACTGCTGGAGCTGGACCACTCAGGGCAGGGACAGTAGACACAGGGGTGTGCACAGGTGCTCTGGGCATGTCCAACTTCACCTGGGAACTTCCATATGGTCCAAGAGGGGAGTGGGCAGGGTGGGGGCAAGAGCTCATGTTCTCTGGGAGTGGCAGGGTTGATGCAGGGAGGATTTCTTCACACGTTCCAAGTAGCACTTACAGACTGTGTAACAAGTTCAATTTGTAAGAATCTGCTTAAAAGATGTCAACATGTCCAGAAAAAAAAAAAAAAAAGAAAGAAAGAAAGAAAAAAAAAAACCCACCAACAACTAAACAAAACAAAAAAACAAAACCCTATTCTCCCAGGGAAGGAGTTAGTCATGTTTCTTATTGCAGACAATTTGAAGGAATGGGGTTTGGATGACAGGACATGAGCGCAATACAAATGTAATTGTTTGGAGGTAATTTGAAGAAAAATGAAGTGTGCTCTCTTGTGCTGAGAGTTCAAGAACATCAAACAGTCTTTATATGATGGAGTTTGGGGTGAAATTTCTCTTGGAAATTACAGTCTGAGTCCTGAGCTGTCAGTCCAGGGACTGGGTCCTCCGCTGCGGATGAACTCGCAGCGCCCCAGGGGGACAGCAGCTGTTCTAAAAATTCTTCGCCATTCAGGGGCTTCTCTTGCGGTTCTATGTAAGCAGGCACTTTAATTTTTAGCACTTTTTATTTTTTTACCATAGCACATAATCCCGTGGACATTGTTTGTCAGAGTGTTGGGGCCCGAGCTTTCACAACGACAGCGTTTCCTTAGGTAGAAGTGAGGCTGGCTTCCCCCTTCTACTGGCTCAGTTTTTGGAATAGCTGACGAAGGTGTAAATGATTGCTTATCGATGTGGCATTGAACATATGCTTGCATGATAACTAGGAGGTTTAACTTGGAAGGAAAATACCGGGGGAGCTCAAACCAGAACCACAGAATCTGGACGTCTGGGAGTGTGAACGGCTACCTGAGTATGCAGTGGTTAGAACTCAGGGCTCCAATCCACCCTTCCTGGGCTCCAATCCAGTCCCAGCACCTTTAGCTGTGGTAGATCAATGGCTTCCCCAAATCCGTGCCCTCTGCAATGTGTCTAAGCTCTTCCCGTTGAGGAGCAGAGTCTGTCTCCTGCCCCATGAATCTGGGCTAGCCTGTGACCTGTTCCAGTCAACAGAATGCAGGGAAAGTGCTATTGTGTCAATTCCAAGGCTAGGCCGGAAGAGTTCTTACATCCTTCCATTTTACTTGGAGCACTGCGTCTGCCCTGCGAGCAGGCCAGAGCCAGCCTGCTGGAGCATGGGAGACCACGTGGAGGCTGGTGGAGGCTCCTTAGCCAACAGCCAGCCTACCGCCCGAAACAGAGATACCTAGAAACATCCAGAAGCATCACCACATAGTAGATGGCAAAGCAGAAGGAACATAGCCAAGAGGAGAAGAAATGCATAGTTGAGCCTTGCTTAAATTTTGAAGGAGTTTTGGGGCTTTTTGTAACAGCCATAGCGAACAGCTGTGTTAGTGACAAGATCACGGACATGTTGGTTAATTTTTTCTGTACCTGTTCCCTTGACTGCAAAATGGGTGTTGTAATGTTATCTCAGAGCAACGCTCGTGAAGCTCTTACCCAGTGCTTTGTGCGTGCTAAGTGGTGATAGGCGTCAGTCGCTATTCTTACGGGCAGAGGTGCTTCTGTGCGAGTATACCAGTAACGGGTAGACAGCTGTAGAGAGTTTCAGCCTCTAGGCAACTGTGAGGGAGAGGAAATATGGGTAGGTGGATGGAAGGCAGGGCTTTCTCTCCCATTTCTGAGAAAGTGGGAAGAGGGAAGGAGGAAACTCTTTGCAGGGAAGTCTGCCCAGCGGGGTGGTTCTTTGCTCTCTGCAGCCCAGACTCTGGTTTGCTTTTCGTTTAGTTTCTTTTCTTTTTTCTTTTCATTTTTCTTAATGTTTATGTACTTTTGAGAGGGGGTGGGAGGGGCAGAGAGAGAAGGAGACACAGAATCCCAAGCAGGCTCCAGGCTCTGAGCTGTCAGCGCAGAGCCTAATGCGGGGCTTGAACTCACGAACTGTGAGATCATGACCTGAGCCAAAGTTGGAAGCTTAACCGACTGAGCCACCCAGGTGCCTCCAGACTCTGCCTTCACTTGATGTACAGGTTTTGAACGCTTAGCATCAAGTAAAGTAATAATTTGTTTTATGGAACTGGATACTTAAAGGAAAGGAACACCAGATTGGTGTTGATTCTGTGTTGGCTGGTGGGAATATGGGCGAAACTCACTCTCTCAGGCTTTAAACACACGTAGAAAAGACCCAGTCAGACTTGATCAGGATAACAGTCCGGGCCTGGGAAGTGTGAGCAGTGGACACTGAAGGCACAGAGAAGCAAGACGGGCGCCAGGAAGTGAAGGACACAGACAGCAGAGAGCCGCTCCTGACCCCTGTTCCCAGGCCCCTGTGACCAGTCACAGCTACTCTCCTTCCAAGATGCAGCTCGGTTTTTCCTTTGTGAGGAAACGTCCCTCCGCAGAGATGAGCCCATGTCGTCCTCTTTATAGATTATTGTTTTCAATTACCGAAGAGCCTGTTTGCACACCAGGCCTTACGTTTGCTGCTTACAGGGACATCAGCGATCAGAAAGACATGGTTCCTATCCTCAGGAAGGTTAAACTCCTGCAGTGTTCTGTCACTCTGACTGAATATTAGAATCATCTGAGAGCTTAAAAAAGCAATGTCTGGGCTCCACCATAGTCTGATGAAGCCAGAATCTCTGGGCGTGGAACTGGGACATTGGAATGTTTTAAATGTTCCTCATCTTTTTCAGGTTGAGAACTGCTGACTTGAGTGGCAGGTGGTTTTCACATCTCAAATAATAAAAAGGAGAGAGTGGTTGTACAGTTGGTCAATATATGGCTCAGTTATTGCAAGAACCCACGTTATTTTCACATTTCTTCTCTGCTATCTTCACCATGTTGGTTTTGGCCCCCGCCTCATGGTTGCGAAATGGCAGCAGTGGTGCCATGCATTACCTCCTTATCACTCTTGTTGCATCTTGAGACATAAAGATGTGTGAATAATGCCTTTCTCAGAATTTCCTGGGAGATTTCCCTTATAATTCCTGGTCCAGAACAGTGTCACATGCCCAAGCCTAAATCAGTCTCTGGCAAGGCAAATGGAACCATTGTAATCTGCTGAGATCAATGGATGACTCACCCTCCTGGGGCTGGAGAGGCAGCCACTTACTCTGATCATGTGGCCATGGAGACTGAACCATGGATAATGTTGAGGCTTTGCCAGGATGGAAGGAGCGGATAGAAGTGGCTGGTGGATAGTACCTGGCAGGAGAGGACGGGCTGTGCTATGGTGACAAGGAAACTCCAGCCTCCCGGTGGCTTTAGCACAACAAAAGTTGACTTCACAATCAGAGTCTGACACAGGTTAAGTCACCAGCTGGTGACTTGGATCCATGCTCCCTTGTCCCTCCATCTTGTGAGGCCCCTATCTCACCACATGGCTTCCCGGCTTGATTCAACAAGGGAAAGAGTGATGGCAGAGGCATTTGTTTGTAACTCCCTCAACCCGGAAGTGACACACTTTGCCTCCGCCCATTGTCTATCGACTGGGACTACTTAGTTGCTCCTGACCCAACTCTAAGGGAGTCTGGGAAGAGTTGGGGGACACATAGAGAATTTTATGAGCGCGAATTGTTTTCGCCACAGCAGGCAACTAAACCAGAAGTAGAAGCAGAAAACGTAAACTGAGTTCAGAGGAAAAAGCGTGTTGGGTCAG
Organism: Panthera pardus; assembly: GCF_024362965.1. NCBI lineage: Eukaryota > Metazoa > Chordata > Mammalia > Carnivora > Felidae > Panthera > Panthera pardus. Next base: position 68,553,577 of record NW_026526788.1, on the reverse strand, counting down.
ACATGCATGTTGGTTACATGTTCAGCTTTTGCTTCCAATCTTATTGGACTCCCATGGTCTCTACTACAAAGATGGAACACCAGTTGCTACTTGTATTGACACTGCCAAGCTGTTTGATGGCCCTGGAAGCTCCAGTCGCTACTCAGCTGTGTGTCTACATCCTGACATGGCAAAAAGTGACGATGCTTACAGCTCAGCTTCCTCGTGTCTTGGCTCAGTAGCCCTGAAGACCCCTTCCTCAACAGTTAGTGACTTTTCCCTAAGTCCTTGAATTATTTTTCAGAGAGCCATTATGCTGGCTCATCTCCTCTCCCAGGAGAAGGTGGGCCATGTCTGTTCTTAAATGCAAGTGTGTTTGTACATCTGTGGGGCTGTGCATTGAATTTTGGGCATCCGGAACTTATGATATAAACATCTTGTCATTAAAAGAGACTGTAAACTTTCCCAGAGCTAAAAGTATGACTTAACATCTTCGCAGTACCTAGCATGGTCCTGGGTCTCCAAGGTGAGCTCTGTAAACCCAATGTAGTAGGAAGTAGGTGGACTGTTTTATTTCAGGGTGGGAATGTGCTCAAGACCTTGAGGATTTTCGGTAATGTACGAAAAAGGTCAATTTTACTTTGTCAGCATGTGGATTTCATGGTCTCTTTTAGACAAAGTGTTTATCTCAGGATGGCATCTTTCTCCTGGGCTGACATCACAAAATAGCAGAGTACAGATGCTCAGAAAATACCAAGTATTTGGAAACAGTGTTGCAACACTTAGTTGAAGGTCATGGATCTGGCAACATCAACCATGAAAATGTAGCTAAGACCCAGGGAGTAAACAACAAAAGACCTCTGGAGCAGATGGAAAGTGTAAGGAAACTCTTGCATTAAATGTCCTCACATCTGGAGCACGTGGGTGGCTCAGTCGTTAAGCCTCTGACTTCGGCTCAGGTGATGATGTCACCGTTGGTGAGTTAGGTTCCCACATCAGGTGAGCTCCAGCCCCTACTTCAGGTGAGTCCTGCTTCACTCTCTCCCTCTCTTTCTGCCCCTCATGGGATATTCTCTCCCTCTCTCTTTCTCTCTGTCTCTCATCCTCTCCCTCTCTCCCCCCTCCCCCCCCCCCCCCGAACCCTCTCTCTCCAAAAAATTTCCTCATACCTGAGTTCCTTAGATTCTTATTCACAGTCCAGTGATTCCTATTGTACCCAAAGTTCTGAAAGAGTGTTATAGCAGCAGTCAATACAGGCCTGGCTAAAGAAGTTATGATTTCCAAGCAATGCAAGGCAGTCATTTAGAGTAAGATAGCTCTATCTTGATTAACACAGAAATATATCCACTGTCTACAGTCAAGGAATAAGGCAGTTTATAGAACAGCATGTACAGTTGTCCCTTGGTCAGAGAGATAGTGGATGTGCCCTGGGCATTTATTATAGCAGTGAATTAGATAGAAGTGGCCCCTCCCCTGTGGAGCCTACAGTGGTGGGAGAAAGAGAAGAGTCAATAGTGATTGCACTATTTAGGGTGAGTACTACTGGGGCCGGTGCTGGGAGAGCACAAGGGAGGGCCAACTACCCTTGCCCTGGGAAGTCAAGGAGGACTTCCTGGAGGATATGACATCCAATAATTATTAGATTATATTGTACTGTGGTGCACTATACTTGCTGTATTTCATTGCACGATGTCACATCATCAATGACATCATTAATTAAAAATTAATTATAATGAATAACAATAATGATGTCTAAGCTAGGACCATGGAAGGTCAAAGGCAGGGGGTTAGAAGGACCAAACATTTCTTTCAGATAAAGGGACTGTTTTTGGAAAGGTCTGAGAGAAGCCCTGATGGGAGGAACTGAACAAAGCTCAGCCTGGCTTGAAGTTTGAAACTTTGAGTTTTATTTACTTTCTTTTTTAGGCATAAATCTGTATTTTTTTTGAACACGTGTAATGAGCACATTTTAGTTTCCAATGGGAAAAGTGCTATAAATTTATTTTTGTTTTGAAAATTAAAAAAGACATGTTCATTTTTGGAACATTTATTTAGGTGGTTCAGAGTTTGTATTCTGCAAATGGCACGTAAATCTCACTGAAGCGCCATGAATTGAATATAATGAGGAAATTATGAAATTATCCGAGGCTTTATTTAGATTGCCAGGGAAAACTGATTCTCTGCGTCGCGTGTTATTTTGAACTGTCCACAGGAATCCTCCATTTTAATATCAAGAAGGACCCTGGGAAGGACCAATGGCATAGATTTGTTCCGCCTTTTCCTCTCTGTGAAAGGAAACGATGATGAGGTGGGGGGTCGGGTGAGGCAAGGCCATGGATGGAAAGTGTCTTTGCGTGTCCTGTAGCCTTGGCAGCCATCCTGGACAAATCCAAAAGGACCGGCCAAGGAGAACGCTATCTGGAGACTACAGTGGCTACGTGTCATGTATGAGCACAATTCACCTGAATCCATTTCTCCTGTCTTCTTGCTCTGTGATAAGTTCTAGGATCCACTGAAAATCAGCAGCTATGACATGATGTGACTGAGTGTGACTATTGAGGAATGAAAAGGTGCTATGGGAGTATCCCGGAGGGAAACCTGATTCGGATCAGTGTGGTCAGTGAAGGCGCCTTCCGGGGGAACAGGTGGCTGGGATGAGGCATGCACCTGAGTAAGAGCGAGCCAGGTGAAGAGAGGGGAGTAGGGAAGGGCTGGTGGTGATAAATTCCAGGGACTGAATGAAAGTGGCTCGTCAGGATCCTGCATGTGCCACAGACGGGGTGTGCTAAGTGGAAGGTGAGTGGAATGAAGGGGGGCCAGCTCACAAACACCTTGTATACTGGGTTCAGGAATTTGGATTTTTCCCGAGGCCACTGGAGAAATTTCTGGAAAGGGCACAGTCAGATCTGTATTTTAGAATTCCCGTTCTGATTCCAGGAGGACAAGAGACTGGTGGAGGCAGGGAGGGCTGGTAACAGATCGGGAGTGACGATGTCGCCGAGCCCTGGAGATGAAGGCTCAAGTCATTCCAAAAAAAGACAGAACCAACCTTCATGTTTGTTCCTTTCTCCCAAGGAATTGCAACTAATTCTAATAGACCAGATTTATTTTTCAAGAGCGAGTGGTGATGGTTGGGCAGCTTTCAGGCTTGGGGTGGTGATGGATGCAGGATAATTGAGACGCCTGGGTATAAAAAAAATGGGCATGAAATAGCTGCTGAGTTCCCATTGCACCTGCTCCTGTGCTGGGGTCCCAGCCATGAGGCAGTGCTTCCTCTGGGTCTGCACAGTGACCGCAGCGGGCCCTGGGATCCATTTATGTCTCAAGCATTGCCTCTAGGCCGAGTAACCAATACTCCGCACACAGGTACAAATCTTCAAATTCACGTGCTAGATGCACTACAAACTCATTTATAAGTGTAATGAATTCAGACTAGATTCCTTTGTGGATGTTTTCAATCCAACAGAGCTAAAAGCATAATTGCCATTAGGTGGGGTACTGAGAAATATTTTGTCATTAATAACATCCTCATACGTAAAGGCTGAGAACTATTGTTTTAGAGGGAAGGATGAGACATAGTCTCAGCCCTCATATAGCTCCTGGCCCTGATTGGTCACCAGCTACAGATTTGGATCCAACCCAAACAGTTGGTTTTAAGTGGACTTGTATGAGGAACAGGAGCATGGCGAGTGGATTTAACTAAGGTTCGCATGACTTACTCATTTTGAATACTCTTGCCTCTCCTTTTCTTGGTTAGCCCTGGTGTTTCCTCTCCTCGCAAACTGGGGTCCTCACAGATAGCATATGGTGACTTGGCCTAACTAGGCCTTCAGCTGGAATTGCAGGCATCCGGATACAATTTCACAGCAAGTTCTTAAAATCTCCTGATGTGATTTGATGATGATATTAACAACCGTAACTAACACAAAAACACTGTGAATAACAAGAGGCTTGACATTTATGGAGCCTTTGAAAATGAGCCTTTGCCAAGCCTCGCCAGTCTCTCCTGCAGGGGCTGAGCGTGCAGATTAAGTGCACTCGTGGAGCTGCCCATGTTCGGGGAAGCAAGACAGGTGGGGAGGAGAAAGCCAATGCAGGATCTGCCTCGGAGCAAAACTGCAGGGCTTTGCACGCCCCAGGGCAGTGCCTCCCCGTGGTAGCTGTTAGAATCGCTTTGGGAATTTTGAAAGCAGAGATGTCCAGGCCCCAGTGAGGCTGAACTCGATCAGGATCTTTGGAGTAGGGAGTGAGTATGTGAATTTTTCAAAGCTCCCAGTGCAGTCACCTTAATGGACACCAGTTGTCCTGGAGGGCTTATTTCAACACAGATCAAAGGGTCCCACTCCCAGAGTGTCTGATTCAGTAAGTCTGGGTGGTGCCTGAGAATATGCATTTCTAACAAGTTCCTTGGCAATGTCATTGCTGCTGCTGTTCTGCTCTAAGCTCTTAGGATACCGATGCCTAAATTCGAGCCTGTAACCCCATTCTGTAGGGGGCGGTCTCCAGTCTTCCCTTCCACTGTGTCTGGAAGAACTTTGAAGACAGATCAAATTAGTAGTATGTCTTCCCAGCTCCAGGAACAATTTAATAAAGTCATAAGTGGTTGGATGTCCCTTGATGCACCATCCTTCGTTGCTTAGGTTAGATGATGTGACGTGACAAGATTGTCATGGATATTTTCCTACATGAACTCCATTGCATTACTTCAGCTTACAATGCTTCTGTGGGAAAGTACAAATGTAGCTATAGTGTTGGGATGCCTGTCATTTGGGTTTTTCTATCCTTTCCTTCTTCACCTGAAGCTGGGCTTCAGGGGTGGGTTGTGGGACTGGTGTTCAGGTTCACAGCCACCACAGTGCCAATTGCTGTGTGTGTCAGGCTGGGGCCAGGATGGATCTGTTCCTTGAGTAGGGATGGGCACCAGAGACAGTGTCTGGAAGAAATGTCAGTAAGAGGTGGCTTTGCTAATGGTCAGCTCCAGAGAAGGCCACTCCAGAGTGTTGGGGTAGAATAAGGTGAAGGTCTAAAGGAGGAGTTAATGTCCTATATGGATGGAACCAGAGAAGGCATGGGGTTCTCTGTCATTGGGCTGGCACCTCTATCACTCTGAAGACTGATAAGTTAGGGTCGAACTTCCATCCTTTTAGGGATAGAGGTCCAAGGCAGACACTGAGGCATGGAGCACGAAACGAGGTTCTATGAATGAGGAACTGGGTTTTAGGAACAAGAAAGAGGCCTAGTTATTCAAATTGGGTTCAAGGTTGAGACCTGAGCACCCACCAACTAGGTACATGTGATCCCCAAGTGGCCCAAGTGCCTCTAGCATCTTTTTTCAACAGGCTTGTTTCAAGAGAACAGGCAAGGTGGAACCTTCAGCAGAGGCCAGCTGGCCTCCGCTCTGGAGAGAGGTTGGATATCATCAAAGTCTGCTATATTGGGGATAAGCCTTCCTTCAGCGGAGCCTCATGTGTTTCTGCTACCTAAGCCCCAGTCAGTTGAGCTGCTTTAAAATGTTTGTATGAAACATCATGTCACTGCCTGAATATTCTCCAGTGGATCATGCTAGAATATGCTTGCATAGGTGGTCAGTATACATTTCCAGTCTCCTGTCCTACAGTGAGGGAGGTGTGCCCTGCACAGAGGAAGTGGGTTACAGTAACTCTGAGATCTTCTCACAGAGATGAGTTTAGTATATTAAAACAGCTGTCGTATTTTGTTTACATAAAAGGTTTTCCGAAATTTCTTTCTCTGGAAACAGACTGTGTCCGTATAGTCAAAGGGTGGTCCCGTGAGCGAGGCATGGCTAATTATAATCAACAACAGTCTGAGGGATGAGCAGGTAATCATCGCGAGACCAGTTAGAGTCCTTCTCTGCAACTGATACATGAATTCAAAGAAGAAACTTCTTCCTCCTTCGGCTGGGTTTGCTAAGTTGAGTTTGCTGGAAGCCATTCTCCCGTCATACAGAAATGGCCTGGCATGAACACAAAGACCAAGCTGATATGTAAGGCTGTGCAGAAACCAACATACCCATACCCAGTGCACATCTAGGGTGTGGAATGTCCGGGTCTGGTTCTGGCATCTTTTTTTTTTTTTTTTTTTTTTTTGGGTGATATTTCTGATGATCAAGCCTAATATATTCTCCCCTATGTTTGATTAGCTCGATTAATAACAGAGATCCCAAATTAAGAGTGTGTGGCCTGGGACTCTCAGAGAAGAGAAAAGGAGCCCAGAGAACTAAAAGCAAAGATCAGAAGAAGTTGCCGATGAGCTCTCCTGGAAGGTTGAGTCAGTGAGAAGGCACCTCCTTGAGGTATGTGCCGCCGAGGAAGCTAAATTAGAAACCTAGAGAGCGCAATCCTGGTCCTGCTCTGCACTGGCTGGTTACGACCTGCAGTGTCCCCAGCTGTAAATTGAGGGGATGGACGAGCTCAATTTTATCAGCGTCCATTCCGGGTCTGGCCAGCAGAGGGGTCTCCATTTATGAGAGGGGCTCTGTCAGAGCACCCCAATCCTGAGGCTGAACGCTTCTTCCACAGGAGTCCTCTCTGAAGCACAGCATGACTGGAATGAACTCTCCTTAAGAAGGCTAATATTTTTGGCTCATTCAGTCTCATGCAGGTCAATAACATTTTTGAAACCCACCAGACCTTGGAAAGTACAGCGTGTTGAAATTAAGTGATTGAATTAGCCTTTATAAGCTAATAAAACACATTCTGTTTATCTTTTGGAGATGCAGCTGGACGAAGCTATGGAGTGGGGTGAGAAGTGATTTGTGCCAGAAGCCTCGATGCGTAGATATACCATTAGAAGAGAAAACAGGGACAGCACTGGACACGTTTACGTGCTGTGTCTTTTTTAGCCAGGATTGTGCTGGAAGCACTTGTATTTGCCTTGAAATTAGGCCATGAGATTGCTGAAACCAGAGGCTTGATTTCCTGGAAATGTGTTTTTCGGGCTTGTGAGAGGGTAGGGATGGCAGGCAGGTGTCTTAGCCACCAGGGCTGTGTTGAGAGCTTCCCGTCTGAGACCACCCACACTCCCAGTCATCCTAGACCCCTACACTTTGATGTTGGCACTTGGAGCACGTCCCGTCGCTGCAAAAGGGAACATTAGTGAGACACATTTTCCCGTCTACTGCATGCGTCTTCATTATGAAGATGAGAGCAGGGCGCCCAAGTGTGAGAGCACATGTGCACACCCCTCACATCCATCACACTTGCCTCCTTCCACAACGTCTACCCTGTATCCTAATCAAGCCACCTGCTCCCCAAGAGAATTGATCTGTAGGGTAGGGAAGAATTTCTGTTTTTGTTTTCCATGTTGGGGCTTCCAAGGGTTGCCACATTGTAAAGTGGAGACAGATGAGAGAGACAAGTAGCGAGATGAATTACTTCATCAGGAGGTCAGTGAACCGGCAGTGGGCAGAGGGAAGGAAGAGCAAGGGGGCAGGGAAGACACAGGCAAGATGCTATCAGTTAGAAAGACAAGTCAGGTTATTTCTAACTTGGCAAAGCCAATGGCCAAGAGCTTCAAGATGCAGTTGTTCCTGTTTTCCATCATTAAACAATGTACCACAGAAAAATTTCCATTTAAAATACAATTAGCCAGGACATGAACCTATTTTGGTCCTGCAAATGCTCCTGGCTTAGCGATGGTCAAGGAAATTCTACAAGGTCCCTTTGAAGATCGAGGGTTGAATGAGATGGAAAAGGAAAATTTGGAGTCCTTATTTAGAGCAAGGAATTTAACTTTTTAAATTATTCTGGGTCTGCTTCACTAAGCACAGCACCAACCTGCTTTATTTCCTTTTGTGACAAAACCTATTCCAAATTTCTGCTCAAATGGGAACCCTGGGAAACTGACACTTGTACATAATTACGTGGGAGCCCAGTCAGCCCCCAACAATGATGTTGGATGTGTAATCTTGGCATCAGGGATGAATGGGGAAGAACGAGCAGTTTCCTTCCCTAAAGGACAAGGCAGGAGGGTTTATATTAGAACAATAAGGATTCATGTAAGATACTGGGAATTCAAATTTAACTCATTCTACAAAATATAAATCCTCCAAATCCAATTAGGAACTCAGGGAACCATGGATTAGCTAATCTCATCTTTTCTATAAGATGTATAATGAAAGAGGCTGTCCTGTGTCACACTTCTCTCTACTCGTGACCCTTGTTTCCAGAGGCGACTGCAGTTCTCTACTGGTCTCTCCCTCCATTACTTTCATATTTTTTAAAATCATGCAAATATACTATTCTTTTTGATTGTTCATTGTTACGTATTATCTATTGACTTCCGACAGTTGAAGATAGTTCTTGAAAATTTTATGCCGTTTTTCCTTTACTCTGTCTTTCAACTGTTAAATTTTTTGTCAATTCAACACTCAGTGTTTACCTTATTATGAATATATTTAATCCCACCTAATAAGCCATATGTGCATGGGTGTGTATGTGTCCCATCATTCTGGAGTTTCTCTGCCATTTTAGTGGTTCCCTTAGACTGTCATCCATATCGGATCCCCCATTTCCTAGGTCTTGTTTGGATTTTGTTTGGGTGAGGATCATTCTTGTGTAGATGGTAAATACACCTTTGAAAACATGTATGACTGAAAATGTATAATTCTATCTTCACATTTGATCAATTGTTTGACTTGGTACAGAATTCTGGTAGTTGGGAGTGCTACATTGGTAGTAAATAATTTCTCTCATGATGTTAAAGACATTTTCTTATTCCTTGTCATCATTGAAAAATGTGATTTGATTCTGATTCCCAGTCCTGGTATTACCTACTTTTTCTCTCTAGAAGTGTGGAGGGTCCACACTTCATTGACAATGTTGTAAAACATGATGATGATGAGTCCTCGTCTGAGTCATTTTTCTTTCTTTGAACTGTATTTGCTGGATCTTTTTAACCTGGAGCTCAAACCCTCTGGTTCCGAAACATTTTCGTTAATTAATTTTTTGGTAATTTCCTTTCTTCCTGTGTTTCTGCTTTTTCTTTCTGAAACTCTTATGAGTTGGTTTTCCTAGATCTATATGCTGACTTTTTAATCTTCTCTTCCCTTCTCATCTCCTTTTCTGTTTTACTTTATAGAAGGTTTCCTCAATTTAATTTTCTAGACTATCACTGAATTTTTCCCTCTATTATATTTTCCTTTTTCAGTATTTTTTTTCATATCTTCATGTTTCTTTTGAAAAAATAACATCATGTTCTTAGTTCATGGTTGCAATGTCCTTTTTAAAAAATTTTTTTTAATGTTTATTTATTATTGAGAGACAGAGAGACACAGAGAGTGAGCAGGGGAGGGGTAGAGAGAGGCAGAGACACAGAATCTGAAATAGGCTCCAGGCTCTGAGCTGTCAGCACAGAGCCCGACGTGGGGCTCGAACTCACAAACTGTGAGATCATGACCTGAGCTGAAGTTGGTCACCCAACCAACTGAGCCACCCAGGCGCCCCTGCAATGTCCTTTTTTTTTTTTTTTTTTTTTTTTTTTTATCACTCTGAGCATGTCTGCTTGTAGCTTTCTTTGGATTTTTTTTTGTTTCCTACACACTCAATTTTCTCTGAGTTTCTTTTTTCTGTGTGTTATGGCGATTTTTATCTTTCATTAGCCACTTTTCTCAAATGTTTGAAGATCCTTGGCTCCCTGTTCAGCTTTGTTGTTGTTGTTTGTTTGTTTGTTTTTAACTAAAGCAGACAAGAGTGATGGGAAGCAGTGCACGTTGGTAGGACTTGCCAATGGTGGGCTTCCCTTTGGTGACTAGGAAGTTATTTGGTGACTTCAATGGGGAGATTCCAACTGTTTCAATACCTGTTGGTCATTTTCTTGGGATTTTCATTTTTCCCAGAGAAAATTATATCCAGCTTTCTGCTTGGGGTGTATAAACCTGACTGAGCATTATGGGTGAATGAGGAAAAGTGGGCTAAGCCCATCACCATGTACTACATACTCTCATAGGGGCCCTGTTTTCAGTATTACACTCTCAGTCACAGGGGGTGCCTAGAGTCCCTGAGTTCAGAGTCCTTTTGGTTCTAATTGCCGAAGGCTCCAGTCTCCTGGCATAGAGTAGGGACATCTGCTTGACAGCAGTGTGGACTAGGGTGGGGTGGAGATTTGGGAGTCTGATTAGTCCTTAGACCTTCCGCCTCTCCAGCCCCACCCACGCCCTTCTGTTCAGAAGCACTTTGTGCCTCCAACTGCTGAGCCTTCCTAATAGTCTGCAGAATAGACAGGCATCATTTTCGGCCCCTTCAATTGCCAGCTTGTTTTCAGGGATTTTTTGCTATCTATAAATTTATTACCGTAATTACTTAAGATTTTTTTTGCTATCATCTTCTCTCCCTTTGTCTTCTTGGGTTATTTAAATTCATTTACTGAAATTTCAGAGGATTAGCACAGGTGAAAGTGTGTCGTTGGTCTGCCGTCTTTAACAGAAGGCCCCACCTCCATTTATCACTGAGGAGACAGCCCCAGAGAGAGGAAGGTGTTTGCCTAAGGTTACGTAAACATCAAAGGAAGAGTTACCGTTTCAAATTTTTCAACTTAATTCGGGACTATTTTAATGTACCTCTTCTGTTCCTGAGAAGGTTTGCCCAAGTCATACTGTAACTATGTGAGTCCCGTTTTAAAGGGCGTTGGTGGTGGCATCACCAGCATTGTCACCAAAAAACATTCTCTGATTTCATCCATTTAACAAATTTTGTTGAGCACCTATGGTGTTCCAGTAAAGTGGCACATAGTTCAGTGTATGGGCTTACACAAAAAATGTCACTGTCCTTTCTCCCGTAGGGAAAGGGGAAAGGGGAAGTATAGTGAGGAAGATAGATATCCATCAAATAATTATACTCTGGGATTTCACCTGCCAGCTGTGTGGCTGCCTTCATGTTACCAAACCTCGCCACACTCAAGTGCAATGGTATTAATAAGATAGGAGGATTAAATGAGATAACATATGGAAAGGCCTTAACACAGTGAGTGAAACTCTGCAAGCTCTTGATTATGTTTAGCTATTATTATTTTCATTATTACTAGTTGTGAAGGAAAATGAATAACATTGTGAGAAATTATAAGGGGATGTGTGTGTGTGTGTGTGTGTGTGTGTGTGTCATTGCACGCAAGATGACCGTCCTACTTTGAAAATCATCTACTTATATAGGACTGTAGTAGTTGCTGAAGGCACTTGGTTGGCTGTTTATTTTTTTTAATGTTTATTTATTTTTGTGAGAGAGAGAGACCGAGAGAGTGCGCACATGCGTGTGGGGGAGGGACAGAGAGAATTTCAAATAGGCTCTGCACTGCAGTGTTAGCAAAGAGCCTGGTGTGGGGCTCAAACTCATGAACTGTGAGATCATGACCTCAGCTGAAAGCAAGAGTCAGACACACACCTGACTGAGCCACTCAGGCACCCCAGCGGGATGTTTGAAAGAAACTTTGGTTTAGAATTTTCCTACAGAAAGCAATTGCCCTTTGGTTTATTATTTGTGTAATATTGTGAATTATCATGGAACATGCTTATTTCTATTGGTATTTGGAAGTTGAGACACTGCCTCCAATGACCATGAGAAATTATAAAATGTCAAAAGAGGTGTAGATGAGGCTACAGAGGGAGGAAAATGGAAGGCGTGGCATAGAGATGTTTTTACATGAGTCAGACTTCTAGGTGAAATATGTTATAAACTATTTCAGGACAGGAGACATCGAGTATCCATTCAATAGAAGGAAAGGTAGTTATCTGATTTTGAGTCCACTACAAAGAAAAAAAACTGAGGCTATTGGCCAAGATCTGAGATAGCAGATCAACCAAAGATGTGAATAAAGGAAAAGATCATAGAAGATCAGTAAGGATCTTGGGGGATGAAGACGTTGGGGCAGAAGAAGAGAACTTTGGAGTCCAAGGCACCATGAGAAGGGAGGGGAGGGACATAGAAGAGGTAAAGAATGTGCTTCTGAGTTCTATGTTGTCTGCAGTTAATGGAGACAAGAATATTGAATTTGTAGAAATGTTTCTGGTTTGTTAGGGAAAGAATGATGAATATGTAAACATGGAAATATCTTCTAAATATAAAATATAAACGAATAACTCTGGGAGATAGGTGTCCTGTCTTTGCATTTCCCTAGAAGGAGAAACATGTGAGGCAATAAGAGGTCAGAAGGGACTTTCTAGAAGAGGACCAAGAAGTGAGGCATCACCAATTTCCTGCTCTGCCTCCCCATCTTCCTTCTTGGTGTGACTGGAGAGTGGATGGGTGATTATTTTATACATATGTATTTTTATTTATTTTTAATTTTTTAATGTTTATTTTATTTTGAGAGAGAGTGAGAGAGCAAGAGCATGAGTGGGGGGAGGGCAGAGAGAGAGGGAGATACGGAATGCGAAGCAGGCTCCAGGCTCTGAGCTGTCAGCACAGAGCCCAACGTGGGGCTTGAACTTGGGAACAGTGAGATCATGACCTGAGCCAAAGTCGGATGCTTAACCAACTGAGCCATCTAGATGCCCCTATTATATATATATATTTGACTGTGACAATCGTGGCTATTCTTCTCAAAACTTTTTTCTGGGCCAGACAAGGTTTTCCTTTCGCATAAGCTTTGCCAAGGTTTCAATCTCTCAGAATAAAGTGGAAATTTCTTGGCAAATATAAGTGATGTATCTTGAAAAGCAGGGGAATGATTCACATACAATTCAGGAGAGCAGTTCCTTCTGGAGAGGGAGAGGAGAAAGAAGGGAGAGAGAAGAGTGTGCTTTGGGCCAGGAGAAAATAGGTTGGGTTTTACAAAGATACTTTGGCTCCCTTCCTGGCAAACCTTTACTCCTTGAGGAGCTATTCTCTACTTATTGTAGGAAAAGACCTGAGTTCCTTCAAAACTTCTATGGATTGGCCATTGATGTGATTTCTCAGGAGAGGCTTTTTTTTTTCTTTCCCTTTTTCCCCAATGTTGTCTCACATATAGTAATTAAGGTATCAAAGCTCGGATATAGATCCTAGGTCTTCAGCTCTAGATCTCATTGGTGATGCCCCAGTGCCTGGAATGAGTCTAGAACCAAGGTATGAAGTTTCAAGTTCCAGTTCTGTCCTCTCCCAGAAAGAAGCATGACCACGGGCCAAGACCCTAGTCTTTGGAGTCAGAGAGTTTAGAGTTCAGATCCCAGATGAACTACTTCCTGAGTTGTCACTGGGGCAATTAACCTCTCAGATCCTGATTTAGCTCGTTTGTACAATAGACACAATAATACCTGGCCTGGAGGGATGTTCAGAGAATTAGAGATAGGTGGTGCTCAATAGTCACCATGAGTAAGAATCACAACTACTGATATCTGGCTTTGCTTGAAAACCACTAGCCATCATGAAATAACCAGTTTCGGATAGGACTCAACATGACTTAGCATACAGAGTCGCCCTTGTGAAAAGCAGCTCAATTATAGCTTACTACCTGCAATTTGGGGCACCCACCCATCCAACCTTTATTTAGCATTATTTCCCTTTCTATAGCCATGGAATGCTTACAGCTTGTATTTCTTGAACGGTCCTCCCCCTGCATCTCAGTTTCAGCTGTGAAATTCAGAGTGGCTTTCATATACAGGTGTAGCTTGTGTTTTAAGTCAGACCATACCAAACATGTCCTCCAATTTTGTGGGTAATCCGGTGGTTTTTCATTTGATGCAATAGCAGATGTACATAGAAATCTAATTTTATTCCTTTAGATGAGATAGACTACAACCACACATCTGCATCTGTCTGTGTCATTCTCAGGGCCCGAAGTTCCCTTAATGTCAGGGAATTCTATTTTGTTCAGTTTTAGGTTCCCAGTGTCCAGCATGGAGGTGTCCTGTCTTAAATTGTTTAGTCATTTATTCAGCAAGGCATATTCAGGGACATTCAGGGCAAGATAAGTGCAGGATTCTGGGCTCTGACCCTGAACAAGACAAAGGTGAGCTTACAATCTAGGCAGAGACAGACATTAAGCAAACAGTCAGGCAAATAATTAATGGCTGTTGATAGAGCCTGAAGGAAAAGGACAGAGTTGCCATGAAACACACAATGGAGACCTGATCAGGGTATTTCAGGGTCAGGGGATTTGGAGGCTGGAAGAGCTGCCCGGTGAGCCTGACCACAGGGTGTCCTCCTGGTCCGAACTGGGTTTATGGGGGTTCTTGTTACACACCAGGTCTAGATACCCTGAAGACCAGCATTTTAGTTAATGTCTACACTCTAGATGATGATGAGGTTGTGCTTCTTCTACACAACATGTTTTAAGTGCCTACTGTGTGCCTTGGGCTTTTGTATGTATTGCTTTATTTAGAACTCATAACAACCTAGTGTTTTTAGTGTAAGCCATACTTATATCTCAAGGTTCAGAAAAATTACGAAGGTTCTGTGTGTTTGAGTCCTACTTATACCTGCAGGCTCAGAAAGACCCTAAGTTTTCCACAGGCAATAATTGACTAATCCTGAAAAATATCCTGTCCTCTGATTTCAAGCAGTCTTTTTTTTGCAGTGGTTTTCTTTCTTTCTTCTTCTTCTTTTTTTTTAATGTTTTTATTTATTTTTGAGAGAGAGAGAGAGAGAATGAGAGTGAGCAGGGGAGGGGCAGAGAGAGAGAAATACAAGATCCAAAGCGGGCTCTGTGCGCTGACAGCAGAGAGCCAGGTGTGGGACTTGAGCTCACAGACCGTGAGATCATGAGCTGGGCCAAAGTTGGACACTTAACCGACTGAGTCACCCAGGTGCTCCTACAGTGCTTTTCTTAAAGAATTTTTTTTTTTTTTTTAGTAACAAAACTTTTTCTGAAGCAAAGTGCCATATATAAGACTGTCAGAAGAAAGCTGCCCCACTCAAATTGGGGAATGGAGGGTGCTAGTCTCCCCTTTGTCCCTCAGGCAGCCTCTAAATTGAACAACCTAAGAATTATAGGAGGCTTGGTTTTAAAACCGTTCCTTTACGCCATATTGCACTCCTCAGCTCACAAAACCCTGCAGCTTAGTTACCATTGGATGAGCACAATTAGATGCCAGCAGTTAATAGAGTTTCGTGATTGTAAGGGAGACCTCTCTAAACCCAGTTAATGAGCAACCCCTGCTAAATATTCATGAGTGTTAACATTGGCCAGCTCCTTCTAATCTCAGGCTCATTTAGATTTTCACCTGTGATGCTTTTATGTAAACAAGGAAGCAGAAATGGCCTCCAGCAGGTGCAAAGTAAGTATTTGTTGATCTGATTTCCCATGTGAGCCCTGGAAGAGGAAGCAATTGAGTACCTACAATGCAGACCACGCTCCTCCCTCTGGGACTAGCAGAGACGTAGGCTCTGTGGACCCTGGCCTCGAATGCTACACAGTCCAGCTGCAGACAGGATGTGTGTGAAGAAACAATTAGACAAGCCTACAAGTTGACAAGTCACCCAGTGCTAAGTCGTACATGGCAGCTACTGGTGCTATGAGAGGTCAGAGAAGAAAGAGATTAATGAGGGGGAAATGGAGTAATGGAGGTTAACTGTAGGGCCAAGTGGTCTTGATAATTGGGTCTTGATAAATTGGTAAGAATTAGAAAGGAGAGGTAATTCAAGGCAGGGGCAGCCAGACACAGAGTAAAGACACAGAGGCAGGAATCAACAGGAGAAAGAGGGAAAGGATAGGAATGCAGAAAATGAAAGTGGGGCCATGGGAAATGACATTCAGGGGTTATTTGGGGGGAATTAGTAAACAAGATATACTTCTTAATGCAGCCACTCGAGAGAGCAAAAGGAGTCAGTGTTCTTGTGACTTGGTCCCAGCTCCTTGAGTATTCATAGCAGAGGGAATAGAACTAGAGCATATGAAGCCAGACAGAGGAACTGTTGCTTGATCTTATGGACAATAGGAAGGCATTATAGGTTCTGTGAGAGGGGGTCATGTTTTTGAAAGATTGCTTTTCAGCATGCTTTTGAAATATTGAAGGAATGCTTGCTTCCCTTTAGCACACATTTCAAACTTGAGTCTTCCAATGCTTGTAAGCTCCCAGTGATGACCTAACTTGGAATTGGTTTTGTGAAATTATTTTTTTTTAATTTTTCAATGTTTTATTTTATTTTTTAAGAGAGAGAGAGGGACAGAGCATGAGCAGGGGAGGGGCAGAGAGAGAGGAAGACACAGAATTGGAAGCAGGCTCCAGGCTCTGAGCTGACAGCACAGAGCCCGGCGTGGGGCTCGAACTTGTGAACTGTGAGATCATGACCTAAGCCAGAGTCAGCTGCTTAACCAACTGAGCCACCCAGGTGTCCCTGGTTTTGTGAAATTCTTAATAATTACTTCCAGTTAGTTTCAGTTCCAAATAAACTGTAAATGTTAATCAATCCAAATGCTCTTATGAACAATAATTTGGTAAACAGAGTTAATGAAATGTTAACAATGAAACATGAAGAGCCTCACTTAAGTAAACTGTTAGAAAATGTGATGTCCCTCTGACAGTATCTCTGCATTGACATTTTTGCAAACACAGAAAATACATTCAAAAGATCAGACTGTTCTATCAGGCAAGTACTAAGCCTGACCTCTGTAACAATGATGTCATTTGTGTATTGATTTCTGTGAATCAAGAACTGAAATATTGCCTCCCTCTTCAAATTTAGTTTATGACCTGCATGCTGGGTATCCACATTTCAGAGGGAATGCAGGCTGGGTCGCTCAGATCAGAGTGCAGAGAGGGATTGGAAATTAGACGTTGATTTGGTGCCTCAGAATTAGCCAACCACTGTGTTTAAATGGTGATGATGATATATACCATTTATCAAATTCCCAGCATTCAGTGATTGAAAACAGTTTACATTATTCATGAAATCTTCAAAACATTCGATGATTTATAATATTTTTGTTACCTTTATTTTCTAGGTGAGGAAACTGGGCTTGGGAATTGTTTGACTCATTAAGACACAGATAGGAAATGGTGGAACTATGGACATGAGTCTACATCTTCCTGATCAGATTCTATTCTTTTAACTTTCTCCTTATCTTGGTTCTCCATTATGTTGATGCTGATGGAGATTATAATGTCTCTGGCAGGCATTTTTAGTTGCCTACCCAACAGCTTGCTGTCTTCTTTACCAATAGATCTTGTTTGAGTAGGGTATTTACCCAGCTAAAAGACTTACCCGGACTCCCTTGCAGTTTAAGGGTGGTCATGTGATAGGATTCTGGCCAATGAGACATAAGCTGAAGGTTCTTGCTGATTTCCCAGTATAGGCACAGATCCTTCCAGCAACTCCCTATTCCTATTCCTATCTTGAATGTGGATACAATGAGTTCATGTGTGATAGCCAATTTGCAACCAGGTGGGCAAAAGCCAGATATGAAGGGAGTGGAGCAGGAACCTAGAGATAACTTGAGTCTTTGATGAGCAGCTGAATGGGTCTTGGCCTGCTTGCATCCTAACTACTTATTATGTGATAAAAACAAATCATTGACTATTTAATCCACTTCTATTACTTACTGCTTAATGCAATCCTAACTGATAGAATTATTATGCCTTTATAGCCCTTGGCATACATTAAAGTTTCTCAATTGTGACTTATTGACATTTAGAGTCTGAATAACTCTTTGGGGGAGCCTGGGTGGCTAAGGTGGTCAAGTGTCCAACTCTAGATTTTGGCTCAGGTCATGATCTCACAGTTTGTGAGACTGAGAGCCTTCTAGTGCAGAGCCTGCTTGGGATTCTCTCTCTCCTTCTCTCTCTGTCCCACCCCTGCTCGCTCTTTCTCTCAAAATAAATAAACTTAAAAAAAAAAACTTGAATAACTCTTTGTGGTTGGAGCTGTTCCGTTCTGTGCATTATAAGGTTTTTTTTTTTTTTAAGTTTGTTTATTTTGAGAGACACAGGGACATCATGGGCCGGGGAGGGGGAGAAAAAGAGAGTGAGAGAGAGAGAATGCTAAGGAGGCTCTGCATTGCCAGAGGAAAGCCTGAAGTATGGCTTGAACCCATGAAACTGCGAGATCATGACCTGAGCCAAAATTAAGAGTCAGACACTCAACCAACTGAGCCACCCAGGTGCCCCTGTGCATTATAAGATATTTAGCAGCATCCCTGGCCTCCACCCACCAGTTGTGAGAGCCAAAAATGTCTCCGGATATTGCCAAGTGTCCCCTTGGGGGCTAAGTAGCCTTAGTTGAGGACTGTTGCCATACACAATTTCATGTGATTTCTCACTGTTTTTGGAGGTAGGTAGAAATGTTTAATTGGTTTCAGAGATAGGGAAACTAGACTCTAAGAAAGTGACCTGCCACAAATTACATTAGTAAGTAGACTGGAGCCCAGGACTTTCGGCTCCAGATTCAGCGTATTTTCCACTGCCTTATTGTTGTAAAGCAGTATTGCAGTTGGGTGAGGCAGAGTGTTCTGTGACAAGAAGACCGTGGTATAACTTCCCCATCTTCCTCCCTTGAACAGAAATGTATTACTCAGTATTTCAAAGGGCCGTTCCCAGGTCAGGGCTTCTGAAGGGTGCTGACATCTTTGCCCTGATGCAGTTGGATTGCCTTCTCTTATTTTCCAAAAAATACTTGTATACGCACGCAGATTCCATACTTTTCCTTAGCCTTTTCTAAGTCCCAATGGACACTTTGTCCTCTGTCAACTTTGGGGGATTAACCAAAAAAAAAAAAAAAAAAAAGAAAAAAGAGAGAGAGAGAAAAAGATTCCCTTTGATTTGATTCTTTTCACCGCCCCCCTCCCTTCATTTACTGTGAAAGTGATCTATAGCCAACAACAGCCATATACACACTCAGACATCTCTCAGAGTCAGATGCCTCATCTGGCTTCTCTGACGTTTCCAGATTTCTCCACTGGGATCACCTATGGGGGTGTGATCTAAATGGCACCATCGTGAATTTCGGTTCTGGCCTGTAAACAAAACAACACAGGCTCTCTTAGCCCCTTAATAACTGTCAAGAGAACTCTCCAGCAGGAGGATGGGGCAGGGAGTGCCTCTTGACGGAAGAGGATACCTTCAAGGGAACAGTACTTTATCGACCCACTACAGCCTTGACCTTTGGCTCTTCCTCATTTTTTTTAATGCTTTCAGACTAAAAGTCGATTTATTTTTAAGTACATCTGTGTCTGGTGTCTTCAGAGAATCTTTGCGAAGTCTGCTAGACTTGCTAATAGCTACCAAGGCTGAATCATGTTACCTCACTTACTACCAGCCTCTGTCAACATTGTCTGAGCTCTTTTTTGATGGAAGTTATTGGGCTGTTTAGAAATAGTGAAATGTTCTTGAAAAGTTGTTTGCCATGCCATCTTGACACTATGGTAGACAGATGAAAACTTCCAGGAAGAACAGTGTAAGAAAGGTAAACATTTCTTGGTGGTCTTCCTTCATTTTCCTTACTTATTTTTAAATATATTTTTGTTTTCCTATATTGTATATCATCCTTTAGTTTCCTCTTTTGAATAAGGAGATAGTTAAATAAATAGTAAATGTGTGATCCCAGTTTTGTGAAACATGAGCCCATTGCATGGATAGGGAATTGTAAAATGATTCAAAGAGACAATTATGAATCTAGTTTAACCTGTTAGCAGAGAGGTAAACAGCAAAGATTTAAAAATGCAAAATGAGGCATCAATATGAATATGCTTTGTAATTGGAAAACCAACCATTCCATAGAATCTTTGTGTCGATATATCAATTGAATTCATTCGTTTTTTTTTTTTAATTTTTTTTTTAACGTTTATTTATTTTTGAGATAGAGACAGACAGAGCATGAATGGGGGAGGGTCAGAGAGAGAGAGGGAGACACAGAATCTGAAACAGGCTCCAGGCTCTGCACTGTCAGCACAGAGCCCGACGCGGGGCTCGAACTCACGGACGTGAGATCATGACCTGGGCCGAAGTCGGATGCTCAACCGACTGAGCCACCCAGGCGCCCCGAATTCATTCATTTCTTGATTGAATAAATATTTCATGCCAACTCTGAGATAGACATGGCATTAGACTTGGGGTTTCAAGTGAAATTTTTTATTTTTTATTTTTATTTACTTATTTCAGGTGAAATTTTTTAAAAATAATTTTTTTCTATGGGGCACCTGGGTGGCTCAGTTGGTTGTGCATCTGACTTCAGATCAGGTCATGATCTCACGGTTCATGGGTTTGAGTCTCACATTGGCCTCTCTGCTGCCAGCACAGAGCCTGCTTTGGGTCCTCTATCCCCCACTCTCTCTGCCCCTCCCCTGCTTGCACAAAGAAAAAAATGGTTTTTTTCTATGAAGGAATTTGGTCTGATAGTTGAGTCAGATGAAAAATGACTAATTCTCTGGCAATATAATGTAAAAGTGTGTTGAGCTCAATAGGAACAGTAATGAGCAAGTGATATGAAAACAATGTAAACATTGGTATGGCACTTTCCATCTTACGATATGACTGACTCTGATTTTCTTTCTTTGTGATTCTACTGGTGGGGGTTTCTGCTGGAGGGGATATTTTCTCCAGTCCCTACTCATTTTTCTGAATAGAGAATGAGTGTCCAGTTGATTGTAGAGAGCTTCGTTGGATCACATTTTCCCACACCAAGTATATAGTCACTGCATTGAAAAGGTTACAGCGGTTCATCTCTGATTCTCGCATGTTCTGATTTTGCTGGCATCTGGGTTTTAGAGGCAGGCTGATCTGGTCTTTGACATGTACTCAGAGTGTATTTGCAGGACTTAATATGTCTCATTTTGCAAGTGAAGAAGTAGGCAGAGATTGAGGTTGTGTGAAATGATAAAACGCCAGCACCACACGCAGGGGTTCAAATCCTGGTGCTGCCCTTGTGTGTAAGCTGACCTGGGGATAATTTCCTTTATCTGATAAACCTCAGTTTCCTCCTCTGTAAAATAGACATAGCATCATCACCTTTCTAAGTTGTTGCAAAAACTAGACATTGTGTATATAGAACACTAAGCACAATGCCTGATGCGTAGTAGGTACTCACAGAATATTTGACCTGAGTTAGAGCTGCGTTATGAAGCCAAGGCAGAGAACTGGGGGATCCAAAGCTGAGACCAAGAACTAACTGAATGAGCAAATGGGAGGTCATCTGGTGGACTTCCAAATGGAGTGCAGATATATAGGACAGCCTTATGGGGGCATTACCCAGTGTAGGAATATTGAATTCATTTATAGAGGCTAAACAAGATGGGTATTCTAAGTTTTAGACTATGTCAAGCACATTGAGAAGAAGCTTCTTTCTTAAGAGAGATTCTCATTTTTTTTTGGTGGAGGGTTGGGGAGCCATTAGTTGGGTAGTGAACTGTGCGTTGCAGATACAACATGCTCCAGGAGGGGAGGGACCAGTCCGTCTTCTTCTCCATAGTACCTCCAGTGCCGAGAACAGTGTTGTGCCTATTGCATCGCTCCATGAATGTTTGGTGAACCAGTGAATAAAAGAACTTAGAGACAGGGGAGTGCTGTGAACTTGAATCACTGGAGAAGACTGCTTATAAAAGGGGGCACTTGAGAAAGACCTGGAAGAATGAGTAGACTTTGCAGGGAAAGGGCAAGTGGACACTTTGGAAAATGGTTAACAACTTCAGAAAAAATAAAATTTCAATGTAAAACGAAGTACTAAGTGATAGCTGATCATTCCCATGGGTCAGCTCGTGCACTGCTATGAATCACAACATGGTGTATCCAGCTATGGCGTTTGTATCTCTTAGGAAGATGGTATTAATAACAGGATTGGCTCCGAAAATTTTTCGATTGGCCGCATGAAGTCACATTTTGCATTTGGGAGTTTTGAGGTTGCTGGTGGCAACAATATTTCTTTAAAGCATACTATTTATGGATGGGAGTGGGAGGAAAAATGGCAAAATAAAGGACAAGCTTTGATGCATATAATTCCCTCTACAAACGCATCTAAGTCATAACTGAGCAATCATGACACTCTCCATTAGTTTAATGAAATTAATATTTTTCATACACCACTTTCAAGGCCACAAAGTACTTTACAGTGAGCAGCAAAATGAGATAATGAGATAATGTTTTATGGAACCATGCAGCAGCAAGTTCCCTATCATTAGCAAGACGGAAGAATATATTAAAAATGACATGGAAAGGAGAAAACTCCAAAATAGCAACCAAAGAAGGGAGAGTAGAAGCAAGATGTGGCTCTCGAAGCTTTTTGTCCTTTACTGTAAAAACAGCTCAGTTTATTGGCGAGATTCAGAGTGAGCCTAAGGGTGAGAGAGTCTAGGGGCTGAACACTTGCCCTGTCTACAGCATGTAGTCCCAAGAAAACATATTAGTCATCTCTGGTTGCTCATCCATGAGTTAGAAAAATTATGATATTTGGAGTCAGTCAAATCTGAGTCCAAATCCAGTTCTGCCATTCACGGCCTGCCAGCTTTGGCCTTCTTGTGACTCAGTTTTGTCATCCATAGCATGAGTGCGAAAACTGCCTCATAGGGTTACCATGAGAATTAGGTTTGTAAATTGGCATGCTGGTCAGCACACAGGAGGTATCAAAAAATACTACTTTCATTGCTGCTTTTGTTAGTTATACTAACACCGGGTCTAGTTGGGGCCTCTCCTTTGGGTGTGTCGGGATGGGACTGACCAAGGTGGTGGTTGGTGAGTGGCCTGGGGAGGCTAGAGCCTGCTTTGCAGGAAGTGCGGAGAAGAGCGGGGACTTGGCCGGAAAGGCTCTGGGGCTTGGATCCTGGGAGAAACTCACTGGTGAGTGATGTGCTGGGGCCTGAGGACATGCTGTCTTTGTTGAGAGTCAGCACTGTGTTTCAAGGCAGAGTGAGGAAGGGCGAGGGCTGAGCAAGCTAAAAACCTCTGGTTCCAGGGAACAGTTCGCTGGGTGGGTTGGCTTTACCAGACAATGTTCAGATGTGGCCCTGCTGGTTAAATAGCCTTGTGTCTCAATTCGTGGAACACTTCTGGAAGGCGCTGCTTTTCTTCTTTCGTTGTAAGTGTGTTTCGGTGTGACTCAGCAGGCCTGGGCATCTCCCAAATAAAGCCCGCAAGAAGAAAGCGAAAGAAGCAGTGGTGTGCTGGTGAATGTTTAACAGCTGGCTCTCTCGGGGAAGATAAGTCCTGATCTATGATTTGCTGCATTTGTTACTTTCTTTGTGAAGACTCCCACCATGGCTGATTTCAGGCTACCAATGTGATGTTAACCAATTTCCCAAATTCCTAAAAATTTAGCAGTAGGTCTTCAGGAGCTAGATGGTGGTGGCATACCCTGGTTCTAGCAAACTCCTGAACAGGGCCACTCATGACACTGTCAGCTCCCTAACGTAGCTGGAAGGGAGAAGATGAGGACTGCAGGTGAAATCCAGGCGATGGGGCCAGTGTCAGCATGGACACTTTCTCCTAATCCTGCTGTTCTCTTTCTCTGCCTTTGAAATATAGGCTGATATCTGGCCATTTCCCCTTTTCCTCCCTCCCCTGTGGCAGCTTCTTTTTTTTTCCTTTTGCCTGTGATTTAAATACACACACATATGTTGTATGTATATGCAATATACATACATATTACATACATATGTGATATATATCAAATTATATGTGTGTGTGTGTGTGTGTGTGTGTGTATACATATGAAAGAACCAGAACAAAAATCTTGCCTTCTATTTAAACAGGAGATAGTTTTTCAGACTTGTTACTGGTTTTTTTCTATTATTCCCACAATGCATCAAGTTAGAAAAAGGAGGTTGATTTCATTTTTCCTGCCAGGAAAAATAAACGCCCTGTGGGCTTTTCCTAGTAGCGCAAACCCGTGCCCTCTGAAGTGCATTCAGAAGTGAAATGTTGCACACCAGGATTGTGGGGCTGTCTGATGAGGGTCTCCTATTTCCATAGACTCTAATTTTCAGAGTTGCCCCTTTCTTCTACATAATTTAGAGTTTTATTTGTTCAGCCTGTAAAGTAGAGCTGGCCATATTATGGACTCAAGATATGAATCCTATTAATGAGACAGCATTTAGAAATGAGAGCATCACTGTCTTTGCTATAGATTAGTCATAATGTGCCGAGGACCCTGTCTGATCAGAAGCTCATTTTAAATAGCAAATTTCATGTGACTGAAGAGTGCAATTATTGGTTGCTATCTTCGGAGGACAGTTACAGGGCAGATAAAAAATGAACATTTTTTTACAAAGCAATTAAATGGGTGGGAGACAAATTCTGAAGACGGAAGGAGGCAAAGAAGAAATAATGAACAGAAATAGAATAGGATTTGAAAATTAAAAAGCAAGTTAATTTATCATTGTTGAGTAGAAAGGCCTCTAATGGTGAGGTGATTTCCTGGGCTGAACTACTGAGTTTTTACCACCATCAATAGATCAGATGAATGTCTATTCCTTTTGCTTTGTTTTGAGTAGATGGGAAGCCAGTGAAGTTGCCTCCTGACTTCACTGATGTAGGAAATCTTTGCTGATAACCACACTTGCAACTCCATGGCTCATCCTATGGCCTCATCTACCAGTGTAGATACACCAAAGTGTCTTCTAGTTTGGGGTATATTTTTCCAGACCATTTCCTCATTTTCTGTGCTTTTACACCCTATAGTGCTTGCAGCTGTTTGCTCTAGATACTTAGAATCATGGTACTTAAACAAATTAATATTTTGGTTATCTATTTGTGCTTAATTTTTGTAATGAGCTTATATTGCTTTTAAAATAAGCAGATTGCTTTTATATAAAAGTTTACAAAAGTATATTGAAATCAGCTTACAAACTGAGTACTGTCAATATATAGTAGAATTGTAGTAAGGACAGTACATGCCCTTACATGTATGTGTGTGTGTGTGAGTATGTGTGTGTGTGTATATATACACACACACACACGTATATATAGTATGTATATGTATGTATGTATATATACACATATAGTATGTGTATGTATATATATACATATATATACATACACATATGTATATATATACACACATACACTCACACACATATGCATATATAGCTATATGGAGATTATATAGCTATATATCTGTATACATGTACGTTTTAAATTCCCATAGAGTTACATATATGTATATGTTTTTTTATGGCAATTATATCATGGACATACTTTTATATTGAATATACTTTACTATATCACTTTATTGGTTGCATAGTAATCAATGGTGTAACTATACAATAGCAATGATAATAACTATAACTAAATATATAAGAACTATATAATACTATAGCTATAACATAACTTAATGAAAGCTATATCATTGGGTATTTGAGTTTTTCCCAATTTCTTACTATTACAAATATTACTCTGTTAAATATCCTCCTACACATCCTTAATTATTTGATGGGTTGCATTTGAAAAGTAGGTGGTAAGTTTACACCAATGGTAAAAATGTGTTCCAAGTTTCAATGTTATGAGCATGGTTAGGCTCCCAGGCTAGCCCAGAGCAATTGCTTGAATATGCAATGTATACCTACTAGGAATTTGGTACTATTACACGGTAGTGTGTTGAATTGTGTTTCCCTCATGTCCCCTAAATATGTTCAAGTCTCTAAAGCCTGGTACTTGTGAATGTGACCTTATATGGAAAAGAGTTTTTGCCAACGTAATCAAGGTAATGTGTGGTCGTACTGGATTAAACTGGGCCCTAGATCCACTGGTATCTTTATCAAAGAAAGGAGAGGAAGATTTAGACACAGATACAGAGGGGAAAGTTCATATGAATGATGACAGATGCAGATATTACAGGTATGTTGTTAGAAACCAAGGAATTCCAGAAGCCACCAGAAACTGGAAGAGGCAAGAAAGATTTCCCCTAGAGTTCTTTGAGGTGGGGTGTCTGTGCTGACACCTCAATTTCAGAATTCTGGTCTCCGGAATCGTAAGAGAATAAATTTTTGTCTTTTCTGAAAGTTACCTAGTATGTGATATTTGATTACAGCAGTTCTAGGAAATGACTATATATACTTGATCATGTTTTAGAATATATTTCTTCATAGAATGAATGTTATCAAGGGTGGTTAGATCTAGGGTATAGGTCACAAAAATATTTAAATGTATAATATAATCAAATCATAGCACTATCCCATTTAATATTGTCTAAATCTTTGCAGAAGAAAGCCCAACGTATAAACTGGCAGGATGTACTTTTGTCTTCAGACAGACCTGAGACAGTGCCCTATCCTGCCACGAGGAGGAGCTTTTGGCAGGGGGCGGTTCCAAGATGGGGGAAACACACAGTACTTTAGCTAACATTTACTGTGCACCTGCTGTGCTGGCATATAGTGGTAACTAGAAAGTCCCGTCCTCCATGGGATATACAGTTTAGTGGAGGTTGGGAGGGATGGGGGAGAATATGAAAAGTGAGCTGTATAGAATGTTGGGACCAGGAGGTGAGCTGTGGGGTCTGGCATCAAAGGGAAGGTGCTAGGATTGGGAAGTTTACTAGGATCAGCCTTCATGGGCCATACCAGCCGTGTGGTACCTCCCTTGAAAGGAAATGGGGGTACTGCGGAGGGATAGGAAGAGGAGGGTAAGTGTGGCAGTGTCTGTTAGATGAAGAAGATCTGGAAAAGTAAACTGTGTTTTGGGAGTTGGTGTACAGATGAGAGAGAAATTCCCGTAAGAGGGTAGTCAGTATATCTCTTGCAGAGGCATCTGAGATTCTAGACACTCCTGTATCATTTTTAGTGCTTGCTCCACCCTATTTCTTATTCAGTTCAGGCCAAGGAAACCAATCTGTGACTTAAATTCGATTACCATAGATTTTTAGGCTTGGATTTGTGGATTGTGTCCCTGAATCCATTTAATTGGCCTAATCTGTTCAAGCATAGTAACTGAGCACCAGCAAAAATGAGTCCCAAGCTAATGGCAGCAGCTTGCTTTCTGGTAGGAAGATTGATTTAATGCGATGGATCAATGTTGTAGAGCCATCAGTTAATTTCCTCTTATGTCCCACATGTTAATTACCAGAGGAAACAATTTCATACCTAACTGAGAAGGATGAAACAAGATGTTGATTCTCATGTCAAATTACTTGGAATGAGGAAATCTCGTGCCACAGATCGGCAGCGCCCATGTGCAGTCCGATGTCAGTAGCTTGAATACTTCCATTTCAGAATAAGGCAGATGTGTATAAACCTAATAGAGAGTAGGATATTGATGTTTCAGGGGTAAGGGCAGGCCGTATGATATAGACCTTTCCAAGGCAACAACAAGAATGGGCTGAGACCTCTTCTTGGAATCGTTCACAGCTGCTGTGTTATGTGGTTTACCTGAAGTATTAGGCTCCTCAAACTTGATAATCTCTGATGCTGACTTTAATAAGTATCTTTTTTGTGAAGTTACTTACATATATAAAAACATAAAACTCAGCGTAAACCCTTTTATAGCTCCCGGGCAGCTATAAAATCCCTTCCCATTTACACATTAAATGATTACATTTTATTTTATTTGAATTTTGCTGAGTTCGCTGTTTTGATTGTATCCAATATGTCTGTGACATCAGTTAGGTGAAACAAAATCGCTTCCAACATGAACTTGGTTTTTTGGGTTCCCCATGCCATTGCTATGGGTCTCTTTATTCCTCCATATTGCAAGCATTTTTATTATTCATTTATCAATCTGTGCTTTTCAATTTTTAACATTTGAATAGTATTTGGCAGTGGCTATATGCATATTATTATTTGTATTTTATACTGCTTGCATATTAATGAGAGCAGGGATGTTCAAACTCAAAACTAAAACCCTCAAATTTCTATGCACAGATATGTGAAAAGTCTCACCCACCCAAAGTTTGGGATATTTTAGGTCCTTGAAGAGCCCCTAATCCTTGCAGTGGTGTTTGAAATCAAGCCTGCTAAAGGCTCTTAACCCTTCACAAATGCCAGGGACTTTAGCTAGATGCAGCTTGGCTTAGGGAGCTGCCCCTTTCCCAGCACAGCAGATGGAAAGGTCAGGGCATGAGAGATTGAACGGTGGGCAGGAAGGAGTATATTGGGCTGGAGGGGAAGGATGCCACACCACACTATCTGTGGGTCCCTCCCTTCTGAGGCACGAGTCATGCCATTACTATAACTTTGATCCTGTGCGTGCAGTTAACTGCCCAGTGTGATGTAGCTGTAAGGGACAGAAAGGTCTCTAGTTTAAGGCAAATATGAGACAGCCTGCGTCTAAGTCCTAGCTCTGCTGCGCACAGCTGAATGACCTTGGGCATAGTTTTGAGAACATAGGCTAGGCCGCTGGGACCAGAGGTCCCAAATACTGTGGCTTAAAGAAGGTAGGCATTATAAGTGCCCCTCTCATAGCAGTCTGGGTGGGGAGTGCCTAGCTAGTATGGCCACTTGACAACACTGGAGAACACATTCCTACCATCTCGTTCCTCTCTCAACCCCACCTTCACCTGCACGGTGGCTACTGCGTTCACGTTTCAGCCACGGATAGAGGGAAAGGGGCTCTTCCTTTGTTTTATTACCTGGAAGTCACATCCGTTGCTTCCGCTTACACATCATCATCTAGAATCTACTCATATGGTAACGAGTGCCGCAATGAGTCCATGTATCCTGCCAAACCAATAATCCTAGAGAAGCAGAAACAACGTTTGAATGTGTGTATCGGGTGGGGGGATGGGAGGACAACCAGCAGTCTTTGCCCCAGTTCCCGAAATCCCAGTTTCCCCATCTCTCAAATAGGGATAGTGCTAGTGTGCACAGGGTGGTGTTTGTGAATATTAAATTGGGGTTTCCACGAAGAATTCTTGGTATAATACCTGTCGTCTGAGGAAGATGAGCTGTTGGCTACAAACTTGTGCAACATCACTCATGGCAGTGACTTCCCATCCCATCAAATGATATAGCTACAGTGATGATTGTAGGGGGTTTCTCTCTGACGCCAGGCTGCACAGAATGTTTTCTGGTCAACCCCAAGTTGCCCAGGCAGCACCGCAAAGTGGGGAGTGTGGCTTCTAGAGCCAGACTGCTTGGGTTAGAAGCCTGCCCTGCCCCTTCGAGCTGTGCCATGTGGGGCAAGTCACTTCACAGTTTTGTACCTCAGGTGCCTCATCTCTAAAATGAAGTCAACAACATCTGCCTCATAGGTCGTTGTGATAACTAAACGGACTATTATTTGTGAAGTGCTTATCACAGCATGGAGCACATAGAAATTTCTGTACAAGTTAGTGTATGTGAAATAAATGAACTATTGCTGGTCGAGTCCTGATGTTAGGAAACTTCTCCTCTACCAGGACCATCAAAAAAGGATTGATTCCTTACTTGCTGCCTAAAATGGAAGCTCCATTAAGGGCGGACATTTGTCTTTCTCTCTGCTGAAAGCCTAGGGCCTGGAAAATACCTAGCCCTTTGTAAGCCCTTAATGGATAGCTGCATTCTGGAGCCTTGGTATTCCTAAGGGAAAGAACACATGTCAAAAGTGTCCTGCCATCCTAGTTTCTTACAGTGTCTTCTGGGGCTAAGAGATAATTTGCCAACAAGAGAAACAAGTCATGATCTCTGTGGAAAGTCCTGGATCTAAACCTCTGGGTATGGAGCAGTGGAAAGAATACTGAGGCTGGTTGCAAAGCCTGCATTCAAGACTTGGTCTACCCCTAACCAACCCGTAGGACTTTGTGTATGTGGGGGCAGGTATCAAAGCCTTCATTTTTCCATCTGTAGAAAGGGAATTTACTTTTTGGACATTTGAGGAACTATGTATGTTAATTCATTAAAACGATAGGGCATGTCTTCATTGCCTGGCACAGTGAAAACAATATGTGTGTTTATTGTGAAGGGGCCTTGCTAAATGTGGAGACTCCAAAGGGAGGAAGCATGGCCCACAACAGAAGGTAACTCGGCTCACGTGAGGCTGCCCTTGAAAGCGGAGACAGGTCTTGAGTTGGATATCTTCTATTGGGACATCTAAAACTCTGTAGCTTGTTTCTAAAAACAGGAAGGCCGCTTTCTGTGAGGTGAAATCATTTTGGTTTTTAGGCACAGCTTTGGCTTCCCACTGAAATGATTGTTTCCAACACGGGAAGATTCTATGCACTATCCTGAGGAGCCTTGGCAGACCCTTTCTGAAGTGATTGTAATGTGATTGGCTACATATGTCAGAAGGTGAAGTAGCTGTGTCCTTCTTGTGGGGAAGGCAGATTTGATTTCAAACTCTGGAGGCAAGTAAGGGGGCCCTGGGGAGCAAAATATGAAAAATCTATGCGAATGTGGAAATGACGAAAGGGGGGTGGGGTTGGGACAGAAGAAGGAACTCAAAGGGTGAACAATAGAGCTTCCTTTCACATCCTTACTTCCTCCTAAGGAGGGGGAGGGGACCTTCACTGAATATTGTTTTGGTGAGATTTGCTTCACCCTGGGGACACATAGCCAGAAGCTTTCCTTGATGACAAGCGTGCTAAAGAAATCTTGTTCATTACAAAAGGCAGAAGGCACACATAGACTTGGATGTTTTTTAAAGGAAGTCAGCAGAGGTTGTCCTGGGTGGGGTCAGGAGCAATAGAGAACAAAGGCATGGCAAAATTCTATTTTTGCAGGCGGGGAGCCTTAGGCGCAAGCTCTTTTATAAGGCACAACTTGAGACCCACAACCTGACAAAGTGCTCCTGGGTCAGGGTGACCTCCAAGATAGGGGCTCTATTCCTGATGCTGTTCCTCCCATGAAAGACTCTTTGGAGATTCACCGGTTGTCCACAGTGGTGCTGTTTGCCAAGGGTCTACAAACCAATTTGTGCATTTAGTCCATGCTAGCAGCTGTGGACCTCTGGCCTCACCATCCAAATACTGTAAGAGTGACCCTCTGGAACTCTAGCAGTGGAGATTCTTATGATCTTGGTTCCAACCCAGTTGGAGGAGTGCTTTGACATCTGGGCAGGCTTGGATGGCAGCAGGGATACTTTGGGAAAGCACAGCCTTGAGCCATCTCTAAAATTGTACTAGGCAGGTAGCTGATGACTTTATCATTGGCAGGATAAGCACTTATGCCAAAGAAACCATTGACAATCATGGTAAAATGTGAAGACCCTGCGCGTGCGCAGCACACACACACACACACACACACACACACACACACACACACACAAAAGACCTAAGAAGAAAAATAAATCTTCCTAAATCAGAGAGACAGGGGATGGGACACACTAGTGTCAGCAGGAACAGTGGAATGTGTTCAGACACTTTTGTCAAGATGACGTGCCTTTCCAGAATTATGTAAAGAATAGACATTCAACAGTTTGTTCATTCATTCATTCAAAAGCATTTACCCAGAGTACCTTCTGGGTGTCAAGAACTATGCTAGGGCCCGGGATTTTAAAGGTGTGTCTTCCAAGGGCACCTGGGTGGCTCAGTCAGTTGAGTGTCTGACTTTGGTTTAGGTCATGATCTCATGGTTCGTGGGGTCAAGCCCTGCGCCGGGCTCTGTGCTGACAGCTTGGAGCCTGGAGCCTGCTTCAGATTCTGTCTCCGTCTCTGCTCCTCCCCCACTCACACTCTGTCACTCTCTCAAAAATAAATAAATGTTAAATAAAATAAAATAAAATAAAATAAAATAAAATAAAATAAAATAAAGTTGTGTCTTATACAGATAGTTCCTGCTACTGGGAACTCTAGCCAGAGGCGAGACAGACATGCAAACAAACATTTGCCATAAAATGATGGGGGCGTGTACAAGAAAGGAGTAAGTCTTGTTGGGAAAATGGGAGGGAAGTCTGAGAAAAGACCCCCAGAAGAGGTGGCTCCTGGTTTTCTCTGCAATGGGCATGATTGTGTCATTCTAACAAATCAATAGGAACACGCTTACAGTCATGTGTGCACACACACGTTTAGTTCTACCTGCCAGAAGGTTGTAGGAGGCAGCATTCTGGATTCTAGAATTTTCTTAATTCCAGAAATGACTAGGGGGTGGGGGCAAATGACTAGGTACTTAAGAAATTCTTCTAACAATGATGAGAATGAATCAATGAGTCATCTAGATGGGAAGAATTTATTTATTCCAAGAAAAACGATGAAGGCACTCTTTTTTTTTTCCCGTGGAAAGTTTGGAATATCAAATAGATGGGATGAAAGGATTTAAGGAGTGGAAACAGATAAAATATTTAATAAGCTCATAAATAAGAAGAGTGGACAGAGCTGTTGTTGGGGAAATAAGTGGAGATCTTAAGTGGCAGTTTTGTTCCTTTAGTCCCTTCCAACCTTTGCGTCTGATCTCAGCAGTGACCTATACATGTTTTTTTCTAGAATGGCCCATGAGGTCTAGTTTTTTATGTGCAATCACCTGCGGCCTTGTCTCAACATTTGTAACTGAATTATATGTACCCAGAGGATAGATTGATTTGGAGGAAGGTACTGGTACAATTGCATAGAAAAAGGATGGACCTCCTGGTGCTGGTTTGGGGAGGTGTTGCCGTTAGGGAGCCAATCCAGTGGCAGCGTGGGGAGCCGTGGGTTTGGAGAAGGCAGAGCTCAGGCTTCCCTCCCCTCTCCCTTTTCCTGGAGAAAAACACACCCAACAAGCAAAATGGGAGATAGAGACTCTCCGCAGCGTGTCTGAGGGCATTTGTGTCCATCATGGTTGTCACAAACATTCTGTCAGAGTCCATTTTGGGAATGACTTCCTTACTGTCCGCTGTGAGCAGTATTGAGTTGCATGAAAAGCCCTTAGGAGGGTGCTTGCTGACACACAGAAAGTGCTACAGACGTGCTGCTGTCATCTCAGAGAACTTCAAGTGTACTTACTTTAAATGTGAAACTGATTTCCAAGGAAAGATGTGTGGTGTGTGTGTGTGTGCGTGCGTGCGTGTGCGCGCACCCTGAGTTGGGAATGTTGATAAAAGAAGGATTTTAATCCCTCCTTTATTTGAGAACTTTCTAGACAAAGTAATAATTGTAATCACAACGGAAGTGCTTCCTCCCATTTGGGGACAAAGAAGTTTCCCTTTTCAGTCTGTTAACATAACTGAGGTTATGTTAAAGCTGAGAGGAACTTTACGTGTCTCCCACCAACACCCAGCTTTTATTGATGAGAAAACACTCAGAAGACAAGTCTCACCAAAGACCACACGGCCAGAAAGAAGCAGAGGCAGATTATAGATTCTAGTAGTTTGAGAGTAGAGGGAGCCGAGGGCTGAGTTCCCGTCAAGCCCTACTCACTGTCCAGGTGACAGATGAGTCTGTGAATTATGCCAGGACAAGGGCTGGCCTCTTACAACGTCAGCTCAGACAGTGGGGGAGGGCGATGAGCTTGAGCAGACCTAGGCTCCTTGTGCTTCCTCTGTCTCGCCTTGTCTGGATGTCACCTCTGCTGACCACATAACTGGACTTCTTGGGTTGGTACCATTGGTTAGAGTGACCTGCCTCAGTTAGCCTGACTGTCCTGAGGTTCAGTCAGGGGCAGACTGACGGGCATGTGTGCATGCGTGTGTGTGTGTGTGTGTGTGTGTGTGTGTGAGAGAGAGAGAGAGAGAGAGAGAGAGAGAGAGACAGAGAGACAGAGAGACAGAGACAGAGATGACAGAGATAGACGCACCATAGGAGGTCTCAAATGGGTTTGGGAGAAAAATTGTGGAACCATAAGAACCATTCTCATTACTCCTCTTCATATGAGCACTTTTGACTGGCTTGATCCAACTTGTGTGTCAAGAAAAAGAAAAGTCCAAATAAAACTACTCTTCAACTTTTGTATACAGTATCCCCTAAATCTTGATGCTTGCTTAAAACTGCTAAGGCACTCTTTAGGTAAAGGATTAAGCACTATAATGCATAGTGTTGAGGGGGTGGGTGGCAGAAAGGGTAAGTGGGGCAGGTTGGGGGACTGTGCCTGAGTGACAAGCAGGTCGGCCACACATCTCAGGGCTGAGCAGGTGGGGAGGAACATTTGTGGGCAGCAGGCTGTGTCAGGTGGGGACACCTGGCAGATGACTGTGCCATAAAGCAATTAGATTCGGAAGTGCTGGGCCTGCGTGGACCTTTCTGTGGGAGTCGGCAGGGAGTAGAATGGAGGTTGGCTGGTAAAGGAGCAGGATTGGGAGACCCATAAGGCAATAAGGTTGTGGATTCAGAGAAAGCGGGCAGTAGTTCTTGAACTTTCAGGCCAAGGAAGTGGAGTTCAAGCCAAGTTGAGCTTGATCACCAAGAGACAAGGAGCTGCAGTGATATTTGGGTTACATAAATAATTCAAGTGCTAGCTGTCTAGGAATCCAAGTCCTGAGGACTTATGATGGGTCATCCTGCCTTTTAATATTTAAAAACAAACAAAAAAAGGCTTGCACTCCTGACCTCACATACAGAAGCCCAGTTCCAATCTTGATGTTTTCATATTTTCACCCAGAGGCTTATGTTTCCTTTTTCTCACCTCTCTCTCCAATTTATGGCTGTCACTGAATGATTTTTGAGCTTGATCTTGGTTCACCTCCTGTGGCTCTCCTTTCCATTTTACCTCACGTGCACATAAATGTGCCACAAACCCTTTTTAAAAAATTTCTGGAAGCACCGCCAACTCGAGACAGCCGATGTAGTAGACTTTTACCAAGGAGGGGTCACAACACAGCCCAGAATCGGATAGCTTGAATCGTTTATTAGATTTGCGAGTCTATAAATCTTCCTCGGCCTTTTCCCTTTGTCTGGAACGTCTTGCTGGCTGTCTTCTCTTCTCAAGCTCTACTACCCTCTCCATTTTGTGGGAGCCCTTCTTCTTTTGTGGACAATTTACATCTGTCAATTTCTGCCTGGACACTCTCACCCCCCCCCCCCCCATCTTTGCCCTGGAGAAATAAAATTTATTTTATTCTGCTGATCTACTTACCTTTTATCATCTCCATCTTCCCTATCATAGCTAGAACCTGTCTTTTTCACAACCAGAATAGTCCTTCAAGATGGTTTTTCTAAATAACAGTTTTCTCCCTAAAAGGAATTTTGCCACCATGTTTTAAAATAACATATCCCCTGCTCCTACTTCATTAAATTCTGATTTCTTAATTTAAGGAGGAGGAAGGGAAGGGATGAATATTTCTTGAGGGCTTAGGGGCTAGGGCTTTTTAATGTACCATTTTATTTCATGCTCAGAAAAGCCCTGTGGGAGTGGGGGTTAGGAGTCAGGGCCATCACTGATTTACAGATGAGGACAACGAAGGGTCAGGAGAGTAAGGATGCTCCAGGTCATATAGGCTGGTGAATGGTGGACCTTGAGCTCAAGCCAGAGTCTTTGGATTCCAGAATGCATGCTCTTTCCATCATTTTTGTTGCCTTTGAAGAGAGGACATAGTCATGGAAACCTCATCTTTAGACATTGTTTACTCTTCTCCCTCAGGTC
Organism: Panthera pardus; assembly: GCF_024362965.1. Lineage (NCBI taxonomy): Eukaryota > Metazoa > Chordata > Mammalia > Carnivora > Felidae > Panthera > Panthera pardus. The sequence goes on along the minus strand of NW_026526788.1, from coordinate 68,518,354 downwards.
AGACTTTCTCACTTACTACAGGGGCAGCTCTGGTTCTCTCTTTCTCCCTCCCTTTCTGCTCTCCTCCAAGGTTCCTTGGTCCTGAGTTCTATCATCTCCCACTCTAGCAAGCTCCTGATCCATAGACCTCCTCATCTCGGCATCTACTCCCTTCCATCCTATACTTCTGGGCATAGACTTGCCCCAGTGCCCTGGGATGGGACTGTAGTTTGGAACCTGGGCTGGAAGTCTGAGGGATGTGAGCCCAAACAGGTATCTAAACCAGTTGTGTGACCTCAGACAAATGAAATGATTTGCTTTAGATTTTTCTTCTTTGAAATGGAGACAATGAGAGCACCCAGGTCTTGAGGATTGTTGTAAGGGTTCAATGACAGGAGGTCACTAAAGACATCAGCATGGGGCTGGTAAATAGTAAGGGCTCAGAAATAATAGTGGTTGGTATGGTTGTTGACATAGCAGTTGTCCTCAGACCCTTCATGGGCACGCATTACTTGCCTGCCCAGACTCCTGGGCCTGACACTCAAGTCCTCTGCCATCTGTAATCTAGCCCAAGCCCACCTCTCCAGCTCAATCATTCCCTCTGAACACTCTTTTTGGTCCCCTTCTGTGGGAAGTGAGCCAACCCTAGCCTCTACTTCTTCAGCTCTTGGTACATTTTATTTTTTATTTTATTTTTTATTTTTTTTTCACATTTATTTATTTTTGAGACAGAGAGAGACAGAGCATGAATGGGGAAGGGGCAGAGAGAGAGGGAGACACAGAATCTGAGACAGGCTCCAGGCTCTGAGCCATCAGCCCAGAGCCCGACGCGGGGCTCGAACTCACGGACCGCAAGATGGTGACCTGAGTTGAAGTCGGACGCTTAACCGACTGAGCCACCCAGGCGCCCCTGGGTGCATTTTAATAATACACATCTCTTGGCACCTCTAGACATCTTTGTTTACTCTGCTTAAGAGTAAACTCTGAAGATAGGGACTCGTTTTATGTCCTTGGTGTCATGGGCAGTGTCTAGAATGAATTCAAGAAATGGTTGGGAGACAAAGAGCTGAGCAGCTTCCCCTGGGGGTGGCTTAGTTTGAGCCTTCACTTGATCCCCCCTGACATGGGTTCCATTTCCTGCCTCTCCCCTATTTGGTCTCTGCTCACAGCTTACCTCACTCCCAAGAAGTACATCCGATCTTCCACTCCAAAACATAGGTACGTATTGGAAAGCCTCCCCTTTCTACTTGGAAAGTTACCCCTTTCCCAGTGGTCTCTAAGATAGAGTCTACAGACCTAAGGGAACACACAAAGCAATCTACTAGGGAGTGGGGAAAAATATTATCATAAAAATTTTCCTTCCCCTTAGTCCTGTTTCTGATGCATGCCTGATGATGTACACCATGCACCAGGACAGTGGCTCATCATATAATTTGCAAATAAATGTGCATCTATTGCGATCTTAAATTTTAAAGATTTATTTACAGGATGCTTGATCAGATAAGTTCAGAGTCCAAAGATCTTTTCTACATGTCGCTACTGTCTGAGAGACAAGGCTGTGAACACATCACCCCTCACTCAAAACAGTTAGTTGGTGCTGTGATGTGCAACAAATGGAGTACGTACTCCTTAACCTACTCTGTGAGGCCCTATATGATCCGGCCCCAACTGAGTTCTCTAACTTTAAATCCCACTGCCAGCCTCCTGTGTGTGCACTCAATGCTTTTCCAGTCACGTGCGTTTGCATATACCTCTTCTTTTTATTTGTCTGTCTTTATAGGATCCCAGTGTTGTCCCTTTATCTGCATCTCATCTGTCACGTGTCATAAACTCATCACCCTCTGTTCTAACTATTCCCCATTCCAGACTATAAACTCCTCTTTTTGATTCCATCTTTTTTTTAACGTATCTCTTACCCTAGTTCCTGCTAGAATAGGTGCTTAATAGAACTTGTTAAATAAAGGGAATAAATGATGTATTACCACATTTTAAATAGTCCTGTTGAATACAGCCATACTGATCTATCTCTGTCTCCATCAAAGCCATCTCTTTCTTCTCCATGAGGCCCCAACTTCCATCTTCTTTGGCAAAACCAGCTTTGTTGCTAAGAAAAGCCAAGTAACAAATGGAAGGGTGTGAGAGGCACATCCACACCAGCTGACCAAGAAACCATTCTCCAGATGTACAGGCTGCCACCACGGGAACTGTGTAGGATTATGATGTTGGCGATTCATGCAGAGTGAGACCCTGGGCTTGGAACTTTTGCAAAACAAGACTGCGAGCCATCAGGGGCTCTTCCTTACGGTGCCTTTCTCAAGGGAGTCAGCGATGTCTGGCTTCCTTTCCAGAACCGAGCTGTCACCTGGTTCTCCTCCATCCAACCTACAGGCACATCAAGAAGGTTCCCCTTCTTTAGGCAGTGCCATCATCAGGAAAGCCTCTGTCTGCTCATCACTAGGATTTGTGCACAGTATCATTTGAGATCCTCAGACCAAGAGGTCACTCACTGCTCTGAGCTGATAAGGTTAATTGATTCTGTCAAATATTTACTGATCTTCTAGGTATGGTTTTAGTGTGCTGAGTGTCTTCCATTTGCTCCTCTGGCTCCACTCCTTCACCCCCTTCTCCCCTATTCTGCAGCCCCTGTGGCAGACACATATGGGCCACATCAGTGGGTTCTCTTCTCTGTCTTCCAGATAGGTTCTGCTAAATGGGGAGCCCCAGCAGAAGACTGGAGGAAGGGAGAATAGGACATCTGCCTGCCTACCTCTCCCATCTGAAGTTCTCAACTCTTATTGAGTGGCCATCTCCAGGGAACTACTGAGTTTCTTCTGTCTCTCACTTCTGGTAACAATTCCTTCTGCTTCTCTTCTCAGGCCCAGGGGTATAGTGGAGCATGATTGTTACCGTACTCTTTATGCTTTCTGAATGCCTCTAAGTAGTTCCTTCATTAATCTCTCCTGAAGTTATTTTGTTTGAGTATGGCATCTGTCTCCTGGGAAGAGAGGGAGAGAGGGACGAATGGGGAGAGAGAGACAAGGGAGAGAGACAGATCCTAGCTGATATGAAGTAACATGGCAAAAGTGAGTGTTATTCACATAGATGTAAGGCACCTGTTGGTGTTACACTTTAGAAAGCTAATTCTGATGGGGAATGGTGTAGAGAAGGGTGCTCCAAGTGAATTGGCAGCATCAGCATCGCTGAGACAGAGGGGCTGAGGCCCAGGGCCCAGTAATCTATGCTTTAATAAGCTTTCCAAGTGATCTTGATGCACTGAATCAGGAGGCAAAAAGGCCGGTTGGGAGGTTGGCGTGCTAGTAGGGAAGAGAGAGGAAGTGGTGGTGAGCTTGGATAGAGGGGAAAGATAGTGAAGGCTTAGGGTCAATCATGCTCAGAACTGAATAGACCTAGGGAAGGTGAGAGAAGAGGTTGATCCCAGGTATCAGGCTTAGGTGGTTTTATCTACCAAATCAGGAGGCGGGGGAAGTTGGAGCTTGGAGATGGAAGTTGTTACAGAAAGAGCACAGTGAGTTTGAAGTGCTGGGGGGGGACAGCAGGGTGGAGAGGTCCAGAAAACATTTTTTTTTTTTTTTAGGTTTATTTATTTATTTGGAGAGAGAGCATGAGTGAAGGAGGGGCAGAAAGAGAGGAAGGGAGGGAATCCTAAGTAGGGAGGGAAAGGAGAGGAAGGGAGGGAATCCTAATCCACGCTGACAGTGTGGAGCCTGATGGGGGGCTGGATCTCACAAACTTCGAGATCATGACCTGAGTTGAAATCAACAGTCCCACGCCTAACTGAGCCTGGTTGGCTCAGGCCAGAAAGCGCCCCAGAAAGCCTTTCCACATTTGGAGTCTCAAAGTCAGGATCAGGGTCTTGGTCACCTTTAGCCTACAGCATCCAAGTACTCCCGGTGATGGTTTTGTAGAATGTGAACTTGACTAGTCTGATCTACATTTCCCAGAATTCCCCCTTTTTGGTATAATTTTAGTTAGAGTGGGTCACAACAGAGAATCTTGGGAGATCTGGAGGGTGGAAGGAAGCCACGGTCATTTCGCAGCTCCCACGCATCTTTGCTGATCCTGCTGCCGCCCCTCACTGGTGTGCAACAGCACCTGGGCAGGCGCACAGCTCTTCCTCGCCTCCTGCCTCAGTTTCCCTCACCGCTGGCTCCGTGGTTCAGGTGGGAGTGCTTAGCTCCATGATGAAGGGCTCCGACACACACCCTCAAGGTGAGAAGCAACAAGAGGTTGGGGGACTGGACTGGAACCACTGGTGGGTTCCAGCTTGTTCCTGATCTCTTCCACTTCACCTTTCCCTTCCCTTCCCAACTGCCTGCCTGGAGACTTCAGGCTCCAGCATCAGAGACGGGGAATGGCCTTACAGAAATACACATCTCCTAGGGCTTCTGCCTGAACCACGAGAGCCTGGTTGAACCCCGGGTGTTGCACTCACCGAAAGAGCGAGAGAAAATGGAAAAGAATAACAAGTCGAGAATGGGTGGAATCTACTATTCTGTACAGTGAGCATGTGATGGGAGGCAGGAGTTCTGGTCTCAGTTCTTGTTTGTTTGGTTTTTGTTTTTTTGTTGTTTATTTATTTTTGAGAGAGCAGCAGGGGCAAGGGGCAAAGAGAGAGGGGGACAGATTATGTGAAGTGGGCCCTACACTTACAACAGTGAGCGAGCCAGTGTGGGGCTTGAACTCACAAACTGTGAGATCATGGCCTGAGCCTAAGTCAGACACTCAACAGACTGAGCCACCAAGGCGCCCCTCTGGTCCCTGCTCTTACGTGCCTCTCATGGAGGGAACATTTTGCCTAGCTGAGCGTAGAAGCTAAAGAATAACATTGGTAATGCTTACATTTTCACCTTGTTCTCTGACTTCGGGTCCTGGCTGCCGTGTAAGATGTGAATCCACTGTATGGATTTGGGCGTTGTCGGTATAAAGGTACAGAAAAGAGGTGGCATTCCTCAGAGAATACTTGCGACATGAAAAGAGGGACTTGGGAGCTAACTTAAAATTGAATGGAAATTGAATATGGACCAAAACATTTGGCCATTTGATCTTTACAAAAGACCCCTGTTATAGTTCCATTTATGTAAAAGGTATAAAATTCTATATTTATCAGTCATATAAAAAAATCTTTACTGAAAAGTATTTAAAAATGAATTAGGGTTCTAGAAGTTTCGGGGCTGTATTCTTTCTAAGGTTGAGTTATGAGCACAGAACAAAGGGGGTTTGCTGACTGGTTTTAGGGTCCCTTGCTATGTTCTTGCTTTCACTGGAGTCCCTTGCTGTGCACACATTGCTATAGGGGGAAAACAGTAATTTAAAACTCCTGACAATATTTACTCATTTCCTGTTTGCCCCAGGATGTCTGAGCTCACCATTAAGGTGAATCAACAGCTTAAAAGAAAAGGCAGGATGTGGCCCTACAGGTTTACTTTACACTCAAATTCAAAGAAAATGGAGATTTTTCCTTTTACAGTCTGTGTGGAGATAGCCCCATTGGAGGGCTCAATGCACTCCTGTACCATTGCCAGCTTCTTGACCATCATCTTAGATAAGGTTTTGTTTTGAAATAGAAAGAGGCTTGTTTTGGTTTCAAGAATGAGAGAATGCTTTGTTTCCTCTCATCTCAGGCCAGCTCCTGTGGAGTAAGTCGTTGACCTAACATTAGCCCAGATCTAGGGTTTCCTTTGAAAATTAAAGCCTGGCTTGTGTTCACAGACAGCTATGATTTCCTGACTTCAGCTTTGCCTACTGAGTTGGTCTTCTGTTCACAATGCTTCGGCTGGGGCGGGGGGTAGTTCACGGTTCCGGGGTGGTTGGGAATGGTGTGGTCTTCTTTGCCAGGTCTCAGATTCCGGGATCCTTTGTTTATATCCTCTGTCAGAAGGGCCTTCCCCCAAATCTCAGTTTTACCAGTTCTGTGACTTCCTTTCATGGTAGCAATTCACTGCTCTGCTGGCTGAGGGACTGGTTCTCTCTCCCATGGCTTCACTTGTGTTTACCCATTCCCCCAATTTTCCCTGCACTGTCTTCTCCTTTATCCATTGGTTGGAAACCAGCTCTTTGTCTTAAACATGGGGTGTGCCATGTGTTATAGGACGTCACTTTAGGGTTCTAGACAGCCTTGTGTTAACAGTAGTGATGGGGACCCATGTTAACAAGACCCTTAATACTGACAGGCACTGTGCTAAGCATTTTGTATTCATGAACTCATTTATTTCCAAATACAACCCAATGAGATAGATAATTATGATCCCTATTTAAAAAAAAAATTTTTTACATTTATTCATTTTTTGATAGAGACAGAGCACAAGATGGGGAGGGGCAGAGAGAGAAGGAGACACAGAATCAGAAGCAGGCTCCAGGCTCTGAGCTCTGAGGTGTCAGCACAGAGCCCGACGTGGGGCTTGAACTCACAAACTGTGAGATCATGACCTGAACCAAAGTCGGACGCTTAACTGACTGAGCCACCCAGGCGCCTCTGATCCCTATTTTATATGTGAGAAAACTATTAAGCAACATTTTCAAGGCCACAGACCTTATAAATAAGGTCAAAATTCAAGTTCTACCAGATACCAAATCCATGCTGTTAGCCGCCCCCCTACAACTCCTGCTTTGTTCAAAAGTCTTTATTTCCTCACTGCCCAGCCATTAGCAGTGTGTTTGTTAAAAACAAAGCCCTGGATCTTATTTCAGCTCATCTAACATGACTTCCCTTGAGCATTTTGTTTTGAGGCTAAAACATTTGAACATGAGCATCTACATTAAAGTACCCTTAAAAAGATTTATTAGCAGATTGCTTTCATCTTGACCATAACTAATCAGAGAAAAGGGAAAACAAGACAAGTGGCCAGAAGTACCCTTTGAAACACTGCATTTGGGGAAACTGGCACAGAGTAACTTTTAAGAATACATTCGGTTCTCACAAGATTTCCTGGGGTGTAAGTGAAATAGAGTTTGCAGCACAATAAATAAGACGTCTATAAAAGAGTCATGCCATGCAAGGAGGTGGCGGAAACTGCCGACATTTCTGTAGTCAAGTCTAGAAATACATGCAGTCGACGAATGTCAGATCTAAGGTGGTGGTATCTTGTGCAAAGGCTCCCCACCCACCTCCTTCCTTCCCTGACTCAAACATTTATTGAGCTCATACTAATGCTAATCACTAGGTGCTGAGGATTCAAAGGTGAATACAACAGAATCAATGAGCCCAGATGAGGCTTATTGCAAGTAGGAGGGACAATAGCAAAGAAATCAATACATTGATATGAGGTTCAATAGTGATAATTGCTGTGATGGAAAAGCAAGGTGGGAGAATGATGTTGTATGCCCTTTTTAGAAAGGATGGGCCAGGAAGACCTCTTGGATGAAACCATTTGAGTGGACACTTGAGAGAATTGAGGGGCTAAGCCATCTGGATTTATAAAGGAAGGGTTCTCTACAAAAGGGAAACAGCCAGTTCAAAGTCCGCTAGACAGGAGCATGCTTGTCAAGGACTGCAGAGACCAGTGTAGTCAGAGTGGCGTGAGGAGTTGCAAGAGTGGAGGAAAAGTGGTTGCACAGCTGGGCAGGGGCAAAGTCAGGCCAGGGCACGGAGATTGCATTTTATTCTACGTGTCATGGGAGGCCGCTGAGGGGTTTGCAGCAGGGGTGTGACATCATCTGACTTGCTTTTTTTTTTTTTTTTTTTTTTTAATAAACACAATGGGAGAGTAGAAACAAAAGTGGACCAACAGGGAAGTTGCTGCTGTCATCTTGGCAAGAATAAGGGTGACTCAGTAGCTTGCACAACACTGGGACTCTCCCATGTTAGTGATGTGTATTGGCCCATTCTGTGTGCTAAGCATTTTGCCTGTTAGCTCCTTCTACTCTCAAGCAGGTGCATACTCTTGACGGATGACTGCTAGCCACTCATCTCCCTTTTAGACACAGGCAGCTCTTGCCCACCAGGAGTCTCTTTGTCCTTCTCTCCTCTCTCTCTCTCTCTCTCTCTCTCTCTCTCTCTTAAAGTTTATTTTTTATTTATTTTGAGAGAGAGAGAAAGAACAAGCAGGGTAGAGGCAGAGAGAGAGGGAGACAGAATCCCAAGCAGACTCTGTGCTCTCAGCACAGAACCCAAGGCGGGGCTCAAATTCACGAACTGGGAGATCAAGACCTGAGCCAAAGTCAAGAGTTGGATGCTTAACTGATTGAGCCCCCCAGGCACCCACTTTGACCTCCTCTTAAGTCTGGGATGGTCTTTTGACTTGCTTTGGCCATAGAACATGTCAGAAACAATGCTCTGTCATTTCTAGATGCATCCTGTAAGAAACCTGGCAGCTGCCATATTCCCTCTGGGGGACCCAGTCACTGTGTAAAGAGGCTCAGGCTGGACTCAGCGACGAGATGCTGGTGGTGTGAGAGGTCATATGGGGGAGAAGCTTTCTTAGATTTCTAGACTGTGCCATTCTAGATGCCTGACAAGTGTCACCTTGTTCAATGTCTACGGCTCTGTGGGATAGATATTCTCAACATATCTTCTCTGAACAGAGACCAGAGGCTCAGGGAAGTAACTTGTCCAAAGTCACCCAGCTAGTAAATGATGGTGCTAGGATTTGATTTTATGCCACTCTAGCCTTGAAGCCATCACTCTTAACCATGGGTAAAATGCCACTCTGAGAATGCAGGATGTTTTTGAATCTAAAGATGGAACTTGGGGAAAAACCGTGGCTCTCAAGGACCAGCAGCAGTCCCAGTGACCTAGAACACCCTACACATGCAAATTCTTGGGCCCCAGCTCAGACCCCCTGAGATAGTAACTCTGGGGCTGGGGCCGTCCACCAATCTGGGTTTTTGACCGATCCTCAGATGTTCTTGATGCAAGCAGAAGTTTGACAGCCAATGCTGTGGAGGTTTTCTCTCGGGAAGGACTGTGGCAGGTGTTAGGGCTAGCACAGAGGGAAGGATTTGGGGGAGGATGTGTTCTTCATGGTTCTGAAATGCACTGGCAGTTCCTGAAGGGATTTAACCATCTGTCCTCAGCAATTAGGACATGTCTGATTTCTCCTTTAGAAATACCTATTTCTTCCCCATATCTCATCAATATCCCCATGCTGCTTTTGCTTTAGCTAGGCACCTTGGCTTCATAGGACTGTTACTTCAAAGACTTTTTACCATGATCTAAGTTCCTATGATAAGGTCACAGCTTTATTTCACAGGTGTGTTGCCCTAACAGACCTATTGTTTCTTTATTGGTCAGTTCAAGCCAGGTTATCTGTGGTTACAAACAACCCCAACATTTTGATGGTTTAAAGAAGATAGAGGCATATTCTTACACCACACACACACACACACACACACACACACACACACACACGTAGAACTATGTGAGGCAATGGACATGTAGATTAGCTTGATTATGGTAATCATTTCATATGCATACAATATACATATATCAAATCATCTTGCACATCTTAAATATACACAATTTTCATTTGTCAATTTTACCTCATAAGGCTGGAAAAAATGAAAGAATGTCTCTACTCAAAACAAAGATTTTCTATAAAAAGAACAATAGAGGTAGGCCAGCTATGGCCCAGGGTCAGATCTGGCTCACAGCCTGACTTTATAGAGGTTTATTGGAACTCAGCATTTCCACGTCATCTAGGGCTGCCTTCATGCTACATAGAGTTGAGCAGTTGTGATAGAAATCATATGACTGGCAAGGTTGAAAATATTTACTATTCAGCCCTGTACAAAAAAAGGTTTGCTGACTTTGACACCACAGTGGGTTATTTTTCTCCATTCCGGAAGACTGTTCCATGTCCTTCCCATAGAAGGACCCTGCTTAATGGAGGCTCCACCATCTGCAGCATTAAGGGCTACCACGGTGTAGTGAAGGGATCAACGGAGACTCTCACACTGGGGATTAAACCTTTCATCCAGGTGACACATGTTACTCCGTCTCTCACTTCATCCATGGAAGCAAAGGATATGACCACACCTGAGCCCAGGTGGCCAGAGGAGTGCCACCCCTGTGCCCAGGAGGAGAGCAGGCACTGATGTGGACTGCAGTCACTGCAACAGAAAGACCAGGACCAGGGAAGCTTTCAGGAATGGTGGAGGAGGGTTTTGAGCTCTAGAACTATTTTCTTTACAGACCTCAAAACTCAGGACCTATACTCAGGACACTCCAACATGGGAGACGCTCTACAGAGTGAGAAGGTTAACGTAATTAGCCATGCGGCCAGCCATTCTGTGGACAACTTGCTGATCTTGGTGTATGTGCTATTACCAGATTATCACTAGCACGTTGTAGGCAGTTACTTCCGTGCTGAGGAAACGCAAGCCGATGATAATAGTTGCTGGAATGTTTTTGCATCTATAATTAGGTATTTTGCTCCAAATGCAAATAAATAAATAAAAAGCAGACTCTCAACTTCAAAGAAGCCAAATTACCCATAGTAAATAAACTTCAACAACATGGGCTGGGCATTTTGATGTGGCTGTGGCTGGGAGGTTGATAGCTGCTCTGCAGCTGTGGAGGCTGTTGAGCGCCGTCCTAGTTGGGGCCAGCCAGGAAGCCTCTCTGATGGCATGGAAAGATTTGGAAGGAACATTGCTCCCACGAGCCTCTTATGAAAGAGGAAAGATGGAACCTTTCCTTATCACCCTCTATTCTCTCCAGATGCTCATAACTATAAGCAGTAACCACATATCAAATCCCCACTAGGCAAAGAGCTTTGCCCAGGCCACTTGATTAATAAGTGTGAACACCTGAATTTGAATGAGGCAATCTGACCGCAGTTGTGTAATTTACCACTATAATACAGTGACACTCAACTATGTTTGAATATGGTTTCTAATGGAAAATGTACCATCGCATACACACTATTTTAGCCACGTATTTTAATGCTATGATATTAAAGTCCACTGAATATACATCCATCTCTTAATTTTCAGTGGCTGCAGAGTATAGATGTACCAATTATTTCACTTACTATTGATTCTTACGTTTTTCCTCATGTGACACTATTGTAGGTTACATGGTGATGAAGACTTTAGTTTTCCATCATCATTCATTTAGGAAAGATTCTTATAACTGGAATATCTGAGTCAAAGTGTATGCATGTAGGATCACCGCATACAGCCATGTTAACCCCACTTAGATGCCCACTCCGTGTAAATAGCATCCCTTTGTATTGTGAGAAATCCCACAGTCCTTTAGCATTGTTTTTAGATTCTTAAAATCTGTAACTTCCAGTCTTCCAAAAAGTTTGTGCTAATCAATGCTCCCATGAACACTATATACGAATGTGTTTCTGCCCAGGTTTGATATAATATCACTAATAATAAGGAAAACCTCTGGCAATTTGAAAAGTGGTGGAAGGTATTTAATGTTTTAATTTTGCATTTCAATCAAGTATTTTGAAAATTGCATCAGTGTGTTCTCATGATTTGTTTTCTCTGGCCTAATCGCCTGCCCTCAAAATGCATCTTTTCCACAGTATGCAGTGATGCTGGCAGTATCTGATCAGAGAGAGGCTCTTTCAGGCGAGGACGCATGACAAATACTATGCGTGCCAATGAATGATTAATGATTAAATTAGACAATGTCTGGCCTAAATGAGTACAGCTATATTCTCTTATCTGCTTCTTCATTCAGTATGTTACAATGTGTTGTTTTGGTTGAAGTACATAAAGCAAGTTTGGCCATATGTAGATGTGTCGATGGAAAAGGGAGGTATATGTTAACAGCATTTTAGATCATCATTTAACAGCATTTTAGATAATTGTTGCTATTGTGTTTTCATACTACACCAAAATTTGATAAGTGGTATTTTGTAAAGGTTTGTAGTGATGTGCTATGTGAAAGCATCTGTATCAATGACATTTTTGTATTCTGTTACATTAAAATCCATTGGTCTGTCTTATACTCTTGAAGAGAGTTTTGAAAAATCATGCATGCTTTTGTAATATCATTGATCATTTGGAATATGTTGGATTTTTAAATGTTTGCACATTTCATATAATAACTTGTTAAATAACATGTTAATATCACTGTGAGCTCATTAGAAAATCTTTAAATATTGGGGCGCCTGGGTGGCTCAGTCGGTTAAGCGTCTGAGTTCAGCTCAGGTCACGATCTCACGGTCTGTGAGTTTGAGCTCCGCGTCGGGCTCAGGGCCGATGGCTCAGAGCCTGGAGCCTGCTTCTGATTCTGTGTCTCCCTCTGTCTCTGCCCCTCCCCCGTTCATGCTCTGTCTCTTTCTCTGTCTCAAAAATAAATAAATGTTAAAAAAAAATTAAAAAAAAAGAAAATCTTTAAATATTAAGAAGCTGGCACGTTCATGATGGTAAATGCGTTTTCCAAAATCTTAATTTTCACTGTAAAGTTTTAATTTTAAAATTAGCAGAACAAAAACTGTCAGTTATTTTCCTTGAAATAACAGACTCATTTCATTAAGTTTTGAGAAAATGTCTGCCAGATATTCAAGTTGTTAGACTTTCAGTTATTCTTTCAAGTGAAAATTATGTTCCATGAAAAAAGTGGCCAATTCAACTAGCAACTCAAATAATGACACAAATACTTTTCCATGAGACTGCTATCAAACTTCAGTTTGCAGTAGAAACATTTTATGCATACTTCCCATTTTGTCACACCATATGAAAAAGGAATGTACTCCAAGGTTGAGATTTAACAAAAGTAATATTTTGTGTTGCTTCATAAAGGGCTTCCTTTTTTTTTTAATTTCTAAAGTTTTTATTTGTTTTGAGAGAGAGAACACATGCACGTGCAAATGGGGGAGAGGCAGAGAGAGAGGGAGAAAGAGAATCCCAAGCAGGCTCTGTGCTGTGAGCACAGAGCCCGATGAGGGGCTCCATCTCAAGAATGTTGAGATCATGGCCTGAGCCAAAATCAAGAGTCAGACACTTAACTGAGCCATCCAGGCAATCCTCTTAAAGGGCTTTCTTAAGTGAAGCTGGCATAAAAAATTGTGAGTTTATGAGAGTGAAGAAATCAATAACTAACAGTACAGTTTGGAGCTATTGCTTTGATTTGTGCTAAGGTGCCAGCAATTTTACCCATGACTGCTTTTACGTCATCATTGAAAATGTCAACGCAGTAATAAAAAAAACCCCACAAATAATGTTTAATTTTATTATAAAAATAGTTTTGACATTTGATATTTTAACTCCCTGAATGAGTCTTAGCATATCCCCAGGAGTCTACAAACTACAGTTTAAAAGCCTCTGCTACAGGATGACCTTGATAAAGTAAAAAAGTCTGTTTTTACTATGCTTTCTGATCTACCTATAATTGGGATATTATACTCAGTAGTCTACAGCTATGGTTATGGTTAACATTTATGGGTATACCTTTAAGTTTGACAGAATGAAGAATGCTAGTTTTGATTTTTTTTTTTAACATTAAAACTGTAGTATACAAAGAGAAATGAGAAATAGCAATTTAATGAGTAAAGGAAGAGGGTAGGCAGAATCAAGGCTTTCCAGGAGGGGTGGGAGATGGTGTATGTATTGGGGAGTTTCAATATCTACTTAGATTGTGAGACCAGCGAAAAACTCTCTCCAGGTGACTCTGATACTTACAGAAGTTTGTTAATACAGGCCTGCCTTGGAGATATTGTGGGTTTGGTTCTAGACCATTACTATAGTCAATATCACAATCACATAAGTTACATGAATTTTTTGGTTCCCCAGTGCACAAAAACGTTATGTTTGCACTATGCTATAGTCTATTAAATGCGCAATAGCATTACATCTTAAAAAAGGATGTACCTCAATTAAAAACTACTTTATTACTAAAAATACTATCATCTGAGCTCTCAGCAAGTCATAAGCACCGATCACAGGTCACCATAAGAAATATAACAATGATGAAATAGTTTGAAATGTGAAGATTACCAAAATGTGACACAGAGATTCAAAAGAGCAAATGGTATTGGAAAAACGGTGGCAATAGGATTGCTTGACCCAAGGTTGCCACAGCCTTCAGTTTGTAAAAGATATAATATCAGTGGAGGGCCATAAAAGCAAGGTGCAATAAAACTAGGTATGCTGGGTACATCTGTGAGGAATGCCAAGAATATCGAAGGCAGCTGTGGAGGCAAGGCCACGTGCTCTTGTTTTTCAAGACTCAGCGCTGATATTGGCGACCCCAGTGCCATTTCCTGCTACCAAAGTGAGCGCATGGATGCATCTCAGAGCCCAAAGTCCCCAAGCAGAGCATGAGCTGCCCTGCATTAGTTCCACGTTTAAAGAAAGTGCCAGCTTTTCCTTGGCCAGAAAAAAAAACACTTAAAAGTAGTCATAATCTTATAAGTGTTATGTTGGGTAAGGAAATCAGACACAAAAGAATATATATCATATAACTATATACATATATATATATATATATATAGAGAGAGAGAGAGAGAGAGAGAGAGAGAGAGAGTTCAAAATAAGGCAAAACTGTCAAAATGACAAAATAGTGATAACTTCTGGGGGATGGCTCTAGACTGGGAAATGGCACAACAGAACCTTCTGGAAATGGTACCATGTGTTGGAAGTTACACGGATATATAGATCTCAGCAATTATTACATTAAGTTTAATGCATGCCAATGTTATTTTTTGCCTCAACAAAAGCTAGTCATAAGTCTTCTAATATAAATGTAAAAAAATAGGCATAAATAGGATAACTAATGAAATAAACTGAGTATGTCACACAAACATGAGAATCTGCCATGTTTTGAATCTGCTTAGAGAAGTTTCTCTGGCCATGAAGCTGGTTCCTACCTGTTTTTCTTTTTAATGTTTATTTATTATTTCGAGAGAGAGTGAGCATGAGCAGAGGAGGGGCAGAGGGAGAGAGGGAGGAAAGAGAATCCCAAGCAGGCTCCACGCTGTCAGTGCAGAGCCAGATGCAGGGCTCAATCCCGCGAATCACTGAGATCAAGACCTGAGCTGAAATCAAGAGTTGGATGCTTGACCAACTGAGCCACCCAGGTGCCCCCTCGTACCTGGTTTTGGAAGAATGCATGTGAACAGTTAGAGGAGAAAGACAGAAGCCTACTTTGTGGCACAGGCAGTATGAGAAAGCATCAGGATCTGGGCTGCTCTCTGGATCCTACACAACCATGTATACAGATAACATTTCTCAACATTAGACCTTAAGCACTTTCCAGGGAATAATTTCCAAAGCAATTACTTCCCGCTGTTAATAGGCAATTAACAAGTAGGAGATAACTCCTCAGTTGTATTGTGGGTAGGTAGAGCAATGTAAAAGCAACTAATTAACACCCAGTCTTTTAAGAAACTAATTAATCTAGCTGGGCAAGAACAGTTTATTTAGAGTAAGTTAAAGGCTCTGAATCTGCAAATTTCATTTTTCACCATGCCAATAAATAATTGAAGCCCACAGCTTTCATTTGTCCTCTTCCCTCTTCTTTGATGCCACTTGGCTTTGAAGCACCATCCCTAATAGGAGAAAGCTATTTATCTATTTCTTTAATAGCCTCATGAATATTTTCTTCCTTGTTATTCCTTGCTAGCACTTGCCAGTTCTTAACACAGCAAGTTTTCTCTCCTGAGTCCTATTTGCTTTTGTCTCCTCTGTCACTCGGTGTGTTGACTTTGGTCACCATAATCCTATAGGTTACTTAGGATTTGCTTAGAACAGGTAATGGCTATTTAGTGTAATGCTTTCTTAACTGTGCTTTAAAATCACCTTGGAAAGCTCAGTATCAAATGCAAACCTCTGGCCGTACCTCCGTCCTCCACTCCTTCTTCAGCTATTCTGATCCAGAAATTCTGGGTTGAGCCCAGAATTTGCATTTTAAGTAGGCCTCCACTTCTACCTTCCTGGTGATTTGGAGGCAGATGACCTCAGCTGGAGAAAAACTGCTTCGGTTGGACAACTAACTGGTCATTGGTAGTCTTTCCTAGTTGGGAAGTAAACTTGTAGGCAACAGGAAGAAAACTCTTCATTAATATACATATTTTAAAATTTTTTATTTTAAGTAGGCTCCATGCTCAACCTGGGGCTTGAACTCACAACTCTGAGATCAAGAGTCACATGCTCTCCCAACTGGGCCAGCTAGGCACCCCGGGAAGATAACTCTTGAAATGTGAGCTGCCTGCTTGGGTCTCCGACCTTCTTCCCTGTCTGAGCTATGATCAGGTTGAGAAATAAAATAAGGTAACAGCAGATAGGGGCCGAAATATCCTCCTCGTTACTGATAAGGGCTAATTTGTAAGATGGGATTCAGTGCAAGAGCCGAACAGGCCAAATAGTCCCGGTGGACTGAGACAATTAGAAATGCCAAAGAGAAGAGGGTAGGTATCTTGATAACCGAATACATTTTACAAATGTATACTTTGTAATGTGCTTTGCTATTTAGAAAACACTTTCAATTACCGTGTGTCATGGGACCTTTCACCCCTGAAACGTATCACCTTTCCTGAGGCTGACAGCAGTCTCTGCTTGGATGACTCAGCTTAATACATCAGTCTTTAGACTTCCATGCTCCCTTCTGTCCTCCTTTCCAATACCATGGCAAAGAAGGGATGGAGGCCTGGTTTATGTGACCTGAGAGGCCTGAGGGGGAAGCAGGCTCTCTGGCCATGGGTTTGCTGGCCCAGCATTACAGCTGGCTATTCTGCTCTAAGCCTCTGCTAATGTCTGCTGCAAACCTACATCTTATCTTTTCCAGCTCAGCCTGGGGCTTCCTGCCTTAGCTTCCCCTTGGCATCTCAGGACTGGAGATTCCTCTGAAACTCTGGAGTATTGATTACTTGGCCCCTACTCTAAACATTCCCTTTCCTCATGCCTAGCCCTGACCTTGGCGGGCTCCATGGCTGGTCTGTTGGCTCTCAACTTAGCATTCCCCTGCAATGAAAACCAAAAAAATCTTAGGAGAACAAACTTGGTCTTCTCTTTGCCCAGCCGTCCGACTTTATCCTCCTAGCTGTGTTGGGGCTTGCCATGTTGGTGCATCATGGCCTTTAGGGTGATCTCCAAGGTCCCGAATACCGAGCTGCCTAAGAGGCCATCTGCTTATGAGGTGTCCAGAAGCTTCTTCCCCTCCAGGACTTTGTGGTTGAGGACATATGTCTGGTGCTATAGATGTACTTCTACCCTTCTACCCAAAGTCCACTGGGCCCAAAGGGATCATGCCACAGGTTGTGTTCTCTGGAAAGCAGACACCAAGATGTAGATTAGTTTGCAGAAGGTTTATTAGGGAATCTTCTAGGGATTACCATCTGTGGAAGGAAAAGGAAGGAAGCCTGACTGGGCAGAGGGAGAAGTTGGGCTGTGATGTGGTCTCAGTGGTCCCAGCCTGTCCCATGGAAAGCCAGGAATGGCCCTTCAGAGTTGTCCTGAGTTGAAGCAGGAGGGCTAAGTCTTTCTACTGCCCTACGTCTACTAGTTATTGGATGGGAGCTGACCTGCAAAGGAGGCATAGCCTGGGCAAGGTGACCCTTTAGCTGAGGCTAAAGGTACATAGCAGAGGGCCATCTGCCAGTATTACTCTCTGTAGCTTCAAGGTAGGTTTTTCAGTCCTGAGGAGGATGGGTCTGGAGAACCACAGTGTCCACTATAGACCGAATTTTCTTTTTCTTCTCCTGTGTCATATCTTCCTTCTGCTCTGGGCAGCCTACATAGGTAGAAGGTTATATTCCCTACATTATAGAAGAAAATCTATGATTTGATATGCCAGGACTAGCCCTTGATATGGTAAGTGGGAGCTAAAAGGATTTAGAAAATTGTTTCATTCTCAACAATGTCTGGCTCATAACCAATTATCTTGCAAAAAAAAATCCTATTTTGAATTTAAGAAGCTTAATTATAACCCTCTCTTTCTCTTTGTAGCTCTTCTGTAATAATCCTAATACCCCAAAGCATCTGGTTAGATAATTTGGGCTAACTAGGGAGAAGATACTGTATACAGAAAAACCCAAGAGAAAACTGCAGAAAAATTTTTGAAAACATTTGTGATCTAACTACATATATGTTTTCCTCTTTCCTTCTAGCTCATAGTTACTTTGAGGGCTGGGGCCCTGTTATTCTTATGCTTTTACATTTGCCACATTTAGTACACTATGGTAGATAGGGTTTTGCATCTCAATCGTCTTCATGAAAGTGCATGTACCTTGGTGTCTTTGTTATGTGTGGAACCAGTTACCCTAAAGCTTAGCAGCTTAACAAACATTATGGCACATGGCTGCTCATGGTCAGGAATTTGGAAGAAGCTTAAATGGTTGCTTCTGTCTCGGGGTCTCTCATGAGGTTGTGGTCAAGCTATTGTTCAGACATGCAGTCATCTCAAGGATTGATCAGGCCAGAGAATATGCTTCCAAGCTCACTCATGTGGTTGCTGGCATACGTTGGTTACTCACTGGCTGTTGCCAGAGGCTTTAGTTCCTCACCAGTGGACTTCTTCATATGGTTATTCACAACATGGCAGCTGGCAAAAGACCAGAGAGTTGAACCCAAAAGGCAAGGCACAGTCTTTTACAACCAAATCTCAAAAGTGATATACTATCATTTCTGCCATAGGTGACTGCTCATAGAGATCAACTCTGGTGCAGTGTGGGAGGAGACTCTGCAAGGGTGTGAATACCAGGAAGTTGGGATCCCTGGGGCCATCTTGGAGGCTGGCTACCACAACTGGCATAAATGCTTGATCATTCAATTCTTGTGAAGCTTGGCATATTGGAAAAATCCTGGGTTTAGGACTCAAATATGATTGAGAATAACTCTCTTTTGTCATCCACTACCTATGTTTCCTTGGCAAATCACTTTAACGGCCCCAGTTTTCTTAAGAGTAAAATGGAGTTAGTAATACCTTCTTCAAAACAATGTTGTGAATAACAAATGAGGTAAACTATGCAGAAAGCCTAGCCCATGAAGAGTCCCAATAGAGGAACATAACACATAACACATGAGCGCTGTTGTTATTAATAACAAGTTCAGCATTCCTTCCCCACATATAACATATCATGTTATCTGCCCCAAGGAAGTGGTCACCTTCAGGACCCGGTGGGTGTTTCAAATAAAGATTTGGAGCACTGGGGAGTGGCCCACCCAACCCAAAAGTTGTATCTTCAGGGCTCTTGTATGCCCCCAGCTTCCAGTGGCAGGTGACAGGCCTCAGCTAACCTGAGGAAGCAGCGCTCCTGGTTCAGGTGACCCAGGGTAATTTTGCCTTCTCCAGTTTTTCTTGCTCAATGTCAAGGCAAATTAGCTATTGCAATTTAATTTCTTGAGCTGTGTTTGTCTTGGTCCCAAAACAACCCCCGGGGAGGAGACTGAAGATGTGATTCTAATTTGTTGTAATCACAGTTGATATTCTCATTGTTTTGAAGCATTTGTGTTTTCTCTGACAAAATGTCAAACACACAAGGCAAATTATATTTTGAATTCTACGTTAAATATTTAAAAATACATGAGTGGTCTGAAAATAATTACCCTTTTAAGGCTCTCTGGTACTCATACATCTCCTAATAGTGCCAATTGACTTACAGGTGCCATCAATTAAAATAAAAGAAAATCCAGTCTTAAGTTAGTTGTATGATAAAAATTCTTAACATGGGAAACAAATTTAAGTATAGCTTACCTCTATTGGAGCTGGGTATCTTTTGTCTTAGTTCTCCTCCATTGTTCTAACTCGTCAAATGTTCTTTGTTCTTAAATTGAAAGTTCTAATCTCTAATATAAGTAACAGATTTTGTCAGTGGTTTCTCTGCATATTGTCCAAACATGTCCCTTTGGAAGAAAGCAAATATGAAAAACATTTAAGCTTGCCAGATGGATAATGTAGTGGGTTATTTTTTTTCATATTATTCAAGGATTCTTGGTTTCCCAAAGGATTCACTGTAACATGAATTCCCAAGTTCACTTCAAATATAATTTGATTTATATACATCTTTCCAGGAAAAAATTTACCCTGTGAAGACAGCTCTGGTTATATGATTAGGGTTAGCATTGAACCTGAATATCTTTCCGCACATGTACCATACACACAGAACAAAGGTGTTTTGAAACCTTCCATGTAATTCTAAATGGAAATGTGCTGCGGAAATTAGCTCACTTCAGGCATCTTTTGATGCATATCTAAAGTTTAGAAGGCACTGCAGGAGAGCCGATAAATAATTTATTTTTCTCTTCGGCTCTTTATGCGATTTTTTCCCTTTAGCTAATTCTCCTAAAAAAAGTGTCTTTCGTTAAGAACTTGAAAGAATTCTCTTTCTTTTACTCAGACTCATAAATATTTCCTTTTCTATTATCACTGATAGTTGAAACATGTTTAAATAAAAGTTTTTCCCTAAAGGTATGTTTTCTTATCTTTGTTCATGGGATGAAATGAAATTAAAATCTGGTGTATTTTGAAATTCATGATTCAGGTCTTACTTATTAAACTGAATACTGGACTGTTTTTTTAGAGTCATCACCTACATTTTTTTGAAACTAGTACATTCAGATCGCAGAATGTAAGCAGAATCTCAGAATCTGAATCTTTGTTTTTTTTTAAGATTTTTAAATTAATTTTTATTTATTTTTTAATTTACATCCAAGTTAGTTAGCATATACTGCAACAATGATTTCAGGAGTAGATTCCTTAATGCCCGTTACCCATTTAGCTCATTCCCCCTCCCACAATCCCTCCAATAACCCTCTGTTCTCCATATTTAAGAGTCTCTTATGTTTTGTCCCCACCCTGTTTTTATATTATTTTTGCTTACCTTCCTTTATGTTCATCTGTTTAGTATATTACATTCCTTGTATGAGTGAAGTCATATGATATTTGTCGTTCTCTGACTAATTTCGCTTAGCATAATACCCTCTAGTTCCATCCACGTAGTTGCAAATGGCAAGATTTCATTCTTTTTTGATTGCTGAGTAATACTTCATTGTGTGTATACACCTTCTTTATCCATTCATCTGTCGATGGACATTGGGGCTCTTTCCATAATTTGGCTATTGTCGATAGCGTTGCTATAAACATTGGGGAGCATGTGCCCCTTTGAAACAACACACCTGTATCCCTTGGGTAAATACCTAGTAGTGCAATTACTGGGTCATAGGGTAGTTGTATTTTTAATTTTTTGAGGATGCTCCATACGGTTTTCCAGAGTGGCTGCCCCAGTTTGCATTCCCACCAGCAGTGCAAAAGAGCTCCTCTTTCTCTGCATCCTCGCCAACATCTGTTGTTGCCTGAGTTATTAATTAATGTTTAGCCATTCTGAGAGGTGTGAGATGGTATCTCATTGTGGTTTTGATTTGTATTTCCCTGCTGATGAGTGATATTGAGCATTTTTTCATGAATCTTTGTTTTTTAAATTTGTTTTGTATTTACATATTTTAGAAGGTGTTTTTTTTTCGTTAGAACACTGTAGTGCCTGTTTATTAAAGACAATTTGGAAAATACAGGAACATGGAAGTGAAATGCCTGTCCTGATCATTCCCTTTACTCAGAGATGAACACATGGATATTTTTGTGTATATTCTTTCTTCTGCATTTGTAAAAATATTTAATTGGATTTTTGATGGAAAATCAAAATGGAATGGATGGAAAGCCTGTCTGAGGGGAGGTCTTTTCCAGAGAGAGACATTTTATATTTTATTTTTTTTTTTAGAGAAAGAGCACGAGTAGGGGAGAGGAGCAGAGAGAGAGAGAGAGAGAGAGGAAGAGAGAGAATCTTAAGCAGGTCCATGCTTAGCACAGATCCCACGGCCTTGGGATCCAGACCTGTGCTGAAATCAGGAGTTGGAAGCTCAACTGATTGAGCCACCCAGGTGCCCCTCCAGAGAAATAACTTATGCCCAACTCTAAGGCTTTTCTCGTAACAATGTAAGAAATATTTTTATTATTAGGCTTTATCCAGATAGCATCGTAATTGAACATACTAGCTATCCACATTTTTTCCCCCAAACTTACAAGTAAGTGTTGCCAGTAGAATCAAGTGGGATTGACTTAGGAGAGAATCCTCCTCAGGACTCTTGTTATAAATTGGGTGCTATGCTTTTTGGGGGTTCTACTAGCCAGTAAGCCAGGTCGTTTATGCCCCAACTGATACCATTATTCTTGACTCTTTTAATTTTTAGGTAATTCTTGGTCATCTGTAATATACCGTCAAGCAGGCTTTTAAACAAAGGTAAATGGCTGGTATATTTTTAGAGCTTTCACATAATTAATCCCCCCTCTGTCAGCTTCATATATGAAAAGCAGGGAATAAAGTCGTACAGTTATAATTTACAATTTTTCTTTCTCAAAGCTGTAATTATTGCTTCATTGCCTTTTAGTATTTCTTATTGCAGAGTAAATTTTTGAGGCCAGAAATTTTGTGTAGTTATGTGTCATCTTTTTTTTTCTTTAACTGGATGCCTGAAGAACTTTTCTTTATATTATAATGCTTTCCAGGATGAGTCTCCTTTTTAAGAAGTTTTACCACAAGTAAAACAAGGTCTTTAATTTAGCTTTTTTGCTCCCGGATTCAAACTATTTACTCCCTCTGAACTTCAGGTGTTTTCTCCTTCCCTCTTTTTTTCCTTCTCTGTTCCCATCCTTCCTTCCTTTCTCTTTATTCCTATAAAATGAGGATGATAATGCTTCACCAGATTGTTGTAAGGATTAAATAAGACACTGCATGCTGAGCGCTTATCTGGTAAATACAGTCCTGCTCAGTTAAAAATAAATAAGGAAAAAGTCGTTATTTTTCTTATTGGGCAAATCCTGCATTAGTAAAATGCAGCATAGTTGGAGAAATAACTAGTCACTGGTCCCGATATTAAATAACAGAAGCATCCCAAATGTTCATTCATGTCTGTTGTAATAGGGTTGACTTGTGTGTGTGTATCTGTATATATATTTTCAGGTCTGTGACATTGTTCTCTGAACACAGAAGGTGTTGAAAAATGCTCAAGAGTTTTTTTGATTTACTCCAAAGATTTTTGTGCCTGTGAGTGTTGGGGTACAGTGGGATAGAGGAGGGCTGGGGATTGCCTCTTTTTATTTATTGATTGATGGATTGATTGAGGTCAGCAGGAGAGGTTGCACAAAGCTCTGAGCACAAGATGGGGGGAGTGAAGGGCTATTGTAGGCTGTGGCTCTTCCACCAGCCTTCTGACCCAGCTTGAAGCCTGGTCACCCTGGTTCAACCTAGAATGCCTCTCTCCTCCCTTGTACACCTCCCTTGTTCTGATCTGTGCCCGGGAAATGTGTCTCTGAGTTGGGACTTCAGGTTGATATGGGCTTCCTCTGAGGAGTGAATATTTGGGGAGTCCTCTCTTTTTTTTCTTCTCCTTCTTGCTTCCCTTTCTTCTTCTCTTCTCCTGCTTGGTTTCTTCCCTCCTCCACTTCTCTGCACTTCACAGAATTACAGAATTTGCACTGATGAGAGGAAATGACCTGCCAGGATGTTAAGGAAGGTCGTCAAGCAAATGTGACCTCTGGTTCACCTGTGAGCTAACCTGGGCAGTGGAGGCTCCTCACTTTCTCCCCTGTCCTTGGGATGTATGCTCTGCTCACTGTTCCCAGAGTGGGAGCAGTTTCAAGGACACAGTGTTGAGAGAGAAAGGTGTTGGTGAGACCATCTGAATGGTATATGCAACTGAACCCAGTTAGTCTCGGTATGAACTTTAAGATTCTGGCAGGCAGCTCAGAGATCTACTCATCTTGCAGTTTCCCAGGACAAACCTCATATGTAAGTTCTCTTGCCTATAAAACATGCCTCCAGCCAGTCTGGAGTGACCCACCTCTTTCTTTGGTATCTCCTTGCCTACTGTGTATGGCACCCAGTTTGCAAACCAACAGAAGGTTGAGTATCAGCAATAGGATTTCTCCCCATTTTCCAACCAATATGTCTCTTAGGGCTGAAGCCCCAAATTTTTGATATTCCATTTTCTCCCTTGAGAGGCACCATTCTGTAATCTGTCTATATCCTCTAGCTAAGGAAATTTTATTTTCTGTGGTCTGCATTATGAAGAAAGAATATGTTGTCTTTTTTTTCATTTTATAACTTGTGAAATTGTGTGATAATGTGAGTATGAGCTTTTTCAAACTTGAAAAATTCCTCAAGCTCAGGTATTACCCTTGGAGGCAGGGTCCTCACCTAACATATCCCTTGAGGTTTACCAAGGTAGGTTGGTGAGACTCTCTTCAAAAATGTCCAGTGTGTAGAAGAAACTTTCCTTGCTCACGAGCCCTGAGCACCTCTCTCCTTGAGTCTTGCCAACTCAAGTTGGCATAGGCCCCTGGATTGCTCAGTGGTCATGCAAATGGAGTTACCATGACCTACCTGTGTGAAGGGGCTACCAGAAAGTCAGCCACAATGTCTACTGTGTGTTTTTATAAGCAAACTTACTTATCAGCAAGAGGACCTTTGAAAGGATGCCTTTTAGATTCACAAGCTCTGAGGTTTAGATGACATGAAAAACTCATGTTTTCCCAGCTACTCAGACTTGCTGAACGTTTCTGAGAAATGTTGATGTCACCAATGGCAAAATAAGTGCCCATCTACACATCATTAGCGATCCTTGCAATTCTGGATTTATGGCCATCTTTCTCTCTCTCTTTGTTCTCTCTTCTGTCCTCCTCTTCCCCCTCCTCTTCTTCCCTTTTCTCTTTCTGTCTCTGGTTTTGCAATCTTGGCTATCATTGTTTAAAATATATTCTCTTTTTTTGTCCAGCTGGAGAAAGATATGTTGTATAGACGTTTTCAAGGCCTTGGAGAAACAGTGGGCCCCACTCCTCTTTCATGAAAATCCCATGTCACTGCTATAATGTGGCAGAGTCAAGACCCGTCTGTCAAATATCCCAAAGCCCAGGTTCTAAACTTCGGTGAACTCCACCAGCAACCATACTTGTAGTATTAACAATAGCATAACATTAAGGGGGTGCCAAAAGGGAAGATCACTAAAGGCCATCATGGAAGAATCATGTCGGAGTCACATCTTCTTTTAGGAGTCTTGGGTTTCTGGTCCTTCTTTGTATTAGACTATTGTGAAATTGGATGGATTACTTTTCTACCTGTACATCAGAGAAATTAATAGCTGTCCCATTTTGAAAAGAGAAACAGGAATAGCCACGATCAATCTTTCCTGATCATGGTGCCTGCACGTTTTTAACAGAGCTTCCTTCTTTAAATTGAACTTCAGTTCTTTCCTGTGCGCTCAGAGATGAGGCTTTGTTCTCCCCCTGACGTACTGCCTTCCCTGCTTCACTTTCTAAGCTAATGGCCTTTCATTTACTGGAAGAACTTTTTTCTGTGGTGCTCAAAGATAGTTGGGTGCTTCAGCTTCAGTAAAACCTGGATTCAATAAAACCATTCTTGGAAGTGTCCTGTGAACAATCAATCAAGATAACTCACTGCCTTAGGACTGGTCTCTTGGAAGTGTCCTGAATGAACACCTTATCACTCAGAGAAAATGACCAAGTGGAAGAGAGAACCTCTCCAAATGTCATTTGTAATCAAGGCAGTTTGCTGTATTACCCAATCAGCCAACAAGAACACTTTTTCTTTTGAGTTTTTTTTTTTTTAATGAATCTACTTTATGGAGATAGTTGGGGGGTGTGGGATAGAGGTCTAGATTTTGCTGAGGACATATGTCTTTCATGTCTTAAAAGATAGGCTCTGCAAATCTATTGTACCTAGAGATTAAATCAGAACTCCATTTGTTACTTTCCTTGAGAAAAAAATAAATGGACATTTTGATTTTCATGAAAAATTGGGAAGGATTAAAGAAATGAAGAAAGAAAAATGTGGATCCCTTACCACTGGATATGGTTTATCTAATCATAAATGAAGATGATTATAAATTTTATTTCTTTATTTTCATCTCTCTTTTTGGCAACATCTTCTTCCCCATACACCCTAACTGGGCTGAAACTTCTAACACAACAGCCTCTTATGTAGAACAGAATTGGGGTGTTTATCAGGTCCTCTTGGGAGGCAACAAGGTGTAGCAGAAAGCGGACAGGTTTGGAGATTGACAACTCTAACTCCTGAGTTAGAATTTTACTCAGGAGATATGTGATGTTGGGCTCTTTGCTAAACTTCTCTGAACCCCAGTTTCTCACTTGTCAAAGCAGGTTTAATACCTTAAGGTCTTAGATCAAAAGGCAGGGGCTCAGTGATAACTTTCTTGAGCATATGATCTAAATAGCACTATTTAGATGATTTCCTAGTGGCCCAGACGGCACTTTGCATATTATAAATGCTCTATAAATTTTTGTTAAGTTGTTAGATGAATAAATGATGGAATCCCTACTTCATAGAGTTACTCTGATGGTCATTTCAGACAGTGTTTGGAAAGCTTTCAGTACAATGCTTAATATTCAGTAAAATCTTGAGATATAATCATCCACACAAGTTTAGCCACTGGAACATCTACATGAGGGGGAGGTCACAATGCTCACATGGGTCCTATAGGATGGACCCCCCCCCCCAGCACAGTTTTCCGTGGGGACTCTGAGGCAGTGCTCCTAAGCTCAGGGTTTCTAAGTCATTTTCTGTATTTCAGAAAACCTAGTGAGAATACTACCTTTAGCCTCCCTGAAATAGCATGTGCTAGGGACCTCAGAATTGTTTATTTTGGGCTGTAGTTAAACCAACTCAGTATGGTAATGTGGTATCCCTGCTTATCTCACGCTGCTCAGACATGCTGCTTGGTGGTTATCTGTGTCTGTTTAATTAGAAGTGGAAATTAATTAATTAATTAATTGGATGTAATGAGTGCTGGTTTTTTGTTTTTTTGTTTTTTTTTTTAATGAACACAATCTTTGAAATCTTGGTGGATGAGCAAGGTAGAAGAAGAGAATGAGAAATCCCTGTGGTGATGAGTAGATTGGACACCACTGACCTCAGAGGAATTGCAGGTGTCCCAAGTGTCAGGTTGGGCTGGGAGATCCTGGAGGTCATTTGAAACTGATTAATAGAAGCTATTCTTAGGAGCACAGAGCTTGGGAGGAATAATTTAGCTAAGACAACAACCCCCTCTTTCGTTTGTCCTGGTTTCCTCAAAGATGCCAATGGGACCCAGTTCATGGTACTGCTCAGTTCTCCATCTTTTGCAAACATTTCCATTCTGGTTTAGTGTGTGTTGTTTGGTGGGGTTTGGTGCTGGGGAGGGAATATGGAACTACAGCTGATACAGTTGGTTCTTTCCTGTTCTCCAACAGAAGCCTGAGACTATTCTTGAGTCGTTTTTGTGGCAAACAAACAAATAAATGAAACAAAAGAAATGTTACGTTTGCAGTCATGGTCCGGGACATTATGACTTGGGTTTGTTGAGCACACATCTCTTCCCTCTGGGAGCTCAGGTAAATTCCTCTTTAGGAAACAAAAATCTTAGAAAATCATAGCTGGAATAGTTGACTCTCCTCCTCTCACAGAGGTGGGGGAGTGCATAAACTATTGCAAATTGCTTGTTTGATGCTGGATTTTCCCTTCATTACGAAAAGCACAGCTATAAATGCCATCGTTATGAAATCCATAGAGCAAGATTAATCCTTAGGTGGGAATCCATATAAGTAATAATAATTCTTGTTTTCCTCATCAAAAACAAACTGTGAAGCATCATCATATTTAAGTACAATGCCATTTGAGGTGTTTTTTGTTTTTTTGTGTAGCACGGTTGGCATTGCTTGATGAGGGCTCAGATATTCTATAATAATCAAAGACACTTAGGCAGTTTTTCTTCCTGTAAGTAATTTTACCTAAGAAATCAACCAGAGTTAAGTACTGCATTTGGGCAGGAAAATAAGGTACTTTCGGATTTATTTGTTATATGCTAATATCCCAGGGAGAAACATATTTTCAGGCACAGAACAAAGAAACAATAGATGTTCATGAAAATGTAATTTCACAGCCACGTTTTACAATTCAAAGTTTCAGATTCTTTTCATATGTTGTTAGTAACAATCTTGGAAGGATTTTTTTTTAAGATGTGTTCGAAAGTGCTTGCTTCTTTTAATTCTCAGTTTTTGGAAGTAAATACTGAGTGATTGCTACATGTCTCAAGGTGAGATAAAAGGAGACAGTGGTTATGAATCCTGACCTCAGGGATTTTATTGTCTTACTTGGTGAGTGGGACAGACGTGTGAAAAGCAAATAAAATAGCACAATCCACAGAATTAATGCAGTTGGCAATGCCACTGGTTTCTGAACAAAGGTGTAGAGGATGAGGTACGGGGTATCATTTCTCTGAGTTATGTGTTGCACCTTGTGCCCATCATTTCCTGGAATGCTCTTTGATCTTTCCAATACCTCTTTGAGTTTAAGGGAAGCGATTTGCTAGCAGCTGTTCTAACTCTTTCCCAAACCCTAGGCCAGCTCTTCCTTTTGTAGCTGACTTTCCTTACAGTGTATCAGATTAATTAAAAAGCATCCTATCTAACATTCGATATCACTGTTGAAAAATTTTTGAAAGGATGTTCGAATCATTTTTGCCTTTAAGGTGATTTGGGTACGTGCCATCCAATTTAGAATTAGTCGGCAATTGTATGAATTCCTTGGAGTATGTATTCATACTTGTGTAGTGAGAAAAATCTAGCCAAAGTGGTGTTTTTCCATAAAGTGAAAAATTTTTAATGAAATCTAGCTATGAAAAAAAGTGGCATAATATTAAATTTTGTAGATAATTAAACGTTTATTCAAATTTTCAGTTGTCTTGTTAAAGCCACCCTCATTTCATAGGCCGCTGAAAAATTCCTCCACAGGTTTTGCACAGAACTTCAAATACCATGGAACAAATATAGAGAGCACAAAAAAAGCATCTTCCTTGCTTGGTAGGTAAGGCCTTTCCAAGAGAAGTTACTACATCGTCATCAGAGTGACACGAAATAGAGAGCCTGAGAGGTCTTTGATGTTTTGCCCACTTTGGCCATTGAACAAAACCCCAAATGACTTACATTTCTTTCTTCTTCCTTGGTAGCACTTGGGTTGTGGTTTTAATTGAGGATGAGATGGGGAGCTCCTCTGTTAGTTGAACAGAATGTCTTCTTCAACGGTTCAATGCATCTATTTAGCTCTCTTTGCATATAACGAAGAGCCATATGACCAATCATCTTCAAGGAGAAGGCATCTAATATTGAACAGTTCTGCATTTCAGACGTCATGCTAGTGCCATAGTTTTTGTTTTTGTTTTTGTTTTTACAAAGCAGACAATCTTTATTCACAATTGGGATGGCAGAGGGGAGGTACCCTCAGGTCAGTCCAAAAGCAGAGATACTGGGTGGAGCAGATGGTGCAGGGCAAGGACTCAGCACTCGTCCTCACCCAGTAGGGCGTTAAGGGTTTCGGGCAGCCAGGCTGGACCCTGGAGCTGAAGTTGGGGTGTCCTCATCCCCTCCCCCTCCTCACCCACATCTCGGTCCTCCTCTCCCTCCTCCTCACAGGAGCTGCTTAGCTCTTCTTCTTCCTCCTCCTCCTCGTCACCTGCTGGCCCCACCCTGCCCTGCAAAACCACCAGCTCTGTGGTCTCCAGATGGGACTCCCAGTTGCCTTTCTGTTCACTGTAGCCTGGTGGCTGAAAACACAGCCGGAGGCGGCCATCCAGTGCCAGCCGCAGGAGGCTATTGGCTGCTCTGTACACATCATTCCGGGCTGCCTTGGCTGTCATATAACCACGTTTCTCTGCCCGGGCTTCACAGATGTCCCAGGCACACCAGGGATGTTCTGTTGAGGGATCCCTGGCCTCTGGGTGGCGCAGGTGAGGCAGGACCTGCACAGGGATTCGAGAGGCCAGATAGCCCACTGTGGTGTATGGCTCCTGGATTTGGGCAATGGGGTAGATCCCCGCCAACAGCTGCAACTGCCTGGGCAGAGGGAGGGGAATATGATGAGTCCAGGGCAGTCACAGAGCTTCACAGAGGGGGTGAGAAAGTAGGTTTGAAAGTATCGGGTATGGCCAGGGGTTCTGGAGACACTCACGACCTACCGCCCCACCAGCCCGTTGATCAGCGAGGATTTTCCCACATTTGGGAAACCCATACAGCCAATGGTCACCACTCTGTCTTTGCAGCTCTCCCGGGTTGGGCCGGTAAGTTGAGGAAGTCCCAAATATATGAGCCCAATATTTTAAAAATTGTTTTACAGATGAGGCAACTGGGGAATTTAAGTATTGTATCCAGTTACCCAGAGCTAGTAAGAGGGAGTATCGGCAGCAGACCCACACATTGTGCAGATAACCACATACTCATATAGTTACCTTGATTTTTTTTATCAGTTTTTAAATAATAATTTTGCTATTGCCGGTGTTAAAAACTACTCTATCATTAGTTATAGTAATGTCACCATTTTTCCCTTGGATTTTTTTGAGGATGAACACATTGACCGTAAATTATAATAGTTCTGCCACGTTCTTCTCACTCTTTGTCCTTTTTTTTAATTATTTTAGTTAGGTTCTGAAAAGCAATGTGACACAAAAGGCATAGTAATGGGTCTCTTTTTATATTTCCTAGCCTTAACGCAACTATTTTTAATATTTAACCATTAAGAATGGTATTTGATATAGGACTTTGGGAGACTAGCTTTATCACATCTAAGAAGACTCTTATTCCAATGTTGCTGTTCTAAACATATATTAGTGTTGAATTTTGTGAATGCTTCATATGATTTTTTTTCCATGTGTTCATGTGCATTTCTTCAGAGGCTGTAGAACTACAGCCTCCAATCCAGAAAATTCTAATATTTGGCCCTGAAAGCCTTTTCCAGTTTTAAATAGAGATTGACAAATGTGATCTGGGGTTCACCTAGTTAGAATGCTCTACAGGAAAAAAAAGCAAAACTTTGTGACATTTCATTCCATATTCCATGTGGTTTTAACTAACATTTCACCTTAGCAAGCAGCTCTTGTTTATTTTTACATGTCCGGTTGGTAAAAACAAAAGTAGAACGATAAACTTCTTTCCCCCTTCTTTGAACTGTTTGTAGCAGCGGCAGTGTGAGAGCCATCAAGATGAAATTAGATTGTGTGTGGTTGTGTCTCCTGACATACTCCTAGCCTCTTGAAAGCCCCCTGCACACTGGAAGCCACGCAGCCTGGGAAACCAATACCAGATTTTTTGATGTTGGAATCCGTCTCCCTCCTCCAGATGCCTCCAACTCTGGAAATATGGGGCCAACCTGTCTCTGAAAAATTGAGCTTTTTAGAAGTTTCAAGGACAAAGGTTTAACTCTTGTGGTGGCTCCAAACCGCAAATGCTTTCGCATGTGAGTTGTTCATGTTTGACATTTGGGCTCAGAGAAAAATAGTTTCCACTCGCCGTGGCTCTGGGTGGCAGAAGTCCCAGTTCCAGTTCTGGCTGCGTCATGTCGTGCCTCTTGACCTTGCTTACCTCTTCTGTAATAGGAAGCAATTGAACTCTATAATGTGCTGACATCCAGGTTCCATTTCTAGGAACCATGGGGGTGCTGACAGCTTTTATGTCTCTTCCTGTCTTTCCCGTTGGTCTGCTTATGCCTCTCCAAGGACGTCTGAGTACAAGTACAATCACAGTCACTTATCCTATGTTGAAGATAACTGTGCCCATCAATCCAGGTTGGACCACACAGTAGATGTGAGGATAATGGATAAGTCATGACTCTTTTATTTGCATGTGAAAGAATGCGCTCAAAGTTGCTTAAGCAAAAATAGGCTGGTGTAATGGAAAGTCCAGGGAGCAGGCAGTCTTCACACACAACTGGATCCAGGTTCAAAGAATTGTGTCAGAACGAGTCCCTCTCCTCTTCTCCCTGCCTCCTGGCTCAGTTCTCCTCCACATTGGCTGCATCCTTAGGCAGCTTTCCCCACACCAGCTTTAGCTTGCATTAGACCCTTGGTATAAAATCCTTTTCCCAATAGTCTCACCCAAAGTCTTGAGCAGTCTCTTGTTTCTGCTTGTTAGTCATGGCTATGTCAGTCAGGGTCTCACCAGGAAATAGGAATGGGATGATTTGAGGAGAGTTGAATGAAAGGACTATTCTCAAACTATAGGCAGTGTGTAGGAAAACTACAGGGAACTCTGGGGTCATAACACTGAGGTCTTATTATTATTCCTAGGCTTGAAAACAGAAAGGGCTGTCTGCCAGGAGTTATGACCTTTGGTTAACAGTTGCAGTGAACCCAGGTGAATGCATAGCTTACTCTTGAACTCCTTCCTCCTCCTTCTTTCTTTATTTTTCTTTTTTAAATTAATTTTTTTAAGGTTTATTTATTTTTGAGAGAGAGAGAGATAGAGAGACAGAGCGTGAGCAGGGGAGGGGCAGAGAGAGGGAGACACAGAATCGGAAGCAGGTTGCAGGCTCTGAGCTGTCAGCACAGAGCCAGACGCAGGGCTCCAACTCATGAACCGCAAGATCATGACCTGAGCTGAAACTGGATGCTTAACTGACTGAGCCACCCAGGCACCCCATCTCCTTCTTTCTTGCACAAAGCAGGGTGCAGAGGGATGGAGAGTGGACTCAGGAGTCAAATGGGATATCCATCCTATGCTCATTTTTTAATCAATCCCCATAACCAGTGGAAAATAGCGTCTGATTGGTCAGACCTGAGTCCATGCTCATCCTTGGAGCTGAGGACGAGGTCAGGCTGAACTTGAAATGAACTAAGTGTGTGTGTGTATGTGCGTGCGCGTCTGCACACACACACATGCGCATGTGTGCACATGCAGGCTTATGTTTGCTCAGCAAAAACCAAGGTGAGTTGCCAGAATAAGAGGGAACAGAGTATAGGCTGGCAAAATTAGCAGGAGACCACCATGGAGCAAATGCATTTCTGGCACTTGTTCTAATCTCAGAGAGCCAATATCTTCCCTTGGCCTTTTCCTCCTGGGACCTGAGTGAGGCTTGATTGGCAGAGGTGGTCTTGGCTGCTGAGGATCTGTCTCTTCACCTTACACGGATTTGGTGATGATCTCCAGACAAAAGTCAGCCCCCTGTGCAAAGTTCCTTGAAAAACATGCTCCACATGCTGATGGGCTGGTCTGACCAGGGCTTCAATTTGAGTTGACCTTTGGCTCCCCGTCCACTGCCTCTAAGCCTTGCTCATTCCAGGTCAGTGTGTGCTGTCCTTTTCCCTGTCCCTTGAGACACAACTCCAGTTCCTTTTCTTCATCTGCAATGCCAAACTCAGCCAACAATTTTCCCCTCTGTTTTCCATTCCATGTGTTACTTCCCATTTCAGGTGCTCAGATCCAGAATTCCAACAGCTTGCAATAAAGCCAATTTTTTTTGAGCTAATTGCCCTAGAATACTTTTCTGCTGCAAGGTGGAATTCTAGGGACTCCAGCTCTAGACAGCTCCCCCCACTGCCTGCCTACACACACACACACACACACACACACACACACACACACACACACACAGATTGTGCACTTTCCCAGTGCTCAGTAGAGTGAATCATTACAGTCTACACAGCAGTCATTTGGTGAACAAAAGTACTTAGAATTGTGGTCACAGTAGAGCGACATGCGAGGAAGAGCAAAGTGGGAGGGAGAGAAGACCAAGGGGGGAAATACTCAGTGTAATTCTGAGCTTTGCTGGAGTAGTATCTTCAAACTCTAAATCAGAACGGTCCCCAGAAACTCAACTCTGTCCTCCTTCTCATCCCCTCTTCTCCCTGCCCCAAGAGAGGAATAAATGGGAATTGTGCACTTAAAATGACAAGGAAAACTGAGATGTATTTTCTCAGGAAGACAGCAAAATGCCTGTCACTGTTTACATGAGGCACTGATCATGTGTCTTTAGTAGAGTCATAAATATTTTTCCTGGGAGGGAGTGTAAGCACTCACACTGCACTTGTTGCTATGGCAGCTGGGCAATTTTAAATACCTAGAAATAACAAGTCATTGGTTCATTGGGTCTCCTTTTTTTCAGGACCAGCAGCAATTTCTGTTCTTTCCCAAGGATTTTTTTCTTTGCCATTGGAGGCCTCCCTTAGGCTGTCCCTCTCTTGGTTTCCCTGAGACTATGATAGTCTATCCATATAAGGAGAAGTCGATCCTTGCTAAGCCCATGAAGTGTTGTGACTTTGGGTGGGTAACCTAATTGTTCTTGCCTCAGTTGCCGTATTTGTGACGTGGGGAAAATAATTGCACCTCATTGTTGTGAATATTGAGTGGGATAATGCAAGTAAGTGCAGAGCACTGTGCTTGGCATTAGAAAATTTGGTTCTTCCTATTAAAAAGGAAAATAGGAATTAGGGGGCTTTATAGTAAGTGGCAGGAGTTCAGATGGGGTAAGCTGAGAAGGTTCTGTGATTAGACCTGAGAGCATAGGTGAGAGTGATTGGTCCTCCTCTGCCCCATCACTTCTCCTATTTCCTGATTTTTTAAAAAAATATTTATTTATTTTTGTGTGAGAGAGTCAGAGCATGAGGGGAAGAGGGGCAGAGAGAGAGGGAGACACAGAATCTGAAGCAGGCTCCAGGTTCTGAGCTGTGAGCACAGAGCTCGATGCAGGGCTTGAACTCATGGACCATGAGATCATGACCTGAGATGAAGTTGGACACCTAACCGACTGAGCCACCCAGGTGCCCCTCTATTTCCTGATCTCATGTCTTGGTTAACTCTTGCTTTTTTGGACTTCCACTCTGCCTGTTCTCTCCAACAGGATTGCTATGGTAGTAGTAGACGCCATGAGGACAAGGACTGTGGCTCTACTGACTCTTTGGGTCCTCCAAGGCCCCTGGCACAATGTTTTGTACAGAGTAAGTGCTCAAGAAGTATTTAGGGTTGTTACCTATGTGGAAAAGAGGGCATCCCAAGCAGGGGAAAATGTTGATCAACACCTGGCATTGGGAAGATTTTGGCCTCTCAAGGAAATTCTTTTCCAGTCTCCTGACTCCCGTTTTCCTTTGGTTGAGATTCAGTTCATCTATAGTTCAGGAACTTGTAGATTCAGTCAACTGGCCCCCCAGAAACCATTCAGGAAGAAGATTCCATGCTCCATGGTATTGCGTTTTCTGCATTGTAGGACTCAGCCCTAGTGGGGTACTGACCGGGAGAAAAATGGGAAAGGGGGACCTGAGCAGACATCAAAGGAGTACAAAGCTACACTCAGTCTTTCTTGTCTTTCTTTGCCTTTTGAAAATACATTATTTTTAGTAAGTAATGTATAAATTTGATCTTAATTGTGGAACTATTCAAGAAAATAGAGAAAAGTATCATTATATATATTGTTATATATAATATTCTATATGTATATACCAAACATTCTATATATTCATAAAGAAAAATATACCTTTGTGTTTTGTACATATTCTATTTAGTAAATGAGATTGTTCTGTATTTACTATCTTACAGCTTACTTTTTCTCCTTAGCTATCATAAAAATCTTATAGATTTTTCTGTCAGTACTCAATCTTTTTCTTAGTACTGTTGTTCCATAGTTTATTTAATTAACCATCTCCTAATGAAGATTTAGGTTGTTTTTAATTTTTCTGTATTGCAAAGAACAATGTAAAACATGAGTTGTTGTACACAGATACTTATTTGCTCTAAGACAAATACCTTGCGATAGAATTTCTGGGCCTTTAATTAAGTCTTATTTTGTACCTTTAAGTTTTTATTTTCTTCATAAAGTTTTGGAAATTTTTGTGGGCATTATTCTTAGCTAGTTTCATAATTATATTTCTATTGTAAACAGAATCTATTGTTCCATTATATTTTGTGATGGGATAGCTTTGGTGTGCAGGAAAGCTACTGATTTTTTTTTTTTAATATTTGTTTGTTTGTTTAGTGAAAGCGGGTGGGCAGGGGGGCAGAAAGAGAGGGAAAAAGAGAATCCCAAGTAGGCTCTGCAACGCCAGCACAGAGCTCTATACTGTGAATCATGAAATCATGACCTGAATGGAAATCAAGAATCGGATGCTTAATGAACTGAGCCACCCAGGTGCCCCCCAAAACTACTGATTTTTAAGTGCTGATATTCCTTTTGACTACTTTGATGGAGCTACTTCTGAATCCTAAAACTCTCTTAGATTTTCCAGTTCAGTCATCATATCATCTGCAAACAGTGAACTATCACTGTTTTCTAATACAAGCACTGTATTAGAAATAGCAGCACTGTTTTCTAATGCTTCTATTGCATTTTCTTATTGCATTTATGACACTATTTATGTGATTTTGGCTAACTTTTCGCTCTGTTTAACCTCATAGATGACATATCTTAAGGATAGTCAGGAGGATATAGATGTACTGCTCTTTCGTGGAACTTCTGAGGAACAGTTATTTCTGCCATGAGAAATGGTTTGGTGATGACAGGAAAACACATAGGGCTGGATTCCAAGTGAGATGTAATGGGAAAAAAAGATTGGAATGTTCTTTGAGTTGAAGAGCCATCTAAAGGTTGCCAACGACATCCACTAACCAAAAACCAGGCGGCCCTTATGGATGTGGCTATAGGCTTTTTACAAGTTTTTGTCTTGTGGCAAGTTTTGTCCTTGTGATTGGAAAGGAGGTTTCCAGACTTAATGTAGGCTCTTGCTGGGTCCCACCCAGATAGACCCAGACAGATAACCATCATTTACACCTGTGAAGATGACAGTGTGAGATGCTCCTGACCTTGCCATGGTGAGACGTATGTTTTGGCTATACTGAGGACTGGTTTTCCTGATCCATCCATCTCCATTCTGATCAGTGGCCTACATTGTAAGGTAATGTCAAAGACTGGCAGTTTTAACAATGGAACAAAATAAGCTGATGGGGTATATATCTAATCTACACACTTTGATCTCTTTTGCACAAATCTCTGAATTATGGATTTAACCAAACTAATGGTGTGGTAGTAGGAGTGGAAGCTGACCAATGGGGAATTATCAGAGACATACTATAGAAATCAATATAATGAGGATCAGAAATTCTTGAGTATTGATGCGACCAAATTCAGTAGTCTTTCATCAGATCTTTGAGGGAGACTGTACCTCATATACCCTTGTGTTTCAGTGGTCACGAATCGCCTATTGCAGAAGGCTTCAAGTCACAGCTCCCTTTGGAAAGAAATTTTAGAGTTGCTCTGCCTCAGTGGAAGTTGGATTCTAATGTAATGCTTTAATTTTCATGATTTTAGACTCCTCCCCTCCTTCTCTTAAAAAAAAAAAAAATATTTCGCCGAGAAATCCCTCCCCTGGAGTTGAGGGATAACAAGGAAGATGCCGAACTTCAAGTGCAAACCTGAGACTTTAATGAAGTAGATTTTCTCATCTTCCTTCCTCTTCCCTCAAGAAAACTTCAAACTTTGGAACTCAGAATGGAACTGAAGGGCCGTGGGTAAATGTGCACAAAGATGAAATGACAATGTAGGCATCCTGGCTCAGGAACAGACGATCGTAATGATATTGCTTCTGTGTGTGTTCCCCTCTCTCTCTCATGTTCATTTCTTTCTGAGTAATGTTTTGGGCCCAGTGGAGAAGCTCATGATGTTTTTTGGTAGCTGAAATGAGGTTAAAGGAATGAAGTTCTGCCAACTAAAGTTTGGGAGGAAAATGCTTAGTAGCTGCTGGGACATAGCCAGTTCCTGGGAAAGCGGTTGTGTAACCAGAAAAGGAACTCAGGAGTTTGTACAGCAGTGGATGGATCTCGAGCGTAGGTCCCAGCACTTTGGTGGACACTGGGGAGATTCTGGTTTGAAAATTGGTCAGAAATAAATTTCTACTGGACTGTAAGCTCCATGAGGGCAAAACTGCTGTCCTTTTGGCCAGGGCATCTCAAATGTCTTGGCCACAAATATGTGCTTGGAAAATCAATTGAGTAAGTCCAAAGGGGAGAAATTAGAGTGATACAGTAGATACCTCTGACACCTGTGTCACATCTCCTCCTCTCCCTCTGAATCATCGGCAGGTGCCTGGGAAATTTTAGACTCACTCCATGATATGCAGTATGCATGTCTTTCCTGCAAAGTATGATGTGTCTTCCTGCATTCTGCCTTGGGTCTGCTCTCAGGTCACCAGGGTTTGCATTGTCATGCAGTGCAAACTAGAGGTAGGGTAATGTTAATGTTCTTGGGGTGTTAGGAGGACTGACACTAGCCAATGAGGTCTGGGAGCTGGTGGATATACGTTGGCAGATAAAGTCTCCTGTGTTTAAATGGACAACTGTGAGAGATACCCTGTAGGTGTGGAAGAGAGTCCCAGTTGCTCAGGACAGTGACCTGAGTGATACACCGTGACACTGGTTTTTCCTCCTTCACTATCCTGTTTTTCTACCTCCCTCACTCTTGCTTCCCAAGATCATCTGCCAAATAAAACACTTGCACCCTAGCCCTTGGCTCTCACTCTGCTTTGGAGGAAACCCTAAGTAAGACAAGTCTGTAGGAGAGGGGGCATAAACTTTTGTTTTTCCAAATGGGTCTTCCCATGATTTCAGTCTTGCTCATGTTCCACTATGAGCCACATTGGTGGCATCCTAACTATTAGGGATTTAGAGGATTAGCCCTGGGTCTTGCTGCTTGGGTTCACTACCTATAAGCTGTGTGACCCTGGGATTGGTCCTTAAAAAGATTAATAAAGTGCCTCATTTTCTTTTTCTGTAAAATAAAGATAATAACAGTGCATAACTACCATGGTGACTATTCAAATGCAGTGAGAGCATGTTTGTGAAACTCTTCGGCACCATTCTGGCACATGTTAAGTGCTCAGCCATGCTAGCTTCCCCGAGGACAGTCACTTCTCATGTGATGCTACTTTCAATCTTTTATAAACTGTGGCTGTCTGTGTATACCTATTATCCCTCTACCTCAAGTGTGAGTTTCTGAGGACTGGAACCTATGGCTTTTCCATATTAATGCGCCCTGCTGTCCATCATTGTGACTTAAACAGAGTAGGCATCCAGTGGCGTTATATGAATGAAAGAATGTCCTTGCTGTTATTGGCAGCGATTTGAATAGGAGTAGCCTATTCTCAAAACCTGGATGTCTGGAATCACTGTACTGTCCTTCGGAAGCAAAGACTGACCTCCCACGGCAAGGACTTTGGAGTATATTTTCCAGAAACATCATCATTATTGGATGGCATTTGTAACTGATTGAGTCATTCAGAGTAGGAATTTATTTTTTCCTCTCTACTAGGGCTATCCAATAGAACTTCCTTTGATGCTGGGAATGTTTTTTCTGCTTTCTAATGCAGTAGCCACCAGACACATGTGGCTCTTGAGCACTTGAAATGTGATTGAGAAACTGAACTTTAAATTTTATTTGCTTTTAAATAATTTGAATATAAAGAGCCACACATGATTAGGATCCACGGTCCTGGCCAAATAGTGCAGTACTCTGTGGTTCCAGCACCTAGCCCGTGCCTGGGGTTGGTGCTGACATGTTTGCTCAGGGAAAGAGTGAGTGCTTGTTAAACCCTTATCTTTCCATATCTATTCTCTTCTTTTTTGGAAAATGTTTATTTATTTATTTTTGAGAGACAGAGAGAGTGCAAGTTGGGGAGGGGCAGAGAGAATGGGGGACAGAGGATCTAAAGTGGGCTCCGTGCTGACAGCAGAGAGCCTGATGCGAGGCTCAAACTCTCCAACCGCGAGATTATGACCTGAGCCACCCAGGCACCCCAATATCTGTTCTCTTTGCCTTCCCCAACTGCCCTGTGAAGAAGCAGAGTAGAGCGATTATTTCTTACAGGTGGTGATGGTGATGATACCACTGTCTGTGCTCCTACCATCACCACTACTCCTAGTAACGATAGCAACAATGGACAAGTGTTGAGTTACTCCAGTCATGTGTTAGGTAATTTAGACGTCCTGTCTTCTTATTTATTCCTCATAATGACTCCATGAGGTGGTCTCTTATTTTGGACTTCCCCTTGTATTAGTCTTCTAGGGCTGCCATTACATAATACCACAGACTGGGGGCTCACTTAACAGAAGCTTATGTTCTCACAGTTCTAGAAGCTGGAAGTCCAAGATTGAGGTGTCAGCAGGTTTGGAATCTCCTGAGGCCTACTTTCTGTGCATGGATGTGCTCTCACTGTGTTTTCACATGGCCTTTCCTCTGTGTGTCTTTTCCTCTTATAAGGGCACCAGTCAGACTGGATTAGGGCCCATGCTAACAACCTCATTTTAACTTAATCTCTTCTTGAAAGGCCCTGTCTCCAAATATAGTCACATTCTGAGGTACTAGGGTGCTAGGACTTCAACATATGAATTTGGAGAGGACACAATTCATCCCACTACACCCAAAAGAAGTCTCTGAGACAAGGATTGGGTGCAGGTAGCTCATTTGGAAAGCATAATTGAGTTTCTTTAAGGGAAAGTAAGACCTGTAGAAAAGCCCATGAAAGGGGTGCTTATGAATAGGTTTCTGAAC
Source organism: Panthera pardus (assembly GCF_024362965.1). Lineage (NCBI taxonomy): Eukaryota > Metazoa > Chordata > Mammalia > Carnivora > Felidae > Panthera > Panthera pardus. The sequence continues at coordinate 68,478,098 of NW_026526788.1, read as the reverse complement.
CTCAGTCCTGCTGGAGAACACATGTCAGAACTGCCTGACCAGAGTCTGGAGAGGCTGGCGCATTGAGCCATAGACTCTGCATGGGACATACTCTCTAGATTTTGGAGTTGCCTCTGTCTCTGGAAAGCAGGCTCTTTTGATGCAAGAGAAAGCCCTCCAGCAGATACAGAAGAGATCAGATGTTTAAGGTGGAAAGCTGTCAGCTTCAGCTGGAAACTCAGCTGTGCCAAGGGGAAGTAGGGAGAGGGATGGGCAGAATGTCAGCTGCACCTGCTACAGGAACGTATGGTTATTATCCCTATTTTCCAGATGAGCACACAGAGAGAGTTGAGTAACCAATAGTAAATGACGGGACTTGAGTTTGGATTTAGTTTATTTAATTGAAAAACCCCAAATCTTAGCTATCACATTAATGAAACTCATTCATTGATTGGATAGACATTTGTTGGGCCTCTTGTATATGCACATATGCCAGTGCCAGGGATATAGCGATGGGCAAGACATAGATCTGTACTTACCCAGAATTAGTCAGTGGCAGACCTGGGATGCTAACCCAGGTCTTCGGACTCCTGGCACAGTGTTCTTTGCTCTCTCTGAGCAGAGCCATGGGACTCATGGGTGAGTTCAATGCCTCGGCTATTCACGTTCCTATTTGACTCTCCCTTCTCAATCTTAGAGATCAGTCCCTTGGTTGGCATGAAACATGTCAGCTCTTTAGCTTTGTTCCAAACAAAGGCCCCTCGGGAGATGAAGCAAGAATGTATGTGAGATTTATCACCAGGATTTGTTTTCTCCAACTCATCCACGTTTGCTCTCTCCCCTCACGTTGCCTCCTGCACACGCAGGCGTTACCAGGTGCCGTGGTCTTTGCGCTCTACAGTCTGGGACGTGGCCCTGGTGAACATAGTCAGGATGCCTGAGACGCACACGAGACACGGGCCTCCACCTGCCGCGCTCTCCATCCTCATGGATGAAGTGGGAACAGAGGGACAGAATCCAGCAGTCTCCATGAATTGCTTGGCAGGAAAAGGAAGCATCTCCTTCCAGGTTTGAGGTTTTTGTTTTTTGTTTTTTTAATTCAAGTTTATTTATTCCAGAGTAGCAAGAATATGAAATCCATATGACAACCTGTGTTTGCGTAGCTCCTAACTTTGTAAGTCTAAAGTGATCAATATGGTGGTCTGTGCCGACATTTCTGTCTCTGGCTGGCAAATCCTTATTTTTTGCCCTTCAACTGTGCATTCACTTACAATACCTCATTTGAGTTTTACAAAAGCCTTACAAAGTAGTGAGAACAGACATTGTCTTCCATTTACAGTGCGGAAAGTGGGGTTGAAGGAGATGAACAGTTTCTCTAGTTCACAAGGTTTGGGGGAAGAAAAATTAAATTATCAATGTGAAAGGATGTCAGTGGAAGGTGAAAACATCATGCAGATATTATTGTTCTCAGTGTGACAAATCTCTTTAGTGACAGAGCTGGAATCAGAAGGCATGCTTTTTGACTTCCTGAACAGCACTGTGATTCTGCTGCTATGTGATGGTTGCTTTTACTGAGGTCTCTTGGGCTATAGAAGGGACCTAAGTACCTCCCAGGTCAATGTGGAAAATCCTGATGTGAAGCGAGTCTTACTGGGTGTTCTGGCTACTACTGCTCCAGAGCTCCAAATCTCGTGGAGTAAAACAGTGACCATTTTATTAAGCTTATGGTTTCTGTGGGTCAGAAATCCCAAAAGGGCACACAGTGGGAATGACTTGAATCTGCTTGATGATGTCTGGGGCCTCTACCGGGGAGGACTCTACTGCCGGAAGCTGGGACGTCCTTAGGACTCTTGTACGTGACTGGTGCTTGGAGTAGGAAGACCAGGACTGCCAGTCTTGTACGTGGCTTCTCCCAGGGGTTGGGGCTTCCTCACAGGCTGGCTGTTCCAGGGTGGCTTTCTTACATAGCAGCTCAGGGCTCCAAGTACAGGCATTTCACTGGACAAGGCAGAGGCTGAGTTGGCTTTTCGCTTCTGCCATACTCTTTTGCTGACAAGGGACCCACGAGCCCAGCCAACAAGGAGAGAGGACACAGACCTTACTTCTTAATGACAGGACTATCAAGGTCACATTGTAGACGACCTTGTAGGATGAAAGATACCATCACCTGCATTTTTGTAAAATGCAATTTGCCACGCCTGGTTTCAACTTATTTGTTTGTTGCCCTATATCTTAATTTATTTTTTTTTAAAAGTTCTGGAGTCACGTGTTTATGTACAGTGTTTCCATCTTTCCCTGAAAAAATGTACATGTACATAAGATCAGCAAACATATTAGCCTTGTGAACAAGAGACAAAACAGAAGCATAATTCACACGTTTCTGACTTCACAAGGATGGCTATTTCTATAAAGATTAAATTGGTCATTGGGTAAATAAATAAGCCATTGCACCTATTTCTGGTAGCATCTATTAATGAGGCGATTCTAGATAGCTTTAAATGGTCTTCCAGACTGCGGCTAGGATGTAGGTACACATTCAGCTGCACATGTGTTAAATGCACACCTATCATCCCTTCCCCTCGAATTGATAATGCAGGTCGATAATGTGTGAAACAGGTTGGTTGAAAATTATGTTACGGTGGTAACGGTATACACACAACGTTGCAGGGTGAGGGGTTTGTAGGGCAGTGGGTGTTTCAGAGAGACAGGGTGGAAGCAGTGTGTGGTGTTACACATAAAAGCAGCCAGTGGCTCGAGCACTTGTCGAGGCTTTGGTACTGACATGCACGTGTTCATAGGAGCGGGCAGGAAACAGATTACCCAAGAGTCTCTGGGAACGGGTTTTATATGGGACGAGTCTCTGGGAAAGGGGTTTTTATATAGGAAAAAAATCATCAAAGGAATGTGAGGTGGTTTTCCAAATTCCTCGTTGGTTATTCCGAAGGAAATACGGAGATGTCTTTGCCAGAGTGGCCCCAGCCTTTGTGTTCAGATTTTGAAGGCACCACTGATGTTCTGATTACTGCATCCACACAAGTGCACACACACGTCATGCTTAGTGTTTTGGAGTTAGGGTCACATTAGGTTTGTACTTAATTATGGTTTTGGTTTGCAGACGTGTGAGGCAAATAAAGGTAAGATTATAAAAGGATGCCTGCAAAATTTCTTCTCATTAAAAAAACTTCTCTCAACAGCTATTGAATACCTAGTGATTTCAAGACTCTCGGAGGGACATCAAGGTATTTGAGGCTTGAATCCTGCATTCTACTTGGGGAGACAAGATATAAAACATATAGTTTTGTATTGTTAACTGGGCATGTGTTTAAGAAACAAATAATGTTGCACACACAGTTTGTTTTAGTCGAGGAGGATGTGATCCCTGGTGGGGGGAGGCTGTCAGGTGCATATTCCCAGAAGAGATGGGGCCCAAAAGGAATTTGCTGGGGTGGTTAAGATTCAAAAGATGAGAGGGTGGACGCATTCCCAATGAGCCCGAGGAAGCAGGGAATGAGATGTGGACAAAGGTGTGGAAGCAAGAATGGTGTGCGTGGGCTCTCCCTCCACCTGCAGCCAGTAATGACAGCTGAACTTGAAAAAGTATATCAGGGTCATCTTATAGAGGGCAGTTGGCTTTTTGGCCGTTTTCAAGAAGACGAGTTCAGAGCCAGAGCTGAGAACAACCCCACCCCGAAAATCGCAGCCATCTCGGAGGGCCACCTTTGATTTTATGACTGCTTACCAAGTGACAGCACTGATTAGGATACTTGAACCATCGTGTATGAATTCCTCAGATCAAATTAAAATCATTAATCTCCGGGACAAGCGCAGCAGAGGCTGGGTCTGCGTCTCTGCGTCTGAGTTAGAATCAGAGTAACTGGAGCTTCTGTAATGAACCTGGCTGCTTGGGGAGCTGCTGTGTCCCAGGAGCCCAGGGCAAATTTTGTGCTGCTTGTAGCCCACGAGGGAAGGGGACAAAGTTGGCTTCTACCTGCACTCACTGCTGCCTGGCTGCTCAGGGGAGGCTCTGATCCTCTTTTAATCCAGTGGAGTCAGATTGGGGGCTGCTGCGGCAATGCTGGGAACACATCGGAGGGGGCCCATGTGGGGCAACACCAGGTGACACCGTGCTCGCCTTCCTGCTTACTATGGATGCTCAGGGATGCTTGTTAGCTGATCGGAAAAGTTCAGTGGCATCAGCACATCCTCAGCATTGGCAATGCAAAACACTATCAAACTTTCATTTCTTTGAACAAACAGCACAGAAGGGATGGGGAGTGAAGGGATGTTATTTTAAAGCAGCAATGGTATGTAAGTTTTCTCTAGCAAAGCAAGGGGATGTATAATTTATTCCCTTAACAAATATTTATTGAGAACCTACGGTGCGGCAGGCACTGGATTAGGTGCCAAGGACGCTATGGAGAACGAAACAGCATCCTGTGTTATGGAGCTTAGATGAGGGGGGAGAGTGGTTTGGAGGGACACATGGGGTGCTATGATACAGGAACTAGGTAGGCAGCTGAGGCTGCCTGGTAGAAGGGATGAGTGCTTCAGGAGGGCTTCCTGGAAGAGGTGTTATGGAAGCCGACACTTTAGAGTTCAAGCTAGACCAGCAAAGAGGGGAGGACAATTGTCAGCAGAGAGAACTACCTGTGCATAAGCCTGTTACAAGACTTGATAATTTCAGGAAACGAATGCAAACAAAAGTGTTACGTTTCCACTCTGCATACTCTTCTTAATTCATTTGTTTAGTCATTCATCCTGCACCCACGTGTCAAGGTGTAAGAGCAAGTGGACAAAACAGCTGAGACAAGAACAGGACCTGGCTCCTTTTGGTCTCTTCATTGGCCTCAGACCGCATGGGTTTTGGAGTTGAGCGCGTCTGTGCTTGAATTCTGATTTACTCTTGACACCTTCACGTCCTCGCAACATGCCCTTGAGCGTGTTGCAACACATGCTCAGTCTCGGTCTTCACATCTGTAAAGTGGGGATACTGCTAACACCCACCCCACAGGGAGGTTTGGATAATTCAACGGAATATAACATATGTCTCTAAAATGAACGTCCCACTGCACGCTGACCTGGCTTGAGGTTATCCCAGTGTACTTTGTGCAGCCCCAGAGACTCCCCATGCAGAGTCTCGCCCAGCCCAGTCTCGCTTCCCTTCAATCTATAAGTTGTTGTGGGAGGGCCATGGAGAAGTGTCGAGGGGAGGGGTGAGCTGGGTGGTGTGGAGTAGACTTAGAGCATGGGCTAGGCGTCATGCCACTCCCCAACCTCCTAGCCCTTGACAGGGGCCATCAAATGCCCCCATGTGTTGGAGGATGAGGCGGTCAGCCCAAGGAAGCTCTGCCCCAGAGACTCTCCCAGTGCACAAACAGGGCCCTGTTTGTCCCATCTGCCCATTTGCCCGGGACCTCCCAGGCAGCAGCCCTTGTCTTCAGCTCGCTCCTGGTTTCAGCTGTCCCCTCTGTCCCTATTCCTCCACGGTGAGGCCTTTCCTGTCCTCTCCTGATAGTACTTAGTGGGCAACTGGGGAGCATCTCATCCACTAACGAAAAGAAAGCCTAGACTGACAGCAACTGAAAAATGTTTGCGTATCACAGCCTGCAAAGGACACAGTTTCTGGCCTCTACTCTGCCTTGAGCAGCAGAGGAAAAGACAGACAGGAGTTGTTTTTGTTTTAAGAGCAGTTTGAATGCTGATTTCTGGCCACTTAGCCTCTTGACAAATGGAAGCTTCTTCCTACTTCCTTCCTCTTCCCCTTCATTTTCTTCCCTTATTTATCTTCTCTTTCCTCTCCAGGCCTTCCCACCATGTACCGCATTCCTTTTGGAATCATTGTCTTTGTATAACACGCTCCTGTTACCACTGGTGGCCTCTCCAACCCAACTTCCCTGAGCAGCATCCGCTGATCCATGTAGATATGACCTAGTGACGGTCCCTTATATTCTCCAGACCTGGGAATTTCATTTTGGTCACATCATGGAGATCTTTCCCCCAATAAGTAAAATTCTGCGATTCTTGTTGTTAGAATGTTAGTTTTCTAGATGCCTAGATATGGCACTGAAGCACAGTAAGATACGTCCATTTCCCCCACCAGAATGTCCAAATCAATAGGAACAATAGTTTCAAGGGCGGGTGAGGGTTCAGAGCCACCAGAACTGTCACATATTGCTTTTAGGAATGTAAATTGGTACTGCTTCTTTGGAAAACTTTGACAGTATTTTACTAATCTAGGAAATACTGGTATCTGCCTATCCTATGACACAGTACTTCTGTTCCTGAGAATAGAGAAATCTAGGAGAAAGGAGTGTGTATGCCCACCCAGAGATACGTACATGAATGTTCACAGCTTCTTAACTGATAATAGTCCCAAACTGAGAGCAACCCTAATACCCTCAACAGGAGAATACGTCAATAAATCAGTGTATTCATCGAACAGAATAATATGCAGCGATGAAAAAAGGATGAGTTACTGTCACATGAAGCAACGTGCTGAGTGAAAAAAGCCAGACCAAAAAAAGAAGACATTTTCATTTAGATAAAATTTGTAACAAGCATGCCTTGTCTATGATGATGGAGGTCAGAGAAGTGCTTTCCTTTGGGGGAAATACTGACACGGGGAGTGTGCAAAGGAGCCAGTTGGGTTGCAACAAATATCATTTAGCTCAATCTGGGTGGCAGTGAATGGGTGTGTACATATGTAAAAATTGAGTTAAATACTGAAGATTTAGTCATAACTGACCACGTGTAAGTTTTACTTTATTTCAAGAGGAATAAAAGTATCTGGACGAAAAGAGTGAGACATGGGCTCACCCAGCCCTGCCGTTAGCTTAACATGATCATGGCCCCATCATTTCCTCTAGGGACCTCAGCATCAACTCTGAAGAACCACACCTGGATTCCACTGCTCTGTGGACACTCTGTGATGAGGTCCATGACGGCAGTGAAGACTGGGATCCATTGCCCCCTTTTATCTCCACTGACACACATCCCTCTTCCTCTGTCAGCCAAGGAAACCAGCCTCTTGGCATCTCACAGACATCATCCTTGGATGAGCAACTTCCAAATGCTTCTCCTTAGCCTGTGGGAATGTGGGCTTCATTTCTTAAGAGGCTGGGAAAGAATTCTCAATTAACCCAATTAGGTGACAGAGTTTTCTCTTGTCTTCTTAATTAATATGAACAATCAAATTAGAATGGTGACAAAAACTTGGCAACAATATTCCCACTGTACAGAGTGATCAACCATGTAGATATGTTTCTTTTGAAAATTTATTTATTTTGAGAGAGACAGCATGAGTTAGGGGAGGGGCAGGGAGAAGGAGAGGGAGAGAATCTCAAGCAGGGATTCTCAGTGCGGGGGACTGAGCCCACCAAGCTGTGAGCTCATGACCCGAGCTGTAAACAGGAGCTGGATGCTTAACCAACTGAGCCACCCAGGTGCCCCAGAGGTAGATATGTTCTTAAATGACATCATCATCTTCATTAGTATTTTGCCTATAAAATAAATAAAACAAATCATTAGCGTTCCGTTCCAGTAATGAAAGTGCTGGTATTCAGTACTCACACATGGTAATGCTGTCATAAATTGGCCCAAACAGTTTGGCAAGCAATTTGGAAATAATTATTAAAGGCCATAAAGGTGTTCATATCCTTGGGGTCAGTAAATCCTGCTTCTGGGAATCCATTTTTTTTTTAATTTTTTTTTTAACGTTTATCTTTGAGACAGAGAGAGACAGAGCATGAACGGGGGAGGGTCAGAGAGGGAGGGAGACACAGAATCTGAAACAGGCTCCAGGCTCTGAGCCATCAGCACAGAGCCTGACGCAGGGCTTGACTCACGGACCGCGAAATCATGACCTGAGCCAAAGTCGGACACTTAACCGACTGAGTCACCCAGGCGCCCCGGGAATCTATTTTTAAGAGAGTGTTCAAAGTACAGAACACAGATACTCTGTTCACCAAACGAAGACGGGGTGAGTTACCTCATGATGCTTCTCTGCACGTTTTGAATCCCACAGCCGCTCGCTGGTTCTCAAAGTGTGGTCCCTGGACCAGCAGCAACAGAATTACCTGGGGCCTTAACAGAAACACAAATTCCTGTGCTCCAGCCCAGACCTATCAATTCAGAAACTCTAGGGGTGGAGCCCAGCAGTTTGGGGTTTTAGAACACCTCCCAGGGGATGACGTTGTCTGTTCAAGTCTGAGAACCGCTGACCAGTCTGGTAGAGAGCCTCTGGGACCTGGACAAGAGCAGGTAAAGGGAGGGAGGGGGGAAGGAGGAGGATGTGCATCCTAATTCTGCACAGTCTGGGCTTCCCCTCCCCCTCAACTTATCCCTGGCACACAATTCATTAGGCACAGTTCTCCTTCTTGATTTCTTTGGCCAATTTTCAGAAGTTTCCAGCCACTGCCAATCTGTACAGCATCTGCTAAGGACACTAGATTGGACAAAATGGAGGGAAGAGGGACAGAAGAAACCTGTTTAATACATTTGTTTCCTCTTTGAGCTGCATACAGGCAGGGCAAAGATGACAGGGACCATTCCTCATCTCCCTGAAACGTGGCCTAATAAACACAATAATAAATTGTCACACATAGAGTTCCTTAAAAAGACAGCCTCCCTTGCTCCTCCTGCTTCCCTGGGTGGGAAGAGAGGGAAATTCTGCTGCAGGACAAACCCATCCTTCAGGTGAGCATGACCCAAGGGTGGTTCACGTGAGGGTCCTGCTCATTGGCTGGTGTAATCCATGGCCCTGCCATGTTTACACCCCACCCCGAGCCCGACTGCTTATGCACAGTACATTAGATGTGGCTGCGCGCTGACATGGACAAATTGGCAATTACAGCAGAAATAATGCTGCCCTGGACTTTTGTTCCTGAGCCCGTGCTTGTGGGAGATTTCCTCGGCAGGCTGCCATCTCCTGAGTCAGGTACTGCGCAAGATGCCTTCGATCCCTCTGGAACCTTTCCCACCTCTTTCCCAGGAAAAGAGCAGCCTTGGCAATTTGCCAGCTCTGTCTAGTTCATCCTCAGCCAGCTCAGCAGTTGGGGCTGCCACCACCCAGGTGCATCTTCCACAGGACCTGTGACGGGCAGGATCTGGGTTGGGTGTGCTCCATTCAGCCTGAGCAGCCTGGGCTGAAGATCTATCCATCCCACAAGTTAATTAACTTATGTTGGGCTCTATTTGCTTTGATAGTTACCAAATGGAAATGTCAGAATGAGCACATGGGTGTCTGTAAGTGCTGAATAACTGGGTGACAGGCTGGATCTTCCTGCAGTCATTAGGCATTGAAAAAATTCTCTTTGGTTTGCTCATGGGAACTTGATTCTCTACTGGGGCACGTAATGGTTCTTCTCCCCACCTAGTTCTGCAGAACTGATCTTCCTACGCACAATGGGAAAGGTTAAAGTCATCAGAACTGGACTTTTCATACAGGACTATATACATACATCACATGGAGACTCGTTAAGTGCAGACTTGAATTCGGTAGTTCTGGAATGGGGCCCGAGGTTCTGCATTTTTAAGAAGGTCACAGGTGTTGTTGATGATGCTTGTTTGTGGACCACTATTTCGGTAGCAAGACTATAGAGCAGGGATGGCCAAACATGTGTACTTTGGAACCACATGGGGAACTTAGACAAATGTTGACATGTGTCCCACCTCCCAGAGATTGTGATAATTGGGTTAGGGTGTGCCCTAGACTTTGGAATTTTTAAGACTCTAGGTGATTGTAGTATGCATAACCAGTTGGGGCCCACGATTGATAAAATAAACAGCTGGCACCTGATAGACTCAGCAGCAGCTCAGTTAGCAAAGGAACCAGGTTGAGGGAAAATGTCACATCCTCTGATGGGGTGACAAACTAGGTTTGTCCTAGTTTCTCAAAGCTGGATGGGCATCCAAATCACCTGGAAACGTGTTAGAAATTTGGAATGCAGAGCGTCAATCCAGATTTACTGAATTTGAGTCTGAGGTAGGGCCTTGGAAATGTGTATTTTTTAACAGGCTCCTCAGGTACTTGGGAATAGCCAGCCCAGCATGGGTATCTGAGCTGAACTACCATCTCTCAAGGGCCTGCCACAGGGGGGCATTTATTAACCCCTCTAAGCCACCTACTGCTGCACATTATATATGTATTATTTGAAATAAAGTCTGCCCTGCTTCTACACATCTTCTAAAAATTCCATGTGCTGCTGTTCCTGTCCTGTAATATCTGTTAGTGGCTGGCCACAGCGCCTAAGACTCATGTGATTCCAGAACCCAACCATTGCTTCCTCTGGAGGACTATTAACATCACCTTGGTCTGACCTTTACAGAAGAGGACACCATGGTCGTGCTAGGCAAAGTTGTGCCTGGAGTAGGGCTCTGGGCTCCACTATAAGGCGTGGTCCTCATGAACTTGTGTGCCCTCGAGAAGCAGGTTCCCTCTTTGTGAGATACCTTTTCTGGCTTTGAGAGCTAAAGCCCCTACTTGCTTTTTTATAGTTATATTTTTCTATCTCCTTTCTGTTCTTTTTACTTTCTGTGCCTGTCAGAGATAGTCAGTATTTAGAATACACTCTCCTGGTCTATTGAGTAGAATTAAGGAATTTTAGAAGAGACAAGGCTCTTTGGGTATCCCCATCTCCTCTGGGCCTTGCTCCAAGCAAACTGAGCCCCTTAACATTCCTGATTGCACCACCTTGAGCCTTTATAGTCATGTGACATTTGCCAATGTTATTCCCCCTTTCCTTTGAGAATCAGCTTCTACTTCTGTCTTCTTATTCGGATCCTTCCCATCCTATAATATTATGCCAATTCTTCTTCCTCTGTGAAACTTGTCAGTGTGAAGAATGGGTGGGATCTGGTATTGGAAATGTAAGATGGTTCACTAGATAACTAATTGAGCTGTCTGGATTTTGTTCTGCTAAGTATGGAGCACCAGTGAGTTGGGAAATGATATGTTCAGAACCCTGAGTGATATTGAGAATAAAAGACAATAAATGGGGACCATTTATGATGCCACTGCAAAAATCCTAGTGAGAGATAGCCTCTCCCAGGGTAATACAAATGGAGAAAAGGGAATAAAAATGAATGAAATAAATTATTTCTCATCAAGAGGTAAGCAATTGCTTAGATATATTTAGTGATTTGACTCCCCACTTCCTAGGAGATAATGCACGTGAAAGTGCTTTCACAAACTACAAAGTGCTATGTGAAAATAGGATATTGCTATTACTAGCTCATTCCTTATCAGTTTATCTAAATCTTGGAAACACTATTAAATTTAATGATTATCAAAAAAGGTAGATAAAAACTGAAGCCATGGTATCTATAATATGATGACATGATATTTCAGCAAAAGAAGGTTACCCACATAACATATTTACTGTAAAGGCAACACAAATGTTAAGTCTGAAAATTCTGCTTCGAAATGGCATAAAAATGGAAATTTCTCAAGTGAGTCATTCTGCAGGACAGGCTGTTCCTTTTTGGCTGTTCTATTCAAGCTACTCTCCCATCTCAGAAGTTTAAAAATACATGTCTGAGTCCCAGTAGAGTCATCATCTATGGCTTGGTACACCAATTTGTGGTTTAGATCCAGGAAACAACTTGACTCACCTATTTCTCCATTGGGTTTTTAATAAAACATTTCTCAACATAAGCTTCTTTGTCCATGTGTTATTTCCAATGGGAAGGGAGATGAGTAGAACAGACTACCGTTAAAATCTAATGGGTTTCTCTCAGAAGCCAGATGTATTATTAATGTTCTAAGGGAAGAAAATCATGTCTTAATTCTCTTAGAATCCTTTAAAGATCCCAGCCCAATAACTGGATCAGAGTAGGTGATCAATACATATTTGTTAAATTACAGGCAATTGCTATGGTTTAAAAGTATTTGTCTACCTGCTAGTAAAGATACCAAAACATTCTGATTGACACATTCATACCTAAAGTATGTGTGAGATGTCTATCATGGGATTAGGGCTTAATTGTAGTGTTTGATTGAAACTAACAGAAATCTAACTGAAGATGGTCCAAACTTTTTAAAAAATTTATTCCTCTTTGTAATAGGACAGGGATATGTTGAGGAAAGTTGTTAGCTTTTAACCTTTTAGCTCTACTTGCTTCTGTGTTGGGTTTATTCTCCTGCTGGCTGTCTCCTTGTTATGGAAAGATGGCACTGGGAGCTCCAGGCCTGCCTTCTATAGGTTTTACCAACGTGGGGGGGGGGGGCGCCCAAAAAATGTTTCTACCACTTGTTCCAGCAATAGTCTCAGACTGACTTGAATTCATAGCCCATCCCTTAACCAGTCATTGTTACCAGGGGATATGAAACTGACCCCTGGATCTAAAGGACAAGGCCAATTCCACCAGAGCCCGTTGGGCTGAGTCCAGAGAGATAGTTCACAAAGACAATTGAAGTGCTGCTACTAAAAAGTAGAATCAATTCTGGACAGGAAAAGAAGTAGTAGATACCCATTTCAAGACTATTGACACATTCATTTGAAAAAAATCTCAGCCTTTAAGGTGCTTACGGTCTGGTGCAGTACTTACATAATTTATAGAGAGTACCACAAAATTAATCCACTTGTATTTCATTCATATTCCTGAATAGAATTCAGACATGCAAGTCTACTTTCACAGACTATTCAAATTCAAGGCATTTAGCGTAAAACTTTGCATCAGGGACTCCTCAATAAATGTTTGATCAAGTTGAAACACAACTTCTCTTAACAGTTAAAATACCTTCGCTTAATCTTAACTTCATCCTTCCCTCAATTAAGTGATTAAATGTCTTATTAAATTAGAAATCAGTAGTGCCTTCCTAAAAACCTTATGCAAACACATACATTCCTAAGGCATATTTTTCATGGCACTCATTCCTTAGAGTGTAATCTCTGCTGGTTACATGAGTAAGTTTATGTGCCTGTCAGGACACACTGAGCCTTTGAAGTCAGGGGATGCTCCTATTCTTTGATGCTGAAGCAGCACCATGGAATGAAAATAAGAAACCTATGTCTCCCAAGGAAGGGGCTACCACCATTGACATACAGATGTGATTTCTTGTGCTCAGCCTTGCTCTTTACTCAGCGCCTTAAGGTGGGATTCCTAGGAGCAGAGCCAGAGATAGGATTCCTGTGTAAGTGATTTCTTGAACAAATGCTCTCAGGTACAGCCTGAAAGAAGCAAGGGAAGCAGGAGAGGTCTGCAGAAGACTTAGACAAGGATGTGAGGGTCTAGCTTCAGTATGATGGTATAGGAGGCTGTGGAGTATGAGTAGCACCCCAGAGTTGTCCCGGGGGGGGGGGGAATCAAGGGCACAACCTTTAATATGGCATATTATTCAGTCTGCAGGCTTCTTCTCCTCCTCCATGGGAGATTGTTCCTTGAGTAACTTCCAAGGCATTGCTGGGGAAAGCAGTTCCTGTTGATGAGGATACTTCTTTTTTTTTTTTTTTTTTTTAATTTTTTTTAACGTTTATTTTTGAGACAGAGAGAGACAGAGCATGAACGGGGGAGGGGCAGAGAGAGGGAGACACAGAACTGGAAGCAGGCTCCAGGCTCTGAGCCATCAGCCCAGAGCCTGACGCGGGGCTCGAACTCACGGTCTGTGAGATCGTGACCTGAGCTGAAGTCGGACGCTCAACCGACTGAGCCACCCAGGCGCCCCGATGAGGATACTTCTTAATAGAAGGGTGGCCACTGTCTTTGAGTGCTGGAAGAAGGATGAAAGCACCAGCCTGTAGATCTGGATAAGGCTCCAAAGCTTTTGCTGTCATGGTGGTAAATCATAAATGTGTGGATGCGTGAGGTCAGTCTGGTAGACAGCTCATTTGGTTGCAGAGTCAGTTTGACCACAAACAAATTGTGCACACACACATTTGTGGCTATATGCCCACTGTAGAAGATTTTAGGGCTGCCTACCTCACTATGGTACATGATTGGCAGCATTGTATATAAATTGTTATTTTACCAGGAACAATGGAATCATCGCCGTACCGCAACAAAAGTGCTTTCCCTTTGGAATGCTACTAAGACATCCCAAAGATTTTCATAATAGCTCTGCTTTTTAAAGGAGCGTTAGGTTGAGATTTATTTTCTAAATTTTGAGGTCATTATGACTATAGGAAACAACAGAGGTTATAATCCACCCTTAGGTCTTACTGTTTAGTGGGTCATTGGCATTTCTGAGCAGACAATGCAAGGAAAAAGGACAGTTTCCAGTTTTCATCTAAGACTAGCTCCAGTTAATTAATTGGAGTGCATCATTCTATAGAAGGGCAGCTCCTAAGGAGAACAGATAATAACACATTTCATTTGCAGGAAAAGATTAAACGGGGCCATAATGGAAACATAGTCAGGAAATAGAAATGGAATTCTTTCTGACAAAGAATTCTAAACTGGCCCATGTTGGAGTTAGGGCCTATGGATACCTAGTTCTTTCTGGTGTTTTCTTTCTGTGTAAATGGGAATATCCAGAGACTTTCTCTAGCTGATTAAGCAGGTTTTTAAAATCGTGCTCCACATTGCGTTATAGTACCTGCAGTAGAGGACTATGGGCAGGAGTTTAGGGACTGAAGATCATTCTCTACTGGTTTGGGGGCTAGAGAGGGCAAGTTGTGGATTGCTTAGAAGATGAAATTGCTCTCATTTGTAATTACTCTGGAGGCAGGGAAGGCTGTTTTTGTCTTCCTAAATTAAAAAGAAGCTTGAATGACAACATAAACGTGATTGCTTTTTATTCACAAATAGTGATGCCGAAGAATGCTAACCTGGGTTTTCTACACAAGCGGCAAGGAGTCTTTGGAGCAGCTAAGGCATCATTATCTTGTTTATGTGAAAAAGATAAAGGTTAAGTAGATGAAATTTTACTTTTATAAAGGCAATATGCTTCTACCATTCTTTTCTTACAACCCAACTGCCTCCTGATAAAGTTGTTCCTGGAGTACAAGAGGCAAGCCAGTACTGAACATGCCCATGTATGCTCACACCTCTTAGATAAATGACTTTGTTTCTCTCTCCGTATAAATGCTAGGCAGAGCACATGTGAGGTGGGGATACAGAAGGCAATATCCCAGTGAAAAGATGGCCTTGAAAAGGGCAGGGACAGATGGAGGGAGGCAGGCTAGAGAGATGGGCTTGCCTTATGCTTGCCCAGTAGTGATGGTGGAGTCACGCTTTACATCTCTGCCCCCACCCTAATCCAAGAGAAAAGTGACTTGTCTGAGACCCAACAACCAGTTAGTGGGAGGCAGATCTAGGGCCTCATGACTCATGTCCCACCTTCCAGGGCTTTCTACTACACTTGGAATAACTGACCCATGACTATTACCAAAGACAAACCAGAGCTGGACAGTAATGAACATGGTAAAAACATTTTACTCAGGAAATGCTGCAGTGGGGGAAAAGAGACCTCCATGCAGATTGGAGCTCAATTCCACGTACTGAATGGGCAATTGGGGAGTTAAAGCCAAGGAAGAGGGTGGGGGGGGGTCAGTGGATGGAAAATTGCTAAGAGGACACATCAGGGATAAGGGAGGGGGCAGTTCTGGCTAAACTGACCTGGCAGGAGTCTTGCTGAAGGCAGGCCAGAGAGATCAAACATATCCTAGGAAATTTGATCAGATATTGACGGTGGAGAATTCTGGCTAAACTAACCTCACAGGCTTCTTGCTAAAACTGGACTCCACGAGGATGGAGATGGAAACCCACTGTGGGGCCTCGACAAGCAAAGGGCTCAAAGAAGCCTAACTATAGTTTGGTCAAAAAGAAAATCTTTTTCACTTATGTAACCCTTCTCTGAAAAGCCCCTTAATCATTCTCTGACTCTCTTCCAGAAGTGGGGATTGTACCATCACTCCTACCTACCTCAGAGGAACTTTAAGACAGATATAAACTACACAAATGCTTTGGAAATGGTAAGCCATTATTGAACTATAAGGACACCTAAGGATGGATTTCTTCAGGACCACACTGCCTCCCAGACTTCTGAAAAATACTCCCTCTGCCAGGTTTCTCATCACTGTCTGTGGCTGCTCTTTGAAGAGAAGGTAAGAATGTGCTCTTTCTGATGATTTGGAATGCAAGTATTTGGAAATGGTCTTTGCCATGCTGAGAAAAGGTGTCTCACTTCAAAAAACCAGGTGTTTATTTAATGATGCATCAAAGACTGTTTTGGGAGCACATGAAGACTTTTGTATTCTAAAGAGAACGAGTAAGAAACATGTTTTCAGCAATCAGGTTTCAATTCTTATGCCAATGGGTAAGGTATTAGAAGAAAACCTGGAAACATTACAATGGACCAACATTTTTTTTCTGGGTTTTCCTGGCAGAGATACAAGGAAAGAACAGCTCTGTGCAACCCATACCTGATAAGGAACACTAGATTATGGTTTCTATTTCCTTCTTGAGCTGTGAGTTAGCCAAAGACTAAAGAGCTCCAACCTCATCAATTAACAACGCTTTAGGGAATGATAGTTAGCTTTGAGCACTGCATTAGGTGCAGCCAAAAGGCACGGTGGAACAGAGGAAAGAATATTGGAGAGAATAGAAAGACTTCTCAACTGATTCACTGGGTTTCCCTTTTCCCCTTGGCTGCTAGAGAACTCAGAGCCCAATGTGTGGCTCTGAATTAGTATTTCCCACAGAATTTTCAAAGGGGGCTTATATTATTTTTTTCTTGGAGTGGCTTTCAGGCTCCATATATCCCTGTCCTTTGTTTTCTGTCTTTTCCTCTACTAAATTATCTTGCATAACATATCCTGCTAAGCTGCCCTAAAGCTTCTTTGGAACAATGTGGGGTATAGGTCAGAACAACTGAGTTGGGCTGACCATTCCTCCTTCCTGAGGCTGATTAGAACTTGACTGGCATCCCTTCCTGCCCTAAGATGCAATGAGACCATGAGTTTATGATCAAATTAGGAAGATGATACTAATAGCCTGAGAATACTTCTCTTAAGGGCTGAAAAATATGGAACGGGCAGAGGGCAGAAGAGCAAGACCAATGACAGGACAAGGGAATGTTAGTGCTGGAAAGGACTCTGACAACCTGAGTCTTCACCATTTTTTTTACAGATGAGGGAACTGAAGCCCAGAGAGAAGTGTGTTGCCTAAATTCACAAAAGTGGTACTGGAAGTTCTGGACTGTAACCCAGATTTGTGTATGTGATAGGACAGGGTCCTCCCTTCACTCCTTTCTATCTTCAGCCGAGGTGGGTAGGATGTTACTTAACATAATAATAATCATCAAAGTTTGCAGTAGAAGGGGCACCTGGGTGACTCAGTCCATTAAGCGTCCAACTCTTTGTTTCGGCTCAGGTCATGGTCTCACAGGTTGTGGGTTTGAGCCCCATGTCTGGTTCTGCAATGATGGCATGGAGCCTGCTTGGGACTCTGTCTCCTACTCTCTGCTACACTCTGCATCTCCCCCGCTCATGCTTTCTCTGTCTCTCAAAATAAATAAATGAACTTTAAAAAAAGTTTGCAATGGGAGCTGATCTATATTAGCAAAAGACTTATTTCTTTACAGATACTACATGAATGGAAGTGAGTGTCCTAGACCAAACTATGCTTGCCAGGGCCAGTTCTTAGGGTATCAGTGTGAAACAAGACCTACAATATGTTAAGAATGAAGAAGAACTGAATAAAAGTGGGGAAGTATGAGCCTCAGTGCATGGGAAATCTCAGTATGACCTTAGGGGGACTAGTAAGGAAAGAAAGGTGAAGAGAAAAAACTGAAGTGTCTAAGGGTCTTCATGGCACTCATGTGGGCAGATTCTCAAGCTCTGACCAGAAAGGTACCTGGAAGGAGCAAAAAAGGAATGTTAATTTCACCCTCTGTGCTCTGACTTTTGTTTTCCATTGGTTATGAGTAAGCCTGGAATGTTCTGGGGATGAACCCAGGCTGTAAGTCTTTCTGGCCATTGCAGGACATAGTGATCAAGATACTTTTAAGTTGTTCCTCCTTCCTCAGAAACTCCACTGTGTGTGTGCTTCTTGCATGAACTGGCTTGGATTTTGAAAGCTTGTCCAGTCTCTCAATGTCAATTTGACTCTAGGTCTATCCTCCCTGGTAGAGTAAACCCCATTATCTCAGGGTTATCTGAACATTTACTGCCTATTCTTTCTATTACAGTCTGTGAAAACAAAACCCACTATCTGAGAAGACTTTATAGAGAAGGCAAGACTTTGGGGGGCCTAAGTGGAATTGGCATAACTGATAGAAAGAAAAGGTTATTTTTAGCATTAGTAATTGCCATCAACCACCATTCAAAAGCATCTCTCTGTAATTAATACATTTGGAGACAGATTCCTTGGTTCCAGTGATTTCTCAGTAGAAATGTCAACTTTGTCATTTTCTTCCTGATGTGTGGCATCTCTAATTACAAAGTATTTTGGAGCTGAAAATTATAGGTGCTCTTTTGGAGTGAAACTTTAAAGATGATTTTGATGAGATTCCAATGTTGCTTACCCTCCCTTACTGGCCTTTTATTGCGTAAGCTTGACTAAGTTTCCCAGGTGGTATGGAATCAAGAGTCAGAGGGAGGAAAGCAGCTTGTGCTGACCCGAGGTCTTTATCAAGTGGTAGTAGAACTTGATGTTGCTGCTGCTGCATTGGTCCAGAGACAAGGATCCTAGAGAATTTAAGACATTGCTAACAATGTTCTTCTTTATTTGCATTTTTCATATTTTAAAAGCACAAAGAGCTACTTTTCGGTATAGTGGTCAAAGATATAACTGACCAGTGCTCAAGTAGACTGACTTTAACTCCAAATCCTGCCAGTTAGCTCACCTGGAATGTACAGAATGCATGAATTAATGACAAAGATCACACAGAATTTGCCCAATCTCCCATTTTTATTTTATGGGAGATTTCATGTTTTATTTCTGCTAAATGGAAGAATGTAAACATAAGTGATCGGACCTATACTGATGTAACCTATCCCAAACCTAATCTGTTGATGGGTTTGTGCTGGAAGTGAGATCCCCTCCAGTAGAAGTGAAGTGCCTCCAGTAGAAGAGCTCTCATCCAACTGGTCTCTGACTGGGGCCCTTTGTAGCAAGCAGGTGACTCTAGGGAATGACATGCTCAAGAAGTCCATGGGGCTCTTGAGGAATGTGGGGTGAACAGGGTGATGCCCTTGCCTTGGAACACCTGGACAGGTATACTTGGAAAGCATATGAGGGATGCCAACTTCTTAGGGATTACTTTTAATCCTGCTTGAACCACAGAGAGGATTAATGCCATTGGAAATGGAAATGATTTCATGTGATGCATTTCTGAAACTTTGCCTTGTTAGCGTTCTGGGTGAACCTTTTAGAGAAAAAGCTCTTAGTGGGAAAACAGAAAAGCTGTTATTATGCTACCTTTAAACCTTTCTTCCTTTTCTGTTTCAATTTAGAGATTTAAAATGCCCTCTTGTTTTCACCCCTTGGTTTGTTTCACTTTTATTCTTACTAAAAGGAATAGCTGTTTAGAAAGTAAGAAATAAATCAATGGGTAATTTCTTTTCTTAAGCATCTGACAGTTTCCTTAATGTAGATAAGAAATGGATTTTTTTTAAAAATTTTGAGTGTGATTTTGCTTTTGGATTTGCATTAAAGGTATAGGGTATCTCTGATCTCAACAATAGAAAATAGAAGAGAATAGAAAGAAAGTAGAAGAAAATTCATTTGATTTTAGACCTGGAGATTTTAGAAATAATTTAATCACACGGTCATTTTTATAGATGAGCAACGTGGGATTCAGAAAGACAAAGTATTTTTTTTCCAAGATCACATAACTAGATGGTCATGGTTCTGGATCCACTCCTGATCAACCCATGTACCCATTGGCTCATGAGCATTAGTCATAAATATTCATGATTGTTTAAGGTCCTATTCCCCATATTCCCCCTCCTACCCTCCTTGCCATTCCTTCAGTCTCCTTTACCTACTCCTGACCTTCTCACTTTTGTTCCCATCTCTATCTGGATCTATGATCTCCCTGCCCCGGTCCTACCTATGGCGTCTGATATTTGAGGCATCTTCTCTGGTCTTAGGAATTTGACACTTGCCCTTTGATTCTCAGTGCTTGTGTTGCCTTATATGAAGTACTCTGTTCCAATTCCATCCCTGCAGAACCTAAGCCTAATCTAGGCCACCCAGCTACCATCTTGGCTGCATTATTCAGTCAGTCCTGAGTTCCTTCCATTACCCCATTTGATTTGGTCAGTCCTGAGTTCCTTCCATTACCCCATTTGATTTGGTCAGTCCTGAGTTCCTTCCATTACCCCATTTGGTTTGGTCAGTCCTGAGTTCCTTCCATTACCCCACTTAACTGATAGCTACTGAAACTTTTCAGCCTACAAAAGACATTTCCCTCTCTTTCCCTCTCATGTTCTGACATCCTTTATGACCTGCTATTTCTTTGGAAGTTGGGTGAAAAGGGGCTGTGAACAGGGCTGTCCTAGGAGAAAACTCACCTTAAGAGCTGCTAATGTGTTCATGTGTTAAAATTCTCCTGCAAATGTGCAATTTTAAAGGTCTTCTGAAAATTCCTTTATCCCAAAGTGCAACACTGGTGATGAACATTTCAGGCAGTGTGGAAAGTTAGTGAAGTAAATGTATCCGTTTGACTTGAGCCATCTGAGATCCCCTCAAATCACAACACTTAACACAACTCTTCTCTTACGCTTAAGGGAAACGCTTGATTAAGAGCTTTGAACTTGCATGAGAGAATCCAAATTTGAATCTTGCCTCTATTCCTTGCTGCCTGCATAGCTTTGTCCAGGTCTTTTAGCTTCTCTGAGTGTTCATTTTCACATTTGTGAAATGGAGGTAAACACACTTGCTCTTTGTCTTCCTGAAAAGGTGGTCGAGAAGATAAAATAGATCTAATTCCTCATCACTTGACTTCCAAGACCATGAGCTCTTGTTTCTTCTCCTTCCCTGGCTACTCTCAGTCCTTCCTCCTACTTTTATTTTTCTGACTACGTTTTATGTATGGTATGCTCCAAAATCAATACTCAAGAATAAGGGATCCCCTCTTACAGCCTTTGGGAAATTATTTCTGGCAGGTGACCATTCATTCGTATTCTCAGCCCTAAATTCTTTTCTAAACCAGTCCGAAAGCCTAAAAACCAAGAATGTTGATGTCTAAGCCAAGAGAAAATGGATGTCCTAGCTCAGAGAGAAACAGAAAACTCACCTTCTTCTGCTTTTTTGTTATATTCAGGCCCTCAGTGGATAGAATGAAGCTTACCTGCATTGGTGAAGGTGATCTTCTTTACTCAGTCTACAGATTCAATCGTTAATCTCTTGTGGAAACACTCTCACAGATATACCCAGAAATAATATTTTATGAGCTATCTTGGTATCCCTTACATACATAAAATTAATCATCACATAGTCCTTAATGCTGCCTTGTAATATTATGTCTGACACTTTCTTATGCTGAATTTTAAGATCCTTGAGAACAATGACTTTTCCTTTTATCCTTTCCCCCTAGAACTTGACAGATTGTAAGGTTCAGGAAATGATGCCTGAGTGATGAGATAACTCATCCCATGGAACTTTGTAAACTGGAAAATCTACTCTAGTTAGAGATCAAAAATATTCAGAGCTGTCTCATGAATGCAAGCAAATGGGATATCTTAGACTTTTTCATGCAGTTATTAAGGTTATTATTCATGCAGCAAACATTTATTTGAACAACCTGCCATGTGTCAGGGTCTCTCTTCCTAGCAATACTAAGATGAGTGAATAACCTCTCCCCTTTTCTCACACCCTGAACTCTAGGATCTTAGTCAATTGGAGGAATACATTGTAGGGTTATAAATAAAGTTTAAGCATGACGTAATGGAATACATCAAAATCTAAGTTCCTTAAAATGTTCTCCCCCCCAACAATGCTTTGAATTATTTGAGGCCAGCTGTGTCATATAAAATGTATTAAAAAATTCATGGGCTGATGCACAGTATAATGATTTATTGATAAAAATTCAGAGTAATGGTACATTGTCCAATCAGTGCATAAAGATTCATCATTGTGTTCAGACACCATCTCTTCATGTATGGGTCCATAAACTATTTCTTTATGTTCTTTGCTGCCAAATGAACCATTTCTGGCAAATTGCATAACTCACTGAGAGAAAGAGGTGGCGATGTTGTTATTTCTCATAATGCTATAGTTCTTTAGAACCTGTTTGTATTAAATTGTGCATCTTCTGGCCTCTCCAGCTCCCTAATGCTACTTACTTAATACTGGTCCTATCATTACTCATGATACTGCATCATCCATGATGTTGCTGTGAAATTGGCTTCCAGTGACTCTCTTTGAGATTGTCACTGTGCTTTGTTGATGATTACCACAAATGCAAGTTACACCCAGTATATACAGGAAAGTATTAATGGTAATTCATTTTCTAGTTATGTCAAGCTCACTTGCCAGAATTATTATAGCATGAAGAGAACAACATGACTTGTGGTTTGGTCTTCTGTTGAACTCTTTAGGCTATAAACACTACATTGCTAGAATGTGATCTCGTTCAGTGTTGACCATGTCCCAGCCTTCCACACACTTCTCTCAGTGGGAAGGATAGGTGAGGGGCCATTGGTGGACTGAAAGGAGTGGCCCCAGTTGTGCAAGAAATGTCTGTTCCTTGTCTGGCATGACTTCAGACTGACCCAAGTGAGTACATGATTCCATTGATCAGAGCAAGAGAGGACATCACTTAGAAGGGACCTATAAAATTTGTGGAACAACAGTTTTAAAAATGCTCAGAGGGGATAGGTACAGCCATTTCCAGGAAACTGCCTGTTATGTGCTGTGGGAGCCCACAGCCGTAGAGGTAGGGTGACTGCCCTGGGTTGCAGAAGTATACAGGACTCATGGGAAAGGATGCTTAACTACCCTTAGGTGCTGTGCACTAAAAGTGGCTCCACTGGTGGAACAGAACAGCTAGCACACACTAAGCCCACACATCTAGCTCAAGTCTGGGAGTTGGGAGTGGACCATAGGAGAGTCTAAAGCCCTGAATTTTTCTATTATTTTATGTGTGGAATAACTCCAAATTAGCATGTCAGCATCATTCTAGTGGCCCCATTTTATGCTGTCCTGTGAAAGAAATATGCCAACCAGGAGGAGTAATTTGCTTTCCAGTCCTTCCTCCTAAAACTGGGGCCCAGCACCAGACAGTGAGATGACCCTGTAGGTGTGAGGGCATCTGGTCAATCCCACATGAAGACTCTCAAGGGGGATGATTAGGGCCCAAATGGATTTTGGTTTGGGCTCAGGACTCTTTGCCTGGGCTGGCATTGTTGGTCCAGGCAAATTCCAAGCACTTGGGGCTTAAATATTTTTGAGGAAGAGATTCCAAAGTGTAGGACTCCTGAGTAGAGTCTTTGCTTGTCAACATAGGGCAGTGCTGTCTGGAGGGCTGTTTTATCCCTCCACTATTTCACTTTATATGTAGAGCTAAAGTTCTCAGTCCTGACTGAATGCTACCATCACCTAGAAAGCCTGTGAAAACTAATCTGGGAACCACCCCTAGAAAGTCTGATTTCATTGATCTGGAATCATTAAGACCTGGGCATAGAATATTTTAAAAAATGTCTAGGTAATTCTAACATGCAGCCAGGCTTGAAAATCAATAATAAAGACAAGATCTCACACATGATATTATCGTAGAAGAAAAATGTCCCTGGAGAGTGGCACAGGACTGCCATGAAGGTATATGGGGGACTCTACCTTTTGGGGAGGAAGGATTTCTCCATACCCAAGAAAATGCCTTATAATTATTTGCCAGGAAGAGGGTGCTGCCCAGGTGAGATGTTTTTAATGTATAATTGTTACAAATCTCTTGTGAAGCAGACATTTTGGTCAGCTGTTGACAATGAAAGGCTAACAAAGTCAGGTTCCCTTGCCCAATAGTTAATATTCGAGTGGAGGAAGCAGGTACATACAGACCATTTGAATGTGATATGATAGGTGCTATAAGAGAGGTGAGGTAGGGGCAATAGGAGAAGTTAACCAAGTTTGGTTGGTTGGATCCCCCAAAACCGGGGATCATTAAAGGATGAATAGGACCTGGCCAGATGAAGAAGTGTTGTGCTCTAGGCATCTGTTTCTCAACTGTCAGTGGCAGATACCTGGCAAAGTATGGTGCATGTCTAATATGGTGAATGGTCTGTAGAGATGAGGATATATTTTGAGGAAGCTATGGAGAGAGATGAGGCTGGAGAGGAGTGTAGGGTGAGGGTTGTAGAGGGCAGTGATTGCCATGCCAAGAGCTTAGATAGAACCTTAGCCAATAGCATCCTTAGCCAATAGGAAATTCTTGAACAGTTTTAATTGATTAGAGTACCATGATTGGATTTGCATTTCAGATGTGTGGAATGGAGAGCTATGTAAGAAGGGATTTGAGGGGGAACAGTATGAAAGTAGAAAGACTACTTAGAAGACCCCTGCAAATTCCCAGGTGAGAAATGATGAGGAACAGAACCAGAGCTGTGTTCATGGGAATAGATAGTCTGGAAGAGTTTGAGAAATTTCTTGGAGGCAGACCTTTCAGGGTTCAGTGTATGGCTGGGTGTTGAGGGAGAGTAGAGGGAGGCAACGAGAAGGACCAGTGTGCAGCATGGGCAACAGGGTTTGTGGTGCCACAGGGAGCACGGCAAGAGGAACAGCTTCTAGAAGGGCTTTAGACCTGTGGTATATGAGATGCCCACAGGCCTATTGGCTTGGTTTTCTTTTTTATTTTTTTTAATGTTTTATTTATTTTTGATAGAGACAGAGCATGAGTGGGGGAGGGGCAGAGAACAAGGGAGACACATAATCCAAAGCAGGCTTTAGGCTCTGAGCAGTCAGCACAGGCCCTGACATGGGGCTCAAACCCACGAACCAGGAGATCATGACTTGAACCAAAGTCACATCCAACCAACTGAGCCACCCAGGCACCCTCTTGGTTGGTTTCTAAATCAACCTTCAGTCCCAAAAATAAATAAACATTGAAAAAAAAAATTTAAACATTTAAATCAACCTTCATTTGTAGGCTATAGCATGAGGGGAAAGGATGGTAACTGGAGGTTCAATCCGTGATTTCTATGGCTCTCTCAAACGCAGCTATTGGGTGAGGAAATTAACAATGAGAAATCCTGGAAGAAGATATTTGCAAATGACATATCCAATAAAGGGTTGGTATCCAAAATATATAAAGAATTTATAGAACTCCATACCAAAAAAACAGATAATCCAATTAAAAATGGGCAGAAGAGAGGGAGCAGGAAGAGTTGGTGGAGTAAGTAGGAGGACCCTAGGCTCACATCATCCAGTGAACACAACTAGATAGCTATCAAATCATCCTATATACACCAGAAATCAACCTGAGGACCGACAGAACAAACTCCACAGCTAAAGAGAGAAGAGGCCACATTGAAGAAGATACCTGACATGTGAAAAAAAGAAAAGACATGAACATACATTTCTCCAAAGAAGACATACAGCTATATAATGCTAAGTGAAATAAGTCAGGGAAAGACAAGTACCATATGATCTCACTCATATGTGGAATTTAAGAAAAAAAAAAAACAAAAAACAAGTGAACAAAAGAAAAAAGAAAGACCAACCAAGAAACAGACTCTTAACTATAGAGAACAAACTGATGGTTACCAGAGAGGAGGTGGGTGGGCATAGGTGGGGTAAAATAAAGTGAGAAATCCATTTCCGGAGAGGATTTTTTCCATTAAATTCCTCAACATGAGAGAAAAAACATTCACCTCATTTTTTTTTGTTTTTTTTTTTTGTTTTTGTTTTTTGTTTTTGGTAATCTCTCATCATGCTATTATGGCTGATCCAAGACTAAGATTTTTCTTTTACTTCTATCCACCTATGTGCAGTTTTTTCAACTGTTATTTAAGAGGGAAACATGGCACTAAAGCCAATTTAATACATTAGAACTCTTTACTATTTTTACTAGCAAATGGGAAATTCTACTTTTTGCCCAAGGCAATTACTTTAAGTTCCTGAAAGCATAACAATTTTGTGTATTACACTGAGGACGGGATTCCTGATGAAAATGCTAAGTACCCATCCTTCTCCCCACTGAAATGTTACCTACTTGTTCTCAACAGATCACATATAACTCAGTGTAGAAGGGAAATGAATTAGTTTGGACTGCAGCAACATATCAAAAGAAAACTGATCTTTAATTAAAAAAAAAAAGATAAGTATGAAATAGAAGGGTTTGACTAAAATCACACACAAAATGTTTTTGCTTTTAAATACAACTAAAAGAGGAACATTTGCTATTGCAAAAGTAGGGGTGGAGAATGTAAAGTCTGTTAGAGGGCAAAAGATACAGAGCAAATTGGAACTTCAAGGAAGATAGAATAAGAATGCTGCCCTTGAGAAACGTGTACTAACTATGCTACGTATAGGTGCTATGGTAGTTACTGAGGAACAATGAGGAGACATCCTAGAATAAAGCCTCTCCCCATCAGCTCCAAGACAGTACTTTGTCTTGGTCATAGCCATTTGTACCTCCTGTTCATATCTTTGCCTGTTTTACTTTACATTTGATTATTTATAATTTTTATTAATTTGTAAGGTCTTTTTTAAGAAATATTAAATCCATCCTTGTTATCATTTACATATGTATGTATATGTGTGTTCATATATGTAGAGTAAATATTCTCTTTTGTTGGTATTTCAAGTTTTTATGATGTTTTTATGAGTTTTCCTGACAGGAAGGGGAATTTGTTACCTATGGATAGTAAAATATGACATGTTGGTTTTTCTTTTATGGCTTTCAATGCTTTATCATGCCAAAGACAGTCCTGTCCATCCCAGTGTTATAAAAGCGATTTTTTCTATAGTGTCCCCTAGGACTTCAATAGGTCTTCCCTTATCCAGCTAGATTTTTAAAAATAAACTTGCTATGTTAGGTGTATGTAATACATGTATAGAAGAATGCACAAATCATAATCGTGAGCTCTATGAATGATCTCTTGTTTGTTTTTCTCAGAAGCCTTAAAAACATATACTTACAAATTTTTAACAAAGGTATAATATACAAGCATATAATTTACTCATTGAAGTATACCATTCAATGGTTTTACTATATTTATAGGGCTGTGAAGCCATCACCACAATCAATTTTAGGGCATTTTCGTCATCCCAAAGAGAAACTCCTGTCTGTTAACAGTCACTCCCCATTTCCCACCAACCCCTCAGTCCCTGGCAATCACCAATCTATTTTCTGTTCCTGTAGAATTGCTTATGCAGTCCAGTTAGCTTTTTCATCCATCTGGAATCTATTTTTGTGTGTGGTGTAGAGTTCTAACTTTTTTTAATCTCAAGTAGAAAGAGAATTGTCACACGTCAGTAGTAGTCTAATTGAGTAAACAAGTGTATAAGTAGCCCAGGGGATTATGGGGATTCAGACGAAGGAGCAACTACGCATGAGTGCATAGCAGAGAAGGCTGCATGGAGCAGGAAGGAGTTGCAGCACGAGTGTGATTTGGAGAGACAGAAGGGGGAGGACAGAAGAGGAGCAGCAGGGAGAAGATCCAGGAAAACCCACCGTGAGTTCAGAGTAGGTCCAGGAGTCCAGTGTCTTGAGGCAGCTCATATATGTAAGATATCACCAGCCAGAAGGCTGGAAAATGTAGCCTGGGTACAGACTGTGACATCCTTAAACACTAGTCTGAGAATTTCTCTTTGAATCATTGAGCAATGTGAAGGTTTTTACAATGGAAGTAAGGAATGTACTAGAGAATATGCAAAAGTTTTGACCCTTGTTTGCACTGATAAAGAGTCGAAGGCATCTTCTCACTGGTTGAGAGAAACATTTACTGAATCATTATCCCTTTGTTCCTCATTTGGACTGGGGGAGAAAGAGCTCTTTCTAGCTTTGGGGTCCAGGGGTTTCTGGCATGGAAGGTAAGTTGCAGACTCAAAACAATAATAGCAGTTAACATTTGTCAAGCTCTGATTCTGCACCAGGTCCTTTTCTAAACACTTCATGTACTTAGTTGTGTCCTCTAGTCAATTCTAAGAGATAGTTGCTATTGCTATCAGCCCCTTCAACAAATGAGGGAGCCAGGATCTGGTAGTTCAGTGACTTGTCTACTGTCACACAGCTGATAAGGGTGAAGCCAGGATACCAATTCAGGAGATTTTCTTTCTCTTCCTTCACCTCCTCCTTCTTGCCTCCTCTTTTTCTTTTTCTCTCTCTGTTCTCTCCCCTTTTCTTCCTTCCTTCCTTCCTTCCTTCCTTCCTTCCTTCCTTCCTTCCTTCTTTTCCCCTCCCTCCCTTTTTCTTTCTTCCTTCTTTCTTTTCTTCTCCTTCTCCCTCTCCTTCTCCTTCTCCTTCTCCTTCTCCTTCTCCTTCTCCTTCTCCTTCTCCTTCTCCTTCTCCCTCTCCCTCTCCCTCTCCCTCTCCTTCTCCTTCTCCCTCTCCTTCTCCCTCTCCTTCTCCTTCTCCTTCTCCTTCTCCTTCTCCTTCTCCTTCTCCCTCTCCCTCTCCCTCTCCCTCTCCCTCTCCCTCTCCCTCTCCCTCTCCCTCTCCCTCTCCCTCTCCCTCTCCCTCTCCCTCTCCCTCTCCCTCTCCCTCTCCCTCTAGGGAAAGCAGCCTGTAAGGAACCGTGGCCTGCCAAAGAACATGTAGGTAATCCCGGAAATAGATTCTCCAGCTCCAGTCAAGCCTTGAAATGAAATGACTGGAGATTCAGCCAACAGCACAGAACCACCCAGCATTTCTGAGCTTCAGAAGCTGCATGAGATAATAAATATTATTGTATTAACCTGGTACATTTTGGGGATAATTTGTTACACAGCAACTGCTAACTAATACACCCTCTGAAAATGGCTCAGCTAAAGAGAAATTTAATGTAAGAAATCATGGGACTCTCATAAAGCCTAGCTTCAGGAAAGAATTGAGCCTCCTGGAAATGGAGAGTTTTGTGACCCCACAAAATCAGCCAGCCACTCTTCTCTGTTTTTGTTTGTTTTTTGGGGGTCTTTGTTTTGAGCAGCACCACTTCTTGTGTCTGCTATGTACTATTTCCCATCTCTCGTTCTGTATATTGATTTTTCATTCTTGCTTCTCAAGAACACTGGTTTGTGTGTGGTGTGGGGTCACTGTGGAGCCATAGCTGCCCGGACTCTGTGTGTTCTTACCTCAGGGCCCAACACAGTCCACCTCAGCCCCTGGGCTCCACGACACATTCTCAAGCAAACTTAATCAGCCCAGCTAGAGTCAGATTGTCTGTCATGGCAATTCATTGTGACCAGGGGTCAGGTCACATGGCACTGGAAGTTTCCTTTGCCCAGGCTGAGAAATGGGCAGATTATACCAAAATAAAAAAAAATTGCACGACATGTAACTTGATTACCATTTTCCAAGTATACTGTGAAATTATTTATTAGCAACAATGAAATACATTAGGGCATTTATTTTATTCTTTTGTAAAAGGCAGAATCCTTTTGAGAGGTAAATAGTTGCCCTTAATTTATCTGACTGTGAAGTTTGTTTTCTCATTTTTAACATTCACCAAGTAGGAACACACCTGCAATTTTATGCACCAATTACTATGTTGGATAAGGCTCTGCTAAAGAGAACTGGTTTCCTGGGGGAAGAGTCCTGTTTCTGTGTGGGTGCTTAAGTTAGCAAAATATGAAGTTGGTTAGTAAAAATTTCTTGGAAGGCAAAATTACACAGTTGACAGAATAACGGGTTAGAGTCAGATGGGCCTAATTTGCATCCTGAATTTATAACCAAATGATTTAAGGACCTCTCTGAGACTCAGTCTCCTCTCAGTAAAATCGACTTAGTCATCATCTCACAGATTTTTAGAAGACGTAGAGGCATTGGTATATACAACATGTATAACCCGGTACCCAGCATATGTTAGGAACTTAATAAAAACAAGGTCATTAGTATGTTTGAGAAACAAATTTCAGCCCTCACCCATAAAGATCTAGTTCAGAATTCATTGTACACATGGGGAAATGGTAAAAGTATTCAATGCCTGCAATTTTTTTTACAGCGTAACTGTGAGGCCTTTATTTTATTATTATTAATTAATTAGTTAATTTATTATTATTTTTTTAACGTTTATTTATTTTTGAGAGATAGTGTAAGCAGGGGAGGGACAGAGAGAGAGATACAGAATCTGAAGCAGGCTCCTGGCTCTGAGCTGTCAGCACAGAGCCTGATGTGGGGCTCCAACCAACGAACCGCGAGATCATGACCTGAGCCAAAGTCAGTGCTAAACCAACTGAGCCACCCAGAAGCCCCTATTTTTAATTTTTTTTTAATTTCAAGTTTTTATTTAAATTCTAGTCAGTTAACATATGTGGTAAAATTGGTAGGATTTAGTGATTCATCACTTACATGTAATCCCCAGTGCCTGCTATTTTTGCCTTGAAGATTTAGGGCTCATCTTGATAAAAACAAGGGCGTCACACATTCCACCTCTATCTTGATAATGTTTGCGACTCTAGGAAATAGCAGGTCAGGTGGGAACACTCCTGGTGGAGGGCTGTGCGCTCTATCAGTGAACTGGGACCTTGAGGCTCGTGGCAGTCCCAGGCAGGATCTGCAGGCCTTCTCTCCTCCTGTTTGTCTAAGTGCAAATTCTACCGGTCCTTCTAGGGCACTTTTGAATGCCACCTCTAATCCCTCTCAGATTCTTCCTGGTTTCAGGGTGCTCCTCCTCCTCTGCTCCCTTACATTTCCTCTACGGGCATCACGGCACTTTCATTCAACACACATCTAGCCTCTACTTTGTGTGGCAGGTACTGCTGGCTGTTGAAGCAACGGTGTGAGCTTACCAGCCGGCTTCTTGATCTCATGGAGACCCCGTGGCTGGCTTTCTCACCCTCCTCCCTGGGGACAGACGCAGCGGCGTGCTTTATCTCGGTTGCTCCCACAGGTTGTCCTGCAGACCCTTGCTGCTGGTGTTAAGGTTAAGTGGTGCTTTGGGACTCATTTTCTGGTTTCTTTTGCAGGCAATTGCACTGCAGCAACTGTAAAGGCTTAGGAGGCAGGCCTCTATGTAATAATTAAAAAGATAAAGCTTTCGGAGTCTATTGGAGTCCTACCCTGAGCACATCACAAGTGTAAAGACTGCAACATTTTAGTGAATGTTTATAGCTCAGTGTCCTCATCGCTAAAAGGAGATGAGGGTGCCCACCCACACAGATAATTGTGAGACCTAGAAATCATAGTAGAGCACCAACACCTTTCATTTTACTTTATTTAGTCGTATCATTTTATTTAGCCAAATATGTATTGAAAGACAACTTGGTCCCATCCCAGTCAATATTGTAGGTACTAAAGGCACAGCAGTAGACAAAGAAGGTAAAGCCCCTGGTCACAGGGAGCTTATATACTCAGTGCGGGAGATGACAGTAAACGAATATGTCGGGTGGTGGCAAACACAATGAGGAAAGGAAAAATGTAGGAAGGAATGGGGAGAGAGGAAAGCAATGGAGAGGGTATTTTATAGAGAGCTATCTGAGAAGCCCCTTGGAGGGATGGGCTAGCACTGGAACCAACAGTGTAATGAAATGGAAGAGGAAACCTAGTAGCTGTAGGTTCCTGTGAGCTTCAGGTAGAAGGAATCGTTATGTGCAAAGAGGCTGGGGAGGAAAATGGTTGGAGTTTGAGGAGTAACAAGGAGGGTGGTATGGGTGGGATGGAGTAGGAGGTGACAGTTGTGGAGAGACAGAGAGAGAGGTGGCAGGGGACCATACTAACATATCATCTAGGGCCTGTCAGAGAAAAATGCGGACTTAGTAAGGAGAGACTTACTCAAGAGGATTATTACAAGACAGGGAAGGGACTATCCCAATAGAGAGAATGTTATGATCATAAACCCTCTAAGTGCCTCAAGAATAAGGCAAGAAGGGGTTTTCTTTTATAGAGGAGTAAACAAGGCTAAGAAGAGGCAGGTGTGGGGAGGTGGGGTGGAAGGGTAGTGGATCTGACAGCAGATCAGAGAATATTTTACCCTGAGGGCAGCCGGTTCTAACAAGGGGCTGTGTGCTGATGCAGGCTGCGGGTGGGCCAGAGTTCAGGGCCTGGAGGGGTTAGAGAAACATAACCAAAGCTTGGCTAATAAGCGTTTTTGTTCTACCTGGGCAAGCAGAAAAAAAAGGAATTTGGGGAGGTCTGTGTCTGGTCTTGCCATACATAAAGGGCAGGGGGCATCCATGAGTCTTATCTAAATCCTAGGGGGAGGCCCGTTCTTCGAAGCTCACTGTTTTCTGGAACTCAGAGGATCAGACCATTTCTTAACCTTCACTGTTTTACTGGATGACAGGGCTTAGGTAAAATTCAACATCTTCAGGCCTTTAGATTTTCTTCCAAGTGAGAAATGAAGTGAATGATATGGGACTAATCAACACCTGGCCTGTGAGGAGTTTCATCCTAAAAGACTCTACTCAAAAAATGTTCAGCTGCCTGTCTGTCACTCCCGGGTCCCCAGTCTCTGGCTTCTCTTCCTACCAGCCCACACAGCCCCCTCCCGCCATGCAATGAAGTCCACACAACCAGAGGCAGAAACTATGTTGATTTGTGTCACCCGTCAAATTTGGAGGTACTTTGAGGAGGGCCTAACACTGTGCTTACTGTTCATTCAGTTCCCAAAATGCCATAAAATGAGCACAGTTTCTGATTTATCTGGGATCCACTCAGCTCTTTCCCCAAATAATCATGAAATTCACCAAATTCAAACTGGTGCCTTAACATGAGGAGGCATGACCATGGGAAAAGCCACAAGAAAGCTACTTTTATTGTCATGCTTAAAGTCTTAAGGGATCAGCAAGCTATGGCCAGCAAGCCACACTAGCCCAGTTTTTATAAGTATGATTGTATTGTCATGCAGCCACACTTATTTATTTATGTACTGTGTCTGTCTGCTGTCACACTCCAGGGCAGAGATGAGTTGGTGCAAGAGAGACCATATGGTTTGCAAAGCCTAAAATATTTACTATCTGGCCCTTTGCAGAAAAAAAGGCAGCTGACTCCTATTTCAACGGTTGGCCCACTGTGCAGTTGCTTGCTTACATTGTATATTGCAGGGAGCGTTTTATTCCAGAAATGTCTAGGGCCACTTCTAATTTTTTTAATTTTTGAAAAAAACTTTTTTAACGTTTATTTTTGAGAGACAGAGACAGAGCATGAGCAGGGGCGGAGAGAGAGGGAGACGCAGAACTGGAAGCAGGGTCTACTTCTTATTTTGATTAAGATCACCAGGGATTGCCATAATCTGGTTCCCCTGAGGGTAAGGAGGACTCTTGCTGCATTAAGAATTTTTACAGTGTCCTGGGTCCACCCGGTTTCTGCCTTGGTTAGTTCCCACCCAAGCCCACTTTTTTGGGGACTTTTGCTCTTTTCTCAGGACTCTGGGTCCTTCTCAGTCTCTCCCCCGAGCTCTCGCAGTGGAGGCACGGTGAGTCTCCTGTGCACCTTTGGTGCCCCACAGATGGTACTGGTTTTGGGGGGAGGCATTATCAGGGAGTTACTTTGCAGAATAAAGACTCCTTTGTCAAAGGCCTGAATTTCTTGTCTGTTTTACTTTGACCCGAAAACAATCATCATTTATGAAATTCTTTTTACAACTTACTGTAGCATCTAAATCTTTTTGTTTTTCATTTTGCTCATGATTATAAATGCAAGATATAAATTTTATAGTAAGTTTTAAATATACATAAAAGTATTTAAAAGAAAAATGCTGTGTTAATATTTGGCATGTCTTACTTGCATCTTTTTTCTTAGATATTTAAAAAATTGATATGGAGAAGATGTCGTTGGATAAGCCTTTCTGTTTTGATATTTCAAACACTTTCCCATATTATTAAATATCTTGGTAATAGAATTTTTAGTAAATGTACATAAAATTCCATTTTATAGATATGCTGAAATTTATTAGTTTCCCTGATTATGGTATTCAGGTAGCTTCTCTCTTTTGCTATAATCAATAACCTCCAAATTCACATTTATGCATAAATCTCTGCCCTCATTTGTGCTATTTTTTTTTTAAGTTTAAAAATTTTTTTTCCTAAAAAATTTTTTTTAGTTTATTTATTTGAGAGAGAGAGAGAGAGTGCACACAAGCAGGGGAGGGGCAGAGAGGGGGAGAGACAGAGTCCCCAGGAGTTTCTGTGCCATCAGTGCAGAGCCCAACATGGGTCTTGAACTTATGAAGTGAGACCATGACCTGAGCTGAGATTAAGTTTGGATGTTTAACTGACTGTGCCACCCAGGTGCCCCTTTAAATTTTTTAAAAATGTTTATTTTGTGAGAAAGAAAGAGACAGCGCGCAAGAGTGTAGGCACATGAGTGGGGGAGGGGCAGAGAGAGGGCAGAGAGAGAATCCGTATCATGCTCCAACCTGTCAGCACAGAGCTGGAAGCAGGGCTCGGTCTCAAGAACCATGAGATCCTGACCTGAGCTCAAATCTAGTCAGATGTTTAACCAACTGAGCCACCCAGGAGCCTCTGTGTTATTTCTTTACAATAGCATCTTAGAAATGGAATCACTTGGTCAAATAGTATGAATCTTATGAGCACCTTTTTTTTTAAGTTTATTTATTTATTTTGAGAGAGAGAGAGAGAGCAGGAGTGGGGAAGGGGCAGAGAAAGAGGGAGAGAGAGGCACGGGGCGGGGAGGGCATCCAAGCAGGTTCTGCTCTGTCAATGCAGAGCCTGACAAAGGGCTTGATCCTACAAAACTTGAGATCATGACCGAAATCAAGTGATTTGACCGAAATCAACTTTGAGCCGAAATCAAGTGTCAGAAGAGGCTTAACTGACGGAGGCACGCAAGCACCCTAGCAGTCTTTACAATTATCATCAAATTGCTTTCCTGGATAGATGTTTCAATTTATACTCCCTTAACCTTAATGAGTTTTTATATCTGCTAACAGCTAAACGTTTTCTTTTGTTTTAATTCACAGTTATTTGAACTGACAATATTGAGCATTTCTTTATGTGCTGGCTACTCATTTCTATACCATTCCCTCTAATACTTCTACTGTAACTTGTTCCCCAGTATTTAAGGTCAAGGTGACTGGGTTCCAAGCCTGTCTCATAGATATTCCATCTTTTTAACCCTGGGAGGTAACTTTGGTTTTGCAAGTCTCCGTTTTCTCACCAGTAAAATGAGAATGGTTATATGTACATCATGGTCTTGTCATGATGACCAAGAGTGCCAAGCACCATGTCTGATTTATGGGGGTTCTTGAAAACTTTGGCATGGGGATTATGAGGGTTGAGAGAGAATCTGCATGGTCCTACATCTAGAGTTTCTTATGCCTTTGGTTGATTTAAGTTTGGAATTTTGTTTCTCGTAAGCATACAAAAGTAACAAAAGAAAGCAGGTAGCTATAACCAAAATAGACTACCATAATTGCATGTAGTAGTGAAAAATCCAACCTACAGATTGAGGGTGCGTTACATGCACAGATGGTGTGCTAGGTACTAGAACACAGAGACGAATGGAGGCTGCAGCCTGGGCTCTGGCCAACCATGGGTATGAATGGAACTCTACTGTTGAATCACATTGCAGTAAGCAAGTTTATCACTGAGGTTTAACGTTTATTTATTTTTGAGACAGAGAGAGACAGAGCATGAACGGGGGAGGGTCAGAGAGAGGGAGACACAGAATCTGAAACAGGCTCCAGGCTGTCAGCACAGACCCCGATGCGGGGCTCGAACTCACGGACCGTGAGATCATGACCTGAGCCGAAGTCGGACGCTCAACCGACTGAGCCACCCAGGCGCCCCTATCACTGAGGTTTAAACTGAGCAAGTTTATCCCTACCTGTACTGCAATCTTCCCAAGTGTCCTTGCCACACATTGGCAGAACTCCTAGGCCTTCCCCAATAATTTATGAAATGGCTGAGGTGAGAGTAGGTCAGCCTGCCTCCCAGCCACCTTCTCTGTTCTTGCCTGGCTGAAACATCACCTTTGGTCTCTGTCACTGCCCTTGTCACCCTAATTGCCTGCTTTCTGATAACGATCGTTCCTCTTATTTTCCAAAGCATCACCACCTCAAGGCTGTTGTGTAATGGAATTTAACATAGGGGAAATGAGAAGAGAAATTTTGGTACTTGTAAGCACACAAAATAATTTAAAATTCAATAGATGTTATTAAAACCTTCTGGTCCATCCCCAGTCCCAGGGAATTTCCTCCTGGTTGTTGTTCTACTTAATTTCTGAGTTTTCCAGATGAAGACTGGTTCTTTTTTCTTTTCTTCTACAGCAGGTGTTTTTAAACTCAGCCCTATTGACATTTTGGGTGGAATAATTTGTTGTTGTGGGGGCCGTCCATGCACTACAGGATGTTGGGAAGCATCCCTGGCTACTACCCACTAGATGCCAACTATATCCCCCCCCCCCCCCCCCATGTAACAACTGAAGATGTCTCCGGATATTGCCAAATGTAAGGGTGCATAGACTCCTTACTCCCCCAGGTACCAAAGGGAGACTCACAACATTCTTGATACTTCATTATGCAGAGCAATTTAATTTCTAATGTTGATTTCATGTTAGGCTCCTGCCTTGACTTTGCAGTTATAAAGAAACTTCACTGAGTATTTATTTTGACTAAACACAAAAGCTATCAGTTGAGCCTCTATCCTTAACAATACAAAGAATGTGCAGGCTTTGAGATTATAGTACTTTCTTTAACTCATCCTAGACCAAATTACTAATGGAAGGTTCTTATCCACCCTGGCAAGGTCATGGGTGTGTGTGATGGGTGTGTGTATGTGTGTGTGTGTGTGTGTGTGTGTGTGTGTGTGTGTGACACTATTCTTTCTCCTCCTTCTGACTCTTAAATGGAAAGGTTAACTTACAGGTTTCTGAGGATCTTTCCAGCAACTCTGTGCTCTACCTGAGATTCAAAATTTGATTTGGATATTTGTTATTTTCAGGAGTATTTACAGAGCATCTGAAAGTTACCTAATCCTAAAATCTCACCTGTTTATAATCTGGCTATTTCCTCTGAAAGTTGTAATTACGTTCCATATCCTTCAACTGTAGGTCTCTGTGGGTCTTCCTCCATGGGCCTGCCGCAGAAGACAGTGCCAGTAGTCTCCCTGCTTTGGGCCCTTCTAGAATCCATTTCTCCATGCACATTTCTGTATTTGGTTAATGTATTTCTGCTGGCAGGAATGATGAAAAATTTAAAGTCATGGGCTTTAAAAAGTGTATTTTCAGAGTCAGCTACATGAAAGAAAGGAAAGGCTGGGTGGGTAGTCAAAGCTATAGGATGCTTCTGGACAATGGGCAGCCTCTTTCCTTTGTTGCATCTGAGCTTAGACAGTTGGAGTGGGGCTGCATCTATAATTCCCTTGGAAGGACCTTGTAGCAATCAAGTACACATCAGAATCTGGGTGGCATCTTGTAATTCACAGGTATTTGTTCCTTTCCTCAATTTCACACCATTATTCCTACTTATAAAGCTTTCCTTGCACTGTTATCATTACATTTTTTTTTAGGAAAGTGAATCTACGCATTATGGACTCAGTTCTGCCAGCTTCCCCCAGATACACTTAGAAGCCATGGGCTCTCTCAAAGTCAGGGCCATGCTAACTGAGGAGGCACTACATTTCAAGAGCTCTCTGTGCCAAAGCACCCCTCTGCATTCCACCCAGAGGGGCTCGAGGCAGTCTCTTAGCTTTTGTTCTTCCCTTTCTATAAAAATGCAAACAAACATACCTTCTCTTTGGTGATCAAAGAGTAGGAGGAAGGCGATGTTTAGTCGAGAATTGAGGAAGGTTTAAACAGTAGTGCGTTCTTCAGATTGCCCCAGTAGCTTCCTAAGATAATTACGCATGTCCTGGATGCCTATTGCTGTGCTAAGCTCTTAATATGCAGTATTGCATTTATCCCTGTAACACTCTATCAAATTGGTGCTATTTTTCTTATCCCTATTTTACAGGTGAGGAAATTGAGGCTTAAGAACAGAAGTCTCATTTACCTACAATAGACTGCTATTCACCAAAAAAAGGGGCAAACTCCTGACTTTTGCTATGCTGTAGGTGATGGATGAACCTCAAAATCATTATGCTAAATAAAAGAAGTCGGACACAAGAGACCACATATTGCATGATTTCATTTATGGAGGTGTCCAGAAAAGGCAAATGCATAAAGACCGGAAATAGATTTATTTACAGAAATAGAAAACAATGGCTATCTGGAGCTGAGAGGGGGAATGGGTATTAACTGTAAATGGGAAGAAGGCTCTTATCAGAGAGATGAGAATGTTCTAGAACTGCTTTATGGGGAAAGGCTGCACCACTTGGTAAAGTTACTAAGTCATTGATAAGCGCACTTAAAATGTGAATTTTCTGATATGTACACTACAATTCAATAAATTTTTTAAAAACAAAGAGGAGAGGGAAGAAAGAAGGAAGGTGGGGAGGGAGGAGGAAGGAAATAAACTTCCCGGGAAGGAGCAGAGCCCAAATCTAAACCCGGGTCTGTCTGTTTCCGGAGGCACTGGTACTTCACCTCTTGATTGTTTCTCCTGTTCTGTATTCTCTCTTCCAGTCTTCCTTTCCTTTTTTCCTTTCTTTCTTCTCTCTCCTAACCCTAAAGGTATGCTGCCTTTTGTTCCCCTTTAGACTTTTTATAGGCTGACCCCCATGCACCAGACTACTGGGACCCACTTACAGTGAGGTTTGAGCATCCCGTACCGTTTTGCATTATTAAGTGGACTTCATGACTCCATCCCTTTGTAGCCTGGTCTCTTCCTCTAGACCTGCAGATACATTTTGGTTTCCCAGGTCTGTCATTTGGCAATCTCCGAGATGTGGGGTGACCTTGTTTTCTGCCTCCATCTGCCCTTGGCTGTTCCGTGCAACCACTTGGCTCCAAGGACACGGATGTGGCCTCAGCAGTTTTGGCCAGGGACTGTGTGTGGCCTGCCCACGAATGCGGGAGAGAGGGGCTGGCACTCACTAGTTCATCCACAGATTTAACTCCTGCCCCTCTTATACATTGTCCTTTCCCCCCACGGAGACTGTGTGAATTTCTTTCCAGCCTATTACAAATTCATCTGGACAAATGCAGATTTCAGTCTGAGAAGTTTGGTCACAAAGGCCGCTTCTTCTTTAAAGATCAAGTTACTGAGATTGTAGTACCTTCCTGAGACAAAGATCAACACAAATAGTGAACACTCTTCTTGGTCAAGAATCATCTGGTTTGGAATGACTGGAAACTAAACCTAAATACGCTTGAGCATAAAAGGAAACTTATTGACTCTCATAACTGAAAGGTCTTGAGGCATAGGTGCTTCAGGAATGTTGGCATCCAGGGGCTCACGCAGTGTCATTGTGGCTGTTCTCTGCTCTTCTGTGCCCTGACTTCCTTGATGTTGCCTTCATTCAAAGTTAGGCATTTCCTTCATGGTAAAAATCAATCAATCAATCAATCAATCAGGAATTTTTTATTCAAGTCAGCATTTAGGGGAACTTCTAAATATTTTGAGGTCAAATTATCAGTCTTGATATACATTTCTCTTTTCATTGGCAATTCCTAAGCACAATCTTAAAACAGAAAGTAGGCTTAGGCATTACTGAGTCTAATCCCCTCAGGGAATATCTAGATGCAGAGAAGATATAAAGTGTTCAGGGTAATAGTTCAAGTCAGTAGCAGACCCGATACTATTCACTTTGGCGATATTCGCTTCTGAAGGCTAATGCAGGTAACAGATGTTCTCATATTAAGAGAATTGGGGAGTGTGCAGCCAGTTCTGATGGCATCTGATTTTAGTTCTTCAATCTGAGCTAAGACCAAAGCCATGTGTGGGAATCAAAACTAGATGTGAATGCAAGCTTTAAAACTGCCACATGGAGCTGAGCCCTCAGAGTCTGGTCCTGAGCGTGAGTTCAGCTGGCTTTGGAGACATTCATCATGTCAGCCTTCAGCACTGGAGCTCAGCCTTGAAAAGCCCCAATTTGCCAGTGCTGTAACCAATTCTCAAGTAACACCCTCAGATTGAAGAGCATTTGTAGAAAGTGGCTGTTGTCCTCAGCAGATGTAATGTTCCTTAACATGATGGAAACAGTCAACTTATGCCATGTGACAGATAACAAGACACATTTAATATAGAGAAAGTGACAAGCTAAGTAATGTGGCATTCACTATTAGCAGCAGTGATTAAACTGTATTCAAAGCATTGATTTGGACAGCACTTATTATTATTTTTATCCTGGAACTATCTATTTCTAAAGGGAATGGGCGTCCACCTGCCACTTCCTCCCTTGTCAAGCTCTTCCCAGGAAATTTGAAAGGATTTTACTTCCTTGATAGTGGGGGGAGTCCTGATGACTTTTTAAAATGGTAGTATAGAGATCCTCGATGTTGTCAACTTTAATTTTGAATGTCTTGGAGATAACATTTTGTTTCTACACCACTGGCATTGCCTTTGGACTTCATGTTAGTCTTTCCTGCAGAACCAGAAGTTCAAATTGAAGAGAAATGAGATGGAGGAGGCTGGTTTTGTTAGCAATATGTATGATGATGACAATAATTTCCTGATTGATAGAAAGTAGTGCTGCAGAATGTAGCAGAAATGCATTATCAAACCAATTCTCCTCTTAGAATGCATGCACGTGGGCGTTGGAGAAAGTCCTTTTGATTCTTCTTTACCCTGACCCCTCCTGAATTTTATCGGCTGCACAACAGACAAACTCCAGTGAAACTATTTTCTCAAAACTATATGTGCAACAATGAAAACAGGTTGGTAACTGATAGTTTTTCTATGTTTTTTTTTTAATGTGCACATCCATTTTAGTCATTCCAACTACTAGCTGTTTAAGTGATATATAGTGATGTTAGTTTTTACTATGGTTAAAATTAAGGCACATTCTGACACCAATCCCCAATATCCTACATTCTTGTCTCTTAGCCAAGCTGACCTCTCCTATGGAATAGTCCTCTACTGGCTTCAGTCTCATAGGCCAATGTATCTGGAAGCAATAGAATACAGTCTGCCAGTGAATTGGGCTGTGACCGGCTTATTTTGGACTTTGATTTATGGGCTCTTTAATCTACCGTGATGGTCAAATGCAGGCCATAATGGGAAGATCTCCCTGATGTCTTGTGGAGACTGAGCATCCAGAGGATTCACAAGTTTCCTGCTCCTTCATCAAGGCTTCTGGGCTCGGCCTGTTGCCAAGTGGAGCCAGAAGTTGGGAACACAGGTGATGAAAGCATGCCTTACAGGAAAACGCTACAGTTTCCTTTCAGTGGTACTTAGCGGGAGCATCCAGTTTTGCTCACTAAGCAGGTGCCTGGCTTGGGGCCTAGCTGTCAGCAGCGCTGGTGTGGAGAGGGCCGGAAGTACAGCCAGGCTGCTCCCAGCACATGAGATTCTTTTCAGGGTCTCGGAAGCAAAGGAAAATTGCTGGTGTGTAGACTGTTGACATGCTAAACTTTGCACCACTTAACATCCTGTGCTAAAAGGGTGCTCTTTGAAGCAGCAACCTTCTAAAATCATTAGTGCTGTGCCCAAGCAGCTATCACTTTCTTAGAAATGTCATTCTTCACCTTTATTTGAATGATACTGCACTTTCAATGATAAAAGGCACAAAGCTGTCAAAGCAAAAAGGAAAGGAAAAATAAAAAAAAGGATAGAAAAAATAAAACAATTAAAAAGAGTGACCAGCTTAAAAAGAAACCTTTCTCCATTGAAGTGAACACTTTTCCAGGAATCTGGTGGGAGATATAATTAGAAATAAGGGTGATCTACCTGGACAGGTGTTTCCTAGAAAGAATTGATTTAGAAATATACATGGCAAGATCAACCTAGAAAAGGGAAATAATGGATTTGATAGACCCAGTGCTGCTGGCTGGTCATTCTAGTCTGTAGTCTCTAATCTGTTTGTGACCATATCTTTTGCACATCTACACTGGCGTGTAGCATAGTGTCTAGAGCAGAGTAGATGCTTAGTGTTTGGTGGATGAACAAATGAGTGTTCAGTGGAGTGAAGGTACTTGACCTCATACAGTAACCAGTTCCCATACCTCTAGTTGCCCTACAAAGAGCAAGCAAAGTTCAGTTGAGGAATATGATCCTGATGGAGAAGTAAATCACTTACATAACACCACAAATAATGTCACACATGAAAACATTCCAAACTTGGTGGCTTGACACAACCATTGTTTATTTAGTTCATGATTTGGAGGGTTGAAAGTTTAAGTTGGCCTCAGCTGGGCGGGTCATATTGATGGGCTTTAAGTAGGGTTCCTGAGCAAATGGCTAAGAAAGAATTCTTAAGACGTCTGTGGTGCAAAAAGGTGATTTTGTTAAAGCATGGGGACAGGACCCATGGACAGAAAGAGCTGAACTGGGGTTGTGAGGAATGACTGATTATACCCTTCCAAGTTTGTGGACGGCGGGGTGGTATAGATAATGTAAGTCTCTAAGTAATTCCTGGATGCTGAAAACAGGGTCTCACAGGACCCTAAAGATTTAGCTATTGCCAAGATAAGGTTGCTTTTAATTTTTAGTTTTGCCAAGGTAAGGTTGCCTTAAGGCATTAAGGCAGCCATAAACGTCTAGTGGAGTGTTACACGCTGCAGGTGTCTGGCATCTATCAATGGACTGCAGGCTGTAAGGGAACTTAATTTTAAACTACATTTTCTTGCCTTTGTTTCCCTCATCAATATCTTCTAGGCTGAGATCCCTCATGTGCTCAGTTTCCTCACCTGCAGGCCAGGTAGGTGTCTCTGCTTCTGCGGGTTGGCTAAATGTCAACAGGGAGGGGGAGCTGACTGGGCCATGTGTCTTTCAGCCTCCATCATGCTTGTTTGTTCACATGACAGCAAGAGGGTCCTGAGGGGGAAATGAATGTTATAGACTGATGGTGTCCTTCCCCAAATTCAATACATTAAAATACTATCTCCCACTGTGATGGTATTAGGAGATGAAGCCTTTGGTATGTGATCAGGTCATAAGGGCAGAAGCTTCATGAGTGAGATTAATGCCTTTATAAAAGCAACCCCTTCCACTATATGAGAACACAGAAAATGGCTGTCTATGAGAACGAGCAAGTAGATTCTAATCAGACACTGAATCTACCAGCACCTTGACCAACTGTGAGAAAT
Source organism: Panthera pardus (assembly GCF_024362965.1). NCBI lineage: Eukaryota > Metazoa > Chordata > Mammalia > Carnivora > Felidae > Panthera > Panthera pardus. The sequence goes on along the minus strand of NW_026526788.1, from coordinate 68,435,017 downwards.
AAATGTTTGTTGTTTGAGCCAACCAGTCAATGCTATTCTGTTATATCAGCTCACATGGACTAGGGCAGTAGGGAATGTATGATTTTTTTAAAGGCCTAGGTCAGAATGGGCAGCAACATTGCTTCTAGCACATTCAATTAGCCATCGCAGATTCAAAGAACAGAGAAAGAGACATTACCTTCTGGTGGGAATGCCTGCAGACTTACACTGCAAAGGGAAGTGGATACAAGAGAGGAAATAATTCTGCTTATTATTTTTTAAATCAGTTTTTTTGAGGCATAATTAACAAACCAACAAAGAGCTTATATTTAAAATGCATAGTTGATACGTTTTGACATATCATTATGCCTGTAAAACCATCACAATCAAGATTATGGACATACCCCTCATCCTCAATATAGTTTTCTCATGCTCTTTGTAGTCCTTCATTCCTTCCCATTTCCCTATCGCCAGGTAACAACTGATTGGCTTTCTGTCTCTGTAGATTGGCTTGCATTTTTTAGATTTTTATATAAATGGAATCATAAAGTAGGTGCTGTTTTTTGCTCGACTTCTTGCCTCAGCATAATTTTGTTGAGATTTATCCAGGCTGAATCATTTATCCCTGGTTTATTCCTTATTTGTGATTGTTCTTTTGTATAGATATAACAGTTTACCCATTCACTTGTTAATGGGTTTGGATTGTTTTTAGTTTTGGGCTATTGTAAATATTCATGTTCAAGTCTTGGTATGGAGATGTATTTTTATTTCTCTTGAGTAAACACCTCAGAGTAGAATGGCTGGATCATAGAGTAGTTTTATGTATAAGTTTTTTGAGAAACTGCCAAACTATTTTTCAAAGTGGTTGTAGCATTTTACACTTCCACCAGCAGCAGTGTATGAGGGTTCTAGGTAGCTATCCCTTGGAATTGGTAGCCTTTTTAGTTTTACCTACTCTGATAGGGATGCACTGGTACCTCACTGAGGTTTTAATTTGAATTTCCCTAATAGGGGTACCTAGGTGGCTCAGTTGGTTAAGCGTCTGACTTTGGCCCAGGTCATGATCCCACGCTTTGTGGGTTTAAGCCCCATATCAGGCTCTGTGCTGACAGCTCAGAGCCTGGAGCCTGCTTCAGATTCTGTGTCTCCCTTTCTCTCTGCCCCTCCCCTGCTTGCGCTCTGTCTCTCTATCTCCCAAAAATAAATAAATATTTTTTTAAAAAATTGTATTTCCTTAGTAATTAATAATGTTGAAAATCTTTTCATGCGCTTATATCTTCTTTAGTGATATATCTTCTTTAGTGAAGTATCCATTCCAATCTTTTGCTTATTTTTGGAAATGGGTTATTTTCTTATTATTGACTTTTAAGAGATACTCCTATATTCTGGATATAAATCCCTTTGCAGAAATATAATTTGTAAATATTTCTTTCATTTTATGGCTTTTCTTTTCATTCTCTTAACTGTATCTTTTAAAGAGCAAAAGTTTTAACCTTTATTGAAATATAATTTATCATTTTTTTCTTTTACAGATTATGCTTTTGATGTTGTATTTAAAAACTCTTTCCTTAGCACCAAATCACTAAGGCTTTCTCCTATATTTTCTTCTGGAAGTTTTATAGTTTATTCTATAAAGTTTATTGTTTTAGGTGCTACATTCATATTGAGCTAAGCTTTATATATGGTGTGAGGTATGGATATCCAATTACTTCTCTCTTTGCATCTTTGTCAAAGCCTCACTTGTCCTTGTGTGCATGCGTCTTTTTGAATTTTGTTTTGTTCCATTGAAGTATTTGCTCACCTGTGTGCTAATACCATACTATCTTGCTTACAGTCTTATTAAAAGACTTGGAATCAGGTAGTGTTAGTCCTTTACCTTCCTTCATTCTTCTTTTTTTCAATGCTATTTTGGCTTTTTGTAATGGTCACTGCTTAGCTGTGTGCTTAAGGAGACTTCTGCAGACCTCTGGGATGCTCTTTCAGTGTGGCTCTCTCCTCTCTGGTACTCTGGCCTTGGTCTCCCCAGACTCTCAGCTCTGTCTCTTCAACTCAGTCCATTAGCTTCTGACAGGTTGCCTCGCCCTACACTGTGTCCTGGAAATGCTCTCAAGACAGGAAGCAGGGGCAATCATAAGGCTCACCTCATTTGTTTCTTGTCCCTCAGGGGTTATTGTTCTCTTTTTCCTGACATAAGTGTCTTGTAAACCATTGTTTCATACATTATATTTTTTGGTTGTTTCAGGATGGTGGATAAAAATGTTATTCCATCTTGGCCAGAGGAAGCCTCAAATATGGCTGTATTTGCAAATAATCTCCTATAGGAGGTATCAAAAAATTTGAGATCCTAATTATTTTTGCTTTTCTGTTTTGGCTTTGGGTGAGCATCCAATTTAGAGAGACTTGGTCTAGCAATGACTGGGTCAAAACAACAAAATGTAATTGTTCAAATTCCCATGGGATTGAATGACAGCAAGTTACCTGGTAATGTAGGCATATGGTGAGTCTGATACAGCAGACAACAGTATATTTCCTAGAAATGCTGCTTGCCAAGGTCAGTGAAATTCTACAAAGCAAGAGGTATGATGTTGTCTGTTTTGTTTGGAAAACTGAAGTAGTTTACTCTGGAGAAGTATAAGTAGTAGGTGTGTGATGGGGAGGAGGAAAGAGACCTGAAGGGATCAGGGGGTACTATTTAAAGAAAAGGCTAGAACAATATGCAGAGTCTAGACATTGTAGCACAAGCAACCTTACACACAGTGCTATAGAATTTGGATTACACTGAATGCAATGGAAAATTTGATGGATTTTGAGGAGTTTAGTGACATTCATACTTTAGAAACACTATTTTGGAAGGATATGGGCAATGCTTGAACAGGGGTATGGTTTAATCAAGTTATGGGAAGGAGATTCATTAGGTACATGTTGGAATGATTCTACTGAGGATTGAGGAAGACTTCAGAGCAGTACTCCATGGGGTTGTAGAAAAACAGATGAGTTTAAGAGATATTTAAGAAACAAAGTCAGTTCAGTAGAACTTTGGAATTTTGTGAGCATATTTAGGGACTGGAAGGTGATAGGGAGAGATAGGATGACTACTGGGTTACTGACTCAAATAAATGGGAGAAGTTGGAACTCTTGAACAAAGGGATGTGTGTGTATGTGTCCACATATGTGTCTATCAACAGATCCTCATGTGATAATTTGCTTTTTCTTAGACTTTTCATTGTTAGCAAGCCTCTTGCAGTTGCATTACATAAATCCAACTCATATTGGCTTAGGAAAAAAAAAATTATCGTCTCTCATAAATGAAGTCTGGGGTATCTTGCTTCAGGTACAGCTGAATCCAGGTGTTTAGTAATCTGCAAATTGCTACTCTTCTTTGGCTCTGATTTTCTGTGTTGATTCTGTTCTCTGAGAGCCTATTTGTGTGTGTGTGTGTGTGTGTGTGTGTGTGTGTGTGTGTGTGTGTTGGCAACTATGGCTTCCATTCTATCAGTTAAACAATCTCATAGGAATGGGAATGAATCTTTATCAACGGTTCCAGTAAGAGTGATGAAACAAATTCTCACTGGATCTATCTGACTCATGTGCCCAACTCTAAGTCAATTACTATGTCCAGGGAGATAGATTATTCTGATTGGTCAGACTAGGATCATGTGACCCCTCCAGGAATCTAGGTGTGGGGTCCACCATACCAGAATCATACAGACTATGACTCACCTTCCAATCCCTTCCAAGGAAAACTGAAGTGCTACCACAAGAACGGGACTGGGTGCTGAGCAGGCAAAAACAACTTCTGTCTCATAATTTGCTTCTAGTTCTAGAGCAGCAGCTGTGTATTTGATGAATGAAATTGCTTAACTTCAGCCACTCTTGAGATCCTGCCTCACATCTGTTTCTCCATCATAGTAGCCTGTTTCCTTATTACTGGGAATCGTAACTTTTTTCAAAGAGGGAAGATTGATCGTGTACATTGTCACCATGCCTCCCTACAACGGAGCTGGCTTCCTGATTTTTAAACAGCCAAGGAAAGAATCCATATCCCCAATCTGCATTCATAGTGTGAACTCAGTGTGACTAATAAAATGCCTCCTTAATAACAATGTCATGTTGGAAATTACATTTATGTGATGTGTGTAGAAATAATAGAACCGCACAGTTTCACTGAAACATAGGCAGTGAGAACCAGCAGGCACTGAGGAATCATCTAACCCAGTGTTCCTCACACTTTGAAATTCTAGGACCCTTTTTAACATTATTTTTCTACCCCCATATGAGAGCATTTTATTCAGATGCTTGTATGGATTCAAGAACCTCTGGTGATGGTTTTCTGTCAGTTTGGGAACCCCTGATCTGGTTCAGCCACCTTCATTTTGACAATTAAGGAAATTAAAGAAGTTGATAATAAAGGGAAGTGATTTATACAAAGTCACATGGCAGAGCTAGAACAAGAAACTGTGTTACTTGCACTCTTCTAATTTCAACATTTCCCCCCTACAGTTGACCCTTAAACAATGCAGGAGTTAAGAGTTCCATCTCCCTGCACGATGGAAAATCCATGTATAACTTTTGACTTCCTGAAAATTTAACTACTAGTAGTCTACTATTGATTGGAAGCCTTAATGATAAAATAAACAGTCAATTAACTGTTATATGTATATGTACTATATACTGTTCTTACAATAAAGTAAGCTAGGGAAAAGAAATTGTCATGAAGAAAATCATAAGGAAGAGAAAACACGTTTACAATACTATACTGTGTCTATTGAAACAAATCTTCATGTAGGTGAACCTGCACATTTAAAACCCATGTTGTTCAAGGGTCAACTGTATATCAGGCTGAATCTTTGCATGTTGCATTGATGGAGAAAGACTTGGCATTTAAAAAATACTGACATTTAGGAAAAATTGCTAGGATAATTTTTAGGCAAGTTATATTTAAAAAAAATTTGTTTCTTTCCTTCCACTTCTTAAAAGAAACCCATCCTTGTCCTCTGTGTTTAATAAAAAGGAAAAGGGATCTACCATTTATTCAGCACTTACTCTGAAATTCTTTAATCCTCATGACAATTCTGTCAAGTAGCTATTATGATTCCCATTTTATAGATGTGGGTAGGAAGCTCACAGAGATGAAAAAAAACTGCCCAAGTTTGCTAGCCTACAATGGTGGACTTACCAATGACCATGGCTGTGCCCTCTATCTGTTCTTTATTGAACATTTTCTACAGGTAAGCAAGGATACTTCAAAGATGCTGAAAATTTCTTTGGCATTTATTTAGTGGACTGCCAGACATGTAACCAATAAAAACAAAACCAAAAATCATCTATAGCACTAAACTCTTTAGAGTAAGAATAAATACCTAACCTTTCAGACCTTCAAAAAATGGGATGGAATGGAATGGAATGGAATGGAATAGGAATAGGAATAGGAATAGGAATAGGAATAGGAATAGGAATAGGAATAGGAAAAGGAAAAGGAAAAAGGAAAGGAAAAAGTAATTGTGCTGAATTCTAGGGGCTGCTGGCTTCCTAAGAATCTCCTCCCCTTTCAGCTAATTCAGGGATCAACAATCTATAATCTATTGGGTCAAATTCAGTCTACTACCTATTTTTTTTATAAATAAAGATTTATTGGAACACATCCATATCCATTTATTACCTGTTGTCCATGGCTGCTCTTGTGCTACGATGGCAAATTTGACTACTTCTGATGGGAACCGCATAGTTTACAAAGCCTAAAGTATTTACTACCTTGCCCTTTGCAGAAGAGGTTTGCTGACCCCTGGTCTAAAGGAACAGTTTGCAAACTGTCTTCTCTCGAGACTTATTAGTTCACCGAAACAGAACTCAAAAGCCTCTTTTACTTGGCGTGGGTGTTAGCAGACAAGGTTATTGGGCCTGATTTACTTCAAACAGAGCAGTCCTGCTTTCATCGCTATTACATACCAAATTTTCACAGTTGAATCTGCGTTAGGTCAGTCTGGATGGACTGGAGACATTAGGTCAGATTCCTGGAGAGTCCTATAAATGTTTGTCTGACTGCTGACCCTGGTAGGAAAATCCAGGTGCCTATGAAAAGTAAATTTGAGTACTTGGCACATTTTTTTTTTTCATAACTATGAGAAGCAGAAATTCTTCTGCCTGCTGCAAAATCATACGAAGTCAGGGGCTTCTAAGTGTAATTGTACTGGGTATTTTACTTAGAAAATATGTCCTATAATGACCATAAAGTTTCGGTGGATGATAAAATAGGTCTATAAAATGATGTTTTAGAACTGATATTTTTGTTGTGGAGAGTTTGATGATGCAAGAAGTCCCTGAGGCATATTACCAAAGCACTGGAAGTCTGAGATCAAGTTCATAATAGCAATATTAACAATGACTACCATTTATGTAGCATTTACTCTATAAAGAGTTCTAGGCATCCTTTAAACACTTTGCCTGGATTATTTCATTAAATCCTTAGAACAAACCCATGAGTTAAGTACTAAAATTATTTCCATTTAATATATAAGAAATCTGAAGTTCAATGTCATGCAGTAAAAGAAGTCAGAGCTGGGACTATAATCAAGGCTGTCTGATCCCAGCACAGGTACTTACCTGTATACTGCCTCAGTATAATTCTTAGGATTAAGAAATGACTATGGCTAAGAACTGATTCCAATCCACTCTCAGTGTTTAGGGCTCAAGAGTCCAGAGAACATATTAAGGTCTTCAATCAAATGCCAGTATCTGTTTCTATAAAGCCTGAGCCCCTGCTTTCTTATTCTGAAATAATTGCACCTGGAGCCAATGAAGTTTGGTTTTGGTTCCAAGTATGTACAAATATGTTTATTTAGAAAATTTTACAAAAAATATAAATCCATGTAAACACATAGCCAGGGTTCCTTCTAGGACCTTGGAAGGAGCCAATGAATGTGATGGATCCTGAGTATTAGGCCTTTTCAGTGTCAGTTGGCTTCTAGCTGTGTATCTGGGGATCACATGATTTTGCAGTTTATGAGACCTTTATTAATGTTTATCTACACACCTAGAAAAATTTTATAAGCAGAAAAAATCAGTGGCCTTTGTTACTTTATTTTATTGTCACAGAGTAGACACTCCTTTGTGTTTTAAGACTCTAGGCTGAGCTTTATTTTTTGCCTTCTATTAGAATCATCTTTCTGAGATTGGGATTTAGCAATCATGCTGTAGTAGGGAAACAGAAGATATTCTGTCTTTCAAACAGAGGAAAGTTAATGCAGGACATCAGTCAGCCAAGTGATGGAAGAGCTTAGAAGCCAGAGAATATTGAAGAATATCAGAAGTTAGAAACTACAGGAGGCAGCTGGGTGGCTCAGTTGGTTAAGCCTCTGATTCTTGATTTCGGCTCAAGTCATGATCTCGCGGTTGGTGGGATTGAGCCCTGCATTGGACTCTATGCTGACAGTGTGGATCCTGCTTTGCTTTGCATTCTCTCTCTCCCTCTCTCTGCCCCTCCCCCATTTGTACATTCACTCCCTCTCTCTCTCAAAAATAATAAATAAATAAACATTAAAAAAAGAAGTTAGAAACTACAGAAAGCTATTTCCACCTTTAGGGATGGGTCAAAGGAAGGAGATGGTTACCAGAGCCAGAACCAAGGATTATCTGATGGGAGATACAGCCATGGAAAGGGCTGTCTAGTAGGAATGGGCACCATGAAGGAGGAGCGGAATTCCTGTCAGGTGCTGGAACAATAGAGGAGAGTCATCCGCTGTCAGAGGGGCTGCTTGAAGCAGAGGGAGAAAAGTGCATTCAGTCTTCTCCCAATGCCTTCTATCAACCCAGAGCCAGTGGGCAAGGGAGCCTTGGAAATGTAGTTTTCTGCAGTCTGGAGCAGAGAAGAATAAAGATTGGAAATAGAGCTGAGAGTAAAAACCTCAACACAAGTCACAATACATTTAAGGAATTTTATGGGCTGGATAGTGTCATCCCCCACCCAAACTCATATGCTGAGTCCAAATGCAGTACCTAGGAATGTGGTTGTGTTTGGAGATAGGATCTTCAAACAGGCAATTAAGTTAAGATGAGGTCATTGGGGTGGCCCTAATCCAATATGACTGGTGTCTTTATAAGAGGACATTTGGACACAGATGAGCACAGAAGGAATATCATGAAGAGGACAAGGAGTAGATGGCCATCTATAAACAAAGAAGAGAGAAGAAGAAACCAACCCTGCTGACACTTTGGTCTTAGACTTGTAGCTTTCAGAATCATGAAAAATAAATTTTTGTTGTTTAAGACACCCAGTCTGTGGTACTTTGTTATGGCAGCCCAGAATACTGCAACCTCCACAATACTCTGGGTTGAAGTATTCTGAGATATAGTATGTTCCATCATTGCCCCCGGAGATTGCCTTTAACTCTCCATGGTTAAACTTGTAGCCCCCAGGGTTCTTTAGCTTCCTAGTTGCAGAAATCATTTGGGTCACTCCTGCAGATGGAAATCTCATCCATCACCATTTCATTCTTCTCTTTCTTGAGGTTCCTAGAGATCTATGCTGTCTCACCCATGCACAGACTACATCAATTAGTTATCTAATTTCAAAAGGTACCCCCTAATCTGTGGGCCAGCCAACAAAGAGGTCGTAAAATTTGCTTCTGAAACTCTCCAGCTCCTCAAGGAAAAACAAAAATGCTTTTTGGAGCTACCTCAACTTCTACATGGGAATGGTTAAATAATAAATTCCTTCAGACCAGATGGCAATTTGATGCTTTAGAGGCAAAATGCTACCTTTTCATTTTCCCTTTGCTGCACCACAATTCATGTGGATCAGGACAACAGGAGCAGGAGGAAGAACGTTCTGCATTTTCTCCCCATCTGTTCCTGTAAGGTCAGTGTGATAACAATATGGCATTCACTGCGGGATGACAACACAAGACTCTAGACTCAAACGAGCAGAATCCTATTTTATTACAGGAATTTGTACTGCTAGACCCTGAAGGGAAATGTGGCCAATTCCAGAGCCTGAAAATATGATTACTGAGTCCAATTATGTAATAAAAAGAACATTGTATTTGGCCACAAAATACCAGGACTCAAGGCCTGGCTCGGGGACTTCCCATCTGTGTGACCTTAGGCAATGACCTTTTCTCTCTGGACATGAGCATCTCATCTGTCAAGTAGGGGCAATACATGGCTTATTGAAGAATTCAAAAAGCTGAGCAAACTACAAACCTGATAAACCTGAAGAAATCTCACCGAGACATATTGTCAATGAAACTTTTGAAAACTAAAGACAATGAAATAATCTTGAGAGCTGACAAAGAGAAACAATATATTACCTATGGGGTGCATCAATTTGAATTACAGAGGTTTTCTCATATGAAATCAGGGAGACTAAAAGGAAACAACACAATACTTTCAACTGTCAAAAGAAAAATATATAAACCATGAATTCTTTATCTGGCTAAATTATCCTTCAGAAATGAAGGGGACAAACATTCTCAGATGAAGGCAAACTAAAAAAAAATTGTCATTAACAGATGTACCATTATGATTGGCTAAAGCAACTTCTTCAAACAAAGTGATAAAAGAGGAAATCTTGGAGCATTAGGAAGGAGGAAGAGATCATGGAAAGGAGAGAAATATGAGTACAAACAACAGATTATCCTTTCCTCTTGAGTTTCATAAATCCTATTTGATGATTGAAACAAAGATTACAACACGATCTGATACTCAAGACAATATTTGATAATGAAGAAGCTAAAAGGCTTTAAATGGGATTGAATTTTCCATATTACCCAGAATGGTCAGATGTTGATACCAGTGGACCATTATGAGTCACATATGTATATTTGTAATGCCCAGAGCAACCACTAAATAAAATTTTGCAAGGAGATATATTTAAAAATATTATAAAAAAGATTGAATCCTAAAATATGTTCAAGTATTCCAAAGGAAGACAAGAAAAGAGAAAGAAATTAAGGTTAGAGACAAGAAATATAAAATACAACAACCAAAAATGGCAGACTTAGGCACTAAGATATCCATAATTACATTACATGGAAATGGTCAAAATATACCAATCAAAAGGCAGACACTAGCAGAATTGATTTGAAAATTATGGCTCAAGTATAAGCTGCTTACAAGAAACTTCAAATTCAATAAGTAGACTGAAAGTAGAATCATGGAAAAAGATATGCAAACATTAATCAAAAGAGCAGGATTATCCATATCAATATCTGATAAAGTAGACCTTAGAGCAAAGAAAATTACTAGAGACAAAGAGGGACATAATGTGACAAAAGGATCAATTGCCAGGAAGCCATTACAGTCCTAAATATGTATTCACGATGCAACATTGCCTCAAAATACTTTAAACAAACACTGATAGAGCTAAAAAGAGAAATAAGCAAATCCACAATTACAGTGGGCACATCAATACACCCTTTAAGTAACTGATAAAATCAGTTGGATGGGATTAGCAACTAATAGAAAATCAATAAGGATATGCAAGATGAACAACACAATCAATCAACAGTATTTAGGTAACATACAGAATACTTTACCGAACAATAGCAGAATAAACTTTTTCTCTCAAGTACCCATGGCATATTCACCAAGAACCTTATCTTAAGCCTTAAAATGAATATTGGCAAACTTAAAATAATTGAAAGCATACACAGGGTACTCTTTGACCATAATAGAATCAAATTAGAAATCAATAACAGAAAGACAACAGGAAACCTCTGAATTCCTGGAAGTTAAACAACATCTTCTAAATAATGCAGAGTCAAAGAGGAAGTCTCAAGGGAAGTTAAAAAACGAAAACAGAACTGAATGAAAGCAAAAACATGACATATCACAATTTGTGGGGTGCAGCTATATCAATGCTGAGAGGAAAATTTGTAGTGCTAAATGTTACATTAGGAATGAGGAAAGGTCTCAAATCAATAATTAAGTCCCTATCCCAAAATTTAAAAAAAAGATTAAAAAATGAGTAAATAATAAAGACAGGAGCAGAAATCAACTAGAGAAATGAAAACTTATGTTCATACAAAAACCTGTACTTGAATGTTCATGACAGCTTCTTCTGTAATAGCTCCAAACTGGAATAAACCCAGATGTCCTTTGATGGGTGAAAGATTAAACAAACTGTGGTATATCCATACAGTGCCTGAACAATATTCTGAACATACTGATCAGCAATAGAAAGGAATGAATGACTAATATACTCATTCTTGGATAAATCTCCAAAGAAATACTTTAAGTAAAAAGAGCTAACCCTCAAAAGTTACATAGTGTAGGATTCCATTTACATAACATTCTTGAAATGATGTTATAGAAATGGAGAACAGATTAGTGGTTGCTAGACATTGAGGGTTGGGTAGGGGTATTAAGGGTTGAATTGTGTGCCCCACAAGTTATTATGTTCAAGTCCCAACTCCTCGTGCCTCAGAGTGTGACCTTAATTAGAAATAGAGTTGTTGCAGATATAATTAGTTAAATTGGGGTTAAGCTGGGTAGGGTGGGTCCCTGATTCAATATGATGGAATTCCTTATAAAAACTGAAAAATTTGGAGACAGACACACAGACACACAGACACAGAGAACACTATGGGAAGATAAAAGCAGAGAATGCCAAGTTAAAGCACCCCAAAGATTGTCAGCAAATCACCAGAAGCCTGAATAGAGGGATGGAATAAGTTCTCCCTTGCACCCCTCAGAAGAAACCAAATCTGTCAATACCTTGATCTTGGACTTCTAGCCTCCAGAATTGTGAGACAATAGATTTCTGTTGTTTATGCTACACATAAACATATATATGTGTATGTACACATATATACATATATATCGGCCCTAGAAAACTAACATGTATACCTATAAGAAGGCAACATAGATATCCTTGTGCTATAAAAACATTCTGAATCTTGACTGTATCAAAGTCAGTATCCTGGTTGTGATATTATACTATAGTTTTTCAATATGTTACCATTTGGAGCACTGTGTAGAAAGCACATCGAATCTCTCTGCATTATATTGTATCTGATCTACAATTACTCAAATATTTAATAAAAGCGTACCTGATATGCTAGGAAAACATACATGATATGCTTGAAATTATGTTTTTTTATACATCTATTTATCCTTAAAATAAAACACAATAGGCATTTTTGTAAAGTACATATTTTCCCAAAAACTTTTAGAGGAATATACTAGTGAAGAAATTGGAAGACCACACTGTAGACTCAAGCATGTGTTGTTTCTCTAAGAAGCTGGCAGGTAGAGACTGGTTGAGAGAAGTCCCTTGGGGAGTAGCAGCAATGATTCCCTGAAAACAGAGGCTTGGATTAGGAAGAAGAAATATTTAAAACCAGAGTACAGATATACTTTATATTGATTTTACCCTCTGGCTCTGTCCCTGAAAGGGGCTTTGAGTCTGTAGGACATTGCTTCCTTTAATTAACCTAATGTCTCTACCCTTGCCCCATTCTGTTGCTTTCTCCTATCATGTCGAGAGATTTTCTTCATTTTCAGCCAATCACAAACTCTGGAATTCTTCCCCATATGGAAATGGTCTCTTTCTTCATCTGCAAATAAAAGACCAAATGAAGTTAGATTGGGGAGATAGTGTATGTGTGTGGTTTGGGACCAACCAGGATGAGGGGTGGGGACATCCTTTTAAACAATTTCCTGCTCTCTTTTTTTTTTGAAGTTTATATTAAGAAAAAGAGAGAGTGCACAGATGGAGAAGGGGCAGAAGAGAGAGAGAGAGAGAGAGAGAGCGAGAGGAAGAATCCTAAGCAGGCTCCGTGCTGTCAACATGAAGCTTGATGTGGGGTTCGATCCATGAATTGTGAGATCACAACCTGAACCGAAAACCAAGAGTTGGACATTTAACTGACAGAACCACCCAGGCACCCCATTCCTTTTCCGTCTTTCGTGTCTCAGGCACAGGCACAATATCTATGCTCTTAGTGTCTAATGATCTATTTTCTTTCTTTAGTAAAATGGACTTAATTAAATGAGATAATGAAGAAAAGCAGCTGTTATGGCACTAGGTACAGAGTAGCTCCACCCTCAACAGCGTTGTTTGGTGGAAAAGTGTTATTAGCTTTACAGGGCCCATGTTTAGTCCGCAGCTCTGGCACTCATCAGCTCACTCAATCTTTCTGGGCTCAGTTTTCTTATCTGTGAGGTGGGGATCACACTTGACTTTCAAAGGGTTGCTAGGAGGGTGAAAAAGAAATGAAATGTCATGCATAGAACTCCTGGCAGATGGCTGGACACAGAGTAAACACTCAATAAGTGTTAGTTCCCTTTTGCCTTCAGTTAATTACTGAATGAGTAAAACCATCTGATAAACTAATTTATAAGAAGGCCATTGGAATGTCAGCAATTGATTTTTATGGGCTTAATATAGCTCCAGTTAATGACTTATGGATTCCTGCATGGTCAGACTCCACTAGAGGTGTCTATTAATGTTGAGAAAGGCAGTGGGTGCCAGGCAGCCTCAGGGCTGGATGCCAGAACTTCCTCCGGGCCAAGATGAGTAGGGATGCTCGATCAAGAAGCTTAGTGTTTTGTTGCGTACGTCTGAATCTAGGACATATAACCCCTTCACATGGGAGCCTTCAGAGTTGAATGGTAATGGCCTTTGAGAATGAAAATGCATTGTTTCCCCAATTCCAAGGCCGTGATCTTGAGAGGAGATGTACAATTGCACTTAGCGAGAACAGCTTCTTGTGCCAGACTGCCCGGGGTTGAACCTTAGCTTTACCACCTACTAGCTCTATGAACTTGGGTAAGTCACTTAACTTTTTTTTCCCTTTTGTCTTATTTCCAATAGTAATGGTGTCCAACTCCTAAGGCTGTTGTGAAAATTAAGTGAGTTAATTTAAATAAAGCAATTAGAACCATGCCTGGTACAGAGGAAGCACTATATAAATGTGGACTATTATTATTATTATTTCAAGCTTAGGAGAACTTCTTGAACAGATTTGGCTGCAGTCAGCCACCATGTCCCTGAGCAGCCATACTAAGGACAAGGGCAGGTGGTGTCTGGGGAATAGCAGTGGCTTATTATAATATACTTAATCATAATAGTTCCAATTTATTGAGCATAAATAGTACCAATGTAGTACAAATATAGTTGGAATATCATAATTTAAGTATCTAATGGGGAGGAGATGGCAAGGAACCACTTAACTATTTAAAAGAGAGGGAATATAGGGGCACCTGGGTGGCTCAGTCAGTTGAGCATCCGACTTCGGCTCAGGTCATGATCTCATGACTCATGAGTTTGAGGCTCATGTTGGGCTCTGTGCTGACAGCTCAGAGCCTGAAGCCTGCTTTGGATTCTGTCTCCCTCTTTCTCTGTCCCTCCCCCATGCATGCTCTCTCTCTCTCTCTCTCTCTCTCTCTCTCTCTCTCTGTGTCTCTTTCAAATATAAATAAACATTAAAAAAACAGAAACTTAAAAAAATGTTTAAAAAAGGAAAGAGAGAATATAAGCTAGGAAACTGGTTACACAGGTGGTAAAAGAGCTGACAAGGACTTTTGGGATATGAGGGAACTCATATATGCTATAGCAGAGGGTTACCTCTATCCCTGGGCTGGAGAGACAACAGAAGAATTGGGGGTAACTGCAGGTGTCAGATAGGGTTTACTCAGGAAGAGCTAGAACCACGGCAGACCTGTCTGCTGGGACTGAGGGTCATGGCAGAGAAGTCGCTATAGGGATGCCACCAAGTCAGAGAGAAAGGGAGAGAATTCCATGACTTCCATTTTCCTCCCACCCTCCAGGCTCCCATGGGGTCTCCTATTAGCCAACCCAGCCAGAGCCAGCCTGCAGAGTAGATCAATGGGAAGACAGAGGAATGGATTTGGAAACTAGAACACCCAGGACTGGTAAATATATCACTGGCATAAACATATGAAGGAAGTATTTTTATTCTCCAGTTTACAGATGCAGATGTTGAGAGTGAGAGAGATTAAGTTAATGGTTCAAATATTCACAACTGTTGAAGTGGCAGAAGCAGGAATAGAATTCAGATTGGCCTAACTCCAATGTCCTTGTTTGTCTGCTGGGGCCTCCTGACTCCATTGTAAAGCATGTGCCCCATCCTCAGCCTTACCTACTTTGGGGTCTGAAGACGCCATATAGAACCCTCCCCCCCCCCCCCCCCGCCATTGCATTTGGTTGTACTTGAGGATCCTCGGCTCATGCTTGAGCTGAAGAGGTATTGCTTTCATGGCTACCCTTCAGGTATTTGGGTGAGTATGTGGGAGAGCTCTTTGGAGCCTGAAGATCTAATGTTTTTCTAATTGTTCCGTGACTCAAGGCCTCTACAACACGGAACCAAATCAGGCACATCAGTATCACTTTGCGGAAACTTTTTAAACTTAAACCTCTTTATCTTTGGAGATTCTGAATCAGACAGGCCAAGAGGTGCCCAGAAATTTAAGATACATGATTTTAAAACTTTCTAGATGGCTCTGAAGTTTGGCTTCAGACTGATATCCTCTAGGCTTGCCATCTGCTCTCGTGGCCTCAATCGGTGGTCAGGAGTTGCTTTGTTCAAATTAAATTAGTCATTAAAGGTCATATTCACATCCAGCCTGCCTCAGCAGCATCTGCAGTGAATATGGGGGAGGCCAGGGGAACTTTCTGGTCTCAGAGGCCTGCAAATAGCCTCACCAGCATCAATTAGAATGCTTTGGTACTTGCTAATAAACTGTTTCGGTATGCAAACACACCAGTCAGTACTAGGTTGTCTTTGGAACCAGGAAATCTCTGTTCTGTATTTTGCTGCTTCTATTTGATATGCCAGGATTTTATATTCACTTTTGAGAGTCTGTGAAGACTCCACTAAGACAGACTACTTGGGACACAAATCTCTCTCACGTTGTTACCAGATACTCAAACTCGGGTTAGCCTGGAACTCTCTCATGGCTCAGAATTTAGGGACACAGTTTGGAGGGTAATTAAATGTGTGATTATCTTGGGATGCCTGGGTGGCTCAGTCGGTTAAGTGTCCAACTTTGGCTCAGATCATCTCACAGTTCATGAGTTTGAGCCCCACATCATGCTCTGTGCTGACAGCTCAGAGCCTGGAACCTGGTTCAGGTTCTGTCTGCCTCCCTCTCTGCCCTTCCCGCCCTCCCCCCCCCCCCCCCCGCCCCACACCCTGTCTCTCTCTCCTCTCTCTCAAACATAAATAAACATTAAATTTTTTTATGTTTATTTATGTTTGAGAGAGAGAGAGAGAGAGAGAGAGAGAGTAAGAGCAGGGGAGGAACAGAGAGAGAGGGAGACAGAGAATCAGAAGCAGGCTCCAGGCTCTTAGCTGTCAGCACAGAGCCCAACGCGGGGCTTGAACCCACGAACCATGAGATCATGACTTGAGCCGAAGTCAGATGCTTAACTTACTGAGCCATCCAGTTGCCCCACCTCCAAAATTTTTTTAATGTGTAATTATCTCTAAATTGGAACCTTACCTAGAGATTTTTTTAATAGCTAAGTAAGTGAATTTTAGGTTGAAATTCTAATTTATAAAAGGTCTCAATTTTGGTTGTACCTTAGAATAAATATAGAGCTTTGAAATATTGATGGAAAAATAAAATAAAATATTGATGCAAATAAATATTTCACCCATGGGCACTCTGATTAAATCAGTCTGTGGGATGGATTTGGGCATTAGTGTATATTTTTTAAGTTCTCTAAGTGATTCTAATGAATTAATGGATTGGGAAGAATCAATTGCAGTACCTCCCTGCTTCTATTATGTGCTTTGAAACTAGGTTAGCCTAGCTTCAGATCTGGGGTCAAGCATGTAAGGTCTGTGTGATCTTAGCCACTCAATTTCTCTGAGTCAGTGACACAACAAGTGCATGTGGAGTGTTGGGGGTGGTTAGAAGAATCAAATCACTCCAGGTATTGGTAATAAAGGGATGTATTACCTGTAGAAATTTTAATGCAATAATAAAGCAAATGAAGGTCAGTCGGCTTTTTGTTTTCACTAAGCATTGGCAATTTTAAACAATGTCAGTAATAAAATACTCCCCCCACAGGGCCAACTCTTCTCATAGGTATCTCTCCCCTCCAACCCTGGTATGCCACGCCACTGAGCGTCCTCTATAAAGCTGAGTAAAATAGAGAAAGTAGTACCTGCTTTTGTAGAGTTGTCTTTGCAATTTAGAAATCATATGTTTGAACTGTCTTTTGATCACTCTCCTAGAGTGGCTCGCTAGCCAGACTACCTGGTTCGAATTCCATCTCCATCATCCTAACTTTCAAAAAATTAGTCTCTCTGCCTTGATTTTCCATACCTATGAAATGGGGATAAAAAGATGCCTACTTCATAGCATTGCCTCATCAATGAGATAATAAATACAAAATGCTGTGAATCATGCCTGGTACATAGTAAGCCCTCAATAAAGGGCTATTAGCTATTGTTATCTGGCTTCTATTTAGATGTTTATTTAGTGATGATTATTGTTTTATAGCTACTAAAGATTTGTTGAATACGTATACTTCTAATACGTATCATTTATTTCTATACAAGATAGAAGGGTACCCATCCTCTAGAGATATCAAGACAGTGAACTTCACTCAGCCTCTCTCATTACCAGATTCCTTGTCTACTCTTAAAATCTCTTCCTTCTGTCCTTTCAAATCATATTTATGCTGAAGATAGACAGGACCTCACTGTCAATGTTTCAAGTCAAATAGTTATGGCAGGCTTCCATTTATCTCCCTCAAATATAGTAAGATAGATTATTTACTAAGGCAGAATCTCAGGAAAGAGAGTTGGAAGACAGTAGGAGAATAGGTATACAATTCTGGTTAAACATAAAATTTTGATTTACCAATCCCTATATCACTTAATCTTACTTATTGTAAGAACATTGTCATAACTAACAATAACATTCATGGTTTATTAGCACTGTACTAAGAGCTTGACATGTCTTATCATCTTATTTAGTGCTCATTACAATTCTATTATATAGGTTCTATTTATATCCCCATTCTACAGGTGAGAAAACTAAGCCAAAGAAGGTAAGTACTTGTCTGATAAGTACAGCTAATAAGTGGTGGCCTTGAACCCAGGTTCCTAGCTCTCCGTTCTTGAAAACTGACACCATCAGTGTGGGGGCACACACATATATCACTTCCTTATAGCACATACTACCTGTAGGGCCATTAGTTGGCAGGTATACTTTCTGAGCAGACAGCTCAGCAGGTCTAGAGATAAAAGTTCCATCTGAGTTACTTCTGTAGATGGAATAAGCTAGGAAAGTTCTATGTTTGGAGTCTGTCTTCCATGGAATTCAGAGTTTGCACACATGCCTCATAAGATTGGAGTGTCCAATTAGAGTCTCACTGATGTGATTGGGCAGTTTTGTGGTCTTCTCCCCACTTAGAAAGGCCCACCCCCGCTATCTTCATCCTTGAAGCAACCAGACATCAGCTGGCACTGTGGGGCATCCTTAATTGCTCTTCTTAGCTGGGTCTGGCCCTGTGTAGTTCAGCCCAAGTGACTGTGTGGGAGAATGCCCTCTGGTTGGTGCTTCTGTTGGAATCCTTTCTTGGGTGGCTCAGTGTTCTTGTAATTTTCCATTTCCACACACATAGACCCTCAACTGTCACTGTCTATTATAGCCCCTTTCCTCCTGAATCCATTTGCATATATTCATTTTCTAGCTCATTATTGCAATGGCCATTACAATTACTACTGGCTTCTTAATTCATTGCTGTTCTGATCATCAAGACAATTATGGTTAATTCTCAGCAGCTCTTATTGTTATCATTATTATTCATTTATTCAGTTTCACTTTTAATATAATTATGGCTTAAGTCAGGGCATTCTAAGCCTGCAAGAGGTGAGGGTACACCATGCAGTGTGGTACAATCAAAGTAGCATGGGCCTCCTTATTGCAAAAACAATATTATAATAATAAAGGAAGTTGCAGAGGAAACATTTCACTACTTTTGCAAAACTGTTTTAATTTTTTTCCCCATTTCTTTCTAAATTAGTTGAATGCTTTTACTCCACGGTAATTACAGTGTGAATATGATTTTGTATGTATTTTTTTTTCAGTTAACACTATACCAAACACAGTTTCCCATGTTGTTTTACTGTTTCTATAAATTTTGCGTTGGTTTTGGATTTGAGTCTTTAGCTACATGACTGTCAGCCTGTTAACGTAGCCTTTCTGAGCTATACTGATAACATAGTTTGTGATGCTCTTGAGTTTCCTGTGAAGAATCAAGGAGCAGATGAATATGCAAATGTTTGAAGAGGACTCAGAACAGGAAGTGTGACTTCTTCCCAGCTCACGTTTCATCTCCTCCCAAATTTTGACTTTGATCAATACCTCCTTCTTCAGGTCTGTAAAGCTTGGTGGCTGAGATTCCGGGGAGGATGCAGATACTTCTCCCAGTTATAAAGCCTTATAAATTAGCACTTGAGTTGGTGAACCAGACACACTGGAAAGACAGCCTTTCGACTTAGACATTTTGCTGGGCCCCTTGATAAAATTTCTTGAAGACAGCCATCTCCCTTCATTTTTTTTTTTTTTTGTCCCTGGGCTAAAAAAACTGATTCCAATATATTTTTAAACCTTTAATAATCCAATTTTACTGATTGTAAAAACAAATGATAAACTTTAAAATACGTTTGAGACATTTTTGCCATCCTCCATAACTTTGCCATACTCCTACAACGGCTTTATTTTTAGATAGTAGTAATTGTGATCTATATGAAATTTGGTATACCTTTTCACATTGCTACTAAGAGTCATGACTTTAATTTTTAATGCTTGCAATATAGTTAATCCAGTTAATGGCCTCTAATTTACTAGCTTATCTCTCTATGGTTGGACATTTGGGTTCAGTTGGTTAAGCCACCAACTTTGGCTCAGGTCATGATTTTATGCTTCATGGGTTCAAATCCTGCATTGGGCTCTGTGTTGATGGCTCAGAGCCTGGAGCCTGCTTTGAATTCTGTGTCTCCCTCTCTCTCTTTCCCTCCCCTGCTCGCAGTCTGTCACACTCTCTTTCTCAAAGATAAAAAAAATAAACATTCAAAAAAAAAAAAAAAAAGAAGCTTATTCCCTATGACTCCATAATCCCACTCTTGGGGAGTTGTCCTAGAGTATTTGAAAGTCCTCATATGAGTGAAGTCATGTGATTTTTGTCTTTCTCTGACTAATTTCCCTTAGCATAGTACCCTCTAGTTCCATCCACGTAGTTGCAAATGGAAAGATTTCATTCTTGTTGATTGCTGAGTAATACTACATTGTATGTGTGTGTACACACACACACACACACACACACACACACACACACACCACATCTTCTTTATCCACTCATCCATCAATGGACATTTGGACTCTTTCCATAGTTTGGCTATTGTTGATAGTGCTGCTATAAACATTGGGGTGTATGTGCCCCTTCAAAACAGCATAGCTGTATTCCTTGGATAAATACCTAGGACTGAAATTGCTGGGTTGTAGGGTAGTTCTATTTTTGATTTTTTGAGGAACCTCCATACTGTTTTCCAGAGTGGCTGCCCCAGTTTGCATCCCACCAGCAGTGCAAAAGAGGTCTTCATTCTCTGATCATCCTCACCAACATCTGTTGTTGCCTGAGTTGTTAATGTTAGCCATTCTGACAGGTGTGAGGTGGTATCTCATTGTGGGTTTAATTTGTATTTCTCTGCTGATGAGTGATGTTGAGCGTTTTTTCATGTGTCGGTTGGCCATCTGGATGTCTTCTTTGGAGAAGTGTCTATTCATGTCTCTTGCCCATTTCTTCACTGGATTATTTGCTTTTTGGGTGTTGAGTCTGATAAGTTCTTTAAAGATTTTGGATACTAACCCTTTATCTGATATGTCGTTTGTAAATATCTTCTCCCATTCTGTCAGTTGCCTTTTAGTTTTGCTGATTGTTTCCTTTGCTGTGCAGAAGCTTTTTATTTTCATGAGGCCCCAATAGTTCTTTTTTGCTTTTGTTTCCTTTGCCTCTAGAGATGTGTTGAGTAAGAAGTTGCTCTGGCCAAGGTAAAGAGGTTTTTGCCTGCTTTCTCCTCAAGGATTTTGATGGCTTCCTGTCTTACATTAAGGTCTTTCATCATTTTGAGTTTATTTTTGTGTATGGTGTAAGGAAGTGGTCCAGGTTCATTTTTTTGCATGTCGCTGTCCAGTTTTCCCAGCACCACTTGCTGAAGAGATTGTCTTTATTCCATTGGATATTCTTTCCTGCTTTGTCAAAGATTAGTTGGTCATACACTTGTGGGTCCATTTCTGGGTTCTCTATTCTGTTTTATTGATCTGAGTGTCTGTTTTTATGCCAGTACCATGCTGTCTTGATGATTACAGCTTTGTAATACAGCTTGAAGTCTGGGATTGTGATGTCTCCAGCTTTGGTTTTCTTTTTCAAGATTGCTTAGCCTATTTGGGGTCTTTTCTGTTTCCATACAAATTTTAGAATTATTTGTTCTAGCTCTGTGAAGAATTCTGGTGTTATTTTGATAGGGATTTCATTGAATATGTAGATTGCTTTGGGTATTGTTGACATTTTAAAAATATTTGTTCTTTCTATCCAGGAGCATGGAATATTTTTCCATTTTTGTGTGTGTGTCTTCTTCAATTTCTTTCATAAGCTTTCTCTAGTTTTCAGTGTATAGATTTTTCATCTCTTTGGTTAGATTTATTCCTAGGTATTTTATGGGTTTTGGTGCAATTGTAAATGGGACCAATTCCTTGATTTCTCTTTCTGTTGCTTCATTATTGGTGTATTGGAATGCAACTGATTTCTGTGCATTGATTTTATATCCTGCCCCTTTGCTGAATTCATGGATCAGTGCTAGCAGTTTTTTAGTGGAATCTTGGATTTTCCATGTAGACTATCATGTTATCTGTGAAGAGTGGCCAGTTTGGATGCCTTTTATTTCCTTGTGTTGTCTGATTGCTGAGGCCAAGACTTCCAATACTGTATTGAATAACAGTCACAAGAGTGGACATCCTTGTCTTGTTCCTGACCTTAGCGGGAAAGCTCTCAGTTTTTCTCCATTGAGGATGATACTAGTGTTGGGTCATTCATATACAGCTTTTATGATCTCAAGGTATGATCCTTTTATCCCTACTTTCCTGAGGGTTTTTATCAAGAAAAAAATGCTGTGTTTTGTCATATGCTTTCTCTGCATCTATTGAGAGGATCATGTGGTTCTTGTCCTTTATTTTATTGATGCGATGAGTCACATTGATTGTTTTGTGGATATTGAACCAGCCCTGCATCCCAGGTATAAATCCCAGTTGGTCGTGGTGAATAATGTTTTTAATGTATTGTTGGATCCAGTTGGTTAATATCTTGTTGAGGATTTTTACATCCATGTTCATCAGGGAAATTGGTCTATAGTTCTCCTTTTTAGTGGGGTCTCTTTCTGGTTTTGGAATCAAGGTAATGCTGGCTTCATAGAAAGAGTTTGGAAGTTTTCCTTCCATTTCTATTTTTTGGAACAGTTTCAAGAGAGTAGGTGTTAACTCTTTCTTAAATGTTTGGTAGAATTCCCCTGGAAAGCCATCTGGCCCTGGACTCTTGTTTTTTGGCAGATTTTTGATTACTAATTCAATTTCTTTACTGGTTATGGGTCTGTTCAAATTTTCTATTTCTTCCTGTTTCAGTTTTGGTAGTATATATATTTGTAGAAATCTGTCCATTTCTTCCAGATTGCCCATTTTATAGGTGTATAATTGCTGGTAATATTCTCTTATTATTGTTTGTATTTCTGCTGTGTTGGTTGTGATCTGTCTTCTTTCTTGATTTTATTTATTTGGGTCTTTTCCTTTTTCTTTTTGATCAAACTGGTTAGTGATTTATCAATTTTGTTAATTGTTTCAAAGAACCAACTTCTGGTTTCATTGATCTGTTCTACTGCTTTTTTGGTTTTGATAGCATTGATTTCTGCTATAATCTTTACTATTTCCTGTCCCCTCCTGGTTTTGGGTTTTATTTGCCATTCTTTTTCCAGTTCTTTAAGCCGTAAGGTTAAGTTGTTTATCTAAGATCTTTCTTCCTTCTTTAGGAAAGCCTGGATTGCTATATACTTTCCTCTTATGACCGCCTTCCTGCATCCCAGACGTTTTGGGTTGTGGTGTTATCATTTTCATTGGATTCCATGAACTTTTTAATTTCCTCTTTACCTTCTTGGTTAGCCCATTCATTCTTTAGTAGGATGTTCTTTAGTCTCCAAGTATTTGTTACCTTTCCAAATTTTTTCTTGTGGTTGATTTAATAGTGTTGTGGTCTGAAAATATGCATGGATGATCTC
This sequence comes from Panthera pardus, assembly GCF_024362965.1. Classification (NCBI taxonomy): domain Eukaryota; kingdom Metazoa; phylum Chordata; class Mammalia; order Carnivora; family Felidae; genus Panthera; species Panthera pardus. The sequence goes on along the minus strand of NW_026526788.1, from coordinate 68,411,738 downwards.
GATCTTTTTGAACTTGTTGAGGGCTCTTTTGTGTCCCAGTATGTGATCTATTCTGGAGAATGTTCCATGTGCACTGGAGAAGAATGTATGTTCCGCTGCTTTAGGATAAAATGTTCTGAATATATCTGTTAAGTTCATCTGGTCTGGTGTGTCATTCAAAGCCATTGTTTCCTGTTTAGATGATCTGTCCATTGTTGTAAGTGGGGTGTTGAAGTCCCCTACTATTATGGTATTATTATCAATGAGTTTCTTTATGTAATGATTAATTGATTTATATATTTGGGTTCTCTCACATTTGGAGCATAAATGTTTATAATTGTTAGGTCTTCTTGGTGGATGGACCCTTTAATTATGATTTAATGCCCTTCTTCATCTCTTGTTACAGTCTTTATTTTAAAGTCTAGATTGTCTGATATAAGTATAGCTACTCTGGCTTTTTTTGTTGTTGTTGTTGACCATTAGCATGATAGATGGTTCTCCATCCCCTTACTTTCAATCTGAAAGTATCTTTAGGTCTAAAGTGGGTCTCTTATAAACAGCATATAGATGGATCTTGTCTTCTTATCCATTCTGTTACTGTATGTCTTTTGATTGGAGCATTTAGTCCATTGATGTTTAGAGTGAATACTGAAAGATATGAATTTATTGCCATTGTGTTGCCTATAGAGTTAGAGTTTCTGGTAGTGTTCTCTGGTTCTTTCTAGTCTTTGTTGCATTTGGTCTTTTTTTTTTTTTTTTTTTTTTGTCTTTTCTTCCCTCAGAGAATCCCCATTAAAATTTCTTGTGGAGATGGTTTAATAGTCACAAACTCCTTTAATTTTCATTTGTCTGGAAAACTTTAAATCTGCTTCTATTATGAGTGACAACCTTGATGGATAAAGAATTCTTGGCTGCATATTTTTCTGATTCAACATATTGAATATATGCTGCCACTTCTTTCTGGCCTGCCAAGTTTCTGTGTATAGGTCTGCTGCAAACCTGATCTGTCTTCAGGGTAGGTTAATGACTGGTAGGTTAAGTACTTTTTTTCCCTTGTTGCTTTCATGATTCTTTCCTTGCCTGAGTATTTTGTGAATTTGACTATGATATGCCTTGTTGATGGTAGGTTTTTGTTGAATCTAATGGAAGTCCTCTGTGCTTCCTGGATTTTGATGTCTGTGTCTTTCCCCAGGTTAGGAAAGTTTTCTGCTATGATTTGCTCACATGACCCTCTACCCCCTTTTCTCTCTCTTCATCTTCTGGGACCCCTATAATTCTGATGTTGTTCCTTTTTAAAGAGTCACTGATTTCTCTGATTTCTTACATCATGCTTTTTTGACTTAGTCTCCTTCTTTTTTTCTGTTTCATTATTCTTCATAAGTTTGTCCTCTATATCGCTGATTCACTTGTCTGCCTCATCCATCCTTGCCACCGTGGCATCGATTCAAGATTGCAGCTCAGTAATAGCATTTTTTATTTCATCCTGACTAGATTTTACTTCTTGTGTCTCCATAGAAAGGGATTCTAATCTATTTTAAACCCCAGCTAGTATTCTTATTATCATGATTCTAAATTCTGGTTCAGACATCTTGTTTATATCTATGTTGATTAAGTTCCTGGCTGTTGTTTCTTCTTGCTCTTTCTTTTGGAGTGAATTACTTCATTTCATCATTTTGATGGAAGAAAAGGAATTAATAAAGTAAAAAAATTAAAATTTAAAAATTAAAAACAACACACAAAAAAATGAAATAAATGATGCTAGATCCTAGGTGTAATTTGGTCTGGTTGTTGAAAGGAGCTTGATAGATTAGAGAAAAAGAAGGGAAACATAAGAAAGAAGAAGGAGAAGGAGAAGGAGAAGGAGAAGAAGAAGAAGAAGAAGAAGAAGAAGAAGAAAAAGAAAAAAGAAGACATTTGAAAATTTGAAAAAATGAATTCAATGAAATTGAAATCATGGAATAATCATGAATAAAATGAAATCATGGAAGTAAAATAGAATTTGAAGAATTTACAAAAAGTGAAAAAATATAGTAGAAAAAAATTAAAGAAAAATATTCTTCATAAAAATTGAAAATAAAAATAAAATTTTCTCTTTCTGTATTCAAGAAAAAGAAAAGAAAAAAGATTGAATAGATGGACTGGCAAACAGACTGAAATATGATTGAAATTACATTGTTTCCCCCTAGAAGTCAAACTGTGAAGCACTTTATAGTCCGAAAACTAAGCAGATGGAGAGACTTGTGTTCCTGAAGAGCAAGGTTGGCCCAGTTGGGCGGGGCTTAGTGTAGCGGCTCTATTCTCCACTAGATGGTGCTGCTTAGCTTACTGGGATGGATTGTTGTGACACTGGTAGGTGTGTATGTGCATGTATGGGAGGGGTGAAAATGGCATCACCCAGCTACCCAGTCTCTTCTATTGAAACTCTGTTCTCTCCAATCAGCAATTGCGTACTGTCCTTTGTCTCTGACTTCTGACTACTCCCTACTTTTATACTGTCTGTGACCAAGCCGTAAGGTTGCCAGGTGGCACCCCCCTCCTGAGTTTTATCTCAGATGTGGCTATGTTTCCCAACCCCTCACTTCTGAGGGACTGCAGCTTTCACCTGCTCAGACCTTCTGGGGGAGGATGTCACTGAGCAATGGCCAGGTGCTGGCTGCACCCAGAAACATTTGTGAGACCATGCTGCTGCTGATGCCCAGGGACTGTGGCTAGGTGCCAGCCCACCCCAGAAAAACTTCATGTGACCATGTAGCAGCAACTTTTCAGGGATTATGGCAAATCACAACACACATCTGGTGCCAGGCTTCACTGTTAACATCCTCACCCTAACACCAGCAAATGTGGTTGTTCTCTGGAGCCCATTGGCACCTTTGCCTGTGGGGGTGCCACACAGCCTCTACCAAATGTCCTCCCAGCAGAGGAACTGCCTCTCCCTGTGTGGCCCGAGGACTGCCAGGACTGCACTCTGCTCCTGGGGATTCACCCTTACCACCAGAGCACTGCCAGGTATCGAGCTGTGAAGTTTCAGACTCTGCACTCCCCCTGTTTATAGAGTATTAGTGGAATTTAAACCCTCTTCTTTCTCCTCTCTCCCTTTTAATTCAATCCCTGTGGCTGTTTCCACTTTTCCACTTTCTCTCCAGCTGCTTGGGGGAGGGTGCTTTTCCCATACCCTCCCCCACATCTCTGTCCTGTCTCCACAAGCAAAAACAGCTCCCTGTCCTCCATGGTTTCTCTCTCCCCCAGTTCACCTCTCCATGTGCCATGTACCTGCCAAGTTCTGTGGTTCAGGTTGTGCAGATTGTTGTGTTAATCCTAAAATCAGTTTTCTAGGTGTGCAGGATTGTTTAGTGTTGATCTGGCTATATTTCATGGACGCCAGACACAAAGAGTTCCATGCTGTTCTGCCATCATTCAATGCCTGATTTGAAGGGCTGAGGGTGAAGGTAGAGCCTGGAGTTTCTGTCTTTGTGATCATAACCATACTGGCCTGCCAGTCTCTGTACCATGATATCAACTACCTGTTATTCTTACTTGACGGGTAACCATTGGTTGGCTAGGGCAGGAGTGATGTGGCTGGTGAAGTGGAGGCTACCTGCAAACCAATCTAAAGGTCATGCACCTTGTGCTGTTCACTCTTCATTACTGCCCAGTGCTGGGCCATGCCCAATGGGTGAGTATGCAGAAATTATGGTCAACTTTCTAGGCACACAGTTTGGCTGCTGAAGTGGCTTGCTTTGTTGATAAGATCATTACATGAGTTGTTAAGATAAAATGTTTTTATCCAGTGTCAGCTGTTCATTTCACACTGTCCCCTTGCTGTATACGAATAGAGCTTTACTCAAACCCCCAGGAAAGCAGACGTTCCATCCGTTTTTCACACACACACACACACACACACACACACACACACACACACACACACTTTGCCTTACTCTTGCCTTCCCCAGCCCCTTGTTGTACCAGGACAGGGTTTCAAATACAAAAGACTGAATTATGAAGGGATCCACTTTTGGCCCTTTCTCTCCCTGACCTTCAGGACCATTCACCTTCCAGTTCAGGACAATGAACTTTCTATTTATTTTTTTCCCTAACCCCTCTGTTGTTCTAATGCAATATTTAGAGGTATTTGGTCACCTCATTAAAGATCTGATGTCCCTTTACTCTAACACTCTTACCCAAGTAATTACGTTTGCAGTCAAATGTTTCTTTATCTGGAGGATTCAATTAGACACTAGTACGTATTTCTAATTTTTCCCAGAAAACAAAGCTGGCTATTTTTTTTTTCTTCGCTTCTACCCTCAGCAGCTTTTGGTTCATTGAGAGGTTAACATCAAAAGACTTTGATCCAGTCCTATTAGACCAATGGCTCTGAGGCTCTTTTAATGCAAATGATTTCTCTGCAAACCGTCTAGCTCATGCTTTTGCTCTTGTGCTTACTTACATTCTCATCACTAATTACTCCTTGAACCTTTCATACCAGATATTATTCACGGGGTGGCCAGAATGCTTTTAGAAGATACTCTCTTTCTAATCAAGTCAGGATGCAAACATAAAATAGAACAAGTAACTGCCTGGAGAGGCCCACTACCAACATATGCCTCATTTTTTACTAAGTCACTTTACGGGTTCCACAAAAGAAAGGAAGGAAGGAAGGAAGGAAGGAAGGAAGGAAGGAAGGAAGGAAGAAAGAAAAAGAAAGAAAGAAAGAGAGAGAGAGAGAGAGAGAGAGAGAAAGAAAGAAAGAAAGAAACAAACAAACAAACAAACTTAGGGACTGAAGGTGAGTCTCCCAGCCCCCTGTAGATGCATTTCATCTGTCTGAATTAGGCTCTGGGCCATTTCTCAAAAGTGTTATACCAATGGACACCTTTCCTTCAGCTTCCTTAGAGTAAAAATAGAAGAGACTAAGAATATCAGGAATTAAGGTGTTTTGTTGTTTTTTTTTTAAGTAGTTTGAGGAGACAAGTAGAGTCGATTGTGTAAGAAGAGATTAAGGAAATGGCATTATTATCAGAGCTGGTACCTTCTTTTCAATTCACCACTATTGATTAAAACTTGGCAAAGGGATTCTTTGTTAATTTGCATGACATTCACATCACATTCTGTCAGATAACTGACTGTATCTTCTAATTCTTATCCTTTGTAACCCTGAGATGTCAGATAGCATGATGGATTTGTTCTAAATTGGCTTAATTTCCAGCCTAAGCCAGCCGAGATATGAAAAGCCAGTTAGGAATATCACTTAGAAAATAATCTCCCAAATAAATCTTATGAAATGTAAAATATTTTCCAGTAGAAATCCATTTCAAATCAAACCTGATTGCATATACAGACTCAGATTGAAATGGCACCTCTCCTGATCATTAAATTTTCCTGTTCCATATTATAGATTGGTAGATGCCCGTGTAACACATGGGGCTGTAATGTGCTTGGTAAAGATTGAACCACAGCGTGAGTTTCCTGCATGCATTCTGCCCTTACAGGGCAGAAGTTAAATGGAGTTCGATACCTGTATGTGAATTTTACACATGCTCCATAAGAATTATCTATTCAAAATAAAACTTGTTTTTCTCCTCTAAACCTTCTTCCTCCTCTGTATTACACACCTTGATGAGTGACTCCATTATGTGTCCCACACGCAAGCAAGAAATCAGAGAAACCTTCACTAACCCCTCCCTGTACCTTCCGCATCCAGTCTAGTCCCATGTCCTAAAAGTTCTTCCTGACAGTTCTCTGTAATTGGACTCCTGTTTTCCATCCCTCTGTGCAGTCCTCGGTTTGGGTTTTCATCACCTGGAACAATAGATTTTTAAGTGAGAAACCTCCATCTTCCTCTCTCATGTCTCTACCCCAGTTTAGTGGATTTCTATGTTGTCTATGGGCTAAAAGCCCCAAAGCAGGAGAAAGACTTAGCCTGTCAAGATCTTATCCTAATCTACATTCATGGCCAATTTTTCTGTCTCCACGCTTTTACTGTAGGACTGAACCAAACAAAGTTCTAGCTTGTCCAAGTTTCTGGGCCTTTCCAATGCTCTCTGCTGGAGTAAGCGGGTTATTCTCATCTGAAAATAAGAACAGGTATTTTTATCTAGTTTCCTTGGCTGGGGTAGACAGTTAATTTCTTCTCTATCTTTTTTGCTACTATTTCACAGTCTTCTAACACGCTGTAGTGTCCACTCAATAGATTAGACCATATGGTGATGCCTATATTCCCTTTTGTCTTTGTAGTAGCAGTGAAGCCAGAAGTCTTTTCTTTCTCCTCTTTTTTAATGGAGCAGACCCTCTAGGATCCCAAGCAATATTCTCTAGCACCAAGAACTATTTAGCCCAGTGGTTCTGGGGTTTGTTAAAACACAGATTGTTGGTCCCCACCCGTAGAGCTTCTGATTCAGGAGGTCTCGAGTAAGGCCTGAGAATCTGCATTTTTTACAAGTTCCCAGGTGATGCCCAATGCTGCTCATCTGAAGATGGCACATTGAAAACCACAGAACAGAAGATGAGAGATGAACTCAGAGAAGACAAACACCTCTTGGGGGGAAAAATGAGCTAAATTGGCATTTTTGGACAGTTTGCCCTGTTATTTGATTTGTTGTTGTTGTTGTTGTGTTTGTTTTTTGCTTGTGGTGGGATGAGAATTGTTACAGAGATAGCAGAGACGTTGGTTCTGAAGCATCTCTGGGAAAGGACTTATCAGTGCAAACAAGGGTGTGACCGGTGTACATTTTTGTCAAAGTCAACTATTTAGAGCCTGACCTTGGATGTTACTTTCCCTGTTTCTCTGCCAGTGGAAATCATAAAGCCACTAAACATTCCTGAGAGTTGGTGAGCCCCATAATTCTTGGGCTTGCTTCCACACAAAGTCCATGGTCATCACAATGAGTAAGAGGACATCTTGACAGTAGTGGTCATTTTCCCTCTGCCTGGACTCTGTCTTCCCCAGCAACCTCCCAGATGTCTGTAAGACTGTTCCAATATATTTTCTGCAAATCCTTCCCAATCCTTTAGGATAGTCATGTACTCCTGTATGTTGAAAAAAAGTCTGTGCTATAATGATTTGGTCTAATGATTTTTCACCTCCAAACTAGATTAGTAACTCCTTTGAGGACAGAGTGTATATATATATGTGTGTATATATGTGTAAATATATGAGTACATTTATACATATATTTCATCTTTTCCTTCTCAAAGCCATTGTATGTTTGCTGAATGAATGAATGGGCCCTACTTTCATGTACCTTGAAGTTTCCTCCCTTGCAAATGTGTAAACCTTGGTTTGATACAGATTTCAGGCTCCTACAGGGGGGGTACTGTATATTCTATATTTTATGAGTCCTTCTTATTTTCCAGCCCAAAATTGAATATACAGTCAGAATTAAACAACAACAACTTGATGATCATTTGACTTTCATCTGCTTCTGGGAAATGGGAGAGCGTTAGCAAGGAGGGTTTCCACTTTCTAGCCTCCACTCTAAGAGGCCAAAAAGATTAAAAGCTGCCAGATGCTTCAAAATCAAGCTTCATATTTGGGAGATGGATGAAAGTGCTCAGGTTTGGCTGTGAAAGTCTCTGATTGAGATGACTATTGCCTTTGAAAGATCAAAGAGTCACTCTTTCTCCTTTCTCCTGGAATCATTACTTCCACTAATAACCCATACGGACTCTTTCTTGGATAGATGGAGGGCTTTTTATCTCATCCTTACCTTCATCCTGAATGTGTAGCTCTCAGTTCAGTCCTGGGCTCAGTTCACTTATTTTGGTTTAACTACAGGTCTTCTGTGAGAGCTAGAGTGCACAGAAATGGGGTTGGTAGCATATAAACACCTGTGTGAAGAGAGCAGTAAGGATCTATGATCCTCTACATTAGAGGGTGATGCACTTTTTTCTGACCAAAAGCTAGATAGTAAATATTTTAGGCTTTGTGGGCCATACAGTCTCTGTTGCAATTACTCAGTTCTGCCACAATGTGAACGCATCCATAGACAATATGGAAATGAATAAGCATGACTGTGTTTCAATAAAACTTTATTCACAAAATCAGATGGCAGGTTAGATTTGGCCCTCAAACTATAATTTGACAACCCTGGCCCTGCATCCCATAAAACCATGGTGCTGGGTCTACTGGGCCTCTCAAATGTTGGTGCTTTCTGCAATAACCACAGAAGTTAGGGTAATAGAAATTAAAAGCTTTTGTGCTCAACTAACCAAGTTGCATGTGCCTGAAAGTGGCTTCCTTTTCATTTTTTTATATGAAATTTATTGTCAAATTGGTTTCCATACAACACCCAGTGCTCATCCCAACAGGTGCCCTCCTCAATGACCATCACCCACCCTTCCCTCCCTCCCACCCCCAATCAATCCTCAGTTTATTCTTAGTTTTTAAGAGTCTCTTATGGTTTGGCTCTCTCCCTCTCTAACTTTTTTTTTCCTTCCCCTCCCCCATGGTCTTCTGTTAAGTTTCTCAGGATCCACATAAGAGTGAAAACATGGTATCTGTCTTTCTCTATATGACTTATTTCACTTAGCATAACACTCTCCAGTTCCACCCACGTTGCTACAAAAGGCCATATTTCATTCTTTCTCATTGCCACGTAGTATTCCATTGTGTATATAAACCACAATTTCTTTATCCATTCATCAGTTGATGGACATTTAGGATCCTTCCATAATTTGGCTATTGTTGAAAGTGCTGCTATAAACATTGGGGTACAAGTGGCCCTGTGCATCAGCACTCCTATATCCCTTGGGTAAATTCCTAGCAGGGCTATTTCTGGGTCATAGGGTAGATCTATTTTTAATTTTTTGAGGAACCTCCACACTGTTTTCCAGAGTGGCTGCACCAGTTTGCATTCCCACCAACAAAGCAAGAGGGTTCCTATTTCACCACATCCTCTTCAGCATCTATAGTCTCCTGATTTGTTCATTTTAGCCACTCTGACTGGCATGAGGTGATATCTCAGTGTGGTTTTGGCTTATATTTCCCTGATGAGGGGTGACATTGAGCATCTTTTCATGTGCCTGTTGGCCATCTGGATGTCTTCTTTAGAGAAGTGTCTATTCATGTTTTCTGCTCATTTCTTCACTGGATTATTTGTTTTTCGGGTGTGGAGTTTGGTGAGTTCCTTATAGATTTTGGATACTAGTCCTTTGTCTGAAATGTCATTTGCAAATATCTTTTCCCATTCTGTTGGTTGCCTTTTAGTTTTGTTGATTGTCTCCTTTGCAGTGCAGATGATTTTTATTTTCATGAGATCCCAATAGTTCATTTTTTGCTTTTAATTCTCTTGCCTTTGGAGATTTGTCAAGTAAGAAATTTCTGCAACTGAGGTCAGAGAGGTTTTTTCCTGCTTTCTCCTCTAGGGTTTTGATGGTTTCCTGTCTCATGTTCAGGTCATTTATCCATTTTGAGTTTATTTTTGTGAATGGTGTAAGAAAGTGGTCTAGATTCATTCTTCTGAATGTTGCTGTCCAGTTCTCCCAGCACCATTTGTTAAAGAGACTGTCTTTTTTTCCATTGGATATTCTTTCCTGCTTTGTCAAAAATTAGTTGGCCATACTTTTGTGGGTCCAATTCTGGAGTCTCTATTCTATTCCATTGGTCTATGTGTCTGTTTTTGTGCCAATACCATGCTGTCTTGATGATTACAACTTTGTAGTAGAGGCTAAAGTCTGGAATTGTGATGCCTCTGCTTTGGTCTTCTTCAATATTACTTTGGCTATTCGGGTCTTTTGTGGTTCCATACAAATTTTAGGATTTCTTGTTCTAGCTTTGAGAAGAATGGTGGTGGAATTTCGATTGGGATTGCATTGAATGTGTAGATAGCTTTGGGTAGTATTGACATTTTAACAATATTTATTCTTCCAATCCATGAGCATGGAATGTTTTTCCATTTCTTTGTGTCTTCTTCAATTTCCTTCATAAGCTTTCTATAGTTTTCAGCATACCGATCTTTTACATCTTTGGTTAGATTTATTCCTAGATATTTTATGATTCTTGGTGCAATTGTGAATGGGATCAGTTTCTTTATTTGTCTTTCTATTGCTTCATTATTAGTGTATAAGAATGCAACTGATTTCTGTATGTTAATTTTGTGTCCTGTGAATTTGCTGAATTCATGTATCAGTTCTAACAGACTTTTGGTGGAGTCTATCGGGTTTTCCATGTATAATATCATGTCATCTGCAAAAAGTGAAAGCTTAACTTCATCTTTGCCAATTTTGATGCCTTTGATTTCCTTTTGTTGTCTGATTGCTGATGCTAGAACTTCCAACCCTATTTTAAACAACAGCAGTGAGGGTGGACATCCCTGTCATGTTCCTGATCTCAGGGAGAAAGCTCTCAGTTTTTCTCCATTGGGGATGATAGTAGCTGTGGGCTTTTCATAAATGGCTTTGATGATGTTTAAGTATGTTCCTTCTATCCTGACTTTCTCTAGGGTTTTTATTAAGAAAGAATGCTGAATTTTGTCAAATGCTTTTTCTGTATCGATTGACACAATCATATGGTTCTTTTCTTTTCTTTTATTTATGTGATGTATCACATTGATTGATTTGTGAATGTTGAACCAGCCCTGCAGCCCAGGAATGAATCCCACTTGATCGTGGTGAATAATTCTTTTTTTATGCTGTTGAATTCAATTTTCTAATATCTTATTGAGAATTTTTGCATCCATATTTATCAGGGATATTGGCCTGTAGTTCTCTTTTTTGGCTGGGACTCTGTCTGGTTTGGGACTCAAAGTAATGCTGGCTTCATAGAATGAGTCTGGAAGTTTTCCTTCCCTTTCTATTTATTGGAACAGCTTGAGAAGGATAGGTATTATCTCTGCTTTAAATGATTGGTAGAATTCACCAGGGAAGCCATATGGTACTGGACTCTTATTTGTTGGGAGATTTTTGATAACTGATTCAATTTCTTCGTTGGTTATGGGTCTGTTCAAGTTTTCTAGTTCTTCCTGTTTCAGTTTTGGAAGTGGGTGGGTGCTTAGGAATTTGTCCATTTCTTCCAGGTTGTCCAATTTGTTAGCATATAATGTTTCATAGTATTCCCTGATAATTGCTTGTATTTCTGAGGGATTGGTGTAATAATTACATTTTCATTCATGATTTTATCTATTTGGGTCATCTCCATTTTCTTTTTGAGAAGCCTGACTAGAGGTTTATCAATTTTGTTTATTTTTTCAAAAAAACAACTCTTGGTTTCATTGATCTGCTCTACAGTTTTTTTAGATTCTATATTGTTTATTTCTGCTCTGATCTTTATTATTTCTCTTCTGCTGGGTTTGGGGTGTCTTTGCTGTTCTGCTTCTATACCCGTTAGGTGTACTGTTAGATTTTGTATTTGGGATTTTTCTTGTTTCTTGAGATAGGCCTAGATTGCAATGTATTTTCCTCTCAGGATGCCTTTCCTGCATCCCAAAGTGTTTGGATTGTTTTTTTTTCATTTTCACTTGTTTCCATATATTTTTTAATTTTTTCTCTAATTGCCTGGTTGACCCATTCATTCTTTAGTAGGGTTTTCTTTAACCTCCATGATTTTGGATGTTTTCCAGACTTTTTCCTGTGGTTGATTTCAAGTTTCATAGCATTGTGGCCTGAAAGTGTGCATGGTATGATCTCAGTTCTTTTATACTTATTAAGGGCTGTTTTGTGATCCAGTATGTGATCTATCTTGGAGAATGTTCCATGTGTACTCAAGAAGAAAGTATATTCTGTCGCTTTGGGATGCAGAGTTCTAAATATATCTGTCAGGTCCATCTGATCCAATGTATCATTCAGGGCCCTTGTTTCTTTATTGATTCTGTGTCTAGATGATCTATCCATTGTTGTAAGTGGGGTATTAAAGTTCCCTGCAATTATCACATTCTTATCAATAAGGTTGCTTTTGTTTGTGATTGTTTTATATATTTGGGGGCTCCTGTATTCAGCGCATAGACGTTTATAATTGTTAGCTCTTCCTGATGGATAGACCCTGTAATTATTATATAATGCCTCTCTTCATCTCTTGTTACAGCCTTTAATTTAAAGTCTAGTTTGTCTGATATAAGTATGTCTACTCCAGCTTTCTTTTGACTTCCAGTAGCATGATAGAGAGTTCTCCATCCCCTCACTTTCAATCTGAAGGTGTCCTCAGGTCTAAAATGAGTCTCTTGTAGACAGAAAATAGATGGACCTTGTTTTTTTATCCATTCTGATACTCTGTGTCTTTTGATTGGAGCATTTAGTCCATTTACATTCAGTGTTATTATTGAAAGATATGGGTTTAGACTCATTGTGATGTCTGTAGGTTTCATGCTTGTAGTGATGTCTGTGGTACTTTGCGGTTCTTACAACATTTCACTCACAGAATCCCCCTTAGGATCTCTTGTAGGGCTGGTTTAGTGGTGGTGAATTCCTTCAGTTTTTGTTTGTTTGGGAAGACCTTTATCTCTCCTTCTATTCAGAATGACAGACTTGGTGGATAAAGGATTCTCGGCTGCATATTTTTTCTGTTCATCACATTGAAGATTTCCTGCCACTCCTTTCTGGCCTGCCAAGTTTCAGTAGTAGGTCTGCCACTACTCTTATGGGTCTACTTTTGTAAGTTAGAGCCTGTTTATCCCTAGCTGCTTTCAGAATTTTCTCTTTATCCTTGTATTTTGCCAGTTTCACTATGATATGTGGTGCATAAGACCGATTTAAGTTACATCTGAAGGGAGTTCTCTGTGCCTCTTGGATTTCAATGCCTTTTTCCTTCCCCATATCAGGGAAGTGCTCAGCTATGATTTGTTCAAGTATACCTTCAGCCCCTTTCTCTCTCTCTTCTGGAATTCCTATGATACGGATATTGTTCCATTTGATTGCATCACTTAGTTCTCTAATTCTCCCCTCATACTCCTGGATTTTTTTTATCTCTCTTTTTCTGAGCTTCCTCTTTTTCCATAATTTTATCTTATAATTCATCTATTCTCTCCTCTGCCTCTTCAATCCGTGCTATGGCCACCTCCATTTTATTTTGCACCTCATTTATAGCATTTTTTAGCTCCTCATGACTATTTCTTAGTCCCTTAATCTCTGTAGCAATAGATTCTCTGCTGTCCTCTGTGCTTTTTTCAAGCCCAGCGATTAATTTTATGGCTATTATACTAAATTCTTGTTCCATTATATTGCTTAAATCGTTTTTGATCAATTGTTAGCTGTCACTACTTCCTGGAGTTTCTTTTGAGGAGAATTCTTCCCTTTCGTCATTTTGGGCAGTCCCTGCGGTGGCTCCAAACTGCAGGGCACTTCCCCTGTGCCGTAGGGAGTAACTTGTGTTGGTGGGTAGGGCCACACTCAGACCTGATGTCTGCCCCCAGCTCACCACTGGAGCCACAGTCAGACTGGTGTGTACCTTATCTTCCCCTCTCCCAGGGGAGAGGAGTGGTGTGGAGTGGTATGGCCTCTGTCTGGGCTACTTGCACACTGCCAGGCTTGTGGTGCTTCTTCTATGGGACATGGCGTATTAGCCAGTGTGGATCCTCAAGGTGCACAGGGGTGTGAGGGGCATGCTTAGCTCACTTTGCCATCAGTGGTCCCCTGCAGGAGGGGCCCTGCAGCACCGGGGGGGAGGCAGACCCATCGGAGGGATGGATCCACAAAAGTACAGTGTTGGGTGTTTGCACTGTGCAAGCAAGTTTGTTGATGGGAACTGGTTTCCTTTGGGATTTTGGTTGGGGGATGGGAAAGGGAGATGGCACTGGCCAATGCCTTTGTTGCCCGCCAGCTAAGCTCTGTCTTCTGGGGCTCAACAACTCTCCCTCCTGGCATCCTCTTGCCCTCCCTACTCTCTGAGAGCAGAGCTGTTGACCTTTAATATTCCAGATGTTAAGTCCCGCTGGCTGTCAGAACTCACGGAGTCTGGCCCCTCCACTTTTGCAAGCCAGAGTCGGGGGCTCTGCCTTGCTGGGCGGGCTGCCCCTCCACCACCCCGTCTCCCTTCTGCCAGTCCATGGAGCATGCACTGCCTCTCTGCCCTTTCTACCTTCTTCTGTGGGCCTCTTGTCTATGCTTGGCTCTGGAGAGTCCATTCTGCTGGTCTTCTGGCAGTTTTCTTGGCTATTTAGGCAGGTGTGGGTGGAATCTAAGCAATTAGCAGGGCAAGATGAGCCCAGTGTCCTCCTATGCCACCACCCACCCCTCCCTCCTTCCCTAGTGGCTTCCTTTTCAAATGAAAGGGCAGATCTGCAGGTAAACAGGAAGGAGCAGGCCCTTCTTGCCTCCTAACATCTGGTCTCTCTTCAGAGCCCCATATTGGTAACACCTAAGAAGAAGCCAGATGATCATGGAGAATGGTGTTTTGCAGTCCCAGGTTGAGTATTATGAAGCAGAGTGTATAATGGTGAACTTGAGGCAGAGAGACAATAGTTGGGTAATACTGGCCAAGGTTTCACCAGTGGTATCAATGCTATTGATATGAAAGGAGGTTAGCAATGGGACCCAAAGCAGCCACCAGAAAAATAAGATTTCTCTGTGAGAGTTAAACTGGTAAAACCTTTGATTACCCAGCTGCAAGAATCAACTGTGACTCCACCTCTGACTCTGGCACTGCAGTTATGAGGGTGCACAAAATTTTACATGAGGTTATCTGAGTTTATCCTCAGGGAGACAAGCCTGGCAGGTAATTGTAAGTTAAGTAGAAACCTAATCATTGTCTCGTACCATGTTGGGAAAGAGACTCTGTGAGCAGACTGGGCGCATTAGTCTAGAAAAGACACCCAAAAAGTGCATGAGTGCACTCAGTCATGATTGTGGGCCTGATGTTCACAAACAGACTTTTTGAAGTGATTATGTAAACTGTAGCTTGGCAGAAATTGAATATTTGAGGTAATGAATTTAATTGATCATAAGAGTGTTCTTTTTAATAAGATGCAGTGACTGCTAAGGAGAGGTTGGCTGCTTGAAATGCACACTAGCAAGAAGAATTTGAAGTTTGAAGTAATAAGAATGATTGAAGTATTTCAATATGTAAATGTGATTGGCTTCTTCTGCAGCTTTAGGTGCAGCCATGATCCTCATCCCCAAAGGGTAAAATAGGTTAATGCCCACCCCCCCATGTCCCTAAAAGTAGTTGTTTTGCTGATTGAGATGGGACAGTCACTTCAGTAGAGGCTTAATCCAATCAGAGCATTGTGTCAGAAGACCCCTAGTGGACGGGTGAGCCCCGGTGAGCCCCTGTGAGCCCAAGATCTCCCAGAATCCACACTGCCTCCTTCTTCTTTACCTGCTCTGCCAACACTGGGGAGCTGGGTGGATGGAAGTATCTGGGGTTGCTATTATGCTAAAGCCTTCTTCTCTGGGAGACCAGGAATCAGACGTAGTGGATATTGGCAACAAAATGTGAACTCTGGGTGCCTGGGTGGCTCAGTCAGTTAAGCTTCTGACTCCGGCTCAGGTCATGATGTCACTGTTTGTGGGTTTGAGCCCCGTGTCGGGCTCTGTGCTGACAGCTCAGAGCCTGGAGCCTGCTTCGTATTCTGTATCTCCCTCTCTTTCTGCCCCTTCCCCACTCATGCCCTCTCTCTCTCAAAAATAAATAAACATTAAAAAAACAAAACAAAACATGAACTCTGCTTGATCATTTATTTTCCTGCACCATGGATGTAGCAATTTTTCCTCAGTCTTTCCTCTTCAGAGAATTTTTTGGCATTTCATGTGGACTTGTCTGCAAGCAGGGAATGCTTTAGCCATGTCTGGTTAAGAGTTTCTAGTTCACGTGACAATTCTATTCCTCATCACATTAACGAATTGTTTGGCCTTCTGCTCTTTACTTACCCTCTCTTAGCTTGGGCTAACATGAGCCAACTCCATATCATTGGGTCCAGTCTTGCAGTGATGACAAGATTTAGATTGTGAGACTTCAGAGGCAGGTCCCAGAGGTGAGCCATGGGGAATTCACCAAGGTAAATGACTTCTTTAGAGCCCTCTGAGCAACTAGCCAATGGAGTCTCTCTGACCTTGCTGGGCAATGTTCTGCTCAAGCCATAGCAGATTTCAAAGTCCATTTTGAGGTGGCCTTTTCTAAAAAATAAATTCTAACCCTTCTTGGAGCTTAGTTCTTGATAATAGTCCCTATGGCTTTATTGCTACTTTTTTGGGTATAAATAAGTGGTTTATTATTTTTTTTATTTATTAAAAAGGAAAAAAACCAGTAAATATCTTTTGAAAATTAACTCACAGGTCATCTGTAAAGCTTATAAGAGAAGCTGCTCTTTTGAAGCAAGACTGAGACCTGTGACCTGGTCTGCCAGGACAGTGGGCCTCTGTTTGAAAATCATGTTTATTTTATTGAAAATGTTTGCATTGGGGGATGTAAGGGTTTTATTCAAAGCTTCTACTATTTTCAGTCTTTGGATCTCTTCAGAATGCAGAGGTGGAATTAGCTGTGTTGCCTTAATTCACAATGAATGCTATCCACACCTAAAATTCACAGAGTGTTCTGTAGCTGACATTTTTTTAAATGGCGATATTTAATCAAGGCTATGGCTTCAAGAGCAACAATTCTGCTTTCCTGCATTTCTTCACACCTCATTGACTCTCCATCTTGTAAGATCTGGTTTCCAGGCCCATCTTGGTCTTCTCTGCCATGTCTTTTCATTTTTGTTTCTCTCTCCTAATGGTTTTATGACTCAATGCTCCAATTTTTCTCCATGCAGCAAAATGTCATTTCTGCATTGTTTTATATAATTTATATCATATACTATTTTCTGCACTAAATTATTTAACTTTGGGGAATGACAGATGACAGATGAGTATGTTGCTTGCTTTTCTTTTTTAATTTTTAATGTTTATTTATTTTTGAGAGACAGAGAATGAGAAGGGGAGGGCAGAGAAAGAGGGAGAGAGATAGACAGCATGATTGGGGAAGGGCAGGGAGAGGGGGAGACACAAAATCTGAAGCAGGCTCCAGGCTCTGAGCCCTCAGCACAGAGCCTGATGCAGGCTCAAACTCAGGAACCATGGAATCATGACCTGAGCCAAAGTCAGATGCTTAACCAACTGAGCCACCCAGGTACCCTGTGTTGCTTGTTTTTAACAATGAAGAGGCACTCTGCCATATTTTTGCCTTGTCTGCCAGGGTGCTCAGTGTGAAAGTCAATACCCCACAGATCTCAACTTTATTTGTTACTTCTTAAGAAGGGTGACTTCATACAGTCTAATTACATTAACTAGCTTCTCTCTGGTCTCTCTAACTTATTATATTATTTTCTCAGGACTGCTGTAACAAAGCACCACATACTGAAATTTATTACCTCTGAGTTCTGAAGAACAGTAGTTCTGAAGTCATAAATCAAGGGACATCCTCCCCCTAAAGGCTCTAAAGAAGAGTCTTTCCTTGTCTCTTCCTAGCTTCCTAGCTTCTGATGATTTCTAGCAATCCCTGGCCTTCCTTGGCTTCCAGCCACATTACTCCAACTTCTGACTCCACGTTTGCATGGCTATCTTTCCTCTGTGTGTCTCCACTGTGTGTTTACCTAACCTTCTTATAAGGACACTAGTCCGTGGATTTAGGGCCTACACTAACTCAGACAATTTCATCTTTACCTAACTGATTATATCTGCAAAGACCCTAGTTCCAAATAGGGTCTCAGTATGAGGTTCCAGTGGACACGTCTTTGGGGGTATTCTGTTCAACCCACAACACTCATCATGGCTCATATGGCCTTCATGGCACCCATCACGATCTGAGTATTCTTTTAGTATTATATATGTTCTTTGTTTACTATTTGAACACTTCTGACACCTTTTCTGCTCCAACATACTGGACTATTAGTTTTATGAGAACTGGGGCATTTTGATCTTATTCCATACTGAAAGTTTGGCATCTAGTAGGAACTTGAAAATATTTTTGTTCAATTAATTATTTAACTGATTTAGAGCCTGATTTTAATAGCTTCTCCCTAATACAATGTGTTTCCCTTTTTAATTTTTTAAATTCTTATTTTATCTTTATTTTTTAATGTAATCTCTACCCACAACGTGAAGCTTGAACTCATGACCCTGAGACCAGGAGTTGCGTGCTCAACTGACTGAGCCCACCAGCCGCCCCCTGTGCTTCACTTTTTTAAAATTGATTTTGAGTTCTCCTACTTATCTTTGACTAGCCACCTAAAATTCTTTTGAGAACAAAAGGTAGAGAAGAAATTACAAACAAATAAAAGGCAGTTGTTTAGAACTCACAGTGTATTTTTCCTGAGAAATAATGTGATGAATCATGATTAGATCCCCAGGCCATCCTTTAGAGTTAAAAGTTTTTAAAGTTAAAAAGTTGAAAGCATTTTTAACTTTAATGTATCAGAAATATATGTTGGAATGCAAAAGACTAAAAAATAATAGTGTTTTCTGTGTAGTTTCTTTCAATGAGCATATGGGAGTAGGACTGTGCGGGTGCCTGGCATACAGTGGGAGGCCAGGAAATGTTAAATGCATTCATTAATAAAAGCCAAGGAAGCTACCAAGGTACCTAGCCTACCATAGGCTCTCTTTCCTTGCTACAGAAAATATGATGAGGTGTTAGGGCATAGTAGGTGGGGTTTGGATTTGAATTGTTGTTGTTGTTGTTGTTTGATGTTTGTTTGTTTTACTACTTTCGGCTGTCTTCTGTTTTCATCTCCCCTGGGGAATACTTACTGCATCTCTGGAGAGACCTTTATGTTTGGTTGCCCTAAACAGAACCCCACTTTGGACTAAGTTTTCTGAATCACGTCTTTCCCTGAGTCCCTCATTATTATGCTGAGCATATCGTACAGCCAAGAACTTGGGATAATCCTTAATGAAAACCATCCTGAAATGTGATACCAAATGTAGCTGATGTCACAATTCATACACTTATTTGAAAATGAATCCGAGGAGGGAAAAAGGGAGATGTGAGGGCAAAAGGCAGATCATCGTGATCTTTACTGTCTTAGTTACAGAGACCACCAGAGGGACAGAGAATGTTCTAGAATGATTTTCACTACAGTGGTAATTGCTTTATACCATTTCATTGACTTTTCTCCCTCCTCTCCCCCCCCCCTTTTTTTAAATGTTTTATTTATTTTTGAGACAGGGAGAGACAGAGCATGAACAGGGGAGGGTCAGAGAGAGGGAGACACCGAACCCGAAACAGGCCCCAGGCCCTGAGCTGTCAGCACAGAGCCCGACGTGGGGCTTGAACCCACGGACCGCGAGATCATGACCTGAGCTGAAGTCGCCCGCTTAACCGACTGAGCCACCCAGGCGCCCCTACCCTCCCCTTTTTTTAATGGAACAAGAGCACTCAGCTGTGGAATGGATGAAACATCAAAGACAGATAACAACATAACAACCCCAGTTCCCTTGTAGGAGGGCATGTGGTTGACTGACAGTGCTTTTTGAGTCCATGGTATGAGTTCACAAATACATTTTAGGGGTCCCTGAAAGTCATTCTGGCAGATGACATCACCTATGGCAAGGATCAATCATACTGGGAATAGAATAGTAACCTTTCTGTTTGTGACTCCTTCCTGAATGCACTGACATATTCTTTGAAAGACATTTCCTCTTCAAAGCAGACAGGAGCATGTTCCATGGACCTCATAGACAGTCATTAAAAGCTGGAGCGACCATGGGTGCTGTGATTTGGCCTCATCAGAAGCACACAGCACTCCTCACTGATATTCGTGTGTGTCATGTGAAAGCAGCCAAGCAAATCCAGTAGTTCACCTGATTCCCCAGACTTTTGCTAAAGGCTAGATTAAAAGAAGAGCAGCATTCACTTTCTTTCTGAATTTAGTGGTATCATGTTAAGAGGCATCGCTTTTCTTTTTTGCTGAATTTTTTCATTAAGGGAATGTGAGTATTTTAAAAGAAAAACCCAAAATTCTCAGGGAGTTATCACAACATTTTATTTATTTCTGGGTTATATCACTGTCCAGTGCAGTTGTTTCTGGACGATTAGCTTTCTACTGGTCAAGGACCTACAGTCCTTCCATCTTGAGTCGCCACTCTCTGTCAGCATCTTCTCCATTCAGAGGGTGGGTGGAGAAAGAGGATGGGGTATCAAACACGGGAGGTTGTTATGAGTTAGGCTTAGAAGTGGTTCACTTCATTTCTGCCCAAATTCCATTGGCTAAAACTCATCATGTGCCCCACTTAACAGCAATGGAAACCGAACTATGTTGTGTAGCTGGATGCTCAGGGAGAAGAAGTAATAGGTATAGTAATCATCTAGTTAATTTATGCTCTAAATGGCAATGTTTAGAGAAGTAGGTCTCTCTCATAAGCAAGATGATGTAGGAGGAGCAGCAGATCTGGCCTTAAGTTAGGTTTCCTGG
Organism: Panthera pardus; assembly: GCF_024362965.1. NCBI lineage: Eukaryota > Metazoa > Chordata > Mammalia > Carnivora > Felidae > Panthera > Panthera pardus. Next base: position 68,391,447 of record NW_026526788.1, on the reverse strand, counting down.
GGCATTAAGTACGGAGGTTTAGAACCAGTATATAGCCTTTGGCACCCCAATTACAACACACTCCTCTGGGCAAACCGAGGTTATTCTCAACTTGCCATGCATTATTGGGCATGATTCCAGTCATTTCTTAAGAAATTGAGACACAGAGAAAGAAAGTGCTTATTCTAGACCACATAGCTAATTGTGGCAAAGTGGCAAGAACAATGTTGATATCAATATACTGTTGAGTTTGCTTCTCTTTCTCTCTCGATAATACTTGTATATGCATGCATGTGAATGTATCCGTACACACATATGTATGTGCATATACATATATGCATATATATGTTAAAGAATTTGAGGATTTGGGGCGCCTGGGTGGCTCAGTCGGTTGAGCGTCCGACTTCAGCTCAGGTCACGATCTCGCGGTCCGTGAGTTCGAGCCCCGCATCGGGCTCTGGGCTGATGGCTCAGAGCCTGGAGCCTGCTTCCGATCCTGTGTCTCCCTCTCTCTCTGCCCCTCCCCCGTTCATGCTCTGTCTCTCTCTGTCTCAAAAATAAATGTTAAAAAAAAAAAAATAAAATTAAAAAAAATAAATAAATAAAAAAAAAAATTAAAAAAAAAAAAGAATTTGAGGATTTTAGTTAGTATTAACTAAAATCTACTTTTGATGCATCATTGTTTTTTTTAACACTGTAATTAAGAACAACTGACTTATGACAAAGAAAAGCTGTCTATTTAGCTTGCTTTTGGGACCAAATAAATAAACCTAACCACTGATTGATTAAATAAATAAATCAAAATTATTTGTTAGCAAACATTTATGTAGTGTCTATGATATGCAAGACACCAAGAGCCCTAAAATTATTTACTCACTTAAATCCTCACTTAGGGAAGTACAATAAAGACTTGGATTACAAGTAACTTGTTCTGCGAGTGTTCCACAAGATGAGAAAACATTTCTAATAAATTTTAACTTGCTAAACAAGTGATGTCTTGCAACATGAGTAGTAAGTGATGCTGAACATCACATGATCACAACTGAGCCAATGTTTCTTCTCTCTCTCTTGCTACGCGATTGTGGGTGATCATCTCTCATGCTCGGATGCTCAGTCTCAGGCTGCAGTGTTTGGCAGAAATCAGTGATTTTTCAGAACATTGGAAGGTGCCCATAACTGGCATTAGTGTATTTTTTTTGTCACTTCAAAGCATCTATGTATAGACCTTTGCTTTTCCATACCAGAGTAAGCTTAGGAATGCTTTACTTCATTTTAGGTCAGGCTGCCTGCAAATATAGACCCTTTCCTCTGTTGTCTTTTTTTTTTTTTTTTTTTTTTTTATTTATTTATTTTTTTTAATATATGAAATTTACTGTCAAATTTGTTTCCATACAACACCCAGTGCTCATCCCAAAAGGTGCCCTGCTCAATACCCATCACCCACCCTGCCCTCCCTCCCACCCCCCATCAACCCTCAGTTTGTTCTCAGTTTTTAACAGTCTCTAATGCTTTGGCTCTCTCCCACTCTAACCTCTTTTTTTTTTTTTTTTCCTTTTTTTCCTTCCCCTCCCCCATGGGTTTCTGTTATGTTTCTCAGGATCCACATAAGAGTGAAACCATATGGTATCTGTCTTTCTCTGTATGGCTTATTTCACTTAGCATCACACTCTCCAGTTCCATCCATGTTGCTACAAAAGGCCATATTTCATTTTTTCTCATTGCCACGTAGTATTCCATTGTGTATATAAACCACAATTTCTTTATCCATTCATCAGTTGATGGACATTTAGGCTCTTTCCATAATTTGGCTATTGTTGAGAGTGCCGCTATAAACATTGGGGTACAGGTGCCCCTATGCATCAGTACTCCTGTATCCCTTGGATAAATTCCTAGCAGTGCTATTGCTGGGTCATAGGGTAGGTCTATTTTTAATTTTCTGAGGAACCTCCACACTGCTTTCCAGAGCGGCTGCACCAATTTGCATTCCCACCAACAGTGCAAGAGGGTTCCTGTTTCTCCACATCCTCTCCAGCATCTATAGTCTCCTGATTTCTTCATTTTGGCCACTCTGACTGGTGTGAGGTGGTATCTGAGTGTGGTTTTGATTTGTATTTCCCTGATAAGGAGCGACGTTGAACATCTTTTCATATGCCTGTTGGCCATCCGGATGTCTTCTTAAGAGAAGTGTCTATTCATGTTTTCTGCCCATTTCTTCACTGGGTTATTTGTTTTTCGGGTGTGGAGTTTGATGAGCTCTTTATAGATTTTGGATACTAGCCCTTTGTCCGATGTGTCATTTGCAAATATCTTTTCCCATTCCGTTGGTTGCCTTTTAGTTTTGTTGGTTGTTTCCTTTGCTGTGCAGAAGGTTTTTATCTTCATAAGGTCCCAGTAATTCACTTTTGCTTTTAATTCCCTTGCCTTTGGGGATGTGCCGAGTAAGAGATTGCTACGGCTGAGGTCAGAGAGGTCTTTTCCTGCTTTCTCCTCTAAGGTTTTGATGGTTTCCTGTCTCACATTCAGGTCCTTTATCCATTTTGAGTTTATTTTTGTGAATGGTGTGAGAAAGTGGTCTAGTTTCAACCTTCTGCATGTTGCTGTCCAGTTCTCCCAGCACCATTTGTTAAAGAGACTGTCTTTTTTCCATTGGATGTTCTTTCCTGCTTTGTCAAAGATGAGTTGGCCATACGTTTGTGGGTCTAGTTCTGGGGTTTCTATTCTATTCCATTGGTCTATGTGTCTGTTTTTATGCCAATACCATGCTGTCTTGATGATTACAGCTTTGTAGTAGAGGCTAAAGTCTGGGATTGTGATGCCTCCTGCTTTGGTCTTCTTCTTCAAAATTACTTTGGCTATTCGGGGCCTTTTGTGGTTCCATATGAATTTTAGGATTGCTTGTTCTAGTTTCGAGAAGAATGCTGGTGCAATTTTGATTGGGATTGCATTGAATGTGTAGATAGCTTTGGGTAGTATTGACATTTTGACAATATTTATTCTTCCAATCCATGAGCAGGGAATGTCTTTCCATTTCTTTATATCTTCTTCAATTACCTGCATAAGCTTTCTATAGTTTTCAGCATACAGATCTTTTACATCTTTGGTTAGATTTATTCCTAGGTATTTTATGCTTCTTGGTGCAATTGTGAATGGGATCAGTTTCTTCATTTGTCTTTCTGTTGCTTCATTGTTAGTGTATAAGAATGCAACTGATTTCTGCACATTGATTTTGTATCCTGCAACTTTGCTGAATTCATGTATCAGTTCTAGCAGACTTTTGGTGGAGTCTATCGGATTTTCCATGTATAATATCATGTCATCTGCAAAAAGCGAAAGCTTGACTTCATCTTTGCCAATTTTGATGCCTTTGATTTCCTTTTGTTGTCTGATTGCTGATGCTAGAACTTCCAGCACTATATTAAACAGCAGCGGTGAGAGTGGGCATCCCTGTCGTGTTCCTGATCTCAGGGAAAAAGCTCTCAGTTTTTCCCCGTTGAGGATGATGTTAGCTGTGGGCTTTTCATAAATGGCCTTTATGATCTTTAAGTATGTTCCTTCTATCCCGACTTTCTCAAGGGTTTTTATTAAGAAAGGGTGCTGGATTTTGTCAAAGGCCTTTTCTGCATCGATTGACAGGATCATATGGTTCTTCTCTTTTTTTTTGTTAATGTGATGTATCACGTTGATCGATTTGCGAATGTTGAACCAGCCCTGCATCCCAGGAATGAATCCCACTTGATCATGGTGAATAATTCTTTTTATATGCTGTTGAATTCGATTTGCTAGTATCTTATTAAGAATTTTTGCATCCATATTCATCAGGGATATTGGCCTGTAGTTCTCTTTTTTTACTGGGTCTCTGTCTGGTTTAGGAATCAAAGTAATACTGGCTTCATAGAATGAGTCTGGAAGTTTTCCTTCCCTTTCTATTTCTTGGAATAGCTTGAGAAGGATAGGTATTATCTCTGCTTTAAATGTCTGGTAGAACTCCCCTGGGAAGCCATCTGGTCCTGGACTCTTATTTGTCGGGAGATTTTTGATAACCGATTCAATTTCTTCGCTGGTTATGGGTCTGTTCAAGCTTTCTATTTCCTCCTGATTGAGTTTTGGAAGAGTGTGGGTGTTTAGAAATTTGTCCATTTCTTCCAGGTTGTCCAATTTGCTGGCATATAATTTTTCATAGTATTCCCTGATAATTGTTTGTATCTCTGAGGGATTGGTTGTAATCATTCCATTTTCATTCATGATTTTATCTATTTGGGTCATCTCCCTTTTCTTTTTGAGAAGCCTGGCTAGAGGTTTGTCAATTTTGTTTATTTTTTCAAAAAACCAACTCTTGGTTTCGTTGATCTGCTCTACAGTTTTTTTAGATTCTATATTGTTTATTTCTGCTCTGATCTTTATGATTTCTCTTCTTCTGCTGGGTTTAGGCTGCCTTTGCTGTTCTGCTTCTATTTCCTTTAGGTGTGCTGTTAGATTTTGTATTTGGGATTTTTCTTGTTTCTTGAGATAGGCCTGGATTGCAATGTATTTTCCTCTCAGGACTGCCTTCGCTGCGTCCCAAAGCGTTTGGATTGTTGTATTTTCATTTTCGTTTGTTTCCATATATGTTTTAATTTCTTCTCTAATTGCCTGGTTGACCCACTCATTCGTTAGTAGGGTGTTCTTTAACCTCCATGCTTTTGGAGGTTTTCCAGACTTTTTCCTGTGGTTGATTTCAAGCTTCATAGCATTGTGGTCTGAAAGTATGCATGGTATAATTTCAATTCTTGTAAACTTATGAAGGGCTGTTTTGTGACCCAGTATATGATCTATCTTGGAGAATGTTCCATGTGCACTCGAGAAGAAAGTATATTCTGTTGCTTTGGGATGCAGAGTTCTAAATATATCTGTCAAGTCCATCTGATCCAATGTATCATTCAGGGCCCTTGTTTCTTTATTGACTGTGTGTCTAGATGATCTATCCATTTCTGTAAGTGGGGTGTTAAAGTCCCCTGCAATGACCACATTCTTATCAATAAGGTTGCTTATGTTTATGAGTAATTGTTTTATATATCTGGGGGCTCGGGTATTTGGCGCATAGACATTTATAATAGTTAGCTCTTCCTGGTGGATAGACCCTGTGATTATTATATAATGCCCTTCTTCATCTCTTGTTACAGCCTTTAATTTAAAGTCTAGTTTGTCTGATATAAGTATGGCTACTCCAGCTTTCTTTTGGCTTCCAGGAGCATGATAAATAGTTCTCCATCCCCTCACTCTCAATCTAAAGGTGTCCTCAGATCTAAAATGAGTCTCTTGTAGACAGCAAATAGATGGGTCTTGTTTTTTTATCCATTCTGATACCCTATGTCTTTTAGTTGGTGCATTTAATCCATTTACATTCAGTGTTATTATAGAAAGATATGGGTTTAGAGTCATTGTGATGTCTGTATGTTTTATGCTTGTAGTGATGTCTCTGGTACTTTGTCTCACAGGATCCCCCTTAGGATCTCTTGTAGGGCTGGTTTCGTGGTGACAAATTCCTTCAGTTTTTGTTTGTTTGGGAAGACCTTTATCTCTCCTTCTATTCTAAATGACAGACTTGCTGGATAAAGGATTCTCGGCTGCATATTTTTTCTGTTTAGCACACTGTAGATATCGTGCCAAGCCTTTCTGGCCTGCCAAGTTTCAAAGGAGAGATCAGTCACGAGTCTTATAGGTCTCCCTTTATATGTGAGGGCACGTTTATCCCTTGCTGCTTTCAGAATTTTCTCTTTATCCTTGTATTTTGCCAGTTTCACTATGATAGGTCGTGCAGAAGATCGATTCAAGTTACGTCTGAAGGGAGTTCTCTGTGCCTCTTGGATTTCAATGCCTTTTTCCTTCCCCAGTTCAGGGAAGTTCTCAGCTATAATTTGTTCAAGTACCCCTTCAGCACCCTTCCCTCTCTCTTCCTCCTCTGGGATACCAATTATGCGTATATTATTTTTTTTTAGTGTATCACTTAGTTCTCTAATTTTCCCCTCATACTCCTGGATTTTTTTATCTCTCTTTCTTTCAGCTTCCTCTTTCTCCATAACTTTATCTTCTAGTTCACCTATTCTCTCCTCTGCCTCTTCAAGCCGAGCCATCGTGGATTCCATTTTGTTTTGCAATTCGTTTAAAGCGTTTTTCAACTCCTCGTGACTGTTCCTTAGTCCCTCGATCTTTGTGGCAAGAGATTCTCTGCTGTCCTGTATACTGTTTTCAAGCCCAGCGATTAATTTTATGACTATTATTCTAAATTCACTTTCTGTTATATTATTTAAATCCTTTTTGATCAGTTCATTAGCTGTTGTTATTTCCTGGAGATTCTTCTGAGGGGAATTCTTCCGTTTGGTCATTTTGGAGAGTCCCTGGCGTGGTGAGGACCTGCAGTGCACTTCCCCTGTGCTGTGGTGTATAACTGGAGTTAGTGGGCGGGGCCGCAGTCCGACCCGATGTCTGCCCCCAGCCCACCGCTGGGGCCACAGTCAGACTGGTGTGTGCCTTCTCTTCCCCTCTCCTAGGGGCGGGATTCACTGTGGGGTGGCGTGTCCCGTCTGGGCTACTTGCACACTGCCAGGCTTGTGTTGCTGGGGATCTGGCGTATTAGCTGGGGTGGGTAGGCAAGGTGCACGGGGGCTGGAGGGGCAGGCTTAGCTCGCTTCTCCTTAGGTGATCCACTTCAGGAGGAGCCCTGTGGCAGCGGGAGGGAGTCAGATCCGCTGCCGGAGGTTTGGCTCCGCAGAAGCACAGAGTTGGGTGTTTGCGCGGAGCGAGCAAGTTCCCTGGCAGGAACTGGTTCCCTTTGGGATTTTGGCTGGGGGATGGGCGGGGGAGATGGCGCTGGCGCCTTTGTTCCCCGCCAAGCTGAGCTCTGCCGTCAGGGGGCTCAGCAGCTCTCCCTCCCTTTGTCCTCCAGTCTTCCCGCTTTCCGAGCAGAGCTGTTAACTTATGACCTCCCAGACGCTAAGTCGCGCTTGCTGTCGGAACACAGTCCGTCCGGCCCCTCCGCTTTTGCCAGCCAGACTCGGGGGCTCTGCTTGGCCGGCGAGCCGCCCCTCCGCCCCGGCTCCCTCCCGCCAGTCCGTGGAGCGCGCACCGCCTCGCCGCCCTTCCTACCCTCTTCCGTGGGCCTCTAGTCTGCGCTTGACTCCGGAGACTCCCTTCTGCTAAAACTCTGGCGGTTTTCTGGGTTCTTTAGGCAGGTGTAGGTGGAATCTAAGTGATCGGCAGGACGCGCTGTGAGCCCCGCGTCCTCCTACGCCGCCATCTTCCGGAACCCCCCAGTTTCCATCCTCCTCTGTTGTCTTATTGCCAGTTATATTAAATACAGCATATGACAGAAGTTTATTAATGCTGGATGTAGCCAATATCTATATGAGTGTATACAATGTCCCCCATGCAGAAAAAGATTCCATTGAACCAATAGATAGCACTGATTCCGTTAGTGATAGCAGAAGTCGTCCTACACAATAATTCTCCTCTCTCTGGTCTCCCTCACATTAGCCATGAAGGTTTTCAAAGGTAAGTGCATATTAATTTGTTTATTTTCTTTATATTTTATATTTTCTTTATTATTTTGTATTACAGTATTGCAATCATTTTTATAGGAATGTTTTTGGGTTGTGGAATGAATCATCTGAGTTTCCATTATTATGGGGAAATTTGGTTTGATATACAACTGCTTTGGATTACAAGCATGTTTCAGAAGCAAATTATGCTCATAAACCAACATTTTACTGCACTATTGTTATTCCTATATTAGAGATTAAGAAATTGAGGCCCAGGAGGGTTAAGTAAGTTACCACAGTTACATAAGTAGTGACAGAGCAGGATTTGAACTTAGAAAGTAACTTCTCAGCCAGTTCTCCTAGCTGCTACATTATGGTGCCCCATAGCGGATCATAAAGAGGCAGAGCAGGTCTCATGCAGATACAGAGGTTTCTTACAAATTCCAAGTATCCAGGTTCTTTCTATATTTCATCTACTGTCTCTGCTTTACTTTATGGCATGAAAACAAAGAGGCTGCCCTTCCCTCTCACTCCCCCGAGGCAATATACTTCTTTATGTGTAATGGAGGAGAGGGATTGGTTTCGTATCTTGAGTCTGCTTCTCCCTGTGATTCATTGGCCCAAACTTGCCCAGTATGCCTCCCATCTCTGAACTAATCACTGGCAAGGGGCTGAGTTAGCATGATGGATTGGCTTAAGTTCAGGTCAATTGTTTGGTATAAAGTAGATAATAAAGAATCAATCATAAGATCTATTGTAGACACCAACACTTCTAGGCATAAACCTGATTCAAATGCATTGCCTCATTAGCTTATTCAAGTGACACATAGCAGTTCATGGTATTCCCTTATAATGAAATGACATTTTAAAATGTTGGAGCACTTTTACATATGTTGTCTCATTTCCCAATTAGTAGGCAGTACAAGTTTTATGATCCCTACTCCTTAAATGAGGAAACAGATGTTCAGGAAGGAGGATGTGTGTTTTTCAAAGATACACCACTAGCTTGTGTGAGAGCAAAGATTTGAACCTGTGTCTCTTAACACACAGTGCAGCCATTATCAACTAAGTACTCTGTCTTCATTAGATGTGAAGTCACACACTAACGAGCAATCTCTGGGCAGGGTAGATATCTAACTGGGTCATTTTAGGCTGATTTTATTTATTTTAAAGTTTCTTTAGCAGGACTTACGCATTTTGTATTTGTCTTGATTCTCTTGGGCAATTTCTAACTAGATTTTGCCTCTTATACTCAGCCTAAATGTTCTACTTTTTCTATCCCTAAGGATTTTGGCTGTTAAAAATTTTTAATGCTGGAAGCTTTTTATGCATGAAGAAAAAGTTTAGGAAGAACATTATAGCAGCCAAATCTCTAGGACATGATGCACTTCCTCTGCAAGGAATTAAAACTTTTAGAATTTCTTTGTTTCATTAAAAGCATAAGAACAAGCATTAATTAACAGGAAAATTATTAAAATAATGCATAAAACATGTCCTGCTGGTCGCTGGAGTCTGGTAGTCTTAATTCTCTTTTCTTTTTATTTTGCTCTGTCCTATAAATAGTATCCAGAGCTTAACCACGATGCCATAAATTAATTCATTTGAGAGAACTAACTGTAATGATAACCATAGTAGGGGCGTGACTTTTAGCATTGTCATGTTCAGAGACTTTGGAGTTTATGATGTAGTGAGGCCAAGAATTGGTGCACCATGGCTCTGAGGGGTCAGTATGTTGTTGACTTTGTCATGACCCTTGTTAAGTTCTGAATTTTATAGAAATGATGAAAAAAGCTGGAAATATTCTATAATGCCTAGAACATAACAGACACCTAATACATATATATTTCTTGATAAATGCTGAATAAGTGAACACCCACCTTTTTTAAATGAGAAAAGTAAAAACCCAGAGAGGGAAAATACTGGTTCAAGTTTATGGCATATCCAATACCAAGATGCAATACTCTTGATTCCTAGTCTAGTGCCAAGATATGAGTTGAGAAAAGGCCTTCATGCAAGTGTCAAAGCAAGTTATCTAAATAAAATATATAAAAATAAATAGTTATGCAGAGTTATAAGAAAGGTGCTCCTTAACTGAGCAGGTCTTTAATGTAGGGGTGGATTCAAATTATGTGAGGATCATGAGATAACTTAGTTTAGGATTGGTAGAAGCAGCAAGGTGTGGATTTTAAAGTGAGGGTTTCAAAGAGTCTTGGTGGGCAAACTGTCTGTTAATTCTTTATATTGAAGAGTTCTGGGAAGTTTCTATAATAGCAAATAAGTTGTTTACCTGGGGAAGAGTCTTTTGAAATGGTAAAGTTGTGTTGTGGAAACAGTGGAATAGTAAAGTTGTGGAAACAGTGGAATAGTAAAGTCATATAGACAAAGTAAGCTATATGGTTTCCGTTCCCAGAAGGAAAAGACAGAAAAGCTTCAGGTCTCCAGAGAGGAGGGCAGCACAAGGTAGAGCAATGGATACAGTGGCAGTAACTTAGGAAAGACTCAGGAACATCTCCATAGGGAGAAAGAGCCCATGATTTATGTCTTTCCACTTACATTCCTTCTTGGGTGGGAAAGCTTCTATGGAAAACCTAAAAATTATTTTATTGGAGAGTTTGAGGCATAAAGAGGTAAAACCGTGTTCTTTTGTGCTAAGGAAATAAGGAATTGTTTTGGAAATTAAGCAAAAATTAGATATCTGTAGGACAAGGCTATGTGCTGAAAATTATTGTTGATTTATTTTTTATTTTTTATTTTTGAGAGAGAGAGAGAGACAGAGACAGAGCATGAGCAGACAGGGAGACACAGAATCTGAAGTAGGAACTAGGCTCTGAGCTGTCAGCACAGAGCCCAATGTGGGGCTTGAAGCCACGAACCATGAGATCATGACCTGAGCTGAAGTCAGATGCTCAACCGACCGAGCCACCCAGGGGCCCCTGTGCTGAAAATTATTGAATAGCAAAACAAAATAAACCTAGCCAAAACCCCACCTACAACAGTAACAAAAACAAAACACCCTTTTAATTTTAAAAGAATACTTTACCTGCAACCTTTGTAACAATGGTTGGTTAACTGATCACTCTGAAATTGTTTTCTATTGATTGGTGTCTAGGTCACAGTTATTTTTATGAATCTGTTACTTAGTAGGTGTAATATTTATTTATGGCTTAAATTTTGCAAATAGTTTTATGTCAAAATTTCCCAAGAATAGAAATGGATTATTCGAAGTTCAATGGGCTGTTGATGACTTTTCATTGAATTCCCTAGGACTGCCCTTGGTGTTAGTATGCTCATTGAGAATCGCCAGGCTGGGATTCATAATGGTGTTCACTTGCAAAGGCCTACAGTTACAGTAGGTGACATTGTGAGATTTTCTAGATTATCAAGTACTTTTGAGTCTGCTATTTTCTCTTAGTTTTTGTGTCTCTTCAAACACAAAATAAGTTGTTTGAGGTCCAACTAGTCAAGTTTTCTTTGTTTTTTGACTATCTCTTCTTATCATAATCCATCTTCCTTCTCCATGACTCTACTATATATAATGCAAATGGAGGCTTTCATTCTCTAATACCCAAGAATACCTAGGTTCCTGGACTTGGAAACCCTATACTTATTCATGACAAATGGGTTACATTTCCCACTTTCCACTTTTCTCCTGACTACATTCACAATTCTCAGTCCTCAGATGGGACTTTGAATGTCATAAAGTAGGGAAAAAAACTCCAATTTGCAGTAAAGAACTTGACTGTGAAGTCAAGCTGGGGGACCCAGAGCTGAAAAAAATCTCTGTGCTGGTACCTAGCATGAGAGCCAAACATGACAGAATCGAAGTGTTTAAGGAACAGGCACCCCTCCCGATGATCACTTTCTTTCTTTTCTTTTTTTCCAGTTACTATTTATTTAGTGCCAGTATAGTAAAAATACTATCATATTAGTTTCAGGGGTACAATGTAGTCATTCAGCAATTCTGTCTATACATTACTCAGTGCTGATCATGATAAGTATGCTCTTCATCCCCTTCACCTTTCTCACCCACCCCCCCACCCATCTTCCCTCTGGAAACCATCAGTTTGTTCTCTATGATTAAGAGTCAGTTTTTTAGTTTGTCTCTTTTTTTCTTTGTTCATTTGTTTCTTAAATATACACATGAATGAGGTCATACGGTATTTACCTTTCTCTGACTTATTTCACTGAACATTATACTCTCTAGATGCATCCATGTTGTAAATGGCAAGATTTCATTCTTTTCATAGCTGAATAATGTTCCATTGTATATATTTATACTACATCTTCTTTGTCTATGCATCTATTGATGGACACTTGAGTTGCTTCTATAATTTGGCTATTGTAAATAATGCTTCAATCGATATAGGAGTGCATATATCTTTTCAAATTAGTGTTTTCATATTGTTTGGGTAAATACCCAGTAAAGCACCAGCATACTATTTTCCATAGTGGTGGCACCAGTTAGCATTCCCACCAACACTGTAAGAAGGGTTCTTTTTCTCCACATCGTTGCTAACATTTGTTGTCTCTTGTGTTTTTTATTTTAACCATTCTGACAAGTGTGAGGTGATATCTCCCCAGATCCCTTTCAATTCTTTCACAATACAGATGAAGAAATTGAGTCCCCTTGCACAGAAAGGAAAAGTGATCTGAAAGCAAGAAACCAAGAAAGCAAGAGACCAAGAAAACATCTTGGTCTCTAATGTATTTTAACATAAAAATTAACATTGGCAAAGCCATTGAATTGTGGGGGATTTTTTTTTACTACCTTCTTTGTTCAAAAATTTTTTCATTAAAATGTTTAGTTTGTGATTATTCACAGCATTGGTAACAACAGCTTGAGTACGGACTGGGTCTTCCTTCTGAAAATATCAAACTACTTTCAAGTCTTTTACCTCAGTCAGCATAACGTGGCACATATCATGCTCATTCTAGCAGATCTTAAGGGCTATTAACAAAATATTAATACACATTAGGTATATATTCATATTTCATTGTAAACGTATTTACCAATTTTGTTCTTGTCAGATATAATACTGAGTTCAAAGAAGCAGATCCTGGGAGGGCAACATTGGCTGCCCAAGACAAAACACAAATAACAGCAGGTTAACACTGATTCTTTTAAAAAGTCTTTCTTTCAATGTTTGAATATTATTAGTCATGACCTCCATGCAAACACTGAATAACATTAATGTGTTCATTGGTTGGAGGGATTATGCAACCCCCCTCCCCACCCCTCCAACTCTTGGGAAACCTAACTAAGCATTTTATGTGTATAAATGCTCCCTTCCTGTTTTTTTTTTTTTTCTCTTTAAAGGTAGAGCAAACAAGACTCATGACAGACATTAATGTCCTATTGTAAAAGAACAAAAACAGATGTAACAGAAGGTCTCCAGGTTGTCTTGCTTTCAACCCTCACCTCTTTAATTTTCCCTTTCTGCCTTTTTTTTTTGGGCTATCTTCCCTGCCCCTGAATCTTAATGAATTCAAAAAACTGCAGGACTTGCTAAAACAGTTCTTGAGAGTAACGTTCTGAGAATTATCAGAACAGCACTGCACAGGTGATCCTGAGCAAGAGGCATGCAAACTAGAACAGAACTAGAACAATCACCCACTGTTCTGTGAGTTTTGTAGCAGCAGTTACAGACTAACATGGTTACCTGAGCCCAGCTACACAGACACATTCCCTCTTTTGCACTCACTTTTATGGAACTCTGGCCCAGTTTTGACTCAGAGTTATCACATCTCAGGTCCCCGCTGAAATGTATCAGCTGAGCAAAGTCTTCATTGGAGCCATTTCAACTATTTTCTGTTCACACTTTGAAATAGTAACCAGCCAAATCCTGCTCACTCTAATATCTACTCTTGCAAATCCTTATTCACCCCTAAGGATGAGTGGATGCCCTGTATTCTGTCTCAGCCAATCCAGAGATTCCTTTATTATGGCATTTAACATACTGAATGACAATTGTCTCTGTTACTCTCAAGGGAACATAAGCTCCCTGAAGACAGGGACTTTGTCTTATATTGATCTGTAGAGACACTCATATATTGCCTTTTTAAAAAATATATATAATTTATTGTCAAATTGGTTTCCATACAACACCCAGTGCTCATCCCAACAAGTGCCTTCCTCAATGTCCATCACCCACTTTCCCCTATCCCCCACCCCCCATCAACCCTCAGTTTGTTCTCAGTATTTTATTTTATTTATTTATTTATTTTTTTAATTTTTTTTTTCAACGTTTTTTATTTATTTTTGGGACAGAGAGAGAGACAGAGCATGAACGGGGGAGGGGCAGAGAGAGAGGGAGACACAGAATCGGAAACAGGCTCCAGGCTCCGAGCCATCAGCCCAGAGCCTGACGCGGGGCTCGAACTCACGGACCGCGAGATTGTGACCTGGCTGAAGTCGGACGCTTAACCAACTGCACCACCCAGGCGCCCCTGTTCTCAGTATTTTAGAGTCTCTTACAGTTTGCCTCCCTCCCTCTCTGTAACTTGTTTTTCCCCCTTCCCCTTCCCCATGGTCTTTTGTTAAGTTTCTCAGATCCACGTATGGACACTCATGTATTTCCAAAATGAATGAATGACTGAACTCAGTTATGTAGGCACAAAGTGATGATACTTCCTTATTAAGCCTGCTTCATTTGAAATCTAGTCATACTTCTTAACCTGGCCAGATCTCCGTAATTAACTATGTCCAAAGAATGTGTATATGGAGAAATAAGAGTAACTGAAGAACTGCTCATTATCACCAATCTCTAAGGAAAACTCTCTGGGTTTCATTTCCATTATTCAGTTGTCACCACGTGGTTCAGATGATGTTAAACAAGTTAATCACGATTGATTTGTTCTTGAAAAATTAGTGCTGGACACTAAACCTGGTAGCACTGTTCTCATGTTAGGGTTATCTCTGCTCCCACCTTCCCCATCTTCTTCCCTTAAGTTGTTTTGGTAGGTTTAAATATCACAGGTATGTTTAAGTTTCTGTACAGATCCCCATAGTACTGACTTGATACATGATGGTTCCTTTGAATGGATGAGTGTTGTCATTTTCTAGACTGGCTGTTTCTTTGAAGACCCAAATTTCTTACATATGACTTGGTATCCTTGGGGATAAGGTCCTGATTGATTCAATTTCTTAGTCTCAGCTAAGAAAAAATGCTTCTTTCTCTTTTGTTTTCTCTTTTATAGAGTAGGGAATATAAAATATGGCTTATTAGACTTATGTTAGTAACTCAGAACATGGTACATAGTAGATGCTCCTTAAGTGTTCACCGAATGAGAGGAAAACATGCAATTAGAGATTACAGTCATTGCAACAAGTCATGGTAGAAATGAGACCAGGAACCATCAGAGGTCAGAAGAGAAGTAGGGTTAGCACAATCATATTTGGTGTCCTCTGTTTCTTCTTGTCATTATTTCTCTTCTCCTTAGCCTTCAACCTGAAGGAAAAGAAACCCTAGACTGTTTCATCAGATTTTACTGTTCTCCAAATCTGTTCTTCAAAGTGTATACTGTGGATTTTAGTTCCACAAGGTGCAGATGTCGCCTTGTCACACAGTGTATGGGGATGCTGGAAAAAGCCACTTGTCTCTTCATTGTTCCAGGAACTCTGATGGCTTCCTCCTACAACCCACATGTGGGACAAAATGGAGGTGCTGAAGAGTTGACAGAACTGGGCTTAGCCTTTGGCCAACGACGGGAGTTGGTAGATGAAAACCACAGCCTCTTTGTCTCTTAGGTGGGACAACTCTGAGATGCATTCAGTGTTGTCATCTAGAAGTCCCCAGAAGTGACCTGCTAATTAACATGCCCTATATTTTCTTTCTTCCTTGTCCTGTTTCCCTTCTCCACTTCCTTAATGAACTATTTGTATTCAAATCCTTATCTTAGTTCCACTTCTCAGGGAACCAGTGCTAAAATATACATCAAATGGCTTTCTTAGTCAAAGAAGTTTCTAAAGTATTGGGTTAAAGTTACACAGGTGTCTGCTTCCCAGAGTCTTTAATATGCTAATATTTATTATGAATATCAAAGGGAGGGGAATTGATGTGGATTATTCCCAAACTTAATTAGTATGGTCTTTCGCTGCCCCCCAACCCCAAGCACTTTCTGAGATTAGTTTGTAAGTAACAAACTTGGGAATTTTACTTTTGGGACATTCTAACACCACCGAAACCTTCTTAGAAGACATATATTGTAACAAGATGATTAGCCTTAAAGGACTAGGAATTTTTATATTGGAATTACTAGTTATGAGTAGTTCGAATAACACATCACGGTTTTCAAAGGGTAGGAAACTCTGAACTGTTGTGAAGGTGTAACTTCACCTCCATTGTGGACGATTTGGAGCAGACATTGTGGTCTTGGTGAGCAGACAGTTAACTCAAATGATGGGGTCACCTCGGTCCCTAAAACCCTGGCAAGGAAGTAATGGCAATGGTACATACGGTAACATTTTAAACTTTGTGGGTTCGATAGAAATACAACATTCCAATCTGAAAAGACATGATTCCCACTTACAAATGAGGAAACTGAAGCTCTCAGAAAGGTTAAGTGAAGTATCCAAAGACACACAGCTAAAAAAAAATGACAAGTCAAGGGCCAGGAGTTTGAACTCCATCCTAGTCTAGTGCTCTTTTCTCTATTCTGCATGGTTTCTGTGTGACGTGGGAGCAAGAAGATTGGAATAGAGAGACAGACTGGAGACCATGTAAGAATCTGGAGGAGAACAGAGGTTTGTATTACAGGCTCTTAAGTTGGTGGTGGGTCTTTGTATCTTTGGACAGAAATCAAAGTCCGTGTTCCCCTTTCACTTTCATTTCCTTTCTGTTTCTTTTTCCTTAGACACATTATGATGGCCAAGGTAATGGACCAGATTTCCACTCCAGAATATCTTAGGTCACAACCTCTTCTCTCTACTTATTTACATCTTTCTGAGAGACCCAGTTTGGGGACCACACGTTTGACTTTTCTTGCATTAACACTACTTTCTTATTCTTGAAAAGGACTAGAAGTGATACAAGTTTGTTTTTTTTTTTTAATCCTTCAGTACTTATTATTTTAAATAGTATTTTAAGGTATTTTAAATAGTGAGAGCTTAATGATCGGAACAGGAAAACTAGAAGCAAGGCTTCCAGTTCCAGATGCGGGAAAAAATCCACTGGAGACCTTTTAAAAGAAAATAAAATGGATGTTGCAAAGCTGTCCTTTGAGTTTTTCTACTTTGCCTTGGAGTTTCTGAGTAACAAATATGTGAGCCAAGTCACTGCCACAGTTCAACTGTACATCACTTAGTCTTTCTCTACTTTCTGTGGTTCTTAATATGTCTAATACTCTGAAGACAATTCTAAGAGATTCTGACAATGACAAATGCTTTATGAATCCTTGTAGGTAAAATTAAAAGAAATAATAAAAACAAAACCAAACAGTCATATAGAAATTCTGGTTCTTAGAAGTGGGGTACAATGCAGTGGTTCTCAATTCGCTCTGTACCATAAATACACAGGACGTATGGTACCTCATGATGCCTCTGTTATGAACTTACCCACCACTGGCTACGGTGTCACTTCTTTCTCAAGAGAGTCTTCCTGAAAAATGATTTTTTTGCAAATCTGGTAACTTAATACTGATGCTATTTTAAAGAATATATTGAAAATAATTAAACATTTAACAACAATTATTTCAACACTAAAACTTCATCTCCAGTGGCAGAGCGTGAGTCCATACTCTTGTAAAACATGTAGAACAGTAGATATGTATATCAATGAAAAAGTAAAAGCTTCCCTTTCCTCTTACCCTACCCTCCAAATTCTGTTCCCTTCCTCAATAAACACTATCTAAGGTTTGAGGTTGTATCCTCCCTAAACAGGAGACCATTTAAGGGACTTCCATTGTTGTTATTGTTGTTGCTATTTTTACTGTTTCAAACAATGCTGCATTTTGTGCCCATGGCCAGCGTTTTCAGTCTGAAGAGTATGCCTATGTTAAACTCTGGCAGACACTGCTGATGCCTCCAAAGGGCTAGAACAACATAACACGTGCATCAACAGTCTGAGGTAGGACCCATTTCCTCCCTTTGCCAATACCGAACGTTAGCACTTCAGTTTTCTCAAGTCGGCAGTAGAAAAATGGCTCTGCTATTTCAGTTTGCATTTACTTGATCACTAGAGAGATTAAAACCAACTTTTTAACAGTCTTTTTGGCCATGTGACTTCTTCTTTAGGAATTATTTATTCATAACTTTGCTGATTGCTTACCTGTTGTGTCTCAACTCCAGATCCACCCTTCTAGAGTCTGCTCTGTCGTGCTGGAGCCGCAGCCTTGATATCTGGATTCCTCTGTCATCCTTGCTTCCCTGGGTCTATCAGCTTAGGGAGTCAATATTAGAAGGTGATTGGAAAGCGCCGGAATGGGAGAAGGAATTTCACGTTTTTTTTTCCTGTTGCTGTTAGCATTGCTCCGGCAGCAGCAGTGAGCTCTAACTTTTCTGGCTTCTCCCAGCCTCCCCAGAACCCTACATCTTTATTTTTTTATTCCCCTGACCCTAGAAGGGATAGCTGCTTCCTACAGTTAACATGTCTACATTACCCTACTGTTACCTCTTTTCTCCTTCAGCGCTCTGACACCTTGGGCAACCAATTTACTGTATTAAATCCCCTGTTCAAAAGACTTAGTGTGTTTCTCTCTTACTGACTGGCCCTTGACTATTGGCTGATTTATCAGTTAGGATATTTGTAGTAGTATTATTAATTTTCAAGAACTCTTTCTAATTTAACACATTGCTTTAAATGTTGTAAATATATTCTCTCCGTGCAAGATCTCCACGTTCTTATTTTTGTGTCTTAGCTTGAAGTTTTCTAGAAAACATAACTTGAGGCAAAGATTATATGAAAATGATTTAGTAGAGGATGCAAACTATGGCCCCCACATAAGGGGGGGAGAAGAGAAAGTAAATGCAGAATGGTCAGTTACTGAGCTGGCCACAGCCTCAGAAGGAAAAAAAAGAAAGCATGGCCAATTTATCAGTCCTTCGGAGCCAATGATGCCATATGGAATCACTGTGTCTTGATATAGATTGGGGGAAAAGGATGAGAGATTTATGTATAGGCTTCTTTCTTAATCTTGTTCCCTACCACCCATTGCTCAAACTTGGCCCCACCATAGTTGGCTTTGAAGCATTTCGCTACCACTCCTCCCTCCCAGAGCCCAAGGGAATCAGAGCTGCTGGAGATATGACAGAGTTGGGCACTGAAGTGACTGGGACCCCACTGCAGCAGGCACAATAATGCCATGCTGGAACCCAATCTCAAGTCCTTCAAGGAGAGTGAGAAACCCAGAAGTGAACCCCAGGTCCACCAAACAAGCAGTCTAGACATAGGAGCAGATGGGAATGACCAAATCTGGGCAAACACAACCTATCTACGCTATGAGTAAATATGGTACAATATGGATCTGTTTCTGCTTTCTACAATCTATTCCACTGATCTATTTGTCAATAATTCTTTATATTTACATTGTTTTATAAAATGGTCTTTCCCACTCCTGTGTATTTTACAGTGTTAATAATTTTAGAATCCTAAATCTTCTTGAGATCTTTATAGGAAGTGCTTGATTTATTGATTAATTTAAACAGAACTAACATCTATAAATCTTCCCAGGCAGAAAAAATGACTTGTCTTTCCATACATTTGGTGTTATTTGAGCTTCCACAGTTTTTTCATCTATTTTATTTTATTAAGTTTTTATTTTAATCCCAGTGCAGTTAACACACAGTGTTATATTAGTTTCAGGTGTACAATATAGTGATTCAGCAATTCTATACATTAGTCAGTGCTCATCACGACAAGTGCGCTCCTTAATCTCCATCATCTGTTTCATCCATCCCCCACCCACTTCCCCTCTGGTAACCATCAGTTGTTCTCTATAGTTAAGGGTTTGTTTCTTGGTTTGTCTCTCTTTTTGTTTTCCCTTTGTTCATTTGTTTTGTTTCTTAAAAGCCACAGGAGTGAAATCATATAGTATTTGTCTTTCTGTGACTGACTTATTTTGCTTGGCATTATACTCTGTAGCTCATCCATGTTGTTGTAAATGGCAAGATTTAATTCTTTTTTTATGGCTGAATAATATTCATTAAGTGCATATATATATATATATATATCTCATATCTTTACTCATTTGTCTATCAGTGGATACTTGGATTGCTTCTATAATTTGGCTATTGTAAATAATGCTGCAATTAACACAGGGGTACATATTTCTTTTTCAATTAGTGCTTTCATATTCTTTGGATAAGTACCCAGTAGTACAGTTACTGGATCATATGGTAATTCTATTTTTAATTTTTTGAGGAACTTCCATACTGTTTTCCAGGATGGCTACACCAGTTTACGTTCCCACCAACAGTACATGAGGGTTCCTTCTTTCTCTACATTCTCACCATCACTTGTTTCTTTTTTTTCTCAAAAAATTGCTTCTACAATTTTTTAAAAATTATTTCCTTCCCATCTTGCATATCTCTTGTATTTTGCTCCTAGGTTTTATTGCATTTTGTGATATTTTCCCCCACAATACCATTTTCTGCTTGGTTATTTCTGGCCATTTGTATATTGTTGGTGTTACTGACTTCAGTCACCTCCTAGTGCTTTCCCATTAGTGATAATAATTAGCCAGTAGTTTTTTTTAATGTAGATAAAAGCAACACAGCTTTATCTCTTTTTCACTATTTATACATTTTATTTATTACTGTTTTTATTTTATTTTCCCATCCTCCTGTTCAATGTTGATTACTAAGTATAATAGTGGGCATTCTTAATTCTTTTATGGGAATGCTTTTAAACATTTTACCTTTGAAAATAACATTAGATTTTTAAATAAATATTTTATCAATCTAAGGAAAATATCTATAGACATTTTATCAGTTTAAGCTTGTTGAGAGGTTGATTTCAAGCACAAAGTATTAAATTTGTGAAATAGTTTTCTGGCATCTTTTTTTTTTTTTTTAATTTTTTTTTAACGTTTATTTATTTTTGAGACAGAGGGAGACAGAGCATGAATGGGGGAGGGTCAGAGAGAGGGAGACACAGAATCCGAAACAGGCTCCAGGCTCTGAGCTGTCAGCACAGAGCCCGACGCGGGGCTGGAACTCACGGACCATAAGATCGTGACCTGAGCTGAAGTCGGCCGCTTAACCGACTGAGCCACCCAGGTGCCCCTCTGGCATCTTTTTATCAAGAAGATTATATTGTCCTTATACTTTAATCTGCTAATTGCAATCTTTTCAATAGTAAATTTCCTAATGTTAAGTACCATTGCATTATTGGGATATAATGGTTATAATTTATTTCTCTTTTACTATACTACTAGATTGGATTTGCTAATATTTATTAAAGATGAGATATCTATAAACATAAGTGAGACTGACCTTTTTCTACTTTTGTGTTGTCCTGATGTGTGGTAAGTATTGGGTTACACTAGGCTTGGAGATTGAGTACATATATTTTCTAGAAGAGTTTATAACATAGCAATTAGCTGTTTTCTTGAACGTTTTGAGGAATTAGCCAAAGAAGTCATCTAGGTATGATAACAATAGAAAATTAACTACTTTTAAAGTACTTCTATAGTTACTACCCTGTTCATTTAAATTTGGAATTGATATTTTTCTATAAAATCAGTTATTTCAATCAAGATTTTTCAAATGTATTGATAATGTTGTATGCAATATATACTTTTGAAAGCCTCTTATATATTAGAAATTATGACTTTTTCATTCCCAGATATTGTGACTTCTTTCTTTCTTTCCTAAGTAGATACTCTACAAATTTAATAAATTCATTGATTTTAAAAACAAAAGCAAGATTTTAATTGAAACTTTTTTGGTTTGGTCATTTTTTTATTTACAATTTGTTTTTTCCCCTTCAAACATAAACATCTATGGCTATTAATTTTCCTATGAAAGTAGTGTTGATCTCATAAATGGAGTTAGTGTTCACATCGCCATTAACTTATAAAACATTTTAATTTATTTTATTTCCATCTTTGACTGCTTAGTCATTAAGGTATAATTGACATACTGCCCATATGTGAAATATAAAATTTGACAAGTTTTGACGTACAGATATATATATGTGAACCCATTAAACTATCAACACAGTCAAAATAATGAGCACATCTACTATCCTCAAGTTTCCACTTCTGCCTTTATAATTCTCCTCTCCTATCTACCCCCAGACAGCCACTGACTTGCTTTCTAGAGCTAACATTAGTTTGAATTTTCTAGATTCTTTAAATAGATGGCATCATAGAGAACATACTCTTTTCTACCTAAATTCTTTCACTCAGTGTAATTATTATGAGATTCATCCGTATCGAGCTCATTCTTTTGCATTAGAATATTACATTTTATGAATATGCCACTATTTGTTCACCCATTCATCTGTTGATGGACACTTGTTGTTTTCAGTTTGAGATTATTATAAATAAATATGTCTTTGTATGGACATAGGTTTTTGTTTCTTGAGGAAATATCTAGTGGAATGTATGGGGCTTATATATGGGCACATGTGTAACTGTTTAAAACACTGCTGTTTAAAACTTTTAAAAGGGGTTGTATCATTTTACATTTCACCAGTAGTATATGAGAGTTCACTTATTCTACAACCTCATCAGTATTTAATATTTTTTGGTCTTTTGAATCCTAGACATCCCAGTAGGTATGTAGTAGCATCTCATTGTGGTTTTAATTTGTGTTTTCTAAATGACAAATGATGTTGAGTATCTTTTCATGTGTTTAGTTGCCATCTGCACATCTTCTTTGATAAAGTGTTTATTCAAATCTTTGTCCATCTTTATTGGGTTTTATTTTATTGGGTTTAAGATGTAGGAGTTCTTTATATATTCAATCAGCTATGTGACTTACAGAGATTTTTCTCTTGGTCTGTGCCATGCCTTTTCAGTCTCTTAACTGTTTTTGAAGAGAGAAGTTCTATTTCCTTTATGAATGGAAGTTTTGGTTTTATGTCAAAGAAATCTTTGCCTCATTCATTGTTCAGAAATGTTTCCTCCTATGCTTTTCTAGAAATGTTATAGTTCTATGCTTTTGAATAAATTTTGTATATGGAATGAAGTATGGATTTAATTTTTCTTTTCTTGTTAATATCCAAGTTTCAACACTATTTGCTGAAAAGACTATCCTTTCTTCATTGAATTACCTTTGTACCTTTGTCAAAAGCCAACAATTATGTGTGTGTATATTTTTACTCCAATACCACGCTGTATCTTGATTTTTGCAGATTTATAATAAGTCTGAGATCAGGCAGTTCTTGTCCTCCAACTTTGTTCTTGTTAATCAAACTTGTTTTATCTATTCCATGTATCTTCATGTGAATTTTTAAAAGACTGTATTAATGTCTACATCAAATATCTACGGGAATTCTGATTGAAATTGCATAAAATCTTTACTCAGTTTTGGGAGAATTAACACCTAAACAATGTTAAATCTTCTGAAATAGTTGAACAGAGCACCCCATTACTCAGGATTTCTTTCATTTAGCACAGCATTATTAATATGATTATTATTTTTTTGTTTTTCAGTGTATAGGCCTGACATATTTTATCTGATTTATTTATATGTATGTCATATTTTTGATATCATTAATAGCATTAATTTTTTATTTCAATCTAGGATTGTTCAAGATCAAAAAATAAATATGTAATTGTGTTTTATTATTGACCTTGAGATATATTAAATATATATAATAAATATATATAAATATATAAATAGGTATTATAGTATGTATTTATAATGTATATAAATATATAATATATAGTATATGTAATTTTTGTAAATTATATTTTTATAATTTATATATAAATTTATAAAAATTTCTTTATTCATTCACCCATCAATGGACTCTCAGGTTCTTTCCATATTTTGACTATTATAAATAATGTTTTCATGAACATGGGGGTTCATTTATGTTTTTGAGTTACCGTATTCATTTTTTCAGGTAAATATCCAGAAGTGTAATTGCTGTGTCATATGGTAATTCTATTTTTAATATTTTGAGGAAACTCCATACTGTTTTCCACAGTGACTGCACCAGTTAACATTCCCACCATATTGCACAGGAGTTCCTTTATTTCCACATCCTCACCAACACTTTCTAGCCTTTTTGGTAATAGCTTTTATAGTAGGTATGAGGTAATATCTTATTGTGGTTTTGATTTGCATTTCCCAAATGATTAATGACGTAGAGGATCTTTTCATGCACCTACTAGCCATATGTATGTGTTTGGAAAGATGTCTATTCAGATCTGGCCATCTTTAAATTGAATTGTTTGTTTTATGCAGTTAAGCTGCATGAGTTCTTTACATATTTTGGATATGAGCCCTTTATCAGTTATATGATTTGCAAATATTTTCTGCCATTCGGTAGGCTACCTTTTCACTTTGTTAATTTTGTTGTTGTGTAAAAGTTTTTAATTTGATGGAGTCCCCCTTGCTTACTTTTGTTTTTGTTGCTTTTGCACTTGGGGTCAGATGAAAAAAATAATAATTGCCAAGACCTTTGTCAAGAAGATTACTGCCCATTCAGGGAGCCTGGACAGCTCAGTCGGTTAGGCATCTGACTTTGGCTCAGGTCATGATTTCATGGTTTTTGAGTTCGAGCCTCGAATGGGGGCTCTGTGCTGGCAACTCAAAGCCTGGACCCTGCTTCAGTTTCTGTGTCTCCCTCTCTCTCTCTGCCCCTCCCCAACTTGCACTCTGTCTCTGTCTCTGTCTCTGTCTCTCTCTCTCCTCTGTCTCACAAATAAGTTAACATTAAAAAAATTTTTTTTTAAATATTATTACCTATGTTTCCTGCTAGGAATTTTATGGTTTCAGTGAGGCTTTATATTCAAGCCTTTAATCCATTTTGGCTTAATTTTTGTGTATGGTGTTAAGATAGTGGTCCAGTTTCATTGTTTTGCATGTAGCTATCTAGTTTTTCCGACACCACTTATTGAAGACACTTTACTTTCATCATTTATTCTTGTCTCCTTTGTTGTAAATTAATTCATCAAATATGCATGGGTTTTATTTCTGGACTCTCTATTCCATTGACCTCCATGTTTATTTTCTGCCAATAATATACTGTTTTAATTATTGTATCTCTGTAATATAGTTTGAAATTAGGAAACGTGGGGGCACCTGGGTGGCTCAGTTGGTTAAGCGTCTGACTTCAGCTCAGGTCATGATCTCACGGTTTGTGAGTTCGAGCCCCGTGTCAGACTCTGTGCTGACAGCTTGGAGCCTGGAGCCTGCTTGGGATTCTGTGTCTCCTCCTTTCTCTGTCCCTCCCCTGCTCACCCTCTGTGTCTCTCTGTCTTTCAATAATAAATAAACGTTAAAAAAATTAAAAAAGAAATTAGGAAGCGTGATACCTCCAGATTTGTTCTTCTTTCTCACGATTGCTTTGGCTATTTGAAGTCTTTTATGGATCTTTGTTCTATTTCTGTGAAAAATGCCATAGGACTTTTGATAGGGATTGCATTGGGTCTGTGTATTGCTTTGGGAGGTATGAGCATTTTAACAACATTCTTCCAATCAGTGAGCACAGAGTATCTTTGCATATATTTGTGTCTTCTTCAATCTCTTTCATTACTGTCTTATAGTTTTCAATATACAACTCTTGCACTCCCTTAGTAAATTTATTCATTTTGATGTAATTGTAAATGGCATTGTTTTCCTAGTTTCCATCTCTGATAGCTTATTTTTAGTATATAGAGATGCAACAGATTTTTGTGTATTAATTTTGTAGCCTGTAACTTTACTGAATTTGTTTGTTCTAACAGTTTGTGATGGAGTCTAGTATTTTTTATATGTTATATGCCTTCCGCAAATAGTGATGGTTTTATTTCTCCCTTTCTTATTTGGATGGAATTTATTTCTTGCCTCATTGCTCTGGCTAGGATTTGCAATACTGTAGTGAATAAAAATGGCGAGAGCGAGCATCCTTGTCTTGTTCCTGGTCTTAAGGAAAAGCTTTTAGCTTTTCATTATTGAGTATGATATTAGCTGTGGGCTTGTCATATATGGCCTTTTTTATATTGAGTTATGTTCCCTCTATTCTTGTTTTGTTGAATTTTTATCATAAATGGATGTTTAATTTTATCTAATGCTTTTTCTGCATTGATTTAGGTGATAATATGATTGCTATCTTTCATTTTGTTAATGTGGTGCATCACATTGACTGATTTGTAGATGTTGAACTGTTCTCGCATCCCTGAATAAATCCCACTTGATCATGGTACATGTTCTTTTTAATGTACTGTTGAGTTTGGTTTGCTAATATTTTGTTGAGGGTTTTTGCATCTATGTTCATCAGGAATTTTGGCCTGCAGTTTTCTTGTGGCCTCTTTGTCTTATTTTGATATCAGGGTAAGCTGGCCTCATAAGATAAGTTTGAAAGAGTTCCTTCCTCTATATTTTTGGGAGAGTTTGGGAAGGATCGGTACTACTTCTTTGAATGTTTGGTAGAATTCATCTGGTCTTGGACTTGTTGGAAGATATTTGATTACTGATTCAATCTCCTTTCTGTAATAGGTCTGTTCAAATTTTCTGTTTCATCACGATTCAGTCTTGGTAGGTTGAGTGTGTCTAAGAATGTATCCATTTCTTCTAGGTTGCACACTTTGTTAGCATATAATTCTTTGTATTTTGTAATATCAGCTGCAACATCTTCTCTTTCATTTCTGGTTTTATTTATTTGAGTTCTCCCTCTTTTTTTTCTTGGCGAGTCTAGTTAAAGGTTTATCAATTTTGTTTATCTTTTCATAGAACCAGCTCTTAGTTTCATTGATCTTTTCTATTTTTTTTTTTTTTAGTTTCTGTTTCACTCATTTCTGCTTTAATCTTTGTTATTTCCTTTTTTTCTACCAATTTAGGGTTTTGTTTATTCTTCTTTTTCTAGTTCCTTGATGTGTTTGATGTGAATTTTTAAATTAAGAATGAATATTAGATTTTATCAAATGATTTTTTTAGATCTATTGAGTGTCTTATGATTCTTGTGTGTGTGTTAGTCTGTAGCATGGTGAATTAGACTGTGATTTTTAAATGTTATATTCCTGGGATGAATTCCACTCAGTTATGATGTATTATCATTCTAGCTATTTTTGGAGTTTAGTTTGCCAAAATTGTGTTAGGAAATTTTCTATCTATGTTCAGAAGAGATATTGGTCTTTAGTTTTCTTATAATTTTTGGTTTATAGTTTCTGTATTTTGTATCAGAGTAAAGGAAAAAAGTATTTCTCTAACTACAGAACACTCTGACAACAAATGTGTAGGTTTTTCACACCAAGCAATTCTCCAATTCTCTGTGAATATCAACTGTTCACACACATCAACTGTGTGTCCTGCAATTTAATTCAGTTCTGGTACTACCCAGGGTTGGTGCAGACCCCACAAGTTGAGATCTCAGTTCCACAAGACTGTCCCCACTTCAGATGCTAGTCACAGGTCTCAGGTCATCATTTGTACTCCTGATCAACCAGCTATAAATCAGGGCTTCTCACAACACCCTCCTCAGTTTTGATAATTTGCTACAATGGCTCACAGAACTCAGGGAAACACTTTACTTATGTTTACCAGTTTACTTTAAAGGATACAAATGGACAGCCAGATGAAGAGGTACATAAGGCAAGATTTGGAAAGCATCACCCTCCCAGCAAGTGGATGCATTCACCAACCTGGACCATATATTTTAAAGATTTTTAGGGAGGCTTCATTATATAGGCATTATAAATTACTAACTCAATCTTTAGCCTTTTCCCTTCCCCAGAGGTTGGGGAATAAAGCTGAAAGTTTCAAGCTTCTGATCATGGCATGAACTCGCTGGTGGAGCCCTCTTCCTGAAGCTATCCAGTGGCACACCGAAAGTCACCTTATTAAAACAAAAGATGTTTCTATCACTTAGGAAACTCCCAGGGATGTAGGAGCTCTGTGTAAGATGCTCCTATCATTGCCATCACTTAGGAAATTATAAGGGTTTTAGGAATTCTGTGTCGTGGACCAGGGGCAGAGATGAAATGTATATTTATTATGTCACTTAGAGTAATGTTATGTTTAATGTTTCTTGTAGTGGAGAATTAGCGGAAACAAATTCTTTTAGATTTTTGTGTGTCTGAAAATATCTTATATCGTCTTTTTTTTTTGAAAGATATTTCACTGGGTATTGAATTCTAGGTTGAGAGCTATTTATTTATTTATTTATTTATTTATTTATTTATTTGCTTTGAAAGATAATGTTCCACTTTCCTTTGCCTTGCATTTTTTCCAATGAGTAATCTTCTATTATCTTCCTCTTTCTCTATACATGTTTCTTTTCCCTTTGGTTGCTTTGAAGATTTTCTCTATTCCCAGCTTTAAACAATTAGGTTATGATGGGCCTTGGTGTAGTTTTCTTCATATTTCATGTGCTTAGGGTTTGTTGAGGTTCTTGGATCTTTGAATTTATAATTTTCATTCAATTTGGAAACATTTTGGATATTTTTAAATTTTATTTATTTATTTTGAGGGAGATAGAGAGGCAGGGAGAGCACGTATGCACAAGCCAGGGAGGAACAGAGAGAGGGGGAGAGAGAGAATTCCAAGCAGGCTCCACTCTCAGCATGGAGTCAGATGCGGGGCTTGATCTCATGAAACACAAGATCATGACCTGGGCCGAAACCAAGAGTAGGTTGCTTAACCCAGGTACCCCTGGACATTATTTTTTAAAATACTTTTTTCTGTCCCTCTTCTTCAACCTCTTGGGGATTCCAATTACACATATATTGGACTGCTTAAATTTGCTATGTGAGTCACTGATGCTGTTTTGATTCCTTTTGTCTTTTTTGTCTCTGTATTTCATTTTAAATAGTTCCTTTTGTGTTTTCAAGTTCAATAAACTTTTTATCTTTTCTTCTTTTCTATCCTTCTACCGTAATGTGTAATCTGCCTTTGATCCCATGTACCGTATACATGTAACACTATTTTTATTTTAGCCTTCCAGTAGGTGTGTGGTGATATTCGATTATAGCTTTAATTTGCGGTTCCCTAATGGTTAATGATGTTGAGCAGCTTTTTTGTGCTTACTTGCCAATAGTATATCATCTTCAGTGAAATTTTTCTTTATATCATTTATCTATGTTCTAATTGATTTGCTATTTTCATGTTGAGTTCTGATAATGCTTTACATATTCTAGGTAGTAGTCCTGTACTTGTTATGTCATTTGCAAATATTTTCTCTCATTCTGTAACTTATCTTTTTATTATCTTAATGTGGTTTTTCACAGAGCAAAAGTTTTTAATTTTGATGAAGTCCAACTCACCAATTTTTCTTTTTGTAGATTATGCTTTTAGTGTCAAGTTTACAAACTCTGTGCCTAGCCCTAGATCCTGAAAATTTTGTACTTCTTTTTTTCTAAAAGTTTTATAGTTTTACATTTAAGTTCAGGATTCATTTGGGTTAATTTTTGTATAAGGTTTGAGACTTACATTGAGTTCATTAATTTTTTCATTTTCTTTTTCCTCCAGGAGCATTAATTCAAAAGGTCATCTTTCCTCCCTTAAGGAAATTTTTGCACCTTTGTCAAAAACCAGTTGGTGATATTTGTGTGGGCCTATTGCTGGGTTCTTCACTGTGTTCTATTGGTCAGTGTGTCTAGCTTTCTGCTGTTCTACACTGTCTTGATTAATATATCTGTACAATAAGATTTGAAATTGAGTATACTGTTTCCACTTCTTCTTTTTAAAAATTATTTTAGCTATTATAATTCCTCTGCCTTTCCATATAATTTTGAAACAATCTTATCCATATCTATAAAAAATCATGCTTGAAATTACACTAAGAACTATATTAAATCTGTATGTTAATTTGGAGAAAGTTGATATTTTTAAAATGTTGAATTTTTTAATCCATGATCATAGTATATTTCTCCATTGATTATGATTTTATTTGTTTCATTTCATCAACATTATGTAGTTTTCAGCATATAAGTCTTGTTCATGTTTTCTTAGATTTATTTATACCTAAGTATTTCATTTTTGAGCAATTGAAAATGATATTGTTATCTTTGGTTATGGTTTCTGTGTTCATTGCTAGTATATGGAAATACAATTGATTTTTGTATGTTTATCTTATATCCTGTGACCTTGCTGAACTCATTTATTTTAGGAGTTTTTTTGTTTTGTTTCATTTTCCTTTGTTTTGTTAGATTCCTTAGGATTTTCGATATAGGCAATCATGTTATATTCATATAGGGTGAGTTTAATGTCTTCTTTTCCAGTCTGCATGTCTTTTATTTCCTTCTTGTGTAATTACAGTGGCTAGAACTTCTAGCACTATGCTGAATAAGAGTGGCAAGACCGGATATACTTGTTTTGTTCCTAATCTTAGGAGAAATAATTCAGTTTTTCATTAAGTGTAATTATAGCTGTAGTTTTTTGGTAGATGCTTCTTATAAAGTGGAGGAAGTTTTCCTCTCTTCTTATTTTTCAGAGAGCTTTTGTTATGACAGGATATGACACTTTGGCACATATTTTTCTTCGTCGGCTAATATGCTCATATGATATTTTCTTCATCTGTTCAAATGATGGATTACCATGATTGATTTTTTGGATACTGCATCCCTGAAATAAACTCCATATGGTCATAGTGTATAATTTTTTTATATACTGATGATTTTATTGCTAATATTTTATAATGGATTTTTGAATCAATTTACATGAGAAATATTTGTAGTTTTCTCTTTTCATACCATTGTACTATCTTGTCTATCTTTGGTGTTGGAGTAGTACTAGCTTTACAAAATGAATTGGTTAAGTATTCCATCTTCTTCTATTTTCTGGAAGAGATTATGTAGAATTATTGCTAATTCTTCTTTAAATGTTGGATAGAACTCTCCAGTAAAGCCATCTTGTTTTGGAGATTTCTTTTTTGGGAGTTTTAAAAATTTTGAATCCATTACTTTACCAGTTATAAGGATAATTAAATGATTTATTTCATATTAAATGACTTATGATAGGTCTTTTTTGTCTTTGTTATAAAATTCATGTATGTAGAGTTGTTTATAGTATTCCCATATACAGTTGTTTTTATGTGTATCACTTTGAAGTTTTGATTCCCTCTCCCCCATTCCATTGCCATAGTTGTGATGATAGACAATCTAGACATTTCCTGTCTGCTACCAACAGGGGATTCAGCAGCATCTCCCTAGCTTAGAATGAATGAATGAAGTCTAGTGACCACTCAGAATTACAGTTCTTAATCCACCAGGAACTATACATTTCGATTTGTGGAAAAACTTTTTGGAGGAATCACTCTTTGGGGAAAAATGATTCCTATATTGCTAAACCAAGTGGAAATAATCCACACCCCTATGTGACAAAATATCCATAGATGAGAAGGGATGTCTGAATTGATTGGGATAACTAATTGGGAACAGCATGATCATAGTCAACAGAAGCTATATCTCAACTGATTTTTTTTTTTCAGGTATAATTAATCTTAATATAGAGAACTCAATAAAATGGCTCCCATTCATAGATATTGAATATTTTTGGAGGAAAGATAACTTCAGTTGTGTTTGCCTGCATCTTTTAAAGAAGATAGGAAGGAAGGAAGCTTATCTGATGTCAGTGAAGGAAGTGAGAATGAGTGTAGGATTTAGGGAAGTGGAACTGGCTGGAAGCAGTCAAGTGGGGAAGATCAAGAGAGACAAGAAGGGCAAATGACTTTGAATAGTCTCAAGAGATGCTGGCACAGGCAGCTGGCTTTTGTCTTCCCTTACAAGGCTATTAACTCTTTGAGGGCAAGATTACAGTTGAATAATCCACAGGATACTCAGAACAGTGCCTGCTATGAGGTGGATATTCAGGAAGTACATTTTAATTGAAGGAAGGCAAGGAAACAGACTTATATTTTGGATAATGGTCCAAGGTATCCAATTTCTTAGGAACCTAAGCTGTTTGTAAACACTCACAAAATCCCTAATAATTACCTACAAAATAATTTTGTTCTAAGGCAATGGTCTTCAGCTTTGGCTGCACAATAGAATCAGTTGGTGCGGTGATTAATTTCATGTCCATCTGGCTAGGCTGTAGAGCCCAGTTGTTTGTTCAAACACCAGTCTAGATATTTCTTTGAAAGTGTTTTGTAGATTGATTAGTATTTACAATCAGTTGACTTTAAGATTATCTTTCAAAATGTGGGTGGGCCTCCTCCAATCAGTTGAAGGGCTTAAGAGCTAAAACAGTTTTACCAGAGAATAAAAAATTGTGCTTCGGGGAGCCCCTGGGTGGTACAGTCAGTTAAGCCGTCCCACCCTTGATTTCAGCTCAGGTCATGATCTCATGGTTGGGGTTTGAGCCCTGCATTAGGCTCAGTGCTGATAGTGCAGAGCCTGCTTGGGGTTCTCTCTCTCTCCCGCTGCCCCGCCCCTCATATGTGCCCCCTTTCTCTCAAAATAAATAAATAAACTTAAAAAAAAAAAAAAGGGACTTTAAGACTATAACAAAGAAACCTTGCCTGAGTTTCCAGCTTGCTGATCTGCCCTATAGAGTTTGGACTCAAGACTGCAACATCAATTCTTACCTGAATTTCCAGCCTGCCAGTTTATCCTACAGATTTCAGATTTGCCAACCCCCACAACTGCATGAGCCAGTTCCTTAAAATAAATATACCTAGATCTCTGTTGACACATCTATGTAGATATCTCTCTGTGCAGATATCTATATAGAGAAAATAGGATATTTGTTCTATTTGTGTTTCTCCAGAGAACCCAGACTTATAGCCTTGGTGAATTAAAAAAAAAGATGCCTGGGTCCCACCCACAGTGATTCTGTTTTTGTTTGTTTGTTTATTTATTTAGGGGCTGGGGTAATTCTTTCTCATTTTTTAGCTGTTTATCTTCTGTGTCTTCTAGCAATTCATGAGAATTTTTTCCCTCAAAAAAAAAAAAGTTTTTTTGTTTAATTAATGAAAAGCAAATTTTCATTGATAGTTTAGGCTAGGAAATTAAAATTAGGTTCTATTTCCTAAGTGAATATTTCATTTATTTTTCATTTAAAAAACGAAGTACTCAAACACCAGGTGGGGTTCATGTCGCAGTTGAAGAGCTTCTGTCTCTTTGTGGGAGCCTGAGGATTCTGGTGGTCGGTGTTAGTCCCCAGGCTCGGTTCACGGTCAAGTTTTTTCTATTTCCCAGCAACGCAGCCACCCAGGCTACTCAGAATGTGAGCTATGACGGATTGTTTCCTTGGCAAGACAATGGGATTTCAAGACTACAGAGTGAGTGTAGAGCTAAGTAATGAGCAGAAAAAAACAAGTGATCCTTGAAAAGAGTAACAAGAGAAGAAGAAGAAGGGACTCTTCACCAGAATAAGAAGCCTTCTCCTCGAAGTTGAAACAGACAATAGGCAGGTTTTTGTTGCTGTTGTTTTCAATTTTTATTCTTATTTTTTTAATCAAATAAAGAAACATAAAAGGCAGTTATTTTTTGCTCTTGTAGAATTGCAAAAGAGGCTGTTAGCAGAATTTCTTGTATCCTAGTCTCTGTGAAGATCTAGGAAAGGAGCATCAGATAGGAACTCCTAATGAGCACCAGACAGCATGCAGAGTGTGAAGGGCAATTTAAAGGCAAGAAAAAGTAAAGGCCTCTTTTGATTAGTTTAATCATCCTACCGAGAGGAAAATGGAGCCCTAAGGAGAAGGAGATGGACCAGCCTCCTAGGGATTTTCCTGCTTCCCACCGCAAAATGAAACATAAAGTCTTTTAGTATCAACATTGAAAAGACCACTTTGTTTTCATGAAGCCAGAGACTGGAGGCTCTTTACAATCCCTAGAAAGGCATATCCTGGAGATTAAGTGAAGATTCCCCTTTTTTGTCTTTGTGGTTTTACATTTTCATGGACTGACTTTATTGAGTCTAAGACTGGGATATGGAAGAGAACACTGCTGACGCGTTTATGTTCTGGAGCTGACATTCTGCTCTCAGTATAGGATCTGAAGAGGCCGAATGGAACCCATGGATCAGTATCCCCTGAACACACAGTGCTTTGCATGGGCTCTGAGGATAATGAACACCAATCACTGAATGAAGAAGGAGAAGGAATAAAGTCTCTTTTGAAGTCAAGACAATTTCTGATCAAAACAACTTTAGTTCTCCTCCCAGAAATATTAAGTAGTGGTTTAGTACCTAGTAACTTCTCTATTGCCTGGTAAGGGACCAACCTGGACTGAAAAAGAAATATATACCTTGCTTTCCTAGTTCAGAGATGAGAAATCAGGTAGGGCAGTTGTGCTGGTAAACTTTCTTGGGGGCAAGGAGGGAAGCCCTTGCTTTGTAACATTTGCTGATTTCCATGGTGTAAATACTGCCACCAGGACTGTTTCAGGCTATCAATGTGAGATCACTGAAGGCAAAATTGAGGAAGAGATGTACACAGTGGATTCTGGTGACAGGCTGAGGCAGCAGCATGTCATTGGCCAGATGAATGCCAGACTCCTTTTGCTCCCAACCTTGGAGACGGCTTTGGAGGCAGACAGCTCTCAGTTTGTGTCTAGCTGGGTAACTTGATTTCTCTGAGTTCAAGTGGAAGATCAGACCTTTTATACCAGCCCCACCGTGCTTTAAGAGGATGAAATTAAATATAAAAATGTATTTAAAGCACCATATCAGAGTATCTGGTACACAGCAGATCCTCATAAATGTTTTTCTATTCCTCCTTTTAATAACCGTTACTACTTTCGAGCTGTATCTTCTTCTTTTTTCTTTAAGTTTTAATTTTAGTTCCAGTTAGTAAACATGCAGTGTTATATTAGTTTCAGGTGCACAGTATAGTGATTCTATACTTAGCTACATCACCCAGTGCTCATCACAAGTACCCTCCTTAATCCCCATCACCTATTTAACCCATTCCCCCACCCACTTCCCCTCTGCCCTCTGGTCACCGTCAGTTTGTTCTCTATAGTTAAGAATCTGTTTCTAGATTTCTCTCTCTCTCTCTCTCTCTCTCTCTCTCTCATTTTCCCTTTGCTCATTTTTGTGTCTTAAATTCCACATGTGAGTGAAGTCATATGATATTTGTCTTTTTAAGCTGTATCATTTTTTAATCTATCCCTGATCTAAGGGAATAGGAAATGCCACCCTCTGTTGTAACACATGTGAGTAGATCCTTACATTGGTATGGGGAGTGGGTGGTTAATGGGGTTTCATCTTAGACTCTTTCTGCAAGTTTCGTTTCTTCTTACATCTTTTCTTACTCCCATAATTAATCACTGAGCTACTGAGGCTTTTACTCAGATATTAAATGATCTCTTCATGGGCACACAGCAAGTCGGCAGCAAAAGTCAGAAATCAAACCCACTATTGCTTATTTCGGGTCCAGCTTTCTCACGGCCCTGTTGCTAAAGCTGGATCCCCAGACAGTCTTTCACTCTGCGGAGGCAGTGGCCAGCCTTCTCCACCTATGCTTGGGACCAGCTGTCTGCTCCTTCCTGAAAAGGCAGATTCATAATAAATAATTGCAGCAAGACCTGTCTGTGTGTAATGACAAGACGGCACACTGAGTGTCAGAACATGTAGCTCTGAGCCCCAGTTGTGCCACCTAATATGTCCCCAAGTCTGTAAAACGGACAGAGGAAGGCTTACTTTGCTTCTCTCACAGGGCGGTGGGAGGACACCCTCTGCAATGGAGAGGAAGGTGTTGTGTAAGCTGGAGAGCACTGAGCAAAGGCCAAATATCACTGTCACTGTCATACGTAAGCCCAGCACAGTGGCAAGCACCTGAGCTCAGCGGTTAGACCAATCTGAGTGCAAATCCCTGTTCTCCCCTTTACTGCCCTGTTCTGCTAACACTGGGCAAGTTACGAACGGTATTTGAGACCCAGTTTCCCCTCAGTTCCCTTGGCGTGGGGACGGTGATGATGTGTCCTACCTCCCGTGGTTGTGATGAGGTTTAAACGAAAACGTGCTACGTCTCTTGGTGTGTCGCCTGGCGTCTTGGAAGGTGCCCATCAGCTGTCAGTTATTGTCATTATATGTCGTTTTTGTTCTTTCTGATTCTGGTCTTTCCGTAAGAACAGGGCTTTTTTTTTTTTTTTTTTTGGTTTGTTTTTAAAGTGGAGCCAACAATGTGTGTTTGGCGGGGCGGGGTGGGGTGGGGGGGACGCCGCCAGAGTAAACTTGTATCTCTTCCTGGTGTTTGTACAGATGAAACCTTGCCAGGAAAGATGCGCCCTTGCTGCTGCTGCTGCTGCTGCTATTCCCCATGTCTGAGCGAGCCTGCTGAGGACACACGTTCTGTCAGACCGCATGGCCTTCTGCACAGCAGCCCTGCGGGCCGTTGCTGTCCCCCATCCACAGAGGAGCCTCGTCTCTCAGAGTGGGGAGGGCACCTCCACAGGGTCTTGCAATGAGTTAGCTGAACTACACCCAGGTCTGGCTGATTTCCAGAGCTCACTGCTTCCCACTCTGTGCGTCGATTGGTCTAGACCACAGTGCTTAAGTGTGGTGCCTGGACCAGCGGCAGCGTCATCAGGGACCTACTTAGAAACCAGTCAGAAGCTCTGAGGGGAGGGCCCCACAGTGTGTGGTCTCGCAAGCCCTCCAGATGTTCTGAGGTGTGCTGAGAACCACCGTTAGGCCGAACCCTCCTGACGGGTCGCCCTCAACCTTCTCCCCAGCCCCGGATTTCCCTGAGCTGCCCTTCTGAGCTGAACTTCCTCCAGCGTGAGTGATGAAGCAGCATTACAGCCGCCTTCTACCATTCCATTTCTTTCTAGGGAAATTCCCTGCAGATCAGGGCATTACTGTAATTAATTAATTAGAGGAAATTAACAGCACTACTTACATTCTTAGCATGCACCTGCTGCCAATAGTATCTTTTTTAAATTTTGCAGTGATGTTTCCCGAAGATGTGCAGCGAACACAGGGCTTCAAGAATCATTTTGTGCTTAAGTCCCTGACTGGCCGGCAGTGAAGGAGACCGGGTTGTTGCCCAAGGATCATTTGAAGAACTGCCATGCTAAAATTGCTATCTATTCTCTCCTTTTATCTGAGCACAATAACGTAGAGTCTACTATCTGACGTTAGATACACGATTTTCTTCCATGAAAAATTAGGGTGGTTTTTTTTTTTTTTCAAGTCTTTGAAGTAGTGGGAGGTTAGGTTTCTAGCATTTCCTTCCAAATTTTGTGCATCTGGCAAATGATGGGGTTGGGAAAGAGCTGTTAGGCAGGTGGCATAAAATGGTGGTATTTCAACCCAAATTGTAGGCATGCAAAATTCAAGCATAAAAGAAATGATGTGATGTTTAAGGTCACTGGTTGGATCCACAGGCGGTACCTAGACTACAGCTGTAGTGAAATTTGAGAAAAATGGAGTTCATTTCTCCACCCCCTCTTCTTCCATGGATTTAAGTTCCTTTGTTTATGCATGGTGAGGGTAGCAGAATATGCGACTTAAAAGTATTCCACTTTAGCATATTGACTTTAAGTTTTTCTTTAAATTCTAGTTTGTTAACATACAGGATAAGTTTCAGGTGTAGACTTGAGTGATTCATCACTTACATACAACACCCAGTGCTCATCACAACAGATGCCCTCTGGCATATTGATTATGGATGTTATTGATTTGGCATTTTGAGCTATAGGCACTTGAAATGCATCAAATGAAGAGAGGCTTTCTTTGAACGCCCCTTATCTGACTAAAGACAGATCCTCCAAAAGGAGCTCAATAGATCTTCTCCCCCAGGGTGTTAGCGATCAGCTAGGATTGAGTCTTAGCACAGGACAGGACACTGGAAGCCAAATCACACCCAGACACACGTTATCACAAACCACGTGTGCACCATCCATTTGTTTCTCTAAAGCCCATTCATCTTTCTTAAAAATCATTTAGTCTTTCCTAAGAAGTCTACCCTTTCCCTAATAGGAAGGTATGTAAGCCTGAATTCTAAGCTACTTCTTTGAGTTATTCATTTTTCCCTGGGTAGCTCCCTTGTATACATGAGGAATACATGTTAATAAAATTCTGTTTTTCTTTCTAATCTGTCTTTCACTATAGGGGTTTCAGCTAAGAACTAAGAAAGGTAGAGGGAGAATTATTTTTCCTCCCTTACAATGGAGTACCCTTAAGATGCCAGATTTCATAAACGAATCTGTACCCTCATATTCATTCTCATTGGCCACAGCACAGTTGGGAGCATCTGCTGAGGCTGAGCCACATGAGCTTGGGTAAGGAGCAAGGTGGCGGTGGTGACGCTTCTGGACAGGAGACAGGATACCTTGCTGGAGGTTCAGTTTGGCTTTGGTATGACTGGGTAGCAGGGGTTTGGGTATCTCAGTGCCTGTCTTCTCATCTCAAAATAGAGATATTGAAATCAGTCCAATCAGTCTTATAGAAGTAGTGGTATGAAATGCATATGAGAGCACAAATAGCAGTGTCTTTGGAGAAGTTTAAAATGCTACATGAAGCTGGGACAAAATGTATTAAAACAAGCATTTCCCAGCCTTTGCTGAACTCGTAATGATGGCTTTGCGGAGACGTAATCTTTGCTTGTTCAGTTACTCTCTTTCTCCCTCTCCTTCTCTCTTTATGATGGGAGTTTTACCTTTTAAGCTAGTTTATAGGATGAAGGAGACTATAGGGATAGGGGAGAAAAACAGATTCTGGGGCTTTGGAAGCTCTGGAGATGCAAGAGGAAATTGTAGGTTTAAGACTGTGAGGCTCTGATGCAGCTGCTGAGGTGCCAGAAAGTAAGGTTGGAAAAGCATTAAGGAGGTTGAACTCAGTTCCCTTTCATGCTCTTTAAATAATAATTGGAATTACTCTTAAGATATTTATGGTTGTTGGACTTTGTTTCTTTGACTGTAACACCATCTCTAGACAGGACCATATGGGTCCTTCAACTTGCATGTGGGTACTTTTTTTTTTTTTTTTAAGTGGGCATTCATAATGGAGCATGTAAGAAAGAAAATTTTAATCATGGGAAATATTTGAAACTCAAAGAGATGAAAGGATGGTCTAGGTTAGACCAAAGAGTCCTGTTCCCTGCCTCTGACTCCCTGACTTACATAGTGAGATGTGAAGAGAAGTTTCTGTGTCTAAACAATTGAAAGACTTTGCCTCTATTAAAAATTAAAAAAAAAATAAAAAGTGACCTGCTTCCCAGAAAAACAAATGTCATTTCTACTGTTCCCTCTCACATTTAACCAAACACAATTGCAGAGGGACCTGTTAAAGTTTAGCAGTGACTTTCTGGGGCTAAATGAAATGATCACCTTTTAGCTCTCCCTTGATGACCTCCCTCTGTCCTTGGTTTCTAGGTCTTCTGCCTGACCCAGATGTTGGCATGTCCCAGGGTTTCATCACTCCTACCCCATCCTGGTGTGTAGTGACATCTTTGCCTTTGGCTTCAACCACTGATTACATCCTGAGGACTTTCCAATTCTTAAGTCCATCCTTGACCTCCCTCTAGAAGTCCAGACCTGTATATCCACAGGTCATCTGAACATCTCCATGTGATGATGCACAAACTGCATGCTTAATCTTCCTCTTCCTCTCCAGTCTGTTCCTCTGGAGTGAGTGCGTGACTCCAATCAGTGAAATCAGAAACTTGAGAGTCATCATTGACTTTTGTCTTTTCAATCCCTGCTTCTTCATCTATCATGAAATCCTTTTAATTCAATCTCCTAAACATCTTTCAAACTCAGTCCTTGCCTTTCCATTTCTTCCTGTACATACTCGAGTTTCACACCACTAAAAAAAAAAGAAAGAAAGAAAAGAATATCTGAATGATTTTAATGACTTCGGAGCTGTTTTCCCACCTCTATTCTTGTATCCATGCTAAATCCATTCTGTCCACTGCCATGAGACAGACTTTTCTAAAATGCAAGTTAAATAACTTCAAATTTCTTCATTGGTTGCCCATGCCTTTAGGATAATGTTCAAATTCTTTATCATGATATTCAAGCCCCATCAGGATCTTGTTCCCACCTACACTTCTAACTTCATTCCAATAATACCAAATAAGATACTCTTCCCCAAATGTACATAATTTTTTCATACTATACCTCTATCTGGAGGGCCTTTCTTTCTTGTCATCCTCATTATCCCTCCTTTGAATTTCCATAGGTATTCTATATCCTCTGATAACAAATATTTCTTTTTTTAAAGTTTGTTTGTTTATTTGTTTGTTTAGAGAAAGAGAGAGAGTATGAACAGGGGAGGGGCAGAGAGAAGGAGAGAGAGAATCCCAAACAGGCTCATGCTGTCAGTGTGGAGTCTGACATGGGGCTCTATCTCAGGAACCGTGAGATCATAACCTGAGCCGAAATCAAGAGACTGACACTTAACCAACTGAGCCACCGAGGAGCCCTGGATAGCAAATATTTCTGTAGATGGCTGTTGAACAACCGGTTTGTGAGTCCCAAAGACAGTTTTGTTAAACTCTGTTTTTGATAAATGGGACTATCCTGGCCCATGATAAAAAAAAAAAAAAATCTGTAGCTCTTTGCTGAAATGATCAGATTGGACAGGGACATTGGACTAGACCTGTAGGAGTTAAGAATTCTCTCTAGAAGCTTATTTCTTCTTTAATTTCTGAGTGTCAACTCCTTGAGTTTTAACTGCTATCCCTGGAGGATAGTTGAAGACAGTATTATCCAAGGAAAAGAGTACTGAAAGAGGAGTCAAGAAAACCATTTTTAAATTTTCTGTTAATCACTGTGTTAATTTGAATTAAAAACACCACCTAATCTTACAGGATTGGTTTATAACTTAGATAACTTAAATAAGTGAAGTTTGTATGTTATAAGTTTGTCTGTAAATGTTAAGTTTTTTCAATTAGTTAGGGAAGAGTATTTCCAACCCTTTCAGGCTCAGATAAGGGGATTGAAATATTCGGGAATAAGTGTTAAGTTTTTTTTTTTCTTCTTTGTCGTCTAAAAATAGTGGGGGTTCATAGTTTCATGGCAAATAACCCAGTGGATAATCAAAGATAACCCAGTGGATACTTATTTCTTAAGAATGCACAACACATGTGTTTGTTGTAGCTGATTTACCTTCCTGTTTATGCTTTGCTCTGGCCATGCCAAGGTGGGATATAGATTTCCTGGACTTGAAGACCAATGGAACAGGAAGACTGAGCAGCAAAAGTAGAGTGGGTGTGTGTGTGGGGGCGGGGGGTAGCCTAGGTGGCTCAGTAAGTTAAGCGTCCAACTTCAGCTCAGGTCATGATCTCACGGTTTGTGAGTTTGAGCCCCACATTGGGCTGTCTGCTGTCAACATGAGCCTGCTTCAGATCCTCTGTCCCCCTCTTTCACTGCCCCTCCCCCTCTCTTTCTGCCCCTCCCTCACTCCTGCATGCTCTCTTTTTCTCTCTCAAAAATAAGTAAACATTAAAAAAGAAGAAGGAGAAGTAGAGCAAAGGTAGCTCCCGCTAGAGGGAATTAATTGTGAAACCTTTTGAAACTTGTTGATTTCAACACTTGACAATTAGCTTGTCAGGCTGCTGAGGCTCCGGAAAAGGATTTGGCAGTTTAATGACACCTGGCAACTTCAGCACCAGGGAACACCCAACTGCTGCTTGGCAGCTGGTACCCTGAGCAGGAAGGAACCCTGTTGGAATCTGTTCCTTCAGGAAAGTTCATAATTGAATGAGGAGGCTTGCAACTGCTCAGCTTGCAGTGGCCCTTCACAGTCTAACTGCAAATGTCTATGGCAAGTAGTTTGGGACAAAAACTGCTGCTATTAAGATGGCTTCAAATGCTAGGCATGACCGAGTGCCTGCCACTCAGGAGAGAGCTTCGGTTTGCAGCCAGACTTGGGACGGGATTCCATCTTGTCACTTTTCTCGTTGTGTGATCTTGGGCAAGTTAGTTTACTTCCTTCTCTTTTGGATTTCTCATATGTTCAATGAGGACAAATGATAACCACTTTATTTGGTTTTTGTGAGAATGAAATAAGATTAAGTATGTTAGTGGCCAGTACCTTATAGGGGCCCAATAGGTGTCAAAATAAAGTTGACCAGATGGAAATGTGTTGATGATTGATTATCTGCAGTTGGGGAATAAGCCTAAGAAGTCAGAGGTTCTCTGATTATCCAAAGTCCCAGGTAGTTTTCACTTTAAGAACTATGGAGTACTAATAGACAAAACTATTGTGCAACTCCTGCTACCCTGATTTGTAAAAGATGTGGTAAAACCTTGGTTTGCAGGCCTAATTCATTCTGGAACCATGCTTGTAATCGAAAGCACTTGTATATCAAAGTGAATTTCAAGAACCATTGGCTCGGTTGTGATGTGACATTCGGCATCACGTACTACTCATATTGCAAGACAATGCTCGTTTATCAAGTTAAAATTCATTAGAAAAGTTTGCTCACCATGAGGAACACTCACAGACCAAGTTACCTGCAATCCAAGGTTTCACTGTGTAATATACTGGAAAGCACAGGGACTTTGGACCCAGACCTGTATTTGACTTTCAAATGGGCCTATACAAGCTATGTGTCCTTAAATAAGTCACTTAACCTCTCTGATCCTCATTCTGTTCAGATGAAGGCAATAATACCCATCATGCAGTGCATTTATAAGTGTTAAATGAGAAAATAAATGAGAGTATGTCTACAAATGTCTAAAATATGTCTTCTACGTCTAGAATATGTCTGACCCTACGAGTTTGGAGTTTACTTTGTTTTCCCTGTCTTTCCTCATGATTAAAAGCTTTGGCCTGGGGCACCTGGGTGGCTCATTCGGTTGGGCATCCGACTTTAGCTCGGGTCATGATCTCGTGGTTTGTGGGTTTGAGCCCCATGTCAGGCTCTGTGCTGACAGGTCAGAGCCTGGAGCCTGCTTCAGATGCTGTGTGTCTCCCTCTGCACCTCCCCCACTCATGCTCTATCTCTCTTAAATTTAAATAAAACATTAAAAAAAAAAAATCTTAGGCCTTTCCAGGAGTCTACGATATGTCCCAGTGGCAGACCATTTAAACAGCCAAGATAAGGAGTAGCGGAACTGACATTGACAGTGTGTCTTACCAGGAGACACAATGCCAACCTCTTTTAGGCCTCTTGAGATCAGCAAATAGTTTTGACGATTTGAAGACCTTATTAAATAACCAGTTGCTACTGACTAGATCACACAGCACCGGAAAGGTCTCTGGGAGAAGGCCTGTGAGCTGTTACTGCTCTGAGCAGCGTTTCCTACCCCTGGCCTCCATGTCTTTCCTCAAGTAAAATGGTAACAAGGGGGCTGGTTCTCCACCCATCACACAGTGGAGATTCAGTGGAGGATGAAATGGCTTATCTTTGGCCAAAGACTGGCACTGTGAAATTAACTTATTGTAATTCCACAAACACTGCAGATCAGGATAACTGGTTTCCAAACAGAGCTGAAGATTTTCTTTGTAGCTTATCATTCTGTTCATTCTGATAATCTGCCAATCTGAGGACCTGT
This sequence comes from Panthera pardus, assembly GCF_024362965.1. NCBI lineage: Eukaryota > Metazoa > Chordata > Mammalia > Carnivora > Felidae > Panthera > Panthera pardus. The sequence continues at coordinate 68,348,470 of NW_026526788.1, read as the reverse complement.
AACCACCTCATATTGAGTGCTGGATCAAGGTGTACATTCAGGAGATATATGGAAATTGAATCCAGAAGCTGACTTTCTGTTCTCAAATTTGTGGCCCACCACGGCCCCCTAGCCTCTCATTCTACTCCATCCTAGGCAGGTACAAGATTCCACACCGCCCCCCTCCTCTCCATTCCCGCCGAATGGAAGGTAGCCTTCCCTCTTCTCAGCGCTGCAGTCATGCTCTTCCGGTGACACTGAAGTTCTATCTCCCCCATGGAGTGGTCTTTGAGAGTGAGTGTTTTACCTGAGTTTTACCAAAGATATTGCCTTCTTCTCTGGCAAGGCTAGGAGTAGGACAACAATTCTCAATAATTCTCTGAGCTGTGAGCCCAGTGAGGTGTTTAATGGTTATTACAAAAAGTCTGTGAATCCACAAATGCACCAAGACTTGTTTGTAGACTGAGGAAGTAGGTGTCTGAAACATACCTGAAAGGCTATTTTTCAAATATACGTAGATGTCTTTGTGATTAATAATTGTGTTAAAGATGTTGCTGAATTTGTGGTTGGTTTTGTCATTATGTATTTTCTCGGCTGGCAATGTGTACTTATACACTGTTCAGGTAACATGATATGGATCTGTTGACTCAAAACCAGGCCATTTCCTGGTTTCTCTTAAGAGAAATGGTACCTCTGACACTAATAATGGGTCAAAAGTCAATATGGCATGATGCAGAGCCTCTGTGTCCCATTAACTGTGTGTGATTTGAGGTAAGTCACAGCCCTTTTCAATGCCTGTAATAAACATCCCTTGATTTTGCCTATTATCTATTCATCTGTCTTCTAAGCTGAGAGTAGCTTTATTTTCCTTTGGTGACTTATTTCTCCTCTCTAGCCCATGGTTTTAGGGTGGGCATATGGTCCAGGTCCAGTCACCAGCACTTTCCACCCACTCCAAGTACATGAGCCCACAGATGTATGATTCAGCTGCCAGTAAGCTTGAGCCCTGGGTTTGTTTGTTTGCTTGTTTGTTGTTATTGTTGTTAGAAATCTGGGGAAGAGGGAACTCTTCCTTTGGGAGTTCTAGGATTTCTAAATGTCTTTCTAGAGGTCATGACAGCCATCTTGGTTTCTTCCGAGAGAGAATCTCATCTAAAGCTAAGGCAATACAGAGACAAATAGGATGAAGGATTGAGACATATATGCCAGATGCTGCTCCTAACCACTTGGATCTACCCATGTTGGAAGCTTGCAACACTTCTGAACTTTTCAGTTACTTGAATGAAAGTTTCCATTTTGCTTTTTTTTTTTTTTAATTTTTTAATGTTTATTTATTTTTGAGAGAGAGACAGAGTGTGAGTGGGGGAGGAGCAGAGAGAGAGAGGGAGACACAGAATCTGAAGCAGGCTCCAGGCTCTGAGCTGTCAGCACAGAGCCCGATGTGGGGCTTGAACTCATGAACCGTGAGATCATGACCTGAGCTGAAGTCAGACGCTTACCGACTGAACCACCCAGGCACCCTCTTTTTTTTTTTTTTTTTTTTTAATTTTTTTAATGTTGATTCCATTTTGCTTTAAACTGGCCTGAGCTGGGGGTTTCTTTCACATATATCCTGACTGATCCTCATCTGTAAACTAAGGAGATTGCACAGGTGAATTCTAAGAGTGTTACCAGCTTGAGGATCCCTGGTATTCTACAGCTGATTTCCAAATTTATTAGCAAGGGAATAAACCCCCAATTATTGGGCTAGAGCTGACTACAAAGTTCTAGTAAGGTAGTTAATTGATCTATTTGGGATTCCGCAGTGAAACCTGTCATTGGAATATCAGAATACTCTTTGATGGAAAACATCTTTGAAGAGCTGATTCATTTTGCCTGGGGATTTACTTTGAAATATAGATGGGGTGAGAATCACCTCCTCTTTTCTTTTTTTTCCCCAAACTTTCACCAGCTCATCTTCATCGTCATTAAAAAGAGTGACACACACATGCACACACACTCCAAAAACTCTCATTCTTGGGTATAGTGTGAGGCATCAATGCTGTAATCTGCAGGTGTGTGTCTATATGGATCATTTCATCCTGGAAGGAGTTGTCTGAACTTTGTTTTTGAAGATTGCTTTTTTTTGTTATACTCACCTCTAGAGACTGATTCAAAAAAGAAAAAAAAAGATTGTACAGCATCATCTCGGATAAGCTATGCTTTTTTTTCCTCTGTAGCGAAACAGATTCCAGGTGGCATAATGGAAATTTCCAAACTGCACTCCAGCTATAGTGTTGAGAAATAAATGTGGGGAACACACTTTTGGAGGGAATTCTCTGTTTCCTTGTTCTTGTCTGAGCCCTTCGGCCGCAGTTATTATTTACGAAATCCTCCTGTGAACAGATCTAAAATAAATAACTATATGTAAGTCTGGAGAAAAATCTTCTTTTTAATTTGCACTTAAAGGCCTCAATTATCTACCAGAAAACAAAGCTTCCACTAAGAGATTTATGAATGCACTAATTCTCCAGAAGAAAAAGCAGCTCAGTGACTCATAATATCTGTGTGTGTGTGTGTGGGGGGGGGACACAGCAATGTGTCTGAGTCTGGTATAGACTGTACGTATATGATGATCGTGGTAGAAATAGTTATAATTTATTGATCACCTGTGTGCCGCACACTTTCCATTTGTGCCCTCATTTAAGTGAATTCTCACATTCATCTTGAGATGAATGTTTTTCATGGTGTTTAACATGGTCCTCACATCATCAAAAAGGAAATTGCCTCACAGAAGTTAAGTTCTGAGGTCTGAAGTGGATTCCAAAGCCTGTCTTTTCAACCACCAGACTACTCTGCCTCCAAGAGGACCATTCCATGGATTCTGTTTTATTAGCAGGCAAGGTCTTTTCCATTTTCATAACTTCTAGTTTCTCTTGAGAAAGCCCATCATTCTTTCGGCTTTTCCTTGCTCCCCTGTCATTAAGGTAAAATGGGCCCATTGAGTGTCTACAATTACATTTTGGATGTATCATTAAGGTGATTATTTGCAGAAAACCAATGGCCTCATAAAGGTCCTTTATGCAGCTGCTGTTTTTAAAAGCATCTCATTAGTGGCGGGATCTACAGTGGTTTTACCATACAGAAATGAACACTGTTAACTGGTGACCTTCTGCATGGATGAAAATAAGTTTTTACGTGACTTAGTCTTACTAAGGAGAGTTTTTTTCTTTTCTTTCTTTTTTTTAAATTGTATATTGTAGATGATAAGATCAACAAAGATCTTAAGATATAAGCTATAAGATGTCAAATGTCATGGTTTCCCGGATACTGAACAAAACAGGCTATGTTTCCAGGTTGCGCTTGGAGAGGCAGCAAGGTACAGAGCCTCAGAGCTGGCAATTACTGAAGGTTTGCTAAGTGCCAGACCCTGGATCAAGGATTGTATATTGTCTAGTCTAACATGCACAATAGCCTCACTTTCTGACAATGTTCCATTGCTCTGGAAACCTCTTTGACTCTTTCTGACTTAGGAAGGATTATTTTCCAGCACCCTTTTCTGTCTATCACACAACTATATTCGTGCTGGTGGCACACACCAGGAATCCTCTGGTTAAGTGCTTTGATATAGTTAAGTTACTGTAGCCTCTGTGTGGACGAGATACAGTGATTGTCTGCATGAAGAAAGGAGAACGAGGCTACTTTTTCTGAGCCAGGGAGAGTAGCTGGAATTGCTATGCTGTCACTGGAAGTTATTCCTAGGTACAATAGCATTTCCCCAGCTGGGGAGGGCTGTTTCCTCACCTTCCCTGACCTGATTAACTCTTGCCTGTCCTTCAGTATCTGGCTCTGGTGTCTACCCTCCCCACCCAGAATCTTCTCTAATGCCATTTTAGACTCTCTCTCTCTCTCTCTCTCTTTCTCTGTCTTTTTTCTTGACTTCTTTAAACATGCCCTAAAATGTGCTTATACAACCTTATCCTCAGATAAGCATGTGTTCTTTTGTTCTATTTATATATGTAGCCAAATCCCAACTTCCCCCCCACCCCACTCCTCCTTCTGTACTCTCTACCCTACTACTCCACCTAGAAATTTCTTGAGTATTTAGTAAACGTTTGGTTTTGATGTACAAATCCAAACATACAGGGAAGGGGAAAAGTACAGAATTCTTGACTCACATTAAAAAATTGCTTTAAGTTAATTTTTGTTCTTTGAGGACTGCTTCTGTGAGAGGGTCACCAACAAGCCAGGCTGCCTGGTGAGGTTGCTTATTCCTTTTCCATCTGAGTGATTAGCCCTTGGCAATAGCTCTTTGAGAGTGAGAAAGCTGAGCACTGTGAGTTTGCTCTGTTAAAAATTGCTGCAGCTTGAGGTTCTCATGGTTTCCAGATGTTTCCACAGCAGCTCCTTCCCACTTGGGGAGATTTCCTGAATTGGGCCCTGGGATGGGATCATCATTCTCATTCTAAAGCAAGGTATGAGCTAGAACAGGTTAAGAAAGAGACTAGAAGGGCTTCTAGCTGGATTGTCCTTTCAGCTGGGTCCTTCAAAGCCATCTCATCCTGTGCCCTGCTACTAACAGGAACAAAGTCAAAGAAAGACTTTGAAATGAGCCAAACATTACTTGGAATTCTACTGATGGAACCTAGGTCTTGTCTGAGGCTCCTTCCAGGGTTATCTGATGGGATAAGAGCATTTGCCTTTCCTAATCCTTGATTATTTTGCAATTCTATACAGATAGAAGTTAAGCTAGAGAGGGAGACCTGATGGTAATGTAAATGATCCCTGATCACAGAAATGCAAGAAATAGATCTTGTCCAGAGAAGATGCATCTGATTTCCTTTCTCTGGAAGAGATCTGTGTTGCATCTGTTAGGAAATTTACTTGAGCATTTCTGAATACCTATACGTGTGTCCTTCAGCCTCTCCTGTGAACCAGTTATAACATCTTACTGGTTTTCTCATTGTTAACTAGACTAAAAATAAAATCTTTGACATTTGTTCTTTTATATTTGTATGTGACTCATGATTTTACCTTAAAAAAATTACGCTTTAACACTCCTATACCCTATCAGTTGGTACAGTAGAAAAACACTAAATTCAGTCTCCATTGTCAGGTTTAAATCCCTACTTTACCGTTTGCTGGCTCAGTTTCTTAATTTGTAAAATTACATTACTTTATTGTTTGTAATGTTGTGGTGGAGAATTAGAATTCCTAGAACCTTTGGGGCTGGAATAAAATAGTCTGATACACTTCTCATAGTTTGGAATTTGTCCCCTAGCAGTTGTGGGCTCCTGAGCCTATAGGGGAATCTAGAAGAGACAAAGACACATCTGATAGATAAGAGATGACAAAGATTCTCTCCTAAAGTAAAGTCTACGTGGGCTTCTCTAAGCTCTTATTCAACTAGTTCCCATCCTGGGGCACATCCTCAGTAGCCCAATTTTAGCAAGAATCTTGCTAAGTCAGCTTAGCCAGACCCCCCACCCTCAATATATGATCACCCTTGATATCTGACCAAACTTCTCATCCCCTATCATCCTCCAGGTGATATTTGATCTCCCTGGCCGGCTTTCAGCAACAATCCCATTATGTCAGTTTAGCCAGAATCCCCCCATACCTCTGATGTTTTCTCTAGTGATTTCCCATCTGCTGACCCTTTCTTACAGAACCCTGTTCCTGGACTATCCATTCTCACTTGTCCTTGTTATTCAGAGTTGAGCCCAATCTCTCTCCCCTACAGCAAAGCCCATTGCACTAGTCCCTCTACCTGTTGTGATAGGCCTAAATCATGTCTGCCTTTCTGTTTTAACAAGTGTCATGAATACTTTTTTTTTTTTTTTTTAACAGGAAGGAAGTCGGGGCATTTTATTATCCCCATAATATCCCCCAAAGACTCTGTGGAAAAGAGCAATCAAACCTTCAAGTTTATATTGAAGGAGAATATTTTGACCTAGGTTTAGAAAGGCCTCAGAAACCCTTTGTTTCCACAACATAGAGTCAAAGAGTAGGATTTGATGTCTGTTTTTCTTGAGTATCATATATTCTTTGTGCCTCTGGAGTAAATGGCAGCTCTGGACATTTTCTGACCATCTCAGATGTTCTTTACAGTGAAGATCAGCAACCCAGTTTCAAAGATCCCACTTGTATATCTCATCCTACTCTGTGTTAAGGCCAATACTAAGGAAATGAATATACAGTGGAATAAAAATAGATAAAGTTGATTGCTTCTGAGTAGTGAGTCTAGAAGGGAATCTAGGACCCTATGAAAGCTTTAAATGATAAACAAGCAGGAAGACTTTGGGGAAGTAGCAGACAGCCTGTAAGTATTTGCTATACTGGCCAAGGAAAGAAAAAGAAAGTTTATATATAAATTTTTGGATTATTAAGATTAACGAGAAATGGGACAAATTCTAAGTGCTCTTTGCCTGCATTGTTTACTCTTTTCTGTTTTTATATTTAGCCTTATAACCTTCATATACTTATTTTCTAAATTTATTCACACTGAGGTTTATTCATTTATTCAATAGATAAATACAAAGGACCTTTTAATACACCAAGCTCTGTGCTAGGTACTGGAGATAAAATGATGATTCATAAGGTCCTTGGCCTAGATTAGTTCAGAGTCTAATGGATTTGCTTGTTACGCTTCCCAAGAGAATTGTGTGGTCTCTTTTTGTTTAACCCAAGAGAATAAATTGATGACCGTGGAATTTTAGGCATCAGTTACCATCCAGGAAATGGAGATATTCAGCATGTGTGGTGGTGGGTGGTGTTCTTGTAAGTCCCTAAAATCCTTGCAGACAGCAGATTATCTGTTTTACTTCACCAGCAGACCAGTCTTGGCTTAGGGGGAGCAAGAAGCATGTGGCTGTGCAACAAGAAGAGGGTTTTAGGGTCTTCCCTCCAGTTTCATGACTCACAGTGTGACTCTTAGTAAAATATTTAATTTTTCCAAACTTCAGCGGTTTCATCTGCAAAATGAGAATGCAAATGTCTATTTCACCAGATCATTGTGAAAATTAAACACAATAACCTATGCTATTGTAAACATATGCAGAATAAACAGTGTAGGCAAGTTCTGTGCACCTGTCAGCATTTAACATGAGTTCTTCAAACTGTTACTTTCTCTTCCCACGATAGACAAACTTCAACCCACAACTGTGGTTTTATGACCTATTTTATTTGGTTCAATATGTTCATCTACATTATTCTTATCTGAGATGTTCTTGTAAGGGAATGAAAATCACCATAACATTGTCCCCAGTTGGTGTTTGACCCCTTCAGCTGGTGACTAATGAGGTTGTATTCGTTTTGAGGAGGGATGATGTCTTTATTACAGAGTACAGGTGTGTGGCTGTATCTCCTCAGCCTATTGGGAGCTCAACAGATATTTTGTGGCCCCCTTGGCTTCTCTGTCAGAAGTGTGTAATATAGTCTGCCTGTGGGGAAAGCTGGATGCCCCAGGGAGGTCATGCTGCAGAAGGGACCCTCTCTGTATGAGGAGAGATAGGAGTTTATGACTAAATTCTTCAGCTTTTTCACTCATCCATGGGACAACTCTAAGCTGTCTCCATAGCTAGCAGGATTGAGTCCAAGCTGTCCACACAGTAACCTGAGCATTGATACCCCCTTTCTCATTGAATTTCCTCCCTTCTCTCACAGAGCTTTCTGAGATTAGCTTGGACCCAAATCATTGTCTCAGCATCTTATTTGAGGGAATCCAAACTAAAACCATTGCCAAGGCAGACCAAACTGGGGCAGCTGAGCCATAGTCTTTGAGGGAGGGACTCTTTTGGGTCTGAAACACACTCATCTGAACCTCCAGGACACAGGGCAAGATTGAGGTTATAAACAGGAGTTGTGGCTAAGAACCAGAATCCAGACAGAAATGGGATTGAGTATTGTGCAGTCTGGAGCACTCTCAACCTGTCTTTATTGCCTAGCTGATATATGGGGTGCCAGACAAGTCTGAGACAGTCAACCAGTGTGCCAGCAGTAGCACTTAGGAAGTTGTAGCTGGGTGTTATGGTTCTTACTTGCCACCAGGAGGAAGGACTGTCCCTTTTGTCCTAGCTAGACAGAACACTTGGATTCTGGTGGTGGCTGTTGAGACTGCAGAAACTTTAACATTTCATTGGCAGGTCCCATCCAGAAATGATAAACCCCCTCTCTGGATGAGATTCAGCACAAACGCTGCTTGCTCATGGGGACTTGGGGACTGCAGCAGATATTGGGATGTGTGCGGATAAATTTTTTAACCTTGATGGAGTCAGTGGGAGTTTAATGAGTAACAGAGATTATAGCAAAAAAGATAAATATGTAGGCAACCAGGAAATATAATTATAACATTTCCTTACTTCACTAGGCTTGGGAAACGAGATGAATTAGAGACTGAAACACATTCTAATTCAAGGAAATACATGGGTGAGAACGTGATGGTTTCTCTCCTCCTCCCCCACTTCTCCTCCTTCATCAAGAAAATAAAAATGAGTATTTTGTGCCATGATGCAGGAGGAATTTAATTGGGTGCTGATGATTCAATTTAGCTTGTAAATTAGCTGCCAGCGAGATTACGAGTGCCAAAAAGAAGCAGCCTTGCTGTCTTTTTGTTAACTTGTTGACATATTTGACACAAATTAGATAGCGATTTATGGGGTCACAGATGACTGACTTCACAGAGCTATGTGGCACATATCCTGGAGAATGCATGGCCAAACTCAGGCCAAAATGTTGATCAGCTGATTTCAGTGAAGCCAGCTCCTTCAGGGTTACTCTTCATTTCAGCCTTTGAAGAATGACTAGAGAATACAACTTTAACCTGTGTTACCCTGTTAAGTGGCAACTCAGCTCTTGAGAATGAGTGTCATTTATTTGCCTATGCAAAACACAGACCTTGCAATTTAGGTGTGCTCCCAGCAGATGGAGAACATCCTCTGATCATATATCTGAGCTAAGCAGTGGGAAACACAATAATTACCCCCATTTAACCTCCACAACAATCCTGTAAGTTAGATACTCTCTGTTCCCTTTTTCAGATGAAACCGACTCAAGTTAAGTAACTTGTCTAAACTCATACAGCCAGCAAAGGGCAGAGCAGAACATAGAGTAAAATCTATGAAGTCCAGTGAAAATCCGGGTTAGCCAACCTCTGCTGAGCACTCTTGTCACCCTACACTGTCTGCCTTCTGATGTTGTTTGGATTAGATATCCCTCTAGGCATCATTGTCAACAGCCAGACAATTCTCCCTGGTTATATTTCTAAGCTGTCACTTCCAAGAGGCCTTTTGAAAATGAGAGCTTATGGGATTACCTGATCACACCTCTAGTTCTGAGCCAGGTGTCATCAGCTGAGCAGCTGTCCACATCTTCTAGAGTGGAGATTGAATCTCTTGTCCTATGTTTGAAATCCATCAAAATTGGCTGGGCTTCTGTTAAGCATGACAACACTGGCACCCTGAGGTTGCAGAGGGCTGCTGGAATCCACCTTGGGTAAGATGAGGAAGGTGCAACCACTTGTCCGCCCCCAACAGTAGGCTTTGAGCCTGAGATGTTTACAAAAGCCTCCCTGCTCAAGCTAGCCTCTTAATTTGTGAAATAAAGCATGCATGCAGATCCACTCTGCCTTCCCCAGCCCTGCTCTGCTACTCAGTAGGGACATGGTCTGAGCTCCTTACCTCCTTATCATCCTTCCATACTGGTAATTTTCCTTCCTTCTTGGTGAAGCAAATTTGGGAAAGAATCATCTCAGTTGCCAGTCTAGTTTCTAATTATCCCCGTGAGTCTCTACTTCCATTTATGGACTTGGCAACAGAAACGCCAGAGAAAAGTTTGCCCTACTAATGACTCAGCTGATGTCATTTATCATTGTTGTATTGCTTGAAACACATTCACCTGATAAGCCTCTGATGACTAATTCAAAGAATTCCTACCCATTCTCTTGGGGTTGGGACAAGTTATTTATCACTCCTAAATATTTGAAATCTACTGGCTTCTTTGTTGAAGTGCTCATTTAGCTGTCCTACTCCCAGGATGGAAGATTTTTAGGACTCACATTGATGATTCAATGAATTTCACCAGACCTTAGGATCCATACTCCTCCAATGTCTCTTCCCTGAGACAGTTTGTCCCATGTCTGGGAGGAATATCTTTGATCTCCACCATAGAAAACAAAGTTAGGGCTAGGGAGTAGGATATCTGTATTTTTAAAATGCTTCCTCTGGGTTTTCAATCATAACCAGGCTTGAACATCATTGTCTCAGGATCTTTATTTGTTTATTTTTAATATGAAATTTATTGTCAAATTTGTTTCCATATAACACCCAGTTCTCATCCCAACAGGTGCCCTCCTTAATGCCCATCACCCACCCTCCTCTCCCCCCCATCCCCCATCAACCCCCAGTCTATTCTCAGTCTTCAAGAGTCTTGTCTCAGGATCTTTGGACAGTCTAACACTTCTGCTCTGTACCAGAGTGGACTCATTCCCCATGAAAGCATGCACATGTGTTAGTTTTCAAACCAAATTATTCATTCATTGGTTCATTTATCAAATTGACTATATGATTGGTATTAGAGCTAACCATTGTGAGAGATTCAAGTGTGGGTAAAATAATAATTACTCCCTTAGAGTTCAAAGCTCTGTTGTATATCTTGAGAATATAATAAAAGGAGTATCCAATCTATTCTTCCAGATATAGGTATATGATTAATTCAAAATTGGCTTATTTGTATCTGTGTGAAGGGCCAAAAGTGAATTAGTCATTTTGGTTGATAAAATGATCCAATTCTATTTCTGACCAATTCGACTAATTCTGACTAATTTTTCTGGATTGCTCTGTAAATCTAGACTTTGGGTCTCTTCAACATATGCCAAGTCTCTTGAGATATCTACTTCCTGGTCTGGAAGACTGTTTCCCCATCTTAAGAAGGTTGAAAAGGAAATTGCTGCTTACTGTACCAATGGTATATTCTCAGTTCACTTGGCACTAACGTGAAAACATTCCAAAGACTCCTTAAGACACCCAGCTGAAGAGCAGGTCTTAGATAGTGTCCTGATACCTTAGGAAGTCACTGGGACAGGTATGCATAAGCTTTCCCATGACCATTCAATATTCACAGTTGTTATATTCAAGAACCAAGGCTGCGTCTCTCACACTGGGTGCATATGTTTGTGCATGAGTTTGAGTAGGTGTGCCTGCCACTCACTGAGAATCCGTCACATTCCTTGCACTGTGCTAAATGGACTACCCACTTTTTTTCTAAATTAACCCTTCCCACTTCTCTATGAGTAGGTGAATAAGTAGGTACCACTGGCCCCATTTTACAGATGAGGCTATTTAAGTTTAGAGAGGTTAAGTAACTAGCTGGTAAATTGGAGAACCAGCATGGGAACTTAGGTCTGTTTGACTCCAAGGCCCATCCATGATCCTTTCCTGTGACAGTGTCACCTCAACTTCACATCTATACACAAGAACAATACCTCCAGTGGAGACAGATTCGGGTGAAGATTTATAAAAAGGGAAAGCTTAACTCAAATTTAGGGCCAGAACTTACAGTCAGAAGTACAATCTTTTGTCTGCAATAAAATCTTTAATTTATTAAAGTGCTACCTTTCATTTAGAGATAATGTACTTGAAAATTTGAAGGATGAACAAATTGCAATCTGGAATTTTTGAGGACCTGCCTTACCTAATATTTTCATAGAATAATAGTTCTCCAAATGGCACTGTTATTTAAACTGACAGTTACTGCCCTTTGCAGTAGAATTACAATAGGCCTTACATTTTATCTAATGAAGAATTCAATAAAAGCCATTTCCTGTTACAGACATCAGTCTAAATGAGAGTTTTTACTTATGTACAGATACCCTGGACAAACTCTGTGATTCGTCTTCTACTGACTTCTACTCTTCACCAATAGAAATCATGCTGGCTTTCCTCCTTAGCTACTCCTTCCACTTGAAAAGTCTGCTCCCTCTCTACCCATTCAAAGCTGACTCATCTTTCTGAGCTCTCAGCTCAGGGTTTGATGCTTCTGTGACACCTTACACAGTTCTGCCCATTGACCTCTTGGGGCTCTCTGAATGCCTCTAGCTCATTACAGCCCAATAGAAATATAACAGAAACCATAGATGCAAGTCACATAATTAAAAATATTCTTTTTTATATTAAATATAATTTATTGTCAAATTGGTTTCCATACAACACCCAGTGCTCATCCCAACAGTTGCCCTCCTCAATGCCCATCACCCACGTTCCCCTCTCCCCCACCCTCCATCAACCCTCCGTTTGTTCTCAGGATTTAAGAGTCTCTTATGGTTTGCCTCCCTCCCTCTCTGTAACTTTTTTTTTCCTCTTCCCCTCCCCCATGGTCTTCTGTTAAGTTTCTCAGGATCCACATAAGAGTGAAAACATATGGTATCTGTTTTTCTCTGCCTGACTTATTTCACTTAGCATAATACCCTCCAGTTCCATCCATGTTATTGCAAATGGCCAGATTTCATTCTTTCTCATTACCACGTAGTATTCCATTGTATATATAAACCATATCTTTTTTATCCATTCATAGGTGATGGACATTTTGGCTCTTTCCATAATTTGGCTATTGTTGAAAGTGCTGCTATAAACATTGGGGCACATGTGCCCCTATGCATCAGCACTCCTGTATCCCTTGGGTAAATTCCTAGCAGTGCTATTGCTGGGTCACAGGGTAGATCTTTTTTTAATTTTTTGAGGAACCTCCACACTGTTTTCCAGAGCGGCTGCACCACTTTGCATTCCCACCAACAGTGCAAGAGGGTTCCCGTTTCTCCACATCCTCTCCAGCATCTATAGTCTCCTGATTTGTTCATTTTAGCCACTCTGACCAGAATGAGGTGGTATCTCAGTGTGGTTTTGATTTGTATTTCCCTGATGAGGAGCGATGTTGAGCATCTTTTCATGTGCCTGTTGGCCATCTGGATGTCTTCTTTAGAGAAGTGTCTATTCATGTCTTCTGCCCATTTCTTCACTGGATTATTTGTTTTTCAGGTGTGGAGTTTGGTGGGTTCTTTACAGATTTTGGATACTAGCCCTTTATCCAATATGTCATCTGCAAATATTTTTTCCCATTCCATCGGTTGACTTTTAGTTTTGTTGATTGTTTCCCTTGCGGTGCAGAAGCTTTTTATCTTGATGAGGTCCCAATAGTTCATTTTCGCTTTTAATTCTCTTGCCTTTGGAGATGTGTTGAGTAAAAATTGCTGCAGCTGAAGTCAAAGAGTTTTCTTCCTACTTTCTCCTCTAGGGTTTTGATGGTTTCCTGTCTCACATTCAGATTCTGCATCCATTTTGAGTTTATTTTTGTGAATGGTGTAAGAAAGTGGTCTAGTTTCATTCTTCTGCATGCTTCTGTCCTGTACTCCCAGCACCATTTGTTAAAGAGACTGTCTTTTTTTCCATTGTATACTCTTTCTTGTTTTGTCAAAGATTAGTTGGCCATACATTTGTGGGTCCAATTCTGGGGTCTCTATTCTATTCCATTGGTCTATGTGTCTGTTTTTGTGCCAATACCATACTGTCTTGATGATTACAGCTGTAATTACAAATATTCTAGTAGCCACATAAAAAAGGGGAAAAATAAACAGGTGATGTTAATTTTAATAATGTATTTTATTTAACTCAATATGTCCAAAGTATTATCATTTCAATATGTAATCAATATAAAATCATTTTAAAGATTTTTTTTGTATTTTTTTGTTTGTATGATGACTTTAAACTGTGGACCGTATTTTAGATTTACAGCACATATCTCAGTTTGGTAGTGCAGAGTGCTTGGAAAATACATGCACCTAGCGGCTACCATACTGGAGAACACAGCTTGAGCCACACCTCTGTGGCATTTCTGTGGGATTGTTATATATTCTGCTGGGAATGCTAGTGATGAAAAGAATGGATGAGTTTGACCCTCTGCCATTTACTAATTGTATGACCTTGAGCAATAGCCCACCTCTATGAACTTCATTTTCCTCATCAGAAAAATGGAAATATTTTTAGTGTAGCCTACACCACTGGCTTTTGTGAGGAATGAATAAGACAATGTATGTAAAGTGTTGAACATGGAGATTGTACATAGTAAGGAATTTAATAAATAGTAGCCAGTAATGGGAGTAGTATCTTCTTGATATACTTTTTTATTCTTTTATTTCCTGCTCCAATTCTCTCTTCCCATGAGGCCCTCTCAAAACGTTCAAGGTTGAGAGGCTTTATTTTAGCAAGGATTATACTACATCCTAGTTATCGTAGCTTTGGATTTTTGTCATTGATACATGAGCGTGTTCTTCTCTCACTTCTATTTTAAGTTTCTCAAGGGCAGAGACTGTGTTTTGTGTTTCTGTCAGAGAAACTAGCACAATGTCTACCAAAGAATAAAATGTCGAAAAATATTTTTTGAAAAAATGAATGAAAATTACATTTTACTGCTATTAATTTTTCATATGTGGACATCTGGCCTCCCTAATGGTAAGGGTACAGATTTTAGAGTTATCTAATGAATTAAAGAAAAAAATTCATCAGGATTACTGATGATGAAAGATGACAGAATAGAATCACCAAGCGTGGTTTCTGACTTGTGTGATTGTATTGCTAGAAGCATCTTTCATTAAGACATAAATTAGGAGACCAGATTTGGAGGAAGATGCTGCTTATGTTGTAGACATGTTGGATTTAGGTTTCAGTGGGAAATAAAACTATATCCAGCAGGCAGTTAGATATCCAGGTCTGGAGCTCAGAAGAGGAACATGGAGTGGAGAATGGCTTTGAGAGTAATCCTTTGTTTATTTATTTATTTTTTAATATGAAATATATTGTCAAACTGGTTTCCATACAACACCCAGTGCTCATCCCAACAGGTGCCCTCCTCAATACCCATCACCCACCCTCCCCTCCCTCCCACCCCCCATCAATCCTCAGATTGTTCTCAGTTTTTAAGAGTCTCTTATGGTTTGGCTCCCTCCCTCTCTAACTTTTTTTTTTCCTTCCCCTCCCCCATGGTCTTCTGTTAACAGGAGTGCTGATGCGTAGGGGCGTTTGTACCCCAGTGTTTATAGCAGCACTTTCAACAACAGCCAAATTATGGAAAGAGCCTAAATGTCCATCAACTGATGAATGGATAAAGAAATTGTGGTTTATATACACAATGGAATACTACATGGCAATGAGAAAGAATGAAATATGGCCTTTTGTAGCAACGTGGATGGAACTGGAGAGTGTTATGCTAAGTGAAATAAGTCATACAGAGAAAGACAGATACCATATGTTTTCACTCTTATGTGGATCCTGAGAAACTTAACAGAGAGTAATCCTTTAAATGCTATTCTTGAAATCATGGGCAAGGACAAGATTTTCAGTTTCTGCCTTCATCCATCTTCTCTTTTTCCTAAGAGAACACTGTGTACAAGGGTTGACCAGTGAAAGAACATGAAATGAAGACTAAAAAGGAGATGCCAGGTATTCAAGAGGAGCTCCAGGAAGGAATAGTGTGACAGCAGTCCAGGGAGTAAGTCCTTAAGATTTCTTATGACCTGAGTTTGTAAAGCTCATGTTTCAAGTTCAATTCCACTTTTAATTTCTGATTTCTTAGTCTTGTTTCCTTCTTCTTGGATGGCTTTCAATCACTCATTGTTCTTTAGTTTCTGATGCTCATTCTCCCTGGTTTTAAGTCATGGTAGCCCCTGTGCCTAGAGAATTTACAAGGACTCCAAGAAATGGAATGCTGGTTTTGATTCATCTAGGTGATGTCCACTTGCTGCCAATTTTGCTAATTAATGGTAACAAATCCATTTCATCTCCTGTTTGTTTGAGAAAATAAGGCAAGGAAAGAGATTTAGAAAAATTATGTGTGCCTATAGGCTTACAGCATTTGAATCACTATGTTAGGAGATTTATACGCATTAACCTATTTGACTATTATCGATCAAACTGTGAAAGAGATATTATCCCCATTTTTCAGATGAGGAAATTATACTTTAGAGGGATGGAATAACTTCTCTAACTAGTACAATGTAGAAGTCAGACTTGAATTTGTATCTCTTTGACTTAGAAGTCCAGGCTCTGTCCAAGGCTCTCACCCCATGATTTGATGGTGTCATTTTCACTTTACTATGCTTCTTATAGAAAAATAAATTTTTAAGATAGATGCCTTTTGGTAGAGTATTCAACCTCTATATGAATGCAAATTTGACTTTTCAATTGGGATTTGCACGAGCTCTAAATTAACATGAGACCTAAGTAAATATATCCTGTTCATTAAAAGGTATGATGCATTGTTCTTCCCTGAAAGGCATAATTTTCTCAGGAGTGTTTTAGGTCTGAGTTCATTTCCTTGGAGCTTCTTCTTCTCAACAGGCTGCAATTTTAGCTGTTCCCTGGGAATGATGATTCAGATTTTTGAGGTTATAGCTAAATAAGTGTCAAGCTCACACTGCAGTATCTGTATTCAGTTTTACCTGTCTGAGGGTTTAGGGGAAGCAACAGGAAGCAAAGACATGAAGCAGAACTTTTACATTTATAGTCAAGTTGGCAAATAAGTATCTTTGAGTGCCACGGCCTGGACTATGAATCTTCTCAGAGTGTGCAGATATTGATGGTGTATCCACTGGAACAATTTTTGCCATTAGCCTTAGGCTTCTGCTGCTCCCATATGGGAAGACGAGCCAGGTAGAATTGGAAACCAGGTTTGTGTTGAGTCTTCCCTCCTACACCTCTTATAGTAGTGGTTCTTGACTGGCTGTATGTTCAAGTTGCTTAGAGAATGCCAAAAAAAATCCCAAAGTCCAGGCCACTCCTCAGAGCCATTAAAACAAAATCTTTGTGGAGTGTGTGTATGTGTGTGTGTGGGGGGGGTGATGAGGAGAGACTCAAGGCTCAATATTTTTAATGTTCCATAGGTTACTCCAGTGTGCAACCAGGGACTGGAGACCCACTGTCTTCAAAGTTTTAGGTCTAGAGAAATGGTTTTCAACTTTGGCTGCACATTAAAATAATCTAGATAGCTATTAAAAATACATACTGCCAGGTCATACCCATGATTTAATTGGTCTATGGTGGAGCTTAAGCATCGATAGTTTTAAGGAAATTTCCAGATAATTATAATATTCAGCAGGGCTGAGAACCACTGTTTCAGAACTGAGTTTTGAGTCGTGGTCCCCCAGGCTACTTCTCATACCTGAAGCACCTATGAATACCTTGGGGATCTTGTTAAAATACAAAACCACCTCACCACCAGAGATGCTGATTTAGTTGATGTGAGGTAGGGCCTAGATTTTGTGTTTTTAACAAGCTCCCAGATGATGCTGTTCATCCCCAGACCACTCTGTAAGCTGCGCTGGCCAAATATCTGCCTTGCCATGATTATCAGCCAGTAAGCCTTCTGGTGGGCTAGGTAAGAGTTGATAGATGGGAATATACTTTCTCCTCTTTAGATGCATGGCAGGTGTTTCTTTGTTATCAAGTACATTGACTTAAGAGTCACAAGTTCTTGAGTTTGTTCTCTAGATCTGTCTCAATGCTTCCTTGCTATGGGATATAGGCCAGGGCAAGAGATATTATTTATGTCCCCTTAACTGTAAGATAGGGATGATAACAGTACCTACTTTGAAGAGTTATTATCAGGTTTAATAAAAGTGCTACGTATAAAGTTGTAGCTAAGTATTTTGACGCGTTCTCAATAAACGGTACTCAATAAATGGTAAACAATATAGATGTACATCCATTACATCCATTGGATATTAGGTTTTTCAATGTATATTAGCCACAAGACTGTTATTTTAACTGTAACTTACATGGAAGCTCCATATTTGCAGATTAGGTAGGATTAAATCTGTTTTTAAAGCAAAGATGTGTGCCCAGAATCTGGAATCCCTCTGCTTCTCCCCTAGCCTTCCAAACACTTAGCCAAGGCCATAGATGTGCTATCTTCTTTGAATATACCAAGTCTAGTCCAACCTATTCATTTATAGAAAAATTCACGTGACTTACCCAAGTTCATGCAACTAGTAAATGGTAGAGCTCACTTCTGACCCCTGGCACCTGGTTTTAGTAAGTTCTTTTTGGTCACTAAACAACAGAGGAATTAGAACTTAGGACAGCACTTCTAGACCCATGTTTATCTTAACAATAAGGAGTTTTTTTATTAACCGAATTTTAATTTTATAATCAATACATGCTTATAGTAAGAAAAATAATTAAAGGCAAAAGGAAAATGTAAGCCTGTCTTCCCATTTTTATGACTTTCACCTCCATTTCTAAAAGCCAACCATTGTAAACAGTGTCTTGGATGTTTTTCAGCATAGTCTATAAAATATTTATAAATATATTTTCTTTCAAACAAGTGGAAACAAACATTACATATTATTCTGCTTCTAGCTTTTATTTCACTTAATTATCTTACCAATCATTCCATACAATATCTACAGATATAACTTATCATTTTTTTGTGGTTATAAAATATTCCTTTTTTTTTTTTTGTAAAGTTAGCCTGTCCTCTTGGTGATGGACATGAGGTTGCTTATTATTTTAGCTGTGGTTATGCTTGCATACTTGACCAACTACTTCTAGATTCCTAGAAGAAGAATTTGTAGGGTGAGTACACTCACACACCCTGTGTCACTTCAGTTTTGCCTCACCGCACTGCAATTTTCTTCCATGGGCCTGTGAGTTAATCACCTTTGGGAAAAAATAAAGGAACTTCCAGGGCTGAAGTGCCAGACTCAGTCCACATTAGCCTTTTCATCTGGGCCCAGTTTGTAGAGGCTGAAAGTTTCAGCACTAGCCGTGGCATTTTGTTCTGAGGACAAAATGGAGCAAATGTTCTACCCTCTATTCCCACTAGGCAACTAAACACATATTTATAGGCCCAGATTGCTCATGTCTCATTCACCTTCCCCCAGCCCCCATTCACTCTGTCTCTCCTGGCCAACCAGGAACTCCAGTGTCCCAAAAAAAAAAAAAAAAAAAAAAAAAAAGCACAAAATGCCATTACTTCCCATTAGTAATTCTGCCTGCTCTGGGGGTTGGCCTGAAAATGAGGTGTCTGAAACATGCAGCCTGATCTATGAAATTTCTAGTGGACAAAGTTGTTCGGTGATTTTTCAAATAATGCAACTAGAAAGGGAAAAAATGGTTTAAAGCCATGATTAATGCCACTGTGTCCCTGGATGCCTTACTTCCTCAGCTCATCGCTGTAAGTAATTACCTGCCTGGTCCTGGACAAGTCCTTCTGTTTGGCTCAAGTCAGCTATTGATCATTTATTTAAGAATTGCATACTCCAGGGAAGGTGGAAAAAAGTCTCTAAATTAATTCTTTTGAGCCCACTGTGGTCATGAATAAATATCTTTCATTCAGACAATTTACATCAGCAACTGCTTAGCAGTGGGAATTTGTTTACCACTTCTGACCCGCTCCTCGGGAAATTGGTTTTCTAACCACTCTGTGAGTGGCAGTTTTAAATTGGACATTAAATTTTCAAAATTATATTTGACTTATTGTCTCCTGCTCATGATGTAGCTCAATGTTTTGACAGATACACATGCTGGTGTTCTGGCTATAAAACTAAAAGGCTCCCAAAGCTTTACTGTTGGGAGCACATGCTCATCTCACAGGTTGGGACTCTGGTTAATAGTTTTCTTAACTGGAGGATGCAGGCATGTGGTGATTTTTGAGCAATCATGATATGAAAAATAAGCAACAACAACAAAAAAGAAGTCACCCAAGCAGGGTGTTTAAGAACTAATGTTTATTTTCACTGGAGCTCCCTAAATGTGAATCTTTATGAGCACTGAGTATAGTATAAAACTGCCTCTAATAATTTTAAAAATATGTCTAAATATGTAGCCTGAGTCAGAAATGTTTCTATGAGAAAGAGACCTTCTTCATAGTGTTTGAATCCGTGTGCATGCATGTGTGCGTGTGTGTGTATGTGTGTGTGTGTGTGTGTGTGTGTGTACATATCTACCTGCTTTCCAAGTGTAAGGCAATTTTAGTGTTAGAATACACCTGTTAATCTGCAAGCATTTGCTTATTATTAGTTACTCAGTGCCAACAACTCCCTCAGGTTTTAAAACAATCTATTTTGACAAGGGCGTTGCTGCTACTTAGAAACATAATTATATATCATCATTTAGCAGGCAGGCCAGAAGTTTCCCTGTGCCTTTCCGACTGGTTAAAGTAGGCAGGACCCTTGAACCTGAATGCAGCGCTCAAACACAATGAAAGTCATGTTTAACACGGTGGCGCTAAGACCAAAATATACCATTCTGTTCTTAAAGTTATACTCCTGAAATTTTCCAGCTCAACCTAGACTTCTGCAGCTTAGTGGTTATTCAAGCTTGTTCTTTAATAATTGAGTTGTATGTCTAGTGTTTGAGGAGACGGTTTTCTACAGTTTCTTTTCTTTAAACTGGATTCTGCAAAGTCACAGACAGAATCCTATTAAGATCCTCTTCTAGGAAAAGCAAGGCTGAAAAAAAAAGCAATAATAGAATTTCTAAGGGGTAAGAGGCAGGGCTTGGAAGCTGGGGGGAAGGCTGGGCTAGGGTGCAGGCATGGAGAAGACTAGGAATATGGCTGTCACTGGCTCTTGGCCTCTGCAACCCTAATGTGTCCAAATTTGCAAATCCTTAAACCTCAAGGATGTTGTCAGTATCCAGCATTTATGTGGACTTGGGGAAGTGCTTTGTGGGAACAGTGGGAAATGATCAAGACAAAATTTTATTAGAAGGATCACATGATATGATACAGGCACTAGTGGGAATTAGTGCCTAACAGGGATTAGTGCCTGAAGTCCATATAACCTTCCATAGTTTTGAGGAAGCTGGTTTAGTATAGAGTAGGGAAAAAATTCCCAGTGTAAAGTTAAATTTTCTCTGACCTCAGAACGAGGGGTAAGGCAGAAAAAGCATGCCTTCCAAGCAAACTCTAGAGTCAACCCTTTTTAATGGATATATAGTGACCACTTTTATGAATGAATGTATAGAAAGTTGGGCTAGAATATTTTATGAATATGGTTCAAAACAACTCCCAGATGCGAGGAAGTAATGCAAACTGTGGCAAGAGACTCTAAATGTATTACAAATATAAGAAGCAATTTTACTGAAGGAAGTAAGGGGAAAAGATGCTGGCCTATGTAACTTTGTAAATGAGTGGCACCTGTAAGTCTAAAGGAAGAAGGAACTGCATATGAGACTTGTACTCTAGTTGATAAAGTTATTTACCACGAAAATATGGGTTGTAAATTCTGATACTACTTTACATGTATACTTGAACGATAAAGTAAATTGGTGGTGGATGGTGGGAACCATATTTGTCACTGTTGGAGTAGTAATTTGAAGATAAGCAAGGGGAGGTGAATGGAATAATCCAATGATGATGGATTAGAGTTGGAAACATCAGTAAGAACTCATATTACCTTGATATAGTTACAGACGGTTGCACATAGAAATATTTTTAGATATGTGTACATACACAGGTTAGTACACTCATATATTTTGCTCCATCATCTGAGAGAGCCGAAAAGAAATGACAGCCACCCCAGTAGTAATGAGCACATCTAGCATCTAGCTCTTAGTTTCTAATACCATTCTCCAATAAAAGAAGGATTTCTTGGGGAAATGGCTGTCATGAGGAGTAGGGCAGGAAATATGCCAGATGATCCTGAAACATTTTGTAGTGCCTTTGAAAGTCAGAATAGGTTCAAAAAACAAAACAATGGGGAGTGTCAGAGGAGCACAGGAACCACATGAAAAGCCTCAAATTCTGCTTCTTTGAGTTACAGTTCATTGTGAATTCCCATGCCTACACAAGTAATTAAATTTATTTTTTTTCTCCTGTTAGTCTGTCTTTTATAATTTTGACTCATGAGTCCAAGCCATTGAACCTACGAGGCCAGAGGATGTTTTCTTTCTCCCCTACATTGCTCTTCAGTAACTTAGAGGGAGTAGTTATGTGAAATAGCTACAAAAGCTGAGATTGAAGGCCCAGGCTGAGTAAGGAGCTAGTGATAAGCTGAAAGAAGAGGGATCACTCCTGAGAGCCTACTTTTCTTTAGACTCCAAAAAGCTTGGAAGACAAAACCCTAACCTCAAGTAAAAGACTATTTTGGGCATTCTTCTGGATTGCGTCAGCATGCATGAACATCCAACGTAAGGGTATTTTACTTGGCTGTCCATATATTTCCCCATGTAATGTTCACAAAGACTGTGAAAGGAAGGCATTGTTATTCACATGTTGTGGGTGAGTTAACAGGGGCTCAGAGAAGTAGAGTAGCTTGTCTAAGTTCACATAGCTACAAAGTGGGTGGCTGCAGGTTCAAATCTAGGTCTCTCTGATTCCCAAACTCATCTTTCCCTTTACCCAATCTGTCATGTACAGAGTGGTGAGGTAGATGATGACAAGTCATGGGAGGGAGGCTGGAGGACCAGGAGAGGTTATTCCTGTGAGACAGGCAAGAGTTCCAAGAGCCTAAACTGGTGTGGAGGGTGTTAGGATGGACTGGACAGGAAGGAAGTAAAAGACTTATAAAGAAACTAGGGTGCTATTGGGGACTGACTTGGCAATAGAGAAAGAGAAGGGATAAATAACTACCATAAAATATTGCAACCTATTTCACAATAAGTTGTATTTTTTTTCCTGGGGCCTCAAGAGATGTGAAAATCCTTTTAGATGACAGGTGGCTCAAAAGATGTTTGGTCCTGAAGCCAGTGGGGACCAAGACCTCTATCTCTACGGAAGGGGAAGCATGGAACAGTAATATTTACCCATTGTAATGTCTTCATTTGGCCACCGGTTAAGCAAGTGTTGTACTCATTCCATCTCCATTACTGATTCTGATGTTTATTATACAGGTAGATATGAAATACAAGAAGTAGCTTTCATTGTCAGTATACAGGAGGCACCCTTAACATTTCAGTGCTTCTGAGGACCAGGATTAGAGAGGATTGACTTCTCTTTTTCTTCCTAGAGGACAAGTATAGCCAAATTTTCTAATTCTTCCCAGATAAATCAAGGAAAGAGTAATTTTGTTTCAAAATGCACTTCAGTATCAAAGGCTACCATTTATCCATTCTCATTCCAGCTGAAGTGATTAATATTCAACTTAGTGCTATGTAAAAGATTAAGCTTACATGTATTCTCCAGCCATTTATGCTAATTGCAGCCTCTCATCTGTATGGAAAGATTCATAAAAGTATCAAGAGACACTTTATACTGAATTAAAAACTATTGGACTGGGTGTTTCACGTCTCCTGCTCAGAAAAGAACAATTATTAAAATGTATTATTCAATTAAACATGGATCTCTATATCTGTTTCCGAAAGTTGGGAGTATAGGCAAAAGTGTTACCCATTAGAACTGGTCTATTAAATCTGACAGTTGTAGCATATTATATTTTATGTGAAGTTGGACAAGGGAACAAGGCGTAGAGAGAGACTAATGACGGGGTTCAGGATACACTACCCCCAAATATAGCACCTTGGTGTAGTGAATATTTTAAGCTGAAGGAGTTTGGGGGAAAAAAAAAAAAACTACAGAAGCAGGAAGTTCACTCTGACCTTCTCCCCCACTCTCTTCCTTCTTCCTTCAACCAGATCATAAAATGCTCATATGAGAGGTGCCCTCCCTATACCAGAGGGAAAGGAGTATCCTTATCTCCAAAGACAAAAGGATACCAGGCAAGAAAAATTCTAACAGGCCTTTTAAAGTTTCCCCCAATTTACTACAATTATGTCATACTCCTTACTCCACAACTGTCCACTTTTTATCAAACCTAGCATAATTGGGTCCTCATCTCCTTATGAAGGCTTTGTGTCATATAAAACTTATATTAAATAAACCTGTGTGCTTTCCTCCTGTTAATTTTTGTTAGTTTAGTTTTCATATGTATCCAGGGACTCTAAGAGGGTCAAAGAATATTTTCCCCCCTTACGCACTAACAAAAGGTGGTGGAAAAATTTTGAGCTGTTCTGTTTCCCCATTTCCTAAGAGGTAAAAATAATTCTAGGTACGTAAGAAGTGCTCTAGATATCTAATACCTTCCTAAACTAATCAATGAACTTTCAGAAAAGGTCAATAATCCACTCAGAAGGCCACCTGCAGATACTTGCTCCAAGAAGACAATAATGTGCCAAAGAAGAGAGCTAGAAATAGAGACCAGAATGAGAGATTATTAATTGGGAGTAGATTTCCTAGGTTCAATTTTTCCCTTTCCCAGGAAATAGGAGCCAATGAAGTCCATTTTCCAATTTATTGGTATTGTCCATGGTTTAGGCTTCCACTTATACTTTCTGTTCATCACTCTCTTTGAGGGGTTTTGAACTCACCTTCACTCCCTGTTTTATTGTAAATTTGTTGAGCCAAGGCATCCAGCAGGTTCAGAGTCATCTGGCACAGAGTCTTGTTCCCCTGATCCTGAATACATTTGATATGTTCTGGCTACTGCGTTCTGCGTCCTGGCTTGCCCAGATCTTGATAGAACCCACATTACATAAGAATGAAAAATAGCTAAGAAGAAGGAAAATAGATAGCATTATTTTTAAAACCTCTAACCAAAAGGTTTGTTTGCTGTCTAAATAAACCAGCAAATTTCTGACACACCTAGAAATTTGGCATTCAGGATATATAATATAGAAGCCAACAGCTACTGCCTCCAGAATCTGTCAAGTGTGAGGAATGCATTTTCCCCAGGCCAAGGTATCTGGCATGTTGTAGGTTCTCAATAAATATTGAATGAATTCTAGATCTCATCATCATCTCTAGAATAGTCCCACTTTGGCCAGGTATGAAGTTGCTTTGAGATTCAGTAGTATGTCTGAAAAGTCCTCAAAATGAGAACTTTTGAGGTCAATGTGGTCACTGTTCATTCTCTCAAAAATAATTCCACTGGACTGGTTTTCTCTCTTGATTCAATTTGGTTTGGTTTGTTAAATGGATGTTGAGTACCCATATGGCCCAGTACCCATATGCTATTCACAGCACTGGAAGACACAGAGGATGATAACCCAGCCTCTGTCCCTGAGGATTTCCAAGTCTGTGACCCAAATATATTAATAAGTAACATATTTATTGAGACATTGTCTGATCTCAGTTTTTCTGTGTGAGACCCTGTGAAAGCCACAGCAGAAAGAAAATCCTTAAAAGTGTCCCCAGGTTACAAGACATATACACATGAATGAAGGTCACTTTAACACTAATGTATCTTGTACTGTGCCTGGGTGAAGGAGATCAGCTATAGATATTAGGGAACTTTAGAAAAGGAGAAACTGAGTATGCTTCTGTGCACCTGGGATTTCTCCACCATCATTTAAACACACTGAAAGCTATCCTACTAGGAAAGGGAAGAAGAAAGGATGGAGAGAAGAAGGAAGAAATGAAGAAAACTTTACCTCCATCCCCTTCCAGTTACCATCTATTTGGCTTCTTCTCATTCCGGACAAGTTTCTTGAGAAGTGGTCTTTTGTGACCACTCCACATTGCTAAATCCTATCTTTAATTGAAGACCCTAGCAACAATTAACATGGGCCATCATTCTCTTTTCTTTTATGTGATGGTTTCAAAATCTGACTTTGACATTTGTTCACACACCTTCCATGGAGATGTGGGATCTGTGTCCCCTTCCCTTGAATCTGATCGGCCTTGCGATCGCTTCAACCAACAGACTGCCACATCAGTTAGACTGTTGACTTCCGAGACTAGGTAACAATAGGCTAGGCAGCTTTCGCCTGGTTCTCTGGGGGAAACCAGCTTTAATTTACAAAGTTCAGCTACTCGGAGAGCACCATGTTGGAGAGGCCCTATGTAGGCACTCCAGTCAACAGCTCTAGCTGAGTCCCCAGCTGAAAACCAGTGTCAACTATGCCAGTGAACTACCTTGGATATCTAGCTCCACTGAGCTTTCAGATATCCGCCTCCCTAGCTGACATCTGATTATATCTGCAAGAGAGACCCCAGGTGAGAACTACTAGGCAAGACCTTTGCAAATCCCTAATCCGCAAAATCATGAGCAAACCAAAATGGTTGTTTTAAGCTACTACATTTTGGAGTGGTTAGGCAGCAATAGTAACTGAAATTTCCTGGCTTACATGATAACCAGTTCTCCTGGGTTTCCTACTAAATCTCTATTCTCCTATGTTAGCTCATCCATGCCCACGTGCTGATGGCATGGAGATGGCCTTAGGATCCAGGTGCTTTCCTCTGACTTCCAGTCCATGCACGGATCTTCAAAGCTGATACTTCAAAGACACACTACTGCCTTCTTTTGTTCTTTGACCACATCCTGATTCCTTCTACCATAGGAGCTCCGTGCGTGGTGGTTCCTCTCCTAGAATACTCACTGGTCCTCTTCATTATTTCCTTCTCGTCCTGTAGATCTGAGATCATATCTCGAGAAATGGCTCATTCTCAGAACAGCTTCTCTTAAGGTCAGGTTTTCTTGCTTTATGTTCTCATGGAGCATTTAACTCCATTTTGAAAAGGACATTCATTCATTCATTCATTCAGTTATTCTCTCATTCAACAAATATTAATAATGGTGAAGGCTACCATTAATTAAACCCCATTATGTGCTAAGCCTGAGCTAAGCACTTTGTAAATGTCATCTCATTAATTCCTCATGCTAACACTGTGAGGAAGGTATGCAATAATAACTTTCCTTATTTTATAGATAAGAGAAGTAAGGAGCAGAAAGCAAGTACATTTTCTAAGACTATACATTTATTAAGTGGCAGAGCAAGGATTGGAACCGAGGTCTGTGTAGATTCGAGTCTCATGTTCTTGATCTGCTCTTAGAAGGAATGGCAGAAATCAGATATCCTGGTGGTCAATGGTTAAGACTGAAGTCAGTAGTCACCTCTTTCCTCATCTTGTTGGTGGAAAGCAAAATATGTATTATTGCTATTGTCCCGCTGATGAATTTAAACATAGGAGAGCAGACAGGACCAGAAAGCCATGTGTCCCAACTCTTTTCTCCCAGCCCCCACCCCAGCATCTAACCCATCATCTTAGGAGCAGGATCTGCTTTAAGGCTCTAGCCTGCCTCTGCAGGAGTTTTAGGGATTCGTGGAAGAAAAGAATCTATCTGGGGAGTAGCAGAACCATCCTGTTGGCAAATATGCCTGCTCATTATTTGGTGAGCAAAATGACTACGGCATCCAAT
Source organism: Panthera pardus (assembly GCF_024362965.1). Classification (NCBI taxonomy): domain Eukaryota; kingdom Metazoa; phylum Chordata; class Mammalia; order Carnivora; family Felidae; genus Panthera; species Panthera pardus. Next base: position 68,321,331 of record NW_026526788.1, on the reverse strand, counting down.
TTGTCAGCCTGGATGGATAGAGGCTACAGAAGGAGCTGCTACAATCCCCCTGCCTGCCTGGTAACCAAATGCACTGCGGAATACTTCATTATCTTTCAGTGTTTACACCTATTCTGAGCCTAATTATTGTTGTTGCCTCCAACTTCTCAGGGTTGAACCAGCTGACAAATTATCACGGTTGCATCAGCCTTTTCTGTCATCTAAAGATGTGTGTCCACTGTGGCCTCGTAGAGTTTAAGGGATTAGTAACAAGCAGGAGATGAGTGGGGCTGAGAAGAAAGATATGGCCTCTGATTATGAAGTTTGATGTGTTAGAAATGTGGCTTTCCAAGTGTAAATTCTGATGCAGTTTCCTAAGGGGGTGCATTGATTCTGAAAAAAAGTTCCAAACAAATGAGACAAAGAGAATGATCTCCCATGAATACAGTGCTTGCCATTTACTCTCACATACACAACCTCACTGATTCTCACACCCTTATTTAAAGGGTGTATTTATGGTGCCAGCCCTATGTGCCTTATCTGCCCTTTCTTTACAGAGCCACCTGCTGTCCAAGCAGCTCTGAACAGATCACTCATATGGAAATTATATTATTTACATCCCAAACAGGGACACTTTTAGAGAATAAAAGGGAGCACTGACATAATTAGTAGGTGCTAATTGATCGTAACAGGTGTAAACTGGGACTCTCCTGGACAAAATAGCACAATGGCACAGTGGACACATTGATATCTGCCCCCAGTGAGAATCAAGGAGAAAAACCCTGCTGTCAACCCCTAGTTTTAAAAGTAAAAGGGGGCTGTGGGGCATAAAATGTGGAACTTGAACTGCATTTTTACCATGCATATTGACAGCCTTCAAGTCAGGGGCACTGTGGAGATCCCAGTTTCCATAGCAGTAGGATGAGAAGATACGATGGCAGCATGTAAAAGAGTCAGGTAGGGGGGCGCTCAGGACTACAGCTTGCCTCTGGTGAAGAGACCAGGCCAAATAGAAAGCTTGTTGATGAATGTAGCCCTGTCACAAATGAGTCACTAAACAATAAGGAAAAAATGGGTCCAAGTTTTCCCAACCGTGGCCAACCTAGAACGGCAGCCTCTTCCCATCCCTTCCCATCCAGGTTGCTGGATCACTGAATTTATACTTCAGTTTATGACATCCACTCCTCCACGTTAAGATTTGGATGGAGGATTCTAAGAGCAAATAGTAGGCCAGTAAAGAAGACTAAAGAGAGGGCACCCAATTTGTTTAAAGACAAACATTATGCTTAGGGAAGCGATTCGAGATGGGAAAATGGAAAGCTGTAGAGCTCCATAGAACCTATGAGAAAAAGGAGAGTATAATTCCCTAGTAGCCTAGAAAGAGTGCACTCTTGAAACACACAGGGAATGCATCAATTTGATATATGCAGGGCCTTAATAAACTGTAAATATGTTCACCTGTAAAATATGTTACCTTAAAAAATAGATAAGGCATCAATAACAGCAACAGTTAACATTTATTGAGTGCTTATTCTGTGCCAAGCACCATTCGAAAAATTTTACATGTATTTTCACATTTAGAGAAGATACAGAAGAAATAAAAGGAAGCCGAGTGCATTTAAATAAAAGTAAAATTGAAATTAAATTTACAATGGCAGAATTTGAATCCAAAGTAGGAATACTAAAGGACTGTTCTGATACCTGGAAAAAAAAAATCATCCTTAGTATAAAAAGAATTCTTTTCTTTTCTTTTCTTTTCTTTTCTTTTCTTTTCTTTTCTTTTCTTTTTTCTTTTCTTTTCTTTTGTTAATTTATTTTTGAGGGACAGAGAGAAACAGAGCATAAACAGAGGAGGGGCAGAGAGAGAGGGAGACACAGAATCCAAAGCAGGCTCCAGGCTCTGAGCTGTCAGCACAGAGCCTGATGCGGGGCTGGAACTCACAGACCATGAGATCATGACCTGAGCCGAAGTTGGATGCCCAATCGACTGAGCCACCCAGGTGCCCCAAAAGAATTCTTTTAAAATGCATAGGAAGGGGGCACTTGGGTGGCTCAGTTGGTTAAGCGTCTGACTCTTGGTTTTGGCTCAGTCATGATCTCATGGTTAGTGGGTTCGAGCCCCACATTGAACTCTGTGCTGACAGCACGGAGCCTGCTTAGGATTCTCTCTCTCTCTCTCTCTCTCTCTCTCTCTCTCTCTCTCTCTCTGCCCCTCCCACCTTGCGCTCTCTCTGTCTCAAAATAAATTTAAAAAAACTTAAAAGAAAACAAAATGCAGAGGAAGAAGGCAAAAGGGTGACAGTTGTTAAACATTATGACATCGAAATACAAAGACAAAGGCTAATAAAAACACAAGGCAAGAAAATGACAGAAACACAAAAGGCAGTAGGTGACTTGTACAAATTCCTTTGCATCTGACTGGCCTAGACATAAAAGTAAATGGGTAAGTAGAGATTCTGAAAAATAAAATTTTAAGGTTAATTTAGTAAACATATGCCCAACTTTATCTTCTGTAAATAATATATCTTTTCCATTCAGGTTCCAATAAAGCACATGCAAAAAGAAACCACCCCATATATATTAGGCCATAAACAAAGTTCCAAATGATTCTGAAAACTCAGAAATCAAATAGATCCTATTTGTTAACTTCAGGCTATAATTTTCTACCTTAAAGGAAATAGTGTTAAAAAGTCAATGACCAACATGTATTTTACAAATGTAATTATTTGGAAAATCCAAATATAATTAAATCTTGGTCAAAGAACAAAGTAAATAAATAAATATAAATACATATATTAGAAATTATATCTATATCTATCTATATAAAATCTGTATATACATATATATATATATATATATATAATTTAAAAATTAACAATAAGAGTATTAAGCATGGGAATTTATAGCCCAAGGTAAACTCAGAGGCAGAATCTTATCCTTACATGCTTTGTTAAATAGAAATAAGGCAAATACTAAGCACAATACATTAGTTAAGGAAAAAAAACAATAGGAAGTAGGAAGTAGAAATTAATGTAGATAAAAGAAAAATTATTTTGATATTAAGAGTAAGAAATCTCAGGGGGCTCTGGGTGGCTCAGTGGGTTGAGTGTCCAACTCTTGATTTTGACTCAGGTCATGATCTCAAAGTTGAGAATTGAGCCCCGCATAGGGCTCTGCACTGGGCATGGAGCCTGCTTAAGATTCTTTCTCTCCCTCTCCCACTGCCCCTCCTCCCTCAAAAAAAGAAGAGTAAGAAATCTCAAACTTCAAGGAAAGTGATAAATTTCATACCACATGAACTAGTACAGGATACAGGTAGAGAACAAAGATTTCCAAGTTTGTTTTATGGTTTAAAGCTGATACTAAAACCTAGAATAGGAGAGATCAATTTAAATATTAGTGATTAAAACCCTGTATATATTAAAATAATACTATTGTGATTTATCTTGGAAGTGTAAAAGTAATTTAATATTAAGAATCTATTAGTAGGGGCGCCTGGGTGGTTCAGTCAGTTTAGCGTTGGACTTCAGCTCAGGTCATGATCTCATGGGTTCGTGAGTTCAAGCCCCATGTCAGGCTCTGTGCTGACAGCTTGGAGCCTGGAGCCTGTTTTGGATTTCGTGTCTTCCTCTCTCTGCCCCTCCCCTGCTTGTGTGTGTTCTCTCTCTCTCTCTCTCTCTCTCTCTCTCTCTCTCTCACTTTCAAAAATAAGCATTAAAAATTTTTTTGAAAAGAATCTATTAGTAAAAATCTCTCATATTAATAATCAAAGGACAGATATTATTTATTATAAAACATGCAATTCAATATCTGTAATTGTAAGACATGTTCAGTAACTTGGAAATTTAAATCCAGATTTGCTCTACAGTAATAAAACTATTCACCTGAAATCTAGAACTCATATTATATTAATGCTGGAATGGCAGAGCTGTCCCCAAAGAAGTCATGAATAACACGGATAAGGTGGGATATGCCCTATCTCATCTATTTAGAAAGTGATCTAGGGAGAAAATATTTGTAAAATACATAGCCTGATTAAGGACTTATTCAAAATATACAAAGAATTCTTAAAACTCCACAACAAGCAAGTGAACTATCCAATCTAAAAACAGGCAAAAGATCTGAACAGACACCTCACCAAAGATGATATATAGGTGGTAAATGAGCATATGAAAAGATTCTCATCATCACACATTATTAGGGATTTGCAAATTAAAACAATCTGATATTACTACACACCTAGTCAAACAATTAAAATCCAAAATATTGACAACAGCAAATGCCTGTGATGGTGCAGAGCAACAGGAACACTTATTCATTGTTGATGGAAATGCAAAATGGTACAGCCACTTTGGAAGACAGTTTGGCAGGCTCTTGAAAAACTAAACATGCTATTACGATACAATCTAGCAATTGTAATTCTTGGTATTTAGCCAAAGGGGTTGAAAACTTATGTCCCCACAAAACCTACACCCAGATATTTATAGCAGCTCTATTCATAATTGCCCAAACTTGGAATAAGTCAACATATCCGTCAATTGCCTAATTGATAAACTGTGGTACATCCAGACAGTGAAATATTATTCAGTGCTAAAAAATAAAAGCTATCAAGCCACAAAACAAACAAAAGAACATGGAGGAAACCTCAAGCCATATAAGTAAGTGAAAGAATCCAATCTGAAAGTCTACATGCTGCATAATTCTAACTTATATGATATTCTGGGGAAGCAAAATTGTAGGGACAGTAAAAAGATCAGTAGTTGCTGGGAGTTCAGGAGAGGGCAGAGCACAGGTGAATTTTAGGGAAAGAGACTATTCTAGATGATACCATAATGGTGGCTACATGGCATTGTACACTTGTAAAAGCTCTTAGTCTTAGACTAAGCACCAAGAGTGAACTTTAATATAAACCGTGGACTTCAGTTGATAATGACATGTCAATGTGGGTTGACAATTGTAACAAATGTATTACACAACTGCGGGATATTGATAGTGGAGGAGGGTGGGGTACAGGAGTATGGAGTATGGGAGGACTCTCTTTTCTAGTAAATTTTGCTATGAATCTAAAACTGCTTTTAAAAATAAAGTGTATTGATTTAAAAGCAAAAAACAAAAGTGATACTAAAAGTTCTAATGTGATGACATACGAAGAATCTAAAAGTCGACCTATCATAAAGGAAGATTCAAAATTACCCTTTTTTGTAACTGGAGATGATCTTCCCAAAATACCCCAAAGAATCAAACTGAAAAAAAAAGGGAAATTAATAAGACTATAATTAATACATTATTGGATAATAAAATAAATATATAGATACCACTTTATACTAGTAAAACCTAATAAGAAAATAATAGATTTTATTCATGGTGGTCACTAAAAATACAAAAATATTTATAAATAATCTTATGAAACATATTTGTGTACAACCTACATGATTTGTTTTTAAACTTCTAAAGGGGAAAAAACTTCTTAAGGCAGAGAAACCTATTTCAAAATCTTAAGTAAATAAAATTTACTAGATGGAAAGATTTGGTTGTTGAAAATTATTCTATACAATGTTAAATTTAATTAATATCAAAATTCCATTGAGACATTTTAAAATATGAAACAAGGGTAATCAAGTTCATCTGGGAAAATAGAATTTTAAAAATAAGTTTAGCCCAAGTATATCTTGCAAAAAATAAATAAATAAAATGTAACAGGACAGACAATGTTCTATGTAAAATATTAAATAAGGCTTATCGAGTAACAATAAATCAAATGGTATGGTGTGAGCATGGTGGTAGATAAATAAAATGGAAATTCCAGAGGCAGACACAAGGATAAAAAGATATTTAGTACATGATATATGTAGCATTGTGAATCAGCTGTCAAAATGGATTGTTCAGTAAATGATGCTTAGATAGCTGGTTAATGGAACAGTATATATGTACATCAATTCCTCATTTTAGTTTTTTATTATTAAAAAAATTTTTAATGTTTATTATTTATTTTTGTGAGAGAGACAGAGAGAGAGAGACAGAGCATGAGTGGGGGATGGACAGAGAGAGAGGGAGACACAGAATCTGAAGCAGGTTCCAGGCTCCGAGCTGTCAGCACAGAGCCCGACACAGGGCTCGAACTCACAAACCGCGAGATCATGACCTGAGCTGAAGCCGGACACTTAACTGATTGAGCCATCCAGGCGCCCGTCAATTCCTCATTTTACATACTAAGCAAAACAAAACACATACACAGTGTTTTTACAGTTAAATATAAGAAAAAAAATCATAACTACAGATTAGTTGGGAAAAAAGATCTCAGGAAAAGGTTAGTAGATATCCTGTATGCTAATAAATTCCATATATAATTGATTTTTGAACAATGTGGAGGTTAGGGGTGCCAACCGCTTGAACAGTTGAAAATCCTTGTGGAACTTTTGACTCTCCAAAAACTTAACTACTAACAACCTACTGTTTACCAGAAGCTTTATTAATAACATAAACAGGCAATTAACACATATTTTAATGTTATATGTATTATAGACTTTATTCTTATAATAAAATAAACTAGAGAAAAAAAGTGTTAAGAAAATTATAAGAGAAATACATTTACAGGACTATACTGTATTTATTGATAAAACCCATGTATAAGTGGGGCCACACAGTTCAAACCTGTGTTATTTAGGAGTCAACTGTATGTAACTAAAAAGAAAACAGTAAAATAGGGAAATAGTTGCAATATATGGAAACAAAGGATTGATACATTTAACATATAATGAACTCTTTAATATATAACAGCAAATTCTATTAGGAAATAGCATGAATTTTTTTAATCACAAAAAAATAATGTGAAAAAAAGTATAGTACTCAGTGTTGCTGTACAGAGGAAATGGGTCTAATGTTTCTGTAAGGCAGTTGATCAATAGGTGTAAAAAAATTGTAAAAAATACATAACCTTTAACCAATAACTTATTTCTAAGGATTTTTCATAAAGACATTCTGATTTATCATAGTGAAATATAAGAAAATTCCTTGAGCCCAACAATATGAGATTTATTAAAGAAATAACGATATGTCCATACATGAAATATTTTCAGCTTCTGAAAAAACCCAAATTCAAAAAATATTTATGTTTGAGAAACTATGCTCATGATGTATTGCTAGTGAGTAAAAAGCCAAATAGGAAATATTATAAAAACATGGAAAGTCAAAGTTCAATTTTGTGATGGTGAGGGAGAAAAAGGTTTGTGTTGTATGTGTGCATGCATGTGTATGTGTATTTGTATAGTCATTACTTTTTAAATATGTTTTATAGTTTATTTATTTTGAGAGAGAGAGAGAGCGCAAGCATGAGTGGAGGAGGGGCAGAGAGAGAAAGAGAGAGAGAGAGAATCTCAAGCAGGCTCCACGCTGTCAGCATGGAGCCCGATGTGGGGCTTGAACTCACAAACCATGAGATCATGACCTGAGCTGAAGTCAGACACTTAAGTTACTGAGCCACCCAGGTGCCCCTGTATAGTCATTATTTCTGAGAAATGAGATCATGGCTGATTTTATTTTTCTTCTTTATATTTGTGTTTACTTTTTCTCCCAATTTTTACATTTCACAATTAGAAAAGAAACACAATATATATTACATAAGTAAGTTGGACAAGCCAAGCAAAGGGCTAGGGATCCTACAATCACATGGAAGAAACAGGAGCCATGACTCCTGACTCAGAGGTAAGCAAGTAGCAAGGGCAACACAGACAGCAAATCAGACTGGGAATGTGGCAGAATTCCTTGAGTTCTAGATTGCTCTCAGGCTTGCCTGGTGCTTGGCAGGAGAGCAGTCAAGGCAGCCCATGGACCAAAAAGTAGTGGCAAAACTGGCCCAGGCACAGGTGCCCTGGTCCTAGGAAGGCGATGGAGGGACACCCATCTGGGTGATAAGGGCACAAATACAAGAAACCATAAATTCGGCACTTGCAACCTGAAGATAGCACTTAGTGTTATTTGTATAACTATATTTATTTTTACTTGCATGTTAAGAATTTGGCTTCTGGGCTAAATTGCTTTTGTCTTGTTACGATGGCTTTTATGGAGTCAACTCTAAGACAGACTTGAATTCTCTTTCATCCCTTGTCCAACTTTCCCCAAACTTATTTTCTGCCTACCTCCCCATCCCTTTGTCCAGCACGGTGTCTTCCTCTGCCCCCCTCAGAATGCTAATCCAGTGTAATGCTATGAACACACTCACATCACCGTCACACACATGTACCCTCCCACTACACATTACACTCACACATATACACACCACTTATATAGCTGTATTGCTCGGTGTTGCTTCCAATAATGATGGTAATGCCTTTTGTTCCTTCACTCATTCAGTCAATGTTTAATCCCTTCTTTGTGCCAGAACTATGCTGGTACTGAAGAGAAGATAATGAACACAGGCAAATCCAGTCCTCCAGCTCCTGGAGTTTATTAGAGACCAGCGTAGCAGGGGAGACAAACAATCAAATAATTGTACTAATGAATGAAAACTCACCCTTATTCAGACATTCATTCCAGAACACCTGGCATGTGCTGTTCTCCTAATTGCTAACAGGACACAAAGGTGAAACGCACATGGACTCTGTCCCTGAAGAGCTGCCGAAGAGCAGAAGAACCAGGATGTGAACATTTGAGAGGATCTCCTAAGGACAAGACCCTGTGCCGGGTGCTCACAGGTGTTAGGCCATTGACTCTTCACTGAAATTGAAATTAGGCCTTTCTGACTCAAAAGTACACTCACAGCCAAATCGCAACATGCATTTTTCCCCAGGAAGGAGTTAAAATATAAGTAGCATAACATAGACTAGGACCTGAGGACGTTAATCAGCTATAATGGTGAATCGTCACTATGGGCCATGGATAATGTGGATTGCCAGTGGAACCTGACACTAAATAAAGGCATGATGCCACCCCATTCCTTCTATCCCATTCAGGGCTATCGACGTCTCCTACTTTCACTGTGTAGTCATGAACTTGGTGGTCCTTCTCTGTCTACAACCACCTGCAACAACTCCAGGCAGCTAGAACCTTCTTGGACATAGACACTTCCCATTGACTTTGCCCAAACTCGAATAAGCTGAAATGAAACCAATTGTTGATGAGAAATGAAAGCGTAAATAGCACTCTACTGGAGAATAATGATGAAGCACGTTTGGCCATATGTCAGCAAGCTGAAAGGGAAAAGGCTGACTGTGGTTGTTACCATGTACATTCCCCTCAAAGAGTGCCATAAAACTCTTTTTGATTTGCAGAATTAAACTATAGTTTGCACATAAACAAGACCTTAATGTTTCCTGGAAGATCCCCACATTTTAAAATAACAATCTTGAAAACAGAAACCAAACATCAGTGCCTACAAATGCTGTGAATTGTAATCTATGTATCTTAAGACATTAAAAACCTTCTCGCTTTGTTAGAAGAAAGTGCATCAATTAACATCTCTATTGAGTATGCAAGACTGCGTCAAACCACAGATACTGTGTAGGAGGTGGTGCGAACCTGCTGCTTTTAGCACTTGGACCACATTTATAGGCCAAAAATGATTTACATAGAGATGTCTTGGTAGAAATGGCAGTGAGAACTGTTCCTGGGAAGATTATGTTGAGCTATACAGAATTCGGAAAAACATTGGCTTAAAAATCTATTTTCAGCATTATCATTTACATCCAGTAAAATGCACAATGTTAGGACTGTTTAGTTTGCATGTGACCATACCTGCCAAAATTGTATGTCAAAGTGGCTTACCACAAGTGTGTTGCCTCATGTAACTGAAGGTTCTAGGGCTTCTAGGAGAGCTGGATGCAGGGTCTCAGGCAGTGTTGTCAGCATAGTCTGTTTCTGTTTGTCGGTGCTGTTTTCTTTTCTCCTTGATCTCAGCCATCCTTTCTCGTGCCTCTAGCAATTCCAGGTTTATGTTTTCCTGAGTTTAGGTCCAGACAAAGCGTGAAATCCTTATTCTAACAGTTCCAACTAAACTGGAGGATTGTAGCTCTTTGGCTTGTGTTGGGTTATATACCTTTCCAAAAAGCAATTACCGTGGCCAGGGGCTAGTCAGCTGTAGCCTCACCCCATGTACTGGCGAACTGGATCTTTGGAAAGCTAGTACCAGAAAAGAGAGGAACGGGTGCTAGCAAAGAAAATCAAACTATGTCTGCAAAACCTCTGAAGGGGGCTTTAATCTCTGCTCACGTGAAATGGCAATGTGCTGGTATCATCAACATAATCACTATTGCTTATTAAACGCCTACTGTATTTCGAGTTCTCTGTGAACAATCCTTATCACAATGCCATGAGATAGGTGTGATGTCCATTTTACTAATGATGAAAGTGGAACTCGAAGAAGTTAAAGGAATTGCCAGGACTGTGTAGCGAGGAAGTGGGGAAGTCAGGATTTTCACCAGGTCTATCTTAGGATGCTGGCTCTGTCCACTGTGCCTGTCTCTAAGTAAGTATTCCCCACTTCTGACCTGATAGAAAAAAATGGTGCTTGCATGCATGTGCGTGATCTGTCAATACTGAGAACTGTAAGACTGGGAGGTAAGGAGGCAAATTACGAGGAGAGAGAAGATGCTTTGAGACTGGGCACCCCTGATTGGTTGGGGCACCCCACCATCAGCACACTTCGCATCTCTGGAAAAGCCCAGACCCATTTGTGCCTGGGAGACCCCATCTAGGGAGGCGAATTTTTTTTTTAACATCATGTATTTCTATGGCTTTGTTTTCCTTGTCAAGATCCCAACAGCTGCGGGACTTATTAAGACAGAATTGTGTTGCGTATTCATCAGATGACTTATTAATCATCTGCCAAGCCCCTCTGGAGAGCAGGAGTCCTGGAGCTCAAATGAGGACTGGCAGACAGCATGTCCTCACCCGCTCTTAAGCAATGTGCTACTGGCAATTATATAAAAGTTTTCAGGAAAGTGGGTTTAAGCCAGAGGGAGAGTTTGCTATTTGTGGGTACATCATGTTTTCTTTTTGATCATCTATTTGTTAGCTTCCCCTATCCCCCCTATATCCCCACTAACACTCTCCAGTATACAGAAGAGAGGCCCCGAGAGTCTCAATGGGAGACTCCAATGATAGAAAGCTTCAGAGTAGGGCATATGAGAAGTTACGTCTCTTAACCCTTCACTTAACATCCCTCCTGGTAGGGATCTTTCATCAATACTTTGCTGCCAAGAAGCTGCTCATTAAAACAATGATTCTCTTGGATGCATGCCCTTTGTCTGTTTAGTTCCCCAACAAACCCTGAGTCCCTAGAACAGTACCTGGGTCCTAGAAAGAATTCAAAAAATGTTTGCTGAATGAATGAATCCAAGTTCCCCAGGCCCAAAGTGGGCATCTTACCTCTAATATGCAATGAACACAGCACAGTCTCAATCCACTATGACTTCTAGGAGCAAGCCCTCCCAGAGAGCCCCTGGGGATGCTACTGATTCCTACAGACTCAGTCTAATTACAACTCCTTTCAAGAGGCTGCTGTAGGATCTCAAAATGGTGCCTGAAAATTGTTCCTTCTGTCCACTGTGCTCTCCCTTTACCACTTATCCAGAAGGATGGGCCAGCTCCAGCCTTCTGAAGGAAACCTAGGTAATGTCAGGTTGTGTTTTTTTGTAATAAGTTGCCTCTTCTGTAACGAGTGCAATAATAATACATACACCTTATTTCATAGTAATTAACAGAAGTATATGAGATAATGCATGTGAAATATCAGGCTACCACAGAGTAAGTGTGTACTAAAAGTTGGCTATTGCCATGTATCTTCTAAGGGTGCTGGTTAAGAGTACAGACTCTGGGGGCACCTGGGTGGCTCAGTCAGTTGAGTGTCCGACTTCAGCTCAGGTCATGATCTCGCAATTTGTGAGTTCAAGCCCCGCGTCGGGCTCTGTGCTGACAGCTCAGAGCCTGGAGCCTGCTCCAGATCCTGGGTCTCCCTCTCTCTCTGCCCCTCCCCCGCTTTCACTCTCTCATGTGCACTTTCTCTCTCAAAAATAAATAAACGTTAAAAATTAAAAAAAAAAAAGAGTACAGACTCTGGAACCAGCTCACTGAGTTCAAGTTCCAGCTTTGCTTCTTAACAAGTTCCAGCTTTGCTTTGTGATCTTGGGCAAGTTGCTTCCTTCTACCTCAGGTCCTCATCTGTAAAACGGGGATGATAATAAAATTTGTCTCACCGGGCCACTATGAGGCTTAAGTAAATCAATGTCTGTAGAGAAGATAGAACATTTCCTGACACATAATATATGCCATAGAGGTAGTAGTGGGGATATCCAGAAAACCTAGTACCAGATATTAGATAGTGCCGCCCTGGAATCTACTCCTCTCAGGGACTCCCATTTGTCTACTTTCCTCTTACTTACCACCATCTAAGATTCCTCACCTTTACCCTATCCAGCCTGTCACAAATTCTGGGTTCCCTACCTCTCTCTTCTGACCGTACCAGAGGAAGAACAAAACCTGTTAGAACCAAGATGTGCTTGGTACACAGTGAAGGTAGCCTGTTACACTGTTGACTGCAATTCTTAACATCTCAGAAGTATCTGCTTTTGGATTATTCTCTGGATGCTGCTTTTCCCCTGTGGGGGGTGGAAAATGGGTGGACACATGAATAAAAGGACACACCAAACTGGTTCCTCCACAAAGAAGGAGAAGATCTTCCCCAAATTCCATCTTCCACCCTAAAGTGCAGAATCTGTTTGTGATACCCAGAATGTTCTTTTCCAGGTTCAGTGACCTTGAGATCCTGACAGTTTTTAGTTACAGGAAGATAAGTGCTGGAAATCTTCAAATGGAAGTCTGTCTCCTCCTACAAAAGGGCCCACTCTATGGTTCTCAAAGTATGGTCTCTGGCCCAGCATAGTCAGCCTCACCTAGGAATTTGTTAGAAATGAAAATTTTCAGGCCTACCTTAGACCTACTGATCAAAAACTTTGAGCGTGGGCTCCAATCGTCTGTTTTTAACAAGTTCTCCAGGTGATTCTAAATGCCTGCTCAAGATGGAGAACAGTGTGTTTACTGTTGAGTGTTCATGCCAGAAAGCAGACTTTGCTAAGTTAACCCTTCTGGTCCATTGTCCTAAATGCCCAGAAGTATCCAAGCTTTACTCTTCTTGTCTTTGCTTCCATCCTTCCGGGTACACACTAATTCACCTCTTTCAAGAGTTCTTCTCCCTTTTTGTGAGGAAGCATAATAGGCTAGTGGTTAAGAGAACAGTCTTCAGAAGTAGACGATTCCAGGTAGAAGTCTTGATTCTGTGACTTCTACCCCAGGCAAGGTGCTTTCTTCTCTGCTCCTGTTTCCTTATCTGCCAAAGGGACATAATAATAGCTACCTTACTGTGAGGCTTAAACGAGTTATATGGAAGCACATTGTGTGAAAGTAGGTAGTAACATGGCAGCTGTGCATAATATGAACAGCAATCCCTCTGATTTTTATTCTAACTACAAAATAAACAGGAGATCAATTGATTTCACACTTTGCCGTACAATGAAATCACCTAGGTAGATTTTAATTCTGATGCCCAATGCCGTGCCCCAGACCAGTGAAATTGGAATCCTGGGGAGTGGCTATCTATGTTTTTTAAATTCACCAGGTGCTTCCAAGTTTGGAAACCAGTACATTAGATTGTTTGCTAGTCTCTTTGCAAATGGTGTGAACCATGGACTTTGGCCCAGCAGTATGATACAATACTATTGTAGCAAAGGCTATCTTGTCTGTAGATGGTATTTTGCATGTGTCCCATCAGCCTGACCAGAGTGTGTCGAGAGAGCTGATGGGGGCCCGAGCCTCTTTGTTTTCCCCATCTCTGAGCCTAGAAAGATCCATGGCTTGAGTTTAGCAGGTGCTTGCCCTTGATGAACTGATTGAAGTAGAAAATAAGCCTGAGCTGGTAGAAATGAGTCCCCAGCAGGCCATTTCAAAGAGGTTTAAAACTAAGAACAAGGACTCTGAAGCCAGGCTACATTGGATTGAGCCATGATAGAATACTCACTAACTGTTTGACCTTAGACAAGTTAACTTCTCCGTGCCTCAGTTTCCCCATCTTAGAGTTGTTGTGAAGATCAAATATAATAACATGTGAAGTACTTGGCACCCTGTGTGGCACATCGATAAGTGTTACCTGTCACTATCATTAACCTGGAGATTTAATCGAACCTGCCTCAGAGTTCGGCTATAGGTCTGTGTACCAAGCTGGTGTAACCATAAGATCTGTCTTTCCTTCTCATTTTCCTTGGACAGGATCTTAGACAGCAGAATTGCCTTATTTAAAATTCTGTGATGCTGCAGGATATTCCCTCTCCTTTTCTTAGTACTCAGTACAGTGTCTGACACACTGGGATTCAATAAATGGTTAGATGAAAAGAATAAGTAGATGAGCTGAACTAAAATGAACCGTTTCTCTATTAGACATGACTGCGGTGCCTGTGAGAGTCTGAGAAGGCAAAGTGTCCACCTCAAAAGGAAATACAAATACAGACAAGACTCCAGGTTGGAGAGAAAAACAGACACTCCTGGCATTTTGTCATTTAAATCATCATAGCATGCCATATGTCTTTTTGTAAAACCACCTTATTCCGGCCTTTACTGGATTCCCCAAGTAATCTTCACTAATTCATTCAGTCATTAAAGTGACTATTGCCAATTAATGAACTACAGTGAACCAAGCCTAGAAAGGGACTCCATGGCAAGTTCTCCACTGCCTGAGCAGAGGGGCGTCGGTCAGCATATGGCTTAGATGCTCGCTGCCCCTTGAATGCATTGGCTCAGCTACCAGGTCTATGGCCATGTCACAATTCACTTTTCATAAAGGCTCTACGGTACCTGCTTGGACTAATGGGTTTGTTCAGCTGTGAAAGAAAATATAAACGTTTTTTGGGTGGGGAGAGAGCATATTTATCGACTAGCTTGGGAAATCCAACTGGTATGGCCTGGAAGCTGGGTAATTGGTTGGTGGCAGCAGAACTACATTACAGGAGACAGTGAGTCTTATTGGTTTTCAGAGAAGAGGCTTTGAAGCCAGAAATGCTTTGTTTGAATCCTGGGTCCTCTCCCCACACACTTCTGCGACCTGGAGCAGTGCTGCACAAAGCATACAGTCCATGGACTGTTACCAGGGGTGAGGAGAATGGGAGGTTGTGTCAGAATGTAAACCCAGTACATCGCTAAGCATGCCATTACTTCTACTGACCCTTTGTTTTGTTTTTCCAAAGCAAGACTTTCCCGATGAAGGAAACCGTGGGTTCATTTACATTCTATTGTAATTGTCTTGTTCCTTTGCTGATTGATAGCTGAAAGCTCACAGAGTGGCATTTTCAGTAGTAGCAACATAAGGCAACCATCATGAGGCTCAGTTACCTTATTGGTAAAATAGGGATAATGATTCCTACTAAGTAAGAGGGCTGTTGTGAGAACAGAATGAGGTAGGGCGTGCTAAGTGCTTAGTATAATGCCTGGTGCATATCAGGTGCTCAATAAATGAGAACTATTATTAAACAAGATAATGCAGTCCTACCACGGCCATATGATGTCAATGCTATGATCTGAAATAAGAAAAACAAAACATGTTCCAGAAACAAAAGATTCAATGGCCAAATAAGTTTAGAAGACTGATAGGGGACAGAAGGAATTCATCCTAGATGTCTGCCATATTTCTGAATTTTTTGAGACAAGAGTAATTTTATTTTTAGTTCTTCAAGGCCGTCAAACATTGTTTCAATAAACGTATGGAAAGCCTAAAGGCAAATTTTACTTTGGAACCAACTGTCCCGACATCAGTAGACCCAAAACTGTCCTTGTTATCTTATTTCTCCTATTTCTATCCTCTAGACAGTCTTGGGCATGAGTCATTATTTCTTGTGGGGTGTCTCCAGCTGGCTGCAACTCCCATCCTCCCCTGTTGAGACCCTCCTCCAACACTTTTCTTGAAGCATTGTGAACATTCAAGAGGATATTTGGTGTGTGGCCCCAGCAACTGATTCTTTAAGGGCCACCTGACCTGGAGTAGAAGAATGTTGTTTTTATGAAGTCACGGGTCTTTGACAGGAGAGAGGCATACACACACACAAGGTCATTTCCCCATGATATCCCAAAGGTACCCTTGGAGGTTATGTGAAGGTACATGTTCTAAAACAGCAGCTTTCAAGCATTTTCCTTCTACAACTTTCTCTCATGTTTTGCCACTACAAAATTTTAGGTCTTGTCTTTTATTTGAATGTGCACTTGCTTTAGTTTAGCTCTGTATTAATCAGGACTCTTTTGATTAAAGACGACAGAACTCTAATCAAACAAAGTAGCTTAAACAAAAAGGAGAATTTGTTGATTTCCATAGCCGGGAGGGATGGAGGAAATGCTAACTTGAGGTGTGACTGAATCTGGGGACCCAAACAATATCCTCAGGGCTTCCTGTCTCTCAGTTCTGCTCTTCCTTCTGCTTCTCTTTGTTGATTTCATTTTCTTCTGCAGATTTATTTCCTCCCAGTAGATGTAACTTGGATGCCAGCAGATCTGAGAAGGTCATATCCTCACAGAAATCCAGGGGACAGAAAGCTGTCATTTCTGAACATCCAATTATAAAATCCCAGAGTCACCTGCTCATCTAAAATCAGGCAGCTAGTTTTAATAATCAACCAAGGCTGGGTCATGTGGCACTTCTGCCCATCTCCTCCCCTCCCGTTATAGCCAGGATATTGGGGAATTGTGAACTGAAGCCCCACCAGAACTAACTGGAGTTGGAAAACATTTAGTTCTTCAAAGGAGGGAAGAGATGATGGGTGACTTACAGACCACATATGTTCTAGAATATTGTAGGGAGAGGGTAAAACTTGACAGAAAGACATAATTGGAACTTCAAACAAAAATAAAGGAGGAATTTTAGGAGGGCAGATCTTAGGGTCACTCGAATTACTCAATATAAGGTGAACACCTTTCTAAGGAATTGACTAATCTTTCTTATTAAAACCACTGTTTATTATGTTAAAACTTACCTTGATCTAAGAGAAAAACAATATTCCCCACATTTTCAACTCAAGTGTGAATTTTCTCATCAGAACCTGACATTGTGGATGAACCCAATTCTTATCTCTGTCTGTCATTTCTCTTAATGAAATGTCTGCCACAAAGTAAATGTTTAATGCATATTAGTTATTTCCACCATTTTGACTTAGGTTATTACAAGAACAATCTCATTAAATATTTATAATAGCTTTACATATATTAACCCTGTATTATTATAGCTCCTATTTTCACATGAGGAAACAAGCTCACAGACTTTGTGATATTCTTAAACTCCTACCGTTAATAATTGGTGGGGCTGATCTTATCCAGGTTTGTCTGACTCCAGAGCTGAAGCTCTTGATCTCTATGTAATGAATTCTATCTCGGAGAGTTGGAATATAAGAGGAGAAAATTGACTTTCTTGACCTAATTCCAATTCCAAGTCCATAGTAGTAATTCATACCATCCTGGCCTTTAAGTCCCTGCGTCATCATAATTACAAAGCATTCATTATACCAGGACTCTTTGTTTATCTTGAAGACGATTGAGTGGAGGATGCTTCCTTGACCTCCCAGTCCAATACCCTACAACAAAATCTCCCTGCAAACATTTCTCACTTAAATACAGATGCCACATCCTATTTAATTTGAAAAGCAGAAACAAGATTGGGCTCGTTTTTAACAGTTCCATTTGGCCCTTTATTGGTGCCTTTTTGTTAATAATAGTCTCCTCCGGGTTGTGGATAATTTTTAGCATTACTGAAGCTCCAGGTTGTCTCATTTCTGTTGTTGTCAGTTGCCCATGCTTGTTCATTTTCTACCACCTGCTAAGATGTTCATTTTCATTTTATATGTGTCACCAGCTTGAGAGCCTTGAAAGATGTAACTAACATTTCAGAGAAAAACGAAATATCAAATTCCCTCTGGTTAAGGCAGTAATGGTGATTTTTCTTCCTCTACCTGTTTTGACTCTTAAGTCCTCTCTGGCTTGCATATATCTTTGGAAATGAATTAACACCTGCAAGAAAAGGTGGATTGTCTGCTTCAAAATCTTGATCAGATGTACATTGTAAATATCACAATTTTATTTGTCATTTGTACTTTAGTAAAGTTGAAAAAAACATCTTTGGATCAGAGAGTTCAAAGAGAGTCAAGAGTCACCGTCCTGGGTCTCTTCCTTCAAACTTCATATGTGTCTTCTCTCCTCCCCAACTCCTTCCATCCCCTCCCCTGACTCCCCTCATCTCTGTCACTTCTCAGAATCCTGTCAGATGATTTAGGATGTTTCAGCTGTAAGCAACAGCTGACATTGTAAAGACATTTGTCCCACGTGTCAAAGAATTCCCACATCGGTCAGTTCCAGATTGGTTAATTCAGGAGCTCAGATCACTCCCCATTTTGTTCTGTGCTCCTCAGCAGGTTGGCTTGGTTCTTGGGCTTGTTCTTATATTGTTGCAATTGGCTTTGAGTCCTGGGTGTCACGTTATACAAGCTGGCTAACAGAGTTAGACACTTTTGTGTCTCACTCTCTTTTCCTCAGGGAGGGACACTGCCAGAAGGGTAACAACTCCTACTTAATTATCATTAGCCTGGATTTGTGCTAAGAATAAGATGGAGAACTCCAAATATCTGCTTAGATATTCCATTTAGATATATAGATCTTCCTTTTGGATAACCTCTATCCCTCCAGTTATGTGCCACTTAGACAACCCAGAAGCTCTTTCAGGGAAAATATCAAATGCCTTTTTAATCTGCCTCCTTCATTTCTAGGACTGTGTCCAGGCCACCAAAACACTTGCCAGAGTTTAGTTGAATGAACAAAGGTCATGCCACTGTTTATGCATGCTATGTGCACCTTTTAGTGGCCATTATTTTTTGTATTATGCCTTATTTGAGCAGAACTCCTCCATGAAAGATCAGGGAAATACAGAAGTCCTTGCTTTGCCTGGTAGCATGCATCTGTAAAATTGACCATGCAAGCTGAAACCATGCAAAAATGACCTTAATAATCAATGGGAAAATTTACTATTGTTTGGTGACCTTTAAAATGTTCTATCAAAACATTAGAAAACTCTCTTACTGTCGCTTATAAATGTATGGGGATGTGGAACTGATATTTATTTAATACAGTGTTATTTAAAACATTAGAAACATTGGGAATCAGGTATCTGGGTGGCTTGGTTGGGCATCTGACTTTTGATGTCCACTCCGATCATGATCTGAGGATTGTGGGATCGAGCCCCATGTCAGGCTCTGTGCTGAGCATGGCATCTGCTTGGGATTCTCTCCTTCTCTCTCTACCCCTTCCCCACTTGTTTTCTCTGTCTGTCTGTCTCTCTCTCTCTCTCTCTCTCAAAATGAATAAATAAACTTCAAAAAAGAAACATTGAAAATCAAATTATTTTATTTCTTTTTAAAAATTTTTAATGTTTATTTATTTTTGAGAGAGAGAGAGAGCAAGCGATCACCTGAGTAAGGGAAGAGTAGAGAGAGGGAGACAGAATCCAAAGCAGGCTCCAGGCTCTGAGCTGTCAGCACAGAGCCCAACACGGGGCTGGGACCCATGAACCATGAGATCATGACCTGAGCTGAAGTTGGATGCTTAACTGACTGAGCCACCAAAGTGGCACCCCTAAAGTGTTTTATTTATTAAAAAGTGATAAAAAGTAGTTTGAACCATGCCTGCCGTCTTCTCATCATATCACTTATAATACTGAGCGAACATCCTCTCTGTGCTTTGGCGAATTGTCGTGCTTCTTTCTAACTTTGGATTGGCTTCCAACATTTTTTTCCTTGCACCTTCAAGGTTGTGAGATAGCTCTGAGAGTTCCTTTCATGTGAAGTTTTTTGAAGGTGCCAATTTCTCTGGGATATTTTCCTCCTTTTCCTCGTTTCTGTGGGTAAGTCACCTTCCCTAAATTCTTCTGGCTGGCTGGCTGGGTGGCTGGCTGGAGTCCCCCAGCAATGACAGTCAGCATTCTAGGGTCACCTATTACTGCTCTGCTTCCCTGCAATATGACTTTTGCTTCTGATTTGAATTTTGTTATCACTTTTTGTTTCCTTTCTTTCCTCTTTGCTGGCCATCCCCCTCTTTTGATTACTCATTTCTGTAAGATGTCCTGTGAGTTTATCACCGCGAGAGACCAGGAGGCAACACAGCTGCCAGGTTTGCTGACTGTGCACAACCTGAAAACCAGGTGCAGTGACTGATGCAGACTTTGAAAGCCATGGCTTGATCGGTCACTGACCATGGGGCGTACCTGTTATTTTCAAGGTGATTTGTGGACTGAGAGCCAGCAGCAAAGTTGGCACTGTATTCAATTACTCCTAATTACTACACTGTGGGAACTGAAAATTGAACTGTGTTGTTGATGCCATTGACCTAAAACCACAGTCACTGAAATCTACAGACCGCATTTCAGAGCCGTGTAGAGACGAGACCGCTTATGCTGTAATATAGGACATCTGGGCTCACTGGCCACTTGCTGTTAGTGCTTTGTTCAGCCCTCCACTTCTGAGACACCCCAGGCCAGCCCCTAACTTTCAGGTGGCTGTGAAATAGGCAAAGCACAGTTCCATCAAATGCCCATCCCTGGATAATATGCGTGGTCTTTGTGTTTAAGAAAGGATGCACTTTTAGCCTTGAGTCTGTGCAGCAGGCATGGATGGAAACAGCTGTTAACTAGGGAGGTGACGCGTAGTGGAGCACTGCTGAGAAGCAGAGATGCCATTAGCAAGCTTAGTAAGCCGAATGACCTCCCGTGTGTCAATCAAAGGTGGTAAAGGGACCAAATATGCAGGCTACAGGTTCTCCTCTCTCTTTGTTTCTGGTCCTTTAGCAAAAATAAAAAATTCATCCTCTTTTAGTACTTTGGCCTTCAGAACCTAACGTAATCCAATCTGATACGTGGAATGCAAAGAGAAGGCCCGGAAGACTCTGGCAGCTCCTTGCTGTGTGACCTGACACAGAAGTCCGAGCCTTTATTTACTGGCCCTGGTTCCGTCCCTTGCTTTTCAATCCTCTCCTTGCCACAGGCATGGTGCACACCCCTTTGACAGTGTCAGAAGTGAGCTCTACCCTCACCTCAAAGTGGTTTTTATAGTTGCTGGTTTGGAGCTCATTGACATGCCACCCTTTTCTTTCAGGAAAAATAGACACTATATGCATCTTGTATTTTTTTCTTGTGTCTGTTTAATTCCATGATTTTTTTAGGTGACAGAGAAAACTATTAGGTTATGATCAGAGCACAGACTCTGCAATCAGGGCCGAATTGGAACCCAGCCCTGACCACTGACTGTACTTGAGACATTCAATGGCATCTCACTGAGAAGGAATTCAAGATGTTCTGCCTACTGATGACCTTAAGCCGATGAATGTGTAGTCAAACAAGCTGATGTGTGTTCATCATTTCACACAATCACTGGGACATTGAATGTGCTCAAAATTCTATTTGAAGAAACTCTCTATTCTTTGCTCTTTAGCTTCTGGTGTTCAGAGAGAAAACTATCGTTCAGTTGTAATGATTAATCAATCCTAAATATTTGGTAAAGCTAGATTTCTGCTCTGTGTAACTACTGTTCATTTTACATATGTGGTTTTGTTCTCGTTTCTTTTTGGGTGTGCTTTAATGTTAAAAACCTGCTCAAATCATTTGTAGATGTACATGGGGATACAGAAAGAGAGAATGAATAAATAGTAATGTTTCCATTTTGGTCCCCGTGGGGTACAAAACACTCTTCCCTCGTTTCCTCTGGTCTGATAACCTGTTGTGATATACAGCAACGTTCTTCAGCTTGTGGAAAGCTTGGCCTCTGAAATAATTCCCTTTTATCTGCAGACATATTGTTGCTGCCATATAGTTGGCACAGTGTCGAAGATTTTGACCATGATGTTTTACTTGACAACCCCTCCTATACAGCCTGGAACATCGCTGGTATATTTTGGAATGGCAGAAAGAATGCTTTGTGTTTCTCAAAACACATCTCCATTTTTTCTTCCTGGTCACACGAGATGACTACCTTTCCCCTGTAGTTAGTTAGGCTGAAGTCATGACTGGGTTCAGGCAAATAAGATGTGGATGGAAGTAACAGCCTGGGTATAAAAACCTCTGGAATTATGTTACCATTCCCTGGCAACTTCTAAGGACATGTTTTTAAAATGGAGAATGATCATACGGAAGGGTACTTGTTACCATTTGGGGAAAAATACCATAGAGAATCACTTGGGCCTGCAACAGATAATGATATGAACATGTGATCAATCTTTGTTGGGTTGAGCTTGTGAGATATCAGGGTTTATTTGTTACCAAAGCATACCCGACTCTATGCTGACTAAAATGCTTCCCTATCGAACTCATGGGACTTTTCTATAGATAAAATGATACCCTCCTCATGTGAGTACTTTGTCAAGTGTATAGGAAAGCAAGATGTGAATTTAGCAGGTTGTCATTTGTGGAAAGTGCATAGGTTTGGAAGGCGAGAGACCACACTCTTGGAAGAATGTCAAATCTTTGCGCCACTCTTATCTGTGGCCCTGTCATCTAGAAAGTAACCGTCCCCATCCTTGTCACGACTACCTCTCAGGGTTGTTACAAGATGCAGATGAAATCATGGATGTGTAATATCTCGGTAAACTATAAAATCCCATCAAGTAGAAGGCATTGTAATTATTTCTCTGGAGTGTCAAGCCTCTCTCAGGAATACCCTTCCCACATGTTTTCTAGAATATCAGCACAGATTTTTGTTCACAAAAGCACGAGCCCGAACCTCCTCAATGTGATCTGAAACACTTGGCAGGCATTTTCTGCCCTGAATATCTACTTGAAGCTGAAAATAGAAGTGGCTAGGGTTTTAAACACAGAATGTCTGGTGGGGGGATAAAAGAAACTTCCACAGAGTCTTAGTTTCTCCTGAAGATGAGGGTGGAGCTGTAGGGAGGAGGGTGTGTGGTTGGAATCTGGTACAGGAGAGAGAGGGAGATCAGAGTGCCCTCTGGGATGGACAGCTCATGGATCCCAGAAGGCCAGGGCCTGGGCGTAGCTATATACTCAGCCTCCTACAGGGTATGTTTGCAGGAATAGGAAGGCCTGAAGGCCCCATTCCACTCTGTAGCTGGTTCTGAAATTCCCTGGGTAAAGCTTCTTTCTTTTTAGCTGGCAGCTGTGTTTTCTGTCTAGATCCAACCAACAGAACAGTCTCGTGAGAGATTATGCCAAAAGTTAATATTGTCCCAAGGAGACTTTGGGGGAATGAAGAAACTGAATGAAAAGCAGTTTTGACGGCATGTGGAGACAAAGCAGGTCATTCACAGGTAGAAACTTCAGGGCCAAGGTCAACCAACAGGCCCCTGAATCCAACTTTCCCATGTTGGGGCTCTGCTCCAAGGGCAGCTAGGCCCTCTGAACCTCAGTGCTCACCTTCCTAACTCTTGCGACAGACTAGGCACCCTGCTAAGTGCTTCACAGATATTAGCTCATTTATTAGTCATGAATACTCCTAGGAAATAGGTACTATTATTATCCTCATTTGAGAAATGGGGAAACTGAGGCCAGAGAAGTTAAACTCTAAGACACAGTAATAATAAGTGGCTGAGTCAAGATTCAAACCCAGGTTTTATAGTCCATGGTCTAAACAATAAATACACTCTGCTGCCTCATCCAGAAATCAAGGAGAATGTGCTTGTAAACCTCTGAGGCCCAATGGCCTTCAATACTCTGGAATTCTCTGACTTAAATTCATCCGATGGCAGTCCATTAAAAACAAAATCAAATAAGAAAGTCACTTCCTGACCAGTTCAGTTTGTACAGATACGTGGCTGTGGCTGACGCAAATAAAATGCAAATCCTCTGCTTGCTACTGGAATTAGCAATTCCTTGCTACTGGAAACAGAGCATCACCCACTGGGGTTCTGAAGTGATTGAAAGGCTCTATTGGAGAGCCCCTAGTGCCCATCGCATGAAAAGCCAGACCCAAGTGAGCTCATTACCTATCACTTGGTTGTTGGTTAAAAGAAATAAATAAAAGGAAAACCCTCCTGGGGTTATGCTTTCAGTCTGGGGTACCAAGATTCATTAGCATATCTTTATAAAAACGTGTGTCTGCGGCATATGTTTATTGCTCATCACAATGCTTATATGCACTCATTAATTACCAGTTGCCTTTAGGCATTTACTTGAAGACAGTCAAGTACTATGTAATCAAGTAGAGCTAACAAATTACTTTTGTGCAGAAATTGGAAAAAGGAAAATGTGAGATTAGCCATTAGTATTTGTCTTCTACTTTCCTTGCTGGCTGTTGCTTGCCTTATAATGTAGCAAGCATCACAACTGGGTCTCAGTGAGTCCTTCTCTAGACTTGGTGTTTCCATCTCCCAAATGAGTATTTTTCTACGATCTTTCCTTCCTACTATTAAGTTCTGTTCGAAGTACAGACCAAACCATCTGCGTCCAGTTTATCTGGGGGCAGGGCTTTTTTAAAGCTGAGGAGTCTTTAGCTCTAACACTGACCACTAAATCAGAATTTTCACAAGTGGGGGCTGGGGGTGCTGACTGTATACACTGGTTTATACCCAGTAACTAGAAGTTACTTTCATTCTCAGAAGTGCTCGTGCTTTGATAATAAACTAAATGGACGCTCTAGGCCTGAAGCTTTGCATTTTATCATGTGCCCCCAGCTGATTTTTATGCCTATTAAAGTTTGAGAACCGCCATTGTACCCAGGTAGAGGGACTGGATCAGACACAACTATTAGTGGGCTTGATGGAAAAAAAAATACTCAAGTGTCATTTATAAAAAATGTATTCTTAACAGATATCACTTGTCTAAGGTAGAAAAAAAAGATTTTACTGGGAGAAAAATATGCAAAATACACTATATAAGGTATTAATTATGAGACTAACTTCTCTGCCCTCATACAAGTCAGGAAATCTGGCAAACTCAAGTCGAAGAACACAGTAGAGTTTATCCCTGCACAGAAATTCTATGAAGGCCAGTGTAGACTACCCACAAACCTATGAGCTCCTTCTGAATTAGCCCCTGATTCAGGGGCTAGCAGTACCCACCTTTGGATGGAGCTGAGGTTTTGCTTCAGTAAAGCCCCCAGCTAGCCCGATTCCTTCATTTCAATTGCCTGCCAAGCCCCATAGCTGGGATATTATTGCCCCTGCTCCGTGACCAAGTGGTTCTCATCCTTGGCTCTATATTATAATGAATTATCTTGGGAGCTTACAAAAAGAAGGGAGAAGGAGAGATTGGAGAGAGAGGGAAGAAGAAGGAGAAGGAGAAGAAGGGGAAGAAGAAGGTGGATGGGGAGGGGAAGGGGAAGGAGAAGAAGAAGGAGGCAAGCAAAGCAAAAAAAAAAAAAGGCTGGTCTTAGCACAGAAGATTGCTGCAGAACCTCAGGGATGGGGCCCAAGCATCTGCATTTTTTAAGCTCTCCAGGTGATTCTATCACAACGGAGGGTTGAGAACCAATGGTTCACCCTGAGAACTTTTTAGAAGCTGCCTCAAGAGAGAATCCCAGCACATTTTCAAGTACCTGAGGACTCATCTTAACCACGTTGATTGAGAGTCACCTGGTAAATTTGACCTTGACGTGCGACCCTCAAAAATTTTGTGTAACTCTGGGCGGGGAGGTTGTGCCAAGGTTTGCATTTTTCCCAGTGGTTTTGGTGCAGGTGGTCCAGAGCCTGAGTGGGATACTTGCTCAGAGCTCTCCTTCCCCTCCTTCTAACAGGTTGGAACTAAGGGTAAGCTCAGGAAAATCAACCATCTCATGTCAAAAAAAGGAGAGCCGGGAAAATTATGAGGTGACTGTTGCCTAAGAAAGCTGATGAGGCATTATTTCGAAAACCTGTGTGGCATTTTAAATGAATTCTGCTCCAAGCTTCCACCCTGTTCTTTCAACTGGCTGCAGTGAAGAGCTGGTCTCTGAGGGATGAACTGTTGACATCTCAGTTTGAAATGTACGTGCCAGGAACACTTCTTGATCAGAGCTAATTCTCCCCTTTTCTGCCTGTTTGGTGCCACTTGGACTTTCAGAAAAGCTGTCCCCACCATGATAAAATGGTGCAGATGGAAACTCATCAGAGAAAAGGCCACTTGGGTTTTTCCTGACTGATTCAGCTCACTGCATGTCACAAGTGTGGAAGTGGCCTAAAGACCTGATAAAGAGCGGCGCCTGGGTGGCTCAGTTGGTTAAGCGGCCAACTTTGGCTCAGGTCATGATCTCATGGTCCGTGAGTTCAAGCCCTGCGTTGGGCTCTGTGCTGACAGCTCAAAGCCTGGAGCCTGTTTCGGATTCTGTGTCTCCCTCTCTCTCTGACCCTCCCCCGTTCATGCTCTGTCTCTCTCTGTCTCAAAAATAAATAATGTTTAAAAAAAAGACCTGATAAAGAGTCCTCATTTGATCATTTCTTTCAAAGTCTAAAAAAGAAAGAAAAATAGGAAAATCCAGGAGAAATTCCTTGTGATGTTGGGCTAGGTAAAGTTGTCCTATATAAACTACCAAAAGAGTAATTTATAAAAGAAAAAAAAAGATAATTTGGACTTTATCACAGTTAGGAACTTCTGCTCTGTGACACATTACTGTTGACATGGAGAAACTATTTGCAAATCCCATATTTGATGAAGAACTGATATCTGGCTAGGTATAAAGAATTCTAGAAGAGTCGGATCTCAGAAAGTAGCTAACTCACTTTAAAAACAGGCAAAAAATTTGAACTGACACTTTACCTTGGAGGATAAGAGGTTGGAAAATAAGCATGTAAAAAGAATCGCAGTATCTTTAGTCATTAAGGAGATATAAATGGCAACTACATCATAATAGCACTCCCTGTGTATTAGATTGTCCAAAATTGAGAACACTGAGCACATCAGATCTCGGTGAGGATGCGGAGGAACAGATACACTCATACACAGCTGATGGGAATTAAAATGGTGCAACCACTTAGGCAAACAACATTGCAATTTTTCAAAAGATTAATCCTGCGCCACAGAACCCAGTCATTCTGCTTCTAGATATTTAACCCAAGAGTAATAAAAGAATCTGTCCATCTAAAAACGTGGATCTGAATGCTCATAGCAGCTTTATTTGTGATAGCCTCAAACTGGAAACAATCCAAATGTCTGTCAACAGGCTAACAGGTAAATAAATTGTGGTATAACATGTAGTGGAGTACTACTCCGTAATTAATATGAATGAACTATAGATACATGCTCAATATGGATGAATTTCAAGATAATTATGCTAAGTGAGAGAAGCCAGACAAAAAAGTACATACTGTATGATTACATTTCTATAAAATTCCAAAAAAAAAAAAAATGCTGGATAAGACAGAAAGCAATCAGTGGCTGCCAGGAAAAAGGGTTTGGAGGCGGGTGGAGGTGGGGGAGGAATGAGAGGAAGGGATTATGAAGAGAAAGGAGGAAACTTCTGAGTGAATATATTCATTATTTTAATTGTGTATGTGGCTTCCTGGGTATATGCATACA
Source organism: Panthera pardus (assembly GCF_024362965.1). Taxonomy (NCBI): domain Eukaryota; kingdom Metazoa; phylum Chordata; class Mammalia; order Carnivora; family Felidae; genus Panthera; species Panthera pardus. Next base: position 68,293,856 of record NW_026526788.1, on the reverse strand, counting down.
TCAAACCTTATCAAATTTTATACTTTAAATATATGTGGCTTATTGTTTGCAATCATCCCTAAATAAACCTGTTTGAAAAGGAAAGGAAAAGTGAACAACAACAAAAAATTAGTTCTGTGATTTTTTTTTTTGTTGTTGTTGTTAAGGTTTTTTCTGTTATAAGTGACAGAAAACTGAATGCAAGCTGGCTTAGGTGAATCTGAGTCCTCTGGAAGATGTTTCCCTCATTAGAAGGAATAAAAGTGAAATTAAGGAGGCTAGGACTTAGAAAATTTTATATTTAACTCTTCCTCTCCATCTGGCTCAATCAGAAATAAATGAGCTCACTTTCACATTTACTTTCTAAAAAGTATTTTTTTTCTGCTTAAAGCTCAGAGGCAGAAAGAGAGCACAAGATCTTGGCTGGGTATCAGATGCTGTTTCCTCCAGCAGTGAGGCAGGACTGTAAAGCTTAGGAGAATGTCTTTTCTTGCTTTCATTAAGGTCTTTGGATAAGCTTTTCTTTGCTTTTTCTTTTGTAAAGGGAAAGGTGTAGGTCAATTACGTAGAAGGCAGGTCACACTAAAAAGCTGAAAATTATAAGGAACCTTAAGGCTCTGTGAGGACAAAAATGTGTCCATGGCTCTGGGTACCAGACTGGGGTGGAAAGAGACCATGCCCTTTATAGCCACCATTGTCCCATTTGGAAGGAACCTTCAAATTCAGTCATTAAAGATAAAGGACTGTGTAATGTTAATGTGAATGTCCAGACAGATCATGATGTGGCTGAGCAAGGGGATGTTGACTGAAAGGAGATGAGTTTTCAATTGTATTGGTTCATGGGAAACCAAGTTATAAGGTCCATTCCATTGATAAGAAAGATGAAGTATTTGGAGAATACTTTAAGTGAACTTTTTTCATTTAAAAGTTAAACTTTTGTTTATACCTTCCCTCCTGCCAGGAGTAGTTGACATACTTTTTATCATGATCTCCAGAAGGGATTCTGACAGCTGCACCTGTTATCACTTTAGAGAAGTTAGTCCATCACAACCTCCGGAAAGGTTAGCCCTCCACAGCACATGACCTTGCACTGGTGGCCATAGTGATTGGATCAAAATGCACATCTGACCTAAACCCAGCCAGTAGCATCAATGAATCAGATCCCCAGTGGGGAATCTGAATTATGACTCAAGGACCCATCTGAGTCTAGTCAGATGATGGTGGGTACTGAAGACAAAGGGTCACAAAACTTTGAGGTATTGAGGATGCTGACATATGGGGGAGGGGGAGAGAGAGGTCACATGGTTCCTGGGGGACTTTGAGTATAGTATCTATTCTGACTTTTGTAGTTCCAATTATCCTGAAAACAAAGCCACCTTTCACTGCCCTTTCTTGGATGTCTATGTTCTCTCCTGTTGTGTCCTTAAAGTAAACCCCTCATTGAGTTAGTGTGAGTGGGCTTCTGTCATAATCTAAAGAGCCCTGACTACCATTGATCAATATTATAGGGCTACAAGTGCCTTAGAGTATACAAAACCATTTTTATAAGCATTCGATTTATTTCTTTACTACAAATGAGATAGGAATTCTTTTTTTTTTTTTTTTTAATTTATTTTTGGGACAGAGAGAGACAGAGCATGAACGGGGGAGGGGCAGAGAGAGAGAGACACAGAATCGGAAACAGGCTCCAGGCTCCGAGCCATCAGCCCAGAGCCCGACGCGGGGCTCGAACTCACGGACCGCGAGATCGTGACCTGGCTGAAGTCGGACGCTTAACCGACTGCGCCACCCAGGCGCCCCAAGGAATTCTTACTTTTATTTTGCAGAAAGAGACCTGGGGAAAAATATATTTCAAATATATTTTGGGGGGAGGGGGAAATAAATTGTCCAAGGTCACACAGGTGATCAGTGGTGGATTTGGAATTTAATCCTAAGTGCTTTGAAAGGATACTGCCATTTCCACTACAGCTAATCATTTACCCTTGGTTTTAGTTACAGTGTAAGTTTGGCTACATGTAATAAAGTTAAAAAAATTAAGTGGCTTAAATAATATTTCTCCATGACATAACAATTCCTGAGTAGGCAGTGCTGGTTTGATGATTTCGTTTCCAGGTACCCAGGCTCCTCTGTCGTCTTGCTCTGCCACCCCCAGGATATTACCCTTGCCTCCTGGTCTGAGATGGGTTACCTCCATGACCATGTTCCAGCAAGCAGGATCAAAAAAGGGGGTGCAGCGAAGGGGCATACCTCCTCCCCTTAGGGACATGCCCTATAAGATACACACATAAGACTTTCCATCATATTCCACTGGACAGGATGTAATTACATAACAAATCTAACAGCAAGGGAGGCTGGAAAATGTAATCTTTATTCTCATTAGCCATGCCTTCAGCTGATAATTGGGGTTCTCTTGCTGTGGAGGAGGCTAGGGAGATAAAGGATTTGGGATGACAACTAGAAGTCTCTGCCTATGTACCTGTTTCCTCAAAATCCAGGTTGCTTCTTGTCCCCATGAGAAGAAGGAAGTGATTATGCAAATTCACACCAAGATACAAATGACTGGCAAGGGATGCTGCTTGAGAGGAGATCCATAGACAGATGATACAGGAGGACAAAAAGAAGGAGCAGAACACTGAGCCCTGGAAGAGATAGTTGGGGGAACTCCCATGGAGAAATTGATACAGAAAAGGAAGCTAGAGGAAAAGACAAGGTGTGCTAATTTCACAGGTTTGCAAATATCAGTTGTATTCCTCAGGTTCTTTCTGTTCTGTGATTTCAAGGATAAATGTGAGCACAGTAGTAATGTGTCAATTAAATCAGTCTCTATCTTTTCTACTCAGAATGGATAAAATTTCCACAGCAGATGCTGGATGCTCCAGACTGGTGAGTTAAGATGCAGGCTTAGCTTAGCCCCCATATATTGAGTTTCCTGTTGTTTTTCTTTCTTCTTTAATGAGTGAAACCCAAAGAAACTCCAGACTCTTCACTGCTGCTATATCAACAGTGTTAGTATTATGTGTTTCAACCCTAAAGGTATGGATATCATTGTTAAATTTCAGCTCCTGACTCTCACTTCTCTTTGAGTCAAGCTTAAGGTTGAGGCCACCATATCCTCCAAATTCCATGCTGGGAGTCCCCTGCTGGGTCGAAGATGTTTGATGGTGTCACTCATGAGCTTGATATTTGGTAGGGCCTCAGCACCGTGTAGGTGAGCCTATCTTAAGGGTTTGAAAACTCAGACTGAATGAGGGGAATTACCAAATCATTTCTAGAAGAGCTGAGACTCAAATTCTCATCTCTTCTCTGCCAGGCTTATGCTTTCTGCCACACCAGCAGCTCTTATCCTTCCAGCCTTCACTTTATTAGCAGTGTTCTTTCTAAAATTTATAGGAGTGACCCCAGAAGAACCAGGAAGAGTCTACATCGCTCCCACTGTTAGACCTTACCTACTCTGTAAAAGAAGGGCTTGGAAAAGCTCCAGCCCACCCGCCCAGCACCACTTTGTGGCTGTGGAAGTGATGTGCGGGTTTCATGTGTCAGAAAGCTGGCCTCAGGAAGGGCCTGATCGCAGTGGCCAAGGCATTAAGAAAACCTGTGGCCACTGTATCTCTTCCTTGCCCCTGAGGCCGTCATAAGTCTGCTTTCTCACATACTTCCTGAGCCAGTATAACTTCCCCAAGTCAGAAACCCAGGAGTGGATTTGGACTAATTGATTAGCTTCGGGAAGCCTCTGTGTTGATTTTTACAACCTCTAGAAATAAATACCATATGAATTTGACGTGATTAATGTGGATGCAAATGCCAAGGAAAGTAATAAAGATTTGACACTTATTAAAAAGTGTTGCCAGAAAAGTATGAATGATTATTTTAATATAAGCACCGTGTGGCGCATATCCCCCTGCTTTTCTTTAATTTCCCCACAGATAGGCTGCTGTGCGTGCCATACCCTTGTGAAGCAAATGAGAAATTATATTTGGAATTAAATTTAAAAAAGAAATTGCAATTGTTTTAATTATAAGTCACCCAGTGTGTGTCCTGAGCTAGACAGGCTCTCAGGCGCTGATGAATTAGGGTGCCAGCAATAGCAGGGGACTAAGATCCAAAGCATGGAACTTGGCTTTGCAGCAGGTGTTTGTGCCTGTGCTTGACTCCCATGGGCAAGAGCATATTTGTTATTAATTATTATCAAATGCAAAAGCAGGTTGAGAGGCTTTTCCATTGTAGCATCCACGGGCCTTCCGGCTATGTAAATCCCATTAAACCTAATGGGGCTCTTCTGATTAAAGCTCCATGCTTAAATCCAGAAGATGCTCTCTAGTGCATATGTTGAGGGAGTCCCTGAGGTCTACTGAGTAAACAATCTATATATTAAATAACCCTTAAGTTATTATTAGAACTCAGAAAGACTCCTCCAGCATACTATAAATCCCCACTAGGTACTAGGAATTCCAGTAACTGGTAACCCTTCGTAATTCAGCATAGTTGAAATAACATGCTTTTCTTTCTCATCCTACACCTGATCCTCCTTGTGCTTTTAGTCTCAGTTAATGGCACTACTGTTTACCCTGATAGTCCCCCCCTTCTCTCCCTTCTCAACCAAAGCAGACATTACTTATCCTGCCACCAATTCCCCCTGACCTTGGATATGACCTTAGGTGCTTTTCATCCAGAACTTCAGCTCACCACGGCTCATGCCCAGAATTGGTCTTTGGTGTGAAAACATTTTCCAACTCATCCTAGTATCCTTTCTCATCATCCACATCTCTGATGGGTCACTGAGCACTACTGGCTTCTATATAGCTCTTTTATACACACTTTCTTCCTCCTCCTCGTTGTTACCTCCCTCCTATTTCTTATTTCTTTTTTACGCAAAAGACAGTGCTGTTTTTGCTTTTTTGCAGCTTTATAGCAGGGGTTCTCAGACCAGCTTTGGTAAGGCTTAAGTCTCCATAGCTGTAGCTAAAGGACCTGGTGGGGGCAGGCAGAGTGTCAGGCTTATCACCTCTGCTGCTACCTTAGCTGCTACCTTAGTTCCATGTGTCTTGTACATTAAGATTCTCTGGAATATTTTTTTTAGAGTAAAAGATTAAAAGCCAATGGTTTGCAAGCACACAAAGCCAGAAAATAAGAACCACATACTTGGTTTGTCTAGAGAAAACCCCACTCCACCATAAAGGATGAGTTTAGAATGGCAGAAGGTAGCCATTGGTTATTTCTGGCTATTCTCTACTTACCATCCAACCCCCAGAACTTGTCTACCTTCTCTGCATCCCACTGTGGTCCAGGTGAGGCTGACTTTATGGTGACTGCCCCCCAAGGATTCCCTTGCTCTCTGGCTTCTAGCTGAGTATGGACAATAGAAGGCACTGGTTCTAGATTTTAGGGGTGAGAAAGTATGGTGAGAGGTTTAGGGTCGCCAGATATTGCAAATAAAAATACAGGATCCCTGCATCTCCCCATTTCCCCCAACCCCCAGCCCCTGGTAACTACCAATCTACTTTCTCTTTCTATGAGTTTAACTCCTTTTAAAAAATTAATGTTATTTCTCTTTTCTTTTTTTTAAATTCCACATACCAGTGAGATCATACAGTATTTATCTTTCTCTGTCTGGCTTATGCCACTTAATATAACTTCCTCCAGTTTCATCCATGTTGTGGCAAATGGCAGGGTTTCCTTCTTTCTCATTCTTTCTCGATGGAGAAACATTCCATTCTACATGTATACCACTGTATATATATATACCATATCTTCTTTATCCTCTCACTTATTAGCAGACACTTGGTTTGTTTCCACATCTTAACTATTGTGAATAATGCTGCAGTAAACATGGGAGTGCATATCTCTTTGAGAGACATCTCTTTGAGAAACTGACTGTCTTTCCTTTGGGTATATACCCAGAAGTGGGATTGCTAGATCATACTATATGAATAAGTTATGAGGATATTGGCTACATGATGGTGACTATAGTTCATAATAACGTATTACATACTTGAAATTTGCTAAGAAAGTAGATCTTAAGCATTGTCACCACACACACACACACACACACACACACACACAGAAACTATGTGAAATAATAGATGTGTTAACTAACCTGATTATGGTAATCATTTATATATATTACATATTAAATATTTATAGCTATATATATATCAATTTGAGATATATATATCTCAAATCATCACACTTTATGCTCTAAATATATGTAATTTTATTTGTCAATTCTATTTCAATAAAGCTGGGGGGGTAATACAGGGTCCTAGTAAAATTTAAGTTGTAGGTAACCGTGAAGTATTTGGGACATACTTCTGCTACAAAACCATTGTTGTTTATCTGCAATTCATATTTAAATTTTTTTTTAACGTTTTATTTATTTTTGAGACAGAGAGAGACAGAGCATGAATGGGGGAGGGGCAGAGAGAGAGGGAGACACAGAATTGGAAGCAGGCTCCAGGCTCTGAGCCATCAGCCCAGAGCCTGACGCGGGGCTCGAACTCCCGGACCACGAGATCGTGACCTGAGCTGAAGTCGGCCGCTCAACCGACTGAGCCACCCAGGCGCCCCACTGCAATTCATATTTAACTGTGCATCCTGTATTTTACCTGGGAATCCTAGAGAGGCTGGAGTATTTATTCCTGTTCCTGCTGCAGCCTGGCTGAAGTGTCATAGTGACTGTGTTCCTTTGACAACAACTCTTGTTGAGCACTGCTTCTATGGATCCAGTTTTCACTGGGCTGGAAACTCAGTCCCTTCCTCTTCAAGCCTCCCATGGTTTCCAGTATCTGAGAGACTCACTCTCTCTTGTTGGACACAATCCCTTTAAAAAGCTGAGTTCAATAAAATCCTTTGGAATAGGCCATCTGCTTCCTGTCTGATGCAAGGGCCACCCCTGTTAAAGGCCTTTGTCAGGCCCCTGCTGTGTCAGGACAGGGCACTCTAGCTTGAAGCTTCTCACTGTCCATCCTCCATGGAGGCGGACCAAGTGAGTGCGTCCAGTGGTCACTCACCAGCACGTCAATATCTACTGTGAAGATTGGAATTAGAATATAACATAGATGCAAATGATTGACAGAAAGGGTTTTCTAGGCTTCTCAGAATTCCCAAAACAAGAGTGAATTCCCCAAACATAAGAGATGTTAGTGTCTGGATGTGTCGGTGTATGTACAAACACACATACATACATTCTAATTTTATTTTATTTTATTTTCAAAGTTTACTTCTAAGAAAAATGTTCTCAAAATGAATTTCTAAGAATAACCTTAAAAAAATAAACCTATTCTTCTTCTGTGATAATCTGCCATTTATGCTATGAAGGAAAGGTGAAGCAAAGCAAAGAAGCTGAGTGTAATTCCCTGAGGGGGGAGGGGCCAAATTTCCATCAGCTCCTGAGGCTCAGGCCAATTGCAAGAACCACCCGGGTGATGTACGTCATCTGTTGGGTGATCAGTAGTCTTTGCCATGTCTCTTGATTTATAATTTCAGCATGTGTTTGTGAGATGCTGTTCTTTGTGTTTTGAATAAAGTAAAAGCATATGATTTCTTCAATTTGTCATTTTTTTTTGTTTAATCATAAAATTCTAAATTTGCACATAAATCACAGATAATTTCCATAATTCTGTGCAGCACTTCATTTGCACGATCATTTTTTGATGTCTACTTTGATCTAAGCATGAATTGTATCTCGTGAGGCCTAATGGTATCCCATCAACAATGCATTATAATATAAAGCATGTCCTTGAGGAAATAGATTGGGAAAATGCTGATTGAGTGCAATCTTAATGCCTTAGCTGCCTGGATGATCTTTGAGCCACAGCTATGATCAAGATCCCTCATCTCCATTGTGGGCCCCCACTTCCTCCTTCTGAGGCTGGCAGGATTGCATCAGGAGATGGCCATATCTCCTTTACTGCCCTTCTCAGCTGTTGCACCCCCATAAAGGCCTCCTCGTCAAACCCTCCACCCTCAGGTTGCGTACTACTTTATTCCCTTCCAGAGACATCTCTGTCATCTTTATCTGGGCTCATCCCCTTTGCATACGGGCACTTAATAATTCTGTGTCTTCAAAGAAATTAGGAGATATTCCTCCCTAAAAAATCAATAACCACAGTATTGGAGATCCTGATTTTGGAGTAAGAGTTCTTAAGTCAGAAGTAGTCTGGAGAACTGGATGGCATCCTAGCTTACGCTTTCCTAAGTGTTGATTTTAGGCAACTGTAACTGTGCTAATGCTCATTCTCCTTAATGTGAAATGGGCATCATAATACCCGCCTGGCTAGCTCACAGGATTCTGGCTGGGGCTCAAGGAACTGATAGACTTAAGGATTCTTTGAAGTGTTTAAAAGCTGGTGTTAAGTCCACTCTAAGGTTACAACAAATAGATCACCTTGACTAAATCAAGAATGAAGTTCAGGAAAACAGCCAATTTTTTTTCTTATGGAACAAGCCATGGATTGACTGCTGGTTGTTTGGCATTGTGTGAGGGAATTAAGTTTTCTTTCATTTTAACAAATCTGAATCGAGTACCTGTCATGTGCTAGGCACAGTGGCAGTAGGAAGAACTTAGTTATAAACCCTGCCATCCAAGAGCTCACAACTTTGTTTGGGAGCTGCTAACTAGAACATAATATAGCAAGAATAATCAGTGTATCTGCAAAGTACTCTGGGAGTATGAATGAGGGAACAACACAATCTTCCTGGAAGCTAGAATAGTTGTGGAAAAGTTTTGCACTGCCCATTTATTTGTTCACTCATTTATTCATTCAACAAACCTCTTTTGTGCCTTGGCTTTGTTTCAGGCTCTGTGCCCAGTGCTGGGAATACAGCAATGAGCAGGTCAGATGTTTTCTGTTCTCAGCAGCTTGCAAGGTGGTGGGATAGTCAGCATCAACTGAACATCTTGCAAATCTAAAATTATAAACTCTATTAAGTGCACAGACTGTAGTACAGGATAGTTTTGCAAGAGTCCAATTAGCATGGTGGTCCAGGGTTGAAACTGACCTACCACAGTGGTTCAGAGTCTTTCCGTAGGAAATAACACCCAGGCTGAGATCTTAAGGATGGGTAGGGGTGAGAGAATGGGATTAGCAGAAGAAAGAACAGCATGCGCAAAGGCACTGAGAAATGGCAGAGTGGTGTCTGTTAGAAGAACTGAAAGATGCCTTGATACACGGGAGTAAAAGCCCCACGAATGTGTCCTAGTATTTCTGAATCTGGATGCATTTTATTTTGTCTTCGTTGCATCATCTTTTCTCCAGTTACCAGCTAGGACATCAGTGTCCAGCATTTTGTAGACATCCTGCACTCTTTTGGCTACGCTTTCCTTTTTAGAGGCACACTGAGTCCTTTTATTGAACATATATTGTGTCATGTCACAGAAAATTGGGGATGAACAAGCAAGACTGGAAAGACCAGAAAACTCAGGAACAGTTTAGGGACATTTTCTCAAGCTACCATGAATGTGACTCGGAGTTCATGACTTGATTTCTGTTTCTGGTTTACAGTTCTAAGTACATAGACTTCGAGTGGGCTGCCTTAGGTGAGCTATCTTCCCCTGGATCGATCTCAACAGCAGGGGCAACAACACATATAGGGAGTATCCATGATGGACCAAACAGTGCTCTTTGTGTTTTGGATACGTATCTCATTTAATCCTCAGAGTAGCTCCAAAGTAGGTATTACCATATTCTCCGTTTCACATAGAAAAAAGTAAGACAGAGACAGATGAGACACTTCCAAAGACACAACTTGTGAGAAGAGCAAGATTTTGAACTCAGGGAGTCTGATTACAGACACTGTCCTCTTGATTCTTGTTCTGTAAAGGGGCCATTCCATTATAGACATGGGTGTGGTGCCTTTCTTCATGTATTCAAGTAGTCATGAGCCATAAAGACACCTCCAGGCTATATGTTTGCTATATGTCCCAGTTCATGTTTCAAATTCCTCTTTCTTCTTAAGACAAGGTTTTCCACAGCTATGAAGACCCAGGGGCACCTGGATGGCTCAGTCAGTTGAGTGTCCAACTCGATTTCCACTCAGGTCATGATCCCAGGGTGGTGGGAATTCTCTCTCCCTTTACCCCTCTCCCCAGCTTGTGTGCACACTGTCTCTGAAATGAAATGAAATGAAATGAAATGAAATGAAATGAAATGAAATGAAATGAAATGAAATGAAATGAAATACATAACCACAGCCCAAAATAAAGTCCACAATTCAAGCATACTCAGATGCACACTACTGATACCATGCGCAGAAATACACTGAAACTGTAGCAGGAATACTTTCCCAATGAGAGGCATGTCATTCTCTCACCAGCAGATATATAAAAGTACAACCAAAGGTGTGTAGTAATCTCAGATTTTTTTTTATTTCAACTCCGTTTATCCTGCAGCACTTGTGTTCAGCTTTCACCATTTCAGAATGTAGTCATGTCCCACCAACTCCCTTTACATCTTCCTGCAAAGAACTTTCTTCCTTTGGTCTTTATATCATAGTGCAGAGAATTCATTACCTCATTAGTTGGGAAGATTTGAGCAGGTCCTTTGGGGATAATAACGTTTCTATTTATTTTTCTGTCAGAGAATCACAAGGAAGCAAACACAATTGGCAATAAAAGAAGTTTTTAAGAGTTTGCTGGATCTTCCTTAGTCACAAATGCTTTTTTTCTTAGGCAATCTTAAGCAGAGGAGTTGGTGAATGGACCCCACTGCATAGCTCAGGAAGTATGTCAATTACTCCTCTTCCTTTGGAAATCCACAGAGCCATTGAGAGGACTTTGGAGATATAGGAGTCAGGAATGCACAGTGTCTTTAAAGAGTAAGCTGGTCTGACTCTGACTAGCATCAGAGTATTGAAAACAAGAGGCATGACCTCAGGAATGAAGAGCAAATAATCGCCACTACGTGGTAGCAATTCACCACTGTCAAAACACCCAGAAGGAATTACAAGGACTTTTACAGTGTCTGGGAGGTCACATAACTGTGGGTGTAGAGGAAGTCAGGGAAATATAATTGTAAAGCAAAAAACTGTACATATTTAATGTATACAATTTGATGAGTTTGGAATACGTATACATTAGCAAAGCTACCACCATAATCAATGTCACAAACATATCCTATAAAACTATATAAGTTTCCTCCCTCTCCATTTTTTAATTCTCTGTGTGTAATAAGAACATTAACATAAGTTCTACTCTCTTGGAAAAATTTTAAGCATGTAGTACAGTATTGTTAGCTATTGGCACTAGGATGTATAATAGATTTCAAGGACTTATTTGTACCACTGAAACTTTAAATTCTCTGATGAGAATTCTCTGATGAATGCCTCCTCATTGCTCCCCTTCTCCCACCCCATGGAAACCATCATTCTACTCTCTGCTGCTATGACCTTGACAAATTTAGATTGATGGTATAAGTGTTATTTGTCCTTCTCTGTCTGGTTTATTTCATTTAGCATAATGTCCTCCTGGTTCATTCATGGTACCCCAAATAGCAGGATCTTCTTCTTTTTAAAGGCTTAATAATATTCTGTTGTATGTAAATCCCATATTTTCTTTATCCATTTATTCATTAATAGATATGTAGGTCCTTCCATGTCTTGGATAGTTTGAATAGTGCTGCAATGAATGTAGAAATGCAGATATCTCTTCCAGATCCTGATTTCAATTTCTTTGGAGATCTACCCATAAATGAGATTGCTAAAACATATGTTCTATTATTTTTTAAATTTTTATTTATTTATTTATTTATTTTGAGAGAGAGAGAGAGAGAGAGAGAGAGAGAGAGAGAACATGAGCAGGGGAGGGGCAGACAGAGAGGGAAAGAGAAAATCCCAAGCAGGCTCGACATTGCCAGCATGGAACTCAGCACAGGGCTCGAGCTTACAAACTGTGAGATCATGACCTAAGCCTAAATCAAGAGTCGGATGCTTAACCAACTGAGCCACCCAGATGCCCCTATGTTCTATAATTTTTAAAAATGTTTATTTTTTATAAACTTCCATACTGTTTTCCATAGTGACTACACCAGTTTCCCACTAACTGTATACAGTGATTCCCTTTTCTCTACATACTCACCAATGAGTGTTATCATTTGTGTTTTTTGTTGTTGTTGTTGTTGCTGTTGTTTTGTTTCTTTCAATAATAGCCATCCTAACATGTTTGACTTAGTATCTCATTATGGTTTTGATTTGCATTTCCCTGATAATTAGAGTTGTTGAGCACTTTTTCAAATACCTATTGGCCATTTGTATGTCTTCTTGGAGAAATGTTTATTCGGGTTCTTTGCCCATTTTTTTATGTTTATTTATTATTTTGAGAGAGAGAGAGAGAGAGAGAGAGAGAGAGAGAGAGAGAGAGAGAGAAAGCATGAATGGGGGAGGGGCAGAGAGAGAGAGACAAAGAATCTGAAGCAGGCTCCAGGCTCTGGGCTGTTAGCACAGAACGTGATATGGGGCTTGGACTTATGAACTGTGAGATCATGACCTGAGCTGAAGTTGGATGCTTAACCAACTAAGCCACCCAGATGCCCACCCCCCCCCTTTTTTTAATTGGCTCATTTGTTTTTTGCTATTGGGTTTCAGGAGTTTATTAGATAGATAGATAGATAGATAGATAGATAGATAATATAATATATGCAAATATTTTCTCCCTTTGTGTGAATTGCCGTTTCACTTTATTGTTTCTTTTGCTATGCAGAAACTTTTCAGTATGTAGTCCCACTTGTCTATTTTTGCTTTTGTTGACTATGCTTTTAGTGTCATATCAAAGAAATTGACAAGGCCAATGCTCAGAAGCTTTTTTCTATGTTTTCTTCTAGAAGTTTTACAGTTTCTGTCTCACATTTAATCTTTAATCCATTTGAATTTATTTTTGTGTATGGTGTAAGATAAAGGTTAAATTTCATTTTTTTTAATGTGCACATCTGGTTTTCTCAACACCATTTATTAAAGAGCCTATCCTTTCCCAATTTTGTAATCTTGGCACCCTTGTCAAAAATCAGTTGACAATCTATGTATGAGTTTATTTCTGGGCCCTGTATTTTGTTCCATTGGTCTATGTGTCTGAGTTTATGTCAGTACCATACTGTTCAAATTACTGTTGCTTCGTAATAAATATAGAAATTAGGAAATATGATGCCTCTAGCTTTGTCCTTATTACTCAAAATTGGTTTGGCCCTTCAGCATTATTTGCATTTCATATGAATTGTAGGATTTTTTTTTCTATTTCTTAAGATACCGTTGGAATTTTTACAGGGATTTCATTGAATCTGTAGATTTCTTTGGGTAGTAAGACATTTTAATAACATTAATTCTTTGTGTCCATGAACATAGGATATCTTTCCATTTATGTATGTCTTTTAAAATTTCCCGGGGCACCTGGGGGACTCAGTTGGTTCAGTGTCCAACCTCAGCTCAGGTCCTGATTTCCTGGTTCGTGGGTTTGAGCCCCGTGTCAGGCTCTGTGCTGGCAGCTTAGAGCCTGGATCCTGCTTCGAATTCTGTGTCTCCCTCTCTCTCTGCTCCTCCCCCACTTATGCTCTTCTCTCTTTCTCTCTCAAAAATGAATGAACATTGAAAAAATTTTAAATAAAATAAAATAAAATAAAATAAAATTTCTTTCATCAGTATTTTATAGTTTTCAGTGTACAGATCTTTCACCATCTTGGTTAAGTTCATTCCTAAGTGTTTTATTCTTTGGCGGGGGAGGGTGGTGGTGGTGGCGGTGGTGGTGGTGGTGATTTTCTGATTTACTTTTCAGATAGTTTATGGTCAGTATATAGAAGTGCAACTGATTTTTGCACATTAATTTTGTAGCCTACAAAATTACTGAATTCATTTCAACAGTTTTGGAGGAGTCTTTAGGGCTTTCTACATACAAGATCATGTAATCTATTAACAGAGATAATTTCACTTCTTTCTTTCTGGCTTAGGTGCCTTTTATTTATTTATTTATTTTTCTTGTCTAATTTCTCTGGCTAGGACTTCCAGTACTGTGTTGAATAGAAATGGTGGAAGTAGACATCCTTCTCTTGTTCCAGATCATAGAGGAAAATCTTTCATTTTTTCACCATTGAGTATGATGTTAGCTGTGGGATTTTCATATATGATTTTACTTGTGTTGAAGAATCTCCTATTATATCTATTTTGTTGGGAGTTTTTATCATGAATGGATGTTGAATATTGTCCAATGTGGGAGGGTTGCATTTATTGAGATGATCATTTAATTTTTATCCTTCATTGTGATAATGTCACATCGAATTGTATATGTGGAATCATTCTTGTATCCCCATGATAAATTCCATTAGGTCACAGTGTATGATCCTTTTAATGTGTTGTAGAATTTGGCTTTATTGAGACTTGTTGCTTCTACGTTCGTCAAAGGTATTGACCTGTAATTTTGTTTCTTGTGGTCTCTTTGTCTGCCTTTGGTATCAGGATAATGCTAGCTTCATAAAATGAGTTTGTAGATATTCCCTGTTCTTTTATATTTGAGAAGAGTTTAAGAATTATTAGCATTATTTCTTCTTTGAATGTTTGGCAGAATTTACCTGTGAAGCCGTCTGGTCCTGGGATTTTCTTTATTAGGAGGTTTTTGATTACTGATTTTATCTCTTTATTTGTAATTTGTCTTTTCAGACTATTTATTCTTGATTCAGTCTTGGTAGGTTGTCTATTTCTAGACGTATCCCTTCTAGGTTGTTCAGTTTGTTGGTGTATAAATGTTCATGATAGTCTCTTATGTCCCCCTCCCTACTTCATGGCATCAGTTGTAATGTCTCTTCTTTCATTTCTGCTTTTATTTATTTGAGTCTTTCCCTCTTTTTTCTTGGTTAGTATAGCTAAAGGTTTGTCAGTTTCATTTTTTTCAAAAAAACCAACTCAGCTTCATCAGTTTTTCTATTGTTTTTCTATTCTCTATTTTTTTGTTTTTGTTTGTCTCAAGATATCTTCATTTCTTCTTTAACCCAATGGTTATTGAAAAATGTGTTGTCATATGTTTGCAAATTTTCCTGTTTTTCTTATGATATTGATTTTTAATTTTATTCCATTGAGTCATAAAATACACTTGGGAAGATTTTAATTTTATTAAATTTGTTAAGATTTGTTTTATGACCTCATGTATGATCTGTTCTGTACAATGTTTCATGTGTGCTTGAGAAGAATGTGCGTTCTGCTGTTTTTCAGTGGAATGTTCTGTTTATGTCTCAGTATGGTTTAGGTCTGCTATGTCCTTATTGCCATCCTCTCTGGATGCTATGTTCATTATTGAAAGTGGGCATCAAATTATTCCAGTCTTTTAAATCGTGGTATCGTTCATCAATCTTGGTTATACAAATGGAAGAGCTTTTCCATTTTGGGGGAGGAAAGCTGTTGTTGTTTTATCAATTTCATTTACTTGTTTATATTTATACACTTGCCCAAAGTTTGAGTATGGCCTTTCTCAGTGCTGTTGCTAAGGAGGTTTTTATTCCCTACATGCTTGGGAAAAAAAAAACACCACTTGTAATCCTGGGGATGTATTCTGCTGTTTGCAAGGCACTGGGAACTGTGTCTCTCTCTGCTTTTCTGAGAGCACTCTGAGTGCTCTGAAGGGTGGTTTACCTTCTTATTTCAGTGCTTGCTGCAGAGTTGGAGTAAATGCATACATGGTTCTCATGTCTTCTTCCTGGAAAAGTAACTTCCTAATTTCAGTCTGAAACATACTGCTCCACGGAGCAGAATCATCAAATTGCAATAGCATCTCAAGTGTGCCAATATTAAAACCTTCTTTCTTAATCCCTAGAATTCTTGTAGCATTCTTCTTACTTTTATGGACACCATAATGAAGTTACAGATGTTCTCATTCTAAGTAAACTGTCCACAGGGCTTAGATTCCTTTTTCTCTGGGGCCCACATTCTAGCCGTATGGTGCCTTCCAGCATTCAGGAATCTCTGTCATAGCTGGGGAAAAAATCCCCATACTCAAATATCACCTTACGTCACATACTTAATTTTATGTCCCACTCTCTGATTAATTTGTACATTGTAACTATGTAATGGGTTTATATAATCCTAACAACAAAGGAGGGTATACAAAGTATAAGGTAGCTTTAGCAAATTTATTGAGTGTCAGCTCCAATTTGAAAGAAACCCTGCATACGTTTTCTTTCCATCCCCTTCCCGTCATTTCTTCTCCCTTTCTTGATTTTCTTTCCTTCTCTCTTTCTTTGTCCTGCCCTTTATAAATGCATTAAAAAATGAGTACAGCCCTAAATTTAAAGCAGTTTTGAGAAGTAACTGTTAATGTCTTTTTAGCAGCCAGTCAAGCTTTAGGCTTCCTCTTTTCACTGTACTGGAGATTTACCATTAATCCTTGGGCATATGCTTGCTATTTGGTGCTTTAGAGAAGGATTAGAGAATATGGGGAGAAAAAACGTCTGCTTTTCTGAAGCTAGTCACTTCTAAAATCTCCACTGCACAGTATGTCTAGGACATACTTTATTCCAAATTGAGGTTTAGCATCATTATTCCATCTTTATTCCAAATTGAGGTTTAGCATCAGTTGGTATGATGCCAAAAGTGAAAGACAACCCAGGTTTGAATCATGCTCTGGTGACTAGGAAGAGCAACATTGTGTTCAAGCTTTTGGAAGTACAGAAAGTCTATTTACTAAGCTTCACAGCCATGGCCATGATCTTGACATGAACTGTATTTCATCTCCAGAGAATCCTTTAGAAACAATGCCCTGAAAGAGGGTGAACCATATTTTCTCTATTGACCTGGCAGTTGGGCCCTCTTCACTCTTCTTGCCTAATGCTCTGAGGCTCAAATGGCCTTGAAAGTCATGTGTTTGAATGTTTTATGTCCGTATTAACTACTAAGCCACGTTATAATCAGAAAGCAAGCAACAGAATTTTTTTTTGAGTATATTCCTCCTCCTGATTCTTATTGTTGAACAGATAGTTCTTACCAAATCTGCAATCATTATGCACTGTTGTGTACAAATTGCCTTTGTTTCCTCTTTAAAATGAAAGTTAATTCTTACCGTAAACATGTCACATGCAGTTGTGAAAGTATACACAATGCGAAAAACAAGTACACACACACAAAAGAAAGTAAAAATAATCACGTAAGATTGTAGCATCTAGGGAAAATGATTGCTTAATGTTTTCGTGAACAATAGATTGCATTTAAAAAGCCATCTTGAAAATTAGGCGTGGTTAGTTTCTGGCATGTATCAATGTGTGAGGAGAGAAAGAACAAGAGAGACCAAGAGCTACCATTAATATTTTCTCCAGTTAAGAAGCAGCAAAGAAACCACATATTGAGAGGAGAAGAGAGAAAAGTTGAGGAGATAGTGTGTGTGTGTGTGTGTGTGTGTGTGTGTGTGTGTGTGTGTGTTTTCTAAGGCTGAACCAATCAACAGTGATACAGATCTGTTTCTTGGGTTAATTAGAGGAATATGAACCGTTCACACAGTTTGCAGCTTATCCCTGCAGAGCAGGACTCAGAGACCCTTCACTCCCAGCCAGGTCTCAACTGTATCTCTTCTGGGTTTATCCTTCGGTGCTCAGAAAGCCCATAAGCTCCTTTGCGACTCAGCCTCGATCTGGGTGCGAAACACTTGGACCATGATGGTTCACTGAAATCCATAGAGACCGGGAAACAGAAACCAGCGTATCCATTTGGAATAACAAGCAGTTTTGTTTTGTTTAGCTTTTTTTCTCTTCCCTTCCCCTACAAGGCCCTGTCTGCTAAGTCACAAGGAGCATAATAAACACATCGTAGATTTAATCAATTTCAGAGTCTCTGGTCTGTTTGCTGACTAGCTTGAATGTATTGAATTTCCTCAGCGGGCTGGGAGGGGGAACAGTGGCTTATAGCCCAGGATGGATTTTGACTTCTTGCATGAATGTTTCATTCTTTGTTTGTGACAAATCCAGTAAAGATTAGTTTTGTAACTCTTCTGAATGGCTCCTTGCCTGCTAGCTGCCCCCAGACAATAGAGTTTTATCACACCAAATCACCACTACAAGAATCATTGCCAATGTTTCCCCAGGATAAATAAGCTGCTTTTTGACTAAGCTTGCCTTTCATGGTAAATGGTTAAAGACCTGTGTGTCTCATGTCATTAACAAGTGAGCGGATAAATACTTCTATTCAGTAATTTTCTTTGCTGATACAGACAGTTATAAATTCACATAAGTGAAGGAGACAGTTTTCATTTAGAACCCCCACTCAGCATTTTGTGTTACTGATGCTTGCCAGATAAAATAAAATACAACCTCTTTGTTTGCTTGGCAAGCAGCTAGATTTGTTTATTAGGCACCCTCCCACTTTGGTGTTCTTTCCTTGTAACTGGTGCTGGAGTCACTCTTAAGTCAGAACATTCTTAACTCAGGAGCAAGTTGACCTCCTAGGATTGACCTTATAGGATTGCACTCCTTCAGTGTAGACAGAATTCTGACAGAAAGAGACTAGCATTCAGCTGTCTATGTGTGGTGCTCTGCAAGATCCCCTCTATAACTGTAATTAGATTTGAATCTGGAAAGAATAAGAACCACTGACCACCAGGGGAGGAAAGGACTGTAAAAAAGGTATGTTATATGATGGAGACAGTTGGTCCAAGAACAGGAACATGCCTTGCCTGAGGTCACACAATTAATCTAAGTTGGAACAAAAGAAAAAGTCCATATACCAGTCTTCCAAGAGATGTGATTCCCTCCACCAGCCCGTACGTGCGTTCTTTTGGGTTAGGGTATCAGTTTCCACACAGGACCTATTAAAAAGAAAAGGCTGCTTGGGAAGAGAGAAACTTAATGTGTTCTCCTTCCACTTAAGCAATTAACAAGAGTTTCTTTATCTGGGAAATTACCAGTGACAGCTCAGCCAAAAAAATAATGTGGAACCTCTCTGACTTCTGTTGAGGTTGGATTCATCCCAAACTTCTGAGACTAATGCCAAGAGAATAAACCAAACCCTGGGAGCTATGACCTTGCCTAGTACTTCCCTTTGCTTGTCTGGGAGTCTTCTTCAATTCCTGCACCATTTGGCACTTTTGAGCAACCCCCTCCTTTTGGATTTTTTTTTCTGTATAATGATCCCTTAGCCTCCCTGTTTCTTATTTCTCTTCCTTTTCAATCAGAACTTCCCCTTACCTTGTATTTAATTCTGTTCTGGATAAGGGATGTTTGAGAGAAACTCAGCAGCTCAGCACATAGTCAGCCCAGCTTCTGGATCCACATTGACCTTGTGCCCAGCTTTAATGACATGTACAGTGACCAAGTCTCTGACTGATGGATGGAAAACAATGAGATAGTCTCAACTACCTTTAAAAGGGTTCAAATTCAGGGTTCTGCCTCACTGAGGATTTCCCTCCACAGGAAATTGTGTGGCTAATGATCTGGGCGTGCCTCTCTACCTGGCCGAGTCCGCCCTCAGCTTGAAAGACAGATGGCCAAGGTGGATGGAGCTGGAGGAGGTAAGTAGCTGAGAAGCCAGAAAGTCCCATGCAGGGAATTAGAAGACAGGTTTTAATGCCAAATGTCCTTGGCCACCCAAGGCCAGGAAACTCAGAGCATGCCGGGCAACTACCAAAAGGAAATATATTTTTGAAGTCTATGCTAGAAGACAGAGGACCCAGAGGTTGCCTTTAGCAAGAGAGCTGTGAAGTCTTTTCCAGCCATCTCCTCTGTTTCTAGGGCTACAAATGAGGCTGATTTATGAGATGCCAATGACCTGCCATGTAAAAGGGGTAGATAAAAGAGAAAAATATATCTGAAATCAGTCTTCGGACACCTGATTATAGCTTAATTTTTCTGTAGACATGTATTTTCTTTTGGCACTCCTTGTTTCTAGCTTAGGCTAGAAGGTTTCATGCTGATAGGAAAGGCCATCTGTTTGGAGAGGTTATTGTTAATATTTGTTTAATGTTGAGAGCTAGACGGCTCACTTTGATAAACTCCAGAGGTTTGTATAATTCAGCTGGCAATCTGACAATCTGGTCACCTGAGGATCTTGAGACAAGACACAGGTAAGCAAGCAACACAGTCACTTATCCATTACTGACCTTTCAGTGTGGTTTTTTATATTTTTTGAAGGATAGAACAAATGCAAAAGGTGTGTCTTAGTCACTTTTGGCTGCTATGGCAAAATATCATTGACTGTGTGGCTTAAACAGTAAAACATTTTTCACAGCTCTGGAGGCTGTAAAGTCTAAGGTCAAGGTGCAGGTGGAGTTAGTAACTGGTGAGGACTCTCCTCCTGGTTTTCAAAGAACCACCCTCTTGCTGTATATTCAACAAGAGAGAACGAGAAGAGAGAGAGAGAGAGAGAGAGAGAGAGAGAGAGAGAGAGCGCACACACTTTGGTTTCCTTCTCTGCCTCTAAGGGCACTAATCACATCATTGGTGCTCCACCCATATGACCTCATTTAAACCAAATTCCCTCCAAATATCATCACACTGAGGATTAGGGCTTCAACCTATGAACATTTAGTCCATGGCAAGGGGTTCAGAAAGCCTGAGGGAGGCAAGCAGGAAGTAGCTTTTTGAATGCTGAATTCTGGTGGTGTTTTCTGAAGCATCTCATCTCATTTCAGATTTTGCCTAACTGAAGAATCAGATTCATTTCTCACAAATCAAATATAGTCCTATATTGATGATCTGTTGCTACAGTAGTGCACTTTAATACTCAGTGGCTTAAAAAAATAATCACCTATTGGTTATATGTGAGGAAATCAGCTATGGGAAGACAAGGTGGGTCCCTAGAATAACAATTTACATTATGCTGGGTTAGACTGCTCTCCTGGTCTCAGCTAGGCTCCCTCACATGTCTGAGCTTGATTGGCTATGGCTGCTCTTGGATAGCCTCAATGGAATGGCTTCCGTGACTGGGGCCTCTCTCCATGTGTCTTTCACATCCCACTAGCAGGCTGGCTCAGGCATGTCCTTACAGAAATTATGGAGAATCAAAGGTGAAAGCAAAAAAAAGTACAAGTGCTTTCACAAGTTTCTGCCTGCATTAAGTTTTCTACTGTTTCATTGGTCAAGGAAAGAGACATGGCCAAACTGAGAGTCAGTATATGAGGACATTTCCAAAGGCATGATACATGCAGACTGTTAATCATAACAATGAATGCAGTCATTCTACAATAACATGGGAATATCCAACTTCTTGTATAGTAATACTGCCAAATCCTTACCAGTTGGAGGATATGGATGGCATTTAGACAGATTGCACCCCTGAGCAATTTGGTCTCCGCTGCACTGAACACGGTAAGGCTAGTTTTCCCAAGAGAAAAGAGTTTCCTGCCCACTCTTGCCTCCCAATGTGACTCTAATTGACTTTCAGTCCTAGCAGCAGCACCTGATTGCTGGAGCAGCCACTCTATAGTCAGAGCCCAAAGAAAGAGCCCTTTATCACTTTGTATAACTTTAGCTTCCTTTTCTGTGTGTTTGAGAGAGATGAATGTTCAAAGAAGCCTAAGGATGAAGGAAACGTTATTAGGGTTCTCCTGAGAAACAGAACTAATAGGTGTATTTTATATTCATATATAAAATCTGCTATGTTATATACCATGTATAATAATTATATATAATAATATATATTATTATATGTGTGTAAATAGAAATATTATAAAATCAAAAGAGAGAGAGAATATATATATAACTGTAGAATAAATCACTTTATAAAAATGAGTTGATTGGTTTATGTGATTATGGAGTCTAAGAAGTCACACATTGGGGCGCCTGGGTGGCTCAGTCGGTTGGGCGTCCGACTTCGGCTCAGGTCATGATCTCGCGGTCCGTGAGTTTGAGCCCCGCGTTGGGCTCTGTGCTGACAGCTCAGAGCCTGGAGCCTGTTTCAGATTCTGTGTCTCCCTCTCTCTCTGACCTTCCCCCATTCATGCTCTGTCTCTCTCTGTCTCAAAAATGAATAAACGTTAAAAAAATTAAAAAAAAAAAAGTCACACAACCCACCATCTGCCAGCTGGATACCCAGGATACCTGGCAATGTAGTTACAGTCTTAGTCAGGAGGCCCGAGAATCAGGAAAGCTGATGGTATAAGTGCCTGAGGGCAGGAGAAGACCCAGCTCAATGGGAAGGCAAGGAGAGCATATGCATCTTTTCTCCACCTTTTTATTCTACTCAGGCCTTTACTGGATAGGATGATGCCCAACCACACTGGGGAGGGCAAGATGCTTTACTCAGTACACTATTGCAAATGCTAATCTCACCCAGAAACACCCTTACAGACACACTCAGAAATAATGTGCCCAAATATCTGGGCACATCGTGGCCTAATCAAATTAAAACATAAAATAAGCCATCACAGGAATAATAAGTGGAAATTGGAAAGTGAGAAGCAGACTACCTTGTAAGTTCCCCCAAGACTCTATGTGTTTGAGGCACAGATTACCAGAGCAAGGAGGGACCTTCAAGGTCACACCCCCAGCGTCCATGATCTCCATGATGTGTCACAATAAAACACTCAAGGGAATCTCAACTCTTGGGTTTCAGCCTCTTAGAGTTTGCTGCTTATATTTTAGCCTAAATGACATATGGGAGCAAAGTCGTGGCAAGGTGTAGGTGTCCACAATATTGAGGAAGAGAGTTCGTTATACATCCTGACTTATTATCTCTCACTCTCCCTCCCCACTCCATACAGGGACCTTTAGAATTGGCATACTATTAGATGCACCATTCCTAGTGTCTTTCCAATTCCTCTTTCCCAGTCTAGACAGAGTTGGCTTCATCCTTCTGCTCTAACTTGCTACTCTTCCAGCAAGCACAGAGTCTATTCTGTCTTTGTTCCTCTTACTTGGTCCTCTTCTTCCACTCCTTTCTTGCAGGGCTTAGACTTCACCTCTCTATTCCCAGATAAGCATCTCTTGGCTATTTCCCCCATTTAAAGCAGGTGGCAGAGTAACACAGTAATATATTTTCATCCATAGACTTGAGCAAAGTGGATGCAGGGTGGAGAAAGAAAGGAATATTCTTTGTGTATTAGGGATTTGATGTCACTGAAATTCATTAATGCCATGTCAGAAATTATTTAATACATCCCTCACTGCTTTGTGGAATAGGAGCATAAAATTCAGTCAAGTGAGGGATTCCATACCTAGATATTTGGTCAGTTTCCCAATTGGGCCTGGACTCAAGTCTTCTGACTTCTGACTTCTGACAGCAGATGTCTTCTCATCTCTGAAACTGTTCAAGCAAGAGACTTACAACCATTACATTGAGGAAAGATTGGATTAATTGGCCCCTGAGGTTCTTTCTAACCCTGAGATTCAGAGACAATGAGTCTAACCCCTCAATTTACAGATGAAGCATCCAAGAGAAGTTAAACAAATTGCCTACACCCCATTGGCCTTGAAGCTAAAATGCAAAACTAGGTCTTCAGTTCCCGTTCAATGTTCTTTCCAAGCACTCTTTGTCTTAGGTGCGTCTCACCTAGAAGAGAACCACTGTCTTGGATTCTTCCCATTTTCTGAATCTAAATGCCAGAGCGCAGAAGAGAGATCTTGTACACCTTGTTTGCCTTTGTTGGATTCGTTTAAGTTGTTCCTGGGCCAAAAACCCATTTTTCAATATTTCCTGTAAAGTTGCCCAGAAGCACTGAGCCCTAGTTATTTGGATCATTTAAAGCAATTGATTTTTTTTCTTCATTATTTTTCTTGTTCTTTCTCAATTCTTTCAGAAGACTCCAAATGAAAACGCAAAGAGAAAAGCAATTTTGAAAGAATTGAACATCTTCAGTTCCTTTTTCAGATAATGGTTTTCTCATTCCTAGCAATATTCTTTATATTCTTTAAATAAATACAACTAAAATTTTCTACCAAATATCCTCAATAGTGAAGAAGAGTGAGCCTGTACTTTTGGAGGTCTGGAGATAAACTCTACATTCTCCCCACTTACCTTGAAATTTCCTTGAAGCCTTTATCTTTCTTTAAAAATGAGAATCTCACATTCAATTCTCCAATCTATGCATTTTATCCAAAGTGTTTCAAATTATATTCCATGGGGGCTCCTGGGTGGCTCAGTCAATTAAGTTTCCAACTTTGGCTCAGGTCATGATCTCCCAGTTTGTGAGTTCAAGCCCGGCATCAGGCCCTGCGTTGACAGCTCAGAGTTTAGAGCCTGCTTAGGATTCTGTGTCTCCCTCTCTCTCCGCTCCCCCCTCCACCCTGCTCACAATCTCTCTATGTCAAAAATAAATATTAAAAAAATTAAAAAAATAATTTATATGCCATGAACTAAATTTGATTCTGCAGGAAGGCTCACAGCTATACTGCAACCTATCCTTTTGGCATTGTAATAAATATGCTTCATTAAAGAAATATGGCTTTAGGGGTGCCTGGGTGGCCCAGTTGGTGTAGTGTCTACTCTTGGTTTCAGCTCAGGTCATGATCTCGCAGTTTGTGGGATCAAGCCCTGTGTTGGGCTCCACACTAACAGCAAGGAGCCTACTTGGGATTCTCTCTCTCTCTCAAAATAAATAAATAAACTTAAAAAAAATATGACTTTACACACACAGTAGAGATGGATATTGACCTTCCCAGCTTATCCCTGAAAACCATAAAATCACTAAAGGATGAATTCAATAACTGCCAATATTTAATCTCCCTCAAAGAAATTAAAATTACACTCTGCCCCACTAAAGAATAACACCTTCCCCAATATGCATTTTATAATACAATGTTTTAAAATAATAAAAACTAACATAAAACTATTGTTTTATGCATAATCTCACTTCATCCTCACAACTTTATACAGTAAGAACAGTATTAGCAGCTCCATTTACAAATAATGAATTAGAGCCACAAAGGAGTTAAGTTACCCGCCCAAGGTCACATAATAAGTAAAGGGCTGGAGGCGGGGGTTGGGATGAGACCCAGTATGTCTCAGAACCACCACACTTTCTGGCTTATGAGTTTCTTCTAGTTTTTGGCAAATATTTGCTCCTCCAGTTGATATACCTCCCTCCCCAAGAGTGGATGTTCTAGAAGCAAATCCTATGACTTGTGTTCCACAAGACAATTTGTTGTTTCTTATCTGTCCCACCAGTGTAGAAAAAAGCAAAAGAAATCCATGGCCATTTTGTGATATCTTTTGCATTTTTAAGAAAAAGGAGGACATTTGTATCAAAAACAAAAAACAAATCACACAAAAATGAAAATGCAGTGACTCAGATACTACAGGGAATTAACCCTGGAAATACTCAAACTGACAAGGATGAGGTCAGAGAGAAGCTACAGGGAGAAGACCCATTCATTATGGAAAAGGCTTCTGGGGTGAGAATCTTTCAAGTTGCATTCTGTTCTTTCCTTGCTTTTGCACTGTGCATCATCTATCTGCCTGCATTCCCTTCTAGTATTTCTTTAATTCCTTCAGATGCTCAGCCATGTTTCCTGGCTTGTGTCATTGACGGCTGTCTTGGCCATTGGGAACAAAGATGGTGCTATCACTTTGATCCGCTTCTTGCTAGAGGCAACTATAATTTTCCCCAACTCTATACCCTTGACTATGGAGATGTCTGGCACCATACCAGCATCACCTCAGAAAGGGAGCTTTGGTTCTTTTAGCTCGGGCTCTCTAACAGTCATGGAGCTTCTCATCATCCTACTTTGGTTTCCCTTCATTCAACAGTATTTCTTAAACATCTACTATGTGCAAACCCTGACTGGAAACTGAAGAGAAGATGGTAAGCAGAACAAATATGCTCCCAATATCTGGAAGAAAGGGAAACCCAGTTAACAAATATGCAAATATATGAAAACTTAAACTGGACAAGTACAAAGAAGATGCATGTATGACTGCATTTAGCAGGTGCACCTGACATTCCCTGAGAGAGTTGGAAAAGACTTCTGCAAAAACTGAAGAATGAACAGATGTAAGTTGGGTGAAGGCAGAGGGAGCACAGAGCATTCCAGGAAAGAGAAGAGCACAGAAAACCCTTGAGGCCAGGATGCAGAGACCACAAAGAAAGGAGATATAATATGAGCATACAGAGTTGGGCAAGATCATGCAGAGTCTTCCAGGTCATATATATGACTTTATCCTAAAAGCATGGGAAAACATTGAAGTAGTTAGTGGTGGGAGGGAACTGAATGTCTCATGTAAACAGAGTTATGGTCTGAAAAGATTACTCTGGTCTCATTGGGGAGAATGAATTAGAAGGAGGGCAATAGGGGATTAAGGGAAATTAATTAAGAGGCTATTAAAAATGTTCAGACAGAAAGGCATACATTGACTATTGACATTGGAGCTGGAGAGAAATGTTTAGATTAGAAAGATATTGGAGTATAAATTCCATAGGAATTGTTGCTAGATTGATATGGAGGAGTAAAGAATGACCTCTACTTCCTGGCTTGCATAACTGGATGAATTGTAGTGCCATTCAGTGATACAGGGACCATCAAGAGAGGGCCAGGTTTGGAGATGAAAATCATGTTCAGTTTAAGACCATTTTTTTAATTTGGAGCAACTTTGAGTTTGAAATAAAGGCATTAGGTAGACAGTCAGATACACAGGTCTCCAGTTTAGGAGAGAACTCCGAATCAGAAGGATAGATTTGAGAGCCATTGGCATAGAGAAAATAATTAGAACCATAGACAAGAAGGAGATTGCCTAAGATGCACTGGAGTCAGATTGGGGTCAGACTGGAGTGGATGAAGGAGTGGCTAAGAGATAAGGAAATAAAGACAGCAAATATAGACAACAGTTTTGAAAAGTTTGGCTGTGAAGGGAATATGGGAGACTGGATGATAACTAGAACAATATGTCGAGTCTTTCCCCCACCTTGGCCTTAGCTACCATTCTCACTTCTTGACTTCAAATAGTTCCTTGTGTGTGTGTGTGTGTGTTCATGTGTGCATGCATGGGCATGTGTTCCTGTGAAGATCTTTACTCACCTTCTGTTTTCTGTGTTCCTGGCCATAGTTCTAGGTGACTGCCTACCATGGTCCCAAACTCACTCATGACCCCTCTCCCACTGGCCTTGTTATTGGATCCCACGATACCAGATCTGGAAGTTTTACAGAAATTATTGTGCATGTGTCTTGAGTGGAGGGATAAGAGGGAAGAGTTGGGTTGATCCCAGATTCTTGACCTTTCTGTCATCAGTTGAATTCAGTCTTACAGCTGAATATGCTGGAAATCATAGCCTTCACTGTAACAACAGATAGCCTTTACTGAATTATTACTATATGCCAGGGGCTGTGCTGTGTTTCACACAGATCTCATCTTTTAATCTTCACAACTATAAAGTAAATACTATTATCATCACCCCCATTTTACAGAAAAAAGCCTCATGGATAAGACTTAGAGATATGAGATGATTTGCCGAACACCACACAGAGCTGAAGTGGTAGGGACCATGTGTCCACTCAGACAAGTTCTAGAACTCAGGCTCATCACCACACTGCTCTACTTCCTCTCCATCCTCCCATCTCAGAGCATTTAGATGGATTATCTTCCTTAGGTCTTTGAAACAGCTATATCCTTGTGTCCAGTCACAAAAGTAACAAGTACCCATGAGATTTCTGATAATTTTGATTCATAGCTGAGTACAGGGAATGATGTTTACTGGAAAGGGTGCTGAATTAAGAAGAACTGGCACTGACTGTTGATAGCTGTGTGGTCCTGGGGGACTTAATTCACATTTCTGAGCTTCAATTTCCCATTGGTTAATTAGAAATAATACTCACTGCGTGCTGAAAATGAGCAAGGCATTTTCATATCCATTGTCTCATCAAACCCTTACCTCCCCCAAAATCCCATGTGAGGTAGTTATATCAATATTCCCATTTTATAATTGAGCAAATGAGTCTTATTGAAGTAAATACGTGGTACATTTCTCTGGACATAACACCTACCTGTGTCCAAGGCCGGTCCCTTATGCCTGCCTGCAGAATCTGCCAAACAAGCTCCCATCCATGACCCTCTGGGAAGTTTTCAAGCTCTCAGTCCTCCCAGCCACCTCTTTCACCTCTTCAGTCAACAGTTAATAACTGAGTTCCCACTCTGTGTGAGCCCCTGTATCATTGGGGGAAAGGAGACTTTCTCAACACCTTTTGAAGCTGGTATGATGGACAGCTTGGTAGAGCTGTCATCTTTTTAGGGAAGCTGAGTCCCTCCTGCTACGTCCACTCCATCTCAGTGCAGCCTGTTTTTATTTGCATGTCTACTAGGTCTCCCGCAGAAGGGAAAGGAGGAGGATGTGGCAGCGGATGTACATCAGGGAAGGATCATTAGTCCATGCTAATGCTGTCTGCATAGAGATGGCCCACACACTGCACAGTGGGCCTGGGGCCCTTGGTGTTCACTCAAGGCATCCAGCTGACCAGAACCTCTACTCCATGGGCAGAATGAGTCTGATGATTATGGTTATAAGAGGCTAATAGCAAATGTGGTCATTAAAAAATCAGTCCCAAGCAAGCACAACTTCCAAATGGTAAGAAAACAAGGGCTGTTTCTTGTGGTGACATTATTTCAACCTGGAATAACACTGTCATGACCACAGGCAACCATCACCCTTAGAAAAGTATTTGTCCTTAGATATTCACATGTTAGTTCCCTCTTGAGGCCATGCGTATAGAGAGGTTTCCTCCCCGTGGTGGGGCAGGAGCCTACTGGAAAGAGCTTACACTCAAGGCGTGAAGCCTTGATGCAATATCCTCTTCACCACTCAGATGCTTCTGACTTTGACCAGCTTCCATCACTTCTCTGTCCTGATGATGTTAACAACTGAAGTCGCTTCCCTGTCTTTCCCAACATCCTTCAAAACCAACTGCAGGAAGAAATGTGGGGGTTTATTTGTCCCTTTTCAGGTTTTTAATTGCCCAAATTCCATATGACAGTACATCCAGCCAAAACCCTAAAGCAATTTTAGAGATTTCTCAGTAAGATTAGAATATGTGCCTATTTGTGTCTATATTCTTACATTGACTGCCACGACTGCTTTGAAAAAAATTTTGACTCTGACAGGGCTCTAATTAATGACAGAATGTTAAAGTTCACATCAGTGCCAAGCCTTTAAAATTAATGCAAATTTAACTTTAAACAAGTTTAGGTGAAAATGACCTGAAAATAATTGATGGGGGTAAATTGCTGATTTTGTTTTCTTCTCCTAGCCTGACCTTTTTGGCTATTCAAGAATTAGTAGGAATTGCAGTCAAGTAAAGACGATATCAGCATTAAAGGACAACTACCCCACATGCCCACCCTTCCCTTGCTGGAGAAGCAATGGCTTCCCACTAAAACCTTTGGGTGTTATCCAAAAAATCTTCCAGCCTAGAACAGCAGTCTGTCTCCAAGAGAGCTTTATGATTTGCCCTCTTCATTTTTCACTCCAACCTTAATACACACCTGCATACACAATATTTAACCTGGATTTGGTAACTTCTTACCCTTCCCTTCCCTTTTTCTCCCTTTTCTGTATTTCCATTTTCTTCCTCCTTCCTTTATATTATGGCAAATTTTACTTTAAGTTTGTCCTCTACAGCAGATACCTGAAAAGACTGATAGTTGATTCTGCTAAAAATATTCCTTTTTGCATTTGTATGCATACATGTATTTGATGTTGCCTTTTCAGTATTTCCCACCAGCGTTCCATGATTCTCCCTTATGAATGGCACATGAAGAGTTCTCTATACTAGGCAAGATACAACTTAGGATTCTACCTGAAGGTTGGTGTCATCCCTTTAGATAAATATTCTTGTTCTTTAGAACAAGATTCCTAATCTGCTTTCTTGGTGTGGAGCTCTATGGTAGGCACCCCAACACTCCTTCCACCATACCCCCTATTTTTTCTTGCATATTTTTCCTCTTAATCTTTTCTCTTAGGTCTGTGGACATAGGTTGAGTATCATTTTGACAGCCCAGGCCACTGTTATTAAGCAGACAGAGAATTGATGGGTGGTTGGTTGAAATCCTGCATGTTGGAGCTATAGGAAATACTGTTTCATCAATTCAGTTATCAGATGTTCTCAAAAAGCATATGCCAACCCAAGGAGCTTTACACAGTGTCCACATCATCCATTTTGCTTCCTTGTCATGATATGCTTTGGCCCCTCTTCTATATATATTTGGAGCTTCTTTTATAACCAGGAAAACCCTGTCAGCTTGAAAACTTCCCAGGTCCCAATAACAAAGGCAGAAACTTTGCCTAAAGATATTGGGAACTCCTCTTGCAAGATATTCACTCATATCTAAGAGAATTGTGTCCTCTCTGTTCTTCTCTGACCCCTTTGTCCCGGCAGAATGAGGATTCCATGCATTTTCAAATTTGAAAATTCTGAAACTTCTCAGGAAGTTCTCTTGAAAGCCATTGCCTTATCTTCACCTACAAACCATCCCAATATATACCAGAAATCAGGTCCCTGTACAACATGATTGTTGAAAACAAAACCAGCCTGGAAAAATCTTACCTCTAGTCTTGACTTGCTCATTGTGCTATTCAGATCTTAGCTTAAATATTACTTTTTCAGAAAAGGCTTCCTGACCCTCCTTCCTTCCTTTTTTCCTCCCTCCCTCTCTCTTTCTCTCTCTCTCTGTCTCTCTCTTTCTTCCTATCTATCTGTCTATCTCCCCAAAGGAAAGATAATTCTATGAAAGCAAGGACAGTTTTTGCTTTACCTGCTGTTGAATTTCCAGCACTGCATCAATGCGTTCTTCCTGTGTAACAAACCGTCTCTAAAAGTTAGTGACCTAAAACAACAAACCATTTAATTATTTGCTTATGGTTCTGTGGGGCAACAATTTAGAAGGGACTCCAATGAGACAGTTTTTCTCTGCTCATCATGGTGTCAGCTGGGTTCACTTAGGCATTTGCTGTCAGTTTATGGTCACTGGTCAACTCATAGACCTGGGGGTTGGCTGATTGTCAGTGAGACCAATGACATAACTGTGTGCTCCTCATCTGGTAGACAAGCCTGGACTCTTTCATATGGTGGTGGTCACAGGGTTCCCAAGAGCAACCAGAGAGGGTGAACTCTAATGACCAAGCACTTTCAACACCCTGATTGAGGGCGCCTGCGTGGCTCAGTTGGTTAAAAGTCTGATTTCAGCTCAGGTCACGATCTCGCTGTTCACGAGTTCCAGCCTGGCATCAGGCTCTGTACTAACAGCTCAGAGCCTGGAGCCTGCTTCAGATTCTGTGCGCCCCCCCCCCCCACCCCGCTCTCTCTGTCTCTCTCCTGCTCATGCTCTGTCTCTCTCTCTCCCTCAAAAATAAATAAACATTAAAAAAAAAGTATGTTTAAGACCCTGATTGCATCATACATGCTAATATTCCCATTGGCCAAATAAGGTCACATGTCCAAGCCCAGATTAAAGGAGTGGAAAAAATACACTCTTTCTCTTCATGGAAGAAGCCTCAAAGCCACATTGCAAAGGGCCTACAGGTGGGAAAGCAGATACAAAGATGGGATAAATTTATGACTATTTCCACAATGTATAACAAGTACATGGTGCATGGTGGGCACTCAATAAATACTTGCTGAGTAAATGAATGGATGAACTAGTGAAAAATGAACTCTCCAAATCTACCAGGTAAAATCTCAAGTCCCCACATGGGTTCTAGTTCCTGATACTAGAACCATGTTTATCGGGCCATGGTTTCTGCCCTTAAAGAGTTCATGATCTAAAGCAGTCTGAAGTTCTGCCTGATTTTATCCTCTGGAGTACGTGCTTATAAGAGTTCCTGTATCCACAGTGACGGATACACTTCAAAGAGAAAAACATGCATGCCTTGGACCACATCACCAGAGGCACAAACCTACCAATCTGGGAGATGAACAACCATGAATTCAAAGTCAGTTGCCAATGGGCCAGGTTTTTCTTTTTGAATCTGCAGTAATTTGTATTTATGTCCTTAAAGCCGTCTATTTGTATATATACAGAATAGAAATTCAAATGAGAGGAATCCCTCTATGTTACAACAACCCTGTGATCTCCATCATCTTCTCACATTTTGCAGTTGAAGACTCATGATAGGTCAGGTCAGGTTTAAAACTTATGTCACGCTGCCACCCTACAAAGATGCGGAACATTTGGATAAACAAAGAGACAGATTGGGGAAAGCCTTTCACTGCTTAGCATTTCAAAATTCTTCCCCTCTGTCTCCGCATTCAAATCTTACTTACCTGTCTTACGCGGAAATCTTGATGCCTGCATCCTTTCCAGATCCTGATAAAAATGATCTTCAGACTAGCCACATTTCCCTCTTAATTGGATTCCACAAGTGGACCCTTATTTGGAGGTTTTAGGGAACCCTTTTTGCAGTCCTACTGAGAGCCAACAAAAGCAGATAGCTGCATTGCAGGATGTGGCTTAGATATGTAGCAATAGAGGCTTCCTGATATTGAACCCCCAGAATTAGACTCCCCACCTCGTTGCAAACTTTCCTGCACAGCCAGAGTCCTCTCCTCTTGGGGACTTGCTCTAAACATTAAAATAAGGATTGAGCAAACCAGAATTCTAGTTTCTTTCTTTCTTTCTTTCTTTCTTTCTTTCTTTCTTTCTTTCTTTCTTTCTCTCTCTCTCTCTCTCTCTCTCTCTCTCTCTCTCTTTCTTTCTTTCTTTCTGAGGGAAGTTAGGATAAGAGTGGAAAATTAAGAGAAAGAGGCCAAAGAGGTTTCTCTCATCCCAACACCTTGAACCCACTGTATATTTTCTAAGGTTTGCCTTGGAAGATCCAGAGTTTTCATCCCTAGTTCCCCAGAATAAAATGCCCATGCTGCTTAAGTATCCTCAGCTACACCAAACATACCCATACTTGTGTTGGATATCATTGTCTTAGGTTTGGGATTCAGAAAAACTTTGAGGCTTTCTTGTGCTTCATTATCTGAATTGTTCCTTGTTCCTGAATTGTTCAAGTCTTTCTCCTGCCAGGCTGCAGCAGAGAGTGAAGAAGGCAAGAAACCCATGGCTGGCTGACATCATTTTTGGCCGCAGCCACTGAGTATCCCAATTGTGCTTTGAACTCCAGACTTCATCTCGCTGAGGTCCTTAGCTAGACTGATCAGTCAAGCCAGGATTTATAGAGACGCTTCTCTGCACCAAGTGAAATGCAAGCACATAGAAGTGTTGCTAAATTTGTAGGGATGGCTTTCATCACGCTCCCCTGTGCTGTGTGATTTATTATGAAAGGGGGACAGACGTGCCCATCCGCCATCTCACTCACTAAACTGACAAGGATAGCATTTCCAGGGATGATATTAACATTTTAAAATAAAATTGTCACCTTGTTATCTTAAATGTATCCAGAGGAATCTAAATACTTTAGCAATGGGATATTCACTCTCCTCGGTTTAAAACACACATACACACAAGAATAAGTTCTTTAACAGTTGGAAATTTTACATCAGTCCCTTTTCTCCTTGAATTTAAATTCCCATTCCACTTCCCACACAGAATTTCATCCTAATGTAATGTATTTTAAGCTTGAAACTGTTTTATAGAAAACCCTATTATGCTTTTCTGCTCAAAAGTATTACATATAAATGGATATGTAACTTTTTATTGCCTGTGAGCATAAGGCTGTATTAACTTTTTTTCTGTGTGAGATACCATTAAAACTATTATGTTGTACATTAATCAAAACAACAAATATATTGTAAATTATGAAAACTATTTTTAAACAAATAACACACATTGTTAGAATGGGGCAGGATTCAACATTAATTCATTTACCTCTCTTTTTGTCTTTAAAATGTGAACAATGACAAGCCATATTAAAGATTTCATATAACAATACCGCTCAATTCTTTGAGCTCTTTCTGAGTTACATACTAAAAATCACAGGGATTTATCACTAACAATAATTGTTAATGATCTATTTATTGACAGCTCAGATTGAATTGTCCCTTAATTTATTGAAAACAAATTTTATTGGAAACTCTCCTACAAAAGGGTAGATTTCTAAATTATTAGTCATTCACTTTCTCCACACCAATAATAGCATTTCATAATGTGTTTGTTTAGTGCCCAAGAGGTTTCTACTCCCTTGGACAATGCTTCTTCATGAGAGTTAGAATAGTAGGAGATGTGTTTTTCTTTTGTAAAGCTGGGGGAGAAAGAAACGTCAGCACTATCTCACGCACTTTAACAGGGAATCTTCAATCTGAAGATTGATTTCCATAAAACTACACCTGCCCTGATAACCAATGTTATTCTGATAAACCTATTCTTTGAAACAGAAAAGCTCAGATTTGCAGTATTTGCTGAGTTCTATCTTAATTAATATTTCCATGATATTAATCTGAGATGACTGAACTGCAGAGATGGGAACAGATGCACATCAGCCAAGAACAAGATTTTCTACTTACAGAGTTGTGTTGAGTCCCCAGATTAGTTGCTTATAGAATTCTGCAGTCTCAGAGTTGGAAGGGACCCTATGGAACGTTGGCTTCTTTGTCTATTACTTGCAGGAATGCCCCTCCATAATATTCTCTAGAGGTGAACATATAATTTCTGGTGAAAAGTTCCCAGAAATCTTGGCTTTTGCCATCACAGCATGTTTAATTCCAGTTGAGACCAGTGTTAATTATTTGCTTTTTCTTTACATCAGTCAAATTCCATTCCGTGTTAATTTCAACAAGCTCTTTCTGATATGCCTTCTGAAGGCTTCAGAATAAATCTAATCCTCTTTCATGGGGCAGACTTCAATTATTGAGGATTTTAATTATAATGTGGTCCCCCTCTTAACCTTTCAGTGCATAAAGCAAGAATCAATGCACACAGTGATTTACATTGGGGTGCACGGGCTATGAAAGTCCTTCCTCATTGAAGGAAGGCCCTCTGATATTGTTTATAAATACACTATTTTACTTTTGGCATTGAAGCATTAACCCTCTGCATAGATGGACCGACATTGATATAAATAGATCCATGATCATACACAGGGGAAGTTAAGAAGCCCTGTTACTTCTAAATCATATGTAAATCATTAATTATCCCCAAAGCATATCTATTTTCTATATAGACAGATACCCTCTTGTCTTTAGTTAACTGACAGATGCTAGTAAGTTCGACAAGTTCATCAACTCGTACAGAATCATCTTCTTGGAAAGGATTGGATCCAAGCAAGTCTGAATGGGTTATGACTGCCTATCCAGGTTTATAACCTTCTTTTTGAGTTCTTAAATAGGATCATTTACATTATGAGTCTTTGTTTTCTAACTGGGTTTCCAGCAGGCCAGGGCAAGGCAAGAAAAACTCCTAATAGCATGGCAGTCATGAAATTGTATCTCCTTTGAGAGTAGAAATGAAGTGGTAGGACTGAACGTTGCAGTGATGAAGAGAAATGTGTATGGATTAGGGAAGGCTCTCTGAGAAGGTGATTCTAGAAGCAGAAAACTTCTGGGTATTTTCAGTCAAGAGTAAGATCTGAACAACATGAGAGGTCATGTGGATAAGTATATCTCAGTATATCTCAGTCAGTAGAAGCTTCAGTTAAATTTGTGGCTGCTGCCACTCTACACAAATAAGGGGAGGTAGACTTTATTTCTTGGTAAAGTGAGAGACTGTAATAAGTGATATGGATCACTGATGCCCCTTGTACTGTTGGGTAAAACACCCAAAGTTTATCTTGATCTTTAATGTATAAATAGAGAGGTGAATGATAACTGATGAGACCAAGGCTAGCAAGTTTTCAGAGGGGTCCTTTCTGTGACAGCAGACAGCTTCAAGAGAGTTTTTCAGGGCAAAGACTCATTGTGTGTATCATCCTTCACTTGATTAGATAGAAAGGGAAGCCAGTTTGGAAGTGTTATGAATCAGTCTATTTATCATATAACACCAAATAATTATTTAAGTTGACTGCTGATAATTAGGCCCAGGAAAGTCACATATAGCTTATAGTCTTTGAGAGGAAAGAGTCTTTCCATTTTGCATTATGTCGTGGCCTAGATAATGTATTTGGGTATAACAAAACAGAAAGTAATTCTTAGAGATTGCATCCTTCATATACTAACACTGTTAACAAATGGAGGGGATCAATTATGCAAGACTTATAATTTAGAGAACATAACAGATCATCCACACATTATTTAAGAACAGAGTCCTGAGCAATTTGGATACTTCTAAAGCTACAGTTAAATAATTCTAAGAATTAAGAGGGTACTTTGTAACTTCTGGAGGTGTGTGTGTGTGTGTGTGTGTGTGTGTGTGTGTGTGTGTGTATTTATTATTGATTCCCCCAAGTAAATGCAAATAAATATGTGGGTCTGTATGCCTCCTCCCTTTCCTACAATCCCAGACCCTAAAACCATCAATCTGGAAGACAGCTGCTTATTCTACAGTGAGACAAATCAAGTTAATAGACGTATACCAAAGACAATAAAAAATTAAAATACCAGCTTAGGTATGACTTCAATGCAAAGGAAGCAGAATGTTCATCAGGAGTAGGCCTTACTTACCTCACCAGCCATGGGGCCCCAGAGAGGGGAAACATCAAAGTCTTTGCTACCCTCTGTTCCCATTCAAGTGGCCAAGGCTGAGTAGAAGTGCATTCCTAAAGCCATTTGATTGTACCAAAAACTTTGGAGGAAAATGAACCAGAGCATGGTTAAGAGAAGCCTTTATTCAAAATTGCATGAGAGAGCTTCAAAAGAACATTATAAATGAAAAGCAAAAAGTACATAGATTTTTAACAGCTTTTGCAAGCCCTCTTGCAGAAAAGTTTAGCCCGTTTGGGGAGTAGTTGGACAAAAAAAATGGTTCTAAAACCAGAGGGAAATTGTTCTTTCAGATGAGTTGCCTTTGGCTGGGCAACTTAGATTAACCAAGTGGGGTGGAGTATCACTGTTAGGGGCTAAAGTCAATTACAAGAGGGAGTAGGGAAAACAACCATGGGGAACAAGAACCATAGAAGAAATTCTCAGCCTCTTGAGAGTCTCTTACACTCCAAACACAATCACTTTCTAATTGAGGATATGCATTTTGTAATGTGGCTATTCAATCCTACAATTCAAGATTAGAGCATATGATCTCTCTACCCAAAGTTGTAGTTAACCACTTGGTTGTAAAAGAAAGCATTATCATTCCCACTTACAACAGCTTTTGTTTCCTTGTGGTTCTCTAAATCGTACTAACATGAGTTTCTCATTCCCTTTGTTATATAATAAAGGCCAATGTGCCTCACCTTTCCAAAATAGCTTCATCATACTCTTCATCAACTGTGGCAGACACCTCTGGTAGCTCAAGTTCACCTCTTGGTCCACCTCTGATTCTAGCCTCTGCTATGAATGGTTCTTGGGAACTAAATCTGACCTCATGAGGACTCAAGCACAAGACACGCAGTTTTTCTTTCTTTTTCTTTCTTTCTTTCTTTCTTTCTTTCTTTCTTTCTTTCTTTCTTTTCTTTCTTTCTTTCTTTCTTTCTTTCTTTCTTTCTTTCCTCCAACCCTCCCTCCCTCCCTCCCACAATCCCTCCCTCTTTTTTTTATTTTCTTCTTTCTCTCTTTCTTTTTCTTTCTTTTCTTTTCTTTCTTTTTTTTCCCCTGGGGATATTCCAATTATAAGTCTGCTTATTATACAGACAAATCAACGCCCTCAGTACCAACCTTAATCAATGTGTGATGGGAACCAGAAGACAAATGTAACTTTCTGTATGTTTCTTAGTGGGTACTAAGGAACTGGGCTTCTGTTACTTATAGGTGTACTTTAGAAAATGCATTCTTAGATTGACTGGCCTTACTTTCCTAGTTCACTTTACCTCCTTCCTGCCTCCTGCTTCTTGGGTAGTTTATGCCCAAGTCTTTATCTCAGACTCTGTTTTGGGGAGAACCCAAACTAAGACATCAATGAAACATAATATATATTAATTTAATGATTATTAAACATTTATTGAGTACATAATATGGATCAGACAGTGTTCTTGATGCTGAAGATACAGCAATAAATGAGACAGAAAAAAAATCCCCTCCCTAATGGAGGTATGAGAGGAGAGATATCGTATGGTATTTTTCTTTCTCTGATTGATTTATTCAATCAGAGAATAACTTCACTCATATGTGGAATTCAGGAAACAAAACAGATGATCATAGGGTAAGGGAAGGAAAAATAAAATGACAAAAATAGAGAGGGAGCCAAACCACAGAGACTCTTAAATATAGAGAACAAACTGAGGGTTGCTGGAGGGAGGTGGGTGGGGGCTAAATGTGGGGGAGGGGCATTAAGGAGGGCACTTGTTGTGAGGGGCACTGGGTATTACATGTAAGTGATAAATCACTAAATTCTACTCCTGAAACCAATACTACAATATTTGTTAGCTAACTTGAATTTAAATAAAATCTAGTAGAAAAAAAATCCAAAAAAAATTCAAAATAACAAAAAACACAAAACACTCAAGTTAAGAATATAAATTCTGTACAATCTCATGAAGCTTATATGTATATCCCTTCTATTTCTTCCTAGTCTTGCCACAAGCTAGACTACCTCCCATCTCTATCTGCACTCTATAGATCCTTTAAAAAAATGAAATGAAATTTTATTCTGATGATAAGAGTAATGTAGGTCCACCACTGAAAATTTAGAAAATATGGAGAAAGTGCAGAGAAGAAAATAAAAGCAAACAGCTACCTCAGCCTAGAGGTGATTCATAATTATCATGTTAGTTTAATATCTTTCCAGGAATTTAAAACTTGTTATAGTTTAAAAATACATTTAAATACTAACATAGTAAAACTTAACACCAATATACTAAGACAATATATCAAGTACTGTCTTGTCACTTTTCTTTTTCAGATTTTTCTTGGCTCTCTTAATCTATTCGTCTTTTTCAGAGGAACTTTATAATCGTTTCCACAACTCAAAAATAACCATGTTGCTGGTGTGCCTGGCTGCCTCAGTCAATGCAGCATGTGACTCTTGATCTTGGGGTTGTGAATTTGAGCCCCATATTTTAAAAAATAAAAAATCTTTAAAAAACATGTTAGGATTTTGATTGATATCCATTAAAATCTATAAACTTATTTGGGTATACTTGATGTAATAATAGCCTTTCTACCAAGGAACCAATGTATAATTTTCCATGTATTCAAACCTTAAGAAAATATCTATAGTCTCCTTCAAATAGGTTCCAAGTATTCTTATTAAATTTAGCTCAAACTCTTTTGTATTTTTATTGGGAAGCCTTTCCATTATATTTTAAAATTGGTTATAAAGAAAAGATAACTGTTTTGTATATTTGTAACTATCCAGTTTCCTAAGCTTTTACGAATTCCAATACTTTTTCAGCTATTCTCTAGAGGTTTCTGGAAGATAGGTAGATTCAAGTGAGACTCCACATACCTCAAAAACTTCTTTCTTTTTGCTTCTGTATCCATGCATTATCTTACTTCTCCCAGAAGATATGGCCAGTTAATCTGATCGGTCAAGATCCAGGACTGTTGATTAGATACACTAACAATGGAAATAGTCTAATGTCCCTTTTTCTG
The DNA here is from genome assembly GCF_024362965.1 of Panthera pardus. NCBI lineage: Eukaryota > Metazoa > Chordata > Mammalia > Carnivora > Felidae > Panthera > Panthera pardus. The sequence continues at coordinate 68,254,455 of NW_026526788.1, read as the reverse complement.
TGTGTTATATTTATCCGATTTTGGTTATCAGGTTATACTAATATAAGGGTTTTGCTTATAAAAAGACAAACTGGGAATCTTTCTATCTCTTTTTATGAAAGACTTCAAAGAACATGGATATTGTCTGTTCCTTAAAGAATCCACCTGTTGAATTTATTTGGGTATATTAAACATCATAGAGATGTTTTGGTTTGGTTTGTTTTAATTGGGGGAATGGGAGAGAAAAGCTTCCTTGATTACTGTCCAATTCCTTTTTTCTAATGAAGTCAATTTTGATCATTTATATCCTCCACAAACATCAATTTTAGTCAAACATTTTAATGACATATAAAAATAATTTTAGGGGTGCCTGAGTGGCTCATTCATTTAAGCATCTGACCCTTGATTTTGGCTCAGCTTATGATCTCAGGAATCCCGAGATCAAGCCCCGCACAGAGCTCAGGGCTGACAGGGTGGAGCCTGCTTGGGATTCTCTCTCTCCCTCTCTCTCTGCCCCTCCCCCACTTACATGCTCTCTTTCTCTCAAAATAAATAAATAAACTAAAAAAAACTAGATTTTTCCTACATGTTATGAACACTTTTTAATTTCTTTTAAGTTTATTAATTTTGACAGAGAGAGAGAGAGTGCGCGCGCGCGAGCGCAGTGAGGGATGGGCAAAGAGAGAGAAGGAGAGAAGCCCAAGCAGGCTCTGCACTGATAGCATGGAGTCCAATGCAGGACTCCATCCCAGGATGATGGGATCATGACCTGAGCCAAAATCAAGAGTTGGGCACTTAACTGAATGAGCCACCTAGACACCCCCTCTTTTTCATTTCTAATGGAAGATAGCCTTACCACCCCACTCTCTTATTTTCTCTCTCCTTTTTCCTCAAGATACATACATTTCATCAACATATGTGATTATTACATAGAACTGCTTTTTTGTTTATTAATGATTCTCTCTGCTTTCTAATTCATTCATCTTTTTCATTCTTTTCTCCTACTAGAGAATAGTTTTTAATATTCTAACTTTGTGATTTTGATAATTATTTCCTCTATATTTATTCTTTGGTATATAAACATAAAAGTATCTATGATAATGTAATTTCCTTTGAGTGTGGCTTTGATCACATCTCATAAATTTGATATGTGGAACTTTTATAGTAGTTATTTTCTAAATGTCTATAACTGCAATCTTCATTTCCTCTATAATCTGAAGGGTTTTTTTTTGTTTTCTTTTAAATTTATTTATTTATTTATTTATTTATTTATTTATTTATTTATTTATTTATTTAATATATGAAATTTACTGTCAAATTGGTTTCCATACAACACCCAGTGCTCATCCCAAAAGGTGCCCTCCTCAATACCCATCACCCACCCTACCCTCCCTCCCACCCCCCATCAACCCTCAGTTTGTTCTTAGTTTTTTAACAGTCTCTTATGCTTTGGCTCTCTCCCACTCTAACCTCTTTTTTTTTTTTTCCTTCCCCTCCCCCATGGGTTTCTGTTATGTTTCTCAAGATCCACACAAGAGTGAAACCATATGGTATCTGTCTTTCTCTGTATGGCTTATTTCACTTAGCATCACACTCTCCAGTTCCATCCACGTTGCTACAAAAGGCCATATTTCATTCTTTCTCATTGCCACGTAGTATTCCATTGTGTGTATAAACCACAATTTCTTTATCCATTCATCAGTTGATGGACATTTAGGCTCTTTCCATAATTTGGCTATTGTTGAGAGTGCTGCTATAAACATTGGGGTACAAGTGCCCCTATGCATCAGCACTCCTGTATCCCTTGGATAAATTCCTAGCAGTGCTATTGCTGGGTCATAGGGTAGGTCTATTTTTAATTTTCTGAGGAACCTCCACACTGCTTTCCAGAGCGGCTGCACCAATTTGCATTCCCACCAACAGTGCAAGAGGGTTCCCGTTTCTCCACATCCTCTCCAGCATCTATAGTCTCCTGATTTGTTCATTTTGGCCACTCTGACTGGTGTGAGGTGATATCTGAGTGTGGTTTTGATTTGTATTTCCCTGATAAGGAGCGACGTTGAACATCTTTTCATGTGCCTGTTGGCCATCCGGATGTCTTCTTTAGAGAAGTGTCTATTCATGTTTTCTGCCCATTTCTTCACTGGGTTATTTGTTTTTCGGGTGTGGAGTTTGGTGAGCTCTTTATAGATTTTGGATACTAGCCCTTTGTCCGATATGTCATTTGCAAATATCTTTTCCCATTCCGTTGGTTGCCTTTTAGTTTTGTTGGTTGTTTCCTTTGCTGTGCAGAAGATTTTATCTTCATAAGGTCCCAGTAATTCACTTTTGCTTTTAATTCTCTTGCCTTTGGGGATGTGCCGAGTAAGAGATTGCTACGGCTGAGGTCAGAGAGGTCTTTTCCTGCTTTCTCCTCTAAGGTTTTGATGGTTTCCTGTCTCACATTCAGGTCCTTTATCCATTTTGAGTTTATTTTTGTGAATGGTGTCAGAAAGTGGTCTAGTTTCAATCTTCTGCATGTTGCTGTCCAGGTCTCCCAGCACCATTTGTTAAAGAGACTTTTTTCCATTGGATGTTCTTTCCTGCTTTGTCAAAGATTAGTTGGCCATACGTTTGTGGGTCTAGTTCTGGGGTTTCTATTCTATTCCATTGGTCTATGTGTCTGTTTTTATGCCAATACCATGCTGTCTTGATGATTACAGCTTTGTAGTAGAGGCTAAAGTCTGGGATTGTGATGCCTCCTGCTTTGGTCTTCTTCTTCAAAATTACTTTGGCTATTCAGGGCCTTTTGTGGTTCCATATGAATTTTAGGATTGCTTGTTCTAGTTTCGAGAAGAATGCTGGTGCAATTTTGATTGGGATTGCATTGAATGTGTAGATAGCTTTGGGTAGTATTGACATTTTGACAATATTTATTCTTCCAATCCATGAGCAGGGAATGTCTTTCCATTTCTTTATATCTTCTTCAATTTCCTTCATAAGCTTTCTATAGTTTTCAGCATACAGATCTTTTACATCTTTGGTTAGATTTATTCCTAGGTATTTTATGCTTCTTGGTGCAATTGTGAATGGGATCAGTTTCTTTATTTGTCTTTCTGTTGCTTCATTGTTAGTGTATAAGAATGCAACTGATTTCTGTACATTGATTTTGTATCCTGCAACTTTGCTGAATTCACGTATCAGTTCTAGCAGACTTTTGGTGGAGTCTATCGGATTTTCCATGTATAATATCATGTCATCTGCAAAAAGCGAAAGCTTGACTTCATCTTTGCCAATTTTGATGCCTTTGATTTCCTTTTGTTGTCTGATTGCTGATGCTAGAACTTCCAGCACTATGTTAAACAACAGCGGTGAGAGTGGGCATCCCTGTCGTGTTCCTGATCTCAGGGAAAAAGCTCTCAGTTTTTCCCCATTGAGGATGATGTTAGCTGTGGGCTTTTCATAAATGGCTTTTATGATCTTTAAGTATGTTCCTTCTATCCCGACTTTCTCAAGGGTTTTTATTAAGAAAGGGTGCTGGATTTTGTCAAAGGCCTTTTCTGCATCGATTGACAGGATCATATGGTTCTTCTCTTTTTTTTTTGTTAATGTGATGTATCACGTTGATCGATTTGCGAATGTTGAACCAGCCCTGCATCCCAGGAATGAATCCCACTTGATCATGGTGAATAATTCTTTTTATATGCTGTTGAAATCGATTTGCTAGTATCTTATTGAGAATTTTTGCATCCATATTCATCAGGGATATTGGCCTGTAGTTCTCTTTTTTTACTGGGTCTCTGTCTGGTTTAGGAATCAAAGTAATACTGGCTTCATAGAATGAGTCTGGAAGTTTTCCTTCCCTTTCTATTTCTTGGAATAGCTTGAGAAGGATAGGTATTATCTCTGCTTTAAACATCTGGTAGAACTCCCCTGGGAAGCCATCTGGTCCTGGACTCTTATTTGTTGGGAGATTTTTGATAACCGATTCAATTTCTTCGCTGGTTATGGGTCTGTTCAAGCTTTCTATTTCCTCCTGATTGAGTTTTGGAAGAGTGTGGGTGTTTAGGAATTTGTCCATTTCTTCCAGGTTGTCCAATTTGTTGGCATATAATTTTTCATAGTATTCCCTGATAATTGTTTGTATCTCTGAGGGATTGGTTGTAATCATTCCATTTTCATTCATGATTTTATCTATTTGGGTCATCTCCCTTTTCTTTTTGAGAAGCCTGGCTAGAGGTTTGTCAATTTTGTTTATTTTTTCAAAAAACCAACTCTTGGTTTCGTTGATCTGCTCTACCGTTTTTTTAGATTCTATATTGTTTATTTCTGCTCTGATCTTTATTATTTCTCTTCTTCTGCTGGGTTTAGGCTGTCTTTGCTGTTCTGCTTCTATAATCTGAAGTTTATTAAGAATGATACTTTAGAATTTCCAGGTTTTTTAAATTAAAATGTTTATTATTAATTTTCATTTTCATTGCTTTGTCTAGTTATCATCCAGTTTAAGAACATCTGCTTCTTAGAATGGTGGAATTGGCTGTAATTTCTCTGGTATCCTTCATTATTCTACCTCTGAGTAATCCTCACTTTCTCTGATCCCCTATCATACTTAGCTTGGATTGCTTGATGTCTTTGTTTGTTTGTTTTTTTGTTTGTGTCTTATGTCTGTCTCTCTACCTCCGTAAGTAGTAAAAGCAACTTGAGGATAAAGCTCACATTTTATAATTCTTTGTATCCCCCATAGCATCTAACACCTCAAGCATATTAAGTAATCAATAAATACATGTGTACCACTTTATATGTCGGGGAAAGTAAGAGGGATACAAAACGTAGAGGGATCAGAAACCTTGCTAAGTAACTATATGGTTAGCCATTTTACTAAAATATGTTCACGTTATGCATTCTTCTGTCCTGAAAAATATTGCTCTCCTGGCAATCATCATGGTAACTAATGTGATTATTAATACTGACCATTTGTTGAGCACATGTACATTCTAGGCACTGCTTTAAGAACTTTATATGCTGCATCTCATTTCATAATCCTCACAACAGATCTCACAGGTAAATATGATAATTGTCTTCATTTCCCAGATGAGGAAAGTGAAGCTTAAGGCCGAGACTGTGCCCAGGATTTCCCAGATGGTGAACATGAATCCTGGATCGATTGCGCCTCTGGTCTGTTCCTTCCACTTCTGGTCCGCACCAGTTTCTGTAAATTTATTCTCCTGGTCACTTGTTCCTTCCTCCTTTTAGTCCATCCCACATTCAAATGACTAAATGTCTGCTGGTCTATTTTGCCAGAGCAGTACTAAAAGACAGTAATATAAATGTGAAAAAAACATGGCCCCTGCTTTTGGTGACCTTCCAGAGTCCAATGGAGCCTTTTCTTTGACATGCACCACGCTTTAAAATGTTACAGAATGTGCTAATTGTATCTGGGCTTCCCTGCAGTTCCTCTGTTTCTCTGTTCCCTGCTCCCATGATATTCAGGTGTTTACTTCAGGGTTCAATTTACCCAAGCGGATCCTGGCTGCCAAAACTGGGGCAAGTGAAGTCATTGTATGTTCTTTGTATGCGCAGAAAGAACCCAGGGTTTTAATAGTCTTTCTCCACCCACCTTCAACTTGGTTTCCCTCAGGACAATAACATCAGCTTTAAAGCCAAAGACAATTATGACAATGTTATTATTTCACATGGGGAAAATTGATGTTGCCAGCCTGAAGAGGTGCCAGACTTCTGAAACTCACACAGAAATCACTCTTGGAGGAAGGGGAGACAAGTTTCAGAAACGTTTTATGGGAAAGAAACAATCAAGGTCTTTGTTTGCTCAGACTGCTTGGTCATTTGGGTTCAGAATAGGCTTCACCGAATCTCATCCATAAGATCTCTCCTGCCACACACTGCCATCCTCGCACCTGGCTCAGAGCCTCCACAAATGCCACACCATCGCAAGACTGACACCATGCACTGCCTACAGTAACAGAGATTGCAACAGAGGATAAAAATGAAGGAGGGTCTGAGGGAACCTACCTTTCTGATGTGAAGTCTTCACAGATTTCTAATTTTGCTAAGAGATTTCAGCTGGCCAGATCATCCTCCCCACGGTAATTGCCATCTCATAATTTTCTGTCCCTTCACCTTACTTTTTTTCTCGCTATCTAAAACTCTAATAGTGATTTGACTATTTATCTATGTGTAGTTTTTGTCTCAATGAAAAATAAGGCTGTTACTTTGGTTTATTACTGTATCTGTAATGTTAGAATGGTGTCCAACATACAGCCTGTTCTAAATACCTATTTGTTCAATGATTGATATGTCGTCATGACCAGACGATACTTCTGTGTTCATCTTATTTAGTGCCACCTTCTCCAGCTCCTTCATCATCACAATCATGACCTTTACCATCATCACTATGTCAGTGGTGGGTCACAATTCCCGTGCTGCCCTTCTACCTTCACGTCCCCAATACTCTCAGCTCTTACTCCTGTTCTAGGTGAAGTACCCAGGGAAGATGAACACTCCCAGCCCACAGGTGAGGGTGCTGAGCTACAGAGCAGTGAATTAACTCATTTGGGGTCACAGTCTGGGCCACTGTCCTGTGTGTTCCTCTCTTGGCAAGGGTGATTTGTAAATGGCTTCTGAAGCAAAGTCCTTTTCTTCTTTGTTCTCTTATAGTACTTCACACAGAGCCTGGTGCATGGGTGGGGAGGCATTTACTGAAGGACCAAATGGCACGAGAGTCCTCCATGATTTTGCCTCTAGCTTCCTCCTGTCTTTGCACTCATGCATCCCAGTACCCATCTTGGCCGTTCTTGCCACTGCATATTACCTTTTAGCATTCATCTGTCTGCCCCAAGCATCCTTTCTTGCACCCCTCTGTTGTGGCCCAATCTGCTTATTTAATGAAAGCTTTTCAGGCTCTCCCTGCTTAAATTGATCACTGTTCCCTTGGATGATAATCATACCCTATAACATTCCTGTTGCTACTTCTTTGGAAAATTAGTTAAGTGTGACAGACTTTAAGCCCCTAGAAGGCAGCAGGCATATCAATAGTGCTCATCACTCTATCCTGCCTCAGCACCTAGCAGTGACTGCTAAAAACAGGTAGCATTTGCTGAGCACTTACTATCTGCCAGACACTAGGTTTGCTGATGTATATAGATTATCTAATTTAATTCTCATAATAACACCATGAAGTGTCATTACTGCCCACATTTTATGAATGAGAAAGCAAGGTTTAGAGTTGTGACATAAGAAATCAAAGCCACCTTTTAGTAGTATCAGTAAACAGGGAACACATTCAAACACTTTTGCCATGTGTGAATCTGCTCTTGAATAACTACCACCTCTCCAGGATTTTTTAAAAATGCTTAGTCAATGTGGATTAAATAATGCAAAAATTACATGGAATGATTTCTGATCTTCAAGTTGTTGTGCTTTATGCCTGATCTCACTTGGGACGGATATCTTCCACCCACCTCACTGAGTGATGTACATTACTCAAATAGAGGTCCCCTTCATATCTAAGACCTCCTTCTTCTTTTGTATTAAAAAAACTGGGGCTCTTGGGTGGCTCAGTCAGTTAAGCAAATGATTCTTGGTTTCAGCTCAGGTCATGATCTCATGGTTCATAAGTCTGAGTCCTGCCTGGGGCTCTGTGCTAACAATGCAGAGCCTGCTTGGGATTCTCTCCTGCCCTCTCTCTCTATCCCTCCCCTGCTCACTCTCTTCCTCTCTCTCTCAAAAATAAACAAATACACTTAAAAATAAATAAAAATAAAGGAAACTGGCTTCTATATTCTTAACAGCTCTTTCTGTATCTGCTCTGGTGGGAAGGTATGGTCAATGGTATTCTCCACAAGGTTATATGATTAAGTTGGCTTTCTTCTCTAAATGCATTTCCTGTCTTACAAAGGTTTCCCAGTGGCAAATCTCAATTGCAAGGATTGGGTGCTATTTTCTGACCCCTCCCCATTCTTCCCTTGTATGAATATAATCTAAGAAGGTGGTATTACCCATATAGGATGTCTCCTCCAACATACTTAACCAAGTCGTGAGGACTCTGGCCTGTTTTCTTAGAGTCTAGCCTAAGAAAAGTGGCTTCTTACTAACCTCTCCAAAGCTATAATTATAATAAGGATTTCCTTGTGTTCATGGCACTGTTTCTAAACTTGCAGAATAAAATAGATGCACACACTGATAATTATTTTCCCTTGACTCCTAGAAGAATCAAGAAGGCATCAGAACTTAGGATGAAGATAAAGAATATACCTGCTTTGTTTGTTTTCTTTCTTCCAAATGTGGCCCTTGTTAAAATGCAGGGAGTGTAAGGACAGTCCCACAGCTCTCAAATATCCCTATAGTTGTGCCAACCTATTTAAAGGAGGGTTGGGATCTCTGAGATTCTGTAGTCTAATCAGCCACCAATGATGAGTGGATAAATAAATCAACAAAACTGTCATGTGTTAAGATTCTTTATCCCCATTTTTACAGAAGAGACTACTATGGCTCTGAAAAAGTTAGTTATGTGCACTCTGCTCTAAAGCCTAGTGGTTTGATGCATAGATTTTAGAATCCAGAGTCATGAGTCTGCCACTTACCATTTATGTGACCTTGGGTATGAAACGTCTCAAAACTTTGATCTTCTTATCTGCAAAATGGTGACAACAATGGCACCTATTTGTAGGAACAGAATTAGAAAAATAAGAGGCCATTTTTGTCGTGTTCAGCTATATCTCTAGTGCCTAAGATGATGTTTGACAGGTAGAACACACTTAGAATGTATCTGTGCAATGGAGAGCAGTGACCAGCACAGTGTATGCAATATAGTCAATTTTCAATAGATGTTAGCTATTCTTCTTCTTATTACAATCCAGGTGAATGGCAGAAACAGGATGCAAAACCTTCATTGGCCCTGAGAGCAAACACGGGAGGTTTTTCCTTAGCGTTGCCCTTTCCCTCTCTCTCTTTCTTTATCTCCTTCTACCACCCATGAGGAACTTCATTCTTCAACCATTGAAGTGACTTTCCAAACAGATCCCCTCACTTAATTCTTTCTCTACCCAATCACATAAAATAAACTCAATCAAAAACCTTGAAGCTTTCCAATCGTCTATATGAAAACACAGGTTCTGTCACCTAAGTCTCAAAGTCCCGCTTTTTTTCTAGAACCACTGGCACATGTCCACTCCCTCTCTGAAGGCTTTTATTACAAATTGTATCCACTCTGAGCTCCAGAGTGCTTCCTCTGCCTTCTCCCCATCATTCCTTCCACTGTCCTGTCCTTACCTTTTTCTCAGTCAGACCAAACTCCGATCACTCTTTAAGCCTCGGATGGACAAAACATTCTCTGACCATCCTACCCACAGCTATCATGTTCTTTTGAATTTGACATTTCAACCTATGCCACTCCTGTGGACTTTACTTTAAAACATATTTGTCGTCAAATTTTCCTGTGCTAATTGTATTCACGATTCTCAAACAAGGGTGACTTCCTATTCCTTGAATGGGCATATGCCAGTTTTAGCTGTAATATAACGGTTAAGCAAGCAATTCTGTGAACATCTATTTCCTCATCTATAAAATGGGAATAGTAGTACATACATTTCTGGATTGCTGTGAAAGTTACAACAGCAGTTATAATGTGTTCCTTCCACCAAGTACCTTGCACATAAAATGTAGTAACTACCATTGGTAAATGTTATTTGTTTGCTAAATCGGAGTAAAGATGAGCAGAGTATGTCCTAAGAATACCAAGGAATGTTGGTAAATGTCTTCCAATTTATAAAACCAGCCCCTTGTTCTCTCTCTTGTCTTTGGTAGAGCCTACTTTCCTATATATCAGGTGCCCCTAAATTAATGCTGACTCCAGGTTTAGGTGAAAAATGTAAAACCCATCATGACTTCCTTTGTTAATAAAATTCTTTCACCCCACTCCCCAGCTCTGCCTTCTTACTTCCGTTCTATTCACCCACGCAAGGACCAGTATGTGTAGGAAGCAGACCAAATAGGGCTCTGGGGTTGGAAAACCCACAGACACTTTACGTCACCTCACTTTCTGCAGGACGGCTTCCCAGAAGGCCTGTCTAGGTTGCCTCTTTATTTATTTATTTATTTATTTTTTTGGTTCTGCCTGTTTTGATGAGATTAGTTTTTATGCTAAGCCTGGAAGCAGAAGGGCCAGGATAATGTCAGGAGGGGCTGGCCCTTATGCAATTTCCTATTGTTGACTAGCAGTGGAACAGAGAAATCTTCCTGGCGGTTTTATGAGATTGAGATTTCTTACTCCCAAAGGTCAAGGAGGAAGAGTCACAGGGGTGGGAAAGAGATTCTAATGAAGTTCCACTTTTGAAAGGGATCACGGTGTCGCAGGCCTGGTGCCATGCTTCCTGGAGCTCCTCTGTGCTGGAAGATAGATGGAAAGTTGTGGGCCCTGCACACCTGAGAGTGTACATACTGGATGGCTGCTTGAGCAAAGCACTGGCTTGGGCCATTAACCCTTCAAGAGTCTTACACTCTTGCCAACTATGGTCGACAATTAACATCTTAACAACAATCCTTTCACATGAACCAGGGCTTGACAACTCTAAACCTCCTGTTTGGGGGGGGGGGGGGGGGGAGGGGCGGAATGTCCTCAAGTCATAGCAAAGCATAATTATGTTATATTAATACTAGTGGGCACCAGAGTGTTGGCTTGCAGGATTTAAGGTTTGCATCAGGCTTTGGCTGCTTTCTTCTCATAGAGAAACAAACCTTTGGGACAGCCACAGTCCTAAGCTCCTGAAATCATCTGTATGAAAACCCCTTGAAGTCTAAGACACGTGTTTAAAATGTAGTTTTTCAAAGCATAAGAGACTCTTAAAAACTGAGAACAAACTGAGGGTTGATGGGGGGTGGGAGGGAGGGGAGAGTGGGTGATGGGCATTGAGGAGGGCACCTTTTGGGATGAGCACTGGGTGTTGTATGGAAACCAATTGGACAATAAATTTCATATATTGAAAAAAAAGTCATATAGTAATTAAGGAATAAAATTAAGATTGTGAAAAAAAAATAAATAAACATATTCTTACCAAAAAATAAAAATAAAAAATAAAATAAAATAAAATTTAGACTGCAGTCTTAATGGAAGTGACTGTCAATGATAAATTATCTACTGAGGTACCAGGACAGAAATCCTGAAAAAAAAATGTAGTTTTTTGGCCCCCACCACAGGCCTTCAGCATTGGACCGTCTGAGAGACTGTCACAGAAATCTGCATTTGACAGACTCCCCAAAACTTAAAGTTTCAGGGTAACTGAGTTACCCCAGGCTGCTGAGGACTCAGTTTTCATGACCTTCCAGTTTATGAAACTATGGCTTTGTTTTTCTCCGTTATTCATTGTCTGGAGGAAATTGACTCCCAGTTTTAATCTGATCTGGAAGAATACACACATTGTAAAAATTGTATCACTTTTGCATTCATTCTTTAACTCATATACCTATCGAGCACTTTCTGTGTGCCAAGAACGATACTAAATGCCTGGCTATAAAGAAGAATAAGGCATGGTCCTTGAATTCAAGGAACTTCTAATCTCTTAAGAAAACATATATGTGTAATAAGGTGTTAGAGGAGCTGTGAAAGAGGTCCACAAGGATAAAATACAACCAGAAAGGAGAGAGCAATCAATTCTGCCTGGAGAGCATGGCAGCCATCAGAAATACCTTCACACGGTGAAAGATGTGTAGGCGTTCATCAACCAGACAAGTTGGATGAAAGGTAGCATTCTCCAATGGGGGCAAAGACATAAATTCTAAGATAGCAGGACAGTTTCTGGGAACTGAAGGTAGTTCAGCATAGCTGGAAGAGAGGACAATGGGTAGAGGATGAGGACAGACCCATAAATGATCCCTGGGAGACAAGAAGGGGCCAGATTACAGATATCCATGCTAAGAAATGTGAGTTTTTTAAATTGAATATATTTGACATAAAATGTTACATTAGTTTTAGGTATACAACATTGTAAATCAGTAACTCTATACATTATGCCATACTCACCACAAATTCAGCTACCATCTGTTACCATACAATGCTAATACAATGCCATTGACTGTACTCCCTATGCTGTACCTTTATTCCTATGATTTATACAAGCATTTTGAAATTTATCTTCCAGGATTGCTTTCCCAAATTGTGGACCTCAGGATTTCTTCAATAGAATCACCCAACTGAATCAGAATTTCTAGAGGTAGGACTTCATACTAGATATTTTTAGAAATATCCCACATGACCCGTACACCAAGTTTGGAACCTACTGTTTTATAATGTGGAGCCTGTGGAGGATTTTGTGCAGAGGAGAGGAATGATGAGAAAGACCGTGCATCAGGATGGATGATGATGAGTTGGACTGAATTTGGAGGCAAAGAGAGCCCAGGAGGCTGCTTAGCAGGCTACAGCAATTTTCCAGGTGAGAGATGGTAAGGGATTCAGCTAATAAGGATGGGGGATAGATTGGAAATTGTGCTAAGAAGGTAGGCTTAATAGGCAGAGTCCAAGTGGAAAGAGAGAAGTCTCTGAGAAGGTATTGCAGTCAGGTGAAAAGCTTAGTATTTGTTGAAAGTCTTAGCCACTTTTCTGCAGTCATTTCTATTTTGTAGGACAAAGAATAGAAATGTTCTTTCATCATAACTTTCTTTGTAAAGGTAGACACCCTTATTCATTCTTGTGCATGCACATTCATGTGCATGTAAAGCCACCGTAGTTTGAGAACAATTGCGGGCAATATTATGAATGGTATTGAAAGGAAGTCTCTTCTCAGAGACATAATTCTGAATCACAATTCTAAGAGTGATGTGGTTGAAATGTTGTCACAATCTGCTTGGGCTGCCCTAACAAAATGCCAGATCTGGTGTCTTAAACAATAGAAATTTATTTTCTCACAGTTCTGAAATTTAGAAGTTCATGATCAAAGTACCAGAAAAAAATCAGTTTTTGGTGAAAGCTCTCCCTTTGATTGCAGATGGCCACCTTCTCACTGTGTGCTCGTATGGCTTTTTCTTGGTGTGTGCTCAGAACGAGAGAGAGAGATAGAGAGAGACAAAGAGACGAAAGAGAGAGCACATGATTTCTCTTGTGTGTCCTCTTACAAGAACACTAATCCTGTTGGGATCAGGGCCCCACCCTTATGACCTCACTTAACCTTAATTACTTCCTTACAGGCCCCATGTCCAAATATAGTCACACTGTGGGTAAGGCTTCAACATAAGAATTTGGGGGAGATACAAACATTCAGTCTACAACATTCTACCCCTGGTTCTTCTCTATTGCAAAATATATTCATTTCATCACAATAGGCCCAAATGTCCTAATTTATTCCATTATCAACTCTAATGTCTAGGGTCCAAAGTCTCATCTAAATGTCTTCCAAGTCAGGTATTGGTGAGACTTGAGATATGATTTATCCTGAGGCAAAATTCCTTTCCAGCTGTGAACTGTGAAATGTGACAAATTATGTGCTTCTAAAATAGAATGGTGGAACAGACTAATGGGATAGACGCTCCAATTTCAAAAGGGAGAAATTCCAAAAGGGAGACATTCCCATTCCAAAAGGGAGAAATTAAAAAGGAGGAGCACATTCTAAGTAATTCCCAAAACCAGCAAGACAAAAAACTCTAACAGACTTTAAACCTTACTACTAATCTCTTTTGTTTAATCCCCCACCTTTCAGGTCCACCAGGGCATTGATCCTGTCCCTAAGGCTCTGCAGGCCATTCCTGTCCCCCAAGTTTTCTGGTGTAGGCTGTTTGGCCCTTTGAAACGAAGGAGGTGGCCCCACCTTTTGAAATCCAGGGAATAACCCTGAGGATCTCTAACCACTTTAAGTCTTTCTTCCTTTTTCTTGAAGAGTAGTACACATTCATAGCTGAATAGCTTTATTGTTCCATTATGTAGAATACAAAAAATTCAACAGACTTCCTTAATTTTGTCCAGTCTCCATCTGTGTTTAAATCTCTTCTGCACTCATTACTAGCTGTGTTGGGTTAGCAACTCATGCTTAGTTTCTCATTTGCAAAATGTGCATTTATACCTATTTCATAGGGCTACTCATTTACCTGTCAGCTCACTGATTCAACAAATACTTATTAATGTTTCATTTCATAAGTAAGATGGTAGAGAAAAAAAAGAGTGTCCCTACTCCCATGAGAATTCATATGGAGGGATACAGACAATGAAACAAGTAAACATACAGGAACAAATGCTAAAGAGAAAAATAAAAGCAAAGTAAAAGATACAAAGAGTTATAGGGGAAAGGAGTCGTACCTTTATTTTATTTTATTTTATTTTATTTTATTTTATTTTATTTTTTAATGTTTCATGTTTTTATTTAAATTTTACTTACTTAACATATAGTGTAATATTAGTTTCAGGAGTAGAATTTAGTGACTCACCACTTACATGCAACACCCAGTGCTTATCACAACAAGTGCCCTCCATAATATGCATCACACATTTAACCCATCCCTCTGCCTACCTCCCCTCCAGGAACCCTCCCAGTTTGTTCTCTAGAGTTATGAGTCTGTTTTATGGTTCACCCCTCTCTTTTTGCCCCTCTGTGTTCACCTGTTCTGTTTCTTAAATTCCTCATATCAATGAAATCATTTGGGATTTGATTTCATATGATTGACTTTCTCTGACTTATTTTGCTTCACATAGTACACTCTAGCTCCATCCACATAATTGTAAATGGCAAGATTTTATTCTTTTTGATTGGTGGGTAATATTCCAGTGTGTGTGTGTGTGTGTGTGTGTGTGTGTGTGTGTGTGTGTGTGTCTATACCACATCTTCTTTATCCATTCATCAGTCAATGGAAATTTGTGCTCTTTCCATACTTTGGCTATTGTTGATAGTGCTGCTATAAACAGCAAGGTGCATGTGCCCCTTCAAATCAGCACTCCTGTATCCTTTGAATAAATATCTAGTAGTGTAATTTCTGGGTCATAAGATAGTTCTATTTTTAACTTTGAGGAATCTCCATACTGTTTTCCAGAGTGGCTGCACCAGTTTGCATTCGCACCAACAGTGTAAGAGGGTTCCTCTTTCTCTACATCCTCGCCAACATCTGTTGTTACCTATGTTGTTAATTTTAGCCATTCTGACATGTATGAAGTGGTATCTCATCATAGTCTTGATTTGTATTTCTCTGATGATGAGTGATGTTGAGTACATTTTCATGTATCTGTTAGCCATTTGCATGTCTTCTCTGGAAAAATGTCTGTTCATATCTTCTGTCCATTTCTTAAATGGGTTGTCTGTTTTTTGGGGTGTCAAGTTTGATAAGTTTTTTTGTAGATTTTGGATACTAGCCCTTTATCAGATATGTCATTTGCAAAAATCTTTTCCCATTCCATAGGTTGTCTTTTAGTTTTGTTGACTGTTTTCTTTGGAGTGGTATCTCTTAGAAGATGTGGTCAGATAAGCCTCTCTCAGAATGTGACATTTGTACAGAGATATAAATGAAGTACGGTAGTGAGTGACACAGCCAAATGTTTGGGGGATTAGTATCCCAGAGAAATCAGTGAAAGCAAGAAAGCATGGAAATAGGATAAGTCTCAATGTGTTGAAGGACCAGTAGGGAGTCCAGTGGCTGCTGTGGCTCCATCAAGGAGCAGATAGAGAGAAAAAAAAGGGAGCAACAGAGAGAAGTGTTCCCTCTACTTGGGCAGGTACCTATCCATTAGATATCTAGGAAAGGAACCTTCTAGGCAGAGGGAATAGTGAGTGTGAAAGTTCTAAGGTGAGAGGGTGCTACCATGTTTGAGGAGCAGCAAGAGGACCAGAGTAGCTGGCATGAATCCACCAAGTTATAAACTGGAAGGAGATGAGATCGGGGGAAAAGAGAGCCAGGTCATAAAGGACATCTAAGACTATGAAATGAACTGTGTGTTTAATTCTGAAAAGGGAAGTGTCATTGGAGCTCCCTAGGCAGAAGAATGACACAATCAGAATTACAGTGTGATGGAATCATTCTGGTTTGAAATGGACAATATACTCTAGGAGGCAAGTATAAAAACCAAGAGGTCAGTAAGCAGAGTAAGGCAATAACTGAAGCAAGAGATGATGATGGCTTGATGAAGGTCCTGCAGAGGAGGTGGTAAGGGTGAGAAGACTTCAGGTTCTAGAAACATTTTTCAAATGGAACTGATAGGCTTCGCTGCTGCATTGGATGAGAGGTGACCACCTCCAGCACATACAACCTCTAGTTACAGAGAAGTACTCTTCCCCTAGTGGACTGTGTCATAGAAGCTTGTAAATGTCTTCATTTGGCAAGGAAATGGTGAGGGGAGACCTGAGAAGAGGTTCTGGATTCTCCAACCAGGGGGTCCATCACTAGGAATGTTTGCGGAGTCATCATGGAGCAAAAGAACAGGAGACTCCCACCTTCAAAGGAAACACAATGGCTCTCACCACATGACTGTCTCTCATGTCCCTATCCTTCTCTTGGCCTTAAGGCAGACCTAATCTTATCCAGAAAAATTATAAAGACTTCCTAGCTTCTTACACTGTAAGAAAAGGGACAGAGGTCTTTCCTGATTGTACAAAGTGTAGTAAAATGGTGCTTCTGTAGTAAAGGTTCTAGACCAGGAGTCCACAGGAGGACATTCCTTGGGCAGTTGTATCAACAGCCATAACTTCAAGCTATGCAGAAGGAAGAGTTCCCTTTTATGAGATGGTATTTTGTTCACTGTTCTTTTACCCATCTGTGTCTTCTTATTAGGCCCCAGGCTTCAGTTTTCCTGGGAGAATTACATGAGAGGTAGGTCAGGTCCCACAAAACAGGGAGAAGCAAGGGTGAGTAATTCATATACAGGCCTGTTTGTTCCAGGTTGTAGCAGGTCTCCTTCCAGGCTGGGCTTTGCTGAGGAGTATACCATATCTCTGGTGCCTCTCCATGCTTCTCTCCCAGCATGACAGCAGCAGGATCTAAGGCACAGAGGCAAGACCATATCCTCCCCAGAGTGGCTTTTCTTTTCCCTGCGTATTTAGAGCACTGCACCAGATTTTATTATTATTCCACATATCGGCAATGATATTAATTTTTAAAGATTGTTGTCATTATATACACAATAAAATAGCATGAACTCAGAGAATAGTTTTTTTATATATAACTAATGATTCAGAAGTACCACAAAACTTCTTTTTTTATTGAGCAGTAATAGCTAATGTTTCTAGAGGGTTTCTTTTTCCTGACAATAGAAACAAGATTTAAAAGGGCAACCATTGTAACATAAATGCTTTCTAGATTAAAATGCCATTTGTTGCTAAGCAAATAAGGTGTCCTTACAGACCTACATTTTGTTGAGCTATGAGAGTATTTAGACTTTTATCACCATATTAATTAGGATTGGGGAATTTAGAGTAATTTAGTAAAATAGTAGGTCCTCTTTGGGACTAGATATGAAATGATTAGGAAAATAAGCCGAGTGTCTAGTATGGTAAGAGGAAGAAAGTATGGAACTGCCCAAGTGGTGACTGTAAGCATAAATGAATGAAGGACAAACAGACTGTGACAAATGTATGGAGGCCACATACCCATCCTGAGACAGTCAAGTTCCATCTCTTGGATCAAACTAACTGTTATTTCTCCAGCTCCAAGCAGGGTCCCTGTTTCAGATTCAGACCTCAATAAATATTTGTAGATTAAATGAATAAGGGTAAATTTGGCACTATCATTGTGCATGGAATAACTGCCTGGCTCAGATCCAGGATGAAAAAGTATCTTCTTGTGATTTTGATTTTGACTGCTGTCTGGGACAAGAATGGAGGTTTATGTTAGTAGTAGGAAATGAGGCTTGAAAGATCACTCACTAATCAGGACCATGTCATAAGAAAACCAGATCAAATTACATTTTTTAGAGCAATATCACAGCGGAGTAGTGATGTAAGTCATTTATCTAACATCTAGTTTCTTAGACACAGACCAGTCCCTATGGACTATATACAGACTGATTCCCACCCCCCGCTCCATTTTCCAGCCTATAAACTTATACTTTTGATCAAAAGTGGGCCCAGGAAAAGATGTGTGGGTGATTTAGTGAGAGCTCATGCTTACTTCTAGAGAACATATCAAAGCAATCATCCTGCTGGTTATTAAACAAAGTAAAACTAATATCTTGTTGTTGTTGAACTATGTGCAAAAAGCAAGGTGTTGAATCACTCTTCCTAAGCTGAATATATTTATCTCTTCCCGTTCAGCTATAGAAATTGGCCATCGAGGGACTTCACCAGTTTGGCCTCATTACTTGGTCCCACAAGACTGGAGACTTCTTTTTCTTTTTTTTTTTTTTATTTCAAAGCTTGTTTGTTTGTTTGTTTGTTTGTTTAAATTTAAATCCAAGTTAGTTAATATGTAGTGTGATAATGAATTCAGGAATAGAACTTAGTGTTTCATCACTTACATATTACACCCAGTGCTCATCCCAACAAGTGTTCTCCTTAATGCCCACCCTCCCCCATTTTGCCATTTCTGCACCCAACATCCAGCCAGCAATCCTCATTTTGTTCTCTGTATTTAAGAGTCTCTTATGGTTTGTCTCCATCTCTGTTTTTATATTATTTTTGCTTCCCTTACCTTATGTTCATCTGTTTTGTTTCTTAAATTCCACATATGAATGAAATCGTATATTTGTCTTTCTCTGACTGACTTATTTTGCTTAGCGTATGAAAGGAGCCTCTAGTTCCATACATGTTGTTACAAATGGCAAGATTTCATTCTCTTACATCACCAAATAATATTCCAGTGTGTGTGTGTGTGTGTGTGTGTGTGTGTGTGTGTGTGTGTATGTGTGTGTACACTACATCTTCTTTATCCATTCATCAGTTGATGGACATTTGGGCTCTTTCCATACCTTGGCTATTGTCAATAGTGCTGCTATAAACATTGGGGTGCATGTGCCCCTTCGAATCAGCACTCCTGTATTCTTTGGATAAATCTCTAGGAGTGCAATTGCTGGGTCGTAGGGTAGTCATATTTTTAGTTTTCTGAGGAACCTCCATACTGTTTTCTGGAGTAGCTGCACCAGTTTGAATTCCCTCCAGCAGTGCAAAAGGGTCCCTAGACTGGAGACCTCTTTTTCACCTCCTTTCAGGGAAGTTCCACAAGAACTAGAGAGTGATTGGGAAGTGTTTTGTTTAGGCAAAATACACCTCCAATTTGCATTTCTGTCTTCAGTCCTTATAGTATTGGTTGAGGAAGAACATTAAAGATCTCATAGTCACTCCTAAATCTCTATTTATTGGATTTTAAATTTGCTGCCTGGAATTGAATACTTTATAGGATAAGAATTCCAAACCTGACAGAAAAGGATAATTTGATATTGCTTCTGAGTTAGTGGGAAAATATCCTTGAGATAACAACTTATATACTCAACCAGAGTTAAAAAACCTGGTTAAAACAAAACCCCAGGCTAAAAAAATAAAAAATAAAAATAGGGTGTCCTCACTGGAGAGAAAAATGTACACTACTGTCTTTTTTCCACATTCTTTTTTCATGTCTGAATTTTTGTCAGATAGAAATTGTAGCCATCGTCCTGCCTTTATGGTCTATAATTGCTAATGCATTCTTATGATATAGCCAAATTCATCCTTACACTCTCCCCTTTAGCAGCTCCCATCACCTATGGGACAAAATTCTAATACCTTGATCTTTAGCTTGATCCAGAATCGGCCCCATTGTCATCATTATCTCTATTTCTAGCACCATCATAAAAATGTAATGTGTAATTAACATGTGGCAAGCACTAGGCTGGGTGTTTTATCTACTCATCTCATTTCATCCATGCTAAACCCTATGAAGAAGTGTTTTTACTATCCTTATTTTAGAGACAACAAAACTGAGCCTTAAGCTAAATAACTTGTGCAAGGTCATGAAGTCAGTAATCAAACTGGCATTCAAAGTTCATATAGCACCAACCCCTTCCCATAAACTCACTTCCCCATTGTCCTCTGACTTGGTCAGAGCATTTCCCACATCTATGCTTTTTCTATTATGCTTTATGACCTAGAGTGCTTGCCACTTTCTTTTGCTGATCTAAATCTTGACTATTTATAAATATGATTTTTTAATGTTTCAAATAATTTTGTTTCCCATTACTGAACTACACTAATATTACTCCTTAGTTTCCATCCTATGGTATCTCCAGGGATGACATTATTAACCTTTCTCTACCTCTGGTCCCATTGAACACCCAAATCCAATAAATGAACCGCATCATGCCCTTCAAGTCAGTTAAATTTTATTTTCTTCAAGGTATTTCTATCACTGCAGCCCAAGCTCTCTTCTCTTGCCTTTGCAGTCATCAGACTTACTATCTTGTTACTATTTAGTAGGATCTGTTAATATTAAAACACATGTCATAAGTTATTTAACATGAAGGCAGAATTCTTATTGATGATACTCATTATATCTGGGTCATTACATCAGTTGTTGGCACATAAAATAAGCTCAGTATATGTTTATTGATTGAATGAGTGACTGTAAACCAACAGGGTCAATGGAAGATTGTGTAAGCAAGTCATAGTTGTACCCTGGCACCACTGTGGCTTGCACTGATATTATTATGCAAAGCAGCAATATGATACAGTAAAATAAGCACAGTCATTGATGTCTAAAAGATTAAGTTCAAACTCTACCATTACCTAGCTGTGAAATCTTAGATGGGTTAAGTCTCAATCACTTTGTCTCTAAACTAGAACTAATATGCTGCAAGGTTGGTTAAAATATATATATATATATATATTACACACATGCACATACATACATATATATAAAATATAACTATATGGTAATATATATAACTATATAGTAATATATATAACTATATATATATAACTATATGTATATATAGTAGTAACATATGCAAAGTGCTTGGTCTAGAGTAGTCACTCAGTAAATGATAGCCATTCTATTGGAATTAAAGGTCAATAAAAAGTAACTATACATCCTGGAATAATAGTGGCAGTAAGTGTAATTTTTCATTTCTTCCTCAATCCCTCCGTTAAATTAGCAGAATAGCTTTTAAAAAGAAACTAAAGACCTATGGACATCTATAGCAAAATTAGGTGATTTGGCTGTTTACATGAGCCCTAAATATAAATGAATGGGGACAAATCACTGACAAGACTGATAGGATATCAGCATCTGTGAAGGAGGAAGAAGAAGGAAGGAAATTAAGTTTATTATGGCCCTGAGGATATAAGTACCTCAAAATCTTCAATAGGGACTCATTGGCGAATATGATTAACCAATACAAGAAATAGCAAAAACTGGGAGAATTTTCTGAAAAACATAAGTTATGGGTGAATGAAAAGGAGTTGAAATACAGTAAGATCTGAAGGTACTAGGACACTCTGGATCCTATGTATTTTTTAGTGGTCAGTTTAATTCAACTTCTCATCTGAAAAGATTGACAAAATTCAGAAAAGTAGCAAGACACAAATAACTAATATCAGGAATGAAAAAAGGAATAGCACTGCAGTTTCTATGAACACTAAAAGCTAAGAATGGGATAGTAAAACCATTGTATGTCCATCAACTGAAAAACTTGGATGGGATGGACAAATTGCTTGGAAGATACAAATGACCAAAGAATTAATTCAAGAAGAATTAACTAACCTGGATAGTCTTATATCTAATAAGGAAATTAAATTCATAGTTAAAATCCTTTCCAAAAAGAAAACTTTAGGCCTACATGGCTTTGTTAGAATTTCTAAAAAAAAAATGGTTAAGGGAAGAAATAATTCAAATTCTACACAAACTCTCACAGAGAATAGAATAGGGAAGAGCACCTCCAAATTCATTTTATGAAATTACAGTCACCCTCATACCAAGCCAGACCAAGAAATCAAAGGAATAGAAAGCTGCAGGGCAATATACATAATAAATATTGATGCAGAAACACTCACTAAAATATTTACAAATCACACAATATGAAAAATGATAATATATCATGCCAAATATGATTTACTGAGGAATGCAGGGTTAGGTCGGCATTCAAAAAGCAATCAGTATAACTCACTATATCAATAAATTAAAGACAAAACCATATTATCATCTCTATAGTTGGAGCAAAGCACTAAAAAAAAAAAAATCAGCCTCCAGTAGTGATAAATACTATCAGCAACATAAAATAGAAGGTAAATTCCTTAAAATGATAAGGTACTCCTTTAAAAACCTATAGTTAACATCATACTTAATTGTAAAAGATTGAATATTTTCTTCCTAAAATTATAAACAAATCAAAGATGTCCACTGTAACCACTCTTATTCAACACTGTATTGGAGACACAATAACAATAATATGAGTTACCTAAGAAAGGAAGAGGGAAACACATACATACTTATATTAAAGAAATGGAAAGATAAACTGTAAAAAAATTAAGAAAATTTTTGACCAATAGTGAAAATCAGGGCCATGGATAGAAGCTAGACTTCTTTGAAGTACTTTATTTGTAGATTTTATAGACATTTTACTTAATTATAAAACAAAATTTTATCTTTAAAAAACCATTCCTAAAAATCAAAAGTAAAATGAACATCTAACATGACTGTGTTTAAAGCTGGTGGAATAATCAACCAGAAAGAAAGTGTTCAAAGTCATTTGAAAACATGTTTGTGTATTTCTGGTGGAGGATAAATGAATGCTCCAAACCCCCAATATTTAATATCATCTCAGCAATAACATTGGCGGTGTTATCCCAAGGTAGTTTTTGTGTGTCTTAAGGAATAAATCCAAAGAGTGTTTATGTTGATGTCTTTGAGGACTGAGACTTTAGTGATTTTGATATTAAGTAAAAACATCAGGTTAAGTACAACTCTGTAGTTCTAAATTTGGATTGGAAGAATTAGTACAATCTCATTATATGGTGTATCTTAAAGATCATAGTTTTTTATTTTAGTTCTGTCAAATAAAATGACTGGAAATCATGACCAACTCAGCAGTAATAAGCACCACAAGTGCCCAGATTGTAATTCCTAAGTATCATTTCCATCAAAAGGACAAGGATCTTTGAAGATGTGAATCTTTCTAGGACCATGGAAGAAAGTGTTCAAAAGATCCTGAAATATTTTATCATACAGAAAGCAAGGGAGATATCAGAGTCAATTAGCATCATTACAAAAGAACATAGGACCCAATATGATTAAGTTCCTACTGACCAAAGGAGAAATATGTCCATCAGTAAGAATAATAACTGCAATAGACTAAATGACATTCAATTTGTTGGCATTCATGAATTCATACTGATAGTATTAATGAAATGACAATGATAAAAAACAATAAAATCATTGTTGATTTATTTCAAGGTGGTGAAGGACTATCCATTATTTTGAAAACTAGTAATTAAATAATCAAGATTTATATTGTCTTTCCTCAAAATTTATACCACAGGATGACAAAATAGTAAATGAGAAAAATTTTCTTTTTTGACATTTTCAGCTAAAAATAAAGAAGGAATAATAGAATTACAAATCACCAATTTACAACCCCTTTTGAATTAATGGTTCCAGATATGGATTATCAGTGGCATCTACCATAACAAAAAGAGATAAGTAAACGTAATGTGCTTCCTAATGGAAGTTCACTTGTAAAGCAGACTCACAGCCTCAAAAATGGCAAAACCAAACCTGAATCTGATCAACCCTCTAGGTTTAACTACCAATTAATAAGAACTTAGCACTATAGTAGAGTGATTGTTTCACTAGGTTTAGTGATCAGTTTAATTCAACTTCTAGTCTGAATGTGTCAGTCATTTCCATGCAATTAGAGAATAAATAGAGAAACCATAGATCTTCCTGTCCTCAAGATTTCCAAGATGTGAGCATGAGTGTGTGGGATCAGATAATGGGATCCTTTGTTGCACATCCTTTCCACTTTGTTGCACAGTGGAAAAAGATGGACTGATAATATAGACTTTTTATTCTTATTCTCAAAACTATCACTTTCCATGGAATTTTTATTTTACACCTGAAATAATCAGTTTTTGTAGGGTGTTATTACTTACACTATCTTTTCTGTTGAGAGGAAACATGTTTTCCAAGCACAAGTCCCCAATCTTTCAAGATAAGTCATCCTGCTAGAAAATGAAAATGTAGCTTTAGTATGTCCAAATGTCAACATATAAAATGAATATTTTTCCAACTTTTAGCTACCTATGGGGAGCTACTATGGGCATTTCCACAGACCAGCTGTCCACAGGGATGTGTAGAACAGACAAAGCTTTGAATGGCCCAGACCCTAAGGTCTGATATCACCCTAAGGAGCGATATAAACAAAAACACAAGACAAATACAGTAAAGGAATCTTCCCATTTGTCTGCATTCTTTTTTTACTGCATGTGACATACTAGAAACATAATTTGTCTTTCTATTTTTAAAATTTTTAAACATTACTCCTTCAATAATATACTGTGGCTAGAAAAAAATTGAAGCTGAAAGTCCAGTCTGTCTTCTGGGAAGTATTGTTTAAGGCCTCTCTTCACAGAGAATTTTCTAGATTCTGCTCTGCAGTTGAATTCTAAGATTCAGGTAGACTAAAGGGCTGGGAGTATTACCTTGAGTCATCCTCAGTGTGCAGAGTTAGAGGTAGGAGGGGCACACCTGATTTACAGCTCCAGACCAAGGTGGGAGTGAGGCAGTAATGAAATACAGGAGTAGGAAAAAAACTGGTTTAAGGTGGCTATAGTTTTGGTATAAGCAAGGAGTGTCTAAAGATTACAGCCCTGAATATTGTAGCCACCTTTATTGGAAGGTGGGACCACGATGAAAGAAAGCAAGGTGGCATTTGTTAGGGAGCAGTGGGATCACCCGGACAATTTCACACCAGAAGATGGTATGAGGACTTGGCCAATTTGAGCAGATCTTTTGACCTTGTCTTCTTTGCAACTTCATATTAGACCAAAATTTCCATGGCATTCAGGGCCCTTAATTATCTGACTCTAAGCTACCTTTCCTGTCTTAGTACTGATTTCTTCACGCTTACCACTTATGCACATCACAGTCAAGCCATACACACAAGCCACCTACATTTCCCCATACTTTTGTTTATGTTTCCTCTTTGGGAATGTCCTGCCCAGGAAGCACTCCTGGAATTCATCTTTTCCCTCTGCATTCTCATACTTTTCCCATATCACCTGGTTCCTGAAGGCAAAGGTGAGTCTGCCCGATTTCTTGTGCCCTCCAAGGCCAGGCACATGTCTTGAGTACAACAGACACTCAAGGTAAAGAGAGAAGTTCAGTCGGAATCAGGCTAATTCCATGGGGTTCCAAGAGTTTGAAATCAAATGGGTTTGAATAATTCCTCCCCTTCTATTGTTGCAGTTCCCAATTTTCTTATCTATTAAACATGTTCAGTCCTTTACCTTTTTCTAGGGTCTCTGGTTTTCATGCTGTGGTCACAGAGCTCTAAACAGTCCAAGGAAGTTTCCAGAAGCCAGAAAAGAAGGTGTGATTTGGTAGCCCTTTCATCTTGGTATCAGGGTATCACCCGTACTTCCCCCATATCCAATCCCAAGAAATCATACAGATGCAGAAAATACCTGAATTTTCTATATTAATTCAGAAAATGGCTGGCAAAACTCTTGTTGAAAATTTATGGATTAATTAAAATAATCATCACCTTTTAAAATAATATCATGTGAAATCTCACTATATGGAAGAGACAAATGTGAACTTTTATATAAGATTTGCTGGATGTTCTTCTGTGGAATTATGAGAGAACTCAGACCTATATTACTAATGAATCTCCAGCTTCTTGTCAATGGACATGAATTAGTAAAGGGAGGATCAAAGAAGCTGTAGGAAAGGGAGAATTCTTTTCCTACCCTTCAGGGCCTTCCAGCTGGGCTAAGAATTCAATTTGCATGAGACATATTAACAGGAGAAAAAAAAAACCCAAAATTTTATTAGGTGCACATGGAGTTCTAGTACTGAAATTGAGGCCTGAAAAAATGATGAGGGGAAGCAGTTTTTATAAGTTTTAGACAAAGAGACAATAACTTATTGAAGAATTTACAGAATAAGGAAAACAGGTGTTCGAGAGCTTTAATTAGTAAAGAATTTTAAGTGGAATTCGGGCTGAGGTAGTAGATTAGTAAAAAAGTAACAAGGCTTATTTCTACAGATATCTAAACTTTAAAGTCCCTGTCTCTGGTGATAAGGATGTCTTTTTAGTTATTATACGGAGAGGGTGTTTTTCATATGGGAGATTTGTTTCCTGCTTAAGGGGGACAGGAGAGGATTTGATTGTCCCTGCACTGGTTGTTTGCCACGTAGCTTCAATTCAAAAAGTCACTAAGCCATTATGGCACATTTTAGGGCAGCCTGCCCTGGGCCCCTACAAAGCCAACCTGCAAAGAAATGATCAAACAAGGAGGATAAAATCTTTTTAAAAGTATGCATCATTCGGTTGGATGTTAGATCTCTAAAATATGCTTTTGTTTAAGATAAACAATTTCAACTGATAAATTTTAATTTTGCTTAAGTATGGCCTTGTTTTAAGATGTCTTGTGTTCTGAGCTGCATCTTAAGTTAATCAGGATGACCAAGAGCCTTGGCTGCACATGTACTGTTGCCTAGCTCCATTTGTAAATAAGAAACAATACAGGTTTGAGTAAAGAATAAAGTAATAAAAAGCTTGAGACCTGGTAAGGCAACAAAACAACTCATCTGTGGGGACTCAAGAGCCAGAGCGAGGAAGTTCAAATAGAATAGGTGTCCAGCAATATAGACCTCTTGGTCAACAAGAACAAAAACAAAATTATTTGAAGAGATTCAATACAGCACAGAAAAACATCATGAAATCATAATTTTTAAACAAAAAAATTTCAAAATATGAGCTGAAGTACCAACAATGACCATATAAATCAAAAACTTATATAGATCAATTGCCACAGAGATTGGCAAGGCATGCAAATATCTACCGTTGAAAAGGCACCAAGAGCAGATGGTCTCAAGAGTGAGTGTTCTTTAACTTAAAAGAAGAAATACTTCCAAAGTTATTTAAGCTTTTCTTTTATAAAAATGGAAACGTTCCCACTTCATTTTATGAAACCAACATTATATTCATACCCAACCTGATAGATACAGTACAAAAGAGAAGACTACAGGCTAATCTCAATCATAATTTAAAATATAGCAATTCTAAATAAGCTATTAGCAAAGAGAATCTGACAGTGTATCAAAAGAATACTACAATACAACTGAAAAGATTTATTTTGGGAAAAGTGTGGATAGTTCAAGCCAGAAGAGTCTCAATATATTCTAATATAAGAGGAAAATACATATAAACTTGCCAGTATCAAATACAAGCATTTAAAATATATAGTCATTTCTGAAAATTACTAAGTATATTAGAAACTGGTTAATGAAGTAACTTAAATATAATATTCCCCCACACCCAGTAGCATATAATAATCTAAAAAGTAAACCAATAGACCATTTATAGTAATAACAATGCCTGCTATCAAGATTGTTAATCAACAAAAGAAAATGAAATAATCGTTATAAACATTCGGAGAAATACAGCTATCTATTTTTTCCTGATGATGTGATCATGATAATGTGACCCAGAAAATCCTAAAGACAAGGGAGCCTGGGTGGCTCAGTCAGCTGTGTCTGACTCTTGACGTCAGCTCAGGTTATGATCTCATGGTTCATGAATTTGACCCCTGCATCAGGCTCTGCACTGACAGTGCCAAGTCTGCTTGGGATCTTCTCTCTCCCTCTCTCTCTGCCCCTCCCCCACTTGCACTCTCAAAAATAAATAAATAGAGGTAGCGAAGATGGTGGAGCAGCATGAACACCCTCAGCCTGTCTCATCCCTGAAATGCAGCTAGATCAGCACCAAACCATTTGGCACACCTAGGCAACTGAGCTGAGGATTAATACAACAATCTGCATAATTTGACCCACAGAACTCAGCAGGTGCTCAGTGCAGAGAGGTGAACTAAGGGAAAGAAAACCCACAGAGGGTAGGAAGCTGTTTTTGCAGACACAAAAAAGAGAGAGGGGGAGAGTGCGGCACATTGGGAGTGTAGCAAAAACACGCCCCAGAAAGTAGCTAGAGAAAAAGAGTGAAAACACTTGCAGAGGACTGAACAAGAAATTTGTTCCCCAAAACCATCGATGGGAAGAAAGGAGAGGGTTTCTCTATCACCAAGATTCTATAAACAACAGAGTGCAGAGTCTGAAGTTTCAGAACTCAGTGCCTGGCAATGCTCTGGTGAGGGAAAAGAGTGAATCCCCGGAGCCCACAGCAGGGTCTGAGCAGTCTGTGTGCCACAAAGGAAGAAGCAGTTCCCCAGTGTGCAGAGAATTTGGTAGAGGCCATACGGCCTCCCCACAGGCAAAGGTCCCAGTGAACCCCAGAGAGTAGCCATGTTCGCTGGTATTGGGACAAAGATGCCAGAGTATGGTGAAACCTGGCACCAGCTGTGTGTTGTGATTTGCCACAATCTCTGAACCTCTGCCACTGTGTAATCGCAGGAATGTTTTCTGGGGCAAGCCAGCACCTGGCCATTGCTCAGTGAGACCCTTCCCCAGAGAGTCAGCGTGGGTCCAAGCTGTAGGGGTCTCTGAAGTGTGGGATTTTGAAACACAACCCCATCTGAGATAAAACTCTGGAGGGAGGTGTCACTTGGCGGGCAGACAGCTTGGACACAGACAGGGTAGAGATGGGGGACAGAGGCCTGAGACAAAGGAGGGATGCTTGATCACAGGTTGGTGAGAGCACAAAGTTCCCGTGCCAGTGACCAGGGAGCTGTGTGAAGCCATTTCCACCTCTCCCACACATACACATGCACACCACACTGATCCACCCCAGTAAGCTCAGCAGCACCACCCAGTGGAGAACAGAGCCATTACACCAAGCTCCACCCAACTGCACCCTTCAAGCACATCCCCTAGAAGACCAGCACAAGTCCCTCCACCTGCTTAGTGTATGGACTATAGAGTGCTTCACAGTTTGAGTTATAGGGGAAACTGTTATTTCATTCAGGTTTCATTCTGTTTGCTGGTTCATTTATTCTTTTTTTTTCTTCTGTTTTTGTTTAAATTGTTTTTTTTCTTTCTTTTCTTTTTCTTGGATACAAAAAAGAGAAAAAATTCTGTCTCTTTTCTTTTTAAAAAATTTTTATTATTTTTTTACTTTATTTGTTATTTTTTACATTTTTATTCTATTTAATTTTCTTTATTTCATTTTATTCTATTATATAATTTTTTTAATTTAAAATTGTTTTCTTACCTTTTTTTTCTTTTCTTTATTTTCTTTCCCCTTTTCCTCTATTCTGTAAAGCTTCTTTCAACAAGCACAGCAAAATACACCGAGGATCTAGATTCCTTTATTTTAATATTGTTTTGTTTTTAACTTTTTAATTTTAATTTTTTATTTTATTAATTTTTTTCTTCCTCCAAAATGACAAAATGAAGGAATTCACCCCAAAAGAAAAAACAGGAAGAAATGACAGCCAGGGACTTAAGCAAGATGTTTGAACTAGAATTTAGAACCATGATAATAATACTACCTGGGGTTTGAAAAAAGCATAGAATTCCTTTCTGCAGAAATAAAAGAAGTACAGTCTAATCAGGAAAAAGTTAAAAATGCTATAACCTAGATGCAATATTGAATGGATGCTATGATGGTAGGGATGGTCAAAGCAGAGCAGCGAATAGAAGACAAAATTATGGAGAATAATGAAGAAAAAAGGAAACAAAGGCAAAAGAGCATAATACAAGACTTGGAGAACTCAGTGACTTTCTAAAAAGGAATAACATCTGAATCATAGGAAACAGAAGTCAGAAGATGAAGAGAAAGAAAAGGGGGCAGAAGGTTTATCTGAGCAAGTTATAGGGGAAAATTTTCATAATCTGGGGAAGGACACAGACATAAAAATGCAAGAAGCACAGAGAACTCCCATTAGATTCAACAAAAACTAACCATCACCAAGGCATATCATAGTCAAATTCACAAAATATATAGACAAGGAAAGAATTATGAAAGCAGCAACAGAGGAAAAAGTCCTTAACCTATAAGGGAAGACAGATCTGCAGCAAACCTATCCACAGAAACTTGGCAGACCAGAAAAGAGTGGCAGGATATATTCAATGTGCCAAATGGGGAAAATATGCAATCAAGAATTCTTTATCCAGCAAGGCTGTCATTTAAAATAGAAGGAGAGATGAAGAGTTTCCCAGAAAAATAAAAACTCAAGGAGTTTGTGCCCACTAAAGCAGCTCTGCAAGAAATTTTAAGAGGGACTCTTTGAGGAGAGAAAAGATGAAAGAAAACAAAAAGACCAAAAGCAACAAAGACTAGAAAGAACCAGAGAACATCACCAGTAACACCAAAGCTACAGACAACACAGTGACACTAAATTCATATCTTTCAGTACTCACTCTAAATGTCAATAGGCTAAACACTCCAATCAAAAGACATAGGGCATCAGAATGGATAAGAAAACAAGACCCATCTATATACTACTTACAAGAGACCCATTTGAGACCTAAAGACACCTGAAGATTGAAAATAAGGAGATGGAGAACCATCTATCATGCTAATGGTCATCAAAAGAAAGCTGGAGTAGCCATACTTATATCACAGTCTAGATTTTAATATAAAGACTGTAACAAAAAATGAAGAATGGCATTATATCATAATTAAGGGGTCTATCTACCAAGATCTAACAATTGTAAATATTTATGCCCCTAACGTAATGTTACACAAATATATAAATCAATTACTCACAAACACCCCACTTAACAGCAATGGAATGATCATCTAAGCAGAAAATCAACAAGGAAACAATGGCTTTGAATGACACACTGGACCGGATGGACTTAAAAGATATATTCAGAACATTTCATCCTAAAGCAGTAGAATATACATTCTTCTCTAGTGCACATGAACCATTCTTCAGAATAGATCACAGAATAGATCACCAGGACACAAATCAGACCTCAACAAGTTCAAAAAGATCAGAATCATACCATGCATATTTTCAGACCACAATGCTATGAAACTCAAAATCAACCACAAGAAAAAATTTGGAAAGACCATGAATACTTGGAGATTAAATAACACCCTACTGAAGAATGAATGGGTTAACCAAGAAACTAAAGAGGAAATTAAAAAGCATGTGGAAACGAATGAAAATGAAAACACAATAGCCCCAAACCCCTGTGATGCAGCAAAAGCAGTCATAAGAGGGAAGTATACAGAACTCCAAGACTTCCTAAAGAAGGAAAGGTCTCAAATACACAACCAAAACATACACCTAAAAGAGCTAGAAAAATAACAACAATAAAGCCCAAAACCAACAGAAGAAGGGAAATAATAAAGATTAGAGCAGAAATCAATGCTACCGAAATCAAAAAACAGTAGAACAGATCAATGAAGCCAGGAGTTGGTTCTTTGAAAGAATTAACAAAATTGATGAACCCCTAGCCAGTTTGATCAAAAAGAAAAAGGAAAGGACCCAAATAAATAAAATCAAGAATGAAAGAGGCAAGATCACAATGAACACTGCAGAAATACAAACAATAATAAGAGAATATTATGAGCAATTATATGCCAATAAATTGATCATTCTGGAAAAAAATGGAAAAATTCCTAAAAACATATCAACTACCAAAACTCAAACAAGAAGAAATGTAAAACTTGAACAGATCCATAACCAGTAAAGAAATTGAATTAGTCATCAAAAATCTCCCAAAAAACAAAGGTATAAGCCCAGATGGCTTTCCAAGGGAATTCTACCAAACATTTAAAGAAGAGTTAACACCTATTCTTTTGAAGCTGTCCCAAAAAATAGAATTGGAAGGAAAACTTCCAAACTCATTCTATAAAGACAGCATTACCTTGACTCCAAAACCAAAGACTCCACTAAAAAGGAGAACTACAGACCAGTTTCCCTGATGAACATGGATGCAAAAATCCTCAACAAGATACTAGGAAACTGGATCCAACAATACATTAAAAGAATTATTCACCACAACCAAGTGGGTTTTATACCTGGGATGCAATTCTGGTTCAATACCCACAAAAAAATCAATGTGAGACATCACATCAGTATAAGAAAGGACAAGAACCACATGATCCTCTCAATAGATAAAGACAAATCATTTGACAAAATTCAGCATCCTTTCTTGATAAAAACCACCAAGAAAGTAGGGATAGAAGGATCATTCCTCAAGATCGTAAAAGCCATATATGAAAGACCCACAGCTAATATCATCCTTATTGGGGAAAAACTGAGACCTTTCCCCCAAAGTTAGGAACATAACAAGGATTTCCACTCTCACCACTGTTATTCAACATAGTGTTGGATGTGCTAGCCTCAACAATCAGACAACACAAAGAAATAAAACGCATCCAAATCAACAAGGAGGAAGTCAAACTTTCACTCTTAGCAGACGACATGACTCTATGTGGAAAATACAAAGACCCCACTAAAAAGCTGCTAGAACTGACACATAATTTCAGCAAAGTTGCAGGATATAAAACCAATGTACAGAAATCGGTTGCATTTCTATTCACCAATAACAAAGCAGAAGGAGAAATCAAAGAATTGATCCCATTTGCAATTGCACCAAAAACCATAAAATACCTAGGAATAAACCTAACCAAAGAGATGAAAAATCTATACACTGAAAACTATAGAAAGCTTATGAAAGAAATTGAAAAAGACACAAAAAATGGGAAAATGTTCCATGCTCATGGATTGGAAGAAGAAATATTGTTAAAATGTCAATACTACCCAAAGAAATCTACATATTCAATGCAATCTCTATCAAAATAACACCATAATTCTTCACAGAGCTAGAACAAATAATTCTAAAATTTGTATGGAACCAGAAAAGACCCCAAATAGCCAAAGCAATCCTGAAAAAGAAAACAAAGCTGGAGGCATCACAATCCCAGACTTCAAGCTGTATTACAAAGTTGTAATCATCAAGACAGTATGGTACTGGCATAAAAACAGACACTTAGATCATTGGAACAGAATAGAGAATCCAGAAATGGACCCACAAGCATATGACCAACTAATCTTTGACAAAGCAGGAAAGAATATCCAACGGAAGAAAGACAGTCTCTTCAGTAAATGGTGTTGGGGAAACTGGACAGCGACATGCAGAAGAATGAACCTAGACCACTTTTTTACACCATACACAAAAATAAACTCAAAATGGTTGAAATACCTAAATGTAAGACAGGAAGCCATAAAAATGCCAGAGGAGAAAACAGGCAACAACCTCTTTGATCTCGGCCACAGCAACTTCTTACTCAACATGTCTCCAGTGGCAAGGGAAACAAAAGCAAAAACGAACTATTGGGACCTCATCAAGATAAAAAGCTTCTGCAGGGCACAGGCAAAAATCAGCAAAACTAAAAGGCAACCAATAGAATGGCAAAATATATTTGCAAAATGACATCAGATAAAGGGTTAGTATCCAAAATCTTTAAAAAACTTATCAAACTCAACACCAAAGAAACAAATAATCCAGTGAAGAAATGGGCAAAGGACATGAATAGACACTTTTCCAAAGAAGACATCCAGATGGCTAACAGACACATGAAAAAATGCTCAATATCACTCATCCTCAGGGAAATACAATAAAAACTATGATGAGATACCACCTCACACCTGTCTGAATGGCTAAAATTAAAAACTCAAGCAACAACAATGATGGCGAAGATGTGGAGAAAAGGATCTCTTTTGCACTGCTGGGGGATGTAAACTGGTGCAGCCACTCTGGAAAACAGTATGGAGGTTCCTCAAAAAATTAAAAATAGAACTACCCTACAACGCAGCGATTGCACTACTAGGTATTTATCCAAAGAATACAGGAGTGCTGATTCGAAGGGGCACATGCACCCTAATGTTTATAACAGCACTATAATCAATAATAGCCAAAGTATGGAAAGAGCCCAAATGTCCATCTACTGATTAATGGATAAAAAAGATGTGGTATAGATATAATATGGAATATTACTCAGCAATCAAAAATGAATGAAATCTTGTCATTTAGAACTACATGAATGGAACTAGAGTCTGCTTTCATATCCTAAGCAAAATAAGTCAGTCAGAGAAAGACAAATATCATATGATTTCACTCATATGTGGAGTTTCAGAAACAAAACAGATGAACATAAGGGAAGGAAAGCAAAAATAATATAAAAACAGAGAGGGAGACAAACCATAAAGGATTCTTAAATACAGAGAACAAAGTGAAGACTGCTGATGAGGTGTTGGGTGGGGAGATGAGCTAAATGGGCAAGGGACATAAGCAAGACACTTGTTAGGCTGGGAACTGGGTGTAATATGTAAGTGATGGATCACTAAGTTCTTCTATTCCTGAAATCATTATTATACTATATATTACTATATATATAGTAATATATATATATATATTACTATATATATTACTATAGTATATAGTATATATATATATATATATAGTATATATATAGTATATATAGTAGTATATTACTATATATATTACTATAGTATATAGTATATATAGTAATATATATATAGTATATATATACTATATATATAGTAATATATAGTATATTATAATATATAATAATATATATAATATATATATATAATTATATATATTAGGCCCATTAGAGCTGAAGTTAATGTTCCCTTCATGAATAGAGAAGAGTGGGATGGGTGGAAGGAACTCCATTCCACAGAGTCATCCATGATAGAGGCTCTGCCAACTTTATTTCAAGGCTCCTAAGGTTGCTCAAGGTATTAATATTTAAATAATGGCTAGAGAAAGAGAGAAAGCCTGAGATATTACTTCCATTTTACAGGTAGAAAACAGAGGCACAGAGTTTAAATAGCGTGTCCAAAGCCACCTAGGCAATAGTAGTAGATCCAGGATTTGAACCTTGGCAATCCATAGTCCAGAATCCATGATCTTAATCACTATGCTACCTTAGACTATATAGAATAGCTGTTGTCTATTTTAGAAATAAGTATCAAGAAATGGAGGTAGGGAAAAAATGATCTGCACTATTAAAAGAAACTACAAAGTTATTAAGCATAGATTTATTGAGAAAGACATAGGTCCTATGTGAGGAAAGCTATAAAATGCCATTGAAGAACATAAAAAAATAAACAGATAAAAAAGCACTGCATATTATTGGATAAAACTTAATAGTATAAAAGTGTTGATTCTCTCAGAATTAGTAACCCTAAAAAGTCCATTTAAAAAAATTAGACATTTATATGAAATAAAAAATTGCTTAGTATTAGTCTGCAAAAACACAACAGTGGAGGGGGTTACTCTGCCAGATATTAGAGTATATTATAATTAAATTAAAATGGAAATACCAGAGAAATAGGTAGAATAAAATAGAGAATCCAGAAAAAAATTCAGCCTATATTAAAATTTAATAGATGTTAAAAATACTGTTTTGATTCAGTGGGGAAAGAATAAATTATTAAACAATGGTGGTAAAATAACTGCTTATCCACGATGAAGAAAATAACATTAGACCTTTATATTATATCACCTCCAAAAATAAATTCCAAATTGATGAAAGTCTTAAATGTAAATAACAAAAATGTAAAAAAAAATCTTAGTAAAAATCAAGGAGATTATATATATTTGATCTAAAGCCAAGAGAAACTTTGTTAACCAGGACAGGGCGACCAGAAGCCATTTAAAAAACAAATAAACATACTTGCTTATATAAAAAGAATTTATAAAATGCTTCCTGAATAGCAAAATATAAATCAACAGATAAACTATGTGTGGGGGGACTGGCAGTGCAGCCAACACAAAATTAACAACTTTAAATATATGCAAAGAAGTCTTACAAATAGACAAGAAAAATGGACAATTGAACATAAAAATGAGCCAAAAATGTGAAGAAACAATTCAAAGACAGAGAAATCCAAATGGCTAGCACACATATTTAAGACTTTTCTAACTCACTAGTAGTCAGGGAATTATAAATTAAAGTAACAATGAAATGTCACATACCTATCAAACTGTCAAAAATTGTAAAAGCCTCTATTATTTATTCCTTATAGAGAATTTAAGTATACATTCATTCATTGCTGATAGAAATCTGAATTGTTAGGTCCTTTAGAGAAAGCAATCAGGAAATATCTGTTTAAAAATACACCATTTGACCCAGCAATCCCATAGAAATAAGCAAAACACATCTCAAGATGTAAATGGTTCAATCCATCATAAAAATAAAGTGAACATGTGAGCAATAATATTTCTGAAGAATAAAAACAGTGCATTTATTTATGTGAAAGCTCTCCTTTCATCAGTGAAGGAGATCTGCCACTCATCAGTACTATCCTCATTCTGAGTTTGAAATGTCGAAGCTAGTACGCCTCTGTGGCTCAATGGTCAGTGCTCAGTTAAGGTTAATTTAGGAAGACTTCCCATGTCTGACCCAATCTCAAGGCATCCAGACCTCTGGGTTCAAGCTAAGACAATGAGAAGGAAAGTTCTTCCCTATAAGGGTTTGGGATAAAATGGAACAGTGTGTGCAAGGATCTGCCGTGATCTCTCTACAAGGAAAGTGCAGGAAAGGGGTACAGTTCAGAGGAGAGAACAATATGGGAATGTTAGAATAATAATTGACCTTGCTGCTTGTGGTCCATCGTGGCAGTATTGGTTCCAAATTTATTCACCCTGCCCATAGGTAGTCTCCTCCCCCACTGACTCTGGGCTTGGTCATGTGGCTTGCTTTGGTAAAGCAAGGAGAGACTTGAAAAATCCTTGCACATTTGGGCTTGCTTTCTCTTGTTGCCCGTGGGAACTCTGAGATCAACACAGTGTGAATGAGACTGATCCAGTCCACTGCATGATGAGTGACATTTGGCCCAGTTATCCTAACAGCCAGCCAACCACCAGCCAACTGACAAACATGTGAATGAGGCCATCAACCACTAACTGATGGAAGATACCTGAGTGTGCCCAGATGAGATCATTAGAACTGCCCAGGTGCATGCTCCTCAGAATATCAACCCACTGAATCTCAGGCTAATGAAATGGCTATTATTTTAAGGAACTTTGGAAATGGTTTGTTAAACAGCTAAAGCTGCTATACTAGCAAAGGGCCAGGAAACAAACAAATAAACAAACAAAAGCCATAAAACTTGAGTCTCTTGAACATCCATGTTTTGAAGTGAGAAACTTATGTGAATATAATCAAGTGTAAATCTATAGA
The DNA here is from genome assembly GCF_024362965.1 of Panthera pardus. Classification (NCBI taxonomy): domain Eukaryota; kingdom Metazoa; phylum Chordata; class Mammalia; order Carnivora; family Felidae; genus Panthera; species Panthera pardus. Next base: position 68,217,260 of record NW_026526788.1, on the reverse strand, counting down.
AATGCATATGAGTCGAGAGATGGTATAACAGGAAGGAGATTGGAGAGAAAAGCAAAGCTTGTTGGAACAATAAGAACATCTAATCAAGTTTATTCAACTTGAAAAAGAAAACAAACTGAAGTATGAAATAAAAGCTTTGAAAAGTGTGAATGCTTAGATTGTATGAATAATGGAGTTTGATTATAAGCATATTTAATTTCTCTAATATTAAATTAAAGTAGTTCTAAAGACATATGGTACGCTAGATGTAAAAACAGGAGACTCAGAGAACTGAAGCATTTTTTAATTGAGTCATTTTTTTGTAAAAAATCCAAGCAATATCTAATTAGTTGGAATGAGTGCTTATGATGTATAGCTTGTTTTAGAATTGTTTTTGGATATGAGGCGTACAGTAAGCAGCTGGGGAATGATGGTCAGTGTAGATCAATCCAAATGAAATCTACTGCCCAGTGAAACAGGAATTATTATCATAAATTTCTCCTGAGCTTTGTTTTCCATTACTGTCATCAATGAGAAATAATTTGCTTCTCTAACTCCTTGTCTTATTCCCAAAGGATCACTTTAAAAAGTCTATATTAAGTACTTTGGGTAGACTCAGAGAGATTGGACCTGTGGTTGAAAGAATGGTGTCCAACCTGTGGTGGATGTGGAGGTACACCCTGTCCCCAAAATATTTCTCAGGGAAAATACCACTATACAGTGATATACATATTAGGCATTTCAAAGCATGTACGATATGTTATCTACTGAAACTTCATTACTGCCCTGGGAAGGTAGGCATTATCCGCATTGGTTGTGTGGATGAAAAAGTTTAGACCTAGCAAATTGGCCAGCATCCTGGTGTTTGCCCCCTAGGTGTTAGTGGTTCCAAAAATAGCTGACTGCCTCCAACTACTCAATGGCTAGAAAATTGCCTCCTAGTTCTTGATTCTCCACTAAGGCATAGTTTGGGAAGCTTGGTGAGAAGCCTTACTGCTAACAGAAGTTACTCATCCCAGATGTCAACTTTCAAGTCCCCCAGCAGATCACAGGTTTTACCTGTGCCTTGAGTGCCATCTCATTGTGGAGATGCCCCTGAAAGCCCTCACTCCTCACTGTTAACACTCTCATTTTTATCAGCCCTCCTGCCATTGCTGTCCTATGCTCTCTATAGTTCTATGACAACAAATCAAGCATGCAATTTTATAAATATGCATAAGTATGGGGGCAACTGTTTTGCTAAATTAATTTGTTCTGCAATTGCAAACCTAAAAGTTTCTTTGAAGGAAAACAAAAGAGCACAGAGACTTGGATTTTAATTTTTGGACACATAGACCATGTTCTCCAGAAATTTAATTTTCTAGATTAATGAATCATATCGGATCTTGTAAATTAGAAATTCTTTTTACAACATGGAAAACAATGTGAATAAATTGAATATACTTATTGAAGAAGACATTGTGGTACCCACAAGTCACACACACTTAAACATAGCTCTGTGTTTTCTAGGCTCTGTTGAATTGGTTCTTTGAAATTAGAAATTCTCTTTTGAGCTTTTCATCAGACTGGTCTCTAAAAACACTAGGGTTTCCCCACTTTCTTCCCCATGTTTTTTTTAGAATTTAGGAAGGATCTGAACTACATGGAAATGCTGAAGTATCAAAAAATTCAGTTCCAGTGCTCACTTTGGCAGCACATATACAAAAAATTCAGTCCAATAGGCTACTTATGTAATAACAACAGCATTTTATATCTATTATCTCATCATTTCCAAAACATGACTATACATGTGATTTCATTTGAGCCACATAACATTTCTAAAACATTTCTCGAGAACAAGTGATTGGGAGAAACTAGCATTTTATCTTCATTTAGTGAACAGGAACTTTTAGGAAAAAAGCTAAGGGGATTTGCTGGCCACAAGTAGAGGGATTGCTGAGGGAACCTTGTTCCTTCCAAGCCAGCTTACTGTCTCCTACAGCCTGCAAGTTAGGCTCATCAGAGTGATATTATCCCATTGCAGGGAGGAGGGTTTTCTATGGCCCTTGAGAAGCACCACTGTGGCATATTGGAGAGATAGTGGGAAGTTCCAAGGGCAGGATATCAGGAGACTTGGTTCCACTTTCAGCCTGCCCTAAACTACCCATATTTGTTTCTTAGACCCAGTGTCTCAAAATGGGAATAAGGATTCACTAGCTTGTTTTGATGAAAAAATTAAATAATGGATATTAAATCCTTTTGTGAACCATAAATTACCATATATATGTCAAGGCAGGACAGGAAATCTGGAAGGAAGGGAGTCTTCCTTCACTGAGGCCCCAGTCTAGCCTCTGGAGCCAGATACTATGCAAGACGGCTTAGATATAGTACCTCATTTAATCCTCACTTCAGTCCAGGGAGCTGAGTAGTATTATTATTAGGCCCTTAATTTCTTTCCTAATTATTTTGAATTATGAAATAATTTCAGTAATTTATAGCACAAAAGCACACTAGTTCAGAAAATACAGCACAAACATCTTCCCTACTCAGATTTGCAGATGTTAACATTTTACAAACTCTTTAGATGTCTCTTTTTCTCTCCAGGAAATAAAATGTTACAGAAATAGCTAAAGTCCTACCCTCATTTCTCCCCACCTTCTTCATGTCCCTGGACCTCATGTGCATTCTTCCAGTGGATGCTTTTATACTTTCACTCTTTGTATCCATATCCATACCAAACACATACTAAGTTTTGTGTTTTTAAAAATGTATGTGTGTTTTAGCCAACATGATATGCCTTCTTTTCCATTTTTCTTTTAACATTATGTTTTGGGGGGTTATCCATGTTGATAGGTAATCTCAATTTGTTCATTTTAACTGTTGTGTGCTATTCTCATGTTGGAATAAACCATCAATTATTTATCTGTCTCCTTATTAACAGAACTCTTGTTTTCACTATTTTGCTGTCACACACAGCAAATGTTTATAATAAACATATTGGTAAATGTCTTCCTATATAATTGTGACCAAGTTCTTCTATTAATATATTAAGAAGTGGGATTGCCAGTTTATAGAATATGAACATCTTCCCCTTTATAAGGTGTTGCCAATTTCTGTCCAAAATGTAGTAATCACTCAATCACTCTTCTGTCATCAGGGTATGAGTTCTCACACACCACATTTGTGCCCACACTTGGGGTTATCAGAGTTTTAAATATGCATCCATCTGACAGACATAAAATGACATTTCCTGTTTTAGTTCCTTTTCTTTTTCTGCTCACAAAAATCCAAAATTAACGTCTCCAAAGTTTGTCTGTGGAGGTTCCAGAAAATGAAATCATTTGAGAAGTTTAGTTCTGATCTAATCTAAGTTTTCTGTGAATCCAGTAAAGTCTGGGAAAATAGAACCTGGGAAAGCCCTAACTCACATCAGTCTAAAGATCAGAGTTACTTTCTCTTCTCAAAGTCATAGCCAGAAGTTGAGACTTATCACCTAGTGCCTGAAGCACTGCAGAGCCCTTAGACTTGTCCCCTTGCTTCTAGCCTGTCATCACTGGGATTCTGTATTGGGCATTCACTTAGCAGTTGCTATGGACTGACTTGTGTCTCCCCAGAAATTCATATGTTGAAGCTCTAATCCTTAATGTGATGGTATTTGGAGATGAGACATTTGAGGGACAATTGGGTTTTAGATGGTCATGATGATGGACCCTCATGATGGGGTCAGTACCCTTATGAAAAGAGATGCCAGAGAGCTTGCTCTCTCTTTTTCTCCCTCTGTCCTGTAGGGACACAGTGAAAAGATACAGTTGTGAGCCAGGAAGAGAGCTCTCAGCAACCAAATCACCCATAACCTGGGTCTTGGACTTTTCTGGGCCTCCAGAAATGTGATAAATGTCTGTTATTTAAACCAGTATTGTTATGGCAGTCCAAGTGGACTAAGGTAGGCGTTAAGAACTCAGACTCTGGAGACAAATTATTTGGCTTAAATTGCAGTTCCCCAATTTACCAAACATATGGCCTTGGGAAACTTTCTCGACTCTCCTGGCCTCAGTTTCCTTATCTATAAAGTAGAGATCTTAATAGTTTTTGTATCACAGGACTGTCATGTAGGTTAAAATGAGTATTGAATGTAAAATACTTAAACCAGTGCCTGGCAGTTGAAAGTCTCCATAAATTTTAGTTGAGCTCATTATTTACATTATTAGACAAGAGCTTTTGTTACATTGTCCCCTTGCTTAATAACTTCATGTTTTCCCATTAACTGGAATTGAACTGTAAGATCAATGCTTCCTAGCATCTGGCCCACAACTTCCTTTCCAGATTTATGTTTCACAATGGCCCTCCATGAGCCATCTGTCAGTCACACCTGTTTATTCACTGCCCTCTACCAGTCTGTGTGCTTATCTGCATTTGCCTTTGCACTTGCCAACTCTGCTGCCTAGAACCCTCTAGTTTCCTTTTCTCTGCTCACCTCAGTCCTATGCAGCCTTTGAGTCTGCATCTCAAGTCCAAATCTCTTGCCCAAATGCCCCCCTTACTTGTCCACGTCCTAATTCCTGAAACCTATCAATATGTGATTTTATATGGCAAAATGGGATTAAGATTATGGATATTGAGATAGGGATATTTTTCCTGAGTTATCTGGGTGGGTCCAATGTAATCGCAACAGTTCTTATAGAGCAGGAGGGTCAGAGTCAGAAGGAGATGTGATGACCAGAAGCAGAGGTCAAAGTGAAATGAAGCCACAAGCCAAGGAATGTCCATGGCTTCTAGAAGCTAGAAAAGACAGATTCTCCCCTAGAGGCTCCAGTAAAAAGGCAGCCATACTGATCAGTTTTAGACTTCTGATCTCCAGAACTGTAAGAGAATACATTTGTGTTTTTTTTTAAGCCACTAAGTTTATGGTAATTCGTTATAGCAGCAACAGGAAACTAATGTATCTCTCCTTGACCATAAAGCCTACCCTAATTATTTTTCCAAGCTCCCTTGGCAAATATTGTCCTTGCAGCTTAATTTGAATCCATGCCAGCCATTTGCCCTCAGCCCTTCTTCCCACCCCAATGCTGCTCTTCTATGAACAATAAACAACATACCTTTGGCTCCCTTGTGACTAGCTTAGATTCTGCCAGTGAGGGGCGGAGCACAGGTGGGAGGTTGGAAGGTGGCTCTTGCAGTGTCTTCGCAGAAGTTGGGAATCACACTGGTTGCGGGAGCTGTGTTGGTGGCAACAGCAGCATTGGTTCCAGCAATGGCAGCTGTAGCAGAAGCAGCAGTGTCCTGGGAGTCATGTTTCTGGGTTATACTTAGGCAGCTGGACTCCAACATCAGGAGCTTTAGCAGCATAGCACAATGACCCCCAGGTAGACTTTTGTTCTGAAGATCCAGAAACACACTAGTTTCCTACAAATACTACGAGTAACTTTATTTTTCCCTCTTTTAATAACTCTAGCCCTTGCAATCAATTCCTATATTAAATATCTTCTGTTTAATATATCTAGAGTCGTTACTGTTTTCCTGATTGGATCATGATGATATAGTTATTGACATATTCTTCAATATTTAAGATGCATTTTTGTGTGTGCATGTTTTATATCCTGCACTAGTTGGTAAATTCTTTAAGAATAGGGACAGTATCTTAAGCATAATGAGAGAAGTACTGAGTTTTATGCTGATAATTACTAGATGCCACATCATACCACAAAATCATAGTGGCTTAGCACAATAAAGGGTACTATGCATGCCACTTAATGACTGAGGGATTCAGCCTCCCTCAGTTTGTGACACATCATGTCAACATATGCCTTCTATGACAGTGCAGAGAGGGATGAAAAAGTCTCTCCAAAGCATAAGTATTCTGGTCCAGAAATGACTCATCATTTCCCATTCATTTGCCCAAAATGCAAGGACAAGGGACATTGGGAAATATAAGGAAAACATGATTTTTTTCTTTTAGCTTTATGTTTCAGCCATACAGAGATTTTCAAACCAGACAGATTTGAGTTTAAATCTGCATTTTGTCTCTCATTACCTATGAGGCCTGAGTCAATTTTCTTAAACGTTCTGAGCATTAATCTTCCATCTATAATAATTCTCAACTTGCAGGGTTGTAAATATTAACTGAGATGTTGCCTATAGTGCTAGAAATGATGGTGCAAATGTTCACAATATGCAGGTAGAAACAGTGCTAAGAACTTTACATACATAACCTCATCTCATTCAGTTCTCAAAATATTCTTACAAGGAACTAAAACATCCCCATTTTACAGAGGAGAAACTGAAGTACAAAAGTGAACTTGCTAAAGAGCACACGGCTAGAAAATGACAGCTGATATTTGAAATCACTTTAAACTCCATGTTCTTCCCATGATGCTCCAAATATAAGTTGTAAACTCTTAAACTCATAATTCATGTCAATCCTGGATTCTGCAACAATAATCAAAATAATTACAGTAATCATTTATTACTTGCATAGTCTTTACTATGGGCCAGGCATTATTCTTAGTTTTATATATATACATATATATGTGTATATACATATAAGTGTATATATGGATATATGGATATGTGTATGTATACATATAAATTTTATCTTTGCATACAAAGATATATATATATATATAATTGTGTACATATAATTAAGATGAGTAGATGAGTATATATGTGTATATATACATGAGTATATATGTATATACTCATCTACTCATCTTAATTTACCCATTTTGAAAATAAAAGTTACCGTTAAGTAACTTGCCCAAGGCTACACAGCTAGTGACTCTTATAAAGATTTAACAAGGTGCACGTGGGTGCCTCAGTCAGTCCAGCATCCAGCTCTTGATATTGGCTCAGGTCATGATCTCATAGTCATGAGATCAAGCAACGAGTTGGACTCTGTGCCTACAGCACGGAGCCTGCTTGGGGTTCTCTCTCTCCCTCTCTCTCTGCCCCTCCCTTACTTATGTGCATTCTCTCTCTCTCTCTCTCTCTCTCTCTCTCTCTCTCTCACAAAATAAATAAATAAAATTTTTAAAAGAAGACTTAATGAGACAATTTGACAGTCAATTATTTTGGAGAACCACCATTTGCTCTAACCATACTTTTGGAGATTCATAATTTCAAATTATGTATTTTTGGCTCTCAGAAACCCTGTGCTCATGACACCCAATTATATCCTAAACATATTTGTCATGGAATACTTTGTCTTTTCTTCTGGCATGTGGAGGGACTAGTTCCTTGGACCTCTGGCTAGGAAAGTCTGGACCAGATTGTCTAAGTCAACCTATCCTTCCAGTGTTTTGAAGAAACAACCTGGTGTTTGCTCTTCCAAAAAGGCCCAACCAGAATGGAACCATGGGCTGCAGACTGAGTGACAATTCACAGTCTGGCTGCCCTTCCTTCTCTACAAGCCCCAAAATACTACCTTCTCTCTCTTTACTGATGACCATACCCTACCATTTTGAGAATACTCAGTCTATCCTCCTGACAGGCCAATTCTGTGTAACACAGGCCTGCTGTAGACGGCTGTTAGGAAGCATATTCTTGGTTAAGTGGTGACTTGGGGCATATCTCAGCAGGGTACCCTCGTGCTTCTGTATGACCTGCAGAGCACACATGGCTCTCAGGTTGGTTCAGATGAAGCTGGTCCTGAACCACCAATCATTTCTTATTGCGTGCACCCTTACCTGAGAATGAGCACAAGGAGGAGAAAGTTTGCTCAGGCCCTTAATCAAGTGGGAGGGGAGAGACTGTGGAAATAATAAATGTCCATGCATTATTTATCACTATTATTGCTTATTGCAAACAGCTTCATTCCATTGACTTCTCACTTTTAAATGAGCTGGGAAGAGGGCCAAGATTGTGTTTCAGATTCCCCTGAGAGAATGTGAGTGAGTCCGTGGCATTTGTATTTTATTGACTCAGAGTTTTTCTTTTGTTTCTTCCAAGTAATACAGGGGGAAATTGAACTCTTATTTTAAGTTGAATTCAGGAAAGCTGGCAGACCCTTAATCATACACTAATTATTTCTTTCAATACAGAAGTGTAAGGAGCCCCTGAAACCAAAAAATCTGAGTGAGGGGAAAACAGAAGATAAAATGTCACCTTCCCAATGCCCCCCGGAAACCAGAATATAGAAAAGTAGTGTCATTAAACATTATAAAGGGAAAATTTTTCTTCTAAGTGGGCAGGATTCCCTTGTTTCTACATATATTTGAGAAGAAGGGCATAAAAATCTCTTTATTTAGACAACTGCCAGATTGTTTTGTGACTATGTTCTGAACCTACACAACGTAGATTTGAATATACACTAGAAATGTTTAGTGTATTCGCTACGTATTCTGATGCCAGGCAAACATACAGAAAGTGGATCAGTCTACTGCTGATTCTTCACACATTCGAAGGGATTGGTTTTAATCAGCTGAGAAGTAAGACATGCCTGGATTTTTCAAGGTAACTATTTGCAGATTGTGGGAACAAGAAGCCATGTGGTTTGTTCCAGGCTGGTTTCCTTGTCCAAAGGAATACCCCATGTCCAAAGCCTTGGTCTAATCAATGGGGTGAGATGAATGGGGTGGATGTGTCATAACAGGCACAGTAGAAGATCAGTAATACGTGCAAGAAACAAGGAAAGAGAGTGAGAATTGGAGGGAAAGTTGTCTGAAAAGAGAGTAATAATAGACAAAGGTGGCATGATTCTTTTTTCAAAAAGTTTTATGGAGTTTTTAATTTCCCTTCAGTCTCAGGGTATCCTTCTATCTCAGCAGACTCAAAAGGACTTCTGCATTTTCACTTTTCCTTCTCATTCCCCCACCCAGTGCCTGCTTCCAACAACCAGAACTGAACAGGTGCTGGTGAGAATGTACAAATCTTCCCAGCACCAGGTCAAGAATCATCTAGGGAATCTAAAGTGAGGACCAGTGGCCTCCCAAGGGCTCACAGGCCAGCATCTCAGGGCTACACTCTGAGACCTTTCCTCCTGACTGTATTCTGATACAACTGACCGGCTGGGAGTGTGAGGGAGGGTTGAGAAGAGGCAGTCAGCAGAAGGAGGGGAAGTGTAATGGAAAGAGCAGAAGCTCTGGTGCCTACCAGACTCTGCCAAACCCCAGTTTCATCACTGACTTCAATGGACTGTTTTCTCCTTTGTAAAAACTAGGGTAACACAAGATACCTCACAGAGTGGCTCTCAGTTTCTCATTTAAGTTTTAAATGAGAAAATCTGTAAGTGTCTAGCACAGTATTTCACAGTGTGAACTCTTACACCTCTCCACTAGCACATTTCTGAGCCTGCAGCCTGAGCCAAGGCACGGGGTACTCTTAATACATTCAGCATCCACAACATAACAACATCATACACAACAGCATAACAACAGGCCGGTGCCCAACACTGGGCTTGTAGTCTGAGCAAAACATGTAATCTTTGTCCTTACAAAGCATACAGTCTGGTAAAGAGATAACCAGTCATCACGCTCATGGAAATATAGGAGCATACATAATGATAAATGCGATAAGAAGAAAATACGAGGTGCTGTGACGGCCCATAGCAGAGCCCAAAAGGTCTTCTGCTGGCCAAGGGATAGGTTTGCAGAAGCAGGGAAGGGTCTCATGCCCCCAAGCATTTTGACCAACTCCTGCTACCTAGATCCCCTTCCCAGGGCTCAAGGACTCTTCTTCAGTCAGCTTTAAAATGCAATTTGTCCAGGGAGAGGTGAGACGCTGATTTATAATCCCAACTGAAAAAATTTCCTTCCTGGAACCAGTGACGAAGAGACTATATGAGTTTGGGGATTAGAGGAAAAAAGGCAAATTTTGCAATTCCAAAGAAACACTGCAATAATGTCAAACTGCTGAACTGGTTCTTGACAGCCTTTCATTTCAGGCATTTACAGGCTAACATGTGAGGTGCAACCAATATGCCAACCCACAGTCAGCCTGGGCCCGCTCCAGAGGCCAGTCCTGTCTTTACAGAGCGTATAGGAAGGTGTACAAAGTATAATTACAATTCAACATAGTAAGATTTAAAACAGAGGCCTAGGGACTATATTATGGAAGACTGGAGGACTACTCTGAGAAGGACATCTGAGCAGAGCAAGGATCTGATCATATCGTCTCCTTTTAACCAAAAAAATTCAGTGAGATATATGGATAAGTTAGGGTAGACTCAGCCATGCTACAGTAACAAGTAAACCCAAGTCTCCAGGGATTAACCACCATCATTCAGAAACTTAGGTTCCTTACATTGTGTAGTACGTCCGTGTTCAAAATGTGTCTTCCAAAGTCACCATGGAGATGGACCATCCAGCATGGGAGGTTTGTATGGGCCAAAAGTGACTTATATTACTTCTGACCTCATTCCATTTTCTTTTAAATTCAAGTTAGTTAACACAGAGTGTAATAATGGTTTCAGGAATAGAATTTAGTAATTCGTCACTTACATACAACACCCAGTGCTTATCCCAAGTGCCCTCCTTAATGCTCATCACCCATTTAGCCCATCCCCCCTCACACCTCCCCTCCAGCAACTCTCAGTTTGTTCTCTGTATTTAAGAGTCTCTTATTGTTGCCTCCCTCTCTGTTTTTATCTTATTTTAACCTTTCCTTCCCCTACGTTCATCTGTATTGTTTCTTAAAGTTCACATATGAGTGAAATCATATATTTGTCTTTCCTGACTGACTTATTTTGCTTAGCATAATACAGTCTAGTTCCATCCACATTGTTGCCAATGAATGGCAAGATTTCATTCTTTCTGATTGTCAAGTAGTGTTCCATTGTATACATATACATCACATCTTCTTTACCCTTTCGTCAGTTGATGGAAACTTGGGCTCATTCCATAATTTGGCTGTTGTCGATACACTGCTGTAAATATTGGAGTGCATGTGCCCCTTCGAATCAGCATTTTGTATCCTTTGCATAAATACCTAGTAGTGCAGTTGCTTGGTCATAGGGTAGTTCTATATTTTCTAATTTTTTGAGAAATCTCCATACTGTTTTCCAGAGTGGCTACAGCAGTTTGCATTCTCACCAACAGTGCAAAAGTGTTCCCTTTTGTCCACATCTTCACCAACATCTGTTGTTGCCTGGGTTGTTAATTTTAGCCATTCTGACAGGTGTGAGGTGGTACCTCACTGTGGTTTTGATTTGTATTTCCCCAATGATGAGTGATGTTGAGCATTTTTTCATGTGTCTGTTAGCCATCTGGATCTCTTCTTTGGAAAAGTGTCTATTCATGTCTTCTGTCCATTTCTTCACTGGGTTATTTGTTTATTGAGTGTTAAGTTTGATAAGTTCTTTATAGAATTTGGATACTAACCCTTTATCTGATATGTCATTTGTAAATATTTTCTCCCATTCTGTTGGTTGCCTTTCCATTTTGTTGTTTCTTTCGCTGTGCAGAAGCTTTATAATGAGGTCCCAATAGTTCATTTTTGCTTTTGTTTCCTTTACCACAGGAGACATGTCTAGTAAGAAGTTGCTGTGACCAAGGTCAGAAAGGTTGCTGCCTATTTTCTCCTCTAGGATTTTGATGGTTTCCTACCTTACATTTAGGTCCTGCAACCATTTTGAATTTGTTTTTGTGTGTGGTGTAACAAAATTGACCTCATTCCATTTTATCTAGATTCAGTCACATGGCTCCAATGTATCTCAAAGAGTCTGGAAATAAAGTTTAGCTGTGTAACTTGAAGGAAAATGAAATAGAGTTTTGCAAACACGTATCCGTGTCTCTGACAGAGTATGTTCTCATATAAGGGCTTTCCAGGGACTGACCTACACAGTGGGGAGGCAATGAGGTATTATGATTTTGAGAATCTACTTAGGTAGATTCAGGTAAGGCTGATTTAAGTTTGAATCAGAGTTCCACCCCTTCTGTCTTTAAATCCAGGCAGTTTCCTTGCCTGTAGTGATGAGGTTAATAGCAATGCCTAGTTTATAAGGTTGTCACAAAGGTTTGACTTAGATTGTTCCTGCCATGTAGTACATGCTCAGTAAGTGACAGCCATCATTTCATTGTGTGAATTCCTTGCCATGACCTACCAGCATCTACATCAAATGGTTTCTCACTGCAAAGTTATCTGTGATTTTTACATAATCATCTGGCCTTAGGATGAATGCCTATTTCCTTTCTCATAAGGCAAACCTCTACTCCCACCCAGATACAGCTAGGACCATGTTGAAGTGAGCTGTCTCCCTCCTTCCTGAAGAATGCCTGATGTTTCCAAAATACTGAATAAAGACCTTTATATATTGGAAAATTAAGCATCTGAATCTCCATGAAACTTAAGCTTTCACGTTTTCATTTTGTTGTATGGAAACCAATCTGACAATAAATTTCATATTTTAAAAAAATAGTATGGAGATTCAGATTCTAAATTTTCCAATATAGTACACTTATCATGATGAGGACAGAGTAATGTATAGAATTGTTGAATCACTATATTATACACTTGAAACTAATACAACACTGTATGTTAACTCTACTAGAATAAAATAAAAAACAATAAAATTTAAAAAAATAAAGAAATAGAACATCAAATTTTCTGCTAGCAAAAACCTTGTGGCTCTCAGGAGAACTTATCATGGTAGAAGACAAGAAGTAGTTGTGCCTCCCTCTTCCTTTCCCAGAGTAAAGAGAAGCAACACTGAGCCAACGACATATCAGGACAGTTGTGCCCAATGCCTAGTTCTGTTCAGGCAGATGTGAACATGACCCAGTGGTATACTAGCGTATCACATAAAGGCTCCCAAAAGTCTATTGTGAGGATATCTTCCTAAAATCTTTTTCCATGACATAATTCAGAGTCTTTTGGCAGAACAGCATTTGCTATTCTATGTATTTAATAACTGTTCTTGTAAGATGTCTTTATTTAATAATATGGAGATTCTGAATTTTGGATTTTTAATATTAATACAAGAGGTACCATGTTTAGTCACATGATGTTGGTTGATTACAACTAGCCATAGAGGGAATATTTATACCAAGGAGATTGACAAACACTAGAAGTCAGGGCTTTTTTTTTTTTTTTTTTTTTTTTTTTTAATAGGGAAGCAGGCTACAGAGCCACTTGTTAAATTTTTACTAACACATCATGGGTCTAAACCTCTATTAAAACTGCACACATGCAATATACAAGGAGTACACAGCCCACCAGGAATTTCAAGTCTTTTGGGGAGAACAAGGGTGATATACCTGTGGATAATTGGATTTATTTGTTATTAGATTTTAAATATAACTTTTATTGTTTAGATCTTTTTGCAAAAATGACATGCTTTTTGTGTAAAAAGAAGAAAATAAGAACCACCCTTAAGTATACCATCCAGAGATAATCGCCGTTAATTTTTGGTTTCCTTTCACTTATAAACAATAACATCAAAAAATAGTGTCATATCATACATACAGTTTTCCAACTTTACAATATATTTTGATCATCTTCCCAGGTAATTATGTATTCTTCTGCAACGCCCCTTCTAGTGCTTGTTTGGCACCATTAGAGAATAAATTAATTACAAGTATTATACATAGTATCAACCTTTCCATTAGAAAGAGAAGTGTCTCGGGCGTCTGGGTGGCTCAGTCGGTTAAGGATCCAACTCTTGGTTTCAGCTCAGGTCATGATCTTGCGGTTTTGTGAGTTCGAGCCTCGCATCGCATTCTGTGACAGTGCAGAGCCTGCTTGGAATTCTCTCTTTCTCTCTCTGTCTCTCTGCCCCTCCCCCACTCATGCCATCTCTGTCTCTCTCAAAATAAATAAATAAACTTTAACATTTAAAAAAAAGAAAGAGAGAGAAGTGTCTCTATTAACTACTGAGGGTGGAAAATTTTCCATGACCTTCCGTCACATGCATATGGACAGGTCAGAATAACAAGCACAATGGCACTCTTTAGCCACCTGGCTGAGCTCCTTTCTCTGGTCTATGTCAATGATTTTGAGGTTTCTCACAGCTGCTCTCAACCCACTTTGCTCACCTGGAGAGTATAAATGAAAGTATATTTCCAGGTAAAGAGAACTCCTCATGATTAACTGGAAGGGTTACTTTGCATCCAGAAAAGAGACATGAATAGAAAATCCATTTAAATAAATGAAATTGAACATCCCCGAGCACAAACACACCTTCCATCCACCAGTGAGCTCAATGCCTCTCTGATACTCAAACATCAATTAAAATAATTATTCTTAAATTATCATTTCAGTCCACTTTTCACACAAAGCAGCATTAAACATCTGCAGATTCAGCTCAGAGCTATTATCTCTGAGGTGATATTAATTAAAATGCTGGTTGGGTGAGACTCTGAAAGCCAGTTTAAAAGCTGTCACAGTCTGCCCCATGCCCCAACTCCCAATCCCTTACCCTAATCTCTTTTATTCTTTTTTTCCATTGCTTTGATCATTTTCTCACATGCTATATAATTTACTTATTTACTCTATTATTGTCTTGGCCTCCCTGAATATAGGGAACTTTGTCTGTCTTATTTACTGATGTGACCTCACTTAAAACAGTGATTGACATATAGTTGGTACTTCCTAAATATGCTTTTTAAAATTTTTTAATGTTTATTTATTTTTGAGAGAGACAAAGAGAGAATGCGAGTGGGGGAGGGGCAGAAAGAGAGGGAGACACAGAATCCAAAGCAGGCTCCAGGCTCTGAGCTGTCAGCACAGAGCTCGACGCAGGGCTCGAACCCATGAACTGCGAGGTCATGATCTGAGCTAAAGTCCAGCGCTTAACCGTCTGAGCCACCCAGGTGCTAAATGTGCTTTTTAATGAATCTCATGGCCCTGGTATAAATTTGGAGGTTATTTTGGGGATATTTTTTTTTTCTACACCAGTGAAAACACCTGGTGAGTTGAATGTCAACCTCAGTCATTAAACAGGAAGTCATAAGAACTGGGTTCAAGGCTGCCTCCCTTCTGTAAAGAACAAATAGAGTTTCTCTGCTTTAAGAGAATTAAAGGAAAAAGAGCAGGAGATGATGCCTTCAAAAAGCCCATCCAGGCCAATATTATTTTCTTGAAACTGTGTCTAGACTTAGGTATTTCCAATGCACCCTTGTCATCTGACCCATTTTGACATTAGATTGTGGTCTATATTCTTATAGGTACCATTTAATGCACATCAACTAAATGCCAGGAACTGATCTGGACAGAACACACAGTAATTATTTTACTTTAATACTGACAAGTCCAAAAGATATGTATTACTATCCCCATTTTACAGATGAAAGCACTGAGATTGAGAGGCATTGAGTAGCTTTTTCAAGATGGCACTGGGCAGAGCACATTTGACCTAAGTTGATCTGAGTCCAAGCCTATAGTCTTACTACTGAATGGCTATGCCTTGCTACCAGACTTGGCACCAGATTCTATCCTCCTCAGTCTTCTAATCTGTAAAACGAAGATAAAATGGGGTTCTTTGAAGGTTTGAAATGAAGGTTAAATGAGATATGTGTAGAATTTGATTATTATAGTGTGCCTGATACTCAGTAAGTAGAATTTTCTTTTCGTATTTCCCATTTGATGGAGAAATAAAGACTTAGAATGGCAAAGCAGCTTAGTTTGAAGTCCTATTCACAATGGTAAGCAAACAAGACATGAATCCAGATCTCCACACAGGTCCATCTGTGCTGCTTCCTGGCCCATTTAAATTCGTATCCTGGCAAATTACAAATTCACAAATTCAACGAGGGATCACAGGCACATGTTCACCATGAATATCCTTTCAGATTCACGATGAGGGAGGGAAAACACAAACAAAATAATAGCACAATAGCAAAAATAAATTTTTAAATACTTTGTTCATGTTCTAACTTTAACTCATTAACGTTAGAAGAAGGAATAGCTGTTAGTATGTCCCTACTATTGAACCGGCTCCACTAAGCACACATATGTATTATTCATCTTATTTTACAGATTTAGAAACTGAGGCAAAAGGAAGTTAAACAAATTACTCAAGGTCACACAGCCAGTGAGCGATGGAGGGGGAAACTGAATCTAGATCTGTCTGAGCTGAACACCCCATTTTTGATCTGTATTTTGAGTTGCTGATGAAATAACTTCTGGTCTCATGACATTGACTCCCCAGTGATGCTCTGCTTCCTTGTGAGGTTAGCCATCTCAGCCATGAAGATAATTGTGACTAAACGCCTTTTAAAGACAAGAACTGAGCCATATTATTACACATATCATTCATCACATCCAGTACAAGGCTTTATTACTTATGGATCATGAATAAATATTTTTGATTGATTCATCCATAAAAGACCTCGACTTGAATTCCTGGGGGAGATGTTGATCACTCAGGGCTAACTCCATAGTAAATAAGTGTCCCTACTATAAGATAAATAAAAGTGAAAGGCTTTGAGAACACATGTAAAAAAACGTTGCATTTTGGAGTTGATTCTCAATGACAATAGCTTCTTATTTTGCACGAGTTCATTCTAACACCTCCCCGCTCATGTAACTTCTCCCAGATCAGTGTAGCTCTGGTGTTTATGTAAAGACCCAAGCTGTACTTCATGCTCCCTGGCCACACCAGGAATGTGACGTTGCTGTGCAAATGTCATTTGCAGCCACAACCTGGGTGCATCTAGTTAGGCAATGGCTTTCAATTTCTTCTGGAGATGCATTTGTCTTTGTTCTGCACCTTTATCTAATAACAGATCCCTCTTAATCATGTTAGGAAGACAGACAAAGTTTAATCACACCATTCATCATGATTGGGACACAATGTGCTAAGAAGGGCACTTTATTGCATTGTCTAAACTGAGTTTTGATACAAATAATTTTGACAACCAGGAGATGCTATTACTTATCCAATCAGGACATTACTACAAGTACAAATCTGGTCTAAATTCTGAATTAAGAATAACAAAATGAGTTCTATTTAGTCTCAAGATGGCTTCTTGGCCTCTGAAAAGTCTCCTAGTTTTGACAGCCAAGAGTGTATATGAATCCCTCACTTGTATATTGAACTCACCCCAGATGGAGAAGTGAGCACACAGCTGTATCTTTATTGCTCACACAGGGACTACTGTTGGCAGGCAACACTGTTGTTATATCATGACTCATCTTTTTCTCACGTTTGTTATCACAAAAGAGATAGATACTAAGGATATCCTTCCCCAACCCCTGTCTCCAATCCTGGAGGCTGTGAATCCCAGTAATTCAATTTTAGGAGTAACAGATATTTTTCTCTGCTCTTTTCTCTGTCTTCAAATCAGGGAGCATTAAGAGAAAATAACCTTACATGTGGGTCCCAGTAACTGACTATTAATTAGAGAGATCTGAGGTCATATTGAACTCAGTAATAACTTCGTGATTATGCAGATTTCAAGCAAGGGAAAGATCATGAATAGAATAATTCTGGAATAACCAAAAATAGTCTGGCAGGAAACCCACCCATTTCTTGATTCTAATATATTCCCTTTGACCATGATAGCGATGATAATGATGATGATCATGATACCACCACAAATAATGGTGATATGTATTAAAGAAGTAGAGTTGCAGAGACAAAATACTACACATTAGGAGATTATACTTATTACTTACTCTTCATGTTTCCTAGAGACTAAAAAAAAAATTTCTCCTTTACTTCTTCCTCCCAACTTCTAACTCACTCTCTCCTTTCCAAGGTATTGGAAGGGATGTATCCAATTTGTAAAATTGGAAAGCAGAGATTGAGTAGACCGGCAGACAGTGTCCTCTTCTTTCAGAGCAGCCTGTTGGAGGACCTGTGCATATGTCTTTGCTCCTGATTTCTCCGCACACCAAGACCAAGTCAGGTCCAAGGCTGGCCTTTGAGAGAGAGAGATCCTGTGGTCTTTTATCTCTCCTTCCCTCATGTGGAAATAAGTGAAAACCAAATGAGAATAAGCAAAAACTTTTCATTTTAGAACTTGTTATAGCAAGAAAGTCAGCCCCCTTTACCTGATATTTTGGCAGAGATTTTAAGGCAGAGAGGGGAGTGGGAAAGCTTTATCGTGGAAAAAGGAAGGGCTTCAAGTGTGTTCTGATTGGAGGATGTTGACATGGGGAGACAGTAAGGGGACTCACTAGAAGTAGAGCATCCTATGTGATCAGTTAGGGAAGCATATTTGGCTTTCTCTGGTTGGTCCTAAATTGGAAGTGGGGACAAAAATTGGAGAAGTTATCAGTTACTAGTTGAGTCCTGGCCACTTTGGGCCAATTGTTACAGGGATTATTGTTTGGTTTCATGGATTGGTTACTAGAGATAGCAGACTGACTTCCTACAAGTCTTATGGATAACAGTCCGCCCTGAACTAGTTACTGTGGATAGTGGGTTGGTTTCTGGTCTTGTTGCTACGTATTACAGATCAGAGTTCTATTTTATATATGGTCTGGCCATTATCCATTTGTATATTCAGCCTCTGACTCCCTACTGCAGAAGTGACGAGCATCAATGTGGAATATGTCATCCTTTATATTCACGTTCTCACTCAGGTGAGACCTTTCGGAGGTCTTAGAGAGACAAATATTAGGACACCCTGTGGTGTTCACATATCCAAGTCACATCCTGCAATCAGCTTTATGGCTAATAAGGCTGATATATTGATCTCCATCTATCTGACCTCTGAGTTTTTTAAATTAGTACTAAACTCAGGGGCGAAGACAGGGGTGAGGTCAATTATTGAACCAATAAACCCTTAGCCCTATGGAGGACTAATATTCAAACAGAATTGAGGAAGTATCTTAATAGGCAGAAAACTTTTAAATCTGTTCCCTCTACTTTTCTTTATACCTGAACTGTGTGCCTAACACCCTTTATTTCAAACTTAAATCCCTTTATATTTACATAATAGTTTTCATTTTGTTTCCTTTGTGGCTCCAGATTATTACCTTAGAATGCCTTAGATTACCATTTTCCCTTGTTTTATGACTCTCTTGTTGGGGCTGTGTTTCTTCTTGTTCCAGTATACAAATTACATGTTACTTGGAACTTGGGTTATAGGATGCAGACATTAAGAGAATACATAAGGCCATAAAATATTATTGGCATCAAGGTGCCTGGGCCGGGTGATGAGTGTGACCTCTCTCTCTCTCTTTTTTTTTCAGCTTTATTGAGATATTACTGATATATGACATATGTAAATTTAAGATGTATAATATGGTGATTTGATACCTGTATATATTGGGAAATTATTACAATAAGTTTAGTTAAGATCTCACCTCTTTATATAATAATCATTTTTTGTGGCAGTAACATTTAAGATCTACTCTTATCAACTTTCAAGTGCATAACACTCTACTATCAATTATTATCACCATGCTCTGCATTAGATCCCCATAACTTGTTCCTCTTATAGTTGGGAGTTTCTACCCTTTGATCAATGTCTCCTCATATCCCCCAACCCTAACCCCTGGAAACTGCCATACTACTCTCTATTTTTATGATTTTGTATTTTTAAGATCACACATCTAAGTGAGAACATAGAGTATTTGTCTTTCTTTGATTTATTTCACTTAGTACAATACCCTCAAGTTCTATCCATGTTGTCACAAAAGACAGGATTTCCTTTTATTATGGGAAATATTTCATTATATATGATATATAAAGTATATTATTATATTTATAATTACCATATATATTACATTTTTTAAGTTTATTTGTTTTGAGAGAGAGAGAAAACATGAGCAGAGGAGGGACAGAGAGAGAGAGAAGGAGAGAGAAAATCCCATTCAGATTCTTCACTATGAGCACAGAGCCCGATGAGGGGCTCAATCCCACAAACTGGGAGATCATGACCTGAGCTGAAATCAAGAGTTGGATGCTTAACCAAGGTGCCCCTATATTACATTTTCTTCTCCATTTACCTATTTCTTACCACATTTATGGCTAAATGTGTCAATGGACACTTAGGTTGTTCCCATGCCTTGGCTATTGTGAATAATACTGCAATGGACATGAGAGTATAGATGTGTCTTCAAAATAGTGATTTAATATTCTTCTATGTATACCCAAAAATGGGATTGCTAGATCATACAGTAGTTCTATTTTCAATTTTTTGAAGAACTTCCATACACTTTACCAAAGTGGCTACACCATTTTACATTCTCACCAACAGTGCACAAGGGTTATCTTTCTCCGCAGCCCTGCCAACAACATTTATTGTCTTTTGTCTTTTGGGTAAAAGTAATTCTAACAGGTGTTAGGTGATACCTCTTTGTGGTTTTTATTGCATTTCCCTGATGATTAGCCATGTAGAACATCTTTTTATGTACTATGTATTCATATGTATTCTTTGGAAAAATGTATATTCAGATCTTCTCATTTTTTATTTGGATTGTTTATTTTTCTGCTATTGAGTTGTATAAGTATCCTATATCTTTTAGATATTAATCCCTTATCAGATAGATGGTTTGCAGATAATTTCTCTAATTCAATAGGTTGCCTTTCATTTTATTGATTGCTTCTTTTGCTATACAGAAGCTTTTCAGTTTGACGTAGTCCCATTTGTTTATTTCTTTAAATTATAAATGCTTTGACTTTTGCTGTAATATCTGAGTATAATCTGTTATATATTGTTTGGTGAGGAGACAAGTCTGAACAAGTAAAATACCAGGAACCTTAATTTCTGCCTTTTTCTGCCACGCATATGGGTTATGGGGTTATTATGCTGATGGAAAGAAGAGTGGGGCTGGATTAAAAGCCAACACAGAATGATTTTGTAATCAGTTTGGAATCCCATTGAACTCTTTGGTGATGTGAGGCAGACTATGGAGTCATCTACGCTGAGAATTTGTGATTTAAGTGTTTCTTTTCTCTCTCATTTAACCTTGAATTTCAAAGGTCTATAATAATGAAGGGGAGGAGGCCCAGAGAGGAATACCTTTTTCTTTGTATATTTACCCAAATAATGTCACATCTCAATTCATAAATCCTCATCATAATCTTGTGAGGTAGGAATTACACCCATATTTTCCAACCTAGAGAGTTGAGGAACAAATAGGAAAAATACCTTGCACAAGTCCACACAACTTAACAAAGGAAAGAAAGAAGAGAAAAAAAATATGTAGTATTACTGAGATGTGCAAATAAAGAGTCTGGAAATCCAATTACTTCCACTACGTCCATTTAAAAGGGAGAAACTGTAAATGAATTAAAACAGATATGTTAGGGGGTCCAAGCTTCCACTGCTTTGACACTTGATTCCTCTTCCCTTACTTCTTACCTCTTCCTCCCTAAATCTTGCCAAACAGCAAAGCACTTCCAAAAGAATTCTCAAATTGTTGTGATAGCTGCCAGGATGGGATTGCTCCAATAATCCAGAAAGGATGCACAAAAGCTAGCATAATCTCCAACTAGTCCAATCACAAATTTTGTAGGAGTTAGACATGAACAAAACTGTCACCTACGCCAGACTGTAGGACACTATTCCTTAATGCCTTCACCCTGTGAAACTCCAACCCTGCTTTGCTTCAAAGTGACCTGGTTTTCAGGTGCTCCCAGATTCACATCAGCTGAATAAAGCCTTGAATTTCTATTTGAGTCACTTAAACTATTTGTATTCTTTGATAAAACATAAATTATTTGAATAGATGACACCATATTGAGAAGCATATTTGATTGGGGGAGTTAAGGCTCAGAGAACATAGTCCAAAAGGAGACCACAAAGATGTAGACAAATTGTTCATTAAGAAATTAAGAGCATTTTAGAAGGTTGTAGGTAAACCAAAAAGAGAAATTCAGAAAATAGAGAAAAGATGACTGCTGTCCATAGAAAACATGGAGGATGTGAGCACTATCTGATCATTGATGAATAAACCCATTTTGGAACATAATGCGTAATATTAACTCATAAAACATTCCCATTGTTTTGGTGTAATCCCATCCCACATCTTTATCCTGACCTTCAGTCAAGTCTGTTAGGCCCACAAATGGATGTCAGTGATCTGGAGAATCTAAGGAAAGAGGGCTGGATTTGTGCCATGTAAGATGGCAAAAAATATAGAGAAGAGAACAAATGAATTCAGTGGGACATGGAAAGAAGATTTTAGAAAGAGTCCACAGTTAGAAAAAGTCAGGAAGCTGTTAGCTGCTAAAGGCTTTTCTTCCAAATGAGGGACACCTTTTAAAATATTTTTTTAAATATTTTTAAATGAACAAATTTAAACAAGTATTTATAGAAAAGTGTTAGAGTTACAGAAACATTACAAAGGTTGTACAGAGAGCTCACACACAGCCCACATGGTTTCCCCATTATTTATATTGTATATTAGCATGGTACATATGTTGCACTAATGATCAATGTTGATACATTGTTTTAAACTATAAGTCCAAAGTTTATTGAAATTTCCTTAATTTTTTTCTTTTGTTCCAAGATTCCATTCAGAATACCACATTACATTTAGCTGTCCTCTTGTCTGTGACAGTTTCTTAGACTTTCCTTGCTTTTGATGACCTTTCCTTGGTTTTGAAGAATACTGGTCAGTTACATTATAGAGTGTTCCTAAATTGGGATTTGTCTGATATTTCTCTCATGGAGTTAGAGATTTTCAGGAGGAAGACCACAGAGATAAGGTACCAGTTTCATCACATCATATCAAGAATACATACTACCCAGTGACTTATCACTGTTAGTGTTGTCCTTGATCACCTGGCTGAGGTAGGCTCTGTCCGTCAGGTTTCATCACTGTAAATTACTATTTTTCTGCCTTTTCCATACTGTACTCTTTGGAAGGAAATTACTCTGCTTAGCTCACACTTAAGAAGGGTATCTACATATGTTACTTGTAATTCTTCTCTACAGAATGTTTGTTTATTCTCCTTCATGTATTTATTCAACCGCTCATTTAACTCAGTATGGACTCATGGACATTTAATTTATACTATGGGCTATAATCCAATGCTTCTTTATTTTGTTAATCAAATTTTTCCAGCTTTATTCATTGGTAGCTCTTTCATTTGGCTGCTATGTCCCTTGGATATCCCTCATCGTTGTGTTTTGTTGTGGTTGAGCACTTCCTTACTTTTTGGCACTATCAGATGCCCCGGGATTATCTTGTATCTTTTCTGTCCCAGTTCTAGAATTAGTCATTTGTACAAGGAGCTGTGCTTGCATTTATTGGAAGAAGGTATTAGAAACCAAGACCTGGGCATTAGGTGTGCTTGTAACTACTGGAGTATCATTGCTTCTAAGTCCTCTCAGCTGAGAGAGCACAGAAAAATGTGTACACTAACCATGTAACAGACACCTATAAACACATGTGTGTAAACATCTGTCTCTATATTAATTTCAACATGGGTTCATACTAATATCTCCAACTTCTAATCCATTACCATATAGATTATTATAGCTTCCCCTTGCTTATCTGTAATCCACTCCAACAGCGGGAAGCCTGGCTCCCACCACTTATCATCCATTTACCTATTTGTTCAGTTCAAGTACACGTGTAAAGCAGTATCAGAATTAATTGTACCTCCCCTGGGGGTGAGGAAACTTTATCAGTTAGAATAAACTGCTTATGTCCAATTTTTTTTTCACCAGACTCTATGCATTTCCAAAGTTACTCGTGTCAGCACCTTTTCCTCCCAATCTCTTTACTAAAATTGTTCCATTCATTTATAATAGAGTTAGAGTGTATGTCACAATCATGTATTACATCCAGGGATCCACTGACTTCCTGAGTGCTTTTCAAATTTTGCATGTATTAATGTTTGCTCTTTATACTGTCAGGTTCAATGGGTTTCAATAAATACGTTATGATGTACATCCACAATTACAGTATCATAAAGAATAGTTTCACTTCCCTAAATTATCTGTTGGATTTCACCATCTCTACCCTGCCTCCTTCCCTCAAATCCCTGTTAACTACCAATCATTTTACCATTGCTATAGTTTTTCTGTCTCTACAATGTCACATAATTGGAATCATATAAATGTCCTTTTAGACTAGCTTCTTCCACAGTATTTATTTAAGGTTCATCCATGTCATTTCATGGCTTGATAGCTCATTTCTTTTTATCATTGAATGGTTTTACCACCATTAGTTTATTTATTCATTCTTAAATCTATTTTTGCTTCTAGTTTGGGGTGAATAAATAAAGCTGCTCTTAACATTTGAGTCCATGCTTTTGTGTGGATATATGTTTTCAAATCAATTAGGTAAACAGATAGGGATGTGATAGCTGAATCATATGGTAGGTTTATGTTTAGTTCTGTAAAAACTGCTAACTCACATCCTAAGTGGTTGTTCCATTTTTGACCCCTACCACCAAGAAATGAGAGTTCATGTTGCTTCTCATGGTGTCAGACCTTGGGATTTTAGCCATTCTAATCAGTGTGTCTTTCGGCTTTTAATTTGAAATTTTCTAGTCACAGGTGATGTTGATCATCTTTTAATATGCTCACTTGCCATTGATACTTCTTTGTGGAGATGTCTATTCAGATCCTCTGCCCATTTTTTTTTTTTAGTGGACTGTTTACTTATTGTTGACTTTTAAGTGTTCTTTGTATATTTTGAAAACAAGTCCTTTATTCGATATGCGTTTTGCAAATATTTCTCCCAGTTTATGTCTTGTATTTTCATTATCTTAACAATGTCCTTCAGAGTAGAAGTTTTAAATTTATAAAGTTTTCTGCCATGGATTATGCTTTTTGGGTTATATATAAAATGTGTTGCTAGGCCTAAGGTCACCTATATGTTATGCTATCTTCTAGAAGTGTTGAGATTTTGCATTTTACAGTTATATCTGTGGTCCATTTTGAGTTAATTTTTGTGAAAAGCATAAGTTCTATGTCTAGGTTCTTTTTTTTTTTTTTTTGCATATGGATATCTAGTACTCCAGCACGGTTTGTTGAAAAGAATATCCTGTTTACATGGAATTGCCTTTGATCCTTTGTCAAAGATTAGTTGACTACATGTGTATGGGTTAATTTCCTGGACCCTTTGTTCCATTAATCCATGTGTTTATTTTTTCCAGTTACATGCTGTCTCGATCATTGTAGCTCTATAGTAAGTATTAAAGTGGAATATGCATCCTACAACTTTGTTTTTCAGCATTATGTTGGCTATTTGGGGTCTTTTGCCTTTAGAATCAGTTGTTATCCATGAAATAGTTTGCTGAGATTTTGACTGGGATTTTGTTGAATCTGTAGATCAATTTGGGAATAATTGAATCTTAACAATATTATATTCTAATCCATGAACTTAGAATATGTCTCTTTTTTTTTAACTCCTCTGTGGTTTCTTGCATCATAGCTTTATGTATATATAAAGTTTTTGTATATAGATCCTTATATATTTTTTTCATATTTATAATTTAGCATTATGACTTTGGGGGTGTTATTATAAATGATATTTTTTTATTTCAAATTCAAATTGTTTATTACTGGTAGATATGAAAGCAACTGACTTTTGTATATTAACCTTTATCCTGTTATCTTGTTATACTTGGCTATTAGTTTCAGAAGTTTTTTTGTTTTTTGTTTTAATCAGTTCTTTGGGTTTGTACACAGATAAATTAACTTCAAACACAGACCATTTTATTTCTTCCTTCTCAATCTGTATGCCTTTTATGTCCTTTTTTTATGTTTATTTATTTTTGAGAGACAGAGAGACAGAGTGCAAGTAGGGGAGGGGCAGAGAGAGAGGGAGACACAGAATCTGAAGCAGGCTCCAGGCTCTGAGCTGTCAGCACAGAGCCCGATGCGGATCTTAAACCCACCAACCACGAGATCATGACCTGAGCCGAAGTCGGATGATTAACTGAGTGAGCTACCCAGGCGACCCTCCTTTTTTATCTCATTTCACTAATTAGGACTTCCAGCACAATGCCGATAGGAGTAGTGAGATGTTACATTCTTACCTTATTCCCAATTTAAAGGGAAAAACATCCATTTTCTCACCATTAGGTATGATACTTTTTGTAGGATTTTTGTACATATTCTTCCTCAAGTAGAGGAAGTTCCCCTCTATTCCTATTTGCTAAACATTTTTATTATGAATTAGTGTTGAATTTTGTTAAATGCTTTTTCTGCATCAATAACACAGTCATGGGATTTTTCTTTTTGAACATATTAATGTGGTGGATTAATTTGGTTGATTTTTGAATATCAGGTCAGCATACCTGCAATAAACCCTGCTTTGTCACTGTGTATGCCATTTTATCCATTGTTGGATTTGATTTGCTCATATTTTATTGAGGATTTTTGCATTCATGTTCATCAGAAGTACCAGACCGTAGTTATCCTTTCTTGTGACATCTTTATCTGATTTTTATCTCCACTTCTGTTTTCTGGAAGAGATTATGGAAAATGGGGTTTTGTCTTCCTTAAATGTTTGATTGAATTCCTCCAATAAAACTGTCTTGGCCTGGTGCTTTCTTTTAGGGCGGTTATTAATTGCTCATTCGATTTCATGAATGGATATAGACCAATTTGAATTATCCAAATCTCCTTCTGTGATTCTGGTAGTTTATGTCTTTCAAGGAATTGGTTCATTTCATCTAAGCTATCAAGTTCATGGGCAGAGATTTGTTCATATTATTCCTTTATTATCCTCTATGGGATCAGTAGTAATGAAATTTTTTTGTTGTTGGTAGTTTGTTCCTTCTCTCTTATTTTCTTGGTTAACCTGGCTAAAGGTTTTACAAGTTTTATTGATATTTTCACAAGGTAAGAATGTAACCATAGCCCTAGACTGTCTTCTTCTAGACTTCTTATTAGATAAGAAAAATTTCAAACCTTTACTTTGGGCCATAACTTTATTTTTTTTACAAGCAAATTAACTTAATCCTTAATTGATACATTACCCTTCCCTCACCTCACTTCTCATTCTTTGGAATCTACTGACTGTCCTAAGGTTTAAGAGTTACATACTATCTGCCCCCTCTTTCTCCTTCTTCCCTCCTCCCTCTTGTATTTATCTTATCAGTTAGTTCCGTCAAATGGCACCTAACACAGTAGATATGAGATAAATATTGGTTGAATGAATGAATAAGTTTTCTTGATTATAACAGTTTCTAAGCATATGAGGAGAGGAGCTCACTCACAAATCCATTTCCAGTATCTGTCCCATGGAACAACTCATAAGAGAAACTGACATGTATGTCCTTACCTTACCTTAAGATTAGCAAACTTCCAAAGCAAAACTAAGGCTTGAATGATTACCAGAATCATTTGTCAAAACAAGTACTTTAGCCAAATATTCAATCCCCAGCAGGACATATTTCTGCCCAAATTATCTGGATAATTTGTTCAGTCTTCCAGTTGGCTTCTCCATGGCCTCCTATGGTCCTTGTAAGCTTCTGCAGCTGTAGCTATGCCAGTGCTTGGCTCAGAGCTAGAATGCAGGTAAGTGAGGGTGGAAAGCTCTGAAAATCCAATGGCAAGGGTTAGAGGCACTATTTCTGGGGGGTTCTATGTGTTATTTTTCTGGGATGGAAGGGAAGAAAATGTAAAATGGAAAGAGAACTGAGCTACACATCATATTTCTCTTCTTAGCACTTTTCATTATCTGGGGTTAAATTTGTTTTTCTTTAAGTTTTGATTTTCTTTCCTCTCCCTCTGGAATGTGAGCTCCATGAGGGCAAGGGCCATCTCTATCTTATTATTCTCTTAACATGGAAACTTGGCAAATAGTGGATGACCAATAAATACTCCTCAAGTGAATGTTTCAAAAACAAACCAAAAGCCTCTGGGGCAAGCACAGCTCCCTTCTGTCGAGTTTTGTGTTAAGATCACTGTTTGGAATGAGACTGCCCTGGTTTGTATTCTGTATTGTCTATCACCAGCTTGCAACTGGGATTACTTTCTTTGTCACACTGAATTTATTTCCTTATTCATAAAATGGAAGCAATAATGATACTCTATAATATACTGAATATGCTACCAATTACCAAGTACAAATTTATTTTTGATCCAAAAACTGTATTGAAAAGATTATGAAAAGGAAGTACCCAGGATCAATTTGCAGTGTGCAGGAATAGAGATTCATATCTGTGTGCTAAGCATCACCATGTCTAATTAGGCTAATTCCCTAATCCAGCATATCCAAATGATCTTTTAGGTTTCCTCTGGCTTCAGCATTCCATAACTAGGTGACCAAGTGTGTAGTTCTGAGGGACTTCCCTGTGCTTCCCCCCATCCTCTCTTCACAGTGAAGAGCTCCTCAAGGTATCCTGCTCTCCTATCAAAACCCCGTCACCTCTCCTGACACTAACAGGCCCCAGTACAGAGCCCGTGGCTTCTCTTTAGCCAAATTTTGCAGTACGTTGCAGTAAGCAGACTGGGTCTGGCATACCCATGTATCCCTGCAGGGAAAGACAGACTAAGCAAAATCTTATTTACCTCTCCCAAGTCAGTATCTGATAGGGCTTGAGACATTATTGTTTTACGTGTGTTGGAAAAGACCGAGGCCTGGCAAGGAGTATCTTAGTGGCTAATGTAACACAGAATAACACTGGACCAGCCACTGAGTTATTCAGAACATAGTATGTCCCTCTGTCTGGGCACATGAGTCACAGTTCCCCCATAAATAAAAGGCAAGCATAAGTTTCTCAGAACTTCCTCGTTTTTATGGGGAGGTCTCCCTAATAGCCACAAACATTCTGCTAAAACCAGAGGGTGGTGAAATTATAAGTCCATTCTTCCCTCACATTTGCCTATGCTGGGACAATCAGCAAAACAAAAGTTTATTCCAAAGTTAAGTGCTTAATATTGTTCACTGAAATACCGTCCTCACATTCTGAAGTATTTAGTTTGTGAGTTTTATGTTTCCATGCTTTTGAAAAGGACTCCAGGATTTTAGTTATCTCTATCAGTAGCTGTGTGATTGTGGTATTTTGTTCAATGGATGACACCCCCAATGAATCACAACTTTCTGTATCAGTGTACTTGTGTATCTTTCCCCTCTGTGTTGAATTGTGCTTTGGCCAATGGATCATCAACAAATATGACGCCAAGCTCCATAAGCACTTGTACGTTGAGGCTTGTCCTCATGTACTGGTGCCTTTACCCCGAAAGGAAGCCCAGGCCTGAGCTTGCTTCTTTGAGATTCAAAAACCATAGGATGGGCCTAAAATGTATTATGCTAAGTGAAATAAGCCAATCAGAGAAAGACAAATACCATATGATTTCACTTATATGTGGAGTTTAAGAAACTAAGCAGATGAACATATGGGAAGAAAAAAGGGAGAGAAAAAAAAAAGACAGAAGGAAACAAACCACAAGAGACTCTTAATGGTAGAAAACAAACTGAGGTTTGATGGAGGGAGGAGGGGGATGGGTATTAAGAAAGGCACTTGTAATGTATACTGGGCGTTGTATGTAGGTGATGAATCACTGAATTCTACTACTGAAACCACTGTATGTTAACTAACTACAAATTAAATAAAAATTAAAACAAAAAATATAGGAAGACAGAGGCACAGCTATCCCAACTATCTAAGTTGAGCCCTGCTCCCAGCCACCTCTCCAGCTACATTCAACCATGTGAGCAAACCCAGGAAAACCAATGGAAAAACCAGCCAGCCAATCCACAGAACTGTGAGAAGTGGTAAATTGTTGTGTTAAGCCACTGGTTTTTGTTAAATTCCAGTGTCATTAATGTATAGCATATTAGTTTTCAGGTGTACAACATAGTGACTCAACACTTTTATACATCACTCTGTGCTCACTACAGGAAGTGTATTCTTAATCCCCTTCACCTATTTCACCCATCCCCCCACCTACCTCCCCTCTGGTAACTACTGGTTTGTCCCCTATATTGTAGGGGGTTTTTTCTTTGTTTTGTTTTTTTTCTTTTAAGTTCCACATAAGAGCGAAATCATATAATATTTGTCTTTCTCTTATTTATCACTTAGTATTATACTCTCTAGGTCCATCCATGTTGTTAAAAATAGCAAGGTTTTATTTTTTTTATGACTGTGTGTATATACATATATACATATATATATATATATATATATATATGCGCATACATATATATGTGTACACACACACACACACACACACACACACACACACATATATACACACTATATGCCACATCTTCCTTCTTCATTCATCTATCAGTGGACACTTAGGTTACTTCCATAATTTGGCTATTCTAAATGATGCTGCAATAAGTTTTTATGGGTATGTATATTTTTTTTCAAATTAGTGTTTACATATTCTTTGGGTAGATACCCAGTAGTGGAATTATTGGATCATATGGTAATTCTATTTTTTTAATTTTTTGAGGAAACTCCATACTGTTTTCCATAGTAATTGCACCAGTTGGCATTCCCACCAATAGTGCGCAAGTGTTCCTTTTTCTCTACATCCTCACCAACACTTGTTTCTTGTTTTTTTTATTTTAGCCATTCTGATGGGTACAAGGTAATATCTCACTGTGATTTTGATTTGCAACTCCCTGATGATGAGTAATGTTGAGCACCTTTTCACATGTCTGTTGGCTATCTGTATGTTGTCTTTGAAGAAGTGTCTGTTCATGTATTCTGTCCATTTTTTTAAATTGGATTATTTGCTTTTTGATGTTCAGTTGTATATATTCTTTATATATTTTGGAAACCAACCCCTTATTGAATATGTAATTTGCAAATATATTCTCCCATTCAGTAAGGTTGCCTTTTTGTTTTGTTGATTGTTCCTTTGCTGTACAGAAGTTTTTTATTTTGATGAAGCCACTGGGTTTTGAGAATACTGATCACATATAGATAGGTAGCTGGTACCATGATTTGGGGCTAGTTTCATAAGTCTTAGAAGCCTGAGTTTCCTCTTCTATATAATGGGAATAATGGTATTCACACTACAAGGATACTGTGAGTTTTAAATGTAATAATAAATTTGTCCCTAACTCTGAGTCTGGCCCATAGTAGACCTTAGGCTCTTAATACATGACATATTTTTGCTACTATTTTTGCTGCTTCTATATCTGAAGGAGGAAAAAAAGTGAATTGGCTTTTGTCATGAAAACCTAGTGTATTTTCCAGGAAAATTGTTTCATAGGTACATCAGGGATGAATAATCAAGATAAGAAAAGTTTCCTTCTCATAGGATACTTTAGAAGTTGTTTTATGTAAGGAAAAATGACTTCTGCCAGAATAGCAGCATTCACCTAGCTAATGTTGGATTTTTTTCAAATATTTCGATGGGACTATGTGCTTTGACTAGACAATAATCACAAGGAGAGGCTGTGTGGTGATACCAGTTTAAAACGGCATATAACAAACTCAAAACATAATTGGAGAAAACAGAGTATTCATTTCTGAGATAAAAACATCACCCCTCACATACCTTGATGATTACTGGAGCCAAAATATGGCACAAATGACTTGTTATGAATATAAACTTGTAGAAAATGAAGTCTAATGGTATAATTATGAAGACAGTCACAGTCCTGTTTATCAGACACTTTAAAATATTCTAAAGAAGTGCAGTGGTAGATCAGTATATTTGAAAAGATGATTCACTTTGAAATAGCTGAAGGATTCAGAGTGGTTCAGTCCACTGAAAATAGATATACTGCAGTGGAGAACATCATTATGCCTAGTGGACACTCAAGATGAGATAAGCAAAAGAGGAAGAATATAGGATGATGAAATTACTTCGGCCCTACTCAGTATATTGTGTAATGGGATTCTCAGGCTATTATTGACTGAGTTGGTGAAAGATAGAAAAAATATATAGCATTACCAGAGAAATTATCAGTATAAAAATACAAAGCAATCCTGAAACTAATTTGGATAAGACTTCCACAGAGATTAGAAATGATTTAAACTACTTTTTGATTTGAGATTTTTGGGGGGCTTATTTTGACAAATTTTTGTAACTTTCTTATGTTCCAATAATAAATATTTATGATAACATGATTATAGATTACTTGATTACATTACATTACATGATTATGATTACTTTATTTTTTAATTATGTAATGTTTACTTATTTTTGAAAGAGAGAGAGAGAGAGAGAGAGCAAGCAGGGGAAGGGCAGAGAGAGGGCGAGACACAGAATCTGAGGCAGGGTCCAGGCTCCGAGCTGTCAGCACAGAGCCCAACATGGGGCTCGAAGTCACAAACCATGAGATCATGACCTGAGCTGAAGTCAGACACTTAACTGACTGAGCCACCCAGGCGCCCCTGGATAACACTTTAAATTGCAACAGGAATGTGAAAGACTAGCAAGGGTATATTTCTTGGACTCAAAAGGCCTTATTTCTAGCTATAATTATGTGACCTTGAATAAGTCACCTCATTGGATCTCAGTCTCTGTATCTTCAAAATGAGGGTACTGGATGGAGGTTAGCTATTGGATATTTTTAAGACCTTAAAAATGCCTGACTTTCACTAATTTGGTGATTTAAAGTTAGACATTTGTATCATGCTAAATAATGACCCCCAGAATATCCAGGTCCTAACCCTTGGAACCTGTAAATGTTACCTTTTATGACCAAGAGGACTTTGCAAATGTGTCCAGTATAAGGGTCTTGAGAAAGAATTGTTATCCTGGATTATCTGGGTGGGCTCTAAATGTAATCACAAGCATCCTTATAAGAGAGAGTCAGAGGATATCTGACTAAAAAAGAGTAGGAAATATAACAAAAGAAGCAAGAGATTATAGGGGTCATAAATCAAGGAATGCCAGCGGTTTCCAAAAGCTAGTAAAGGCAAGGAAACAGATTCTTCCTTGAAGACTCCAGAAGGAATCAATTTTGCTGAAATCTTACCTTCAGCCTAGTGAAACTGATTTCAGACTCCTGACCTCCAGAACTTGAAGAGAATAAATGTATGTTGCTGTAAGCCACCAAGTGTGTGGTAATTTGTGACGGTAATAAGGAGGAAACTAATATAGCAGTCAAAAACCCTAAAGCCAACTTTGAGATATAAATGACTCAAATCATGAAATAGTAACTAATGATTCAGCCATTTATTAAGGGATTTATTTAGTACCAACTGTGGGACAGATATGAAACCTGGTGCTGGGGTTGAGACATAAGTCAGATATATGAATCCTGGTGCTGGGTATTACTTAGGATGCGCTTTGACCTTGAGTAACAGGAAACTTAACCCAGACATGCTTAAACATTAAAGGAGATTTATTAACTCATGTCACTGAAAAAAATCCAGAGGCAGGACAGAGGTTAGCAATTGGTACTTTTCAAAAATGGAAAATGGATTGTAGGAAAACAGCTAGAACTTTCTACTGCAATAGTCTTCACAAACACCATGAACATGTGAAGTGGCTGAGACAAAGTGCAATCAAAGAACTTCAAGATATTGTGA
Source organism: Panthera pardus (assembly GCF_024362965.1). NCBI lineage: Eukaryota > Metazoa > Chordata > Mammalia > Carnivora > Felidae > Panthera > Panthera pardus. Next base: position 68,184,061 of record NW_026526788.1, on the reverse strand, counting down.
TAAATGCCATTCTAAGGATACCTTAAAATACTGTGGATAAATATAGAAACAATGTGGAAGAATGGAGAAATCTGACTGGGATGGTTTAGGTTCAGTTTCTTGCAGAAGTAACATAAACTGAATCTTGAAAGATGAGTACATTAGTCAGAGAAGGGGATGGTCTTCCAAGATAGGAATATAGAGGTGGTTAAGTGCCCAACTCTTGATTTCAGCTCAGGTCTTGATCTCGTGGTTTGTGAGATCAAGGCCCATGTAGGACTCTGTGCTGACAGCAGAGAGCCTGCCTGGAATCCTCTCTTTGCCTCTCTGTCTGCCCCTCCCATGCTCATTCTCTCTCTCTCTTTCTCTCTCTCAATAAATAAGTAAACTTTAAAAAAGAATATAGATTGTAAGGCTAAAGAAGCATGAAAGCATGCGATCAATGAGAAGTGAAGTGTGGTTGAAAAGTACACAGTGGGCCTGGGAGTTGAAGGGTAAGGGTACCATGGGACATGAAGGAGAAAACCAAGACTGAGGATGGAATTTATAAATTTTAGGGTCTGTAAATCTTGTAGGTCATCGTGAGGAGTTTGGTCTTCATCCTGACAACAGTGGGCGAGAGCGTTATCATTATTTTAGATCTATAGCAAAGGGTACTATAGAATAGACAGAACTTTGCAATTACTGTGATTAGCAGCTAAGGAAGAATGAGCTGGGTCAGGTCTACTGTGAAGGATCTGGCTTAAATGAGGGATCTGTAAGTAACCAGGAATGAGTCTGAAGTGCTCCAGAACCTGAAAAAGAGATTTTCAGTGAGCATCTAGAGCTGTGGCAGACGTGTCTGTCTCTCTCACACTTCGTTAGGGATGGGAAGATGGGGAGATGTAAAGAAACTTGTCCAAAGTCATGGGACAGAAAGTTTCTGATTCTTCCAGATTCACTCAAAATTTATGCAAGGTTCAGACCCAGGGTCTGCCTGGCTCCAAAGCTCATGCTCTTAACACTTTTGCCATATGGCTCACAGTAACTCTTTCTATAGAGGTTAATGAACACCTGTTTTGTAGATGGCAACTGAAGCTCAGAGAAGTGATTTGTTCAAAGTTATATAGCCATTAAATAGTAATTTTTGGCCTTGCAAACTGACCTTTTCAACTCTAATGTTATTTGTAATACATGGCATTGTCTTTCCATAAAAGTTTGCTTTCTAGGGATCTTTAAAAAAAATTTTTTTAGAACATATACAGGCAAATCTTCAGTGAGATTAGATCAGGCAAAGGTCTCCAGAGAAAAAAAGTTAAACTAGAATAATTCCTTTCAACAATAGAATTCAACCTGGGTGATTTTGATCCCCAGGGGACATCTGGCAATGCTAGAGACATTTTTAGTTGTCACAATTGGGGTGTGAGTGCTACTAGCATCTAATAAGTAGAGGCCACTTGTGGTGCCCATCATCCTACAGTGCACAAGCCAGCCTCTCACAACAAAGAATTTTCCAACTCAACTGTTAATAGTGCCAAAATTGAGAAACCCTGGCCTATAGCAATAATGCTTTTGCTTGGTAGATGGGGTCATTGTCATGTCCTCTGTCTGTGTATCCCAACCACTGAAAACTCTGCTTTCCCTCTCCTATTTTACCTGTTAAACTGACCATTGCCTCTATGTCATTGCTGTCTCCTTACCATCATTTTAAATAAATGCAGGGTATTAATAACCATGTCCCTAGAAGCTGACAGAACATATTTTCAGGAGGAAACTTTCTAGGAAATATTTAAAACAGTTTCACTCCTAAAAGTTGAGCTATGCACCTAATGACACCATACCTTAAGGAACAGCCTATTTTTTCTAGTTGAAGACAAGTGGTTTAGACAGCAATTCTAGAGGATGCATAAATAATTGGATTGGTGCCTCACCCGAGGGCAGGTCCAGTTAAGGGCTTTGCCCTTATTTCCATTTGTCCTTTCTTCCTTGTCTGTCTCCCACAGGGTCATGCCTCCTCCTTCTGTTCCCTCAAGGAAACTCTTTGCAAATTCCAATGAGCTCTGAAGAGACACAATTTTTGTCTGTGTTTTTGGTAAATTCCTTCTCTTATTATAGTGATTTATTTTTTAAAATTTGAATTGGCAAAATTATGCACACTCCTTTTCAAAGTTATCAATCACATCGAAAAGGGTAAAGAAGCAGAAAAAAAAGATCATCCATAATCCCATAGCCCAGTAGTAATTGTGGTTGGAATTCAACATTTTTAAATATTTTCAATATTTTATTCCTTTGTTTGATATAGGTGACTTAAATATTTTAGCTTCAATGTTTTGTGTCCTTTTATTTTTCTTAGCATTATTTTACAAGAATTTCTACATCCCACTAAAAATTCCTTGGAAATTTTTGATTTAATGGATGTAGATTATTCTCATATATATATATATATATATATATGTGTGTGTGTGTGTGTGTGTGTGTATGTGTGTGTGTATATATATGATATACAGTATGTATATCATATATATATATATATATATATATATATATATATATATATATAGTAACCAATGTTCTATTGTTGGATATATCCTTTCCCCCCAACTATTATAAGTCGGCTGTGAATATCTTTGGAAATAAATCTTTACCTATATTTCTGATTATTTTTTCAAGTTATACTGCTAGAAGTGCTCAAGCATTGTGTCAAAGGGCAGGAGAACTTTTAAGATTGGTCAAATTATTAATTTGCAATCCCACCAGCATATATGAGAATGCTTAGTCTTGAAAGCTTCCCCGGATCAAAATAAGAAGATTCTCTAAAGAAATACCTAAGTAGAGTATAGAATTATGTACCAGAGTTTTTAGATTGGAGAAGAGAGTCCTTAAAAAAGAATTCTTAAGAAACAGATCATTATCAACTAGCGTGGGGAAGTTAAATGCAGATGTCTACCTTTCTGTTTTTATTATAGAGCTGGAAAGGCAATAATTTTCCCTCACCGGTCCATCAGCTCCAGGTATGAAAATATTTGCTGACTTCCGATCAAAAGTTTATTTTAAACAGGTAGAATTTTCTAAGAGCTGACTTCATATCTCCATCTAGCTCCTTGTGCAGGGTCAGGGGCCAGTTAAATTCACAAGCAGAATTAGCCGAGACAAGGCAAAGGTATTAAGTGATGGCACTCATAATTTATAAAGCAGACATTATTTTGATTGGAAGTGTCTATAAATTATTCTTTCTTCAGTGTCTTTCAGTAATGGGCTTATTGTAGATGAATAAGGAGGGTTCCCTGAGGCTATAGACGTGCTTAATAAACCACTGGAGAATGTACAACAATTGCGAGATGGAAAACTAGGAAAATGATTTGGCCCCTGTGTTACATGAAATGGGGGCAGGGAGACCACTGCTGGGGAGAAGAGGAGGGAGCATTGACCCTGGGAGACCGTGGTACCAGGAAAAGTTGAGTGTCACTTTGACATTTAAAAAGAAAATTAGAGGGTGCCTGGGTGGCTCAGTCGGTTAAGTGCCTGACTTCAGTTCAGGTCATGATCTCCCAGTTCATCAGTTCGAGCCCCTCATCAGGCTTCCTACTGTCAGCACAGAGTCCGCTTCTGATCCTCTGTCCCCTATCTCTCTCTCTTACTTGTCCCTCCCCTACTTGGGCTCTTTCTCCTTCAAAAGTAAATAAACATAAAAAATAATTAGGACACACCAGTGTATATCAGGAATCCTTAAGTGTTATCCTACATTGGAGAGTGGAAAAGGAACAGAATAAGAAAAAGAATATGAGGAAGCAAGGTGACAAAAGGAGGCAAATATCAACTCTGTTGACTTTACTTGAGTGGAGATTGTATCCAACTCCTTCTGAAAAGACAAGACAGCTACAGATTAAAAGCCTAATGCAACAGGTAACATATGTGAGGTCTTTGACCCAATGTAAGAAACATACATTTTTAGGCCACATGGCATGAGACAATCTAGCCAGTGGGATCCAAATAGAACTTCTCTGCCACGACCACCACTATGACCATGGAGTTTAGCTGAACTCACCTTGCAGCCTCCCTATGTTTGCAGCAAGGTGTAGCTTACTCAAGCTTAAAACTAAATACTTATGGATCTCGAGTTCACAGAATTTTCACATACTGAAAGTCTATAATCAGGAAAAAAATGGCATTATTGTCTAGTATGCTGTTGCTTATGCAGCTACCTCTGCTTACACGCTATAGATGGTCCATAAAAGGCTTGATCATGATTCCAAAAACATCAAGTGCATGCTAATGAAAGGTAACAGATACTGTTGCTCCCCAGCCCAGGTTCCCTTCACTCCTTTTAACCAGATCACTGTACATATCCCTTAGCTGCCCTGAGTATTGTCAGCTAAGGGCTCTGGACTATCTATCTTCTCCAGAGAATTGTCCTCTGCTACAGGGAGACTCCTACCCTAGGAGAGGAGACCTGCCCCTGACCTGGGACTATCCATAGCCAATGACTGACTAATAAGGGAATAAAAAAGGCAGCCCCCTTGCCTTCAGTGGGAACATGTATATGGTGGGTCCCCAATACTATCCTTGTTGCCAGCAGATCATGCCAGGACCAGTCTACCTGAGACCATAGCCTTTTTTGGCTCTTTCTATTTCCTTATTTTGTTTTTCTCTTCTCCATAGGTTTTTTTTTTTCCTCAGGAGCACTCACTCCATCAAGAAATTACACACCCAAATCCCTGTCTCAGGCCCTGCTTCTAGATCTAAGACAGGAGAAATTATTTTATGATAATTATATGTTTATCTTTCAGTCTCTCAGAATAGACTGTGAGTTTCTTAAAAGTGAGGTCTATCCTTTCCCATCCTTGTAACCCCTCTAGTGTCTAGTAAATAAATTCCTTCCACATTTTAGGTTGTGAAATAGTAAGCTGAAGCAACCATGGATATTGCAGAAATACACGAAAAATCAGATTTAAAAGAACCAAATGCTGGGGTGCCTGGGTGGCTCAGTTGGCTAAGCGACCGACTCTTGATTTTGGCTCAGGTAATGATCTCACAGCCGTGAGGATTAGCATGGAGCCTGCTTAAGATTCTCTCTCTCTCTCTCTCTCTCTCTCTCTCTCTCTTCCCCTCCTCCACTCATAGTCTCTCTCTCTCTGTTTCTCAAAATAAATAAACATTAAAAAATGTTATACTATATTAATATAGAGTATTAAAAATGTTATATACTATATTAATAATGAATTTAGATATATTGTGGTCTACCTCTGAATTAATGAGAGACCAAAATAACCTATCCAAAGACCAAAATGCCTTTATTTTCCCCTACTCCAAACTTTAATTATTTTCACAGCCCTTGATACATTTTCTTATTCTACCACTACCACCCACCTTTACTCAATTCTGTAATTCTTGATTTAACAGATTTTGAACATCTAATAGATAAATGTACCAGTCAATTTTTTTGTTGTTGATAGTGCAAATAAAGAAACCAATTTGAGCTAGCTTAAGTGGCAAAGGAAAAAATTTTGAAGGATATGAGGGTGTCTTACAGCATTCAAAGAAGGGTTGGACAAGAGGTTATCAGAATGGACAAAAACCAGGATAGCTTTGGCAATTTCAGGTGCTGAAGTTCATGGACTTTCTCTTTAGAGAGCTACCATTTAGTCACGCTCAGCCTCTAATTCTTGTGTTTCTTGGTAAAAAAAAAAAAAAAAAAAAAAAAAAAAAAGTATATATATATATATATATATATCTACCTATCTCCTGGGGCGCCTGGGTGGCTCAGTCGGTTGAGCGGCCGACTTCGGCTCAGGTCACGAAATCGCGGTCCGTGAGTTTGAGCCCCGCCTCGGGCTCTGTGCTGACAGCTCAGAGCTCAGAGCCTGGAGCCTGTTTAAGATTCTGTGTCTCCCTCTCTCTGCGACCCTCCCCCATTCATGCTCTGTCTCTCTCTGTCTCAAAAATAAATAAAACTTTAAAAAAATCCTAAATACACACAGTTAAATACGCAGTTTATGTGTCAACCCCCAAAATAAACAATTACAATCAGAAAATGTCACAAGTCACCTGCCTGGCTATTAGGGACCCATCCTAGAGAAGTGGGAATTTTTATTAACAGGCAGGTTCCCTGAAAGTGTACAACCTGAAAAGGTAGTGTTCTGGACATTTTAGATCATTTCAGGATTATTAGGAGAGCCCTAAATGGACTTAACATTCTAGAAGAGGAGCTAGTATGTATGCTCAAATAGTTATTCTCAACTAACACAAATAAAATTGACAAATACAAAGGGCATAAGAGCAAAACATTTTAAGGGGATCAAAAGAAGGAAAGAATTTTTTTTCAGCACAGATGAACAGGATAAAGCCATGGTCGAGAAAGGGGATTTTAGGAGCCAGAATAGCACAAGAAAAGGTGTGAATAGGTAAAGTGTGGTAGTTAGAGGTGGGCTGGCTGTGCCAGAGGTCCGAGGGCGTTTTGCAGAGTGGCTAGAAAACGGGTTCAAAAGGTGAGACTTGACTGGCTGGTGAAGAAGCAGAAAGAGGAGTTATCAGATAATGGGAAGCAGAAGGTTTCCGAGCAAAGGAATGAGGTGCTCAAAATTGTGCTTTTAGATTAATCTACTTACACCCACATTCCCCAAACACTGCCATTAGGAGAAATAAAGTCCCAATTTCCTGTACTTTCTGCATGTTTGACGATGCAGAGGCAGCCAATGAGAATGATTTTACTACCTTCAGGGAGCCCATGTGTGGGAAGGTATAGCTGAGGCTTCTCAGGTAGCACATATGCAAGCAGAGTGAAGAATTAGGGCAATTACCAAAAAAATCTTGACTTCAAGGTCACATTCACTTGACAAATCCCAATTGTTAATGAAAGATGGTGTGCATGGTTTTTCACCCCTTAGTTTGGTTTGATTGGGGGTAGTTTACTTGAGTCGTCTAGATAATTGCTTCATTTTCCCACCTTTCCTGGTTTCTGTAGTCACAACGCTCATGTGTCAGAGTTTTGTGGGGCCCCAAAGAAGCCCACATCCCAGGATATGTTAGGTGCTACTCTCCCAAGCAGGATTCATTTGCCTGTTTCCTGAATAGATTTCATTCTCAGGAGAGGAACGTGAGGACAGAGCTCTATGTAGATTGAGATTCAGCCTTCTTCTCTCTTCTTCCAGCAACTTTGGAGATTTTGGAATTATTTCCCTTGGTTAAAAAAAAAAAAGCAATAGGAGCGCCTGGGTGGCTTGGTCGGTTAAGCGTCTGACTTCGGCTCAGGTCATGATCTCACGGTCCGTGAGTTCGAGCCCTGCATCAGGCTCTGTGCTGACAGCTCAGAGCCTGGAGCCTGTTTCAGATTCTGTGTCTCCCTCTCTCTCTGCCCCTCCCCTGTTCATGCTCTGTCTCTCTCTGTCTCAAAAATAAATAAATGTTAAAAAAAAAAATTATAAATAAAAAAAATAAAAAAAAAAACAATAATCAGCAGAAACCCACGGAATCATGGCCAGGGAAGTTGTCTCAATAACTTGAATGCTGCCCTCTCAGAAGATGACACTCATTCCCTAGAGACCTGGATGCTAAGATTGTTCTTTTCAATGTCTCTAGGTTTGCTGTAAAGGGAAAAAAAAAAAAAAAACAGACAGGGGGTGGATATTGGTGACTTCTGCCTTTCCATATGAATTAGATGCATCATTGTGTCGTGGGTATGAATCCCCTCCCCATAACACTTGAGTGTAAGAACTGTCACATGACTTTATTTTTCTTAATAAAATAAAACCTGAGCGCCCATCCACAAGAGTACTCAATAGTTTCTATCTCTGCTATGTTTTGGGCCTCTGCTGTGTATTGAAAAGTTTGTTGCCAATGTTGAGGCCATAATAATTCTGTGTGGTGCCCAAAAAAGAGATGATGGGCCTTAGCTTGCAGTGACCATCAGTGCAATATGGTCAGGTGACCCCATTATACCCATATGCCTATTGTGAGGTCCTCACCTTAGAAATTCTGTCTCTTGCTATTGCTTTCAAGACTTGGCATTTAGGGGCACCTTTGTGTCTCAGTCAGTTAAGCATCAGACTCTTGATTTCAGCTCAGGTCATGATCTCACAGTTTGTGAGATTGAGCCCCAGGTGGGGCTCTGTGCTGACAGTGAGGAGACGGCTTGGCATTCTCTGTCCCTCTCTCTGCCCCTCCCCCTGCTCTCTCTCTCTCTCAAATAAGTAAATAAACATTTTTTAAAAAGACTTGGCATTTAAAGACTATCACCCACAGACATCCCATATTTACACCCCATTTGGGAAACCACTTTCTGGGCCTAGATCTCTGTCATTTCTCTCCTAATATGTCTTCCTTGTCTTACTCAAGGCACCTCATTCCAAACTTTCCTTATCAGTGACTTTGAAACAAGCAAATATATCTGTTTACCTCTCCAGGGATGTGTGTGTGTGGGGGGGGGGGCAAGAGAGAGGAAAAGGGGTGTGGAGAGAAAGAGTTAGTTTTAGATTTGTGTGGGAATGAAGGATTGGTCAGATCTTCAGAAATATAGTTCTTACCTCCGATCCGTGGGGTGAATGTTGTGATCCAGACACAAAAAGAGGTTTTATTGTTTTTGGTGAGTTCATAGAAGCTTCCCTCAAAGCTCCAAAATGCTTCTAGTATGTTTTATTTGCAGGGAGGGGAAGGTGATGAGGAGGGTCGCAGGCATTGAACGAATCTCCTTAACACGTTGCTGTGTATCTTTGTTAAAGACAGCAGTAAGAACCACAGCAAGAGTGTAGAAGGAACTTGAGGGGAAAAACAAAACAAAAAACAAAAAACATTAGTATTGTGGCTCCAGGGTGTCTACAGTGTTTCTAGCTCCCTCCTGGACCAGCCAGTGAGCTATTTCTAATTCTTGTTTCAGGAATAAGAACAGGAACATGGTGGCTCTTTTCATGACTCCAGGCTAAAGCAGGGAGTTCATCACCAGCCTCCTGAGGACATGAGGCCTATTACTCATACTCTCCTTCCAAGTTCAGTACCTAATCCACGATGTTAAGAACTAGGTCTGGTTCCCATACCCCATGGCTTCAGTGCCTATTGATATTCTGAATTTTCCCTTCATTTTGAGCACTGGTTATATACCCAACCACTATTTTGTTTTGTTATATCCAGGACTTACAAGTGTTTAGAAGGTTCATTTATTGTAGGAAGTCCTTTGATTTCACATTCAGTTTCTTTAATAGGCAAGACTATTCAGGTTTTTCTTTTTTGTGTGTGTGAGTCAGATTTTATAAATTGTGTTTTTCCCAGGTATTTTTCCTTTTCATTTAAGTCGTTGAATTTATTGGCATATAGTTGTTCATAATTTCCTTATTTCTATATTATAATATCTGTAGAGTCTACAGTGATCTACCATTTTCATTTCTGGTATTGGCATTTTGTGTTTTTCACTCTTTTAAAATTATTGTTCTTGCTAGAAGATTCTCAATGTTTTCAGTATTTTCAAGAATGAAAACATAACTTTCATTTTTTCTGCTTTTTGTCTATTTTATATTCTATTGATTTTTGCTTGTATCTTCATTACTTCTTTCCCTCAACTTCTTTTGGGTTTGCTCTACTTTCTTCTAGCTTTTTAAGATGCAAACTTAGGTAACTAATTTTAAGCCCTTCTTCTCTCCTAATATATACATTTAAAGCTAAAACTTCCTTCCAAGCATTGTGCAGTATTGCATTCCATGATGTTTCATTGTCATTCAGTTTGACGTATTTTCTAATTTCTCTTATTTCCACTTTGATCTATATGTTTCTTAGAAGCATAATCCTTGGAGCGGGGAGGGGAAGAGAGGAAAATGGGTGATGGGCATTGAGGAGGGCACTTCTTGGGATGAGCCCTGGGTGTTGTATGTAAGCACCATGAATCATGGGAATCTACCCCCAAAACCAAGAGCACACTGTATACATTGTATGTTAGCCAACTTGACAATAAATTGTATTTAAAAAAATAATAAAAAAATAAAATGACCATGTCAACCTAAAAAATAAAAATAAACAAAAAGAAGCATACTACTTAATTTCTAAATGTTTGAGGATTTTCTTGATATCTCATTGTTACTGGTTTCTCATTTAAATCTGTTGTGGTCAGAGAATATACTCTCTAATGTTTTAATCTTTTGGGATTGTTGAGGTTTATTTTATGGCTCAGCACACCATCTGTCATGGTGAATATTCCATGTAGTTTTGGAAAGAATGTGTATTCTGCAGTTGTTGTGTGTGTCTTTTACTCCATCACGATTTGACACAGCAGTAGGGAACATCCTTCCCATCAGCTTAGCATGATTGTCACAAGTACTCTTTCACATCAAAAATATTAATTAAAAGATCCAGGGTAGTTTATCACAACTTCTGTAACCATTTCCTTTGTGTCATTTACATTGCTTCTTCCTCTTCTCCTTTCTCTTCTCTTACTTTGTGTTCTTTTATTTTGTCTACTCATTCTCTCCTAGTTCAAAAAAAAAAAAACACTTTGTGCATATTCAGAATTATTTTTTATGGCAAAATTCTAGATTGTGTGAAAGTATACGGGATAATCTAAGATTTTTTGCTGCTGATTGAAAAACAGCCTCTCAGAAAGTTTTCACTATTCTTCCCCACAGAGTGTATGTGTACAGTTACATCGGCATTGCCTCTAATGATAAATATTTTAATTTTTAAATTTGACAGTTTAGAAGACAAAAATGTCTCTAGTTGTTAAATTTGAATTTAATTACTAATGAGTTTAAATACTTTTCACATGTTTATTGGCTATTCATATTTTATTTTTGTAAATTATGTCTTTTATCCATTTTTATATTTTTCCTATTAATTTACAGGTTTTCTTATGCAATGCAAATATTTATTTTTAAATGTTTTTCTGAGATTTTTTTGGAGGCATAGACAGTTCTACTCAAGTGATCCAATCTATTCTTTCTTTCCTTTGTGATATTTATTTTACTTATTTTTATGCTTGGAAAACCTATCCATATATCAAAATCACATTTGATTTCTGCATAATTTATTCAAGATATAATATGTTTCTATTAAACCATGTAGAGAGCATTTTATTTGGTATAAAGTAAATAACTAATTTTGGAAAGATTTGTTATATCACCACCCTAATGAATAATATTTCTTGGGGCACCTGGGTGGCTCAGTCGGTTTAGCATCCAACTTCAGCTCAGGTCATGATCTTGTGGTTTGTGAGTTCAAGCCCCCCATCGGGCTCTGTGCTGACAGCTCAGAGCCTGGACCCTGCTTCAGATTCTGTGTCTCCCTCTCTCTCTGCCCCTCCCCTGCTCGTGCTCTGTCTCTCTCTGTCTCAAAAATCAATAAAAATATTTTTTTTTAAATTTAAATTTAAATTAAAGTAGCTTAAGGCTCTTTTAGTTACCACTTTTAACTTGATTTCTCTTTCCTTTAATCCAGTGGCAGTGAGCTTAATATACAGTAAAACCTTGGATTGCAAGTAATTTGTTCTGAGTGTCCCACAAGACAAGCAAACATTTCCAATAAATTTTAACTTGAGAAAGGAGCGATGTATTGCAATACAAGTAGTATGCATGAGCCAATAGTTTTTGAAATTCACTTTGATATATGATTTATTTGGATTACAAGCATGTTTCCAGAATGATTTATGCTTGCAAAACAAGGATTTACTGTATATTCACTTACTACATTTTAAAATAATCTGGCATACGTGTATATAAATTCATGAACTACATATGGTATTTATTTTAGTACTTTTAACATTTACATTAATGGAGAACCCAGAAATGGACCCACAAATATATGGCCAACTAATCTTTGACAAAGCAGAAACGAATATCCAATGGAAAAAAAGGTAGTCTCTTCGGCAAATGCTGTTGGGAAAATTGGACAGTGACATGCAGAAGAATGAAACTAGACCACTTCCTTATATCATACACAAAAATAAACACAAAATGAATGAAAGACCTAAATGTAAGACAGGAAACCATCAAAATCCAAAAGGAGAAAATAAGCAGCATCCTCTTTGACCTCAGAAGCAGCAACTTCTTACTAGACATGTCTCTCAAGGCAAGGGAAACAAAAGCAAACATGAACTATTGGGACCTCATCAAGATAAAAAGCTTCTGCACAGTGAAGGAAAGCATCAACAAAATTAAAAGACAACTGACAGAATGAGAGAAAATGTTTGCAAATGACAAACAGGATAAAGCGTTAGTATCTAAAATCTATAAGGAACTTATCAAACTCAAGACCAAAAAAGCAAATAATCCAGTGAAGAAATGGGCAAAAGACATGAACAGACACTTTTCCAAAGAAGACATCCAGATGGCTAACAGATACATGAAAAATGCTCAACATCACTCATCATCAGGGAAATACAAATCAAAACCATGATGAGATACCACCTCACACCTGTCAGAATGGCTAAAATTAAAAACTCAGAAAACAACAGATGTTAGTGAGGATGCAGAGAAAGAGGAACACTTTTGCACTACTAATGGGAATGCACACTGGTGCAATCAATCTGGAAAACAGTATGGAAGTTCCTCAAAAAAATAAAAATAAAAATAAAAATATAGCTATCTAATGACCCAGCAATTACATTTCTAGGTATTTATCCAAAGGATACAAAAATGCTGGTTCGAAGGAACACATGCACCCCAATGTTTATAGCGGTGCTGTCAACAATAGCCAAATTATGGAAGGAGACCAGATGTCCATTGACTGATGAATGGATAAAGAAGATGTGGTATATATATGATGGAATATTACTTGGTGATAAAAAAGAATGAAATCTTGCCATTTGCAACAACATGGGTGTAGTTAGAATGTATTATGCTTAGCAAAATAAGTCAGAGAAAGATAAATATGTGATTTCACTCATATGTGGACTTTAAGAAACAAAACAGATGAACATAGGGGAAGGGAAGGAAAAATAAAATAAAAACAGAGAGGGAGGCAAACCACAAGAGACTCTTAAATACAGAGAACACACTGAGGATTGCTGAAGGGGTGTTGGGGGGGATGGGCTAAATGGGTGATGGGCATTAAGGAGGGCACTTGTTGGAATGAGAACTGTGTGTTATATGTAAGTGATGAATCACTAAATTGTACTCCTGAAACCATTATTATACTATATTTTAACTAACTTGGATTTAAATAAAATTAAAATAATAATAATAAAATATTTATTTTGCAAGTCAAAAAAATAAAATAAAATACATAAATTGTATCACATGGTATATCTCATCTTGGTTCTGGTTTTATTCATTATTGTTATGTTTTTAACATCTACCCATTGAGATATATGTACATTTAGGTCATCTTGATTGCTGTATAGTTTTCTATTTTATACATAATCCATTATCCTATTAAATCATTCCATTATTGTTAAGTGTTTAGGTTGTTTTCAGTTTGTTTGCAATTACAAATAATACTGCAATGAATACCCATTCATATTTGCCCTATAATCAGATTCAATTTTTTCTTAGAATATATTTTATTTTATTTTGTTTTGTTTTATTTTACTTTATTTTATTTATTTTATTATTTTATTTTATTTCAGAGAGAGAGAGAGTACAAGGGAAAAAAGGGCAGAGGGAGAGAGAGAAAGAATCTTAAGCAGACTCCACTTTCAGCATGGAGCCCAATGCAGGGCTCAGTCCTACCACCCTGGGATCATGACCTGAGTTGAAATCAAGAATCTGACACTCACCGTCTGAGCCACCTATGTTCCCACATAGAATAGATTTCTAAAAGTAAATATTGGACTGTAGGTTATTAAATTTTCAATTTCATGGATATTGTCAAGTTGATCTTCATGCAACTCTACCAGTTTGACCTTCAATTAGTAGAATATAAGAGGACCATTACTCAGGTCCATGTCAACATTCACTACTATTATAGTTAGATATTGACATTCTGATGATCGAAAAATGATTATTCTGTCATATTCTGCATAATTATTCTGTCAATTTGCAATTTGCATTTCTCTGGTTAATGGTAAAGTTTAGCACCTTTCATATGCTTATTGGACACTCATATTTCTTTCCCTGTGAGTTGCTTTTTTATATTCCTTGCCCATATTTATTTGAGTTTGATTTTATTATTATTAATTTCTAAGATTTCTTTAGCTATTCTGGGTATTTTCTATTCTTATATTGCAAATTTTCTAGTGCTCTGTTGCTTGCCACTTAGCCTTGTTAGATGTGTACTTTTCATACTGAGAATTTTAGTTTTGATGTAGTCACTTTTACCTCTGATTTATTTTCTGGTAAATGCTTGGTATGTTTTAAGAAGTTTGTAATTACCAGAAATTATATTGTCCTCTTTTACAATTTTAAAGAATTCTTTTTCATGTTATATTTTAAATACATATGTAAATTACATTTTGTGTTTGGTCTGATATAGAACTCAACTTTTTTTCTAGTCAAAAGCTATTGAGAAATCTGTCCATTCCTCATTATCCTCACCGATTTGTGATAGTCCCTCTATTCTAAATTAGATCTCATTTTATGTGTAAGTTTATTTCTGAGTCCTCTGGCCTATTCCATTTATTTACTGTCTATTTTGGGTTTTTTTGCATCAGCTTCACATACTTTTAATTATTATGGCATTATAATGAGACTTGAAATCTGGTAGGGCAAAATTCCTCTCCTTGTCATTCTTTGTGAAATTTAGTCCTCTATTCATATGAGGTTTGGAATATGCCTCTCATATTTTGTATTGCACTAACTTCAAAGATTAATTGGTAATTAAAGGATATGTTTAACATGTAGAGTTTTCATCTCAAGTAACAGAATATATCTCTCCCTTTATTGAAATTCTTTTCCTATCTTCCAGGAAATTTCAATGAATTTCTCCATAAGTTTTCTAATTTCTCATTAGATTTATTCCTGATAATCTTATAGTTTTGAATGATATGAAATCTTTTCTTATATTACCTGTTATTGAATTTGATGATTCCTAGTTTAATGGAATGCTAATAATCTCAGTAAATTCCATTGTTTTGAACATTTAAATATAATATCAAATTATAATATAGATAAGAAAATAATTATCTACTTTTCCTTCTTTATGATCTTGGATTTTCCACATTGGGCCCACATCTATTTTGAGGAATATATTTGGCATAAAAATTAGCTATGTCAGAGTGGAACTAGATGTTCAGTAATATCATTTCCTTCTCCTACGTACATATCCTAGCAGATTTTGCACTTTGGTTGAGGCCATGTGACTGCCGTGTGGACAGACATAATTCATGTAGGCTATTTCTAGGCCTGGCTATAAAACCACCTGCAAGATCCTCCTCACTCTCTCTTTTTCTTGTTTAATGGCTGAATACAGGAAGTCCAACCAAGGGCTTTGAGAAGTCCTAAGGGGATAGCAGATTCACAAAAGGGTAAGACCTTAATTTCCTATTTATTTTTCAGAGAGCCACCAAGGAGAATTGCTTGATCTTAGTGGGATATGACAATTTTCCTTTGCTAAACCACTGAGATCTTGAGATTGTTTCAGCAGCTGGTGATAATCATCCTAACTAATATACTAGCCTTTGACAAATAACTTAGTACCAACTTCTAGAAAGCATTCAGATTTAAGCTCTGTCCATGATGAATGACCCAAGCCTGAAGAAGAGCCATAAGACAATATTTGGTTTGGGTACAGACTCTTGGATGAAAATTGAACATAAGGACATGCTAAGAAACAAAAGGTCATTCTAAGTTGTCTGGTATGGTGGATCGGTATAGGCATGAGGAAGGGAGGATGACATTTGCTACAGTAGATCCTTCCCCCAAGAAACCTGCAACTTTGAAGGAAACAACATGGTCTCTGAACCATCAGATTCCCATATGCCATGCAGAAGAAAGAGCCCTTTGTCTATGTTATTTTCATCCCATTCAGCAAATATTCACTGAGCACCTCTTCTTGTATCATGCTCTTTCCTGTTCACATACATACAAATGTGCACACACACACACACACACACACACACACACACACACACCCCAGAATTACTTTCTTGCTTGGAGCCCCAGTTAAACTTTTCTAAAACCTCAGGGAAGATATTCCCAGAGTATGGTTATCCCCAAATTGACTTTCTAGACTCTAGTTGTATGATAAAGAACATATCAGGCCCTGGAGACATTCTTGTCTTTATCAACTGGTATCAAAGCTAATTAATACACAGGAGAGCCTTTCCTCTTTAGGAAGATCAGCCCATTAGTACAGATAAAAATAGTGATCTTGGTTTATTGTGCGTGTAAATTCATCACATAAGTTCAAGTTTCCCATGGAAGTACTTAACCTTTCATGGTCAAAATTGTTATAAGGAATATTTGGAAAATTGTATTTTTTTCTATCTACATTCTGTAAGTGTAGATTTAGGTAGAAGAAAAATTAAGAATAGGATATGACCTTAGCTAGGCAATGAAGTCATGTCTTAGAAGGAAATAAATGCTTTATTCATACTAATTAATCTGTACTTGACACTCTTGCATCACAAAGTAAAGACCAAATTAATGTTTTGTATCCTGTAATATTCAGGATTGCCTGCAAAGCAAACTTTTTGGCTTCCAGAGCATTCCGTTCAGTGCATTAGAGGTCATTATGGAGCACACATTAGATAGACAAGGCTGAATGATAACGTATACTGTGCCTCAGAGGAGAAAGGAAACAAATTATTAACCATTTAGTAAAAATTTACAGCATGCCTAAAATATGTACTAACCAGGGCACCTGGGTGGCTCAGACATCTATTCATCTGACTCTTGATTTCAGCTCAGGTCATGATCTTGGCGGTTCATGAATTCAAGCCCTGCATCAGGCTCTGCACTGACAGTGTGGATTCTGCTTGGGATTCTCTCATTCTCCCACTCTTTCTCTCTCTCTCTCTTTCTCTCTCTCAAAATAAATTAAAAATGTGTACTAACCTATTAACTTGCTATGTATATTGTGCATCTTTTCTTGTATACCCAAGCAGGTGTATGAGAAGACATTAATTGTTCATATCGTGGACTGAGCAGTCCAACTTTTTCTGAAGAAATGATTCAGAAGCAAACCTTGGGTAGAGCATATCCTTCATCTTAATTAGTTAATTTATTCTACAAATTTTTGCATTACATCTGATCCATGCCAAGCACCTCACTCGTTGCAAGGATTCAACAGTGAACAAGAAAGCCAATACTAATGGCTTCTATTCTAGAAATATGATGGTTATAGAGAGCTAGAAATTTTCCTCATACAAAGAAATGAAAAATGCCACATAAAATGAAATTTTTAAAGGCCGGTTTAAATAAATGAGTGAGCTTGGCAGAAAGGACAGGGAAAGAATAGAATCATCACTCAGTGGAGGTGGGAGAAGAGTGAAGCTGCAGGCTGCCCTGAGGGGTGTGTACCAATCCATATGATTGGCTTATATGTCTTGTTTTAGCAATCTAATTAGTAAGATGGGTGCCAAAATTATTGGCCCAGTGAAGGGCATGGAGTCAGACTGGACACCCTCCTCCATGGACAAAGTATAAAACCACAAAGAATTCATGGAAAAGACTAGTTTTAAAAACATGCTCCACAGAGGCAGAAAGGAGAGAGAGAACATTTTCAGGCTTTTGTTGCAGGTGGATAAAGAGTTGCCTTTGAGAAATCTCTGCCCTAAGGTCAGCCCTCGTGAGAGACTAGGGACTGAATTCAACATTTGGAACCTGAAAAGCCATTACCTGAGATTTTACTTTAAAATAGATGAGGACAGCACTGTCTCTGGGCATGCAGCAGAAAAATAACGTCAATATTGTCTAGAGGAACTTAGAATCTATGAGATTCTTAAAGAATTCCTATGAGTTCCAAGACTATAAACTAATAATGGAATAGTAATAATAATTTCTACACAAAATTCCTGCACATGAATGACAGGCTATAGAAAAAAAAAGGAAAGAAAAGCAAATGGAAAGAAAGATATTATTTCTCATGGAACCTATAGTCTAGCAGGAGATATAGGTGAGTCATTTAACCATTTGGAATATTAAATACTGAGTGCCATGATTGGTGGATTGATGCATGGGCGAATGCAAAAAGTCCTGCCACCTAAGCTCCAATGCAAGGGTTCTAAAAACGTTCCTGGATGAAATGATATCTAAGTTGAGGCTCAGAAGGTGATGAAGAGATTGACTGACAAAGAAGATGGGGATTGAGAAATCAGGAGCTAATGGGCAGGAGTAAGAATATCTGCAAAAAGTCAGAGACATAGACAACACATAGCAGTTGGATTTCTTCAAGTATCGGTATGACCAGAGCACAGAATTTCAGCTTGGGAGAGGCTAGAGAAGCTGAAGGTGTAAGCAAGCGCCAGGTTGCAAGCAGCCAGAATTATTTATTTTTTGGTATGATCTAAATTATAATGTAAGAGGGAAAATACCTAAAAATAACTTAAATATCCAGAAATTAGAGAAGGACAAACACAGAATATGGCTGACTATTGGCAAGGATTAAAAAGTGGTCACTATGAACTTTGTAGAAAATGGAAGAGATCTTAGTGATTCTGGTGAAAAATATCAGAATGCAAAATCATACTTTACCACTTAAGCTGTAATTATAAATTTATAAAATATGTATGCATGAAGACAAAGACAGGAGGGAAATATACCAAAAAGAACATTGTGTTAGGAGATGGTGGAATATGGATGAATTTTATTTTCTCCTTTTCAAAGATGTTGTTTAATATTGTCTCATTTAAAATTAAAATAAACAGAGAGACAATAACTTTAGTGAGTACAGGGAATGAGGCTTTTCTCATTATTGAATCTCCACAACCTGGTACATAGAAGAGACTGAATAAATACTTACAAATGAATGAAAGACGGGCATTGTTTGCGGCTTTCTGGAAGAGTTGCTGATAATATCCTAATAGTGTCAGGGGGTCAGAATAAGGCTTCAGCACCAAATCAGAGATAAACAGATTGAACTGGAGCATTTTCAAGATGGACAACTTGTATACCCAAAGCAGATGTACCAGAAAGAGAAGACAACTTTCTCAAGACAGAGACCAGAAATAAAGGAAGAATTGAAATTGACATTTGTTTTTCCTTTTGGGAGGAGGATATGAAAATCGTGTTGTTTTAGTTACTCATATATTTTTTTAAAAATTTAGAATACCTTAAATAAATATAAGACATTTTAAAACAATGTACTTAAATGAAGGGGAAAAAACACAAAATTACCACTTCAAATTTCTATGAGTTCTTTTTGAATTTTTTTCACATGTATGGTCATAATCATTGCGCATATATTATTTTCTATTCTATTTTTCCCATTTAATGTTATTTTACTAAACTCCTTTAATAGTTCAAAATTTATTTTTCACTTGATAAATTTCATAGTATTTCAAAATTTCCACCTGTAATTCACTAAACCCGCAGCCCTACGCTTCACACGGAGGTTTTTGTTATTGTTGATTGGATTTTTCTCTGTAAAAAACAAACAAACAAAAAAAACTTACCATCTATATTGCCAGTTTTCTCCTTTGAATGATTTCCTTGAGATAGATTTTTAGTAAAGAAGGAAGTCTGAAGTAAAAGTTTTGATATGGTATTGTGATTTGGATAGCTGTGTATAAATTCTCCTGCAAAAGAATAATAGGAAAAAAAAGTTTCTTGTCTATCCTAATAGAATGGACTAGGCTTCCTCGCTCAGTCAGGATTCTAGAAGGAAGTTGTCTTCCTCAGTGTTTTGCACTCTACCTTTTATAGATAGAATTTAATGAAACCTTTTAGGGATGGGTGAAGACAGCAAAAATAATAGCAGTAATAATTCTTCATATTGATATTCATTTGCCATAGAATATGGTCTAGTAATATTATATCCACTTTACTAGTGAGGAAACTGAAGCTCATTGAGATTAAATAACTTTTTTGAAGTTACTTAGAGAGCTAATGGCAGGTCTCCGCTAGAATTTAAGTCTCGGAATTTTGGGACCACTATGCCAGGGTAGCCATATGAGGAAATTGCAATAGCTATGAATTTTTGTCAGTAGTAAGATAAGGAGTAACAGAGGAGGTATTGACTGCCTGGGATCACATATAGACTAATCAACTGTATGATCTTAATCAAGCCCCATAATCATTCTGACCTTTGTTTCTTCAACCTGAAAACAGGACTGGTGACAGTACTTGCTTCATACGTTTGTTGTGAAAAGTAAATGAAGCAATGCATGTAGAGTAGTTATGCAGTGCCTGTACAGGGCAACATTTGGTAAATATCTGTGATGTAGCCAAGGTCCAGATTCTTCAAAGTTGACAAGGAAGTCAACCTGACTAACCTCTATCATTCATCCTTTTCTTCAGAACAACTCTAGGACTTAAGATATACCTTTGCTGTCATAGTTTCTATATAGATCTTAAGCAAAAACAGCTCCCTGCCATCCATGGCTTCTGTCTCCCCCAGTTCACCTCTCTGCGCCATGTACCTGCCAAGTTCTGTGGTTCAGGTTGTGCAGATTGTTGTGTTAATCCTCAAATCAGTATTCTGGGTGTGCAAGATGGTTTAGTGTTGATCTGGCTGCCATTTCAGGGACGAGAGATGCAAAAAAACTTCCATGCTATTCCTCCATCTTGGTCCCTCCCCTCTATAACCAGATCTTATAAATTTTTCATCCCCAATACTTGTCTTCCTTTTGCCTTGGCAATATTCTAATTTATTAGAGAACAAAATATTTCTTTATGCTATTGATGCACTTTGCTGTTTTCCTAACCACTCTTTTAGCTTTTTATTTTAGATCCCAACAAGATTTCATTGTTCCTTGAATTCTAACATCCTGTCTTGTCTATACATTCTGGACCTTTTGTTGTGTTATATCATTCTCTGATCTAGACATGAGTCATAACATCAATATTATATTGGTGTATTCATTAAGCACTTCAGGCTTATTGCTCTGTTTTAAACAATGATATACTTTTTTTTTTACAAAGTTCTATTGAATGATTGTATAAATAGATAATGTTGGTGAAGTAGACTTGTATGTTAACTATTAATTATAGTTGCATTGTGTGGTTGGGGAGAGCAATGATTAAAACGAAAGAAAATAGTGTATTTCTCTGTAGGATCCATGTTTATGTGACTTTGTACCTATGATTCAGAAAAATGTCTGAGATTTAAAAAGTTGCAATATTTTATTTATTTACCTGTGTTTGTGAACCTTTTCATATATTCAGGAACAGAATGAACTGGATACATGAAGTATTTTCCTTGAGTTTAGAAGTTTGGTGTTAAAACTGTCTTTGTTATCATGCACACTTTCATTTATAATTGAGTTGACTGACTACTAGAAAACATTATGTTGGGGTGTCATGGTGGCTCCGTCAGTTAGGCATCCGACTTCAGCTCAGGTCATGATCTCCCGGTTCATGGGTTCAAGCCCTCCGATGGGCTGTGCTGACAGCTCAGAATCTGGAGCCTGCTTTGGGTTCTGTGTCTCCCTCTTTCTGCCCCTCCCCTGCTTGCGCTCTGTCTCTCTGTCTCTCAAAAATGAATAAACGTTAAAAAAAAATTTTTTTAAGAAAATTTTATGTTAAAGTTGGAATTCTAGAGAAAATAAACAACCTTCATTTCTCATTCATCCCTCTCCTCCCATTATTTTCAGCTGCACGCCAAATGCTTTTAATTCCTATCACTCCATTAAAATGTCTCAGAATCAATGTCAACCATTTTCTACATGTTGACAAAATCTCCGATTTTATCTATCTTGACCTCTCAGTAGAATACTCAGGGTGGGCAACTCTTATATGTGTTTTTTTCTTATTTTCCACAGCCACCCCTCAGTCTAGTTTGCTGGCTACATAGTCTTTGTATGTCATAGTCACTTCCGAGTGGAGGATGCGCAGGGGCTTGCAATGGTTATCTGACCTATTTATTTATACCCACTCTGTAGGAGACCTCAATTTGTCTCGTAGCTTTAAATGCCATATGTGTTGTTGACACTCAAAATTCTGTCTCCAATCCAGGCATCAACCTGTGAGCTCAAGCCTTATAGACACATGAGCCTACTCAATCTCTCTATTTAATAAGTGCAAATAGAATTTTGTTGTCTCCCCATCAAATCTACTATTCTGCCTGCCTCATACACCTTACCATCTCACTACAGGACACTGGCATCATGCACTTGCTTGTGCCAAAAGCAGGAATTTTGCCTTCATTTATCTCATTTATTCATTCATTCCCTTCATCTATGTAATATGATTGTTGGTAAGCTTAGTTTTAAATCTGCCACCTCACGGTTCACTTTCTGTTTGTCCCAATGTTTTTCCTTTGTCCTTTATTTTCTACCTTATTTTGAATCAGCTATTTTTTTAATGATTCTATTCTATCTCCTCTATTGGCTTATTGCTATAAGCCTAGTTTCTTATGTTAGTGGTTGCCTTTGCATTTAAAGTATACATTTTTAACTCATCACAGCCTCCCTTCAAGTGATATTATACCACTTCATACATAAGAACCTTACAATAGTCTACTTCCTTCTCTCCTTTTCTTGTTTTTAGGCCACTGTTGCTACATATTTACTTCTAATATATGATAAACTTCATGATATTTGTTAATGTTATTATTAATTTTTAATAGATTATTATTTTCTAAGCAACTTAATAAAAAATCTGAATATTTACATATTACATATTAAGTAGTTACCATTTCTGGGGCTCTTTATTCCTTGGTTTTGATCTGAATATTTCCATTTGGCATCATTTTCCTTTTGGCTGAAGGACTTCCTTTAATATTTCTTATACTAGAGATCTGCTAGTGATAATCTTTTCAATTTTTTGTGTCTGAAAAAAATATTTATTTTGCCTTTGCTTTTGAAAGATTTTTTGCTGGATATAGAATATAAGGTTGACAGATTTTTTTTTCTTAGTACTTTAAAGATGGTATTCCAATGTCTTGTCTCTTGAATTATCTTGAGTGAGAAATCTGCTGTCATCATTATCTTCATTCCTATGTTTGTGATATACTTTTTACCCCCCTTTTAGCTTCTTTTAAAATTTTTAACTTGTTACTGGTTTTGAGCAATTTGGCTATGATGTGCCTCAATGCAGTTTTCTTTATATTTCTCTTAAATAGAGTTTGTTACACTTCTTGGATATGTGAGTTTATAGTTTTTATCAAAATTAGAAAGTTTTCAGCAAGTATTTCTTTGATTATTTTTCTTTTTCTTTTTCCTTTTTGGGGATCCCAATTGTATATATATTAGGGTGCCTGAAATTGCCCCATTGATCACTTATTTTCTTGTTCGTGTTTTTTTCAGATTTTTTTCTGTATGTTTCATTATGGATAATCTCTATTGCTTATCTTCATGTTCACTAATATATTTGTTTTTCAACATGTACATGCCATCAATCCCATTCAGTATATTTTTGTCTCAGACACTGTAGTTTTCATTGTTAGAAGTTTACTTCAGGTCTTTTTATATCTTCCATGCTTCCACTAAGCACATTACATCTTTCCTCTAGATTTTAGATATATGGAATTCAGTTATAATAAATATATCTGCTAATTTTTATATTTGTGTCAGTTTGGGGTTGTTTGCAATTGAATTTTCTTCTTGTTATGGGCCATATTTTCCTGCATGAATAGTATGCTAGACAATGTGAGTTTTATGTTATTGGATGCTGGATACTTTTGCATTCCTGTCAATATTCTTGTACTTTGTTCTGGGGTGTGTCTAAAATACATGGAAAGTTTGACCCTTTTGGGTTTTCCTTTTACGATTTGTTAGTAGAACCAGAAACAAAGGTTGTTTCCATGCCTAATTCATCCTGAATGCTGAGGCAAAATCCTTCCAAGTAGGGCATTTGCGATGCCCTGCAACATGGTGGTGTTTCTCCAGTTTTGGTGTACCTAAGCAGAATAACTAACTCTTCTCACCTTATAGGGTTTTCCTATTATTGTCTGTTGCATTATTTCCAGGGTTTATAGCTGTATTTAAGAGTGCATTAGTCAGGGTCCTCCAAGGACAACAGAATCAGCAGGAGAGATATATATGTATAGACACAGATACAGATACAGATATATAGATATGGGAATCAGAGAAGTCAATGGTATAAGTCTCAGTCTAAGAGCAGAAGGTGAAATGTTCCAGCAGGCAAGTTGACACATTAAATTAACTATCACAAGTGGGGAAGAAGAGGGAGGGTCGTTTATGCTATCTTATCCAGATCAGAAGTCATATGTTAATTTTTCAAAAAAATTTTTCTGTTATTTATGTGGATTTGGGGTGGTAGGTGAACTACACACACATGTTCCGTGTTCTGTCTTCCACATCACATTCTTGGATTGGAGACTGACACTTGAGATCTTTTCTAATGCATTTTTTTTCACACTGGAGTTGCTTGAGAATAACTATTTGTATGTTTGCATGATGTTTTAATGGGTATTTGTTGCTGTTATAGGGTATAAGTGGGGGAACCTCTGTTAGCATCCAGTTGTGCACTGAGAATTTCAAGTGTGGAAAAACATAATTAATGAAGGAAGTTTATGAAGTAAAGGGATTAAAGATTCCCTAGGAATGAATAAGATTATGTTATGTATTCTTTTGGGGTGTTTTATTTTCTTCATCTCCTAATAGTTCTAGTTAAATATATTTACTGCTTCACTAGCAGGAGTGTAAGCTCCTATATCTTTCTCTTCCCTAGGTATGAATATGTTAGTCATTTTATTAAAACACAGGAATTTTTCTTTATCAGCCAATATTGGTGACAAGGCTGTTTCTTGTTTAAAGATGTTTAATTTTGCTGAAACTAATGGAATTATCAATAAATTCCTGTTCATAATAATCAATGTGAAAAAATTTTAAAGAATTCCTTGAGCCCTAATTATGTATAAAATATCTCACCTGACAGCACCTATAACACAAATGGCTCCTGTATTTAACTTTAACGTCACGTGATTGCCTCATCTGTCACTGTTTGAAATATGATCTGGGAGAAAGGAACTTCAAAGGTTGTTATTAAAATCACTTATGAGTCTCTGAGATAGTTACATGTGTTTCATTTGGAAAAGCAGCATGTCACTTTTAAGTGGTAAACTTTAATTAGCAGAAATAAAATTTTATATAAATCAATTAAAAAATGTGTGAGTACCTCTCATATGCCTTGCATTCTGACAGTCTGTGGGAAATGCTCATAGGGCAAGGTATGTCCCATTGCTCACAGCCTGAGTTTGGAGATAAAGAACGCACTTACAAAATAGGTAACTAAGAATCCAGAGCAACGACCATCAGTAAAGAACGAGTCCAGGGAAGGAAATGCCAAGTAAGTGCTGGATTGGTTAAGAAAGGCTTTTAAGACTAGGAGAAATGTCAGCTGGGATTTGAAAGAAGATGAGTTTTGTAAATTTTTTTTTAACATTTATTTATTTCTGAGAGAGAGACAGAGCATGAATGGGGGAGGGTCAGAGAGAGGGAGACACAGAATCTGAAACATGCTCCAGGCTCTGAGCTGTCAGCACAGAGCCCGACACTGGGCTCGAACTCACGGACCGCGAGATCATGACCTGAGCCTAAGTCGGCCACTTAACTGACTGAGCCACCCAGGCGCCCCATGAAAGAAGATGAGTTTTGAAATGGAATAAGGGAGACGAGATACACACCAAGGGAGAAATGACAGGCTAGACCCAGAGTTGAGAAGGAATTTCGTCAATGTTTCATAAGTACAAGACCAGGGTACTCACGGAATGGGTGAAGATTTGGGGAAGAGAGTTGGGGATGGATCATTATCAGGGCAAGCCTGGTTGGGAATTTCTTGATATCTTAAAAAGAAAAAAACATGTTTATCAATTGGGGATGTGAATTCCTTGACTTTCTGGTTTTGTATTCCCAGCATCTGGCTCTCTAAACTTTTGCTGAATGAATTAATAAAGAAAAATGAAGATCTAAGCTTAGTTATATCTTCACCTCACAGATAGAACATTCATGGTTCTTCTCCTCCCCCTCCTCCTCTTTCTTCTTTTTCTTTTTTTTTTCTCTTTCTTCTTTTTCTTTACCACATGTTCTATTCCTGCTACCTTGAGCCCAGCCTTCCCCACCCTTTGTACTGAATGTGCAAAGCTACTTTTAAGTGAGACAAGCTCTTTCATGTTAGGATTTTGAGTCAAAAGTTCTCTTCTACAATTTTAATATGGGTTTCTACTTTTCTTCTTTATGACTCATTTCCATGATAATTTTCATTTTATCTCATTGTTTTACGGAAAATCCTTGCTCTGAAAATCCAGCTCTGAAATATTCATTTTTTTAATTATAAGGTTTTCACTCAGAGTTTTAGGTTCACAGTAAAATAGAGAGGAAAATGCAAAGCTCCCACATATCCCCTCCATACACACACTCAAAGCCTCCCCCACCATCAACTGCCCACACTTGGGTGGTACACTTGTTACAACTGATAAACAGATGTTGACACATCATAATCACCCAAAGATCATAGTTTACCTCAGATTTCACTCTTTGTGTGGTATTTTCTCTGTGTTTTGACAAATAATGACATGTATCCATAATCATAGTATCATGCAGAATGGTTTTATTACCCTATAAATCCATTGTGCTCCACCTATTCAT
The DNA here is from genome assembly GCF_024362965.1 of Panthera pardus. Lineage (NCBI taxonomy): Eukaryota > Metazoa > Chordata > Mammalia > Carnivora > Felidae > Panthera > Panthera pardus. The sequence goes on along the minus strand of NW_026526788.1, from coordinate 68,157,546 downwards.
TCTTCTCTCCCCCAAACTCCTAGAAACCACTGATCTCTTTATTGTCTCTAAAGCTTTGCCTTTTCTAGAATTCCATATAATTGGAATCATACAATACGTAGCTTTTTCAGATTGGCTTCCTTCACTTTGTAATGTGCATTTACGTTTCCTCCGTGTCTATTTGTGACTTGATAGATCATTTGTTTTAGCACTGAATAATATTCCATTGTCTGGATGTATCACAGTTTGTTTATCCATTCACCTATTGAAAGACATCTTGGTTACTTCCAGGTTTTTGCAATTATGAATAAGGCTGCTATAAACATCTGTGTGAAGATTTTTACGTGAACAAGTTTTCAACTTCTTTGTGGGATTTCTGGGTGTATGACAGAGTTGTTTAGTTTTGTAAGAAACTACCAAACTGTCTTCCAAAGTGGCTGTAACATTCTGCATTCCCACCAGCAATAAAAGAGATTCTTTTTCATCAAAATAGTTTGGTATTTAAGAAATCCGGGGTGCCTGAGTGGCTCAGTCAGTTAAGCATCTGAACCTTGATTTCAGCTCAGGTCATGATCTCATGATTGTGAGATTGAGCCTCGAGTGTGGAGCCTGCTTGGGATTCTCTCTCTCTTTCTCTCCCTCTGCCTCCCTCTCTCTCAAAATACATAAAAAATAAATAAACATTTAAAAATCCTAGGGAGGAAGGGAATGTTCCTTTTTCATAAATAAATAAATAAATAAATAACCAAACACCAACCAACCAACCTGTGAAAATTAACAGTGCCTTGATGTTGGAGATAGGCATGATTTATCTCCCTGATCCTGCACTCTGCCAAATATATGATGGTTGCCGGGTGAAATTTACCTATTTGAACTCTTTTATTTTCTTTGCAGAATTTTTTTTTCCTTAGGCATTAACGCTACATGAGTGGATTGGCTCAACATTCAGTGCTGGTATGTCTTGTCATGGGATAGCTGTGTGTTTGTTTGTTTGTTTGTTTCTTTGTTTTCCTTTGAACTAAATTATCTCCTTTCTAGTTCTGTCTATCTAAAGAAATAGTCAGTTTATTCACTTTAGTCATTTCCCAAATTGATTGTTTGGAGTTTTTGTGGAAAACACATTCACTAGAAACCACACCTTGATCCAACTATAGACAGGAACCTAAGTTCAGAGGAGTAGTGATGTCCGTCCAAGTTCTATGTAGAACTATAGCAGCATAAGGCTGTGGGATATGTAAGCCTTTATTGCACCATTATTATTATCTATCATTGCTTTGGAAGCAAACATGATAATTCAGTTTTAATTTGAAATAATTGCTTTCAGCAAGTTTATTTTATACCGAACCTCATAGGCTTAGTTTGTTTCATCTTCTGTTGCCATAGGAGCAAATATATTAATACAATTGTCTGGGCATGGTGCAAATAATTTCTTTGATGTATTGTTTTTCGTTTGAGAATGGAAAACTTGTCAATTTGAAGTACTAAAATTCTGTCACCAACTTTAAATATCATCATTTTGACACCACATAATCCATCTATCATTATTTTTGGAGATATTTGGAAATTTTAACTTGATTCATTAGCATACAGTCAGAGCTGTGTATCGAATATTTGTACTTTATTTCTTTCTCATGGATCTTACTGTAATCAGATGACTGCTCTGTGTGATGTTGAGTTTTAAGTACTATACATGCAAAAAAGAAAGTGAGGACTTCTTTTTTCAACAAAATCACAGGGAATCTTCAACATACTGGCACAGTTTTTCCAATTAACTTAGCAATATAAATAAATCCTTCTCTAAGTTTGAAATAAAAATTCAAGTTAGAGGATTTGAAGGGCTACTTCTATACATGTCCATGGAATGATGAGAGTTCCAGAATCTGGTTCCTGCTTTGTGAATATCGTAATCAAGTTGAAGAGCCCAGGCTTGGCAGCCAGAATGACTGCCCAAGGGCATGAAAACCCTCAGGAAATCTTGACTTACCTTCAAAGGCATTAAGTAGAGGGAAAGGAAGGAGAGCAATGTTAGGACTATTTTTAATATTATTAAAAAATTAAATGGACTTGCTTATAATACATCTTCAAGACCAGAAACTGTATATGGATTAAGACTGCACGATCGAAGGTCACACTGCCTGAATTTGCATATCAGGTTCACCCCCTTGTTAGCTGTGGAATTTGGACAGTTAGCCTCTCCAAATCTCAGTTGCCTCTTTTAGAAAATGAGATACTTCCTACAGCCATAGAAGGATTAAATGAAAATGAAAAGCATAGATAGTGTTTACCTTAGTATCTGACCTAAAGCAAGTATTCAACCAACTTTCATGATTACTAGTATTATTTTAACAGACTGTCATATCTGTGTGTTGTTCACTGGAGTTCCACATCAGCTTTGTGTGACAACACTGTTTATCTCATTCTGATCAGAAGCTGTGACTAGCAATTAAAGATGACTTTAATTAAAACGGGATAATTAATTCATGTCTTAAAAAGTGCCGCGTATTTGATCAGATGTGTCAAAACAAAATTTTTAAAAACAAAAGTGACAGAAGCAAAATGAAAAAGAAAGGGGGATTCTTGGTGGTGAGAAGATTGAGGATTTCCAGAATGGAGACAGTGCAGGAGAGGGTACCAAAAACGGGGGAGGTGTGGGAGCAGGAGGAATGGGACAGTAGTCACCATCGTGGCCTCATTACTGACCATATTCCCCTCAGGCTCTGCCCTTCAGCCACACTGGCCTTCTTTCAGTTCTTCTAACACATTCTCTCCCTCTACTTTGGGCCTTTTCACTTGCTCTTTCCTTTGCCTAGAAAATTCTCTCCACTCCTGTTCATCAAACTAATCCTTCTGTCCTTTTAGTATTTTTTTTTAATTTTTAAAAAATGTTTTTATTGGTTTTTGAGAGAGAGAAAGACAGAGACAGAGCATGAGCAGGGGAGGGGCAGAGAGAGAGGGAGGCAATCTGAAGCAGGCTCCAGGCTCTGAGCTGTCAGCATAGAGCCCAATGCAGGGCTTAAACTCGTGAACCACAAGATCTTGACCTGAGCTGAAATCAGACACTTAACCAACCCAGGCGCTCCATCCTTTTAGTATTAATTAAAATGTCACTGCCTACCATAAATCTTCCTGATGCCCTGAACTAGGCCAGGCCCTACTGCTAAATTCTGCTATAGCACTGAGCTCTTGCCCTGCCATCGGTATTGTTGTATCCACGTTTTCAATACTTCATGTTTACCCTCCTTGCTCCCTTGTAAGCTCCATGAGAGGAGAGGTTGCCTCTGATGGCTTATTCATCTGGCAAAAGGCCTAACACATAAGTGGTGCTCAGTACTTACAAGTTGGCTCATTGGTGGGGAAAGATAAACTCGAGATCCTTCCATATTCTTCTCCTGTTATCTCTCTTGGTGGCAACAGTGTTCAGAACACTGAGCATAGGCTAGAGAACAAAAGACAGCTCCTACCCAGCAAATAATGGACAAAACCTTCCCTTTTAGTATTCTTCATGCTTTTCTCTCCTACTCATACCATACGTCTATCAATGGCCTCCAGATTTCCCATTTGTGGTGCTGAGGATCTCTTCTATTGGGTTCCAACAGTACTTGGAAGCTATAATGGAGAGCAGCTACTGAGAACCCTGAGGTCAAAGCAGTAAACCAGGGACTTGGGAAATCTCTAAGGATATTCATTCATTCATTCATTCACCCAGCAATTATTGAATAATAATAATAATAGCTAGCACCAATGGAGTGCTTATCTTGAATCATGTCGCTTAATCCTCACCATGACCTTATGAAGTAGATGCTATTAATGACCCCTCCTACAAATAAGAAAACTGAAGAAAAGTGCAGGAAAGCACCTTTGCCAAAGTGACATACATAGCAAGTTGCGAAGCCAGGATTTGAACCTGAACTCTTAACCATGAAGCAATTTTGCATCTCATGGGGCTCATTACATGCAATTATGTGCCAAGCATGAGACCATTTTCTGGGGACCCCAAAACAACCAAGTCTCTGGCCCTGGTCTTGGGGATCTTAAAGTTGGGTGAGAGGATTCAGGTAAAAATCTTAACGAGTGCTGTTCTAAAGACTGGGCTAGGGGGATGTCTTGCATGATGAAATGTATAGCAAGCCACCCATAGGGTACATGTCCTGCTACTTGGGAGGATACCGCTTGGCAGACATTTTAATCTAATTTGCACCTGTATAGCCACAGGCAGTCAAATGAGGGTTTGTGGTAGTTAGGCAATTTCTGTTCTTGAGACACAGGAGGCAAGTTAATCCTCAGAACCCCTGGGGTTTTTTCCTTTGGCCCATGGCCAACTCCTTCCTGGACATGGGTATGTTTCTTGCACTTAAAAGGGAAAAAAATGGACTTCAGTTCTGGAAGCATATGGTGTAATTTTAAGTTATTAGACCGTTAGTAATGTTCAGGGGAACATTTCCAAAATGTTCCTCTAGGCCTTTGCTTATCAAAACAAAAACAAAAACAAACAAAAAACACTATTCTATTAAACTGCTTAGCGTGTTCTCCCTAAAAAAGTGGTTTAACATTTTTGAAGACTCTAGTAAGGGGATACTTATTACCCATGTTTTGCTAAATACATGTAGGGCTGTCCTTTTCTGTCCCCTGTTTTGGATTCCAGAAAGGTTTTCTGTATAACTCCGTAGCATATCTTGGCTACTCTTGTAGCATACCAGCAGAGCAACTGCTCTTTTGTCTCCTCTTCGGGCTCAGTAAACACATACATATGAGTTTATGAACATCCATAATAACGATAGATTTTATAATTTAGAAATTAAAAAGAAATCCATTGTCTGTTGGTTGACCAAGCAATATGGGATAATGAATAGAGCATGATAAGATATACATTTGAGCTCTTGACTGTGACTTACTAGCCACTAAACAAATATTTATTGAGTGTCTGCTATGTACTGAGCACTGAGCTAAGCTCTGGAAATACCAAAGTGCCCAAAACAACATGTCTCCCGACATTCGTGGAACTTGCATTCAATGGTATGGGAAAAAGGAAGTAAAGAAGATAAGACTGGTTGAGTGTAATGTAAAGTTTGGAGAGTAGCATAGATGAAGTTAGAGTCAAAGTCTGCGGTGAGGGATGCATTCAGACTATGATAAAGATTTTGACTTCTATTCGATATGCAGTTAGGAAGAAGCTGTCAGTAAAATGGATTGTTCCAATTCAGACTGCTGGCTGTGAGTAACAGTAATCAACATAAACTAGCTCAAGTAAAGAGGGCTTATTATCGGGCAAAAGACTTATCTTATGGAAATTCAAAATTGGAAAACAATGGCCAGCCCTACAGGAACTGAAAATGGGGAGTGAAAAGCCATTACTAATGAGGTTGTTCTTTCTCATGCTTTCTCTACTCTCTTGCTTGTCACTTATTTTTTACAAACAGCCTTACTCATGTCCCATATGGGTGCCACAATTCCAAGACTAGGTGACCTTTCAGTTCAGCTACTCAGAGCTTAGTGCCTTGGTTTCCCAATTCTAACTTCCCTAGAATAAAATGTAACAGACTTAAGCTGATATCTCCCTTTTGGGTGGAGTTCTTCATACAGGGTTTGTCATGGGAATTGTAATATGCTACCTAAGTCAGCTGTCCATCCTTGACCTGGACAGCTAGGGCTGGCAGGATAATGTTACATGGCACACCATAGCTTTTGCCCGTCAATAGTTGGGGAAAGTAAGGCATGGAAACCTATCTTATTAGTAAATTTTGTAGATACATGAAAAACTTTGCCTTGTCAACCCCACACAGTTTAATGAAGTAAAATGAGATAAGATTTTTGAAAAGTTTTCTGTAAACTGTGAAGTTCTGGTAGAGGTTAGTAATTGTTTTTGCCCACTGACTGCTCTGAGTAGTGTATCAGTATACATACAAGAAAATGTGTTAAGGTACATGAAGAAAGAGTCTAGGGAGTAATTTAGAGAGAAAATTATTATAATTATTTACCAGCCTTATCTCCTGAGACCAGCTCTCTTGATGATCCTGAATACAGGTGGTTAAAGTGATAATTAACTCTCCAAATTCTAGTTGGACCTAATTTTCAACTATGGATTATGATTCTTTCAAAACCCTGTAACATCATCTGAGGCAATAAGAGGATAAACATCTGAAATGTGATTTAATGACCAGAATGTTCCCTTTCAAAAGGGAGGAAGAGAAGTCAATATTGTTAAGAAGGTGCAGACACTTTTTCTTTTGCTAATGAAAGAGATCTCTTCCAACAAGTAGATGGTGGTAGCTATTATTCTGGTGAGGCAAGTTGTTCTAGGCATTGACCTACCTATCCAATGTGAGACATAACCAGAGCCCATCCTTTATAAGAACATTTCAAAGATTTTTTTAATGACCTCGTCAAAGCAGAGACATTGAGAGCAGATTTGGTGTAACACAGAGCTGCCGGGATGTTAAGGGTTGGTCTTGGAAAACTGAGGTAGGCACAAGCCATGGTTTGATAGGTACTCTTACTTTGTTGGGTTTGTTTGGTTTACTTGTTTATTGGTTTGACTTATACCTTCTTAAGTTTCTCACATGATATAATAGAAGAAACCATGTACAGGAAAACTAGGCCCAAATCCCTGTGGCCTCTTATCTATGGGACTTTGACCATCAATCTTGTCAATGTATCTTGTAGAAAGTTAAGCAAGTCTTTTCCTATTGTGATGGAATTTTGGCTGAGATCCAGAAGATGGGAAACAAAGGATAGGAAATACTCATGCATATTTAAAATTGAAGCCCGGGCCATGTATATAGAAGTTGCTAAGGGATGATTTTTCACAATCATAGTCCATCAAGTATATTTAAGTGCATTTAAGTATATATAAGCAGCTATGTAAAGGAAAACTGAATTTCTTTGAAAAAGAGGGAGTAGAAGAATGTGCTTTCCCCACCTCAAGCCCACCACCTGTAGAAGGGAATATACTGCCAAGAGGGATTTTAATTGCTCACCCCACCTGGAAGTTGTACATCCAGGGCCCCAGTGCTGCTAAGAGACTAGTGTCAAATATGGGGAGTCTTCATCAGACATTCATGTCTCCTGTAAGTCTCCTTAGTGACATCTTCCCTGACCATTCAACATTGTAGTTCCCTTTCAGTGATCCCCATCTTTTTCTTTCTTTTTTCTTTTTTTTTTTTTTTTGCTTCGTTGTCCTCCATAACATCAATCATATGTTTGATTGATAGTCTAGTTTATCAGATAATTTATTAGTTCTTTAGTTAATTGTCTGCCTCACTACTCTAGAATGTAAATTCCATGAGGATGGGGTCCTTGGTTTGTTCATTGCCGTAATCTGAGTACCTTGACTAGTGCCTGGCAAGTGGGAGGAACTCAGTAAATTCTTGAAGTGAATTAAATTGTAAAGAAACACAAGAGTCCTTTGGAGTTTAGGGGAGGTAGGGTGCTCAACTCCCTCAAGAATACAAACTGGCCTGAGAGGCAATGAGGATGGGAGATAGAGCCAGCCACAGGGGGCACCTGGGTAAGCATATAGCCAAGAGTGTGCAGAAGGTGGTAACTGGCTCAGGTAGTCACAGATAGGGGCCCACCGGGAAGGTAGCTTGTGGAGCAAGCATGTGGTCAGAACAAGGCCCCAAGGAGAAATGGTCAAAGACCAGGAGAAGGAGTCAGTGACCAGTACCAGGAAGCAGCACATGAAGTGGTGTCAGCAAGGAGAACTCAGAGCCAGCATTGGGCATCTGCCACAATCAGTGGGCACCCAAGACAGATTAAAACTGTACCAGTCAGATGAAATATTCCCTGTCCCTCCCTGTCCTCCTCCCTGCTCCATGGCTAGAAGAAAGAGAGGCAGTTAGTGACCAAGACAGAAGGGTGGAAGAGAAAGCAAGGGCACAGTGAGGATGCTAAACTCATCACCATCTCTTCCTATAGTTTCCAAGCTTGAGTCCAATGTGAGTTCAGGGCAAGGAGTTTAAATTAATTCAGAGAGTAAAATCTTGATATTAGGAAACATGGGACTTGGTAAAAAGCCTCCCCTAAGTGAGACTCATTAAATGTGAAAGTGACAAGAGAAAATGGGGAATCCACTTGAAATTTTACATGAGGTTTAATTCTAAATGGCAGGTTTAAAGGGCCATGATGAGGGGAAAAAATTTCTCCCTATTTGCACCCTATTGAGTCAACACTTCCAATAAGCATACCATATGTCAAATAAGTGAAGTGAGTGTACAAAATGCCCACATCCATGGTATACCTTCAATACGTGTCTGTGGTTGGCGGTAATGGCGGTAATGCCATTCCATGCAGCCCCAACTGGGCTTCCAACCTCTGCCACATTTTCCTACTTTGTTTGCCTATTTTTATATTTACTAGTCTCTTCCATGGAAATTTCCCTGACATTTCTACTAATTCCAAATCATCCAAAGTAGAGACTATCATCCTCCCAAGTAAAGACTATAGATTTCTCTTCCTGCACAATCTCATGATTTCTAGTGATAATATTGATGATTTTTCAAGATAGCCAAAATTATCGAGAGCTTATTAAAATACCAGACACCCCTCTAAGCACTTTGTATGTATTATTTCATTTAATCCTTACCACAACCCTGAGAGGTAATTATAGAGTCTATAGAACTTGCTTGAAATCATCCATCGCATGTCAGACATGGCATTGAACACGGGGCTAAAAGCAAGAAGAGGAGCTAGCTGGGGCTGCCCCACATCCTAACAGGGGAGTCACGCACACTGTGGGAACATGTGTTCATTCTCTACTGCAGATCTGGTCCTAAGATTATTTTTTGTTGTGAAATCAGGAGGGTTAATGCAGTCCTTTTCACTGCATTCCTCAGAGAGAAAGTATATTTTGTAATCTCATCACATGCCTGTAAGATGAAAACCAGCTTTTGTGGTTCAGCAGGTAAAATCAGTGCATCAAATTAAAAGCTTTGAGCCCCAATTGCTGAATGCAATGGTCCAAACAGAAACTCTGGTTGTCCAGGCAAAAATATTAAAAAGAATCCCTTTGTTTGTTTCTAATTAACCATATCTCCAGATCCTCTGCCTTATTCATCCCACTTGGATGAGTACATGATGAATCAGCAGTCAGGATCTGGTTGCTTTTGCTTTGTCTTTAAACACTCCATGGTCATATATTACCAGAGGCAGACCATAGCCTTGGGACTGATGGTCACCAGCTTGCTAACTCTTAAAAGTGAACAGATCTCATGGTTTAGCTATGGGTAAATGTAAGGTTTGATAGAGGTCTACAAAGGGCTTGATAGAGGGCTACACACCTCAGATATTATGTTGTACGTATCCCTCTTTCAATATCCTTATCACTGAATCTTCCCAATTATTGCCCTGTGAATTAAGGAGGTACGACTAAAGCGTGTAGACTTTCTCAGAGAATGAGAAAGTGCTTCTGGAAAAATATTTCCACGGCTATAACTAGGGTGGTCGAATTTTCTTGTTTAGAGTGTTTCATTCTCCCTAGCTGATAAAAGGACTTCTGTTATGGTTTGGCCAATTGTGGATACATGGAATTTTTATTAGCTCTGCATGTGTAAGTAATTTCCTGGAACACAGGTGTGCTAATACCTATAAAGGCACATCCTCAGGAACAATATGAATAACAATCCAGATTTTCATTTGTTTGTCATTTATGGATCTTCTCACATTATTGGGGAGATGCTGGATCACAGTCTGATTTGAAACTGCCAGTGTCTGTGACTCTATCTTTCCAAATCCTTCCTTTAGGCCAGGACATGGAGATTAGATTTGGTTTCATGAATTACTGCTGCTCGTCCTTTCCTGCCTAAAATCAGCGTACTCATAAGGTGGCAGAAGAGGCCTGGCAATATATATCCGTAGTTTTGGCTGTAAAATGGAGACGGGACGGTGCAGCCTTCATTTCATCTTGGCTTTTGCACAGACTGCCATGGTGATTAAGAAGAGAAAACTGCTAATCCTCTGGAAATAACCTCTGCTGTTTCCTACCCCCCAAGCAACTGTGTTCAGAACACAAATACATTTCAGGGAAAACACATGAGGAGTTGTTCTCTGGATTTCAGGAAGCATCGTATCCTAAGCGCTTTGAAAATTCCCTTTGGGTCCAGCTATTCTGAATATTTCATGGTTGTATGTATTTCGTTAATTTCCACTGCCTTTATGACATCATTTTTAATGCATTGATGATATTTACTCTGTTAGGTAACTCTCGGTGAACGATGTCAGTGGCAGACTCAAGGTGAGCTAGAAGGCCATGTTGGATTGGGCTAACAACAAAAGCTCCTGTTTGCTGAGCCACCTCCTCCATGAGACACAGAGTTAGGCCCTTAAGTATATTACATCTGTTCCCTGTCACCGCCAGGCCAAATATGTTTGATTATCCACACTTTATTGAACAAGAATGGTGGCAACCATTGTGCACATTGCTTTAGCAAAGTCATCTACAAGCGAACAGGCAGAGCTAGGGTTTCATTTGAGTCTCACCAGAGAGTTAGCACCTGTTAACCCCCAGAAAGGTTTCTGAATCTCTGAGCTTCACTTTTTTTCATATGGACAAATTGGACAATAATAGCAGTTATTTATGATAAATAATAGCTGTTTATTTTCCTGGGGTGACATGGAAAGCAATTGAAGTAATATATGAGAACATGCTTTGTAAACTCTGTGGTGCCATAGATATGAGAGTATGACCATAATGGAAGCATAAGAGACACACATAATCCCCAAGCAGGGTAGGTTCCAGAATCTCTATGACCAGAACAAGTAGACCAACAGGGTAGCTAAACATTATGTCACCTTCCACATAGAGTCTTGCCTATATTCGGGCTCGAAACAAATGTTTTCCTTGCTTCTATGTCATGCATAGCATAGGGATTAAAGATTTAGGAGTAAATGTTGCCAACTATGTTCGTGACCTTCTGTCTGATTTTCTCCACATGTCTCTCCTTTCCACATTTGCAGAGGTCTTTTAATATGGACCAATTGGAATGGACCAATTCCTCCTTTAATTTTTCTAACACAAGGTAGAATTAATTGAAAATATTATTCATATCCACGCCACAGGTTAGGGACACTTTAACACCTCCAAGATCCCCTCCTGCTGAAATACTATAAGCTATAAGCAGTAGTGATTTTTGGACTATTTTCATTCAGAAGAGCACTCTTACTGCCCATCCCCCACTCCACCAGAATCCATAAAACATGAGCCGGATGCATAATCTCCTGCTCAACTCTATCACTTCTCTAATCACATTTCTCTTTAACACATTCATCAGGACACTGAGCAGAGCTCTGGGTATTTCATCGGCCTTTGATTTGCACATTAAACTTTCCAGCTTTTGAATTTTTGAAATAAATGGTAATTATAATGCTGGGGGAAGGACTGAGGAGAAGGAACTTGCATGGCTTCACACAGACACCCCATACTGGATTTCTGTGTCTGTTTGCTGCTGTATGTAGCCCCCTTCAAACTTGTAACTGGTGGGTATGAGCACCATTGATGAGAACCTAGTGTAGGCATGAGATGTGATATATTTGGGAACAGCTTATTGCTTGTTTGAAAATGGGATTCATCACTCAACCACTTCTTCCCCTTACCAGTTCTGCTACCCTTAGTCTATGTTGACCTTGTGGTGTGGCCATGACATGATTTATCAAGAAAAAAATAAATGTAACAAAGAAACTAAATACATAATGAAAATGAAGATGTAATTGCAATGTAGGAGAAATTTTAGAATTATAATGTTAGAAAAAATTATGCCAGTAAATTTGAAAATTAAGATGAAGTGGACCATTTCCTAAAAGAAATTAATTACCAACTAAGTAAAAAGAGATTAGAAAATCCAAGTAGACCTATAAATATTAATAAAATGTATATGGAGAGTGATTCCAAACCTCATCTCCAGCATTTGTATGCAGTACCCTATTCAAAGAGCTTGAGTACAAAACATTTACACTGTGGTCCCTATTCCCCAAGGAATTGACATTCCAAGAGACAGAGTAGATGGTGTAGACCTCCTGACATCAAAGGTGCCGTGTTATCTGGAACAGTCTGCATGTCAACCTGGGAGTGAGTCTCAGCATCAATAGTAACTTTAGCAGGAATGAACACAATGACCATAGTAGGTATCAATTATTGGACATTTTCCTGTGATGTGGGCACTTTATACACATTATTTTATTATTACACACATCAAGCCCAGGAAAAGGGTAATATTATTCCTATTTTATAGATGAAGAACTGATGTTAAAGGAGATGAAGGCATTTTCCCAAAGTCATCTTGCTACTGATTGGAGGGCCTATATCTAGACCAAGGCCTAACCCTAACTTGGAATTTTAGGCTGGTTGATCCGATTTAGGAGCAATGTTCTCTTTAAGGCACAAGAAGGCAGAGTAGGACACACCATACAAAAGTTTTTATTTGGGGCAACTGAAAAGAAGTGTATTTAATAAGTTTTTGTGATGGAGAAATTTTTTTATTAATTTCACTGAGGATTGTTATATATCATATTCCTGTTACAACTGGGATATAATTTCATTTAAATATGATTACAAGGACCTTTTTCACAGGACACTGAATAAAATTATGCTCCCCCCCCATCCAGTGTCAATTAATACTTTATTGCTTTCCTCTAGGTTTTTGTTACTTTTACAATACCTCATCACCTGAATTATACAATCCTAAAGTCTTGAGATGGCACCTGTTTTGACTGAATATTTATTTCATTATTACTGTGTGTCCCAGAAATATAGGGGCTGTTAACTATCCTACCACTGCTTTCCCTAGTGCCTGCCACCAAGCCCAGCACATAGTAGGTACACACTGAAAGTGAAATGAATGCATGCAAAGCCTGGCAGGATGCTGAGTTTAACAGTTACATGTCTTGTCATAATTGAAAGAAACTGAAGTCCCAAACACAAGAAAAAAACATGATTTTTCTCCAAGAGGAATGTTCATCTGTCTCTGTCTCCATCACCTACTTTGACTTCTCCAGAGATAGAGCCATCTAAGAGAGTACAAAAGTCCCAGCATTGTGATTGAGGAGGGAGAAATTGGTGGGGAGGGGGGGCAGAGATAGTGATAGGAAATGAGGTTCAGTGTTGCCCGTAGCATGAAGACAAAACAGAGTGAAGAGTGTTGGCTGTTTTCAGCATTTTGTAACATTTCTTATGGTCTTGTATCCCACTAGATTGTGGACTCCTTAATGATAGGATTGTGCAGCTAGTACAACACTTGCTTTAAGGATGCACTAAATAAATGTTTGTTCAAGTGGCATGAGAAAACCCAGCTGACATTTTTTTAATGTTTATTTATTTATTTTCAGAGAGAGAGCATGAGTGGGGGAGGCAAAGAGACCGTGAGTAGGGGAGGAAAAGAGAAAAAGGGAGGGAGAGAATCCCAAGAAGGCTCCACACTGTCAGCACAGAGCCAGACACAAGCTCATGAACCATGAGATCATGACCCGAGCTAAAATCAAGAGTAGGACGCTTAATCGACTGAACCACCCCACATCCTCACCACCCAATATTTTCTGAGCACCCACTTTCAACCAATCTCTCTGCCACGGTGACTGTCACTGGGGAGGTCATTGCCCAATAAGGAGCTAATGGTTACTGCATGTGAAAATCGATTACAAATACTGAAAGACAGAAATTTTGGGTGGAAGAAAGATTTGAACCAAGTGCTTCTAAATTCAAAAATGGCAAGGAAGTTTTGGCAGATAGGCCAAATAGGGACTTCAAAATTACATACTTCCTGCATTCTGGAATGAAAATCAACCACATCATTGAGTCTTCTGCCCTCCTCCATTTCTCATATATGATTGTCTTCTTCCTTTGTCTTTCCAGGGCACTATGGAGCCTAATGGGTTGTTAAACATTTTGAGATTCTTAGAAAAATAAAGAATCCTAGCATTTTTAAATGACTTTTTTCATTCAAAGAGCATGACAAAATTGTAAATGAGCCTGTACAAACATCAAAATGAGATGCAAAAACAAAATAGGAGAAAAGGATGGAAGGCAGAATAAACAAAGAGTTAGAAACCATGTCTCTAGCAAAAGGGCCACTTCTTTTAACAAAACTGAATGGAAGTGGGAAGTGTGAAAGACCACTGTCTGATGGTCCTGAGTTACTTACCAGACAAAGTAAGTTTTTTTTTTTTAACTTTTTTTTCATTCTGTAAATAATCTTCCTCCCCAGACTCTCCTTCTCCCTTTCCAGGCACACACAGGCACATAACCGTAACTCAGGCCAGATGAAGACCCTACATACTACAAAGATTGTGTGCATAGCCATGTGATATAGAAATTAAAAATAATACTAAGTGACAAAGTATTAAATGTACTCTTTCAGAATTTCACTAAATGTATATGAAAAGCAATATTAAATTATAGTTTTTTCCTAGCCTTTCTTAACTTTTTCTATTTTTGGTACTCCTGCTTTTCTGGTGTCCTGAAGCATGTGTTCCAAGTGTGTATTGGGTATCCTTTCACTAATGTTTTCTTTTTCCTTCACCAAGCTCTACTACTTATAAGATCATTAATGTAAATCACCTCTTTTCCTTTATTTATTGATCTCATTTTCTGTATCTCACATTTTATTTCCCTCTATTTCAAAAAACAAATGAACTTGGTGCCATCTGAGTTGGGCTATTGCCTTATTTGAAAGATTGGCTATGTATCTTCAACCTACAAGTCTTGTGGAATACAAAGATAAATCCTTTTCCATCTGTCAGGTTTTTAATCCTTGGAGAAACCTTGGAACACATGTAGAATCAATTTCCATTGAGTTTGTTGTGTATATTTGACTGAAACAGATATGGCTTTAGATAAACACCATTTAATGAAGTTCTATGCCATTAAGAATAAAATGTGGGGAAAGAATTGTTCTACCCTGGAAGATTTTAAAATGTTGAAAAATCCTTCATGATCTCTGATCTTTGTTTCCCTGTTCTTTTCAGCTTCATTATTTTCCATAAAATAACCTTATCTTCTATATCACTAATTTGTTCCTCTGCCTCATCCATCCTCATTTTTATGGCCTCCATTTATGTTTGCATCTCAGTTATAGCATTTTTAATTTTTGGCCTAAATTTTAGTTGTTTTATTTCTGCAGAAAGGGATTCTCTGGTGTCTTCTGTGCTTTTTTCAAGCCCAGCTAGTATCCTTAAAATCATTGTTTTAAATTCTAGTTTAGACATCTTACTTATATCTGCATTGCCTAAATCCCTGGCCGTCATTTCTTCCTGTTCTTTCTTTTGCAGTGAATTCCTCCATCTTGTCATTTGGAGGAAGAAACAACAACAGTAATAATATTGATAGAATGAAATACAAATTTAAAAACCTTAAAAACTCAAATAAAGGAAGCTCGATCCTAGATGTGTTTTGTTCTGCTTCTAAAGAGAAGCCTGATAGAAAAAAGAGAAAGGAGTAAAGGAGAGACAAAGAAATTAAAAATTAAAAAAATAAAAATAAAAATAAAATGGAAAGGTAAAAAATTTGTTCTTTCTGTATCCAAAAAACAAAAGAAAAGATAAACATCAACAACAACAACAAAAACAGAAGCAATAACAATAAAAACAAACCAAAAAATGAAGCTAGTTCCAGTTTCCCCTAGAGCTGAAACTTTGCAGCAGTCTATGGTCAGTAGACTAAGCTCATAGAAGGGATTTGTGCTGGTCTTCTGGGGGGAAGGGGCTTGCTGGTCTGATTCTCAGACCAACTTGTCTTAGTGGAGATGTGCCTGGAGGGCACAGGAGGTGGGGCTTGGTGTAATGGCTCTGCTCTGTTCTCCACTTGGTGGAGCCATTTAGCTCGCTGAGGTCATCAATGTTTGTGGGCTAATGGTGAAAATGGCTTCACCCTACTCTCTAGTCTCCAGAGTGGGAAGTTCTCACCCTCATAGATGTGTTATTAGTCACCCCTCCTGTGTCTCCCACTTCCATCAGCTCCCCACCTTCCCCCTGTCTGTATCTGAGCTGTCAGTTTCAACTGGATATGGATTGACAGAAAAATCTAATGCAATCTGGAGGAAGCTCTGGCCAGTTGCAAAATGGCACTTATACTCCATCCCCACTGCCTACAAAGGCGCTTTAGAAATGAAGTGAACCGTTTGTCCACTTTTTCCAACAAGTTTTATTTTAAAAGAAATGGCCCTTCCACTGAAGACATGGTTTCTAATTTTGTTTATTCTACCTTGCATCTTGTCTCTTTACAGAAAATATCTGCTATTCTTGCTTTAGAGCAAGATTAAAAAGAAATCTAAAACCATCTAGTCTTTCTATCATACTTTCCTGTTTACTAAGTGTGTTTACATATATTATTTGATTCTTGTAATAATTATGAGTCACTCTGATATAACTTGATAACTTGACACTTTTTCATAAATCTTTAGTGTTAGTGTTTTGTCAGCTCCCACTTATTTCCTCCAATTCATCAGGAACTCTAAGTTTCAAAGGCACCTTGTGAAATAGGTGTAGCCCTGATGCTTTAAGAAGGCTTACTGTATAAAGCCCTTGCTGGTAGGTTCTAGTTAGTGCCTATTTATTTTTTCACTATACTTGTTATCTTGACTTTGGTTCCCTCAAAATTACATCCTGAGACAAGGTTTCAGGTGTAAGCAGTGTATTTCGGAAGTGACCAGGCAGCATTGGAAAGGAATGGGGAAGTAAGTCAGGGAAGATAATAAAGCCAAGAGAAGCTATGATAATGAGCAGTTATCACCGTTGGTAACAGGATTTGGTCATGCTCCCATAGAAGACTCTAGGAGATACTCAGGACTGACCTCTGAGGGATAAGGAGATATTTGTCCTCTTTGCATTCTGTCCCTTGTCAGTTGTGAATGGCTCCTGAGAGCTTTATCTGCTTTTCTGGTCTTCTATATGGGGGTGGGGGGGGGGGGGGTGGGGAGGGGAAGGCTTTCAAGCAAAGTGGCATAGTGCTTGAGGAGGGAAGCCATAATTCTGTATGGGAACTGTCCATAAATGCTGCAATTTGACATTTGGGATAGACCAACAGGAAAAGGTATTACACTAGCTTTTAGCCATTTAGTGTCTTCAGAATCTCTGCTAACTTCTAAGCATCACCCTGTAAAAACGAGAAAAATTTATGATGTAGCTTCATATTGCCTGCCTTTTAAAAATATACTTTATTTTTCCAGCTGGCATTCTCCTTGTAGTCAGCTTCCAACTCATTCCAAACTTCTCTCTCTCTCTGCAGAGCTGTAGAGTTGTAGCACTGTAGGATTTGAAAGCTTAAAGGACTTTACACTTTTATTATTTTTTTCATTAGCAGATACAGCTAACCTAAAGTTTTACAGCTTGCCCTTTGTCACGGAAATCACCCTTACAAAAGGAAATTAAATTTAAAACACATATGGGTTACAGATCCTATTATCTTCCTTGCTCTGGACATTGCCCTGTAAGTCATTCAGGGAATTTCTCTGCCTGATCAGAAGTAAAATGAAGGGGGGAAAGTGGACAGGAAAATACTTTCCTATTGATTTTAACATCAGGATATGGACATTTCTTGACTAATACATACAGAGATTCCTGGAGGTTTTCTCATGCTGAGACAAGGAATAAGAGGTCCAACATTACTTGGTAATATATCGGGCATGATTGTCAGAGCTCATGATTCAGAAGAAAAAAGATCTACAATCTGTTTTTCAAGGCTACTCGATTGATTTTTTTGCCTTGCTTGCAATTGAGCTGAGTCAGTAGGTTGATGAAAGCACACATTCTTGCAAAGTAAGAGATGCCCCATTGGCTTGATTTATCTCCCAAAGAAGAAAAGGGGTCATTTAAATGGTGGATTTTCTTGTCTTATACATGTTCCTGTATCATCAGTGGTATTAGAGTCCAAGAGGATGGCTACAGAATACAGGCTTTGAAGATCTGAGGTTCAATTCTGTCTTGTTTAAGAAGCTGAGCATCCACTTAATAGGTGAAATCAGCTCTCAGGTCCAAAGAAATGAGGGGACAAGATTCCCAGTATTGTTTTCAGGGAGGTTTTCTTTCTATGCACATTGAAAAATAAGAACACTTTTGTTCCCTTGCTATAGAAATTGGGTCCATGTTCCTTTAGATAAATGATGAATTATTTTTCACCTTTTTCTTTCCTGAATTATCAAGTATAGCTACATGGGCACATGCCCTGGATCACCTGGTGACTAGGAGTCACCATTAGGATGAGAAGTAGAATTATTAAAGACTCACTGCATTTTCTTTTCTACATAAATTATATGTAGCATATTGATAATAATAACAGATTACACTTATATTACTAAGGGATATTAGATAGATAGACTACAGATAGATAGGCAGACGCTTAATTCCTGCAAAAACCAATGGGATACTTTATCTTTCCAAGGTATTGATGAAAAACCTGAGACATGGAGGAATGAAGTATTTGCATGAGGTCACATGACAATTTGATGAGTAGCTGGGAGGGAAATCAAGTAGTTTCACATCAGTCTGTGCTCTTTGCCATCACATCAAACTGCCCTTTGTCTGTTTAGAGCAGACATTTATAAATTTGTAGAGTAAGAATCAAAATGGCCAAGGTTTGACTTTGCTTACCAATTCCATTTGCGCAGTGGTGGCTGCCTGGAGGTCTGGCGGAGAACGGCCTCTGGAAGTATCAGGAAAGAGCACATTCATTTTTGTTATATTTTTCAAATTACAGTATAAATTATTTTTGCTGTTCTTTTTCCCTATCACTCTCTCTCTCTACACAATCACATACACATACACACACACGCACACGCACACACATACACACACCTTTTTACAAAATATAAACATTTGGAAACTAGGAAGAAAAGTGCCTATAATGCCATCACTCTGTAACAGTATTTATTTTTCAGTGTTCACCAGATCTTTTGTACATGAAGTTTTACAAAGTTATAATTATACAAGCACGATCTCTGTGTACCCTGATTTTCATAGAACATTGCATCATAGGAATTTGTCATGTTCCCAGACTGAATGCATAGTTTTCAATTTTGTCAGCAGCATGATGTTCCACAAAGTGGATGTCACCACAAATTTCTGCACCATTTCCCCAGTGGTGGACATTTAAGTTCCTTCCAGATTGCCTGTTATTGTAACTATGGCGATGGGCATCTTTCCCCATGTGATTTTTTTTTCTGTTCTTTGGGCTCTTAGGAAATATGCAATCCATTGGATAATAAGACAGAATTGGATAACAAATGGAAATGAAGATGGATCCAATGAAGGAGACTGAGAAGCAGTGGTCATGAGTTGGGGGAGGGTGGTCTGAGAGTACAGAACCCCAGAAGCTGAGTTATGACACGTTCCATGGACGGAGTGGTTATTTGTGTTAAACACCACTGAGAGGGGAACAGAACAAAGACAGAGAATTGACAGTTGAGAGTTTCAGGTTCTGCAGCAAGCACCAGGGTAAGCAACCATGAGCTTGGGCAGCCAAAGTTCCTACTGTCAGGAACAGCCTGTCTTCTAGGAGACACATGGTCCATAACCATGAAGTAAAGTGTTTAACTGTAACATGAGACAATTGTGGTGATGGAAAGGAACATAGTTCTCTAAGTATATTAAAAAAAAAAAAAAAAAGAATCTTGCTTTCACTTGTAATGCAAAGAATTTGATAGACAAAGGAGCCAGTAAAAAACAAAGGCCCTGCAGAGGTAGAGTGTGACACACGGGAGAACTGAAGATCAAGGAGCCTGGAGCCAGACAGAGAGGAGACCATACTAGGTGCGACTGAGGAGTAGGTGGGGGCCAGATTGCATGTAGCCTCACCTACCATATTGAGACCCTTACCCTAGGGAAAGACATAATCAGATGTGTATTTTGAAAAACTGGTTACAGCATGGAAAGAGAATGAAAGGTGGACTCAGGACACTGCAGTATTTCAGTAGCAGTCATAGAAGATTCTACATAAAGTTAGTGGAAACAGAAATTGCCATATATATCTCTCAAAATATCTTCTATGAAGACTAAATCTGAGGCTACTGGTCATTTAACAATATTGTAATGATCATGTAATTGGTGTTACTGGGAAGCATGTAAGCCCTGTGTGTAGAGTGACTTCTTCATGGAAAACATGTTACCTACACACAAAAGATTCTTCCTCTCTTCTCAAACTCTGAAGCAACCATCATAGCTCTTTACGAGCTGTTTGCAGCATGTTGATTTGAAGACAGTATTTTTTCTGCCTGTAAGTTTCCATTTAAGTTCCAGAATTTGATAACCCAAATCTGATGTAAACTTTCTCAATTACGGTTCGCTAACTGCATGGAAATGGTCAGGCTGAAACAGTGATGAGGAATGTTGAGGATGTTCTGCAGGAGATTGATAGAGACTCTTAACAACTTTGACTTCTCAGTTTTCCTTTAACTTAATATTTCGCTTTATATTCAGCAAGAAAAAATCAACGGAAATATTAGGACTTGAGGTGGGATGATAGTCCAAACTCTTATCTGTAGCAAATAATTCAAATGGACTTAAATGAAAAAGGGGATTTGTTGCTAGACAACAGAAAAGTCCCTCAGCAAGCAGGCTTGCCTTTCAGGTGGATTCAGGAAGTGTAAACAGTGTCATCCAAACTCAGGCATTCTCCCTCCTCTCAACTCTGTCTTCAGGTGCTTTTGCCATGTGGTCTTCCCTAGATGTGCCAACCTTGCGCCATGCCAGTTTAGCAACCCTAGCAGAAAGAGGACTTCTTCCCAAGAACTATACCCAAGTCCCAGCTGAGGTTACAAACTCATTCGTGAACCAGTAATCGAGGCCAGAGATGAGTGAAGGGCTCCTATACCGGGCCAACTGCCCGGGAGCCAGGAGTGGTATCTTTTCCACCAAAACCTCAGGGCCTGTCTTTGGAAGGGGATGTTTCCCAAATAAAAACAGATAAACTGGGCCTGCAGAAAAGATAGACAAATGTTCGTGGCAGGAGATGGTGAAGTTCAACTTAATAATTTCTACAGAATCTTAGATGAAGATTTATGATCAGCAAGCATCGGCTTGAAAGGTGTTCTATGTGCTCCTCATATTTTCTCTTAAGGGAATTCATTCATTCATTCCTACCCTACTTTTTCTCCAGAAAGGATTGCGAAGAGCTTACAAGGGTTCCTTCCACATGTAAAGTAGTATGAATTAAAGATTGTGCAAAAGAAGAAAAATGAAGGTAAGAGAAAAAAGTGTCTTGATGATACACAAAGGTCCTAGGCAAGCTATTGATCTAGCTGTGGCTCTTTGGAAGTCTAAGAAGGAAGATTTGTCCATTATCCTGTTCACACAGATCATGATTTTAAAGCAATCCCCATACTCTTCACCATTCCTGGTAACCAGATCAGCCAGGAATTTTTCTTGTAAGATGTGATGACCAGACTCACAAGCAAACAGCACAGAGAGCAGTGGCCCATTTCACAGTGCTAACTCTGCATAAAAACTTCTCATACAATTATGCTCTTTCTCAAGCATAATTCAGTCAAAGCAATTCTGAAGGAACCATTTCTTTTCAAATAATTAGATTTTTTCAGGGGCGCCCGGGTGGCTCAGTCAGTTAAGTGACCAACTTCAGCTCAGGTCATGATCTCTCAGCTCGTGGGTTCGAGCCCTACAGCAGGCTCCATGCTGACAGCTCAGAGCCTGGAGCCTGCTTCGTTTCTGTGTCTCCCCCTCTCTCTGCCCCTCCCCCATGCGTGCTCTGTCTCTGTCTCTCAAAAAGAAATAAAATGTTTTAAAATTTTTTAAATAAATAAATAAATAGGTTTTTTTTCAATGATAGAGTTGTACTAAAGAGGAATTTGACAATTGTCCTTGAGATGATGAGACATAGGTTCAGAGTACTAATACTAATAATAGAAGTACAGTAGGAGTAGGTGCTAATAACAATATAATTAGTAACAATTGTGCTAGGTGTGACATATTTATATGTATGGATTATCTCACTGATTCCTCAAAAGAATGCCAGAAAGTCAGGGTACTGTTATCATTGCAATGATGTTTTTTGTTATGCAAATTTGAAATCGAAAGGAAGAATGAATATATGCCCAAAATCTGAAATAATGCCCTTTACATGCATCCCTGTGGGAAAATTAGTTCTGAATCATGCAAATTTTGAAATGTGAGAAATAGTCTGGAATTCATCCCTGGTATGAAATGCTATAGGCCTATAATTCTCACATCACAGCTACGAACACTTAGATTTAGTGAGGTCCAACAGCTGTCCAATTAACGAAAGGCTGAGCAGAGATTTGAACCCAGCATTCTAAATTGCCTCCTTCAGGGTTGGTGTTCTGGGGGAGACTATTGATCAAATTCCCTTTTATAAACCCAGAATGTCCTAACACTCATTACATAACAAATTATTTTTTTCATTTTTTTTTAATGTTTATTTTTGAGAGAGAGAGAGAGACAGAGCATGAGCAGGGGAGAGGCAGAGAGAGAGACACACACACACAGAATCCGAAGCCGGCTCCAGGCTCCGAGCTGTCAGCACAGAGCACAATGCCAGACTCAAACCCACAAACTACGAGATCACAACCTGAGCTGAAGTTGGACACTCAACTGACTGAGCCACTTGGGGTGCCCCCAAATGATTTTTTTGGACAGGATCATTAAGCCAGTTGCATTGAAATACATGTGGCATTTTCTTAGAAGTATACATTTCACACATGGTGACAAATAGAACATGGAATGCCTACTACATTCCCATAAAAAACTCTGTACACAATCATGTTCCCTTGCTTTTCAAAATTACCTCCAAAGAGCAGAGAAGACGTACCCACTGGACTCTACTCAGATGAGAAAAATGAGGATAGGATCTTGTCACCACCAATCATTTTTGCCCAATGGACAATGATGAAAGGGAGCTAGATACTCCCCTACCTCTGAGTTGTCACTGAAAGGAAAGCCAAACCTTTTGTTCTGGAGTCTTCCAGAACAGATAGAAAGTCTATATGTGTTGAGACTTGAGTAAAAGAAAAGAAAATCTTATGAGACCTAAAACCAGTGAGTGCTAATTTAGGTCACAGAGCAGGGGCCATTCTTAGCCTCTCATTCTAATGTTTTCCTTCATTGCTCATCTTAAAAACCAAAATCAGGCCCAAGACAGAGAAAGGAGTGACCTCTGATTTTGGCCAGGGCCTAAAGCTGTGTTGTTTTTACTCTGCTGATGGGAGAGTGGAGTGTTTGTTTAGTCTCCAACCCTGGGTGGTTGGTGTTTTTGTTGTTTTTGTTTGTTTGTTTTTTAGTAACCTCTACAGAAGAAACACTTAAGTCTCAAAAAGGAAATTTATTCCTTCACTGGCCACCACATTAGCTGAAACAGCATCTCTCTGCTCACCACTCGATGTCAGTTAAGCGGGAAGGCCATTACACTGTGGTTTGCTGTTGGTGTTTTGTTCTCTTTGCATGCCTGTGTGACCAGCTCAGTCATTTGGACTCAATATATTTCTGCTGCTAAAGCCATTCTTGCTCTGGCAAGTTTGCTGCTACCCAGCAAGAGAACAAATTGAAGGTAATGGAAGAGATGAGAAATAATCATACCCTTGACATTCCGGCTTTTGTCTGACTTTTCTTGGTAATTTATTTGGCTGAGCATTTTGTGGCTGGTCAGAAGTAAAATTATGTCCCAGGTTCTTTTCATCCATCTTCAGGAACATCTGAAGGAAAGCCTTAGTCTTTACTTTGTTCGAGAAGTGATTTTGCTATCCTGATGTATCATGGCCTTGCAAGGCAATTAGTTTAGATAAAGTAAGGTTTGCTCAAAGTTTGAATAGAAAAGGATAGGGGAATTGATTAATTGTTCCAGGAGTATCTCTGCAGCCAAATAAATGTTATGGTCATTTAAAGGCAACAGGCTTGCACCCAGTTTCTCATTCCTGTTGGAGCCTTGCCCAGTAAACTGCTTTAATTAATGACTGATCTCTACTTTCCAAATGGTTTCATGTCTTTGAAATATCCTAAGTCCAACTGCTGAATTTTATGGTTCAAGACAGAATAAGGAAAACAACTCACCCCTTTAAAACCAATCTTTACCCAGAATCACAGGGGAGCATATATAAAGCATCACAATTTTTTAAGTAAATGCACATCAGAGAAGAATGGTGGAGACTGCATTTTGTGGAAGATCTTGCAAGGATAATATGGTTCTAAGTTCAATGAAGTTTGGGCCAGATTGATCTGGGTCCAAGTCCCCGTTCTACATTTAATGTTTGACATTGAACAAGCTACTTTCACAGCTATCTGTAAGATGTTCGCCACTATTTCCACTGTTTTTTATGATAATATCTGGCATACAATAACTGCTCAATGAGCAATAGCTGTTGTTATCATATCTACTATCATTTTATATATAAAATGTGACTGACTGAAGACACAATGAAAAATTCCCATGTGACCGTAGGTGACATTCGTCCTTTTAATGAGAAGGCATTACTCTGATTATCCCATATACCTCCTGTGTCTGGAATATAGAATCTCTGCAATGCACTGCTTGTTTCCTAACACCCCCAAAGAGCAGGCATAGAAATGGAAACCTGCTCGGTTGGTTTATCTGGTACTGTACTTCTTTCCTGCTCCCTAGAAAATTATTGACCAATATAAGAACTTGTCATGCAATCATACATATAAGAAAACTGTGACTAGTTACTAGATTTCTCTGGAATTCCCCGATTATTCAATGCAACCCATCTCAGGACCACTGCATTCTTCTTTCCCCATGCAGACTCTTCCCTTGGAAATGTGGTTGAGATGCTGCCATATGTTCATTTTGTTTAAACTGGGAGGCAATGGGTTGGATCCTTAGCCCCATAATTCTCGGGAGTAGCCATGGTGCTGAAACATAATGATGACTACTGTAAATGATCTGTTGTATGATTATGTCTGTCTGTGTCATTTGTATGATCTGTCCAACCAAGCTTTGGAATGGGAGGGAGGTGACTAATGGGTAGCCCTATTTTCTGATGGATCACATGAACTTAGGTGGACCTTTGCTTTTGTGGAGACTGTTTTTCTATCTCAAAGGTAAAGGTGATGATAGTAACTTCCGTCTGTGACCTGTCACCATGACCCTGAAGTAATCACAGATGTCTTCATCTCCTCAAAAATTAGTTGTGTGGTTCTAGCCATTACTGCCTTTCTTAGTAGTTTTCAGATTCAAATGGACACTCCATGACATTTTTGGATGAGTTTTCAAATGTTTCTATGGTTGCCAATAAATGCATGTTCAGTTGAGTTGAAACAAAATATTAAGACTCATCAGGACTCCACTTGCTCTCACACATTATCTTCAATCTACTTCATTTCTTGAGAGTCATTTTTAGTCCATGAGCATTTCTTCTCCTCCTGGCATTCTTTTCCATTAAGTACTGAAAAGATGGGGCTCCTGGGTGGCTCAGTCGGTTAAGCGTCTGACTTCAGCTCAGGTCATGATCTTGCAATTCACGAGTTCTAGCTCCACGTCAGGCTCTGTGCTGACTGCTCAGAGCCTGGAGCCTGCTTCAGATTCTGTGTCTCCCTCTCTCTCTCTGCCCCTACCCTACTCATGCTCTGTTTCTCTCTCTCTCTCTCTCTCTCTCTCAAAAATAAATAAAAACATTAAAAAAAATTTTTTAAGTACTGAAAAGATGACTTTGTGCCACGATGAAAGATAGCGCTGATTGCTATAGTAATTTCTGTTCATTTCTTTAACTTTGCCAATTAATTTTTAGCTCCCAGAGAATATTTTCTAGATAACATTAGGTGGTCCTGGCAGGTATGCTGAAAGCTAAAAACTTCCATGACCTAAAATGTCTTTGAAGATTTTACTTAATGGTGTTTTCTTTTTCTTCTTTTTTCTTTTTTTCTTCACAGCCTAAGATAGAGTAATGAAAGTTTATATTTTCATGCTATTTTTTGTATCTCTTACCTTAAGCCAGCTTGAATACACTCCATGATCATTATTTTTAAAGCTCATAGTCTTTACAATCAAGCAGACTTAGTGTGAAATCTCAGCTCTGCCATTTTCTTTCTTTGATTGACTAACTGACTCAACCTCTCAAGAACTAATAATTCCTGGTTTGGCCACTCTGGAAAACAGTATGGAGGTTCCTCAAGAAGTTAAAAATAGAACTACCTTTTGACCCAGCCGTTACACTACTACATATTTACACAAAGGATACAAAAATACCTTTTTGTATTTGATTTGATTGATTGTATTTGATTTGATTTGATTTGATTTGATTGTATTTTTTGTATTTGATTTGAAGGGGTACATGCACCCCAATGTTTATAGCAACATTATCAACAATAGCCAAACTATGAAGAGAGCCTAAATTTGCATTGACTGATGAATGGATAAAGAAGATGTGGTATGTTTTGTATATATACATATATATATACACATATATATATATATATACACATATGTATACACATATATATATATATATATATATACACACCCATACCTAGATTAGTTTTAGTTCTCAAAAGTCCATATATATGATACATAATGGATAATAATATATTCATAATATACATATAATATAGGTATATATAATAATATATACATTATATATAATGGAATATAATTCAGTCATCAAAAAGAATGAAATCTTGCCATTTGCAATGACATGGATGGAGTTAGAGTGTGTCATGCTAAGAGAAATAAGTCAGTCAGAGAAAGACAAATACCATATGGTCTCACTCATATGTGGAATTTAAGAAACAAAACAAATGAACATATGGGATGGGGGAAATATTATGATGAGCACTAGGTATCGTGTATAAGTGATGAATCACTGAATTCTGCTTCTGAAACCAATGTTGGTCTGTATGTTGACTAACTAGAATTTAAATAACAATTTAAATTTTTTTTTTTTTTGTTAAATTTTTTTAACGTTTATTTATTTTTGAGACAGAGAGAGACAGAGCATGAACGGGGGAGGGTCAGAGAGAGGGAGACACAGAATCTGAAGCAGGCTCCAGGCTCTGAGCTGTCAGCACAGAGCCCGACGCGGGGCTCGAACTCACGGACCGTGAGATCATGACCTGAGCCGAAGTCGGCTGCTTAACCAACTGAGCCACCCAGGCGCCCCACAATTTAAATTTTTTAAAGTACTAATAATTCCTTCAACTAAGAGCTGTCCTCAAAAATAAATAAAGCACCAGATATAAAATGCACAGCACCTTGTAAGTGATCAACTTACAGTTTCTTGAAAAGCTTTTCTTGGTAAATGTTGAAGGTATTTGACTGAATTGATATCTGTAGCTTTTAAGAGGTGGCTTAGAACATGAAATTAAATGATTGCATTTTTTAGGATCAGACTTTCTTAATTCTCTAATTTTATTTTAGGAAAAATTTGTTTTACTTTTCAAGGAAAAGGCACTTTAGAAAGCTTTCATATCTTTAACAGTCATTCTGAAAACTTTGTATTGAATTTCCCTGAAAACATACATGTGTTTAAAATTTGAAAAGAAGGGGAGAATATTTGGCAATAGTGTGTTTAGAGATTTGATCAAAACCCCAAATATTTTGAAACCTAATGCAACCCATACCTAGATTATTTTTACTTCTCAAAAGTCCAGTAATTTAATCTCTTAATCAAACCTCTTGAAGTTTCCATTTCTAACTAAATGAAATGATAATAAATAATAAGCCAAAAAAATAAAGTGCACCCATTTAAGGGGCAAATGTGGGAAATTTGATGGGAAATGAATGTGAGTTTAAATAAAATGAAAATATCATTTCTCTCCCTTGATTTTCAGCTCCAAGTAAATGAGGGACTGAGTAAGAGCCAGCCTAAGTTCCTTGGATTGAGTTCTTCAATGTAGAGTTCTTCATCCACGGCAAGTAGACTACATTTGTTCAGGGATAAAGGGAGACTTGGGGAATTTAAAGTCTGTTAACCTGACCGTGACTGCCTATGCTGGCATAAACTCTCCTCCCAGAGACTGTTCTTTTTATTTCATGCTACCATTATTTCTTCCTTACATGGTCTGAAAAAATGTAATCTGAATAATGTGTGGAGTAATTGATTTGCCCGATTGAGTCCGCTAGCAGTGATGATGGAAAAGTGTATTGTGTGTCAGTCCCTGGTCAGGTAAGACATAATCCCCATCCTGAAGAAAACTGCAATGTTGCAGGGTGACAAGCAATATTTTAATAGGGAGTGCACAACAAAGCACAGCAATTAAACAATGGCTCTTATGAGATAATGGAGCGGCTCAATTCAGTAGGGAGAGCACAGAGTGGCAATCACAAGAGTTGGGTTTTCATCTGAGTTCTATCACCAATTAGCTCAATAGATTTGGGTACATTGTCTTTTTTTTTTCTCTCTCTCTCTTCTGTCACCCATTTTGAAAATGGATAACCAGAGGAGGAAAAGACCAGGGAACCTCTAAAATCTTTCCAAGTATTTTCTATCTGTCTCTTTATATATTACCTATATGTATTTCTTTTTCTTGATGGAAAGAATTCTGTGGTAGTTCAGGAAATCAGTGAATGGGATTGAAACTCCTCAAAAGATGGGCTGATAAGAAGGGGAAAATGTGCAGATGTATCTTGCTAACAGGGAACCAGTCTTCTCAGTTTGTCAGTTTTGATCCTCACCATGGCAATCACTATCCTCATAGACATGGCACAAATGAATTGGAACTAATGAAGTCATGTTGCACTTACAGGAAACACAGTGCACTACCTTCCATATCACTCCAGGTAGTGGTTTTCACCCAACTCATTCACTAATCTTACTCACCAGGAAACAAGACCCTAGATGGAGATACAATGTTGTTTGCAATATCTGCCCCTCAAGACTCTTCATTTTTCTGAGGCAAACAGAAGTTTATCCATGGGGTCATATGTTACTTTTTTTATTGCCTTTTTGATGGAGTATAACAGACATACTGAAAAGAGCACAAATCATAAATGTATACTCCAATGAATTTCATAAAGTGTGCACATCCATGCAACCAGCACCTAGATAAAACCAGGGCCTTGAATTTCCCCTCAGGTCCCTCCAGGTCACTGACCTCCACTCTTTATCCAGACTTCTGTCGTCAGCGATTTTTGTTTTGTCTGTTTGCGAAGTTCCTGTAAACAGAGTCACGCGGTATGTACTCTTTTGTATCCGCAATCTTTCTCTCATTATTATGTTTGTGAATTTCATTCATGCTGTTGCATGTAGCAATAGTTTGCTATGGGCATGGGTACAAGTTTCAGGTAGTGTGCACCTTGAAATGAAACTGATTGGTCCTAGGGTTCAGCTTTAGTAACTACTGACCGCCAACCAGTCTTCCAAAGACAAATGTTAGCATGGCTATGGGATGGCTACACGTGTCGCACGCCGCTGGTGGGGGGTAGACCACTTGCTCCATGTATGTGCTATTTCAGTAGGGATGCGGTGGTATTGCATTATAATGTTAATTTGCATTTCTCTGATGACGGAAGAAGTGGAACACCTTTTCATATGTGTATTAGTCCTCTCTGAAGTGTCTAGATGTATCTTTGACCCATTATGCCCCACACCACTGGGTTAGCTAAATTTTCCTAGTTGACTTGTGGGAGCTCTTGATATAGTCTCCTTTGTCAGAAAAATGCATTGTAAATATCTTCTTTCTCTCTCTCACTTGCCTTTTTATGTTTTCATTGGTGTCTTTTGATCATCAGAATTTCTTAATTTTAATGTAATATGATCAATATTTTTTTCCTTTTGCTAAATGGTTAGTGGCCTTCTGTCCAAATTAAAAATTCTTTGACTAACGCCAGATCACATTATATTCTCTCATGTTTACACTTTCAATCTATCTGGGATTGATTTTTGTGTATTGTATCAGATAAAGGTCAGATTCATTTTTTCTACATGTATTTCCAGTTGACCTATTAATTGAAAAGACCATTCTTTCCCCATTACACTGAAGTTTCACCTTTGTCACAAATCAGTCTGTTCCTATATTCTTATTCCAGTCCATTGCTCTATTTGTCTATGTCTACGCCAGTGGTATTCTATATTAATTACTGTAGCTTTATGATAAATGTGATTTCTGACAACGTAAGTCTTATACCTTTGTTGTTCTTTATGAGCAACAAGATATTTTTTAACCCTGTAATTTCCTCATAAATTCTAGAATCAGCTATCAATTTCCATTTAAAAAAACAATCTGGCCTCCAACTCATTCTATGAGGCCATCATTACCTTGATTCCAAAACCAGGCAAAGACCCCACTAAAAAGGAGAACCATGGACCAATTTCCCTGATGAACATGGATGCAAAAATTCTCAACAAGATACTAGCAAACCAAATCCAACAATACATTAAAAGAATTATCCACCACAACCAAGTGGGATTTGTTCCTGGGCTGCAGGTCTGGTTCAATATCCACAAATCAATCAACGTGATACATCACATTAATAAAACAAAGGATAAGAACCACACGATCCTCTCAACAAGTGCAGAAAAAGCATTTGACAAAATATGCATCCTTTCTTGATAAAAACCCTCAAGAAAGTAGGAATAGAAGCAACATACCTCAAGTTCATAAAGGCCATATATGAAAGACCCACAGCTAATATCATCCTCAATGGGGAAAAACTGAGAACTTTTCCCGTAAGGTCAGGAACATGACAGGATGTTCACACTCACCACTGTTGTTTAACATAGTGTTGGAAGTCCTAGCCTCAGAAATAGGCTATGAAATAAAATGAAATAAATGGCGTCCAAACAAAATGAAAAATGAAATGAAATGAAAGGCATCCAAATTGACAAGGAATAAGTCAAACTTTCACTTTTCGCAGATGAGATGATACTCTACATGTAAAACCGGAAAGACTCCACCAAAAGGCTACTAGAGCTGATCCATGAATTCAGCAAAGTCGCAGGATACAAAATCAATTGTACAGAAATCAGTGGCATTTCTATACACCAATAATGAAGCAGCAGAAAGAGAAATCAAGGAATCAATCCCATTTACAATTGCACCAAAAACCATAAAATACTTGGGAATAAACCTAACCAAAAAGGTAAAAGATCTATATGCTGAAAACTATAGAAAGTTATGAAAGAAACTGAAGAAGACACAAAGATATGGAAAATATTCCATGCTCATAGATTGGAAGAACAAATATTTCTAAAATGTAAATTTTCTCCAAAGCAATCTACATATTCAATGCAATCCCTATCAAAATAACACCAGTATTCTTCAGAGAGCCAGAACAAACAATTCTCAAATTTGTAAGGAACCAGAAAAGACCCCAAATAGCCAAAGTAATGTTAAAAAAGAAAACCAAAGCTGGAGGCATGACAATTCCAGACTTCAAGCTGTATTAATTACAAAGCTGTAATCATCAAGACAGTATGGTACTGGCACAAAAACAGACACATAGATCAATGGAACAGAAAGAGAACCCAGAAATGGACCCACAAACATATGGCCAACTAATCTTTGACAAATCAGGAAAGAATATCTGGTGGAAAAAAAGACAGTCTCTGCAGCAAATGGTGTTGGGAAAAGTGGACATGCAGAAGACCTCCATGCCCCTCTGGAGGCAAGGGAACAAAAGCAAAAATGAACTATTGGGACTTCATCAAGATAAAAAGCTCCTGCACAGTGAAGGAAACAATCAAAAAAATTAAAGGCAACTGATGGAATGGGAGAAGATATTTGCAAATGACATATCAGAAAAATGGTTAATATCCATAATCTATAAAGAACTTATCAAACTCAATACCCACAAAACAAATAATCCAGCAAAGAAAAGAGCAAAAGGCATGAACAGACACTTTTCCAAACAAGACATCCAGATGGCTAACAGACACATGAAAAAACGCTCAGCATCACTCATCATCAGGGAAATACAAATCAAAACCACAATGAGATACCACCTTACACCCGTCAGAATGGCTAACATTAACAACTCAGGAAACAACAGATGTTGGTGAAGATGCAGAGAAAGAGGAGCACTTTTGCACCGCTGGTGGGAATGCACGCTGGGTGCAGCCACTCTGGAAAACAGTATGGAGCTTCCTCAAAAAATTAAAAACAGAACTACTCTATGACCCAGCAATTGTACTACTAGGTTATTTATCCAAATGATGCAAAAATGCTGATTCGAAGGGGCACATGCACCCCAATGGTTATAGCAGCACTATCAACAATAGTCAAATTATGGAATGAGCCCAAATGTCTATTGATTGGCGAATGGTCAAAGAAGATGTGATATATATACACAATGGAATATTACTGGGCGATCAAAAAGAAAGAAAACATCATTTACAACAGTGTGGATGCAACTAGAGTGTATTATGCTAAGTGAAATAAGGCAGCCAGAGAAAAATAAATATCATATTATATGTGGACTTTAAGAAATAAAACAGATGAGCATATGGGAATGGAAGAAAAAAATAAGATAAAAACAGAGGGGGGCAAACCATAGGAGACTCTTAAATACAGAGAAGAAACTGAGGATTGCTGGAGGGTGTTGGGTGGGTGGATGGGCTAAATAGGTGATGAGTATTAAGGAGGGCACTTGTTGGGATGAGCCCTGAGTGTTATATGTAAGTGATGAATCACTAAATTCTGCTCCTGCAATCATTATTACAGTATATATTAACTAACTTGGATTTAAATAAAATTTAAAATGTTTAAAAAATAAAAAATAAATTAACAAGAAAAATAAAATAAAATAAATAAATGATCTGGGTTCTGATTATTATTGTATTGAATATATAGATAACTTTGAGTGAAACTGATATTTAAATAGCAAATCTCATTTATGATTATAAATTTCTCTAGTTAGATTTTCTTTAATTCTCTCAATATTTAAAAAAATTAATATAGGAATCTCACATTTTTCATTAAATTTATTCCTATTTCTGATTATATAAATATTTAATTTTATGTTTTGTTGTTATTATATAGAAGTTATAGTTATTTTTATACCTAGGATCTTGCTGGATTTATTTATTAATTCTAATATTTTATATAAATTTAAATTGGCAGTATAACAGGGGTGATTTACACTATTCAGGGATTTTAAAGAAGCAGAATAAAGTGGTTATCTTTTAAGATGATGCAATTTATTTATTTATTTATTATGAAATTTATTGTCAAATTGGTTTCCATACAACACCCAGTGCTCATCCCAACAGGTGCTCTCCTCAATTCCCATCACCCACCCACCCCTCCCTCCCACCCCCCACCAACCCTCAGTTTATTCTCAGTTTTTAAGAGTCTCTTATGTTTTGGCTCCCTCCCTCTCTAACCATTTTTTTTCTTCCCCTCCCCCATGGTCTTCTGTTAAGTTTCTCAGGATCCACATAGGAGTGAAAACATATGGAATCTGTCCTTCTCTGTATGACTTATTTGACTTAGCATAACACTCTCCAGTTCCATCCATGTTGCTACAAAAGGCCATATTTCATTCTTTCTCATTGCCACGTAGTATTCCATCATGTAATTTAAAGTTAGATGTGGGTTAAGCTCTGACTTCTTCCACTTATAAGCTTGGACAAGTCTCTTAATTTTCTCATCTGTAAAGCAGGTAGCAATGGTACCTACCATACAGTCTGCTATCAGAATATAGTGAAATAATTATGTGAAGTGTTTAGAACAAGGCCGGTTGAGCTTTTGATTCAAGTAATGGAAGCTCTATATATAAATATTAAAGGTCATTGACACCTAATGGTTTTAAGCTCCTTATCCCCCTGTTGCCTATATTGCTTTCTTTAAAGCATTTCTGATATTATAGGGTCAGTTAAGAAATAAAATGCTCTTAGACCATAAAAATTTTGCAAGCACACACCCATTCTAAGACTACATCAGTTGTGTCAAAAGAAAAAGGGGGGAACACCTGCTCAGACAGTTAAGTGCCTGACTTTGGGTCAGATCATGATCTAGCAGTTTGTGAGTTTGAGCCCTGACAGGACCATCTGCAGAGCATGCTTGCGATTCACTCTCTCCCCTTTCTCTCTGCCCCTCCCCTACTTGCTGTCTCTCAAAATAAGTAAAAAAAAAATTTTTAAGACAAAAGAAAGAAAGAAAGAAAGAAAGAAAGAGAGAGAGAGAGAAAGAAAGAAAGAAAGAAAGAAAGAAAGAAAGAAAGAAAGAAAGAAAGAAAGAAAGAAAAAGAAAGAAAGAAAGAAAGAAAGAAAAAAGAAAAGGAAAAGCTACCTACAGAGCATTACAACCTACTCTCATTGTTTCTTGCCCTTCAAGTCTGTGGAGGAGAGAGCAACGTGTTTTTTCATTTGACTTCTCCTAGCTCCTTAGGTAAGAGCAAACCTTTGTCTCACTCTGGTCCTCGTTCCTTCCGCATAGGACTAAGACTTCTTAACTTTTAATTTCCTCCCTATTTAAATGGCAGATGTGAGAATTCCCATCAAGAAAGGAGCCTGAAGTTTCCCTAGGGCTCATTTCTCAGTTACCTAACTATTCTTAGCATCAAATGGCTCCATCCTTCAATCTTTACTCAACTGGACAGTATAAATGCATAAGATTAATAAGTAAAGCTTATCTAAAGTTTAGCACATCAGGATTAAAGTGTTTCTTAACTGTTACAAATTCCAAGATTATCATAAGTTCAGACCTGTAATGGGTGTGGGTTGGGGGGCATGATGTATACAGCAGGTATATGTACATACATGGAATATATATATATATTATATATATATATGTATATATAAGGATGTGTGCATATATATGTATATACATAAAGATATTTATATATCTTTACTGATAGACTGAATTTGAAAATCACCTGTGATGATATCTTGTAATCATTTTCTTTGTTCAACTCCCTTCAGAAGATGCAGTCGACCCATATTTCCTGAGCATTTTCTGGATCAGAGGAGGTATAGCAAAGAACAAGACCAAATCCACCATTACCCTCACCCCCTGCCAAAACTAAAAAAAAATTATTGATTTCTTCCAACCTGTATGCATACACACACATACACACACACGCAGGAATTATACAGACTATGTGGAGAATGTCATCAGTAAAATGAAAAATGGTAACCCAAGTTGAATTTCCTTTAGGAGGTTACTTCCTTTGTATAGCAAACACAGGGCCTATAATAACTTTAACTGATTTTTTGCCCAGGTTGTGAATGAACTTGACCAACTAGCAGGGGCTTGAGATACAATACAACATTAATGTGCAGAATAAGATTTTGTCTTACAAATCTAGGTTAGGTAAGAGGTTGTAAATGGACCTTGCTGACCAGTCTGTGCTGAGGCTGAGAGAGTAAGCAGGTGCAATCTATTTTAAAGAACAGCTTTATTGAGCCAAAATCCACCTACTATACAATTCACCTATTTCAAGTGTACAATGCGATGGTCTTTAAGATATTCACAGATGTGTGCAGCGGTCACCACAGTTGACTCTAGAACATTTTCATCACCTCAAAAGGAAACCGTGCACTCTTTAGATACCTCTCCCAGGCCCTGTAAACCACCCCAACTCTACACAACAACTAATCTTTCTGACTCTATAGATTTCTCAATTCTAGACTTCCATACAGATGGAATCATATCATATATGGACTTTTGTAACTGGCCGCTTTCACTTAGTATAATGTTTTGGAGGTTCATCCTTGTTGTAGCGGGTGTTAGCACATCATTCCTCTTTATTGCTGACTGATATTCCAGTGTCTGGATATTCCACATTTTGTTTACCCATTCATTCTTTGATAGATATTTGGGTTGTTTCTTCCTTTGGCTCTTATGAATGACTCTTCTATAAACATTTGTGTGCAAGTTTCTGTGGGAACATAGGCTTTCATTTCTCCTGGGTGTATATCTAAGAGTAAAAGTGCTAGGTCAAGTGGTCACTCCATGTTAAATGATTTGAGGAATTGCCAGACTCTTTTCCAAAGCAGCTGCACTATTTTGCATTCCCATCAGGTTTACTCTTAACAAAGATCTCAGAAAGATTTTTTTCTTTCAAAACCTACAAAAAAGACAAAAGCTTTAATGTGGCTGGAATGCACTCTGACCCTTAGAATCCACCAATCGCTGTTTCAATAGTTTACCCATGAGGATAAATGAACTGAGAGCCAATCCTGACACATGAACTTCTGGAATACATCCTGTTTCTAACGGGGGACTCCCTGTATGTGGATGATGCATTTATCAAAAACCAGCAACGGCGGAAAGCACTCAGGGCTACAATTAGATTTAGGAAATTTCCAGAACTAATGAATTTTAGGATGTGAACTTCCCATTTCATATGGGCATTGGGGAGAGGAGGGAAGCTAACATCTTCAGAGAAAGAAAGTTTCAAGATGAATGGCGAAACTTTGGGCGAAATGTTAGCCCCATGCTAAGATTCCACATAAGCTCAACATTTTTTGAACTGTGCTTTGGAAGCATTATTTCTCTTGTGTGTAAAGGAAGTAATTAAATTTAAAAAGTGTGCAGTGGGAAGAGGGTCTGATATAGAACATTTCCAGCAGGAGGGAGCATTACAACTCAAATTGAGGCTACAACCCTTTCAAGAATCTCTGCTCATTATGTTTGACTGGAATGAAGGGAGTATCTTACTTTTCCAAGACACAAAAAAAGGAAGAGTTTGAGATCAAAGGTATTTGCATTGTGCTTGTTTCTTTTTCTGTACTTTTTAAAAAATCACAATAATTTGTTCTTGGATATTTTCATGTCCTACAAGATAGATTAATTATCCTCTTTTCTCCTATAAATCACCATCTCCTATGATAAGAAAATTGGTTTCCCTCCTGTTTCATGTTTGGGTTAGAGATGTAAATGTAGTAAATTATTCTAGTCTTTTTTTTTTCTTTTGTGTGAGGAGTAAATTATGCTCCTGATAAACATCTCTTCACTATTACTTAAGACTGATTAGAACTGAAATGCTGCAGGAAAGAGATTTACTCTCATTGCTATATTAAATATAATTTCAGTGTTCTCTAAAGCAACTGTTTCTGTCATATTTCTTCAAGAAGCAAGTTGAGAAATGATACTATAAAAAATATGGAAGCCTTTTCAGATGTCAAAATTTGGATTTCTTCTACCCATTTTCTAAAATAAGTGTGTGTGTGTGTGTGTGTGTGTGTGTGTGTGTGTGTGTGTGTGTTTTAAAGGATATATTTTACCATTGCCTAACATCTTGAAGTCATCCAATGCAAAAATCTGCATTTTTAGGCAATGTTGTGCTAAGACTAAACATTTTTCTTTGAGACAGAGAGAGGGCATGAGCAGGGCAGAGAGAGAGGGAGACACAGAACCCGAAGCAGGCTCCAGGTTCTGAGCCGTCAGCACAGAGCCGGACGCGGGGCTCAAACTCATGGACCGTGAGATCATGACCTGAGCCGAAGTCAGACACTTAACCGACTGAGCCACCCAGGTGCCCTGACTGAATTTTTTTTTTAACTAAGATATTCAGATCCTGTGGTGCTATAAGCAGAGTTCCAGGGAGGGAAAGAAGTTTGTACTCAGTGGCCCTCATGCTGCCCAGAGTCAGCAGGGAGAGTTTACTGCTCGGCTTGTGAAAACAGGCTGGCCTTCTCCACAGACTTCCCAGGCAGTTATAAAGGGCCCGGGCCTTAACAAACTCATGGACCAGAGGGCAGATTCTGGGTGGTGTGAAGAAAACCTTTTTTTTCCACTAAGACATACATGGTGAAAGAGGTTCTACTCAGAAAATAACTCTCCTTCTCATATAATATTTATTTTTAAAATTTTTAAAATTTGTTTATGTACTCAACACATTAACTTGCTTAAGCAGTTTAAAAAAAAAAAAAAAGGAATTTAAGGATGACCATGCCCTCCCCACCCCTTGTGTGCATTTATCCTAGGCTCCCTGTGTTTAAGCAGTGCCTGAAGCATATCAAATAACAAGGTTCCTGGCCTTAAACAATTTGGTCTTTGTATCTTTGGGAGCCTTTATAAAATTATGTCAGTGATCATAATGGCTGAAATTTGCTCAACTTATGATATGAGTTGAACAGCTTGCGTATAAACGTATCTCGTCCTTAAGACGGCCCTAACATATAAATACCTTTATTTCCCCCAATTTCTAGATTGTGAAACAGAGGAACAGAGAGGTTAGAGTATGTGTGGAGCAAGGAGCAATGCAGCAGAGAATTAGTGTGAGGATCCTGGATCCTCTGACCCCGAAATGCATCACCTCAATGATTCTGATGTACTATTATTAGAAAATTGCCTGCCAAGGAAACAGGCAATTCAGCTTCTGTGATATATCATTAAGTCCACAGATATCTATATCCAAAGATATAGCCCACACTACAGTCCAGAGATGGCAAGGTTACGCAGCTAGCGAGGGGGCAGAGTTCAGACCAAAATCGGGTTTTCCGACCCCAAGACCTTTTCACCCCCAAATCACTTCCTTATCTTCATCCTTTCCATGGAGATACTTAATGTTGGTTCTGTCCCTTTATATCTATAATTAATATGAAGAAAACATTGCCAAAACTTTCCTTGTGGAAGCCATCAACTCTTATATTTTTTAAATGTGTATTCATTTTGAAAGCAAGAGAGAGTGCAAGCAGGGGAGGGGCAGAGAGAAAGGGAGAGAAAGGATCCCAAGCAGGCTCTGTGCTGTCTGCACAGAGTTCAGTGCGGGGCTGGATCTCACCAACCGTGAGAGCATAACCTGAGCAGAAATCTAGAGTCGGACACTTCACTGGCTTAGCCACCCAGGTGTCCTGCCATCGACTCTTATTTTTAAAAAGTCTCTTTGGCTTTAATCAGCAGGAAGATAGTAAGTTGATTTCAAGGGTTCCTTGGTACCGTTCTGCGGAGTGTTGGGCCAGCTCATTCCCAGCATGGGCACCAAGATCTGATGATTACTTTCTTTAAGATTCAGAAGAATGGCAGTCTCTTCATCCTGATTTTGTAGTGAGGCAAAAGAAGAGGCAGACCTGAGTGGGTATGGTTGTTTGAGCCAGAGCTTCCTCAGGAAGTAGTGTAAGCATGGAAACTTTGTTTTGAAATAAAATATTGTGATCCCCTACAGCCTTGACTTCTTAGAACCTGTGCATTTTACCTTCATTAGGGTTATCCTGGCTTTCAAAGTTAAGGGGAAGTGGAAGAGTTAATAGCATATTAATCAGGACCCTTTGAGTTGCAAGTGACAGAAAACACAATGTAAACTGGTTTACGCAAAAAGGGAAATTTGGAGAGTCCATTTAGATGACACCTCCAAGGATAGGGCTCTTTATAAGGTGTGGCTTGACACATGACTCCTACTGTGGCCTGTTGGTTTCTTTCTGCCTCTTGCCTTTGTCTTCTGCCGTGGTGGCACCATTTTCAGATGATTTCTTCCTTGTTAAGAGTAAGATGATCATAGCAGTTCAAATTCAAATACAATGGAAACGGGAATAGGCTTCCCCAATAACTCAAGTGAAATGCTGAAATTGAGTCCCACTGTTTTATGTGCTCATAATTTAGACCAACCACTATGGCCAAGTTTCACCTGCTGGAAGACCAATGGTGAAATACAGTGGGGAAATAAAGCATTTAATGAAAGGCCAATAGAGTCCTCGACTGGCATTATCTGATCTAGTTATACTGTTGTGTGGTCTTAGATGCCTTAACCAATCTTCTTAGGCCTAAATTTTTCTCCCTGTGAAATGGGGGACAAAATCACATCTAAGGGATGTTCCAGTTTTCTTATGTGATAGTTTTTGATTTGTGGAGCATTCTGTCATTTGAGAGTTAAAGAGATCCAATTGTATCTTCCACAAAATAATCTAAGAAGGGTTTTAGGTACAAGTTCAATGTTTTACCTAGAGGACAGAAGGGGGAAAGTGCAGCTTGACCCTACCAAAAGGGATCTAAACTTAGGGAGAACTATCTAGTCAAGTGAAATCAGAGAATGTTAACAGAAGTGTGATGAATAAATGCTGGACAGCTTAAAATGATAAATTTCACTTAAAAAAATCAGAAACTAATATATACTAATGCACATGCTTAAAATTGATACCATACTATCATACCTTTTCATAAAGGGATTGAGTCTCCAAAATACTAGAATATTTATTCAACATAAAATTTCCTTCAGTTATCTGGACAACCGTTATTCATCAAGAATTAGCTCATCCCTCACCTGTTCTGCAGAAGAAAAAAAAAGAAACAACAAAAAACTTCTTTGTGACTTTTAACTGGAATGTGTTCTGCATTTTGTCACTATAAACACTGCCTGCCTCTCCTATGTAATTTAGTTCTTTACAACATAAAGCCTTTCTCTACTTCTTTTCATGGATGTGTTTTGTACTCCTGCAGGTATCATCATTCTTGACTAGGTCTCTTTTTTTTTTTTTTCAAGCTTTTTTTAAAAAATCCTAGTTTGTTAAGATATATGGTAAAATTGGTTTCAGGTGTAGAATTAGTGATTCGTCATTAAAGATTTTATTCTGAGGTAATGTCTGCACCCAACATGCGGCTCAGACTCACCACCCCAAGATCAAGAGTTGCACACTCTACTGACTGAGCCAGCCAGGTGCACCCACATTGACTAGATCTCATAGCATCACTACCATTGTAGATTATTCCTTCCATCTAAAAGTGTTCTCTTAACTACCTCATTCTCCTTACATTTTACCTCTGGATATTTCCTTCAGTCCCTTTTAGATACTCCTCTTCATCTTCTTATCCTTTCATTGTTGCTGCTCTTCAGGCTGCTCTCCTAGACCCACTCTCATTTCAGTTTCCACACTGTCTCTATATAACTACACCCTCTCCCGTGGTTTTACTTACTCAGTTTGTGGCGACTCCTGAAGCTGTGTTTCTTATCCTGGTCTAATCATTTCCCCAAATTCCAGGTGTATTTATATACCAGATTTCTCTCCTTGGATCTTTTGTGGATACTTCAAGCCTCCAAAATGAAATTGATGAGTTCTCCCCATCTCTTTTAACCACTCCAACGTATATAACTTATATTTAATTTCCTAATTATATTCTGAACATTTTTGGAAATGTGTCCCTCCTCTGTTGTATCTCTTCCTGGTTATCTTCACCCAGACTTGCCCATATAAGTAAATGCCATCAGCATCCAGTTGCTCAAGTAAAAACCTGGAAGTCATTCTTACTGCTTCTCATTATATTACATCCAATCAATCACCAAATTTTGTGACTCCTGCCTCTCACATCTCTCTCAAAGTTGTGTGTCCCTGCACACCTACTAGCAATACCCTAATTCAAAGCTACCACCTTCTCTCACCTGCAGCCCTAAAGGAACCTACC
The DNA here is from genome assembly GCF_024362965.1 of Panthera pardus. Lineage (NCBI taxonomy): Eukaryota > Metazoa > Chordata > Mammalia > Carnivora > Felidae > Panthera > Panthera pardus. The sequence goes on along the minus strand of NW_026526788.1, from coordinate 68,116,395 downwards.
GACTGTTATTATTCCTCCATGTAATCATTCCTTCCCATCCCCAGGTCCCTCAATTATTCTCCTTCCTCCTCCCAGACGGAGCTTTCACAAATGCTGGAAGGAAAGTGGACCCTTTCTTAAGAATGATCAGTGACTATCCATTGTTAAGTATGAAAAAAAAATTCTTACAACAATCTTCATGGCTTACTCCCCAGTGGTCTCTCTTGTACCACTCACCTTCCTTCTTTCACTCCTAGCTCGGGCCATTTCAGATGTGGGAACCACTTTTTAAAAGGTGGAAATGCCAAGACAAACCAGCACCCAATCTAAACACACCAAAGGGCTTGAGGAGATATTTTTCTTTTTTGATAGAAGTTAATAGCATATTTTAAAATCATGTTAATCAAATTTTATTAAAACAGAGCATTTAAGGGCTATTTTTCTCCAGTCATGATATGGCAAGTTACCTTTCTTGATTCGGCAAAGAGTCCCAAAATTTAAGGTGTGAAAGAGTCAGCCAGGAAACTCCTAAAAATTAAAATACAAAAATAAATAAAACCTTTAGTATCCAAGCCTGTAGATTTGTACTCAATAGGTCTTAGGTAGGGCCTAGGATTCTGCATTTTAATAAGCTCCCAAATCAACTCTGATATAAGAAATATGAAAATTACAGTCTGAGAAAATTTCAAGGGGACCAGTATTGTCCTACTGCATCCAGATGGGTTCCCAAGTCCTGACGGCTCAGTGAAGTCACTGAATAAAACATATGTTTCAAGCTTTTTATCCAATGCTTTCATGTATGTTTTCCTGGATAAAGAGTAAATCCTTTACAAGCCTACTTCTATTCTTGTCTCTTGCCTCAGGGTGGTGTTCATTCAATATTTACTGCCCCTATAACCTTGGCCTCTTCTGCATGGGCTCATAGCCTTCATTTGTTCTCCTTCCTCAGGATAAGGTGGTTTTATAAAATGTATATACTATGTATTATACATACATAATGTACATATATAACTTATATTTAATTTCCTAATTATATTCTGAACATTTTTGGAAATGTGTTTCTCCTCTGTTGTATCTCTTCCTGTCAGTCATTCATTTAGCAACTATTTAACCAGTGCCTTCTATGCTTGCAGTCTGTGATGGCCACGGGTAGATCTAATAATGAATAAGTCAAACTTTGTCCAGTTCCCATGGGGTTTCTACTCCATTGACAGAGGAGGCGAGGGAATAAGAAGATTGCCCAATACCTTCTTTAATTACAGTTGTGGAAGTGCTATGAAGAAAACTATAGGATGTGATAATAGCAAATACCATGCTATTATTCACGCACACACAAACTCACGCACACACTCTTAGGCTTGTCTTCTTCTTTAGTTTCTATAGACCTTACAGGGAAAAAAGAACCTCTTTGACCCTAACACCGGATGATGTTAGATTTGGCAGTTGATCAAGAATATTGTTAACTGCATTGGGTTGCCTGGGTCCTAGAATATCATTTAATGTTTACGGAGAAGTTTAAGATGGTGATATTTCTCTCATATTTGATTTAAAAGAAATAATACCCAATAAAACACATTTCTATTATAAGATTCTGTAAGATGAAGAAACGATCTTGAACCTGTGCTAGCTATGCATACTGTTGCCTCACCCTAGGAAAGAACATTTATTATCTGCTGTGGAATCTAACTCGCCACACTGTATAGTTAAAATAATGACTCAGGCACATGGAATATATGTGTTACATTTGGGGGACACTGGATGGGTGTGGTGCTTTATTCTTTTTGGGTGTCTCAGTTTTCAAGCTTCAAGGCTCATGATGAGCTCTCCTAGAGCTGACACTCCTCCCCAAACCCCCTAAAGAGAAGGGGCTATTTTGGAGTAGGTGACTTAGTAATGCTTTGAATCTTTGCAATTTTACAATAGTAACTATGGGATGATGATAGGGAAAGTGTAATCTATCCTGCCCGAGTACTTCTTTTCACGAACATTTTTACTTTGCTGAGGCCTCTGTGTATCTAATGCAGATGCGTTCCCTGCTGAGCAGGATGGTTCCAGCTGAGGCTGTGGAGAGAGGGCACACCAGCCCCTGTGCTTATGGCCTTGTCCAAAGCAATGGCTCTTTCTTGTCAGCTGGCTGGCGGCCAGGCTCAACACGAGGGCATGCTGATTTCCCAACATAATGCTTTGCTGGGGCTGGAATCAAAGCTGTCAGGAGTAAAGAGTTCTTTCATCTTTCTTTTCTCCCTTCTTGTACATTCAGTGGGATTCAGCGGTGAAAACATGACCGGCAAAAGGCAGAGGCCCTATTACAGTCTTTAAAACTCATAAAGATAGTTTTCAGGCCTTAATTGTCTAAAGATGGCATGCATATTGATTTAAATATTGGCTTTAGGCTTGCAAACCAGTTACAATAATTTTTTTTTTTCCTGTCTGTTAAGTCTGTTGTTTTCTGCCTCTGCAAGATTATGAAGCTCCTATCTGAAGGACTTGCTTGGAGCACTAGAAGAAGCCTTGATTTTTCTGGGAAATGGTATTAGCAGTTTCTGGAAGTTATAAGTCAATTATAACTTTATAACTTATAAAGTTATAAGTCAATTATAACGAGTCATAAAATACAAATGCTTTTTTAAAAAATGAGTCAACACTATTTTGTTGGTAGAGATCCGTTGATTGAAAATGATAGCAAGCCAAATAATGTGACCTAAACCAAAACATAAATTTATTAGAAAGTCCAGGAATTGAAAATTCCATCAGGTATGGCTGGATCCAGGATCCAGGATCCCATAATCGGTGCTTTGTTCTTCACCTTCCATATCTTCACTTTTGGTCTCTGTTGTCTTCATTACTGGACATGTGGTAACCCCTGGCAGCTTAGGCTTGCACATCCTCACACCTATCAGTTGACAGCTATAGTCTTTCTGGGCCCTAGGAGTCACTCTGATTGGACTAACATAGGTAGCATCACCAATCTCTGAGTGATTCACTGTGGTCAAGCAGATGGAATAAGCCCCTTCTCTAGGCCTGGATCATATGACTACGCTGGAAAATGAATGTGTATATGAGGTTAGCTGACCAGCGCCACCCAAACCACATGCACAGAAAGCTTAGAGGGATTCTTCTCCCAAAGAAAACCAGGTTGTCATTTTCAAAAGACAGAAAATTGGACACTGGGAAGATAAAAAGAGTCAGTGTGCATTACTTATATCACAGAATATTCAAGGACGTTTCCTTACAGGGCATCTATCCCCACTCTTGCCCTTGCCAACTAGACTTGGCCATTATGCCTTCTTTTTAGGGCCTTGGATGCAGCAAGCTTCACCCCATTTAAAATTCTCCTCATTTTCACTGCATCAAGCAATTCTACATTTCCTGAACAAGCCCTTCATGTCCATGCCTTCGAATTCAGCTCTTCCCTTTCTGTTGTCCATCATGATTGTAGTTCTCTTCATCTTTCAAGGCTCAGCCCAATTATCAACTTCACTTCTCTCTATCCCAAATGCACTTCATGGTTCCCTTCTCTGTTTTCTCATAGGCCGATCAGAATAATGGTCAAGTTGTAGTCTAGTTCGGTATGTATGCATTGGTTTACCCCAGCTAAGCAGCAAGCTCTTTGAGAATCTGAACTACGTCTTTTGCATCTTTATATAATTAACTGATATAGTCATATCAAAATAGCACTTTAAGAGGTTTTCTTATGTAGGTAGCTATTTTTAATATTACCCTAATAATCCCACTTGGAAGGGGTAAATGAGCTAAGTGCTTTACATACATTGTTTCATTTACGCCTCACAAAATCCTGTAAGATAGGGATTATTTATTATTATGCCACTCTATGGTCGAGAAAATTAAGGCTCACAGAAATTAAGAAACTTACCCATGGTTACCCAGCTGATAACTAGTAAAGCTGGAATTTCAATCCACATCTCATTGATTTCAAACTCTGAGATGTTAACCACTGTGCAAACTGTCCCTTAACCTGAAATTGTGTTTGCAGGTGGGTAACTGCTCAGGCACCAATGGATGTACCAAACAGATGCCACTTTCCCGCTCTGCCCTACCCTATCCTATCCCGACAGGCAATAAACTCTGCTTTCTGAATATGGAAATCTCCACAGCAATAGATTAAGTGTTGAGATATTTGTTGTGCCAGTTTTTTAAGCTTCTTTATTCCCTAGTTTGTAGCTGATCCACCATGGACACCCTGTCCTAATGGAATGGGATGGTTCTTTCTGTAATAAAAATTCACATTCTAAAGTTGACAATATTTTTCTCAAAATGCATGCAATTCATGGAAATCATATTTGTTCCTTCTTATGTTAACAAGACGGTGTGATTTGCATCCAGTAGGTGTCACTAGACTTTCCTCTCCTGGCTACAGCCATAACTGAATATGGAGTTGTTCTATCACTAAGCAGCTGCTGAAAGGGACATATGGGATGTTGCACTGCTTTCTAAAAGCTAAATCATCCTAGATGGAGCAGGGTTCTTCCCAGTTTGCACTCACCTTTCTCCCTGCCCTAGAGCATGGCCTTATAGGTCAAATACAAGTACTTAAGGCACAAGAGGGATGTGCACCCAGCCCCAAGTGTGGCAGTCTCCATAGACCACTCTTGCAGCTGCTGGCTCCTTGGCACTAAGTCACTTAGAGCTGATGATGGGGAGGAGAAGATATACAGATGCATTTCAAGGCATTAAGAGGAAAATACCTGAGGCTCAGAAAGTCTGGATTCGAATGATAGGATGTGCCAAGAAATGTTTTTCTCTGCATAGCTAGGGAAGCTGAATGCCTTGATTAGGGGTAGTATCTAGCCAGTTAACCAACATATCCTAAATCTCTTCTAAGAATCCAAATGCTTATAGAAGCTGAAAAGGATATAAAGGTGGAAATAGCATGGTTCCTATATTCCTATATTCTAAGACTTTACTGGTCACTAATACCCATTGATTCAGTCAGTACTGATGGGGCTTTTACTGAAGAACTGGGGATAGACTGCTAGACGAGACAAGACATGATTCCTGCCCCAGTGGAGTTTGCAACCGAGGTGAGAATACAAACATTAAATAAGTAATGACACACTACTAGTATGTACTAGCATGATTAGTAAGATGACAAATACTATGGGAAAATATAGCAAAAAGTCTGCACAAGAATGAGTCAAAGGCCTTCTAGAAGAGATTGTTTTAAGGGAGGATCCAAAGGTGAGTTGGAATTAAATGGGAAAAAAACAGAGAAGGAGGAAAAAGAAGATAACTGTATCAAACAGAGAAAAGAATCCGTGTGAAGGTCCAAAGGCAGAATGGAATGAGGTGCCTTCAAAGAACTGAAAGAAAGTCTGTGGGGCTGGGGAGCAAGGAGAAAAATGGCAGAAGGTGGAACCGAAAAGATTGATGGCCAGGACCAGATGACACAGGGCCTTCCCCACCACTTTAAAGAATTCAAAATGTATTCAACAGCAATGGGGAGCCACTGATGGATTTTTAAGAGTGTCATAATGTCATGTGTTCATTTATTATGTATTCAGCAACATTTATTGCATGCCTATATGTGCCAGTGTGCCCAGTGCTAGAAACTAATAGAGATATCAACTACAATGAAAATTTAAGAAGTAATTCTGATTCAAGAAGGAGGAAGACAGGAGAGCCATCTTAAAATGAACAAACCATGCAACAAAAAGCCATTGGACAACCTGGCATGTTTCTGGATCTGTTCCAAGCCCTGGAGATTCCATAGTGAATTAGACTCAGTCATCATCATAACAGATATTTATAGTGTGCATTTAAGATCAGGAAGAAGGCTATATAGTGAGTCAGGAATGAGAAAGAAAATTTACAGTCAATAGAAAGACTTGCTCTGGTAGATAAACACTGAACGTATGGCATAGTTAAAGAAAATATCAAGGATCCAAGCACTTCAGTGTTTACATTTTTACAGTAATAATCCCATTTTGTGAAAACTGACTATGCCCCACTAAAAGGAACCAGGACTCCATGGAGAAATGGCTGATTCCAGGTCTGAGGCAGGACATGTACAAGATAAGCCTGGCCCATCTTTTCTTTAAAAAAATTTTTTTTCATGTTTATTTATTTTTGAGAGATAGAGAGACAGAGCATGAGTGAGGGAGGGGCAGAGAGAGAGGAAGATACAGAATCCAAAGCAGGCTCCAGGCTCTGAGCTGTCAGCACAGAGCCTGACGTGGGGCTCGAACTTACGAACCATGAGATCATGACCTGAGCCGAAGTTGGACGCTTAACCAACTGAGCCACCCAGGTGACCCATGGGCCATCTTTTCATACCTGATAGGAAAAAAGTAATTACAGAATCAATAGAATTCCAGTTATAAATTTGGAAGGATTGAAGAAATGACAGCATTAAGAAATCAACATTTTGCCATTTGTAATGAAATGATTAATTTAGATACATATTATCAGTAAAGAAAAACATTTTTAACTATATGGGAAATTTTGCAAAAGAGATATCAGGCTCTTACATCTGAACCATGGATCAGTTTAAGTATTAAACTGATCCTAGTGGCAAAACCAGAAATGTTTCCCACCTGAGCTAAGAGGAAATACACAGCACCACCCATGAGGTATTTGTGGAAATAAAAGGTCAAACCTGAATATAACTGGGGGTTCACCCTTAGAGCTAAATGGTTGTTCACAAGACATATGGATTATGGGGAAACAAATGAAATGCCACCACAAAGAAACAAGCAGAAAGACTGAGAATGTGAAATTTTCTAAACCATTTTCTTCATTAAGACCATAGAAAAAAATAAAATAATAAAATAAAATAAAATAAAATAAAATAAGGCACTGCTCTAGATTAAAAGATATTAAGAGACATAAAAAAAATACAACGTATAGATCTCATCTGGATACTATTTTAAACAAGTCAACTGTAAAAAGACATTTTTGAATATCATCAGGACATATGATTCTAATGGGTCATAAAAGAAATCAAAGAATTCTTGTTAATTTTGCTAGGGTTGATAATGGCATTATAGTTATATAACAAAATGTCTATATGATTTAGAAATGCATACTGAAGTATAAAGGGGTGAAATTGCATGAGTTCCGAAATTTGCTTTAAAATCTTTGGCCAGAAAAGGAGGGGTTGGTATATGAAGCTGGTGTGGCAAAATCTAGGAAATTGTTGAGTTTGGGTGTAATTTATGAGCATTTACTGTACTTTTTGCCTCTTCTTTTGTATCTTTGAAATCATTCATGAAGAACATAGGTGGCCTTGTGAGGCAGGTAAGGCAGAAATCCCCAACACACAGGGGCTAGACCTGGAAGCTAAGCGATGGCTGGCTGGTTACCCACTTTGGCTGAGAAGGCAACTCTAGTTCTGGGAGTAAATAGCCAGCATTGTGCTCCGAAATCTTGCCCATTTCCCTAGAACTGGGAGAGAAGGCTGTAGTTTTACAATTGGCTCCTGGAGGGAAATTGTTTCCAGCTGCCAAGCAGATGAATGATGGGATGGGTATTAGAAAGGGGGTTGTTCACTGGCCAGAAGTACACAAGGCGCTGGTTTTTGGCCTTTCTCAAGCCGCAGGCAAATCTCAGACTTGCTAATCAGATGTAAGCATATTTCTACCTGCTCTTGGTTCTGCTCTAAACAGCAGGTACCCTATCTTAAGTATGAGACTATGAAACTCTTTAATGTGACTTAAACGTACCACATCAAATATAAGCAAATCTGTGGGCAAAAGTTCACATTTAGATGGTGTCTATAATTTTCTTTTCCTATATAATTCTGAGAGGTTTTCTCTGGATCAGCAAAGAGGTGGGAGTGCTAACACAGCTGAGACATAACTAGCTCTATTTTTGGTAAAATGACACTAGCTGGCATCACTGCCTACTGCATAGCAGTCACCCTGTTAGTGGCTTTCCAGAAGTTAACTCTCTCGATGCAATGTAAATTTGAATTAAAAGCAAAACAGTCTGGAGAAATGATTTTTAGAAAACTCAGGACCTAAGAGAGCACTGGAACTCTACTGTTTACTTTTCCTTCTCCAGAAACCCAGGGAGAATGGCTACAGAAAGACCAGGTACTGGTGATTCTGTAACCACAGATGAAACTCCTACACAGGTACCCCTAGAGCTTGCACATTAGAGAGTAGACGTGAGTAAGAAACTACTGTTTGCATTGGTTAATCAGCTATAAACGTGTCTATGCACAGCTTGTGAGGAAATTTGCTAGGATGTGGTTTTTAAGGCAACGGATGGTGCCAAGAACAAAATATGTTCACAGAATGAGTTATTTGAAGAAGTTAAAATATGATCAGTATACTGTAAGTTCCATGAGAAACCACATCTCTCTTGATTCTCATCATATCACCAGTACCTAACACAGTTCCTGGCCGAGACGGCTTTGGGCCTTAACAAGTGTTGGTTGGTTGGATGGATGGATGGATGGATGGATGCATGGATGGTTGAAAATGAATTTTCTCTCCTTAAAATGTGGTTCAAACACTTGTTTTTTCCTTGCCAAGTAGACCACAGTCAGGCAAACACTGAGGTGGAATTTTGTTGTTTGAAAATTATAAATCACGGAAGGACATAGATTCTTACACGCATTATAAATTCATTGGTCTTTTTCCAAAACTTGGCAAGTGTGTCTAAAACCTGTGCATTGTTCTTCTCATTCATCCTCTGAATTCAATTTGTGCTATAGGTTCGCCCTTCTCTCAGAATCATCCCATTTCTAATCCAAATATTCACCTGCTAAGCCTGGGCTTTTGATATCTCCTGCAAACACGGCCTATTCTAGACCTCGATATTTGTAGAGTATTCTATACACTCCTCTGATTTTATTTCATTATTTTCTACCTAACTCTAAATTTCCTCAGATTCCCCATTATCTACAGACCACTCAGAACTGTCCAGTCTGGCAGACTCTGTCATTGGAATCCTCTCTCCTAACGCCATTGGTCTTCCCAGTCTGCCTCTACAGGAGTCTCTGCTCCAGCCAAAATGGTGCTTGGTACTTAGCTCTGGTCACGGCAGCCCATGCAGAAAGAATGAAGCAGCTGCACTCAGTTCCTTTGCTTTCCCAAATGTTTAGGTATTCTGTTGATCCAGAAATTCCACTTGTGATGAATCACACTTATATACACAGTACGTATACAGTCTTGACAACTCGTGTTCTTTGCTAACATTTCTATACTAACTCCAATTATCTGAAAGGGTCTGTGCATATAAGGAGAATCTGACTGTGTTACCTCCTCGTTTCCCATACTTAACTTCTATGTTAGTCAGCTCGGCTGCCGTACATAACAAAATACCATAGACTGGTGGCTTAAACACCAGGATTTTATTTTCTTGCAGTCCTGGAGGCTAGAAGTCTGATATCGGGTGCCAACATGGTCAAGTTCTAATATGAGCTTCCTAAGTTTGCAGATGGATGCCTTGTCACTGTCTCCTCACATGGCAGACAGAGTTCTAATGTCTCTCCCACTTATAAAGGCATTAACTCTATTGGATTAAGGCACCACCCTTATGGCATCATTTAACCTTAATTATCTCCTATAGGCCTTATCTCCAAATAGAGTTGCACTAGGGGTTCAGAGCATCAGCATATGAACTTGGGGGGGACATAATTCAGTCTATTGCACCTCCCTATTATTTACACCACCCATCATTCTAATTGCATGTGTGTCATTTTTGAGCCAAAGCTTAAGTTACAAAAAGCCTCATGTATTCTAATAATGGATCTAAAACCAGAAAGGTCATGATTTAAAATTTGTAATAAGTTTAATTTTTCAGACAGCCTTTTATTTTTGCTTTGCAAGGACTCAGAGAGACCTGACACTTCTGTAATTCCAAGAGTAACAGTTGAGTCCAGTGATTTGGGGAGCCAACTGTCGCACCAGACTTGGGCTCAAGTCATGACATTTACAAAGGTGTGACCTTGGGTAAATTATTTAATGTCTTTGAAATTTGATTTTCTTATCTGAAAATGGGACTAATTCCTCATTAGACTCTTATAAGAATGAAAAAGACATGTGATCTAAAGTGATCAGCATAAATGCCCAGCACAGAGCATATAGTAGAAATTGGTGGATGTAAAAAAAAAAAAAAAAAGGCAACATTTATTGAGAATTGACCATGAGACAGATACCATGCTAAGCCCCTTCTTTAAAATACCTAATTTAATCCTTACAGTATATTCCTAAGAGGTAAGGGCAGTTATTAATTCCATTTACAGGACAGTATTGAAATTTAAACCCTAGAACCCAGTTTTGTTTTGTTTTGTTTTTACCACTTTAACATGTTGCCTCTCAATTGGGAGGTTGGACTATATGAGCTTTGGGTGGCCATCCCATCTTGAACACTAGGATTCAACAGCTCCCATGGAATTGGGTGGTGCGTGAAGCATGGTATCAGAGTCACATGGCCCCAATTCCCCTGGAGAGCTGTCCAAATCCATCAAAGCAAGCAGGCTTCCAGAGCCCTCTCCTCTCACTTGATTCTCTTGCCCAGGTGCTGACTCACTGCATTGACTGAGCAGGCTGCCACAACTCAGTCCTTCTGTAGGACTGGCTGTCCTGGTGGAAGGCATCCAGGTACCTTTGCTCTCTTAAGCTACAAACTCCCCTTTCTCTTAGTTTACCAGGAGAGGTTTAATACGAAGTATAATGTGTGTTGTTTACACTTTCATTGATGCATGCATTTATTCCAAGATGATGTTCCCTTTGGTTAACTGTCAAAAACCACAATTTTTACAGAAGGTTATTTTTTACTGTAACTGCTTAAAGGAACAGAAAAGCAACTCTTTATAATTACTTTCAAATTCAGAAGAGAATTCTACCTGTACCCTTAAGAGAAGCTGAAAGAAATGAGGGCCTTTATTTATTTCCACCTGGCTTTGAATGGGCTTTTTAAAAATTGTATTGGTTCATGCTCAGAACCAGTAAAGTGATATGAAAAAAAAATGGGACAAAACGGTTCCTCGTGGGTTTCCTGTTTCTCCCTCCACTGTTATATATTTTTTTAAGAACATGCAATGCAGTTCTGCCTCTGGATGTACTCCCTTTGTTCAACATTATTGCCTTTGCCACCTGCCTTGAAACGGTCCTTCAAGGGTTTTGATAAATCGGTTGCAAAGGTGTCTGGTTTCATTGTAACATCTGTAAGTGCCTTTTCTGAAAGGCTCTTTTTATACTACCTAGAGAAATTCACCTCAGTGAGTCTTTGGAGAACCCTAAAATCAGCTCTAATATATCAGAAAGGGAAAGGGTATTATTTTTCTCTCCTATCTTTACTTTGGAAAGGCACTGAGGGCATTTCAGAGGGAGGAAAGCAAGTAATGAAAGGGAAACGATCATTTTGAGAGACTCCTCAGTAACTGCCTTTTTCTTTTTTTTTCTGGATACTGTGATGCTAAGAAGTTTAGGACCTATCCCAGCATTCTTCACTAGTCATTCACCCCCACTGAGGCGTTTCCTTTTTTCACCTCAGCCAGGTAAATGAGGAGATTCTGCAGGGATTTAGAGACACTGACAGCCCCCCCTGCCAAACTTACCAACTGAAATTGGCATTTCTCCTTTGAGAGCTCACCTCTAGGACCACAGGATAAATATTCAGAATAGATGGCCACTGGCAAGGTTGGAAGGAACAAAAGGCATTATCTTATTCTCCAGGGTTCTCAGAGCATAAAGCTATGTATATGTCCACCATATCATGTATATGTCCACCATAGATCATTGGTATACGATAGAGACCTACCGAACTGTAACCAGGTGACTAGATTACACCAAATTATATAGATTTTTAGAACTCAACCAATCCTTGGCTGCTCTGTGATTTTCCAGTCGAAGAGTCCATGACGGTAAAGACTATCCAAACAGGTGGGGATGGAATTTTCCCCTGAAGGAAACAGATCACTCGTACTAAGATAGTAATTTGGGGCCAGGGAATTGGCAATCCATGCGACTGGAGGTAGGAGGGACTTACTTCTTTCTCAGGCCAGGATTCTGAGATGAGAGAAAGCTTGGCCGTACAGACAACAGGCTGAGAAAAGAGGCACCATCCAATCTCCACTCTGAGGAAGCAACAGCAGCAGTAGGACCTCTTGTCTTCAGGCTTACCCTTGCATCTGAGCTCCAGCTCCAAGAAACAGGGTCTGAACCTCTGGATGGAGTAGAGGAGGGTTTCTTTCTGGTGACTTCTGGCAAGAGTCAATTCTAGACACAGCCTGTAGCTCATGCCAGAACCTCTTCTGACTCAGCCACCAAAGCACATGAGTGGGCTAAGGTACATGAGGCCAATTCTAGCTTACATTTGAATTGTAGCAATTGATTTCTGAGAGCTACAAACTCAGATGCCTAATGGTTTTGCCATGTCATGCTCTTAGTGTGAACACTGCAGGGAGACGTGACTGGCATTTGGGCACTCCAGAACTCAGCCATTTTGGATATTGGCCTTGAAGGGGACAGCTGCATCCCATTTTTTCTAACTGGTGACTAAGATATTCTTCTCCTCCCCTTCTCCTTTCTCCATCTCATCCCTATTCTCCTTCTTAAAATTGTTATCAACAATACAAATACTGTTTATTGCCTATAAGTTATTCATTGACAAACCAATAAGGCTTCAAACCTAATACATCTAAAACTGAACCCATAATCTTCCTCCTTTGGCCAGCTTCTTGTCTAAATTATCTTTCTGGACCACCACTCTTTCTTTCATGCACCAAAACTCAAAATTTCAGTATCCCTTTTGATTTTTTTCCTTAGGTTGGTTCCATCATCACAAACTTCCTATATCTACTGCCCTCACAACATCTCCCCTCTATATATTCTTTCTCTACCAGCGCCAGTAAGAAATTTCTTACCTTCATTGCTGCCAGAAGGCCTTAATGCGCCCTTATTGGTTTCCCTGGTATCTGTCTATCCCAACTCAAATAAGAAAAAGCCCCCAGTAACAGGATCACTTTCTATGTCTCTCCAGCATTATATCCCATTATGTCCCTATATCCTATTCCTGCTGAAATACTCCATCTTTCTGAATTTACAGAATACTTTCTTGCCCTTTCTTTCTTTGTGTTGCTCCCTGTTAGTTGTATCAATTAAGAATTCTTTGGTTGCAAGCAACAGAAATTAATGAGGACTGACTAAAGAAACATAATGGGGGTAGAGAGTATTAACAGGAAGGGTGGCTCACAGACTCAAAGGAAGAACTGGGCCATCAAGAGTCAGGAAGGCTATGTGCCAAGGAAGCTCAGAGCTCCAAGCAAAAGTAGCCCATGGGCCTTCTAAGAGGCTATCTCCTATATGAGTCCATCCCAATTAATCCCGATTGCTCTCCTCATTTTATGCCTCCAAGTTTCTAGTTCTTAGGAGAGACAACCTGATTGGCCTGTCTGAATAAGTTGTCTCTTACCCTCAAGGTGTCTCAACCCCAGTAGCTAAAGTAAGGTAGAATGATAATTGACATAATTTGGCTTATTTGTCCACCACTGGACAGTGGTGGCAGAGTCCCTTACAAGTGTAAGCCTGGGACTGGGGCTGCCAGATAAGGACAATAATCATTGTGCTTTTTTTTTTTTTTCTTTACCTCCATAGTCTATACTTATAATTGCCCTTCAATTTCTATTTAAATATGACCCCTTCTATAGGGGATCATATTCATATTCATATTCAGCCCTATTTTATAGCTATATATAAACATTTCTCATCATTCATTCACTTATTTATTCAATAAATATCTATTAAGTACCTATGCATACAGAGATTGTGCTAAGCCTTCCATGCTCTGGACATCTAGAGGGCATCTGTTCATCTTGAACAACTGCAGACATTAATAATGGGCCCAAAGTACTCCATCTAGAAATTGCCCATATCCAAGCAGATAGAGTTTATTCAAGAATGAGTTCTCTTATGAGAGTCATGTAGCTTGGTATAGTTGACTTTGTGGTCAACAATATAACCAATACTCTGTATAATTCATTGATGCTATATAATTTACCTCAGACTGATGCAGCTAGAAGTATTAGATATATTACATAGCAGAGTAAAAATGTACACACACACACACACACACACACACACACGCACACATACACATTATTCTTAATGATTCCAAAGGAAAAGTTCTGAGAGATCTTCATAAAAAATAGCATCAAAAGAGATTATAGAATTCTCTTCTCCAGTTGTGTTAAGAGCCATTCATTAATTTATCAAATAGATTATGTATCTGTAAAGAATTAGCACAGTAATGATAAAGGTATAAAATGGTTATACACACACACATATATATCAGATTATAATCTGAAGAATCAATTAATATTTAATGAATTTTAATTTTTAATAGTAAATAATTCTAATAAAAAGAAGAAATAGACATAACCTAGCCTTTGAGTTTATGAAGCCACAAAAGCAAACAAATTAGAACACAATGGAGAGAAGATATAAAAATGAAAAACTATAGAGACACTACATAGATTCGACTTAAGTAGCTATGATAGTAGTTGTAAAGTCCAGTAGACATCCCCAGGAAATTATATCCCACAATAGGATGTCATGCTCCCCTTTATATCTAGATTTCTTTATGGGCCAGAGGATCAAAATCTGGACTCATAACAAAGAATTTGTAAAAATTCTTGAGAATATTCAAACCTCCATTCCAAGAAAAATCTAGTCTTTGTCCAGCAAGCCTGTGATGAAGTGGGATGAGCTCTGGATGAGACAGCTGGTCCACATCTTCACCTTCTACGTCAGCAGGCCAACTCGTCCTCTTTCATGACTGGCCATTCAGAGTTCACTTTGGCTGATAGTCTTGTCTGTCTGCGTTCCTGAGATTTGTACTTTCCCAAATTGACTGCAACTCAATCCTTACCAAAGGCTTGTGGGGAGCAGCTGCAATTTACAAGAAATGGTCTAAAGGACATGTTAAGAAATGTCTTCTTTCTTCCAGGTTCTCTAAGAGAAGTCCCTGTCGTAAAGCAAAGTACCTGGACCATAATACTTCAGCTTCTTACAAAAATGTCTCTGGATTTTTACCACTCTCAACTTTTACTGAAAATTGGCCCAAAAAACATTTATTTTTAATCACATTACTGTCTTCTTCTCTTCAAAGTTTTTTTGAATGTATTGCCCACTAGATATTCAGTGTCCTCTATACAAACATCTACAGGATAAATTCTTCTGTCAGTGGAATTCAAAGAAAAAGTTTGTCTCTGTAGAGCGAATCTGATGTTTTCTTGTTATCAGATAATAACCATCATGCAAACCACAATTTTCCTTCTTGTCCCTTTTTTGTTCCAGAAAATTCAAGGGCTGAATTCAGTCATTGAGTTCATCTACTGTAAAGTCATTCTCTTCAGAGAGTTGAAGAGGTTCGTACCCTCTTTCCCCCTCCCTTTGTTGCTCTATTTTGTGCAGTGTTTAATTTTTGAAGCTGTTTCAAATGCTTTTGGAATAGGTGGGAGATAAACCCTAAACCAATGCAGATCTAATTTGTGGTCTTTCCTCCATTAATTCAAACTCTCGTCAAGATCCAAAATTGGGGATAATATCTCCTTGAGTGCTCGTTCAAATGCTATTCAGCACTGCGAGAAGGGGGAAAAGCAATTTGTGTTTTACTTTATTGAAGATGCAGCCAGTAAGAACATTTGTCTTAGCATCAATAACAATTAATCTTAATTGTAAGGATATGTTCCAAGTAACATTCCGTTCCCAAAGGAGCAGGTTTAGGTAATTTTAGCCTCAGATTAATTTTGTCCTCTGCCATGAAAGTCATGCTAAAGTGGATGCTAATCAAGTTCAAAGTGATGAGGTAGAGATATAGCCCCTGAACTTGCATCAAACCTTTGGACACTCTTCTCATCTGATTAAAACTTATGGAAGAGGAACATTATGTGCTTACTACTATATTATATTGTTATTACATGTAATTATTTGTATAGTCCATAATTATACAATAATAATTTAATGAATAAGGTTAGTCAGTTCTTGTAACTCTGATATGTTTTCAAAGCCTTTGCTAGCCTCTCTCCACAGAATAAAATTCAGAATAAAACCTGAACTCCCTATATAGCCTGTAAGCCTGGCATGACCAAGCCCCTGCCTAGCTTTCCAGCCTCATTTCTTTCCAGTCCTTTCTGTTCCTTTAACTTCATATCTGCCATTTAAGGCTCTTATGTGCTTGCTGTTCCCCCTACCTTCTCTATCTCCTATGTCTGGTTCTTCTAATCTCAGCTAAAACAACATTACATCTTCTGAGAAGATGCCCAATCATTGTCTATCACAACAATTAGCTATTTCCTTCCCAGCACTGACAAGTGCTGGTTTACTCATTTACTGTCTACTGCAGTAGATGATAATAAGCTTCATGAAGGCAGTACCCTACACACAGGCATATCTTTGTACCTCGCTAAGAGCTCTGTTCCTTTTCTCAGATTATTTTCTGGATTGATACAATCGAACCTTTCCAATTCTCAAATGACAGACCAATCCACAAATCAAAAAAGGTAGTATATGAGAACTGGAACATCCTTTAGAAGTAATCTAGTCTTTCACTTCATAGAAAACAGAATTTAGGCACAGAGAAGTGAAGTAACTTATCCAAGGCACACAATGGTAAGACTAGACTGAGGCTCTAGTCCAGGGCTCTAATTATGTTTCAGTAAATGCTCCATTTCCTCATTGTATGTCACCTTTGGTCTTCCAACAGATAAACCTTGGCCCAGTTAGGCTGATTGATTTGTCCATGTATACCCAGGATTTTCCTGGTTTTATCACTGAAAGTCCCATGTCCCATGAACCCACTCAGTCCTGTACAAATTGGTCAGTGACCCTAAATGGGTCAGTGTCTGTGGTGTGATATCATCCCCAGTGTGCACGTTGATACATCCTTCCTCCTCCCAGTTTGTGTGTTACTGCAAGTAATAAAGAACATGGGCAGTACATGCTCAGATCAACTAAAATGGGTATTTCCTCAGAAGCTTTCATTAGCAACTAATCATCAACAGAAAATCAACACGCCAAATGTTAGCAGACAGCCTTTGAATTCAGAAACATTCCCTTTTGTATCAAGAATCTAGGGTCTAACAAACCATTCTCTTGGAATAAATATATCTTAGTCTGCTCAGGATGCAATAACAAAATACTATGGGCTGGGTGGCTTACACAAAAGAAATTTGTTTTCTGACAGTTTTGGAGGCTGGAAGTCCAAGATCAGGATGCTACCATGGTCAAGTTATGGTGAGGACTCTCTTCCTGGCATAGTCCTTCCTCATCCACTCTCCACACCCTCCCAGTTCTCCAGGAAAGAGCATGTTTGTGGAGTTTACTCATGATTTATAACACTTGAGCAGGTCTCCAGGAGAAAGTGTGAAACAGTTAATCCCAGGCAGATCCCAAACTGCTGCTTAGACCCTGGAATGACTTCAGGGCAAAGCCAACTGCAGAATATAAATTTACTTCTTAGGATTGTTTTGCCCAAAAGCAATCACACAGCAGTTCTCAGGATCCCCAAACTGGAATGGCCTACCTGAGTACTTCTGGCTTATTTGGACTTCATTTTTAGCTTCTTCAATAAAACAATACACTCATAATTATCCTGACACAGAATTCTTGTATCCAAATAAGTCAAAGATTTTAAGATTAAGGAAATGCATCCAAATTAGACTTTTAATAATTTTCTATGCAATGGTCTGGAGAAAGAAACATATCCCCCCAAAAAATTGCTTACTGGCCTGCTTCCATCTATTGTATTAAATCTTTCTAAAAACCACAGCTGTAAAGAACAACAAAAACAATAATCCTTAACCATAACTTCAGCCAGAAAATATGGTAGATTTGAAAACTCATAAAAATTTATCTTCAGTGCCATTAATTGCCTCCCACACCATATACCTCTTCAGAATCCCTTCTTGTATGAACACATAGTGTCAATGTCTTTATCCCCACTGTTCTCAAGAAAATTACCTGTATCTACACATAAATTTCAATCACTGTTCTTTTTCCCCCATAGCTATGTGTTTAAGCTTCATCTCTGATTATGAAAATGACTTGGTTGCCTAGTAAATAATTTTAGAGACTAGATAGTTCACCGTGGGTGATCTGCTGGCACTATCTTTAAAAACAGCATAAGCATTGATGATTAATGAAAACATTATACTGGTGCCTTGTGTTAGTCTTCTAGGGCTTCCATAACCAAATACCACAGACCAACAAAAATTTATTTTCTCACAGTTCTGGAGGCTGGAAGTCCAAGGCCAGTGTTTCAGCAGGTTTGTTTCTCCTGAGGCTTTCCTCCTTGGCTTGCAGGTGCCTGTCGTCTTGCTGCATCCTCGCATGTTTTTCCCCTGTGTATGGGCATCCTTGGTGTCTCTTGCTCTTCTTCTAAGAACACCAGTCACATTGAATTAGGACCAATTGCCTACTTTAAGGCCCTATCTCCAAATACTATTACAATGGAGGTTAGGGCTTTAATATATGAAATTCTGGGGATTCACAAAAGATAAAAAGAAGGGAATCACAAAAGATAGAGATTCACAAAATATAAAAAGAGAATCAAAGCATACAACTATGGAAATTTATCAGTTCACAAAAGAAGACAGCAAGAGAGAATGAAAGGAATAAAGGAACTACAAAACCAGAAAACAGTTTATAAGATGGAATTAATAAGTCGTTACATAACAGTAATTACTTTAAATATAAATGGATTAAATTTTTCAGTCAAAAGACATAGAGTAGATGGATGGATTAAAAAAGCACGACCCAACTATACAATGCCTATAAGAAACTCTCTTTAGCTTTAATAACATACAGGGCTCATTGTGAAGTGATGAAAAAATGTATTCTATGAGAGAGGAAACCAAAAGAGAGCAGTGGTACCTCTACTTATAACAGACAAAAGAGACTTTAAGCCAAATATCTTAACAAGAGAAAAAAAAAGTCATTATATCATGCTAAAGGGGTCAATTCATCAAGAAGATATAATTATCATAAATATATACACACCTACTATTGGTGTACCTAAATATATTAAAGAAATAGATACTTACAGATCTGATGGGAGAAATATACAAAAGTAAAAAAAATAGTAGGGGACTTTCATACCCACTTTCAACAATGGATAGATCATCGATACGGAAAATTAACAAGGAAATGTTAAACTTGAACCATACCAAAAGGTCCTAACAGACATATACAAAATGTCCCGTCCAACAACAGCAGAATACACATTCTTATGTGCACATGGAATATTCTCCAGGACAGATCACAAAACAAGTCTTAGCAAATTTAACATTGAAATCATAGTAAGGATCTTTTTAAACCACAATAATATGGAACTAGAAATCAATAATAGGAAGAAAGCTGGAAAATTCACAAAATGTGGAAATTAAACAACACACTTCTGTGCAACCAATACGTCAAAGAAGAAACCAAAAGAGAATTCAAAAAATGACTTGAAACAAATGAAAATGGAAACACAACATACTGAATCCTGTTAGATGCTCCAAAAACAGTTCTAAAATGAAAGTCTATAACAATAAAGGCTTGCATTAAGAGAAAAGATCTCAAATGAACAACCTAACTCAAGCTAACCGCAATTAGCAAAAAAGAAGGAAAAAACAAATATCAGAGCAAAAATAAGTGAAATAAGACCAGAAATACAATAGAAAAGGTCAACAAAACCATGAGCAGATTTTTTGAAAAGCTAAAGAAAATTGAGAAATACTTAGCTAGACTAAGAAAAAAAAAAAGAAAAAAGACTTCAATAAATAAAACCCAAAATGGAGGAAGAGACCTCAGAACTGATACTACACAGAAATAGAAAGAATCGTAAGAGACTGCTTTGAATAATTACACACATACACACAAACTTGGATAAACTAGAAGAAACTGATAAATTCCTAAAAACTACAACCTACCAAGACTGAATCATGAAGAAATAGAAAATCTGAACAGACCAATAATGAGTAAGGAGACTGAATCAGTAGTAGTCAAAATCTCCCAATAAAGAAGAGTTCAGGACCCCCTGGTTTCACTGGTGAATTTTAACAAACATTTTTTTTTTAATATGTCAATCCTTGTTAAACTCTTTCAAAATCTGAAGAGGAGATAATCCTCCCAAACTCAATTTATAAGCCAGCATTACCCTGACACCAAAACCAGAAAAGGACACCACAAGAAAATTATAGACCAATGTTCCTGATGAACATATATTCTATATTTCATATGAAACTGGAAAAGTGTTCTTCAAAGCAATGTGGAAGAGGTACAGTTACTCCCCATCCTCTCCAGTACTTGATATTGTCAATCCTTTTCACTTTAACCATTCTTTTTTTATTTTTTTTAACATTTATTTATTATTGAGAGACAGAGAGAGACCGTTAGCAGGGGAGGGGCAGAGAGATAGGAAGACAGAATCTGAGGCAGGCTCCAGACTCCGAGCTGTCAGCACAGAGCCAGACACGGGGCTCGAACTCACACACTGAGAGATCATGACCTGAGTGGAAGTCAGATGCTTAACCGACTGAGCCACCCAGGCGCCCCTAATTTTAACCATTCTTAAGTATATGTAATATGTCTCTTTTCGTAGGGAGGAGAAAACCTTTCCTAGAGGACTCCTAGCAGATTTCATGCATTGGCCATGGCTGGGTCTCATGCCCATGTCTAGCAAGGTGTGGCACTTTTAGCCTCTAGAGTAGGACATGCTTCTCCGGCAAGAAAGCAGGGAAATGGAATGAGTGTTATTTGGACAATCAATAATGCTTCCCTAGTGTCCCATGGTTCACTGGTGTAGATCTATTGCAAGCAGCTGAATGCAGTGATAAGGACTTGATCACTGAGTTCTAAAAGAGAATGAAAAATCAAAGCAGACCCAGGTTTTGAGTTTGGGTTATTGGAGACATTGGAGACAGTTGAAATTGCTGGGAAAGGTATGGAGCCAGATTTGATTCACACTGTATTTGCAGAACCTGACTCCTCTGACCCACAGTCCTTTTAGTGGTTCCTGGGATTTTGAAGTATGGTTCAGTTTTCCGGGGTCTTTCAAGAACTTTACAAGTTGTCTGGAGGAAACAGAATCACCCCTACCTTGGGGAAATCACAGTGAGGGGACCAGTGGTTGTGATTAGAGCATTAGTTCAACTAAGAGACACAGAAAGAATCCATGTCCCTCCCCACCCTTTTGAGTCCTAAATGAACACTCTAGATTTCTTCCCTACGAAGAGAGCCTACTGAAAGCACTGGCATTTGAATGAAAATCCCAGGAAAAGCTAGGGGGACACTCTCCCAACAGTCTCCAGGGTGTTCCCCAAGTTGTAGACCACATATTTGCAAAGAAAGACGATCTACCTTGCTAATACATTCCAAGTCAATCATCTTCTCTCCTCTAAGGGTGTTTCAAATGACAGTGACAATATAATGGTAAAAAGCAATTGTAGCAGTCCCTGTCACAACACTGAGAATATGAGCATGATAGGAAATGATCTCTATTAACCAGAGTTTGATCCCCATTTTTATTTATGCAGATACAAAGGGCTATTTGGATTAGTAATTATGTTTTTGGCATTTCCTGGGTTTCAAATTACTTACTGGAAACAGCCTGCTGAATTCAAATACTGGATTCTAAATTTCTTATTCATCTATAAGCCATTGCTCAACAAGGATAATGGAAATGCTGCCCCAGTAAGTAACAACTTGGAATGGAAAATAGATCATTGGAATTCAGAGTGGATTTTTAGGATTTTGGTAACAGCTTCTTACAAAAACTTCAGTGGACTTTCCATGTCACTGAGACAGACTTAGAAGTTTTAGTTTACTTGTCTTTTTTTTTCTTTTTCAGTTCTGTTATTATGGAGTTGTTTGTTTCTAGGAAAAATATAACATTTTTTTCAAGTCTTGCCATGGATATGTTTGCTCCATTTAATTTACCACAGTGTGCTTCAGTTCAGTTTTCAAATTTCATTCCGAGTACTACCATGTACAGCTCTGTATGCAAGTGTGTGGGTGCATGTGCGTGCAGAGAAAGAGAGAGACTGTTTCAAAATCGCCTCAAGAAGATACTCTATACCCAGCCAGTAATAATCTCTGAGAGCAAATCTTTTAATAGGGAAAGAGATAATTATGAGCATAAACACAGCACTTTGGCGATTCCTTCTCTCAAATTCCCTGGAGAACATATGTTCTCAGAGCCCAGAGGGAGATTTCTGCCACCCTCACTCAGCATGCCCTCTGCATAACAGGCTGATTCTGAGATAAGGGAGAGAATCATTCTTCAAACAACCCTTTCCCTGCCTTCTACTAATGATAATGGGAAGTTGGATGCATTACTGTTCTAACTTAAAAATCTACTCTTAGGGGTGTGTGTGTGTGTGTGTGTGTGTGTGTGTGTGTGTGTGTGGGAGAGAGAGAGAGAGAGAGAGAGAGAGAGAGAGAGAGAGAGAGAGAGAGAAAACTATCTTCTCAAAAACAGAAAAAGAGGCATAATGCTCCTCTTTTCCTCCCATTACAAATGGCTTTATGTTCCTAGGTCTGGAGGTAGGAGGTTTATTAACATAAGAGGGTCAGCTCTACACAAAATATTAACATTGTTGCATTTTTATCTTTGTCCCTTCTCCTTCCCTTTTTCCTTTCCCAGTGTTCTGTTTATATATTCTCTCTCTGGCTTCATTGCTCTCCCTCCCCTCCTCCATCACTAGTGCCTGGGAGGGAGTCTGATCAAGTACCAGTTCCTATCACAGGGCTGTCTGGTTGACTTAAAACAATGATACTCCATCTTTTCCCCACACAACACACGATGGATGCCACTCACATGTTAGACTCACTGCTGGGGATACAAAGGGTTATAGATCATTCCCAGCCCCCAGCTAATTATAACTCCACCCTTTTCTCTCATGACCATAGAAGAAAATCTAAATTCAGGTGAGTAAGAGAAAGCGATTGAGGAGATAATGTTGAATCTGCCTTAATTTACAAAATGAAATAATTTGCAAGTTTCATTACTTTATTATTTTTTTTTATTTTTTTTTTAACGTTTATTTTTGAGACGAGAGAGACAGAGCATGAACGGGGGAGGGTCAGAGAGAGGGAGACACAGAATCCGAAACAGGCTCCAGGCTCTGAGATGTCAGCACAGAGCCCGACGCGGGGCTTGAACTCACAGACCGCGAGATCATGACCTGAGCCGAAGTCGGCCGCTTAACCGACTGAGCCACCCAGGAGCCCAAGTTTCATTACTTTAAGTGCAATTAGCAACACATTACTTCTGTCCCATCTCACCACTGTAGGCCTTCATGCTGGCCATTCTCCATTTCCTTTCCAGATCCTTCCTTTTCTCCATCCTTCTCATCCTACTTTGTGCCCTGGGAGAGTGTCTCTTTGACCTGCTTCACTTGTGTTTCCTTGTCCTCTGGTCAATGGAGACAGCATCAGAACACTGGAAGGCAGGAGGAAAGAGGAGTTGGTGTATTTGTTCTCATCTCTTTCTCTGCTGGTTATGGATCCTCTTTCAAAGGCCTCCTGACTCCTGGTAGACAGCCTTCTTCCATATCTGCAAACTTGATTCTAGTTACAGCTCTCAAAAGTAGGCAGGAATGGATACTTCCCCCACTCCCCCAAGGACAAGGGAAGGAGGAAGACGAAGGCCTCTGGGGTCCTTAAGCAGCCCTTGTTGGTTCCTCTTAACTTTGTTCCTACCTTTGTCTTAGTCCACAACTGAGCATGCCACTGTGCCCCATTCTCCCTGCCAGTACCCTAATTTTACAGCTGAGAACCAATTGCTTAGATTAACACCCCCCCCCCCAAGAGTGATGATGCTTAATAGGACATTCTTCTTGTTGATAGCACGAAGACTGAAAACCCCGGATATCCAAAAGGAATCACTCTCAAATGGCAGATGTGGATTCTGGCTGCTGAGGGTTGAGTTATTTGAGTACAAGATACCCATTCTTCATTAGTACTGCCTATATGGCCTTCTTCTTCCTGAACCCTTGGGAGACATTTTTCTTTCCATGCCTTTTCTCTTTACCAGGACACTCTCCTTCAACCTATATTTTACGGAGCTAATGTATGGCCAAGAATCCATAAAGCCTTTCTTGACCCATGTTTTTCCTCCTTAGTTCCCTATCCAAGAGTTTACAGTAATCCCCCAGGAAACACACACATACCCTATGACAACTGTAGTTTTCACATTCTAAATATTAACTATTACTTTTAGCCAAACCTTGGACAATGATTTTGTTCATGATCTGAGTTTGTGTCTTATATAAGCTGACAGGATAGGAAAGAAGTTAAAAGCATGCCATTGACTTCGGAGTCAGATGGGTTTGTTTGGAGATTTATCTTCCACTAGCCCACTGTATGTACATGTTATATAACCTTGCTTTGTATCAGTTTCCTGAAAGGAAAAAGGTATAATAATATTTTTATGTGATAGTTGTGAAAATCAAATGAGATATCTGTCCTGTTTTTAAGCATTGTGCCTCTTGCATAGTCAATGCTAAGTAAATATTAGCTAAAACCAACATAAAAAAACAGATTGTGTTGTTTCCATGAAGTTCTTTGAAGATAAAAGATATCTTCTCATCTTTGTGTTCTCCTCAATAAAATTCCAATATACATTATTGACAGATATATGATGGATGATGGATGGGTAGATGAGACCAGCAGACTCAAATAAAAAATTATTCAGGCTCCTTAGACCTTACTTGGCAGAGACCACATTTAAAAAATTTCCAACCAGGCCTTTGAGTCTCTGGATGTGCTTTTTCTTTCTGCTTAATTCATTCAAATCATAGATGGACATTTGCATTTACAGATTGTTTTTTCATTTTTCTTTTAGCAAAGAATTTAAATTTCTTTTAGCAAAGAATTTAAATTCCTTCCTCCATGTTTTGCCATCCTCATTCCAGGTTTTTGGAAGCTTCGGACAGGTATTTATCTCCCTTGAGGATTATTTTCAAGTTCCTTTAAAAGCAAAGGATGCCGTTCCTGCCAAAGCTAACAGCAGAGGGTGGAGGAGATCATTAGTTGACTAAATATTTCCACAACAAAAGTTGGGAAATTTAACCTCAAGGGTATTGGTATTTCCAACCATTCTCTATGGATCAACAATTAGAACAAGTTCATCTATCAATTATGAAACAGCCCAGAAAGAATTTGGACTTCTATTTTTGCCAAACAGCAAAACAAATTGAGAAGTATGGAAAATACCACACAAAAGCCCAAATTAATTATTTCTACGTCTGTTACTGTTTTGCCTCTTAACCAGTCAGAAGTTACTGAATCCAATTCAATATTTCCTTTACTACCTACTATGTGATGGGCACTCTGTGTACCCATTAAAAGAACTCCTTTGAAATGAAATTTAGTGTAACTTAAACAATCCCTACGATGCATTTGCACTATTTGGCAAAAGTAGACTCCTCTTTGGCCAGAATGGCCTCACCTGTGACTGAATTCACGAGCTACGGTGCCTTCAGGTTTTCCAAAGCTGATAGAGTGGACAATGCATAGACTTTGGTGTCACTTTTAATCCTGGCTGCACAGTTACCAGCTCTATGGACGAGCAAGTTCTTCTGTCTGTGTGACCCTCTTTTCCCCACTGGAAAACGAGTGTAATAGTATTTACCTCACTGTGCAGAGTTGAAGGATGAATGCAATAGCGCGAGCATCCAGTATCAGCTTCCCTTATCACTTTATACTCATGCATTTTACATAGCATCTAGGACACACTCGAACAAATGCAAGCACTACGTAACTCAGTTTTTGCTTCCTTATTTAATGACCACAGGAGCAGAAATTTGACCCGATTCATTCTGTGGACCTTCTATTCCTATGAAAGAAATAATCTGAGCTTTGATATGAGATTATTGAAACTTATCTTTTGATGACAGGAAGAAAGTCTTTGTCTTGGCTCCTATATGCACGTATATCTCAGATTAGTGGATTAGTAAAAATAGAGGAATAGCCAACCTAACCCCTTAGTGCTAAGGTTCTACATAAATCAAGTTCTGAGGCCATTTGTCCTTTTCTCCCAATTGAGTAGGAACTCTGACAGTCCGTCTCGGAGAAATCTCCTTTGAACAGAGATAACAATATATGAAGGAGTCCAAGCCCTGCTGGTGGATATGGAGGAGCACATCACTCAGAGTACTCTGGTGCCAGCTGTGGAAGCCAAATTAGGCTAACAAAGTAACAAAAATCTCCTAGAAAACTCTTGGATAGTTCACAACATTGAGGGCCTGGAGAACTGAGCTCAAAGATTGGGGAAAAACCAAGGGAGGTTGGGGCACCATTAAGATCCTGTGGCAGAAACAGTTTTTGTAGACTGCTACCACTAACCTTGGCACTTTCAAAAAGCCTTTAAGCTCTATTGTAGCTCCTATAATTAATCTCTAACTACTCCTGTGTAGACGTGCTACATTCTTGAGATTCACGTCCCAGTGGTGAGCATCTGATCTTCCAGTTTAGGTCACATGACTGTGCTCTACTCACCATGGAGCTGGGGGAAAGACCGAGATCTGTAATGGAGACAGAGGGAAGAGAAGCTTTGATTTCAAGCTACCATGATTCTTTAAAAAACAAGCAGGTAGTTAGCAATACCGTGTTGTCTGTTTGAAAGTTGCTAAAACAGTAGATCTTAAAATTTTCCATTACAAGACAAACATTTGTAACTATGTGAGATGATGGATATTAAATAAGTGTATGGAGATAATCACTTTGCAATGTATACATATATGAAATCATTATGTTTTACACTTTAATACAATGTTATTTGTCATCTATAGCTCACCAAACTAGGGGAAAAAAGAAGGTAGGTTGTTACAATGTCAGGGAGCCAAAAGCAAGTATCCTCTGCAAAAAGTTCACCTCCTCACCTTTCCCCTGTCCTATTGTCTCTTTCTTATTACAGTGGCTGGTGCTGGTCATTTGGGGGCATGGTATTCTCATAAGCCCACATACAGACGTGTTCTTTGCAAGGACCATAGCTGCATTTTGATGGATGTAACCTTTCTAGGATGATCTGGCTGTACATCCTGTAGTTAGCCAATTCTGGCCCCTGAATTCCTGTCATGCTCAGAGCTGATGGTTCTCTGGAGGGCCAGTCAGATTACTGGTGAGCACATCCCCTGAAGTGAGACATCCATGATGGAGATATTGCCTATTGACTTGCTCAAAAATGAAAAATGGGATATGAGGTGCTGAAGTATTTGAGGACATCATGTTAAAAGCTTCTTGTTTGACTTTTAGCACTGAACAATCTTTGTTCGTTTCCTTCATTTCAGGCCCCAGAGGATTAGTTTTGCCAAAGGGAAAGAGGTAGCTAAAAGGCAAAATGGCAACCAAATTGAAAGCACTGTGATGAAAGTGTGTTATAGTGGATAAAAGCATTGATTATATTTGTGGTCAGCTAGACCCAGGTTGGAATCCAGCCCCCCACACTTTTCAGGACCACAGTCTTGGGATGGTAACTTAAAGTTCTGTGAGCCTAACCTATAAAATAGGGATAACAGTGTCCCTAGAAATGGGTGGTTGTGAGGACTAAAGAGAATCTCTTTTAAAGCACTCAGCCACACTACAGCCCATCTAACACTTGATCCTGTCCACGACCCCCCCTTCCTCACTCACAGAAGAAAATAGAGAAGTCAGCTTGGTTACTAAACTATAAAGCACGAAGTTACTGGAAACAGTTTGAGTAAAATTCAAAGGCTAGAGGCCAACAGTGGGATAAAACAGAAATAAAAGGAAGGGCATTGAACTTAAGCAAAGAGGAGGCAGAGTTGTGGTATCTGCATCTCCCTGCGTCACGGTAAAGCCATTTGGAGTCATTTGGAGTCACTTGGGAAAGACAGGAAGAGGGATCTTCAAAATACGAGAAGTGATCTTTCCAGCGCATATGCTGTGCTCCAAGCTGGGTTCTTTACACACATTATCACATTAAACTACATACCCAGTAGGTACGTTATTCCCATTGTGTAGATAGTGAAATTGAGGCCCAGAGAGGCAGTGAGTGGATTCCTTCTGACCTCACTTCCCCTGCTTTCCAAGTGAGGTGGCAGAAAATAACTTCCTTCATCAGCCCCAGAGCTTATGTTTCTTCTACTAAAGAAAGCAACAGCCTGAGGTATGAATCACATTGTCCCATTTCAAATTTGGAGATTGGGTCAGGTGTGAACTGTAGTCTAGTCTACAGTGATGAAGTCAGGCAGGGGGAGAATAGTGTCCATGAGAATAAACATCAAGTCTTCACTATATTCACACACATGGTTGGGGGAGGGGGGCAGGAACACTGCATCAGCAAATCCAGGGGGCCCATTCATGTTATTTAGTGCTGTTAAGAAAAAGGAATCAAAAGGTAGAGGTACAGCAATAAGATAATTTCACCCTTAATGTCACCTGACACGTTAACTAGCTCACCAAGTATTATTTAATTCTCTAAGATAGGAATGGGCAAACTCTGACCCATACACACATGGTCTTATAAATAAAGTGTTATTGGAACAACCACATCTATTTATTTATATATTATCTAAAGATGTTCTTATGCTACAATCTCAGAATTGAGTAGCTTCAACAGAAACCATATGACCTGGAAAGCCAAAAATATTTACTGTCTGGCTGGTTAAAAAGTTCACTGGCTCCCTGACCTAGAATAATGTACTTATGTTTGAATTTGCTATTTACTATTTGATTAGAGCCCAGATACTCTGAAGTTATATATCTACTCGTTGATTTTTATAAGGTAGAAAGCATAACCAGAAGGCTACAGATTTATTGCTCTATAAGATATTAATCAGTTTCATAACATACCAACAAATTCATTTCAGTATCCCTTTGACCTACTAACTAAGGTCATTTGAGGAATTCCCTTCCTCAAATTCTCCTTTGAACCAGAGTTGCCATCCTAATGATCCCTTCATTAAGTAGTAAGTTGAGTAGACATTGGATTCATGTTCATTCTATTTTGTATGAGTCATGTGTTTAACTTTTGGAAAGTTATACTTCGGCAACTACAAGGGACACCGTCGAATACAACATGAAAAGAAAGGGTGATAAGTCTCAAGATAGGGATAGTAGTCCTAGAAAGCCAACCCTATTGGTGCCACTACAATCATACCTCATTTAATCCATAAAATAACCCTATAAGGTATGTTAATGCACAAAATGTAGAAACTAAGATAATAGCAAGACCCACCTCATCAGGTAATTTGGGTAGTAAAAAAGATTGTGCAAGTCTAATATTTAGCACAATACTTATTGTTAATACTTCCTCATTAAATTATTATTATTATTATTATTATTATTTAATGGTACTATCCTGTGTATTAGTTGTTTCCTTAGTGAAAGTAATGGACATTTGATTCTTACTAGCTTTAGCAAATAAAGTTTATAAAAGAAATTATTGGAGGAAGTATAATCAAAGGAAAGGCTAAAGCCCCCTCTTGTCCACATTGGCTGAGACTTATAGGCGAGAGAGCCTGCCATGTCTAAAGATACAAGTGATTTGGTTTTGCAAGACCATAAACCCTGATCAGATAGGGAACTGACCTCATTTCTTCCACCCTGTAAACTGAGGCAGAGATTATAACTTCCTTACCTTTGTATCCTCATGTTGCTCAGCACAGTACCTGCCACTGGGTACATGCTCAATAAAACTTTATTGAGTTAAATAACCAGCATGTTGATGGGGATGATAAGTAAATATGGCTGGAAAAAAAAAAAAAAAAAAAGTCAAGATCTATAGAAATAGTAGTGTATCTGATTTGGTGGTTCAGACGGAGGCCAGGTTGGGACAAGCACTTTGAGTGGGGTAGCCCAAGGCTACTTTTCCTCTTCACAACTATAAAATAAGATAAAGCTAACATTCCCATCACAGCTTGAATGTGCAGAAGTCAGTGTTGCATTCTGTTCTTTCTGTTGTTGGAATCTTCCTGTGCTTTGGGAAGTTAAGAGATAAGACCTATTCCTGTTAACCCTGAGGGGCACAAGATGGGCCACCTTTATTACATTACCAGATCTGTCTACCTCAATTTATTGACAAGACCTGCCAGGCCTGTGCACACATCCTGATCCTTCTCATCCCTTCAGTTCCATCACCTAGACATTTTATTTGAAATTGATTTTTAAATGTCTGAGTAATTGAGGTTTATATGTAGTTGCCTCTCTGCAACAGAGGTAAGCTGAGGCTGCTTATAGCCTCATTAAATGCTGATTAAAAATGATTGCATTACTGGAGCCCCCAAATGGTGCCCTTCCTCAGGGCACTCATCAAAGAACAGGTTCTGTACTTGGCAGATCTGAGCATCTGAAAGGCAGAAACAGTGCAGAGTTGGGCTTTGCATCCACTGTTTATCATCCACAGATGACCAACTCTAATAGGAGGACTATTTTCCAGGCTTCCCATCTCTGGGACACATACAAGGCTTCAGGCTCTGATGAAGGCAAAATATCCACTTTTTTCCCAAGTCATGAGATTCTCATTGGAGTCAATCTTTTTTCTTTTTTGTCTCAACCCGTGAAAAGTTGGATAGCCATGGGTAAAATCTTGAATCTCTCTTTGGCTCAGTTTCTTCATCTGGGAAATGGGGATATCAGAGCCTGCTTCACAGGGTAAGTGTCAATCCCATGGCACCTGGGTGACTCGGTCGGTTGAGTGTCCAACTCTTGATTTCCACTCAGGTCATGATCCCAGGGTTGTGGGATCAAGCCCTGTGTCAGGCTGTGTGCTGAGCATGCAGCCTGCTTAAGATTCTCATTCTGTCTCTCAAACTCTGTCTCTCTCTCCCCCTTTATGCCCTCCCCCACTTGTACTCTCTGTCTCTCAAAAAAAATTATAAAATAAAACAAAATAAAATAAAAAGTCAGTTATGCTTCCCTAAAGGATTGTTAAGGTCACCTAAAAAAATGAACAAAAACAAAATAAAAACACCCCGCCTGACCCTTGCAGCTTTTTGGTTTTTGTTTTTTGTTTGTTTTGCTTTTGGTCTTGGATTCTCCATTATGGATGAGTAACTCTGGGTTTCTTGAAGGGGCATTAGCGATGTTCTGGAGGAAAAAAGGGAGATCAAAGAGGCAGGGCTCTGAGATCTCCAATCTTTCCCAGAACATACACCATCTGGAGCAACTTACTTTTCATCTATTTTATATATGGGGGTTCTATATAAAATTTCTGTTAAAAACTTTGCACAATTTTCAAAAGAAAAGTTGACTACCATTACTGTATTAGAAAATTCATGGAGTTCACAAGGTAAAAAGTATGAACTCCCTATTTCCCATCCCAGAAGACTGCAATGTCTTCTCAGCACACAAGGTGGCAGAAGCTCCTTGGTATGTCTGTGAGGAAATTTCACAGCCTGTCTGGACTAGTGCATCACTAAAGCTTTTGCAGCAGAGAACAGAATGCACACAGATTCAGTGAATTAAGGGCTAAGCCTCTAGAACTTGGAGTTCTCTCTCTCTCTCTCTCTCTCTCTCTCTCTTTCTTTTTTTTTAAGCCAAAACCCAGAGCAGCAGAACTCTCTCTGGGCTTTGTCTTTCCAGAGTCGTTCCTAACACATTATCAGTCTCAATCCCAGCACCCTACACTGAATTGGGCATTGGGTAGGAATTCGGTAAGTGTTGATCAACAGCATGGTCTCTATTCCAAGTAGATCAGACCTCAGTCCTCATGGCTTGTGCTGGTTTGCCATGAAACGCCCAGGCAGTATATCTTTTGTGCTGAACATCTGCCAAGACAACAAACTAACAGTGGAGAGAAGCTGCTGGTGGAGGGATATGGCAGGGAGGACCTCACAGGGGAGGCAATGATTAAGATGGTCCCTTCTAGTGTTCGGACTTGGAAGAGACAAGAGAAAACCCAAGTGATTCTTGGCAGGGTCCAGAGTCAAAGCAAAAGTGAAAGGCAAGGCTGAGCAGAGTGTGTGAATAGGAAAAAGATGTGAGTGAATAGGACTCAAAAGAAATGGGAAAATGTGTTTTCCTAGATGCTGCTTAGAAAATGTTGGATCCCTGTCCTCACTGTAGATCAGAGAATTGAGTCACTATTAAACGGCATAAACAGAGATCTTCTCCCAAAGTATTTAGCCAGGAATCTGTGTCCCTTTCCAAAAAGGAGAAGAAATAAATAGGGCAAAAGGTTAGGCTGCCATTTATTGGACATTAGTATGTGGCAAGCACTTTACTAAACACTTTAATGTGGACTCATTTAACACAAAGAGCGGCCCTATTCATACATTCATTTATTCATTCAACATAAATGTATTCAGTGTTAACATGTTCTGGGCTTGGTATATAAGCTCAGAATTTTGATATGGCAGTGTATAAAACACCCCGTGTCTACCTCCTTGTGGAATTTAGATTTGCAGGACAGAAAAACAGTAAAATAATAAACTAACATTTAGTAAACATGAAGAAATATTGGGTAAGAATACTTCTCCCCCAACCCCCACCTCTCTCTCTCTCTCTCTCTCTCTCTCTCTCTCTCTCTCTCTCTCCCTCTCTCTCCCTCTCTCCCTCCCTCTCAGATATTGAGGCATGGAGTGCCTCTCTCTCTCTCCCTCCCTCCCTTCCTCCCTCCCTCCCTCCCTCCCTCTCAGATACTGAGACACGGAGTGCTTATGCAAAATACCCACAGTCACCCATAGGCAACAGCAAACCCAGAAATGAGTGTCTTCAAATCCTGTGTTTTTAACCACAAGGCCTTTCTCATTCTTCTGGCATCATTGGGAAATTTCTATTCTTTTCCCTTGAAATACTCTGATCCTTTAAGCCAAAGGAACCAGCCAACGTCCTCGGAAGACTTTTGAGATGCATACCCGGCCATGGGATGATCTTGAGCTCTGTGGAGCCTTCTTCTTCCTGGAGCCTTGAACATTAATTCATCTTCCCTCCTCAGATGAAATCACATAATTGCTTTTAACCCATCTCAGCTCAGTTCCAGGTAGGAATTTATAGACTGCTTGTTTCTAGGCCACTTCTGTGTCACTGTGACTTAATAACCTGATTTTAGTCTTTCTGATGTAGTCACTTACTGGAGTTATTGGGTATTCTATCCTCCCCTACTTCTTCTTAAAGAAATATGCTCATAGCCCAAAGCAAAAATAAATGCACTAGAGTCCGCATCTATACAATTAGGGACAAAGGATTCCCCTCTGCAGGTTCTGTCCTGGAAGTTGGATTCCCAGTGAAGCATCTTTAATAAAGGTTCTTTCATGAAAGTCTCATCTTTGAGACCCAGACAGGGTTTCCTGTGAAAGTGAAGAGGCTCCCACTACATATTACAAATGGCATACATTGTTTCTCAAAATAAGTACTAGCTATGTATGCATCTCTCATTTTCTCCCAATATAAACAAATGTCACTGAACTAAAACAATTTGGGAGCATCCAGGTGGTAGAATGCATGCGTGGATCCGTGCGTGCCCGGGGAGCAAGGGGAGATTTGCATTCCCTCTCCTTTGTTATTTTTCTTTGTTCATGGACATGTGGCATACACATTAAGTACACATTTTGTTCTTCCACAAGAGAAATCTTTAAAATAAACAAGAGAAAAAATTCTCCCTTCTCCTTAGCACTCCTGTTTTAGGGAAAAACCCATAAGATAAATGCTAAGACATACAATAGTTTTGGAGAAAACACATTGTGTTCGACCCAGAATGGAGCACTCAAAAAATTAGGGGCCCCTGTGTGGCTCAGCAGATTAATTGTCTAACTTTTTATTTCAGCTCAGGTCATGACCTCACGATTCATTGGATTGAGCCCTGAATCGGGCTCTGCACTAACAGCTCCAAGCCTGCTTGGGATTTTCTCTCTCCCTCTCTCTCTGCCCCTTCCTGGCTTGTGCATGCATGCTCTCTCTCTCTCTCTCTCTCTCTCTGTCTCTCAAAATAAATAAACATTTTTTTAAAAAAGAAAACCTAAAAATCTTTGTCTCTGTCTTCAAAGACTGACCTATCGATAAGAAACAGGCCCACAAATTCTGTAGAAAATATCAAGAAAGAGCTTTGGGTGAAGAAAACAAGGGCAAAGGGAGTATGAACAGGGTTTGTAGTATACACACTTGTCACCGTGCCTGTAAGTGCTCCCAAAGAGGATGCACACCTATTGAAACTGACCCCTTAAAGCACGCCCCACATACACCCTTAGAGTCACCAAAGTTGCCAGCACTGTCTCCTTCAATGAGTCTCACCTGCAAATGGAATAAAAGCTCAAATCCTCCTCCCAATCTTTAAAGCTCCCAAGTTTGAGATCCTGCCTTCCTCCCTTCCTTCTTTCTGAACTTCCTCCTTAAGAAATGCATGTATGCCAGGCTTCAGCCACCTGAAGGATATGACTGTCTTCCACGTTCTCTGTACCTTTTCTCTGTATATTTATAGTCATGGGTCTAGATGAGATTGGCTAAGCACAGAGGGAAGATAGAAAAGAGAAGGGAGACCAAGATGAACCCCAGAGGGACTCCAGTATTTAGAGATCAGACATAGTCCAAGAAGGGCAGAAAAAAAGACAAAAAGAGCTATTCTTGAGATGGGAAGAAATGTAGGAGAGTGTGGATCTCAGAAACCAAGAGAAGAGAGGTTTTTGGGAAGCAGAGAGTGGTCAGCTGCCGGGCAATGTTGAGAGATCAAGTGAAGAAAGAGACACACATATTGGTTGTGTTAATATGGACATCGTGGCGTTGTCTTCATGGGATATAAAAGTAGGAAACCCAAAGGTTCAAGGCAGATGAGCAGATGAGGGAGT
The DNA here is from genome assembly GCF_024362965.1 of Panthera pardus. Taxonomy (NCBI): domain Eukaryota; kingdom Metazoa; phylum Chordata; class Mammalia; order Carnivora; family Felidae; genus Panthera; species Panthera pardus. Next base: position 68,081,717 of record NW_026526788.1, on the reverse strand, counting down.
GGAGTTTTCCTGGAAATTACACTCTGTGGGGCATTTTCCAGGACAGCTAACCTAATCTTTAACAAGTCCATGGCATAGAAAAAAACCATATGTTCCAGACTGAACTCCACGTAAGACTAAACTATGTAAGAGATAAAATCAGATGCAATGTAAAAACCTTGTTTGGATTGTTACTCAACTAAACCAACATGAAAAGACATTTGGGGTATAATTGAGTGTAATGTGAATCTAAAACTAGATATTAGATGATATTAAGAAATTTTTGTTAAGTGGGTTATGTGTGGTAACATTATCATGGTCATGTAATAAAATGCACTTTTTTTTAAAATTTGTTATGTTTATTTATTTTTGAGAGAGACAGAATGTGAGTGGGGGAGGGGCAGAGAGAGAGGGAGGCACAGAATCTGAAGCAGGCTCCGGGCTCTGGGCTGTCAGCACAGTACCTGATGTGGGGCTCTAAGCCAGAACCGTGAGATCACGACCTGAGCCGCAGTTAGATGCTTAACCAACTGAGCTAACCAGGCATCCCTAAAATGCGCTTATTTTTAAGGAACACACTGAAATATGTAGAAATTGAATGTCATAAAGTTTGATATTTGCTTTAAAGTGCTAAAGCAAAAAATGAAAAGAGTAATAATGAAGGAAGTATGACCAAAGTGTATAATTTTTAAATGTGTATAGCGAGTACATGGGGGTTCATTATAAAATCCTACTTTTAGGCATACTTAATATTTATCCTAATAAATGCTTTAAAAAAGAGTTGTACTGTGAAAGAGAACAGAAGAATAGGACAGTAGCTAGAGAAAAATGTAGGCCGAGAGAAATTTGGGGGGTTTTGTAAACACTTTTTTTAAAGAGCAGTTTTTAGGTTCACAAGAAAATTGAAAGGAAAGTACAGAGATTTCCCATATATTCCCTGCCCCCACAAATGTATAACTCCCCCATTATGGACATCCCTCACAGAACTGTAACATTTGTTACAACTGATGAGCATTGACGCCAATGTTGATTGACAATGTTGACTGACAACATTGACACAATGTCAATGTTGATTGACACAATATAACTACCCAAAGTCCGTAGTTTACCTTAGGGATCACTTTTGGTGTTGTGCACTCTGTAGGTTTGGGCAAGTATATAATGACACGTGTCCATCATAATAGCATCACACAGAGTATTTGCACCGCCCAAAAAAATCTGTGTTCTGCCTATTCATCCCTTTACCCCCCACCCAACCTGTGGCAACCACTGATCACTTACACTCTGCATAGTTTTGCTTTTCTGGGATGTCTTAGAGTTGGAATCACATTGTCTTATCTCCTTTTCAGGTTGTTGGTTTTTTTTTTTTCACTCAGCAATATGCACTAACAACTCCCCCATGTCTTTTCATGGTTTGATAGCTCATTTCTTCTTAGCATGGAAAAATATTTTATTATATGGATGTACCAGTTTATCTCTTCACCTTCTGAAGGAAAGCTTGATCGCTTTTACTTTTTGTCAATTATAAATAAAGCTACATCCTTGTGCAAGTTTTTGTGTGGACATGCATTTCCAACTCCTTCGGATATATACAAAGTAGTGCAATTGCTGGATCATCTGGTAAAATATGTGTAGTTTTGTCAGAAACCACCAAACTGTCTCTCAAAGTGGCTGTACCATTTTGCATTTCTACCATCAGTGAATGAGGTTTCCTGCTGTTTCACATCCTCATCAACATTTGGTGATGTCAGTGTTTGGATTTTGTCCATTCTAATAGGTTTGTAGTGGTATCTAACTATCGTTTTAATTTTCATTTCCCTGATGGCACATAATGTGGACATCTTTTCATATGTTTATTTTCCATTTCTATATCTTCCCTGCTGGGGTTTCTGTTAAGCTCTTTTGCCCATTTTTTAATCAGGCTGTTTGCTTTCTTACTGTTGAGTTTTAAGACTTCTTTGTATAATTTGTATAAACATCCTATATCTGATATGTCTTTTCCCAAATATCTGCTCCCAGTCTATGTCTTGTCTGCTAATTCTGTTGATATTGACTTTTGAAGAGCAAAAGTTTTAAGTTTTAACAAAATCTATCTTGTTTGTGTGTTTGTTTGTTTGTTTGTTTGTTTAATGGAGAATGTCTTTGGTGTTGTGTCTAAAAAATTATTGCCATAGCCAAGATCACCTAAGTTTTCCCTTATGTTATTTTCTGAGTTTATAGTTCTGCATTTTGCATTTAGTTCTGTGATCTATACTGAGTTAATTTTTGTGGTAGGTGTAGGGTCTGTGTCCAGATTTATGATTTTACATGTGGATGTCCAGTTGTTCCAGTACTATTTGTTAAAAAGACTCTTAGCTCCATTGTATTGCCTTTGGTCCTTTGTCACTATATATGGGCCTATTTCTTGGCTCTCTATTGTGTTCCACTAATCTATTTGTCTATTCTTCCACTAATATCATATTGTCTTGATTACTATAGCTTTATAGTTAGTAATTCTTAGAGTCCAGGAGTGTCCAACCTCCAACTGTGTTCACCTTCAGTATTGTGTTGACTATTCTCAGTCTTTTGTCTCTGCATACAAACTTTACAATCAGTTTATCAATATCCACAAAACAGCTTGCTGGGACTTTGATTTGGATTGCAAAGAATCTATTGATTAAATGGGGAAGAACTGAACTCTTAATACTATTGAATCTTCCTGTCCATGAACATGGAATATCTATTCATTTAGTTTTTTCAGAACTTTGTAGTTTTCTAAATATATAGATCTTGTACATCTTTTTTTTTAATCTTTATACCTAACTATTCCATTATTTTGGTGCCAATGTAAATGGTATTGTGTTTTTAATTTTAAATTCCACTTAGTCATTGCTGGTATATAGGTATACTTTTGTATATTAACCTTATATCCTGCAACCTTACTATAATTTTGTATTAGTTGCAAGAGTTTTCTTATCTGTTCTTTCAGATTTTCTACATAGACCATCGTGTCATCTGCAAAAAAAAAAAAAAAAAAAAAAAAGACACTTTTATTTCTTCCTGTCAAATCTGTGTACATTTTCTTTTCTTGTCTAATTGCATTAATGAGGACTTCCTGTATGATATTAAAAAGAACTGGTGAGAGGAGACAAACTTGCCTCCTGCCAGATATTAGTGGGAAAGCTTCAAGTTTCTCACCATTAAGAATGATGTTAGCTATAGGTTTTTTGTAGATACTTTTTATCAAGTAGAAGAAGTTCTCCTCTACTTCCAGTTTACGGAGAGTTTTTATCATACATAAGTGTTATATTTGGTCAAATGCTTTTTCTGCATCTATTGATATGATTGTTGATTCTTCTTTTTGAGCCTGCTGATGTGATGAATTCTATTAATTAATTTTTAAATGTTGTACCAGCCTTGCATACCTGGAAGAAACCCCACTTGGATGATGTATAACTCTTTTTATACATTGTTGGATTTGTTTGGGTAATATTTGGTTGAGAATTTTGCATCTATGATCATGAGATATATTGGTCTATAGTTTTTGTTCTTGTAATGTCTCTTTCCAGTTTTGATATTAGGGCAATACTGACCTCCTAGAATTAGTTAGGAAGTATTCCCTCTGCTTCTGTCTTCTGAAAGAAATTGTAGAGAATTGGTATAATTTCTTCCTTTAATATTTAGTAGAATTCACCAGGGAAGCCATCTGGGTCTTAAGGAAAGTTCTTAAATTTTTCTTTAAAGAAGAAACACTAGATTTGATGACAAGGATCCAAGAGAGAGGGAGAAGTAGATGATACAGGAAAGACATGGAGCAGTCGTGGTTCCAAGTATCTAAGGAGACCAGAGGGGACTCTATCAATTATAAGTGCAAACATTGGCCTCTGAATTTTGAGAAGAGAAAAAAAGTTGGCAAGTGGGCCAGTGGACTTGGCACTGGAAAGGAAAATACCTCTCCCTTAGGTTTATTCTACTTTCTCAGTGACCCATGAAATGAACTTGTCAGCTAAGAAGTAGTCCACGGTGGCAACAAAGGTGGGAGAAGAAAGGAGACTACATGAAATTGATCATTGGGGAAGGGAAAAGTATAGTTAGATTGCCAAGTGGGGTTAAGAACTCATTAGAGATGTTCAGTTATTAATTGCAATTGAGAAGCATCAGAACTCTCGGTGGTTTCCTCCAGCAGTTGTTCAGGTGAAGGCATGAGGACGGTAGTTGGTTCTAACCAGGTTGGGGCTTTGCAACATACGTGCATATATATTGAGAATAATCAAATGAGGGACTTAACACGTTCAGAAGGGACTAATTATAAGGATGGATGGAATTTACACTAGCTAAGGAGGAAAGTAAGAACATGTAGAAGGGAAGGAATGGAGAGAGAGAGTTTAACTCGAAGGATTGGACAGCCTTCATATTTATTGAGCAAATGCCATGTTTTGGGGCACTGTTTGAAGCATTTTATATGTATTTCCTGAGTCATTACGACAACCCTGAGGTGTATTGTTATTGTTTACCTCTTAAAGGTGAGTAAAGAACAGAAAGCTTAAGGGACTTGCGAACATCCCTACAGCTGTTAAATGCTGGGTTGGGACCCTGACAACACAGGTCTACACTAACGCACTAATGGCATAGTTTCATTTATAATTTTTGGAGTGGATATTGTGAAGTAGGTGAGCTGGACAGTTAGGAGGTGGTGGTCAGAGAATGATATGCTTAAAATAGAGAGTCCAAGGGTTTGAACATAAGAAAATGTGGTGGAGCAGGGGAAAAAAAAAAAAGATCACTAGAGATGAGAAGGTTAAAGAAATAAAGAGTCTAGATATTGTTCAAAAATTAGCACAGATATTGGGACCTTCAAGAATGGTGACAAGTGTTAAGGAAACAGATTTCCTTACTGCAGGGCTTCTTAAAGAGACCCTTATATGCTGACTTCATTTCTGACATACCAAAAGGGGAAAACATATGTTGCATTTCTCATATTTATTCATCAAGATATTCATTCTCTCAAAACATATAATAATATATTCATAGGGATCTAGTCCAAGAAATAATGCAGAGAAATAAGCTCCAGGGTAAAACGTAGAGCATGTCTCCACCCAATTGCTAATGCCTACACACCTACCCTTTATCACCCCCCACCCCAAATTAAGCAAGAAACAGTTCTGGAAATATTTATACCCCACTAAGGGACAAACATGTGCCTTTGAAAAAATTAATACAAGACTCTGAAAGTTTCGCTTTTCATTCATCTCTGTCCATGCTGAGCTCTAGTCCAAATGGTCAAATGAACTGCAATTCTGATTGCCAGAAAAATGTCAGCTGCAAAACGCTCTCCCAAAGCAATCCCGGCCTGCTTTTCAGGCTTCAGAGTTTGAGATGAGGCAAATCATCTGCAAGATAAACATTTGATCTTCCTCCTTGCTGAAGCCAACCTGAATACTTGCTTTTTGAAATTCACTCATCAACAGTCCTCTATGATTGTGGAACTCTGTACTGCCCTGTACTTGGACACCTGGACACAGTCCAAGTAAATAAAAAACAACCCACCCTTTTCCTTCTATTTTCTCTGCCAACGGAAACCTTTTAAACTGCTGAACCTTGTATTGGTTATTTGTTAATGTCATTTGCCATTGTCTGTTCCCAAGATGATGGATCTGTCACTAAATCCACTTCTCACTAAGCCTTGGTGGGAATTGAATTGACATTCAAGTGCAAACAGTCCAGCCACTAACCATAATACAATTCCAGCCACCATTATCCCATGTCCAGATTAATTTTATTCATTTGTAAACAACATGTGAATGGTAAAGTTAAAGTCAATGAAAAAAGAGGATAATCCTGGCAATAATTCCCTCCAGCCAATCTCAACCTGCCTCCCATTGTTACATATTACTTCACCAACTAGAATGGATTTATCTCCACAGTTTCTTGTTGATAGAAAACCAGCTTAGAATGGCCGTCTTTCACGTTGCTTTGGGCTATATTATTATCACAGTGTAACTATATGCTATGATGACATGTTTGTTGGAATTTCCAAAACATGATTCTCTCTTCTCTTTCCACCAAAGAGGAGCCATGAAACACAGCTAATAAAAGTACTATTTTTTATTTCACAGCTTTTAGGCCCATGTAAATGATGATCGATAATTTATGGCAAATAAACCCAATGTCTTTGGTTTTTTGACAGTGTTCCATTTTTTCTAACAAATATCTATCTATCTATCTATCTATCTATCTATCTATCTATCATCTGTCTTTCTATCTATCTGTATCTTGTATTACAGTCATTGGGAGTGTGTTGGAAAACTACACTGAACACAAAGATTAAGCTCAATGGTCTCCATGAATTCTGGGGTCAATATGGGATGGACTTAGAAGTGCCAAAGAGATTTGTAGAAGTAAGGTTCGTTTATATTCTTCCACAGGAAACATTCTAAATTAGCTATTTAAAACCAACGATACTAAGATGTAATTTACAAACAATAAAAAGCCCACATTTGAAATGCACAAATCAATGAGCTTTGAAAAATATAGAAATGAACACAACCATTAGCAAAAGCAGGATATAAAACACTTCCCATTTCCACCTCAAAGTCTTAGTGTCCCTTTCCCGACGATGCCTACCCCATAGGAAACTCCTATTCTGAAATCTATTTCTGAGTGCTTTGCTTGTTTGGGGCCTGTTATTCTCTTTTTATAAATGAAGTCATACAATATGTACTGTCTTACACCTGGCTTCCTTAGTTCATCATGAGACTTTTTTTTTCTTCCAACTTTTTATTTAAATTCCAGTTAGTTAATGTACAATGTGATATTAGTTTCAGGCATACAATTTAGTGATTCAACACTTACATACAATAGCCAGTGCTCATCACAAGCGCCCTCCTTAAACCCCATCACCTATTTAGCCCATCCCCCAACCCGCATCGCATCTAGCAACCCTCAGTTTTTTCTCTGTAGTTAAGAACCTGTTCTACGGTATTTTTGAACTTCAAGTATTTTATTGTTCAGCTTTTCCTTTTAAGTCTGTGTTCCATTCTGAATTGATCTTTTTGTATGATGTGAGAGAGTGGCTGAGGTTTGTGTTTTTCTCACAGGAATAAATAATTTTCTTTCTGTATAGAATTTTGTTAATGACTTTGCTGAAAATCAACTATATGACCATATGTGTGAATCTATTTCTAGAATATCTGTTCTGTTCCACTGATCTAAATGTGTATATTTACTTAATACCACACTGCTTTCATTACTGTAGATTTGTAGTAACTCTTGAAATCATATAATGCAGGCATTCCAACTCATTTTTCTTTCTCCAAACCATTTGCATTGCCATATAAATTTGAGAATCAGCTTGTAAAATTTTTTAAAAGCCTGTTAAAATTATTATTGTAATTTTGTTGAATCTATAAATTAACAATATTGACAATATTATATCATCCAATCCATGAACATGATATATTTCCCCATTTATTCAAAACTTCTTTAATTTCGCTCAGCAATGTTCTACAATTTTTGGTGTAGGGTTTTTGCACGTTTGGATATTTTTATGGTATTGTAAATATAATTTAAGAAACTTTTAATTGTTGTTAATATGTAGAAAATAGTCCATTTTTGTATTATGACCTTGTGTTCTGTGACTTCATTATATTTGTCCATTCATTCACATAGCTATTTCTAAAGACTATTTAGCATTTCCTACATAGATATTTATACTATAAATAAAAGCAGTTATATTTCTTCTTTTGTAATCTGTATACTTCTTTATTGCCTATTGAACTGGCTAGGATCTCCAATACAATGGTGAATAGAAATGATAAGAGTGAACATATTTGCCTTGCTTTTAAGCTTAGTGAAAAAATATTCAATATATCACCATTTTTGGATGGTATTAGCTATAAAGTTTTCATAGATGCCCTTAATCAGGTTACTTTTGAACTTTTGATATGTTGTATTTTCATTACTATTCAATTAAAAATATTTTCTAATTCACCTTAAGATTTCTTCTTAAACATATCAGTTATTTAGAAGTAGGTCGTTAAATTTATGAATATTTAGAAACTCTTTGAGGTATTATATTCTTATAAATTACTAATTTAACTATGTTTGGGTATAGAACATATTTTATAAGATTTTTGTCTTTTAAAAATCACTGAGGCTTATCGTATGGCCAAGTATATGGTTTTTATTAATACTCCATGTACTTTTGTAAAGAACATATTTTCTGTGATTTTTGGGTATTATGTTCTACAAATTTCTCAACTGGGTCAAGTTTCACAGCATTTTTAAAATTTTTTTATACCCTTACCAATTTTTTTCACCTACTTATTATATCAACTATAGTAACACTCCTAAGAGACTATGTTAAAATCTTCAGCTGTGATGGCAGATTTGTTATTCTTTTTTTGATTTCTGATTTCATGACTGTTGTTGCTCTCTTATTGGGTAAATTAATGTTTTAAAAATATTTTGTCTTCTTGGTGAATTGTAACGTTAATCATTATGAAATGTCCATCTTTATGCATTCTTTTGTAAAACTTATTATCTTGACAACTGCTTCCTCAAATAGTAATATAGCCATAACTACTTTCTTGTGCTTACCTTTAGCCAGATATATCTTTTTTCCATTTCTTATCTTTCAAATCATCTGTGGATTTATATTTCAAATATGTTTCTAGTGTAGGGCATATAATTGGGGCCTGCTTTTTGATCTAACCTGCAAGTATCTGCATTTTAATTTGAATCTTTAGTTTACTTACATTTAATGTAATTATTGATATAGCTCTATTAAAGTCTACTATCATGCTATTTGTTTTCTATTCTATTTGTCCAATGTGTTTGTTTTTCTTCTTTTCTCCTTTCCCATACCACCCCCCCCCTCCCCCCCTGCAAGGAATCAACTATTTTTAGTGAGCCATTTAGTAACCTTTCTGTATCTTTAGCTATAACTTACTATTTGTACTCATTACTTTGGGGTTAAAAGTATGCAAAATTAATGTATGGATATTTATTTACAAATTGATATTGTAATTCACAATATCTTCGCAATTCACACCTGCTTGTTCTCATTTTCTTCTCCTCAATTCCCATTTGGTACTTCAAAATAATAATATATATTTACACACTCCCACATTCTTTGTGTTATTTTTGTCATATATCTATATTTCATCTTTGTTAATGAAGGATATGTTCTGTGTATATAGAATATGAGATATCAGATTTTTCTTTATCAGCATTTAAAAATATGCAATTCCATTATCTTCCTGCTTTCATTGTTTCTGATGAAGTCCACCATCATCCTCATAGCTTCCCTGTATCCATAATGCTTTCTCTGCTTTCAAGATGTTTTATTTCTTTATTTTTTTAAATTTCTTCTGTTTAGGTTTAATATGTCTAAGTGTAGCTTTCTTTGTGTTTTCTTCTGCTGTGGATTCACCGAACATCTTGGATCTGTAAATCAGTGTTTCTCAACAAATATAGAAAATATTTGGCTACTAATTTTCAAAGTTTTTGTACTGCTTTCTTGCTCTCATCCTTCTCAGACTCTACTTACATGTTTGATAAGGTCTCGATATTATTCCAAAAGTTCCTAATGTGCTGCTAATTTTGTTTTAGTCTTTTATTTTATTTTTTATTTTTTTACTGTTTACTTATTTTTGAGACAGAGAGAGACAGAGCATGAGCGGAGGAAGGGCAGAGAGAGAGGGAGACACAGAATCCAAAGCAGGCTCCAGGCTCGGAGCTGTCAGCACAGAGTCTGAAGCGGGGCTCAAACTCACGAGCTGTGAGATCATGACCTGAGCTGAAGTCGTCGGACGCTCAACCAACTGAGCCACCCAGGTGCCCCTCAGTCTTTTATTTTAAATTCTGTTGAGGCAGATCTGGGAGGAGCCTTATTCTAAAGTATGACCGTTAATTTTAAGGTAAAGTCTTCCTGGTGTCTTAACCAGATGTTGGAGTGTTGATGAAGTTTATCCATTCTACCTGGGCTGGACCTCCAATGTTTTCTAGCACTGTTGAGGTCTAGAATCTTTGTTTCCTTCCCAATGCCATTAACAGCCACTTTCTCTTATGCCTCCATGTAATGTTGCCCTGCACATGGGCAGCCTAGACCTCAACCAAGGATGCACAAGGAACCTCCATGCCAATTTTCACCACCACCACCCCTGCAGGATGCAGCTCCTCTTTCCTTGCAGAATATAGCTTTTTTAGCTGCCTTAAATTCTAAGCTTTTTTTCCCCCTTAGTGAACCAGCTGCACTCTGTTCATTGTGTTGAGGTCAGAAAATTGTACCCAGGAGACAGCTGGGTGATCTTGGGGCTCATTTTGTAAGTTTTCCTTTATCTCAGGAATTGCATTCTTCCATGCCTATTTCCTATCCTGAAAAGAGTTGCATTATATATGTCATTGAGTTTTCTGTCCGTGTGTGTGTGTGTGTGTGTGTGTGTGTGTGTGTGTATTTTAAGGAAAACTATGTCTAGAGGAGTTCCAAATAAAAATTGTTATGCATTTGCTATCTACTTCTTCAAATTGTTTGCATATAAACTCTAAAAAACCATAAGAAGAGATGATCAAAATGTTCTTATGAGAAGAAAAAAGGAAAATTGAGAAACATTTTTGGCTTGAAACCTCAAAATGACTGTTTCTATATGTGTACCCCATCTTCTGAGGCAAGACAGTCTATAAGTGTTCCATATGGTGACTCATGTTTTTTCAATTGTCAATCTTCTCTGGAAATTCTATTCCATCAGTCTAAGCGGCCAGATTTACTATTTTTGTAGCTTCTTCTAGCTTTTCAATAGCATTTTCCTTCTTTGATAATTCAAGGCCCTCTTACTCAAGACGTCAGTGTTCTTTCCTTAGCGCTAAATCCACAATGCTGTAGAAGAAATGAGTGGCTGTCTCTTTTGACCATTTTGTTTGAATAAGAAATACTAATATTTCTGAAGTGGTTTTTCAAGTTATAAGGCCAACACTCTTGACTGCCTGAAGTCCCTTCTATTATGATGTTTCTTGTTTTTGTTTTTGTTTTACTCCCAGGGTATTATTGGATATGTATCAGGACATTTCCTTTAAGCAGATTTCAGGCAGGAGCTAATTATGCTGACAGCCAGATACTCACCAGTAGACAGTAGAGAGAAAGCCAACAAAAGATGAAAGATGTTGGGTATATTCATCAGGCCAGATGGTCAAACCGGAAGTTTGAGCCACCTGAACACACTATGTTATTTTATTGGCCATTAAGCAAAGTGAAATTTTGCAGTAATATTTAACAACATGTTTTTTTTTCTCCCTCATTTAAAACCACCAGGCCTAAAATGTGTCAAATGAAATTTCAACTCAGAGTGCAGTCTGTGTTCCAGGAAATGTCACTAAGGATTTTGAAGCAGCTGTCACTGTCGTTACAGTTTTACGAGAGCAAGACTATAGAATTTATCAAGGGTTCTCTGCCTGATGAGTTGTATATATGTGAAATCTCTAGTGTTTGACTTTATTTTTGCTTCAGCTCCAAGAAGAAGACCATAGAAGTGTCCTCCCCATAAAACCATCCTTGCTCAAAAGTGAGGTAGATAGATATCATCCTAAGCCTTCCTATCACATGGGACAGAAATAGAGCCCACCTCTCAGTCCCCTCCCTTTGAGCTGCTATGCTTTATGTGCATGGACCAGAGTTCATACTGGGATTTAAGTTATATATCCCATTTCTCCCTAAAACCCCTCTCTTTCCCCAGCATGGAGAATATTTGTGTTCTTTTCATGCTGATGTTCTCGAAAGGATTATTCCCAAGAGGATGTTGTCTATTGGCTTCAGGACTGCTGTGAAATGTCAAGAGGGCTCCTCGGATCTGTATATCATTAGTGTTTCCTGCTGCTCATCATGTAGCTAGTATGTTTTGATCTTTCTTTCTTCTAGTGCTGCTGCTTCTTATCTGCCCCTCTTCCTTCTCCGGGGGCTGCATGAGTCCTCACCAGCTCATCACCTCAGTTGCCTTCATCTTCAATGAGAATCTTAGTCACCTTTAAGTGGTTTCAGGTGTTAACTTTAGGTGACCTTCTAATGTGTATGGAAGACGGGTAGGTTTTCTTTTTTTCACACCTCCAGTTTATTGAGTTAGAAATTTAAAGTTCTACCCAAAGGCCAAAAGGCCCCAAGTGGCCAATAGTGAAATGAAAGAACTTTTGTGAAGTTTCAGCAAATTCTTCTGCCCAGAAAATGTAGCCAGACCCAGTATTCCTGAGTTTGGGGTCTGACTAGACTCCAATCTGGGCAGCCCATTCTCAGGGGCTATTTCCCCTCCTACCACACCCTCAGTGGGTTTCCAGATTGAAGAGAGAATAAGGAACGCCCAGCTATTAATATTACGTGTCATGTTAAAATGCAGAACCTGATTATTCATAATGATACCATCTTCCCTGACTACATTCATGTTTCTGCTGCAGACTCAATAAACATTTTAGTGCTGGCCAAGCAGCATGAGACACGCGCTAGGGACACTGAGATGAATGAGATGATAACCTTGCCTGAAAAGAGTACACACAGAATTCAGTAGTTTAAACTATCAGTCCTAAAACTGTTTCTAATGAGTCCTTTGACTCTACAAGAGATAGGAATCTCCAGACAGGAAATCCCTTTACTGGACCACATTCTTTTAATATTGCCAGATGCTTCATGCCTCCTCACCTCCATTCCAAGAGCTCCAATGCCCAAACATGATTTGCCACATCCTTCCCTCAGATGTGGACTCTTCATTTGTTCTTGCTCAGTTTTCACTAGTGAAATTACATCCGTCTTTGCCATTTAATGTTCTGCCAGCATTGTGCTAACTGACCACTCTACTCCAGAATAAGAAATTGCCTCTGCTTTCTTAGAAAATAGAGACCAACAAGGGATGCTCTAAATCATCTTTGAATGATTTGACTAAGAAAAGCAATGCAACTTAAGAAAGCATCTGTGCAGGGGCTCCTGGGTGGCTTAGTTGGTTAAATGTCCGACTTCAGCTCATGTCATGATCTCAGGGTTCATGAGTTGGAGCCCCTTGTTGGGCTTTGTGCTGACAGCTCAGAGCCTGAGCCTGCTTCAGATTCTGTGTCTCCCTCTCTCTCTCTCTCCTCTCTCTCTCTCTCTCTCTCTCTCAAAAATAAACGTTAAAAAATTAAAAAAGAAAAAGAAAGAAATATCTGTGCAATGCCTGGTTAAGCCAGCCACTGGTGCTAAGCACTAGGGTGGATACAGACATGAATTTCCCATGAAGCTCATGAGGCTTAAGTCTCAGGGTCCATCACCTGCATGGCCTTGGGAGGAGTCCTAGCAATGTCCCATGGTCACTCTGCATTTTGCTCTGCAAAAAGGGCTACCCAAATTGAGTATGCCTTTGTTCCCACAAAACCTATGCATATATTTGGGTATATTTAAGAACAAATCAATAAGAGAGAGTCTCTGTCCTCTAAGATTAATGTCAGCAAGTGAAAAAAAATAGCATAAGTACAACAAAATAAGTAGACCCCAAATATAAAGCAGTCCTTCCATTTTCCCACTGATAATTTTTTTTGGTGAATTTTAATCTATTCGTGCTTAGAGATGTGGTTGGAATAATCAATATTTCATTTCTTACTTTACTTACAATAGGTATTTAAATTCATGTTACCTAATATAGTGATCCAGAAATATGACTTTTTCTACTCTCAAATTTCATGGAATAATTTGATTCAAACTTTTCACATGCAACTTTGACGTCAATGTCTTAATCATCACTAGAGTCCCTTTTTGAATCATCTAGTAAAGTTTTCTTGCATATCATATTCACTGCTGACTAAGTTGTTTCAACTATAGCACTGTTTGATTCTGTGCATAATTCTGTCACTGGAAATTTTGTCCTATGCCACTAGAACCCACTAACAGAAGAGCATGCTTTTCATTTATCCTATAGATGTATATTTGGGAATCCCACAACTTATGACGATGGATCTTTTTTTAATGATGTTAGAAATATATTTTTATAATAGACATTATTTGCAATGGTGAAGACTTTCCTCTGAAGAATACTCATTAAGTCTGTTGAATCCCTGCTTCCGCAGATAAATTTTATAAACATCAAACCCTAGTACTAAGGTTATTTTCAGTTATCAGTGATCCTCAGACCTAGCTGTACATTGGAATCACCTGGAGAACATTTGAAAAACACAGATGCCTGGATCTACTTCCAGAGGTTCTGATGTAATGGTCTGGGATGCAGCTTGCATGTGGAAATTTTTAAAAGTTCTCCAGGCAATCCAAATGTGCAGCCAAAGTCAAAATCCATTATGTTCCCCAAGCAATTCTTTGCTATTCAAAATCAAATAATTGGGAGAAGGACAGATCTTAACATAAGAGACTTCATAAGGACTTAAATATGAAATAACTACTTTTTTCTAAGTGATGGTTTGAAGAAATATAAATGTCACTTATATAGATATACGCACAATATAGACATATATGTATTTTATTCACACAGATGCAATAAGGAACTACTTTTTGAATATGGTGAATTTTTCCTGTTTTAAAAGTTACCCTTGTTAATTAAATACAGAAAAGGTCAGACTATCTGTTCTGTTTGAGGATTCAAGAAGAAAGATATTCAGATATGACGTCAGTTAGGAGAAACTGACATCAGAGAATTTTTTTGGGCAAAGAGTGAAGATTAATGTAGACACAGAGATTAAGGAGAGGCAGATGTACCAGGCAAAGGAAAATGAAAATGTAATACTCTAAGTCCCCCCCAAATATGGTGTCTTTGAGGTGGCAATTAGAATTTCTTTTAAAAAAACAAAGACAAATGTTTTCTTGATGAACAAAGCTATGTGTCTGGTTTTAGAGATAACGAGCACTTCAGGATTACTTATTTGGTAGCTTTTGGCATGGAAGTATAGACTAACATCTAGAAATGATTGTCCAGTCATCAAGTGTGTTATTTACTGCTTTACTCATGACATAAATGCAATTTTCTACCTGGACACTTGTGACTTAATGGGTAATGACTTCCTTTGGCCATGGTATTTTACATTCTTCTTTCCTGCCCCTTGTTTGGTTTTGTAAGATCAGTTAACAGCAAATGATTCAAAAAGCAAAAGTTGATCATCCTAAATATCTAAATTGAGAAAGTCACATCAAGCTTAGTCTCTACTCCTAATATGACAGCAGATGTTTCTGGTTGAAATTCACTTAGAAAGAAGAAAAAAAAATAGAAAACAAATACTAAGTAAGATCTGTGTATTGATTTTCTTTGTAAGAGATAGAGATAAGAAAAGAATAAGAATGAAAGTGGGCGTGGTACATGATGAAACTTGGTTTCCGACTCAGTTGACTTCATCAGCAAAAAAAAAGGGATAAAGAGTAGAGTTCAATCTTTGAAAAGATAAACACCTGAAACACAAAGTCATGTACATTTGTAAAGCACTTAACATTTTTCGAAGTCTTTATGTGCACGGTATTCTTGTTAGTTTAGGAGATGTGTATCAGACAAGTATTGTTATTCCCATTTCCTGGAAGAAATAACAGGTCAGAGAAGTTGAGTGACTTTTCCAAGGTCACGGAGCAGGAAGAGACCTAAATCTCTCAAGTCTCAGTGCTCTTTTTATTACCACCCAGAACAGATCCCTACACTTCATGCTTTACTTCTACCAGTAGCACTAATTTAGTGGATTCCCAGAAAGGTCACCCACCAAAAGGATGAGAACAAGTAGGGATGGATTATTTTCAATAAATGAAGAGGCTTTTCTTTAAAAAATTGTGTTCACTTATTTAAAGAAATTTTAGAAAATGCAGAAGACAAATACAAAGAGTTCACTATTGTTCTATTAATCATATATTTTCACTTAATATTTTTTGTATATCCTTCAGCCTTATCTTTTGTATTTACCATCGTTATTTTTTTAATGTGAATGCCTACATTCTTTGACTTTTAAGATAGCATAAACACTTCTTCCTTGCTTTTATGCAGACTTTATGAATATTTAATGGCTCTATAATGATAGCTCTCATTTATGAAGTGTCCGCCATATTCCAAGCATGATGGTCTAGTCTTAGCTAGATACCACAATGACCGTATTAGGAAAGAGATTTTATAACCATTTTCCAAATAAAAAAAACATAAGCAAGAGAGCAACCTCCCTACAAGTTGTAAACTAGAAGGTGCAGCTGTGGAATTCATCCACCAGGGGTCTGTGAACCCTACTCTGCTACACAAGTTCTAATCAAGTAGATGTCCTCTGGTTTATTCAAACATTCCCATTGAGTTGAACATTTGGCTCTTTTCTAATATTGCCTATTATAAATAACACTGAAATAAATATTTTAGGACCAGTAAATAGGTCCGCATCATACCGACTATCTCAGTATTATTTATATTAACACTAACCACATACTAATACTAACTAAATATTTCCTTAGGATAAACCATAGAAATGGAATTCCTAGATCAAAGGACATAAACCATTTAATGTGACTTCAATGTCACCCCCTCAAAGGTGTAATTTTCTTTTGCAAGAAATTTATGTTCCCCACTTAGAGTCCCATCTTACAGTGCTTTTGCCTATGTCAAGGTTTAGGTTAATAGTTCCTTACTTTTTCCCCCTATTAAATTACAGATGAAAAATATTAACTAACTTTTCATAGTTGCATTGAGATGTAATTGATAGAAAAAAAAACTGCACATATCTAAGGTATACAATTTGATGAGTTTGGACAAACATGTACACCCATGATACCATCACCATAGTCAAGGTAGTAAACATATCCATCACCTCTGAAAGTTTCCTTATGTACCTTTGCTTTTTGTGTGTGTGGTAAGAACCGCTAGATCTACTCTCTTAAAATTTTCAATGTACAACACTGATGAGGGAGCATAACGCAAGCTGAGGGCAAAGTATAAGCTAGGACCCCCACCCCTGCAGGTGGGATATGTGTGATATTCCTCTCACACTCCTGGCTGCCCAAGAACAAGGGAAAGGAAAGAAAGCAAATAGTTGACTGATAGAGATCGCAGTCATGTAGGACGGGAGTCTCCTTCAGTTTACAGATAACTTAGTAAACTGCAAGAAAAAGGCAATCTTATCCATTGCCTAATCTCCAGAAACCTGTAGACTCTGTTTCCCGGAGCCCTAATATCACCCTCATTGAGCTGTAAGGGGGTATAAGTGCTTGCCATGGTGGTGTGGGAAACCACAGCAAATGAAAAATTAAATACCCTTACTGCCCACAGCCCATTGACAAGTCCTTGAAACAGGCAGTGACCTTCCTCTGGGACCTCAGCTGCCTTAATGATGACCCATTGCTAAGGGCAAAAGGGAATCTTGGCTTAACATTATCCTGGCTCCCCAGGATCCTATAAGTCTACTTTAACATATAAAAATTCCTTTGGAAACTTCCTTAACCTCAACTCCCTCAAGATATATGCTGGCAATCATACTCCAAGCTTATGGCCCCCATATACATCTGAAGGGTCTCATAAGTGAGGTTTTACTAAGCAATAATAAATGACATTTTTCTAACAACAGCTAGCCCCTCCAGATTCTGGAAACCTTGCTTCCAAAATTCCTTAGAGACTTACCCTGTCCCTCACCCCCTCCTAACCTGAGGCTATATAATGAGTTACCCATCACAACCCCAGTGCAGCTCTTTCTGACCACGTGTCCTGTCCCTGTGCTTCAATAAAACCACCTTTTTGCACCAAAGACCTCTTCAAAAATATTTTTTTGGCGATCAGCTCCAAACCACACCATTACCCCAAAACTTCATCAACACCAGATTGCTAACTACAGGCACAATGTTGTACAACAGATCTATAGAACTTAACTCATCTTGTATCACTTTGCCCTCATTGAATAACAACTCCCTGCATTCCCAGGTAACCACCATTCTATTTTCTGCTGCTAAGGAGTTTGACTATTTTATATATTTTCACTCTTATAAGTGGAATCTTGTAGCATTTGTCTTTTTGTGACTAACTTAACTTAGCATAATCTCTTCCAGGTCTATCCGTGTGGTCACAAATGATAGGATTTCCTTCATATTTAAGGCTAAATACTATGTTATTATATCTATATACCACATTTTCTTTGTTCATCTGCCAATAAACATTTGGATGGTTTCCATATCTTGGCTATTGTGAATAATGCCACAATGAAACTTGGAGTGCAGATATCTCTTTAAAATCCTGATTTTTATTCTTTTGGATATATACCCAGAAGATCACCGCATGCAAAAGGATGAAATCAGACCCCCATCTTACACCTTACACAAAAATCCAGTCAAAATGGGTTGAAGAATTAAATACAAGATCCTAAACTATAAAAAATCCTGGAAGAAAATAGGGGGAAAGCTTTATGACATTGGTCTTGACAATTATTTCACAGATATGACACCAAAAGCACAGGTGACAAAAACAAAAATAGACAAGTGAGACTTCATCAAACTAGAAACCTTCTGCCCAGCAAAGGAAACAATCAACAGATTTAAAAAAACAACCAACAGAAAGGGAGAAAATGTCTGCAAACCATATATCTGATAAGGAGTTGATTTTCAAAACATATAAGGAACTCTTATACCTAAATAACAGAAAAATATGTAAATTTTCCAATTTAAAAATGGGCAAAGGACTAAAATAGACATTTGTCCAAAGAAGACATACAAATGGCCAAGAGATATTTGAAAAGGTGCTCAACATCACTAATTATTAGGGAAATACTAATCAAAACCACAATGAAAGATCACCTCCTATTTGTCAGGATGGCTATTGTAGAAGGAAAAAATCACATTTTACTTTATCCTTTTAAATTTTCAGCTGGGACTCCCATGACAAAAGGCACATTAACAAGAGAAAAGTGTACAAATTTGTTTCATATGCATTTTACATGAAACAGAAAGCTTCATAAGGAAATGAAGACCCAAAGAAATGGTTAAACCTGAGTTTCTATGCTAGGTTTGATGAAGAGTTGTAGAAAAATATGAGAGGACAAAGGCAAGCTAAGTATAGTAAACTGAAGGAAATTTAGCAAGGCCTGTTCATTCAGATTCCTCCCTGTGTCCTTTTGTCTTTGTGAAATGCTTCCTTTCTCTAGGGTTAGGGAGGGTGACCTCTCACCAGAGGCTTTTGTGACCTGCTTCAGGGGAAGGTCAGAAATTTGGTCTTACATATACCATTTCTCAAATTCTTTCAGTTTGAAATATTCAGTATGCCAAGGTACCTGATGAAGTTTTGGGGTGCTGGTGGGGTGGTCTGGAGCTGACGGCCAAGAAAGAATTCTTGAAGACGTCTTTGGTGCAAAAAGGTGACTTTATTGAAGCACAGAGACAGGACACATGGGCAGAAAGAGCTGCACTGGGGTTGTGATGGGTAACTCATTATATAGCCTCAGGTTGGGAGAGGGTCAGGGACAGCGTAAGTCTCTAAGGTATTTTGGAAGCAAGGTTTCCAGGACCTTGAGGGGCTAGCTGTTGCTAGGGAAATGCCATTTATTACAATTTAATCAAACCTCAGTCTTGAGACCCTTCAGATGTATATCAGGGGGCCATAAGCTTGGAGTAAGATTGCCAGCATATTTCTTGGGGCAGTTGAGATAAAGGAAGTAGACTTACAGGATCCTTGAGAGGTCAGGCTATTGTTAAGCTAAGATTCTCTTTTGCCCCTAGCAAAGTGTCATCATCAGGCAGCTGGGCTTCTACAGAGAGGTCAGTCTGCCTGTTTCAAGGACTTAGTGGGCTGTAGGCAGTAAGGGAATTTAATTTGCCTTAGTTCCCCACGGCACCATGGCAAGCACTTAAAACCCCTTTCCTTTTTTCTTGCATAGCCAGGAGTGTCCGAGGAGCATCACACATATTCCACCTGGGGTATGCGTGTGTGTGTGTGTGTGTGTGTGTGTGCGCGCACGCGCGCACGCCAGCCTGTTTACCCTCAGTTGTCCCACGCTCCCTTATCAGTACCTATTTGGGGGCAGCGGGTCTTGACCCTCACTACTGTTATCAGAAAAAACAAAGGACAAGTGTTAGGTGGAGAAGAGGGAACTTCTCTACACCATTGTTCACAATTGGTAACTTGGTGTAGCTGCTGTGGAAACCAGCACGAGGATCCCTTTAAAAATGAAAAAAAGGACTACCATACGATCCAGCAATACTTTTGAGTATTAGCTATTTATTTTAAAAGAAAATATTCTGATACATTTTGAAAGATCTAAGTTGTCATATCAGCACTTGCCTTTTTCCTCCCACGTATACTTTTACCTCTTTTACTTAAGATTTTTCTCTCCACTTTTCTTATCATCATGAACAAAAATTGTCCACTAACTGTCAGGCTTTATGTTTGATGATATTTGGGGACAATTAAATATGCAGTACAGCCACCGGTGTGGGAGAGCTTAAACTTTAGTTAACACGTAGGAAGAAAATTGCCAAAATAATTGCCAGAAGAACTCCCAGTGTTCTGAGGAAGGAGAGATAAAAGTTTCCTCAGCTCTTCTCTTCCTTCTCTGCCTCAGACAAGGGCACATTTTCTCCCCTCCCCCAACCTCCTTCCAAACCGCTGAGTCACGTTGCTGAATAATTATCAAGCAGATGCCCAAATTCCAGCACACGTATTTATTTATTCCTTCAGCATATTTTATGCATATGTATTTATTTTAACTGGCAGGGGGTGAGTGCTGGAAGGGTGGTTGGGAGTTCTGCTTATCATAAAAGTAAGGATTCTGGAAAACTCCTTAGTATAATAGACACTATTCACTATAAGCGGTTGTTGGAATAAACTAGGGAACTTTCCCTAGTGAAGTGTAGCCCTTAAGAAGGGCAAATTATGACAAATTCAATTGCAAATTAAAAAGTGTCTCCTAGACCGCAGGAGAAAAAAGGTTGTTGGGGGAGGGTTTTCCTGACTGCGTGGTTATGAAAGCAAGGACAGTAAGTGAGGCTATTAAGATGATTTAGCATCTCAGAACAGTCTCAGGAAGATAAACACCCTTGCTTTTACAAGAGCAGGTTTGGTGCACAAGAATCTGAGGCTGAAAAGGGAATTACCTAAACCTGGAGTGTTGTCAGTTATTTTGCAGTCATTTGGAGGGTGGTAGGGTGAGGGAGGACGGCCAGTCGCTAACAGAAGAAGCCGGAGACGGAGAAGAGAGTCCAGGGCCTGTCCGTCTACTGGATGGGTGACGGGGTGTACGTGGAGCGGCCTCAGGAGTCAGTGATGGTGGCCAGAGGCAATGGGGAGAGGACATGCGGAAGAATTCTAGCCTGGGAGGGAAAGGGGAGATGGGAGGCAAGCCTTTGTGAGGGTGGGGCCGCCAGGTGCCCATCACAGTGCCTGGCACAGGGCATGCCTGCCGTAATTCCTGTACCCCTCATCCCTTGGTTTGCAAAGTCTTACTCATCTTTCAAGCATCTGGTTGCATGTCTTGAATCTCTCTTCCTCAAAGAAGCCGTTCCTGATCCCCTAGAGCACAGATTTGCTACCCATCCCCCTCCCTCCGAAGCCCCTTCTAGGATGCTGTATTTCCAGGACATCACAGCACATTTCACACAACATTTTCGTGTTTTCATGGTCTTATCCTCTCAAGATTGTAAACTCACCATGGCAAGAGGGTCTTACATAAGGCTTATATCCCCAAGGCTTAGTATGGTGTCTGACACATAAAGGGTTAAGAAATACTTGTTGAATAAGGAGTGGGAATTAGGAGGTGACCCACCAAGATGTTTTAGAATAGACATCCGCACAAAAATACCTTTTACTTCAGCTCAGTTTCACCATGAATGATTTTTTCATCACTTTTCTGTGTTCCAGAGAAAATGTTGAGAAAAAATAATTTTTTCAGGGTATCCATTATGGCTTATTTGTTTGATTATATAATTAAAAGTCCAATTCTTTTCCATTGGTTATGGCTAAAGGCTAGATTCTAGCCAGTGATATAAGCAATGTTATATAGAGAACTCAAGATAATGTAAAACTTTGGTGAAAAGCTAATATGGGCCAATAAATTCAGATCACTGAAGAGCTGAAATTTTTAGCACTTTATTTAAAAACAATAAGAAGGGCTCTTCTATATATCTTCACAAAATTTAATTAATCAGGCTTGAGTTAATGATCTGCATATTAGCCAAGGTCTGGACTTGAGATGCAGCATCTTTTATCCCTTAAGGTAGTTGTATACTCAGAAATGTGCCTAATTAGCTAATGGATTAGTCTCTGGCATTGACATTTCCAAGGATAAATCCTAAAAAGGAGAATAAGAAGTTTGCTGGGAAGGAGGATTGTGCAATTACACAATGTAAGAAAAAAACCTAGATCAAGCTTTTTGTAGGCATGAGATATAATCTTGTGTGCTTGTATGCTTGGATTTTTGCTTTAGTTTTTACCTATTTATTATTGTTAATCATACAATTAATCAATTCATACATTTTTGTAAATAGTCAATCAGATCAATAATTCTACAAATAGAGCCCCTTTGCCACACCAATCTCACAGGCTTCTCGAGATATAATTTTATACAGTTTGGTGTACATATGTCCAGATCTTATTCTATACATTACATGTATATATGTTTATATTTAGAATTATATATTTTTGTTCACTTGTTTTTACATAAAAGGAATTATATTGTGCATTATTTTATAAAATCATTTTTTTCAGATGGCAGTATATCTTAGAGATCTATGGCAGTACATATAAATGTACCTCATTCTTTTTCATTGCTGCATAATATTCCATGGACTAGATAAAACACTTTATTTAACTGTACTTGATGGACATTTACTTAGTCATGTAATAAACAACATTATGATGTTTATAATACATTGTGTACACATGGGAATATTTTTCTAGGCAAATACTATTTTAAATCTAATTGCCAATTAAATCTTGATAAACAATGTGAAATTCTTCTCCAGAAGAGGCTGTATCGATCAATTTTAGCACCAACAATAATGTGTAGAAGTCTCCATTGTCTTCTGCTCCTTATTCTTCTGCTACTTGTTCCCCTTTGTCTTCCAAATTTATGGGAGCAAAACTGATATTTCATCCTTGTTTAATTTGTATGTCTCTGCCTATAAATGAAGTTTCATATCTTTTCATATATTTCCAGCTATTTGAATTTCTTTTCCTGTGAACTACCTGCTCATATTCTTTGCCTCTTTATCTTTTTATTTATCAATAGAAACTTTTTATATTTTAACTTTTTTATATTTACCTGCTAGACTGAAAGAAAATATCTGCAACATACATGTATTATATTTTAACTTAGTTAATGTGTTTTGCTAGATAATTTCTGTACCGTCCAGTTATTCAAACTGTATCTAATTTAAAAATCTCTGCCCCAATATCTAGTGTCAATTCTTTCCTGTATGTTCTTCTTTTACATTGATGCTTTTTACATTTTTATTTCTCACTTATCTAGAATTAATTTTTTTGGCCCCCAAGAAGGTCTGGCTTGAAAAGTAAACTGGTTTTTATTCTAAACACTGCCAAGGGGGAGGTGCCGAAGGGGGCTTCTCCTGCACCCCACTGTGACTCTCAGCAGAGAGGGCTGGGCTTGGGCTACCTACCCATAGGCCAAGCTTCTTGTCACCTGAAGGCCTGCGTGTGCTGGGGGGACCGGAGCCCTCAGGGTGGGCAAGCTGCCCCTGCCCTGAGTCACCAGCACCTCAGTGCCCGCCTTTCCCCCCACCAGCAGTGACAGGGCACCTTCCACATGGCCTGTGGCTGCTAGTGCGACCACTGCCTGCTCTGTGAGGAAGCCCATGTGCTCCAGCCTGTGGGATGTGGGGCACGGGGAGGGACTGGTCAAGGCTACCTCCAGACCCCGAGCCAGGAGACCCCACCCCTGCCCGCCCACCTCATCCCAGAGAAGTGATGGAAGATTTAAGCAGCCAGAGCAGGGGTTCTCAGGACACGGGGCGGGCTCTTCAAGGAGCGAGGCCTGGATCCCCTCCTGCGGCATCTGCTCATCCAGGGCCGCCCACAGCAGGGTCTCTGGGCGGAAGCTGGGCCAGGCCCACCTCTGAGGAGCCCACCCAGGTCTGCTGCACAGACCCCAGGCCAGGGAGGGAGCTGGGATGAGTCTTCACTGCAGGACAAGAGGCTAAGGGTGACCATGTAAGGAGGTCTAGGGATGGAAGGATGGGTGATAAGCAGCTTGGCCAAGCCGCCTGGGGTAAGAAGGAGTCTGACCAGCACCTGGCCGGGGCCCTGCCAAAGACGCCCTCCTGCATTGCCCGCAGCCACTGCTCAGAGAGCGCCAGCCACCGGGAGGCCCCGGCTGCACAGCCCAGGCCAGCAAGGAGGACTCACAAGAGCTGTAGGAAGGGTGGCTCCCGCTGAGCAGTGGTATCTAGGCAGCAGTCATGGGGGCAGGACCCCCCCCCCCCTTGGCTGTCTAGGGCAGTAACAGGGCCAGAGGGACAGGCATGTAGCCGCAGCCACCAGTGCACTGGACACCCGGAGGCGTGCCAGCAGCACAGCTATTAGCCCAGCAGCGAGGGCGAGCAGGGCAGAGGCACGCAGGAACCGCCGCGTGCCCAGGTGGTTCTCCAGCCACCAACCCAGTGTGGGCGGGAGCAGCAGGCTCAGGAGCCGGCCGGGTAGGGCCGAGCGGCCCAGGGCGTAAGTCAGCAGCCCGTGTGCCTGCCAAGGGTCCGGCAGCAGTTCGGGGTCAAGGCAAGACTGCAGACTCTGCAGCGGCAGCAGCAGCAGCAGCAGCAGCAGCAGCACCAGGAAGGAGTCTAAAGGCAGCGCTGGGCACAGTAGGCGGGGCGTTGGGGGGGGGGGGAGTGGCCTTGGGCATGCATCGCCTGGCTGAAGGTGTCAGGGGTAGTCTTGGGGCTGTTTGTGCTCAGAGCATCCTACGCTCCCCCCTTCCCCGCCCCGCGAATGCCAGGTGGAGTCCCGGGCTGGGAGTCAGGACTCCAGATTCCCTGCAAAGCCCAAGAGCCCGCGGCCCATTCGCCTGGCACTGGGCTTGACCCCGCCCACCAGCAGGTGTCCCACCCCTTCCCCTGCCCCCCCACTGGTTAGTCCACAGGTGCTCTAGGCCCGGGGCCCTTCTACAATTAATTTTGTATACTGTTTTAGATATGGATCTAATTTTCCTTTTTCTCAGCTAGCCAATTGTCCCAAGTTCTTTCCTCGGTTATATGAAATGCTATCTCTAGAATATATTTACCTTTGAATTCTTTTGAGTCCCACTGATCCCTTTTTATCTACTTCTATTCCAATTCGGTGTCTTGGTACATTACCACAGCTGTATAGTATATTTTGATGTCTAACAAGCCCTATCCCCAACATTGTTTTCTTTTTCTTTAAAAAAAAAAAAATTACTCACGTAACATTTTCTATTCTACGAGGATTTTAGAATTAATTTGTCAAGTCCCATAGAAATTTGATTGGGAATGCAACTAAATTTTTAGATTAATTTATGAAGAATTTATTGAGTCTTCCTAAATACAAACATGGCATATTTCTATTTTATCAAGACTTATTTTCTGTCTCCCAGTAAGCTTTATACTTTTCTTCATGTTAATATTAGAAAATTATGCTTTATAACTAACTGTCCCTGGTGTGTAGAAATAAGTGATAGATGGAATCCATCAAACTTGCTGAATTTTCTTGAGTTCTAATAGAAAAATCAAAGATTACCTGAGAAACTACTTAGATTTTTTTATAAATCCCAAATAATATCAGCTGTGTCTCTTTCTGTCTAGTGACTATTACTTATTTTCCATGTCTTATTGCATTATTCTAGAATCTTCATTATAATGTTCAGTAGTAGTGATCATAATAGCCATACTTATCTTATTCCTGATTTTAGTAAGAATGCTTCTAATATTTCAACATTAAGTAATATGTGCATTTGAGGTATAAGTTTTTGTATATCCCCCGAATAAAACCAAATGTGTGTGTTTGCGTCGGCGTTAGTCTGATGGAAAGTGTTGGAAAATAATTAATTTTACAGTTTCCTAACCTTCAGTCACATCAATCTAACGAGTCCCCAAGAGTATTTGGTGAAGAGAGCCCGGGTTAACATATCCTACCGCTCCTTAATGCCTCAAGTTGTTTTCCCATTAACCCACAAGTAAATAAAAATTATTCCCCTTTGATTAAAATCACCAGAATGGACTTCATATGTGTCATTTCCTTCTAGGTTTTAATTTTGTAACCACTTCAACTCTATGCAGCTTTAAAGCACCCTGATGTCCTCATGGCATGAGCTCCAGCCTCCAATCCCCTAAGAATCCCTCTACCACCACTGTAATGACTTTCAAATTTTTCAAGAAATCTCCTGTGCTATGTCCACATAGGCCTGATGGTTATCTCCTTGACCCCGGAGAACCTCTCTTTTCCCCATTTCCCCATTCTAAGCAGCTAGCTTTGATGTGTATATGACCTGTATTTGCAGAGGTTGTCTATCAAGGTGATTCATCTTGCACCCATATAGTAATCACTTACTGTAGCCTGGCTCTATACTAGAATATTTAGTGAATAACAAAAGCATAGAAGACATTGCCTTCTTTCTCCAATTTTCCTACAATTGCTTGTATTCTAATTGCACAAGAAATGTAAGACCTGTTTCTGAAAGCTAGGAGATTCTTAGAGGAGGGGCATTCTTGAATTAGGTCCTAAAGGGCCTTATAGACATAGGTCAGTATTTAAGGTCTAAAATGTGTTTATTTTTTAGTTAATTTATCTTCATTAGCGGCAATCTGGATTGGGACACACATTGCCACATGTCTCCCCATATTGATGCCCTCTCTGTAAATCACTTTCACATATTCAGACGCATATCCTTATCTCCTTCTCATTCACATTCTGACAGGTGCCCAGGTGGCCTAGGGCATCTCCATTCATTATTATAAAAACATTTGTCTTACCTAGAGTATCGCAGTCCCCATCTAAGTGGCTTCCCCATCTTCAATTTCTTATCTCTCCAGGCTTTCATATACACAGCTACCATCTCAAGCTTACAGAGAAACTTCAAGGATGTCAATCCACTTCTCAGGATTAATGACTTTCCGTTTTCACACTGCATTTAAAATCCTGGGTGACCTTTTCCACCTTTTTACAAAGAGCTGGTTTTCTATAATCCAACCATACATAAGTGTTCAATTAAGTCTTTACCTCCGTTCACACTGTTATATCTACTGGAATATCTTCCTCTCTTTTTATTATCCCATGGCTTAGCTCCAACAACAAAAAATTTTCTGCATTATTTCCATCTCTCATTAATTCTGCCTTTCACTGGGTTTTACAGCGATTTAAAGTATGTGTGCCAATTAAGTTACAGTGCTGTGTTTTATGTGTGTGTAGCCATATTTCTTATCCTTCTCACTAGATTGTGAACTCTGAGGAAGGTATTGTTACCTGTATCATTGCTATATTTTCTTAGGAGTGCTTACAATGCCTATCACACAGGAGGGCCTTTGTAAATACCTTCTGGATTGAATTGATCATTTAGATAATAAACTGAGATGATTAGAGGTCTTAAGTTTACCCATGGATTGGGTTAATTTCCATTTATAATATTTTGTCTGCATGGTCCAGAAGACTATGTATAAGCTGGTTTTAGACACTGAGTAAATCACAGTAGGAATTGTCAGCTTTTCTTACAGATATGCCTAGACCTGTCCTTGCGTTTTTCTCTTTCCTAGAAAAAACTACAACCTTGTCCTTCCCTTTCCTTATCTTTAGAGAATGCCCCAGCTTCTTTTGTTCATGTTTTAATTTTAATGAAAACAAAACAAAACCCACCTATTCACTTGGAGAATCAGTTACATTTCTTTTCTTTTCAAATTTTAAGAATCCTCCAGATGAGTTCCCAGAACAAGATAAACAATGTAAGCCTTCAAGGACCCAGAGAAAGCGGTTTGCACCTATTTAAATGTCATTCTGAGTGTTATTTAGAGATGCTTCACAGAGGGTGGGCACTGCCAGACCATCACAAGGCTTTTACGCTCTTCAATCTAACTGTGCTTCAATCCCAGAGAGTCCCACAGCCACAGATTTGTGCTGTGTAATACCAATGAAAGGGAAACAGTTAAAAGGAATTTCTGAGTTCATTTCTTTTCTTCAAGTATTTATGAACAAAAAGTTGGAAAGAAATTCACAGCATAAGTGCATCTAGAAGAAGGCTAAGAGCAGCAGAAAACCAGATGACACATTCTGGAACGGGAGCAATCAAGGTTCTATTCAATCCATTCCCCCTACCCCTCGTGCATCAGAATAGTTTCCCCTTTGAGACTTCTTGCACAGTTGCACAGGTGTATTGAATTCACACTGCTCCACCAAAAAAAAAAAAAAAAAAAAAAGGCAAAAAACATGTTCCTATGTCAACAGCTCTAGAAATTTCAGCAAATTCTTTAAGAGGCAAAGATTAAAAATAATCCACTGAGGATTGTTTCCTACTATCAAGACAATGGCAATGCTTTTCAGCTGTGAAGAGTCTCTTGATCTAACGATAAAGAAAAAAAATGTGTCTACGTCGGTACCATGTACTGGGAAGGTATGTGGCTAGGACAGGAGTCAGAAAACTTTTTGTAAAAGGCTGGCAGTAAATATTACAGGCTTGGCAAGGTACCCAATCTCTGTTGCAACTACTCAACTCGGCCTTGTAGCTGGAAAGCAGCCATAGACACTACATAAACAAATCGGCATGCCTGCATTCCAATAAAACTTTATTAACAAAACAGCCTGCAGCCATAGTTTGCCCAAGGTTAGACTCTATGTTCCTTGACTAGAGTGATCATCTCTTTCTTAGTAACCATTGCTAAGGTTGGAGCAGGGTCCAGATTGTGTCTGACACATAGTAGGTGCCAAAGAAATACTTGTAAGTACAAAAAATAATTATTTAACATTTTTAAAATGTATTTTTTGTCTTCAGCTCACCATCTTGATTTTTGTGGAAGACTAAGTGAGGAAAATGTAGAGTAAGAACAAAAAGATCATGGATTGTGGATTCCGTGATAGTTCTTAATTCAACATCAACTTTTTCTACCAACTTTAATGAGAGTTTATATCTCGACATCTCAATGACTCAGTTTTCCTAATTATTGAGATAGGATTTAGACTCAGGCCAGGTCATTTTTGTGAAGCTCAGCTCATGTCAGAAATCTGAAAGGAGCCCCAAGAAGTTCACAAGGTAAAAGAGATTGCAGTTGGCCAGATGACCAAGCCCCCCTGCTTCTATTCACTTTTATCGATCTCTTTATCTGTCACTTCTGTCACTGTGCACATCTCCCATGGCATGGAAGATGAATCAGACCCCATTGCTACCATCAGCAAAGCTCTAGCTGGGCTCCTAAAAGGGCTACCTAAAGGGGATATAGCAAGAATGGAGGCACATTCTGAAAGTTAAGTGTTATTTGATGGGGAATTTTCTCTCTAGCCAGCACAAGTCATCTCTGGGGGCACTGTAGCTGGATCTTGATTTGGACAATGTGAGACTAGTATATCAGTTAGAGTCCCAAAATAAAGTAGATGGCACACTCAGGATAATTCAAGGATAGTTAATTTACAAAGAGATTATTTACAAAGATGTGGATGGGGCATAGGAAAAACACAAAGCACGGTGCAACACCCTAAGGTTAATATGGAAAGAGGGTCACCACCCCTAAGCCCAAAGAGATGAGGGAGGAAGAGTTGTGTGAATCCTGAAGGAAAAAGTCATCTAGAACTGGTCACCATGTGAGGAGCAGTGACCTTGCGTTGGGTAGCAGAGCTAGATGGAGGCCCTACAGAAAGATGAGAAGGGAAGTCATTCCTTACCGTCACTTCCCTTCCTCTCTTTGATTCCCTTTGGAGGTCCTGATTGGCTGCACTAAACCATCAGACAAAGTGCAAGGGTGCCTGTTGGTGTGGTCCACACAAGTCAGTCTCCAGGGACAGTGAACAGGGTGAAGACAGTGGAGAGCAGATCTGGAGAGACAAACAGAAGATGTCCAGCACAAATGGAGCCCAAAGGCACAGAAAGCTTATTACACTGAGGCCATCCTCTGTGAGGGTTGTTAGGTACATCAGGGTGGCATCAGATTGATTATTCACACACTCCCATTTTTCTTCTGAATGAGATTTTCACTGTCTACAAGGAAATGAATTGAGCAATTTTTTGTTCCCTGCAGTGTAAGGAGAATCTTTTGCCAACCACCGTCATTTAGCAGATGGTAGGTGACACTGTGAGGCCTGCTTGGCACCTTCCAAGGCAATAGCCAGGGAGAGAGCACTGGAGTCGAGTCCCAGGTCCCAGCTCTGGCTTTGCTCCTAAGTAACTGACTGCGGAAAAGTCACTTCTCTTGGGGCTCAGCCTCACTTTCCTAATCTAAAATAAGTGGTTATTGGATCTGATAATCTGTGATCACAGTCCTTAATCTAGAGTCCTCTTGAAAATGTTTAAAACCATTGAAAAATTTGCATGGTGCATAAGAGCATTTCCTATCAGAATAATAATGGTTCCCTCTTATCAAACACTTACTACCATCTAGGCACTTAGGTACTATGCTTAGCTCATTCTCTGTCTCTCCTTTCTCTTCCCTCCTCCCTCTAGAAAATCTCATTGAATCCCCACAACAACCTTGAAGCTCATGAGTCTTTTTCTATTTTATCTTTGAGTAACTTGCCCAAGACACATGGTTAGGAAGCAGAAGAACCAGAATTGTCACCACTCTCTTTAACCCCTAAGATCACGGTCCACCTACCCCCATGTTCCCTTGACCCCAGAGTCAGACATGCGTGGTGAAGGATGCCAAATGTGCATTAACTGCTCCTGTAGAAGAGGCCTCGGGCAACATGGGGGCCACTTCCTGGAAAAGGTGTGAGAGTTGGAGTGTTGAGGTCCTCCCTGATGGCCACAGTGTGGGAGACGTTAAGGAAGGACAGTTGAGGCTGAGGGAGTCAAGTCCTGCTGTGCTGAGTCCTAGGGGTCAAAGAGATGCCTCATAGAGCAAACCCAAAGGCCAAGGGTCTTGGAGCTGAACAGGAGTACTTCCTCTTTCATTGAAGATGGTTTTTCCTGTTAACCATCTATAAATCTTGTTGGCCCATCTGATGAAGGAAGTATTGCCCCATTCTATAGGAGCCGCAGAAGGCTCTGGAGAATAAGCTCCTCCATTCTAAAGGGAGAACCCATCATACTTTCCAGAGAGCAGAGGCAACAGAAGGTTGGTGTTCTTGGGGCCCTGTGATCTGGCACATTCAAGCCACTTAAGCCACCAGAGCTTCATGCTGGGATTGCTGCTGGCTACCCTGTCACCATCTGGAGAGCCTTTCAACCAGGCCTTGGCTACCCTTTGAAAGCCAACCTGTTCTGTTGCTTATTCCAAACAGAGCAAGTGCCTAAAGAGCATCTGTGAAGCCAAGATACCCCATCTGTGAAGCTCCTAAGGTACTCTGAGTCCAAGAAGGACTTTTCGGATCCATCCTCTGAGCTCCAAAGTGGGAGAAATCCCTCTAAGCCAACTTGCAGCTTTTTTACGCCTGGTCAGTGCACGTCACCTACCGTGGAACACCAGGGACACAGTTCCCCTGAGGAAATCCCATTTCTGGGAGGAAATGATTTGCTGGCCTCTCTGCAAGGGCAATGGGGACTTCAGAGCTCTTCAACACCGCACCTCAAGGTGGGGGACTCTAGTGGGTTCAGGCGGCCAGCCAGCCAGGTTTATTTCCTCTGTGCTGGCACAGCCATAGCAACAGCAAACCTTGGCAGCCCTGCCATTTGACCTGGATCACGAATGCGAAATGCTCTGCACGGCCTGGCGAATCCTCTAGATTCCACTTTGTTCTGCCAGAGGCCTTCTCTGCACACTCCATCAATCCCTGTAATCCCTTCCTTATTGCCTGGCTGCGTGGATGGCTTAACTTGCCTCCGAGCTGCCTGAAGCCTGCAGTCTGCTGCCGCTGCTGGTGCCAGAAACCCCAGTCCAGTACCCAGGGCAGGAGGGACTCTGAAGCTTTCCATCTGGGCACCAGGATGGAAAGGGATACTTGGCCCCACCGTTCTTGACCAGAGAAACATGAAGAATTTTTTGAATAGCCCAACAGTAAGGAATCAGTGGATGCAGAATGTAATCCTGCTCCCGATTTGGCCTTGGAGCCTATGCCGACGTGTCAGCAAAAAAGGCATGTTTTCCTTTTGCTGGTTTGCTGAATCCCACAACTTCCTACCAATGATAGTGACTTTGAGATACCAGGGAACCTCCTTTAAACTTCATCGCCTGGCTACTTGAATTATTTTCGTGGATGGCATTTCACAGATAAAGAAACTCAGATACAGGGAGATGAGCCAGATGCCTCACAGTGGCCAAGCTAGAAAGCCAAGGACAAAACAAGACTGGACACAGCACTTACTATATGATGAGTGATGTGGGACTAGCACTCTATGCACCTTCCCTTCAATCCCCAACTCGCACTTGAGGCGAACATCATCTCCCCTCATTATTGCCGTCACTGATGAGAACGTATGGTTCTGGCCTTAAGTTTGCAGTCCGACGTTCTCCTCCGACACACCGATTTGTGTTTCTTCCACCTATTTTAAAGACCTGCGTCTTTCATATTCCCTTCTTCTGAAAGCTTCCTTCTTATTCAGGAAATGAAATCTATGGATGATTTATCTTGCACTTCACTTCTTCCTGTAAAGGCCAAATTCAACCAGAAACTCATGAAATTCAATATTAACCAATTTCCTTCCAATGTTTCCCTTAAACCAGCTTTGACCATGCACTCTGTGGGAGGCAATAATAAGCACCCAAGAGAAGAGACCCCATCCTCTAGAAATTTATCAAGTAGATGACAATGATCCAGAAATTTCCCTTTTGCAATAACTCTTGCAATTGGGAACCTGGAGCCAGTTTCAAGAATGGTCAATGAAGCAAGCTAATAATTATTTTAAGTGAAATAACCCAAATATATATCAATAGTAGAATGTACACCTAACGTGTGGGAAAGTAATACTACCCAGCAATGACATCTGAGTGAACTATAACTCTAGGTATCAATGAATATAAACCCTAAAATATACCATAGAGTGGAAGAAGTAAGGCACAAAAAAATGCAGGTGATACATATATTTACATGGCATTGAAATATAAAAATAAAACAAATAGAATAATATTTAGTGTTCATTACATAGGTGGAAAAACTAGAGGGACACAAGCTACTAGCCAAGATGATTCCTTCCTTTGGCATCAGGGGAAATGGAGAAGGATGTGACTGAGAAGGGACACATAAGATGCTTCTAGGAGAAAATGTTCTGTGTCTTCCCTTGAGAGGTAGGTACCAAATGGTCTGTCTCATTCTTTAAATTGTATACCTGTTTTTGTAGACATTTTTATGTCTGTGTCTGTCTCATTCCCTAGAATGTGAGCTCCATGAAGGCAAGGTTTTACTTGTTTATCGCCAGACCATCAACATCTAGAAGGGTGCATAAAAAGCCAATATTCAATGCCTATTTTTGAGCAAGTGAGTGAATTCATTACTTAATGAACATTTTCATAATATAACTTTTAGTAAGTTAATGTTTGATATCATAAAACCCATAGACAAGAGCGCTTTTGCAACAAGGTCCACAAATGCTGAGGCCTGAAGAAATGGAGTGAAATGAAGGGAGGGGTGTTCACTGTGACCAGTGTCATCTGGGGAGGATGCAGCCAGACACTGAAGATGAGACGAGAAGACAGGGGAGGGGAACTCCGAGCCAAATGACCAACACAAGATTTACTACTATTAACTGAATTTTTTACACTGTGCCAAGATCTTATTGGACTTTCACTACAAGTCATTAAGATAAATACCATTATTACGTCCATTTCACAGATGAACTCATGGCTTTCATTGAGCTAGTAAGTGGACTTGTGGTCCAGTATGTCTGACTCTAGTAGATACACAAGCAGAAGAGGGAATATACAGGGAGTCTTCAGTAGGGGCATGGAGACTGGCTTCTGCTGGGCAGGGCTTACCAAGTTCAGCTCTGTCTCGGCTCCCAATGAGCTCACTCTCCAACCAGTCCCCATTGCTCTGTGCTGGGAGCCAACTATTTGTGGGGAGCACAGTTCATCTGCAGTGGAAGTGAGTGAGCAGCAGATGATCAGTAGTGAGTCACCTGCTTCTCATTCCGTGGTGGCAGTGTAAGCACCATTATCTTGACAGAGATCCTCCTCCTGCAAAAGGTGGGTACAGGCAGAGGAATTGGGGTTTTGCAGCTCAGATTTCCATTCGATGCATGAACACCACCTGAGGTCAATGGGATTGCAAACCAACGCCCAACTTAGACATAACCATCGAAACTTCTGCTTGTCAACGAAAAATCCTCATTTTCCAGGGGAAATTAATATTAATAGCCAACATTATTATCATCAAAAAATGGCAGCACTTATCCAATACCAAGCCCTATGCTAAGTGCTTCATAGGAAGAACTGAATTTTCCTAAGAGTAATGTGAGGTATTTAATACCTCCATCTTACTGATCCGAGATTTTAAATGACTTGACCAAAGTAATACAAACTGTCATCCATGTCTGCAAGACTCAAATCCCTGTTGATGGGCTACAGAACTTAGGTTCTTAACCACCTCACTCTATTGCCTCTTGGGCAGAGCAATGCAGTAAAACGTTCAGGAAATACCTGGGAAGGTGTCGAGAAAGGGCATGATGGTCTTACCCATCATGCTGAGGACTCGGGAAACAGATCTCGTTGGGCATCCTTGGGGCACTTCACCAAGATCTATCTCTCTCTTTCTCCCCTCCACCTGCCCCCAGACCTCAAGAAAATGTGAGCTTCTCTGAAAGTTCATCAGATTAGCAGGAGGAGCCTTAAAGGCTGTACTTCTCCCTGCAAGATTAACAAGGATATGTGTTAAATTCCCTCCTCCTCTCTTCTCCTCCCCCCCCCCCCCCCCAGAGCTCCCTGTGTTTCCCTTTTGTGTCAAGTTAAAATTCAGGCACATTTTCATCTTCATTTCACCTTGAGCTTCTATTGGCAGTGGCTCCTACCGCCTCAGATTTCAGTTTCCCTGTTCTTTCCTTCACACCACCCTAATTCCTGTAAGACTTGAACAGGGACTTAATGCTCTGAAACAGATCTGTAAGGCACCCAGGAGAGTTTGCAGCTTTAAAAAGTTAGAATAAAATTTAGAATCAAATGAAGAAGCAAATCAACACTTTCTGCTTTTATCTTATTTGTAACTTTGGGTTTTCTTAAATCATGACTCCTTCTAAAGCAAGACAGAATTTGAGTTATGAGCAAAATATGATTGGAAAAAGAAATCCTGTAATTAGAGAAATAGGATATTCAAGGTTCATAATGCAAAAATCCTAGCCCCTCTTCTGACTATATCTTTTAAACCTGAAATGCTAAATTCCATTAAATTGCTTCTAATTTATATATTGGAAACAGAACCCAGACAGACTCAATTATCCAAATTAAGATTCATCTAGTCTCCACCCTGGGCTCAGACCAAATTGGGTCTCCTAGCTCTGCCTCCCTCATGCGCATAGCAATCACACCATTTCTCTGGTGGGTTTCGCAGATGTGGTCGGACAGCACTAGGCATTGCCGGCTGCCCCAACTCAGGAAATTAACTCTGCATGGTTTGTCCTGTGCCCTGTCATTGCTGGAACATGGAACACAGGTGAAAAGAAAACAGACCGGCTTGGCCTCATCCTGCCTCTCTCCAGTGCCACAGAGGCCTTTCAGGACGTTTTTGGTATCACATGGCAAGAAAATTGCCAAGAAGAGACCTTCAGAAGTCGCTGGGAGACTTAATACTGTGATCGGATGGAAAGCTATAAAAATGAAAGAAGAAAATCAAAACAGAAGGTCAGACAGTACAAACAGGGAGTCTCAAGAGGGTGTTAGATGAAGATTTAAAATGGATGAAGATTTGAAGATGGATGGTCCAAAAAAAAAAGAGGAATAATTTTAAAGAATAGACAAAACTGAAAATATGTACCATGAACTGCAGGACAAAGAGAATTTTTCTAACACCTAAATGCTTAATAATACTTGGTGTCTGTTTGACAGGTGCAGGATTTTGTAATGAAGTTTCCACCTCTCCCCACATCTCCCTATACAACACTCTCCCCATACATAGATGAAACAAAAAGAGACATAGGTATTTGACCTTGCTAAGATTTATACCTTCCCTTTCCTATGTCTAGAGTTTCCACTTTAGTCCATTGATTCTCAGACACTTAGCAGTGTAAATCAAGGACAGATGATACTATTACTACTCTTGACTACTACTGCTAATAACAATAGCAGCTAAGATTGAGTGCTTACTGTGTACCAGGCACTGTTCTAAGCACTGGATAAGTATGAACTCATTAATCCTCATAGCATTTTGCTCACAGGATTAAATTCCCACATTGGATATGAAGAAGCTGGGACATAAACAGTCTATACTACCTGCCTGTGGTTACACAGCTTGTAAGCGATAGCATGCGGGAGAAGCTGGAGGAGAGATCAGAAGACTGAGGCAACTAGGCTCAGTCCACATACCAGCGGCCTGCGGTGGTGAGGGAGGACGGGAGAAAAGCTAAGTGAACTGGGAATCAAGAAAAACTTCAGGGACGCCAGAGCAACAGCAGGTAGGAAAGAATTAAGGAGAGAAGAACTGCTTTTCAGAAACATTGTTATAGATGATGAATTGGATCAAATTTAATGCTCTTCAGGGGACATAAGTAAAAATTTGAGATTCCTATTAGAATATTCTACGTTTTGGACTGGGTTCTCAGATTACAATTCTGCAGAGACTGAAACATTTAAGGACCCTGCTTGTATGATAGTCACACATGTAAAGTGCTTAATGATTTCACATATGTGATCTCACCAGTTAAGCACAATCTCATGAAGATAAAACGTAGGGATGATGTATATTTTTAGGGAGAGAGCAGGGAGGTGTGAGGTGCTTCCAAATAGCTTGGAAGCAAGATGGCTTCTCTGATAATTAAACTATGAAATCAACAATGGATTCTTTTAAGGGATATTTATGGAACACCTACTATGTGGCAGGAATTGCTCTATACAATGGGATATGGCACTTAACAAAATAAACATTTCTTGGAGCTTACGTTCTAGTAAGGAGAGAAAGAAAATAAGCAAATAAATAAATATTTACCATAATGTCAGTTAGGAGCTGACACAACGGTTCTCAGCAAAGACATGAATGGACATCTCCAGCTCTACAAGCTCCTGCTTTCACCTCCAGGATTGAAGGTGTCACCCACCAGGAGGGGAGGGGGTTAGGAAGTTACAGAAGAATGGAAAAGGGAGTGCTACAAGAGCCCAATACCAGCAGAGCCCATAAAACAATCAAATAAATAAAAACAAAAGTAAAAACTGTAGGAGAGACATATTTCAAATCTAGCTCTGCTCCTTCCTAGCTATGTGACTTTGGGCCAGTTATTCACCCTCCCTTACTTTGGTTCCCTCTACTATAAAAATACTGCCTGCATCTTAGGATTGGGGTATGCATTTAAAAAGGCAATATCTATAAAATTTCTACCACAGTGAGCCCAGTAACTGTTGCTCACTGTTAACAGTATGCAGTATCCCTACTGATAAAGCTGTTGGTTCTAGGAGAATCAGTGAAACTCCTCAAGTTGACTGCAAAGACTAACATGTATCATAAGAATCCAACTTGGTGACAGTGGATGCTTACTGCTGATGACAGTTGGTGGTCCTTACTGTTGGTGACAGTAAGTGGTCCTTACTGTTGATCACAAACCCCACTTAGACTGAAGTCTGGCACAGAGCCCAGCATACACAGAAAACACCCTCCAGAGATACCAGAATCAGGTGGTCGTACATTTCTCTATATTCAAAATTCTTTTCTTTCTTTCTCTCTTTCTTTCTTTCTTTTTTTTTTTTTTTTTTAGAGACAGAGTGAGAGAGAGAGCAAGTTGGGGAGGAGCACAGAGAGACAGAGACACAGAATCTGAAGCAGGCTCCAGGTTCTGAGCTGTCAGCACAGAGCCCAACGCAGGGCTCAATCAAACCCACGAGCCATGAGATCACGACCCAAGCTGAAGTCAGATGCTTAACTGACTGAGCCACCCAGGCACCCTTCTATATTCAAAATTTTTAATTTTCTTATTAACCAAAAGAGGCATCAGTAGTCATTACCAAGCACTCACTGGATGCCAGCACTAAACCCATGTTCTAGAGAATATAAGGGCAAAAATTAACAAAAGGTCAAACTCAGTTTTCTGCGTTAACAAACTCACTGCCAACTAACTGCAAGATTTACATAAACTCTTGGATCAAAAATCTCTAAGCAGCACAAAATAAGGGCAAGCCTTGGGGTTCCCCCTAAGTACCACACAGGAGATTAAGAAAGATGTTCCCTTCAGAGAAGGCTGAATCATAGGAGGATGAAGGGGGCACACTTTTGTGGAGTACCTCCTATGTGCCAGCCACCAAAACACACATTCTCGTTACTCCTCGCATGAGCTGTTGGGACAGATTCTTAAGCCCATTTTATAGATGAGAACATTCAGCTTCAGAGCAGTTGAATGATTTGTTCAAAGACATCTAGTTAAACAGAGACTGCCCCAGGATGCAATTCATGTCTGACCTTAAACTCTGTCATTTTCTCTGTTACAAGGAGGCAACATAGGGTAAAGGTCAAGAGTGCAGTGGGCTCTGGGGACATAGCTGGGATTTGAACTCCTCTAACTATGAGGTTTAGGAAAATTATTTTATCTCCTTGTACCTGTTCTCCCAGATACAAACTATTTTTCATGACAAGCCCTCTCATACAATGTTGTTGGGAATTCAATGACATAATCTTTGCTTAGTGCATAGGTGGTGCTCTAAGTGTTATTTGTGATATCAAATAAGATGACACCTGTTTATAAGTCCTCTTCCCGCTGGGACTTATAATGACAGCTTGTTTGGTTTCTGAATAGAGCTTATTAAACAAACACCCAGTTTGCTTATAATAGGGACTGTAACTGAATCAGTGTCACCAGCCAGATTACCAGTTTTTCACAAATGTTTTCTCCACTGCCCCCAACCCTGGCCTCCTGTGCGGCATGGGGTCCTCACACCCTTGGTTATCCTGATGCTCTTCTCAGGAGAGGACTGGAGAAAGCAGTCAATGTCTATATTATTTCTGAACTAAAAAGTGTTTGAGCCGAGGATTTAGAAAAAAAAAAACAAAACAGATCTGCTGAGTCAGCAAAGGTTTAGGGTAAAGAATCCTTTCACAAAACAACCCACTGAGAACGGACAGCTTCACCGTAGCAGCTTAAGAGATATCTTGGGGGAAGAGACAAGTTGTAATCTTTCTCATTATCTGAGTCTAAGTACTTAGGAAAGTCTTTATGCTGACAACTGGACTTTTAGCATAGTGCAAAACAGCCCTTTGTAAAGGTCTATCAGATGTCATTGATTCATTTAGAAAATATATAATGAGCACCTACTAGTTGCCCTGACAGGCACTGATCTAGGTAATGAGGAAAGAGTAATGAAAATAAGCAGGGGCGCCTGGGTGGCTCAGTTGGTTAAGCGGCCAACTTTGGCTCAGGTCATGATCTCACAGTCTGTGGGTTCAAGCCCTGCGTTGGGCTCTGTGTTGACAGCTCAGAGCCTGGAGTCTGCTTTGGATTCTGTGTCTCCATCTCTCTCTTCCCCACTCCCACCCCCCTCCCACCCTCCCCACCCCCGCCATGCTCTGTGTGTGTCTCTCTCTCAAAACTAAGTAAACATGAAAAAATTTAAATCAGAAAAGAAACAAACAACCAAAAAAACCCACAGTCTCCGCCCTCAGGAAGCTTACATTCTGCATTATCTGTGGTTCCATAACAAGTGATACCAAAACTGGCTGGCTTAGAGCAGTAACCATTTGTTCTCAGTTCTGTAGACTAGCAATTTGGGTTCAGCTCGGCTGTCCTTTTTGTCTCGCCTGGAGTCACTCATGTAACCGCAGTCATTTGGTGCTTCTACTGGGGCCGCATGGTCTAAGATGGCCTGACTCACAGCTGACAGGTGGTATTAGCTATCAGCTGTTTGGTCTAGAGTACCTCCACTGGGACACCTTATGTCTGCTCCACATAGCTTTTCTTCCTCCAGTTAGGCTCGCCTCAGATGTCCTACCGTGTCATGTCTACAACATTCTATTGGCCAAAGCCAATCACAAGTTCAGCCCAGCCCATCTCTTGATGGGAATACTTCAAATTGCATGTATACAGTTTGGGAAGAAATTTGTTTCCCTCTCCCCCTTTTTTTTTTTTTCAATCTACTATATTTTTGAGTAGTTGAGACAAACAGCAAACATATAATAATGCTTAGGCTGAAGTTTGCAATCCTGGTTCCACATAAGAATTACCTGGAGGGCTTCTTTAAAAAACAAAAACAAAAACAAAAAACACATCCTCCACCACAGACAAATTAAATACCATGGATTGGACCTTGGGGATCCACATGATTGACCAACACCCCAAGTGATTCCAGTTTGCAGCTGATTTTAAGAATCACTGGTTAGGGGCGCCTGGGTGGCTCAGTCGGTTGAGCGGCCGACTTCGGCTCAGGTCATGATCTCATGGTCTGTGAGTTCGAGCCCACGTCGGGCTCTGTGCTGACAGCTCAGAGCCTGGAGCCTGTTTCAGATTCTGTGTCTCCCTCTCTCTGACCCTCCCCCGTTCATGCTCTGTCTCTCTCTGTCTCAAAAATAAAAAATAAACGTTAAAAAAAAAAAAAAAGAATCACTGGTTAAAGTGCTCTGAAGGAAACATAAGGAAGGGTGGGGGAATCTAGAACAATGAGAGAGTTGTGTCAGATGCAGAAAACCTTTCTAAAGAGGAAACATTTGAGCTAAGATCTAAATGAAGCAGGAGAGCACTGGAGCCATGGGAAGCAGAGAGGGAAGAGCAAATGAAAAATACCCCAGGGGCAGAGGTAAAGAACCAGCTGGGGCAGCAGGAACAGATTTGGTAGAAAACATATTGGTAGCATGTCCCACGCCACAGAGGCAGTGCCTCGGAGGAATGTTCTACTTGCTTTCCTACAGTCAAGTCCACGTAGTGTGATCGCTTCTCTTGGTTTTTGTAAAGAGATGAAGTCATGAATAACTGACCGGATAATAGACTGTGGAAGAACACACAACTCTTAAGAAGTTACTTTCTTAAGAGAACTCACTAGTTCAAGAGCAGTCTCCAGGAAATGGGAAACAAAGCTGGAGGGGAGAATGTGCAATAGGGGGAAACAAACCACAAGAAAAAGCATTGCATCAGAGAAGACAAGTGTTGGAAAAAAACAACTCCAGTCCGAGAGTTCACCAGCGGTGGGTTCTCCGACTCGCAGGAGTGAAGGGAAGCCTTGAGAACAAGGGCTGGTACCCGTCCCACAGCTCGTCAGAAGTTGAGAGGAGATTAGGATGTAGGGACTCTTGCTCCTGCTTGCTTCACTTTTGGGTCTTCCCTCCTCCCACCGTTCCTTGCCACCCCCTCTCCCTGCCCAGTCTGTCCTTGTCAGTGCAGGATTATGAACTGCCACCAGGATCCTTGGCATCTTACCTCCCAACACCCTTCTCCAACAAAGTGGCCAACTTACTGCCTAGGCTGTAGCTTCCATGGAAGAAGCCAGCTCAGCGTGGAGTTGCTTCACCCCTCAGCATTTTGTCCTCTCTGGGAAGCAGCAGGATCCATCCCTTGGTAGAGGTGAGAAGGTAATGAGAATGTGGTATGGCCCAATTCCCAATGACAGTGCCCCTAGCAAGAAGGAATCCTTCTGGAGAAGAGAAAAGGAAGGCCCAAACAAGGAAATCCAAACGCACCAAGAACTGGCCACCAAATGAAAAATGGCCAGTGTCACTTCCCCGATACTATATGCGTGGAAATTCTACTGGCCTCTTTTCTGCTCCCGGTGGGATCCAAGTCAGCAACAGAGTTTTCAACTGCCCTGAGAGCTGCCAGTCCACAGCCTCCCCCGGCCCTACTCCTGCCAGACTCCTCCCCAAGGGCCCTGTGACCCTGCACCAGAATGAAGCAGGAGGATGACTGTTAAATAGGCAGAGACCCAGGGCCCTCTCCAAACCCACTGCATCAGAATCTATGGGGTTGGGACCTTAGACTACTCATTTTAAACAAGCTTCCCAGGTAACGCTGTTCCGAGTTAAAAATCACAAATGAAGGGCGCCTGGGTGGCTCAATCGGTTAAGCATCCAACTTTTGATTTCAGCTCAGGTCATGATCTCAGGGTTTGTGAGTTTGATCCCCACAACAGGCTCTGCACTGACAGTGTGGAGCCTGCTTGGGATTCTCTCTCTCCCTCTCTGCCCCTCCCCCACTCATGCTCTCTGTCTCTCTCTCTCAAAATAAATAAACTTTAAAAAAAATCACAAATGAAATTTTAAATGCAATTCTCAACCTCCCAACAACCAAGCACATTTCTCTCTCAGCAACTTGGTAGGAAATCTCAGAACCCAAACCCTTTTCCAGAACATATCACTAAATAGGAGGTCACAGTTGTGAGCCCCAACTCTGGCAGGAAGAGGACATTTTCCCAAGGAAGCACTTTGAATAAGCTTGGAAAACAATTTAGTCTCCAACCTACACAGCTCCCCATGGATGAGAAGGATCTTACTAAACTTGAATGAGGAGACCCTCACGACCAGGGGTCTTAGCTGGCTTGAGCCCGCACCCTAGATGTAGGCCTTGATATTGTTGACAGAAATCCCAGAACATAGTTCTGGGAGAGGAGAGAAGAAAGACCTGGCAAGAAAGGAAGACCTTTCATCGGTGAAGAGGCTTAGGTCAAGCCAGTTCTTTTGGAGAGACCGACTTTAATTAAGTTGTGGTGTTGATGGTGGTGAGAAGCTAGGAGGAAACAGAGAACCAGAGAGACAGGCAGGGCCCAGGGAGAAGCCCTGCTTTACCTCCAGGGCAGCCAAATTCCCCCCCCCCACCCCTTGCTGGGTGTCTCTCCTTTTTCTTGGCTCTCTTCCTTTTGCCTTCTCTCTCCTTGTGTCTCTTCCCCTTCCACTTTCTCTTCCACCCTCCCCTTCTCTTCGTCTCCTCTTCTTTCTCTTTTTCACCTTCCTTTCCCATCACCTTTCCCTTCATTTTGCCACAGACACTGGCCAGGTGTCCACTCTGTGCCCAGCCCTGTGGACAGCACTGAAGAAAGAGAAACATACCATCAGTGGCCTCTTGGAGCTTTCAATCTTTGGAAAGATCCAAAGAACAGGCAAGAAGCAGTAAAGTGGGGGCACCTAAAATAGGCATCTAATCCAGGCTGCAGTTCAAGGAAGTGATGTCTAAGCAGACACCTAAGAGGTGAGTGTGCAATAGACAAGCAAAGGGCTGGAGGAGGTGTAGGGAGTGCTCCAGCCTGACACGGATTCCTGCTTCAAGAGAAAACATGGCACCTCTGAGGGACTGTGAGGGTCCAGGGCTGCCATGCATAGTTGTGTAAGTTGTGCCTGCACAAGGGCACAGGGTCAAGGAGCAAGGGCTGAGAGCTTCCCTGGGGTACGGGCCTGCCTTTCACACAAAGAGTCCCCTGGGTTTGGCTCATATATTGACAGTGACATCATGCCAGTTTCATCTATTGTTACTTTTCTTCATGTTACATCCGCAGAAGATTGGGACCAGAACAATAAAGCAGGAGCTTCACTAGAAGATTCTTTCTCTGTTTGCTTGTTCAGGGATGTCGCATGATATTCTCAACCTCTGCCTAGTTCGAGGCTCGCCAGATCTAATTAAATCTTGAATTTCTTCCCCAACACTTTATCCTGACTGGGTGCATTTGGTACCCCTGCCTTCAGATTTGCCTCTCTTCCCTGAAGTCACCCACGCCCTTGGGTTGAACTGCATGGAAGTATTTTGTTTTCCAGTATTTCCAGCCAACATTTACCTAGTGATGCCTCATTACCATTTAGAGAACAACCTTCACAATGTATATTGGGAATCATTATTTATTTTCCCCCTCAGAAAGAGGAGGCGTTTTGATATATTGCACTATTTTTCAGACTTCGGCTCCAAGTCTGATCCAAAGACACTTTAAACAGATGTATTTAAGAGACATTTGCATTCATTCCTACTAATTTCATTGGTCAGGGAGACGATTCCCAGCTGTCGACAAAGATGGCCTCAAGGCATCAACAGCAATACCTTCCTTCACCTTCACAACTAAAACCAAGGGAAAAGTAAAGGTTGCCTCTCAACATCTTTTTCTTCTACTGCTGAACCTAAAGACAGACTTTGCTCTGATGGAAATCGTATTGACTCAACCTTGCCCAGTGGGGTTCTTTGAAGGAAGGGTTACTTGGCTGTAGAAATGGGATCCTGGAATATTTAGAGAAATTACTATACACTGTTATC
This sequence comes from Panthera pardus, assembly GCF_024362965.1. Classification (NCBI taxonomy): domain Eukaryota; kingdom Metazoa; phylum Chordata; class Mammalia; order Carnivora; family Felidae; genus Panthera; species Panthera pardus. Next base: position 68,037,446 of record NW_026526788.1, on the reverse strand, counting down.
TTTGGGGAAGATGCTTTGAAATGCGTGCACTTCATCTTGTTTGTATAGAAGAACCTACCTACTTGTTTGCAATTAGAATAAATGAGGAAAGATATCCGCAAACTTTAAAATCTGCTCTATCCAAAAAGGTAGAAAGAAAAGATGTTTTGCCCTCCAACAGGGATGCCTGGTGAGAAAGATGAATACTAGTGCAGCAGCCTGTCCTCAACTACAGAGATGGGGCTGAAAGGCATCCTAATCCCCAGAACCTGGCTGAATATCATAAACATAGAGACTAAGAGAACTAGAAGATTATCCTGCTCAACCTCTGGTTCTAGAGATGAGAAAATGCGGACCCAGTGGAGACAAGTGACTTTCCTGAGTCATGTAGCAAATCAATGGCACTGCTGAGATGAATCCCCAAGATGACGTGATCTTCTACAAAGAACTTTCTTGGCACCAGGATGATCCCTGATTTATTGTCTTTATTTCGTTAATTCATAAGGACTCAGCTCTATGTAGACCCAGAGAAAGTAAATGACATGGGCCCCACACACAAAGAGCTTTTGATTCTTCTAATCATCCTGAAACAACACTATCACTTTGAGCTAGCCAACTGACCAGAGGAGAACCCGTTAGACTGTATTTAATACAACACCTCCCTTTTCAATGAAGAAAGAAGCTTAATTCACAACTATTTCTTCAGCATTTACTGGGATCAGTGGGAAATAATGGTTTTAAGTATGGAGAACAGAAGCTGACAAGAAGGGAGGCACTTTCTTCTCTCTATAACACACGAGAAATAGCAGGCAGGAAACTAAGTTTGCATCCATGTCCATGAGCGGTATGATACGGAGTGTGGTGTGTGTGTGTGTGTGTGTGTGTGTGTGTGTGTGCGATTTTAGTCTGAAATGGCACATACCTAACACATCTAACACATGCAGGGATTTTCATTTCAGACAGATTGGGCTCAAATATCAACTCTGACAACATCTACCGTGTGATCTTAGCCAAAGTAGGTAACCTTTCTTAGCATCAGTTTCCTCCTGTCTGAAGTGGGAATCACAATCTCACAGTCACTGACATGAAGCCTCGGTGTAAATATTCAGGGAGGCAGAGAATGGGAAGTCCCTGCACCCAGCAGATGAAGGAGAGGTCAGCGTCTCTTCAGGGGAGTGGAGAAAGGAGCTGTATACTTCCTCTTTCCCCCATATTCTTTAAATGCTTAGGATTAAGATGTTTTCCATTGTGAAACAGAAGGGAGGAGACAGGAGAGAGAATTTATTAAGGATGAAAAATGGCTACAATTTTTAAAGCAGACTTGTTGACAGAATGTATGTTTCCAGAATAATTAACAGGAAATCCAGGACTGAGGAAATTAATTACTATTGGAACAACTGCCTTCCAACACTCAATGCACAGTGAGGCCTCAGTTTCTCAATGGGGTCAGGGAAGGCTTCTGTTGATCAGCTGCTGGCTGCCCTGGGAGACAAAGGAGGTGGCTCTGTCCATGATCACAATATCTCCCAAAGGTGGGAATGGATATTTGTTAAGCTTCTACTATGTGCTCACCGATACCAGCTGCTTTTGCATGCACAAATTTAAGTATCTTATTGATCTTATCAATTAAGTATAATTAACTCTGTTTTACAAATGAGGGAATTCAGAACTGGGAACTTAACTTGCCTGAGGACACGCGTTTGGAAATTGACATTTACAACCCAAGCCTGCCTAACTCCAAAGCTTAAGTTCTTTCCTCTCTACAAGACTACTTTCCACAAAGTATGTGGTGAATGTGAGGGAGATTAGCTTAGGACACTCAAGGCCAAGGGCTCATTTTATTGATGATTATTCCATTTGTCCTAGGTTTGAGAACCACCATGTAGGAGCTGGGTGAATTTGGCAAATTACTTAACCTGTCTGATTTCCAACCTCAATTTCCACATCCGCAACCATTGTGTGACTTTGAAGATATTGTTGCCATCCTACAGGGATACTAGAGGTTTAGAGCCTATACACCGCCCACCCTCACTCAGAATGTGGCCAGAGCCTAACTTCATTGAATAAAGAATGGGTAGGGGCGCCTGGGTGGCTCAGTCAGTTAAGCCTCCGACTTCAGCTCAGGTCATGATCTTGTGATTTATGGGTTCAAGCCCCACGTCGGGCTCTGTGCTGACAGCTCAGAGCCTGGAGCCTGCTTCGGATTCTATGTCTCCCTCTCTCTCTGTCCCTCTCCTCTCATGCTCTGTCTCTCTCTCCTTCAAAAATAAACATAAAGAAAAACATTTTAAGAATGGGTAAAGATGCATACAGGAAAGTATGTGTGTGTCTCTAGATAGAGGGTATAAAACTCAAGTTTCATATTATTTCCTTGCCTCGGGGTCAACGAGACCCTTATCCACTCACCTGGGACTAAGCCATCCTTTCATGTTTTGTAAACTTCTTTGTCCAAATTTTCTAGAATCTCCTGCCTGCAGGAGGCCAAGAGAACTGAATAAGTGGCTGAGAGCCTGGTAACTCTCCAGATCCAAGATTTGATGAACAGTAGTGAACTTGAGAAAAGCTACAACTCTGAGTCCAGTCCTTGTGGAAAACACAGAGAGAAGCCCCAGCTGTCAAGGGACTGCCAATTCTAACTAGCAGATGAGAACCTATAGCACCTATTGTAGGATGGAAAAAGCATGGACATTGGAGACTATAGGTTGGAAACTCAATTCCAAAATGACTGGCTGAGTGACCTTGGGCAAGGACTTTTCTAATGGGCAACTTTGCTCAGGGATTCCTCACTGATCTCGCCAAAAATTCCTCAGAAGTACATGGTCTGTACTCTTTTTGCCTAAGTCCTCATTTCTTCCCTCTCCTTTCTTAGATATCAGCTCCAAAGGCTTTTCCTGCCCTTCGTTGCCCCTTCCCTCTCTATCCCTCATAGCTGTTCCTTCCCACAAATTTCCTCCACATCTGATCACATCTTCGTATCTGCTTCTCAGAAGACCTGAACAGACCCAGGGTATTGGAAGTGGTCTGAAAAAGCCTGAGGATGCACATATTCACTGCCTAGCTGGTAACAAGGATCTCATCTTGAGACATAAGACATGAATAGTCTGGCACAGGGTGGTGGCCCCTTAGCTGAAGATTCACTGAAGCAACCTGAGAAAACATCTTGATGGAGGGGAATGTCCCTGCCAGATTGATCATTCAGGCTTTTTGAAGATATGGTAAAACCGATGCCTACAAGGGTAGCAGAGGTGGCTGGACACTGGTAAGTTGTACTGATGCTCTGCAGAGGGATAAAGAGAAGCTAAAGATGATCAACAAACAGCTAAAGGCTGAGTGTAAGAGCCAGTGTCGGTGTGTAAGAGCTAAAGGATCTATTTGGTAGCTTAAGGGAGGTTCTTATTTCCTGCACAGGAAGCATAGACAATGACATTCACTTACGGTTTTGCCCTAGGCCTGTATTAGCTGTCTTTCCCTCTATAATTACATAGTCCAATGAGATATAGACCTTGTGGATTACCTACCGAATGTCACCTTGATCCATTACACTAATGTCATCGCATTGATTGAGCAGTACAAACAAGAAGTGCCACCAATGCTAGAGACCTTAGTACCACACATTGCTAAGGTTGATGGGAGAGAAATTCTGTATTTCGGGGATCTCCTGCTACAGAAAGGTTTCTAGGGGTTTGGTGGTCAGGGCTAGACTAGAATATTCTTCCAAAGTAAAAGACAAATGACTGTGTCTTGCATCCCCTACTCCAGAGAAGCACAGCATCTGGTAGACCTCTTGGAGTTCTAGAGGAAGCACATCATCCCCAGATTTTAGTCTTGTAGGTGCTTTGGACTTGAGCTGTTGGCAGGTAGCTAGAGTAGGGCCATAGCACTTCATTCCAATGAGGAGATTCCCTCCTTTCAGGCTCAACTTTACACATCACAAGGCTTGCCTAGCTTTGATCTGATGCTACTTACTTTTATTTTGTAGTTCTTAAAGGGTCTTACCTGAAGTCCTTGGGTATTTTCCAGGATCCTTCATCCTTCAAGGTATTGAGCTTCAACTTTTTTTTTTAATCTCATTTGTAGTGTTAGGCCATTTAGCTTTTCAGCTACATTCTGCTCTATTTCTCTGTCTCTCTCTCTCTGTCTCTGTCTCTCCAGCTTAAAAGCAAAATGGCAAATACCTCAAGGGGTTAACTATATCAGATTCACATTCCTGCATCTGAGTCCCTCAAGTTCTGGTAAACTTAGGCTCTCCCCGGGGCTTTCAAGTATATTTGCAAATTTTATCCAACTTTTCCCACCATTCTTGGTGAGAATATTGATGCTATAAGCCATCTAAATATGCATCATACCGTATTTTTTATCATCTAAAATCTTCATCAACCTAAATACGAAAATTGAAAAGACTCCACAACCAAGCAGAAGGATATTTTGGTCCCTGCTACACACTGGGAGGGTACAGCCTCTTATGGATAGGCCTTTGTTCCAGAGCTCCAAAGAAGAACTCTACACTGAACCACAGCAGGCCTGGGAGAAACCCGGCACTATGCCCGTTATTAAAAAACAACTTCAGGGGCACTTAGGTGGCTCAGTGAGTTAAGCATCCAACTTCGGATCAGGTCATTATCTCATCGTTCATGGGTTCGAGCCCCATGTCAGGCTCTGTACTGACAGCTCAGAGCCTGAAGCCTGCTTGGGATTCAAGGGGGGGGATTCTCCCTCTCTCTCTGCCCCTCCCTGCTCTCTGTCTCTCTCTCTCTCTCTCTAAAATAAATAAATAAATAATAAACATTTAAAAAAAAGAACTTCCAAGTGCCCAACATAGAACAGGTAATATAAGATCAAAACCTCCCTTTGCTTACCATAGGATACACACCCACACCCACACTCACTACATACAGGGGCTGCTCACTCTGAAGGAATGGGAAAAGCTGATGTTTAGATTACATAGTTAATTAATGGAATGTATAATATCTTTCTTGAAATCTGTATTGTGTGTCAAGAGCGTAATCTTCTTGATGGCCAAGACAAACTTGCCTTTGCAACGCTACAATCTGATTAAGTAGCTCAGTGCTTGGCATGTAGTATGCATTCAGTAAATTTTAACTCTATTTTGGAAAGCACAAACAAAGGAAAGGGAAGAGGCAACTTGAAGGGAAAGTGCCCCTTAGAGAAGCAGTAATATAAAAACAAGCCACAATTATCAAAGATTCTTGAAGCTGAATGTGTCTGTACTGTGTGTAATTGTGAGAGTGCCCTGGAGTAGAAATCAAGCATTTCTGAAACTTAGCCGTCTGTTCATTTTCCATCCTTCACTTTCCATATTCCTCTGTCTCAGTGGAAAGGGGAATGTAAATCTCCTTCTATTAGCGACTCCTGGCCTCACTGGATTTCATGTGGTATTGAGTGGATTGTCAAAATAAAAATCCAAAGGGAGACCAGGGTATTGGTTTATGGGAAGTAACTGTAATATTCAAATGAAAGCTACAAATCAGCTATGCAAATGAGCCTGTACCCAGGGCAGAATTGCAATCAAACAGCCGGCAGAAGGAAACTTAATAAGCCCTGCCTCTCCTTCTATTACCTTGTGAGTAAGTTTCCTGAGAGTCCAGGTCTTGTGAGGGCACTGAAAGAATGTAGCTTCGGGCACTCCACTGGCTGTCACAGAGCTGCACTGGGACCTGGCAGCGCAAAAGCTCCTGGAAGGGCTGAGCAGTTTGCATCTGTGTCTCCATCAAAAGGCATTAAATATGCATTTGATCAAGATAGTAGTTAGGAATAGGAACAACCTATGGGGGAAATTTGCTTGAAATGATAGCCATGTGTACATACTTTGCCTCTGAAATGGCTTTAGGACTAACATTCTCACAAGAGAGTTGGTTAAAAGACTGGGAGATTGGGGCACCTGGGTGGCTCAGTCAGTTAAGTGTTGAACTCTTGGTTTCTGCTCTGGTCATGATCTCACGGTTTCATGGATTCAAGTCCTGTGTTGGGTTCTGTACTTGACCGCACGGAGCCTGCTTGGGATTTTCTCTCTCTTGGGGCACCTGAGTGGCTCAGTCAGTTAAGCGTTGAACTCTTGGTTTCTGCTCAGGTCATGATCTCACGGTTTCATGGATTCAAGTCCTGTGTAGGGCTCTGTACTTGACCGCACGGAGCCTGCTTGGGATTTTCTCTCTCTTCCTCTCTCTTCCCCCCTTCACTTGTTCTGTCTCTTGTATCTCTCAAAAATTAAAAAAAGAGAAGGCAAGGGAAGGCAAGGGAAGGCAAGGCAAGGCAAAGGCAAAGGCAAGACAAGGCAAGGCATGGGCAAAGACGAAGGCATAGGCAAGGCAAGGCAAGGAAAGGAAATTATGGGAGATCATCCAGAGACAATTGATTGGCTGTCAACAGTTTTGGAGAGGGGATAGACCAAAAGTCAGGATTAGTGACCAAGCTGGGACACAGTCCTACCCATGGAATTTATTTCACCATGTGTTGGTGGCCATGGATTCATAGAAGCCAAGCAACAACACCCCCTGGTTTGCCCAAGAGAGTTCTGTTTTAAACCTATTGTTCCAGTATAATTGCTACGAGCACCCACTTTCATTCTTAAACGTGTCATGGTTAAGGTGATAAATGATATGGCCACCCTACAAAGGAAACATCTTCAAAATCATTGACCCTTCCGCTAAGTCAAGCCCTAAATCCAGTAGATAGGAACTGTCACTTCTATAGCCCAGATCTATGTCCATTAATGATGAGGCTGGTAGGTTTCCTGTCTCTGGAATGATTCAGGCAAAGGCTTGATAAGGAGACAAGGTAAAGGAGATTCCACCAGGAAACAAGGACCTAAGACAATGACTTCATAGGGTTCCTTCTTTCCCTGAGATTCTACAAGAATCAGAGATTCAGCAAGAAACAGACCCAGAGTGGAAACAGTTCCTCAAATTCCTGCAAGAATATGCCAGCTGAGGAAGGGTCCTGAGTGGAAGTTTTCCCCTCTTCTTTACAAGATACTGCTCAGGAGAGAAGAAGTGAGACAGAGGTAAAAAGTGAGAGTGGTTACAAGAACTAGGCACCCACCTCACCTGCAACCCTGACCCAGGCTCTAGCTTCAACTCCAAGAACGGCAAATTCTTGCCAGATGCAAGAATTCATGTATGTGTCCACAAGTAGGAGTTTGTCTTAGTTGGATGGGGCAGGCTTTACTGGAGTATTAAAATTTCAGCGGCTGAAGACAACAGTTTCTTTTCCCCTCTGCCACACTTGCCATCCTGTGTTGGCTGGGCACTCTTGCTCGTGTTCTACTTCCTCAGGAACCCCCTATTTTCATAGTTATTGAAGCAGGAAGAGGGGAATGTGGTGACTCACCCACTAGCTCTGAAAGTTTCTGCCCACCGTGGCACACGTCACTTCTACATCTCTCTGGCCACAGGAAGTCCCGTGCACATGGATTCGCCTAATTTCTTACGAGAAGGGAAGTTCATGGAAGTCAGGGGAGAGGAAATACGCGGAGGAAGGCACCAACGACAGGTGTACAAAGAGCATGCCAAAGTGCCTGGTACACAGCAGGAGCCAAGCGCGTGCCAGCTCCCTCCAGAGAAGTGTCCCTGTCCTTTGGAGTCCTTCACTGCCGGCTCCACTGCTCAATCTTTTGAAGGAGACTGCAATGCAGAGATGGTTTAGCCTGGGGACGCAGAAGGGAGGAAAGAAATCTGGACAGTCCTCCTCCGGCAGGTGAAGAGCTCTTACCTTCATCGTAGGCCAGGCCTTCCTTGTCAGATTCCAGCCCGAGCACATTCAAAACAGCAGCAGCAGCAACACTAGTATTTATTTCCATGGCATGAACCATGTGCTGGGCACTGTTCTCCTCTTTTCGCACGTGAGAAAACTGAGGCAAAAGGGGTAAAGTAACTTCTCCGAGGTCAGCGGTTAGTAAGTGTCCAAGCTGGGGTGTAAACCCAGGCCTTTTGCTCCAGCGTCCGTGTTCCATGACCTGTGCACCAGACAGACTGGTCGAGGAACCAAAACACGCCTGTCTCAATGCCATTAGATGCTATTGGATAACAATAGATGCTATTGCCTAACAATAGCTTCTAATGGCATGATGTGTACTAGAAAGTTATTTCCCAGGAAATGGAACTCCTGGAGGCTTTGGAAAGGATTTTATTGATTCCTTAAGGGCACTGAACAGCATTGAATCGCGTGGTGACACGTGCATTGCCTTTTTATTGCTTTTTTCTCTTTGTTTCCCAATCCTTCTGATTATGTCGGAAAGAAAGCTTGGATGTCAAGGACATACTGGCACTACCCATCACTTGTTAATCTCGCTTTGGAAGAAGAAAAGGGCCTGGGGTACAGAGCTTTCTGCGGGCCGCAGTGTCCACCTAGAATTAAAGGGCGTCGTTTTTGCTTACATTGTATATATTTATACCGTTATTTTTCTATTATTGGAAGGTGATGCTAGATTGCCACTTATGGCAATGATATAGTTTCATTTGAAAACATATTTGTTTAGGTAAAGAAAAAAGTGAGTTGGTAACGGGAAAATGGAAAATAAATAGCATGGGTGATACTCAGACATACCCAAAAGAGCGAGGTGGTGAATCAGTTTGCGGGGCAGCAAGCTGGACTTAGGCTAGATGGTAAGAAACTCTTTTCTTTTTGTTAGCTGCTGCTTGGTGGTCAGTAAACAAAGAAAACAAAAAGAACCTCCTCTTTCCCACCCATGACACATGTTAAAGCGTCCCCACACCCTACAAATTTAACACGCAATGAACCTGAAAGGAAGCCGTGCCGTGAAGCCTGTTGGATCAGGCCGGGGGAGACATAGACTTAGATCAGTAACTAGTATCCATGTGACCATGAGCAAGTTTGTTGCTGATCCAGAGCCTCTGAGCTATGATCTACAAACTGGGAGAAATGAAATCTATGTCCCGGGGTTCTTGAGATTATTAAGTCCAATCATGGGGAAAATATTGCCTGGCTCACCTTGTGGGCCGTCGTGAAGATCAAGCATTCATTCCACGCTTTTTAAGAAACCTACCGCGTGCTGGGCAGTCAGAAGACAGCCTCAGTTTTTGCCCTTGCCAAGCGGGGGTGAGTGGGAATTTACACGAACAACAGCAATAAGAGAAACAAAACCGAGGCACTGCCATTTGTGGAGGATTCACCAGAGGCCAGGTGTTGAGCTAAGTGTCTTACACACATAATCCCGTTTCACCGCAACAATAGCCCCAAGAGCATAATCATTCCCAGCTTATAGAGGAGAATCAAAGACTTGAGGGATAAGGAACTCACTTAAGGTTATGGAATCGGCGCCTGGCAGAGCTGGGACTCACCCCCACAACTGCTCTTTTCTCAAAACAGATGTTATCCAGGAAGGTGGAGGTGGGATGGATTTTAGCAGAGATGGAACTGTGCAGAAGGCACTTAGAGAGTCGGCCCTGCATCCACCCAAGCCCTTTGTGGATTGTGGAGCATTAATGGCGAAAACTTGCTGGCGCTCATTATTCCTACTGCATCATTTTTAGAGTCAAATCCTCCCCGTGGGGGCATTTGAAGTTCTCCAAGCGCCCATGTGAGCATGTGGGAGAATTCCATTATTAGAGCAATGCTCCTTGATGCCTCCCAAGCCTTCACAAATGCAGGAATCACCCCCCGGGGAGCTTGTTAAAGCGCAGATTCGGAGTCTGGAGTGGAGCCTGAGAGTCTGCATTTCTCCTAAGTCCCCATGGTCTATTCTAGGTCAAGGCCACAGTTTGAATAGCAAGGCATTAAAGCCCTCAGAGCCCACAGAGTAGACGTCCTTTCCCAACCTTCCCATGCAAATGAGCCCTACAAAGCTGTAAATCAAGAAGCAGCGTCTGAGGCAGGTGGACATTCTCCCTGGCCTGGTGGAAAATGAGCAGGACCAAGATGGGCTGGAATCACAGGGCAGAAGCTTCAGCTCTGAAAGGGAGAGGCGGGTGGGGAGACTGATGGCTCATAAATTCCCAGCAGCAATTAGCCGGAAGGAAGCTGGTCTGAGGAGCCATTAACATTTACAAGTCGCCCCAACAGTCCTCCCCACACTCACTCTAGGGCACCACAAAGGGCATATTATTGAGCCTAATGAAAAAGCCTATAAAATGTGCAGTTAAATTGCACTTCCTCAGGGACCGGTAGCTTATTTGGGGATAATAAACTCCCTCCACTTCGTGGTGGCCTGCTTGCTTGGTTATTTGGTTGTTTTCCTGTCTCTGGCTGGCCAGGTACGGGGCTGGTGCATATTGAGCAGAAAAGGGCATCAGTCTCTTCGTGGGAGCATCTCATTTCATCCTTGCTCCTTCCCAGACTGATAGAGATGGATGCTGAGCCCCAGACAAGTAGTTGATGACTCAGTTTCACCCCCAGGTTTCTGCACTCCAACCTCTAGTCTGAGAATGGACTGTTCGGGGTGATAGAGGGCTATCTGTGAACTACTGAAATTGTATGCGAAGTTGTATGTGTGTGAGTGCGTGCAACTAGGCTTATGCGTGTGAAGAGAACAGCTCTGTTTCATCAGATTCTCAAAAGCACCTGTGAGTCCCCCAAAGGTAAGCTCTCTCTGGCTAGATGGTCCAACCGAAAAGGAATCTCCCTGAGCTGTGGTTCTCAGTCTTTCTTAGTGAGAGTTCCCGGTTTTTAATGTCAAATTTTCCAATCGTTCCCTCAAGTGATAGTCGGGATTTCAGCATCTATTACTTGAGAAAACACATAATGACAAAAGGAACTCAATTCAGGCCTTCTTTCCAGTGAGTCTGTGTTTTAATCACTGTGCAAGCCTCTGCAGGCACTTGGTAAATAAGAGTAAGCAAATGTGCAAATATTGTTTCTTTTCTTCTCTCTTTATTCTCAACTGGCTTGTGGCAGGGTTGAGTCTAAATGACAGAGATCCCTATCAAATTTTGATCCCTAATCAAAGCTCACACCCTGCTATCACGTGCCCACAACAAGCAGCTGCAGGATTTCTGTGTCTTAATCACGAAAGGCAGCTCCTGACGGCGATTCAGTGCACCAGCCATGTTCGGAGCCAGACAGACCTGCATGCAAAACACAGTTGTCCTACCATTGGCCAATCACTTCAGTTTACCAATCCATAAAATGGGGAGAAGACTAGTTAGTAGCTACCTTCTAAGGCGTTTTGTAAAGACTAAAGAGAGGATCTACACAAAGCATCGTTACCATTAATCCAACACTTTCCAGGTGCTGGTCCCTTCATATTATCTCCTTTCATCTTGAGGGTTTGAAAGTTTATGTGCCTTGTTCAACATCCCAGGAAGAGCCGTGGTTTGAATCGGGTCTATCTAGAATCCACACCCAACGGTGGCAAGCATTTCACTGTCTCGATACTTTATGCACTCAGTGCCACGAGCTATGCACACACAGGGGTTTGATAGATAGGTGTTCACTCACATCGGTCTAAGTAAGTTCTAACCCAGTATACTTATTTGGAAATGAAACACCGCGAATCAGCCGGAGGCGCTCTCTCGGAAGGTGGGCTTGAGGTACAAACCCGGCGCTGCTGGGAAACAATGTCCTATTGTCAAAACAAGGCTTGTTGACAGGCATCATAGAAAAGAATCTGAGGAAGGCACCAGATAATGCAGACCATTGTCTTGACTGGATAACATGGCCAAGACTTCACCTCTCTGAGCTCAGCTATAAGAGTGTTAATAGCTGCTTTGTCTACCTTTCAGAGCTGGCTGGCTGGAAGGAGTGATGAGATCAATTCTAGGAAAGTGTCTGACATTGTAGATGAGCTTTTCTCATCATTGCTATTACAGGTGTAGTGACAGGTAGAAAGTCCCAGGGGGAATCTAAAACAATTCTGCTTTGGAGGAAAGTTGCATTTATTTATTTATTAAAAAACCTAATGTTTATTTTTTATTTTTAAAAGAGAGAGAGAAAGAAAGAGCTAGCAGGGGAGGGGTCAGAGAGAGAGGGAAACACAGAACCTGAAGCAGGCTCCAGGCTCTGAGCTGTCAGCAAAGAGCCCGATGTGGGGCTCGAACCTACTAAAGGAACCATGAGATCATGACCTGAGCTGAAGTCGAAATCTGACGCTTAACCGACTGAGCCACTCAGGCGCCCCCTGGAGGAAAGTTGCATTTAAAGAGACAGAGGACAAGAAGGAAACAGGACTATGGAAAGAGTCATTATCTTCGATGGAAATCTAAATGTAGCATTCCTGGTCTTAAGGCCACTCTAGGCCAGCGGGGTGGGGGGCGGAAGAGGGTGGCTAAAATTCATGGCCTTCCCAAAGAGTTAAAGTGATTTAAATAAGGTGTTTCCCAACACTTAAACTTTACTCCCCAAACTGCCCCAGTTTTCCTGACAACATCTGTAGCCTAGCAGCAGGGGGACTGGAGGAGCCCCCTCATATAGACAACCTGTCTAAAAGCACCTGTAAAAACTTGGAAGGCCCCATCAGAAGCCCATTGAAAAAGCTCTGAATTGGCTTTGTGCAGCTCACGAGGCAGCAGAGATCAGTAAATGATTTTCCAACAGAAAACAGCACAGTGAGTCTGCCTTTTCAAGTTGCCTGAGCAAAACCTCCAGCAAAGCTCATCAGAGCTGGACAGCTGTTCCCAGAGAGAAGGAGTAGGGAGGCTCAACCCCAGCTAGGGTCAGCCTCTCGGCACACCCACTTGGGTCCCCAAAGCTGGCCAGGCCACCAGCTTTAGTAATCAGGCTGCGAAAATCGCAAGCGGCCCTTTCCTCGGGAAGCTTTCCTGGCAGTAACAGATCGGTGCCCTGTCTGGAGCCTCAGACTTTCCTGGTAATTCATTTTCCAAGGCATGCTTAGGGATCACAGCAAGTAGATCCGTATCCTCCTCATCCCTCTGTTTTCCAAGCGGAGCTTTCCTTGGAATTAAAAAAGGTATAATTAAAGGACCTTATTTGGGCATGCTGTAATCAGTCACCAATTCAGCGTGCCATCAAATGTAATCCAAATATAAACACCAGGGCTGCGGGTGCCAATCCCCTGGTGAGTTCTGGAAGCTAGTGGGCCCTACCTGTCTCTCATAAGACCTTGTCACCCCTGAGTGACTCACTTCCTGAGGCAGAGACTGGCTCTGACCACTGAGAGTGAGCCCCGAGGCAGTCTGTCTTCCCAAATATTTCTAAGCCCTGGGTGGTGGACTTCCAGGGGAGCAGATTTTGTGTCATCACCACAGAGAGAAACTTGGGGTGAAAGCGGCTTCTTGAGTCAACACTGCAAAGGGAATAGTGTGGCTCCCTGATTAAATGCAAGCTTTGGGGCGACTTTTTATCCATTCAACAAATGTTTACTGAGCTCCTGCTGTGAAGGACACTGGGGATTCAGTAAGGAATAAGACAGGATAATCTGCCAGAAGCTCCACGGGACAGAAACTGTGCACTTAAGCTGTGTGACCTTGGGTAAATGAGTTGACCTCTCTGAGGCTGTTTGCTTGCCAATAAAATGGAGATAATAGCATTCATCTTACAGTGTTGTGGTGAAGACTGAACATGAGAAAAGATGTAAACATCCAGGACTTTGCTCAGCACAAAGCAGAGCTGGGACTGGAAAGTCATTCTCTCCAGTTAAGGACCTGGAACTGTAGGTCAGGGTCATGTGACTGCTCTCTCCTCATTTGGAGCTCGTGAGTTTTTCTGTAGCCGCTGGACAAGCGTAGAGTTGGCCATATACATGCAGGGCCTGTCCAGTTTGTAGAGGGAATACCTCTATCTGACATTACTTGTGGGCATGGCTATTTCCTGCGGGATCTTTAGCTCCAGAAACCTCCTCCCGTCTCCTGCTTCTCATCTGTCCAGGCATTTTCCAATTCTGTGGAGAATTTCGCCCACTCAGGGTGCCTGGCTGGCTCAGACAGGAGAGCATGTGACTCTTGATCTCGGGGTCATGAATTTGAGCCCCATGTTGGGCACTGAGACTACATACATACATACATACATACACACATACGTAAGTAATATAAAGTAAAATAAAATAGAATTTATTCCAATGTCCTGTGCATAAGGGAAGCAAGCCTGGCTGTAGTAATTCATTCAGCCAGCCCCAGGAGGCATGTCAACATTTATTCTCAGAACCCCGGGGTAGACTTTTCCTTTCGAGTGTGTGTGGTTTCCTTTCTGGCCCCAGTACTTAGCTGGCTGCTCAGTCAGTGCATTTCTGCGAATATTTACTGAGGCATCTACTACGTTAGACACTTCCAGGACTGCTTCACACCCTGTAGTTTATTTCCTCCTCAACACATGGCACCAGCAACTCCCAATTATTTAAGTTAAAAAGTTCAGACTCCATCCTTGGTTTCTCTGCCCACAAACATCACATCTAATCTATCAGTATGACCTTCAAAATGCGATCCCCCATCTGTCCATTTCTTCCCTTCTTCACAACCACTTCCCTCCAAGTCACCTCTTAGACTCCCTGTTTCTGCTCCTCATGATCTGTTCTCTACAGAGTGACTGAGAGATCTTTTTAAAAACACAGATCAGATCAGAGTATGATGACCCCAGTCAAGACCCTCCAGCGGCTCCCATCACACTTAGAATCAAGTCCAAACCCCTTGCTCTGACCTCATGCCCCAGAACCCTGCTCCTCTATCCCTGCCTCTCATGGCTTCTGCAGCCACAGGGTATTTGCCTTAGCTGTTGACTCTGCCTAACTCCTTCACACATCACGACATGGATGGAAACATCCTGAATGTTGACTCCTCAGAGAAGTTTTCTTGGCCAGTCTCTTCCCAACCATTCTCTGCCATATCAGCCTTTTAAATTTTGTACCCATCAATGTCTCATAATCTGTTGATTTCTACACTGGATCTTAGCCAAAAGGCCAAGAAGCGATCTGTTTATTTCTTTAGACTGTCTCTCTCCTGCCTAGAATGGAGGCTCCCAAAAGAAGGTTCTTTCTTTTTGTATCCCATCTCATCGAGCAGAGTCTGGGACATAGTGGACACTTGGTATATTTGTTGAGTGAAGGAATCTTCATAAGAGTTTTCTGTAAAATGAGGATAAACCCACCTGAGAGAGGTCAGGTGATTTGTGTGACACATCCAGTATGCCACAGAGCCTCGATTCAAACCTGACTCTTTGCTACTCTAAACTTGGTACTTTTTCCACACTCGATGACTTCTGTTTATTTCTCCTTTCCTGACACTGCCCCCAGCAGCAACGACATTTCAGATTTATGATGAATGCCTGAACATAAGCCTCTGCCTCTTTTTTCTTCACTGGCTTATAGCTCACACCCAGATGTTTGTATTTTCAGCCCCTACTGCTTTTCTGAATCTTAGAAAACACTCATTCAAAGAAGACCCTGCCAATATCCTTTACCTTTTATCAAGAGATGCCCACCACTCATCAAGCATCTGGCATTTCTGTCCATCATGACTGCAGAAAAGAGGCATCCACCACTCTGCAGATCAGAACGTGGGTGGGAAGTTTATCTCCTTGAGGAAGAGTCAACCAAGATTGCCACCCTGGGACTAATTGGCCAAGCTTTCTGGAATGGAGGCACCGTGACATAATAGGGGCAGAAAGTTGGGGTGGGAGCATGGGGCCATTTGCACAGAGAACTCATAAAGGGGGAAAGGGCATGCCTTGGGGGAGTGCCCAATATTCCTGTAGAACAGAAGTAAGTGAGTGACTGGACACAATCTGCACAAGTCTACATACCTGTACTCACCTTTTACAGCAGAAATGATTAGCTCTGGCCTGGGAGTCACAATATTTACCTGTGAGCACTGTTTATGATTTGCTTGCCGAAGGGCCTTGGACAAGTCTCATGACTTCCTGTCTCAGAATCCTTATTTCATAGGGTTGGGGGGGTGGGGGGGGGGGTCAGCAACCCTGGACTGCCCACCCCAGAGCTTTCATGGAGACCATTCCAGATGATCAGTGGAACAGGACCTGTGCAAGGGAAACTAATTATTATTGTGGTTCTTGTGCAAATGGATCCCACTCTGCAATTCAACCCACAGGATATAGTGACGGGGGCAGGGCAGGCAGAGACGGGAATGTTGGGGTTTCATCCCCATCTCTCCATCTATGCCTTTTCATCCCTCAGCCCACCCTGTCCACTCCCCAGTACTGAAAGCCTCCAGTCCCCATGCTCTGCCCCACCCATTCTGCCACCTTCCCTAAGACTCTTCACTCATCCAAAATCTGGCTCTGGAAATCACACCTGAAGGTCCCTGAGGGAAAGAAAAACAGTCCTTGCCTCATTCCAATACGAAAGCATTAAAAGAGACTCAGCTGCAGAAGAGGGCTTACCCTGAAAGTTGATGCCAAATCAAATGCCAAAAACCTAACCCGTTCCACAAGACCAAGGCTGACATCTCTGGAGGCAAATGGGAAAGGACCATGGGCAGGAGGAATCTCATCACCACACCAATTTGGCTTACAACGCACAGAAACCTAGCCTTGCATTTTGGGTGATTTTCTTGGCACCACATTTCATGACCCTAAAGTCATTTGGTTAAGAAAGGGTAGGAGATCATATTAGTCACCTTGATAGGAAACTAATAACAGTACCACTTCTGCCCTGAAAAACACATTTGAACTTCTATGGGAGATCTGAGAATTCATAGCTCTGGCCCACCTGCATATGAGTCTGTGAAACCATTTGAACAACTAGGGGACCAAAACCATATTCGGGGGAGATATTAAGCCTCTCTGCAGAGGGAACACCCTGTAAAGGGCTGTGGAGGCACAGTTTTGTGTGGGCCTCAGTTATCAACTGCAAACGCCTGTGGGCACACACCTGGGCCTGAGGTGAGCCCCCAGACATTTCCCGGACCACAGCCAATGTTGGGGCGGGATGGCCCTGTGGTTCTTATCGTGATTGCAAACATACCTCAGCAATAACCATCAGGGAACTTTGAAAAGATAGGTTTATTACTCACAAGCCCTAGAGGGGTACACACCATACCCCGGGGCCACACGGCAAAATTGAAGAGAGAGCAGGAGAGAGCCTGGACCAAGGGTTCCACCTTTATTGAGGTCAAGGGAAGGTGCCTAGGGTTGCATGGGCTCACTTTGGTGACTTTAAAACGTAAGAGTAGGAATTAAAGCACTGAAAGGGAAAAGCAAGCCATCTATTGGTTCTTTATGTTGGGCACCCAGGCCCTTCCAAAAGGGGAACTTCCTGGGTGGGGGTGGGGCAGGCTAGCTCTTTATCTACTTGGGTCAGCTGGCAATGTATTTATTCAAGATGGATGCTTTTGAAATGGGTGCTTCGGCAATCAAAAGCTTGATGTCAGGCACTTACATTACAATCAAAAATGCTAATTGTGAGGCACGAACACTACAAGCACACTGTATTCAGTTCAATTCAACCCATTTTTATTGAGCACCTGCTAAATGTGGCTAGATGCCAGGAAGATGTTCTTACAGCTTTAAGGCCACATCTTGGTTTTATTGTTTATTACCAATTCCGTAGGATCACCATCACGTGGGTGGGTTCCCTTCTCCAAGCCTCAGTTTCCTCATCTGTAAAATTAGGAAAAATAATGAAATTTAACTTGTGGGACTTGGTGTTTCAATAAAAATGCATATAAAAGTGATTGTAGGGGCAGCTGGCTGGCTCAGTTGGAGAAGCATGTGACTCTTGATCTTGGGGTTGTGAGTTTGAGCCCCACGTTGGGTGTAGAGATTACTTAAATAAATATTTTTAAAATGATTGTAAATAAAAATGCCAGTAAGCTGTTAAATAACCCCACAGATGTCAGCAGTGGGAACAGGCTGCATATATTGAGAGGGGAGAGGACGGTGTCTTCCTCAGCCCGTTGAAATGACAGCGTGTCTTGAGGAACCTCCTTGATTTCTATAAAATGAAATACCTCCCTTGGTGGGCTATGTGGCAGGCAATAGATTATGCATCACAAACCCTGGGGCCACAATGACTGATAACCTCACCACTACTTACTGGGTGACCTCGGGTGAGTTACTTACTCTGCCTGAGCCTGAGTTTTCTTATCTGTCAAACAGGGGTGTGCAGATTACATAAGTTAATATATGTAAAGTACCCGAACAGTGCCTGACACAGGGAAGTTCTGCATGTGTCTTTGCTATTTGTTATCACGTAGACATTTATTTTTATTTATTTTATTTATTTATGTTGAGAGAGACAGAGACCCAGAGACCATGTGAGCAGGAGAGAAGCAGAGAAAGAGGGAGAGAGAATTCCAAGCAGGCTCCCCACTGCCACGTGCGGAGCCCCCACTCCTCGGGGCTAGAACTCATGAACTGTGAGGTCATGATCTGAGCTGAAAGCAAGAGTCGGTCGCTTAACTGACTGAGCCACCCAGGTGCCCCTTATCACATAGACATTTAAAAGGTAGATGGCTCCCAAATTACAAAGGTCTTGAAAGACAGGCCTTCCCTGAGGATCCTATTTGATATTGCACTCATTCACTACCCACTCCTTGGGTTGTCCGATAAAATACAGGATGCTCAGTTAAATCTGAATTTCAGATGAATAATGAATCATTTTTAGTACAAGTTTATCCCATGCAATATTTGGGACATACATATACTGAAAAAATTCATGCATTGCCTATCTGAAATTCAAATTGAACTGAGCGTTCTATATTTTTATTTGCTAAATCTAACAACCCTCCCAACTCTTACCTTGTTAGATAATTCCAGGCAGCGAAAAGTACCTATGAAAGTGTCATTTTTAAGTTACTTATCATAGTGTCTTCCTCCCTAGAGTGTACACTCCATGAGAGCAAGATCTTGTCTGTGTTATTTCTGTCTGAATTCCCAGGATTGGCAGTGTACCCGGCCCATGGCAGGAACTTAACACAAAGATGTTTTTATAATGACTGAAGAAGGGGAACCTTGCGGTGCAAGGGAGAGGGGCCTTGGAAGCATCCAACTTCCTGCTTTTCCAGTCTTTCTCAAATGCTGCTTTAAAACATCTTTCCAAGCAGCATTCCGGTCCTCATACCAAACCAAGTCTGAGCACTTTGTGTTTGCAGTCTGAGGACCCTGATCCTTCTCAGAGCTTAGACTTCGATCCAGGCTTCAGCGTGGGGTTAGGAAACACGTTATATTTTTCCTTTGAACTGTGAACAATCAATTCTCTGCATTCCAATTCTGTCACAGTCCTGGGCTCCACAGACTACAAGAAATGGACTTGCCTTATGCTAATGGCATTTCATTTATCATTATGGTGCCGAATGAGGGGAGACCATTAAGCTGAGCGTGATGTTTTATTAGTGTGTTTTTCTGAGGTCTGTGACTCTGCAGAACACAATGAATAAAAATGACCTAAATTTCTCTTCGTGAGACGTATTCAGGCTACACTTGCTCAGCCACCCAAGCCTGATGACGCCTTTGGTAAATAGCTTCAGATTTCAAGTCTTTCCTGCTAGAGCATTAGTGCAGGTGTGGCTGTAATTCCATTTAATTTGAATTTTTTTTTTTTTTTTTTTTTTTTTTTTTGCTTTTAGCAATAACTCTGATTTCCCATAAAGTGAAAATCACTCAACTTTTTTTGACTGCTAATTTAGGACTATCTAGACTTTAGGGACTTAGGCACCAGAATGTCTACCCTATGCCTGAAACTGACAATGTTTGCTGCAGTGTTAAAAATGGTGTTTCTAAGTGTGGTTGAAATGTTCATAGCCCTTTCTGATTCAAAGTGTCATATTTGCTGTGTCTGACGGACTGCATTTAAACAGAAATGGCTCTCTCTTTACTTTGGAATTGAGTTTTAAATTGGATGGGTAGTTATTCAAGCAGCGCTGTTATATGTTATAGGGAAACACTGGTTTGTAAGGACCGATGAGGAGTGGGGGAAGGTCCCACTGCCTTGCTTCCTGCATTGGGCATTAGGAGAACCTAATTAGCTACAGAAAACTGATCTACTTTGGCCTTATGCTCCTGTAACATAATTTTTCAAAGAAGAAAAGAAGAGGGACAGTAACATAAATTGCACTTGCCAAAAAGCCTTTGGACGGTTTTCACAGGTCACTTCAAAAGAGACAGATGATAGGAACTGTGGCCCAAGCCTTCCTGTCTCTCTGGTCACAGGAAGGGATATGTAGCTTACACACAACCATATTTTGAGGATGTAAATACTGCTTTACAGCTTCCAGCAGGTAGTTTCAAAACACACGAAGGCTCCCCCTGCCCTTGCTAGTCAATAACTCATCAGAGGGAAAAAAAGTTATACGCATACAGTGTTAATTAACAACATTATCAACACTGGCAAGAAGAGATTGGAAGCAAGCTGTATGTGCAGCATTCTGGAAATTGTTAAGTAAATTACGGTGTGTGGACTGTGATGAAATGATAATTAGAAAGACTTGGATACATGGAAAATGTTTAAGCTAAAGTATCAAGTGAGAGAAAAATTACTGAATTCTATGAGCATTTTGATTGCAACTATATTAGCATAACTAAGTAGATAAATACAAACTGGACGAGGAGGCAAAAATGAAAAGCATAGTTGTATAGAATTAGGTGGATTAAAGGTAATTAATAACTTTTATTTAAAATTGTTTTCTAGGGGTGCCTGGGTGGTTCAGTCAGTTAAGCATCCAACTCATGGTTTCGGCTCAGGTCATGATCCCATGGTTTGTGGGGTCGAGCCCTGCATTAGCATGGAGCCTGCTCGAGATTCTCTGTCTCCTCCCCCGCCCCTCCCGTGCTCAAGCTCGCTCTCTCTCTCTCAAAATAAAAAAATAAACATTTAAAAATAATAATAAATTAAATCATTGTTTAAAGCCAAAAATTATTTTTTAAATAATGGTTTAAAAAAAAAAACACAATGGCAGAAACACGCCATCAGTTTAAATCTCTGAATCTAGTGTCTACTCCTTCATTCATTCTGGA
The DNA here is from genome assembly GCF_024362965.1 of Panthera pardus. Classification (NCBI taxonomy): domain Eukaryota; kingdom Metazoa; phylum Chordata; class Mammalia; order Carnivora; family Felidae; genus Panthera; species Panthera pardus. Next base: position 68,016,635 of record NW_026526788.1, on the reverse strand, counting down.
GCTCATTATTAAGGTAATATCCAGCTTATAGAATCATTTAAATTCTCCAAATATTTAGAAGAATGAAGTTGAAACTATTCAGAGGTAAAGACTTCCAATAAGGAAAAAAAAGCCACCCTATTTTAGGATGAGAAGCTTTCAGAGATCACCAAGGATGTGCTCCTTGTATTACTGTTGAGAGAACTCCAGCTCAGGATTGAAGACTCGGGCCTAGGACAATGGGGCAGCCCCTGGTGTGGGACACATCTATCAAGTGAGTCACAGAGGCCTCCCTCTGGTGGGGGATTCCAGCAAGGTTCCTACAGCCCATGGACAAGGCCAGACAAGGGCTCAAGTTCAGCCCCTACTGCCCCCACAGCCAGCACATGCTCTCATTGCACTGCTGTGCTCGGCCTTGATGCTGGGGCTGGGGGAGGCTGGACAGTGTTCCCTTGCCTTTCCTATGAATGTCGAGTGATCCTTTCTCTTCCCTGTTCAAGGCAAGGTTGCCTGTCTGTCACCTTCTCTCTGCTCTGCCCTTGACCCACAGCTGAGCACAGTCTTCTCAGTCCCTGGAAAGCTTTTCCTCTTCTTTGACAAAGTGCTGTCCTCATAGCTCTGGGCCCCTGGCAGAATGGGCAGGGACTTCTCTTGAGGGCAGCCACCCTTTACTGTCAAGAAATTCTAACCCTAGAGCCTAGGTGGCTCAGTCGGTTAAGTGTCCAACTTCTGCTCAGGTCATGATCTCACAGTTCTGGGCTGACAGTACGCCTGCTTGGGAATCTCTCTCTCTCTCTCTCTCTCTCTCTCTCTCCCTCTCTCTCTCTGCCTTTCCCCTGCTCACTCTCTCTTTCTCTCAAAATAAATAAATAAACATTTTTAAAAATTTAAAAAAAAACCTGCAGGACAGTTCCTGGTATATGGTAAACATTTGCTGTGAGTTAACTATTATACTTATCCTAATCTTGATGAGGTAGCTTGGGGCAAGCTGAGGGCAAAATATAGGCTGGCACACTGTCCCCGCCCCCACCAGGTAGAATATGTGTGATATTCCTCCGACACTCCTGGCTACCCAAGAACAGAGGAAAGGGGTTTTAAGTGCTTGCCATGGTGGTATAGGGAACTAAGGCAAATGAAAAATTAAATTCCCTTACTGCCTACAGCCCATTGACAAGTCTTTGAAACAGGCAGACTGACCTCCCTCTGGGAGCTCAGCTGCCTGATGATGACACTTTGCTAGGGGCAAAAAGAGAACCTTTGCTCAACATCATCCTGACCCCTTGAGAATCCTGTAAGTCTACTTCCTTTATCTCAACTGTCCCAAGATATATGCTGGCAATCATACTCCAGGCTTATGGCTCCCCTCAATATACATCTGAAGGGTCTCATGATTGAGGTTTCATTAAATGGTAATAAATGGTATTTCCCTAGCAACACCTAGCCCCTCAATGTCCTGAAAACCTTGCTTCCAAAATACCTTAGAGACTTATGCTGTCCCTGACCCCCTCCCAACCTGAGGCTATATAATGAATTACCCATCACAACCCCAGTGCAGCATTTCCTGCCCATGGGTCCTATCCCCCATGCTTTAATAAAATCACCTTTTTGCACCAAAGACGTCTTCAAGAATTCTTTCCTGGCCATCAGCTCTAGACCCCATGAACCCCCATCATCCCCAAATGTCATCAATCTCTTTGCAAAACAGGAAATGTAACACCTGTCTTCACCACCACCTTTAATGGTTGTGGCTATCAAGTATGTTCTAGAGCTGAGCCTGCTTAGGGCAAGAGTAGAGAACTGGGCAGACTCAGCAACATGAGTATCAGGGTGTTGGGTCATGGGGGCTCTCAGCATGAAGCAGCTCCCCCACTAGGACCACTCTCCCCCCATCAAAGATGAGGAGACCGAGGCAAGTGGGCCAGAGTGTTGATGGGACATGTCCAAGATCACCAAGCTAATTAGTGACAGGACCTGTTTTAAAACCAGATTTATCCAGCTGTAAAGCCCGTATTCTTAGCCACTATTTTGTAGCACCCTTATGCCATCAGTCAAAAAATCAATTCTGCCATATATTACATGAAAAACACGTCAGTTACACTAAATGTCTATAGAATCCAGGGTATTTACGACAAATTTTGTTTTTAATATGTGAAGTTTTTGGTTTTTGTTTGGTCTTACTTGATTTGTTTCTATTTGACATCTTTATTCTGAAACAGAGCACGGGTGAAGAGATGGGGATGGCATGGAGGAACCTTCCAGATCATAGAAGGCCCTCGTTACCCAGACTCTCTGTGGCTGATGATTACTGCAGACTCTTTCATCAAGACTCCAGGACCCAGGGAGGCCATGGCTATGCATCTCCTTTGAGGAAAGGGTTGGCATTAAAGAATCCTCATAGCCCATTTGACCCAGTTATCTGGCCCTGGTGGTCAGAGAACATCTTTACCTTAAACTCTACCTCTCCGAGTCCTGTTAGACACTAATGCCATCTCTCTAAATTGCATTCAGAGCCTGTCAGTCATACTGGATTCAGATTTAAAGCTCATATTAATGAAAATTTTATTTTAAGAATTGGAACAGGGGAAATAACATATGCTTGCACTAATGGGAGAAAACAATAGCAATTGCATCTGCACGTTATGGTTGGGTCTCAGATTCAATGAACTCTGGAATGAGATGGAAAATATAATAAGCATGATTCTGAAAATTGAATAATCAGCATTCCATGTGGTTCCAATTGTAATGCATGGAAAAACATAAGCAAAATAAAAGGATTGTTTGCTCTTAAACTTTTCTGAGCCTGTCACCCTGAAGGTAGACTTCCCTCTTCAAACAATTGCCCATTGTACTGTGGGATAAGGAACACAACCTGCATAGTTGAAATATCACATTTTAAGTCAAATTTTGAAAAAAAAAAATCCAGACACTTTTAAATTTATAGGATTAATCTTCTGTCTTTCCTCCAATAACAAGTAAATTGAATCTGCAAAATTACGTTCAGTATATTATTTTCAACTGTATAATTATTGTTTAAAGATACATGTCTTCAATTTCTTCTGTTCCCTTTTGAAACTCAAGTCCATTTCAAATCTTTTGTTAATAAGCAATTTAGTTCTCAGAGAATGGTTTCTTTGTGTTGGTAATTAAGTGTTATATTTACACAAAGGAAATAGTGAAATACAATCTCTTCCAAAAAGAACATTCTAAAACATTCCACTGAATGCAAAAGCATGACCCTACAGTGTCAGAATTTCTTCTGGGGATGCCAAAAAAAATCCTTGAGCAATTTTACAAGGAACTAAAAAGAAAGTCTGATTCCTCTGAACGATATGGCTCTACAGCTGTGATAGTTGAGGAAATACTGACACCCTTCATTAGCAATTGTGAAAGTGAATAAACAGCGAGTAAGAGATTTGCCACCATGGCAGGAGTTTGCTTCTTTGGCAGCAAATACCTTCAGTGCAAGATTTTTTTTCTGCACATTTAATATAATCACAGATGTGAATTTTTCCCTAAGGGGAACAATGGATGTTAGTTAATATTCCAATAAGCATGCATAGGGGTACGCCCTGACCATGTGACAGGCATTCTCCCACGAGCTGCAGAAGCCTTCCAAGTCTGAGTGAGATGAGGCCCCCCTCACTGGTATCCAGTCTGGTCAGGGAAATATGGGCAATGGAGCAGCAGGAAATGTAAAGCATGTTTAGGAAAGAAGAAGTGAAATATATATATATATTATATATATATATATATATACACGAAGTATATATATATATGAAATATATATATATATACGAAATATATATATATGAAATATATATACGAAATATATATATGAAATATATATATGAAATATATATACGAAATATATATATGAAATATATGTATGAAATATATATATATATAAAATGATTGTTATCATATTATGTGGTAAGTGATGTGGGAAACAAAGGCAGAAGGAAATGGCAGATAAAATTAAATTTCCTTCTGACCTGCAGCCCATTGACAAATAAGGCTAGCAGAGTAAAACGTTTCTCCAGGAACTCCCCACTGCTTTAATGTTAATGTTTTGCTAGAGGGAAAAACAACCTTAGCTTGACAACAGCTAGGCCTCCAGTATCCTGTGAGTCTACTTTAGCACATGAAAATCCCTTTGGAAACTTCCCCTTGACTTTACCTCCCCCAACTCCATAGTGTATAACCAGTCTCTGCTCATGGTCAGAGGCAGCTCTTTTCTGCCCACGGGTCCTGTCCCTGTGCTTTAATAAAGCCACCTTTTGGCACCAAAGGCATCTTCAAGAATTCTTTCTTGGGGGCACCTGAGTGGCTAGTTGGTAAAGTGTCTGATTTCAGCTCAGGTTATGATCTCATGGTTCGTGACTTTGACCCCGCGTTGGGCTCTGTGCTGACAGCTCAGAGCCTGGAGCCTACATCGGATTCTGTGTCTCCCTCTCTCTCTCTCTCTCTCTCTGCCCTCCCCAAATTGCACTCTGTCTCTCTCTCAAAAATACATAAACATTAAACAAATTTAAAAAAAAATTCTTTCTTGGCCGTCGGTTCCAAACACCACCATCACCTCAAAACTTCATCCCTAAGCACGGTTGTAAAGGTTTTATTTGTGATATGTCATAGAGAGTGACCAACTCATCCCAGTTTGTGCAGGATTGTCCCTTTCTGGCAACTAAAAGTTCTGCATACTACACATGCCTCTCAGGCCTGGACAAACTGGGACTTCTTGTCCCTATATACAGTCCTTACAACGACCTTATGAGATTTAGCCTATAATCACCCTCAGTTTACAGATGTAGAAATGGAAGGTCAGAAGGCATGGGAACTTATCCAAGATTGTATAATTGTTAATACATGGGGGAGGGGACTGAGATATGAAATACAGTGCTCTGAACTACTAGGGCAAGACAAATCCCTCAGCTAAAATGGAGCATCTTCATTGCACAGTTCTAAGTGACCAAAAAAAAAAAAAAAAAAAAAAGTTGGTACGGCATCGTGGTGGGATCCAAATTCAAAGAGTTTTCCTGTGGGTGCTGGAGAGCCATTAAAGGTTTCCAAGTAGCAGAACACAGTGGAAACTTTCCTGATTAACTTCATACAGAAGACACCAAAAAAATTAGTTCAAATCAACAATTTGTCCAATCACTCTTCCTGTCTCTAGAAATCTGCAACCTTACCACCACCACCACCACCCCCGCCCTTTAAGGCTACTTCTCCCAAACAATAAACAAAGCAAAGAAAACATTTTGAAGATGCAATAAATATTCTTCTATCCCAAATCCACTTCAGGATTGTTTCTCTTAACTTGTTAGAATTTTTCCCATGTTTCCCTCTAGAGCAGAAACTAGAAATACTTGGAAGGCTGTAAGCAGTTTGCTTAAACACACTTCTTTTATAGTTTATCATGCCTCAAATCTCATTTCCTTAGAGAAATAGCAGGTAGAAAAAATGCTAGATCTAGGTTTTCCTCTGAGAGATGAGAACAGAAGTAAGCAAAGAAATTGTGTGGCGTGATTTAGAGTCTCTGTGTGTGCATGCATCTTTCGTCATTCTACCAATTTCCTGTGAGTCTGCTTATTCCCTTTCATTGCCTTTTATTCTGAACTGTCATATGGTTTATTTTGAGATGGGGACTAAGTGGGGATCTACACATCCTATCTGTTGAGATGTGTGTCATCTGAGATCAGCATAATTCCATAGTCCAGTGCAGGACAGCCAAGCAGAGAAATGTCCATTCAAAGGGAAGGTGGCAATTTTCGTGAGATGCCTCCCCCTGTCTGATTTAAGGAGGTACATTGTGCAGAAATCTGAAACAGCGAGCCTTTGTCCTGGGAATATTTAACTACATTCCATAATGTTTCCTGCCAAGTTGCCAGGTTCATACATTCTCAGGCTCTTGCTCGTTGGAAGTTGAGATCAGTCCCTTTACAGAAACAACCTACCCTTCTCTGTGAGGTCTTGTCCAACTGGTCAGAACTCCTGTCCCAGGGTTTATTTGATGATACATTATATTGAGAAATTAAACAGAAACATCATTAGTAATGTTGACAATATTCCCCACACACATGAAATATTTAATGAAAATCAGGAGCTGGGGAGTTGAATTTTGCACACAGAGAACCTGTGTAAGATGGATGTTCTCTGATTGCAGATGCAAGCATTTTCCCCCCAAAGATCTTTGCAAATGCCTAAGAGCTGTCCCTTGTTTTGCTTTTAGTGACAGGGAAACATCCATTTAGTACTCTCTTGCCTCGGTTGATCCCATCCAGAATAGGATATCCAGAGAGAATTTAAAAGTCCAGGGACGTTCTGAATATGGAAGCACAAGGGTAGAACCAGCCCAAATGGTTGGTGCCATCTGCAAAGGAGTTGGCAGTATGAATGACCAAAAGAATCCTTACTCTTCACTGGATGAGTGAGCTCTCTCGCATTCAAAAGAAGGTTGCTAAAGGAGAGTACACGTAGCTAAAGGAATTATTTACAGTGGGGATAGCTGAGGCTTCAAGTAAGAAATAAGAATTAAAAAACAATGCGGTTTGGTCCCCTAGGTGATTTGATGGGGCAGGTAGGGTTGAGAACCACTGACTACAGAAAGCTGACTTAGGACTCTGCTCAGGCATTTCTGGTTTGCCCCAGTCCCCACTCAGGGCACTGCCCATGATCAGCCTTCTCCTTCAGTCTCCATGTGTGTCTTTAGACTCTTGACCTTTGGAATCCCACAATTTTCCCAGCTTTGAAAACCTCCAGCCATCATTGGCTCTACAGAACCCAAGGCTAGGCAATTAGAGAAGAGGGTTGGACTTTGATTTCCATGGAGTTTGTTTGGGCTTATGATTTCAGGGACCATATATACCTGGAAGCACAGCTTTTAGTTCTGATGGCTAGTCCCAGCAGCGGTGTGCTGCCATGGGCTTTGATGAGAACCTAAATAGGAAAAATCTGTTATCCTGTGAGGTGTGGGTAAATGAAAATGTCAGATGTCATGCCTCTGCTTTTGTTCTCTGGTGAGCCTAATTGGGTTCTTTCTATTAAAGGTGGAGTTCCTCACTTACAAAACACCAACCTGGTTAGATCACAAGAGATATAAGGCTAGTCCTTCTCATGCTGAGGACCTCCCACATACGTGAAAACACTGTAACTCCTCATTCAAACCATTAGAATAACTGTCATCAGGCTTCAGCCATTCATACAACAAATAGATATTCAGCGCCTAGTGTAAGCTAAGTACTGTTATAGGCACTAGAGGTATTGCAGTGAACAAAGCAAAGGTGTTTCCATATGGAAGTCACATCCTGCTTGGGAAGAGAGACCATAAGTAAATAAACAGGTAAACCTATAATGTACGAGATGGCATTTTAGTTATGTATTACTGTGTAGCAAATTACCCCAAATTTAGGAGACAACAAAGATTTATTACCTCAAAGCTCTTGAGAGTCAGAAGTCTGGGAGCAGAGTAATTGCCTGGTTCTGGCTTAGGATCTCTCCTGAGGTTGTAGTCAAGTTGTCAGGAGGGATGCAGTCCCGTCTAAAGCTTTGCCTGGCTTGGGGAGATCTCCTTCCTTCCTTTCCTATCATGTTCCTCACCATGTGGACCTCTCCAGAGAGCTGCTCTCAAGTTGAGAGCTGGCTTCTCCACAGTGAGTGATCCAAGAGAAAGAGGGGTTAAGACAGAAGCCATGGTATCTTTGATAACCTCATCTTGGAAGTGACATGTCACTGATTCTGTTGTATTCTCTTGTCCCTAACCCTGATAAAAGTGGGAGAAGGCTACACGAGGGCAAGAATACCAAGACGCAGAGATCTTCGGGGCTCTCTCGAAGGCTGGCTTCCATGGATGGTAGTAAGTGCTCTGGAGCAAAAAAAGCAGAGTAAAAGGACAGAAAAGGCTGGGGGTTGGGATGGCTACTGGTTGTTCTTGAGACAGATGGTCAGGGAGGACCTCACTGATACAGCGCAGAGCCCTGAAGGAAATGAGGGAGTGGTTTTATGACTTGCTTTTTTAAAGGTTTCCACCAGGGTTCACATTTTCGGGGAAGACTTCCCTCAGCTCCTGTCTCACCTATCAGGTTTGCTAGGAACCCCTAGGTATTCTCCCAGGGATCCCACATCCCTGAAAGCTCTTGTCATCTTTTGCTGTCCTCTTTCTTCCTCTTCCCCTACAGGGGACATTTCTTAGCGCCATGGACAATGTTTTGTTCATCTTTGCATCCCTAGTAAAAGATCAGTTAATGTTTGATGAACAAATGAAATAAATGAAAAGATGCACTTACTCTGCAGTCTTTTTTGGGGATTTAGCTTGAACCCCTCTTTAACAGTACATGGGATTTTTCGTGTTTTTTTAAATTAAACATCAGTTATCTTTTGTCTAAAGCAAAAAAGTCCTTTGACATGGATTGCTATAGCTACTTGAAACATCTAAGTCTCCCCCTCTGCTGCTATGTCAATTGCATTGCCTACAGACACTGTTAGTTTATAAAGCACCATATGGAACAAAACTACGTGGCAACTTATTGAAAGGGAACATTTTGTGAGAAAAATATTTTTGTTCCCATGCGGTAACGTTTCTATTAAATAGCTTCTAAATATGTAAAAAGGAAAAAAAAAACCCTCCAAGTGGCAATAGAATACCCTAAGGAATCTAGAAAGCATGCAAAACAGCAATATTATTTTATAATGAAAAACAGATATGAGTAATATTATTTCTTCCTACCCTCCTTTCTTTTGGCAATCATTTTCTTTCTAAATATATGTCCTTTGTCCACTAAATCGCATGCTCTGATTCACCCACAGCCCTGGGCCAGAGGCAGCCACTTATACAAAAGACAGTCGGTCACTCACAGAAATATGTCCCCCTTGTGTTTGGGAACTAAACCGTCATTCAGAACATCAGCAGTGGCTCTCTGTGTGGCTCTAGAGGTCTAGTCTGGCATGTAATTTAGGATTGCCCCCAGATTTCAGCCCTGAGAACTCAAAAGTACCAAAGCCATAGAAATTGTAATGCGCATAAGAATCCCAAGAGTACCGGGGCGCCTGGGTGGCGCAGTCGGTTAAGCGTCCGACTTCAGCCAGGTCACGATCTCGCGGTCCGTGAGTTCGAGCCCCGCGTCAGGCTCTGGGCTGATGGCTCGGAGCCTGGAGCCTGTTTCCGATTCTGTGTCTCCCTCTCTCTCTGCCCCTCCCCGGTTCATGCTCTGTCTCTCTCTGTCCCAAAAGTAAAAAAAAAAAAAAAAAAAAAAAAGAATCCCAAGAGTACCTTGTGAAAAGCAGATTCTGGGGGGGATCCTAAGAGTCAGTGTTTCTAACAGACTCCTGGGTTATTGTAGGTAGCGGGCTGGGCTGGTGCTCATAACATGCTTTGCATAATAAGATACTAAAATAAGTTTGGAGAGTCCGAAGTTTACCTGTCTGCCTACATCTGTAGATGGTTTGAGATTATTGTTTCCTTTCTTTTACTTTTCTTTTATTTCGTTTATTATTATTATTTTTTAATCATCCTAACGAGAGAGCAGCCTGGATGGCTCAGTCAGATAAGCAACCAACTCTTGATTTCAGCTCAGGTCATGACCTCACGGTTTGTGAGTTTGAGCCCCTAATCGGGCTCTGCACTGACAGTGAAGAGCCTGCTTGGGATTCTCTCTTTCTCTCTTTCTCTCTCTCTCTCTCTCTCTCTCTCTCCCTCTGCCCCTCCTGTGTGCTCTCTTTCTCTCAAAATAAATAAATAAACTTAAAATTAAAAAAAAAAAATAAATCATCCTAATGAGGAATTCCCTAATAATTAAGAAACAAATTTATTTATTAATTTACAAAGTTGTTAAACCATATATTCTCCACAAGATAATCCATATTTCAGGTCTCTGTTCCCTTAAAAGATTAGTTTGAAAAACGTGTTCTAAAAACAAAAAAGAAAAGAAAAAGAAAGAAAAGAAAAACACGTTCTGCCATACATTTTCACTGGAACAAATGCCAATGCCAAGGAATCTATACTTTAGAATTCAAACCAAAACTAAATCCTTGCCTCTTATCTCCACATCAAATGTTCTGTGTTTCAAGCAAGCATACACCACAACTTCTCAGTCTTAAGATGTTTTTTCTTGGACCAAACACCCAGACTTTAAAATCAGAAAACACATTAGGGTGCCTGGGTGGCTCAGTCAGGTAAGCCGTGGACTCTTGATTTCGTCTTAGGTCATCTTGTAGTTTGTGGGATCGAGCCTCGCATCACGCTCTGCACTGATGGTGAGGATCCTGCTTGGGATGCTCTCTCTCTGTCCCTCCCCACTCATACTCTCTTTCAAAATAAATAAACATAAAAAATTAAAAATAAAAATACAAAAATGAAATCAGAAAATGTATTATCGGAATCCAATCTGGGTCAACGCTTGCTACAGGGGTGAGTTTGGGGAGACACCACAGGAAACAAAGGGGAAACTAAATTTGAAGAGCTCTCAGTTACTCTTTTCAAGTCACTTCCAGCTTTTTTCTATTTTATATGTTGAGGCGCAATTTTTAAATATACCACTCTTATAATGTAAAGTGGAGAGGAAGCCAGGAGACTTAAACCTGTGTTCAGCACTAGCTTAGTCCCTATCTATGTCCAGTTAGCCTGGGACACTACCCATGGCCTCCCCATGACTCGGCGTTTGGGAAAATGGACCAGCAGAGCTCTTGTGAGAGCAAATGAAATACTACAGCATTACTTGGGGAGTAAGTGCAAAGTATTCTCACATGCATGCCCTTGCTGGGGCAGCGGCAGGAAGGGGGGTGCTGGGGTCATGGTTAGGATGAGAAGAAACAGTCTAGAGCCCAGGGCACGGTAGAACCTGCAGGGAAATTGCCATTGCTTTCCCAAGGATCATCCTGCCCTGGGAAAAAGTTTGAATGGTCCTATAAAGAAACTGGACCCTTTTCCTGTTCCCCATTAGGAAAACCGGCGTCATCAAAAGTAGTGGAATCTTTGGGGAAAGGGAGAGTGTTTGGCGTGTTAACATTCAGTTCTTTCCCAGCAGGGCCGATGAGAAGACCATCTTAGAATATACCTCGTGGGAATATGCTAGAGAGTGTTTCCTGAACTGATAGCCTGGGAGCAAGCAGGACATCAGAAACTGGCTTAAGTGAATTCATAACTCATTGTAACTGGAATCATGTCATCTGACTGGGATACTTTTTTTTTTCTTTTGGTCAATATAATTTCAACCTGAGGAGGAAGCATGGAAGAATAGAAGTACAAGGAGCCTGGGTCGAATCTCCGCGTTTAAACTCTGGTTTAATCCCTGCTCTGTCATTTACAAACTGAATGAATTCAATTTCCTCACATATAAAATGAGCATATGTTGGGATTTGAGCAGGTCAGTAAATAATGCTTTTCTTCTCCTCCAAATGAGAATCTGAATAAAATAAAACCAGATACGAGTGGAATTGAAGGGTCAACGTGAGTTTAATAACTGGCACGTCAGGCTTTGGGAATACAGCCTGGATTCATAGCCAGTAATTCCCAAGATTCCTAATATTTCACCCTTTCCAAAAACCAAACCAAATTAGGGCAAAAGAGCTAAACAGTCATAACCATTTACCTTCCCCAAAGGTTACTCTTGGCGATGTAGAAAAGGATAATGGGCATCAGACAGATCAAGTCACTTCCAAAACAAGAAGAGAATCAGGGACTCTATGGTCTTAAGTCACCTGGGAAAAAACAGTGGGCCAAAGGCTGTGCAGACCCTTGGCCATCCTACCAACTGAAACAAGGAAGCAGCTTCTGTAAGAGAGACGCTGGAAGGGTCTGGATAGAAGCCTGAAAACATGAGGACAGAGGAAAGGGTTCCCCAGATACCATTCCTCTCCCCCACCCACCTCATAGCATTGGTGAAATAAATGCGATCAAGGAGTTGGAGTACGAGAAAGCCAGTGAGCGAGCCTTGGTGATCATTCCTTCTTCTTTCTTCTCTCCCCCAGCCTGCTTTAGGAAATGAGAGAGGCCAAGTTGTGAAGCAGCTTCCTGAGACTCTTTCCGGAGGGCCGCAGCATCTACCTCAGTCTCCCATGTCTAGCTGGAACCAGCACACCTCCTGGTTCCACCAAGCACCTTGGGCTTACACCACCGTGGTCCCCGGTCCTGATTATTTACTGGCCGAAAGAATCCTTGCTGGGTGATTCTTATCCTGCTGCTGTCTTCCTAGCAGGAAGTTTTTTAGGCAGAGAAACAAGTTCTCCTCCCTTTGTTTCCAAATTACTGCTTTTTCTTGCCTCTTTTCTCTTCCCAGTCTCCTTTGCTGAGTTCTTTTTAATGAAGGTTGGCATTTCCCAGGTGTAGTTCTTTCTCTTTTCTTATTTCCTTCTGCTTGTTGCCTCTGGATGGTCCCCTCTCCGTCCCATGTTTTCAACTACACAAGCTGCATTTGACCCAATTCCTAATCTGTGTCCTGCCCTACCTGCCCGGCTCACAGCCTCCCATCTTCAGCGGCTGTGCCCCCACCTCGATTCCCTTCCAACACCACAAAGGTAACTCCCTTTCTTACCTTCCATCCCTCAAGCTCCTTCTCTTTCTTATATTTCCCGGCTCTAGTTTTCCACTTTCCCCGAAAAAATATCTTAAAATTATCCTCAGTTGCCAATTCTTTCTTACCCCCTGCCTTTAATAGACACTCAGTTCTGTCAGTGCCTCTTCCATCTGGTGCTTCTCACCATGACGGCTATCACTGGCTTAGACTCGATCTTGATCTTGCACCTGCCTCCTTGCAATGGCCTCGGAAATGATCTCCCAGCTACGAGTGTCAGCCTCTCTAGTATATCGCCCACCCTCATCGACAGGTAAGGTTGTCTACAAAAATCTATTTCTCCCCTTCCCTCACACACACACACACACACACACACACACACACACAACTTGCAACACACCCTTGAGTCTCTTCACCTCATGCTCTGAGTCTGCACTTCTCAGAATGACCAACAAGCTTTCTGGCACCCAGTTCCCGTGCCTTGTCTCCCATTTATGCACCCACCACATCTTAGGACCCGATGGCACTGAATTTATATCACCGTTCCCAGGACAGTCCATGCCCTTTAACACTTCTCTGTTTATGACCTTCCTGTGCCCTCCATTTTGAGTGTCCTTCCCCAACACACACCCCTACTCACTGCCTTGTAAACAGATTTTTCCTTTAAGGATAATCTCAGATGTCTCTGCCTTGGCAAAGCCTTCCCTGACTTTCCTGCTGGTTACCTACATGCCTTCTGCATGCCCTCGATATTTAACTGCTGTAACAGTCATGCATAATCAAATTGCTGGTCATCCATTGGCATTTACGATTCTCCCATTAATGGTAGCTTCTTGAGAACGGAATCATTTTTTTCATCTCTTTGTTTCCAGCATCTCGATATTGACCCCCTGTTAGGTATAGTCACTCTGTCATTCATTGCACGCAGAGATAAATGGAAGAATGAAAATTGATTTACTTTAGTGTGATAAAGTGTTCCCATTAACTGCAGGTCTGAGAATCAGGAAACACAGCCCCAGGCATTGGTGTTGCCTGCACTTAGCCTTGTGAACTTAGACAAGTCCCTCCTCCAGGTGTTTGGTGTTTTGGTTCTTCAGTCGGAACAATGGTCAAATAATAACTAAACAACTCTCTTTCTTTTTTTTTTCTTAACAACTCTCTTAATGGGTATTAATGGCAACATGAGAAATTACATGTTTCAGTATATTTCCATGTCTAATACACAAGTTCAGTATGATGACATATATCAATGCTACATAAAATTCACTCTGGCCAAACATCTAGGTGAGTTATGTGAGATACTTTGTAATAAGTGAGTAAAAAGATGCTATATATGCAGAAAAAGATTTAAAGAATTAAACAGAACCCAGTTTATGGTCTTCTTATTAAGCCATATATATTACCAATTAACAGTCAGTAACATCCTGACTTTATAGATAGGCTTGCTTAGATTCCTTTTTTAATTTACACAAGGATTTATTTTTAAGTCAGACCTCTCCTGGGCTGTGAATTCGGGCCAGCCTGTCTTCAAACTTCTTCCCGACATTCTGAGAAATAAAGAAAAGAAACAAAGAAAGAAATTAGAGGCGAATACACTGCTTTGGTACTAGAACTCACTCTATGTTAAAATCGCTCTGAAGAAAATAATTCCAAATACAGAAAACTCTTTAGGCCCTGAGAGTTCATCACAATATTTTCTCCTGCAAGAAGAAAAAAAAAAAAAAAAATAGAAACAACCGAAACATCCAACAAGAGAGCAATGGTTAAATGCGTTACAGCATATTTGTGCCATGGAAACAATGCAGCAGTTATATATTCTGTGACAAGATTTGTAGCAATGTGAGCAAGCGTTTGTGTTACAATTTTGTGTGAAAAAGCCAGGTGAAGAGCACGTGTACAAGATGAGGACAAGTATCTAGAAAATAAGCATAAGAAACCAGAAGTACACCTGCATACCCTTGGCTATTAAGAACCATCTTGTTTTCAGGAGTAGGAACACTGCACCCAGAACTTTTCACCCATCGGCAGACTTCCTCCGCCAGTTTCCCCTGTGGGGAGAGGATTTCAGTACTCTCATATTCCCAGCCTTACTTCATTTCTCAGAAGGTTTTTTTTTAATAACTCATGTTTGATTACCAAAGTAATTTATGTTCACTTGAAAATCTCCCTCATTTTAAAGTTCCTTAACCATGTCTGGTTTGAAGTGAAATTGGAAAGTGATTGTTCTTTCAGCGACCAAGACTTTTGGCAGCTTGCCTCTGAACAGAGCTCGGCATTACATAACTCTCAGTTTTGTAGAAAAACTTTCTAAAAGAGCCAACTTCTAGAACCCGTCATTTCAAAACGGCTCTTAAGCAGATTGTAAATGGATTTTACCACCGCCGTGGTGTTACTTCCAGCATACACACTTGGAAGCGTGATACAATTTATGGGTTGCTTTAATGCCTTGTAGTAGGTGGTGAATTCTAGGTAAACAAAGGGATCTTCCTCTCTCCCCCAAGAGGGCTGTTGGTGAAAAATTACCAACTAGAGGGAATAAAAAGAGAAGAGTAAAGCCTACTTAAGAAGAAGATGTGGGCCGGGGGATGCCCATCTTCTCGGTGAGTCAGGCAGCAGATGGGTGAATACACCTGACATGTAACACTCATCCCAGCTCTGTCATATGTTCAGAGGCTCTGGGGTCCTCACTGGTCTGAATAAATCTTGCCAGGGCCCCAGTGTAGATAGGCTTTCATACCAAATCACCTGGCATGACAATTATAGTCTGCAGGGCCTCACCCCAAACCCACTCAACTGCAATCTCTGGGGTGGGCTTCAAGATGCTGCATCTTAACAGTGTTTCTCTTCTCTCTACAGAAGAGAAATCTGAGTACCAACATGGGAACTTGACTTGCTTAAGGTCACACCACTGGGTGGTAGCAGGACCTCCTGACCTCCAGGTCAGTCCTTCTCTATGGAGAAATTAGGCCTTAGGACAGACCTGTGTAAAAACAGAAGGCTGCATGTTATGGGTGCCCAGGCCAGACACAAATATACCCTAAACATTGGGCTACCACCACTCCCGTCCTCCTTGGTTCACAGAGGTGTGTCTCTCAGAGGTTTTTAGAGGGAATGAAAGAAGAAAACTAAAAAATTGAAGCTGGGCTTCTGCAAACACATGTCTTAGAGAACTACTCACAAGGTAATCCATGAAAACAGAACTCCATTATTGAGGAAGTCACCGTATCCTTTCTTACTATCGTGAATCATCTCGAGAAGTCACTTGTCATGTGAGCCTATAAAGGCACTGAGAAGTCCTACAATAAATAAACCCATTTAACTTTCCTTATTCTTGTAATTCACTGACATATTTGACAGAAGTGTGTGTGTGTGTGTGTGAGAGAGAGAGATCGTTAATATTTTTGAGAAACTAGTATTCTAGAGAAACCATCTAATCGCCCAGAAGTCTCCTTAGTCAAATCCATGTCACCAACATGAGCTGGCTAGTTTGGTGGGAAAGCACTAAGCTCAGAGTCTGGAGAGCTCTCTAACACTTGCTAGTTTTGAGACCTTGGGAACATCTCTTGCCTCATCTTACAACTGAAGAAGCCGAAACTAAGAGATACATGCCTTTTCTGTCCACTCTATGGGGTTGTTTGTATGACCACACAGAACTGCCCACAGAATAGGCAGCACTATACAAGTAAAGTTCCATCATCGCTTCTCTTCTACTCCTCCTCATCCTTCTCTTCCTTCTTTCTCACATGCTCATCACTTACGAGGTCATCTCCATCCCGGAGACCTCAACCTGTCTTTAATAGCAGGGCCTTGACAAGATGACACCACGAATTTGTTGTGATACAAGTATGGCACCCAAGGGTGACCAGCTGATTCTGGAGTTGCTATCATATCAACATTCTCTTGTCATTCATGACAAACTCTCAAAGTATCGACTATAAATGGTAGTGACTCAGGGGTCAAATCTTTCTCACTGAATTACAGGTCAGTTATTCACGTAATTGATTTTCCTCTCTAGAGACACTGGCATTGCTAACACTGTTCCAGTCAAATGGCAGAGGATAGAATCATTTTCCTTGGTCTGTGTTCCAGTGGGTTATTCTCTGACCAGCACACTTTTATCAGGAGCAACTCCTTCCCTCCTCCCTAAGGGAGGGACCGTACTGTAGAGGAAGGGGATGAAGGCTAGAAATGAACGCATCAATCTGTCACACACTGACCTTAGAGAAATAGTCACTCATGTGTGTCATTGGCCTGATGAAGTGTGACAAGGCACCATGCTTCATTCATCCCTGTGCCCCTCAATGTTTGGCACGGTTCCTGTTACCTCCTAGGTTCTCAGGAAGTATTCCTGAGTGAACAGACGAATAAATGAATGAACTATGTCCTACAATGCCCAGCATATTTTCTCTGCTTTAATGGGGCCTCCATGAGCCATCCTTCTCACCCATGATTGGCCACACCTTATCATGAGGTTGAAACATTAATACACTCAGAAAACGAGAAAGTAGACATCCAGAAATGAATAGAACAATCTTTGGACTCTCAATGATCTCACTGTGCAGTAGGGGAAATTTATTGGGCTGCAAGTATCCCAGGGTAAGGCCATGGCAACATGGGAGGTGGTTTTATTTCCCCCAATAGATTTTAAGCTCCCGGAGGGTAGGAGTCATCTTCGGTGTGGTCATCAACATCTTCATCTTCCTCTTCATCCTCATTGTGTAAACTCCATGAGGACAGGGAGTTGCATGCATTCCAAGCACTCAACACAGCCCCTGGCACATAACAGGTGCTTTTTAATCCTCAGTGAAGTGAATAATTAGTATCAAGTCTAACGTTTTCTGCCTGCTTCTTTCCAGGCACTGTGCCAAGTACTTTATGTTCATTATTTTAACAACAGGAGGAAACTAGGAGCAGAAATAGGTGCAGAAATGTCCTAAGTTGATGGAGACACACTTCTTACCTAGGCAATCTGACTCCAGAGAACATGCTCTTACCCACATCCCTCCACATTATGAATATCCACAGCTCCCTCTCATGCTTTGCTATGTCCCTCATGGTTCCTTGTGGGATGAGTGGCAAATGTCAAGTACATGAAAGGACAAGTTTCCAAACCATATTAACAACCTTGGACTGTTGACTATACCTATCCCTGCACTCCAACTGTCCGACACCAAACGAAGGTTAATAAAGGAACAGACACAGGATTAACCAGATAAGCATGCCAATCTTAAACCCTGCCCAGTCAGGCAGCTAACAAGATTTTTATTGACAGGAAAATAAAGACTTCAGAGAGAAATATGATGCATTCTGCCCTGTCTTTAAGTGAAAAATGAGTTGGTCCAGGGACGTAACAGATCATTTCCCCTTTCAAAGACACTCTCTCTAGTTTCTCTCCAGTGATACTGATGCAACCAAGCAAACAGCAGGACCACTGGTTCAACTGGGACAGGGGGACAAAAAGCCACTGAGACAGGGGGACAAAAAGCATGATGGATGGGGACAAAAGGGAGGAGCTACACAGCTTCCTAGGCCTGGAGAATGCCCATGCCACTGGGAGGGACATCTCTGTATGTGCCAAGAAGTGTGCTGAGCATTTTCCCCTTGAAATGCAAACAAGAATGTACCTGGGCAAGGGCTAATATCTAGTGCCGAGCAATATTAAATAGAAAAATATTAAATAGCAAAGCCTCCTATTCTCAATAATTATATTTAATTCATGTCAACAAATATCTACTAGTCACCTACTCCGAGCCTGGCCCTGTGTTAGGGATTTATTTTCTTTATTCCTGAATTACCTAATAATAGTAGAAACACCTAATAGTATGTGACACTTTGCAATTTACAATGTGCTGTTAACATCTGCTCATTTTGATTTGGTACCCAGGCAATGGGATAAGCACAGCAGAATTCACTATGCCTGTTTTACAGTTGAGGACACCAGGGTTCAGAGAACAGCCACTAAGAGCTCCCACTTATTGGGTGCTCAACCTATGCCAGGCACCAAGCAAAGAAGTCTGCATACGTTATTTTTACAACGACCCTGTAAGGTAGTTACTTTATTATCTCCACTGTACAGACAAAAAAACTGAGGCCTTAAGTTTCCCAAAGTTGCTCAAATAGTAGGTGACAAAGTTGGTATTTAAACAAAGGAAGTCCTATACCCTTGCTCTGAAATCCAAGGCTCTTCTGTCTTCAGAGGTTAAATAATTAGCCTAACATCATGCAAACTGTGAAAGGTAAGGCTCTCCTCCTACTACAGCTCTTTCCTTTATTCCTGCTGCTTGAGGAAGTTATTAATATTGGAAAGGGTCCCTGCTTTAAAGGCATTTGTCATCTGGTAAGGGAGACAAGACAAACGTAATACAGAGATGATATCAAGGCAGGGCCAAAGTCTAGCTTTTCCTCAATTAATAAGATCTCTAGGCATAAAATACTGTTTGTGTTCAGAACAGAAAGAAAATCAATAGGTATGCAGTCGACTACGAGCAAACCTTCCTTGAGAATTTAGTTGCACTAATATTTCACTTGCCTTGGTGGAGGCATCTGCCCCTAGGGAATACTTAGATGCCGCCCACACCTCCTTGCCCCGTTGCATTTAGGAAGAGCCATGTGATTCATTTTGGATAATAGGTTGCAGTTGGAGGTGACATGTATCACTTCCCAATGGAAACAGAAAGAGCACGCGAACTTTCTACATGCCCTTTTTTCCCAGCAACATTCCAGGTTATGAGGGCCTTATCAGCCTATGTTCCTGAGTTTCTTTGAGGAAAAAAGCCTCCTGCTGAACTTCACTGGATATTTATTCTGGAGGAGAAATCACTCTGTTGTGTGTTAGCCCCTGCAATTGGAGGTAAATTTGTTGCTGCAGCAAAACGTAGCCTATCCTAACTAATGCAGAGGGATGAAGCCATTTAAAAGGAGAACACACCAAAGAAAGGTTGGGATTTAAGTTATGCCTCAGAAATTCTACACAGGGGTAGGTGAACATGGGAGGCTGGAAGTCCAGAAGAGAGAACAGCCCCCAACACTTAGCAGAGGGTGTGTGTTGGGAACCAGGATTGGCTATAATGGGATTGGGGAAATAGGGTAAGGCCAGAAAGAGCTCTCAGTGCCACACCCAAGGGTTAGAATGATAGCTTGATGAGGCTGGGAAGTGCCTTAAAGATCATCTTGTAGTTGAAAAGATATAATCTTGTCATTGCTTATTATCTAATTATAAATCATGACAATGGTGCTGAGCAAGAAGCACAGAGCACTTTGCGGCCCATAAGAGAAGGCCGTGGTCAAGTTTGTTGGATAGAGGAAGACTTCCAGGAAGCACTGGGAAGCTGAAAACCAAGGACGAAGCTAAACAGAAAAGTAGCAGCACATCCCAGGCAGAGAGAGAGGCAGTCTGCAAATGCCAGGAGGAAAGGGCAGGACATTGACAGTGCGGAGAGACAGAGTCGGGGAAGATGAGACTGAAGAGGATGGTTTCCCATTCCTTGCCACGACCTACCAGGCTGCAATAACAGCCCCATTGAGAGCGACAGGGAGGCCCTGGCCAGGTTGCAGGAGCGAGGGCAAAAACGAGCCGTAGATGTGACAGCAAACTAGCTGACCCATGGGGGAACAGATGTGAGGGAGGTCAGACAGCATGGGAACAGTTAGGAGCTACTGGGCTTATCCAGGAGGGGGTGGCAATGGTTTGGTTAGGGGGCTGGAGGGAAAGGTGGGAAGAAGGGGATGGATCTGAATGATGTACATGAAGTTACAAGGTCGATTGGGAATGGAGGGTGAGGGAGAGGAGGGGCCAAGGATATCTTCTAGTTGTACAATCGCACAATTGTGCAGATGGTGTTGATGTTGACTGAAGTAGTAGAAAAGAGAGAAGAAGCCATGTTTGTGGAAAGGGAAGATAGTTAGGTTTTGAGCCAGTTGGAAGAATCCAGATGGCGCTGTATAGATGCCAGCCATCCAGGAGGGCCTGGGGATTGAGGAGAAATGGGTCCCTTCCCAGACCCCGATCAGAAGAGTGGGAACAAAGCTGTCATACTCACCCTGCTGGCCACATTTCCAATGAGCTGACTCAAAGATCAGAGCTACAGTGTTTGACCCTTTAATCTTCTCAGTTTTGCACATTTTATGCTTTATTAAGCCCCAGTTCAGCAGTTGACTTAAGATCCATAATAAGAACTTTTTACAGGAATAGACACACAGAGATCATACTGAACTTGGGCGCTAGGGCACAGTTAAGCATCTGGGGGTTTCCACTGTTTACAGGAGAATCCCATCAACATCCCAGAGGAACACAGGATTTCAAGGCTCAGGAGGAGGAATAATTGCTTCTGGCTGGGAACATTAAGGAAGAATTTGCTGTGAAATTTGCATTTGAGTTGCATCTTGGAGGATGAGTATGATTTAAACAGATGGAGATAGGAAGAGTTTCAGCAAAGGCAACAGGGAGGTAGGTAGAAGACATGTTTCCTCTCCTGGGCATCCTCCATTTTGGTGCCTTGTCCTGAGCACAGAGCCCTTATGATCCTTAGTTGGCAAGAGTGATTGCCACCTGGAAAGGGGGCTTCTGATCAATCTGGGGGTGACTCCACCAGCTGAAGCGAAGTGGCTGAAGACAGGAAAGGCAACACAGAAAAGTCATTTCATTGTCCACCCACGTTCCTCTCTTCTACATCCACACATGTACCCTGAGCCCTAGAGTGCCTGTCCATTATCCCCTACGTACACACCCCCGCTGTCCTCTGTCTCCCTTTAAATATGCTGTTTCTTCTGCCAGAAATGCCTTCCCTCCTCCATCATCGTCTGTCCTAAGTTTCCATATCCTCTGTGAGCAACTCAAAGGCTAGACCAGTACTCCTCCTTCCTTCTCCAGCCGGAGGTGATGCTTCCCTTAGGGCAGCTTCCCTGCACCTCTCATTCGGTACCTCTTACTTTCTGAGCCTACATTCAGCTTCTTTGGGGTCATGCTTTGATGCTCCTTGAGGCAGGGACTATATCTGGCTCCTCTTTGGAGACCCGGAACAGCCTAGGACATGCATGAGAGCTCCACACTGGTAAGACAGAGGACAGAGCCTGAATCTAGAACTCCTGGGTCCACTTTCCAGTTCTGACTGAGTTGCAAAATACACAGGAGCAATGCAAAGCCAATTACACTCACGGAAGAATTTTATTCCATAGCCTGAAACCATGAGAGTGAAACTTTGAGCACCTCAAGCTTCTAGAGCTAAATTTGTTATTGCTTCGTCTGAATCTCACAGCTTTATCTTGTGGGACAAATTGCTTCCTGCCAATATATTGGTAGTTTCTCGAGGACCCAATATGCTCCACCTGGTGGTAGAGGAAAGATGACTGTGACAAAAAAAGTGTTCCTCTGCCCAAGCTGAAGTCCAAAAGCCACTGTGTGAAGGTGCCTGGGCACACCTGTGCATGTGTGTGCACATGTGACCAAGGGCATGGGCAGAGATGTGGGTGTGGACGTGAGCATATGTCATGGCCTTACCAGCTCAATCCTCTATTTCAGAAAATTTTTGCAGAGATGATGAGTGATGAGAGACACAGAAAGAGGGAGAGAGATCTATTCTCCAGGGGTAATCGTGTTACTGAATACCACCAGCAGTCATCGTGTTTATCTTTCTCATTTATCCAAACCCCAAACAGCCCTCTGCAGCAAATCGCATTTCAGCAGAGAAGATCATTCTGTCTGTAGCATAAACTTCTCACTGCATCTCTCTCAGGAGCGGCCTCTCTAGGTAAATATAAATCTATTCTAATGGCAACATTTGCAGAAGTAATGTTATTTGCCCTGATTTAGAGAAAACACAACATAGGCTCTGGCAAAGCTGATCTTTTTTCCTTAGAAATTAATCAAAAGCACATAATTCAGAGGCAACACGAATGTTCCATTGGCAGAGTGGAGCACTGGTGTGTATGTGTGTGTGTGTGTGCACACGCGTGCATGTGTGTGTGTGCGTGTGTGTGTGTGGCGGGAGGGGTGGGGACTGTTTTATTTGTTTCCTGTCATGCAAGTGGCTTCTGGAGACCCAGTTCATGAGATTCATAGAGTTGAGAGAGTTCAAATGGCTATTTTTCACTGAAGGACCAAGAAGCTGTACATTTTGCCCCAAGGGAATATAAAAGGTCAATCCATCAGTGACCTCTGGTGCCTCTGCAGGAGAGCCTCTGAAGGTGCCGAAGCAGGCAACTACCTGGCAGGGAGAGGAGAGGGGGCGGCAGGGGAGATAGGGTTTAATGCCCACAGCACTGTGGGAGAAGGTGGGGGAGGGAAGGCACTACCTTTCAGGGTCCATTCCACTGCTAGCCCCTGAGGACAGGGAGACAGAATTTGTAATCAATGATTTTTTTAAAAAAATTACAGTACATCCCCGTTTTAAAGTGCCATTCACTGCAACCAGGACAGTAAGGCATCATGGTTCCAGAGTCAGACTTACTATCCTCAAATCTCACTTGTACCACTTACAAACTAGGTGATCCTGGGCTAGTTACTTAGCCTTCCTATGCCTCAATTTCCTCATTTGTAAACTGATTTGATAAGAGTTGTGAGGTTTAAATGAGTTGACGCATGCAAAGGACTTAGAAGGGCATCTGGTACAGTAAGCACATGTGCTAACTATCATATATTATTATCGTTATTTGCAGTATTGATTAAACCATCATGTGAACCTCTTGCTGGCCCATGCTCCTGTGACAACCACATGACAGGAGACAATCAAATTTGTGGATTTGCAAACCCCATAGGTGACAAAAACAAAAAACAAGCAAACAAAACAAAACAAAACAAAAGCTCAAAGAGCTCAGGATGGGAGGGTGGTAAGAGTTAATCCATCCATCCCTTCACAGTCTAAGATCTCTCTGGATCCAGGCCAAAGACTTGCTGAAGCATTCTATTTTTCTTGGGTTGGTTGTTAAAAATCAGCTTTTATTGTCAGAGGCCATTTTCCATCTTCTGAGCAGAAGCAGGCTTCTAACTACATTTAGTGTTGGAAGGAGAATACGATGGAGAATCAAGTCCAAATTTAACATCAGTGGGTCATGTGATTTGTCCAATTCCCTTCTCCCCCTACATGGCTTCAGTTTCCCCATCTGTACAACGAGGAGATAGCACCAATGGCCTCTAAAGAATCATCCAGCATCACCTACAGTGCATTTACAGCCCTGGTCCTCTGGGTAGACTCAGTGTGGTAAGAGACTTTGGCATGGGCAACTCCTTGGGGGTCACCACTGGCCCAGGACTCAGACCAGAGAGGTGAGCAGAGTCATGACCTTTTGGCTGTTTGTATCTGAGTGGTTTGGTTTGTGTCTCAGCAGACAGTGGAATCATAATGACCATGAGCCTCCTGACTGATCCTTACTTCAGTGCTTTTATAGTGAGACCCGTAACAATGACCAAAGTAGAGGAACAGGCTTCTGTGGATCAGCCACTTCCCTCCAGAGGGCTGGTGATTATCAGACTTCTTCACTGTGTGACTCTCCAAGAGCCCCTAGAGTGCCTGGGCTCTGGTAATCTCACCTTCCAGAAGACACCGCTCATGGCACAGGCCTCGCCACCACCAACAGCCTCTGGGAACTCGGCACTTCGTCTCCGTCTTGTACTATGGCCCTTGTCAGTCCCAGAGCTGGTGACCACCCTTGTAGAGCTGAGGCTGGCCCAGCTTCCCCTGCATTTCTGTTCCTTGAAACCACTGGTTTCTCCTCCATTGCAATTTCAGAGCAGAGTCTGAGGAAGCCCACGTTTCAAATGCAGCAGGAGCACTGCCATCTAGATAAGGCAAGAAGATTGAATATGTTCTCAGCTATCAGAGAGTGGATCATTCAATAAATCTTCTAATAAGGATGGAGTACTTGCCATGTACTACTAACAGTAGGGGAACTTTGGAATGTGAAACCGGTACTCGATATTGTGGAGACTCTTCACACTTTTTCTCTCTTCAAAATTTACAGTAACCTTATAGAAGAGTTTCTAGTCTTCTATACGAAGTCTCCAAAAGCATTAAGAACATCACCAGGACTTAACCCAGAGATATTACAACACAAAATACAAAGAGGCAGAAAGCGTGGCCTCTGCCTCATAGAATGCACATCCTGTTGGAGAAACAGGATGTGGGCTCTACCTGGCTTTGTCCTGTGCTGCTATTTGATGTTTTAATTCCTTTGATAGATAAGATAATATACTATGCAGATTATGAGATATGAGAGTCCACTCACTGGAGCCTAGAGAAGTGGGGAAAGCTGAATGGGCTTTTAGGCAAGCTTTGCAGGATGGAGAGGGATGCTCTCAGCAAGAGGAAACAAGATTAGGCTGAGAGAAATAGCACGAGCAAAGGCCACCCAACTGGGCCATTCAAGATCCCATTTCCTTCTAGTTATCTTGGACTGAGGATGCTGATTTGGCTCATGAAAAAGGAGTTCAGAAGCAAATGCTGGGGTATTCCCTCTTGTTCAGAGCTACTGCTGACCTGGAGAACAAGGGCTGTCTGCATAGAAATGTGTTCCGGGAAAGAGTACTAAGAAAAGGTCTTAATGATATGTGATAAGGCTCAAATTAAAGTCAAGTGGGATATTCCTAAGAGGCAGCTCTTTAAACATTTGCAGCAAATGTCACTAGTGGTAGAAAATATAAAGTCGCACTCCCAATATGTTTACCTGTTTGGATTTTTAAAATTTTATGCCATGCTTGTGTGATTCTAAAATATACCCATGTTTATTTCAATTGACCTGTTTAATAATTCCACAGACATTTGTTGAGCCCCTATTCTGTGCTGGGAACTGTCCTGGGCACTGGGGGGAAAGCAGTGAATACACAACAGTTCCCATCCTCATGACATTGCATTCCAGAGTTTCTTCTCACATTTTGGTAGAAAGTGATAGTTCCTTGGAGATGTAGACATCCATCCTGAGCTTCCTGTAACCCCAACACCTTGCCTGTGGGCATAAGATGAATCTTGGATTAAAGAGGGGTCTGTAAGCAAGGTGAAAGGAGAAATGCCCTCCTGGTAGGCAGCAAAGAGTATCTGATACCTTGGCTTCCTCTTACATGTTGAATTTCAAGATGGAGCTATTAATAAATGTAAAATGAAAGCTCCTGTGTTTTGATTGCCTCCTACCTGACAAACACTGTCCTTGGCACAGTAAAAGCCATTAATTCTACTTGGCCCCAACCCTATGTTTTCTTCAAAATCCCTCTCATATCCTAAGATTACTTGTTGATTACTGCTTGTTTATTGTGTTGCCTCCCCAGTTAGAATACAAGCTCTAAGAGAGCAACACTCATGTTTGCCTTGTTCATTGTCCCAACATCTAGCACAGCACATGGCAGGTAATTGGTTCCTAATGAATATTTTTGAAGAAGTAAATAAATGAGCTCCGTTACAAGATGAGAGACTTTCCCAATTCTTCTATAGCCGTTCTTCCCATCTTGCATTTGCCGATAAAGGCTAGGTAACTCTCTCAAGGTCACTTGAGGAGCATGGGACACAATCGAACTTTAAACTTAGTCTGTCAGATTCCACATCTTTGCTCTTGTCCCCAGTGCTATAAACCCTTGTCCTTGTAAGAAGGCACCCTTTGATTTAATGATTTCTCTTCTTAGACAACTACAAACAAGTAACTGCAAATTGTAGCCATTCTTTAAGTCTCCTCTGCTCGTGCTCTTTTCCTGGGTTAGAACCTTCTCTATCCCTCTGTGCAGAGCTTCCCCCAACATATACACATCCATGTCCAGAGTTCAGTTAGCACACCCACCTTTCTGAAGTCATCAATCACTCTATTCCCTGCCTCCACTGTTACACCCTCTACCTGTAGCTTAATTATCCCCACACCGAGACCTAATCTCCCCATGGAGAATGAAAATCCTCATGGGTCAGGAATACCCCATCACCTTGGGAGGCCACATAGAATAATGGTAAAACCTCAGATTCTAGGACCAGACTAGCTGTATGCAAACCCCAGCTCTTCCTCTTGCGGACTGTGTGATCTCAGGCAAGTTTCTTCACTTCTGTGGGCCTCAGTTTCCTCATCCATAAAGCAGGAATAATAATGGTATGTAGGGTTGTTGTAAAGGTGAGTTAATATGTGTAAAACTTAATGTGAAGTACACAGTAAGCATGTAGATGTCAACTATCCCTTCTCACTTATCTTCTTTTCCTTTTCCAACTGTGCCAGGCACCTAAAGAATATTTTTAAATTCCTACTAACATGAATCTGCTAATTCTCTGGCCACCTCCTCAGTGTGTAGTATTTCCCCCCTACTTCACTGCAAATTCTGAGGACAGGCATTGCTAGTGTTTTCTCCTTCCTCCCTTTCAGGGTCTATCATAGTGGGAAGAACTCAACAGGTACTTAATAAATCCTTATGGAAATGAACAAACCAAAAAGTCCTTGGGTTTTGGGGGGAAATTCTCATTTGATTTTCTTTTCTGCCTTTCCTCTCTCCTTTAATTGCACACCTCTTCTTTCTTCCTGAAATCAGATTAAGCCCCACTGAGCCTAAACCAATAGTGTTTCACGTCATTTTCCTAATGGATATGAATTGACTGTAATCTTTTTGTTTTGTGGCCACTGGCAGTTGGTCAGGCAGGTGACTGAGATGGAGATTTTAATCACTCCCAAAATATAGTATTAGCTTACAAAATGTCAGCCCTCCACTGCACTGGAGAGTCATTTATGATGACATTGCAGCTGAAGGAAAGCGCCCCAAGAAACCTTAATTGGCCTTCAGCTGATTTTAGGAACCAGGCCTTCCTTGTAATTTGCTGCAAAACTCATACAATTCTCTGAAATAAGATCAGTCATGGGACACTGCAGTGAGAACATTACAGAAAATAGCTCAAGGACAGATCTGTGCACCACAAATTCATTAGGAAGCTACCACCAGACCCAACCTCCAATGTACTTATCTTTGGGAAGAACTCATTTCTTGTCAAGACTTGACTTTGAAAGGCAATGGGAAGAGGTGGTCCCAACAAGATTTCTCAGCTGCCATTTAATCCACACTCAAGGGAACCCAAACAGCAATATTGATAACAACAGAAAACAGGAAAGCTGATTTCCTTTGGGCAGAAAACGGTTTTCCCAAAAAGATGCATCTGAAATGGAAATTGAAAACATGAGAGTATTTCAGCTGAGGACATTCCAAGTGGTACCTGCATTCACACACATACAGTAGATCTTATTAACTTAGAACAGGGCTGGCAAATGGGTGCCATTTTGCATAACGTTTCTCTCTTTTTTAAAAAAATTTTTGTTTGTTTTTGAGAGACAGAGCATGAGCAGAGGAGGGGCAGAGAGAAAGGGGGACAGAGGATCCAAAGCAGGCTCCACTCTGACAGTAGCAAGCCTGATGCGGGGCTTGAACTCACGAACTGTGAGATCATGACCTGAGCCAAAGTCGGACGCTCAACTGACTGAGCCATCCCGGTGCCCCTTGCATAACATTTCTGATGAATTATAGTGGCTGCTAAAAACACCATACCCAAAAGGATTCTTCTGTTGCATTTCAGCTCAACAAGAAAGAATGCGGTAATCGTTCAGCAATGTCTGCTGTGGCAGAGGAAGTGAAACCCATGTATTAAAGGGTTGCCATCCTCAACTTGGAATCATGGGGGCAGGATGGATTTCTGATGCAAGTGTAGAAATATCTATAAACCTCTGTTTCATTATTATTTTCCATTATTGCTTTTTATTGCAGACAGTAGCATAAATCATAAATATGAATATCCAAAGTTGGAGCACTTATTTCAAAGTTTCTAATCAGTGGGCTCTCCCATTCTTTGTTTCCTTTTCATGAGAGCCATTTTGACAAGTTTGCCAGTGAGAGAAACAGGTCTATGCTGAGGAGGTATTTTATGGTAATAAAGGAGAGGAACTTAAATGCCAGTGTCGCTCATGACAAACAACTCCCTGAGTAAGACTTCCTTGAAGCAAACTTCATACACCCACCCCCTATTTCCATAGTGGGTTTAGGAAGGCCCATAAAAGAGAGGTCTTGCTCATTCTCACCAATTACTGGAAGAATCAGCTGGTGAGTAACTTACCTGTCCCCTGGAACTTGAGATCTGTGTCATTGGTTCAGAACAGTCGAAGGGTACAGGGAGGAGAAAAGATCATGTCACCAAAGGTAACTCAGGCTCCCTGCTGACACTGCCCCCAGCATTGGCTCTGACAGACATTTGGCAAATCCACCCTCCAGTACTGTTCTCAGTGACAGCTTGAGAGGGGGCTGGGGCAACCTTCACTTTCTCGAGAGGAGTCAATGCAGCAAGAGTCAACCTCTTTGCACATTTTATGGGGATCTGCAGTCTGATGGAAAAGGCATCATGGATTCAGGACAAGGGCAGGTTTCCCTGTGCATCTGAGACTGGAGTGCCAGAGACCAGCAGCAACTCAGGAATAAAGATGGTGCAAAGATTTCTAACGACATTTCACTCTTTTCAAAGTTCAGTCCTATAAGTTTCAGTGGAAGTTTTAGACGTAGGGAATGTAGGATGGTTTTTCTGGGAAACAGCTGCCAGCGGTTCCACCTTCTGGCTGAGCAGCTCCCCTTTCTAGCTGATGAAAGCAAGTAGGCTTCTTCGGCATCACCAAGAAAGACATTTGGAAAAAGGCAACAGAGTCGGACTAGATACTGGTTCAGAAAAGTTATTGTCCTCCTTTCCCTCCCCACTGTGACATCAGTAGTTGCAGAATCAGCCCTGGTTTCTAACACACTTCTTGATGGAAAGCTGAACAATTTTTCTGTTTTACCTTATGAAGTGGAAAATCCCCAAAGGGGGAAGAAAGGGACTACAGTCTAGTTGGAAATTAAGTTAAACTCAATTAATTTACATAAATGCACTGGATTGCTTTGGTATTGTAATTAATTCTTGGTTCATAACGTGGAGTTTGTCCCTGCAGATTGTGTCCCAGAACACGCCATTGCTCTAATCTGGCTGGCAGCCTGGCTTCAAGGGCACCAGTGGATTGATTGTAAGCTCTCTGAGGACAGAGACAAGGCTGATACTGCTCTGTTGGATAAATATGTGTTCACTGGGCAAATATTTATAAAGCATCCACAGTGGTTGTACATCAGCACACCCATGGTGCCTAAAAGTAAATAAAGTAGACGGGTGCCTACCTTCATGGATCTTATGTTCTAACTGAGGAGAGATAGATTATAAACAAGTAACCCAATCAATAAACAAGATCCATTCAGGTGGTGACAAATATTGTACTATAAAGAAATAACACAGGGTATAAAAATAAAAAGGAATGCCACAGGAAGACGTCCAAGAGCTGAGAAGTAAATGATGGGGAATCAACCATCGCTCCTAGCAGGGGCAATCGTGTGCGAAGGTGCCGTAGGTAGGCAGCCTTGGCATGTTCCAAGGATAGAAGGCAGACCAGAATAACTGGAACCTGGTAAGTGAGAGGGAGAAAGACGTAAGAGGGGACTAGTGGAATAAAAAGGGACTTGGTCATGATATGGAGTCAGGATTCTATCCTAAATCCCACGAGAAGCCTTTGGAAAGTTTTAAGTGAGAGAATGACATGATGTGACAAAAGTTCACACCGGCTTTTAGTTGCAAAATGGATTACACAGCATAAGAATAGATGCGTTTTAGATGTATATTCTCATTCCAAATCTGGGATGGGGGTTAGGTGCGGGACAAGAGTAAAGAGGCAAGAAGTTTTGCCATTTCACAGCCATGATAAAAGGGCAATGGGAGAACTATAGGCAGTCGTGTGCTGGTCAGTGTTTAATAACTGGCTTTCTTGGGGGTGGGGGGTTGAGGCCAGTGGAGGGAAGGGGATCCAATTTGTAGAATTTGCTGATGTTCACGGTGTAAATACTTCTACCATGGTTGATTTCAAACTATCAACACGACCTCGCTGAATTCAGAGTTAGAAAGAGATGCATACAATGGAGTCTCACAGGTCATGATGGATTGATTCTGGCATACCACTGTCTCCAGTGCAAAAGCTTCTACTATAAACTAATCTCATCTGGGGTCATGACAAGTTATAGCACACCTGAGAACACTAGGCTATAGTGTTTAGGGGAAGTCACACATTCATTAGTGCAAAAGGGTCCAAAGTTTTCCTAAAACTCACAGAAAAGGAAAACTTTAAATGATCGCTATGAGTAAAATATGGGGGATTCTTATAGCAATAAAACTATTGTGAATGATACTGTAATGGCGTGTGCACGTCATTATACACCTGTGAAAGTCCCACAGCATGTCCAACAGAATGAATCCTAATGCAAATTATGGACCTTAGTTAATAATATCAATATTGGCTCATTAATTGTAACAAACATACCACACTAATGCATATGTTAATATGTTAATATGTATATGTTAATCAGAGGGAAGGGGTATCACAGAGTACGTGGGAACTCTGTATTTTTCACTCAAATTTTGTAAACCCAAAAGTGTTTTAAAAATAGTCTGTTAATTTAAAAAAATTATCAAGAAGATATCAACACATGTACTTGTGTAAATGTGAATGTGTATACGTAGGCATTTGGAAAAAATCATCTTTCATGTCTCAAAATATCCCATTTCCTTGCTATTATATTATGGGAGGCTGAATGATGGCCCTTAAAGACTACACCCTAATCCGCAGAACCTGTGAATATGTTCTTTACATGACAAAAGGGACTTATAAGACGTGATCAAGTTAAGGATCCTGAGATGAGAGATTATCTTGGATGATCCAGTTCAATTCAATGTAGTCACCTTTTATTTTTTTTAATTTATTTTAATTTTTAATTTTTAAAATTTACTTATGTTTTTTAATTTACATCCAGGTCAGTTAGCATATAGTGCTATAATGATTTCAGGAGTAGATTTCACTGATTCATCTCCTATGTATAACACCCAGTGCTCATCCCAACAAGTGTCCCCCCCTAATGCCCCTTACCCATTTGGCCCATCCCCCTACCCACAACCCCTCCAGCAACCCTCAATTTGTTCTCTGTATTTAAGAGTCTTTTATGTTTTGTCCCCCTCCTTGTTTTTATATTATTTTTGCTTCTTTTCTCTGACGTTCATCTGTTTTGTACTTTAAAATTTTTTTTAATGTTTATTTATTTTTGACAGAGAGAGAGAGAGAGACAGAGCATGAGCGGGGGAGGGGCAGAGAGAGAGAGGGAGACATAGAATCCGAAACAGGATCCAGGCTCTGAGATGTCAGCACAGAGCCCTACGGGGGGCTTGAACTCATGAAACGCGAGATTGTGACCTGGGCCAAAGTTGGATGCTCAACCGACTAAGCCACCCAGGTAACCCCATCTGTTTTGTATTTTAAATTACAAGGGTCCTTATAAAACAGAAAGCAACATCATAAGGGAAGCAGAGGGACACAGAGAGAGACTGGAAGATTCGAAGCTGCTGCCTTTGAAGATGGAGGGTGGGCCACTTACCAAGGAACGCGGGCGGCCTCCAACAGCTAGGAAAAGCAAAGAAACTGATTCTTTCCTAGAGCATCCAGAAGGAATGCAGCCCTCCTGACCCATCTTAGCACTTTTGACTTCCCAGTTGTAAGACAATAAATTTATGTTATTTCAAAACACTAAGTTTGTGGTAATTTGTGGCAGCAGTTTGTGACACAGTAGGAAGCTAACATATATTCCTTCTACCTGGGATTTGCCCTCTCTGTCCCATCAAACCACCAGGTATCTCTTTGGCTTATCCTGTTCTTTTAGCTCCTCTCTTACATCTGTGCCTCCTGGGCCAAGCCCAAACAGAACACATGCCACCATCTTGCCTCTATTCTTAGTCTGGCACAATTGCCGGCTGGCAGATGACGATACTCAACAAGCATTTGTTAAATGAATGAACGAATGTTGCTTCCAAATTCATCCCACACTTAAAAGGATGATGTGGGGGTTTTTGTTTTTTAGTATTTGTTTTTCAGTTGTGCTGTTTGCTTTAATCTACCCTCTATCCCATAAGAAACCACTCGCACACGTGGTGACTTCTAGCTGTAAGTACACATGGATTCATTTTTTCTTTTTGGTTTTGACCTGCCCCCGTGGTTTGAGTTCTTTATGGGGCTCCTGTTCCCAGGACTTCCTGCTGGTAAATTCCATCTCAACTTCTTTTTATGTGGGGCATCAATCTAAACTAGAATCAGATGGAATCTCTATAGAGCCCCAAAATATACAGCTGTGGGTTGGGGTCAAAAAGAGACAGTGACTGATCTGGCTGGGCTAGCACAATGGTTAGCATGTGGAACTAATAAAGAAAACCGGGGAGCTGCACAGGCTTGTTGGATTCATGAAGAGGAAAACACTCCCAAGTCACAGATATTACCCGTGACCCAGTCATCCATCTCAGATATGCAATGTCCTAGGTCAGAAGGGGACAAGGCGACAAACTGTAAGCAGATGAGACCTCGAGATGAAAAAACGACTCAAAGGATGTCTCCTTCTGAGGGTGGGTCATAGAGTCTAGGAGTACACGAAAATGCATTGCAAAGAAATGTAGATTCCCGGTAGTCCCACTTCTCTTTTGAGTTGGGTGAGTTACTTCTCCTCTCAGACCTTGGTTTGCTGAAGACCACACAGAAAGCAAATGGCAGCATGAATACAACAAAAGAGGCACATTCATTATTCGCTCAGGATAAGTCGGAAGGCAGTGAGATGATGAAATGATCACATCGACTCTCTAGATTTTAACATTGAATCATTTTGCTGTTCTAGTTATCTGCAAAATGACTGAATTCAATCAACCAAGAACACACGCCCCCAACTGGGAGGAGCACTCACTGTTCCACTGAGGTGACAGTGGCCATGGGATGATCAGCAATGCTCTCCCTTGTCTCTCTTGGATTCCATCCCATGAAGCTGGGAAATGCCAAGTGTCAAATAATTCCAGTTACCTAAGCCCTGCAAGATGGAGCCTTTATTTCCTGAAGATAACACTAAGAAGAAGACTTCAGAGAAGGCACCATTTAAATGTCCCAAATTGGTTTGCCTGACGACAGGAGCAGAGAAGGAGGAGGAAGATACCAATTAAACGGAACCCTCAGGCACAGATGTCTCATTAGAGGCATCTGTTGAGTAGAAACTGCTCAGGACCACCTCCACTGTGCCGGACCTCATCTCCAGTGATTGCCCACCTCTTGGCATGACCCCCAGGCTAATGACAGAACATTATTTCGGTCATCCCAAATGAGACCCCCACTGCCGTAAGCAACATTTGGCATTTCTGTAGGGGTTCATTTAAGACTGGCTCCCCACGGTTCTAGGCAGAAAAATTTATATCAGCTTAAATACAAGGAAATGCTCCCAGCTCATGCATGTCTAAGGAGGATTGGCAGAGTCCATCTGATAGGAAGAAAGGTACTTGTGGCTTTGTAGTACTGTTTTGTACAGAAAAACCTCACACACTGGTGTTCTCGTGGCGCTGAGCTTCTGTCCTAAACTACCACCCATGAAATTATTAGAGGAGAAAGTTCACAGAAGCAGAAATACAGGTTGACAACCATAGGGAACAAGTTTGATCTCACTTGTAATCAAAGACACCTAAGTTCTACACAACAATGGGAAACCACTCTTGTCTGCAGGATATGAGGGGATATGTACATATCTTACTTATTTATATATCAGAGCTGTTGAAGTTGGATGTAATAAACATTCTCGTAGTGTGCTAGGGACACTATTTTACAAGGAAAGCCAGTCATTTTTATCGAGAACCTTAAAAAAGAACCCTCCAAAATCATACCATTTCTGAAAAAAGTATTTGAAGGTAAATACTCAACACTTAATGCACAAAAATCATCAACGAAGTATTATCTACAGCAGTAAAAATAATAAAAGGAAGCATTCTAGAGAACCCCTAGATAACTATGGCACACCCATATGATGGAAAACTATGCAGCCCTTAAAGTGGTATCCAAATACCATCTTAAAAACATCTGAAGATGTTGTGAGATATAAATATTGTTAAATTTAAAGAAAAGGATAAAGCTGTATATACAGTCTGCTGAAGACTTCTGGGGGGAATACTGTGTAGTAACGTAAGCACATCGAAACGCAGCTGGGAGGTAAGGTTGTGGAAGATGTCTTTGTTCTTATTACTTGGCATTTTCCAACTTTCACAAGCACATACTATTTTCATAATCAGGAAAAAAAGGAATTAAAGAAAGAAAGTATACTTCACAACCTAAGTAACAATGAAAGTGCAAGGAAAAACGTTGCACATTTATACCTCTACTCTAGGGAACAGAAACGACAGGAAAACCCACATCCTCTTTTAATCCATATGCAAATAAAACCCCTTGTTTTTTATATGCAGATATTCATGAATACGGAGAATCTGGCAGCTGAAGCTAGTACTTTGATGTATGCCAATGCACGCAGAGCTATTAGAAAGAGGATTTGTGATAATCCTGTTGACACAACCCAGAGAACCTTACCTATTCCAGAGCTCAACTGAAGCCCAAAAATATCATAGAAAGCCAAACAGCATGGGGTAATTTAGCAATTAAGGGAATTGCAGTAAACAGATTGGAGGATGGGCTCATTTATCCCCATTTCCAACGTTTCAATAGTAGATTTCTTTGGAGGCTAAGAGAGTAAAATACTGCAAGCTAATATTTGCTTTGAGAAACAGTAAGGGGCAGGAAATGTTTCCTTTGCCAGTTTGGAAAGGTTAGGGCAATGAAAAGCTACCAAAAATGCTTTGGGATCCCACAGAGCGGCACGTATCACAGGACAGATCGTGGCTCTGGCCGTGGAATGGTCCTCTGAGATGAGATCCCATGCACAACCCCAAACAAACTTGCCCACAACAGATTCGGGAAAACTCTTTAGATTTGTTTGCAGTAGGCAGTTTTGACTTCCCTGCAAGAGTACTGTCCCATGGAATCTGCTCTGACTTGAGACTTTTGATAATATGTTTTGCCAGAAGATAGATACACAGGATGATAGAAGAGAATATATTTCAGGAAGTTGCCAAAGAAAAAATTTCTATGAAGATGCAATTTTGTTTTAAAGGCCCAGTGAGCAAGTAATGTGAATGACAGTGGGCAGGGGGCAGTACAACGGAGTTTCAGCACTAAATCTGAACGTTTCATGGCTTTTCCTCCCAGAGACTTTGTTTCCATAACTATAAAGTGGGAGGCAAGAGTATAGCAGGGTCGGGGAGCAGGGAGGGGTTTGTATTAGGTGAGTTCTGTGTCCCATTACAGGGTTAAGGTTCCACTGACCCTAGGGAAGAGGATGAGAAATCTTGCTTGGGGTGGAGGAGAAGCATCTCGCAAAGAAAGAGATTATGCAAACCATACAACCAGCCTGGGCAGCGCTGTCCACATCACTGAGTCGCAGTTGATGATACTGCACAGGACCGTGTGGGGGCTATGGTTTAACCACACCGCACTCAGTTGCCTGATATGAAACACTTGCCCAGGAAACCAGAATCAGTTGCTCTGTCTCCCAGTAAATCTCAAACTGCACATTACTCAGGGAATCATCCCTGAGCTCACAGTTGTTGGTGGTCAAGCTGTGGCCTCATTCACATTCAGTGTTGGATGCCTGCTCCTTCTGTGGTCAGGGAACAAAGCTGCTGCCCCGGGCAGGTCATGGCCCTGCATGCCCCCATCAGCCTGCTGTCTTACTTAGAAATTCCCCCTGGTGCTTAAGTCTTTCGCTGGTTCCCGGGCCTCTTTCCATCTCGGAGCAACAAAACCCCCAGGTGACAGAGAGAATCATGGATTCATCAAACCAGCTGTGTTCACAGGCAGTTGTTTGTGGTCAATATTTTGAATATAACCCCTGGCTACGCGTCACTAAAAAAACAAGTCCCTAAAATATGGAGAAGGTAATAATTACTAACTTAAATTCTTGCCCCAGTTCTGTCACACAATGAACTACTGACTTCTCTGGGCCTTGGTTTTCTTTTCTCAAGAGTGTCTGGGCCTGTTGAGAAGGATTTTGCTGTTTTATTTTGTTTTACTTTAATCTGTGTCAGGGTTAAAGCAAAGCCCGTGAAACTGTGTGACAGATGTGGGCATCTGTGCATGTTTTTCTTACAGAGGATCCACAGCTTTTCAGAGTCTCACAGGGATCCATAATCCAAAAGTCGATTAAAAGCCACTTCTTTAAGCAGATCCAGAATTTGTACACAGGAGGGGCCTGCCTGGTGGCAGGATGCTGGCTGGCAAACAATTGTCTTGAAGCTGTGTTTGCCCAGCAAGCACGATAATTTTATTTACACCATATGACACAGATCGATAGGAGAGGCAGAATTTTCTAAAGATGCATTACATCAGTGTAAGCAAATGGTGTGTATTTGTCCATGTCGTTGGTGCCATTTTTCACCAAGAGTATCACTGCCTACTGAGGATGACGTTGGGGATGAAGGAGAGGCCAAAGCACTCCCAGGTCACTTCTTGGCTCTAAGACCTCAAAATGTTCCATAATTTCCATTTGGGATTGTAAGGTCTGGAGAAGATCCAAAGAACGTGGTGCCTCTCCACAGAAGGCAAGTGCAGGAAACCACAGGGTACAGAGGCATGCCACTAGCAAGGCCAAAGAACCAGACTGATGGGCACCTCAGCAGAATCTGCCCCATCTCGTAACTGTCTCTTTAAAAATCCCCTAGCCTCTGCACCCTGTCTCAATGTCACTTTTTGAGAAGACTGCAGTGACTTTACCAGCCTACTGTATTCAGGTGGTGGTAGGAATAAGGCATGGAATGAATTAAAAAAGATGGTAACAAATTTTGCCAAAAAGAAAAGTTTGATTAGATTTGCATAATCATGATGCTTTCAATCATGATAATCCCCACTTTAGGCTTGAGTGTCAACTCTCCTGGAGGTGTTAACATCATTATTCCAAGGAACCATCCACAGGAAAATACACAAAAGTAAGAGAATATTGTGTCCAAACCTCTGTTGGGTGATGTAAAATCGGCACTAAGTGAGCTGATGGCACATCATTAAATAAGAAATCTTGTTTCCCCATAGGCTTCCCTGGAGAACGGCATTAACTCAGAAAACTTAGTTGGGGGAAGGCAACTCTTTCCTGGAAAGCATAAATGTGCAAAGACTATGTTTAAAGTTCTTGTGGACCACTGTTCAGCCATAATGACCTCCTAGGGGAGTTTCCCAAGCGCTCACATGGTATCATTACATGACAAATACGTGGAAATTTAGAATGGCTATCCAGGACGGTCTTAGGATGATGAACACGTTGGTGACCTCCCAGTGACCACCATAAAAACAAAACCACCCTGACAACTACTAGGCACACAATGAAACACAACACTGGCAAGAAGTTAAATGTCCAATGTTAGAAAAATGGTAGCAAATTATGGTATGTCCATAAGGTAATTATGATGCTGTCAATGAAAATTATGCTCATGAAGAATATCTAAGGGCAGGAGAAGAAAGCTTATGATGTGTTAAGTGAATAAATCAGGATTAAGAGCTGTATATAAATAAAGCATGATCCCAGCTATGTTTAAAAAATAATGATCTAACAGAGTAACCATTAGTAACATTTGTTATACAAATGACTTTTCTATACAAGTGACTTTTACTTTCTTCTTTACAATTCTGGTGAAAAAGATAAACAATTTAAAATCTGATCTTTCTGATCAAGAAAAACTTTTGAATTTAAATATCTAAAAGTAGAGTTTCTCCTAAAATTAGGAGGACATATGTCTTTTATCCCCAGGATGTTAAGCTGCTGTATCTGATGAACTCAAGGGAAGGAATATCAGGTCTACTGCCAGCAGGAACTTCAAACTCCTTGCCAGCCTTCCCTCCCTGTTCCTTCCCCACCCCCCACCCCCCACCCCCACCCCCACTGCTCTGAGTTCCCAAGACAGAACACAGTAGAACACAACAGCCTTTGTCATGTTCCTACCCAGTGAATTTTGGCACAGTTGCAGGTACACATAGTTCCCCTACTTATGACCTCTAATGGGCCCTGAGGTAGAATGCCATTTGTTGTTGGCACTTAGAAGCCAACCGGAAGCAGTAACACATGTACAGGACGGAGAATAGAAATCGTTGCAGAGACAAGATTCCATTTCCATTATCAATTGTCACTGAGCCTGGCTTTGAGTATTCTTCTGCCAGAAGCATGTTCTCCAAGTCAGGTATAGGAGAAAAGGCACAGGATAAAATCCTGGTAGAACCCTAGTTCTGCTCTTATGAACTGTGGGGCTTTGGGCAGATGGTTCAACCTCTCTGACCCTCAATATCCTTTCTGTAAATACTATCTACCCCTAGATAGTTGCTGCAAGGATTAAATGAGACCATATATATATATATAGTACTCTGGCCAAGGCCATCCGTGTGCTTTGGCATGAGTCAACCATCACAACTAAAGTGAAGGCTCACCTGGTGCTCCTGCTGTGGAAATATATTGATCCTAAGGGACAGCATCTATCCCTAGTGAGCACAAAGCCCTCTACAGAAACATGGGAGGACTGGGGCGCCTGGGTGGTGCAGTCGGTTAAGCGTCCGATTTCAGCCAGGTCACGATCTCACGGTCCGTGAGTTCGAGCCCCGCGTCAGGCTCTGGGCTGATGGCTCGGAGCCTGGAGCCTGTTTCCGATTCTGTGTCTCCCTCTCTCTCTGTCCCTCCCCCATTCATGCTCTGTCTCTCTCTGTCCCAAAAATAAATAAACGTTGAAAAAAAAATTAAAAAAAAAAAAAAAAGAAACATGGGAGGAAATGGCACTAATGAAAGACAGTCTTCAGTTAAGGGCTCAAGTTAGTTGTGCCAATTCTATAGAGAATTCAGACTAGAAAAAGGCAAAATAAAGACTGCCATAATCAGAAATGGCCATGAAGCAGGTTGCATTTGAGCTAGGCTTTGGTGACTAGGTAAGAAAAATATTTTTTCTCTATCTTTCTAAGCTAACACAATTATTCTTGGTAAAATGCACCCAAATGACCATCCTGCAACATTAAATATGAAGTCATAAAAAGGAACAGCCATATTTGTTTTAAATAGCTATCCTTCTTTCCCTTCCTCCTTCCCTTCCTTTCCATCCTACACCCATTTTTCATTTTAAGGAGTTTAAGGTTAATGTGTTTGGGGAATTAGGTGATAAAG
Organism: Panthera pardus; assembly: GCF_024362965.1. Taxonomy (NCBI): domain Eukaryota; kingdom Metazoa; phylum Chordata; class Mammalia; order Carnivora; family Felidae; genus Panthera; species Panthera pardus. The sequence continues at coordinate 67,977,086 of NW_026526788.1, read as the reverse complement.
AAAAAATATCACAAAAAATGGGAATATTTTGCAGATTATAGAAGTCTACAAGTTATTATGGTGGACTTCTCTTTTAGATGGCAGATGTACTTGGTAGTCAGATGGTCAGATGCTAGTCTAAGCATCTCAGATTTTACCCTGAGATGTATCTGGTTTGATAGCAACTTAGCCCATTTAGGTACTCACAGTCATTTTCAAGTCCTGTGTAGAGTTCCACAGTCCCACAAATATCCCTAAGAGAGGAAGCTGCTAATCTAACTGGCCCTAATAATTCTTGAAGTATGTTCCTCATTGGCTTTATTTTGTCGACCAACAAATATTTACCAATTTGTAAATATGGGAGAACACAGCATGCATTGCTTCTGTGCCTGGGGACACAGTGGTGAATAAGGAAGAGTAAATCCTTGCCTTCATAGAGCCACATTCTGGGGAGAAATATCATGCACACCCATGTAAACAATTAAATGCAGAAGATGATTTCAGATGGTAGAATGTGTCACAAAGAGATAAGGCAGAGCAACGGATGACCTGTAGATGGGTACTCACCGAGCAAGGCCTCTTGAAGGAGATGTCTTTTGAGCAGAAACCAGAGTGACAACAAGCAGACTTGTCTCCTTAATGACTTGCAGCCATGTTCCTCACTTCTCTTAGAGGAATGATAGACTCCGTGGAATAACACTCTCTAGCCTTTTCTGTTTACCTGCTACTCTTTTTCAACAAGTATTGAATGAGGCCCTATCATAAATGATTTATAGGTAAAGGAATAGTACTGCAATGGCCAAAGCACAGAATGTGCAAAAGCATCATTTATTGCACTGTGTGGGGTTTCCCTTCTAAAACCTCTACCTCCCAGTTATACTAGGGTCAACATGACAAACTGTTATGGCCATGTGAAATAGTAACTGGAGAGAGCTCTCTGAAGAAATATACAAATACTTCTCAGAGAGAGTGTGCTGGTTCATAAAGGAAGACTTGAAATTCTCCAGGCAGAGAAGGGTAGAACTTTCTGACAAAAGAAACATCTTAATTCATATGACTAGAATCAAAGAAGCATTTCTGGGAGAATGAAGAAGCTGAGGCACAAAATGGAGGTGGGAAGACCCCTTGAGTTATAACTACAAAGAGACTTGGATGCTTCACTAAGTCATTGAGACATGAATCCATTGGCAGTGATGAGAGGAGGCTAACCTGTTGTGAGACATGGCCTGATGATTGCACTGGGAAGATCACTATGGGTGCTGGTTGAAGGCAGGGGATCCAACCAATCTAGGGGAGGGAAGGTCTGACTGGGCCACCTGTTTGCTGGACAACATTAAACACCCAAGCCTGGAAGATCTTACCTGGTAGATGGGGCTTAATGAATTGTATGAAAGATAACAGGCAGATGTTCAAGCAAGATGGCTAAGTCGCGGTCATCATGGGTTGAGAAGACTTCACACCCGAAATACACTCATTCATCTCCTAATTCGTCTTTCATTCAACAAATTTAGCTAAATTAACACTTCCTGTGATCTAGCTGCAGGATTTGGCACTGGGTGTGGAGCATCAATCTCGATACTGTTTGTCCTCAAGGAGCCTTCAGTCTTGAGAAGGTGGTAAACTCCTCAACAGACCAGAAGAGCAGCCAATCCACCCAGGAAATCCCCAGAGAGGGGGTTATGTTCTGAGCAGTGAACTAAAGGATGAGAAGATATCATCCAGGTGAGAAGCAGGGAAGGCTGCTCCAGACAGAGCTCAGCACAATTTGAAGGACACTTCAGGGAGTCAGTGTGACCAAAGTGTGGGCTTCAGCACAAGGAGGGGTAGAAGAAAAACCCAGAAAAATAGATAATGGACATTTTCTGAATTTCTGTGGAAGAAACAGAGGGGAAAGGAGAGAATTCAGGCTAATGATACAAAGCTTATCATGCATTTTCCTGTAGGCTGAATTTCCTGCTGCCTATCCCGAGGCAGGGTAACCACCAGGTGACAAAGGAGAAACCAGGAACTTTTTAAACTTTTCTTTCCTTTTTTTAATACCAGACTGATGAATCAATAACATGTCTGGTTCCCAGGGCAAGCTCTCTATTTTCTTTTCAGTACATTTGTTTTATAGTTCGAAATGTGTGGCTGGGGGATCTTAACCTTCTCTTGATCTGTGTCCATCCTCTTCAAGGCCGGCTGTTGCTCAACCAAGCAGGACTACTTTTCCAGGGGAAATCAAATTGATAGACTCTCGCATGTCCTGCAATTTCACCTGCCATACATTCCAACCACCAAAGAGAACGTCCATCCATCATCACCAAGTGGAAGAGCTTCACTGTAGGCATTGCCAGGGTTTGGAGAGTACACAAAAAGTTGGGGCAGCACTGAAGGCAACTCGGAGCCTCTAAGAATTTGCTCCCAGTGGCAAATACGACAAGTGTCAATCATCTGCTTCCTTCAGATATTACACAGTGTGTTAAATTGTCCATAGATCTCCTCTTCTAAAAACACCTTATCAGTGCATAGCTAAAACAAAAAGCCAGGGACATCCGAATAGTCTGAAATACTCTTTCCTCCTGCTACCCCACTGGCGGCATTCGTTTTGCAAACCAAGGATAGAGATGGAATCACTGACCTGCACCAAACATTTTTATAATCTTCTATCTCTAGACAGCCCATGCAACTTGAGGGAATCAAGCAGGGGGAAGAAAAAAATCTACAAGAACCAACTTGCTAATTGTGCCTTAATCTTCCTTGTATCCCAGAGTCTGACTTACAGAAGTTAATTTTTTTTTCATTGAGTGTCTTTTTGAGTGATGACAGCTTCACCGACAGGTAGCTGTGGATATAGGGTTGAGACATAAATTAGGCCAATGGTTTTTAATTATTTGTGGCCATAAAATTCTTTCTTTAAAAATAAAAATGATAGGACATGTGGGTGGCCCAGTCGATTAAGCTTCTGACTCTTGGTTTCTGCCCAGGATATGATCTCATGATTTTCTGAGTTGGAGCCCCACATCCGGCTCCAGGCTGACAGTGCAGAACCTGCTTAGGATTCTCCGTCTCCTTCTCTCTCTCTTCCCCTCCCCTACTTGTGCTGTCTCTGTCTCTCTCAAAATAAATAAACATTAAAAAAATCTTTACTCCCTCTCTCTCTCTGCCCCTCCCCGACTCATGCTCTGTCTCTCTCTGTCTCTCAAAAATAAATAATTGTTAAAAAAATTTTTTAAAGAAAAGGTGGGGGGCACCTGGGTGGCTCTGTCAGTTAAGCTCCGACTTCAGCTCAGGTCATGATCTCATGGTTCATGGGTTCAAGCCTCACGTTGGGCTTTGTATTGACAGCTCAGAGCTTGGGCCCTGCTTCGGATTCTGTGTCTCCCTCTCTCTCTCTCTGTCGCTCCCCCACTCATGCTCTGTCTCTCTCTGTCTCTCAAAAATAAATGTTAATTTTTTTTAAATCTTTAAAAAATAATAAAAAATAAAAAAGACAAATACTAGAAATTTCTGATTAAGTAAGGAGTGGGGCCCTGAGTCACATATCCCCCTCTCCACCCATGTCTGGTTGATTCATGCTAAGCGCACATGAACTTAGTTGGGCTCACTGCTTTAGTATTGATGTTAATCTTTCCACTTTTGTTTTTACCCACCTTTCTTATTACTTAAATAAGATACAAAGGATAGGTCATCGACTGCACTAAGTAGACTTCCAACCAGGAAGTGTGATACCTGTCTCCCTCTTAGAAATACCCTCATCCAAGGGGTGATTCCTCTGGAACTAGAGTCTCCCCGTCACTTGCTACAACTTTGGGTATGACTACATCTCTCTAGATCCCCAGTGAGGGGAGAAAGGCTAACAGTTTACTATGCTAACAATTTTCGTTGAGTCCTTCCCTCATCCCACACCCCACCTCCAGTTGTCAGATTTGTATACATTGGTAGAAAATGGAGGGGGGTGACTAGATGTAGTAGCAGAGCTATTAAAATCCTCAAGAGGCATTGTCCTTCCAAATGTTTTAGGCTCCCAATAGAACTTGCGGTACAGAACTTTGCCCTTTTCTTGGTCCTAATTGTCAATTTCCAGACAATAGGAAAAGTCCCATTTAACAACCTCATGTACAATGAATATACTCTCGTGACTACAGGAGTTTTAAGAAGATAGATGATACATGGCCCTTCACTTAAGAGAACGTCTAAGTCAGTTGGAGGTCAAGGCACACATGCATATGTATACACACTCACACACATGCACACACACAAATGCTAGCAAGACAAGTCAATAGGCTCTGAGTTCTTAAAGAAGCAATTCTAGAGCATGGAATAGACGGTCCATGTTGTGGTTCTGAGGAAAAATGAACACTTTGGATTGAGTGATCAGGAAATGGTGGGCCTGAAACTGTACTGTGAAGGATCCCTGCCAAGGTTAGGGTGTTGTGGCAGAAGACAATGTGAACAGAGCATGTTTGGGTGGCAGATCTGCCATCTGGCTGGTCTGGAAGGATCACACAGGGGAGTTGTAGGCAGTCAAGGTTGGAAAGTCTTGGTGCCTGACTGTGGAGTCTGGAATCTATCCTCTAGGCAGCGGGAGAGCCATATGGGTTCTTGAGCTGAGACAGGACAAGATGAAGGCACTAAAAGGGGAGACATAGAAAGGCAGCAAGTCTAAGTCCTTCCTTTAGTTCTGTTTCAGAGTTGGGGATGTGATTCCATCACTTAAGCAGTCATGAAAAGACCATCCTTAATGAAAAGTCTGGACAAGAGAGTCACATGAGAACAGGTCAGAAAACAGGAGATGTCAGAGGGCATTTGCAAGACACCTGGCAGGCACTCATGGGAAAGGCTGGCCCAGGTACAGGGGCCAGAATGAACCAAACCCCAACCTTCTGTCTTATTTCTTTTTGCCTCTAAATCTGGATATGCTTCCTCCTAAGCCCTGTTTTCCATTATGTGCTCTAGCTGACAGATGTCATGACTCAAAATAGACTCCATTAATCACACCCGATGTTTTCCTTAGCACTTGTAGAGATGTTGGATGTGTGAGCCATGTGGCATAAAACTCCACATGACTTCTCAGGGCCTGTCAGAGTGACGCAGTGATGGAAGAATGACAGAACACTGAGGAATGCAGGAATGAGGGTGCTGCTGAGATGTCCATGAACATGGTCCACAGAGCTGCCACATGAGGTCACTAAGGCCCACAGTTATTCATAAGATGTTTGAAATCCTTTCATTCACATGTGATTCTGACATCCTCATCTCTGGAGGCTTAGATGACCAGTAGCTATGCCCTGTTCTTGGACTCTGGGATCTCATCCTCTTCAGCACAGCTGTCTGTCTTGGAGATTATGAACAATACATAGAGACTGGAGATGATGGTGACAAAGACCTTAGCCTAGAGCTGTCTGACCATTTGATGGAAGAGGTTGTTTCTAGATTCTCTGGTCCCAGAAGTTGGGCCTGGGCACTGGGCATAATGGCACCCATCAGCTGAGTAGGAGACATGGACTGGTTTTCCTATTAGAGAGGCTTTATTTCCAAAGGTAGATTGTCTCCGAACTAATAGATAAGGAGAGAATGTCCCCTTAACTTTTGATATAAGGAATTTCTTAATTTCTTAAATCCTTGAGTTGGGCTTCTGCTGTCAAGTCAAGAGAGGGACAGGGGGGCCACGGCACTGAAGCGCCATCCCTTGGCTCATGCATGAAATAGCTGATTGCTGAAGGCTGGGACTTCAGCCTGGTTCAAGATCAAACTAAACTTCTCTGGTTTGCTGGTATGTTGGTAAGAGTTTCTGAATTCCAAATGGACATGGCTGTGTGTATAACAGACCTGGTTTCTGGTGAGGCTCTTTTATACCATATACTTCCTTATACACACACAAAGAAAACAGGTGTCTTTTTAGAGGCACATCCCTTGCGGGATAAACACTGAACACAAAAAGAAACGCTAAAAAACAAAAATCTAAATTTTAAACTGTTTACAGTAATCATATTGTTAGTTGAGGTAGTGGAAATTATTATTTTGAGACATTTATGTGTATTGTGAGATAAAACAAATAAGTAATTATGTGATATTCTAATTCTTTTATTTCAGGTGTTCTTGAGAACTGGATTCTCAGAGTAGGAGAAAGATATGGTTGTGAGATAGCAGACCTTAAGAAAAACAGTGTTGATTTAAAGAAGAATTGGTATGAACTCAAGATGTATTTTATTTTAAATCAAACAAACAAAACAGAACATATTTCTTAGTTCTGCTCACTAAAAAGACTTATAAAGGTCTAGAAATATTGAGCTATTCCTAAAAGCAGAGACACAGAAAAGGACCTGGGTTCAAGTAGTTTTGGTGGGGTGGGGAGGAGTGATCCCAGGAAGCAAGAGTGAGGCATCAGGGAGAGTACAAAGAGAATGAGCAAAAAGCCAGTCAAAGGGTGTGTTATCAGGGTCGCAGCAATGGACAGAATGCCCCCCAGAATTGTCCATCTGCACACAGGAGGCCAGGACATGATCTCCCATTTCCATTTCTCATTTGATGAGCTGATAATGCCAGTACTGATAACTCCCTACATTTCAGAGAAGACTTTGAGGCAGAAAGGGGAACCATGCATGGCACACCCTTGACCAGTGACACTTACACTGTCAGTGAGAGTCTGAGATCCCACAGAAATTCTGCCATAGTGGCAGCTGAAATCAGAGGTAGACAACCAGATGTGACACAGGGCACCAAGACTACTACAGATTCATGTTGTAATATTTACAGATGAAATGCCATATGCCTACCTAGGACTGGTTTCCAGATAATATGGAAGGGGGTACATGAGGCTATAGATGAAATGAGTGTGGCCAAAAACTCATAATTGTTTAAGCTGAGTAGAATACATGGTCATTTGTTAAACTATTATGTATTGTAAGTGTTTAATATTTGCCATAGCAGAAAGTTATATGAGTGGGGTGGGGAGGCAGTGAGGGAGGAAGCAAGGAAGAAAGTAAGGGAGGGAAGGAGGGAGGAAAGAAGGAAGGAAGGGAAGAAAAAAGGAAGGAAGGAAAGAAGGAAGGAAGGGAGGAAGGAAGGAAGGAAGGAAGGACAGCAAAAAGAGTGGGGTGTGAAAGCAAAAAAAAAGATCTAAGGTTTTTCTGGCTCCACTGAATTGGGCAAGTCAAATAATCCTTCCAAGTCTTGGCTTTGTCATCTAAAATGGAACCAGTAAAAAGAACCAACTTCCTAGAATAAATATACACATAATGAAAGTGACTCACTGTTCAGACAATGCCATATACACAGTAAGTGCTCAATAAATGTTAATTATTACCTTATTATTATGAAAACTCCAAGTCCTGAGAGAACAGGAAAGGGTAAGCACACTAATCCTCGTTGACCGGGGAGTGTGTCCGGAGCAAAGTGATTTTGCAGTAATGCTGTGATTCTGCTCAGCTAACATAGTTTGAAATGCTCAGAAGAAAAAAAAAAGCCAGAAAACTGTATTGTATGTGTGCCTCTGAGGGGGAAACTTGTCACTGAAATAGGAGGCCCCAGCTGCCCAGCATGCTAGGGTGTTCCCCGTAAAAATGTGGGATGTCACCTGCTTCTCTCCTGTCAGAAGGAAACAGTACCTGAGTAATCTCATTTAGAGGCTGAAGGGGAAAAGCACAGCATGGTCTCTGCCATGATGTGCTCCTGAAATGGTGGTCATGTTGAAACAATTTCTATTGTGTTGGCTGCTGCTGTTGCTAAGAACCATTTCCCCGTCTCCTGACATTGAGGCCACCATGACTCATTCACCTCAAATTCTTAAATGAGATCATCCCTTCCTCATCAAATGCCTTCCAACCTCAAAGGTCTAGCATGAGAACTAAAAAAAGTAAATGAAGAATATTGTGAGATATTGAGAGCTATAAAAATACACTCTCTTACTGTGAAAACTTCACCAACTAATGTTGTTCAGGAAACAAGAGACTAAACTTTCTCATTCTTTGCAAGTTAACCGGAAACCTCCTTATTTCCACACTTGTTAAAATCTTTATAATGTGCATTAACCCAACTTGCTGTTTTCAAAAGTTTAATCTTTGAAGACTTTGATCATATTATGCTTCAGGATCATCTTTCTGACCATCTCTAGTTCTGTGCAAGAGGAACCAACAACATGGAAGTCACGTGACCTCAAAATATTCCAAAGTCATTGTGTTGACCAATAGATAATAATTTTTTTTCTTGTCACTTGCCTCCTATATATGAAAAATTGATGCCGGAAAACAGTTGGGTTACTTGAGTATTCAAACTAATTAAATTTTTATTCCATTTTATTGGCTTCTATGAATCTGATGTTAACTTAATATAAAAACCCCCATGGGTAAAATCCAAGTTCGTAACCTACCATTTTACAGTTTCGAATAGATATGTTATAAATGGTGCCTGAATTACACTTACTGACTAAATCTTGTCACCTTTATTGGGCTACTTTGAATATTTTCTCTAAAATTGGAGAAAAGTACCCTTAATATAAAAATTCTTGAGCTCTCTTGGGTCACAGCTCCCTTTAAGAAGCTGTTGAAAACCATGGACCTTCATCCCTAGACAGAGAATGTATACATATACCCAAAGAGCATCCATAGACTCCTAGGGGGTTCCAGGGACCCCAAGTTAATAGCTACTGGCTTAGATTTTCTTTCATTGTTGAATGGTTAAGCCCTTCATTAAAGAGTGGTCCTGGATGCTGAAATTGTATAAGTAAGAAATAGTGGGGCACCTGGGTGGCTCAGTCAGTTTAAGCATTTGACTTCGGCTCAGGTCATGATCTCATGGTTCACAAGTTTGAGCCCTGTATCAGGCTCTCTGCTATCAGTACAGAGCCCACTTGGGATTTTCTGTCCCCCTCTCTCTCTCTCTGCCTACTCCCACTTGTGTGTACTCTCTCTCTCTCTCCCTTTCTCTCTCAGAAATAAACATTTAAAAGAATAGTTATTCTGACATTTATAAGCCTCACATAGAAACCATTGAATTTAGGCTAACTGAATTTTTTTAGGCCATCAAATTTTGCTGAGAGGTCACTTATTAATTAACCAAAGATAAGCTCTTTCCTTCCTATAAGTTGGCCACATTGGAACATGCCCCTATCTCACTCCCTGAAAAAATATGACGTACTGGTATCTGTCACCTTTGTCCACACTCAGCTGTTTTCCAGCCACCGTGGGAGCTTCCTGGTATCCTCAGGAGGGAATATGTTTCACATCAGAGTCAAATGAAAACTTCAGAAGAGAGGGGGGAAAATGGACTCCTATATAAAGAAGCACTGAACAGAAAAAAAAAAAAATAAGAAGAATTTCCAGGAGAGGAAGGACATCACAGGCAGAATGGAATTCATTGTTGCATTTTTTGAAAACATTCATATCCAGCTGTATCTTTGTAGTCATGAGACTTAATTTCTAATTTTAAAAACGGATCAAAAGCACATGTCAATAACTGGTTCAGATGGTCTCTGAACATTTGGGATTTATGAAATAGATGGGGAGTTTTAAAGCCAAGTCTCCTCAGCTGAGATGCTACACATAGCCATTTTCCTCTTCACTAGCCTATAAACCTATCAAGGTGAAATATAGTGACACTGTCTCATCTTCTTCCCCAAATTTAAATTCTAGCTATATGTCAAAAGAGCTGATTGATCTTGAGAAAACTACGTAATTCTTCTAAGTTTCCCTTTCTTCACTGTTAAATGAGGATGTTAATACCTACTTGACCAGAAGCTTCTGGGCAATCAGATTGTACTTATAAGGTACCTATCACTTTACTAACATGAAGTAGTAAAATATCATTTGAAGGTAGACAGGGGTCAGGAAAAGAGGTATACTCTAAACCTGAAGCAACCACTGAAACAACAAAACATTATAGCTAATCAGTCAATAAAAAAGACTTAAAAAATTTAATCAAAACGAAGACAAAAGAAGAGAAAAAAATAGTGAACATGGATATGTAGAAAACAAGTGGCAAGGTGATAGATTTAGACCTGGCTGTAATAATAATCACATTAAAGGGAAATACTCTAAATATCACACTTGGAAGGTAGAGATTGTCAAATTCAATTTAAAAAAAAAAGTAAGACCCAACTATATGCTGCCTTCAGGAAATGAACTTCAAATGTAAGTACAGAAATGGTTGGTATGGTGTAAAAATGGGAGATGATATACCATGATAGTAACAATCAAAAGGAAGTTGGTATATCAGTGTTAATATCAGACAAAGCATATATTAGAGCAAAGAATATTACCAAGCATAAAGTCATTTCATAATGATAAAAGGATTAGTTAACCAAGGGTGCACAACCATTCTGAACGTTGATGTGCCTAGTAACAGAGCACCTAATAAAGGAAGCAAAAACTGATAAACTAAGACAAAATAGACAAATCCACTATTTTATATTTACATAGTTTGATGTAAGGGTATAGTTCAATATCAATTTCTCAGTAGTGGACAGAATAATCAGACAAAATCAGTAAAAATGCAGGAGATCTCAACAATGTTATAGATTAACTTGACTTAATCGACACTTATAAAGTTTTCCACCAAAAGGCAGAATACACATTCTTCTTAAGTGTGTATGGAACGTTTACCAAGATAGACCACATTCTAGACCACAAAAAAGCCCCAATAAAAATAAAGGATTTAAGTTCTATGAAATATAGCTTCTGAACACAGTGGAACTAAATAAGAGATAAATAACAGAATGATCTTTGAAAAAAATCTCTGAATATTAGAAAAGAAAATTATACATTTCCCAAAACCCATACACTAAAAAATGAATCAGGGGCGCCTGGGTGGCTCAGTCGGTTGAGCGTCCGACTTCAGCTCAGGTCACGATCTCACGGTCCGTGAGTTCGAGCCCCGCGTCAGGCTCTGGGCTGATGACTCAGAGCCTGGAGCCTGCTTCCGATTCTGTGTCTCCCTCTCTCTCTGCCCCTCCCCCGTTCATGCTCTGTCTCTCTCTGTCTCAAAAATAAATAAATGTTAAAAAATTTAATTAAAAAGAAATCAAAAAGGAATTAAAAAACATTTTATACTGAAGTAAATTTTAAACATATGAATTTTAAACATATAAAAATTTGTGGGATGCTGATAAAGCTAAAAATGTGTGCGATACTGCTAAATTTACAGCCAAAAACTTTAAAAAGAAGAACAAAATAGGAGAATTAACATTACCTGCTGTGAAGACTTAATATATAGTAATCAAAGACAGGGTGGCATTGACATAAAGATGGACAAATACTATAGATTCTCATTTTTCAGATTATGTATTTGCAAATTCACCAACTTGTTAAAATTTACCCAGGGCCAGGAGGAAGCTTTTGTGATAAAAGATATTTTCATTGTCTTGATTGTGGTGATAGCTTCATGGATGTATCCACATGTGAAAATTTATCAAATTCTTTAAATATGTGCAGTTTATTGTATATCAATAAAGCTGTTAAAAAATTAGAGACTCGCCCAATATTTACACCTACTTTCTACCATGCTGGACTGAGATTTTCACACATCCTTTAAGAATTTCCTAATTTTTCAGAGAATTTGAAAAGAACAAAATATGCTAAATGTTCCACTGACCAGATGATAAACTTTTCTGTGATGTGTCAGAGGGCACATTGGACTTTGCTTGTATCTCCCGTCACCAATATATATATTGTAGAAAAATTAACATTTTCTTACGGAGTCGGAAGTTTGGGATAAACCAATGATTTTTTTTTTAAGATTTCCTCATGAACACTCAGATATATACAAGAGGGTCTAAATTCTTCTATATACAAATAATTAAACTTTGAGAGATATCAAAATCTTTTATCTTCTGAGCTGTGCCTTTCAGCGTCAGAGAAAGGGAGTAAGGAGAGCATGAACCATCTGGTACTTGATTAGTCAGACATCAGTATGAACTCCCATGTAGCTTAATATATACAGAGAGACATACACAGAAACAATTATAGATATGTGTATATACACCGGTTACTAGGCATATGTAAGTTTCCTAGCTCTGTCCTTGAGAGGGCCTAGGAGCAGTGACAGTCTGATGGCAAGAAGCACATCTGTGCCTAGATCTTGGTTTCTAATACCACCATCCACTAAAAGGAACCAGGGTTCCTTGGAGAAATGCTTTATTCTGAGATTGGGATAAAGAAAATACAACATGACCCTGGGGCATTTTATAGTGCCAGAAAGCAAGAAAGGATTCAAAAGAACAAAAAGGATGGGGTCTTATCAAAGGGACATAGGAACCAACCTGGAAGAGCCTCCGATGGCTAAAGCTGAAATAATTTAACCAACAAAATAAATACATAGTATTGAATAGTAACTCAAAGTATAAAATAAATATACATGCATCCATGTTAATATAAATAATATAAATAACCAAATAAAGGAGAGCTATATATTCTTTCTAGAATTCTAAATAACATATATAGATATTCCCCTATCCAGAGAGTGAAGTTTAATTCCCTACCTGAACTTAGTGACTGACTTCCAAAGAACAGAAAATGGAAAACAAAACATAGTAACTTTCAATGGAGAGTCCTGGAAAAACACTATCTTAACTAAGTAATCAAAATTGCCATCGTCAGTGATAAGTCATGTTGTTAGCATATAACCCCTGATATAAAGAGATAAGAAGAACACTTCACTTTTGTGGGGTTTTTCCCCAAAATTTCATATTCCCAGTATCTGCATGAGGAAAACATCAGAGAAAACCAAATGGAGGGACATTCTACCAAATATCTAACCAGTCACTCCTCATAAGTGTCAAGGTTTTAAAAACAAGAAGGACTGAAAAACTGAGAAGGACCAGAGGAAACTAGAGAGACATACAATATAAATGCAGTGTAGTACCCTGGATGGGGTCCTGAAATAGAAAAAGGACATTGGTAGAAAAACAGGTGGAATCCACACAAAATTTGGACTTCAGTTAACAGTTGTGTACCAATTATTATCTCTTAGTTTTAAGATTGAACCATGGCTTTTAAAGAGATTACATTAGGAAATATTGGGTGATGGATATTTATAGGAACTTTCTTTACGATTTTTCTGTAAGTCTGAAATTGTTCCAAACTGAAAGTTTATTTTCAAAAAATTTCCATCCTCTCATTAAATTGGTTAAAAGCCTTCAAAGAGTGACAGAAGGTTATCATCATGAAACTGCTCAACTGGACAAATGAACGCTGAGATGTGATTCTGGCCTGTGGCGTTGAGAATGTCACTCTGAGTAGGAGATGGTAAGTCAGTTGTTCTCTTCTCCCTAGCCCCAGGAACACCAAAAACTGCATCTGCCCTTGCCACCTAGCCACCTCTCAGAGAAGAGGTGAAGACCTTTAGAGAAGAGAGAAGCCCACGGTCTGGAACAGCATGGATGGCATGTATCATGATTTCTCATGACAACTGGGCAGCCAAGAGCTCTGCCTGGCTGTGGGGCGACAGCACAGGGTTCTAGGAGCTTAGGTATTGGCAGGTAGGGAGGTAAGCTCAATGAATCTTTTCTGTTTAAGCAATCTGAGCCACCCTGCCAGCTTGATATTTTAAATGCACCAAGAATTTTAAAAAACAAGCTTAGACATACTGAAATGTATGTCATCCTTCCCAAGAGGCAGAATCACAAGCTTATCCAATTTGCCAGCTGACAATTTGGCCATCTCACTGTCTGTGTCTCAAAACCAATTCAAATAGACACATTGCTCATCCTGAGTGATGCTAGATGGACAGACGTGTCAGCAGCCAGACTGTTCTGAGGCTCTCATCGGGCAAGCTCTTCTGTTTTATTTTTTTAACATTTTAAGAGAAAAGCCTACCTTCAAAGGATATGAGATCTCCAATCATCTTCAAATTATGCTGTCTGGAAATGTCACCAATCTCACACAGGCTCCAAGAATTAATTCATGACAAGCTTGAAAGAATGCCTAGCACTCATCCCTGTAATTCATCACCATACTTACCAGCTGATCTCTTCCATGACTCCCTTAAATGTCTTTTCTCCATCACGTGACCCACACTACATGTAAAAGACCTGATGAAAAGATTCATGAAACATCATTTCATCAAATGAACTGTGTTTAATTCTGCAGAAAGAAACAAGCCCCTCCAAGAGTGAATTCTGATTTCTAAAACCTACAGCTAAGGAGGCATCAGGGACTAGCAAGACAAGTTTCACAAAAAGCCCTCAGAGAATGTCTACATTTTACCCCTGCTGATGCCACCGGCCTCCCTGGATGTCTGGGTGTGGCTCTCCCTAGATACCAATCCCTGGTCCCCTCACCCAATTATACCAATCCCCAGTTTGGCATGGGTTCAGCACTCTTTTGGTGACCATATGTCCCCATACTCTGCTCACCTGCCAGACTAGCTTCCGCATCAAAGGCTACCACATAAAATAGAAGGAAAGTTGGGGTAGAGGAGAAATCCGATCTTTGGCTTGGGTTTGCTGATCTACCATCACAATAGTATATAGGAAGATGCTCAGTTCTGGTATGTGTTGAGGATAAGCTGTTGTTCTAGGCAAAAGAAACCATGTCTCCATGTGGCTTCAGATTTATCTAGAGTGACACAGCCCTTACCTCAGGTAGCATTGACCCAATTTAAAAGAAGCTCGCATTCTTGGCAGACAAGACTGTGTATCTCCAGACTGGGGTATGGTGGCAGGGGTGGGGGTGGCAATAAAACTAGGCAGTACCACAGGAAGAAGTAGAAGAACAGTCTTGCTCTAGACTTCCTGACAAGTTGGTTAAGTAACTAGAATCCGCTTTCCCTGGCAACAGGTACTGACACTGATGCTCATCCAAGGAGCACATCTTCTGTCAGTCTGGGCAGAGTCACAAGAAAGGTAGTGTATCTGAGACAACGTGTTAGGGTGTCAGGTGGGGTATAGGAGACAGAGGTAGTATATCCAGGGTTGGCTGCACCCAGATGTCCAGGCAGTCCATTGTTGTGGGTAAGGTGCAGCAGATACTCATCAGAACCCATGGAGCACTTGCTCTAGAAAGAGGCTGCAAAGCACCATCCATTCTGATGATTCTGTTTTTGTTGGTGTATGCCATTCCATTTGTTGTCTTTGTTTTATAGTGATTATACTCCATGGTTATTTAGCTATTCTAGCCTGAGAGCTCATGTCTCCTAGGACAACTAGTCTTTCCAGTAATGTGTAGAAGGGAAGGGCTGAAGTTCAAGCTCCAGTCTATGAAGTGAAAGAGAGAAAAGAGAAAGATAGCTCCAAGCACTGCAGAATCATTGCAGGCTCTTCCTATTTGCCACCTTTCCATCAAGCAGTTCCTTTGATCATAGATTCATTTTTTTTTAATTCGGTAAAGACAAACAGAGTTGAGAAAAGGTTTACCCCTAGATGTCAGCCCACCGGCCCAGGGTGGCAAGAGGAGGAGGAGGTGGATAGATTGCTCAATGGAAGACAGCCAGCCCACAGCTTTTGTCCATCTTTTCACCCCAGAAACCCTTTTATGTTGCCTTGCTATTATCCCACTGTTGATGACAGTGACTGTTAATGTCAACAGGTGACTAAGATAGGGGCAGACTATGGCTGCCTCAAAATAATCCTGGGGAGAGGAAAAAGCAAGCATAGAACTCAAAAACTTTTTTTTCCAATTTGCCTTCTGTGCTGCCTCTAGCTGTTGTCTGCCCCACAGTACAGACATCTCCCTTCCAACCAACAGCAGAAACACACACACAGGCACTCATACACCCATAGAATTTCTGTCACTTCCTCTTAGTCATGTTTTCTTCTTGCTTCTATAATTTTGCCAAAGTTGTGTTTCTTCAGGGTTTGTTTTATCATTATGTAAATTCAAGTTTTATTTCAGGGAAGTTTCTTGAATTGCATCTTTAAATATTTGTTCTGACAATTATTTCCTTTTTATTCCTTAGGGAAACAACAATTGTACATATGTTGGATTTAATTTGCCTGTCCCATCTATCATTCTCTCTCTAACTTGCTTTCATCCTTTCTCTATTTCAACTTAATGTTGTTTACTTTCTGTATTTTGACTCCTTATGTTATTTATCCTGTTTTCAGCACAATCTATTCTCTCTTGTGAGTTTTCTAATTTATTTTTCATTTCTGTGATGAGTTATGGCTTCTCTCCCTCACATACACATGCATACTTCTTTCTTGAGTTTTGACAACACATGTTTTTTTCTCTTTTAAAAATCATAGTTAAACTTTTGGCCACAATTTTTACCAGTTCTATGGTAGTATTTTTCTGATTTTACCATAGTTTTTCCTAACTTTTCCCTTTTATTTTTTTCTTGTAGTATCTTATATAGATCATGGGATAGTTTCTTTTTTATTATTTATATCTAAAGAAGATAAGACTTCTCTGGACTAGCTATTGACTCTTTATGCTTCCATATTTTTCACTAGTAATATGAAGATAAAATGAAATAGGGCAGGGGTGCCTGGGTGGCTCAGTCGGTTGAGCATCCGACTTCAACTCATGATCTTGCAATTTGTGGGTTCAAGTCCCATCTCAGGGCTCTGTGCTGACAGCTCAGAGCCTGGAGGCTGCTTCAGATTCTGTGTCTCCCTTTCTCTCTGCCCCTCCCCTGCTCACACTCTATCTCTCTCTGTCTCAAAAATAAATAAATGTTAAATTTTTTTTAAGAAATAATGCAATTATTAGAATTTGCCCTTATAATTATATAGATGTCAGTATTTATAACCTGATTTGTTATTTAGATTTTTTTCCCTATCTATTTCCACTCTTCACTTTAAATGCCAAATTCATAAAAAGAATTCATAAAAGAAGATCTGGAGGAAATTCTAGCTTATTTAGGACCAATGTAATGGGATCTCCATGACAAATCTGACGTCTTGCCCTGCTCTGTGGCACATAATTTCTTCTTCTCTGAATTAGAAAATGGCTCAGGGCACCTGGATGGCTCAGTCAGTTGGGCGTCCGGCTTCGGCTCAGGTCATGATCTCACAGTCCGTGAGTTCAAGCCCTGTGTCGGGCTCTGTGCTGACAGCTTGAAGCCTGAGGCCTGCTTCGGATTCTGTGTCTCCCTCTCTCTCTCTGTCTTTGCCCCTTCCCCACTCACACTCTGTCTCTCAAAATAAAATAGAAAACATTTAAAAAAATTAAAAAAAGAAAGAAAATGGCTCCCAAACTGTGCTCCATGCAAATTGGTCTTCCATGAGATTTGAATAGACAAATCACCAAAGAAAACATACTGATGTCAAATAAGCACATGAAAAGATGTTCAACATGATTGGCCATTGAGAAAATGCAAATTAAAACCACAGGATACTACTTCTCACCTATGAGAAGGGTTTCAAAACACTTGATTGACAATACCAAGTTATGGAGAAGATGGGAGCGACTGAAATGTTCTACCAAATATTGTACAGCCACTCTGATAACCCCCTTGGCAGTTTCTTATAAAATAAAATATACACTTATCATATGAACTAGAAACTGCACTCCTATCTTTCTCCCTAGAAAAATGAAAACTTATGTTTACACAGAACTCTGCAAAAATGTTTCCAGCAGTTGTATTTGTAATTGCCAAACTAGAAACAACTCCAATGTCCTACAATATCGGTCAATAGATAAAATAATTCTGGTATATTCATAAAATTATTATTGCTTAGGTATGAAAGAATTTGTAAACAACAATATGGATGAATATTCAAAGCATTTTACTGAGTGAAAGAAGCCAGTCTCAAAAGATGACATATCATGACTCTACTTAAATGATATTTTGGAAAGAGCATAACTGTAGGCACAGAGAAGAGAGTGGTTTCCAGGGCTTAGTGTTGGGGAAGGGTATGTCTACAAAGGGGTAGCAGAAGGGAAGCTCATCCTGTTGGGATGAGCACTGGGTGTTGTATGGAAACCAGTCTGACAATAAATTTGATATTAAAAAAAAAAAGAATACCATTCAGAGAAAACTATAGTCAGATGTTATCTTTTGAGATATGTTCATGCATTCACACACATAATCTTAAATACATGCATGTATTTTTGTTTTATTTTTAACTAAATAGTAATATTATACTTTGAGATTTTTATAGGATCCCCTTCTCTCAAAACCAGAAGTTCTTTTTATTCATTTTTGGTGGGGGAGGAGCAAGGAGACAGGGAAAGAATCCCAAGCAGGCTCCACACTTTCAGCCCAAAGCCCGATGCGGGGCTCGATCTCACAAGCCATGAGATCATGACCTGAGCTGAAATCAAGAGTCAGAGACTTAACCAACCGAGCCACCCAGGTGCCCCAGACTTAGAAGTTCTTAAGTACATTGGATCAGGGTGTTCTCCTTTAAAGATTCTTGTTGTTGTTACATAGACTGTATTCTCCTTGCAGTTGGGTAACTACATTGAGACCACACGGAATCAAAACCCCCCTGGGCAGGAGCAGTAAGGAGAGCTTCCACAGTAATGTATGATGAGCCTTTCCAAGAGGGACTCAGTAGACACTGCTGGCAGCATACTCAGCATTCTTTTCTCCCTTCTGCCTTCTCAGAATCCTAATTTTGTTTAGACACCTATTCAAACTCTTTCAAAATCCTGTTAGAGGCTCTGTAAGCAAAAACTTCATACATTTAAGTTGACTTCTAAAATTTGTCAATATATGCTTAAATAGCAACAAAGAATGAATTTTCCAGCACATTGCAAATATTGACATCTTGCAATAGATCCATTAGGTCCCTTTTAAAAATCCACTTGATGGGACTTAATACGACAGAGATTTGGGCCTCATCACTGTCTATTTTCACACACACACACAAAAAAAATAGCTGAAAAATCTCTTTTTTAAATAAGAGGCAGAAATTATTTTTTTTTTAATTTTTATGTTTTACACTTATTTATTTTTGATAAAGACAGAGCGCAAGCAGGGGAGGGGCAGAGAGAGAAGGAGACACAGAATCCAAATCAGGCTCCAGGCTCCCAGCTGTCAGCACAGAGCCAGACACGGGGCCCGAACTCACAGACCGCGAGATCATGACCTGAGCCGAAGTCACACGCTTAACTGACTGAACCACCCAGGCACCCCAATAGGCAGAAATTTTATACCATTGATTTATTTCCTTGAAATCCTTTTTCCTTTCCACATCCACCATAGAACTTTATCCTAATATATTGACTTAGAGATCTTTTGCAATGCTCATAACATTGACATTTTCCTACAATGAAGACTTATAAATGAATGTCCTAGTCTCCCAGATTTTTATTTCAAGTTGTATCATAAGGTTACAGTAGACGCAAAATAAAATGTTCGCTGATCATTCTTTCAACATTAATAATGGTATTTACCAAAATGTAAACACATTCTCATTTTAAGGGTCAGGAGCAGGACTTGACAACCAGTCCCAGAGCGAGTATATTCAAGACTCTTATCAGCAATGAGAAAGCAACCCTGGGTGATGAGCTGTAGATAGGATTAAGCCAGGAAACTCTTACGACATGGAAACTCACAGGGTTTGGGGGTAATAAAGAATGTAAATCCAAACATTTAAGAAAGAAATCCTAATAATCAAATACAATTTTTTTTTAATAGAGAAACTCTTCGCAATTTGTTTTCTGAGGCCAGAAAAACCCTGATAACCTGAAAAAGACACTACAAGAAAGGAACATTATAGGCAAATATCTCTTATAAACACAGGCATAGAAATTCTAAACAAAAATGTAAACAAATTGACTCCAGCAATGTACAAAACTATAATATGTAGGAGGGGAATTTTCTGACCAAAAAAAAAACAAAAACAAAACAAAAACAAAAACAAAAAAAACCCAGATTAACAAGAGAAAAGCATACAAACTTTTTTTAAATGTTGTTAAATGTTTTATATGTCAATAAATGGGGTAGAAGTCCTTCAGAGAAAGAAAAGAAAACCCCCTAGCCTTGGAGGCTTTTAGATCATTCTAAGAAAAGATAAATTTATAGAGATAACAAGTCAAAGGAAAGAAGCTTCTGGCCTTTTTAGGGGTGGTAACTTGTGGGAGGATAAACTTATGGGGTACAGTAATGGTAGAGAAGAGTTATTTAGTAAGATTTCTTATGTAGACTTTTCTTGGTGCCGACTCACTTTAGGTGATAAGCTTTTCTTCCCTTCCTGGCACAGGAAAGGTAGAGTCAGGAGGGGAACCTTCACCAGGGTAATTGATACCCCACTTTTCAGGCAGATAGAGGGGAGAACAGGGGACTCACTCTGTGTTTGCTTTTTCTCAGCTGCCTTCAGCCCAAAATGATCCTTCTGCAGTGTGGCACATTTGGGGATGCAGTCTTCTGATCCCCTACAAATACGTCATGATCAAGTGGGCTCATCACAGGAACGCAAGGTTATTTTAATACTTGAAAATCAACCAACATAAACAACCACATTCACATAATAAAAGAGACAGCTATATGACCTTCTCAACGGAGGAAGAAATGGCCCTTGATAAAATTTAACACCTGTTCAGGATTAAGGAAAAAGCTTGTAGCAAATTAGAAGTAGAAAGAAATTTCATTCATCTGTTAAAAGATATGTACAAAATATCTATAGCCAGCTCTACACTCAGTAGTGAAATATGAAAGTATGTCTCCTGGAGGTCAGGAACAAGAAAAAGGTGTCCACCATCACCATATCTCTTGACGTGGCACGGGAGGTTCCTGGCAATGATATGAAGCAGGAAAGATAGAGACACAGAGATTAGAAAGTCAGAAGAAATATTGCCATTACTTACCTATGATATGGTTGTGCACATTCCAAGAATTCAAAACGACATACACACTGCTGTCATTAACAAGTGGGTTTGTCAGGGCTGCTGGATCCAAGGTCAAGAACAAAAGTGAATATACATGTGCATGTATATTTTGAGAGAGAGACAGAGTGCAAGTAGGGAGGGGCAGAGAGAGAGGGAGACACAGAATCCCAAGCAGGCTCCAGGCTCTGAGCTGTTAGCACAGAGCCCAAGGCAGGGCTCAAATCTACAAACTGCAAGACCATGACGAACCGCGAGATCATGACCTGAGCTGAAGTCAGACACCCAACCGACTGAGCCACACAGGTGCCCCAAGAAAACAATCTTGAAATAGAGCAAAGTCGGAAGACTTCCATTCCCAAGTATTCCATACTATTATAAAGCTACGGAAATTAGGACAGTGTCATATTGGTGCAAGGACAGAACAGAATAGAAAGTCCAGAACCAGATCCACATATATATGGTCACCTGACTTAAGATCAAAACATCACTGCATTTATACATACTATGATTTCATTTATAAAAATTGCAAGAGTGGGAAAAACTAATTATTGATGACAGAAGTCAGAATAGTGGTTACTCCTTGGGAGAGAGGTAGGACTAGAAAGGGGCGTGAGGGAATCATCTGCATGCTAACATAGATAATGCTAACATACTATGTCTCTTCTGGATTATGGCTACACAGGTCTATTTGTATTTAAAATCTTGCAAGCTATATGCTTAATATTTGTGCACTTATTGTGTGTGTTGTACTACAATAAAAAAAATTAAGAATATAAGCTAGATCCTTACTCCATTTTTTGATGTTTGACTGCTGATAGCTTTTAAGTCTCACCGCTTTATCTTCCCCTTCTGCCCCACATGCCCTATACCTGGGAAAGCTGATAAGAAAGATGGGTGCTCCCTACTTTGGCCCTGATAGGAGGTTCAAATCACCCAAGCCCCTGCCCACGCATGGAGGTCCTTATCTCTTCCCCATCCCCAAACCACCATAAGAAACCCCAGCCAGTCTCCTTTCCTGGTTCTCTAAAGGAGAACCCACTTTTGGACCTACTTGAGAGCTTTCCTGCTGTTCCCAGAAAGTCTCTTTATGTGAATAATGAAATTTTCATAACCTCTTGATTCACATATGGCATTATCAGTCTCAATAACCAAATTTTGACTTGAAAGTCAAAAGTCCTCCTTCCACAAATAACCACAACAGAAGGGAAATGATTTTGCTTTGGTTTTGTGTTTGGTTTGCTGCTGCACCCTCAGCTACCACACCAATGCCTCGCGCATAGCTCTTTCGCAACAAATATGTGTTGGATAAATTCTCGTTTGGTAACTGCAAGGATAGATGGTAGAACTGCAAGGGTAGAAGGATAGACGGGATGATGTCATCAGAAATCTCAAGGTATATCTCTAAACCAAAAAACTAGATTCTCAAATCAGGGGTGTTCCATAGGAGGCATCAACTACAGTAGAACTCCACCCATGGTAAAATAAATCGACTTAGAGTTATGAAAAAAGAGGCCAGCTGGTAAATGAATAAAAACGGCACAAGTTCTGGGATAAAATATGTCAGGAATTTCACTTCTCATTACATGAAACAGCAGGCAAATAGGTCTCTGTGGAAATACTCCACCCTTCAGTGAGCACAGTGTGGCTCTTGCTTAAAAAAAAAAAAAAAAAGGAAAAAATAAAAACAAAAAAAAAAATCCAAAAATGCTGCTTCTCTGTAATCATTCTCATTGCCTTATCCATGGCATGTTTTGTTCAGAGTCAGCTTAGTGATGCTTTATAAAGAAGGACCGGAATCCAAGAATATCTCTGATTGGAAATAACTTGTCAGAAACAGGGGGCTCCTCTGAGCTCCCCAGTGAAGCACAAGTAGTCTAGAGTCAAGCTTCTCTGGAGAACATTCTTTGGCGGGCTCCAGGATTCAGCAACACAGCCTTCCCTGGGTTCCACTGCATTTTCTTACCTAGGAATGGAGCCCCAATGTAAGTAACCCTTTGTCTTAGAAAAGTTTAGCCTTCCCCTAGGGGTCAGGTGGCTTCTCTGTAATTTCAAATGTATGTCTGATATGCTGGTGTTGGACATCAGGGAACATCCATCCAAAGCCCATAGGGTCTGGCTAGCTGTGAGGAGAGAAGGAGGCCCAGGTCTTATCAACTGATTTCATGTCTGGGTCTTTGTCTTTCTACGGAAGAAGTAAAGTCTGTGCCTATGAAATGAAAATGCTCCACCTCGCTGGGAGGTGGTCTTAGGATGTCTCCCAAATGAGGTCCATAATGATAGCTCACAAGTGGTCTTATTTGACCAGTTATTTGGCTGGGTGTATAAGTATGGGCCCTTTTTCACAGGTAAGACATTAGGGTCAGAATTTGTAGAACTGTAAGAGGGAAGGAGTTCTCCTGCTTTGTCTCTTGGTCTCCATCTCAAGCTGAGAGAAAAAGCAGAAAGAACTACTTGAGAACAGTGGGGGAGATCATCAAGGACGAAGGCCACACAGAGGCTCCCAAAATACAAGTCATTCTCCTTGTAGCTTCCAATTTTTACCATTTTATGTTTCAGGGTGGGATGAAAATCTACAGATGCTGTCCTTGGATGTGACTAAGACGCAGGATTTGGGGGAGGGCAATATGCAAATAAGGCTACATCAAAATTTTGCTTTCTAAAAATAAATAAAACAAAAGTATTTCCAAGGATCCTGTCAGTTAATAGCCACTAATGAAAGCTCATTTTCTAATTATTTGGAGACGATATAGATAGATAGATAGATAGATAGATAGATAGATAGATAGATACACACACACATGTATATTCACTTTTGTTCTTGAACTTGAATCCAGCAGCCCTGACAAATCCACTTGTTAATGACGGCAGTGTGTATGTCGTTTTGAATTCTTGGAATGTGCACAACCATATCATAGGTAAGTAATGGCAATATTTCTTCTGACTTTCTAATCTCTGTGTCTCTATCTTTCCTGCTTCATATCATTGCCAGGAACCTCCCGTGCCACGTCAAGAGATATGGTGATGGTGGACACCTTTTTCTTGTTCCTGACCTCCAGGAGAGATACTTTCATATTTCACTACTGAGTGTAGAGCTGGCTATAGATACTTTGTACATATCTTTTAACAGATGAATGAACTTTCTTTCTACTTCTAATTTGCTACAAGCTTTTTCCTTAATCCTGAACAGGTGTTGAATTTTATCA
This sequence comes from Panthera pardus, assembly GCF_024362965.1. NCBI lineage: Eukaryota > Metazoa > Chordata > Mammalia > Carnivora > Felidae > Panthera > Panthera pardus. Next base: position 67,953,211 of record NW_026526788.1, on the reverse strand, counting down.
AGGGTCAGGCTACTTGTAGTGCCAGGACTCTTTGAAAGGGATTGAAATTATCTGAACTACTGTTTTATTCATTAACTCTTAACTATTCCACCAGCAAATGAGGGCTGTATCTTAATTTTGCTAGCATTTGCTAAGCACTTGGCTACTGTAGTCACTGTGTTAAATTTTCTATACGCTTTACCTTCACTACACCTCACAACCATCCAATGAAGTTGGAACAGAGGCACAGAGAGGTTAAGTGACCCAACAAATAAAGTGTGAAGCTGGGATCTGAACACAGAATCCACCCTCTTGACCATTACTCATTCTACCTCTGTGGGTACAATGGAATATTGTTGATACAATATTGGGATTGAGTTGGAAAGGTAGGAAAATTCAACCCATAATTACCTAAACATGAACAACTTCATTTTGTGTCTCATTTCAGCATCTCACATAACCCTCCTTGGGCCCATTTCCCTTGCCTAGAAGAAAGATCAATATTGTGGTTGACCTGTGGAAAAAGGTGAAGACAACCTGAGACCTCAGCCCAAAAGTATGCCCTGACAGATTGGCAGTGTCTAAGGGTGCAAGTTGAAATGCAGGTAGCATACTAGCCAAGAATGTGCCATCCTTGATCTAATCTAATCTCCATCCTTGATCTAATCTAATCTCCATCCTTGATCTAATCTAATCTCCATCCTCTCCATCTAATCTCCTTGTTGTACAATGAACTGCTTAAGGCCGCATGCCAAACCCCACCAGACCTCAGGTCTTCTTGATTCTAATTTTGCCACTTTTTCTATAAAGTCCTGCGGCCTTCTTCTTGTGAAGCAACATCCTAACCCCTTTCCCTATTTAACACTATTGCTGTGAATAGCCAAAATGATAATGCTCATGAAATGTCACTGAAATCCATAAAGCCTGATTTTCTAGCAGGGGGTTATAAAGATAAGCAGCTATATCAAGCCATTCCTTACTTGCGAGTTTCATCTTTTGGAAAGATTCATTTTGAAGGGAATTATATAGAACATTTCTTCCAGTAGAGCTTGCTAGGCCTTCATCACCATAAAGACCTTTGTTAATTATTCTTACTGGGGCACCACTTAAGAGTCACGCGAACACTTAAGTGCCCACTTAGCAATGGCTGTCTAGTGGCCAAAAGTAGTTAATGCAGCTACCCAAGGTGCCTAAAATTACCCCCAGGAAGCAGTTTTAACACTAGGAAAATCACCCTCACTCATGTAACTATCTAGCAATTTGAGGAAAGAAATCCATCAACTCTTCAGGGTACCATGATCATTTTTATAATTTACCATTAGGGGCAGCAGCTAGCACTTGAATGCACCAAAAATGAGCCTAATTTTGTTTTGTGCCCCATCTCTCACTGCATCATCTATTACAAATCCAATTTGGCAAAAAGCATCATCTTAATGCAAGCATTACTAAGAAAAGAACAGACGGACACAAAGAAGAGAGAGACAGATGTACCTTTGGATGGAAGTTAGGTGTGGAACTTCACGCTACCAAAAATAAACAGTAATTTTGATACCAAAATTAGTCATGTAGAAGGGCATCCAAGGAATAGTCAAGGAACTCAAAACTTCCACAGATGTTGGATAAATTGCTCACATAGAACTCTCTTCCTTCACACACGTAGCTTGAATTTGTTATAAATATTAAAGGACTTTTATCTGGTGTTCTGTTTTACTAGCTGAGAAGGTCAACAGTTGACAACAAAAGTCTTACTTTTTTTTTTCAAGACAGACTTTGACACCTCAGAGGTCAGTTTTGTGCCTGACACAAGGTCTTCTATACAGTAGATGTTCAGTAATTATTTTGTATTGTATAACATAAATTAACATTGACTCTATGTTTAGCACACTAAGTGCTCAGCACACTATCAAAGAACTTCCCCACAACAGTGCCTATTGCACATGAGGTTAGAAAGATTGCCTTCGTCTTACAGACAGTAAAATGAGGTAACGCAGCCCAGATCACACCGCTGGTAAGCGATGAAGCCAGGACTCCAAGTCAGCCTCTCTAGTTCCTAGACATCCTAAGCACTATATTGTATTTTATGAGTATGATAAAATCAGACATTCTAGTCATCAAATATTTGGAGAAGACTGCATATGAATTGTGCTCAATCGTGAGATATGATGGCCCGATGTAACGTGGCTAGTGTACAATGTGTTTTAGCTTTGACCTTTGAAGCCAGCTTTACGAAGGATTACACTGCTCTTGAAATGTCATTTCTGATCAGTAATTTAGGTGTCATATGAGGGCTTGTGCCTCTCACAACCCTCTGCCCTTTTGGATTGTTTGCTATTCAATTTACAAACTGGAAAACAGATCAGTGAAGGGAGGGGAGGGTGAAATAGAAGAGAACATTGGATATAGAGGTTTGGCAAGTAGCTTGGCTACATATACCTACCCCACAACCACCAAATCATGTCCTGCTCTATTATATTGAGGGAAAAAAAGCTCTAAATCATCTTTCTCTGGGAAGCTTCTTCATCATTAACATGAAGACAACAAGGAGAAATTCTTAAGGAGTCTTCTTTTTGAAAATTTGTTCCCTGGGCAACATTCATTCATCTCCCCCTCTTTGATCTATCTGCAAATCCTTGGTGCAGTCTGCTTCCTGCATCAGAACTCAGCGCAAGCATATCATCCTATCACGGACATTAAAGCCCCGCTGAAAAATAACAGTGGAGATAAGAGAAAGTTTCCTTGATTCTTGTTCTAGGTTTTGGGTCCCTCATCACAGAACTATTCAGGCTTTGCCAAGATAAATAATGAAAAAAAAAAAAAAAGCATTAGCCTGGCCCAAGAAAGTTGTCTTTGGAATGAGAGAAGAGTTTTCTCTGTGCACTGTGCTCTCCTCTGTTTCAGTGTCTGCTCACCTTGTACTGTAACCATGTGATCTGGTAAGATCAAGCTGGAAAGAACTCAGCACAGCATGGTCGTTTGGGTGGCCAGCACTACTAATTCATACCAAGGCAAGGGGTTTCCCTCCGCTTCATCGAAGATCAGTACACTAGTTTAGTATGAGGACAGTTTTCCTATCATTGGAGGGAAACCATCTATTTCTCAATCATGCTCAGATTGGGTCAACCAATGAATATGTTTACCAGAGACTGGGAAAGATACAAGTTGGCAATTACTCAGCAGCCAATTCGTGAGAACAAAATGTTTATATCCTCCAAATTAATAGGTATCAGGGAGGTTTGACCCAACATCAGAACTAGGAATCAAGGACCTCATGATCAACACAATACCAGGGACACCTGACCCAAGATGCTTTAAGAAGAGTCCATCAGGATTAACACTACCATGTTCTCCAAATGCTATTGGGTTGTATGAACTGACAACTCTGTTGGAGACCGTGTAAGAGCTGGCTTTGTCTCCAGAGAATTTTGACATGGCCTTTGTCCAAGAATAGTAGAAAAAAATACCTTGTATACTTGGATTCCCAACCCTCAAAGTGCCACCACTGGTCAAGCTAAAACAGATTACAGCAGATATCTCAGGAGTCACTCCTGAAGTTCTTAGGCCATCTGTTACCAAGCTGGCTGCTGCTGGCCAACAGAGGCTTCAACAATGTGGCTAAAAATAAATACAACTTAAAGGTAATAATGAATATTTATCCAATCAGGTGATATTGAGCCTCACACTTACAACACGTTCCCCCTAAATTACCCAGGCTTCAAAGATTCACAAATACTCCTTCCAAAATCAAGTGCTATTTCAGTTCCAGCCAAGACCAATCTTATGGCGGCATGCCCAATCATCACCACCACCTTTGAGAAGCAGTTCCCTTTCTCCAACCATTCTGTGGTCAAGCCTGGGGTTTGGTCACTAAGGCCCATGAATGCTTGGACAGGACGCTCAAACATTTGGCACAGCTCATAGGAACCCCAGCAGTGTAATACAAGGGAGCGGCCACCAGTGTGTAGGAATTCTTCAACTTAATACAAGTAAGCAAAAGAGTTTGAAAAAAGTATCACTCTCAGGTGAACTGAAACATCTCTTATAGGGGACACCCATGGTTCATACAATCAAACAAAAATGACACAATGTTTCAGACAGAGATGGATGCTCATTATATAAACCCCATGAAATTCATTGTTGGAATCATTCCATTTACAGGAGGTCAGGGCTCCCTCTCAAGTTCCTCTGAACAATCTGAATGGTCCCTGCCTTTGGTCTTAAAGCATTTAGATCTTCAAGCATTCATGTAGTTTCCCCAGAATTGAGGGAAATCAGCACATATGACTTGGAATTTTTCCAAGTTCACCTTTTTGTTTTCTTTCTTTTTTTTTCTTTGCATATTGTCTACACAGATACGAAGAAAAGGATTGGAAGCTTCTTCGTGCCTCAGCGCTGACACTTGGCCTTTCTGCCTTACTTCTTGCTCTACTAAACCATTTCCAAGCAAAATTTCCACCTTTCAAGCCTTAGCCAGAAATCAGCAACCAAATGTCTCTGGGGGATATCAAATGCTGGGGTTTGGCAAAAACCTTTGCACGTCTGGTCAATTTGTTTTGTGTTGGAAGGACATTTAATCGATATCTGTCTTATTTGCTTACACATGTATCATCCAAAAGTCATTTTGAAAGAACCATTTCCCTCCCCGGAAACTTTTATACATCTGTTGCTGGATATATAAGAGATATTATAAATTTTCTTGAATCCAGAGAATGACCATTCAAATCCTCCACACATCAAAAGCTTCAGGAAACGCAAGATTTAGGACTGCTCTAAACATATAACATCGAACAAATTTTCCCATTGCTCCTAAGTGAGTAAATGACCCCATCTCTTTATTTTTATAGAGAACAAAAGGCAGCTATTAGACAAAAGTGATGGTATTGACCAATGCCTAACCAACCAGTTTCCCAAATTTCTTAAATATAAAACTTTGCATGTTCCCTCACATCCCCAAGAAAGGACCAGTTCAGATTATAAATAGACAGAAATAATCCCATTTTATTCCCCAAGGAAATCATATTTTCAAAACTCTACAATTTTGGCACAACATTCAGGCCCCATCTTAATCTACAAATATATTTCTGTCACGAGAAACCTACTTAAACTTTGTGTTTCAAATGAGAAGTATGAAAACTTAGAGCAATAAAGAACCTTACAGATCATTCCATTTGCCTTTCTTTCTGTTTCTTTTAAGTCGGTGTCTAGAAATATATTAAGATTTCTCATAAAATAACAACTAGTATTCACTAACAAATTAAACCCAATGCACTGTATGAGCACTTACTTCCATTATCCTATCTAGCCTTCACAATCGCCTTACGAAACATATCCAATTATCACTTCCATTTAACACAGAAGAAAACCCAGGGAATCATACTGCTTATAAGTGACAACAACGGGATTCAAATCTTCTCTGTCTGACACCACGGCCAGGTTCTTTACACCAGTCTGCCTCCAAGGAAAACAGTAACATAAACATATTTCAAAAACTTCAGAAAATAGGACATAAACAACGCATTAATCCACCCTAACACAACATGTTGGAACATTCGGTTATTTTCTTCTATGAAGCTCTCTCCTTACCTGTATAATATTATTGTCTTTATTACTTAAAAATGATTTTTATGAATATTTCCCTGTTTTCTTTTTTTAATATAGTTTACTGTCAAGTCAACTAACGTACAGTATATACAGTGTCTCTTGGTTTTGGGGGTGGGTTCCTGTGATTCTTCGCTTACATACAATGACACCCAGTGCTCATCCCAACAAGCGCCCTCCTCAATGTCCATCACCCATTCTCCCCTGAATGTTTTCCTTTTTTCAACTAACATTATATCAAATATTTTCCATGTTACTATAGAAACTTCATGACAGCTTTTTTATTGGCTGCATAACATTTCACTGGGTAGACAACCATAATTCATTTAACTATTATCCATTTGATTTAGCGGTTAGGTTGTTTCAATGTTTCACTCAATATTAAAAATTTCACCAAACATCTTCCGTACATATATTCACTCTTAGAACATGCTTACAATTGATTCTCAGAAACAAAATCACTGTGTCAAGAAAGGAAATCTCTTAATAGCTCTTACTAACCCACTATATTCCTTTCCAAAAATTTATACCATTATCTGAGACTGCCTTTTTTATCACATCCACATTAGCATTAGACATTATCTTTTATGTGTTTGCGGTGTTTTAACAAGCAAAAATGAAAATGGCTATTCAGTGGTGTGTACAATTGCATTTCTATGATCACTAATGAGATCCAAGGTCTTCCATGTTTAGGGGCCTGGGTGGCTCAGTCAGTTGAGTACCCTACTCTTGATTTCAGCTCAGGTCATGTTCTCAGGGTCATGGGATTGAGCCCTGCATTGGACCCTGGGCACTAGGTGCAGAGCCTGCTTGGGAGTCTCTCTCTCCCTCTCTCTGCTCGTCCCCTGCTCATTCTCAATCTCTCTCTCTCTCTCTCTCTCTCTCTCTCTCCCACAAAAAAGGTTTTCCATGTTTAAATTATTAGATGAATTTTGATAACTCTCATTTATCAGATGAGGAAAGAGAGACTCAACATAAATGACACAACTGGCATTAAACTTGGTCACAGGATCATTTTTTTCCAGTCAATATTTGTTAAATAAATAAACGAAAGAGGAAATGAAGAAAAGAATGAGTACCTCATTCCAAGTTCCTGTCACCAAGCACACTGCTTTCCTTACACGGCTCTTGTTCTCTTCAATTCTACATGATTTTCTTTCCAAGCCTGCCACAATCGAGTAAGAATATTATGAGTTATCTGCCCCCTTCAGTGGAGCAGTACCTCTGACATCATAAACAGAGTATTGGAACAACCTAAACAGGCCAGACTCAGCCTGGTTCTTACTCTCCCTGTATTGAGCGGGACTCTGCACCAGGCACCTGCCACATTTTCCTTGACTATGAAAAATGAGCAAAAAATCATTTCTCAAATCTTTGCTGTTTCCAACTGATTAGGGTTATGAAATTGCCACACTGGGCATCAAAACAGATCATAATTACCCCTATACCCTAATGACACAAAGTCATGCCACTGAATAGTAAGACACAAAACATGATTTGAAGCCCCAGCACCTTTTCTCCCAGACTGACGTGGTGAATTGGAATGCTTCCCACCAATCACTCATAAAAAGGAGAGATACTTAGCCAATCAGTGCCCAGTAACACTGCTTCCTGTGACTTCACATAGTCAGTGGATGGATTAATCCCTTTGTGTCTGAAAGGAAAGAATGTGACCTAACAGAATACAGACCTGGGTCAGATGGACTTGGATTTGAACCCAACCGCTGTACCTTCCCAGTGGGAAACCCTGGGAAAGCTACCACCCAACCGAGGCTTAGTTCAGGCTCAAATATCTGTAACATATGGATTCAAAATTTTACCCCCTTATGGAGTGTTTTTAAGCATTCAAGGTAATAACACTTTATAAATTCTTGCCACGTGGCGTGCATTGTGTAACATGTTCCATAAAGGTCACCAGTGGTTGTTATCTTCACTATTAATTAGTAAACCAGAAGATATTCCTTAGAACCACATCAGGGAGAGTGACAAACGGACTATTTAGAGATGACTTGGCTGCACCCTCACCGAACAAACTCTTTCAGCCCGTTACAAGTGGCCTGCTTCCTCCTTTCAGGGAACTCAGGCTTCGGTAGATGCTAAAGCACGGCTTTGGGGCATAATTTTCTGGGGCTGAGGTAGCTGCTCTCTCTCATACAACAAATACTTCTTGATGCTAAAGGAAATTTAATCTTTTGGTACTTAAACTGAGCCCTGAGTCCTGGACCCAATCTTGGCTCATTATCTCAGACTCCACCTGGCTGTTACTACCCTCAACCTTCCACTTAGGCTCCAGAACGTGGTTGCAGGTGTTTTCAAAGGAAACTGCTACAGGCTGATTCTGGAAACCCTCAGCATAATTAAACACCAGAGATTCACTGAGAACCAGAGGAGCTCCAGGTCACAAATTGCCACAGTGACTGTTTACATGATATTTCACAGAATATTCATTTCTATTCCACAGAGGCAGAAGTATCCCTTTGTTAGCAAACATGCCTGCCTTCATCGCTTGGCCAAATTATTTCTTTGGATAATTGGGAGACAGAGAACTAGAGAGAAGAAACTTGGAGGTGCTTGCTGATTAATGATTAGCTACAGAGAACAGAAGGTCTTCTACTCAGTGGCAGAGGGCAGAGGAGGATAATAGCAAGAAAAGTCCTCTTCGGTCTCACTGAATAATAGATGCAAAGGCTGCAAAGGGACTCGGTTGCCAGGGTTTTGTTGTCTTTGTTTGGGTCTGGTCTAATTTGGTGTAGATTGATAGAGCTTGGTTTTGACTTTTTATTTGCTTTATTTTTGCCTACATGTAAGGACAGTGTCTGCTTCAATTAGTTCCCCTCCCACCTGCCTTTCTCTTAACATAGATGGAGCACCAGCATTTGGGGCCCTGGGTCAGGAACTTGCCTAGGTTTATTCTCAATTGTTTCTTTCCCAAACGTGTTCAGCACAATAATGTCTACTTCGCAAAGTAGTGCTGAGGTTAAAGTAACTCGCTGAAGGAGACAGAAATAGAAGAACCAGAGTAGAGCCTTCTTTCAACCTCCAGCAGGTGGATGCTCACATAAGAATAGGAAAGAAACAAGAACGCTGTTCCAAACTTCATATATCCAAGTCATAGGACTTTTATATCTACTCAGATATAAAGCCTGTACCCAGACTGGATGAGAGGGAGAAAATTCCCCAGAAGTCCAAAAGATGAGGGGTGAGTAACCCATTGTTGTGTCTTTACAGTGGTCAGCACAGAGTCTAGGCACATGTTTCGTGTGTCAGAGCAGATTCATTGGCAATACTTGCCTGAAACCCTGTCTTGAGAAGGATTCTGGAGCCTCTGAATGGCTCAATGGAGAAGAGTTTTGTAATCATTTATTGATGGCTGCTATGGGAAACAGGCTAAGGGGGAGAGACCAAAACCAAGCACGTCATATATTTGCCACCTAAAGGAATCAAAGCTGTTATGCTCGAAAAAGACCTTGAGATGTCCACTTATAAGATAAATAATTTCTTATGTATTCAGGGATATAATTTACAGTATGGTGACTACAGTGAACAATACCGTGTTACATATTTGAAAGTTACAGTACACCTGAAACACATGTAATGCAGTATGTCAATTATATCTCAATAAAACCGGAAAAATAAATTAAATTAAAAAGAAAAAGGCCCTTAGGTACTATTAGGAATGGTGAGAAAGGTAATTACCTCCTTCATCTATTCATAAAGGCAACTCTTCTGCTAAACGCTGTTCCCACTCCCCAACACACAGTTTATGGGCCTCATGTCTTAGATCAGTCTCCCGCTCTCCGGCTTTTCAGCAAGTTTTTCAGGAATTTTACTCAGGGCAAGTCCTTCCTCCAGCTGAATTTCTAAAAAGTTACTTGCAAAGCAGAGAATAATCAGGGGAAGTGGGGAAGAAGAGAAATGTTTTTTCCAAGTGGAACACACAACACTACAACATGACTTTGACAGTCTACTGTTGAAATAGTTTTGGATTATAGCAACTCAAAGAGTTGGCCCCTTAAGCCAAAAACAAATGGATTGCATTTCTCTGTCCCACTGTAGACATGATGCAGGCTTTAATTCATTCAACAAACATCTATGCAACTCTTGTGGTTTCCCAATACTATCTAGGAACTAAGGACACAAAGACACATGTTGACAGTCCCTTTTCTTGAGGAGCTCATGTCTTAAGAAGGCAGATAGCAGACAGAAAACCAAATTTGATAAGGTAAATGCTCTGATGGAGTCTGTCCCTGTTAGCACAGCGAGAAGAAGGCAACCTACTCTGATCTGATGAGAAGAGCCAGGGAAGGCGTCACAGAGAAAGAGACCATAAGACCCACAGAACTGGGTCTTAAAGAATCACGGGAATTTTCCAGATGAAGAGGAAGGATGAACACACTGAGAGGAAGAAACAGCATGTACAGAAGCAGGGAGGGATGAGAGGAGAGAGGGAAAATGAGTTTATTTGGCTGCTATTTATTTTCCCCTCTTGGGAAGGGATTGGATGGGAACCAAATTGGACCAACTTATAACGGGCACTTCATAATCAAAAGGTGATATGTAACCTTTCTCCCCTGGAGTTCTGTTAAGTCCTCTGCTGTATGCCCAACCACTTTACCCTAAATACCTATAACAAATCTGAGAAAATAAAATTTACCAGGATCCCTTTGAGGGACAGCAGTGCAGGTGTCCTGACGAAATTCCTTGGGTAAACTGCATGAAGCTAAGATCCCAAGGAGCTTAGTAAGTGGGGAAATTCAGGTGCCAGAGAATGGGGAGTCTTTTGTACTAGAGATGAAAGAGAGAGAGAGAATAAGGGAGAAAGAGCCCGTAGCATATAGGTAGTCAGGCGCTCTGTGAGGAGACCCCCTCCCTGTGTCCCATCAGTAATGCATACCAAAAGGTAAAACAAAGATATAGATAACTCCTTAGGTCAGAGCAGATTCCTTGGAGGAGTTGAGCTGTTTTCTGGCAACTGAGGTTGGAATAGGAGCAGCCCATAGGTGGAGATAGAGAGAAGCATGAGAAAGCAGGAAGATGCCAGATGCCCCACAGGCTGTGGAATTTCACCAGATCTCAAAGGGGCAAGAGACCTCAGCTGACATCTGAATTATAGGTCCTATCCTCTGAAGTGTGGAAAATACAAGCGAGGAGGAAGCAGGGTTGGTTAATCCTGCCAACATCCCTGTTTCTATCTGAAACTGTTTCAGTTCTGATGCCTTAAACAAATATGAACAATATCTTAAAACAGCCAAGTGACTTAGGCTCACTCACTTGGATATACAGTGAATCCTGGGGATGTTGGACTTGAGAAACAGTGACCACCTAGGCAGCATCACTAAAGAGGTATGTCCGACCCAATAAGCAGGACAGTACAATGCGGAGATTTATGCCAAACTTCCTAGAGACTGGGCCACATGAGGCCCAGCCTCGGAGATGCCTATTTCTTCTTCTAAAGAACTGGCCCCCTCCACCAGCGCTAACCGTAAGAACAAGTTCATTAAAAAGCAGTGAAACAAACAACCGCAAAGACTGTTGTGATTAAAAGGTCCGCTGAGTTCCTCTTGCTGGTTGGCACTGGGACCCGGCAAGAAGGAGGCAGAATCCAGAGTAATGAGGATTTTTAAAGCCCTTTGCAAATTGCCTCAGATCAAAATACTTTATTATCATAATCACTCCCATTGCCAATTTGGAAATGACAATCTGGAATGACAAAGTGCTCTTTAAATGTTTAAAAACCAAAAATCACAGGGAGGAGGGGCTTGGCAGAAATCTGCATTCTGCTTAAAGCCATAAGTCATATTTAGACTTTGCCTTCCAGAACGTCTACGGGGTGTTCGGTTTTATCGTACTGCCAGCAGCTACATATCTTTCTTTCTTCCGTTTTTCTTCCTTCTTTGGCAGCATTCCTAGAGGGCTGCTCATTCCCAAGTTCAGAGGCCCTTCTCGGTTGTTCACTTTCACATGGTCTTAAATGCAAAGATTTGCTGCAAAGACACTGTCACCTCCTGGCTTTCCCCTCCTTCTCCCAGAACGGTGGAGCACAGGAGAGAAGAAAAAGGAAGAAAAAGAGGGCCAATAAGGTGGTTGGTTGATGGAACCATGGTGAGGGCGAGCTAATCGGAAAGTCAAAGGGAATTTTGTTAGCATTCTGCTCTGTGGCGGGCAGCATGATTCCTCTTCCAGAGCCCCTGAAAATTCTGGGTAAAATCTCCATTTCTTATCCAGGCTCGTGGAGGTAGCACCCCAAGGCTTCAAGGCAGGGATGGGATGAGGAGAGAAACTGCCCCAGGGAAGGTCTGCCACATCCGGATCATATACACTGTGTAGACACCGCTGAGAGAAAGCCCAAACCCCGCAGCCTGGCATGCAGGGCTGGCCCAGTGGTGGGTGCCCTACGGGGTAACTTGTTTCCGACCTCACAGGCAAAGTCACAGCCTGATCCCCCTGCGAAAGGAAGCCCAGTGGCCAATATCACAGCCTCACAAACCAGCCCCGGATCTGCCTCCCGTTTGCCCTTCCAGATGGACTGTGTCAATCTTACCTTCCACTCCAGCACTTTGCTCACGTCATGCTATGCTTTCTCCTCTTTGCCTCAGGACCAGCTTTCCGCTTTCCCCCTAAGATCAGAGCCCTCTTTGCACTGTCCCCATAGATCAAGCCTATACTGGGGACACTTTTTTTCGAGCAGGGAAATTTGTTTTTAGTATAGTTGACACACAATGTTAGTTTTTGGATGTACGGCATAGTGATTCAACAACTCTGTGTGCTGTGCTCCACTCACGGGTGTACTCACCATCCCTCGCCAGACAACTGTTACAATATCATTGACTACATCCCCTAGGCTGTGCCTTCAACGCCCATGAATTACTCATTCCCTAACCCAGGCCTGGGTCTCCCCCTCCCTGTCACCCATTTTGCCTGTCCCTCCACCCCCTCCCCTCTGGCAATCATCAGTTGGTTCTCTGAAATTTTTAGGTCTGATTCTTCTTTTTGTTTGTTTATTCATTTGTTTTGTGGTCTAGATTCCACAGGAGAGTGAAACATGCTATTTCCCTTTCTCGGTATGACTTGTTGCACTTAGTCCATCCATGTTGTTGCAAATAGCAAGATCTCACCCTTTCTTTTTTTAAATTTTTTTAACGTCTATTTATTTTTGAGACAGAGAGAGACAGAGCATGAACAGGGGAGGGGCAGAGAGAGAGGGAGACACAGAATCTGAAACAGGTTCCAGGCTCTGAGCGGTCAGCACAGAGCCCGACGCGGGGCTCGAACTCACAGACCGTGAGATCATGACCTGAGCCAAAGTCGGACGCTTAACTGACCGAGCCACCCAGGCGCCCCAAGATCTCACCCTTTTTATGGCTGCATAATACTCCATTACATAGATCGATCAATCTATCTGTCTATATGTCTATTCATATCTTTATTTCACATATATTCCATATATATCTATATTCCATGATATAGATCTATCTACCTTCTTTATCCATTTGTCTATTGATGGACAGTTAAGTTACTGCCGTATTTTGGTCATTGTAAATAATGCTGCAATAAACATAGGAGCACAGGTACCTTTTTGAATTAGTATTTTCAATTTCTTTAGGCAAATACCCAGCAGAATTATTAGATCATAAGGTATTTCCATTTTTTAATTTTTTTTAATATTTATTTGTGAGAGAGAGAGGGTGAGCAGGGAAGGGGCAGAGAGAGAGGGAGACAGAGGATCTGAAGTGGCCTCTGCACCGACACCAAGCCGCCTGATGTGGGGCGTGACTTCACGAACAGTGAGGTCATGACCTGAGCCGAAGTTGGACACTCAACCGACTGAGCCACCCAAGTGTCCCTTTTAATTTTTTGAGGAAAACTCCATACTATTTTCCACAGTGGCTGCACGAGTTTGCATTCCCACAACAGTGCATGAGGGCTCCTTTTTTTCCTACCTCCTTGCTAACAGTTGTTATCCCCTACCTTTTTTATTTTAGCCATTCTGACATGTGTAAGGTGATATCTCATTGTGGTTATGATTTGCATTTCCCTGATAATGGGGAAGCTCACTTGATTGCATACTCTGTCCAGACCACCTTTTTCGTTCTCTGCCTTTCTTCCACTCAAGATGCCACCCTGAATTGCCCCTTTGCAATATGCTGCCATCATGGACCAACCCCCGTCTAGTCCTAGCCAACCCCTAACTCTGATCCTGACCTTCAGTCCTCCACTTATGAGGAAGGCAAGTAGAAAATCCTCAGCACTCCCTTCCAACCTTACCTCCTAATTCTCATTAGTGCATCGTTGTGCTCCAGCCACACTCTTTTCTTCCAATAAATCACAATTCTTCCCAATTCCAAGCTTTCTCACACTCTATCACGCCAGCCAAAAACACTCCTTTCCCTCCCCTTTTTTTAATCAAAAGCCTGCTTATCCTCCACAGTGCAGTGTAATCCTCATCGCCATCACCAATCATTTCCCAATCAGTCCATGTTCAGGCTGCGGATACTGACTTCCTAGGAAATGTATCCAAAACATGTCACTTCCTGTTAAGTAGTCGATGGTCTCTAGACCTTGCACTGACTCTAGTCTGTGGCAGGCATTGCCTCTTTCTGGAGAAGCTCACTGTCTACCAAGAGATAAGAAACACAAGTGTGCAAATGACATTGGTGTGTACACAAAAGAGGAAAGGTATAAATTAGCCACTGATATGGAATTGTATCAAGTGTCTATGTTTCCTGGGAAGCAGAAGAAATACTCGGTTAGACTAAGAAGAAAGAATCAACCACCTCTTTTGAAAATGACTGCTCCTGATGTGCCTGGATCACAAACAAAGAGGCACGAGTTATCAAGAATGCAGAGCTATTAGAGGCCAGGGAAAAATGTTTAGACCCCAAGTCCTGCCTCCCTACATCATTTACTTCCCACTTTCTATTCCATGAGAATCTTAGCTCACTTGTTTGGAAATAGTTGTATGAGCAGTTGATGTGAGCCACCTGTCACTCCCTGGTCCTCCTCCCCCTGGATCAGTTGGTGCTGAACAAAGGGAGGTGATTTAGCTAGAGCTATGAGACTTCCTACCCTTCCTACCCTGCTGCACACACAACCATCAGTCAGCCATTTTAAAATGAAGGTTGTGGTAAAATACACTATTCCAACAAGTCAAAGTCGCCATTAATTGTAGCATTGTAGGTAACGACGATTAGATTCATCATGCTATACAATAATATTATTTAAGTTACTGCCAAAGGCAAGAATATCAGTGAATCTTCAAAAATAATTCCTCTTCCACTCACTCCCCTCCAGCCCCATCTCCCTCCTTGCAGTTTCTCAAACTCTCCAGGCACTCTCAGATCTCAGAACAATTGAACGTGTTCTCCCTACCTAGACAGAGCCAGCTTGCACAAGACCTGTGTGGAATATTCTGTTACCTGTCCCTCTGTTTCCACTGCCCACCACTCAGCTTCAGGACCTGCTCCTTACAGACAACATTACTCACACTCCCTTGCCTTCTGATTTCTAGTTGGGTTGACCAAAGGGAAGCACTGGCAAGAATTAGAGGTTGGAGAGAAAGAAGGTTGGGCTATTCTTCCCTCGGCTCCCTTCCTGTCAGACACAATTTGGCACTGGCTATGGGGATGCCCCGTTCAAGGCCAAAGCTCATGCAAGAAGGGAGAGAGCAGGCTGAGCACTAAGCAAAAGAAGCTCTGGTAATCTTCTTAGAGATACTCAGAGATGAATCCAGGTGCGCAGTCGTCCCCTAGTTTTTAGCCAGAATCTTGTATGGAAGAGTCTCTTTAGGACCACCCCACCCCCCGCCAGTCCTGTGAACACAAAAGGTTACAAATCAAAAATTCAAATTGGATTAAAAAAAGGATTAAAAACAATTACAAAGGAACTTTGAAAGAAACGATCTCTTCTTCCTCGTTGTCCTTGAGTTCATCACTGTGCTCATCCAAGACCAAATGAGGGATACCAAATAACCAATATTTACTCATTCATTCATTCACTCATTCATTCATCCATTCGTGTATTTGCCTGATATTTATTGAATGTCTTTCATGTGTCACACACTATGATAGTCATTAGCAATATATTGGTGAATAAAGTAGATACACACCTGCCTTCCTGGAACTTCCAAACTTGTTGGAGATCATAGACATTTTTATCTTTTTAAAATACAAAATGATAAATGGTAAAAATGACATAATAGCGAACACTTGCTGGTTTTGTCTGACTGGCATCCATTTTCCCTTTTGATAACTGCACCTCCTCCCCCATTCATAGTCCCTGTCATTTGGGGAACTCCCACTCTAACATTCTAGGTGTAGGGTGGGAACCCACGCTTGGCCAATAAGGATATGGCCTCACCTCACCTCAGTGATTCATTCTGTTCAAGGTGTGAACATCACCCAAGCCAGGTTCTTCAGAGCCAAGAGCATCAGATGTGGGAGCCATAATATTGCAAATGGTAGCTCTATTTCCACTAGTATTGTGGAACTGGTGGGATGTAAATGTGAAGCCATCTTGGGACCATCTATCGGGAAGAACCTTCAGGGAAAGAATCAATGTGAAAGAAAGTAGAGCTAAAGTTAAAAAGAGGACAGATTACAATGGTTGGATTTAATATCCTAGATCCAATCATCCCTGAACTGCCAAGTTACATGAGTTGATTCCCTTTACTGAGTAGTCTAGGTTGAGTTGGGTTCTATTGCTGTGACCAATACTGTTCAGAGGGCAGCATGCAGGGAGCTAGGAAAGAACAACAGGAAAGAACAAGGGGAGGTCTCTGCTGACTTAAGAATTTGGAGAAAGGCAGATGAAGGCCCCTAACACTGATTAAGCACCACATAAAAATTCTATTGTGTCTAAAAGCAATTACAGTTAAAATTTATTTTTGTTTTGATTTCTAATTTGGGATCTATTCCCTGTCCCTGCCAAATTGCTGTAACTTGGGTTAATCATTCCTTCTCTACTGTCATGTTTTGTAGTCACCAAAAAGGAGCACTCAACTGGGTCATAAAGTTTATCTGAGTGACCAAATGGACAGGAAGCTGTCTTCATATCTGAGTGCTTACTTCTTTTTAAGTCTATTTATTTATCTTGAGAGAGGGGGGTGGGGAAGGGCAGAGAGAGATGGAGAGAGAGAATCCCAAATGGGCTCTGCACCATCAGCACAGAGCCCTATGCAGGGCTTGATCTCACAAACTGTGAGATCATGACCTGAGCCGAGACCAAGAGTCAGTTGCTTAACCGACTAAGCCACCCAGGCACCCCTAGAGTGCTTACTTATAATTTAAGAATTCTCCAAGGACCTGGCACTCAGCAAGTCGGTATTTTTTTAAGACCTCAGGAAAGGACAAATAAAAGTAAGAATGCCTGGCTTCACCCATACTCAGCCGCTGGCAAATACAGCACAACACTTCACCACTTGAGCAGCTTTTTAAAGCTGCTGACATCTGGATAAGAGTTATTATAACAGACAAGAAGCACATGGTTGTTTGATTTGTATCTACCCCCAGATTTCTTCTGGATCAAAGATAGATGAATGGGTCTCTCCTGTGTGTGCATAGCATCTTTACACACACACACACACACACACACACACAATCACAATTACAAAATGACATTTTACTTCTCAGACTTGAGATTGTATTCCTGTAAGCAAGGAAACCCTAGTTTTAGATTCCTTCCCTAGAGACTCTTTGTCATGACCAAGAAAGCAACTAAAATCCACATAAAGCCAAAAATTCAGCTCAGGGCCAGCTCAAGGCCAGCTCAGGGAGGGGGGCATTGCTCTGGATGGTTTAGCACCTGCACACTGAAAGCAGGTGTCCTTTCTCTTCTTGATAATCTAGAGGGTGGTATCTGAGTAGTGCTGGGGTCTTTCCACCTAAAGGATACACACTCTGCTCAAAGACAATGCCTCCTTTTCCTCCTCATAAAGAAAGCCAAGAAGTTGAATTCAGTCACAGGCCAGGTGCTCCAGGCCCAAGTTCAACATCAATTGGAAATAAATATATTGCACAGCCCCAGGGATTGTTCCCAAGGTGACACTAGGATTCCCACATGGCTCTCCTCCCTGACAGGCACCAGTGTCCCCAGAGCACATCAGAGAACACCTGACAGTGAATAGATTGATCTGCTCTGGGAAGAGCAAACAAAGATTGCTTTAAGCCAAAAATTCCTCCCTTCTAGCCAATCAGTTGTCAGTTATAGTACATTGATCCACACATTTCCAATGCAGGATTACTCACCCCAGGGAAATGCAGATACCTCATTGACACAAGTGGCCTTAAGAATCTAGCCAATGTCAAAGGCTCACCACCCCTTGAGTCTATTGCTGAACTGCTTTGCTTACAGCAACTCCAAAGGCATCTGTTTTTACATTCCTCGCACAGGTTCCTGATAAGAGAGACCTGGGTCCCATTCCAGCACTTACTGACAGAGACCGTGGGCAAGTTAACTAATATGACTGAGCTTCAGAACCTTCCTGTGTAGAATGCGGTTCGAAATACCTGCCTCATGGACAGTTATGTGGGTTAAATGATGAATGCAGGTAAGTGTCTAACAGAAATGGCTATATAGTGAAGGTTCAAGAAAGATGGGACTCCTGCTTTTACCTCCTTCATCACTATGGCAACTGACAGGTTTACCCCAATCTGAGATAGTCACAGCCATGTAACTTGTCTATATGCCTAACACCAAGATCTTATTGGAGTGGCTGGGGGGTTATCTTGTTGTTTCACATGTTTTTGGTTAATAGTGCCCCCAAAGCCATTGAAATAATAAGAGAAATTAGTTCAGATAAACAATACCAATATCAGAAGTACCAGTTGACTTTCCTTTCAAACTGGGCCCAGCAGGCTGGTGAAAATAAGGACCATTATGCCACCATTGAGGTGGTGCCCATGAACATGCCGTCAGTATTCACAAGGGCATCCGTGGGGCAGGCTTCAAGAAGTATGCCCTCGGGCACCCAAAGAGACCCAGAAATTTGCCATGGAGGAGAGGAGAGCTCCAGATGTGAGCACGGACACAAAGCTCAACAAAGCTGTCTGGGCCAGAGAGTAAGAAATGCCCCCATACCATAGCCCTGTAGGGTTGTCCAGAAAAAGTAATGAGGATGAAGGGTCACCAAGCAAACTTTACACATTAGTTACCTATGTACCAGTCACCAGTTTCAAAAATCAATGTGGATGATAACTAACCCTGATCGTCAAATAAAGTTATGAAACTGCCAGAGGGGAGGGGTTGGGGGATAAGCAAAACGGGTGAAGAAGAGTGGAACGTGTAGGCTTCCAGGTATGGAATAAATAAGTCGCAAGGATGGAAGTCACAGGGAATAGAGTCAATGATATTGTAGCAGCATTGTATGGTAATAGATGGTAGTTACACTTCTGGTGAGCATAGCCTAACGCATATTGGTGCCCAATGACTGTGTTGTGCACCTGAAACTAACCTAACATCGTGTGCCAAGTGTACTTCAGTTTAAAATACATACATACATACATACATACATACATAACAAGGCTAAATTTGTTATGAAACTGCCAAAAAAAATTAGCTTTGGGAGGTGCCTGGGTGGCTCACTCGGTTAAGTGTCCGACTTTGGCTCAGGTCATGATCTCACGGTTCATGAGTTCCAGCCCCACGTCGGGCTCTGTGCTGACAGCTCAGAGCCTGAAGCCAGTTTCGGATTCTGTGTGTCCCTCTCTCTCTGCCCCTCCGCTGCTCACTCTCTGTCTCTCTCACCTCCAAAAATAAATAAACATTTAAAACGATTATTAAAAAAAATTACCTTATGTACACAACAAGTTGCTCTCCACGTAGCCAGGTGTGTATCTATTCGCCAAATTCCTTGATAGGGAGAGATTTAAAAATTGTTCTGGCTTCAACTAGCTTCACATAAGCTCCTAGTCCTGATTACATTCTGCATGTGTAATGCAGGTTGGCCCCTGCTGAAGTAGGAGCCAAAATCCAGTCCAGGCTTCACTTTCCAAGCCAAGAACAGCTGCTCCAGATTCCGTCTCCAAAAAGAAGGGGTACGTTTTTTTCTACTTCACACAAAGGCACTGCATAGACCAGCAGCAGCCCCGGTCTGGGCCACAGTCCTGCTCTCTCATCATGGGCATTCCTTGGCCCTTGGGTCCACTTTCTGGTTTCGTGTGGGCCCACACCAGTTCCTTTCCGGAGTCCTGGGGGTTCTTGGGCACCACTCTGTTTACGCTTGAAGGTGATATTTTCCCGTTAAAAGAGCTCGTCACCATTAACACACACACAAAAATTCCCTCTTGCTCCCCCCATCTCTTTGTTGTAGTATATCTGCCCTACCTCTGCCCTTCACACGCACTGTTCCCTCAGCCTAGAATAAGCTGTCCTCCTGTGGTGGAATCTACCTCGTGTTTCAAGTATTGGCCTAAACATCAACTCTTCAGAGGGGCCTTCCCAGTACCCCTAATTCCAGGGGGGCTCATCCTCATCCACACTTTCTGTCACTTTATGCCACTTGTGGTAAGTGCCATGTAATACACAAAAATAATTTATAATCATATACTGATTATTTATTTTCTGTCTTATGCTTTAAACTCTAAACTCTCTGAGAAAAGTAGCCATGTCTGTCCTAGTCACCAAGTAACACTGTGTTTCTAGAACATTCCCGGGGACAGCCTTCACCTTTGTATTTATGGAAGAATGAACGAATGAATGAATGAATGTTGAAGTTACTCTTCCTCAAGAAATCTTCCCTGGGCTGCACTGTACCCACGTCTAAGGCAGTTCATTCTCCTTGGATATATGAGACTTAACTCCCACAAACAGGCAACCAGACTCCAGAGGAGCTTTCCCACTACGTCAGTCAGGCCCAGTTGGGAAAACAAAGCACTCTAAGTTGTATGGAGATAAGAGTTTGTTAAAGAAATTAGAATCTACGCAAACATGGGAGGAACTGGGAAAACGAATGTCTGGAAGGGGGAATCAGAAAAATCAGAGAAATGGTTACTCACCAGTCACCTAACGCGCACTTGCATCAGGTGGACAAGTTGGAGCAAACAGGATGTTCAAGAGGCCAAGTCCACCTGGCCACTGAAAAGGACCCAGAAGGGGGAATTCGTGGAAAATCCGTGGAGCTGCTGCCTTTGTGGCTCAATGCCAGGCAGCCAGCAGTGGGCCTGGGTCCGCTGATGGTCAGAGAGGCCAGCAATCAATAAGATGAGCTAGGTATAGAGTGAGAACATGGCCAAGTCAGGATCCACAAGGCCTTGGGGTGTCCATCTGTCACCAGGGACAACCACAACCACCCGCCAAGAGGAATGCTCTCTCTCCACTGCCACCTTTCAAATCCACGCAAAGTACTCCTGGGCCAGAACCCCACAGTGAAGGGGACTCAGGAAACATGACTCCAACTTTGGCCAGGCTAACAAGACACTACTCAGCAAACCCACCTGGCCCTGTCAATGCCACTACTTCTCTGACCGCGTCTCTGAGGGACCCGCTGACCTGGATGGCCCAGTCCTGCCCACACAATGACCAACATCCTTTTCTGCCCCTTATGACTGGCTTCCACAGCCTCTGTGACCAAGTTCCACCAAGATTTCCCTTGAGTCTGCAGGTAACCCAGTCTGCCTGAGCCCCACTAGGAGCAGGAGGTGTTTAGCCCGTTCCTGTGGTTTGGAGAAGGAGCAATGTCTTCTGGGTAGAGTGCCTCAGAAAAGACTGAAGTAAAGGAATATACTCTCTTAGGGAAGACATGATCTTTTCCTATTTCCTCATCGGAACTGCCCCTTAGCTGCACCAGGTAATCAAGGATTAAATCCACACTTCTGCACTAATCACAGGTTTTCCTGGTCTGTTTGAACACCCTCTGTTCCTTCTAAAGTCTAACTGACCTTCCCAACCCACTCTCACAAGGAGGTCAGGTTCCCACTCACAGGAAAAGCCAGATAAACCAAACACAGCATCTGTCTGGTGCTTTCTCCTGCTCATCTGCACATCACTCCTGAGCCCTAGGACGGAACGGATTTTGCTACCTGTTCATCAGCCCTGCCCTTCAGCTATTGGGCACAGGCTCTGCTCTTCCTGCCTGGCCTCCCAGAGGCCACAGGCGACAGCACCCCTGATGCTCGGGAACAAAGGAGAGCTTCCAAGGCAGCAAAGCACCCTGCCTCCTCTTTCATTTCCAGGGCAGCTGCCATGACCCCGCTCATCTTCTCCAGAGATGACGAGCTGTCTGGCTCAGTCCATCATCCCACCACTCCAGAATGTAAATCACAGGAGGTCTCCTGTCTGAGAAAAACAATTAACAAAAAATACTAGGATTACCGTCTGCCACATTCACAAATCCCTCCAGCTCACATTTGTCTCTCCCGACAATTTATGCCTTCACAGTGTCAAGCTGTTCAAATACCCTGTGTTTTCCCTAAACGGACTGACTTGTGGTTCTTGGCACTGTTGGGACCATTTGCTGTAAAGCCAGAGCTATCAGCAGCAATGTCCCATCAGAGGTGCTCGTGCGTGGAGAGGGTCGGCATGTTTATCTTCCTTTGTCCCACCAAAGTGAAGGCTCGTGTCCTCTTTCCAGCGAAAGGGAAGAATAAGCTTCCAAACCTTTCTTTTTTTTTACCACATGGTTTGCACAGACCTTTCTGAGCTACTCCACATGATCGACTCTCCGTGCTCTAAGTCACGAAGACAAGAAACCATCATCACAATGGGTGTGTAACAACAACCCAGTGTTTCCCAACCAGTGGTGACTTGACTCCCTAGGGGACATTTGGCAATGTCTGGAGAAATCATTGACTGTTACAACTACAAAGTTGGGAGTGGGAGTTCCTTCCATTGGCATCCGAGGGTGTAGGGGCCAGAGAGGCTGCTAAACATCCTACAATGCACAGGACACCTCCCTCCACCTACAACAAGGAATTGCCTTCCACAACATGTCTTTAGTGTTGGAATTGAGAAACATCACCAATACCCAATGTGGGCTGGCTTCTCTCACATTCTGCTTTATGTATCAGAAAGCCTTGCCTCAAAGCAAGATGGCATTTGGAGGGGAATGAGAGACAAAGACCCAAGTTAGATGGCTCACTGCTTCCTGATCTCTCTTATACCTCCAAGAAACTTCGATCTGAGAGCATGATTGGCAGAGAGAGACTTTTTACCAAAAACAAGCGATGCACATTTGGCCAGTCATCCCCTGGAGGTTCAGGTTCCTTATGTGCACAATGTGGCCATGAGACTTCCCTGCCTGGCTTGCCAGGTTACGGTAGCACTCACGAGATGTGCTATATTAAAAAGTTCACTGGGGGCACCTGGGTGGCTCAGTTGGTTGGGCGGCCGACCTCGGCTCAGGTCATGATCTCACGGTCTGTGAGTTCGAGCCCCGCGTCAGGCTCTGTGCTGACAGCTCAGAGCCGGGAGCCTGTTTCAGATTCTGTGTCTCCCTCTCTCTCTGCC
Organism: Panthera pardus; assembly: GCF_024362965.1. Lineage (NCBI taxonomy): Eukaryota > Metazoa > Chordata > Mammalia > Carnivora > Felidae > Panthera > Panthera pardus. The sequence continues at coordinate 67,930,198 of NW_026526788.1, read as the reverse complement.
CCTCCCCTGTTCATGCTCTGTCTCTTTCTGTCTCAAAAATAAATAAACGTTAAAAAAAAAAATTAAAAAGTTCACTGAAGCTCCAGCCATTCTAGGCATTTTAAGTGCTAGTTAGGAGAATGCATTGTGGTAACGATGAAGTGAAAGGAAGCATTGTTAGCAGCTGGCACAAGAACTGTTGAAAAGAATTCTCTTTTCTTCTCCCTCTTTCTCTTGGTCCTTTGAAACACACGTTCACTAGCACACACACACGGGGACACACACACACACACACACACACACACACACACACACTTGATGAGTACACTTAAAGCAGAAGAATCATAAAGCTTTTAGAGGAGAGCTATGAAATAGCACTGCAGAGGACCAAGAGCCAGATGTGTTGTTCCTCACTGGACAGACCCGGCTGGACCTAGATGGGGTGAAGAACTCCATGGAGTGACGTGGATATCTTAACACAGTGATGCCCACTTTCCCATTTGAGCTTGTTTGGGGTGATGTAGTGTGAATCCACCTACTAGCCTGTCCTCAAATTCTCATAAATGCTTTGAGAAAGTGTGTGTGTGTGTGTGTGTGTGTGTGTGTGTGTGTGTGTGAAAATCAAGTGCTGAGTTTCACAGCTGAATCAACACAACGTGGGGCAGAGGCTCGTGAACATAGGAAAAGCCATGAGCATGTAAGTCATTCCCTGCGCACACACACACACACACACACACACTCATTTGCTGTCATAGAAACCTTGACAAAAATCATAGGAATTTAAGGAGGAAGGCGTTTGAATTAAGGATGCCCAGATCAAAGTAGGGACAGGAAAGCACTGTGCTCAATTCTAGGTGTATTGCTGATGTTAGAGTAAGATTTTTTTGTGCATTTTTAAAGTTATCCTACATTCCTAGCTAGGCCATGGCACACATTTCTGGTTCACCAACTCCCTACCACCAGGTGCTATGGATAGGTCACTGCAGAGATGCCAGTCACAAAATCTTTCAAAGCATATTGAAGCAACAGTGTCACATGGGTTTTGTCAGTGCAGAGATCCTCTCTCTCCCTGAAGAAGAAATGGAAGGATTCTTGAAACTCAAGTTTGCTTTCTGTCTCCAACTAGCCTTGGATGGACCTGATGATATTTGTGATTTTGTCTATGGAGCCATTGTTGGTCTTAATTGGATGGCAGCCAAGATGGCCTTTAAGAAAAAAAAAAGTTTTTAAAAGATCAACATTCATTAGTTTGGTTCTACATTAAGTGAAGCACATGTGGTGAAGGGAATAATTAGTGAAGTTAATTGCAGCTTCTCAGAGAACCAAGGGGAATCCACTGAAATGTCCTGACATTCATGCAGAGCAATATGTTCAGTGCTCCTGTAACTAATTGCAATTAGCAAGTGAGAGAACATACGTACAGTCTCTATGTGTAATTAATCACACGCCTTTATCACAGTAGACACAGGCTGCTGAGTGGCAGGAGACACCTGCCTTGTGCTGTGTCTCTGCACTCCTGGGTTAATTCCTGCTGTACTTCTTACCTTCTTTGCACCTGTTTTGTGCCTCTTGCTTATCCAAGTCCTGCCTCTGTGGGGCAAGGTTTCTCAGCTATCTCCCCAGTAAAATACATATTTATAATCTTCCTGGCATAAAGGAGGTACTAACTATTTGATTAATGAATGAGCAAATGAACGAAAAGCTGGAAGGAACTTTCTCCCCGTTATGTAGATTACAGTGGCCAAAGGCTGACTTTGAGAATACAGGGTGCAGACAAGGAGATTTCAAATGAAGGGACCAGGATGACGCTGCTTGTCTAGAGGTGGTAGCTCCCAGGATGCTTGGGTTAAGTGAACAAGATGTCCTTGAAGATAGTCCCCTCCTGTGTTTTCTGGCACCATCTTCTCAAGCACGACTTTGAATGGACAAATGCTGACTTTCCCGTTTCTACCATTTTTTGCTCCCAAATCATCTCTAAACCTCCCCACCACCAAGAAAAATGTGATCCACTCATATGTAAAATATAGATAATTGCTTTTTCATTGATTTTGTAAATCTAAGATTAACAAAGAAGGTAATGCACTGGAAAAAGATTGCATCTTGACTCTTTGACACCTGAAGACATGAGAAATTATTTTAGTTTTGAAGTGTATAAAATCGTAGATATGGAAGAGGTGAGCTTGGAACCAGCATTTGTCCGACTCCTATGACTTCAGGAATCTCATATGACAAACAAAATCTTCTAATTTTCTACCAGTCAAGCGACACTTTTATTATTTTGAGCTACCCTAGAACCTCAAAAAAGTTGTGACTACTTAATTTGTTACAACAGAAGCTATACTAAAGGGATCCCCAAATTCAGTGGCTTGGAGTACTTAGAAGTTCATTGCTTTCTCATTTGCGAGGCCAGGGCAAGTGGCCAGTAATACTCCACGGAGTTATCTGGAAAAGCAGACAAGCAGGGAGTTTCTGTTATCCTCAACAATGCCTTCCAAGGTTGCCTGGCATTGCCTTTCCAGACAGAGGGGAGGAAAGAGTGAACATTCATAGCAAGGGATTTCCTTTAAGCAAGGGACACAGAAGGTGCACCCATCACTTTTACTCAAGTTCCAGTAGGGAAAACTCAGTGACACCAAGCTGCAAGTGACACTGGGACATGCCACCTTTCTCCAAGTACACTTTCTTATGTCCAGGAAGAAGGGAGGATAAAGTAGGGTGGGAAACAGATACCAAAAAAAGAGAGGTCTTAAGATACTTCATAAAAGTAGTTCTAGCTCCATCATTTCCATTACATAGAGACACATATCACATGGTGCATACTTAGCATTAATCCACTGTATCATGAGCTCTTTGAGGCAAGGACCGACACAGTGCCTAGCACACAGCGCCCAAGGAAATGTCTGGGCGTGAATGATTAGATGGATTAATGAATTGATCAAACAGCACCTAGATCCCTCCAGCCTTGTTTGGAGGACATATTTCTAAGCATCTGACACTTCTTCTCTTGCTATGCTTCCTTTGCCTCTGAATAAATGAGGCCCAGAGTCTAATAATCCAGCAATCCCTTAAAGATTCACTCACTCTGGAAGTTTCTGGACTCCACCCACTCTCCATTCAACTGGTCCCTGCGCCCCGGAGTCGCTAAAGCCTCACTCTCTTCTCAGCTCTATTGACACTTGACCTTACCTAGAATATCTTGTGATGACAGAAATCCTGGGAACACTTTAATTATTAGTATCAAAAGAAAATCAATACAAAACAACACACAAAAAGGCCCGACATCAAACACAAGAGGAGAAAAAAAGAAAAGGACGTTTATTGGGTACCTATTGCATTGAATGTGATAAACATCAAGATAAATCCTGAGTACCCAGAACATTCACACCCTCCTGAGGAGGCAGTTATTATTGTCTCCAACTTGCAGATGAGAAAATGAGGGCTCAGAAAGGCTGATAACTTTCCCACGGTCACCAATTAATAAGAGACACAGCAGAATTCAGACCCAGAATTATCCAAATGAACCAGCTCGATTCCCGCTGAAGAAAACCACTCACTGAAAAGCCAGCAAACCCAGAACTCATTTCTGAGTTGACCTAAGTAACAGTGACTCATCACATTCACTTAGGGCTAAAGACAAAAAAAATGCCCCTGCAAAAATGGCCTAAGCAGAGCATAATAAGAGACCTTTGCTTCAGTCCTGTAGAGGGAATTTTATTAAAAGGATGGAGATACCACATAAACCCTCCTCAAAGTCATCAGAGCCTTTAGACCAGGGGACTTTGAGAACACATCACAGTGCAGAGCACAAACAAGACAAGATGTTCTTTAGCAATCAACCCAAGAGTGACAGGTGGCATCTTCCCAGCTGGGGGGACACCCTTCAGGAAGCAGACAGTCTGATTATTTTAAAAGAAAGCCAGCCAGGCTGAGTAACAAATCTTGTTCCTTTCTTACTTAGTTAGGAAACTACTATTTTTTTTTTTTTTTTTCCAGAAATTCCCATGGCACAGGATAGCTGACGAGAATGAGAAGGCATGAAACAAAGTCGCATCTCCCTGGGTAATTAGAAGTAACTCCTAATGCCAACATTTGCATATTATCCTCAAATGTAAGTGTAATAGCGCTGAAAATAAGGAAAAGGGAAACAACATGTGGCACCGAGTCTACTGGGCTTAGGTCTGATGACCCAATGCCACACTAGTCTGTCAAGGCATCTTCTGCCTTCTAAGGCTGGATTAGGGATGACAAATATCTGACACACGTGCTTCACTCCTACACTCTTAGACATAATTTATGAATTTTAACCAAACTTTCAAATCAACATATTTATCCCTCAACCACTAACAATCATTCTGCATTGGCAAAAAAAAACAAAAAACAAAAAACAAAAACAAAATAAAACAAAAACCTAATTGTCACCTTTTGCCTAAATCAACTTCTTCATAAAGTATCTCTGATTAAGGGGAGCCAGAACAGCCCTAGGGAGCAGGGAAGACTGAACTGAGAAAGTGCAAGGGAAGTGAAAAGCTATCCTCCTACAGTTTGGTCAACAGCTGCAAAGCCTTCTGGGAAATGGCCATAATTCCAAACCTCTAAGGAAAATCCAAAAAACAGCCACAAGGTTTTCCCCCGAGATTGTCTAGAAGATAAATGACATCAAGAATATGTCCTAAAGCATTTGAAACTTTGAGAAACCAGAGAGAATTATCACAATGTTTACATTCTCCTAAAACCATTTCTAACCCACCCAAGACAGACTGATGACAAGCTTAGTCTCTTTTTCTTAACTAAAGGACTCCCTTGGCCCAACAGTTTCCTCCTACACATGTTAATCCCACTCACAGAGTTCTGATTTCTAAATGGCAGCTGAGTCACATTTTGCTTCTAATCAATTTATGTCAGGAAGCCAACACGTTTTAGAGAGGCCATGTGACAACAGCATTTGAAAAAATATATATTAAAACTTATCAAAATGCCCCTTTAACTTAATGACCAAATCTGTACTAATCCCCAACCGTCTAACTTTCTACTTTAAGTGTGATCCTTAAATCAGCATCATTAGCATCACTAAGTGCTCGTTAGAAATGCAGAATTTCAGCTCTACCAGAAGCCAGCTGAATTAGAATCTGCATTTTACAAGATCCTCAGGGGATTCTGATGCACTTTAAGTCCAAGAAGCACCCAACTAGAACAGAGACCATTTTGTCTCAAATGTTTAATTGTTCTGTTTCCAAAGCTTACTGACTCTTGTGTATCACAGTGTGCTGACTGGTTTGTTACCCAGCCACAGAGACTAAATGTGCAAATGTGAAAGAAAAACTATAGCAGGAAATCAGTATTAGTAACAAGAGAAAAGGAACAAGAGGGTAAGAAGAAAAAGTGATGAACACACAAAGAAGCATACAACACACACACACACACACACAACTTCATTATCAGACAGTACTATCACAGAGCTCCTTATGAGCATCCTGATTTTGGTGAAGTACCCACACAATATCGTCAAAACAAATATTGATGAGCCCCTGCTGATTAAATCAAGTTTGCCTATGGTCAGCCTCATTTTTAAGGAGCTAAGAAAGTTATTTTCAAATTCTAAAAGAATGCCATTAACTAGAACACAAGTCATTTGATACATGTTAAATGTATACTAGACGAATTTTCTAGAAATCTAAAGTTGGCCACTTTCTTTTGGGATAACTGGGACCTTACAATACACACACACACGCACGCACCAATGAGTAAGCAAAAAAAAATTTTTAATGACCTGAAAAGTGTTAAATGATCTAAGTAAAAATAAGGAAGAAAACTAGGAGGGGAAAAAAGTAATGGAATGGATTAAAAAAATAAAAAGCCTGTAATCAGCTTTTGTTACTACATGCTGATATAAATTTATGAAAGAAGATGATAATTATATTTCTTTTTTTATCATATTTCTTTTTTTTAATGTTTATTTATGTATTTTTAGAGAGAGAGAGTACGTGCACAAGCAGGGAAGGGGCAGAGAGAGAGGGAGGGAGACAACCCCAAGCAGGCTCTGGGCTGTCAGCACAAGGCCCAGTGTCAGGCTAGATCGCATGAATCATGAGATCATGACCTGAGCCAAAATCAAAAGAGTTGGACACTTAACAAACTGAGCCACCCAAGCACCCCAATAATCATATTTATTAAATAGCTACATACTACAGACCCTCACTGGATATTTCTCTGTGTTCTATGGCTTCTCATTTGAAGATTAGGAGGGCTCAAACTCACAGACACCAATCATTATGGATCCACAAGTCTCCGGAAAGAGTTTCAAGGCCACAGTTCTATGTGATTTTAGTGCAAGCTCTGCCTGGGCCCAAATCTCAGAGATGGGATGCACACATACACGTGCACATGCACAGTCCTACACGCAGAAGCACAAGCTTTGCTATCTCAGTCTCCTTGGACTTCCGGTCACCCTTTGAGAATGGGCCTTTGCAACCAGGGAACTAGCTCTCCTTCTCAGTTCTGTCCTATTCTCTAGAGGCAAAAAGGCCTCTTTGGCAAGACATGACTCTTGCCTTCAAGACATATGGAACACACACAATAGAGCCACATTTAAGGTAGTCTGGGAACACTGAAGAGGCAAATAATTTATCCTTCCTGGGGTGTGGGAAAGACGTGGGTCTGAGATTGTATGACTCTGCCATCTTTTTTTTTTATATTGAATTGTAATCGATATACAATATCCTATTAGTTTCAGGTATATGTCTTAGTAATTCAATATTTTATACACTATGAAGTTATCTTCATAAGTCTAGTTACCATTTGTCACCATACAAAGTTATTACAATGTTATTATGTTCCCTATGCTGTTCATTCCATCCCTATGACTTATTTATGTTATAACTGAAAGTTTGTACCTTGTAATACCCTTCAACTATCTTTAAATCAAACATTGACAGTATTTTTTACGCTCCAGGGTTAAAGAGTAACTCAGTCAATATATGCTCTCAAAAGCTTCTCTTCAAGTAAGTACTTACTTTTGCTTTGTCCTCAAAGAAAACAAACGCCAAGGTAATAAGAAACAAAAACTTAATTTTCAATTAAGCCAAAAGATACTGTAAGTTCAAACAATAGGATACGAAGATTGAAAGCTGGTGAAAGCTAGATCAGCCAGAGTCCCAACAGAAATCAGATAGATCACACAAATAGGGCTATTGAGTTTTTTTAAGGAGTAATTTACAAAGGCATCTACTAGGTTAAGAGAAGACATTAAATACAAAATCAACTCAAAATGGGTCATAGAGAAAAGCTAAACCTATGGAAGAAAATCTACTAAAGAAAACATAAAACAAAATCTTTGGGACCTTGAGTTTAGCAAATCTCTTAAATTAGACAAAATGGACAAGGAATAAAAGAAAAACTGACAAACTGAACTTAATAAAAAAATTTCTTCAAAATGTACATTTTGTACTCCACTCTCAGAAATTCTGATTTAATAGCTCTATGGTGATGCCCAGAAATCCTTATTTAGCAAGACCTTTGGGTGGTTCTGATGCAGGTGAGCCCCAGAACATGCTTCCTATCCCTAGTCTGGTGTTTCTCAAAGATGGACCAGCCACTCTGCCCCCTGGCCCCTGCCAAGAAGCTGATCTCTCATAGTCACTTCCAGTCAGATGAATTTCAACACCATTTGTTTTACATCTCTGAACCTCGGTCTTCCCACCTTCATAATAAAAATAATAAAACCTAACTCTAAGAGTTTTGGAAGTATTAAATAAAATAGAATATATGAGAATGCTTTGTATAGCGTCTGGCCCACAACAGATGCTCAGAGCCCTGTTTTTTTCCAGCCCATCTTTTTTCCCTGATTGGCTAGGCATATCTTATCCTATACCTTATGATGTTCTCATTTTTAATCCTTGTGTGACTGTATTTTTAATCCACATGCTTACGATCTAGGTCCCTGAGGGCCACCTCCTTCAAGGCACAAATATGGTTTGTATGTGGCTTCTGTATGAGAGAATGCATATTATGGTCATGTATCTTAACTCATTGATTATAAAAAATGCTAATATAAACTGCCCATCCATCCATATGCCCCAGGAGCCTACCTACCTGAAATTCCTCTATCACCAATTAGTTCCTCAAGTTGAGCCAAAGTTGTAAATGGGAAAATACCCATGGTGGAACGGGGTGGGTGGTCATTCTCAATCTTCTCTACCTAATGAAGGAGTCTTTTGTCCTTTGCTGGCTTCTTCTTCACAAAGCTAGAGATCCAGATCAGGGAAACCTTGAGGAGGCAGGAGGGAACAAGAGATTAGGTGCATAGATTTAAGAAGGGGAAGAGGTCGAAGTCTAGATCCAGTGAAAGGAAGATTAAGTCATAAAGGGGAGTTGGGCACCTAAGAGGCAATTTAAGAGTGAGGGTAATGTGGTGCCTGTGATCAGCCCAGGACAACACAGAGTCCTGGGAAGAGATGGGGGTAATTGGTAGGTGGTAGGTGTAGTAGGAAGGGGAGGGAGAGGCTCTAGGAAGCCCACCATGCTGCAGAGACACCCATCCATTTGCCCATTCCCCTAACAGCCACTCAGGTGGCTCTGGCTCCTCCCAGACTCTGAGCAGCAGCTCCATGTGGGTATTCTCATGGTGCCTCCTCCCACCAAGGCAAGAGGGCATCTGCATGGAAATTTGGAAGCTTCCATCCTAGCATGCATGAGAGGAGTCAGCCATCGGGACATCTAGTTCCCTCTGAGGTCAGTGCTCATGTCAGCATGAGCCTTTCTTCATGTTCTCTGAGCTCAGAAACCAGGGTATGGAAAAACTCACAGGCTGTGTTCTAGCTGAAGAAAAGTGAATCATGGTATTTTCCAGAAAACTCTGCCAGGACCTTCAGGCCTGTGGGTACCAGCTGGGTCACATAAGTGGCATTCCCCCACCCCACAGTCTCACCATATGCTCACAGCCTCAGTGAAGAATGGCACTGAGCAGAAAGGATGAGGTCTTTGTTCAGGCTTTTGCAGGAACCAGATTTCTGTGATGAGGAAATGCATACCCTTCTACATCTGAAAGTCAACCTCTCTAGAGGCTTCTCCTACTCAATGCCAGCCCCTGAATCCATGGCTCTTTTGACCCCTGCCAATGGCTATAACTCTGTCCACATGAGGGCTGAAGATCAGGGCAGCTCATCGCAGAGGAGGTCCATGGGGCATTGCAAGAGAGTTCACTGCTGGTCATGGAACATAATCCAATTCTCTATTCCTTATTATATTTGCATGTATAAGATATTTTTGTTTAATATTAATACGCTGTGAAGGATACCTGCTTGCTGCTAAGGGATACAAAGCTAAATAAGCATAGTCTCTGCTCATATTCCAAGTACAGATTTTTAGGGAGGTTAATAAATAATTTACTGACCAAGTGCTAGACATCTCATTATGTTGTAGTTTTAAATCTTTCATACATATAAATATATACACATACATATGAATATATGTAGTTATATGCTTATTCAAATTTCTTTTTTACATGTATGGACATATGTATCATTTCTACATATAAATATATTTTATACTTATACATATCTTATAAATAACAGATGCATTTATGTATGTATCTTCATATGTATAAAACATATATTTGTGTTTTGGAAATGACAATGGCCTTTTTTTCCTCATAATAAAAGTAATAAAGGAGTAATTAAGGGTACAGGATTTAAAGTCAAGCTGCCTTTGACCTTGGGCAAGTTACTTATTTGTTAAAAGAAACGAGTCATGCAATTCCAAGAAGGCACAGAGAAGGAAATGAGAATAAACCCATCACCCCAAAGTAAAACAGTTAATATTCTGCTAAATACAATTCATGAGTATTTTCTATACAATTCACTTCCCTGCTTTTACAAAATGACATATTCTGCTTACTGTTCATATCTGACTTTTCTCCCCGACGTGGAGTAGTCATCCTTACGAGTCAGTACACAGAGAACCCTACCATCTTTTTAATGGTTTCACAGTGGTTCACAGTCTGTAAATCATGATATTGTCTCCTCTCCTCTATTTCTTTTTCTAATAGAGTTGGCACATCTGGAAAAAACACTACCAAATAACAGTTGTGACAATGACTAAAATACCCTACCTCCCTTAGGGTATTTCTGGTCATTTACATCTTTTCCCATTTGGGGGTGAAATACTCACAAAGCCCTGACTTTAATGGGAGTTTTACCACCGAGCTGAGGCCAGCCATGGATTATAAATACATATTTAATGCTATAAACTTTTCCATTTTTTGATATTTTATTGAGAGTTTTTGTATCAGAAATGGATATTAATTTTTATCAAATGTTTGTTCAGCTTCTATCAAGATGATCAGTTATACTTTGCCGCTAATAACCTGAATTATATTGATTTGCTAATATTAAATAATTAATGTGGTCCTAAGATGAACCTTACTTACCTTGTCATGGTGATTTTTCTCTTAACATACTGCTGGATTCTATCTGCTATGATGCTTACAGATGCCCAAATCCCAAATAAGATAGAAAATATATATATAGTCAATGTAGACAATATATATAACTATTATATACAATATAGCTATTATATATATATAATATATATGTAATACAAGCACAAGGAGTACACAAAAGGATTATATAATATAAATATATTTTCTATTTTTTGTGTCCTTTTTGTACTTATATTGGAGTTAATGTTGTTTTTTTTTATAAAATAACTGGAAATATTTTTGTTCTATCTTTATACTTATAAGGCTAGGTAGGTTTGTCCCCTGAAGGTTGAAAGTAATCACAAGAAAAATAATCCTTTGACAAATGTCTCAATTTTTAACTCTAGATACTATTTGTACTTTAATTTTCTACCTCCCTTAGGGTATTTCTGGTCATTTACATCTTTTCCCATTTGGGGGTGAAATACTCAGAAAGCCCTGAGGCTTTTCAGCTGTTTGGTGGAGTCCGAGTGTTTCCCTCCGCCAGACACCTTTGTCTAGTAGTGTTTCTGGTTCTCTGCGAAAATGGCTTTTCCCACCTCTCCTATTATTTGCTGAAACCTCTGGGTTGCAGAATCATTCCCCCCACAACATCAGACTAAAATCAGGCGGCTGATGAGAAGCTGAATTAAACAACAGAACTAAGCATGTGATGAGGTGTAACATTAAGCTATGATCTCTGGCCCCAAAGCACAAGAAGAAGGCTGGGCATTGTTTGCTTCCCCTGCCTTTCCAGGCTGCCAGTCCTCACTTCTTTTAATTCCAGCTATCTATTTTGTCTTATTGAATGCCCACCTTAGGAGGACATATCTGTCACCTCCATTTTGCAGAGCGAAATGAATGTGAGAGATTTCACAGCCAAGCTGAGCTCACATTGGTAGTCAGTGGTGCGGATTCAGGACTTGAACCCAAGGCTGTAAGCCTCGCGTCCATGGCCCTTCCACCACTCTCGCCAGAATATCTGGGGTCTGGGCTCCAGTGATTCTTGAAGTCTTACTGCACTCTGTGCCTCCGCAGAGTTGGGGACATACGACACCAAGAGACAGTTAAGTTTCTATCACTTGCAGGCAAAACAAGTCCAATTAATGAAGCTGCTAACGTGTATGCCCATCCCTACTCAATTACAAATTCTTTTAATGGGGCACCGTGCTTTCTCTGTAGAGCCTGCCTATCACAAGGAGTCCCGTAAGAATGCAACCAAAAAGATCAAGTTCAAGTAAGTCTACCGTCATTCGATTGATTCTGAGTTCTAACTATAAATCATAGGAAAACAAACGTAAAATGTACAACATAATTAAATATTAATAATTATGATATGTAAATGGAGACAAACAGTAAGCTAGAGGGGCTGAATCTTAGCATTCTACGCAGGTACTACATGGTCAGTCCTGGCTAGTTTGGTTATCTCTTTGAGTTTTAATTTCCACGGCTATAACAGAAATCACTGGGCTTATGTGGTATGAAATGTATGTGAATCCTTGAAGATTAAAAAGTGCTGGATGTGAGGGGTTCTGATTCAAGATGATGAAGACTCTGAATTCACCTCCTGCACAGAACACAGGAAATTACGCCTATTAATAGAACAATTCCTCCTGAAGGAGCACTGAGGGCTGACTGAACAGCTATTGAACAATGAAGATGGAGAGAACTGCAGACCTCTCTATCCCTGAAGATAGAGAGAGAGTGGAAGATGGAGACACAGTAACAAAGGGAACCCCCACCCCCGATGTCGTGAATGGCAGTGAGAAGGGATAGTACTGAGGAACCAGAACAGATCCCTCTGTCCTTGGGCACAGAAAAAAAAGCCACGGTTTAAAAGAGCAATTAGCACATGAAAGAGATGATACTTGAAGTCTGGGAGCTGAGAGAAAGCTCTCCAGGTGAGGGACTGAAGAATGATGAGGTTTATGTTCCCAACCCTACCTTAAGAATCTAGACTGGAGTAGGGTCCAGACACTATAACAGGTGGGTTCAGTTGTCACAGGGAGCTTGTGACCTCAGTGAGCCCATAGCCCACAAGCCCATACCAGCTATCCTGTGGTGCTGGGGCACAGAAAACAAGCTGCAGTTGTGTGTGTGTGTGTGTGTGTGTGTGTGTGTGTGTGTGTTGTAATTTTTACTGTTTTATTTTATTTTTACTTTTTAAAATTTGTCTTGTTTTATTTTTATTTTTTTCTTTTGGTTTTGTTCTTTTTGTTCTTGTTCTCTTTTTCCTTTTCTTCTTTTTTCTTTTATTTCTTCCTTGATTCCCTTATATTTTCTTTTTTCTTTATTATTATTATTATTATCATTATTTTATTTATTCTCTGTAAAAAGCTATAGTTTTAAAGAGTAACTAGTATATACAAGGGCTCCTAGGTGGCTCACTTGGTTAAGCATCAAACTTTGGCTCAGGTCATGATGTCACAGTTCATGAGTTCAAGCTTCATGTCAGGCTTTGTGCTGACAGCTCACAGCCTGGAGCCTGCTTCAGATTCTGTGTCTCCCTCTCTCTCTCTGCTCCTCCCTCACTTGTGCTCTGTCTCTGTCTCTCAAAAATAAATAGGGGCGCCTGGGTGGCTCAGTCGGTTAAGCGTCCGACTTCGGCTCAGGTCACGATCTCGCAGTATGTGAGTTCAAGCCCCGCATCGGGCTCTGTGCTGACTGCTCAGAGCCTGGAGCCTGTTTCAGATTCTGTGTCTCCCTCTCTCTCTGACCCTCCTCCATTCATGCTCTGTCTCTCTGTCTCAAAAATAAATAAACGTTAAAAAAAATTTTTTTTAAATAAACAAATAAATAAATAAATGTTAAAAAATTTTTTTTAATTAGGATAGATTAAGAGATCTCATGGACAACATCAAATGAACTTTCACATTATAGGAAGGAGTTCCCAGAAGAAGAAGAGAGAGAAAGGAAGAAAACTTATTTGAACAACTAATAACTGCCCTAACCTGAGGAGGGAAATAGACATCTGAGTCCAATAAGCCCAGAAAGTTCAAACAAGATAAACCCAAGGAGGTCCAACCAGAGCACATAAATTTTTAAATGTCAAAGGTTAAAGATAAAGAGAAAATCCTGAAAGCAGCAAGAGAGAAACAAAAAATTACCTAGAAGGGAATATCTATAAGACTATCAGCTAATTTTTCAGTAGAAACTTTGCAAGCCAGAAGGGAATGGCATGATATATTCAAAGTGCTAAAAGGAAAAAACCTACAATCCAGAATACTTTACGCGGCAAGGTTATCATTCAGATTTCCCCAGAAAAAGAAAAGATAAAGGAGTTTATCACCACTAAACCAGCCTTATGAGAAATCTTAAAGGGAATTCTTCAAGTGGAAGATGGATGGCCATAATTAGACATAAGAAAAATATGAATAAAAAGATGCAAAATGTGACAACATATACATAAAATGTGGAGAAGGGCGTAAAAAGGTAAAAGGTGGCAAAAAAGAAAAAAGATTCTTCATGCTCAAATAAAAAGACACAGAGTGGTGAGATGGATTAAAAATCAAGGCCTATCTATATGCTGCCTGTAAGAGACTCACCTCAGACCTAAAACTCATAGAGACTGAAGGTGAAGGGATGAAAAACATTCACCATGCAAATGGAAACAAACAAACAAACAAACAAAAACCAGGGTAGGGGTGTCTGGGTGGCTCAGTTGGTTAAGCATCCAACTTCAGCTCAGGTCCTGATCTCATGGTTCATGGGTTCAAGCCCCACATTGGGCTCTGTGCTGACAGATCGGAGCCTGGAGCCTGCTTCAGATTCTGTGTCTCCCTCTCTCTCTCTGCCCCTCCTCCACTCAAGCTCTATCTCTCTCTCTTTCAAAAACAAATAAACATAAAAAGAAAAAGCCAGGGTAGTTATACTTATACCAGACAAAACAGACTTTAAAACAAAGACTGTAACAAGAGACCAATAAAGGCATTACATAATGATAAAGGGACCAATCTAACAAGAGGCTATAACAATTATAAATATCCATGCACTTAACACTGGAGCACCTAAATACATAAAGCAAATATCAACAGACATAAAGAGAGAAATTTATGGTAATACAACACTAGTAGGGGACTTTAACACTCCACTTACATCAATGGCTAGATCATCCAGACAGAAAATCAGTAAGAAAACAATGTCTTTGAATGACACATTGGACCAGATGAACATAAGAGATATATACAAAACATTCCATCCCAAAACAAAAGAATACACACTCTTTTCAAGTGCACATGGAACATTTTCCAGAATAGATCACATATTAGGCCACAAAACAAGCCTTAATAAATTCAAGATTGAAATCATACCATGCATCTTTTCCAACTACAACAGTATGAAACTAGAAATAAATCACAAGGAAAAAAACTGGAAAGAAACAAACACATGGAGACTAAACAACATGATACTAAACAATCAATAGGTCAACAAAGAAATCAAAGAAGAAATTTAAAAAAAACACATGGAAACAAATGAAAATGAAAACATAATGGTCCAAAATCTTTGGAACACAGCAAAAGCAGTTCTAAGAGGTAAGTATAAAACAATACAGGCCTATGTCAAGAAATTAAAAAAAAGACTCAAATAAATAATCTAACCTTATGCCTACAGGAACTAGAAGAAGAACTAACAAAACCCAAGGTGAGCAGAAGAAAGGAAATAATAAAGATTAGAGCAGAGACAAATGACGTAGAGAGTAAAAAGAAAAATAGGAAAAAGTCAATGAAACCAAAAGCTGATTCTTTGAAAAGGCAAATAAAATTGACAAATCTTTAGCCAGACTTATCAAGAAAAAAAAAAGAGAAAAGACCCAATAAATAAAATCAGAAATGAGAGAGGAGAAATTTGTGATACCACAGAAATACAAAGAATTATAGGAGAATACTATGAAAAATTATATGCCAACAAACTGGACAACCTAGAAGAAGTGATTAAATTCCTAGAGACGTGTGATCTTCCAAAACTGAACCAGGAAAAAATAGAAAATCTGAATACACCGATTATAAGTAACAAAACTAAATCAGTAATCAAAAAATGACCTAAAAATAAAAGTCCAGGACCAAATGGATTCACAAGTGGATTCTACCAGGCATTTATATAAGAGTTAATACCTATTCTCAAACCTTTCCAAAAAAATTGAAAAGAAAGGAGAGCTTCGAAATACGTTCTATGAAGTCAGCATTACCCTGATACCAAAAACAAAGACACCCCAAAAGAGAAAGCTACAAGCCAATATCCCTGATGAACACTGATGCAAAAATCTTCAACAAAATATTAGCAAACTGCATACAACAATACATTAAAAAGAGCACGATCAGATGGGATTTGTTACTAGGGGTTCAACATTTGCAAATCAATCAACATCATACACCACATCAACAAAACAAAGGATAAAATCATACAATCATCTCAATAGATACAGAGAAAGCATTTGACAAGATTTAACATCCATTCATGATAAAAACTCTCAACAAAATGGGACTAGAGGTAACAAACCTCAACATAATAAACGCCATGTATGAAAAACCCACAGCTAACCTCATCCTGAATGGTGATAAACTGAGTGAAAAGCTGAGCACTTTCCCTCTAAGGTCAGGAACAAGACAAGAATGTCCACTCTCACTACTTTTATTCAACATAGTACCAGAAGTCCTAGCCATAGCAATCATAAAAATAGAAATAAGAATTAACCATATTGGTAAAGAAGAAATTAAACGGTCACTATTCACAGACAATATTATACTATACATAGAAAATCCTATAGATTCCACACCAAAAAAAAAAAAAACAAACAAACAAACAAAAACAAAACAAAACAAAACAAAACCCTACTAGAAGTAATAAATGAATTCAGTAAAGTGACAGGACACAAAATTAATACCCAAATATCAGTAGCATTTCTATGCACTAACAACAAAGTTGCAGAAAGAGAAATTTTAAAAATACCATTTACAATTGCACTAAAAAGAATAAAATACCTAGGACTAAATTTAACCAAAGGGGTGAAAGACCTGTACTCTGAAAACTATGAAACACTGATGAGTGAAATCAAAGATGACACAGACAAATGGAAAGATATTCCATGCTCATGGATTGGAAGAATCAATATCGTCAAAATGTCCATATTACCCAAAGCAATGTACAGATTCAATGCAATCCCTATCAAAATATCAACAGCATTTTTTTGCAAAACTAGAATAAATAATACTACAATTTGTATGGAACCACAGAAGACCCTGAGTGCCCACTTGAGAAAGAGGAACAAAGCTGTAGGTTATCACAATTCTGGATTTCAAAATACACTACACAGCTACAGTAACCAAAACAAGACGGTACTGGCATGAAAATAGACACATAGATCACTGGAACAGAGTGGAGAACCCAGAAATAAACCCATATTTATATGGTCAATTAATGTATGACAAAGGAGGCAAGAATATACAATGCAGAAAAGAACAGTCTATTCAACAAATGATGCTCTAACAACTGGGTAGCTACATGCAGAAGGATGAAATTGGACCATTTTCTTACACCATACACAAAAATGAACTCAAAATGGATTAAAGATCTAAATGTGAGACCTGAAACGATAAAGATCCTAGAGGAGAACACAGGTGGTAATTTCTCTGATATGAGCTATAGCAACATTTTTCTAGATATGTCTCCTAAGGCAAGGGAAACAAAAGCAAAATAAACTATTGAGATTACATCAAAACAAAAAGCGTTTGCACACCAAAGAAATTATCAACAAAACAAAAGGACAATCTACTAAATGAAAGAAGATACTTGCAAATGATATACCCAATATGGGATTCATATTCAAAATGTATTAAGAATTCCTACAACTCAACACCAAAAAAAAACCCCAAACAATCCAATTTAACAATGGGCAGAGGACCTGAATAGACATTTTTCCAAAGAAGACATCCAGATGGCCAACATACACATGAAAAGATGTTCAACATCACTAATTATCAGGAAATGCAAATCAAAACCACAATAAGGTATCACCTCACCCCTGTTAGAATGGCTAAAATCAAGAAGACAAGAAACAACAAGTGTTGGCAAGGATGTGGAGAAAAAGGAACCCTTGTACACTATTGTGGAAATATAAATTGGTACAGCCACTGTGGAAAACACTAGGGAATTTCTTCAAAAATTTAAAACTAGAAATAGCATATGATTCAATAATTCCACTACTGGATATTTACCCAAAGAAAACAAAAACACTAACTGAAAAAGATATATGCACCCTTATGTTTATTGTATAATTATTTGCAATAGCCAAGATATGGAAGCAACCTAACTGTCCATCAATAGACAAATGGGTAAGGAAAACTGGGGTATATACACAATGGTATATTACACAACCATAAAAAAAAAAAGATGATATTGTGCCATTTAAGACAACATGTTTGGACCTAGAGGGCATTATGCTAAGTGAAATAAGTCACACTGAGAAAGACAAATACCATATGATTCCACTCACAAATGGAATCTAAAAGAAAATGAGTAAACAAAAAAGCAGAATCAGAACTATAAATACAGAGAATTGATGACTGCCGTGGAGGGGGGGCAGTTGGGTAGAGGGCTGGGCAAAATGGGTGAAGGGGAGAGGGAGACACAGGCCTCCAGGTATGGAACGAGTTAAGTCATGGAAATAAAAAGCAGAGCATAAAGAATTCAGTAAATGATATCGTAATAGTGATGTAATGGACAGATGGGAGCTATACTTGTGGTGAACACAGCATAATGTATAACCTTGTCCAATCACTAAGTTGTGCACCTAAAATTAATGTAACATTTGGTTGCTGGATGCAACCAAAAGTAACAAGAGAAAATTCTTCTACCAACAGCGCCCAAATCTCAGATTCCCTTGAAGACAGCAAGAACATGATTAAGAAACCTATTATTGCCATTTCTTGGATGAGAAATCTAACGTTGGGAAAACTTCCTTGCTAAGTCGGTCTATCTGAAACCACACAAGTCTTATCTTAAACAATTCCTGACTTCCACAGTGTAACAGAACCCAAAATCTCCAGAAAATTCCTTTCCCCCCCCCTTCTCCTTTTTTTACCCATCTGGATTGGTCTAGATATCTTACAAGTGTGCAAAATTAGCGCTCAGGGAACACGGACATTTTTCCAGGGTTTTCTCTTCTGCTAGGCAGGTATTTTCATGTTTAGAGTTCTCTGTCTTCTCTTCTTAGAAAGAAGAATTTGTCACCCAGAGGCACATTGCAGTGTTTTGTTGTTCTCATTTTGCTGACCTTGCTAAGCACTGTCATTTCCTTTAATAATATTATTCATAAGAACAGCAATTGCCTCTAAAATGGCAAAATGCCCTATTTTCCCTGACACAGTAACAGTGCTCTAATGAAATGTGCCCACCTCCAAACAATGAAAAGAGACCCTTCCCCACTTGGAGGATATTTAACACCACAGGCTCATTGTTAACTACAAATGTCCAAAAGAATCATATAACGGTGCTGGTTATTGGATTTACTCATTAAAAACATGTAAGATCTGCTTAAATATTGAACAGCTGTTTCTACTTCGTATCTTCAGGTTTGAAAAAAAATATTTCCTTGCAACTATAACTGAGCTTCACTCATCACCTGATGTGCTGGAAATTAATTATGCACCAAAGATTTTTGCTGCATCAGGGCTTTCTTTCTCCAATCCTAAGACATAAATGTTGTCTATAACTGTATAAAAGGAAAAGATTATATGATGAGCTCAGCTTTATTTCACCAATATCCGCAATGGAAAGAAAATAAAAGCACATTTCTTGAAAAACAGTTCATCTCCAGGGGCTAACTGTACTCTCTATGCCTGGAATAATATAGGGGATGTTGCTGGGGAAATCATGAGGATGTCCTTGCCTTTTTCTGGAAAACAAAACAAAAACAAAACAAAACCACTATTGAACATAGCTCCTAAGCTGCAGGAGAAGTCAAAATGTGAGTCTAGCCATTTAGTGGCAACTCCAAGAGAAACAAAATTTTCTCCACATTCCTGCACCCACCCCTGCCATTCCCCAACTCAATGCCCATCTTCTGAGTGATAGGAAACCCAATCCACCCTGTCGCCATCTACGGTCTTCCTCCTACAGAAATGACCCAGTGATGGAGAGCCTTCTGTGGGCTAGGTGCCAGGTCCTTTGCCTGTGTGACTCTGAATGCACTGCACAGGCAAAGAAAGGGAAGTTAACTATCTCAGCTCCTTACCCAAACTACTCAAGGGTTAGAAGGAAAGAAGGCAGCCCCCAACATCCGGGAACTAACAGCTGAGCCCTAAGGATATTACAAACAGATCTGATGCTTACTGCCAAGTCATACTGTTCTCCTGTAGGTCATAATCTCACAGAATATCCACTTAGGTCACTGCACAGCCCAAACACCAAATGTCTCTCCTCTCCTCGGCAAAATGAGGTACTGCTGCTTCTGTACCAATTACAACTTTATCCTCTCTAGTCTGCCCTCCTTATAGGTGAAATTTATTAACCAATTATAGAATAACTCCATCAAGAGAGAAACTCTGCTTCCTCAGACACTTCCCAAATGTTACCCATCCAAATCCAAAACCCTATAATAGCTCTTTCCAACACTCTCTTATTAAGACACCCCACGATCCCCCATGGTGTGTTTTCTCCCACTCTTACAATGAGGGATAGACTCCACTTTCTCAACCGCAAATGTGTGTCTGTGGTCTAAAGCTTCTGGTTTCTAGTCACTCTGCCGCGTCTTCACTTGTTCTCTGAACTGGCCTAGGCCTCTGTTTTTCTCATCTCTAAGATGGGAATGATCAAAATATCTAACTCTTGGGGTGGTTGTAAAGATGAAATGAAATGATAAGCTTACTGAAGGCAAGCTCCATCTATTACCATTTCCACCATGATCATAATTACTACTGTTTTCATTACCGTGACCCCTTACTGCTTCGTGGAGATCTTTTCCTAAAGCCCAGTTTCAAAGGAGTCTCTGCTTCTAAACATCACATATGTATTAAGCTCCTGCTGCGTGCAAAACACTTTTCCCTCCCTCTCGGAATTCCTTTCTGCTGAAAACTTCAAAAAATTTTCAAGAAGTAGAATGTCTTTGCTCACCATTAAAAATTCTTTACATGCTGCCTTGTATATTACTTCCATTTTTACCTCTTTGTCTCAAACAAGATGGTTTCTGCCTTTAAGGAGCTTACCATACCCTGGAGTTATAACCCCCATAGCTCCTGGCACATAGTAAATGATCAATAAAACATGTGTTGATTGACACCAAAGGCAGTATGGACAGAAATGTACCACTGAAAGTGTAAAGGAGCTAGTTTTTATTAAATTGTACCCTCAATGTGGGGCTCAAAATAATGACCCTGAGATCAACAGTGGCATACTCTACCTACTGAGCCACTAAAAGCCTTAAAGGACGTGGCTTTTAAAAATGCAGGTTCTTAGGCCTGGGGACAAGTAGGTAAAAGAAATTCAGGTGCCCTCTGGGGACAAGTAGGAATAAGAAATTCCGGTGTCCTTTGGCTTAAGTCTGCTCCTTACTGACTGTTTCCTCCTGTCAGCTGGGGAAAGGGGTCCTCGTTTTTTGCATCCTTCAGGCTAACAAGATCACACTGCTTTAAGGGTTTTTCCCATCCAGCTAGGAAAGAGTCTTACAAAAAGAGTAAATTTCATAGTGTTCCCTTTCAGGAATTTCTTTTAATACTCCTTTTCTTTCCCACTCTACCACCAAACATATTTTTCTTGGTTCCAGTTAGCATAAATTTCTATTAGCAATGAGGAAGTTTCTTTCCAATCACTCATGTTTAGCACATAAACATCTTCCAGGGTTGTCGTTTTTGTTTTTGTTTCTGTTTTTGTTTTTAATGATGGGGTGGAGTCGAGGGGGCAGGCAGCTTTCAATAGAATATGAGTGTTTAATTTGCTACATGTAGCAAGCATTCCTTTGACGTCCAAAGACTACAGTATTAGATTTTTAGTTATTTCTTAGAAGGTGGGGGTAGGGAAACCCCTTTCCCACTAGTAAGTACATCATTTTCTTTGAAAATTAATCGGCTCTACTGCTAGGGTAATACTTTTTTTTTAACTTTATTTATTTATTTTGAGAGACCGAGCCCAAGTGTGCACAGGAGCATGAGCAGGGAAGGGGTAGAAGAAGAGAAAGAGAGAGAGAATCCCATGGAGCATGGGCACTGTCAGCACAGAGCCCAAAGAGGAGCTCGATCTCACCAACCATGAGATCACGACCTGAGTCAAAATCAAGAGTCAAGAGGTGGAGGCTTACCCGACTGAGCCACCCAGGCACTCAATAATATTTTCTTTAAAACTGAAGAGCAATGCTCCCGCCTCAAACCCTGAGCAGTTGTGAAATACCATCACAAGTGCATTTGGCTGGGCAAAGATGTGCCACCACTGTGACCCAATTCAAGTAACAAAGCCTGCCCCCCTTCCCCACTCCCCACCATACCTGCTTGCAAGGATACCCCTCTCCTAATCCCCCACTGTTTGCATTTCTTCCTCACTCAGTTCCAGGTCGCAGAGGCTTGGAGGACGGTATCCCTGTCACGGCATGTCCTGCGGCTACTTGTGTGAATGCATTCCATCAGTATCTGTGCATCTCAGACATCCTCAGTGTATTACTTTATGTAAGAAAAGCAAGATGCAGTTACATATACAGTGTGTTTCCACTTGCGTGAACTCTCACAACCCAAATTCCTATATGTGTGCTTCAGTGTTCGTGTATGACTGTTGAAACATGAGGAAAGTATAGATAGGTATGTGATAAACCATATTGGTTAGCCCTGGGGCAGGGGACATGTTGGAGCAGGGGGAATAAGACAAATACTTATATTTTACTTATATATTTTTTCACTTTTTGGAGTAAAGAATATGATTTTTTTAATAAAAAATTAGAAGATACAAAAGTTCAAAAATATCTTTTAGTCTTTTCTGACTGTTGAAGTTGTCCCTGCAGTGCTCAAAAACTCCTTCTGGCAAGAGTAAGAAATAGGAATCTCAGAAGACCATAGTCTGCTGGAGAAAAGGGCCCTAGGCTTGAAGTAAGAACATCTGGGTATAAGGAAATCTGAAGTAAGCAAAATAGATTACTGGGTGTCTCCAAAGGAAAATTATGCATTGTTTTGCTCATACCCCTCAGGATTATCTGATTCTCATCTTTCATTACCTTTGAGCAACTTTACAACTCTTTAAGTTGTCGATAATTGAGAACAATGCAAAAGAATTTTTTCTATAGGCAAGCAATTGTGTTTTTTTCTGCCCAAGGAATGAGTCTCATTCCCCAGGCCATGTTTTCCTGCTATCAGTGTGTCTGTTCTTTGGATTTTTATTTGAACTCCTTATAAAATCTTACCAGTTGCTTCATTAGTGATGATTTAAATAAAATGTTTATTTTATATCTGAATGAGAGTCATTGTAATTTTACTTTTTTTTTTTTTTTCAATTAGCCCTTACCATGAGATTGAATCCCATGGCAGCTGGGGCAAGAGCGGCCAGCTCCTTCATTGCTCTGTCCCCATCCATCCATCTCTTTGCCCTTCGGTCTGTTAAATTCTGTCTCTCTCTTGCTCATATCCCTCGGTCCACAGGGGATCAGAAGGCAACATTTGTCATGATGCTTACTGGCTGTCTCTGGGTGGTGGCATTTGAAGAAATCTGTAGCTTTTTTTTCACTTACCTGCATTGCTTGAATCTCTTATCATTGACATCTGCCAGTTTTATAAATCAATAAAGCATATGCAGGCAAAGTCTGACACTTGTCCAAATTTGTTCAGTGCTTTTTTTTCTCTCTCCTAATTCTTTATATCTTTGATCTTCAAAGAACAAGAACAGTGAGAAATCTGACATATTAGTAGTGGCCAGTGAACTTTATCAAAGGAGATATTACAAGATGAGCAATGCTCACGCAGCAAAGTTTCTGAAAGGCTGTCCCACCTGCACAGAAGCCTCTGGCACGATGCAGACTTTTCACAGGGAGGTCCCATCCCTGAGGCACTCCCAGAGCTCAGCCTCCCTGCCCCTGAGTTCCTGCTGCACCACTGTCCCCAGGAGGCCTTTTCCAGGTGGCCAGACCTTTGTTGGGGGCAGGTTTGACTCCCTGATATATCCAGCCCTGTGCACCTTAGAAACTGGCACATCCATTTTGTAACAGCGACCACCAAAGGCATTTGAGGGACATACACCACTCTGAAAAGTATGTGCAGCACACCCAACTTGCCAAGGACATTGTAAGAGGTCTAGCAGCATCCCGATCCTCCCCGCTACATGGCAGTAGCACTCTCCCCTCTCCCTTTTCCCATTTGTGATAAGCCAATGTCCTCTGGAGAGCACAACTGTTCCTGGTTGAGAATCACAGGTCTAGTGCATTTGAGCTTGTGCTCTAACCAAGGACTGTGCTAAATTCTGGAAGTAGAATGTTGCACACAACAGTCAGGAAGGCAATCACCAGAGTGTTCTCCACTTGTGGACCCTGGTCACCATTTAGCTGAAGAAAGTAGGTAGGACTTATCTTTCCATAGGACTCTTTTCGAAGAATACTTTCTGCTGCAATTCCAAGCAGAGACCCAGACTCTGACGCTGTCTGGAACACAATGCCAATGCTACAAGAGACACAAATCCCTTGTGACATCATTACGAACATAATTCAGCACTAGATCATGCGTGACTTTCTGATACCAAACCAGATGAAAATAGTACATGAAAATAGAACTACAGACCAATATCCCTCATAAACACAGACACAAAAATCTTCACTGAAATTTAAGCACTTTGAATCTGGCAATATATCAATAGAATAATATATCACGACCAGGTGGAATTTATCTCATGAGTGCAACATTGATTTAACGTTCAAAAATCAATTGATAGAATTCAATGTGTTAACAAATTAAAAATTAAGGGGCACCTGGGTGGCTCAGTCAGTTAAGCATCCGACTCAATTTTGGCTCAGGTCATGATCTCATGGTTTGGGAGTTCAAACCTCACACTCCACTAGGCTCCACACTGTCAGAGCAGAGCCTGCTTGGGGTTCTCTATCTATCTATCTATCTGCCCCTCTCCCACTCACTCTCTCTCTCTCTCTCAGAATAAATAAATAAACATTTTTTTAAAAATTAAAAACAGTCATTTACATATTTTTCTTTCCACATAGCTGTGGAAGAAAATTCTGGAAGACTTCTGCCGCCATGTAACGGGGTCTATCTTCCTCTAGTTTCCAAAATTATGCTCATCACTTTGTTCCAAGCACTTGGCCTTCTCAATGTCTACTACTCGGTAATATTTCAGAAAGTCTTTTCAAAGTGACTGGGGCGTTTTCTATTTTGTTCTTTGGAAGTTTTCCAACACCTCCCTGACTCCAAAGCCCTTCCCACGTTTTAAGTATTTGTTATGGCAGAACCCACTTCCAGGTATCAAAATGTCTATTCGTTTTTTATTGTATCTAAAAAATGTCCACAAGCATAGAAGCTTAAAATAGTATTAAACACTCTTTCAATACCTCCGAATTTTTTAGGTCAGAAGCCCAGGTAGGCTCAACTGGGTTCTCTGCTGAAGGTTTCCCAAGACCAAAATCAAGGTCAAGTTGGGCTTTTCTCTGGAAACCTTGTGGAAGAATCTGCTTCCAAGCTCCTTTAGATTGTTGGACGTCCTTGTGTTTGCAGGACTGAGGTAACTGATTCCTTGCTGGTTGTCGGTCAGAGGTCACCCTCAGCTTCATAAGGCCACCTGTAGTTCCTTCTCACGTGGCCTCCCGCATCTTCAAACAAGCAAAGGCAGGTGGAGTCCTTCTCATGTTTTAAATCTCTGATTTATTCTCTCTGCTTTTAAAGGGTTCATGTGATTAAGCTGAATGGTCGAGCTGAATGGTCTCCCTTTTGCTGTATGACATATATAACCGTTAGAATGACATCTCAGTATCGGCAGGTTCCACACACACTCAAAGAGGAGGGTGTTATAAGGATGAGCTCCATTAGGGATTATTCTTAGAATTCTACCCACCAACCAATTTTTGGATGTGACGGAAATGGTCATTATCTTGACGTTAGAGGTGGTTTCACAGCTGGATACAATGGTCAGACTCGCTGAATTTACACTTCAAATGGATACAGTTTATTGTGGGTGAATTATATCTCAGTTAAAGTTTATAAGTTTCTTACCTAATATCATATTGAAGGATGAAATATGGAAAACATTCCCCCAAAGAGTAGAAGCAAGATAAGGACATACTCTATTGCCCTGTGTATTCAGGATTGTACTAGAAGTCCTAGCTAGTACAGTAAAAAAAAAAAAAGTGACATGAAAGGGACAAGGATTGGAATTAAAGAAGTACAAATACCATGTTGTGCAAATGACATGATGGAATATGTAAAAATCCCCACAGAATCTACAAACATGTCATTGGAATTAATAAGTAAATTTAACAATTCTGCATGACTGAAGTCAATATACCAAAATCAGTTGTATTGGTACACCCTAACAAGAAATATTTGGGAAATGAAATCTTTAAAAAAAAATACCATCTACTGTAGCATTTAAAAATGCCAAATGTCTAAGAACAAAGAAATATGTATAGCTCTCTACAACAGAAGCGGCAAAATATTGCCAAAAAATTAAAGAGCTAAATAGAGAAATATACTGTTCTTATGAATTGCAAGAGTAAATATTATTGAGATGTTAATTCTTCCCAAATATAGTTCCCAACAAAATCTCCAAGTTTTTTTCGTGGAAATTGACAAGCTTATCATAAAGTTTATATAAAAATGCATAAATCTAAAATAACCTAAACAAATTTTGAAGAAAAAGAAATTTGGGGGACTTACACTACCTAACTGTAAGACTTCGTAAAAATGCTATTCTATTAATGTGCTACTATCACATGGATGGATATATAGACCAACGGAATAGAACAGAGAATCCAGAAACAGATCACACACGTATAATCACTTGATTTACAATAAAGCCCTAATTGTAGTTTAATGGGAATGGATATTTTATACTGAATGGATAGTGATCGAAATTAGATATCCATACGGGAAAAACATTTGACCTTAATCTCTATTCATGTCCTATATAAATATCAATTCAAAACTAGGCCTAAATGGAGAGGCAAAATGGATAGAACTTCTAGAAAAGACATAGGAGAAATCCTTATTGCCTTAGAGTAGGCAAAGATTTCTTAAACAATAGGACAAAACTGGACTTCAACAAATTAAAACATTTTATCAAAAGTAATCCTCAAGAGCTCTCTCCTCGGGATCTCACCACTGCGTCGGTGCAGGGACAACAATCCGGTCAAGTCTTCCCTTTGTGGAAGTTTGAACACAAGACCAGCAAGATGTTGACACCTTCACGGGAGTCATGCAGAAGCAAAGAGATCCAGAAGGAGACAGTTGGCAGAGCTGACATGAGGAAGAAAGAAGACCAACCAGAAGTCAGAGCCACAACTATGTGAAGTAGCCTCATGAGAACGGTGACATTCTAGAGCTTCTCTTTCCTGGCATACCATTGTCATCAAATTACCTTTTATCTGTTTCCTACTCAACACGTCTCTGGAGGCAAGGGAAACAAAAGCAAAAATGAACTACTGGGACCTCATCAAAATAAAAATCTTCTGCACAGCAAAGGAAACAATCAGCAAAACTAAAAGGCAAGCGACAGAATGGGAGAAGATACTTGCAAATGACATTTCAGATAAAGGCTTAGTATCCAAAATCTACGAAGAACTTATCAAACTCAATACCCAAAAAACAAATAATCCAGTGAAGAAATGGGCAAAAGACATGAATAGACACTTCTCCAAAGAAGACATCCAGATGGCCAACTGACACATGAAAAAATGCTCAACATCACTCATCATCAGGGAAAGACAAATCAAAACCACAATGAGATACCACCTTACGCCTGTCAGAATGGCTCACATTAACAACTCAGGCAACAACAGATGTTGGCGAGGATGCAGAGAGAGAGGATCTCTTTTGCATTGTTGGCGGGAATGCAAGCTGGTGTAGCCACTCTGGAAAACAGTATGGAGGTTCCTTAAAAAACTAAAAATAGAACTACCCTACAACCCAGCAATTGCACTACTAGGCATTTATCCAAGGGATACAGGTGTGCTGTTTTGAAGGGACACATGCACCCCCATGTCGATAGCAGCACTATCAACAATAGCCAAAGTAGGGAAAGAGACCAAATCCATCGATAGATGAATGGATAAAGAAAATGTGGTATATATATACAATGGAGTATTACTCGGCAATCAAAAGAATGAAATCTTGCCATTTGCAACTATGTGGATGGAACTGGAGGGTATTATGCTAAGTGAAATTAGTCAGAGAAAGACAAAAATTCTATGACTTCACTCATATGAGGACTTTAAGAGACAAAACAGATGAACATAAGGGAAGGGAAACAAAAATAATATAAAAACAGGGAGGGGGACAAAACAAAAGAGACTCATAAATATGGAAAACAAACTGAGGGTGGCTGGAGGGGTTGTGGGAGGGGGGATGGGCTAAATGGGTAAGGGGCATTAAGGAACCTATTGAAATCATTGCTTCACTATATACTAACTAATTTGGATGTACAATTTTAAAAAATAAAAAATAAAGTTAAAAAAAAAAGTAATCCTCAAGAGAATTAAAAGCAAATCTTAGATTGGAAGAAGATATTCTTAATACATGTATCTGACAATCTAAAAGGATAAAGGGGTGTGTGGGTGGCTGTCGGTTAAGCGTCCAACTTTGGCTCAGGTCATGATCTAATGGCTTGTGGGTTCGAGCCCCACATCAGGCTCTGTGCTGACAGCTTGAAGCCTGGAGCCTACTTCAGATTCTGTGTCTCTTTCTCTCTGTGCCCCTTCCCTGCTCGTGCTCTTTCTCTCTCTCAAAAATAAATAAACATTAAAAAAATTAAAAGAGAGAGAGAGAGAGAGAGAGAGAGAGAGACAAGCAACCCACATAAAATAGGCTGAAGGTATATCTCCTTCGCAAAGGAGATACACCCAAATAGCAGATAGACTTGTTAGATGGCTCAACATCGAGGAAAGATTTAAACTACAATGAGACTGCCGATATATACCCTGTCAAATGATTCAAATTAAAAAGACTGAAATCCCAAGTATTAGGAGAATATGGAATTGGAACTCTCTCCTACCCTCCTGCTAGAAATTGGTACTACCACTCTGGAAAACTGGTGCTATCTAACAAAGTCTGACATAGGTTTACTGTATAATCCAGCGTCTAGGCATTTACCTAAGAGAAAAGCTCAAGAGGCAGACTGGAATTGATTCAAATGCTCTCTTTGTCCATCCCTCTACCACATACCCCCAAAACTCTAGAAACAAAAACAAAAAACATCATTTGGGATAATGTATAAGCAATCTTCAAAAAAGAGGAAAGAATATTGAACCAAGAGTCAGTTCACATGGGTTTCAGTCACTTTCACATGACTCAACCTCAGTTTCACCATCTTAAAATCTGGAAAGTGCCCTGAGTCCTGTCTCATCATGGGAGATTTAGAAGAGATAGACAATGTAGTGAGGGTGGCTTTAGGGGAAGTGGGAAGGGCTCTGGGCTTTAGGATCAGGGATCGTCCCCTCCCTCTGCCACTCTGGACTAAGCAATCCTGTCACACGGTAGCTTGCATTTCTGTATTTAATAAACAGAGCCACTGAGTTGTTACTGATTTATTCTACACCTCTCCCTTAGCTGATAGTCAGATTGTTGGGTAACCTTGGACCTATCTGCCTGCTGAAATATTAATTCTGGAGAAGAAGCAGAAGCCCACAAGCAAAGATGTCTTGTGAACCCAAATTCTTTGGTGTTTATGCTCAGATACTGAAGATGCCAGGAGTTCACAGGAGAAGGTGGGCAGGGAACTCTCAGGTCAAATGTCAAGGTCATTGCAGCAAATGCAAAGATCCACCTCTCCCATTAATTCTCCCTCTGACTTCCCATCTCTCATCCTGCCTTCTGGTGATATCTGAGGAAGGGGGTAGAAATGTAGGAGGACAATGGGGAAGTTCAGCTGAGAGAGTGCCTTCCAAAGTTTTACAGGTCAAGCTTGAGCCAGGGCACCAGCACACCTCGTAGCTGACACAACTATCACTTCTTAGATCACTTGCCAACTCTATCTTACGTTATCCCAGAGCCCAGAAAGAGTTGCAATACTTGAAAGACAGGTCATACATAGCGGGTATCTCTGAAGATAAAAACCAAAACATACCAGGCATAGGTGGGAGTTTTACAATCGTAGTTCCTTCACCTGCACACACATTTTTACCAGTGTAGGAAACTACCCTCACACGCTGGAGCTTGCACCAAAATAAGATCGACGACTGAAGGGCAGCAGGTCAAAGAGAGGAAAGGACCAGTCCTGACCTTGCCAGCTCTTTTTTCCCAGTAGTACGATGGCACTCCTAGAGGAGATCCCCCCTGCCCTTACAGCCAGACAGTGATGCTCTCCTGAAGCTAGATTCACTGTCTCACACGTCGACAGCCTACCCCTGGTGGCCTCCAGAGCAATAATCTTTGACCCTCTAACAGAGATGGCTGCAGGAGGTGTTATGAAATGAATAAAATCTTATACCCAAGGATGTGTGGCATGTGGAGGGCAGGCCGAACAGAAGATGATAATTTAACTGCAAGGCTTGGGTTTTATATAGAGATGAGTTTTCTTCCTCCATGAGCCTATCACTTCATGTACACTAATCTGTCTTCATTTCTAGCGCAGAACCTGCTACAGACTTTTAAATTGCCATCAGGGACAGGAACTAAAGTGGAACATGAACCAGAAGCTGGAATGAATATACTCATTTGCGAAATCCCACAGTGAATCCAAATATTAACTTTCTAATTGAATTGAAAGTTTTTTAAAACAAGTGAACCAGCTCAAATTGAAACCGAACCTATATTTTTTCCAAAACTACTAAATGGAAAAAACCTACTCACCTGGAAAAAAAAAAAGGGCGAATTTAAAAAGCCTCAGGGGTATCTACCCCAAAGAAATAAAAACAACTGTCCACACAACTATTTGCGGGCAAGGGTTTACAGCAGAAGTGTTCAGAATAGCCAAGAACTGGAAACAATTCAAATGTCTACCACCTGATGAAGGTATAAAAAAAATGTAATATGTCAGTATGATGAACTATTATTCAGCGATGAGCAGAAACAAAATACTGATATATGCTAAACGTGTATGAAACTCAAACACATTATACTAAATTAAAGAAGCCAGACTCAAAAGACCACCTGATATACAGTTCCATTCATATGAAATGTCCAGAAAAGGCAAATCCATAGAGAAAGAAAGTAGAATTGTGGTTGCCTAAGGCTGGGAACAAATGGGTAAAAGGGATCTTCTGAGGTGGCGGAAATGTTTAAGAATTGAACCACGGTGATGGTTGCATAACTAAAAATCAATTAATTACTTGCTTTACAAAGTCTCAGAACCAACAACTATTGTTTCAAGTCTCTGATTCCTCCATCTGCTAGTTTGCAAACACCACATCTGGGCATGCTTTGCTCCACTAGGGCCTGCCCATCGATCCACGAATCTCTGGCTGCGGTAAAGACATGTTGCAGAAGCAGTTTACAGCTGTTTCCCCAGTGATCACATCTTCTGGTAAAACCCTAGCTCCTGACACCATCAGGGTGGACACATAAGCAATGTTAAGCCAATCATAGCATCTCTCAGGCTGGACTCCAGGGATCGGTCCAAGGAGTGAGTATAGAATCCAAACCCAGCCAGTTAGAATCTTTCCTAAGAGTTTTTCAATTGGAACCTGCAAGCATCCCATTTTCCTCTCAGCCCAAAGCTGGAAGATGTGAGTTCAAAACTACCTGGTACCATTTTCCCTGATTCACAGTGCAAGTCCATTTGCAACAGAAGATGAAACAATCCATAAAGAGGCGCAGACAAGAAAACTAGCAAGCTAGAGGCTGGGAGCATCCAACACCGGGAAGCAAACCAATCTCACTCCATTCCCACCCCCGTCTTCCCTGAAATTTGGTTATATTTGCCAAGAACTCTCCCCACACCTCCCGGCTTTATTTGCTTGAGCTAGTGTGATTTGGGATTCTGTTGCTAGTAAATAAAACACCAGCCACAGAAACAGAATTCAAGGTGACCTGTCTTAGGGAAACTTTTGAGTAATCCCTTCCCACTAGAAATATCTCTTCAACCCCAATACACTCAGGTGTCAACATTTTCTTGTGTTGATCCCCTGACTAGGCTCCAGTGCTTGCCATACTCATCCACTGTAGCACAAGTTGGCAAACATTTTCTGCCAAGGTCCAGAGAGTAAATGTTTTAGGCTATCTGGGCCATTTGGTGTCTATCGCAGCTATTTAATCCTGCCATACTAGCGCAAAAATGCCATGGATTATACACAAATGAGTGTAGCTGTGTTCCAATAAAACTTTATTTAGAGAGCAGGTGGTGAGTCAAATTTGGCCCTTGAGCCATAGTTTGCCAACCCCTACTATATAGGATTCTTTCTTTCTTTTTCTTTCTTTCCTTCCTTCTTTCTTTCTTTCTTTCTTTCTTTCTTTTTCTTTCTTTCTTATCTATCTATCTATCTATCTATCTACATATCTATATAACACCAGGTTTCCAGAATTGGATTAATCATAATCCCTAATTCATGACACACTGTCACCATTGGTTGCTGATAGGTTTATTTTATTTGAATCATTGATAGATTTTAATAATATAATGAACACTAGTGAAGCCATCACCCACCTAAGAACTGGAGCATTAGTAAGAAAACTGGCCTAGGTCTGGTGATCAACAGAGGCTTGACTCTCTAAGCAGCAGGAACAGCAAGTGTGAAGACAGTAACATAAAGACGCGTAACCGACTGTTCCATTCAGAGCATGGCTTGCTTGAAGTGCACAGTGAAGTGTGGGAAGCAGGAGGAGATTTGGTCCCAGGTAATGAAAGTTTGCCTAAACATCGCTATGTATATAGCAGGTGGGCCCTACATGCATATTATATATAATTATATAAACACACACACACACACACACACACACACACACACACAATTAAATCCTTGGAGGACTACGAAAAGGCCAGCCCACCCATCTACTCAACCAAGAAAATCCTTTGGCCCTAGTCCTTCCTGGGAGTCTGGAATTTGAAAACTTGAAATATGAAACCGGAAAGTGAAGATTTAAACAGGTGGGCCCATTCATCTGTGGGGTAACTCACCCTCTAATTCCAACGGGTTCTGGCAACAGGAAGGAGGTAGGGTCCAAGTCGGGGCTCCATCCCAAGTGTCCTGAAGGCACCGGGAGTGTTACATAGGCCAGGCCTATTGGAGATGGGCTGACTTGAGGATGTGGAATGAAAGGCAGGAAGCAAGAAGAGATAGGGTATCTTTTTAACTCTGGCCTCCCCATCTGTGTGCTCGTTAGTGCAAAGCACCCACCCCAGAATTCTAGTCCTCCCTCTGTGCGAATAAGATTACACTTCCCTATCCCTTTGGAATTACCTGTGACCATGTGTCTTGCATTGCCCAGGGAATGGTGAGTAGAAGTGACACGTGTCTCTTCCAGGTGGCAACCTCAAGGGCCATGTGCAGTTCAACCATCTCTCTTCTCCTTGCCAAAGTGATTGATTGTAGAAACTCTGTCGAGAGGAAGCCACCATCAGCCCGAGTCCCTGAGTGACCATGAGAGCAGAGCCATTCTTTTGACCTACACTAGACATGCAATATAAACCTTTTGTGTGTTAACGTGTGAGATATGATGTCAGCGTGGGGGTTTTGTTTGTTTGTTTGTTCATGTCAAGAATAATCTCAACCGGGGTCAACAAACTATGGCTGGCAGGCCAAACTTAGCCTACAACCTGTTGTTGTAAATAGTTCTACTGGAACACATCCACGCCCATTCACTTATGTATTGTCTATGGCTGCTTTCACACACTAAGTAGTTGTGACAGACGCCGTATGGTCCACAAAGCCTAAAATATTCACTGTTTTGCCCTTTATAGAAAACGTGCACTGACCCCTGACCTAGACTCTTCAAACTGGGGAGCCGAGAAGGACGAACCACCTGAGGAGCTTATCCCCACTCCCCAACGTCCTCTTCCTTCCCTTAGGTTCTCCCGCCCACAGGTGGGACATGATTCTCTCGAGAAAGGATTTGCTGTCTATCATTCGTACCTCGGTGGGAAACATTTGAGGTGCAGTGTGACCTCTTCCAGGAACAACATGAGGCCATGCCTTTGAAACTTTAGACCCCACTAAAAAAGGCATTAATGAAATAGATGGAAGGATTATTTTAGGGAAAACACAGGGGTCCTTCCAGATGTCCCTGAAACTACCTCATGCAGGTGACTGCCTTTGTTAACTCAGCATGCAAGAACAGTCCTGGGAATAACCTAATAATAGGTGTCTTTCAAAATCTCACCAGGCTACCTTCAAAATAGATACATTCAGTTCTCGAACTGTTTCGTCCACCAAGCACATAGCTAAGAACGAAGAAGTAAACCAAAAATGCTTCAGGGCAGCCAAAAAAATGGAAATTACAAACCCCAAATACCTGAGCACAAGGAATTTACATCTGGACAATTTACTATGCGTGTACACACAATTCTAACTTTGAGGATCTGGCTTATTTTACCAAGAACCAGCTCCTACAAATTCCCTCGCGAAGTCCACCCTTTCATTTATCAGTCTTTCATTCAGTCAGCAGCACATTTACCCAGTGACTCCTGTATTTTCTTTTTTTTTTCAATGTTTATTTATTTATTTTGAGAGAGAGAAAGAGAGAGCATGTGAATGGGGAGGGCCAGGGGTGAGGGAAGAGAATCCCATGAAGGCTCCGCACGATCCACACAGGGCTGGACGTGGGGCTCGATCTCACGACCAGCAAGATCATGACCTGAGCTGAAATCAAGAGTTCAACACTTCACTGATGGAGCCACCCAGGTGCCCCAACTCCTATATTTGCAAATGCAACTTGACATTTGTAGAACAATGTGTAATCTAACACGCCTACACATGCAAGCTGGCTTCTGCGGGAAAAACAAAGATGAGTGAGACCGTGCCTGGCCCTCAAGGCAATGATAATCCACTAAGAAGGCAGGGTTGTCAACTCCTGAGCCAGACTCAAGGCAGACGAGGGAAGGAGCCCAATAAAGATAGAAGAGTTTCTGTGGGGAAGTAGATGAGGAATAGAGTCTGACTTAAAGATCTGAGAACTCAGCACGGCAGGACACTGGCACCAGTCAGGAGCCAGAGAGCAAACAGAACAATTCGGAAATCCAGACAGGGCGGATGCAAGGTCACAAGGGTGTCCAGGCATCCCTACTGGACCACCACAGATGGGACCCTCCTCTGTACTCTTCTATCTCATCCCTCACCTGCAGTCGGAGAGGCCTTTCAAAGTGTAAATCTGATCACTCATGCTGGCACTTAAAAACCACAGTGATTTCCTATGACTGGGAGGCTTTCAGTCCAGGACAGGGAGCCCACCTGTCTGTAACCCAGCCCGCATCACACACACCCTGGCTCACTAGCCCAGCCACGGTGCTCCTTTTCCAGCCACTTCTCCGTGACCTATTCCTCTAGCAATGGACCTTGAGGACATTTAGTACAAGACTAGAGCTCCTGGGCCTTTATGAACCCAAAGATATCATGATGGTATACTAGAGTACAAGCGTTAATGTTTAGTATCAGCCTCTGTGTTTTCCATTTGGAGAAGGAAAAACAAAACCTGGCGTGCAACAGGTGCTCAATAAATTCCACACCCTCTGATCTGGGTAGTTAGGAAGAGCTTCACATTTCAGAAAGATTTCTAACCAAAGAGGCTCAATTATTTTAAGTCCTGACATTTGAAAGAGTGAAGTGCCCATTTGAAAAATCAGGCTAAACCACACTAATCCCCCAAGGCTTCCACACTCATTTTCCTCTGAGGCTGGGTGCCCTACGAAGTTGTTTGGATTCATAAATGTCCCCACCATGCCTCTGCCCTTTCCCTGTCACCTGTACCCCAAATATTGCTGAGCAGAGAAGCCTTTTCAGTCCAGGAGAAGAACATTGATTCAGGTGGGAAATGAATTGTGAGAACAGATGTTCTTGAAATCAAATCTCTGGTCTCATGCAAATATTGTCAGAAATAGACAATGAGAGAACCACAGAGGAAGTGCAATCGACACATAAACCTTGTTTCTAAAACAAATCTCTAAGCCACCCACAGGCCTGAAGTGAGCCTCCAGGCGTGTGATTCAGAGGCAGCCTGAGACGCAAGCAAAATACTCAACTGCCTAAATTATGCTCTTTTAGAGATTCCAAGAAGTTCTTCTTAATCTCAGATAGCCAGACTGTCCTAGGACCAAAGCACTAGAAGTTTCACAATTAGAAATTCACTCCTTTGGATATATTTTCTCTAGTCCATTTTTTAAAAATGGCAGAGCCAGGGAGAAGCTATCGTTCTTGAGCAAATAAAACACTAAACTGGAGCGCCTGCATGGCTCAGTCAGGTGTCTGACTCTTAATCTCTCAGATCATGATCTTGTGATCTTAAGATTGAGCCCCATGTCAGGCTCTGGGCTGAGCATGGAGTCTGCTTAAGATTCTCCCCCTCTCTCTCTCCCTCTGCCTCTCAAAAAAACAAACAAACAAACAAACAAAAACAAAACAAAACAAAAGCAAAAAAACACTAAACTAATATCATACAAAATGTTAAATAACAGGAGTAATAATGCTTTATATTTATACAACATATTATAGCTTCTAATATGGGAAGTGGGTAGAATATACACTCTTTCCCCACATTTTATAGATAAGGAAACTGAAGTTCAAAGAGGCAAATGACTTGCTCAAAGAACAAGAACACATAAAAAAGTGCAAAGACAGAGCAGAAGCAGGTCTCCAGCACAGTGCCTTTGCAGAGACGGCAAACAGCCACAGAAGCCACATCTCCGCATTTACGATCTCTACAGTTGGAAATATGCAGTTTCTTCCATCCATGGGGACCAGGGAGCATGAGAATGATGTGCACACAACCTGCGTGCCCGCCCTTCCTTGCCATCTGCATATAGTATCTCAGTGCCCCGTGGGCACAGAATTCAAGTGGACCCAGGATGCAGGAGTTTAACGAGACTCAAAGGGAATATAAGGTAAGCACATTACACCTAAGAAAGAGTCAGCAGGGCACTGACATCACTTTCCATGTGAACCAGAACTCCCTCTAAACACAGAGAGAGAGAGGGTAGTGGCATGCTCAAAAACACTACTGAGCAAGGAACCCCATCACGGCCTTTCTTAGCGAAGTACTCACACCAAATGCCGATCGGTATATTCCTAGGACTGTAGAAACGCCACATATCGAGCTCTCCCAGTGGTCCTGCTGCCGCCCCACTCTTAGACTTAGGCTAATGGGAGAACCAGTCAACAAAGACCCTCTCCATCATGAAATCATCTTCACAAATGTTCCTTGAGAATCCTGCTGTCCAGTGAAAACGAAGTTCACACAAAAATAAACACAAGAATATTTATGGCAAATATTTAACAACAACAACAACAACAAAATGGAAACAATCCGGTATTCTCAACCGGTACGTGGAAAAACAAACTTTATTACATCCTTACCATAGAATACTACTCGGCAGTAAAAAGGGACAAACTTTTTACATACGACACAGATGAATTTCAGATGCATATTTATGCTAATGAAAGAAGCCACACTCAGGAAGACCGTATGGAAATCTTCTGAGATGGGCTCCATCTAGAAAAACAGAGGCTCAGAGAGAATAAACAGATTTTCCAGAGGCAGGGCTCAACCTTCAAGGGGCCCGGCTACAGGGCTTACAGCTGGCAAGGAAAGGCAACGTGCACAACCCAGGTGAAGATTCAGGGAAAACGAAGCCCTCAGCCCCTTTCACCCCAGGCAATCCCGGAGCAGAATCAGGTGAATGAAGCAGGCAGCCGTTCACAACAGCTATGCAACACCATTCTCCGCTGCATTAACTCAACCCATGTTGATCTAGCTGACAAGTCCAGAACTAGAACTTAGCCTTGATGATTCACTGCAACTTATCATGGTCAGTAGTCACTAATACTAAGAAAATCTGCTGAGCAACGAGATTTCATTTTCCATCACAGGGTGACTGAAGCTATTTTTATTCGGAGTAACTTGAATTCGAAGGCAACCATAAAAAAAAAAAAATGGACAAAGAAAGAGAGACCCTTATCGCAATCCATTTTTTAAAACGTATCAGAAATTATGAGAAGTAATTCAAGCATTTCAGCTAAAACAAGGCTAAAGATAAATCTTGGCTGCGGCCCCAGGTCCAATATACCTGCTGTCCTTAATCTGTTTTTTTAAAAAATCTCCTTTAAAAAGGAAACTTTGTTCCTGGCATCATTAGAGTGTGCCATTCTCTTGACCTGGCCTCAGCCCAGCACTTTCCAAGCACTAGGCCATCAAACGGAAATTGGCACTGATTGTGCTCTTTTTCTGGGCTGCAACTATAATCAATGCTTACACCAAGTAGGCATCTTCCGTGGGTTGGTGCTGACCTGGGTGCAGTGGGGGTTACAAGTCCTCAAGAACCTTATGTACGTATTGCCTTCGTGCATGGAAAACTTTTCTCCAAAGGGCAAATGATGGGAGACGATATAAACCCAAGTGCTAAAAATTCACATTCAGGTAAGAATATTGAGTTTAAAACCAATGGTTCTCCAGCTTTATTGCACTTCAGCCTCACTCAGGGTGCTATTAAAAATTCAGACTTTGAGCACCACTACAGAAGTTCTGTGTCTCTAAGTCTAGAGGGGTCCTCAAGAGTCTGCATTTTTAAGAAGCCTCCCCCCAGGTCCGGTAATTCTGATGCTAATGGCCCCAGACCTCACATCTGTGGCCTCCACTGACTAGTGTTTCTGCAAACAGGAGGACCACTGCCAAGAACGTTCAGGAAAGCCACGTGAAGAGGCTGAGCATCATTCGGGTAAGTCAGAAGTGTTT
Organism: Panthera pardus; assembly: GCF_024362965.1. Lineage (NCBI taxonomy): Eukaryota > Metazoa > Chordata > Mammalia > Carnivora > Felidae > Panthera > Panthera pardus. Next base: position 67,891,777 of record NW_026526788.1, on the reverse strand, counting down.
CTCTTATGAAAAAACATAAAACAAAACAGGACCTGGCAAAAAGGAAACAAGTCAACACCCCCTCCTTTCTCATTTCCATCAATTTCAAACATCCAAATCTCTGGTCTCATCTCTTTGATGAAGATGTCCTGTGATATGGGAAAGGTCAGTCTCTGGGCCTGCAGCTAAGAAAATATTTGCACTAGGAACGTGATGGCCAAGAGGGAGGCCACACAGGAACCCCAAAGGTCAGGGCTGCGGTTAGTTGATGCCACTGTTGGTTTGCTTCTGGGTGGAGCGTGCCTTGAGTTTTGGCTTTGAGTGAGGAAAGTCCCCAGGAGGCCCATATAATTGTGGGAACCACCGTGGAAGCTCTCCACAGGCTCTGGGAGAGGCGAAGGAGGTTAGAGGGATGCCAGAACAGCTCCCAAGGACACCGGCAGCCGTGTCCTCAGCCTGGGCCAACTCCGTGGATCTCACAGCTTCCTCGCTCACCTTGAGGTTTCCCTGGCAACTAACTCAAGACAACTGGCTCTGTGAGAGTTGCTCCAACAGATCTGCATACAAACAGAAGAAGGGACAAATGAAGGCAAAAATCCCTGTGATGGTTGAAACCAAAAGAAGAGTGGGAACCTTCTGGTTTCTTTCCGGGCAGAGGAAGATAGAACACATGATAGTTCACTTGTGAATATTTTTGCAGCATTTTGGTTTCAGGCTATATGAATGGCCGGTCAAAAATGAGTAATGATAGGGGCACCAGGGTGGCTCAGTCGGTTGAGCATCCAACCCTTGATTTCAGCTCAGGTCATGCTCACAGGGTCGTGGGATCGAGCCCTGCATCAGGCCCATGATGAGCATCGAGGCTACTTAAGATTCTCTCTCTCTCTCTCTCTCTCTCTCTCTTTCAGTTCCTGGGGAGCTCAGTCAGTTGACCATCCAACTTCAGCTCACGTCATAATCTCACAGTCCATGAGTTTGAGTTCTATGTCAGGCTCTATGCTGACAGCTCAGAGCTTGGAGCCTGCTTCAGATTCTGGGTCTCTCTCTCTTTGCCCCTCCCCTGCTCACATTCTGTCTCTCTCTCTCTCAAAAATAAAACATTAAAAAAAATTTTAAGATTGTCTCTCTCTTGGGGTGCCTGGGTAGTTCAGTCGGTGAAGCATCCAGCTCTTGGTTTTGGCTCAGGTCATGATCTCTCAGTTCACGGGTTCAAGCCCCACATCGGGCTCTGCACTCTCTCTCCCACCCTCTCTCTGCCCCTGCTTTTGCTTGCTCACTCTCTAAAAAGATTTAATGAGTAATAATAATATGTATAATAATGCTTAACAGAATCTGTCATGGAGTAAACCCCCATCAATTAGTAGGTCTCAATCTGGGCTGCACGTGGGAATTACCTGGGGGCAAGAACACCAACGCCCAGGGATACCTGAGTGGCTGAGTAGGTTGAGCATCTGACTTCGGTTCACGTCATGATCTCACGGTCCGTGGGTTTGAGCCCCACTTCAGACTTGCTGTCTGCACAGAGCCGCTTCAGATCCTCTGTCCCTCTCTCTCTCTGCCCCTCCTCTACTTGTGCTTTTTCTCTCAAAAATAAACATTAAAACATACACACACACACACACACACACACACACACACAAAATACCCATGCCTGGATCCCACCACCAGAGAACGTGATTTAATAAATCTGGGTGTGCCTGGGCATCGCAACAAATGTCACCATCTCCTTCAGTGCATATAACCCTGCAAGTTAAGTACCCTGAGCTCCTTTCTACAAGGAGAAACCAATATCTCAGAGGTTATGAGATGTGTCCAAAGTTATTCACCTACTATGTGAGTAACGTGAAAATGATTCGAACCTGAGCCTGTCTGACCCCCCAAATATTTACCACTGTGGAGCTACTTAGATACTGATCCGCTATGGCAATATTGAGAAAAAGAGGGACTTTGGGTCTGGGGAAAGCCAAAGCCAATGAAGTGCAGCAGATGTGGAGGTTTGGGCAATCAGGACTGGAGAGAAATGAACCAGGGTGGGGAGAGTGAGGCCAGGCCGTCAATCAGCAGTCTCTCTGAGGGAAGGTGGCTGGCAAAGCTCTTCCCGTGCAGCTGTCCCAGGAATTCTGCCTCCTACACAGCTCTCGAGTGTCTCTGCTTCTCCCCATTTCTATGGCTGCCACACTTCTTGCTCTGAGCTACCATTTGGTGTCACCTAAACTACTTTAACTTACACTTGACCTACATTTGGCTGCTTGCCACACAGACCCAACGGTGGGGCTTAACCAAACAGAGTCTCTATTTCTCAGTCACCAGAGACTCTAGAGGTTAGCTGTGTAGCGGGGACAGCATCTACAAAGTCATCAACGGCCCAAGTACCCTCAAAGTCCTGGGTCCACATTCCATGCAGAAAGAAGAGCGGCAAAAGAAGGAACAGGTGGCGTCCACCCCGGGAGAGCCAAAACCTGACCAGAAATCCTCCGCAGATTTCAGCATATGTCTTGTTGGTCAGGTCTGGGTCACATGCCATCCTTCTCTGCAAGGGAGTCTGAGCAGATGACTAGTGCACCAGATGCATTTTCACTCTGAAAATAAAAACCAACGAGCAAACAAAATACTGAGGTTTGGTTGATTAAGTGAACTGCCTAATGACTAGTTCCCTGTTTCCATCCATTCCTCTCTCTGGTCTTTTTCCCAAATAGTAAACAATGTATATCTCTAAAGGGCAAACGTGAACCCACAACCGCTCCAGAATAAAATCCTTCAAGGACTTCCGCTGCTTTGGTGCAAAAGCAGGGTGCCGTGATACAGGCTACGAGGCTGGACCACGCAATACAGCCCCTGCCACCCCTCCCCCCAGCTGTCAGCTCCCCTCCACTAGCCTTCTCTCAGCCTTTCCCATCTACCAGGTTCCCACCAGCCTCCAGGCCCTTGAACACTCTGTTCCTTCTGCCTGGAATCCTCCTAAATGTCCTTTCTTCCATTTTGTATCCCAACTCCCATGTCCCATCTCTGACTCCCGTGGCACCCCCAGACTTGATCTGCTTCTTGTGGTGTGATCTCACATCACCTTGTGCTTCTGTTTTGTTCTTCTTGCCACATTTCATAAATTGCAAAAGGAGCTGTTTAAGGTCTCCTTTCCCTCTCACAACGTGACCTCCATGAAGGCAGGGTCCTCATTGGTTCGGTCTCCATGATAGTCCCAGCTCAATGCCTCACATATGATAGGCACTTGAAATTTTTTGGAAGAATGAATGGATGGGTGAATAAACGAATGGGATAAACTAAGGTAAAACAACCTTGAGTTTAGGGAACAACTAAAAAAATATAGCCGAGACAAATAACCAAAATTTTTTGTCTCAAGAATCCACATCACTCAGTCCCTCATGGACCCTTGGTGAACCCCAGGAGGAGCTTCTCAGAGGTAGGAATTAGTGAGCCCAAATCATAAAAACCAAAAGCATTGGACTTTCACAGGGAGAACCAGACTCCTAAAAATTGCATCACATGGATGTTTCTGTCACAGAGCAAAATAAATATATAAATATCTTGTCAAAATTGTAAGAGAAGAAAATTTTGAAACATTCCTAATAAGCAAGTGATAAAAAAGAGAAAGTAATTAGCCATTCAGGACACATAAAATTTCGTTGATATGCTCTGTAGTGTACAGTTGCTATCATTTGATTTTAACACACATTAAAAAATGTATGAGGGGCGCCTGGGTGGCTCAGTCGGTTGAGTGTCTGACTTCAGTTCAGGTCATGGTCTCACCATTCATGAGTTTGAGCCCCGCATCAGGCTCTGCCGCATTGGTGGTGCAGACAGCCTGCTTGGGATTCTCTCTCTCTCTCTCTCTCTCTGCTCCTTCCCCACTTGCTCTCTCTCTCAAAATAAATAAACTTTTCAAAACATGTATGAGAATATTCTTAAATTCACTCCAGGCTTTGTTCTCACAGTTCCCAACCCCCTCCTCGCCCCCCTTTGTCCAGAATCATATGCTCTTAAATAACTCGTTCTATGCACCAAGGAGGTCTCCATGAATGTAAGCCCGAGACTTGGAACAAAACTATAACATTTCTTTAAAGGAACTGAGATAAGGAAGGGTCAAGAGTTAATACTGCCAAGAGAGGACGCAAGCCAGACAGCACTTAGGCTTCATCAGCTTTGAACACTTATTGTTCATCAGCTTTGCTGAAGTATTTTACTTAAAATTCACAATTATAAATGTATAGTTTTGACAGTTGACTAGAGTTGTGAAACCAGCACCATGATCGAGTTCAAGAACAATTCCTTCACCACAAGAAGTAACCATCTACAGCCAATTCTCTCTGTCAACCCATGGCCCTAGGTAACCACTCATCGGCTTTTTCTTGCCATAGTTTTGCCTTTTATAGACATTCACATAATCATGAAACATGTAGTATTTTTGTCTGGATTTTTTCACTTAGAATTATACGTCTACAAAACATTTCTGTTGTTGAATATATAAATAGTTTGTTCTACTTTAAAGCTAAACATTATTTTACTATACTGGATATACCACAATCTATATATCTGTTCACCTATTGATGGATATGTTGTTTTTCTAGATTTTTGTGATTATGAACAAGGCTGCTATGAGCATCTGAGTTTTTGTGTGAGCATGTGTTGTTACTTCTTGGGTAAATACATAGGCATGGGATTGTCAGACCATATGATAAATGGGTATGTTTAACTGTATAAAAAACTACCAAACTCTTTCCCAAGGTGGCTGTACCATTTTGTAAAAGCACCAGCAATATATGGAAGTTCATTTGTTCCAAATTACAGCCAACATTTTGTATTGTCAGTCTTTTTAAATTGTAGCCTTCCTGGTGACTGTGTACGAGTACTTCAGCATGGATATAACTTGCCTTTCTCTTCAATGACTAATGGTGTTGAGTATCTTTCCACCTGCTTATTGGATGTTCATATATACTCTTTGCAGGAAAAGTCTGTTCAAATATTTTTCCCATTGTGATAGAGATGTTTTTCTTTTTATTAGTGAGTTGGAAAAGTTCTTTACATATTCTGTGTACAAGCACTTTCTTAGACGTTTTGTAAATACTTTCTCCCAGTCTGTGACTTGAATTTTCATTTAATAAACAATTTTCTCAAAAATCATGAGTTTTTAGTTTTGATGAAATAAAATTTATCATTGCACCCTTGGTTCTCATATCATATGTAAGAAATCTTTGCCTAATCCAAAGCAATAAAGATTTTCTTCTTAAATCTTCTGATTTTTAGGGGCACCTGGGTGGCTCAGTTGGTTGAGTGTCCAACTTCTGCTCGGATCATGATCTCACAGCTCTCGGGTTCAAGCCCCACGTTGGGCTCTGTGCTGACAGCTCAGAGCCTGGAGCCTGCTTCGGATTCTGTGTCTCCCTCTCTCTCTGCCCCTCTCCCAGTCACGATCTCTGTCTCTCTCTGTCTCTCTGTCTCTCTCTCTCTCTCTTCCTCTCTCTCTCTCAAAAATAAACCTTAAAAAAATTAAAATGTTCTGATTTTTAGCTTTTACTACTAGATTTATAATACAGTTTGTACTCAACTTTGTATATGATGTGAGATAAGGGTTGATGCTCTTTTTTTCCATATGAATATCCAATTATTTCAACACGATTTGTTGAGAGACTGTTATTTCTCTTACTGAATAAACCTTGGCACTTTTGATTTATTATTGGGGGTCAATAACTGGATTCTCCTCTCTGTTCCATGATCTGTATGTCTACTTATCTGTTAATTCCACACTAACCTCATTACGGTAGCTTTAGGTAAGTCTTACAATCAGGTAATATACGTCTTGCAACTTTGTTGATTTTAAAAATTATGTTCTCTATTCTAAGTCCTTTGAGTTTCCATTTATTTCAGAATCAGCCTGTTAAATTTCTACATAGAAAAAAATTCTGCTGATATTTGGATTGTGATTATGTCAAATCTGTGTATCAATTTAGTAAGGATGACATCTTAACAACATTGACATTTCCAGCACACAAATATGGGGTATTTCCCTATTTTTTTAGGTCACCTTTAATTTTTGTCAGTAATAGTTTATACTTCTCAGCAAACAACTTTTACACATTGTTACAAATTTTTTCTCTAAGTAGCTCATGTTTTTGACGATTTGCAAATGTTGCCGTTTTTTAAATTGTAATACCCAGTCGTTCATTGTTAGAATATATACATAGTTGATTTTATATGCTGATTTTGTGACCTTGCTAAACTCACTAGTTCTAATAGTGTTTCTTATTTATTTGTTTGTTTACTTATTTATTTTGTTCCCAGGGGTGGGGAGTGGCAAAATGCATTTTCTACACTGACAATCTTGGAAGGAAAAAGCAGTTTTACTTTTTCCTTTCCAATATGTATGACTTCACTCTTTTGTGTGTTACTGACTAGGACCTCTAGAATGATGCTGAATAGATATGGAGAGAGGGGACACTCTTTTGACTCCCAAATTCTGAGAGGATGTATTCAGCCTTTAACCATTAAGTGTGACGGCACAGACCAGACATCCTTTATTACACCTTAGTAGTGAGGTTAAATTACCCTAAAGGCTGCTCAGGACCTACCTCAAGAAAGCTTAACCAAATTGTGGGAAAAGCCTAAATGTCCATCAACTGATGAATGGATAAAGAAATTGTGGTTTATATACACAATGGAGTACTACGTGGCAATGAGAAAGAATGAAATATGGCCTTTTGTAGCAACGTGGATGGAACTGGAGAGTGTGGTGCTATGTGAAATAAGCCACACAGAGAAAGACAGATACCATATGCTTTCACTCTTAGGTGGATCCTGAGAAACTTAACAGAAACCCATGGGGGAGGGGAAGGAAAAAAAAATGAGGTTAGAGTGGGAGAGAGCCAAAGCATAAGAGACTCTTAAAAACTGAGAAAAAACTGAGGGTTGATGGGGGGCGTGGGAGGGAGGGAAGTGTAGGTGATGGGCATTGAAGAGGGCATCTTTTGGGATGAGCACTGGGTGTTGTATGGAAACCAATTTGACAATAAATTTCATATATTAAAAAAAAGAAAGCTTAAAAGCAAACCTTGTTAACACCACACTGATCCACAAGTAACTCACCAAGTAACATATCAACTTACTAGAGTAAATTCTAACACTCAGTAGCTTTTAATTTAGAGTTGACATGCTATCTCTCAGACACTCATTTATGTGACAAACATGTACGGTTGAAAAGTTTATTTAAGACATGAATTACTGTTTGTCCCCCTGATATCCCCTACCCTACTTTTCAAGCCTGTCCTTTAGTTCTTTTCCAGTTTTTCTGGAAGTCTTTGTCCCCCCCGCCCCCCCACTTGGGAAAAGGGTGTAAGATGCTGGGAGTCAGGTATTCCTATATTTTGTAAAAATCCACTGAAGAAGGTGGGTGCATGAAGGGGAAGAGATATGTTTTTTCCAGACTAAGAAGTGGGCAGAGGACAGGGGTCCCAAGAGCAGCAGGGCCCCTCATGCTGCTCCCCAGTGGGCTTGGTAAGCCCTCTGAGGGGGATGGTTGTGTGACCTGTCCAAGGACATTGCTGTCAGGTGCCTAAGCAGTCAGCATTAGCACGGCTTCCTGTGCCCTTGGCCTGGCCTGGAAGTGGAAAGCTTCATGCTCAAGGAACCAGGCAAGCTGGGGCATTAAGGAAATCAACAATGAACTGACCAAGATCAGAGGCTCCTCTCTTATTTCCTAGATTCATATGCATCCAAAGTCAGGAACTGAAATAACGAGAAGGTGTCCATAGCCAGCTTGGGTAGAGAGGAGAATTCAGCGAGAGAGTTGCAGTGAAGCTGCTTCAGAGGAAAAAACATAAATACCACAGCTCTCAGACCTAGCTATATAGGTCTTGAAGACCTGCACATGAGTATGTCGGTCTTAAAATCAGTTTTTACGTGGTACAGAGCTAGGTTGTAGCACTTTTTCAGACACCCACTAGCCTTATTCAGCCACAATATTTTGGAATGAATGCACTCTCATGCAGTTGACCTTATGCAGACATCCAGAGAGTGACTGAAAATGACAGGTGATGGTGCATCCAGTATGGACAACTCCCGTGAACACCTGGAGGGTCTCCTTTGGGACTTTATAAGAAGAAATAGGGATTTGTTGTAAAGAACTGCGCCCACACCTTCAGAGCCATCAGTGCCTCTGAGATGCCTTTGAATGAAGGTCCTCTGCTCTGTACCAGTGGGGCTTGTGGGTCTATCACTCACCCATTTGAGCAAGTGTTAGGATACTTTCCGTGCTGAGCTGCATGAACATCTCTTCTACAGGATTCAGAACCATTCCTTCTGGAAGATTTTTCCCGTCCTCTCAGTCTTTCTCCTCCAGATCAGGCCTAGTTGGGGTACCTGGGATGGAAAGACACTTGTCCTGTTTCTCTGAGTATATTATGATTATTTTGGTTACAAGTGACATCAATTCAATTTAATTAGCAGAAAAGGGGATTGGTGGCCTCAGGGGGTCCAAGGACAGAGTGAACTAAGAGAGGGAAGGACAGGGATGCAGCCAGGACCCACAGCAGTCCAAAGTTGGCTTCAGACTCCTCATGACACCTGTCTATTCTGCTTCTCTCTGTGTCAACTTGCTCTGTCCCTCAGACCAGACCAGCTCCTTGCATGTGATGGAACACATGGCAGCCAACAGCATCCAGACTTTCTACCATATGATTTGAACTACGAGAAACACTGCTTGATTGATCTTTCTGGTCTTAACACCAAAAATCACAAGGAAATACCTTATTGGCCCAACTTGGGTCATGTTCACCAATGGATCAATAAACTTAGATGCAGCCAGCTAAGAAGATGACAAGTCCTGTAGGGATGATGCTGATTCGATGGTAGAATGATGGGGGGTGGAAGGTGAGAGGAACAATACTCAGAGGAAGTGAGGGCCAGGAGCGCTGGCAGACCCTAGTGTCCCAGTGTCCTAATAGGGCCTCTGCAATAACATGTTAGGTACAAGTTCAGTAAATAGCAAATTCATGCAATGCCCATCGCTGAAATACCCACAAACACACGGAGACACACAGAAAATGGAGGCGGTAAATTGCATCAAGTCATAAATTACTAAACTTTTGATCATTTCCTTGAGACTAATAAGGCCAGAGATCAACTTTACTCAGGAATCTTCTCAGAAGACACAGGCCTCAGTTTCCATTTCTGCCAACTTCGGCCACAAAATTGACTCCAGAGGCCCCTTCGTATCTAGCCTTCTATCGCTTTCACAAAATCTCAGCCATGGGGAAGAAGGCCAGATCCAGGTTACCATTTTCATTCCAAAATGAACACCTTCTAAAATTTGACATTTGGGGCCTTTGCTAGAGGAGTGACACATTTCTGGGGTTTTCTTCCATCTGGGAATCACCTAAAGGTAGGGGGGAGGAAACCTGTCCTAATTAAACAGCTCTTTGGCAAATTCATTTACATATGATTTGACTATGTTAATAAAAACAGATGATTCTCTCTCTCTCTCTCTCATGTGGGGTCTCAATGCTTCACTGAAATTAGAGCACCAGAGGACAAAATGAAATAAAATGTGATTCCCAGAACTCTACCCACATGAAGTTGACTCCAAGAATAAAGAAGGGAGGGCATCAAGACAAGATAAACAAAGAGGGATGGGCAGGTCAAAGGTCGGGGACAGTACCTTCAAGTCCATTTTCTCAAAGTCACAAAGTGGACCAGAAACAGACCATCACTCACTAGCTAATTTCTTGATAATCATACTATTCTCATTTATACCAGTTATCTTGGTGTTGAGATTATAGTAGGCAACTCTGGCCTTGTTCCAGAATTTCTTTCCAAAATGATAGAAATCACTGGCATAACTAGAACCATGTGAACTGAATCTCAAGTTCAAAAGTTCAAGTTCAAACTTAGGCAACCGCTGATCTTCTAGGAGTTTGAATGCTCTAGCTTTAATAACACCCGTGAACATTCACTGAACTCATCCTGTGCCAGGCACCGTCGTATACGCTTTACAAACTCAAGACTCCTTTCATCTTCTCAACAACCCAGTGAGGAGTGTTATTATTACAATTATCACAAAGCAGTATGGTGGCCCTGGGGTCAGACCCCCTAGCCTCAGATCGTGGCCCCACTACTTTCCAGCTCTGCGACATCAGGTAAGTCAGTGAGCTTCTTTGTGCCTTGGTTTTCCCTTTGATAAAATGGGAGTGGACACAATAACACCCACCTCAAGTATTGTCGGTAGAATTATTAAGTTAATAAATATAAAGAGCTTGAAGCAGAGTCTGACACTCGGTGAAGTGCCCCATAAATGTGAGCCACGGTTAGTAGCTCCGGATTATATATCAGGTACAAGGAAGGCTAAAGAATTTGCCCTAGGTCACTCCGCTAGTAAATAGCTGGGCAGCTGAAATTAACCCCTACTCCGAGTCTCTTTGCCACGCTTAACAAAACTGACACTGCACAAAAGCTACATTTGTTGCTACTATTTTGTCCAGCACTAAGGGCAAACTTGGAACAGCGTGTGCTTTCGGAAGGGCTCCAGCATTTTATTTTCATGCCAATGTGTTTCTTCATTAATGACTGCATGGCCGGAATGCTTTTCAAGTGGCTTGGAATTGATATTTGAGTTCAAACTACAGAGAAATGTTTCTTTAAGAAACTAGATATTGGGCATAAGTGTCTGCTATTCTTCACAGATTACTGAAGAATGGCTTTTTCCATGTTCAATTCAGTTTATGTCTGAGTAGATAAATTCAGAAGGGCTTTGAGATGCTATTAAAAGGGGAAAAAAGGATGCTCAACTCAGAGAAGAACTGAGGTAAAATAAATGTTCTGCCGAGCAAGTGATTGAAGTCAGTGCAAAGTATAAGACAGCAAAACAAAGGAAGGCTAGTGCTTCCTCCAGCTCCAAAAAAATAAAAATAAAGGGAAATTGATGCAGCCAAAGGAGGAAAGCAAATTTGCTGGAGGGCAGGGAAGAGCTGGGTCAATCCTGGTTTTGCTGAATCTTAAATGAAGCAAATAAACAAGGAACACCTCCCCACCCCCCACAAATTATATTTTCCTCCCAGGGAATTTTTCCTCTGTATCTCTATTTTCTGGCAAGTGAAACAAGAAGCAAAAGTCTGAAATGCCCTCTAGGGGATATCTCTGTGTCGTTTTTTTAAAAAAGAATCATAAAAGGCATCTGCGTAAAATGGCTCTGTAACACAATGCTTCTGGCCTGAGATTGGGGTTGCAAGTTTATAAGGCTTCACTTCACCTTTCAAAGCCTCCCACGTGACCGACTTGTCACCAGCTCCCCCTTTGCGTTACATTCATCTCATGTCTCATTAGGCAGCTCCTGTCTCTGCCACTCAAGGTGCAAATCAGCACAGCAGGCCCAGACTCCACACAAAAAAAATGCTACCTGGGTCTAGACTACACTCCCTGCGAATTTAGCAGGCCTTCACCCAGAATATGGGGTCACCTCCTCCCCAAAGCACTTCCGTATCAACCCCACCTCATCCCCAAGCCACATCACACACTGAGGTCCATACTTTCTTCCTCATCCCTGCTCCCCACCCCCCCCCCCCCCCATCCCATACACATTGAGGGTGATGGGAAAACCACAATGGATTGTTTCCCAAGCAGGCAGATGTGGTCACACATCTCCCGGTTTTACAATTCATAATTTGATCTCCCACCTGTTTTATCAGCAGGAGATGCAGTATGTGTGTCTTCCTCCTGCAAATCATACCCGCTTTGGGTTTACACAATTCAAAGATGATCTCTCTAGAGTTTCTAAACAGCGACGAGCCACCATTGTTATAACTTCTTCTTGCCACCGGGCGTCGCTGTTGAAAACCAGACCCATGCAGTCCTGTGCTGGTCCAGGGCCTCTAAAATTCCTCGCTGGGGTAGACATTCCCACACGGGCTGCTGTGGTTCTTCGAGGGAGGAGAAAGCCCTCCCTCCCTGCTAACCCTGGCCAAGGTTCTCATGCTTGGACCCCCATGCTTGCAGCTCTTACTGTCTGGTTTTGTCAATTCCCACAGAGACTGGAACAGCCCAAACTGGAGTCAGGACTGAGCCAAGACAATTAGCCTACACCCAGTTTGGGACACAGCACAGTTACCTGGCAAAAGTCATGAATCCAGGAAAGGGTAAAGGATTAGGACCAAGTGCTTCAGTTCACCACAGCTCCAGAGCAAACCATCACACATCATGTGTGACCACGTAGAAGAAGGAGTTCTAGATATCTGTATGGGATTCCTTATACTGAGTCAATCCAGGCCTGAGTATTAATATTAATTTACATAAGACTTTCAATGCCAAGAATAAAACATTCATGACCTTTTCTATTTATATATTCTACTTATTTCTAAAACCGGTTTGAAAACCTCCATTTAGAAAAAAACCTCAAATACAATAAAAATTAAAACAAGAACTAAGTAATAACGGCAAGTAAAGGAATAATTGCTTTAAAAATCCTAGGGTATGGAACATCTTGCAATTGAGCTCCAAATTAGCTCCGAGCTTCCTGGCAGCCAAGGCAAAGAGGGAAACACAATGGCTGACATATTTCTTTTGTGTCATAAAAGGACAAATCCCACTTCATCATGACAAACATTTTCCCACCTCTAAGAGCTGAGAATGTGAATATGATAATAATTTGTTCCATTAAAAGTAAATATTTAAAACATTTTAAAAGGTGATAGACCCTGGGGTTTTAGACAGGGTGACCATATAATTTGTTACTGAAACCAGCACTTTCACTAGTGAAATTCAGTGCTATAGACAATGATGTTGGGATAATTGTGTTTATTAGAGCTATTCTGTGAAAAGTGAGCTAGAGGCTCATCTTGCTCTAGGATGTGTGATAGTGCATTAACTTTGGATTAATGCAATTGGGTTCAGCACAATTTCAAGAGATAGTCTCAACAATTAGGTGCGAACCTAATTGGGCACAAGCTACCCTCCCCATAAAAACCTGTTATACACTTATACCACAGAAGATAGAGAAGTTTTATTTGCCCCCAAATAGTCATATTAAAAATATGACGTTTATCCAGCATTATGACTATTTTGGATGACTCAAGATATTTATCCAAGCACCTATAAATATCCCTCTCTATTTTGCCTTAAGGTAGGAAATGGCTGGGCCTTTGTCAACTGCTATATCCTCTTGACAAAACGTAGACGCACTTTTCTCCATGTTTCAAGTCCAACATTAGGACAATTGTCTACAGTTTGTCAATGTATATAGCCTGTTAATAAAAGGATTTCTGAAAGTCATATTACTGTTCACTTCGGAAAAGTAGAGACTGCCTTACAATTTATGAATTACATTAAAAATCCTGTACCCTTAGGGTGTCTGGGTGGCTCAGTCAGTCAAGTGTCCAACTCTTGATTTCAGCTTAGGCCATGATCTCACAGTTGTGAGACCGAGCCCCACGTTGGGCTCTGCATTTGGATTAGCATTACCCTTCTTTTGGAGAAATTGCTTTTCTTTGTCTCTCACTCTGACATGTGGTCCAGTAGGACCTGACATATTGAAAGATAATCGTCTCTTTAGTCTAAATATAGGCATTTTGTCTGTATCTGTTACCTATTACTGCATAAGAAATCTCCCCAAAACTTAGTGATTTGATATAGCAATGACATTGTTTTCACTATTCTGTGGATTACCTCGGTGGTTCTTGTGCTGATCTCATACACATTCCCTCATGTTGCTGATGTCAGTTGATAGCTTGAGTGGGGCTGGAGGGTCCATGATAACTTGGCATTGGCAGCTGTCTGGGCCTCTGTCTCCATGTAAGTCCATCCTGGGTTTCCTTGCATGGCAGTAGCCGTTCAAAACTGGAAGCTTAAGCCCTCTTGATGCCAAAGGTTGGACATCAAACAACTTTACTTTACTTCTACTGCATTTTGGTCAAAGTAAGTCACAGGGCTAGCCCCAATTTCAGACAAAGGGAAATATACGCCACCTCTTAATGAAAGGGACTGCAAAAGCATATTGGAAAAGGCCTTGTGTATACAGATGGAAAGAATCATTGCACTAAATTTGTAAATAACCTACCCTATTCCTGAAGCTGGAAACATGTGGGGCCAAGGTCCAGTAGCAGCCGTTGTTCCAGCAGCCTTGTGGAAGGAACTAGGGTGCTGTGGACAAGAATGGAACTGACTTCTGGAGAGAAGCAAAAAGAAGAGCTGGAGAGCTCTGTTTGTTCCAGCCACTCTGCGTCTGTTCTCCTTGCAGTTTGGGTTACATGAGCAACTTAGTCCTCTTCGCCTCTCTCCTAATCTCGTTTCAGGTGGGTTTCTGTCACATGCTCTCCAGGAGACCGGCTGGACACATACTTACTGCCTTTCCCTTTGCTTTCCTCCCCTAGAGGATGGAAGAAAGGGTTGAAAGTGGAGATCTGTGGATCTTCAATTAATTATGTACACGGGCGCAGCGGCCCTCTCTTTCTATACGTCTGCCAGCTCAAAACGGAATAGTTTGGTAACAGTCTTACTGCCAATATTCCCTCTTAACTTCTGAGAACAAAAACCGACTGTGAGCTCCCTGCAAGCAGCATCTTGGTGAAAGACCAGGTTGTGAATGGCACCATCAGAAGAACATGAGAAAGGAGGTTCCTTCGTCTCTTCTCAACAATGATTTTCAATTTTGGACTTGGAAAAGCTCTGGTAGCATCTGTGTCAACATTATGGCAGAATCTACAGTCTTGTTACCATTTTGGATTAGCTTCTTATGGCAGCACGTAAACCAAACTTGATCTCGAAGGGCTCTTAACAAACCACTTCCAGCCCCTTCCCCTTAGAGAGATACCTAGCATGAGGAAGGAGCTATTCAGTCCAATAACAGTTATTCTATCCAAAGTGGGAGACCAGTGGCCAATCCAGCCTCTTAGCCAATGGCCAATGCATGTGGCCACTATCATACTTTCCTCCCAGGGCCTCCAGGTTAATGGATGGGATTTGTTGGCATAGTGTATTAATAGATCCATCACCAGTGGCCATTCTGAGGACTAAGCAAACAGCAGAAAGGCAGAATAATAAATCACAGAAATAGGGAGCTCCATTATATTAAGGTACAAAACTGCTGCTGCATTGAAAAGAAAAATTATTTCAATTTACACTGAAAATCAAAGCCCCTTCAGCGGGAGCCACAGAGGAAGGATCCATTCTGTGATATCACCTGGTGCCCCAAGATGACCAGAGGCAGAGCAAATACCCACGTGCCCAAATATCTTCACAACAACAAGCTCCTTCCATTTTTTTCCTCCAATAACACTGGGCTTTGAAAGTTTGGACTTCCAAATATACTGAAATGATTAATTAACAATTTATTTTCTGTTTTTTTTCTGCATCAAAGACATGTCTAACTGCAAATTAAACAATCTAATCAGCGTGAGATAAAGGGTTACCACCCTGAGTTGCTATAATTTCAGACAAAAGCAAAGAAAATTTTTAGTTCGCATATTTATCCACAGATTTCATAGGCTATTTCTCCTAAATTTCCTCTAAATATTGAAAACAGTTTAAGGACTTTCATTAATACCTTCTGTGATGTATAAGGGTCCAAACTATCAAAAAGAAGTAAGAAAAGTAGTAAAAACAAAAACAATCAACACTTTTTGATTGTCAAGTATTCATAAATATTCAAATATATATATATATATATATATATATATATACACACACATGTATATGTGTAGAGACATCCAGAGTGTTATTTAACACTTCCCTATTGCTCTAAAATTGTGCAGAAAAGATTGTAAAATTATTCTTTATTAACAGGCACTCTACCTAGTACCCAAGAGAATTTGAGGTAGTTTCAAATAAAACAGTTCTAAAATAGTAAATAGAAAAATAAGAACCTTAGACACGTATTTTAAAATTGTAAGAGAGGAGGGGAAAAATAATCAAAAAACAAGGCTAATATGGTTGCTTTAATTTCTGAGCTTCCCACTAGCCAAGCAAAAAAGGTAAGAAGAATAGGAAGTATATTTCTAAGGAATAAACCATATCACTGAATTAGGGGAAAAAATAACTGTATTTAAAGGAGGGCCTTTTGTATAAATACTAATACATATCTAAGGTAAGTTAATAACAGCCTTAAGAAAGGAGGGGTATTGCAAACTTACCATGGAAAATCTGGAAAAGACAAAAAAAAAAGTAAAAATAGGGGGGAAAAGTTGCCCATAACCTATTAGCCAACAAAAGAGCTATTAGCTTATACTTTGGCAATTTTCTTCAGCCTTTTTCCTACACATGAGGTATTTTTAAGATTAAGTTTAATCCAAGTGCTTATGCAATAATACGTTCAATTTTTTCACTTTATTTTTTAATTTTTTTAATGTTTATTTTTGAGAGAGAGAGAGAGAGAGACAGAGCATGAGCAGGGGAGGGGCAGAGAGAGAGGGAGACACAGAATCAGAAGCAGGCTCCAGGCTCCCAGCTGTCAGCACAGAGCCCGACGCGGAGCTTGAACCCACTAGTTGTGAGATCATGACCTGAGCCGAAGTTGGATGGTTAACCGAGAGCCACTCAGGTGCCCCTATTTTTCCATTTTATATTATGATCATCACTTTGTCTTATTGGTTAGTAATGTCCTCAAAAACAAGGATTGAAAAATATTCCATTGTATAAATAGTCCACATTTTACTCAAACATTGCCCAATTGTTGAACACTTTACCAATATCCCACTGTTTTAAATAGAACAGAGGAACTTTGTGCATAAAGCTCTTTCTAATTTATGTAATAATCTTTAGGGCACGGTCCCAAGAGTGGTATAACTATAAATGAGCATTTTTGTTTATTACTTGCTTTAAAAGGACAACTTGGCAAGTTTAAAGAAGTATGGAGAAGAAGAAGAAGGGATAGCTTCAACCAGATACACCATCTGCTCACTGCTTATCATGTGTCTTTCAGGCACACTTCTGTATAGCTGGGGATCATGGCATCTCAATGTGGCGCCTGGGTGGCTCAGTCGGTTAAGCTTCCGACTTCAGCTCAGGGCATGATCGCGGGAGCCCCGCATCATGCTCTGTGCAGATAGCTCAGAGCCTGGAGCCTGCTTCGGATTCTGTGTCTTCCTCTCTCTCTGCCCCTCCCCAACTCACGCCCTTGTGCCCCCCCCCTCAAAAAATAAAATTTTTTTTTTTTTAAATGTTGTATCCTGCTGTGTTCACTAATTATACCATAACTGTTTTCCCATCACTACAGATGGTTCTTCAATAATGGCATCACAACATTCCATCATATGGGTCATCATGATGCAAGGCACAAAAACTTCCTCAAGCCAAACCTCAGAAAGGTCAAAACCAAAACTGTCAATGATTCTTTATAATAAGAGATTGCAAATTGGAAGCAAGTTACCAAAGGTGGCCCAGGGACATGTTTTGTTTGGCTTGTACCATGTTTTACTTTGGGGTTGCTTTTTTTTTTTTTTTTTAATTTTTGAATTACCAAAACTTAAAATGTGAGAGATTCCATTTAAAATGTAGACTTATTGGGGCGCCTGGGTGGCTCAGTCGGTTAAGCATCCGACTTCGGCTCAGGTCGTGATCTCGCGGTCCGTGAGTTCAAGCCCCGCATCAGGCTCTGTGCTGACTGCTCAGAGCCTGGAGCCTGTTTCGGATTCTGTGTCTCCCTCTCTCTCTGACCCTCCCCCATTCATGCTCTGTCTCTCTCTGTCTCAAAAATAAATAAACGTTAAAAAAAATTTTTTTTTAATGTAGACTTATGGATCTGAGGGTGATCTGGCTGGGACCTCTGTCACCCCACTGATCACCGGGGCTGATTCAGCTGATCTGGCTATGTAGACGGGTGCCCGCTTCCTCCCTCACCATTCCATGTGTGTCCCTCCAGAAGCTGCATGCTCCATCAAAGAGGATGACCTTCCCCAATAAAAGAGGACGCTCTTGGGGCCAAAAGCTACACTTTTCTGCTAGAACCTCCAAACAAGTTCTCAAGGTGCATTTATAGGAGTATTAGGGCAGTCAAGCTTCCAGGACTCATATCTTCCTTGGGAAAACAAAAAATCAACCAAATACAATCTAGACTTTCTAGTTCTCTAACACAATCAGAAGGTCTGAGCCTACATTTGCACTCGACAGCAATAGGCCAGAGTTGAGGAGAAGGTGGTGACTTCAGTGGACACATATGATTTGGTCACCTAAGTCCTTCACCTGCCAGGACCCCAGGGGCATTTGAGTACGTTTTTGGTTATGGATTTGTCTGGGTAGAAAGTGTGGCTGTGTCTAGCTACACTTATAGAAAGTTGCCTCGTGGGCCTGGAAGGCAATTTTCCAAGTATAGAACCAGGATGACAGATTAACACCCTGGCTTCTATTCCAGATTCTGTCAACCATTTTTTGGGTAAACTTAATCCACAGAGTCTCTCTGAATCTGGTTTTTGTATTGATACCAGGCGATTAGAGACAATTTGTGGTTCCCAATGCCCATCCTGGATATAAATACACTAATTAGTCAATGAAGATAAAATAAAAAGTGAAATAAATTCCACGGTCAGTCATTTCTCGGGCAAATTTCTGACAGGGTCATGCTAGGCCGGCAGGGCCTGTGAGGACAGTCCTACATCTGCAGTCATTTCCTCCAGGCCCAGAGGCCTTCACAGACACCATCTCTCCACACACCTGCAAAGGAAGGACAGAGAGACAGAGAGACAGTGGGCTACTTCTCTAACATTTAGTTCAGATTGCCCAGAACACTACAAACTGAGTGAAGATAACTTCGTGAAACAGAATTTCAACAAACTACCCAAATTTGAGAGATACTTTCCCAGTGCACCATTGGATATAGACTCCCCCCCACCCCAAAGCACACCCCTGTATCAAGAAAACAAATACGTGTCCCGTGATATCAAATAATTAAGGAAATACAGCATTGGTCTCTTTTCAGATGCAGGAAAAACAAAACTCATTTTACTTTAAAATCTCTAAAGGGGCGCCTGGGTGGCTCAGTCGGTTAAGCGTCCGACTTCAGCTCAGGTCATGATCTCATGGTCCGTGAGTTTGAGCCCCGCGCCGGGCTCTGGGCTGACAGCTCAGAGCCTGGAGCCTGTTTCAGATTCTGTGTCTCCCTCTCTCTCTGACCCTCCCCCATTCATGCTCTGTCTCTCTCTGTCTCAAAAATAAAAATAAACGTTAAAAAAAAATTTTTTTAATAAATAAATAAAATCTCTAAAATTGGGATATATCCTCAATTGTGTTTAAATTAATTGATGGCATGCTTTATAACTGCGAGCACCTCAGAACTGAAGAAATGGTGAAGAGAAAGGCATTTCTCTTAAAATGCCAATAGAGGGATACTTGGTGGCTCAGTCTGTTGAGCATCCAGCTCTTGATTTTGACTCAGGTCATGATCTCACAGTTGTGGGACGGAGTCCCACGTCGGGCTCTGCACTCACAATGCAGAGCCTGCTTGGGATTCTCTCTCTCTCTCTCTCTTTCTCTCTCTTTCACTCTCTCCCCCTCCTCCACTCATGCAAGGGCTCTCTCTCTCTCAAAATACATAAATAAACCTAATAAAAAAGTTATTTAAATGCCAACAGAAAGTTGCCAACCCTCTTTTACTAACAGAAACTATTCTCTGCTCTTAATCTCTATCTTCTCTAAACTTTTTAATGTTAAAGTACCGTTCCATTTAAGAAATGCCAGTGACAGTACATGTAAAAAAAAAAAATACCTTCACTAACAAAACTAAAAGTTATCAACTCAATCAATCCCAAATACTTTTTTAACTAGCCTGTGAAATCAAAGCATCTGGGAGCCACTGAACTGGTTGATCTCCCTGCTCCCTTCCAGACCTAATATTATATTATGTTCTTCCTGCAGTTGGATGATTTATTTGATAAATCTTCTCAAACCTGCACTTGCAGTCATCTGCTTCACTAAAGCATTTCCATTTTTTATTTTTTATTTATTTATTTATTTTTATTTTATTTTTTTAACATTTATTTATTTTTGAGACAGAGAGAGACAGAGCATGAACGGGGGAGGGGCAGAGAGAGAGGGAGACACAGAATCTGAAACAGGCTCCAGGCTCTGAGCTGTCAGCACAGAGCCCGACTCGGGGCTCGAACTCACGGACCGTGAGATCATGACCTGAGCCGAAGTCGGACGCTTAACCAACCAAGCCACCCAGGCGCCCCAGCATTTCCATTTTTTAACCAAGTGGTTAATCTCCTAAGGTTCAGGATGATTGATACTTTACTAAGTACTACTACTGAATAAAGTCCCTCCAGAACCTCAGGACTCCCAGGACCACAGACAGTGCAACAAATCTCTCTCTGTTTTAACCACTTGCCATCTTGGATACATGGGAATGCCCTAGTGGTCTTCACGATGTAATAGCTCTTTCCCGCTCAGCCTGAAGTTCCAAGATACCATACGTGTATTGGTTCAAGCCTCAGTGAAGCCATTTACAACACCTGTCATCTGAGACAAATCCTTCGGCCTCATGTGTAGAACTGAGAGTAACATTAAATCATACCTCATCAGACGGGGAGAAAGATTAAATAGACAATTGTGACAAAAATGCTCAGAAAAGTGCCTGGCACATAGTCAATTCTCAAACGTTCTACAGAAACAAATTAACTTCTGAGATTGTTCTGGGTAAACTTCAAATGCCCATGACTAATGAAGCCAATTGACTGTACACTTTGAAGGAACTACAAATGCTCGTTGTTTGCTGTTATCTCCCATGAAGGCTGACTGACACCATTGGTCACAGCTCGACATCTGCTCAACAAGCACAAAAACTTGATCAAGGGGCCTCTGGTGACTGTTCAGCTTAAATGACTCCTTTGGGGGAAGGAGAGAGCTGATAGTTCTTAGGAGGCCATTCTTTCTTCAGTGCTAAATGGCATCCATTCATTTCTTCCTTCCATTCAATCATTCACCCAATGCACAAACATGGAGGGACTGCTTCCCAATCTCCAGGTACTGTGCTAGGCACTGAGGGCATGAAGAATTAGACACAGCCACGGCTCCAAAGGAAGAAGCATCATCAATGCCAACTCCTGTGGGAGGGCTTGGGTGCCATATGTTCATTCAAGTCCTAGTAGACACATACCGGGTAGGAAGAACAATTTTAGTAAAAACCTTGATATTCTCTCCTTTAAGGAAATGTGGGCATGATTTCCTTCACTACTTTTCTCTCTTGGCATCACAGAAAGCGACACACTGTGGATAGGAAGCCCCTCTTTTCCAGGGGAGCATTAATAATGGGGAAGCACAGGCTGCCTCTGCTCCACAGTATTCATTACAGCTGTGACTCTGTCAATGTGGAAACTGTAGGGTTTTATTTCTTCTTCTTCTAGTCACATTGAAAGGGCCAGATCGCTTATTATCCTGTTTCTACCATCAGGCATTTTTTTTATTTGCAGTTATAAGGCAAAGTATATAACTGGTTATGTAATGGCGGGTTCATGCAGTTTGCAAAACTTGGAGAGGGAACAAAGAAACAAGGTTGCAGAGTGGCCATTTAAAGCAGAAATTACAGCAACAAGGGGACCATCGGCCAAGACAGCAAGAACACGACAGCCTGGGTGGAATGACCATTAAAGGGTAATCATTTCTCAGTTCCCGAGCCAGATCCTGGCAACATGAGCTGATCCCTTCTCCCCACATTCTCCCAACTCAGTGTGTACTTCCAGCAATTTCTAACACAACTGCCATGGTGAGAGCCAAAAATAATATGGGAGCATCCACTTGCCTGCCATTTCAGCTTTTGTGATTTCTCTATGATCCTTACAAACCTCGTTTCAGAGACACCAGGTTTGTCTTCGTTAGTGCGTCCGCCACAGACACAGCCACTGAGCAGAACATAAAACAAATACTTGCCCCAAGGACTTCTTAAGCTCCTCTTAAGTTTCTGAACACACAGAGATTGCCACTTGTCTGGGTATTTCAGAGACCAGAGAGGGCTAAGCCATAACTCTTTAGTTTTTCGTTTTGCTTGCAGCTCTCAGAATGTTGAAAATAAAGGGATGTTGGACCGTAGCTACAAAACTATAACATATCTCAAATGCTTACATTTCACAAACTGTCATCCAATAAAGGGACACAGTTTTAATATCACACGACGAACGCCCTCTTTCAGTCTGGTCAGAGGAACTCAAGGACCACATGTAGAAACATGTGGCAACAACATCGGACTCTCAGCTTGAAGCCTTGATGAATGTGAGGCCCTCCTGACCCCATCTGGAGATTCGTCTGGCCACGTCCAAATGCGGCTCTCTGGAGCCTGCACTGTTAATTCACTTGAGACACGTGTCCATCTCCTCGGTCAGATGTCTTGACTTCTTTTTTGCCTGGAGCCAGGCCCCAGAGGAAGTGCTCAACAAAACCACAGAGGTGGGGTGCCTCTGCGTCTCCTGGGGGCAAACCAGGCTCCAGGGACTAAAGGGAAAAGACAGGAGTTGCTATTGCTGCATGGAACTGTGCTCCAACACTGGATCTCACTCGATTTGACTCCTCACTCCTCCCAGTTATGGAGGTCACTGGATATCCCAGATTTCCAAGAGGAGTCAGGGGAAGGCAGGCTGCAGGGCTGTTTTCTACAAGAGATGCATTTAGGTTAGGCCCTTGACTTCTCCGTGCAGAGGTGGTGAGCAGAGAGGAGGTTGATGAGGCCAGAGTGTGGGCTTTGGAAGGAGCACCAGTGAGAAGGGTGATCACACAGCCAGGAAGCCACAGGGCATTAGCACACAGCACTGTGTGACATTCCTCAGTGCAATCTGACACGCCACGTGGCCAACACCTTCACTGGAGGTGTAGGAATTTATGTGTGGCAGAATTTTTCATTGGCCACTGTGCACCAGGCACAGTCTGGGTTTTTGGACATGGACATTTCACAGCATAGCAAAGCCTGCATAAGGGTGTGGGGCTCTCAGATATCCAGAGGAAAGGTTTCAACCACACTGGGGTTCAGAGTAAGTTTATCCAGATCTATGAGGGGCAGAGGGCATTACCCAACATCTAGATTCTCTGAATCACACATTCCGTCTTCCTTTAATAACATGTGTCCCCCTTCTCTCCATCTTCTCTACTTTCTGTTCTTTTCTCCCTTTTCCTACCAACTACCCTTAAATCTAGTGAATCTGGGGCTGGTAGGGAATGGGTCCATTGGTCAGCTCAGTAAGAGAATCTGGCCAATCTCCATTTTCCTGGAAGTCTACACAGTCCTGGCCCCAGAGAATGACAACCAGAGGACCCACAAGGCTGGTACAGCAGGGAGGACCATTGGTTACTCTCATCCCCAGAGGCCCGCCCACTGGCTTAAGAATAGTAGAACCTCCCTAAATGGACATCTTCAACTCAACACCTGTACTCGCCTTTCCTCCATGCTGGGGTAGGGGCCAGGGGAACTCATCCCACGGAAGAAACTATGGCCCCAGTCATCTGACATTAGCAAATGTTGATTGAGCTTCTGCTCTATGCTATATACCAGGCAGGCACACAGTAAAAGCTTCTTGAATTAGTAAATGACTGAATGAAACACCATCCTCTCCTGGTGAGTTAAGGAATGTGGAAGTGTTTTCTAAATCTTACTCTATGTATTCTCCTTTGATTTCAATTGATCTTTACCACAAATCTTTAAAAGGGCATTATTGGGCACCTGGGTGGTTCAGTTGGTTAAGCCTCCTACTTTGTCTCAGGTCATGATCTCGCAGTCCGGAGTTCAGGCCCCACATCGGACTCTGTGCTGACAGCTCAGAGCCTGGAGCCTGCTTTAGATTCTGTGTCTCCCTCTCTCTCTGCTCTTCCCCCCCATGCTCGCTCTCTCTCTCTCTCAAAAATAAACAGTAAAAAAATGTTTTAAGTAATAAAAATAAAAGGTCATTATTACAAACAAAAGAGCAAACTGGGGCGTCTGGGTGGCTCAGTCAGTTAAGCGTCCAACTTCGGCCCAGGTCATGATCTCACGATTCGTGGGTTCAAGCCCTGCATCAGGCTCTGTGCTGACAACCTGGAGCCTGAAGCCTGCTTCGGATTCTGCATCTCCCTCTCTCTCTGCCCCTACCTGCTCATGCTCTCACTCTCTCTGTCTCAAAAGTAAATAAACATTGATAAATAAATAAATAAATAAATAAATAAATAAAATTTAAAAATTAAAAATAATAAAGATTTTAAAAAAGAGCAAACCAAGCTTATAGCATTTTTCCTATCACGCATAAAATAGTTTAACTAGAGTTCAGACCATTTCTTTCTTCTTTAAGGCAGAGCTTGGCACAATGCTTGGCACAGAGTAACTATCAGTTAATATTGGTCAAATCAATTTAATAGCACCAATCTCACTATGTGCCTTTGTCAAATCAAATATCTGCTCAAAGACAAACTATCACATCAGATAACTCAAGGGCTAATTCTTGCTCTGAAGGGCAAAAAGAATATATTTTTCACAAAGGATTTCACAAAGTAGAACTTTAGCCAGTAGGGAAAACCCTAGCATACCAAGATCTCTTGTAGGAACGGTTGTTTGTTTCCACTTCTAATATGCTGAGATGCCCCCATTTCATGTATCAAGGAATTCATAAAAAGAAGAGTTTCACATATGAGAAGCTTAGCCAACAGTGGTGCTAAAAGTCATTACACTTAAGAAGGATATTGAAGCCACAGTGGAAAAAACATTAAGGATATACAAAGTGAAGGGTCATACAAATGTTCCAGATTTCTGATAAGGAAGATCTGGGTTACTGTCTCCATGAACTCCTTTCTGTTCTGAATCAAAGCCTTTTCCCACACCACTTAATGCTCCACAAAATCTTAGTGCCATGCTTCCTACCACAAACTCTCTCTCTCACCCACATAGCAAAGGATTTTCTGCAAAGGCCACCATTCACCCAAAGACCCATACTCCTCTTCCTCAGCATCCTACTAAATCTGGAGTGGAAGACAGCATTGGGCCATTCCGGTTCTTTCCCCACAACAGAGAGACTCCACTCTGCTTTGGTACTTGGCAAATAACTCTAGATGGCCAAGTCTTTCAACCCATCCATATGCTAAGCAAAGGGCTATGCCATAACTTCTACAAGGAATCCCTTTGGTCCAGACTTCTCCCCAGGTAAAACTCTTGGGTACTTATACCATCTGACATGTTTTGGAAATGAGGAGCAGGAAATTAAATGAGACAGCATTTTCCAGTTATCTGTTGCTACATAATAAACCACACCAATTGACATACAATAATAATAACAACTGTACAATGCTCACAGATCCGATGAGTCCAGAATCTGAAAAGGACTCAGAGGGCAAACTCCTCTCAGGTCCATGATATTTGGGCTTTCACCATGGATGACTCCACTAGCCAGAGGAATCTGGAACAGGTAAGGCTAGAACAGTCGGAACAGTAGGAATCCCCTCCATGTTGGCTTTTTCAATCACATGTCTGGAACCTAGGCTGGGATGGTAGAAGGACCGAGAGCACCTACGTGGAGCCTTCCCAGCATGGCCAGATATCCCAGGGCAGTTGGAAGTTTTACATGGAAGCTGAAGGCCCCAAGAGCAAATGTTCCCAGCAGCACAACGAGGAAATTGCATGGATGTTTATGATCTGGTCTCTGAAGCCATCACTTCCACTATACTCTATTTTTCAAAGTTGTCACAAGCCCATTGCAAGTCAGAGGAGGGGACAAAGATATCACCTCTTGATGGGAGAAATTACAAAGAATATGCAGCCATGTTTTAAAAATCAATGCAGTCCTTACTCCAACCACAAATCACATATATTCTTGGGAACATACTTGCACCCTTCCAAGGCCCCTAAGAGTTTCATCGTATCACAGCATCAGGCTCAGGTTCAAGGTTCAGAGTATCATCTTCTAAATCAGGGCCACATGCAAATGAGGTTCTTCAAGTTCAGTGCCTTGGCTACAGTTTCTCTTGATCTGAAATCCTATCAATTGTTTATCTGCACTCTTGCCCCCCAACACACCATAATGGTGGAACGGGAATGAGATAATGAATATAGACACTCTTGTTCAAAGAGGGAGACAACTAGAGGCACACAACAGTCACTGGTTTTTGGCAATTCTACAATCCATCTGAGCATGTATTGCCAGTTCCCTTTCTAAGGCTCAATTCTCCTCTTGGGGAGTGATCTTCCCAAGCTCATGGCTCCCTCTGAGCCATCTTTCTCATCCATTAAAGCCACCCTTCTCTGTAGCTGAGTAGTTTCTCACCTGCCTCCTGCCATAAACTTTGGGGGAGGGGGAGGGGGAGGGGAAGTGGTCCAAAGGACTCTTTTCATTTTGTGTTTTCTCTTTCCCTTTCAATCAGATGCTTTAAAAACTTGGTGAGTCTCTTATGATCAATTTAAAATCTACTTCATTAGACAGAAGCTGTATCTAAATATCTGTTCCAGATAAACCCTCCTATTTCCTGGGCTCCCTATGAGGCCACTGTGAGACAGAACCACTAAGATTCTTAGGGCCTATGAAGTGTATCATTAATATCCTTAGGAGATTTTTGTCTATTTCAAAATGTCTATGAGGCATCATTTTAAACCATTCTGAAGTATTTCCGGGAAAAAAAAAGTGGGGGGGAGAGATTCTTAGCTTCATCTTTACCCCAAGACCACATTTTCCTGACTGCATCCTGGATTTAATTTTTCCCCTGGGGTTCTTTGTTAGTTTGAGAACATTCTCCTGGGTGGAAAGACTGTCCAGGAGCTTTTATGTTTGCTCCAAATTCCATTCAAAATCTGAATGGTTATTCTTTAATTCATCTGTCTCCACACATATTTGATCAGGTCTGTAACAAGGAAGCCAAGTGGTGATTCCAACACTCTGCCTGGAATTCTCCCTAGGTGTATATCAAGTATATTCTTGATCTCTACATTACCCCAGGTCTCAGTGATGACCAACTTTCAACCATTACAAAACAAGCCTCCCCTTTCCTCCAGCTTCCAAACATTGTCCTCATTTCCCTTCCAGCTCTTGCAACAGCCTCCTCAAGGTCTGTCAAGCTTCTGTTAACCATTCCTGCAAGGCTCTTCTAGCTTCCACCTACCGTGGAATTCCAAACCAATGCTACTTGTTTTTAAGTTTTTGTTACAGTGGCACCTCACTTCCAGGGGGAGGAAAGTCATGCAAGTATTGATAGGCTATGAGTCTACGTCTTTAAGGAGAAAAAAAAAATCACACAAAAAAAGTCTGTTCTGGCTTTTTGTTTGTTGGTTTTTGTTTTATTTTGTGGTTCTATTAAACTAAACTAAGATTTCATTCTATACTACTAGAGGAATATTATAATTAGATTAGAACATTATAATTATCTATTTTTGTGTAACAAACTACTCCAAATTAGTGGTATAATACAACACTACTTTTTTTATGCTCAGAATGTTCTGGATCAGAAGTTGGGAAATGGCACCATAAGGGTTGGCCCTTCTCTAGTCCACAGTGTCTGAGTCTTAGCTGAGATGACTCTTAAGACAAGGTAAGACTCAACAGCTGGAGGTTAGAATAGCTGGATTTGGAGGATTCATTCTAAAAGAGCTTCTTCACTTCTATGACTGGAGCTTGGGCTGGAATAGTGGGAGGAAGGCAGGTTAGGCTGGGATTGTTCTAGAAAAGCTGGTTGTGGCCTCTCTAGCGTGACAACCTCAGGACTGTACTCTTTCCGTAGCACCCCATGACTCCAAAAACAAGTATTCCCCACAGCCTAAAGCTTTTCATGACATAGTCTTGGAAACCACATAGCTGCACTTCCAGTATACATTACTGTCAGAGCAGGCACCGTGTGCCCAGACTGGGGAGAAATGGACACGGACCCCATCTCTCAATGACAGAAGTGTCAAAGAACTTGGGGCCATATTTTAAAATTTCCCGGGTGCCTGAGTGGCTCCGTTGGGTAAGCAGCCGAGTTTGGCTCAGGTCAGGATCTCATGGTTCATGGGTTCGAGCCCTGAATCGGGCTCTGTGCTGACAGCTCAAAGCCTGAAGACTGCTTCGAATTCTGTGTCTCCCTCTTTCTCTGCCTTCCCCCCCTCGCACTCAGTCTCTCTCTCTATCTCTTTCTCTCTCTTTCTCTCTCTCTCAAAAGTAAACATTAAAAAATTAAACTAAACTAAACTAAACTAAATACAACTTCCAACAGCATTTATTGCCAAATGTATAGTCAGCAATAAAGATGAAAAAATTGGAGGGGCGCCTGGGTGGCTCAGTTGGTTAATCATCCAGCTCTTGGTTTCAGCTCAGGTCATGATCTCACAGCTTGTGAGTTTGAGCCCCATGTCAGGGTGCAGAGCCTGTTTGGGATTCTCTCTCCCTCTCTCTCTGGCCCTCCCCCACTCACACTGTCCCTGACTCTCTCAAAATAAATAAATAAACTTTAAAAAAAGATGAAAGTGTTGGAATGAAGAGGCTACTTAGTTTATAAGTAAAAAGTTCATTATTGGCCATCTGAAGAACAAATATGGGACCAAATCCAAGGAATCGAAAGGGTTGAAACAAATCTTCATCTCACAGAGACAGAAGTCATAAAGAAACCTTAAAAGGGAATAAAATCACAAAAGAAAGATGGGTTTTCAAAAAAAAAAAATTAAGACTACTTCTTGTCAAAAGACGTGCCATCAAAAGAGAGAAGGAAGGGAAGATTATGGAGAAAGGGAGTAGGGGGCACAGGGGGAGGAAAGTCGTGCAAGTATTCATATGCTGTGAGTCTACATCTTTAAAGAGAAAAAAAAATCACACACAAAAAAGTCTGTTTTGGTTTTTTTGTTTGGTTGGTTTTTGTTTTATTTTGTGGTTCTATGTAAGGAAGATTCACCCTATACTACTAGAGGAACAAGCAGGAAAATATTTGCTAAGATTGAGACCTTGAAAGAAACTTCCTATCAGGAAGAGGGATGGAGAGAGGTAGGGGCATCTTCTCAGGTCAGGCAGGGTGGTGATGTACTCATAATACATCACCTCGAGTTTCAGAACCTGGGTCCTAATCCTGGCTGCATCCTGATATACGCGAGGACACTAGAGCCTGGAAAGAAGTGATTCACCTTAGGTGATCCCAGGAATCAAATTTCTCAAACTAAGGGCCTATGAACAATCAATATTCCTTGAGTATATAGTGGCATTCCACTACTAAAATCAAACAATGATTTCCTGGTCACATAAGATTTAGTTAATGTATGCTATTTTCTCAATTTAAAAGCTTTATTCCATAAACGTCTCTTAAGCCATGTGTGTATATTTTACTACTTTGCGATATCTGATTTATTAGACTCAGTATATTACAAATAATATATTGCATGATGTCCCAAAAAGCACCATGAATTCCAGATACTTCATTGCTGGGCCAAGCTTAAGAATGATCTCAGCACTGATACCGTAGATCTGATATTCTATTATTCCAGAAGCGTGACCTGGCATGGCATCTCATAAACTGGCACCAGCAAGAGAATAATAGATAGAAAAGATACTCTAGGTGAAAGCAGGGGACTGGCTTGGATGAGCTGGGGGAGGATTTTACGTATCTGCTTCGGATAAAGTTACCTATTTAGTACCTCTAATTGTCAGCTCCCATTATCCTGTATCTCAGAACCATACACATGTATAATCTCCATTCGGGCTTCTGTAATAAAAATTCCATAGACTAGGTGGCTTAAAACACTTATTTCTTATAGTTCTGTTGGCTGGGAAGTCCATGATCAAGGCTCTGGCAGACTTGATCTAGTGAGGGCCTACTTCCTGGTTCATAGATGACTGTGTTTTCACGGTGCAGGAGAACCCTCTGAGGTCTCTATTATAAGGCCACTAATCTCATTCATGAGAGCTTCATCCTCATGACCTAATCACCTCTCAAAGGCCACACCTTCTAATACCATCACATTAGGGGTTAGGGTTTCAACTATGAATTTTGGAGGGCCCCAAACATTCAGTCCATAACATATACCTATAATGGCTAATTTCACACTTTGAACCAAAATGCTAGCAATTTTCCTATTAGCAGACAGAATATTGGGAGATAATTCACCCTGGGTCTGTGGGTCTCTCACATTTCTAAACATCTTATGAATCTGACCCTCTTCATATGGCATGGTTGGAACTGGGATTCAGAAAACTGGCATAAATGCTAATACTTAGACTACTGTCTTTGCTGTGAGTAATAAACTATTCTTTGTTTCTGATCCAGGAGTCTCCTATCTTCTGCCAGCCTCCATGAAACTATAGCAGGCTTACTTGTTATCTTGCAAAAATAGTGAAATTTCAGACCCTTCACAGCCTTTAACACAGAATGCTCAGTGACAGAGCTTGCTGCCAAGGAAAAATTCTTCGCTGAACATTCGGTGCCAAAGCGTCTACTTTCTTATCAATATTCTCTATATTTCTGTTTAGGGCCTTAGCTATGAAAAGGTATTGAGCAATTCTTCCACCTCAAGAAAGATAGGAGGCACGTGCAAAGTGATGTTCACTGCAGCACCGTTTATAAATTTAAAATTTTAGAAACAGGTGAGCTTCCCAGGGTGCCTGGGTGGCTCATTCGGTTAAGTGTCCAAATCTTGACTTCGGCTCAGGTCATGATCTCATGGTTTGTGGGATCGAGTCCCTCATCCGGCTCCCTGCCGACAGTGCAGAGCCTGCTCGGGATTGTCTCTCTTCCTCCCTCTCTCTGCCCCCCTCCCCTGCTCGTGCATGCATTCACTCACTCTCTCTCTCAAAATAAATAAATAACCTTAAAAAAAAAGAAACAGATGAACCTACCAATAACAAGATGTTGGTAAAACTGTGGTCCAGCCATGTAATAAAGGCTTTGCATCAAACTATCTGTAACCATAGATGTGTGCCTGTTTATATGGCATAATACTCAATTTGTCATGTGGTAAAAAGCAGGTTATGAAATAGAAGTGGTCCCATTTTAGTACCAGGAAGCATGTCTTTATACAGAAAAAGAATCCCAGAATGATATGCACAAAGATATTAATGGCAGATATTCTGGATGGGGGAATTTCAGACCTTTTTATCTCCCTTTTGCCTCACTCATATTTTTCTTATTTTTTGCAATGAACATGTAGTTCTTATTGTTCAGAGATGGAGGAAAAATAACCTGATCAATAGCTCTCTTCCCTCAACACCTTTTTCAAAAGTATTTAAAGTCCAGAGTGAATGGCGCTAGCACCAACACAAGCAGCAGCAGCAAGGAGACCACTGGGGGTAAACACTAGGAGCCCAGGCCCTCAGGAAGGGGCTCTGCAGTCTGAGCAGAAGCACAAAGCTCTCCAGACACGGTCTGCCGGGTCTCTTCCGGTTTTTGACGGCTTGATCTCTAACCAGCCAGCTGTTTTTGTGAGAAGACCCATGTGCTATCTTTCTCCAGCCTTATCGCTATCACACTTCAAGATTGCCAGGATTTTAATGTGCTCAAGGAGCAGATCTATAGATATACCAAGCCATAGCCCCACTCCCCACCCTCCTTACCTTCAGCAAACTAGCTGTACTATCATGAGTCCAAAGCCAGCTCTCTGCTCACTGACTTCTCCAACGCATGAAGATTATTGTCAGTAGGTTGTTGCCTGACCCAAAATATGAAATTCATTTCTATTCTGATCAAAAGTCTCTAAATTGCCTCTCTACTATGACTGATTCCTAGCTGATTCAACAATCTGGATCTCCCAAATTAGCAGTATGCAGGATCTTTGGTAGCATGGCCCCTGACCCTGAAGTACAAGATATACTAAATTTTGAGCCCTAACACACTTGGGGTTAAATTCTGATGCTGTTATTTACTGGCTATTGGTCCTTGGTAAATCAGTGAACTCGTTGACTTCCTTCTCTGTAAAATGGGTATTATAACACTCCCTACTTCACAAATAAATGGGGTACTATAAACACAGTTGCCCAAAGATCAAGAAAGTCCTAGATGTACCCTTAGGGACATTTCAAACACTTTATAAGACCTAAGCACCTTCACTTCTAAAGGACACACCCCAACATGCCATCAAAACTAGTAAATTACAGTTACATCCTATAATAAACATAAATATACATGTGAATATAAATAAGCATTTGCCATAAAAATATTTTGAAGATTTTTACAATTTTGCCTTTGAAATCCAGTTATGAGTCACTTATCATTGACTATGGCTTTTTAACGATTGCCATGTATATTTAGAAGAAAAAAAATCTAGCCCACAAATCATTCTCAAATGTAGTGAAAATCTTATAAATACTGAACTTAATAATGAATACAGCTGGCATGTTATGTTTGGTAGACAACTTTGATTTTGCAATTGTCTACTCTTAATATGGAGCCAACATAATTTTTTCCAATCTCAAACATTTGTCAGCCCCAGAAAAGCTTTTAGGCCCCAGACAGTGAGTCTAGAATGCCCAATAGATAAATGACTCCATGTCCCCAAGAGGATCCCAGAAGTATGGGTAGAGCAGTGGTCCATCAGCGATGCAATGCATACTCTTAGGCCCCGCCCTACACCAGTGAACTCAAATTTCTGAAATCTACATTTTTAATCAGCTCTCCAGGGGATTATTTGCCTACCAACATTTGGGAACCAGTGATCTGAACCCATGTACAGGGAAGGTAAGAAAAGCCAAAAGAAGATGGGTATCTTGGCTGCCAGCGGAGCCCCACTTAACAACCTCTCTGCAGGCAGCCGGCAGGGCAGAGCAACCTCAAGTTAAGGGAAAACAGCAGCATATGCACCTCGATGGGAAGTGAATTCCATTTTTATAGAAATAGCATAAGCGAACAGTACGCTGCATTCAGCCCCCAGATGTTGAGTCGAGTTCCTTTTTTCAACTGGGAATGAATAATTTATAATCCCATTGTGTTAAATCCAAAATAATAAGCCTGTCTGTTGAAGCAGTGCTGAAGTCCACACTTTGAGGACATACTCATAAATCCTTGAGCACTTTTCTAACTAGCTGAAAAAAATTTATGAAGTGGCTTTGGAGAACCTCTGAGCTGGGGTTCTGCAACAGTGGCACCTGGAACATGTCTGCAACAGAATCACCTTGCACTTGTTAAATACAGATTCCCGGATCCCACCCCAGACTGAGCAAACTAAAATGTTAGCAGGTAAAGCCCACAAAACTTCATTTTTTTTAAGCTTATTTATTTTTTTTGAGAGAGACAGAGAAAGAGTGCAAGCAGGGGAGGGGCAGAAAGAGGGAGGACAGGATCCAAAGCGGGCTCCACGCCAAGAGCAGAGAGCCAGACACGGGGCTCAAACACACAAACCATGAGCTCATGACCTGAGCGGAAGTCAGATGCTTAACTGACAGCCACCCAGACACTCCACAAAACTTCATTTTCATTAAGGACCTAAGTGACTCTTCTGACAGCTTTGCCTTCTGAGCCCAGATTTGAGCTGACCCCTGAGGGCCGACTTCCACCCTGACTTGATTCCCTTTTCTGGGTATTGCTGAGGCCTCCACCAAGAGGTCAAACCTATTCCCAGGGTTGCAAGTAAAACTTCTCCTTTCCCAGGAAACACTAAAGGTGTAAAAAAAAAAAAAAAAAAAAGCCAGCAAATCTCCAAGAGACCAGAAAAATGACCAACTATCCTCTAGAGAATCCCTCTCTGTCTCCAGGAGCCACTTCCCAGCCTTTCCAAAGACAGAGGCCACGTCGTGGACTGCCTGATGCATGCAGAGGTTGCATGGGAGGTGGGGAGGCCGGAGCAGGGCAAGGGACACACTAGCCCCCAGCCTTCTTCTTTCTGACCTATCCTTTTGGCCTAGAAACAGCCTAGGTTTGAGTAAAGCAGAGGCAGCGGGGGGAAGATGGCAGCGGCTGTTCCACAGCGGGCCTGGACCGTGGAGCAGCTGCGCAGCGAGCAGCTCCCCAAGAAGGACATTATCAAGTTTCTACAGGACCACGGTTCAGATTCGTTTCTTGCAGAACATAAGTTATTAGGAAACATTAAAAATGTGGCTAAGACAGCTAACAAGGACCATTTGGTTACAGCCTATTAACCATCTTTTTGAAAGTAAACGTTTCAAGGGTACTGAAAGTATAAGTAAAGTATCTGAGCAGGTGAAAAATGTGAAGCTTAATGAAGATAAACCCAAAGAAACCAAGTCTGAAGAGACTCTGGATGAGGGTCCACCAAAATATGTAAAATCTGTTCTTAAAAAAGGAGATAAAACCAACTTTCCCAAAAAGGGAGATGTTGTTCACTGCTGGTATACAGGAACACTACAGGATGGGACTGTTTTTGATACTAATATTCAAACGAGTTCAAAGAAGAAGAAAAACGCCAAGCCTTTAAGTTTTAAGGTTGGAATAGGCAAAGTTATCAGAGGATGGGATGAAGCACTCTTGACCATGAGTAAAGGAGAAAAGGCTCGACTAGAGATTGAACCAGAATGGGCTTATGGAAAGAAAGGACAGCCTGATGCCAAAATTCCACCAAATGCAAAACTCATTTTTGAAGTGGAATTAGTGGATATTGACTGAAATAGCAATGCTTCAGATGTAAAGACATCAGCAACAATAAAACATGGCCTTGAAGAAACTTATGTAACTAATTAGAGCTGGTTACTATTGTAAGGGAAGAGTCAACTGGAAAATTCAAGAATGCAGATACTGTTTACCCGATCCGCAACTTTTAATATATGTAATCCATTATAATTCCCTAAAGTTTGAAATATTTTACTACAGCTGTGTAAAATATTGGTTAAAGAGAACTGACTTTCCTTTTACCTCATGTTGTAAACTGAAAGGATCAATAAAATGTATTCAGTGTCTTGAAAAAAAAAAAAAAAAGAAAAAGAAACAGCCTAGGTTTGGGCTAGGGGTGACTAGCCACACCTAGTCTGGGGTGACTGGCCGCAAAGATACCCCAAGGGCTGTGCCTTCTCAAGAGGGGGCTAAGTGGACCCAGACAAGTGATCTATTTTTCAAGAGTAGCTGCCAAAGTCTCAGGTTTGGTACCATGAGAGCAAAAAACAACTGGTTCTTGCAGAAGAGTATTTTACTGCACATTCTAGAAGGCATTCTTTGGGGCCCTTACTGTTGCCATCTGTCTTCAGGGCTACGCCTTTTGACTCAGGGATGTAGATGCAGGTAGGGAAGGTGTAGAGAGAGAACAGAGAAGAGCCAGCATGGAAGTTATTAGCAACAAGGACAAAGTCTCACTATATAAGTCATTTCTTTTAAGAATGTCCTCCTAAAGAGGAAGGGAATCAAAGAGGTCTTTAAAATGGCACTACTTCCCCACAAGCCCATTTGCATGTATAGAAAACTGACCACTCCACCCTGCAGTCAAGTGAAATCAAGTTACTTAGTCTTTTGATAGAAACATGGATATAGATAAATATTTCCCTATTATTAAACAAATAAATAGTGCAAGCAGAGTAGCAAAGAGTAAGGGGCCCTTGGCTCAGTGCTGAGGAACAGTGGGGGCCTGGGGCTAGCAGGAGGGTACAGGTCCTGACTAGGAAGGGGGAAGCTCCCTCCATGTCTGTGGGCTATTGGCATACAGGAATATGGACTGGGCCTCGCCAGATCTTCCCAAATTGCAGAAGATGTTAAGTATTCAGATTTTCAAGTGACTTCTCCCAATTCTTAATGATCATCTCTACTATATTTTTTAAACACTGTAAATAAAATAAGTGTGTCCCCTGCAATCTGCCCTAAAGACTAGGGACTGAAATAGTAGGTCCCATGTTCTCTGAAGAACTTAGGGATTAAAGGAACAAGGGACTGTCCCTGTCCAACTCCCTCAAGATCCATCCTAGGACCAAGGACTCTGTCCTGTCTGAAGTACCAAAGCCAGTGTTGGTTTTGAGCCATTTGTGGACATGGGGGATTAGAGCTCAAGCAGTTAATGCCCAGCCTCCTGCAGCCGATCCCAGAGGTGAGCTCCTTTCACCTCCGGCCAGGTGAGCTATAATCACCCAGGACAATGCCCACAGTGTCTGTTTTCATTCTTCCTTGTCTCAGTGAAATCCTAATCACTCTTTAAGACCCAGCTCATATGTCATCTTCTCTGGGATATCTTGCCCGATGCTTCCCATTGAACTTAGTCCCTGACACCCTCCCTCTTTTGTGTCCTACAACAGCCCAGATAGATCCACCAGCTAGAGAGCAAGGTGACAGAAGCTACAACATGCTGGGAACCCCATGAGGGCTGGGGTGGAGGTCGGGACGGGGACCACCATTACTAAACAATTATCATGGTGTTTGCAGCCATTGTCTTATTTGCATCTCATGTGCTCTGAGGTGGGTAGGCTTTCTACAGAGAAGAAAAAGTGATGCTAAGAAAGCTTAAGTAACTTGTCTGAGGTCACACAGGTGGAAGAGACAGCTGAACTCTGGCTCACCCAGAGCCTGTATTTTTCATGCTCCAGCTCAGTGCCACAAGTATTCGTAATTCAAGAAACAACAACAAGGAAGTTCTATTCCTTTTAAGACTGGTTTAGAAAATGAAATGTAAATTTCTGCAGAGACTGAGCATGTGGGTACCCTACATTGAAAGTCTAGATAAACAGACATATCAACACTGAACAACCATCATGATATCTTGTCAATGAGGAAAAGGAGGGTACAGAGGAGCGGGTACAGTGCATTGCCCTTTGTAAGTCAAGGATCTGTAGGTTTAAGTTAGGTTCCCCCAAGAGCAGAGCCCAAAGCCAGGATTTGGGAACAAGGAGTTTATTTGGAAAGAAATTCCAGGAAGCCCCATAAGAGGAGAGGAGAAATGAGTGAGGGAAGTGAATAAAGCTAATGAAGGGTGTGTTTGTGAGCAGGTTTCCAGTCTGGGCAGCAGAGACTGGATCCGCGTGGGGACCTCTGGGAGACATGTGAACACATGTCAGCAGCCAGGAGAAAGCTTTAAGTTTTGTTTCTAAGAGTAGGAGAGGGGAAGGAGAAGATGTGGTTGGGGCAAGAAGGAGGAAAAGAGGGAAGGGGAAGAAGACAGAAGGAGAGAGGAGGAAGAGGAGAAGGGGACCCTCCTGGCTCCCTGGGCACACACACCCTAGAGACCATTCCAAACCAAATGCTCATTTTAGGAAATCCAGGGCTCCAGCTATTTGAGGCTATACTCACTTCTGAAAGAGAAACTCCCCACAACGGACACAAATGCTTGTATATTTCAGTTATGGAAAGCTCATGTCTACTGTTAAGATCCCGCATGGTCAGCTGCTCCATCTTTCATACCATCTCCAGCTCTGGGGTTTCTGCCCCCCAGACTCCAGGGGCCATCCAGGGGGACAGGTTCAAGTTCCCACCACAAGTTAGTGCCAAATTCAAGGTCAAAAGGCACTAGAAATCAGTACCATTGACAGTAGAGAAGCTTCATCTTAGCAGCTTAGATACTAACATCATTCCTGGTCTCCTTTCTTAGCTATTCCTAATAGCCTGTTTAAAAAGCAACAACATCAAGCCAGTATAATGCTGAGGATAACTTTGCCTAAATTATGTTTGTGCTTGTTTATTTTTAAGGAATATCTGTAATAATGCAGTATTATAACCCATTGCTCATCTGTTCCCCTGCGTGGGCTTATCTCTTTCTTCTCTCTTAACGTGGCTAAACAGTCAAATCCTTTACAAATTGATCATTTCCTTCTTTCCTTTGTAATATCTCAGTTCATTTACGAAAACATGAATTCACTGTATCTGCTTTGGTTACTTTGATCCGCCCTTTGGGGAATCCCAGGTAATATGGTTATGGTTTTTAATGGGCAGGAAGAATCTAGAGAGTAAAAACAAACCAGAGGATAAAGGAATTGTAGGGAGACTTCAGCACCCCCATAAGATATCTCCATTGTATCTGGGACCTCTTTTCATTCACCACTGCACACTGGTACCTAGAATAATTCCTGGCACATCGTAGACCTTCACTCAATATTTGGTGTAGGAATAATCTTCAGCAGCAGCATGCCCTGCCCCCAAATAAACTTGAAGTCCAAGTAAAAAAGATTAAGTTTGCTCTGCAGGCACAGGGTGGGGACAAGATCCCTGGAACCCAACACCATTCCCACTTCCAATCAGACCACTCTCCCTCCTACTGAGTCACATACACATGCCCACACCTGTCCCAGACAACCTTCCATTCCCATTCACACACTCCACCCTCCAGCAGGGCATCCAACATGAAAAGGGCAAATGGAAGTTTTTGAAATGTCTGGGATGTTGGATTCCTAGAGCTAGAAGTTCCCTCCTAGACCTGTCTTCTCTTGCATCCTCCAGATCAAAAGTCTGGCACCAG
Source organism: Panthera pardus (assembly GCF_024362965.1). Classification (NCBI taxonomy): domain Eukaryota; kingdom Metazoa; phylum Chordata; class Mammalia; order Carnivora; family Felidae; genus Panthera; species Panthera pardus. The sequence goes on along the minus strand of NW_026526788.1, from coordinate 67,853,622 downwards.
CATAACCTAGAGCCTGACATAGCATTAGGCAAGATAAGGTATGACACCAAGTATTCGCAGATTTCAAAAGTTCAACATTTGCAGAAAATTCTAGATCTAAAACTCTTTTTTTAAAAAAACCATCAGTTTAGATTAACAATTAAGTTTCTGGGGTGACTGGACACTTGTGACCATTGTCTTTCATACCTTGAAAAATTCTGAGCCAACTGCCCCCAAGACTCTAGAGGCCGTATATGGGCAAACTGCTTGTTCTGGTTCCCACGGCAAAGACAATGACAAAATCAAGACCAGAAGGCACTGACTAGAGAGGAAGCTAAATTGGCTCTGAAACAGCACCTTGCTTCTCCAGTAATCAGGTTCCATACAGGGCTAAACTGCTCAGGAGAGGTGGAAGTTTGGCTACAATTTTACTGCATACACTACTGTTTGTTTGTTTGTTTTATCAGTGCTGCAAGTCTCCAGAGAGCAGGGGCCACATCTTCCCTGTTGCTGTATTCCCAGGATCCCACTCAGTGTCTGGCATATAGTAGACACTCCATAAGCAGGCATGAATTGAGCAAAATCTACCTAACTCAAGAAAGGAAAGCATTGAGGGCCTTTTAGGTACCGGACACCAACTGATGGGATTTTTTTGTTATTTCAGCCAACCTTTGTACCACCCATAGGGTAAATATCATCCCCCTTTGGCAGATGAGAAAACAGAGATTCGACAGAATTGACACGTTGCAGATCACCCAGATCTGAGTGACAGCGAAAACGCTTCTCTTGCAAATATTCACTGTCGGTTTTAAATATTCCGATCCCATGGAGCATTGCATCATACGAGGCGCTCCCGGCTCTAAATGCATTTGGGGCACTATGTAATTTGGAACATTAGATAATTAGATGCTGTGGTGGTTCATCAAAACGTGAGGGCACCTGGCCCAAAGAGGGATGATGGAAATAGTGTTTTTGCTGGCGCTAGTTTGGGTGATAGATGGGCAGTTCACCCAGCGGGACCAGGGCTGGGAGAGAGCTTTCATGCACACTTGCATTTTGAATAAGGATCTGAGCGCAATGCTGGACGTCCCTCCACATGAATTATGGGTAAGGAGAGAAACACAACGAAGCAATTTGCCTCCGTAACTAATTCCTCTTGTCTGTAGCACTGAAAGAGCAATACTTTAGCAGCCAGTGAGTTGGATAATTGGAAATAAGGGCAACTCTCTGAGCGGGCCAAGGAAGGCTGAGGAAGGCTGGTTTTTATCAACCTTGGAGCTATCTTTTATAATCAGTGTCTATGTGCAAAAAATAAAATAAATAAATGCAGAGGAAAAATAAGCAAGCCTTCCTCATCCACCAATACAGACAAATCTTTTTTTTTTTTTAAATACTATCTTGAAACGCCACTAAATAGCAGTGAAACTCAACTTCTTGGCTTTGGCAGGAATCTTGGAGGTAGGTTATTGAACTAACACTTCTGCAGATTGAGCAGAATTTTGCCAGAATCAATGTTCTTTCCAATATAGACAGAGAGGCGACAAGGCCAAGACTTCTCTGTAAGGATTTTTGTCTTCTGATTGCTAAGCAAGATTCAAGCTCCTCTTTGCTTTTGCAGTCACTTGCTGACTGGAAATCCTGGAAGATTTGTGCTGCATACACACAGCGATTCAAAAAATTGTACACACACACACAAACACATATATACACCTGGCACACTCAGCCCCCTCCTCCACATGCTGTCCCATATTTTTATTCCATCCAACAATTTGCACCCCAAACCTAACCAACATCCAACCCACCATTTAATAAGCATTGTGGAGTCCCACAATAAGGATCTGCATTTATATCCATGACAATTTCCCATTCCCCATCAAGTCATTTCTGATTTCTGTGGGCACAGATTTATAAGTGTAAAAGCCATGGGCAAAATTATAGACTGGGGTCTTCCCTTGGGTAAATAATGAAGGAAAACCAGTCCTGGGGCAGGAGTCTTTTTCCAATTAAAGATTTTACAAATAATAAAACAATTCAGGCATAATGTTTGCTACTGCATATGATATACAAAGAAAGATGGAGAAAATTCCATTCACCAAAAAATCCTTTGGAGTCAACACTGCATTTACTCTGAAGACATTGCTTGTGAAACTGCTTCAGGTCAAGGTAAGACTCCCAGAGCAAGCCCAAGACAGGAGGTGTTGAAGAAACTACTCTGCATAAGAAAGGAGTGGGAAACTTGACTTTCTGGGAGAAATCCTGGAGAAGGGGGGAGAAGGAGAGATAGTTGATGCTGCTTGGCAATAAGGAAGGAGGGAAAAAAAGGAAGCCCCAGGTGACAGTGTAACCATGAGTAGGCTGGACACAGAAAATGTCTAATGGGGAATTTTCAACACCGCCTTGCCCATTATTTTGAATAAAATATCAATATTATAACATGGCTCCCTGATCCGAAACCCTCAGTGGATTCCTGTTGCTTCCAGGATACAGAAAGCCTCAGCCTGCTCTCCAAGGCCTTCCCACTCCAGGTGGGCTCCAACTGTTCGCCAACTCCTGAGCCAGTACCCTATCACTGAGGATGCTGAGGCTCCAGTCCTGGTCCAGGTCCCCCCACCTGGGGCAACCCCTGGGAACCTCACCCTGCTCCAGTGTCTAGTGAGAGGATTATGCCAACTGACCTCCTCCTCTCCACACTCCAGGAAGGTACGTGACTTCCCACGGACCTCCACTTCCTCCAGCTTCCACTGCTCTCGCTCTCCTTCCTTGTCACGAAATCACACTACCACTCACTCAAATGACCTTTTCCTACTTGCCCCTCCCACCTTGAGAACAACCCATCCTTTGAATGCTAGCAAGTCCACACCAACTCGAAAATCCCCAAATGCCACCTTGCACAGACGTCAGGCCCTGCTGGGACCTGCTGTGGCTCTCACTGTGCAGATTGTCAGGGTTCTGCTTTGCCACCACTTTGTGTCATCATTCAATGCTTCATTCAATGGCCATGTCCCACTTAACTGGATCCTGAACGCTCTGAGGCCTTGAACAATTGAACTTTATTATTATTACTACTCTGGTATCACCAACACACTCTTGGGCAGTTCTGAGCACCAAATAGATATGAAATGAACAAATGAACAAAAGCAATGAATTAGCTTCTCTCTACTGAGCTCAGCTGTTTTGGCTCATATCCACAGGCTCCCTGTACGCAGAACTCTCCCTTTAACTTTCTGGAACTCCACCTGCTGGAGAAAAACATGGTTGCTTTTTCACCGAGCCTCTTTATCCCAGATCTGGGACAGCAAGAAGACCTGTTTTCAGCCCAGGGCATGTATTTATATGTGTACATGCAAAGTGAAGGAAGCAGCCCTTTCACTGACAGGCGACTGAATAAATAGCTCATTAAAGGTCAACAGTGGATTCCTGTAAAAGCTGGAGTCTGATGCCTTGCCTATTTTGAGGGTCACAGTAAACAGTGAAGGGGGTGTCTTTCTTCCATCCCTTCATTTGGGGAAGACATGTTCTGCCAGTAGAATGTAAACTCCTTAGGAATAGAAACCTTGTCTTTCTACTTCATTCACCACCATGTCCCCAGCACAGATGGGCACTTGATCTGTGGGGTGAAGGACTGAATTAATGAACAAACACAAGCACACTGAGAACCCTGGAGGACGTCCACCGCCTTCTCATTGACAGCCCCCATCAGATGGTGGCTTTCATGGGGTTTCTCTTGAGCAGCAGCTGGGGGACAGTAGATGTTGAGCATGTGGGGATGTTTAACATTTGCTTGTTCATTTCCTCATTAGCAAAATGCTACTGCTGATTCCCAGCTCACCTTGCAGGAACCAGAGGATATAAGGCAATACCTCATGCATGGTCCACACCAGGCTGTAGCCAGTATGGGCTCTGAGCTCCCAACATCCAAATACATTAAAAACAAGCCCTGGTGACCTTGCAACTCCCCTGAAGTGTCAAGTAGGGTCTCAGGAGACCTCCATGTATGGGGATGAGATACAGCTTCTCTCACACCTGGAAAAGGGTCTGAAGCACACAGCCCTTCGGGTGTAAGAAGGCCACACCCTGCCAGTCACGGTTTCTGAATGGTCTGCCCAGTGGTGGGGTTTGTTCACATGAGACACACTCACTCCTACCTGTTCCTCCTCTGCCCTGAAACACAACACCTATGGGATGGCTGGCCAGGGTGAGCAAAGTATAGACTTGGTTCTGGCCACACCCAATCAAACCCAGGACCATGATACTATAAGCTCTAGGAATCTCTGTCAGGGCAGAAAAAGCAGTCACATCCAAAGGATATAGGAGAATCTGAGTAGTAGAGCATAGTGGTTAGTTCAAGCATGGACACTGGAACCAGACTGCCTGGGTTTGAAACCCACCTCCACCCCTGATAGATATGTGACCTTAGGTAAGTCACCCAGCCTCCCTGAATTTTTTTTCCTCACCTGTAAAGCTCTTAGCTTTCGAGATGTTGGGCCAGGTTATGTAAAAAAGGGTAAATTTACCATACTTACCCAGGGGGGCTGGATCCTACAAAGGTTGTCATGAGAAGTAAATACAGTAATACATAGTATAATTGCCTTCATTAATCTATTATTGTGTAACAAACCACCCCAAAAGTTAGTGACTTAACACAATAGTCATTTATTTGCTCATGATTTTGCAACTTGGGCAAGGCTCAGCATGGATGGTTTGTCTTTCCTCTGCATAGTGTCAGCTGGGTGGCTCTTTTGTGCCAGAGAATCAAAGGTGGCTTCACCCATCCATCTGGCATCTAATCTGGGAAAGGCTGGAATGGCATGGGGCCACTTGACTCTCCCTCTTTCTTCATAGTTTCACCCTCCTGACTACTCAGACTCCTTTGTATGGCTTTCAAGGAAACAAAAGCAGAAGCTGCCAGGTCTCTTATGGACCAGGCTGGAAACGGGCACTGCAGAAGTCCATCGCATGCTCTTGGTCAAAGCAAGTCACAAGGCCAGTCCCAATACAAAGGGAGGAGAAAGGCCCCATCCCTCTATGTAAGGAGTGGCTTGTGCATCCAAGGAGGGCTGGAATGGTGGCCACTGCATTGACAACAATGCACCAGAGCACTCACTATTCCTACATTAGCAGGAGGAGAACCCAAGTCTAGACACTTAGATGGAGTAGAGAAGTAATAATATTCTTGACCTGAATTATCTCAAGTGACCACCAGCTAAATACAAAACACCAGGCTATATCCAAGTGATGTGCAAATCCCAGCACTATCACTTACCAGCTGCGCCATGTTGAATGAGGCACCTTGTACTTGAAATACCCCAATGTTCCCCTACTCTCATGTGGGGTAATCACTGCACCGGGACGCACATAGCAGACACCTTGCCATTCGTAGGTACTCAGCATTTCTGGATTGAATACATTCTAACATGGTCTGTTGAATGGATAAACACGTGACTCAATCAATAAATCAGTGAATTGAATTAGTGAATAAATGTAGAGAAGCTCCAACAAACAGTCCCTCTCCAGGGCTGATGAACTTTATCAGAGGAACAATTTGTACCAAGGACCCTCTGGTGACCAAAGCTGAACATCTCTCAATCCCAAGACCTTTTTATTAACTATGTGACCTTGGGGAAGATAAGTGTCTTGCACATAGATATTCAATTAATACTGGTGAAATGTGTGAATTCTAAAATGTTTCTTGATTGTTGAATGAACAACAAAAAAAAAAATGATGCCAACAGACATCACTATCCCTCCCCCACTGTGCAGGTGAACTCTATCCCTTAAGGTCCCTCATTTTTGGGAATACTATTTGGTAGAAATTTCCCCTGTTCACCTCCTGCTTCTTCCCTGATATAGCAGCTGCCATACTTAGCCAGACATTGTCAGCCCCACTGGGTAAGTGCAGTTCTTACTTCATTGCAGGTATAGAACACACCCTAACTTATGCTTCATTTCTGAGTATCCTTGCCCTAGCCCAGCATCCAGAAAAGCTGAAGCTCTCAGTTTTGCATGACGGCTTTCCAGACATCCTTGGCTATGCCTCCACCCTAATAAGCACTCCCTTGGGCTGCCTCCACCAGCAGCAAGAGCAGCAACAAAAACACCAGTTAATTGCGTTCCCTAACATATATATTGTTAGTTCCCCGAGAGGCGTTCTATGAACTTGGGGCAACATCTGTCTAATGCAATCATATCTGCCACTACAACCACCACTAATAAGACTTCTACTACCAACACTAGTACTAATAACAATAGTAAGTCTTAGCTACTGTTATTATTATTATTATTATTATTATTATTATAATGTATCAAAAATTATACTCATTTTCTTTAATCGTCTTAATAACGCCATGAAATAATCATAATTATAATCCCAAATATATAAATTAAGTCCTAAAGCTCAGAGAGGTTCGGTAATTTACCCACGTCCCACAATTTCTCAGGGGCCAGGCAAAGATCTCAGTCACATCAGGGCTCTTGGTCACATCACAGCCATTACCACACTGTTCTCATCTATTTGTCTCTCTCTTTAGTTTGGGAGTCACTTGAGGGCTGGGGCCACTTGTTCTTCATCCCTGAGGACTCAGTGTTCAGCACAAGCCTAGCACAGAGAAGGTGTCCATTGGAACATGTTAGCTGGATGAATGAGGACTCTGTGACCTGACACATGGGGCCATTCATTCAATGGCATTAACCATTTGAGGAAACATCCCACCTGTCAGGCCTCATTGCTCCAGAGGAAAAGGCATTCTAAAACCTGGCCCAGAGACATAATTATCTTTTGGCTCTAGGAGATACTCAATTCATCACTCTCGGTCAACACGGGAGTTGGATTGAGTTGGGTTGACATGCAACAAGACAGATTAGATTCCCAAAAATCGCCTTTACTTTTTTAAGGTTCTTTGCTTCCTCTCCTGTCTCTCCCTCTCTTTTCCCCCCTCTCCTCTGAGCACACAAGTTCCAAATAGTTAAGTTTGATGCATTGGAGTAAACAATGACTGCTTTAATTTACACCCCTCGGGCATTTCTGCCAGGAAGCACTCTAGTCCCCTTCTTCCTTAATCTACTATTTCCACACACAACCTGATGAGGCTGGGAGAAACGTTCAGAGGAAACCCAGGCACCTCGGTGAAACTCAGCCACTCAGGACAGATCCCACAGGAGGTAGTCTGGGATGATGCCCGAACACCTAGAACGTGTCAGGCGAGCCCCTCAATGTGCTACAGACGTTGGCACACACCATTTCCTGTAAACCCCAGACAGGCCAGGGTGTTGTCAACCCTTTGTGTATAGGTGTGAAAGCTAAGGCCAGGGGCTCACAAATCCTAAGACGGGAGCGCTTAGACTCTACTGAAGTAGCCCACATTCCAGGCTCATCTTGTAGAGTGTGTGATGAAGAGGAGGCCATTTCTGGGTATGTGAAAGTACTGACAGGACAAGGCACAAGTGACCAAGAGTACAACTAGGTAATTACCTTGGGAAATTGACCTTATTCTGGCACAATTAGTCCATGTGGGGAACGATGGAATTTTTTCAGTGGGAGAAATCTTCCAAGAACACTAGGTGTGACCTATGAATCACCAAGGGAGCTGGTTAAAATGCAGATCCCGGTGTCCCACCTCAGATATACTGAATCAAAACTTCTAGGGGCCTGGAAATCTGCATGGGTAACGTGCTTTTCCCACCCCCACTCCAATATTCAAGTTTGAGAGCTTCTGTCCTAGAGGCAAAGTACGAGGTCCACTGCCCTGAAAGATAGCAGGCACTGGGGGAGAGTAGAGGTGCAGGGAACACCACACACCTGGCTCTATGGATGTTCTCCCAGGTCCTACAGGAGGTTCTTGATTGATTGGCCCAGAGAACCTTTCTCTCAACCATTTTCGGCCTCTCTCTTCAGGGAAATGGTGAGCTGAAGTTTTCTCAACGCCAGAACCACTGACTATGTGCACCTGCCAGCTTCAGGCACATGAAACAGAAGGTCAGAATGTCCAGAAAAGTAAATTATTTGGCCTTAAGTTAGAAGTATCTTATAAATAGCATTTTTTAGGGCTAACTCATCTCTACTCATTCTGCTGGCTATGTGGTGGGGGAGCTAATAAGGAAAAGGAAAAGTGTCAATTCATGAATTATTACTCAAAGTTTCAAGGGTTTACAGCCTGGTACCCTCTGCCAAGGAAGTTTCTCAGTGAGTCTCAGTATCCATGCATCAGCACAGAGTAACCTTTCATTAGATCTTCTATGGATGCACAACTGAAATTCCAGCAAACCATGGAATAATAGCGTAAGACATTTTTTGACTCAAAAATTCATTTCTCAGGTGACTGGGTGCCCAGTCAGTTAAGCATCCGGCTTTCGTTCAGGTCATGATCTGGCAGTCAGTGGGTTCAAGCTCCACGTCGGGCTCTGTACTGACAGCTCGGAGCCTGGAGCCTGCTTCAGATTCTGTGTCTCCCTCTCTCTCTGCCCCTCCCCTGCTCACATTCTGTCTCTCTCAAAATATAAAATAAAATGTTTAAAACAATTCATTTCTCTACATAGGCCCCAATCTTCTCATTGGTAAATGTCTCCATTCCCTGCCGTCCCAGCCTGCCACTAGCCCATGTGATGTCAAAGCTGCTCAGGAAGCACTTTGATCAAAAGTATTTCTCGTTCTTCCTTTGTCAGAGAGACGTTGAGGCTTGGCTTTTAAAATGTTCCCCAAGTTGAAAAAAATGTGACATATAAGCCAGCACCTAGGGAAATGAAGCTTGCTTTAGTGAAGATTTAGCCATTTTTTTTAATTTGGGGGAAGACAAAAAAATATATTGAATTTCATACAATTTTTATCATGTCTTACCGTGAAAAGCCACTTTCCATTTATAAGAGGAACTCTGATGGTCTCCTGGATCCCCAGGAAGAAGACAGAAGCCAAAGAGCCAAGAACGGAGCAGGGTGTTCCCAGAGCTGCATCGACATTTCCCAGAAAAAGGAGACTAGAGAAAATGTTTCGGAGCAAGGCACAACGTGGTGTAGAAAAGTGCAGGCCACTTCCTTTCTTTGGAAAGTTATGTCTTATAGGTTGTCAACTGATCTGAGATGGTGATGTGTGGACTTATTTTTTCAGTTGCATGTTGACCATTTTAAAGATGCGAATGCTCTCATGGCAGGATTGGTTGGCCCAGTCTCTCCTCTGGGATGGGGCTCCTGGGGCTTCACAAATTGAGCTGATTCAACTCTCCGCCAGGTGCCAGGACCTCTACTCAGGGATGAAGACCAGTTCTCTCACCTCTGGAGCAATGCTCTGTTGGCATGGGTTAAAAGCTTTGAGAAAGGAACTCCTGCTGTGCCCACGTGCTGGTTTCTATGGCAACAATCATCTAGGTTTGGGCCAGGTTATCAGATTTAGTGAGTCCCTACAGAGACTAAAGACAACTCTCTGTCTGGTGCCTTCTCAAGAACAAATTTTTCTCTTCCCTGACCTGGCTTCTGATAGCCATTGGCAACTCAGTGTTAACACCCATGCTTCTGCTTCCCAAATACATCCCCCAAATTCCAGCTTCTATCAAGCTGTTTTTCTGCCTGCAGATAAGACTATATCAATTTAGCAGGTCGCAAAGCTGGTGTGCTTTATTTAACTTCTGGCTTTCTTGCAGTGGAAGTTTATTTACAACTGGTATTATTATTAACCACCATTTAGTAATTTAGTACCCCCTGATGCCAAGCACTGTCCAAGGTGCTCAACATACATAATTTCATTCTTTAAAATAGTCCCATGAACGCAGTGTCATAATCCCCATTTCACAGACGGTAAAACCGAGGGCCAAAGAAGTCAAGTAGCATGCCTGATGTTCCAAAGTTATGTGTGGTGGATCCAAGACAGGAACCAGGTCTCTCTGATTTCACCAAACCTCCAACTCCTACCTTTCCATCACTTACTGCTGCCTACCTCAAATGACAGGTTACCTTTATCTTTCTTCTTAGAAGTCTTCATAACTTTTCCAAAGTCTTACATTGTTTCCAAGCTTCTCCTCTGTGCTTTTAAAAAAATGTTTATTTAGAGAGAGTGCAAGCCGGGGAGGGGCAGAGAGAGAGGGAGAGAGAGAGGGAATCCCAAGCAGGCTCGGTGCTGTCAGTGCAGACCCTGACTCGGGGCTCAAACTCATGAACCATGAGATCATGACCTGAGCTGAAATCAAGAGTCAGGTGCTTAACCAACTGAGCCACCCAGCTGCCCCTCCTCTATGCTTTCCACTATCATATCTCCTTTGAACATTTCCACTCAGCTATCTGTTTTAGTTCTTTTTTTATCACCCCTTTCTGAACCATCCTAACTATCTGACCTTTCTTGGTGAAGTCCTAAATAGGAAATATGGTCTTAAAAAGACTAATGGCAGTTTTCAAATTTGTGTTTTTAATGCCACAACATGCCAAGACCATGACCTTCAAGATGTCTCATACAGACTTCTTCGGGTCATATTTATTCTGACAATTATCATCTGGGTGCCAGTCTTCTGAAGGAAGCAGTTTTTGGGGTAGGACTGAGGAAAGATGGGCAAAAGAACAGAGATAAACTGTCTGGAAGAATGAAAAATCCAATGTATCAACATATAGTGGAAATAATAGGAGCTCATCTTTTAAAATACTCTATGGCAATGAATGAAGAATGCTCACTGAATATCATAATTCACTGCTCATCTATCATTTGGGATGAAGGCTGGCATCTTTACCCACTTGCAAAATTTTCCCAAGTGCCAGCATCCCAAGCCAATGGTCATAGCAAATAGGCTGCCTCCTAAGTAAATTTCACATTGGCAAACTCGATTATTGCATTTTTCAGGTATTAGCGTGCAAAAACGCTGAGAATATTGAAGCCACCTCTCAGTGCAGTGGTTATAATGATAAGGTTAGAGCTGGTTTCAGGTTTTTCTCAATTTTCAAATGCCTTTATAGAGTTTACCTTTCTCTAGGCTATGTGTTTATTTATTGGTCCACCCTCTTTTTATTGGGCTTTTTTGTTTTTGCTTTTGCTGACAGCTTGGTCTCCATTTACTGGGCCTCAGCAAAGGTCATCCTCCAAGTCTCCCAGAGAAACAATATATACCTGGATACAAAATCAGGAACATAAAAATTATCTGTAGCTTGGGATAGTCAAGTTCTTTCTACAAGGGGCCAACTTTTCAATTCACAGTAAGCAAAGAATGACACAAAATTGGCAACAATTTAATCCTTGTTAGAGTCACTAACCTTTTTTTTAAGTTTATTTATTTTGACGGGGTGGGCCAGAGAGAGAGGGAGAAAGAGAATCCCAAACCAGCTCCACACTGTCAGTGCAGAGCCCAACACGGGGCTCGATGTCACGAACCGTGAGATCATGACCTGAGCCAAGATCAAGAATCAGACACTTAACCAACTGAGCCACCCAGGCACCCCAGAGTCACTGAACTTTTTAAAGCAGAAAGTAAAATTCAGATTTCTTACTCTGGTTTCCAGGCACAGAGCATTTGGATCCATCCAATTTCCCTACTCTTCTTTCTACTCCCAAGTGAAAATAGGTAGGTTCGCTCTGACCTAATAACGAGTCATTGCCCCAGTAAGGCTATAAATAACCTTGTATTCAAGAAACCCTACTCATCACCCTATAATCAAGTCACACACATGGATAACTGTCGAAGGGCACTTGACTGAAGTCAGGGGTCATGACTCCATCAGGAACTTGCTGCATGCCCTGAGTGGATGGGTCCTACTTCTCTCTCTTGTCTTTCTCTCTCTCTCCTTCTCTCCCTGTTATTTCCGATTTGGTGAGCAGAAAGCAACACTCATCAGGGCACCTGGCTGTCTCAGTTGGAAGAGCATGCAAATTTTGATCTCAGAGTTGTGAATTTGAGCCCCATTTTGTGTGTAGAGATTACTTAACTAAGTGAAGTTAAAAGGAAAGGAGAGGAGAGAGGAGAGAGGGGAGACAGAAGAGGGAGAGGGAGATAGAAGAGGGAGAGGGGAGAGGGGAGGAGGGAAGAGGGGAGAGGGGAGGAGGGAAGAGGGGAGAGGGGAGGAGGGAAGAGGGGAGAGGGGAGGAGACAAGAGGTCAGGAGAGGAGAGGAGAGGAGAGGAGAGGAAAGGAAAGGAAAGGAAAGGAAAGGAAAGGAAAGGAAAGGAAAGGAAAGGAAAGGGACACCCATGGAGACCATCACAGTAGTGGGGCTCCTGTGGTTTCTGGTAACCAAGAGTTGATTGCAGCCAGTTGGGTGTTCTTGTAGTAGTTCAGATATGCTCTTCCTTATGGGTAAAGCTAGGCTAGAACCCAAATTCTTGGGGCTGATTCAACCTAATTAGCTGTAAGAGCTCCTCAAGTCAACTCTTGGTTGATATGGTTCAAACTTTTGATTCCAAAGGGAGAAGGCTTTCCAAGCCCCAAACAGTAACCATCTAATTCACTCATAAACTCCACACCCCCTAGAAATCACCCTTCCATGAAATAGCAGTTATTTGTAAGCCACAGATAAATAGCTTAGAGGTAAGAGCATAGCTGTCCAGGCTCCTGGCTTAGATGCCAGATCAACATTATTCCACTTGGGAACTAAGACATCCATGCCCCCATGCCCACCCACCCCAAGGGTTGTCATCTCATAGCACATGTGACTGGTCCCTAAGGAAGTAGGGAGAAAAAGAAGATTCATTTTAAACTCATTCCCACCAGCCAATGTGCTGTGCTGGTGGTAACTCATCTTCATTTGCAACGTCATAATGAAAAAAATTAAGCAGGTATACAGATTTGACCCAGTCCCTGACTTGCTCAAAAGCTGCCAACTATCCAGAAGATAAGTTCCCAGTTCCTTCACTTGTAGGACCTACCTTTTCTCATCTGGCCCCTGCCTTCCTTTCCAGGCTAATTCTTGCCAGCTCCTATCCCCTCACATTCTGCACACCAGTCCCACCTCCAGTCAAACCTCTTGCCACCTCCCAATACAGGACACTGCTTTCTCCCACATGCCTTTGTTGTTCCTCTCTCCCTGCCTTTCTTCACTTTGCCCACCTGTTAAATTCCCTCTTGGTTCAGGCTAACCTCATAAGTAAAGCCATCCCATAGTTACCCCAATAGAGTTGACCACTCCCCTCCTTGCTCCATGTGGTCCTGTCCTACCCCTCTGTAATGGCTCCTACTACTCTCTAGGACATTTACATTAGAAAGAGAGCAGGTGCCCCCAAGATACATGGGTGCCTATCATGTACCTAACATAGCAATAGGCACCTTGTGTAAACTCATTCTGTCATTTGCCTAATGTTCTTCCCATGCAATGATAAGAAAGTTGAAGGCAGGAATCACTTCTTTTATCACAGCATCCCTAATGCCTGACACTTTAGAAGTGCCCAAGGATGTTTATAAATTTAAATTCAACTCACACAATAGTTGACAACTGAATGACCAATGACTACTATAAAAGTGTCCAAGTGGTTAAGGTTTCATGTAGTAAGACCAGCAACAGAGAGGTTTCTATGGCTTAATTATTAGGCTGAGCCCAGGAGGCCCACTTTCAAGCTCAGCTTTCAGGGATGGAAATAATAGAATAAAGAAGGTTAAAAAAAGGGGGGGGGGGCTCTCACTTTAGTGAAGTAAACAAACATCAACTGCAAAAAGAAGGCAAGAGATAAGAGAGGCATATAAAGATTATAGCGATATCCTGGAGAATTCTAGCCAAGGAAGCTTGTCACAATGCTCCCCTAGCTGGATTGGCAAAAGTATAATTTATGTGCCCAGGCTTCATCATCTTGAATTTTTTTAAGGTGATAAGTTGTTTTAATCAACCTGGCTTATTCTTTTTGCTTCATGTCTGATACAGTCGTAAGCTAGAAGGCAGTTTCATGCAATTCCTCCTTCTATTTGGTTGATATATTATGCTCTCTTCCAAGTTTTTCTCTTGAGAACATCCTTTCTTTATTACTTTTCTTCTCAGTTCCTATAATGAAAGTTTTGCAAAGCATGACTACTGTTTTTTATTCCTGATTGAAAAGGGAGATGGTACAAATAGAAAGAATATGAGTACATATGGATTGATTTTTGACCACAACATTGTGTTTTTAATGGATGAACATCATTCCAAGTATAGAAGCTGGGGGTCTTTGCAATTAGGGCACAAACCTCTCAGTTGTCAGAAGGTCCTAAAAAGAAACAAAATGAAACCAGGAGGCAACTTGCCTTTCCTTATGTAGGTGATCTATCTTCTCCTGCTGCTTTGTAGATTACTGCCTTTTGGTTTTTATGAAGACTGCATCCACATCCTTGTTTGGCATTATGCTAGCCACACTATCAGCACCCAGGAAAGTGTTATCTTGATTAATGGTAATAATAATTATGCAAGGTAAAAACGTTGCTATCAATTTCCCACGTTTTATTTACCAGTTCCTTTGTGCCTTCCCTGAAATAATTGAAAGGAAAAAAGCCTTCATTTGCACACACATACCCCCATGCCTCAACCATTCTATCTTCATTATATGCCAGAAGAAATTCCCAGGAAGGCAAGGTGACCAGAGAAAAGGCCTGCAATCCTGAAACTCTATGCAAAACATTTGTCTAATTCGGCTGCATGTCCTGCATCAAATCACCTGCATTTCTAAGGTGGCTCTGCTCTCTTGCCTGCAAAGACTTGGCCCCCCCCCCCCCCCGACTGTGGTTTTCGGCCTTATCAGATGGTACTGCCCTGGGACCAACTGAACTGAAATGATGCTGTTCCTCATGGTCTTCCAAGTGGTTTCTTGTATTTGTCTTCCCTCCTGCAGGGAAAGAGTTTGAAATAATGCTAATCAGCTATCTGCTACCTGAATGACTGAAACAAACCGAATTGATCATCTGGTGATCATCTGATTGATCTTCTACTCACTCCTAAAGGCTCAGCCCAACAGTTATCCCTTCCTTGAAGCCTTTCTCATAGGACCACTGTGCCTTACACACATATACACACACACATACACACACACACGCGCACGCCTTCTGTGCCCCCATAGCCCAATGTTTGTACCTCAATTTAACACTTGCTTCCTGTCTCTTTCCCACTTGAGGGCAGAGACCATGTCTCATTCCTCTTTGGGTACTCCATAGCAATTTCACACAGGGAGAACACCTAGCAACCCTCGGGGGGGTGGGGGGTGGCTACAACGTTCAAATAGAGATCAACTGTAGAAGCCAAAAACATTATACACGGGGAGTGTCCAACTAGGCGAGGAGATGGTACCTCCCATCGCAGGGCAGTTTGCCTCAGCCAAGCTCTGGAACAGAAACCAGAAACCACAATGTAAAACCAGATAGGACCAGAAGACAGAAGCAGGTGAACTGGTATTTTCTGTGGTTCCTTAATTTTCTGGCTCTTAAAAGTACACTGGAGGACTCATGGCTAATCACAGACCTAAAGGTGGAATAATGGTTCGTGACTGTCCTCAAGAGAGGATGGGAAGGTATCACATCAGGACAGAGACAAGAAAGCCAGAACAGAGGTGAGGCCACCAGAATCAAGAATATTGCTCAAAGTAGGGGTGCCTGGGTGTCTCAGTCAGTTAAGCTTCTGACTTCAGCTCAGGTCATGATCTCACAGTCTGTGAGTTCGAGCCCCGCATTGGGCTCTGTGCTGACAGCTCAGAGCCTGGAGCTGGCTTTGGATTCTGTGTCTCCCCCTCTCTCTGTCCCTCCCGTACTCATGCTCTGTCTCTCTCTCTCTGTGTCAAAAATAAACATTAAAAAATTAAAAAAAAAAAAAGAATATTGTTCAAAGTAAAGAAAGATCTATGAACACTATGGAAATCCTAGTAAACCTGTCCAGGTCTGTAGCAATGGTTACTTAATAAAGAGATCTCACAGGTGTACACGGCTCATAAGTTCTAGTAATAACGAATACAATTATTACTTGATCAATTAGAACTTCTTTAGTTGTAAGGAATGAAAAACCCCTAAGTAAAACTCAAACTACTCTAAGTTTAAAAAAGAACTTATTGCTCATGAAAAGGCCTTTAGACCTAAAACTTCAGGTAGAGCTACATCCAGGTGCTCAAATCAAACCACCAGAAATCCGTCTCTCTCCAGTTGCTTCTCTGTATTAGTTTTCTCTAAGTGGAAGCAAGGATAGACATCAAGAGTCGAAGGCTTACAGGCCCAAGGGAAAGAGAGAGTGCTTCTTTCCATTAGCTTCAGCAAAAATTCTGCAATTGAGGCTCATTGACTGGCTTAGATCACATGTCAACCCCTGAGCCAAACACTACAGTGACATGGAAGAAATGTCTTCATTGAACAAGTCTCGATTATACATCAGAAGAAGGAAGAATGGATGCAACCAGGTCAGAACAAGGAAGGTGAGATGAACAGGCAAAGCTATCCATCTCCCTCCTCAGTATTTAGCATTTATTAGGCACCTCTGGTTTCCTGGTCATAGCCAAGAAATAGCGGTCTGTGGTGTGTTGGCTTTTTCTAAGCCCTCAGCAAAGAGGATCATAAAGAATACCACCCCCTCTTCCAAAGTTTCTGTAAAAATGGAGAGTAATTTATTCCAAGAGAAATGTGACTTAGATTTCACAATCATTATGTTTGAGACATTTTAGGAACCAAGATCAAAAGATTAGCAAAAAAAAACTGGAGGGCTGGGGAAGAGGTAAAAAGATCTCTACTTACAAATTATATAATCATAAAGCCCAAAAGAATCATGGGTGAAACTACTACAAACAATAAAAGCATTTCGTAAAATGGCCAAGTAGAAAATTCGCATGGCATTCCAGCTATTAAGCTATTGTCCTTCAGCTCCAGCCACATCTGTCCATACCCATTGTGATGCAGAAATGGGACTCTGCAAATCCAATTTCAGTTTTGTCCACTGAATGAATAATGTATTCATTGTGACTAGAACTTATGGACCACATAAACCTGTGAGATCTCTTTAGTAAGTGTCCATAACTACAGACCTGGACAGATCTTTCTCCCCGTGTGGTTTTAGCAGCACAGGACCCTGGAGGGTGACTGCAAGGCTGAAGGGAAAGAAAGGCCTTGTTTCTTCCTGTTGACTTTCTGCAACTTCCGGTTCCTGTGACTCTCTCCAGGCAGTCGCGCCTCACTCCAGTAGTAGCAGTGGGATCTAGTTTTCAGTTTCTCTAAGAATTGCAGAATCATCTCCAGTCAGCCAATGTCCTCCCCTTAGAGGTCTGCCTCCCATGGGCTCTTCCTTCCAGCTTGGAGAGGCCAGCACCAGCTGGGCAGCCCCTTCCTGAAAGTCTGAGGGTTGGCTCTGCAGAGCACCTCTCAGACTTTTAGATTTAATAACTCCATCCTCTATCCTTTTAACCCAGTCCCAGGGCTAGTGGTTTGTGCTTATAGTTTCTTCCCCTGTGATACCTTGATGCTCTCTTTTCCCCTTTTCAGTTACCCACTTAACACCTTTGTACCAGTTAACAATTATTTGTATTAAATAATCTCTGTTAACATAATTGGTACTATTTCTGTCTCCTGACTGGACCCTGACTGATACCAATGAAGAAAGCAATAGACTTCACATGTACAAAATAACCAATTAGAAGAGAGGAAGAGAAGAGAAAGCCCCCTTCACAAAAGCAAAAGGAGGAAAAAGCAAGATAAGCATTTAACTAACAAGAAATGTGAATAACCTCTACAAGGAAACCCATTAAATTCTCCTGAAAACACAAAAATAGTTTGAACCAATAGGAAGACACCTGATCTTAGATAGGAAAACTCAATAACATAGGGATGCTTATTGTGATCCAATCAGGCTTTTTTTTTTTTTTTTCTGGAGCTAAACAAGTTGATAATAAAATTCATATAGAAGAATAAAAACACAAGAATATCCAAGAAGGTTCTAAAAAACAAAGAATAATGGGAGGTGGGGCTAGACCTATGAGTATTAAAACATGTATTCAAATAAAATAGTGTGCTGTGAACTCACTTTGATAGGGAGGCCAACTGACTAATGATCCAGAATAAAAAAAACCCAAAATAGACCCACGCATACATCATAAAGACAGTACCTCAAATAAGTTAGAAAGGATAGGGGCACCTGGGTGGCTCAATCAGTTAAGCCTCTGACTCTTGATTTTGGCTCAGGTCATGATCTCATTGTCGTGAGATTGAGCCCTAGGTTGGGGTTTGTTCAGCACGGAGACTGCTTGGGGTTCTCTCCCTCTCCCTCTCTCTTTCTCTACACTTCCCCCACTCACTCTCTCTCTAAATAAACAAATGAACATTTTTTTTTAATTAGAAAAGATAGAGTTTTAATAAGTGATGCTGAAGCTACTGGATGACCATATGGAAGAAAAAATATATTCATTTTTCATACCATACCTCAAATAAATTCTAAATGGGGTAGAGATTTAAAAGTTTTTAAAAATAAATGAGGAAAATCTGTCCTATGACTCAAAATAAAAAAGCAATAAAACAAAAGATATAGAAATTTGAAGACATTAAAAAAAGCCTCTTGCACAGCAAAAAGAAAAAAAAATCCATAAAGTCAACAGGGAAAACTATTAGAGTGAATATCATAGGCAAAAGACAAATATTCCAGTATATGAAAATCTCCTAAAATTAAGACGAGAAAGACCAACAACCAAATTTAAAGCAGGCAAAATTTATAAACTGGCAATTAAAAAAATTCAATGGCCCTTAATTAAGAAGAAACTCAACATTTTTCAAAATCAGAGCAAATAAAACTGCGTATGTGACAAGAGTCATATCTAGAATATAAAAAGAATTCCTAAAATTATTAAGAAACAGGTAAACAGGAGCGTCTGGGTGGCTCAGTCGGTTGGGCATCCAACTTCGGCTCAGGTCATGATCTCACGGCTCGTGGGTTCGAGCCCCGCATCGGGCTCTGTGCTGACAGCTCAGAGCCTGGAGCCTGCTTCGGATTCTGTGTCTCCCTCTCTCTCTGACCCTCCCCCGTTCATGCTCTGTCTCTCTCTGTCTCAAAAATAAATAAGCATTTAAAAAAAATTAAAAAAAAAAAGAAACAGGTAAACAATCTAATATAAAATGGGCAAAAAAAAAAACTTTCACAGGTATTTCACGAAAGAAGATATTCAAAGGACTATGGAAAGGTAGTTAACATCATTAGCCATGAAGGAAAGGCAAATATGAATCATCATGAAATATCATGACACATTTACTAGAATGGCCACTATTTTAAGACTAAGAATAATTGTTGACCGGGATACAGATCATTGAGAGCTCTCCTTGGCTGCTGGCGAGGTGTAAAGTGTACAACTATGTTGGAAAACTATTTACAGTGTCAGCTAGAGCTCAACCCATGCCTACCTCATGCCCCAGGAATCCTTCTTTTAAATAAATACCCAAGAGAAGTAAGTGCATATGTCCAAAAATGTTCATATCAGTGCTCTTTTTTTAATCCAAATGTCCATCAACAGAGTAAATATGTCACTATTTATTTACCCATATAGTGAAATACTACATTGCAATAGGAAATCACTAACGTGCTACATATAAACCACATGGAGAAATCCCACAGATGTAATGTTGAGTGAAAACAGGCAGAAATAAAATAGTGCATGCTATGCGATTCATGTATTTGAGGTAAAGATTTTTGTGTGTGTGCTAGAAATCAGAATACTAGCTACTTGTGGCAGCTATGTTGATTGAGAAACAGGAGAAAGGAGTTTTCTGGGTTCTGAAACTGTCTTATATCTCAGTTTCAGAACCCAGAAAACTCCTTTCTGTCGTTTCTCAATCAACATAGCTGCCACAAGTAGCTAGTATTTGTATTTGTAAACAGAAATATATCAAGCTTTATATTTAAAATTAGTTTGCTACACACATTTTGCATGTTAGACCTCAATAAATTTCAAGAATACAAAACAAGTAAACTGAAATACCACTTCTGACCTAGTAAACTGGCAAAAAATCAATAAATTTGACAACACTCTCTATTGGTAGGGTTATGGTGAAATGGGGGCTCATACATTGCTGATGTTGATACATACAACTTTTATGGAGGACAATTTGGCAATATCTAGCAACATCATTTATGTAGCTGTCCTTTCACATAATAATTGCACTTCTAGGAATCATAACTGTCAAAAAAACAAACAACATATGCACACAGACATTTATTGGGGCACTTTTTACAATGGTAAGTGATTAGAAAGAAGACCGATGTTCATCAAATGGGGCTGGTTGAATAAATAGTGAAGCTTCCATAAGAGGGAGGATCACACAGTATAAACAGGACATAGAACACTCTCCCGGCTACACCCTTCAGTGACAAAAGGTGAGTGACTTGACGGGCAAGAACATGATGGTTTAAAGACAGCTATGTATTCTTTGATGCCCCCTTTTGTCCAGAGCTGGAACTACTTTCCTTCCTTTTGAATTGGGGCTGGCTTGTGACTACTTTGACAGATAAAACGTGGTGGAAATAAAACTAAATCAGTCAGAGCCTAGCCTTTGAAAGGACTGGCGGCTTCCACTTTACTCTCTTAGAACCCCAAGCCACCACGAGAGAAGTCCTGGTACCTGCTGGTAAGAACACCCTGTAAGAAGGCCCTGAGACTACTTGGAAAAGAAGAGCCCAACTGAACTCAGAGTTCCAGCTGCCCTTGTGAAGGCATCAAGTATGTATGTGAGCTGTCTTATATCCTCCTGGCCAGCCCAGCCAAGGCCAGCCACCACGTGAACGTCATTGCCACCACACAGAGCAAAAGAATCACACACAGTAGTAACGTGCATATGTTTAAATTGTTATGTGTGTTTTGCAGCAAATCATCAATTTGACACCGTTAGGAATCTAAATGTTGAATATAAAATAGTATAAATCAAAGAAGTTAAAGGAAGACCCTATAAAGTTAAATTTGAATGGAAAGTGTCAGTATGTGCTCATATTTTTTCTGTTTCTAAAAATATGTATTTCCTAGTTCTAACTACTAGAAGGGCTAGAAGCAATCGCACTACTAGGTATTTACCCAAAGAATACAAAAATGTTAATTCAAAGGGATACATGCACCCTGATATTTTATAGCAGCATTATCTACAACAGCCAAATTATGGAAGCATCCCAAGTGTCCATATACTGATGAATGGAGAAAGAAGATATAGTATATATATATATATATATATATATATATATATATATAATTCAATTATTATTATTATATATATATATATAATTGAATATTACTCAGCCATAAAAAGGAATGGAACCTTGCAATTTGCAAGACATGGATGGAGCTAGAGAGTATTATGCTAAGCAAAATGAGTCCGTCAGAGAAAGACAAATACCATAGGATTTCACTCATGAAGAATTTAAGAAACAAAACAAACAAGCAAAGGGATAAAAAGAGAGAGAGGGAGGCAAACCAAGAAACAGACTCTTCACTATAGAGAACAAACTGCGGGTTACCCGAAAGGAGGCGGGTGGCAGGATGCATGAAATAGGTGATGGGGATTAAGGGTGCACTTGTCATGATGAGTACCAGGTGATGTATGAAAGTGTTGAATCACTATATGGTACCTGAAAGTAATATCACACTGTATGTTAACTAATTGGAATATAAATTAAAATGTTAAAAAATAATAAATAAATGAATAAGTGAGTCTAGAAGCAATGACAAGCATAGCAGTGAGCTACTCTAGTGTCCACAATGGGCTGTCTTAATATCATTCCCCACAGAAAGACACCAAGACTCTTCCTAGGAATGACTGATTCCAAGTTTGGGGTTGGAATACACAAAAGGAGCCCAAGACAGCTTGCACCAGGAAGGCAAGAAAGCCACCGCAGACAGAGTCATGCCAAAAGGTTACAGGGGCCAAATCACAGTCACATGCTGGCGTAAGATGATATTATGTGTGAGAAAAAAATAATGACTGCAGTGAAGCAAATCATATCAAATATATAAAAATTCATGAGTTCATTATGACACTAAAAAAATTAAAATCTCATTCATCACCACTGGAGGTTGCTAAGGCACCAATTTATTGCTCTAAAATTTGATAAAGTAAAAAGTTCTAGAATAGGCAAAACTAATTTATGGCAAAAAAGGTAAGAAAAGTGATTGTCTCCGGAAGGGAGGCTGACTACAAAAGGGCAGGAGACTGCTTTCTAAGGTGATGGAAATGTTCTACATCATGGCAGGGATGTGAATTAAGTGAGAGTATGTATTTGCCAGAACTTATGCAAATGTACACTTAAGGTCTGCACATGTTACTCTAAGTAAATTTGACCTTAAGAAAAAATAACTAAAAATAAATACTGAACTCTAGCCAACAGGTTTTTTCACAGTGGTGGGTATAAACAATTCTGAAACCACTTTCTGTGTATTATAGGCTTGAGCAATTTATAAGTAAATACATTGAGGATAACACGGCCAGTTTTCCCAGTACTGAAGGATGGAGATACAAATGTGAAACAGGAAAAAACTAGAAAGTTCTGATTGGGACTAGAAGCACCCATATCAATTTAGAGCTTTTAATACAGCCTGTAACAATTTCGAGTTTTATAAATAAAATAAATGTGTGTATATCTATTTCCTATCTCTGTCCACTGAGACAGCAAAGAAGCAGTCATGTAACAGTGGCAGGGAGGAGAGAGCTAGTAGCCAGAGCTTGGTTTCTAAATACTATTCTCCACTAAAAAGACTAGGAACTTGAAAAAGCTGATTCCAGAGCTGGAACAGGGAAAAGAGAGGAGATCCTGTAAAACCTCATTGCACCAGGAACTAAGAAGTTCTCAAAGAACCCACTAATTATTTATCAACTGTACAGTGAAGATACTTGGAGACACTATCTTTTTTGTTTTTTGTAGTTTTTAATTTTTTTAATGTTTATTTTTGAGAGAGAGACAGAGTGTGAGCAGGGGAGGGGCAGAGAGAAAGGGAGACACAGAATCCGAACCAGGCTCCAGGCTCCGAGCTGTCAGCACAGAGCCCGACTTGGGACTTGAACTCAAGAGCCGCAAGACCATGACCTGAGCCAAAGTGGGATTCTTAACCAACTGAGCCACCCAGGTGCCCCAACACTATCTTCACCAAATGATGCAAGTTGACATGACCAAGACCCTCTGATATGATGCACTGGGGTCAACACAGCATCACAGCTTTGACATTGCTGCCAAAGAGGCATAACTTAAAAAAAAATCATAAGGAAACTTTATACAAACTCAAATGGAGACATCTACAATATAACTGACCTGTACCCTTAAAAATAATGACAATGTCAAGAAAGACAAATAAAGATTAAGGAACTTTTCCATATGAAAAAGACTACAGAGACCTAATTAAATGGGTGATCCAGGATCGGATCTGGACTGGGAGAAAATACGTAACTATAAAAAGAGCTATTAGGAAAATTGCCGTATTTTGTATGTGGGTCGGGGATAGATAACAGTATTATGCCAGTGGTAAATTTCCGACTCTTGATAATTATACTGCGGTTATATAAGAAAATCTCTTTGCCCATAGGAAATGCATGCTGAAGCGTTTATGAGTAAAGGGATATGATCTCTAATATACTCTCACATAATTCAGAAAATATGTAAACAGTAAGTCAAATAAAATGTAAGCATTTGATGAATTCAGGCAAAGGGTATATGAGAGTTCCTTGTGCTGTTCTTATAACTTGTCAGTCTTCAATTACACATTTTTTTAAATAACAGACCAAACACTAATTATTTGATAAACCAGAAAAATGAATATGGACAGGATTTGATGATATTAAGCAATTCCTGATAATTCTGCATGGTGTGATAATGACATGCTGATTGTGTTGTTTTTTCAGCCTTTGCTAGTTAGAAATACATACTGATTTTTCTGTGGGTGATATGATGTGATGCCTGAAATTTGCCTTAAAATATTCCAGTAAAAACAAAAGGTGTAGATAGATAACAAAAGGGATACATAAAAGAATGGTTGGTGGAATGCTGGTAACTGATAAATCTGGGTGATGAGAACAAGGAACTTCAATATGTCTTTCTCTTTCTTGTTGCCTATAATTGAAATTTTCCATGAAAAAAAATAAATAGTCTGCCAGATACATAAGGAAAGAATTCTCTAAGTAATGGAAAAAGAATGTTATGCCCCGGGTCCCAGTTCCCACACGGTGGTGGCCTCAGCAGGAGCCTGGACAAGGCGACATCCATGTGATCATCCGTGCCTGGTCGTCTGCAAAATGAGTCTTCCTGCCAGGGTTCTGGTGAGGCACAGAGTGAGGATGCTTTGCGAAGTCTCCCAGGCAGTGGCCACATGTGAGAGGGTGAAACTCTTGTGAACAGAGCAAGCAGTGCCGGGCCGCCCAGTGCCCTGCCACTCAGCCCAGCCAGGCGGGTTCTGCTCAGCCAGGTGGACCCCACTGGCCGCCAAGCCACGGTCTTCACAGACCCTGTAGGAGCGCTGCAGCCTGCACACAAACCTCGTACATTCCAAACACTTGACAGCAACAGATGTGGGATGGAAAGCAGAAGGGGGAGCTTGGTAAGCCTGCCTTCTTATGGAAAAAAGAAATATATCAAGAATTATTTTTCTCTCTCAGGAAGCAAGACACTTCTAAGTGAAATGATGAATTTCCTGAGAGTCATTTGCAAGACCTGGGACCTGTCCTGCTCTCGGCTTGCGACTTCCACAGGCTGATTAACTTGCTCTGTCGTGTCTGTGGATTAACGCAGCCCTCCACCTCTTTCCCTGGTGGAGCTTCCCTGGCCATCTGCAAGCCCTTCTACGTGCTTCTCTGTCTGGGAAATGGGATAAGATGTCCAATCAAAGTGAGGTTCCAGGAGCACCGGCTCTGGACACGTGGCTGGCTTGCAAGAAAGGCCTTCCAACTAGTGTTAGGACAAAGGGCAGATCATTTTGTGGACCACTGACTTTTCTGTGCTTGAACGGGTCATTCTCAGGGCAGCTCTGGATGTGTGCAGCTGTGAGACAAACAAAATGTGGCTCCCTGGCCTCTGGCAGGGGAGGGAGGGGCCCTCAGAAGGCTTCCTTGGACAACTAGACTCACTTGGGTGGGTAGATGTCTTACTGTTGTGTGTCCCATCACCAGCTTCCTTCAGACTGCTTCTGGCCCAGCCACTGAGGCCATACTAGCAGGGGGTGGGGTGGGCAGGGAGCTGGGTGACTCTCAGGCAGAAGGAGCACCCTCCACAGAAAAAAAGGTAGGACACAACAGCTGTGTCCATAATAAAAATGATGATCATGCATCATTCATTAAAGGTTAAGAGTTTGAAACGCATTATTCACTTAACTCCTCTTTTAAAAAGTCATTTATTATCTCTACTTTTGTTATATTTATTTTTAAAGTATTTAGATGTGTTTATTCTCCACAGGAGAATCAAAACTGAAGATCAAGTGAGTTCCAGAGGCCACAGAATAAGTGAGGAAGTCAGACTTGAACCTAGAACAGATTGGAGTCTTGAGTCCCCACTGTTAACCTCTGGGCTATACTGCTATCAATTCTCAGGAACCGAAAGTCAAATCAAGTGACAATTGCCCAGGGGACCTCCAGCTCCAGGAACGGAGGAATCAGTCAAGGCGGGGGGTCAAGAATTCTGGGGCAGGAAATGTACCCCTGGGCCTGGGGCACAAGGCTGACAACTGGTCACTTAGAAGGCCAGCAGGCAAGAAGCCAGGGAGGTAGAGATGAAAGTCTTGGGGGACAGACATCCAGGACAGCCTTTGAACCAGAAAGTTGCTTTTTCTGAAGCTGAGGAGAGAAGAATTGGGCCATAAGGCCACTTTGGAAAACAGTGTGGAGGTTCCTCAAACAATTAAAAGTCGAACTACCCTACAACCCAGCAATTGTACTCCTAGGGATTTGTCCAAAGGATACAAAAATGCTTATTTGAAGGGGCACATGCACTCCAATGTTTACAGCAGCACTATCAGCAATAGCCAAATTATGGCAAGAGCCCAAATGGCCATCGACCGATGAATGGATAAAGAAGATGTGGTATATACGCACAATGGAATATTACTCAGTGATGAAAAAGAATGAAATCTTGCCATTTGCAACATGGATTGAACTAGAGTGAATTATGCTAAATGAAGTAAGTCAGTCATAGAAAAACAGATATCATATGATTTCACTCATATGAGGAGTTTGAGAAACCCAACAGATGAACATAGAGGAAGGGAAGGAAAAATAAGAGAAAAACAGAGGGGAAGGCAAACCATAAGAGACTCTTAAATACAGAGAACAAACTGAGGGTTGCTGAAGGTGAGGGGTAGGGAGAGGGTTAAATGGGTGATGGGCATTAAGGAGGACATTTTTGGGGATGAGCACTGGGTCACTTATGTTAGAGATGAATCACTGGTTCTACTCCTGAAACTAAGACAACACTGTATGTTAACTAACTTGAAAATAAATTAATTTAAAAAAAATCTTGGGTGCCTGGGTGGCTCAGTCAGTTAAGCGTCCAAATTCAGGTCATGATCTCACGGTCTGTGAGTTTGAGCCCCATGTCATCTGTGCTGACAGCTCAGAGCCTGGAGCCTGCTTCAGTTTCTGTGTCTCCCTCTCTCTCTGCCTCTCCCTTGCGTTCTCTCTCTCTCTCTTTAAAAAATAAACATTTTAAAAAATCTTTATGAAAAATCAATTAGGGGCCACTCTAGGTGGGTGGGGCTAGTTGAATTCAGTTGACAATTGGAAAAGGGAATAATCTCTGAGGACTAAGGCAGTCACAGAAGGCTTCCTGGAGGAGGGGGCAATCCAGTTCACCCTTGAGAGCAGATACGATTAGAACAGAGGGAGGAGAGAAGGAGATGCCTTCAACTGGTCACCAGAATGAACAGAGAAGATGTGCTTAGTATGTCCTCTTCTGGCACCAAGTGAGTTTCTGATTTTCCTTCTCTCTCAAAATAAAAACTCTGCCACTGGCCTTTCTCAAGGGAACAGCACTCTACAAAGTACCTAGCATTTCACAGAGGAGTGATCTTAAGCTCACAGAAAGCGACTCTGTGAGTGCGAGCACTTAGCTTATGGACAAAACAGTTAAAAATCCAGCTTTTAGAGACGTTAACCCCTGCCTTTTTGGGCACAGGGTAGGAGAAGGCCACTCATTGATGGATTTGAACAGGCTTGTTGTGGCAGAAGAAAGCATTATAAATACTGTGGTTTCATCTCATTTATCGATGTCACCAAGCAGAAGACCAGCATTTCTGCTAATGGGTGGGAGCTGGGTCCCAGGCAAGGCAGCAGCGACAGAAGAGAAGGAGTCATTCACTAATGCATCCACTCACTCATCAAATATGATGGGGCACCTACTATATGCCAGGCTTTGTGTTTGGCTCACCTGCAGTCCACTTCTCAGCACACAGCGCCCCTGTGTCAGGAAGTGTGCAGTTAGGAGAGGGGTGACAGATATTGATGAAACAACAGCACAAACATAGAATCACATTCTGGAGTAAGTGCTATGGGGGGAGAGTACAGGGAGGTTACCAGAGTTGAAAGATGGGCTTCGACCTAATCTGGGAAGTAACAAAAGGCTTCACCAGAAAGTGACATGTAAGCTCTAAAAGATGAATTGGAATTAATCTGAGAAAGAGTAGCTTCAAGAGCATTCCAGGAAAGGCAGGCAACCAGGGTCAAGGCCAGGAGGCAGAAGGGAGCTACGTGAGGCCCCCGGAACAGGGGAGAGAGTAGCCTTGAGGTGACACTGGGGTGGCAGAGCCAGACAGTGGTGGGCCTACAAGGATGGGGGCCTTTATCCCAGGAGCATGAGAAGCTATTATGAGAAGTTCGGGGTTGCTTGAATAGAACCGTGTTTTTAAACATCAGTTCAGCAGCTATTCCCATAATGAATGAGATGGGGACGAACGTAGAAACAGAAAATAGAGAATTCGTGCAGAACAACAGGTGGGAAGTGAAAGTGACTTCTACTCAGGTGAGGGCCATGGACACAGCTATTGATGGATTCAAGAGCCACAAGGGAGGCGTTAGCAACAGAACATTCCCCAGCAGGAGGACAGATTCCACATGACACTCTTGGTCACCCAATCCCCACAGGGTGTTTCTTGGTTCATGGAGGAGGAACTCTGAGCCTGAGAGGTGACCTGAACTGTCCAAGATGACCCAGCCATGGACAGAACCCATATCTCTAAACCTGTTTCCAGAAATCCCCTCACAACCCCCCCCTCCCCCACCACCACCAGCAGACCTCTTACCAGGAGAGCAGCTAGGGACAGCACCATCACGAAATGCCTCTCAGGGCTTAGTTTAGCCTTTTCATAAAACCAGACCCACGGTCTAGTGATGTATTTCACACTCAATATTCGAAACCAGTCTTCAGCACGGCCGATTCACCAGCAGTCCTTGCAAATGTGGCTTCCCTGGATCCCCACGGGGGGATAATTCAGAAGTCCACATAGTTGTTTCCTATTGCTGCCGTAACAAATTACCATAAACTTAAGTGGCCTAAAATAGTGCATATTTATCCTCTTAATTTCTAGAGGTCAGAAGTCTGAAGTTAGTTTCAGTGGGCTAAAGTCAAGATGCTGGCAGGGCTGGTTCCTTCTGGAGGTTCTAGGAAAGGATCTGTCCCACTTCTGGAGGCAGCCTACGTTCCTTGGCTCATGGCTCGTGGCTCCTTCTTCCACCTTTACAGTAAGCAGCACAGCATTTTGCTTCCATTTTCACATTGTCTTCTTCTGTGTTCAAATCTCCCTCTGCTTCCCTCTTTTCGGAACATTTGCGGTTAGGGGCACCTGGGTGGCTCAGTTAGTTAAGCACTTGGCTCTTGATTTCAGCTCAGGTCATGATCTCAGTTTGTAGGATAGAGCTCTGCGTCAGGCCCTGCACTGACAGCACAGAGCCTGCTTAGGATTCTCTTTCTCCCTCTCTCTCTGCCCGCCCTCTGCGTGCTCGCTGTCTCTCTCTCTCTCTCTCTCTCTCTCAAAATAAATAAGCTGTAAAAAATTTGCAATTATGTTTGGGGTCTACCTGGATTATCTCATCATCAAAAGATCCCCAACTTAATTATATCTGCAAAGTCCCTTTTGCCACGTTAGGTAACATCCATAGATTCTATGGATGGGGACTCGGATGCCTTTCTGGGCCGTTAAGCCTACCACAGTTTATCCACAATGAAGGCAAGACAGGGCTCAAAACCCTCCAGACAATCTTCTTAGGAAAACTGTGTTAATATTAAAATTACTGTAGGGGCACCTGGGTGGCTCAGTCGGTTAAGCGTCCAGCTTCAGCTCAGGTCATGATCTCATGGTCCGTGAGTTCGAGCCCCGCGTCGGGTTCTGTGCGGACAGCTCAGAGCCTGGAGCCTGTTTCGGATTCTGTGTCTCCCTCTTTCTCTGACCCTCCCCTGCTCATGCTCTGTCTCTCTCTGTCTCAAAAATAAGTAAAAACATTTAAAAACATAAAATAAAATAAAATAAAATAAAATAAAATAAAATAAAATAACTGTAGAAAATTTATATTAAAATTACAGAAGCCCATCAAGGCTAAACATTTGCAATCAAATGTACTATCAAATGTACACTCAAAGCAAACCTAGTAGATCTGACTGTGCAGTTTCTACATCCCTAACTCACTCTTGCTTAGTTTGCTTGGTCTATGCTGATTCTGTCCTGGGTAGCTGCACACTAACCAGAAGCAGCCATTAAGCAAGCAATGTCTTATGGCCTCTGCTGTTAAAAGCTCAAGCTACAGTAGACCCCCTGCCCCCCCTTCCCCTCTCCTTCCTCCTCCCACCTCCACAAAACAAAGAAATTCTGGAAAATCTATAGGTTTAATTTTCATAAACTGCACAGTGAAAATGTATACATTTGACTGGTTGGGGCCATTTCATTTTCAGAATCCATCACATGAGATATAGTCAGACACTTCCTTAAAACAATTATATATACCATCAATCAATCAACCAATCAACCAATCAATAACATACAATAAATAAAATAAAATGAAGTTACGTACAATATAAAAAAAAAAAACCCAAGAGAAAAAATAATGAGCAAAGACTTGAGCAGAGCTCAAAAAAGAGAATAAATAGGGCTCTATTTCACTAGTCATCAGGGAAAGGCAAGAGAAATCCATGAGATAGTAAGACACACCAAGTGGTCTAACTGAAAAAAAGAGAGCTAATTAGGATAAAGTGACAATGAGGAACGTTGTGCAAGAGGAACTTTCACGCGACTTTGCAGGGGACACTTGTGCTGGTACCACCACTTTGGAAAACTGAGGGCAACATCAACTAAAGCTGAACGTCTCCACACTGTGTAACCCAATCATTCACAGAGAAATATGCATACGTTTATCAAAAAGACACGTAGGAGAATGTTCCTAGCAGCACCATTATGTTTTACTTTTCTTAAATTGTGGTAGAATGTATATGAAATTTACTTATGTTATCCATTTTTAACCGCACAGTTCGGTGGCATTCAGCATATTCACATTATTGTGCACCTGTTACCACCATTCATCTCTAGAACGTTTCCATCTTCCCAAACTGAAATTCCAAACCCATTCCACAGGAACCCCCATGCCACCCTCCCCTAGCCTCTGACAACCACCATTCTACTTTCTGAATCTATGAACTTGACTACTGTTGGTACTTCACATAATTTTCTAATTGAGCTGTTTGTTTTTTTATTGGAACTGTAGGCATTCTTTAGATATTCTGGATAGTTGGATATTAACCCCTTATCAGACACATAATTTGCAAATATTTTCTCCCATCCCACGTGTTGCTTTTTCACATTGTTGACGTGTCCTTTGATGCACAAAAGTTTTAATTTACTCCAGATTATCTGTTTTCTTTTTTTCTCCTGTTGCCTGTGCTTTTGGTGTCATATCCAAGAAATCACTGTCAAATCCACCTCTCTGAAGTTTTTTCCCCCTATATTTTCTTCAAAGACTTCTATGGTTTCAGCTCTTATATTTAGGTCTTTTATCCATTTTGAATTAATTTTTGCATATGATGTAAAGTTAAAGTCCAACTCTGTTCTTTTCAATGTAGATATCTAGTGCTCCCAACACCATTTGTTGAAAAGACTATCCTTTCCCCACTGAAAAATCTTGGCACTCCTGATGAAGATCATTTGACCACAGATGGAAAAGTTTCTTTCCAGGCTTTCTATTCCATTGCTCTATATGTCTGTCAGAAGCTCCATTTTTAATAGCCCAAAAGTAGAAGCTAACTAAACATCCATCAGTAGCAGAATAAATACGTAAGTCATGAGCTAGTTGTACTGTGGAATTCTATACAGTAACAAGAATAAAAGATTTACAACTGTTAAGAACAACACGGATGACTCTCACAAGCGTATGTTGAGCAAAACAAGCCAGACACAAAAGAATATTTCCTGTAGGATTTCACTTACATAAAATATAAAAACTAGCAAGTTTAGTTTACACTTCTGGAGGCCAAGGTAATCATTACTCTCAGAGGAGGGAAGCGATAGTGACAGAAAGGGGTATGGCAGGGGAAGGAGGGGCTTCTGAGATGCTAGTATTGCTACATTTCTTGGTCTGAATGCTAGCTTCCTGAGCATGCTGAATTAGTAAAATTCATCAAACTATACATCTATAATTTGTGCATTTTTCTGAATGGGTATATGGGCATATGATGTTGCAATAAAAACGTTTTTTAAAAAACAAGTGTTCTATAAGTATAAAGTCTAAACCACATGACTTCCCTGCAAGAGCCATTCTCACAGCCTGCCGGTCTATCAATACCAGCTGACCTGTCAGAAAGCTCAGCCAATCCAAACTCAGCAATGCCGGAGTGTCCCAATCACATAATGGAGGGGTGGTCAGCTAAAAACAGCTTATAAAGTTCCCAGCATCATCTACTCCAGTTCATGTTCCGAGTTCATAAAGCTGATATAAACAAAGTGCATTATCCCTGATCAGTGTCTAATAATAAAACAATAAGATTATACCTGTTGCTAATATGTCTATGACTGGGAGACAGCATGACAAGGGCAGACAATTAAATCAAGATATGCAATAAGTTAATCCTGGGAGACTCTGGAAGAATGAAACGTGCCTCATCTATGACTGTCATCAGGAGCCTTATGAGTCACTCCAAAGCACCTCTGGCTACAGGAGCCTCGGGAAAGATGCCTTTCAACCCTTTTTGTCCCCTTATACTGCTTCACACAAGGCTGTCTCTCCTTGGCTCCCCTCAAGCCTTTCAGATAACTCCATTCAACACCTAATACTTTGTCATGCAGTATAGACACAGAGCAAGCATTGTAGGATAGGTGCTCTGTAAGTGTGTGTTGACTGAGAGGGAGGGAGGGAGGAACTGTTCCTCTGACAGGAGACAATGGAACATTCTGGAAGCCATCACTGATCTCTGAACTCCAAATGGCTAGAGAGACAGTGCCACTCCATCTAAATATAGGAATTCGAAGGCTGAGTTTAGGGGGTGGCTTGGTGCTTTCAGATTTTGTATTTACTTAAAATTACTTAATAGTTTCTTTATCACAAATCTTTTTTCATTAACTTTTATTTTTAAAAATATCTCATCAAAATATTACCTTATACAACACCCAAACAATAATAATAATTCATTTTTAAAATGGGTAGAAGGCATGAATAGACATTTTCCCAAAGAAGACATATGGATAGCCAACAGACACATGAAAAGATGCTCGACATCACTCATCATCAGGGAAATACAAATCAAAACCACAAGGAAATATCACCTCACATCTGTCAGAATGGCTAAAGTAAAAAACACAAGAAATAACAAATGTTGATGAGGATGAGAAAAAGGAACCCTCCTGCACTGCTGGTGGGAATGCAAGCTGGTTTACCTACTGTGAAAAATAGTATGGAGGTTCCTCAAAAAATTAAAAATAGAATTACCATATGATCCAATAATTCCACAACAAAGTATTTACCCAAGGAAAACAAAAACACTACTTTGAAAAGATGCATACATTCCTGCTTATTGCAGCATTATTTGCAATAGCCAAAATATGGAAACAACCCAAGTGTCCATCGATAGATGAATGGATAAAGAAGATGTGGTATGTATATGTACATATACGTACATATACGTATGCGTACATATATGTATATGCATATATACGTATATGTACATATATACATATGTACATACACACATGTGCACGTGCACACAATGGAATATTACTCAGCCATAAAAAAGAATGAGATCTTGCCATTTGCAACAACACAGATGGACCTAGAGGGTATAATGCTAAGGGAAATAAGCCAGTAAGAGAAAGACAAATACCATACGATTTCACTCATATGTTGAATTTAAGAAACAAAATAAATGAACAGAGAAAAATGAGACAAACACAAAAACAGACTCTTAGATATGGAGAACAAACTGATGGTTACCAGAGGGGAGGTGAGTGTGGGGATGTGTGAAACAGTTGAAGGGAGTTAAGAGGACACTTATCATGATGGGCACTGAGTAACGTACTGAATTGTTGAATCATTACATTGTACACCTGAAACTAATATAACACTGTTTAATTTTACCGGAATAAAATAAACAATTAATTTAAAAATGTTTTATGTAGGAGCGCCTGGGTGGTTCAGTCGGTTAAGCGTCTGACTTCGGCTAAGGTCATGATCTCACAACTCATGAGTTTGAGTCCCGGGTCGGGCTCTGTGCTGACGGCTCAGAGCCTGGAGCCTGCTTCAGATTTTGTGTCTCCCTCTCTCTCTGCCCCCACCTCCCCTGCTGTCTCTCTCTCTCAAAAAAGTAAATAAACATTAAAAAATGTTTTATGTTATTTATCTTGATCTCTGGGTCTCGGCACCCCCTTACGTTTGGCTGCTGAGGTGAGTGCCTTGCTCTCCTCACCCTAACCCTGGAACTGCACTATTTTCACACTTGAAGCAAAAGTCACACTCAGGACACAGCAATCTTGTGAGTCCAAGCACAGTGCTCTTAGGTTGCAACCACAGTTTGTGCCTGGAACTTTCCAGCTCTGATGTCCCCAGGCAGTGCAAATACATTTGTTGGCAACTCCTCACCAGATTTGTACAGTGTTTCGGTGTTTAATTAAATTCCAAGAACACCTGTTTCATCAGCTTATAAATTCCAACTAAATTTTAAGAGGCTTCTGTTTGGCACGCAGAGTTTTTATTTTCTAGGCTGTAACCACAGCAACATTTTTTCCTTGAACATCCATCCTTGGCTCCTGCCACACACACACACACACACACACACACACACACACACCCCACACCTTCATCTCCTGCCCTTGGTGGCGTGGAGAGCTTGAGGTGGCTTTGCATACTCCCATTCAGCTCTCTGGAAGCCAAACAACAGCACGATAGCATTCTGGGCTGTTGATTTTCCTTTTCTTGATGGTTCACCTAAAGTATGGACATTTGTACAAGAAAGCACAGCACATACACTGAACTTCCTTCACCACCTTGAACCCAGTAACTGAAACTGCCGCCCTTTGGTTCAGCCTCTCCATGCCAGAGCCCCAGGCTGGGGGCCTCCCATGCATCTGCTTCTCTCTGAGCTTCAGTCCCCACTCTGTGAAGGGCGTTAATGACGTTCATCCCACAGCACTGTAAGGATCAGGTGACTGTCCCCGAGGCCCCACAGCTAGGAAAGGGTAGATAGGAGTAGGGACTGGAAGCCAGGCCTCTCAGATCCCAAAATCTGCCCACTTCACCAGCTTCTGGTTCTAGGACCCCAAAGTGACTGTATTAAGGGTCACCTGAGAAGATGGTAATGAACAAATATCAAAAATGGCAGTGTTTAGGATAACAAAAAAAAAAACTTAAAGAAACAGCATCACCCACGTGAGGGGCTTGATTGGAAGGACAGGAGAGGTGTCATTAAATAGGTCCCACCTGGGGCTCCTGGGTAGCTCAGTTGGTTAAGCATTTGACTTCGGCTCAGGTCACCATCTCATGGTTCCTGAATTTGAGCCCTGCATTGGTCTCTCTGCTGTCGGCATGGAACCTGCTTCAGATCTGTCTCCCTCTCTCTGTGCCCCTCCCCTTCTCATTCTCTCTCTCTCTCACTCTCTCTCTCTCTCTCTCTCTAAAAAAAAAAAATAGAGCCCACCTAAACTATGAGGAGGGAGACAGATTGTACAATAGCAATGACATTGGGTCTGAAGTCAAGTGGACCCTACACTGACTGGCTTAATTTCTCTGTACCTCAGTTTCCTCTTTTAGAAAGTGGGAGTAATCATTTCTAACTCACAGGCTTCATCTATGAGTTAGAAGAATGAATTAAGGTAAAATGTTTAGACTAGGGCATGATGTCTAGTAAGAGCTCAGTAAGTATTAATTATTACTGCCATCATTGTTGTTGCGTATCATTAAAGTGCTCTTGTCATGCCTTCCTCAGGAACTTCCCATCATCTCCAAGACAAGTTTCAAACTTGTGGCAGTTGGGGCCAGCATCCCCCTGGGGTGCCCTCCCCTAACCTGGACTTTTAGAGCATATTTGAGCCTGTCACCTCTGTGGAGCCTTCTCTGACCACTCCAGTCCTCAAGGACCTCCCTCTCTTGCACTCCAGCCAACACATGCTGCCTCATTTTCCCCTTCATGTGACACATCCGAAGGCCTCCTTGCTTTTCCTATCCTTCTGTGGAAGGACACAGACGGGGGACCATCCTGTGTCCTGTTCTCAGTGCTCAACTCAGCCCCACCCAGGTCAGATGCTCGTTCATTCCTGCCTTCCCCAAATCATCTATCGCGTGCTTTGTGCTAGAACCTGGGAATACAGCATTGAGCAAAGCAGATGCAGAATGTGTCCTCATGGAAGATTATAATAAACAGGTTATTAGAGAAATAACTATATAATTTGAAATTGTGATGAATGCAACGAAGAAAAATAAGAGAAAAAGAACTGTCTGGGGACTGATAAGCATCCTGCCCCTCAACATCAATTTAAACTCAACCCTCTTTCTAAGGATTGTGTACAACCTCAACCCTCTTTCTAAGGATCACTTCCCCTGGCACATCAGAAGTTACCATTCTAAGCACAAAATCCTCCAATCATCGGGGAAGGAAAAGACCAAATAGGCCTTCCCCATCTTTCTTTGCCTTGGCACCCAAGTTCCTGGGCCCGGGCTCTGAGGCCCAGGCTTTAGCACTGGCCTCTGGTTTGCAACGGAGCCTCGGGGAGAGAGCAGCTCTCTTGGAATTCCAGCGAGGCCTGCAGGAGACAGCAGTGCTCAGATTCCCTTCGACTAATTTTTTTTTCAAAAAGAAAACAGTGGTTGGGTTTTTAAAAACCACCAAACCAAGAGAGCGGTGGGGAAAACAAAAAGATGCTGCAAGCAGCAAACGGAGGCTCAGACCACTCCTGGGACCCGAACTGTGTGATCTCCCAGTGCGCCGTCTGTTCCAAATGTGCGTGGAGTCTTCCGGGTGCTTTCAGGGGATGGGGATTATATTTTTCTATTCCAAGCAGAGCACTCTCTGAAGGCATTTTCGGATAAGACTGGCAATTCTCCCTTCCTTCCCTGGGATAGAAGGCAGCCAACTTTCTCACACCTCTGTGTACTGGGAAGTTGAACTCAGGGTCCACATATTCCTTCTGGTTGCTTTGCCCCCTGACTGCAATTACTGCGCGCAGCCACAGCCGACCCTCCTCTCGCAAGCCAGCCTTGCTACTGCGGGAAGGGGCTCTTTTTCCCACACAGCCTGTCCGTCTGCAGCGATTCCTGGTAGGCTCCGGCTTTTCCTACAGGCCTCTGATCTCTGTAGCCTCTCCTCCCAGGCAAGGATGCAGCCAAAGCAAACCCAGGGCTTCAGCCTCACTTGCTTCCTGGTGCTGCCCCGGTAGAGTCTTCTGACACCTGGCCTCCAGAAATGTTTTCCTACATGGGTGATACTTGCTGCTTGCCCTGCCTTAGCTGGCTGTCTTTACCCCCTCCATTCCCGTTTGTTGCATGCTTGCCAGGCAGGTCAAACTCCCCATTATGGCTGTGGGGTGCACCTCAGAGAAGTTGGCCTTTGAAATCAGGCAAATCTGGATTTCAATCCCAGCAATGCCATTACCAGCTGAACTCCACTTTATCCTTCTGCAAATACAGAGTTCCATCCAGTTGAAGAAGAAGAAGAAGAAGAAGAAGAAGAAGAAGAAGAAGAAGAAGAAAGAGAAGGAGAAGGAGAAGACGAAGAAGAAGAAGAAGAAGGAGGAGGAGGAGGAGAAGGAGAAGGAGAAAGAGAAGGAGGAGGAGGAGAAGAAGAAGAAGAAAAAGAAGAAGAAGAAGAAGAAGAAGAAGAAGAAGAAGAAGAAGAAGAAGAAGAATGAGGAGGAGGAGGAGAAGAAAGAGAAGGAGAAGAAGAAGAAGAAGAAGAAGAAGAAGAAGAAGAAGAAGAAGAATGAGGAGGAGGAGGAGGAGGAGAAGAAAGAGAAGGAGAAGAAGAAGAAGAAGAAGAAGAAGAAGAAGAAGAAGAAGAAGAAAGAGAAGGAGAAGGAGAAGGAGAAGAAGAAGAAGAAGAAGAAGAAGAAGAAGAAGAAGAAGAAGAATGAGGAGGAGGAGGAGGAGAAGAAAGAGAAGGAGAAGAAGAAGAAGAAGAAGAAGAAGAAGAAGAAGAAGAAGAAGAAGAAAATAATATATTTTACTATTTTGCAAATTGAAGATCTGTCCTCCATGACATTATATACAGCGACCTAGAGTTCCAGATTTAATGGACTTCCTGTAGTGATGGTAATACCAGTCCCCTAGGACTCTATAGAGGATTAAAGGGGTTAATATATGCAAAGTGCCTGAATTCCTGCCAGGCCCTTAGAAAAGACTCAGTAAATATTTTATCCCCTCCTCCTCTAGCCCAAACCGCTGCTTTTCCCACCTATACCATTATAACATGTATGGCACTACAGCTGCCTATTATGTGCCTTCCAGCCCCACGATAGGTAGTCTTAATTACAGTACTTTCCATCTTTCTAGGCACCTGTCAACCAGAAACATCCACTTGCTCAGAGGGAAGCGAAACCAGGGCTGGCTTCTGTCACTTTCACCTTGTCTTTAAAGTCCCATGCAGCTTAGGACTTTCACAAAAGTATATCTTGGCACTTGGAACCGTCTCATGCTAAAATTAAGAAGTCAAGATGCTTATTTCATAGAAGCTCAAATTTCTGGCAACAACCTGTACCTTGTCTATTAGGAGAAATGAGTGGGTCTATATATGATTTGAAGCCTCTGCGGAGGTTTGGTTTAGATTGTCTCCAACTACCCGAGAAGGTACATTTTCCAAGCCCAAGAATTTATCAGCATCACCTACATCTGCAAACCTGTCATTTACATATGCTGTACATTCCTTTGGAAAAAACAAAAACAAAAAACTCTGCTTTGTAACTAGAATTTTCCTTTTACTTGATAGTGGCTGTGGGCTGAATTGATGTGACAAATGGGGTTGCTGGAGAGACCCTATTATAAAGGTGTGGTAATGATTGCTTTCCAGAGGAAGTAACTGAATACACTCCCGTCTTGTTGAAAAGTATACAGCCGATGAAATAAACATGTGATTTCAATGGACGAACAGCTCGAATTTGCTTAGGTTTTTAAACAACAAATTCAATTTAGTTCAATTCTTCTCCCTACCCCCATAATAAGAAGCTCATAGACTATTTCAGTGTCTTGCATCCCAAAGACAAGATGTATATACATCTGTGCATAAGTTTGTCTACATGTGCATGCACTGCCCACACTGTTCCATTTTAAATCTCTACTTTTCTCTGCTTGGGAGCAAGACAAACTACCAGGTAATAGATCCTAGGCAAGGCATAAGAACATGGCAGTTAGTTTATAAACATCAATAAGTCCCTAGGAAGCTGCCTGACAGGGAAGGTCCAGCAACATTTCTCCTATCCCCTTTCAAGTCTAACCTTCTTGGGCCCAGGGAGGACACAGAAAAATAACAAAGACCACACAACTCTGCCCCCTGAACTAGCCCCCCCACCACCAAAGTGGTACACAACTAGCTATTGCAAGGAAAAATAGCATACATCAGCATGTGTTGATCTCAGGACCTCTTTTGATGAATCACAGGATTAATATATTGCGAATCGGTTTGGGAATCATTGCTTCACTAAAGATGTCTTGGCTAAGAGAATAATTGAGAAGAGAAAGACAGGCCATCCCAATATACCCTTACCTCTCATCATTTGGCAACCTCGATTCGTTCCTGGCTTCTCCCTAAAGGCAGAGGCATAGAGATTTTAAAGAGCTTAAGCAAGCTCTCCTAGGGAATTCAAATTCTCTAAGAAATAATTTAAGACCAAATGGCCTCCTAGAGATAGAGGATGGAATGCTCCCTCATTTGGGGTCCCCATAGCCAGGACAGACTGCTATACAACAGTAGATGCCCAAGTATGTGTTGGATTTCTTGATAGTAGATAATTCCTTTATGAGAGAGGTCATCCATCAGCCATCTTTCCCCCTCCAGAGCTCAACAGGCACTCATCTCTGGGCCTGAAACCTAAGTACTAACTTCCTTTTCATTGTCCAAATGTCACCCAGGGTGGGCCAAGGAGAGCCTCTAAACCTTTGCTTCTGGTCATTCATGGGGGACAGCCTCTGGGAGAAACCTTACCTGCACTGGGAGAACCCTTATCAGGATGGCCTATGACAGGAACTTAACACCTTTCTTACCCTTGGAGAATTAAGTGGCAAAGCACCAAACAGGACCTTGCCTTCTTTCCCCGGGGTTCTCCTGGACCAGATACTATGTGCTCCAACTCCTCTGCTATTCATGCCAATTCTTCGGTAAACTTAAATTCTGATTCCACATTTTCCTGGGCCCCAAATCCCAGGAACAATAACTGAAGATTAGGAGGTCCCAAGACTAATACCAATTGAATCCATTCATTCCCTTGCCCCTTCAGGGACAGGATCAGTGCCAAATGTAGAGATTAGGGGATTACCATTCAATTCAAAGCCAGTCCACCCTGATTAAACTGAGTTAACAAAGGCACTTAACAAAAGAAAAGTTCACTGAATTTGAAGCCTAGAAAATGTTTCTGTTAAATTGGTGGTTAGATTTAAAATAAAAGAAAAAACATCAACCTGGGGGGATAAAAGTTCCTGGAAGAAAGTACATTCAATTAACTGATACAGCTATATCATCTTTTCCCTCTTTCAGTGAGGCTAAACAAACCCAGAACAGAACATAGTCATTTAAGTAATGATTACAAAATAACTGTATTAAAAAGTTAAATTTGAGAGCTCTTCCTTTGGGCAAAGCATTCTGCAAAGCCTTCTATATGAACTATTTTATTTAATTTTTACAATTCAGGGATGCCCATGGTATTTTATTCTACTCCATAGATGAAAAACTGAGGCTTTCAGAGGTTAAGAGACCTACTGAAGATTACCCAGCTACTAAGTAGTGAAGCTGGGATTTGAACCCAAATATGTGTGAATCCAGAGTCAAAACTCCCAACCAGTATACTCAATGAGACACAGGCTACAACTTCCTCCTGAAGCTGCAGCATTTAGGGGAAACCAAACCAAAATTCCAGTCTCCTTCCCACACAGCTAGTGATTACTATGTGCCTGCCATGTTCCCAGCACTACATTGGGTACCCTACCTGCATCACCACTGAATTCTTACAGGGGCACATTGAGGTGGACCATACCTGCATTTTACATAGAGATAACTGGGGCTCAGAGAGGTTACATGTCCTATGTCACCCTGTTAGGAAGTGGTAAAGCCACTGCCCCACCCCAAGCCATGTCACTCCTAAGTTCATAACTTTCACCTCCAAGTTAGCTAACTTGGTGCCGAAAGTTTCCTTTACAAATGTGGGAAAATGCGAGATGTGTGGAACTATCGGGGTATACTGAGAATCATGACAGACTTCCCTCTGCAGATCTCTAGAGTAATCTCTTTGTCCCCCAATTTTGAAAACCAAGCAGCTGGCCCCAAGCAACCAGCATCATCAACTCAATATGCCATCCATCATGCTGAAAATTTTCAAGAGAACATTGGTGGCAAATGTTCCTCAAGTTATAAAAATTCCCTCGAGTGGTGTCACAGAACATGGAGGGTTTTGTGCAAGTCTGGGCCTTTCTCCAGCTCTTCCTAGGGTTCCTGCGTCAATTACTTCACTTATGAATTGTTAGCTTTTAGAGCAGGTGTAGGGGAGCCCTGCAGAAAGCTGAGATAGCAGGTGCCAGTTGTTTTAGCAACTAATAGATGTGCCCCTCCCACTTGCCTCCCCTCAACACCCAACACACATGGATTGAAAACCCTTCTCTCTAGTTCCCAATAACAGCACGGGGTAGCTCCAGATCCAAGCTTAAGGCCCAAGTGGACGCCTTGCAAAGACTTTGGCTAGTTTTCTAAGAACAACTTCTTCTCTCCCAAGCTGGCATCATCTGCCTGCTGGAAAAGCATCAGCAACTCTTGCACAGTCCTGGGCTTTCGTCTCAGAGGACAGCTTCACAGTAAGTTTGATCCAGCTCGCTTTCCACCCTGTGCATTTGCCATCATCAAATATTCGAGTGGAACTAATGAATGCCTTTTACTTCCCTTGAACATAAAGAGTCTTCAAGAAATCAAGCCACCAGAGCCTGTCAACTTAAGGGAATTATCCTGGTCTTTGAGAAAATGAGTTTGCTATCCCCACCCCCCCAAAACAGTTCTGGGTTTTTTGTGCCCACCTAAAAGGATAATAATATCTTCACCATTACTATGCCAGCAAGAAAAATGTTTCTTTCCCCAGGAGACAGAAACACATTTTCTGACTGAGCCTAGGAGACAAAATGCTAAATTTGAATTTATTTTCCTTAGAACATCTTTGAAATATCTGGGCTCTGCCCCTGAGTTCTGTGCAATCCACAGTCCCCCCTCCCTGCCCAATAAACTCATTTATTTTTCATGCTGAC
The DNA here is from genome assembly GCF_024362965.1 of Panthera pardus. Classification (NCBI taxonomy): domain Eukaryota; kingdom Metazoa; phylum Chordata; class Mammalia; order Carnivora; family Felidae; genus Panthera; species Panthera pardus. The sequence goes on along the minus strand of NW_026526788.1, from coordinate 67,811,879 downwards.
TAGAATTGGAGATTGATTTTCCCCAGTCCCATTCCTACCTCCCCTGGAAACTTCCAGAAGAAGTACCCTGATATCTAGGAGAAGAGCAGCTTGGAAAAGAAGTATGGAAGGCATGGCCATTGAACAGCCCACAGCAGTTTCCTGAGGAAGGCGACATTGGACAACACGTCTCGGTGACTGTTCTCCATTTCCTTTCCTGAAGTTCCCCAGATTGAGCAAGTCCCTGCAAGCATTCTGGGGAGAGAGCTCTGAGCATCTGCTTGTAATGCTTCATTGCACCATTTCACAACCGTATGAGGAAGAAACCCACTGCAGTGCAGTATGGAACTGACATACTTTCTGCCTTTGGGAACAGGGTAGTCTGCTATTGAGGGGAATCAAAGGGAGCCACAACAAGGTTCTAGTCAAAACTATGAAAGCACTGGAGTGCCAAACCCAAAGGATGCTCATGAGATGAGCCCTAAGGACAAAAAGAATACACTTCCCATACTTCTTTACCTGAGCCCCAAACAACCCCTGCACCAGAACTGTAGGGTTACTTTCTCTCAAATTTTGGAGAGTTCTGAAAGGATAGGACTGAGCCTATGTGAGGATCAGAATTTAATCCACCATCAAAGAGCCCACACAGTTTAACAAAGTATGAAACGGCTCTCAGATTAAATAGGGCAGCAGTAGTTACAACTGGACCAAGGCATTGGAGCTGTACCAAGGCTGTCTCAATGGCTACTGTAGAATCTTGCCCCAGAGAATCTTGGGTCCCCAGAGAATCTTGCCTATTGATCTGTCCATGTGCAACTCCTTCCCATTGCTCTTCTGGTTATATAGACCCAATCTATGACTTCACATCCACACCGGTTCTTAATCTGTGCATGTTCTGCAACACTTCCCAATCTCCGTGGACCAAGCTTTATCTATTGTTTGAGATCCTCTGACCACAACCCAGCCCATCAATACCTCACATCATCGAACACAAACACATATGGCGGCCATTGAAGGGGTTTAAATACAGGAATAATGCCAACACATTGGACCTTTAGGAAGGTCACAGTGACCTCAATGCAAGCAATGGAAAAGGAAACAGGAAACTAGGTAGAGGCTGATGTATTAACCTAGGCAAAATACAATAGACTAGATAAGGCTAATGAAAGAAGAACTAGGGAGAAATATTTAGGCATGAGGATAAGTAAGATGTGGGTGAGTGTAATAAGTGAATGTCAAAGATAACCTGAAAGTTTCTGGCTGCACAATAATACATAGGATAGTGCTGCCAGATATTGAGTTTGGAACACCAGAGAAGAAGCAGATTTGAAGGGAAAGGATGTCAAATTCAATTTTGTATGTATAGAGTTTGGGGAATCTGTGGGATATCATGTGGAAACACTAACTGGACAGTTAGATCTAGATCTGGAACTCCAGAGACACATCTGAACTCAACATAAAAATGTTAAGAGTTTTTAGATGCAGGTGGGATCAAAGGTGTGTGACTGAGTATGAATGCTCCAAGTCAGGGGACATCCAAGGACAGAACTCCAATGCACCCAAGACTTGCAACTTTGGAATATGACTTCTGAAAGTGATTAATTAGTGAAGTGACAGAAAGGAGGTGTACCCAGAGGACTGTGTGTCAGGAAAGCCAAATGAAGAGTGGCCCATAGTGTCACATAACACAGAGATCACATAATATTAGACTTTGAAAACTGTCTGCAGGATTGAATGACAGAGATCTTAGGCGACCTTCATCTGGCTAGCTTTTTGCTGCAGAGAGTAAGTGAGAATGAAGCCAGTTTTGAGTGGGCTGAGGAGAGACTGGTAGGTGAGAAATTGGAAGAATGAATGGATGCAACTCTTTCAGAAGTTTGACTACAAAGGGAAAGAAAAACTAGGGCAGGTGGGCTGAGGACACTGTAGACAGCTTTATTTTTATTTTTATTGTTAAAATGGAAAAAAATACATATTTAAAAGCTGACTCCATTGAGCCAGTTGAGAAGGTTAGGTTAAAGAAGACAAAGGAGATAACTGGCAGATAAAGATCCCAGAGGAAGCAGATGGAGGGGATCTGGGATCCAAAGCATGAGCACCTCTTCCCTGGAAAGAGGTACAGAGGTCAAAACCTGCAGAGCTCTAAGCAAGCAGGTTGAATGAGTGGCTGGAAGTTAGGGAGTTCCTGCCAACCTTGCATCAGATGCCAGCAGTAACACACTCTCGCCCCACCATTTTATCATCCAAAAGAAGAAATAAATTTGTTCTATCGGGAAAACTGGAACATATTGGTGGGTGTTAGGAGGAGGCAGATTTTGAGTCAAGAGTGGAAAAAATTTTCTAACAACTGGAGCTGTCCAGCAACAGCACAGCAGCTATGGTGAGCTATCTGTCAGAGGCAGTGTATAAGCAGAGAACAGAATGCTGTAGCCTTCCTGGCCAATCTCAGTGAATCTTGTACTGGAAAGAGGTTTGAGCTACAGAGTGTCTAAAGACCGCTTTCAACTCTAAACTACTTCTGCTTTCAAGGTAATCCCTGACTCTTTCCCAGGAATCCTAGAATTGGCTACTCTTTTGCCTATAAGGGATCCTAAAAGTTCTTGGAACACCAGTGCTAGAGCTGGTATTTGCAGAGGTGCCCCCAGGAGGTGTTCAGGAGAAAATCTTGGCTACTAATAATCAACCCCATATCCTATCATTTCACTGTTGGAACTTTATCCCATGAAGCCTTGCTTACCCTCAAGTATTCCCTGGGAAAGTATGAACATTCTTAGGAGAGTTTCCATCTTCCGTTGGCATCAGCCAACTTTTGGGAGCAGACTTTTGTGGGAATGGGCAGTCTACTGTCATGGCTGAGATCTAGATTCTAGCATCCAACTCCATTGGTGTCAGTGGGTTGACCATTGGTGAGTTACTTAACCCTCCTATACCTATTGTAGAGGGTCAAAAATCTAATACTTAGAAAAGTGCCCAACGTAGTAATCACTCAATAAATAGTCATTAAATGCACAAATGGAGCAACACTGCCAGGAATCTTGGACAGAGTAAAGTCATGGTTGGTGAGAAAATATTGAAGAAATAACATTTACTTCATTATCCTCCATTGAAATTTATAATTTGAGATTTGCCCAAATCCCAGTCTTTTAGAAGATTTTCTTTCAAGTTATAATTATTAACTGTCCAGGAAACACAAATGTATTTGTATTTCCAATGGAAAATGCCCTGAGATATAAAGATTGACTGAGAAAATAGGTTCAGATTCCTCTTCATCATGCTCTAGGGGAATCATTTCAGCTCAGCTAAGGATGCTGTACTGATTTCCACCCAAATCATATTAGTAACTGACACTTATTTAATATTTACTATGAGTCAGGCAGTGTAATTACATATGTTATCTGTAATCCTTACCAAAACCCTGCAGAGTAGGTGTTAGTCCCATTTTACAGATAAAGAAATGTGGTTTAGGGAAGTTTTAGCAGTTGTCCAAGGTCACACAGCTAGTAGCATGGTCGGGATTCAAAGTCAGGTCTGTCTGGCCACCAAGCCCACATTTGCTACTGTGCCCCATTTCTTCTCCATGAAAGACCCTACTAGATGGTAAGATTTTTGCATCCAGCATAACACCTTTGTTTCCCCTGAACTGCCCAGTTCCATCACATAGGAAGTGCTTAGTGAATGACTGTTAAACTCCCAAGTGCATAACCAGAGCTTGGTATTTTCCATGTTGTCAGCTACTATTGCTGTGTCTTGTGCTTCCCTAACTTCCAACGAACAACAGTCCACTAATAAGTTTGAGTCCCAAGTCTCTTCACTTTCCATCCCTAAGAAATAAACCTTGGACACCCCAGAGGCCATAGGAAGTCATTCTACTGCCTTGTCTTTAACTTCACAGAGCATCAACACTTCCCATAGTCTATAGTAACCAGCACTGGACACATAATATTTGGTATAAATGGAATCAAGTAAAGTCAAGATCAGAGGGATCCAGAACAAAGATAAATCCTCTAATATGGCTGAGTCAGGAAGATAATCTTACACTTTCGGCTCAGTCCAGCACATTCCAGGTTCTGTATCACCCAACCTTCCCCCACTCCATGCCTCTGCCTTCCACCAGGATGCTTTGCAACCTGGCCTCTACCCACAAGCATTTCTTCCAAATCCTACTCATGCTTCTTCCAATTCTTACTCATGCTTCAAAGACCACCTCCAGGAAGTCTTCCCTGATGGTCCAATCCCTCTCTAATCTTTGTCTTTTCATTTCTAACCCAAACTAGAGCTTGTATATAGCTATGTATAGCTTCTCATTGGCCACCACTGCTTCATGCCTCTTTTCCAAGTCTCCACAAGTAGACTGAGCCTTATTCACAAATAAGAATGGTGTTTTCCATTCTTTCCCCCCATCCCAGTGCTGAGATCCTTGCTCAATGAGCCCAAGGACCCAAGATATCCCCAAACCAAGTTTCTCATGCTACAATACTCAGAATGTTCCACCCTGTCAAGCATAGGAGGTGCCCTTTCCATCAAACCCAAGCGCTATCCTCATCCTATTGGCTTTCCTAAATTATCTCTAACCAGATTATCCTTCTTCCCACAGAACACAGAATCCTCCAAGGAGGCCTGGATGGATGCCGGCCCCAGTTCTTCAGCTAATTGCTCTCATCCTCTTCCGATACAAGTAAGGAATTATCCCTCCCAAAACAGTATAGTCCTGGAAAGACATGAGTGGTGATTCATGCATGGATGGGGGCGGGGGTGGGGGCAGGAGAGAAATGGCAGAAAGAATAGAGAGAGCATAAAGGCTGGTTATGGAGCCACAGAATGAGGCGCATTAACCAATTTAGTCAATTATGCAGCTGAAACAATTAAATAACCTCGCAATGGTAGGAGGAAGTGTAAACAGAGCCCACAACACTACCCTGTAGGCCAACAGAAAAACAAGCTTGGCTGCTGTGGTGGAAAGTCACTGTGTTCATGTCTTCAGCATCATTTTCCTTCTTTCATAGATAATAGAACTCATTCTCCACGCGGGAAACCTATTCCATGTATTTGGAGTAGGGCTCACCTCTAGGTGAAATGGGCATTGTACCAGGATTAGTTGAGTCTGCCTTCCCCCAATTTCAGTGTTTAATTCCAGGATGGGCATAGCATCCTAACAGAGATGATTAGAATCATGCCTGAGAACAGAAATATAGATACTGAAGGAAGTCAGCCCCTCTTCCTTTTGGATTGTGAACTTTGAAGATGCCAGGTTTGGAAGACCAGTAGCCATTTCTCCTTCCAAATGGAAAAAGCTTGCCCGAGAATAAAGGCAATATGCTAAGGGGAGCAGATCCAAGAGGTGGAGAGAAAAGGGAGTTTTGATATTTCATTTGAGGCCTAGATCCAGCCATGCCTGAAGCTTATGGACTTAGCCCTTACTACTTTTCCCTCAAACTAGTTAGATATGGGTTTCTGGGTTTTTTGTTTTGGTTTTTTTGTTTTGTTTTGTTGTTATGAAACAGAAACCCAACTAATATATCCGCTGAGACAAGGAGTGGATATTCCAGGGGGAAAAGATGCCAAAAATCAGACAGATCTTTGAAAGAATACCATCCCCAAATTTTATTGAAACTGTAATTTACTTCTGGAAAAAAAAAAAGAAAGAAAGAGACTGCAATTTAGCAGGACTTTTAGCTTCCTGCACACTGAAATCAGCCTACCAAACTATACTTCAACCAACAAAAGAGTGCCTTAAGTATAAAGTTCAGAGAACAAGGCTGGAAAGGGAATTATCTCAGTCTTCCCTTAAAATCCAATCTATTCCAATCCAATGAGGATGGTAGGAAACACAGTCTTAATTTGCCCAGAGACCCACCACTAGCCACTATACACTCCAGTTGTGAGTCTAAACACCTTCCAAAAGGCTCTCACCTAAACCCTGATGCTGGACGCTAACTACCATGTGAGAATTACCACAACCACCTTGGGGGGTGGGGTGTACAGAGCCAGAGATGTTGTCAAGTCACTCTCCTGATGGCCTTCCAGTGTGTTGTCTTCTCTCGTTTCCCAGGAAGAATGTCAAGGAGGCATCCACAGCTCCCTCAAGAGTGGAGAAGCAAGTTATTAATTAAAGGAGGGATGTATACCTTCGAGGTGACCTATGCAGGGACCTAGTGTTCCTGTGGTGGCACGCACACAGACGCTCGCTCCAGAAGAGGTGCTCTTGGGAGAGCTGGCATTTGATGCAAAACTGCTCCAGTCCACTAAGTTGCCTTTCATACTCTCTATGAGAAGTCCCTGAAGGACTGGAGGTAGAGTACAATGAGTCCTCTGGTGCCACCAGCACAGAATGGAGGCAGAATGTTGATTCTACATGGGACTTTGTGTGGACTCAGAAAACAGGGAACGTGAAAAAGACAAAAGGACACACCATTTTCTCCCAAGAGCTGATCCTTGGAGCTCAGCTTGGGACCTGGCACTGTCTTTCACAACCACAAATTAATGCCAAGAGGAAGGTTCTCAACCATGGCTACCCATCAGAATCACCAAGGTAGCTTTAAATTTTTTTAGTGTCTCGGGGCACCTGCGTGGCTCAGTCGGTTAAGCATCCAACTTCAGCTCAGGTCATGATCTCGTGGCTCAGGAGTTCGAGCCCCGCTTCGGGCTCTGTGCTGAGAGCTCAGAGCCTGAAGCCTGCTTCAGATTCTGTGTCTCCCTTTCTCTCTGCCTTTCCCCTGCTCCCACACTGTCTCTCTCTCTCTCTTAAAAGTAAACACTAAAAACAATTTTTTAAATTTTTTTAGTGTCTGAACCCTAAAATCAAGATTTTTACAGAGAGGGAGGCAAACCATAAGAGACTCTTAAAGACAGAGAACAAACCAAGGGTTGCTGGAGTGGGGATGGGCTAGATGGGTGATGGGTATTAAGAAGGGCACTTGTCAGGACAAGCACTGGGTGTGGTATGTAAGTGATGAATCCCTGGATTCTACTCCCAAAACCAATACTTATGCTGTATGTTAACTAACTTGAATTTAATTAATTAAAAAAAAAGATTTTCAGGGATGCCTGGGTGGTTCAGCTGGTTAAGCGTCTGTTTCTGGCTCAGGTTATGATTCATAGTTCATGGGTTTGAGCCCCGCATCAGGCTCTCTGCTGTCAGCACAGAGCCCACTTAGATCCTCTGTCTCTCTTTTTTCTCTTCCTCTACCTGACTCTCACCCTTTCTTTGTCTCAAAAATAAACAAACATTTTTAAAAAAATAAAGAAAGGATTTTCAGAGAAATCACCTGACAGGATGGAGAACCATGGAGTCAAGGGAGCACCATTCTGCCATCCACTTCCTGTCACTTCCAAGGCACCATCAGTACAAGTGGTCCAGAGGAGCCAAGAGGACATCAGGGTCTCCCTTCCTCAATCCTCCCTTTGCTTCCTTGAGACACTCAAGTTTCTAGGTGGCGTTAAGAAGGATTTCACCAAAGGGTGAGGACCCTAGAAACCAGAGGCAAAAGTGGCAGGGAAAAGAAAACAGACTAGAACCCAACTGGTGAACAGCTCTTCCCGATCCTGCTTCAGGACAGTGACTATAGAATGGACATCTTAGAGGGGTGCACAGATGGGCAGAAGCACTAACTGAGTGGGGAATGGGCTTAGTGCTTGGTCACCCCGTCTCCAGCCAGGGTAGACTGGATGGAGTGGACAGTTCAGACTCTCTCCCTGGGATTGTAACACAGCTCCTGTAGCCAATCTCCGTTGGCATTTAAATGGCAAAGGCATTTTGACCCATGTACAGAGAGGATTAAGCTGCCGAGAAAGAGAAGAGAGAAGCAGACACTCACGAGAAACAGGAATAAGCTAGAATGAGGCAAGTCGTACCATCTCTTGGTACCTTTCAGGCTTTTGCTCCAGTCTGTCATGAAGCCCAGCAGCCATTGCTGCTTTGGGCTCCAAGAAACTCCCCCAGTGGGGAGTGAGGTAACCGACAGCCTCTTCTGGTTGAACACACACCCCACCCCTCCTCTTCTACTCACCACAGAAGCCTTGTAGCACAGCAGAAAGAGAGAATCTGGCTCAAAAGTCCAGATAAGGCCTTTCCCATAAGAGACCTTGGGGGCACATTTCTTCACTTGTCTGTGCCTCAGTTTTCTCATCTACAAAATGGGGGACTGGTAAGCATTAAAAATTAATACATGACACTGTCCCCAAACAGTATCTAGCATGTTTGCTTTCAAATAAGTTCCAGTAAAAGTCATATTTTATTTCTTTCTAAAATTAAGTAATTTTTCTTTCCAATCCCAAGAAGGAAATCATGTTGTCCAGTAACCCAGTGGACAGGTGTACTGGCTTCCCTGAGTGTGCAGTGGTGTTTCACTGTATTTACCTGTGGGAATCACACTGTCTGTAGCTCGAAGGTCTCATTGTCTAGAGTGGAGTCGCGTAAGTTACGATCATGGCCCTTAAGAGTTTTGCCTCTTAGTTAGGGAAATCAAGACAAGAAAAAATAGTAACAAATGCCTAGTGACATGGTAGGTGATATTACCAAAGGGGGATGATGGAGAGTGGTCACTGAAAACATCAGGCCCGACCAGGCTGCACATGGAGTCTTCATAAAGCAGCTGGGACTTGAGTCGCCATGCTATGTGATGCCGGGCCCCACGGTGGCCACAATGCCCCTCCACCAAACTCCCCACACCATCCCTCCTGGGAGACTGGAAATGCCACCAAAAGTTGTTCTTCACAGTCTAAAGATTTCTAATGATCACATATCCACTGAGGGCCCAGCAGATTCTATTTTTAGATGAGGAAGTTTGGGTTTGCAGTTAATCAGAGACCAATGTCCTTTTTGCTACTAGAGGCAGAGTAGACTTGGCCATGCCCATGCACTGGCCCCAGGGCCACCTGAGGATGGTTCCCATAGTTGCTGGGTTCCTGTGTCTCTACCTGGGAACATGCTCTGCCTTGGGACCTTGCTCAACCATGCTTGAGAAGCCACAAGCACCAGAGAGTCAACAACCAGGTACAAATCTCTACCGATGAATGATAGGAGTTCATGGTAAATATCTCCTTGTTTTCTCCTCTCCGTGTGAGGGGAAAAGCCTATTCAGAGATGTGTTACACACAGTTTCTCAGAGAATATCCAGAAGGACTAAGCCCCAGCAGCCCACAGTGGCTCGTAGTCATTAGCCCACCCTCTATTGGGGGGCCCTCCACTCTCCCGCTCACTTCCCCACTCCCTCACAGTGATTTCTGAGATCATCTCCCAAATGGACTGCTTATACCAAATCCTCATCTCAGAGTCTATTTTTAGAGGAACCCAAACTGAGTCTTACAAGAGACCCTAAGAGCCAGGTGGAGTGTGGGTCACTCTGAGAAAACATTGCTCAACTACCGTCATGCCTGCTTCTCCTGGTACAATCTGGAAAGTCTGCTCCTGCCTCTCTCCTGGTGGTTCTAATCATGTTTGTCCCTGTTCTCTGCTAATCAACACCATTTGGTGCCGCTCGGTAGGTCTCTGCTCCTGCAAGTGAATTAGCAATATTTCCTGGATGTTTTTCTAATGTACATCTTTGGGGGGGGGGGGGGGGGGTTCAGCAGCTATAGTTGAACCAAATGAACCGTTAGACGTAGGGAAGGGAAGTCAGCCGAATCCCTGCACAGGCCTCTATTGGCCCCAATCAGTGACACATTGAGGATAAAACAAAGCCTGAGTTAGGCATTTATGTGGACTGAATCTCCTTGCAGATAAATAAACTGGCCAACTTCCCTGCTTGGCATGTGACCTGGGTGTTGGTGAGCAGGGGTAAGCCATTTGCCTAGCCGCTGCAACACCCCAACTCCCTAGTGAATGGCAGACCCACAGCCCAGCCTACTGGGTGGGAAGGGTCAGGATGTTGGCGCATCGGAGACGGGACAGGTGAGACTGTCACGAAGCTGCACATAATTCCCTCGGCAACACTCTGCTGATAGACTTCAGCCCATTTTCAGTAAATTCTATCCCCCTTCAAAGACTGGAATGAGATTTTCTCAGAAGGAGCAAATCAAAATAAAAAATAAGCCATGCCTCCTAGTTAGTTCAGTGGCAGGATCATTTGCCAGAAGGATCTGGGCATCCAAGACAAGGGGGAGAACATAATCAAGCTGGGGCACAGCGATCACTGGAAAGCCAGGCACTCAGCCCATGAGATGGAATTGGTTTCCTTCCTCCTGCTGTATCCACCTATGGGCAGAGGAGGTTGAAACTAGGTGGCTTGAGGTGGGAAGCAAAGGACACTCCCCAGTCACACAGGGCCCTCCAACGTGGCCACACTGGAGAAGGAGAAGATAAGAGAGACAAGAGAAGGAAGAAAGAAACAGGCAGCTGAAGAGGCAATAGAACTAAAGGCATCCCAAGGACAAAATCCATGTTGAGCAAATGCTCATCAGAACTGCTGATACAAATCCCTTCCTTCAACAAATACTCACTGAGCACCTAGTGTGTGCCAGTCATCGAGCTGGATGCTGGGAATTTGAGGTAGGTGCACCTTCTCAAGCTTCTCCCACCAAGCAGAGAAGAAGAATTTGGAAAAAGTAAGTATTGCTGATGAATGTCAAGGGAGTGTCAACCTAAGTGAAATCACAGGGGACATTGCAGAAATACAGCTGTGAAGCAACTTCCCCAGAATCCTAGAGGGAGGTCTATAAAAACTAGGAAGGAGCAGCCGTCATCCAGAAGGAGAAGGCCGGGGGAGAGGGCTTGTTTCCAGGCAGAAGAAACAGCAGGTGCAAAGGTCTCAAGGCCAGAAAGCATGGCTTCTCTGAAGAAGCTGAGGTGAGAAGGCAAGCAAGAGGGTGGTGGGAGAAAGTTCTGGAGAGGCAGGCAGAGACTTCACCTGGTTAAACTGTACACAGGGGCGCCTGGGTGGCTCAGTCGGTTAAGCAGCCGACTTCGGCTCAGGTCATGATCTCGCGGTCCGTGAGTTCAAGCCCCGCGTCGGGCTCTGTGCTGACAGCTCAGAGCCTGGAGCCTGTTTCAGATTCTGTGTCTCCCTCTCTCTGACCCTCCCCCGTTCATGCTCTGTCTCTCTCTGTCTCAAAAATAAACAAACGTTAAAAAAAAAAAAAAAACTGTACACAGATTCTACCTAAGAGGGGCTTCACGAACAGACATTTAATCTGTAAAACTTACTCAGAACGCACATAAAGAGGTACTGGCGGGGAATATGAATGAGAAGTTAGGGGGCATGCGAGAAGAGCAGGCAGCGAGGAAAACAGACAATGGAGGAAAGGCTAGACCCAAAGACATGATAGCAGGGAATTTTCCAAGGTTAAATAGAGATTCCTCAGATTGAAAAAGCATTAGTCACGAGCAGGATACATTTAAGTGGTGTCAGATCTGCTACCTGATACCCTTGTGAAAAACAAATTTACCAGTTATTGGGTTTGTGTGCAATCCTTTTGGCCTTTTTTTTTTAACTAGATACTAAGTGTGCACTGTTTTCCCAAGATCACTTCTGTCCACTCCTCCCTTCCCCAGACGCCGCAGTGTGATACCATGATTTGTTTTAAACATAGTCAGACTCTGGGGCACCTGGGTGGCTCAGTCGGTTGAGCGTCCGACTTCGGCTCAGGTCATGGTCTCACGGTTCGTGGGTTCGGGCCCCGCGTCGGGCTCTGTGCTGACAGCTCAGATCCTGGAGCGTGCTTTGGATTCTGTGTCTCCCTCTCTCCCTGCCCCCGCCCCCACTCACACTCTGTCTCTCTCTCCTTCAAAAAAATAAATAAACATTTTAAAAAAATTTTAAATATAGTCAGCCTCATGTGTTCTAGCCTGCATTCCAAACCCCTCCCCACACACCCATCCCCCCCCCAAATATACACACACATCTAGGTTGTTTTCTTTTTAATTTATATACAATAAAATATATTTTTGTAGTTTGTTTGCTGTTCTATGCATTTTCATTAATGCATGATCATGTACCTGCCACAATTCTGTACAGAACAGGTTTACCTATAATCTACGGACCATAATGGCTGCCCCATTTTACATATGAGGAAATGGAGGCATAAAGGGATAAGTAACTTTGCCTGAGGTCACCCAACTAGTAAACAAAGAGCTGGGCTTTTGCTTGGGGGGGGTCTCGGCTCCAGAATACCAGCTAAAATACCCAATGTCACACTGTCTTGATTTCCACACCCAGCCCCAGTCTACACGAACATTTGATTGCCAGGAACCCTGCCACAAAGAAATCCCACATGTGCCTCTGCTGGAATCCTCAGCCAATAACACCACTAGAGGCATGTGGAAAGCCTGGCCCAACTTTCTGGAAAAAGAGTCATGAGGACAAAAATAGTACCCCTTTTTCCAACTGTCAAATAAGTTGAGGTTAAAAGGGGGATATAAAGGGGACAGATCTTAACCTCTGGCTTAAGATTTACTGAGAATTATTTTAATCTTCCAACTTGTGACCCTTTGAAGGCACAGATCATTTCACATTCAGCTCTATAGACCTAGTACTTAGCACATGGCAGGTGTTTAACCAACATTTGTTCAATGAATGAATGTATGTATCAATAAATGAAAGATTTCAAATTTAAATACCAAGAGGTACCAGAGAAGAGCCATTGAGCCACAGGACATGTGCCCTCTTTCAAGTGAAGCCTTACACTCCAATCCTCTTAGTTTTTTTTACTAACAGGGTCTCAGGCATCATGGTCCCCTTGCAGTGCAGCAGAGGCCACAGACATGTCTGATCTGTCAGCTAAACTACGGATAACAGCGTGGACCTTGGTGTTTCTCTGTAGCCCTTTTAGCTACAAGGAACTACGTGGCAATGCAAGACAATATGAGGCAAACACGTGAATGGACGATGGGTGGTGGATGGATGGATGGATGGATGGACCTAAAGCCTACACTAAATTTCAGTGAAAGCTACACTTGCATGCTCCTGGGGACGGGAGGAGAGCCTGTTCTCCATTCCAGCCTTCAGTACAGCCTTCCCTCAGATCATTGCTTATGCGGGATCATGCCTATTGAGTCAACGAGCGCATCACACTGTCCTTGAAATCAGTGTGAATATGCTTGATTTAAAAATAACCAGAGTGTTGCTTGGTCCCCTGGGCATTCCCCAAACTCCTGCCAAGGAAAGGCTCTGCTCCTTGGGGGCAAGAATTTATAAGAGGAGACTGAGGTTCATAAATCATAAAATTATTTCCACAGAAGCAAGCTTTTCTCCTCAGGATGTGCCAAGACCACAATGAATAACCCAGCTTTGAATAAAGTTCTTCATAGAGACAGCATGCAAACACTGATCCTCAGAATCTGCAAATTCGGATTTGGGGCAGTCTGTCTAGCATGGTGGAGCTGGGCTTTGTTAGCAAGGTTTTGTCCAAACCATCAGGTGCACACCCGTGAGTGACTCACACCCACCCTGTAGAGCCCAAGGTGCGTACAGTTGTCAGGGGACTCCCCGTCCTGTCACTCTTTCACTCACCCTCCACCGGAGTATTCTTCTCTCCCTGGCCCCTCAGAAAGACAAGTCCCTCTCAGAACAGAGGACTCTGAGGCTGAGGGGACACAGGACATGACCGCAAGCACTAAATTCACCACCAAGTACACAAAGGGCCAGGAAGCCTTGAAATATGCGAAGGTCTTGCCCCATCACCATCCGCTACGCTGGGCAGATGGAATGATCGCGTGGTTGGGTTGTGTTGGCCATTGTCCGTTTGTCTCCTCAGCTCCATCCTCTGTCCCGCTTTTCTTCTAGGAACTGCATCACCAGCGCGGGGTCACCGCCTGCCTTCCAGGGGGGATCCCCTGAAGGAGACACTGCCAGAAGATGAGAGTGTGGGAGGAGGCATCAGGTCCGCCTTGTGCTACCCCCTCCCTGCTTTGGGCCACACAGCTGGCAGGGTTGCCTCCGTCCACCCTTCACACTTCAGCCCCTGCCAGCAGCCATCTCACACGCAGCTCTCCTTGGGTTCTAATGACACTATTCTCCACCCTAGACTCTTCAAGCCTATGGAGGGTGGGCGCTTCCTGATCCTGCTTTTTTCTGGGGGCCTCAACATCCCTGGTTGACCCTTATAACCCTGCCCATTTATCTATGGTTTTACCCTCATCAAACCACCCAAGAGGCATTGTGCTTCCTGGCGGGCAGGACTCTGGCTGGTCGGGAGGTACAAGGGGGAGGGTGTTAATCTTGGATTAAGGGAAGCCAAGGTCTAGATGCTGCTCTGCTTCTGACAAGCCATGCGACCTTGAACAAGTCACTTTGCCTCTCTGGGCTACAGCCCCCTCACCTCATCAGCAGAATGGGGAGGCTGGATCCATGCGGGGAAGCCCACACCACCCTCTGGACCTCCTCTTTTTCACCAAACACCGGAAGTCCCCGGGGCATCCCTGGCTCTGAAGAGAAGTGTGTGAAGGCTAGAGATATTCGCCACTCTAGATCTTTTAGCGACTTTGATATTTGGTATACGGAGATTAGATGATCTTCTCTGGAGAATTAGCACGACGATTACAATAGCAACTCACTTAAAAGGGGCTCCTTGGGGTTCACAAGGTGTCCTGGAGGGGATGTCCAGACACCCACTGCACCACAGACTGGGCCCCCCTGAAGCGGAGGAGGGCCAGAGGGTGGTGGGCTCTCTGTGAGGCAGGTCCTCTGGGGGCAGCCACACACCCTTGTGGCCGACGCTCACCGTGCTGGCACCAGGGGATCCGAAGAGGGCACCGGGCATCCAGCGCATTGCCCACATGTGTCCACGCACCTCCCGGCTCTCTTTCCCATAAACCATCACCCATTCTCGCAGCCTCCCTGTGAGGCGGGCAGAGCAAGGATGTTTGACAATTACATTTGACAAGTAACAGACAGACGCATCCATGGGAGGCATTTCCCGTAGTGGTACACACGGCTAACAACGAGGGAGCCGTGACCAAAATCCAGGCCTTAAGTGTCTTTTACAGAACCATATATTCAATTTATGTAGATGATTAAACTAAACTACTGGCCTTAAGGACTTTGTATTTGGAATGAGGCCAACTTTTACATGTTTCTATTCATGATTAAAAAGCATGTCCTCTGGCTGTTCTCCATAATGTCACAGGCTTACTAGGAAATGAAGACAACTTTCTGGGAACCTTGGCCTCTTATCTCTACTTTCCCACGTGCTCTTGGGAATGAATGCTATTTATCTCACACAGGTGGGGCTGTCTGGGCTAAGGTCACATAGCTGTTCGGCCCCCTCCAGTCTGCTCTAGCACTCATGTCCCTCAATTGTCAGTCTGGTGCTGTTTCTACCTTCTCGTGATCATTTAGTCACTCAGCAAACATGTGCCAAGTCCTACTGCAGGCCAGGCCCGTGCTGGAAGCAGCGAAGGAACAGAAGTAAACAAGGCCCAGCCTTTGTCCTTAGAGGGATTTAGACTATGGTGGGAAAATTAGTGCAACGAGCCACAGCGGAGGCCCGGGGATGGCCGTGAGCACAGGGTGTTCCCTGGGTGTGCTGGGAGCACTGGAGGAGGTGCAGCCTCCCTTGTGGACCCTGCACAGTGGACCAGGGTAAGAGCTGAGACTGAAGCCTGTGGAAGAACAAGCCTGGGCCAGGCTAGAGCACTGTGGGAGGAATCTGCATTCTAGGGGCCAGAAGGAGGAATCTCCATGGGCAAAGGCAGGAGTGAGCCCGGCACACCCAGAGGGCTCAGCAGGGCAGAAGCATCAGGTGCAAGGGACACACCCATGACGAACCAGGACAAGTCAGCAGGGGCCCAGGGACAGAGGGCACTCTCCAAGTCCAGACGTAGAGCAGTGCTTTCCAAGGGAAGGGCCACGGTAACGTTTGGGAGTTGTCACAGGACGTCAAAGTGAGCCACAGCAGTCTATTCTTGGCAAGACCTGTGCGACGGTGGACCTGCCTGGGAGCGCGCTATCTGATGATTTTCAAGTGCCTCTCACTAAAAGGGATGGAAAGCAATGACAATAACGGTACTTACTAGAGCAGCTGCCTAGCATGGCTGGTGCCACAAAGAGCCCTTCCTAGTGTCAAGAACAGAGTCAGAGTTTCACTGCAACATCTGCTTGACTCGCCTCACTCTGGGAGATGAAGATGTGGACATGTTTCAAAAAATAGAACCGTCCCACCCGCAAGGCCGGTGAGGCCGGCTCCTGCAGGAAGCCGCTCTGAGCCCAGGCGGTGACCTCAACTCTGTGGGGTCCCCACACCCAGGCAGGGTCCTACCCCCACCAAGTCTGGTGTGGCCGAGGGCTTCCTGGGTGCTTGGCCCTGCCTCCTGCATGGCTCTGGGGCTCCTGGGGCCAGGGACCACAGCTGATCCCTCACAGCCGCTAGAGCCACACTGCACATGTTAAGGGTATGGAGTAAACAAGAGATTTATGGAGGCAGCTCCCTCCTCCCCCTGAACACGGTGGCATGGTACAAGCTGTGCGTGCCCTTCCTGGCAGCATGTCTATCTGTGCACCCTCCGGGGAGGGAGAGCGATGGATTCCCTGGCTTCTTACCTTCCCTGTGAGCAACTTCTGGCATTTGTCAGATTCTAACACCTCCTCTGTGGCCCTCCAAGAGTTCACGGAAACTGTGAACACCTCCCATCTGAAGGGAGAGGACTTTTTTTCCCCCCACTTTTCAGTGGAGAAAAATCCAGGCAGAAGAGACCAGAGAGAAGAGGAGCACAAAGTAGAGGGAAGACCCAAGGACGCTGGTGCAGGGTCCCGAGTGACAGGTAGGACAGGTATTCTCAGAGGTCACAGGAAGCTGGCCCGGGAAGAGGCCGCAGTTCCTACGCAGTGACCCACATTTGATAAAAAGCTGTGACTTTCTCCCCTGCCCCTGACAGAGCATGTCAGGTAAACAGACCCAGGGATTCTGAATGTGTTTTCATCTCCAAGTGTCCCCTTTCTTCCACCAATAGCCAAGAAAGGAGTTATTAAACTGTAATTCTTAGTAGCCAAGATCTCAGAAATAAGTTAATTTAGCAGATACTGTGGATAATTTGGCCCCAGGGAAGTAGGACCAAGGCATGACCTACAGCGAGAGTGAGACTCCAAGCCATGGAAAGATCAGAAGGGAGAGACTTTCAACTCACCCTAAGTACCTATCCCATGTCAAATGCGTAACATACACCATCTATTTCCACTGCAATCCTTGCAAGAGCAGGGGTTATTATCCCTATTGACAGATTCGGTATCTGAGGCTTAACAAGGTCAATTTACTTGGCCACGGTCTTACAGCTAGGACAGGGCAGGTAGGGATTTGATCTCTGCTAGTGAGCATACCATCACGCGGGAAGTCCATTAAAAACAGATCTCCTAGCCCCACCTTTAGAGATCCTGCTGCATTAGGGTGGGTGGAAGCCCAGGAATCTGCATTTCTATTCAGCACCCCAAAGTGACTCCCATGCTCATGGATGTCAGGTGGTGGGTTATGACATAAGCTTTGGAAAGACACTTGGGTTAGAAGCCCAGCTCTGTGACCTTGAACAAGGTACTTAAACTTTGTGAGTCTCAGCTTCCCCATCTGCAAGATCTAGAAAATACACCACATGGGTTTGTTATGAGGTTTAATGGGGATAATGTAGCAATAGTGCCTGGCATAGACTCACCTTGAACATTTGGGGGGCCTGAAGCAAGAGTACAAGCAGAGGCCCTCTGGCCTGCAGCCCGTTCCTCCACACTTCCCACCCAGCTGTCACTCTACAACACCAGGCTCTCCCACTGTCCAGGGTGGACATCCCAGGCCACACCACAAGCTTCGTTCGGAGCCCTTGAAAACAGTGCCTCCTCCTTGCCATGGCCACCCTTTGGGGCTAGCCTTGTGCAACCTGGAAGCATGGTCTGACCTCAGGAATATGGATTCCTGAGTCCAGGGAAGAGGCCTGCCCACACAGGTAGGGAATTCTAGGGTTCCCAGCACTAGACGGGATGAAGCCTTTAGATGGGCACATTCCCCAGGCCCAAAGACAGGGGAGCTAATGCACGGCAGTATGATTAGACACAGTGATACTGTATCACACACTTGAAAGTTGTTAAGAGGGGAGATCTTCCATTTTCTTACCACACACACACAAAAACGGTAATCATGTGACACGATGGTGGTGTTAGCTAAGGTGATAATCATACTGCAGTATAGACATGCATCACATCAACACATTGTAGGAACACCTGGATGGCTCAGTCAGTTAAGCACCTGACTTTAGCTCAGGTCATGATCTCACGGTTTGTGAGTTCGAGCCCCGCGTCGGGGGGGCTCTGTGCTGACAGCTCAGAGCCTGAAGCCCGCTTTGGATTCTGGGCCTCCCTCTCTGTCTGCTCCTCCCCGGCTCACGCTCTGTCTCTCTCTCTTCTTAAAAAATAAGTAAACATTAAAAAAAATCCAGCCCTGGGACCAGGAAACACAGTGAACCGAGCAGAGAGACCCTCTCCTTGTTTCTCCTCTAGAGAATGACGCTCAGGGCTTAGTTGGACAGTGAGACCACAAGCGCATCACAGTGGCCACGACTGAAACACGGTGCCCTGCGGGAGGCAGGAGCTGCCCGTGAGCAAGCAGGCTTCTCCCAGCAACACAAGCAGGGTGTGGGCGTCTTCGGACAGGAAAGGTCAAATGGACTTTCCTCCTCTTTTCTTTCCAGACTCCAACCAATCCCACCAGCAAACAAATATAAACCACCTGCCTCCCCTGTGGCTATTAAAACACTTCAACGCCCTGTGGGGAGGACATCAGGGCAATGATTCTCGTTTTATGGATGAGAAACAGAAATGAGAGAATTATCACTCTTATGGCAGTTAGCCCCTTTTGCCTTTTAAGGTTTGGGGTTAGATGGCTCTGAGTTCAGCTCCTGGCTCTGGCACTAGACCCTGAAGCAAACTGTTTACTTCCCCTCGCCTCAGCTTCCTTATCTGTGAGATGGAGAAGTATACGCCTCAAGTGTTCTAGAAATGGAAGGCAAGAATATATGGAGATTATTCAATACAGAGTCTGGCAAATAGTGAGGGTTCAGTAAGTGTTACCTGTTATTTACCTTGCACTCTTTGCCTTTCTTGGGAACATAGCTTATCCCTCTAACTGAGCTGCAATATCCTGGCTAAGGGCCAACATCCATATTCAACTCCAGGCCCCGCTTCCCTCTAGGACTGAGCACAGTGTCTGGGACTTAGCAAGCAACTAATAAATGATAGAATAAATAAAATAATTTAAAAGTGAGTGAGAAGGGGGAGAAGAAAGTGTGGCCCACAAAACTCAGCACACCCTGACCCAAGCACTGTCCAATCAGTCCAGAAGCCCGGTGAAGGGACAGCACGAGCAAAACTCTAAGCCACAGCCCTAATTGCTTCCGAGACAGACCTCTTGCGTCTCAGGCCTGACTCAGGCTCCAGTGAGGCTGGAGAGTAGGTTTGAGAAGGCTCTGGGAACACGGCTGACATTAAATGACTCATTTTCAAAAGCCATCAAGCTAAATTCGAACCATATAGTGGATTACATGAATAATATAAATTTTTATGTGCATATATATATGCATATATATTTTTTTCATTTAGTTTTCTTGGACAGTTTGACAATTCCCTGGGAACCCACTTTATGACAGGAAAGCTATTTTCAGACAGACATGTTAAGAAACTAAGTTTTTGCTGAGGTCCTTGGCGTGCACCCCTGGGGCTCATTGGACTGGGTGGGTCCTGCCATTGGCTCCTCCAAAGTGATCTGGGCACGGCCTCCCTTTTCCTCATTCAGAGCAGGGCTGGGATTCTAAGCCAGGAAAACGTTCCCAGAAAAGAGATGGGTCATGAAGGACGAGGGCCAGAAAACTGGAGGAAAGATCAAGTATTTGAAGGAATCTGGAGAATGAAGTGACTTTGTTTTCACAATAAATTAATTTAGGCAGTACACACATTTATTCTCCTTCAAGCCTACTTTAGAAAAACATCCATATTAGCCCTGGCATAGAATGATCAGGATAACGCTCACGTGGTTGCACTGTGGTCCACACCCCCAGCGCATTTTCCAGATATAAAGCAGGGGCAAGCAAAGGTGAGAAGTAAGTCATAACTGAAGGCTCAGGAAAGGAGCAGGAAAAGTCCCACCCACCTAGAAGGGGGCCTATCCCTATGCCAGCTCTCCCAAGCACACAGACAGGTCTTCTGCCTTTCATAGGCCACACGGCCCCCAAATCCTGCTATAACTCTTCCTACTGGGGACACCCTGTCTGCCGGCCCCTCCTTGCACAGAGCTCTCCCCAGCCAGCCCCATCCATGATCTGCCCGTGCTTCTCCTCCAATCCGACTTTCAGGTCCTTCCCCCAAAATATACCAAGATCTGCTACAGTAGGTTCTATCCTCAGAGGAACCTGAGGGAAGAATGGGGGAAGAGACAGGAGAAGGGAATTCAGGGAGCTGGAGAGAGAAGAAAGGAAAAGAGAGAAGGAACAAACCTTTCTTGAACATCATCACAGCCACACGAAGTGGTCCGTTTTACACCCCGTTTTACAGACAAGGAGGCTAACGCCTGGAGAGATAAAGTAACTTTCACAATCACACAGCTGATCCCTGCAAGAGCTGAGAGTTTAACCCAACACTCCCTGGCTCCAAAGTCCACACCCTATACGTTTTCCTAAAGAGTCAAAAATGAATCCATTTCTGACATTTAAAAAAAAAAAATTAGCACATTGACTGGGAGTAGGAAAATCCTCAAACCACACAGGGTGGTTTCAAACTCACTGTGCTTACTGTCACACCGGCACTCGGCTGGACCCCAGCTGAGGATGTTTGAAGGGCCAAGGTCACAGCAAAGACAGGCTACATGTCTCTACTGTGAGTGACAGGGAAGCCTTCAGCTGTTTGCCACACCACCCTGTGCCTTTCCATATATGTGGAAAAGGCCAAACCTTTCCAGAAAGATTCATTTTCCCATCCTTATTCAACAATTCTGGGGAGGGAAAGGAGGCTGAAATATGTCTTGGTACATATGCAGGGTTTGAGTTTTATAAAAGTAGTCAAAGACCCAATTTACCCAAGATCTAATTAAAACTCTGAGGTCTCCATTGCCACTCCAAATGTCATTTTGCAATATGTACGTATGTATGTATGTATGTATGTATGTAGAAACAGATCTTGAAACAAAATGCACATGAGTATCACTCTATACCATATATACCTGAATTTGGTTTTGTTTTAACATCTACCCGTATTACATATGCTTGTGTTTGTAGATGTAGAGATATTCTGACCGGGATGCCTCTGTCTTGTTGACACCTTAAGCATGTATTTAGCCTGCCCGCGGACCACGCTATACCATGCTGCATAGAAGCAACACGATAGGACCTAAAACTTTCTTCGCAGGAAGATCACAAGAGGTCATGGGAAGATGGATGGAAGAATGCGCCTCATCACATAGAAGAACGTGTGGCCCAGAAAAGCCTCTTCTCTCTTGTCTCTCCCTCCTTTCCCTTCTGGGTACCCAGGAAGTTCTGTCGCCACTTAAACCAAGGCAAGATACTGCTGGGTCTTCTCTCAGGAACCATTTTATCATGGCTTATTTTCTGAGCACACGCTGCCCAGAGCCTGGATGCAAAAAGCCCAAGTAAGAGTGCCATCAGGCACGGAAACACAAGGTCATCACTGATGATGCTCCCCCTGTGCCCAGAGGAGCCAGGAGCTCATGTGAAGTCACTCCAACTTGTTTTTATAACTGAAAAAAAACATTCATTTATGATGTTCCAGGCCCCTTTGGAAGCAGGCAAACGTGGCTTCCCTACAGTAAGGCTCCTACATTATGGTTTTGGCATGAACTGCAGAGAAATCATTACGACAGGAAAAGCAAGGTGATGTTATAAACTATTAATAAGCTTGGGATTTGTCTTCACAGGATGTTCATTTTTAATTCAGAGTGTATTACCTGAGTATCACTTTCCCCATAATAAGAAACTTCTTCCCCATCACTCACTTTTCTGGGGTGGATTCAAAGCCAATAAACTCACCTCCTTTGAGGTTTCCTCCCCTCATCTCTACATCCTCTTTCAGACCCACACACCTGGTGCCTTAAGAAAATACAACACATGGAAGTAGCATTGGAAGGAGCTAATGTGAAAAAGCAGGTGCGTGACAGTGTATCTAATGCAGAAGGGAAGAAGATCTTCAAAATATCCTGACAAAGAAGAACCTGACAAGTGACAGAGTTAGGAAGCTGGCTCTCAACCCAGGCTGGTAACAGGTAGGGATAGGAGATTTGAAAAATCAACCCGAGTCGCGATGTAAAAAGAGCTGAAGGGGTGTCGCTTGATCTAAGGCTGGCTAGGTTTATGAGGACACAGGTCGAAGCCTCTGCCGTAAGCCACCGTGCTCTCCAGGCTAGGCTGCAGAGGTCACCCGGGAGACCCAAATTAACGGAAGCACATTCAGTAATGCAGGACTGCATTCCCAGGGTCTCTGAATTTAAATACTGCCTGCTCAAAACATTCTCAACTTAAAATCAGGTTGAGTTAGAGATCAACCAGATTGTCAGTATCGCCATTTTATAATCAATGCCTGTGTGCCAAGGCACCCTCCAAGGGAGCATAAAGCTCACCGTGACCTTCTGCCAAACACCTGACTTCCTTAGACCGGGCAGCTGTCCTGTCCTACCTGGATACACTGGCAGAATTTGCCTTCACACCTGGACTCCTTGGCCTAATTTGAAACGACGTGTGTCTTTGCGTGTACGATCTCTCATCTAGACAATGGTGACACGGAGTGAGATGGTAGGGGGATGAGTTCCTGAGAGGAGGAGGCAGGGAAAGGTTACAGACAGGTCTTGCTCTGGAGGGGTGTGGGGAGCAGGCACTACAGGAAAGGGGAAACCGTTCTCCCTAATTTTCTCCCTGAAGCAATGATGTCTGCATGAGAAATGAGACCCCTTGGGCAGGGACACCAGGCTTGCCTCTCTCTCCAGCTTGGAAGCTTCTAAGCAGCGCAGGAGCGAACCCTCCCAGATAATGTGCATTCCAGCTGAGCCAAATAAGGAGAGAGCTGTAAAACAGACACCCCACGATCAACAGCAGGCTGCCTTTCTTCTTGAGGGGCTCCAACCAGAGGCAGCAGACATAAAAACGAGACTTGCAATTTTCCAGAACCACCGAAATGGGTGACAGGTGTGAGTAATGAGCCATTAGGATAAGGAAGTCCAGGACAGTTCACTCAACAGAGGAACAGACAAAATGAAGATGCATCTTTAAAGAGGAGAGACATAGGAAAGACTATCTTCTGGTCCCATGAGAATTAGAAGTAGAAGGTAACATCTCTCCAGTGTCTATTGTGACTCCAAAAGATATGCTTGGAGACATAGCAAGAACCATGTTGAGATTCATATCCTTTATCCAGAAATACCATCCCAAGGATTTTTCTAAAGGAAATCAGTACTGAGAGAACAAGCATATTATATGAAAAAAAAGACATTAATTACAATATAGTTAACCCTTGAACAACACAGGTCCACTTATATGTGGAATTTTTCTGATAAATACAATACAGTACTACAAATGTATTTTCTCTTCCCTGTGATTTTCTTAATAACATGTTCTCTTTAGCTTGATTGTAAGAACACAGAATATCACACCTATAACATACAAACTATGTGTTAATAAGCTATTTGTGTTATCAGTAAGGCTTCCAGTCAACAGTAGGATAGTAGTAAAGTTTCTGGGGAATCAAAAGTTATATATGGATTTTTGACTGCATGGGGGATTGTGTCCCTCGACTGCATTGTTCAAGGGTCAACCGAATTATCTAGAATGGTCCAAAACTGGAAATAACCTGTCAAACCAAATGGAAGTTGGTCATAGTGGTTTGTATTTGCTTTGTAGACTATCATCCAGCCATAATAATGACAGTTATAAAGATTACATAGAAATAGGAGATAATGTTTACAATGCAATTTAAGGTTGAAGAAGGGTTTCTATGTAGTGAGCACTTACTATGAGCTCAGCACTACGTTATACAACATACATGTTAGATACACACGGTATCTCTTCTCATCCTCACAGAGCCCTGTGGGTGGGGAGGGTGCTACCACTACCCTCATTGTACTGATGAGAAAATTGATACAAAGTTGCTTGGTAATTTTCCTAAATTCGCAGGATTCCAACATAGGCTAACTGACACCAAAGCCATCTTTCCTCATCCAACATGCCACACAAGCCCTAAATGCCAGAGAATAAGCAAAGGTTAGTATAGATATGAAAATAGGAGATATCGCAGATGGGACCAATAGAAAACAAATAGATGGTGGTAGATTTAAACCCCAATCATATCACTAATAACATTAAATGTAAATAGTCTAAACAGTCCAATTACGAGGCAAAGGTTGTCAAATTAGATAAAACTAAGTAATATCTATATACTGTGAAATTCATTTTAAAAGTAAAGACATACATCAGTTAAAAGCATGACAATAAATCAAGTTTATTTCTATATGTTAGCAACAATGGGAAATTGGAAATTTTAAATACCATTACAACAGCATCAGAAAAAGAAGGATTTAGGAATAAATCTAACAAAATATTTGCAATATCTGTACACTGAAATCTACAAACTTTACTATGATAAAGAACACTTAAATACATGAATTAGAAGCCTCGATGTTAGATAGATGTCATTTCTCAACAAATTAGCTTATAGATTAAATATCATGCCAATCCCAGTAGTATTTTGTGTAATAAATGGCAAACTGATTAAAATTCATATGGAAATGCAAAGGAGTAAGAAGAGACAAAACAATTTTTAAAAAGAACAACAAAGTAGGAGGATACACATTCACAGATTTCAAGAACTTATATAGAGCCACAGAAATCAAAACAGTATGATAATAGCATAAGAATAAACATAAAGATGAATAAAACAAAGAGAAGCCAATTGATTTTCAACAAAGATTCCACAGTAATTCAGTAAAGAAAGTAAAGTCTTTTCAACAAGTATACTGGAAAGTTGGATATCAATAGGTGGACAGACAGAAAGAATGAAGTAAATAAAGACTCCCAACCCTTCTCTCACACTACATACATAAACAATAAAGAGCTAAAACTATAGAATTTTTTAACTGTACCATTTTTTTGAAGAAAGCAAGACAAAATTTTATGACTTCTGATTACTCAAGATTTCCTAGATAAGACAAAAAGCATGATTCATAAAGAAAAAATATGTTAAATTGGATTTCACCAAAATGTATAACTTCCATTCTTCAAAAGACTGTTAAGAAAATTAATACAGCAGCAGCATACTGAGCAAAAATGTTCAAAAAACACATATCTAGCCACAGATATGATTACAGAACATATAAAGAACTCTCACAACTCAGTAAGAATTTAAAAAGGCAATAAAAATATCTGAAATATTTGAAAGTAA
Organism: Panthera pardus; assembly: GCF_024362965.1. Classification (NCBI taxonomy): domain Eukaryota; kingdom Metazoa; phylum Chordata; class Mammalia; order Carnivora; family Felidae; genus Panthera; species Panthera pardus. The sequence goes on along the minus strand of NW_026526788.1, from coordinate 67,786,563 downwards.
AATATTTTAAAGGTCACCAAAAAATACATACAGATAGTCAACAAGCACGTGAAATGATGCTCACAGCTCTCACTTAGAGCTAAAATGAAAAGGACTGATACCATCAAGTGTTAATGAGGGTGTGGAGTAACTGGAATTCTCATTCACTGCTGGGTGGGAAGGCAAAATGTCCTCTTTAGAAATCAATTTGGCAATTTCTTATAAAGTTCAACATACTCTTGCCACACAACCCTGCTTCTAAAAATCCTATTATTTACCTAAGAGACATAAAAATCTATGTCTAAACAAAAACCTGTGTGCAAATGCTCACGGCAGCTTATTTACAATAGCTGGAAACAGCAAACTGTCCATCTACCAAATGGATAAACAAATTTTAGTGTATCGCCAGAATGGAATAAAGAGAACTACTGGGGGTGCCTGGGTGGCTCAGTCAGTTGAGTATCTGACTTCAGCTCAGGTCATGATCTCCGGGTTCAGTTCATGAGTTCGAGCCCCACATCGGGCTCTGTGCTGACAGCTCAGAGCTTAGAGCCTGCTTCATATTCTGTATCTTCCTCTCTGCCCCTCCCCTACTTGTGTGCTCGTGCACATGTGCGTTCTCTCTCTCTCTCTCCCAAAAATAAATAAACATTAAAAAAAAGAACTACTGATCCATGCAACAACATGGCTACATCACAAGAACATTATGTGAAATGATAGAAGGCTGACACAGAGCTCCACAATGTATGATTCCATGTATATCAAGTTCCACAAAAGGTCAAATGATAGGGACAGAAAATAAATCTGTGGTTATTGGGTCTCAGAATGTGAAGAGGGGACAGACCGCAAAAGGACACAGGAAATAAAAAGGTTCTGTATTTTTACTGTTGTTATGGCTACACAACTATATACATTTGTCAAACTTACTAAGTTGTAAACTTTAAAGTAATGAATTTTGTTTTATGTAAATTATGCTCCAATAAACCTGACATTTAAAACAGTGATGAAGTTTGTCATGTATATTACGTATAAATATCACTTTACTTAATAGCAAATAAAATAAAAATGGGAAGGGTGTTTTTTGTTTTTTGTTTTTTGTTTGTTTTTGGTTTTGTTTTGTTTTGTTTTGCCCAGCTTGGAACTCTCTTGAACTTTCTGAATTACGATCCTCTGAATTAACACTCACCTTTGGGCAAAGTAGTTTGCTGTCTGCAGAAACCTTTCTTTTTTTTATTTTTTTAAGTTTATGTATTTATTTGGAGAGAAAGGGGAGAGAGAGCAGGGGAGGGGCAGAGAAAGGGAGGGAGAGAATCCCAAGCAGGCCCTGCACTGTCAGCACAGAGCCCGACGTGGGGCTCGAACTCACGAACTGTGAGATCATGACCTGAGCCAAAACCAAGAGTCAGAAGCTTAACCAACTGAGTCACTCAGGTGCCCTGTTGCAGAAACCTTCCTGCTCTGCCTCCCTTAAAGAGGCTCAGAAGATCCAAATGTCTACACGTCGCCTACTAATCTGTGGAGTGATGGGTTAACTGTAAATAAATCACTAGCATGCAGACCAAAATGCTCCCTTGAAACAGAGACTAATATTTAAAAGAGAGAAAAGAAAAAAAAACTTATGTTGAAAAAAATCTATGTAACTTATGTAGCAACTGACCCATGAAATAATCCCAGAGAACAACGAGACTCCTCCACAGAGTCCCTCGCCCTGCCTCCCAACTCACCCTGTGAGAAGATACCCATCACGTTGAGGGTGGGGATGGGGAGGATGACGACAGCACCAGCACAGCACCAGTGTACCTCAAGCATCCAGTAAATTTACATTATGGGTTTGATATATATTCTCATTCAGGCCACAAGACAACCCTATGAGTAAGCACTTTAATTATCCCACTTTACAGAGAGAGAGAAAATGAAGCACAAAAATGTTAAATAACTTGCTCAAGTTCACACAGCTCCCAAGTAACAGAGTTGGCATGATGGTCGATTTTATAGATCAGTCTGACTGGGCCATAGGCTGCCCGATATGTGATCAAACATTATTCTGTGTGTGTGTATGAGGGTGTTTCTGGAGGAGATTAACATTTGAGTCGGTACCCAGTAAAGAAAGTTGCCCTCCCATGATGGGGGTGGGTCTCAGTCTGTCAACTGAAGACCTGGATAGAGCAAAAAGCCCAAGTAAGAGGAAACTTCTCCTGTCTGACTGCTTGAGCTGGGATATTTCATCTTTTTCAGCCTCTGGACTCAAAGTGAAACACTGGCTCTTCTTGGGTCTCAAGCCTACTGGCTTTTGGACTAGAACTTACATCATTGGCTCTCCTAGATCTCCTGCAGCTTGTTGATTGCAGATCTTGAGACTTCTAAACTTCCATAATTATGTGAGTCAACTCCTTCTAACATAGAGATTTACCTGGAAGGAATTGACACCATTAGAAGGATTTAACAGATTACAGAGGCCAAGATATCCCAAGATAGACAGACGGATAAAAGGTTGGATGGATGGGTGGATGGAAGGAAGGAAGGAAGGGAGGAAGGATGGAAGGATGGAAGGAAGAAAGGGAAGGAGGGAGGGAGGGAGGAAGGAAGGGAGAAGGAAGGAAGGCCAGCCTGCTGGTTCTTTCTGGAGAATTCTAACATACCGGGGCTTTGAATCGTTGTATCTCTGAGTCCCAAGCAAGAACTCATAATAACGTTAACCATTCTTAAGACACAATATGTCAACGAAAAATCAATTTGCTTTCCTAAAAGGTAAACACCTTCTGCAAGTTCTAGGATGCTGAGTACTTGTTGTTGTTTTACGTCTATCCTTTATTTTCCACTTCTAAAACTCAAACATAAAATGCTTTGATCATACTTGGCTGTCCTCAATCCCATATTGGGACCCACCATTTCGCATCCATTTGTAATAACTGCAAAGTTCTCCCTGAGTCCCAAGTCCTGAAAAAAAATGACGGTTTCTGGTTTAAATGGAACTTTTTGTCCAAATCAAGCACATAATAGGAAATCAAATACTGAGACAAGGAGGCAAGTAATTAAGATCTAGGACAACATAAAATTATAAAATAACTAGAAAAACAACTCCCATTCAGCCACCTCTAGGCTCTGTGACCTATAATCATCCCCATCAATCTCCATCCTCACCAACAAGATGTACATGGAAGCAAGAGAAGAACAGGGATTAGAAAATGTTCAGGAAATGAACCAGGAAGAAAGCCCAGTTCACCACCTGGGTCTCTGAACATGAAACATTTTCATCTCAGCCAGATCCTCCCAACATGGTTCCTCCAGCTGAGAGGCCTCTCTGCTTTCAGTGGTGGGAATCTATTATTCATTAATATATCTAGTCCTTCTGAAAGGGCCTATTTCCGGACGCTCCCACTCCTTAGGTCGTATGCTTACTATTGACTGGATAAGGCTACACCTGCTTTAAAATCCTTTGAAAGAGCAACTGAATCTACGCAGTGCTTTACAGTTCACATTTTTGTATGATCTCACTGCCTCTTTTCTATGGCCCATGTGACTAGTTCTGGCCAATGAGTTATAAACATAAATGATGTGTCATTTCCAGGCCAGAGCATTATATTGCTGGGCAGGATGCTCCAAAGTTCTCCTTCCCTCTGCTAGGAAAAATACAGGGTTTAGGATGAACTGTTCCATCAGCCAGAGTCTCAGGAAACACAGAGCCAAGTTCCCAGAAGTTACGCAGTAGACATACGATCTAAGTTGTTACAGCCACTGAGATTTGGGGGTTGTTACTACAGCAAAAAAGAGTCTATCTTAAATGGTACAAGTAGTTACAACTACTTGTTTTATGCCTCCAATAGTATACTCAGGAATTAAATTAGCTAATCTATGTTGATTTTTCTGAACCATTCATGAGTTGTAGGGATGGTCTCATCCCTTATCAGGTCTGGTATTTCCGGTCTGAAGTACCATAACATTAGAATCCATCCTGACTTCCTCTACCATCATCACTGCTGGCACACTCACACACACACTCATATACATGAATGCACACACTCACTCACACATACACACACACACACACACACACACACCCCTTGTGCCATTTGATGGTACCAGCTTAGCGAGGGCTGGGCAACCAATTTACATTGGTTGAAAGTCACTTCATAGAGCTACAGAAGGGATTTAACATAAAAGGAGTGACCTCCTGCTTTACAAATACATGGTTAAAAGGGAGAAAATACAAAGAGGGGACATGGACTGCTGAATCAGATAAAGCAGACAAATCACGGGCGGACTAAGATGAGCCCTGGGGTCCAGAACAGAGATGGGACTACAGCTGTGGAGCCTTGAACAAATTCCTAATCAGGAGAACCACCAGATATTCCCAGACCAGGCTATCAGAATCCCTAGCTAAAGCTGATTAAAATGCAGATGGCTGGGCTCCATTCCTGATGTCCAGAATCCGAATCTCTAGGGATAGGCACAAGGAATATAACATGTTTGCAAGGCTGCAGGAGATTCTGATAAGGACCTTGTAGATTAGGGAAACTAGGAAGCAGACTGATTATGCAGTCTCACAGTGTATAAGACAGGAATATAAGGAATCAGTCTTCCCAGGTATGAAAACAGACGCTAGTCCGTGTTCAGGCGAACCTATACTCACTAGGTGAACTAATGAGAGGCTCTGATAAAAGTGAGTAGCAAAACCTTTGGAGAAAGGGTAAGAAAAATGGCATCTTTGGGCCAGGGTTAGACATGAGGTTGGAACTTCCTGGCAATGAAGATGGTCCGCCAGAAACTAAGGCTGCATGTGGTAAGAACCTTCATTCCCTCAATTAGCCATATTCTGTATGTCTAGGCGGGACCGGCTTCATGTGTGATGACCTGTGCAGTCAGAAAGGGACTCTCTCAGAAGGAGTCCATGCTGAGTTTAATGCTCTACAGTTGCTATCTTGAAATTCTTAATAATTTTCTCTTTGTGAGTTATGCAAGTGAAGTCTAATGAGACAATGGAGCATGCATATGAGCAGAGATGATACACCAGGCAGCAATAACACACGCAGGCTCAGACCTTCGGGCAAGGCAGGCCAGGGCGGCCAGCACCAGAACCTGAGCCCAGATGCGTGGCAGCCGTGGCCATGGCCGGGGGAGGCGGGCCCGCCTGTCAGCGTCTGGAGCCCATCCCTGTTGTATCTGCAGAAATATGAACTCTCTGTCCTGAGCGCCAGGACAGAAACTGCTGGTACTCAGGCAGTAAACTTTGTCAGTAAATTACTACGAAATAAAAATGTGCACATGAACACTGCAATACTGCATTTCCAGGAGTTATGAGGATTCTTCAAAGAGGTTAGGATCTCCAGTTTTGAAAACTGTTGCAAAAAGCAGAGCAAATATCCTCAGGCTTAGAACTACAAACTGAATTTAAAGCTTGCTGCATTCAACAGAAGAAAGCGCCATTTTCATAATGAAACTTTACATGAACCACTTATTAGCAAGGAAAACAATTTTTAAATTAATGTTTCCTTGGGGTGCCTGGGTGGCTCAGTTGGTTAAGTGGCTGACTTTGGTTCAAGTCGTGATCCCAGTTTGTGAGTTCGAGCCCTGTGTCGGGCTCTATGCTGACAGTTCAGAGCCTGGATCCTGTTTCAGAATCTGTGTCTCCCTCTCTCTCTGCCCCTTCCCTGCTCGTGCTCTGTCTCTGTCTCTCAAAACCGAATAAATATTAAAAAAATTATTCAAAAATTAATTTTTCCTGGTATGAAGAAACACATTGGACTCTATAAACAAGTATTTTGAATTATACACAAAATTGTGAAGGTACTTTCAGTTGCTCGCAGGACGCCTACAAGTTACGGGAAATGTCAGAGAAAACATTAAAATGCCCTTATATAAATTTACTTTAAAATTAACTTCAAACTTACACAAAACTTATTTGTATGAAGAATTAAATCTTTTTAGAAACTTTGTTAAGAATCATTAGCTCTAGACATGCTGACATCTGTATTTCAAAATAATTTTTTAGAAATTTACCCTAAAGCTATTATACCCAGTAAGATGTTCTTCAACTCCAGTAACTCCAATAACTCCAGGAACTCAGCAGAAAGATCCTTCTCAAAATTAAAAATTATCAAAAACTGGGGCTCCTGGGTGGCTCAGTCGGTTAAGCGTCTGACTTCAGCTCAGGTCATGATCTCACAGTTCGTGGGTTTGAGGCCCGCGTCTGGCTGTATGCTGACAGCTCAGAGCCTAGAGCCTGCTTCGGATTCTGTGTGTCTCTCTCTCTGCCCTTCCCCCACATATACTCAGTCTCTCCCTCTCTCTCTAAAATAAATAAACATTAAAAAATATTCAAAAGTTAAAAATTTTCAAAAACTATTTGTGATTTAGTACTTGCAAAAGATATCGCTTTCAATTATATCAATTGAAAATGAAATTGCTAAGAGCATAAATTTTGATAATCTCATAAATGAATTCACAAAAATGAGAGCCAGAAAAATCTTACAGCCAATCAAGATATTACACTGATAAAGTATTTTTACTGTAGTATATAAAATTAAGACCACAACACATTATTTACCATTTATCAATTTTGTTACTCCCGTATTACAATTACATCATTGTTTTCTAAATAGTAAAATATTTTTAAAGGAAAAGGTTTATAATTTAATACCTTTAACTGTACCTTTTTTTTTTTTAATTTTTTTTTCCAACGTTTTTTATTTATTTTTGGGACAGAGAAAGACAGAGCATGAACGGGGGAGGGGCAGAGAGAGAGGGAGACGAAGAATCGGAAACAGGCTCCAGGCTCCGAACCATCAGCCCAGAGCCTGACGCGGGGCTCGAACTCACGGACCGCGAGATCGTGACCTGGCTGAAGTCGGACGCTTAACCGACTGCGCCACCCAGGCGCCCCTAACTGTACCTTTTTGAACAAGCAGCCCTACATTGTCAACTTGCCTTGGGCCCTACGTATTACATCACTGTCCTGCCTAGTGGGCAACTATTCTGAGGCTTTGCTGGAAACTTCAGGGTAAGTCTGAGATCTGCATATTGCCAAAGATTTTTGGTGATTTAACAAGTACAAGAGAGTCCAGTGTATCCTATAACCCAGAGACCAGGAGCATTACAACAGCTACATTCTCAGTGTCTATGTTCTTAGGAGTTCTAGGACATCCTTGACTTTGTGTTTCTCCTTTTGGACTAAGGCCCGCCCTCATCTTCTGAAACAGAAGGAACTATATTTCAAGCTTTCACCCAATGATTCATGAGTGCAACATCTTTAAATAAAAACAGGGCAAGGAGGGGAGAGAGCATCAGACTTCTTTGAATTTGGGCCAGTGTTTCCAAATGCAAAATACTCAACAGCCAATTTCCCCTGGCTTTGTAGATAAACAACAAGATGACCTTTTATGTCAGAAAGGAGCAATGAAATTTCCATTTCCTTGTGGAATGTTGGGTTTGGAACAAGCTTTTTTTGTGTTTCTTCTCAAGACAACAACCCACAAAATCCCCCAATAAATACAAATTATGGGATTCTGTGGCCAATTCAGATGTTCAAATAAATGATCTTGTCTCTTTCCAAACGAAATATTACAAACACACCTTTAGGAACTTCCCCGTGCAGGAGTGGAAATCTCCTGTTTCCCTGTAATGTTGTACCCTGTGGCTCCGGGAAATGATGCTCAGTCCAGTAACTGGGTACTGTGAAGGCACAGCATCCCGCCTGCCCCCCCCCCCCCACTCTCCTTCCAGTCATTTCAGAATGAACTGTGGCCATTTCCCTGACTCCCTTTGGGGACAGGCTGAGGTGGGGGGTATGCGGTGAGCCATTCCCCCAGTGGAAAAAAATGAAGCAAACAAAGCCATCATCCATTCTCTACAGAACTTTTGAACCGTTTTTTCTTTTCAGTATTCCCAAAGTTCCCTAAGAATAAAATCATGTTTCCCAGGCCCCACCAGTCTGGAGATAAAACCAGGAAGGCTGTAAGAGTCATGTTCCCACCCTCCTTTAAGAAATCTGCTGCCCCTGCTAACTCTAACATTCAGGAAGGTTCTGATTACTCTTTTTACAAGGTTGCTTTAAATAACAACTCTTCAGGGTGAACCTAAAATAGAACTTGAGTTACAAAATTCTGGTTTACATGCAATCTTCTAAGACTGGGTCAGTACATGCTATGAGGTCCACTCAATGATCACTTTGCTTTTAATCTCCTATAAAATAATTAGTTCAACAATAAAATAATGAGAAAAAAATACTTTTTAAAACCTTTGCTGTGCTTCTGCTTAATTTTCTTTTAAAATAGCCCTGGTATAAGAGTTCTTTGTTAGAGTTGAAAACATGAGGGAGCTCGCTGCCAAAGCATCCGATAGTGGGGAGAGAGGGAGAGAGGGAGAGGGAGAGAAGAGAGGAGAGAAGAGAGAAGACTTGACCTTGAGAATATAAGAAATGGATAAAATCAGACTGAAAGCATGTCTTTCTCTGACTCCACAACGGAGTCATGATCTTGACATTCATTCCATCTGCATCATCAACATCAACGTTCACTGCAAGCTCACTGGACCAAAAAGCTTCTATGTTCCTGCCAGCAGTAACACATTAGCAGTGATTCAGGTACTGCTGGAGGTACAACATCCATCTATGGAATTACCAGAGGTAAGAGAACTCTAGATTGCTAATAAGCACTCCCATGACCATGTGAGTTCCACACAGCCAGGCACAGGAATAGTGCTTGGCCCAGAGCAACTACAGAGTATCTATTCATAGGGTGAATGAGTGAGTGGAATTTTAAAGAGCTTACCGTCTAGTTGAACATGGACAATTTTTACCCAAAATTCGGATTCAAAGAGCTGCAGGTGAGTGGGTCAACGAGCTGTGTCAGCTCAAGGAAAACAGAGCTTGGAAGGTGTTTTAGAAGGATGAAGCTAAGAAGTTCACCCAGGGGCAGTTCCAGACAGACCTTCATTTGCTTCCTTGTCGGACAGAAAGTAGGGATGAAGAGAGGACATGAAGACTTCGGTGAAGTTGATCTCATGGGTGGCAGTACTTTATAGAAGCCAAACAACCAGCTCTGTGGGTAGGAGTTACCCCAGCATTGTAACTACCTGTTCCCCTTTGGTGCCTAAGTATAGAACTGCCTGAACCTCCTAAGGTCCACAAGTAAGAAAAAATCATGATGAAACTGCTCCATTTGTGAAAACCTGGGGAACATACACAACATAGGAAACTGTCTTCACAACCAGCATTCTGGCAGCACCTGGGTGGCTCAGTAGGTTGAGTGTCTGACTTTGGCTCAGGTCATGACTTTGCGGTTCTTGAGTTTGAGCCCCGCATTGGGCTCTCTGCTTTGATCTTCCCTCTCTCTCTCTCTCTCTCTCTCTGCCCCTCCTCCACCTCACACATGCTCTCTCTCTCTCTCTCTCTCAAAGATATATATATATATACACACACACATATATATATATACATATATATGTATACACACACACACACACACACACACACACACACACACACACATATACATACACAGGAACCAACATTCTGGTTACTTCACCAGAGGTGGAAAGAGGAGGCCAAGGAAGAATCTTCCCTCCCATCCGTGATGGAGCAAAGTCCACTACTAACAGCGAGCCACACTGTGTCAGTAAGCTGGGTTGGTGCCAGCGGCCCGGGAAGGTCTATGAATGGCTGGAGGATGAACTTTCTGAATTGGCTTTTTCTGAGGATGAGCTCCTTGTTCTAACCAGAAAATTGCTCTGTTCTTGAAAAATACGTAATCGATCTCTGTTTTTATTTTTCCCTCTTTTTGCTTTAGCAGCTGATAAATCATTTTAAATGAAAACTTTAGAGGGCATATGAGGTTATCATGTTATGTCCTAGCTGGGCACCCAGGAAACCAATCCATTTACCAAAGATATCTCCAGTTAGGGCCACAATGCCGAGTGCCATTTACATGGGGACATGTAAAATATTCACATGCCAACCCCTCTGTCTCACACACACACACACACACACACACACACACAAGAGTCATTTTATGCTTTGTTCAATTGGTTCATTTGTTCACAATAACCAGGATGACATTGGGAAACTGGAGGAAAGACTTGGAACTGGATCATCCTTACCTGCTGCTATCACAGCCCATGCGAACTGAAGTTTGAAAGGCAAGGACTTACCTCCCCTAAGAGAAGAAACGTTGGCTTGTTCTTTTAAATAGAGATTTAGGAAATAGCTATTTTACAGTCTTGCATTCCTAATTATCAGCCTTCTCCTTTCTATTTTCTTAATGCCAAAATGTGTTATGTTTGCATAACACAGAACTAAGACTAGGAAGTAGGGTAAAGAGTTAAAAAGCCTGATAGTTCAGGAAAAAAAAAATTCAATCTCTTCCCATGAAATTCTTCCTGCTTAACTGCCACTTATATATACTTGGTACTGTGTCATCTCCACCTTCATGAAAACACATGAAATTTCAGCATCTCTAAAGACATAAAACCAAAGGATTTTAAAATGATAAGAACCTAAGGGATCCTCTAAGGCTGATTATTCACTCTGTTAAAAGGATTAGCCATGGGGGTTCCTTAAAATGACAAGCTTATCGTGTGCCTTTAAAAGTGGAATCCAATTACAGAAATAAAATCCACACAGACATGCTCACACTTCCAGGAATATGCCCACTACATATTATGAGGTGGACCTATATTATTTGGCTCATCTTGTGAGGGCTAAAATGCCAAAGAATAAACTACAAAATGAGAGTTCTGTGATCAGCTCATTCAGAAAAATATAGTGGTTACTGCCATCCAGCCTGCTCCCACCCCAGGGTCTTTTCCCTGCTCTTCCTTGGGCCCAGAACACTGTTTTCCCCAGATATATGCATCATTGACCCTTCCCTTCATCCAAGGCTCTGTCCAAATGCACTCAGAGAAAGTTTCCCTCATGTTCCTCCCGTGTCACCTATTCCCTACTGCTGCTTTATTTCTATTCATCATGCTTATCACCAGCTGGCTTATTGAACCTCTTTAGCCACGAGCAGTTGCCCTGACTAAAGTATGTGCTTCATGAAGAAAGGCATATTTTTGTCTGTTTTGTTCACTAGTCCTATTTCTAGTATCTATAACAGGGCCTGGCACATATAAGTCAATAAATATTGAATAGACGAGTGAATGAAGGACCACACAAGCAAATGAGTACTTGGCCAGGCCTCCAGTACATTCTGGAGAACCTTCAGGATCTTGTCCTGCCACACACATCTGTGGCCATCTCAAATGTGATGTCCTTGTGATGTGGAGAGCTCTTCCTTCGGCTAGTCTCTCCCAGGTGGCAGTGGGCACTGAAGAGTTTGTGCCGTCCCTCTGACCCCTGCTATGAACCAGACAACATGCATGAACAAACAGCGAGCGACTAAACAGTTCAGGAAGAGCTAGGGCAGAGCGAATGGCAGATGTGAGCCAACCTGGGGCCACGTTCTAAAGGACAAATCAGGGTAGCCAGAGTAGGATGAAGACAGGGCATTCCAGGAGGAGAGGACAAAAGACACAGAGGTATGAAAACAGCAGAAATGAGGAAAGGGTCAGGAAAGAAACTAGCCAAGCAACAAAGCAAAAAGAGGAAGAACAACACGTGAAACTGCTTGTACTGCACGAAAAGCCTTCTGTAAAGGTCTGGTCCCACACTGCCTATGACCCAGACAGACTATTCTGTGATGATCCCTCACTGGCATAATAGGTACAGCAGCTGCCACAGCCCGTCCCTGTTGTAGCTGCTGGCAGCCCTCATGCAAAGGCCGGAGGGCGGGCCCACCAGGCTGTGTGCAAGGGACAGAAACAGCTGCCTGTGCAGCCAGTCCTGAAATTGTCAGATGAAGATAAGCCTCACCTGGCAGATTCACTAGACTTTCGCAACCATGAATCTGATGAGAGCCTAGGTAGAGATCATCTGCCTCGTTTCATTTTCTGGTATATGAGCAAAGAGAGGCAGGAAATGATACAGAGGCTCATTTGGGCATTCAAGTCCCCTGCAGCTCACCTCAGGCCTAGATACATCCAGCCCACAGTTTTAGACCTGATTTTTTTAAAGAAACCCTAAGCTAACTCAAGAAAACCTATCCTGTATCAGACATGACACCCAGTGCTCTTGAAGGTAGCATCTCAATTACACTGAAGGATAGCCCTGTGAGGCCATTATACACATTCTCCACCTTACAGGTGAGCGAACGGAGGCTCTGAAGAGGTACCATGACTTTGCCAAGAGCATGTAACTATTGAGTAAAAACTGAGCCGCAAGCTAAACATGTCTGACCTCCAAAGACCGTACTTCTATCCAACTACCTGGAGGTAAGAAACTTACCTACAGAAAGAGGTATTTATTTGACAAAATGCAAACGCAAGCCATGATTTGAGAAAAAGGATGGAAGTGCTCTTATAAGGAGGACACCACATTAGTCCTCATAAAAGTCCAGAGCCCTGGTGTTTTACTTCCCATAGCCCAATTCCCCCATCTGTCAATGCCTTATCAAGACCTAGGCCAAGTCTCAGGGCCTCAATCTACCCCTTGCCTTGTTCCTCGGTCAAAATACACAGGCCGATACAATGGAATAACAGGCATCCATCTAAAACAATGTTCCTAAGGAGTTTTTAATGATGCAGAAAATGATTTGGAAACAAAGTGAGTGAAACAAAGCAGATTCAAAATCTAGACACTATAGGTCTCAAATATATAAGAGTAAATAGGTACCCTATGATAGAATAACTGAGAATGCACATGCCCACTTACTATAAGCAACTAGAAAACTGGAAAAACACACAAACAATGGTTTCTGAATAGTGACAAACAGTCATTGTAGGAGTATGATCTCTGGGAAAAAAAATGGAAACAAGGTAAGCCCTGTTTTTGTCCTAGCTCTTGACTGGTGGAACTGTACAGACCATATACAGGGAGAGGAATCCTAAGCAAGTGGGCAATCTTGCTGGATTGAGGATACAGAGATCTGAATTTGAGTAGGCTGAGGCAGCTGGATGGGGTGGGGGCAAAATTCCAGAGAAGACAGTGATGCAGAGAAAGAGCTTCAGAAAACCCTGAAGAGTCCCCTTTAGCTTGTTGCCAAATACTAAGGTGTGTGTTTATAGGGAGAAACTCCACAAAGCCAAGAAAATAATGACTAGGAATCTGTAAGCTGAACACTTTCCAGAACTGAAAGGGCTGAGAGAAATTTAAGTTCTGACCAGCCAGAGTAGAGACTCATCATTGATCACCCAGATCATTCAGTAGAGAGTCTAGAAGGGCCATGCCCTGGTAATGGGGCTAATCTAGATCCAGAATAAACACTACTGCAGAACTGCCCTAACAAAACTGAAAACAAGCCTTGAAAGAAATAGGCTGATCCTCAAGCAATATAAATCCCTGCCAGAATAAAGCCTGGCACCTGTTACAGGAAAAACAAAACAACAATGTTATGGACTGAATTGTGTTTCACCCAAATTTATATGTTGAAATTCTAACCTCCAATGTGACGATACGTGCAGATGGGGCATTTTAAAAGGGAATTAAGGGTAGCTTAGTTGGATAGGCAGTTGGCTAGGCATCTGACTTCGGCTCAGGTCATGATCTCGTGGTTTGTAGGTGCAAGCCCTGCCTCGGACTCTGTGCTGAGAGCTCAGAGCCTGGAGCCTGCTTCGGATTCTGTGTCTCCTTCTCAAAAATAAATAAAAAACATTTAAAAAATAGACAAATAAAAGGTAATTAAGGTTAAATGAGACCACAAACCCTAATCCAATACTACTAGTGTCCTAATAAGAAAAGGAAAAGACATCAGGGAAGCCTGTACACAAAGGAAAGGCCATGTGACTGAACTGGAGAAAAATCAATCAAAAGAAACAGATCCAGAAATGATAGAAATAGCAGATAAGAATTTTAAAACATCCATTACAAACATGCTCAAGAATAAAGAATAATATGAACAAAATGCAGATATTTAAAAGACATGAAGAAAAGGAACAAAAGGAACTTCCACACATGAAAAATATATCAAAAATGAAAAATTTACCAAATGTAATTGTATTGGTCAGGGTTTTCCAGAGAAACAGAACTAATAAGATATATATCCACAAAAGACCCGGAATAGCCAAAGTAACATTGAAGAAGAAGACCAAAGCAGGAGGCATCACAATCCCAGACTTTAGCCTCTACTACAAAGCTGTAATCATCAAGACAGCATAGTATCGGCACAAAAAAACAGACACAAAGACCAATGGAATAGAATAGAGACTCCAGAATTGGACCCACAAAAGTATGGCCAACTAATCTTTGACAAAGCAGGAAAGAATATCCAATGGAAAAAAGACAGTCTCTTTAACAAATGGTGATGGAAGAACTGGACAGCAACATGCAAAAGAATGAACCTAGACCACTTTCTTACACCATTCACAAAAATAAACTCAAAATGGATAAAGGACCTGAATGTGCGACAGGAAACCATCAAAACCCTAGAGGAGAAAGCAGGAAAAGACCTCTCTGACCTCAGCCGCAGCAATTTCTTACTTGACACATCTCCAAAGGCAAGGGAATTAAAAGCAAAAATGAACTATTGGGACCACATCAAGATAAAAAGCTTCTGCACTGCTAAGGAAACAATCAACAAAACTAAAAGGCAACCGACAGAATGGGAAAAGATATTTGTAAATGACATATCAGACTAAGGGCTAGTATCCAAAATCTATAAAGAACTCACCAAACTCCACACCCAAAAAACAAATAATCCAGTGAAGAAATGGGCAGAAGACATGAATAGACACTTCTCTAAAGAAGACATCCAGATGGCCAATAGGCACATGAAAAGATGCTCAACGTCGCTCCTCATCAGGGAAATACAAATCAAAACCACACTCAGATATCACTTCACGCCAGTCAGAGTGGCTAAAATGAACAAATTAGGAGACTATAGATGCTGGAGAGGATGTGGAGAAATGGGAACCCTCCTGCACTGTTGGTGGGAATGCAAACTGGTGCAGCCACTCTGGAAAACAGTGTGGAGGTTCCTCAAAAAATTAAAAATAGTTCTACCCTATGACTCAGCAATAGCACTACTAGGAATTTACCCAAGGGATACAGGAGTGCTGATGCATAGAGGCGCTTGTACCCCAATGTTTATAGCAGCACTCTCAACAATAGCCAAATTATGGAAAGAGCCTAAATGTCCATCAGCTGATGAATGGATAAAGAAATTGTGGTTTATATACACAATGGAGTACTACTTGGCAATGAGAAAGAATGAAATATGGCCTTTTGTAGCAACGTGGATGGAACTGGAGAGTGTTATGCTAAGTGAAATAAGTCACACAGAGAAAGACAGATACCATATGTTTTCACTCTTATGTGGATCCTGAGAAACTTAACAGAAGACTGTGGGGGAGGGGAAGGGGAAAAAAAAAGTTAGAGAGGCAGGGAGGCAAACCATAAGAGACTCTTAAAAACTGAGAATAAACTGAGGGTTGATGGGGGTTGGGAGGGAGGGGAAAGTGGGTGATGGGCATTGAGGAGGATACCTGTTGGGATGAGCACTGGGTGTTGTATGAAAACCAATTTGACAATAAATTTCATATTTAAAAAAAAAGATATATATCAATAGAGAGATTTATTTAAGATTTATTTACTCCCATGAGTATGGAGGCCAGCAAGTCCATAATCTGCAGGGTGAGCAGGCAGTCTGGAGACCCACGGAAGTGCCAATGTTGCAACTCAAGTTTAAGGCTGTCTGCTGGCAGAATTCCTTCTTGCTCAGGGGAGGTCAGTCTTTGTTCTGTTAAGGTTTTCAACTGATGGGATGAGGCCTGCCTACGTTTTTTGAAGGACAATTCATTTTTCTCAAACTCACCATTTCTTCACCATTTTATCAAGAAGACATAATCCTAATGTATATGTATGCTATAAGAAAGCTTCAAATTACATGAAGCTTCAAATAACCTAAACAGACCAAAAGGAAAAATAGATAAGATCAGTAAGGATATCGAAGATTTGAACAACACTTTGAACCAATGTGACCTAATTGACAGTTACAGACACTACCCAACAACAACAAAATACACATTGTTTCCAAGTGTTCATGGAAATTTTACTGGGATAGGTCATCTTCCGGGCCATAAAATAAATTTCAATAAGTTTAAAAGAATTGAAATCATGCAGAGTATGTCTTCTGACCACACTGAAGTTAAGTTAGTAATAAAGAAGAGAAAATATGTGGAAAATCTTCAAATATTTAGAAATTAAACAAAGACACTTCTAAATAACTCATGGGCCAAAGAAGAAATTACCAAGGAAACTAGAAAATATTTTGAACTGAATGAAAAGAAAAACCAACATATCAAAAACTGTAGGATACTGCTAAAGCCGTGCTTGGAGGAGAATTTATCATTTTAAACGTGTATACAAGAAAAGAAGAACAACTTAAAAGTCAAACATCTAAACTTCTGCATTAAAAGCTAGAAGAGGAAATGATAAGCCCAAAATATGTGGAAGAAGTAAGATAAAGAAGAAAAATTAATGACATAAAAAGGCAGACCAAAAAACAGAGGAAAATCAATGAAACCAAAGGCTAGTTCTTTGAAAAGATACAAATAAATTAATTTTTAAAAAAAGAATGCTCACAAATGCTAATATTTGCCTTTCTTGGTTAGATTATAAATGCTTAATTTTATTACTTATATTTCATATTTTCTCAATACTTTTAGTGAGCACAAAATCGAATTCTAATGGGAACATCAAAGCACAATTTTTCAAATTACCACTCCTGTGTTCATTTCGGAAGCCCTGCAGTGCCTTGCTCTCCAAGAAAAGACAGTTGTCCTTCAGAAAGTCTGTTGATTAGATGATGTAACTATCTGAAAGAGAGCACCTCCCACCCAGGTTTCTACCGAAGGGAAGAGAGCCCTACTCTGCTCCAGATGGCTCCAGTCCCAGAATGAACACTCCTGTTACTGACCACCACGCACGTTCACCTTCTACAGAGCCTGAAATCCAGTTGGCCCATGTAACCCACCAGCCCTTTCAAGTAGAATTGATTTCCTGCTCTGCCCTGTGCCCCCGTCTCACTCCCATACTAAGTCTGCTTTCTTCCTCACCTACATATGCCCCTCTCCACCTCCTCCACCCTCTACCCCACCACAAGTGAGATCTGCTGTTTTCTACCTCTAGCTCAGAGCACTGATTAAATTGCACTTGAGAGGATGCCCTGCTGCATTCTGCAACCCATCTTCATCAGTATCAAATGTGATACTATGATCTGATTCCCAGTTGGCAACTTGCGTCTATTTCCTGTGGGTTAGATCTTGAGAAAAGGAGAGGCCTTACCAACTCTCCCTTTCAGTATATTGCTGGGTCCATAATCTGTTTCTATGAGATAACATAAGCCTTTTCCTGATTAAACCATACACGTGTGACAAATGAATCTTAACTGCATTACAAATGCATGACATAACCTCACTAGGGCTAGGGAAGAAAGGAACAGATCTAAATCACCCCAGAAAACAAGATTTTCTCTAGATGCTGTAAAGTTAAAGACAAAGGCCTGTCAATAACACAATATTATAGTTGGTAAATTTGTTTCTCACAGGAGCACAGGTTAGCATCCTTACATATATACTAGGATTGGACAATACACATATTGCACATAATGACAGCCAGGTTTTTCACTATCAGAGAGAGAAGAAAGGAAGAATAAAAAATGAGCCCTGTGGCACTAGATTTGAGTCAGAGAGATCAGTAGAAACACATGTTTTTATTCAAACACGTATACAAAGGGACACATAAATAAATCTAGATATGGACTATTACATGTATGTGTATATGTGTGTATGCTATATCATTTCCTGCTCTGTCCACTGAGAAGCCCTAGAAGCAGTGACATCCCAATAGTAATGAACACAAATAATACCCAGATCTTGGTTTCTAAATACCATTTCCCAATAAAAAGAAAGGGTTAATTTTAGGTCTGGAATCTAAAAGATCCCACAGTGCCAGAAAATAAGAAAGTGGTGTAAAAAAAAAAAAGGTGGGATAAGCTAGTCATAGTAAGATAAATAGTGCATGATTCCACTTACATGAAATATCTAAAATAGTCAGGTTCATAGAATCAAAGAGTAGAATGGTGGTTTCCAGGGGTCAGGGGAGGAGGAAATGAGGATTTATCAATCACAAAGTATAAAATTTCAGTCAAGCCAGGATAAATAAACTCTAGAGATCTGTTGTACAACATTGTGCCTATAGTCAACAATAATTGTTGTGTTGTTAAGAGGGTAGATCTCATGTTAAGTGTCCTTACTATAATTTTTTTAAAAGCATGTCAAAGGACACAGGAGACTACCTGAAAGAGCTCCCAATAGCCAGACTCAAAAAATGTGAGCAACAAAATATATAACAATAGTGTGGGATTATAATCCAAAGAATACTCATTACTCCATAGTGATTTAATAAACAAGACAAATCCTTTTATAGAAAAATTCCAATTAAAAATTATAAGGAATGAGAGAAATAGAAAAACGGTATTAGAACACCACAGTAATAAATACTACAGCCAATATCCACTGACGAATGCTAAAATTAATAGGTGACACTTTAAGGAGAAACAGGATATTTGCATAGCCTCAAAGTATGTTCCCTAAAATATGTCTTAATTACAATTGAGGTTTTAATATGTCCACATATTCTTTGATACTTCTCCCTCCAGGAGGCGGACCCTACGTTTCCTCACCTTGAGTCATGGCTGGACTTAGTGGCTCACTTCTAAGGACAGAGTATGGAAAGGGAAAAGTAGTAACTTTACAATGGAGAAACCTGGCAGACACTGCCTTAACCAAGTGATGAAAATTACTATCACACTGATCCAATGTACTCTGTGATATAATGTAATGGGGAGTTATCATCTCTCTGGTATTCTTCCCCAATATCTGTAACCTCAGTCTAATTATGAGAAAATAGCAGACAAAACCAAACTGACAGACATTCTCCAGAATTCCTGACAGCACTCATCAAAAGTATCAAGGTTATGGGAGACAAGGAAAAAACCAAGAAACAGTCACAAACTAAAGACTAGAGAAACACGATAACTAAATGTATTATGATATCTTGGATTGGATCTAGGAACAGGAACAAAAGAAAAGAATACTAATGGACAAACTTGGGGGTGTGAATAAAGTCTGCAGGACAACTAAGAATAATAATATATTATTATATGTATAACTAATATAATGTATATATTATATATAACTAATAATAGTGTATCAATGTTAATTTTTAATTAAAAAAATGCACCATGGTTATGTGAAATGCTAATATTAGGAGAAATTAAGAGAAAAATATATGGGATCTCCCTGCACCACCTTTGCAATTTTTTTTATAAATCCAGAATTATTTCAGAACAAAACCTCCAAAAAAAATTTTTCCCAAAAGGAAAATATATATATATGGTTTGATTAAACAAAGCCAGAAGTTGACTTTGAAAGGTTAATAAAATTGCTGAATTCCTAGGACAACTGACCAATAAAAGAGAAAATGCAATTAATAATAAAACAAATTAACAACACAGAAGACCTCTACACTGAAAACTACAACATATTATGGAATAAATGAATGGAAGGTTATATCATGCTTATGAACTGGAAGAATCAATGTCATAAAGATATCAAACTCCAAATTGATCTACAAGTTGTATGTGTAATCCCACTCAAAATTCCAAATTTTCTTTTGGATATTGACAAGTGATTCCAAAATCTCCATTAAGATGTACAGAGGAGAAAAATAGTCTTGAATAACGACAATGGACTTACATTACCTGAAATCAAAGCTTCAGGAATTAAGACAGGGTGGCATTGGCACAGGGACGGACAAACTCACCAATGACATGGAAGATAGTCCAGGAATACAAACCCACAAAGATGCAGTCATCTGGTCTATGACAAACGTGAAGATACAGTGTAGGGGAAAAGGATAACCTTTTCAATAACAGGTGCTCATTCAATTGGATATCCATAAGAGGGAAAATTAGTCCTGACCCCTACCACATACCATCCACAAACATCAGTTTCAGCTTAACTGTAAATCTAAATACAAACGGTGAAACCATAAGACTTTTAGAAGAAAACAGGAAAATATTTTTATGTTAGGGTAGGCAAAGCTTTCTTCAGTAGCTCACAAAAAGCACTAGCAGTAAAGGAAAAAAATTATAAATCATACTGTGTTAATATTAAGAATTTCTGTTCATCAGGGCGCTTGGGTGGCTTAGTCAGTTAAGCATCTGACTCTTGATTTCGGCTCAGGTCATGATCTCATGGTTCATGAGTTCAAGCCCCACTGTCAGTGCAGAGCCTGCTTGGGATTCTCTCTCTCCCTCTCTCTCTGCCCCTCTACTGCTCACACACGTGCTCTTTCTCACTCTCTCTCTCAAAATAAATAAGCATTTAAAAAAAAGAATTTTTCTTCATCAAAAGACATCATTGAAGGAGTTTTTTTAAAGCCATAGATACATTGTAAGTCCTTGACTTACAATGGGGTTACATTCTGAAAAACCCATCATAAATTGAAAACACTGTTAAGTTGAAAATGCATACAATAGACCTAACCTACAGAACATCATAGCTTAGCCTAGCCTTTAAACATGCTCAGGACACATTACATTAGTCGTACAAAAGCATCTAACACAAAGCCTGTTTTATAATGAAGTGTTAAGTGTCTCAGGCAATTTACTGAATACCAGAGTGAAAGTGAAAAACAGAGTGGTTGTATGGGGACAGGATGGTTGTAGGTGTCTCTGCTGTTTATCCTCATGATCACATGGCTGCAGCCATCACGGCCCAGCATCCCCAGCAAGTGTCCTACCACATATCACTAGCCTGGGAAAAGATCAAAATTCATAATCTGAAGAATGGTTTATACAGAATGCATATTGCTTTCACACCATCTTCTAATCAAAAAATCGTTAAGTCAAAGCATCCCAGGTCAGGGCCATCTATATGTGTATTTGCAACACATATATCTAACAAAAGACTCATCAGAAATATATACACGATTTCCAAAATCATCAAGTAAAATATGATCCCATAAAACAGGAGGCCAAAGACACAAACAGGTGCTTCACAAAAGAGTATATGCAAATTCGCTGAAGGAGATGAAAAGGTGCTTGGCTTCATTGGTCATCAGGAAAATGCAAAGTTAAAACACCACAATCAGACACCACTACGACCCCACCAGAATGGCTGAAAAGAAAACAGCAGACCATGCCAAGTGTTGGAGATGACGTGGAGCAACTGAGAAGCCCACACTGCTGCTGCTAGGGGTGTAAATTAGGACAACCACATCAAAAGACTACTTGGAAGTAGCTACTAAAATTGGGCATATGCATTCCCTAAATGCAGCAATTTTACTCCTAGGAATGTACCCAGCAGATACGTGCACATATGTTCACCTAAACACACGTACAAAAATGCTCAGAGCAGTACTGCTCTTAATAACCCAAACTTCAACTCTGCAGAATTTCCATCAATAGTCAGATGGTTATTCATAAAAATATACAATAAGCATGTTCAAATGACAAATAAATGCAATAACACTGATCCTGCACACCTAGAAATCTGACGTAAGGATTAAGGCAACAAGCTACACAACCTGAACCACAGAACTCAGCAGGTACGCAGCGCAGAGAGGTGAAAGGGGGGGGGGGGGGAGAGAGAAGCCGCAGAGGGCAGGGAGCTGTTTTTGCTTGCGGAGAGAGGACGGAGATGGGGGGAGAGTATGGGAAAAGCACCCCCCCACACACAAAAGCAGCTGGAGAGAAAGTGGAAAAGTGGAAACAGCCTCAGGGACTGAACTAAAAGGGAGAAAGGAAAAAGGAGAGGGTTTAAATTCCATTAAGGTTCTATAAACAGCAGGAGCGCAGAGTCTGAAACTCCGCAGCTCGATACCTGGCAGTGCTCTGGTGGGAAGGGCAAATCCCCAGGAGCAGAGTGAAGTCCAGGGGTCTTCGGGCCACACGGGACAGACGGTTCCCCTGCTGGAAGGACATCTGGTAGAGACGGTGTGACCTCTCCATGGGCAAAGGTCTCA
The DNA here is from genome assembly GCF_024362965.1 of Panthera pardus. NCBI lineage: Eukaryota > Metazoa > Chordata > Mammalia > Carnivora > Felidae > Panthera > Panthera pardus. The sequence goes on along the minus strand of NW_026526788.1, from coordinate 67,764,527 downwards.
GAAGACCCCGGAGAAAGGCCACATCCACTGGTGTTGGAGCAAGAACGTTAAGAGTGAAGCCTGGTGCCAGATGTGTGTTGTGATTTGCCATAATCCCTGAAACGCTGCTGCTACAGGATCGCGTGAACTTTTTCTGGGGTGGGCTGGCACTCAGCCGCAGTCTCTGCATCGGCAACAGGCCTACAAACGTTCCTGGGTGTGGCCGGCAGGCACCCGGCCATTGCTCAGTGAGACCCTCCCACAGAGGGACAGAACGGGTCAAAGCCGCAGTCCCTCAGAAGTGAGGGATCGGGAAACACAGACATCTCAGCTTTATCCTGAGATAAAGCTCAGGAGGGAGGTGCTGCCTGGGGCTTGGTCACAGACAGTGTAAAAGTGGGGAGTAGGTGGCAGCCGGAGACAAAGGACAGGTGCACGATTGGGGACAACAGAGTTCCGATACTAGAGACTGGGTAGCTGCGTGACATCATTTTCACCCCTCCCCCACAGGTGCATACGCACCTACAAGCACCACAACAATCCACCCCAGTAAACTAAGCAGCGCCATCTAGTGGAGAATGGAGCTGTTACACTAAGCCCCGCCCAACTGGGCCAACCTTGCTCTTCAGGAACACAAGTCTCTCCTCCTGCTTAGTTTACAGACTATAAAGTGCTTCATAGTTTGAATTCTAGGGGAAAACAGTATAATTTCAATCGTATTTCAGTCTGTTCACTGATCCATCTATTCAATTTTCTTTTTTTTTCTTTTTCGCTTTTCTTTTTCTTGAATACAGAATTTATTGAATTTTTTGCTTCTTTCTTTTTCTTGAATACAGAATTTATTGAACATATGTGCACATATTTTTATTTTCAACTTTTATTATAATATTTTTCTTTAATCTTTTTCTACTATATTTTTATTTTCATAAAATTTTCAAATTCTATTTTACTTCCATTATTTCATTTTATTCTATTTCATTGTATTCATTTTTTCAAAATTTCAAACGTTTTCCTTTTTTTCCTTTTTCGTTTTCGTTTTTTTTCTCTTTTTTCACTAATCTATCAAGTTCCTTTCAACACCCAGACCAAAACACACTTAGGATCTAGCATCACTTATCTGATTTGTGTGTGTGTGTGTTGTTGTTAATTTTTTTTAATTTTTTTTACCTTATTAATTCCTTTTCTTCCTTCAAAATGATGAAAAGAAGGAACTCACCCCAAAAGAAAGAGCAGGAAGAAACGACAGCCAGGGACTTAATCAACATAGATACAAGCAAGATGTCTGAACCAGAATTTAGAATCATGATAATAAGAATACTAGCTGGGGTTGAAAATAGATTAAAATCCCTTTCTGCGGAGATAAAACAAGTAAAACCTAGACAGAATGAAATTTTAAAAAATCCTATAACTGAACTGCAATCTCAAATAGATGCCACGGTGACAAGGATGAATGAGGCAGAGAAGTGAATCAGCGATATAGAGGACAAACTTATGGAGAATAATGAAGCAGAAAAAAAGAGGGAAACTAAGGCAAAAGAGCACGATTTAAGAATTAGAGAAATCAGTGACTCATTAAAAAGGAACAACATCAGAATCATAGGAGTCCCAGAAGATGAAGAGAGAGAAAAGGGGGTAGAAGGGTCATGTGAGCAAATCATAGCAGAAAACTTTCCTAACCTGGGGAAAGACACAGACATCAAAAATCCAGGAAGCACAGAGGACTCCCATTAGATTCAACAAAAACCAACCATCAACAAGGCATATCATAGCGAAATTCACAAAATACTCAGGCAAGGAAAGAATCATGAAAGCAGCAAGGGAAAAAAAGTTCCTAACCTACAAGGAAAGAAGACAGATCAGGTTTTCAGCAGACCTATCCACAGGAACTTGGCAAGCCAGGAAGGAGTGGCAGCATATATTCAATGTGCTGAATCAGAAAAACATGCAACCAAGAATTCTTTATCCAGCAAGGCTGTCATTCAAAATAAAAAGAGAGATTAAAAGTTTCCCAGATAAACCAAAATTAAAGGAGTTCATGACCACTAAACCAGCCCTTGCAAGAAATTTTAAGGGGGACTCTCTGAGGAGAGCAAAGATGGAAAAAAAAAAGAGACCAAAAGCAGCAAAGACTAGAAAGAACTAGAGAACACCACCAGAAACTCTACAAGAAACATAATGGCAAAAAATTCATATCTTTCAGTACTCACTCTAAATGTCAATGGACTAAATGCTCCAATCAAAAGACACAGGGTAACAAAATGGATAACAAAACAAGATCCATCTATATGCTGTTTATAAGAGATCCACTTTAGACCTAAAGACACCTTCAGATTGAAAGGAAGGGGATGGAGAACAATCTATCATACTAATGGTCGACAAAAGAAAGCCGGAGTAGCCATACTTATCTCAAACAATCTAGACTTTAAAATAAAGACTGTAACAAGAGATGAAGAAGGGCATTATATCATAATTAAGGGGTCCATCCACCAAGAAGACCTACCAATTGTAAACATTTATGCTCCAAATGTGAAAGCACCCAAATATATAAATCAATTAATCACAAACATAAAGAAACTCATTGACAATAATAACATAATAGTAGGGGACTTCAACACTCCATATACAACAAAGGACAGATCATCTACACAGAAAATCAACAAGGAAACAATGTCTCTGAATGACACACTGGACTAGATGAACTTAACAGATATATTCAGAACATTTCATCCTAAAGCAGCAGAATATATGTTCTTCTCCAGTGCACATGGAATGTTCTCCAGAATAGATCATACTATCACACAAATCCGCCCTCAACAAGTACAAAAAGATCGAGATCATACCATGCATATTTTCGGACCACAACACTATGAAACTTGAAATCAACTGCAAGAAAAAATTTGGAAAGGTAACAAATACTTGGAGACTAAAGAACATCCTACTAAAGAATGAATGGGATAACCAAGAAGTTAAAGAGGAATTAAAAAGTACATGGAAGCTAATGAAAATGCTAACACCACAGTCCAAAACCTTTGGGACACAGCAAAGGTCATCATAAGACGAAAGTATATAGCAATCCAAGCCTTCCTAAAGAAGGAATAAAGGTCTCAGATACACAACCTAACATTACACCTTAAAGAGCTGGAAAAAGAACAGCAAATAAAACCCAAAACCAGCAGAAGACAGGATCATAAATATTAGAGCAGAAATGAATGCCATCAAAACAAAAAAAAAAAATAGATCAATGAAACTGGAAGCTGGTACTTTGAAATAATTAACAAAATAGATAAACCACTAACCAGTTTTATCAAAAAGAAAAAGGAAAGGACCCAAATAAATAAAATCAAGAATGAAAGAGGAGCGATCACAACCAACACAGCAGAAATAAAAACACTAATAAGAGAATATTATGAGCAATTATATGTCAATAAAATGGGCAATCTGGAAGAAATGGACAAATTCCTAGAAACATATAAACTACCAAAAGTGAAACAGGAAGAAATAGAAAATTTGAACAGACCCATAACCAGTAAATAAACCGAATTACTAATCAAAAATCTTCCAAAACACAAGAGTCCAGGGCCAGATGGCTTTCCAGGGGGATTCTACCAAACATTTAAGGAAGAGTTAACACCTATTCTCTTGAAGCTGTCCCAAAAAATAGAAATGGAAGGAAAATTTCCAAACTCTTTCTATGAAGCCAGCATTACCTTGATTCCAAAACCAGACAAAGACCCCGCTAAAAAGCAGAACTATAGACCAATTTCCCTGATGAACATGGATGCAAAAACCCTCAACAAGATATTAGCCAACCGGATCCAACAATACATTAAAAGAATTATCACCACAACCAAGTGGGATTTATACCTGGGATGCAGGGCTGGTTCAATATCCGCAAAACAATTAACGTGATTCATCACATCAATAAAAGAAAGGACAAGAACCATATGATCCTTTCAATAGATGCAGAGAAAGCATTTGACAAAATTCAGCATCCTTTCTTGATAAAAAACCCTCAAGAAAGTATGGATAGAAGGATCATACTTCGAGGTCATAAAAGCCATATATGACAACCCAACATTAATATCATCCTCGATGGGGAAAAACTGAGGCTTTCCCCCAAAGGTCAGGAACACGACAGGGATGTCCACTCTCGCCACTGTTATTCAACATAGTATTGGAAGTCTTAGCCTCTACAATCAGACAACACAAAGAAATAAAAGGCACCCATATCAGCCAGGAGGAGGTCAAACTTTCACTCTTTTCAGATGTCATGATACTCTTTATGGAAAACCAAAAGATTCCACAAAAAAACTGCTAGAACTTATTCATGAATTCAGCAAAGTTGCAGGATATAAAATCAATGCACAGAAATCAGTTGCATTCCTATTCACCAACAATGAAGCAACAGAAAGAGAAATGAAGGAATCGATCCCATTTACAATTGCACCAAAAACCATAAAATACCTAGAAATAAATCTAATGAAAGAGGTGAAAAATCTATACACTGAAAACTAGAGAAAGCTTATGAAAGAAATTGAAGACGTCACACACACACAAAAGTGGAAAAATATTCCAGGCTCATGGATTGGAAGAGCAAACATTGTTAAAATGTCAATACTACCCAAAGCAGTCTACGAATTCAATGCAATCCCTATCAAAATAACACCAGCATTGTTCACAGAGCTGGAACAAACTATCCTAAAATTTGCATGGAACCAGAAAAGACCCCAAACAGCCAAAGCAATCTTGAAAAAGAAAACCAAAGCAGGAGGCATCACAATCCCAGACTTCAAGCTGTATTACAAAGCTGTAATCAACAACACAGTATAGGACTGGCACAAAAGCAGACATTCAGATCAATGCAACAGAATAGAGAACCCAGAAATGGACCCACAAATGTAGGGCCAAGTAATCTTTGACAAAGCAGGAAAGAATATCCAATGCAAAAAAAGACAGTCTCTTCAGCAAATGGTGCTGGGAAAACTGGACAGCGACATGCAGAATGAACCTGGACCACTTACTTACACCATACACAAAAAATAAACTCAAAATGGATGAAAGACCTAAATGTAAGACAGGAAACCATCAAAATCCTCGAGGAGAAAGCAGGCAAAAACCTCTTTGATCTTGGCCACAGCAACTTTTTAGTCAACACGTCTCCGGAGGCAAGGGAAACAAAAGCAGAAATGAACTACTGGGACCTCATCAAAATAAAAAGCTTCTGCACAGCGAAGGAAACAATCAGCAAAAGTAAAAGGTAATCGACGGAATGGGAGAAGATATTTGTAAATGACATATCAGATAAAGGGTTAGTATCCAAAATCTATAAAGAACTTCTCAAACTCAACACCCAAAAAACAAATAATCCAGTGAAGAAATGGGCAAAAGACACGAATAGACACTTCCCCAAAGAAGACATCCAGATGGCCAACCGACACATGAAAAAACGCTCAACATCACTCATCATCAGGGAAATACAAATCAAAACCACAATGAGATAACACCTCACACCTGTCAGAATGGCTAACATTAACACCTCAGGCAACAACAGATGTTGGCGAGCATGTGGAGAAGGAGGATCTCCTCTGCACTGCTGGTGGGAATGCAAGCTGGTACAGCCACTCTGGAAAACAGTATGGAGGTTCCTCAAAAAAACTAAAACTAGAACTACCCTACGACCCAGCAATTGCACTACTAGGCATTTATCCACGGGATACAGGTGTGCTGTTTCAAAGGGACACATGCACCCCCATGTTTATAGCAGCACTATCAACAATAGCCAAAGTATGGAAAGAGCCCAAATGTCCATTGGTGGGTGAATGAATAAAGAAGATGTGGTACATATATATCCAATGGAGAATTACTCGGCAATCAAAAAGAATGAAATCTTGCCATGTGCAACCACATGGATGGAGCTAGAGGGTATTATGTTAAGCTAAATTAGAGAAAGACAAATATCATATGACTTCACTCATATGAGGACTTTAAGACACAGAACGGATGAACATAAGGGAAGGTAAGCAAAACTGATATAAAAACAGGGAGGGGGACAAAATATAAGAGACTCTTAAATATGTAGAACAAACAGAGTGTTACTGGAGGGGTTGTGGGAGGTGGGAAGGGCTAAGTGGGTAAGGGACATTAAGGAATCGACTCCTAAAATCATTGTTGCCCTATATACTAACTAACTTGGATGTAAATTTAAAAAATAAAGTTAAAATAAAATAAAAATAAAAATAAAAAATAAATGCAATAACACCGATGGATGTGATAAACATGCTATTGAACCAAATAAATCAGAAACGCATAAAAGCATAATTCCATTTATATAAAGTTAAAAATGGGCAAAACTGATCTCTGGCGTTAGACGTGAGGACAGTAGGCATCCTGTGGTTGAGGAGAGGAGGATGAGGAGGGGGCAGATGTGGACTGGAAGAGGGCATGAGGGCAGCTTCTGGTGCCAATAATATTCTGAGTTTTGATGTGAGGGCTGATTAGACAGGTGTGTTGTTTGTGAATATTCATCAAGTGACACATTTATATTTGTGTACTCTTCTAAATGTATATGTAACAGTAAGTTTACAGCGAGGGGAAGGAGCTATATACATGCCTCTGAAAGACCCTTAAGGGGGATGGTGGGGGAAGAAACAGGTTAATAATGTGAGCAGCCTCCAGATACACTTTACTGATCTAAAGACAGCGCAGAGGCTGTGTATGGAACCAGCCAGTGGCAACAAACTGGTAGAAAATAGAAATTCCCAATAAGCCAGATGAAGAGCTCTGGATGGATGTAGCTTCTTGTAGGCAAGAAGTCCTTGGCTCGGTTCCCATCAACATGCCCATTTCTCTCACCCCATTTCCCTCCCTGGCTCTATAGCACAAGAACAAAATTGGGGAGAGACTATTCACATGGGACTCACTCCATCCTGAACTGTGTCTCCTAAGCATCCCACCAAGTTAGATACCAAGGTCTAACAAGAAGCTCGGTGGAGAAATGCAGCACCAGGAAGGCCAACTCTAAAGGCTGGCGAAAATGGAGGCAGGCTACTGATGTGTCCACTCAAGGCCTTCCTGGGATAAATGAATGTGAGAACACTGGGAAAACAGAAAGTTCTTTTCATCATCAAGATATTTGAAGCTCTGTCCTTCACCTTGCTATCAATCAAAGCATCTTGGTGATTTCATCTCTAGATAAATATTCACTCTGATGACATTTGTGTCTCATCTCTGGGCCATAAAGTCAAGATGTAAGAACAATGTGATGCAGGAAGCTTGAGGATTAATTAGGATTGTCTAGAATCTGTCCTTAGATCACCAACTAAATTTTGATTTAATGCCAAGTTCTTTCAAGTGGGAGGGGACACTCAGAGCCATGTGACTGGTTTGTAGAAAACTTGAGTTGACCCTCCGTGCCTCCCTTAGACCATCTGTCTTTAAAATGTCCCCTGCACCGTCTGGCCTCCTATGGCATCTCATGAGTCAGAATGTCCAAAGGACTGAGCTACTTCCCAAATTACCAACGTGCTGGTGACCGTTTCAAATCTTCACTTGGCCCTTGTTGACATGGCTGCCTGGTCGTGGCCATTCTATATATCCTTCCGGATCATGGCCAGGAGCAAGACCTTCTCCATCACCCCTTCCCCCACCCTGCCCTGACTCAAGAGTTGTAACTCTCTTCCCACAGCCCCTGTGTCCATGTGGACAGAGTTCTGCCATTACAGGGCCCACATGGTGGTAATAATTCCTTTAGGGGCTCTCTCCCCTACTATACCTTGACCTTTGCAAGGGTGGGGACAGTAACTTGCGTTTTCTGATAATGTGTGCAATACAAGGGAATGTAAAATTCAAATCTCACAGAAATACAAAGTGTAAATAGTGAAACTGCCCCAGAATCTTCTGCTGTAAGATAACCACTGCCAGTTTGGTGGATGCTCTGTCATCAATTTGTGTGTAAAATATATATAAATTACTAATGCTATAATTCTTCCTAAAGAATGAAATCACTGCCTACACGCTGTTTTGCAACTTGCTTTTACCACTAAGCAGCATAAGACAGAGAAGTACACTTCCCTGATGAAGCACATGGCTTCTAACATGTTCATCTTAACAGCTGCCTAATGTCCACTGTAGAGAGGTGCCATCAATTATTTACCCACTCCCCCATGGAAGGACTTCTGCATTATACTCATTTGCTTTGCTATACAAATAATACCACCATGAACTTTTTTTATGCTTATCTCTTTGTGTCCACAAAGTAGTATTTTTCTGGGATAGATTCTAAAAGTTGAAACACTGTATCCTTACAGCTTTGTTTCCCTCTGCAGACAACCGGTGCGGTGTCCATAACCAAAAATGCCTCAGAAATTATGGTTGACTGGGGCGCCTGGGTGGCTCAGTTCGTTGAGCAACCAACTTCAGCTCAGGTCATGATCTCACAGTTCGCGAGTTCGAGTCCCACATCGGACTCTGTGCTGACAGCTCAGAGCCTGGAGCCTGCTTCACATTCTGTGTCTCCCTCTATTTCTGCCCCTCCCCTGCTCATGCTCTGTCTCTGTCTCTCTCTCTCAAAAGTAAATAAACATTAAAAATAAATAAATAAAAAAAAGAAAAGAGAAATGATGGTTGACCTGACCAAACAATGAGAGTCAATAAAAGAATTGGTCCTAAAAAGACAAGTGTTATTTCTTTGGTAAAGTAACTCTAGCAAACTGGCCCCTTCTATTGTACTGGGTCCCTAACATAAGGATTCTTATAACAAACCCCACTAGGCTGAAGGCAAGGTTCATGTCTAATTTGTATCCGTTCAGTTCACCAAATATTTTCTGAGCCTACCCTAAGCTAGAAGCAGGAGATGAAATTATCAGCAGTAATTTCTGAGAAAAAGTTGATGGCTGCTGATGAAATAGGGAACATCCTTTATTAGTTAACTTCCCTTTATGCTTTTTCAGCCAGAAAGTTCAACACTCAGTGCTGACAAGAACTCTCTTCTGCTTTCATTTCTGTTGTTTGCTGTCACCCTTCTCAGTATTCCATTCCATTGCTTTGTTACTTTTTTGTTTTTTACCCATATTTCTACAGTTCCATTGCTATACGCATTTTATTGCAAACTACCTCAAACTGATGCTAAGAGTAATTACAACAACTAATTTCTTTATAAGGAATTTATATGTGTTATTTTATTTAATCCTTATTCTTTAAAAGTTGTAAGGAAGGCAGGGCAAGGATAATCACCGTCATCTCAAGTTTTTGGTAAACTGAGGATCAGAAAGATTAAGTGATTCACTCAAGACAACACAGCCCAGGCAAACACAGATTTGAGAATCTAAGTGGGGTCTCAGGATTTTATAATAGAAACAATTAATGAAAATTAAAATGAACTTAAGCACCGAATCATATGAACACCTATCTTCTTCCTTCCCCTTTACTCTGTTACCCAGACATCCACATTCTTGAAGTAAACGAGTAAGTTCTTGGGGGAGAGGGAGGGGAACGTTTTTGCTTGGGTAATGGGTGCGTAACAAGATTAACACTGCCACCCAACCACCAGCACCATATAGTCACCGTCTTCAACCTTAATTTCTCACTTTACACGAAGACATAACTATTTCTCGCATGTCTCTTATGCGTCATTCCTCCAGAATCTTCCAGAAATGCTCAATTACATGACAGAGGAATGAGGAAAAAGGGAGGATGGGAGAGGGGAATATGTGTAGAAAAAGGAGAGAGGGGAGAGAGGGAAGTGACAAGGAGAGAGACAAGAGAGACAGGCAGAGGGAGGGAGGGGAAAAAACGTTAACTGTTAGATTAAGCCAACGAAAGATCCTTTACAATGTCCGAACAAAAGCCTTTCCTTTCCTTCCTAGCTTTGCTCTGCTTGTCTATTTTCATAGGGAGGACTATGCTTTTTATGCTATTGCAAAACATGCAGAACTATGAGCTACATTTCACAATTTATGTAATGAAGTTGTATTAGAGTTTCAACAGCTAGTCTTATTCCTCTGGAGAGAGCTTGAGAGGCAGGGACCTGCCACCCTTCCCAACACCACATATTTGTGACCCATATCCTGGGCACTCCACAGGTTAGTTTGTATAAGATTTTCCACTCCAGCCTTTCCAAATACCTGACTCAGGGCTTTCCCCTGCTCATCCCTGGGGTCACTGGGAACCCACAGATCTTTCTCTAGCTGAGACCTTCAAGTGTGTTGTTCGCACCCGTTCTCCAGCGGATGACAAGCCCTGGTAACCACAGTGCCTTGTGGCCACTGCTTGATGCCCCAGCTCTACAGACACTAGTGTTTGACAGTGATGGTTAATTATATATGTCAGCTTGACTAGGCTAAGGCTTGCTTGGAAGGCTGGAAAATTTTTATTTCCGAGTATGCCCGTGATGGTGTGTCCAGAAGAGATTAGCATTTGAATCAGCAGAGAGAGTAAAGAAGATCCTCCCTCACGAACAGGGTGGGCAACATCCAATCCGCTGAGCCCTGAATAGAACAAAGAGGCAGAGGAAGGACAAATTCACGCTCTCTCTACTTGAACTGAGATATCCATCTTCCCTTACCCTCAGACGTTGGCACTTCTTGCTTTGGGGCTTCCAGACTGAGACCAGGACTCACACCTTGGCCTCCTGATTCAGGCCTTTGGACTCAGAATGAACGACACCACTAGCTTTCCTGGCTCTCCAGCTTGTGGGTGGCACATGGTGGAATTTCTTAGCCTCCATAACTGTGTGGGCCAATTCCCAAAATAAATATATATCTGTATCTATATCATCTATATCATCAACGATATCATTATTTACCTCTTTTTTGTATCCTATTGGCCCTGATTCCTGATAGAACCCTAATACACTGACGAACCAGCAAAGGGTGTGGAGAAAGAACAACAAGTGCTAAAAGGCCTCCGCTTTGAAGTGGTTCCAGACACCTGCTACTCAAAGTCCGAGCAGGTAGAACAAGTGCGTGGCATCTTGTCAATCCTGCATAGCAGTTGAAGTGGTAATGTTCTTCAAGCAAGGGACACGCGGAGTCAGGAAAAATCTGCACTACCAAACAGTGACGTTTCAGAAATGCATCTCTCTGGGACAGATCTGTGTTCTGAATACCAGTGCCACATACCCTGCCTTCTTGATGCCTCCACTCAACGTGACCCAGGCAGCATCAGCTTCACAAGGGCAAAACTGCCCCAGCCATATGCACCATCCCCAGTCCTTTCCAGGTCCCCCATCGCAGAAAATGGAAGTTCTGTATGTTCAAAGAAGAAATCCTGGGTCATCCTGACACTTCCACCTCCTCAATCGTCAACAGGCTCCCACGTATTTACTACTCGACAACTTCACTACCATCACCCCTTTCAGATCATCGTGATTTTATCACTAGGCTATTCCTACAGCCTCCTGGCTGACCTTCCAACTCCTCACTCTTAACTCTGTTCAATCAGTTCCAACATTAGGGTAAGTTTTAAGGACACAAACCATTGGATAAACATTCCAAAGGCTTCCTACTGCTTTTAGAATTAAGAACATAGATTTAGCTTTGGCTTATGGAGACCCGACTCCTGCCAATCTCTCCAACCTCCTCTCTCATCATTCTATACCATATTGGCCTTCTTTTGGTCTCCCAAAGGCACCATGTCCCTCCCTGTCCCATAGCTTTTGCACATGATGCTTGTCAACATCTGCATAGAATCCTGGGCCCCTACTCACCTTCACTCAGCCAACTCATTATCCCTTGGGTCTCAGCTTAAATGGCAACCTTCTCAAGGAAGCCTTCCTGACCCCCTAGAGTGAGCTCTCATAGCATTCTGTGTTTTATTCACAGTATTTATGATACTGGTAATTATTTTTATAATTATTTATTAAATGCTTGTCTCTTCCTCCCTCGCTCCAATCTTCAAACTGTAAGCTCAGTGAGGGTAGACACGATCTGCCAGGTGCCACCCTGCATTCTAAGTATGTAACTGTGAAACGCTCAGGAAAGGTTTGTGGAAAAACAAGTTGAAATGAAAGGGGGAAATAGGATGAAAGGACAGTTAATTGGTTCCTTTTTGAACTGATTTCTCCCTATGTTTGGAACAGAGAGAATAATACTTTCGTAGAAGACTTCAAGGAAAGTTGTTTTAGAAAAAGTATATGCATGTGTGTATAAATATATTTTCTTCTTTCCTCATTACTTTAATAAAGAAACAAGCTCAGGCTTACACATAAAACTTGACAATAGTGGAACCGTCTGAAGAAAAAGTACCAGTTATAAACCGTCTGAAGAAAAAGTATCTGACTGTGTACAGAAAACTCAACTCAGTATGCCAAACCACCATTCTTCCTGGATTCCAAATAACTGGCATGTGCGATAATCTTCTTTTAATAATATTTTTTTCCTCTTTCCAAAAATTACACAAGTCCCTTAGGGGATAGCAAAGATTTTTTTTTTTTCAAACTCTTTGGCAGAATCAGTGTAGTTCTAGAATTCACTGCTCTGGAATACCATCAGATCTGTCAACTTTAAGGAAGAAATGTCCAAACCCAGCCGCCAGACTGCCAAGTTTGTTCAGCGGGGTTCAGCACAGGCACCCCTCACACCAGTCCCAAGCTCCCCGGATGTAGGGCTGGTGTGGGCAAGGAGGCTGCCTGTTCCACCACACCAACAGCATCCCTGCCATAGCTGTCATCCTGGGAGCTCAAACCTTTACTCCTAATGCAAAGCCACTCCCCAAACTAGTTTTGCAACTACTTTTTTTTAATTTTTTTTAACGTTTACTTATTTTTAAGAGAGGGAGAGACAAAGTTCGATTGGGGGAGGGGCAGAGAGAGAGACAGAATCTGAAGCAGGCTCCAGGCTCTGAACTGTCAGCACAGAGCCTGATGCGGGGCTCAAACTCACAAATCGCGAGATCATGGCCTGAGCCGAAGTCGGATGCTTAACTGACTGAACCACCCAGGCGCCCCATAGTTTTGCAACAACTTTTACATATCTGCGGTGGTGGTTACTCTACTTCGACCTGTGGAGTTAGCAAGTGTCTAAAAGACACTTGGGGCCAAGCCTGGTGCATAATTGGAAGACGGAGGTAAATAACACCTTTTTGTTTTTTCGTTTTTCATTAACACCTGTTACATGTTATCCAGGACATAGAAAGTTTCATATCTCACTTGACTTTTCTATAGGCACTTCCCAAAGAATCATTTTGAGCTGAACAGCAACGTAAGGAAACCGCACTTATGTCTTCCATGGAAATATGGATCGCCTGCATTAGAATTGCAGAGTCCAGGGAGCTTGTTAAAATGCAGCTCAGAGCCCCATCCTGAACCTATGAGGAAATTAAAACGAACCCGCTGGTGGAGAATAATGAGGGAGACCGGCAAGGTCTCTGACAAGACCTACAACGGAAGAGCAGCCAGAACGGGAGAAGCAGGAGGCAAGAATCAGAACACAGGGCGACTCTGACAGAGGACCATGCTTCAGGGACCATAAAGGAGGCCTGTGTGGCAGAAGCCCAGAGGCTGAGGTGGGGACCACACAAGACGGGCTGGAAGGGCAGGCTGGGAATGGGAAGTCACTGAAGAGTCTTACACAGTCCAGTATCCTGGCTGATTTGTGTTCTGTAAAGACTGGTCTGACGCGGTGCGGAGAAGACAGTTGGCAGCGCAAGGAAAGAAATCCGAAGACCGTTTGGACTTGGGCTACGTTAGTAAAAGTGGAGACAGCAAGGCATGCAAGTCTGAGGCACAAGGTGGAAGTGGGCTCATGGGCTGAAAGAAGGCCAAGGTAGGGGGAGAGAGAATCTAGGGTGACAGCCAGGTTTGCAGCTTCTATAGGGTGAAGAGTGGTACCATCTGCTTGGATGGGCAAGGCTAGGGGGAAATGGGAAGTCAAGAGATCCCTTTGGACATGCTCGGTGTGGGTGTCTTATCTATAAAACGGAGATAATTCTACCAGCATCCATAGTTTTTGTAATGATTTGAGATAATATATGCAAAGAACCTCAAGAAACATAGTAAGGACTCAGTGAATGTATCTATATCATTATTATTATTAAACATAAGAATATTTGTTGGCACACTAGACACACTTAAGTCAGTATTTCTTCTTTTTCTCTTCCTAAAAACACCATTAATTGAAGCTGGACTGAATAATGCCCACTACACAAGCCCAACCTCAGTGATCTTGCACAGAGATTTTCTCTACCTCCAAGTCCAGTGCCCAATATCTTGACATTGCACACTTGATCCACTTTACTCCACTTTACTGACAGGAAACATCCAAAACCATAAGGATTAGTCTCCTGAGGACTCGTGTGTGGGGCAATTTGTAAATTTCCAGTCTCACACACCAGTGTTTATTCCCCTCTCTTTGGTCTCACCTCTGTTCCCCTCAAGCCCATGACTCTCTGCCAGGTTTCCCAGTACAGACCCAACCACCCCAATTTCACCACCCCTGAGACTCAAAGAAGGTGCAAAGAAAATCAATCTTGCCTTAAAATCAGTAAGCCAAAAGAGGCTCCCTGGTGATGAGAGGCAGTGTGGGATGGCCGGGAAATCAAATCCCTCAAGTACATTTGAATGCCTTAATGTGATCAAGAGCACTGGCCTGTTGGCATTAGGAACATTCTGATGGACTCTAAGGAATTAAGTGATTCCAAAACTGTTTGCAGGAGGAATCCAAAGAGTAGTTGGGAGCAAGCAACACATCACTTTGAGGAAACTGTTCCCCGACACATGACAGCTCAGCCCCTGCAGCCATCCATCAGGTTCGGGAAGCGAGGCTTGACATCAGAAGACTTTTGCTGCCCAGAGAGCAGGAAGGTAACAAGTAAGGCTGAAGGGCCACGTAAGGCCAGAAAAGGAACACCGTTCAATGACTCCAGTGACTGGGGACAGAGACTGGGAGCTCATCATACCAGCCTCCACAAGGAACGATCAAGCCCGTCTGCTCCAGGCCCACAAACAGGGAGGGGGAGGGGAGTGAAGGTCACACCAAACGCCAGTGGCGATCTCAGGAGGAGTAGAGCTCAGCCTGAAGGAGAGGCCAGTCCTGACCAAGGGATCACACCATTACAATCCAGCCGTAACAACCGGATGCAGCTAGGGAGGTGGCGAAGGGCCAGGGTGGGTGGGAAGATGGTGATGAAGGGGATGCCAGCCGCACCCCCCCCACCCCCACCACCCATCCTGATGGCACCAGACTCCCCAGCTCACCAGGCAGACTGCCTATATGCTGGCCTCTCTGATCAGGGAGAAGCCAATTGTCAGGCTCAAAACACCTCCAGTGTTACTGGGACTGGTACAAACGTCCGTCTCACAGAGCAGTCACCCGTCAAAGGGACTCTCCCCACAGGGTATTTAATCCAGGCCCTGCCCCACAGCACTGCATCCCTCGCATCAGGCTAGACAGAAGCATGTCAATCCCATTTAGAAATTACCTTCCAGCCACGAGCTATTCAAACATTTGATAACCTTGATTATCCCCTGGCAGAGGCACATCTGAGGAGGGAGATGAGCACACAGGAGAGAGGAACAGAGGAAAGAAGCCTTCCCACTGCACAGCTAACACCAAATGAGCGGCAATCACACCTTCTCCAACGAAGTTTAAAAGGGGCAGGAGTTGGTGGCACAGTTGATTAAGTGTCCGACCTCGGCTCAGGTCATGATCTCGCTGCTCTCGGGTTCGAGCCCCGCCTCGGGTTTTGTGCTGACAGCTGGGAGCCTGGAGCCTGCTTCGGATTCTGTGTCGCCCTCTCTGTCTGCCCCTCCGTCACTCACTCACTCTCCGTCTCTGTCTCTCTCTCTCTCTCTCAAAAATAAATAAGCATTAAAAAAGTGTTTTAATAAAAAAAAATTTTTTTAATAAAAGAGGCAGGAGTTAAGGAGTTCTTCGTTTATTTTTCACTTTAGTTTTTGAGACACAGCAGGATATAATCAGCTTAGGAGTTAAATAGAGACATCGGTCTGGTTCTACCTGAGACCTCCCAGCTTGCTGTACATACCCCAGAGTGCTTTTGAATAAAGCAACTGGATAAAGATATATAAATGTGAACATACAAAAATGCAGAGGGCAGCCAGCTCCTTTCCATAGCCCTCCTGCGCCTCCCCTAAGTCACTGATTCCCTGCCACCTAATGGTAGAGGCACGAATCACTCCAACAGGTGAGAACTGGCAGCCTGCCTATAGCCAAACTTCATCTATAATAGGTCATGGCAGCTAGACAGGCAGCTTCTAGAAAAAAGAAAAAGCCCTTCCCCATACTGCCCTGATTATGGATTCCCAATACTGCTTCCACTATTGGACACCAAGGGCCTGGAAACAAAGCATTTAGCCAGTCATTCAACGGTTATTTATTGAGCACCTACTTTGTGCCAGGACCTTTGCCAGCACGCTAAAGACAAAACACGGCAGACACCGAAGTCATGTGCAAGTGGGAGGAGAGACCACAAGCACTCAAATGAACAAGATAAATGGAGAGAAGGTTAAGGGCCACAAGGAAGACAAGCCGGGTGACGTAAGAGAGGGTCAGTGAGGTGGGGTGCTTGCTACAATAGTCAGGGAGGGTCAGTCCGAGGACAGGACACTGGGTCAAAACCTGGAGGCCACGAAGAAGGCAGCTTTCAGCAAAGGGAGCAGAAAATGTAGCACTGGCACCAGCAGGCACTACAATGAAGCCGTTCTGGCTGTGCAAGGTGAAGAGCGAGAAGAGACACATGTAAAGGAATTATGCACAAGGCCGTTCAGCCTCACCCACGCGCCCGACGACGTACGCACACGTACATGCGTATTGCAGACAAGACGCCCCGTGCCCCTTCCACTGCCGGAGTGCCCATCTGGCTTTATTTGGCAAGCCCAAGGCATAGCCGGCACACGGAAATAAATGGCCGCATCGACATGTCCACCCAGTTCACAGGCCATGGAAAGCCCTTCTGCACTGACAGCAGCGCTTCCTGCTCTTCGCTCCGAATGCAGCTTCACAGGCCCTCCCCTGCGCTATCAGGAACCCTAGCAGTCACCCCTGGGGAGCAAGGCACCTTTCCCTCCAAGTGGTCTGGAGCAAACAGAGCTCCCTTACATTTCATAACTAGCTCAGGCCTGAATTTATGCCAGGTCATTGTGTTCCATTAAGGTTGCCATGGTTACGCCAGGCCCCGGGGTTACCTGGACTTTTGATGTGCTGGACGCAAGGGTAACAGCTGCTTTGCTTCTCCTGTGATTTGCTGGGAAAGCGGCAGAGAGGTAGAAATGCTAGATAGGACCCCGGAGTCTAGAGGAACCGCAGGTAGGAACAGCACACCCCTCATCACTGAAAAGCTAAGGCCCTTTCCTAAATCCACCAGCCTGTGAGCTCCAGCAGGGCAGGGACCCGCTCTGATAAACCCCCGTGTTCCCCAGCACATGGTGCATAACTAAGTCTCAATAGACGTGACTGATTCATTTGGTGGTACGGGGGTCGGGGGGGGGGGGGTTGGGAATCACAAAAGAATTCAAATAAAGAATACATCTTGGGCTCTTACCCTCTTTAAAATGTAAGGGGTAATGAGGAGATTATAAGGAAAACTACGTTCCTCTCACTGCAAACTGGAGATCACACAGAAGTGAAATGGCTCTTGATGAGGAAAAGGGCCTGAACATGCGACAAGGGAGGCATGTTAGTGTCAGTCCTCCAAGAAGCAGATGCCAAAATAGATTAGACATGGAAGAGATTTATTTGGGGGAAATGCCTATAAAGAGTAAAAGGGGAAGGAAGCAGAAGCGGGAGGGCCTTTGGACCACATTGTAGGTCTAACACTCATCAAAGGAGGAAGGGAAAAAGATTGGGTAAGAAGAGCTTTGAGTCTCCAGGGCAGCTCCGGAAAAGTCTCGGCAGGTGGACAGACAGCCACTGAGCAAAGGCTGTCCATTAGAAGAGTCCCACACTGAGCAGAAATAGCCAATTCCAGTGTCCCCACTGCACTCAGTCACAGTCCGGGCAGGGCCCGGGAGAAGTGTAGTCTTGACATTAATATGATGGGAAATTCAAAGAGTGGGGTGTGGGGGTGGGGGAGCTGAGGCTGTCCAGGCAAGGAGAGCTGAGCCGGGCACCTCCATGGCCACTCAGGATGGGGGTATTTGGAGGGGTGTCAGGGAGGAGAGGAAGATCCCCAGGAGGGTGGAGTCTGAAACCAATGTGGTGGGAGGTGTGGGGAATGTCTTCAGGCACAGGGGCAAGATGAGGAAGCAGCCGGGAGCTGTGCTTACTGCTGCTGATCGCCTACCTGGTCTCTGCTCTGCTATTCCTGCTCAAGCACAGAAACAGCCTAGACTCCCTGGCAGCTAGAAGTGGCCATGTGACCCCATTCTGGCTGGTGAGATGGAAACATGGAAGGCGAAATCTGCTGGATATTCCTGATAAAAAGGGATTGGCTTAACTGGCCTGTGGCTGATGCCCTCCTCTCTTCCCGTCCTTGCCACCTGGAACGTGGGCCGGAGGCCTGCAGGGGAAGCAGTCACCTTGCTACCGTGAGATAATTGATAAGCCTGAGGATGGAAACCACAGGCCGGAGCTGGTGGGGCACAAAGAAGAGAGAAGGCCTGGAAAATTGACGACATGGCCGAGCTGCCGTGTGTGGGAGGCCCACCTCCAGAATTCTTGGTACGTGAGAAAAATAAGCCCCCGTGGGATGATGCCATGAAAATCAAACTAGCGCTCCACGCTGTCAAGCCCAAGCCCTAAATAATCCAGAGGCGATCTGGACGGAGGGCTACTCCGAAGTGAACAAGGGGATGCCTGCCCTAAGATGCATGATAAGATCAACTCACCAGTGCTGCATCCCAGCCTTGCGGGGTGGGGGAGGGGCACCCTGAGGGAAGTGAGGGCGACAGTGGCCCTGTGTTTAAAACACGGCAGAACATGAGGCCTCCGTCTGAAAGAACCCAATTACCTGTATTATGAATGAACGAGTCCTAAATCCTACCCTCAGGTAGTCTGAAATCTCACTGGGGAAACAAAGCAGAGAAAATGTGCCTTAACCAATCACTAGTAGCTGGCGCTTCATCTCCACGCCCACCACTCCACCCAAGACAGACATATGTAACAGTCACTTCATTCCTTCCCATTAGGCCCAGGGAAGGCCTGGAACCCTCCGTGCCCACAGGCAGCCCCTACCACTCAGTTAAGGTCAGCTGCTGAAGTGAAATTTACCTGCCGTGATGCGGTCATCTGCAAACTTATAGATTTTAGGCCACAAAAAAAGAGAGTGGAAATACACTTTTTCTCTCAACAGGCTTAAATGAAATAATTTTTGCCTAGGGATCCCCAGAAAATGATTTGCCTCCTAGATACCAGTGAACAAGAAATAAGCCTTCAGACCCACCCATCTCAATCGAGCCAACATGAGAAAGTGAGCCATCCAGTGCAATGGATCTGGCAGCGGGGACTCTCGCTTCCCAGCTCTGGGGGGAGGTCTGGCCCAGAGCAATGGCCCCGACAAACTGTACAGTTCCAGCGATGCAAGAGAGACCTCCCACCACAAGTCACCTGTCAGCACGTCAATCTCAGAAAGTCAGCAGAGATGCGGGTTTACCACCACTGCTCCACGGGGCCGGCATTGGACATCTGATCAGCCCTCTGTGCTCCACAAAGGCACAGCTCAGGATCCAGAAGATTAATTAAAGCCCCTAAAGGCCACAGAAAATTCTGGTCTTTTAAAAAGTAAAACCAATCCCCCTCTCCTCCCCTTACATCCCCAGGAGACTTGCACGAAGTCAATCGAATCCGAGCACAAGTCTCATATCCTTTTCTAATTGCCTGAGCGAGGAAAAGTTCCCCACGGACTGTTTCAGTTGTTTCTTCAATCTGGAGAAAATACATTTCATTTGATTAATAATCATGTAATTACATTTCCAATTCAGTGACCATTGTCACTGGATGAAGATCAAGATGAAGTCTGTCAATAACTCTGACAGCGAAGTCTTCGTCAAAGTGGGGTCATTGGTGATGGTGGTGAGGCTTTGCCAGTGTTACAGTCGCCATGTCGTTAAATGACTGGAGTGTGGCCCTTTTAGCAAGACTTTTTCTCAAAACGAACTTACCTCTGTTAAGTCGAACAGATGCAATTAGGAAGATAAAAACAAACAGAAGCTGGTCCCTTAGAAAAGGTCCCTAAGAGGAGACAGCAGAAGGCGGGCTGCCACCCCACCCCCCCAACCCCTAATGCCAACCCCTAGATTGCTAAAATGTCTTCACCGAACACAGAAAGCCTCACGCCCGGACCTTGAACCCCCAGCCCTCCCACTCAGGGCCCAGCATCCCAACCATTTGCCCACTTCTGTGCCTCAGCTTGGCCAACCGCCCACGATGTGCTTATCTCTTGCACAACCTCGGTCACCTGTGTTGTGTGAGCTGCTTCTTTTCAATAAATCTTTTCCTACATATCTCCTACTGCCACGGGGTACCTGGCTGAACCCTGATTCATATAGCTAAGATACATACAATTTAGAATGTTTTCCTTCAATCCACTCACCAAAAAATAAATTTATCTTGCACACAAAATTTATATCCCTACCATAAGTAGAAAACCAGTACCACCTGCCAGCACAGAAGGAAGCCATAAAGACAAATACAATAAAAACAAAGGCGATGCCGTGGAATCCCAGCTGGATGCTACTGCCTGCCAAGGCTCAGAGCACGAGGCCCATCCTGCTGGTGTTAACAAGAACATGAGAGAGTTGATTTGGTGCCAGGGTGTGTCTACATCAAGGACAAAGTCTCAGGGAGATGCTGACCGGAAAGACTGATAGAGAGCTGAGAAGGGAATGCATTTCTCACCACCTGTACCACGTGCCCAAGCACATCCCATCTGGAATCCTCTCCCGTGCAACCAGAGGTTGTGCAGACACAACACGGCAGGGTTGTCGAAAAGCAGCTGGGAGCGTGCGGAAGGATTTTCCTTCCCGGTGGTTACTCAGTGTCCAGAACAACTGGTCTTAGTTTAACTGCAGGGAATTGCCAAATCCAGCCGTGAGGACACTAGAATCGACCCACTTGCTTCGTGTTTCCTTTGTACCCTGAGAACGGGGCCCAGTAGAAAGCTCCCTAGTGACATATTTGGGCGTCAAGGTCATACCCCTTCTTGGCAACAGAACCACAGAAGCCACTGTAATACTGCCCTTTCCCCAGCAGCTAGAGGAGGCATCAGCCCAAATTCTCAGGTGTCACTGCAGGGGCTCCCTGTACCAAAGGGAAAGGATCCTGGGCCCCAGGAAGCAATGTTCAGAAGGAAGAGATTTTTGGTGACCCCTCTGCTTCCTAAGGAGCTCATTCTGTGCCTAGCCACAGTGCTACAGTTCTTTGGGCCCCACTGACCACATAAGTAACCGGATTCACGTACACGGCACACAGCAGAGCTCTTTTCTAAACCCCCACCTGTGTCACTGGCTCACTTCTTGTTTGACAAGAGGTTTCAGGTGTTCACAAGTAACCTGTAGGAATCCAAGCCAATGGAAAGACACAACAGGCACTCCTTGAAACAGAGACTGTAATATGTTTGGACCCCCAGATTAGGCAAAATAACACGAAGATGGGGTCAGAGTTCAAATTCTAGCTCTGACACTCCTCAGTGCTAAGACCTTGAAGCAAATAATTCTCTAACCCTCAGTCTCTTCATCTATGAAATGGGTCCAAGAATAGAACTGTAGTAAATGCCTTATCATTGCCTTCTTTGGGATAAAGAACCCTGATTTTCTTTGGGAGTACCATCCCCTCCCAATCTCTGTCCGTATGCTATGAATGGAGTAAGACCTTACTCCCTCCAGCAAAGAACCTGTGGTACATACGTGACCTGGCTGTTGCCAATGAGGCTAGTCTCCCTTTCCAGTTCAGGAATGAGAATGCAAGCCAAGGCAGTCCGCTGAGGCAAGGCACGTTCTTTCTACTTGGGTGTTGAGGCTGCTGGGATATAAGCCAGAGCTGCTGGTGGCCATCTTTGCCACATCATAAAGAGTTCTGCTGGGAAGAAAGTCAGTATAAAGGAAGGCAAGGCAGTATGAGAAGAGAGGTAGCGAGAGCCCAATCATGTCATTTGAACACCTAGATCCTGCAAGGCCTAAAGCTATCACGATTTGTCCTAAAGTCAGCGTCAGGTAAAACTAGCTTGGACACCAACAAAAGCTGAGTCAAGCTAACCACTGCTTGCATCCGCACTAAACAGCTACACTCATAAGATGATACGGGGATTAAATGAGAATGCCATAGATAGTAGGTGCTCAATAAACACAAGCTGTCATGGGATGGGGGGAGCTCGCTGAAACAACGCCACCTAAAGTACCTCTGCATTTGCTCACACGGGGCGAGCCCTTATCCCACACGTGGCAGTCAGGACTTCTCCATGGTAGCCAGCAGCCCAGACAGCCAGCAAGCTCCAATGAGCACGTTGTTGACGCCCCACCTCGTAGGCTTCAGGGATGAGAAGTTAAGAAAACCATTTTTTGTAAGTAAGAACATTCTTACAAAGCTCATGCTAGCCACCACTCTGTGCTGTGTGGCTTGGTGGACCTCAGCAAAGCTACTGAAGTGGGAAAATCATTTTGCCACTGGTTAAGCCGGGATAAGCTCTGAGAAGTAAGCATCACGCAGCTACAGAAGCTGGACTTTTTCAAAAGGAAAAAAAAGTAGGGGCAAGAGAAAAATTCATCTTGTTTCTAAAATCCAGATTTAGATGCTGCCAAGAGTTATGCGTGACACAACCCCACTACATCTTGATGACAAGAAAGATTTAATAATTACTTTTTTTAAAGGTTGACATACTTAACCGTTCTTCCAAAAATACCAATGGAGAAGGGGGGGAACAGATGGAAAGTGACAAAATGCATCAATTGCCCACATCATTTCACAACAGCAGCAGTCAGGAGAAGTCAGTCAGCACGTTACCCAGCTACCATGGCAGATTTCATTTGTACTTGCTACAGATAAGCCCCATCCTCTAAAAGACAAAAAGAAAAGAAAAAGGAAAAAAAATCTGGTAAAAGAAAACATTATAGAAGGGATGTGGTTGGATAGACTCTTAAAAACAATCTTTTAATGGCTTCCAAAGTCAACGTCATGGGCAGGCAACTTATGACATGGGTTTCATTTGTTAGGGTAAGGGCAGGCGGGAGGTAAGAAATTAAAACTAGGGTGCCTGGGTGGCTCAGTCGGTTAAGCATCCAACTCTTGGTTTCGGCTCAGGTCATGATCTCACAGTTCGTGAGTTCAAGCCCTGCACTGGGCTCGGCACAGAGCCTGCTTGGGATTCTCTGTCTCCCTCTCTCTGCCCCTCCCCTGCTCACTCTGTCTCTCTGTCTCAAAAATAAATAAATAAACATCTAAAACTTATTGAGTAGCTACCATATGAGTTCTCTCCTTTAATCCTCACCCCCATTGCATAAGCTAGGTAATTAATAACCCCACTGTACAGATCTTGAGTTCAAAATGATTAAGCAGTATACTTAAAGTCACACTAGAAATGACAAAGCACAGGTCTGCACACCCCAAAACTTATGCCCAAAACCAATGCCCACCCTATAAATCTTTGTTTTCTCACTTCCTCTCCCAATTTTTTTTATTGTATCTGTCTCTTTATTCCCTCTCTGTAAGAACTGGAGCTCAGTGAGAATATGGACCCGGTCTATCCTGTTGTATTAATTCACTACATGATAGTTGTTACTTCTCCACGTAGCCACCTTGAGCACCGGTTCATTCATCCAGCAGCCCGAGACCCACTTTTACCCCAGGCTGGTATAATCTGTTCAAAAAAAATATTTGAGGAAGGACACAGGAAAGAGGGAAGGAAACCTGGTCTAGCCAGGCACCTCTTGATCCTCAAGGAAGCTCAAAGCCTGGATAGATGTATGGCAACCACTATTCGAGTGGCTTTCCTCTATTTTGTTCTTTCAGCCCTTTGGGATCCGTGAGGAGTCAATGCCCATTAGAACTGTCCAGTCAGGCAAAATCTAAGAAACAGGAGGATGAGCTTGAGGTTACAGTAATAATTGCTAACATTTTTTTACCTGTGTCCTTTCTATCTGCCTGGCACACGTTTAATCATTTCATTTACATTAACTAGGAGAATCTCCATAGCAATGCTGTGAGGTTCTATTAGCCTCTTCACTTTCACAGATGAGTACTAAGGCCCAAAGGGGTGAAGCCATGTGACCAGGTGATAAATGGTACAAAGCAAAGCAGCTGACTCTGGAGCCTGTGCAGGAATCTATCATATCTGTCCTCAGTGGGTAAGCATGCCCCATAAACTATGTTCATTCTAGACTTCAGGCATACCTGGACGAGAGGGCTCTGCCTGAAGAAATAAGGAGTCCAGGAAAGAAGAACAGGCATGGGGTTGTCCAAGGCCTCTCCAAACATAATAAGCCAGTGTCAGGATGGGGAAGAAGTTTCACAAACAGCTGCCCATAAAACCCTCTCCCAACCCAGTCCCCAAAGGCTCATGCGACCTTGGCAATGGAAGGTAAAATAACAGAGGCATTAACATTAAAATTGCTGGAACCCTGAATGGATTCAGTTGCTATGGAGGCAGCCCCCAGATGCAGACCTCATCCTCCTCCTCATTGGGGCTGGTCAGCAGGGCACACAGCAGACGGCAGACAGCAGGGACGGCCACAGAAGGGCATGCAGAACTGCCACTGTGGGCACCCCCGAGACAGGAAAACCAGAGCAGCATTGCTGACAAATGCCTGGGGTTACCAAGAAGAGAGCAGACATGATCACGAGTACTTTGAGCGGGGCTGGCATTTCCACAGAGAAATTCTTATTTGTCTCTATCATCCAGAGCCTACTTTTACCCTGGGCTGGTAGAATCTGGAAAGTACAATGATCTTTATCCACTAAAAACAAACAACACAATAAATCAAACATCGGATGGATATATATGTACACGTACACACACATGGGTTTTGTATGTGAGTATATGTACAGACATTAGTGTACTCACACTTCCCTCATTTGCAATTTTACCAAGTATGTATATTTTCTTCTCCCCTGAGTCACTGAGTCATTTGAAAACGCAGAGAAGCAATTCTTAACCCTTGTGGTGATTTCTTCAGTTTACCTGAATGAAGAACTTCTTCAAAATATCCTTCAGAAGAGACCCACTTGGAGCAAACCTCTGGGACTCAACTCATAAAATGCACTTGCCTATTTTTAAGATCCTACAGCAGCAATGACCCTCATTCCTACAGCCCTCTCCCTCCACACCACACACACTGTTCCTTCAGTTCTCAGGGGCACCTGCCTCACCTCCCCAACCTGCTTTAAATCCCTTTGGCCAAGAACTGACTGCCCACTTCTCTCCCTCCCATCCCGGTGCCCAGCAAACAGCAATGGCCCCTGCAACTCTCCCCTCAACATGTGGAAGTTGAGATCTGAGAAGCAGCGGCCCTGGTATCCACTCTCCCCTGTGCCATCCTGTCCTCCTGCCTGCTCCACCCCTGAGAACCACAGTCTCCAATTCTGGAATGACCTGGGACACAGAGAGGGTTGAAGACTGAGCCAAGTCAGGGAAGCGGTGCTGAAAGGCACCGCGGAGGTTTCTCGTTCCACCATTCATCCAGCAAATGTTAACTGAGCATTTACAGAATGATAACCAACCCCTAAACCCTGGTAAAAGGAGCAGTGAGATCAGCTTCCTTTCTTCCTCAGCTATCCTTTTCTTCCGTTGTACATCTCCAAATCATTAGAAAGTCCGTTCACAGTTTGAACCAAAATCTTCCTTCCCATAACTTACCTCCTTTGATTTAGATATTAAACTGCATTGTTGGGAGATGGGCGACGGGTCCTAAGGAGGGCACCTATGATGAGCACTGGGTGCTATATGTAAATAATAAGTCACTGAATTCTACTCCTGAAACCAACATTGCACTGTATATTAACTAAAATTTAAATTAAAAAAGGAAAAATTAAATTAAATTAAAAACTGCATTGTAATTAAACTATGAGGATTTAAATATAAAAATAAAACCCAAAGGGTATTGGGAAAAAATATAGGGAAACATATCATCTTAGATCAGGAGAGATTTTTCTAGATATGCCACCAGAAGAGAATTAATTAAATTTTTGATGGATTAAAAATTAAGTAAAATTTTTGATGAAGTTGGCAGTATAAGTATCTGAAATATGTATACACTAAATCAAAGGCAAGAAAGAAACTGAAAAGAAACACTTGCAACCTAGATGGCAAGCAAGGGCTAAGAGTCTTCATATTAAAAACTTTTAACATCAACAAGAAAAAGATAAGACAGGCAGAAAAAAATAGGGAAAAGACACAAATAGGCAATTCATAAGAAGGTATAAAAAAGGCCAAATCTGAAAGAAAAAACACTTAACCTCACTAATAATCCAAAACATACAAATTAAGGCAAGATACTACATTTTGCTGATCAATCTGGCAAGTTATTCTAAAATCATAATACCCAGGGCTAGGGGAAATGTAGGGAAGTAGGTACTCACATATCAGTAGGACAGCCTACACAACAGTTTGGCCACACACATCAAAAGCAAAAACAGGGGCGCCTGGGTGGCTCAGTCGGTTAAGCAGCCGACTTCGGCTCAGGTCATGATCTCAGGTCATGATCTCACGGTCCGTGGGTTCGAGCCCCGCGTCGGGCTCTGTGCTGACAGCTCAGAGCCTGGAGCCCGTTTCGGATTCTGTGTCTCCCTCTCTCTCTGCCCCTCCCCTGTTCTTGCTCTGTCTCTCTCTGTCTCAAAAATAAATAAACGTTAAAAAAAAAATTAAAAAAAAAAAAAGCAAAAACAGAAAGAAAAAGAAACACCTTAAAATGTTCACAATCCTGGGGCGCCTGGGTGGCGCAGTCGGTTAAGCGTCCGACTTCAGCCAGGTCACGATCTCGCGGTCCGTGAGTTTGAGCCCCGCATCAGGCTCTGGGCTGATGGCTCGGAGCCTGGAGCCTGTTTCCGATTCTGTGTCTCCCTCTCTCTCTGCCCCTCCCCTGTTCATGCTCTGTCTCTCTCTGTCCCAAAAATAAATAAAAAACGTTGAAAAAAAAATTTAAAAAAAAAAAAAAAGAAAAAAAAGAAAAAAAAAATGTTCACAATCCTTTCAATCTTAGAACTTCCAATTCTAGGACTTTATATTAAGGAAATACTCGAAAGTGTGCACAAAAATGTATTTCCGGTGCTATTCATCCCAGAATTCACTACAGTAGATAAAAATTGAGGAAAAGATGTACAAAATAGAATTTTTTTTAAAACAAACCATGATAAATCCCTGAAATAGAATACTTTGTAACCCTTGAGAATAGTGTTGTGGAAAAATACTTAATGACTTTAAAAGTTGATTATGAGATTTAGCTGTAAAAAAAAAAGCCAGTTTTAAAATGTGTTCTTTAAAAAATCGTACTATAACGTATACACCATGTCTATTTGTCTAGAGAAATTAATAGGTTATAACCTGAAGGGTTAACAGATGATCGTGAGAAATGGGATTCACTCACTCTCTTCCTCTCTCTCTCATTTCTTTGTAATTTTCCAGTTTTTTTGGCAATGATTATCGGTTTCTTTTCTACTAGTAAAATTCTGTATTGTGAGCTAAGATTACATTCAGTGTTTTAAGAAGCTCTACCACACAATCTGTTCATGTTTAATCTTTCATAAAAAATAAAGCCCAGGAAATTTTGTTTCCTGGTGTTACCTAGTTGAGTTTTTAACCTAAATGCCAATTTTTGCATTTATGCCTGCAGAATGTCATCATTTTGGCTGGGACACTGATTTCCAGCCTGCTGGGGTCCTTTTGACTCCCGTCTCTGTCATGGATACCTTAGCTTCCTGGCTCAGTACCTTTGGGAAATTTAATCAACTCCTTCTTCTCCTTCCCCCGCTCCCCCTGGGTACAGAATGGAGGATGGGCTGCTGTGGGGTCATCCCCAACCGCCCCCCTCCCCACCCCGTCTAATCCTGCATGGGCAGTGGATCGGGAAGAAGAAGAGACAGTGCAGTTAACCATGTCGACCCCCAGGACACGGGAACAGAATGGCAAAGAGGGAAATAGTATCAAAACAGAGAGATTATATGGAGGAGCCACAGAAAAACATTCTGCCTCCAATCTGATTACAGAGCCAAAGAAATAAGACCTCCGGGGCCAGCTCTCCTGGCTGCCTGCCTCATCCGCAGACCCAGGCACTGTGGTTGACCCATTCTGCATCACTCACTTAAATGGCAACGACATCTGACAGACAGAGCATCGAGCCATGGCCCCGTGTGTCCCTAATGTGGTTAGAGCTGGAGAAATTCTTCATCAGAGAATATACTAAAGTGTTTAGTGTCCCCTGGATGCATTAGGGGCGGGTTCTGTCAGCCTGTGTGAAGCACCTCTGTGTGTTTATCCTGAAAACCCCTGAGCTGGCTCCACACTGATGCCCTCATTACTCATCTCCAGAACCCCAGCCAGTCTCCATGACTCAGCCAGGTGGCCCCATCACGGCCCCTTTTCTCTCTTCATTTCCTTCCAGGTCTCTTCTGGGTCCCTTGCCTCCCTCTTTCCTGGGAGCCACAGTCCCCAGCTAAGCTGCAAAAAGGATCCCACTTGCTGTCCTTACCCTCCTCCTCCCATGCCCCCTAATACCTCCAGCTCTTCCCTGCTCCCCAGCATCTCTGCCCGTCCTTCCTGTCCTTCAGGGCCTGGCAAAGGCCACCTTCTCCTGAAGTCTTCTCAGCTCTCATTAGCCAGAATTAGGAGTGCTCTCCAGCGCTCACAGGGAACTTTTTTTCTCTCCAGCACTTCTGAAGCAAGCATCTAAGGACAGTAGAGGGGTGGGGGGAGGTGGGGTGGGGAGCCAGCGTAAGGGAGAGTGTCAGCTCCTACAGGGAGGAAAGACTACCACCTCCTGTTCTTTTATGCTTTGCATACAGTATAAACCCAAGTTCATGGGCTTGGTGTACCTGGCTTGGAGTTTCTCATACTATATGTACTATACTCATACTATATTATACTACCAATGTACTATATATACATTATACTATACTGCACTGTACTATATCTATATCTGATTTCCTATGAAAAAGAAGGATTTACAATCATTCCTAACAACCATTATTATGTAAACACTTACCTCCCTAACATTCAGAAGTCTGAAGTTAGGAAAAAACCCCTACAAAAGAAACTCATTATAACTCATCGTAATTACATCATTGTTGTTGCTGCTGCTGTTAATCACCTTCATTTACTATGCAGCTGTTATGAACCAGGTCCTGCTCTATGTGATCTGGGCATAGTGTTTCCAATCATTGCAATACTAGCACAAGGTAAGTCCTGATTCCACATTAGAAATGGGAGATATTAAGGCACAGAGAGGTACAGTGATTTGCCCACGGTCTGACTACTCAAAATTCATGAAGTCAGGATTTAAACCTGAGATCTAACTCCATATTCCTACTCTCTCCACCGTTCAGTGTTCTCTGGTAAACTCTAAGACTCTTCCTGCAGATCGTGAATTATTGAGCTGTACTTTGGTGGTTTTGTTGGGCGAAGAGTAATGTCATGGTTAAGAATAGGCTTCAGGGGGGCACCTGGGTGGCTCAGTCGGTTAAGCGTCCGACTTCGGCTCAGGTCATGATCTCGCGGTCCGTGAGTTCGAGCCCCGCGTCGGGCTCTGTGCTGACAGCTCAGAGCCTGGAGCCTGTTTCAGATTCTGTGTCTCCCTCTCTCTGACCCACCCCCGTTCATGCTCTGTCTCTCTCTGTCTCAAAAATAAATAAACGTTGGGGCGCCTGGGTGGCGCAGTCGGTTAAGCGTCCGACTTCAGCCAGGTCACGATCTCGCGGTCCGTGAGTTCGAGCCCCGCGTCAGGCTCTGGGCTGATGGCTCGGAGCCTGGAGCCTGTTTCCGATTCTGTGTCTCCCTCTCTCTCTGCCCCTCCCCTGTTCATGCTCTGTCTCTCTCTGTCCCCAAAATAAATAAAAAAACATTGAAAAAAAAAAAATAAAAATAAAATAAATAAATAAATAAATAAACGTTAAAAAAAAATTAAAAAAAAAAAAAGAATAGGGTTCAGGGGCACCTGGGTGGCTCAGTCGGTTAAGCATCCAACTTCGGCTCAAGTCATGATTTCATAGTTCATGGATTCAAGCCCTGAGTCGGGCTCTGGGCTGACAGCTCTGAACCTGGAGCCTGCTTTGGATTCTGTCTTTCTCTCGCTCTCTCTCCCTCTGCCCCTGCCCCCCACCTCTCTCTCAAAAATAAAATTTTAAAAAAATTAAAAAAAAAAAGAATAGGGTTCAGTAGCCAGGCATCCTGGGTTTAAATCCTGGCTCCACTGTTTACTAGCTGGGAGACCTTGTTCAAGGCACTCACCTTCTTCATGGTGGAGTTTACTCATCTGTGAAATGGCAAGTTGGCTCGATGAAATCTTAGCTATTGAAATCCTGTATGCCAACCATGTCCTGGCAAAGAGCTCGTGAATTCCTGAGAGCAGCTCTACAAGAAAAGCATAATCAACCCAGCAGGGAAGCTTATGAAGTAAAGGGCTGGAAAGAGTTTTGAAACCACCACAACTTGGAAGATTCCTCAAAAATTAAAAACAAAATCCGAAAGTATCTTGTTAGTAATTTGGAAGTCATTTTATAGTTCAGAGGATGCTTATGATGAGCACATTTTTAGAGATGTGAGGTTTACCAGTTGTCCTGGCAATCTGGAAAAGTGTGAGAGTGTGAGGATCAGAAAGGAGCTCCGTGCTTTCAGTAGTCCATTTAAAGCCCTTCTTTCAACAAGTCTTTAACTCCAATAGGGAAAAGTCCAAATGCCTGAGCCTGCCCTATATAAATCTTACTAAGTTAGCCTCAGGCCAAATTGCCAGTCTTGTTACTTCACACACTAACCTTCCAATTCCGCATAGTGCAAGCTTCCACTCAACCTTCAATGCCCAGCTCTAGTGCCCCTTGCTCAGTAGAACCTTAATGGATTTCTGTGGGGAGAGGTCATTGTTACTCCATCCCTGTTGCTACAGTCCTTTTGTACCCCTCTCTACTGAAGCCCTCCTTACATTGTGCACTGAAGGTTTATGTGTCTGCCTCCACTCTTTGTCATAGACAGTGAGGTGGCCAAGGGCTACAGTAACAACCTTGTCATCTTTCACCTTTGCATCCCAAGTACCTGGCACCTATCAAGTACCAAGTATGTATTTCTGAGTGCACACATAAATAAATAACTTTTAATGCTAGTCAAAAAGTCACTACAACTGAAACCAGAATTTTGTTTGAGCTTGATAAATAGTAACTCCTAAATCACCACCAGCATCAGCATCATCTTCATCATCAGGATCATTAAGATCGCAGCAATACAGGTGGTGTAACTGAGAAAACTCAAGACCCTCTGTGGAGGATTTTCTTGCACTAGTCTCCTAAACAACCCACATCAATCAAAAGACTTTCTCAGGTCTCAGATATAACTACCTTCCTTATGCAGTCAATGTGATAACAATGCAATAGCAAAAGCACGAAGACCATTCAAAAGTTGATTTACTGCTCTTGTAGGAACACATAAGCCTGTGTCCACTGAGATAGCGCACAGTAGGCACCCTGGTAAATATTTGCAGCATGATGAGTATTTGTGGTGTGAGATGGCTATACCGTGGTGCCAGCTTGGAATCCAACTGTCCACATTCTTCTATTTAAACCACCTAGTTATGAAGGAACAGGTGGTGTTACAAGGAAAAAAAAGCACTCAGTCAGAAAACCCAGGTTTAGGTCCTAGCTCTGCTGCTTAGCAGCTGGGTGACCTTGGGCAAATCACTTGCCAATCTGGGAAACAGTTTCCTCATCTGTAAAAATAGGCATAATTTGCCTTGCCTGGCTGTGGGAATCCCAAAAAATCAATACATGAGAAAGTTTCTAACACAGGCCTGACGTGGTAGTCAACGGACATCGGTAGGGTATGAACTTGGTTCTGTGGCTTTGCTAGACTTCTTTCCTGTACCTCAACCTCAGGACCTAGAATTTTATTTGTATCCATCCTATCAGCATCCAAAATAAGAAGAGGAAGGAAGAATAGAAAACAGAAGTGAAGCATTGACTCCTTGGGGGGAAAAAAAGGTGCCTTATCCAATTGGACTAGGGGTGGGGCTGAGAGAAAGCAGCAGGAAAAACCATCAGACACACCACACACACACACACACACACACACACACACACACACACACACCCCAGATGCTGGGTATGATAATGTGGAAAAACTCAGCTTATTTTGGCTATATAAAATATGACACGCTCCTTTACAGGAACCACTTGCTACTTGTGCCTAATTGTATACTCATGCACATGATTAAATATATTTGGCTTCACTGGACTATATGTTAGTATGCACGCGGCATCTTCATTAATGTGTTGCTTATTTGTTGAAGTCAGACAGCTACCACTTTTAAAAATTTTAGAATGTGTTGCCTCTCGTTCTTGCTGATATTTGCGACCAAGAAAAAAGCAACTTAAAAAAATACATGGACGCACCCATTAGAGTGGCAATTATCAACAAAATGGGAAGTGACAACTGTCATGTTGGTAAGGAGGTGGAGGAACTGGAATCCTTGTGCGTTGCCAGTGGGATTTAAAAATGGTGCAGCCACAGGGGGAAACAGTAGGCAGTCCCTCAAAAAATTAAAAATAGAAATGCCATGTAATCCAACAGTTCCACTTCTGGATTTTTACTTGAAAGAATCAAAAGCAGAGACCGGAACAGATACTTCTACAACAGTGTTCACAGCAGCATTATTTACAATAGGCAAAAGGTGGAAACAACCCAAATGTCTACCAAAACACGAACGAATAACCAAGATGTGGTACACACATACAAAGGATATTACCCAGCCTTAAAAAGAAAGGAAATTCTGATATAATGCTACACATGGATGACCCTTGAAGACATTATACTAAGTGAAATAAGCCAGACATAAAAGGACAAATATTGTATGATTCTACTTATATGAGGTACCTAGAATAGGCAAATTCACACAGACAGGAAGAGAAGGGTGGTCACCAGGAGCCAGGAGAGGGGGGTAATAGGGAGTTGTTGTTTGAAGGGTATAGAAATGATGGTTGTGCAACATTGTAATTGTACTTTATACTGCTGAAATCTACACTTAACAGTGGTTTTAACAGTGGTTAAAATGATGAATTTTATGCCATGCATATTTTAGCACAATAAAAAAAAATATACACATATATAGAATACTTTTATTCTACAGTATAGCCACCTCACACCATAAATAAATATATATATATATGTATACATATATATATATTTGCAGTGAATCTGCAAAACCCAGGTCCTCATCCTTGATAAAAGCAGAACCCCAGTCCTGTGCAACCCCACCCCCACCCCCTCTCTCTTTCTCTACCCATGACCTCGCTGTGTGGCCACACACACACACACACACACACACACACTATATATATATATATATACTATACACTATATATATAGTGTATATATATACTATATATATAGTGTATAGTATATATATATATATATAGTGTGTGTGTGTGTGTGTGTATATATATATATATGTGTGTGTGTATATATATATATATATATATATATATATATATAATACTTTTTTGTGGTGTGCTGTTTGGGTTGGTTCTCAATTTCTCCTTAATTGTTTCAGTATAATAGCTGGCAAAATGGCAATGGAGGAACTGTCCCAAGCTGGCCAGCTTCAGTTCCTTTCTGGAGACCTGCATTTGGAAGGATCCTGAAAGGACACAATTTTCAATTCCTCCTCTTGAGTGTCCAAAACTCTGCCAACAGGATTGGCAAAATGCTAAACTAGGCCATTCTCCTTCCGGAGCCTGGGACTCCCTGGCAGGTCCTTAACTGAAAACAACCCCACCCTATAGTCCTGTCCTGTGCTTCTGTATCCAGCCACCAAAATGACCAGCTGGGGTTCTCAGGATCCACTTAAGTAACCAGAACTAATTCAAGAAACTGGTGTTATAGACTCAACAGCTTAACCAGCAGCATCTCCCAGAAAACATATCTGTATTTTCACCAGGTTATCTAGAGACCATAGTTTAAATCAAAGGAGCAAACACAAGTCCATTCTCTCAACAAATACTTGCTGGTTCTGGGACACACAGCTGCATGATACTTTTCCTTTCCAGGATGCGCACGGTACATGTTGCAGGCAGCATCAATGAAGGCAAGAGTCAACCTGCCCCAGTAGAAAGAACAGAACTCTGAGCACCTGCAGAGAACCGTGGGCACCTCTCTATGTTGCACTGGTCTCAGCCTATGGATTGTGATGCTGTTGGCTAGAAATGCCTAGAAGCACATACCTGGGTCCTGGTTCCACTTTCAAAACCAATGTTGTGGCTCGACCAGCCCTTGTGGTTCTTTTTATGATTATGCAACGCCCTCAAAAATACCCAGAAGGAAACTTTGGAAAACAACATTTATCACTCACAGGTCCTGGGAGGACACACAGTACACCTGGGGCCACACAACGAGGTCATGGGTAGAGAAAGAGAGAGGGGGGTGGGGGTGGGGTTGCACAGGACTGGGGTTCTGCTTTTATCAAGGATGAGGACCTGGGTTTTGCAGATTCACTCTTTATCGGTGAATTTAAAACATAAAAGTGAGAATTTAAACACAAGAAGAGGGGCTCCTGGGTGGCTCAGTTAAGCATCTGACTCGATTTCGGCTCAGGTCATGATCTCATGGTTTGTGAGATGGAACCTGGCACTGGGCTTTTTGCTGCTTGGGATCCTCTCTCTCTCTGCCCCTCCCCTGCTCACGCACGCCTAAGGCTCTTTCTTTCCCTCTCTCAAAATAAATAAACTTAAAAAAATTTTTTTTAATATCACAAGAAGAAAAGGGGGGGAAAAGTGGCCAACAGGTCAGTTATCTAAATCAACCAAAGGCTTTTAAAACAAAGGAGCTTGGGGGTGGGGAAAAGGGCAGCTCTTTCCTGGAGGCTGGCACAGTTTTTATTCAGATAGCTGACTTTGAAGTGGACGCCTCAGCAATCAAAGCTTAAATCAGGCACTTGCATTACAAAAGGAAAAACTGCGGAGCTCACCCTACACTCTAAGTGTGGATCCTCTCACTTATAAAGGAGACTCTTGGGCCGCTTCATTTCTAAACTGCACTGATTATGCTCTGCTCCTGCCACACCAGCCTCTCAGGTTACTCACCTGAGCCACATTCCAAACCCAGGGCTTGGTAAATCAGTAACACTGCCTTCCCACCCGGCTAATCCCACAGGTTGCCTAAACAAGGGCGTGGCCAATGCAGCTTTCAACCTCAGCGCTTGTGGTCATTGGATTATCCCCACGTTCCCAGCTAAATTCCCTTAGCTCAAAGCTTTGCTTTTGTACCATACAGGCAGTTATTTCTTTTTTTTAATGTTTTTATTTATCTTGGAGAAAGAGAGAGAGAATGCAAGCAGAGGAGGGGCAGAAAGAGAGGGAGACAGAGGATCTGAAGCAGTCTTTGTGGTGACAGCAGAGAGCCCAATGCAGGGTTGGAACTCAGGAACCAAACCGGGAGATGATGACCTCAGCCGATGTCAGAGGCTTAACCGACTGAGCCACCCCGGTGCCCCTCAAAGCTTTACTTTTGAAACAAATGGACATTCATTCCCAAATGAGCAGGGGCAAGGCCCCAGAGGTACCTTGTTTTTACCAGAGGAAAGCAGGCTGGATGAGCACTCCAAAATACTCTTGGTCCAAGGGGTTAAGGGGTTCATAGCATCTTTACAGGAGGCAGGCAGGAACAAGGGTTCCCTGAGAAGGAGGAGCCAGGCAATAGTCCTCTCCTCTCCCCCGCCCTCCAGGTAGCTCAGGCCAAGCCAACCCGGAGAGCAAGTCTAGCAGGAAGGGGTCAGGATTACTGGTCAGAAGCACGGGGGGGGGGGGGGGGGGGGGGGGGGGAAACCGAAGGGGATGGTGGGCTCAGGGCACGACTCCATTTCCCGCCCCCCCACCCCACTCAGCTGCCTGCTCAAGAGGGGTCAAGTGTGGACAGTATGCTGGATGGGCATCGTCTCATTTAATTTTCAAATGACACAAACTATTATCTCTTCTCTAAATGATGCGACTGAGACACAACATGGTAGGCTGACCCTATAAGAAAGCAAATTTGTAGCTCCCCTCGCCTATAAAAAATAACATTTTTAAGGGCTCAGTTCATGGGATGCCTTTTGCCCACTCTCCATGAAGCATTCCTCACTTTCTCAGGTAGAGGCAGATGCCTCTTCGCAGCCCCCAACCTAGGATAGCACTTTCCCCAGGCTCTGTCCCTCTTAGGAACAGATGCGAACACCCCCTGCTGGGTGCACTGGGTGTCAGGCTCATGCCTTGTCCATCTTGGATCCCAACTGAGCTGACTAGACACCGCGACACCAGGTGAGATGACCCAAGAGGAAACCATAAGAACCCGGCTGCTTTACCAGGCCTTCCTTTCCAGAGGTGCTGACACTGAAAACACCACTAGACACCCTGTTCCCACCCCCCAGGTCCGAAGGACACCGGGGCTGACTCTCGCCCACTGTCTATAAGTAACAGCAACGCCAGACCTTGCAGCGTTTTCTTGATCTTACGGAGTCATTTGCCTTAAAAATACCCAACAGCTGTGCATTCCACAGTTGACTGTACATTAATCATGCGTCATAGGGGACGTGCCATGGCTGCTTCCAAGTCTTTTGCGAACACACAGACGGGCACCGGGCACCCAGCTTCTGAGCTGCTGGGGAATAGAGACACGGCTCTAAATCCCAGCTGGCCGCTCTCTGACTGCTATAAAGCCTCAGACATCTGGCTAGAAAGACTGGCAAATGCGCAGTCCCTTGGCTGTGGAGCACATGATTACATAAGGGTTTGAGCACCATTTGCAAAGCTATGTTCACTCCCTCCGGCCCTACGATGGTCTGAGGGCACCCGCCTGAGCTCACGCCTCTTCCTTCTCCCTCTGTGTTCTAGTCTATTCTCTCTCTCTCTCTCTCAACAGTTCAGGGCAGTGCATGTTAAAAACTATTAGACTCACTGGGGGTGCCTGGGTAGTTCAGTCGGTTAAGCGTCTGACTTCAGCTCAGGTCATGATCTCACAGTTTGTGAGTTCAAGCCCCGCGTCAGGCTCCGTGCTGACAGCTCGGGGCCTGGAGCCAGCTTCTGATTCTGATTCTCTCTCTCTGCCCCTCCACTGCTCACGCTCCGTCGCTCTCTCTCAAAAATAAACATTAAAAAAAATTTTTTTTTAAATTAGACTCACGATATTCATTTAAAAACAACACAGCAGTTACATTTCACTGAAAGCCTACTGTGCGCCAGGCACAGCCCTAAGCCTCACAAACACCCTGCAGGCTGAGCCCTATTATCTCCATCTGGGAAGGAAGCAAAGGCAGCCAAAGGCAATTAAGGGACTTCCCCAAGTCACACAGCTGGGAAGTGGCAGAGGCAGGATTCAAACCCTGTGTGATGGTTGATTCCCTCATCACACTTTCTTTCCTTTCCCACAATCCTGTCGCGCGCTCCTGCAGTCTCTGTTACCTGGTCAGGATCCCGAGGCCCGGAAATGAAAAATGATTCACCAGAGAGGCCAGGCCAAATCGGGCGGATCAGGGGCCAGGAGGGAGAAGGGGAAGGAGGAGGGCTGTCGGAGCCGGAGAAGCCTAGGATGAAGACTGCGCAGAAGGAAACTGTTTGTTGTGAGACGTTTAATTATTGCACTTGGGGGTAATTTATTATCAGGGAAATGAAGTGATTCCATTAGCCTCCTGTCGCTTTCCAAAATAAATCCGTCAGAGTGGGGTGAGGGGGAAAGGAGATGAGAGCTTCTCTGTTTTAATTTGTTTTTCTGCCGATTGCCAAATGGAGGTCCAGGCTCCATTTATCTATGGGAAGGGAGTTGGCCGGGCTCCTGCATGAGACTCTCTGCTACATTCAGCCCCTCTGCAGCCACATTTCCATATCGGAACAAAAAAACGAGCCCAGCTTGGGAAAATGGGGCAAGTGCCCAGTCAACACAGGAAGAGACCAGAAGCCCAGGAGCCAGAGCCAACTCTGCCACCCACTGGCTCTAGGGCCTTGAGCAACTCCGTCCCCAGCTCATAAATGAGATTCTCCAAAGGTGATGCGCCTTTCCCCAGGAATATCCCCAAGCACCGGCTGATGCAAACTTCCAGGAATCCTTGTGCCTTAGCACGACATTCAGGTTCTACTAAGCGCTCAGTCAAGGGCAGAGCTCTCCTTCCTCCTCACTCCCAGGTACTATCGCTACTTGTATCTAACAGATGTGGCTCTGAGCTAGCAAATGGTGGCGCCAGAACCAGAATCCGGGCCTGAGCCTCAGCTCAGCCGGTGCTCTGAGCCAGTACCCTGCAACGTCATCTCGTTCCATGTGGTGCAGGGGACACTGTTCGCGCACCTCGATCGCCCACATCACAGCAACGCGAAACCCTACCTCCCGGGACTGTGAGCAACTGAAGACAAGGCACTATTGTTCTCTTCTTTATATCTAAATGACTCCAGTGCCTAACCAAACCCGAAGTGCTTTATTATTCTTTGTATTCCCAGTGCTTGGCA
This sequence comes from Panthera pardus, assembly GCF_024362965.1. Lineage (NCBI taxonomy): Eukaryota > Metazoa > Chordata > Mammalia > Carnivora > Felidae > Panthera > Panthera pardus. Next base: position 67,726,014 of record NW_026526788.1, on the reverse strand, counting down.
CTCAGCAGCTACCCAATATATATTTGCTGAATTAATTGATCACCCTGTGATATGACATTTCTCACTTAGCTGAATGGGTAACCAGATCTTAACCAGGGGAGAGGAAATCACACCTTTTTCACAGGAAATCTAGATATCTGGCGAGAGAAGAGCTGAGGGCAGTCTAGTCATTCCAGTGGGGAGAAGCCAAATTTTGCTCCTCTGCCCAGGAGCTCCGATTTCCCCAGCAACTCCCCTGTGCCTCTGTGAAGATGAATGCCTCCAACTGATAACGGTGCCAGAGGCCATGGGCTACGGGAATCTGCCTCTCCCGGATGCCCCGCCCTGGCCAAGTACCCAGGGAGCTGCAATCTTTCTTCTGGCACAGTTTCCTGGTCACTTCCTCATCTAGAACACGATAACAGAGCAGCTTTGCCCAGCCCCTGAAGACAGAGCCAGGAACTACAGGCTCCCAAGATTGTGTTCAGGCCACTGGCAGACCCCAGCACCATCTGGAGGGTTCAGCACTAGGGAGTCAGGACACTTCATGGTCCAGTCAGGCACCAAGCTCAAAGTCAAGGGAGCCCAACACTGCCATTCACAAAGGCACCAAGACATGTGGCTCCCATTATCAAAGAATTGTCCCAGCTTCCTAGTCCCATTTCCCTTACTGAAAGGGAGATTTCCCCACCATGGACACTGCATCTGACCCCACCCCAGCCCATCACCAATGTTCATTCAGTGATCCACTGAGCTGGAAGGAACACACACACACATACACACACATACCCTGGACACACAGTCTGGGTGGTTTTCCAAATCAATAAATAGCTTTAGTTACCATCAACCATTCAAAGTGGTTGAAGATGTGAAGCCAATGAACACAGGCTGGGAGGGAGATTCAGGTGCCTGACCCGAGTGCTTCACATCCTTGTCCGCACTCTCCTAGTGTGGGGGTTTGGGGGAAGAATCATCCCCATCTCTCGAACAATGACTGCCTGGGTCCCTTATTCACATCTGCCATAAGCTAGCTAGATAATATCAACCAAGTCCCCCAAATCCATGTATCTCAAACTTTAATGTCCATATGAACCACCTGGGGACATAGGTTTTAATGTAGCAGGATTGGGCAAGGGCCTGAAATTCTGCATTTTTATTAAGCTCTCAGGGATATTCATGCTACTGGTCTGCAGACCACACCTTGAGTAGTAATGCCCTAAACTCCTGGATCCTCAGTTTCATCTGTAAAATGGGGCTCACATTAGCTACCCCATAAAGCTGTCAGAGACTAAACACCATCATATCTGTGAAGTTCCCAGCAAAGTGTCAGGCACACAATGGGGCGTGTAACAAATATGAGTTTTGCCTTCCCTGCACTTCTCTATCTTTCTAGCTGACCCCTGAGCCAGTGGTTCTTGACCTTGTTTGGCCAACAGACCCTCTGAGAACCTAACAAGAACTAAAGGTTCTTTACCAGTCATGGGCTAGACTGTGCAGTGGTAACAAAAAGTCCAAAATCTCCATGGCTTTTAACACAACCAAAGTTTACTCCATGCTTCTGCTACGTGTCCAGCATGGGTCAGGAGGGCTCTGCTCATTGTAGTCATTCAGACTCTGATGATAGAACCTCCATCTCAATGTATAAGTGCATGTTCATCATGTTGCTGGACAGGCCCAGGACAGCATCTGGTCAGAAGTGACATATGTCACTTCTACACATATTTCAGAGACCAAACGAGTCCCCCTTCACTGCCTCATTTCAAAAAGGCCAAGGGAGTGTCCAGAAGATGAAGAGCCAGAGGTATTTGGTGAAGAACACTAATGATTGCCACTAACCTACTTCCCAGGGGGAAAGAATGCAATGTAGAAGCTCGCTCATAATTCTAGCAGGTCCACAGACATTCCAAGCCCAGTCCACCCTTTATACTTTCTGAACATGTTCAAAGGAAACTGGGGAGAAGTAGGACTCATTCATCAATTCAATACGTGTTAACGGAGCATCTACTATGTCAGGCACATTCTGGAAGGGAAACAAGACAGAACAGGTCCATGTTCTCACGGGTTTTACATTCTAGAAGGGATTAACAGAAAATAAGTGGGGAAATTACAGCAGGTAGTAAATACTATCAAGGTAATGAACAAGAGTGTGATGTAACAGAGTAACTGGAATGTTGGGAGAGACCTACTTTAGATGGAGAGGTCAGGGAAGGCCGCTCTGAGAGGTGACACCTGAAATCAAAACAGAAGGATCAGAAGGAGAAAGACATGTGCCTGGCTAGAATAAAAGCTTTCCAGGCAGAGGAAACAGCAAGTGCAAAGGCCATGTGGCAGGAAGAGATCAGTGTGCTGGATGGGTAGACAGAAGGCCAGTGTGGTGGGGTCTTAGTGAGTGAAGTCGGCAGTGGTAGAAGTTGAAGTGAGACAAAGAGTCAGAGAGGTCAGCAGGGGCCAGATCATGTGGGTCTTGGGTATGTGTTCATGCTGTCTAACCCAGATCCTGGGTATCCTTTCCCCACTGCAAGGGGAGTTGTCGATATCCTGTGAGCAAGAGTCCACTAGAACCTCAGAACAACACAGCCTGAAGCTGAGTCCAGGGCCTTGAGGACGGGTGACACTAGCGCTAAGCCTGGAAGGCTAGAGAAGACACTAGAAGACTAAAGAGCAGTTAGTCCAGTCTTCTCTCTCCCTGCCACAGGACCTGGGTTGAGAATTTCCTTCTATAACTCAACACATGTCCCTTTTCTCTTGTACAAAGACCACCTTCCTCTCCTGTCCTCAGCTGCACCAGGCTGGCCTCCCTATCTCCAGAACAAGTTTCCTGCTTTCCTACCTCTAAGCTGTTATGATATTCCTCCTTAAAATGCTGTGTAATTTCTTCTCTACCTGCACATGGACCATTCATCCTGCAGAAAAATAGCTTTAATCCCACCTTCTTTCTGACATGTCTAGGGACCACCCACAGGCTAGAGCTGGCTGATGTCTTCTTCAATTTTTAAAGCAGCATTGAATTGGCCTAATAGCATTGGTTACTATTTCATACATAATTCTCCTGTCTCAGGAAACTATAAGCTCCTGAAAACAGGAATGATGTAGTTGAGTAGCTGCCCCTTGTCTCACAGAAAGACAGTACTCAGGAAATGGTTTGACTTAAGACAGAGGTAGTAGATTGGGAAATGTGGCAACATTGTCCTCTGAACCCAGGCCCCCTGGAGGACAGGGTTGGTCCCATGGCTTGCTCATCTCTGCATCCCCAGTCCCCTAACACAGGACCTAGAGCTGGCCGGCACTCAATGGATGCTTGTGAAATAAACCACGGGACTCATCTTAGGTTGGTGATTTTGGATAGGTGGCTTGACATCTCTGGGCCTCAGTTTCCTTATCTCTAAGCCAGGGATGAGGAGTTCCTTCCACATCAGGTTGTTGTGAAGACCAGAGGAAACATAAAAGGGTTATGTGAACTGTGGAGTCCTCACATATTATGAATGACTGAATGGACCCCTGGTCAACAGACTTTGTCATTCCCCAGGGGACACCACACCCAATAGAGAAGGATGTGAACCAGAGGGTTGACTGATCCGTCCTGCTTCCTACCAAAGCAGGTCAGACCAAAAGCAAAGAATAACAGGGTTGTGTTTCAAGGAAGAGCATCTGTGCTTTGAAAGATAAGGATCTTCTCACCCATCATGTCTGGTATCAACTCTGCTGGCCCTCTGACTCTTTCTCTTGGCCTCATGGGGAGAGAGGAGAGGAGATTAGGCAGCCAGCTTTCATAATGTCCTTGGTCTCCAGGCTCCTTCCACCTGATTTGTTTTTCAGGGGGTTTGTTTGAGTTGCACAGCCCTCCAGAGGTCTGCTCTGGCTTCCCACACATTCTATGCATCAAGAGAGAGCCTGGGTAGCAGGAGAAAAGGTCAGTAAATCCATCATATGTGAAGACAAGAGATTTAGATCCTATCGAGCACGGAATGATGCGGAACTGGAGACCAACACCACTTTCAGCACCTGCACACCGAGGTAACATTTCACAGGCAGACAGAGTTGAGTGGGATTCTGGCTCTGCCATGTATAAGCTGGGTGACCTTGGGCAAGTCTCCTAATCCTTTCAGATTCACTTTCCTCCTAGTACCTACTTCCTAAGGCTTTGGTAAGAATGCATCCAGATAATGCTTGTAGAGCATTAACAAAGCACCCGGCACATGGAAGAGCTCAACCAATTTTGGCTATTGTCATTATTACACCATCAAGGCACAGGTTTGGGTTTTGAAAAGTATCCTCTCACACATCTCCCAAAAGGAAAAGAGCCCCAAACCTACAGTGCATGCTCCTAACACACTTGGGGATCTTCTCTGTCACTCATGCACACTCCTCACACTCTCAAAGACAAAGCTGTTCTGAGCCCTGTGAGCTTCTGTTATACAACATATGCAGAACAAACTGGAAAGTGTCTACACTGTCAAGTGCCAAGACCATGATCATTCACAGAACGGCCACAGATCAAAACTCTCCTTTTGATTAGGAAGTCAGAGAGGTGGCGGAAGGCAAAGCTCTAAAACATTCCTGTATCAAAGCTGAGCCAAGCCCAGGCACACACTCAGGACCGCCAGGGAAGTCTCACCTTGTCAGCTAGTGAATCAGGAAGTAAGTTTGCCTCCCCATCCCTAGTGCAGGAAAGTGATGTTGTGCTGGTCACCTATCTGTCTTGCTCATCGGACTCGGAATCTCTCAAAGGTAGTGACTGGTCTATCCATCTTTAGGGGCCCAACCCTTGACAAACAGTATGCACTCAATAAATACTTGTTTAAGTCAATTGAGCTGAGAGAATCCTTTCTCTCTCCCCACAGGTGCAGAGAGCAGTAAGCCCTACCTAAGGGGGAAGCTTCCTGAGAATTTCACCCGCATTCCTGGGGCAGATGCAGCCTGCTGACCAATCTTCTCTGCTCCATACTGGCATTTCAGTCTCGGGCTTTGGTTACCTGTTGACATCTGCCCCTCTATCTAGACATATGAACTTCTGAAGAGTGAAGACACTCTGTCTTCTGGAGCAGAGGGGGCATAAGCATTATTATGATATGCTGGCTACTCTCCATCTGCCCCTCCAAGTCCTCCCTCCACCCTTCTCTGCTCCATTCTGTGTCCTGGGAGGCTGAACTCCATGAACTGCATCAACCAGTTTTCCTTGGTAGCTGGCTTCCAGATGGTTTCAGTCAATGGGCCGGTGCTACCAGGAGATCAGGAGATAAAAGGGAGACAGGTCAGGGTTTTTCCCCAACAACCTCCCTGATGGGTCATGGTTGTACTCCTCTGCACAAGTCCACAACTCCTGCCACGTGGCCCTCTCCTTTGCTATAGCTCTCCCCAGGTTCCATAACTGCTCCCTCCCTTGAATCTTTAACACGCAGGTGTGGAAAGGGCATTCTGCTGTTACTAACCCTGGGGTCCTTCATCATACTTGTCAGTGTCCTTTAATCCAGCCCACTCCTTTGTAAACAATCCCCTCACTGAATCCTCCTTAATCCTCTGACTCAGCCATCATGCTGAGATCTAATACATCATTAACATGCTATGCATCCAGATGAGAAACCAGAATTCAAGGAATTAAAGGAAAATGTTGCCTTAATAAGCGCATAGATGGGGAATCTCATAAGAAAGAAAAATAGAAGCTATATAAAAAAAAAAGAAGCAAATACAAATTACACACCTGAAAATTATCATTGCTGAAATGAAAGTTTCACTAGATAGGCTTAACTTCAAACAGAAGATGGAAGAAGAGTCAGTAAACTAAAAGACAGACCTATAGAAATTATTAATCTGAAGAACAAAGAGAACAGAGATCAAAGAAAAAATAGAGCCCCAAAGACCAATAGGGCAATATAATATGGCTTCACCTACCTGTAATTTGAGTGCTAAAAGTGAAGAGAATGAGATTGAGGGGAAAAAAAAACTTTAAGAAGTAATTTTTAAAATTGCAAATTTGATTTAAAAAAAAAATCAACTTATAGAACCAGGAAGCAAAAATAAACAAAACCAAAAAATTTTTAAATGAAAAAGTACAACCTGGTGCATGGCAGTCAAACCGCTGAATGCCTCACTTGCCTCTCCCTTGTCCCAGACCTTCTCCCTCTTACCTGGTCTGGTATGAATGTGGCTCTGACTTCAGATCTTCCCTGATGAAGAAGGTAGAGTCAAGGGGGAAGCATCCTTGAGTTTCGCCACCAAAGAGAGAGGTGCTCAGGAGGATCTAGAACCATGGGACCAGCAGGCATGTGGGTAGGTGGCGAGGTGTGACTACCTAGGAAAGGTATGGGTCCAGATTTATGCCACCGTCTACACTCTGCAAAGCAGAGCACGCTGTGGGCTGTCTGGTGAGGAACACCTCATTATTTTCCACAGAAATAATACCCATTTCCTGGAGAAACAGTCGGCCTCCCTCTCTGCATTTATCCATCTCCACTGAAATCTAGAGCCACGTCTTCCCCAAACTGCGAATCCTGATTCCAGAGAAGAGAAAGAGAATATGCTATTTCTACCCAGGGCTGCTCATGGCTTTAAAAGCAGGACCTCTCAGCACTTATGGCTTGAAGCTCTCTGAGATCTAGCACCAGAGAGAGAGCACTCAGGGCCCAGAATCCCTCCTCCAGAGAGGTATTTCTCAAGGGTGTTAGGAAATACAGTCCTGCTAACACCCAATTCTCAGAGCAGGGAGAGAAAAGTATCAAGTTTAGCATCAAAGTCAAGTATAACCATCTAGTTCAGGCCCTGTGTCCAAACAGCCCAGAGGCTCAGCAGGGCCAAAGCTTCCAGAGAAGGGGATTTCATACCTCCATCACCTCCTGCTGCTGCCTGTGGCTCCCAAATCATGGGAGAAGGTGGAGGGGTTGGGGCTGAGTGTGAATGCAAAGTTCATGTAAAACCAGAAATCAGGTTAGCCCAAGCAGCTGGCCAGGAGCTGCTTTGGAATTTCTGAACAGGAGGGACTCAGGAGCAGCAATCAGAGTGAGGTGCCAGAGAGAAGTCCTCAGGCTTCTGGGCAGTACTCTACCTGCCACTGGGAATATGGCACTTGTCCACATCAAAGGTGGGAGGTTGATGGGGACTAATATATGGCAATCTAATGCCACTCACCCTCTTGGCATTGAATCCAGAGATCGCAGCCGTAAGGGGAAGAAGTATAGGGGCCTTCTATCCAGACAGTGTTAGAAAATAGACAGGACCCCCCCCTCCCCCGCAATTAGTTGCTACTGGTGGAGTTTCAGGCATCAGTAACAGAGAATATGGAATGACAGGGAATTTTCTTTCACTCTCCAACTCACACTGCCTGTCGTAGCCACTATAAAAACAGGCCCTGGTTATTGGTTCAGCTTAGGGACTAGACAGCCAAATAATAAAATTACCTGACTGGTCCTTGGCTATCTGTATCAGTCAGAGTTCTCTAAAGAAACAGAACCAATAAAACGTAACTGTATGTGGAGAGACAGAGAGATTGATTGATTTCACGGACTTGGCCGCCACAGTCGTGGAGGCTGGCGGTTCCCAACTCTGCAGCATGGGCTGGCAGGGTGGAGGCCCAGGGAAGAGCTGACATTGCAGTCTGAGTCCGAAAGCAGTCTTCTGCAGAAATTCCTCTTCTTCGTCTTTTCCTATTTAGGAGGTCTTTTTCTATTTAGGAGGTCTTTTTCTATTTAGGAGGTCAGTGGTTTTTATTAAGGCCTTCAGCTGATAGGATGCAGCTGAATCCCATTATGGGGGCAGTAACCTGCTTTGCTCAATGTCCATTGATTTAAGTGCTAATCTCGTCGAAAAACCTCCATAGAAACAATTACGATCAATGTTTGACCAAATATCTGGGTCCAGTGGCCAAGCTGACAAAAAATTAACCTTCACCCATCATTCCGACAAATATGCCTACGGAGGGAGTGACCTGTGCAGGACAAAGACGGGCCTGAGGACAGCGTCGACCAGGATGGAAGGGGGCTGTGACTACCGAACTTGGGTGCTATTCTAGACAGCAGTAGAGGTCACAGGACCCATGTCCTTTCAGGGGGTCTAGACCAGAGCTTCTCCAATTTGAATGTGCATGTGAATCACCTGGGATCCTGGGCGGAGGTCCGAGATTCAGCATTTCCCACAAGGTCCAAGTGACCACCTGCTGGGCCACGGGCCACACTACGAGCAGCAGGTGGAGGGGTCAAGAGCACAGGCCTGGAGTTAGAGTCCCAGCTCTGCCCCTTCACTTGCTGCGAGACTTTGAACAAGGGAGGTGGTTGCCTCACCTGAATCTCAGCGTCCTCATCTGTAAAGTGGGGGGCACTAACATTATCAGTTTCAAAAAGTCTTTGTGAAATTAAAGAGAAAATTAAACAGGAAGTGTTGTGGCATACCGTTCAACCTCAGTGAAAGCTCCTGGCTGCTACATTAATATGCACACAAGATTTTCAAAGAATCCATGTCAGGTAAGATAAATAAATCTTATATCCATTGATTAGCTTGGTGAAAGAACCTGGACATAAAAACCACAGGAAGAACAGTTAATAAAATTGAGAATGTTCTCCCTGGAGAATGGATGTAGGCGGGAGGCAGGGGAAAGTGGAAGCAGGAAAAGAAACGATTAAGGGCTCCCTGAACATACTTGAACTAGAGTATCCATGAAAATGAAATGAGAATTATCCTACAAGGCCCCTCCATAAGGTTAAACAAAGACCAATATATGGAGCTTCCTGGGAAGTCAAAATGGGATCAGTAACAGAACTTGGGAGCCTCCGAAGCTACCCAAAAGTGAAGCATGCTGTGAGGCCTGAGTCATCCGTCTGCCACCAGGAACAGCCAGGCCAACGAAACCGTCAGAGGCCAGAGGCTGATGCCACAAATGCATGTGCCAATTCCCCAACCCCTCCAAGCACTTCTAGAACTCAGAGAAGCTTACATGGGTGGCTGTCCCTAGGAAGAGCCATGCAGTGCTAGCACTCTGGCCCTGCTGTCCAAGCGCCTCTCCTGGGGGACACTTGGCACATTGCAAGCTTAGTCATGATGCATCAAACAATTCATTCAGATTTCTTCAATTCCATTATCAGGCCCTTTGGGAGCCAAATGGGAAAAAGAATCAGTTCGTGTGCTGGCTAGAGAAGCAGCTGTGTCCAAATAGCATGGCCCCCATGAAAATACTGACCTGTTGTCCTGCAGTCTCCCAGGCCAGAGCTGCCATGTTGCCAGAACATTCAGACAACCACACTGCTTGGTCATATGTTGAACACTCTGTATACCCACTGAGACAGAACCCCCCCCCCCCCCGCCCGAGAACCCTCTGCACCAGCCCCATCCCCATGACCCCCTGGACTGCTCTACAGTCTAGCGATCCAGGGGTTAATGCCTGGCTCAACAGGAGTCTGGCCCAACAGCCAGTCACCAGTTGTGGAATATTCTGACATCGCCCTATACATTGTGGACAATCCCCCAGGACCCGCCCATCAGGTGCTCCTTGCTTCTTGCACATGTCTGAGAGTTCTTTCCACACTGAGCACAGCCTCCTCAGGAGCTGGGAAGACAAGGGAAACCATCTCTTTCCCAAGCACATCTGGCTTTGTATGGCCTTATATCCTCATCTCCTGCCCCGACCACCTTCCCTTTATAAGAGAAGAGAGCCTAGAAGAGAAACAGAATAAAGAGGGAAGGACCAGGTTTGGGGTGAGAGTACCTGGGACCAGCAGCTGGGTTGGGTGGGTGCACCCTCTAGACAGGACTCTTTGGCTCCACATGGAAAGAAACAGCCTTGGGGTGCCTGGGTAGCTCAACTGGTTAAGCGTCTGACTTTGGCTTAGGTCATGATCTCAAAGTTCATTAGGATTCTCTCCCTCTTACTCTGTCTCTCCCCCACTCACACTCTTTCTCTCTCAAAATAGATAAACTTTAAAAGAAAGAGAGACAGAGAGAGGAGGGAGGAAGGAAGGGAGGAAGGGAGGAAGGAAGGGCGAGCCTTTTTTATCCTCCTTCCCCTTGGGAATGGGGAGTTTATTTGTTCTCCCTGTAGGGATAGTGAGCGCCTCAAGGCTAAGGACAGATTCGCAGGTCAAGCAGATAGGCCTGACTCAAATCCTGGCCCTGTTGCTCACTACCTGTACATCTGTGAGGTAACAGAACCTCTCAGAAACTCAGTGTTTTTTTTTGTTTTTTGTTTTTGTAATGTTCATTTATTTTTGAGAGAGACAGAGCATGAGAGGGGGAGGGGCAGAGAGAGAGGGAGACACAGGGAGAAGAAGGCTCCAGGTTCTGAGCTCGCAGCAGAGGGCCCGACGCAGGGCTCAAACCCACAGACCACGAGATCATGACCTGAGCTGAAGTCAGACACCTAGCCGACTGAGCCACCCAGGTGCCCCAGAACCTCAGTTTCTTTATCTGTAAAACAGGAATGAGAATAAGAATCGTACCTATCTCACAGGGCTACCATAAGGTTGAAAGAGATTAGGGGTGCCTGGGTGGCTCAGTCGGTTAAGCGTCCGACTTCCGTTCAGGTCACGATCTCGCGGTCCGCCAGTTCGAGCCCCGCGTCGGGCTCTGGGCTGATGGCTTGGAGCCTGGAGCTTGCTTCCGATTCTGTGTCTCCCTCTCTCTCTGCCCCTCCCCCGTTCATGCTGTGTCTCTCTCTGTCTCAAAAATAAATGTTAAAAAAAAAAAAGGTTGAAAGAGATTAAAGCACATAAAACACGTAGTCTGATCCTTGGCGTTCAGTACTGAGTAAATGTGGGAGTTAGATCTCACTAGAGAAACCCCTGCCCCAAAACCTGGCAGATTAACCTCTGACTAAACACTCATCAAACTGAATCAAGCTGGAGTCTGTCAGGAATACTCACCAGCTCCTAGGTCTGTCTGAAAGAGGATTCTGGGGTGAAGGCAGCTGTCTCCCAGCACCCCCTCACCTCACCTGTGTCAGCAGGAGCCAAGGTCAAGGAGATGGGGGCCTCCCCATCTAAGATCTACCAGGGAAGACAAGAGCTCTGAAGAATTCGGAGAGCCTAAGGCTCATGCTCCTTCAGCCCCGGGGCAGGGGGTATGCAGAAATGAAGGAGAGAGGGGGGACCTCCCTATGAGCCTTGCTCCCATCTCTACCAGGCCTAACAGCTTTAGCCTGAACACCCTAGTTTCTCTCTGACACCTACCTACCCTGCCCTTTATGAAGGGCCTCCTCTAAAGGGACTTCTTGCTCTGAACCCAGAAGGGAGTTAGACCCACGCCTGTCACATCTGGCCCTGGCAGCCTCCACTGACTGCTTAACCAACCAAAGACAGGACTACAGGTGGCCGTGGTCTTAGACGCTAACCCCCAGCCAGCCCAGGTTCCTGGAGCCAAGCCTATTCCGACAACTCAGTCAACAGTCAGGCATCTGTTGTGTGCCGGGCTCTGCACCCCTTACAGGGGAAAATGAGGCACTCCATCTGCGGAAGGAGGTGGGGATGTGGGGGGACGGGAGATCACTGTGCCCATGCAGGTTTTCTAAGGCTGTGGCAAAGGGCCACAGGGATCTCTCAAAGATGCTTCAGTGGGGACGCAGGACTAGCAGCATGTCCATCACAGAAGTGCTCACAGACCAGTAGAGAGGTGCCCAGGGCAGAGGACAGAGAAATCCACAGAATGTGGGTCATTTCCAGTGAGGCAGGGCAGGGCCACAGGAAAAGCAGGGATGAATACCTGAAGCCCGGGGAGTGTTGAAGGCCTTGCATCTGGGATCTGAAATGAGCACCCCCAGGGATGCTGGGAGAAACACCGACTTGGAGAACACCTGCCTGCAGAGGTCAGCGGTCAGAAGCTGCTCTCGGGCCACACTGCTCCCCATCCATGGAGCATGCGGTGATCTCAGACTCTGGAGAACCCCGGGTAGCTCAGGTACACAGTCTCCTCTCTGTTAGCAGCCTTCTGAAGAGGCCAAGCCCCAAGAGGTGGGTCTGATTGCTTTCGGCGAATCGTGGTGGTGCTTTGGGCTTGGATCTGTGATTCTGGCCAATAACATGCAAGCCTGCTGGAGGGCCGCTGGTCAAAGGTTCCTTGCAGGGAAGCAACAGCCATCTGACGGCAACCATATGGATGTGGCATCTGGAGATACTGCATCCATCTAGTGACCCTGAGGGGCGCCATCCTGGCGGCAAAGCTGAGGGAACCTCAGAGCAGGTAGAGCTGGAGCTCAGGGGACTCCCTGCCTCTGGACTCATGACTAATAGTAAATCCCCTTAGTGTCCAAGCCCAGTCACTAGGGGTTTTGTTAGCTGTGCGCCTTCGGAGAGATTTAGAGACCCCATCTTCTCTCTCCTCCCCGCATCATGCTTGAAAAATATCCAGAGCCTCGGGTTGCCAAATAAAACTAAGGTTAGCAAATAAAAATATAGGACACCAGTTAAATTTAAACTCCAGGTAAACAATAAATCGTTTTTCTAGTATAAGTGTATCCTATGCTATATTTAAGACATACTTCTACTAAAAAAATTATTGCTTATCTGAGCCCCAAATTTAACTGGGCATCCTATATTTGATCTGGCAACTCTACTCCAAATCTCTCGTTTTCTCTCGCTTAGTAGTGAACTATCCTCCAAAAAGGTTTCAACACCCTGAGGGGCTTCTGGGATAGCACCAATACACCCCCTCACCAAGCCCCAAGTTACCACGCTGCATCCCCCTCTTCTCTGCCAGGTCTCAACAAATGGTGAAAGAGGAACGAGAATGAGGAAGACCAAAATATCACCTTCATGGCTGAGAAAGCGGATGGGGGATCTGACTGAGCGCTGCAAGCATCTGGGCTCCTGATATTGAACCTCAAACTAGACAGAACACCCACCCAGTCTCAGGCATCCCTGGACCCTCCCAGGCCTACTGTGGGCACGGGAGGGGGCTGCCATTCCCCCAACTAACTCCATGACCAAGAACAATGGAAACTCAGGCAGAGGTCTAGGCTTTGGGCTTGCAGAGACCTGGGTTCCAATCCTGACACCCCACTTAGTGGCTTATGTGACTTTGGGCAAGCTGCTTTCCCTTCCTGAGGCTTCATTTCCCTGTGTGTGAGGTCAGGATTGAAATATGTCCCTATTTTTGATATATTACTTACTTTAAAATACTTAAGTATAGGGGCATCTGAGTGGCTCAGTCGGTGAAGTATCCGACTCTTGATTTTGGCTCATGATTCGTGAGATCGAGCCCCACGTGGGGCTCTGCTCTGACAGAATAGAGCTTGCTTAGGATTCTTTCTTTCCTCTGCCTCTGTCCCTCCTCCCACTCACATGCACACACACTCTCTCTCTCTCTCTCTCAAAATAAATATTTTTAAAACATTTTTAATAAAATAAGGATAAACAATGTGAAACAAATGTATATGTGCATATGAATTAATTTTCAACTTCACCCTAAGGCAATTATTGATAATTGCAGTTCCTTATCAGGAATCCACATCCTAGTAGGTGCTACCAAAGGCTTCAAATATCCTATGTAAATGTGCACCGTAGGGTCTGTAGACTAACCTAATGAAGGGCAGACATGCTTGTCATGGGTGAAATGACAGAGGCTCCGGAAATGGGGCTGGCTGGAAAAACTGTCTGGCATTCTAGCCTTAGCATAAAAGGAGTTCAAGAATCCAAAAACCCAGCCACCTAGCAGAGTGCTGGCATTCGAGTTCCTTTGGTTCTGTGTGCCCACCTTTTACCTAATTGGGGGGGGGGGGTGTCTGTCATCCGATCTGCCTCAAAGGGTGGCAGGTCCTGCCATCAAAGCAACATTTCCTCCACCTGGCGTGTTCTTATGCACAGAGCTTGCCCAAGTGCCAAGGGCAGGGCAGGGAGCACCCTGAGCTTGTAGGAACAGGTATGCCACTTCAGCAGTCACTGACCTACAGGTCTTCATGTGGCAGAGACTAAGACTAGCCTGAGACTCACACTCATTGCCGTGCATATCCAAGTAGCAAGAAGAAGATGCGGAACTCCAGCCCAACTGTGATCACTGGAAGCTCTATATTAACAACAGCAACAACAAAAACCCTGACGGTTGTTGAACGGCCAAGTTGACTTAGACTCCTTCCCAGCTTCTCCTTCTGGGTTATTGGGAGGATTCATGATAAGAAAGAGACATGAAATACTGACAAATGTTGTTGTATTTATTCATCCTTCTTTTTATTATTTGGGCCTCCCTCTCCTTTAGTCAAAGAACCTCTCCACGCTGGGGAGAGGAGCCGGGAAGAGGAGGGAGGAGGGAAGAGGGGTGTCGTTTGCTGAGATTTAGAAGAACACAGTATGTCCAGCCAGCAACACCCCCAGTCCCCGGAGGCTGCAATGTATTAAATCTCAGGGCACACGGGCTCAAAAAGGCTCTCTCACTGGTGGCAAGAACACACCCAGGGCCCTCTGTGACCAAGGTCCTGAATTCCCATCACTCTAATCTTGTGGTCACACATGAGCTGCTGGAGACCTCTGCCCTTCCCCACCCACCAGTGACAAATGACATTGAGATATGGATGTTCTTGATGTGGCCAAATTTTGTCATGGAGATATTTTGATGATTGTAAGAATAATAGCATCAGAAATAATCGTTGTAGTGTACCTAGAACATAGCAAAATAAATGCTAGCTGAGCTCTTCACGTGAATGTTCTCGTACCACAATACCTTATGAAATCTACAATGGGGAATATGAACCTTTAAAAAATTAAGAAATAGGGGTGCCTGGGTAGCTCAATCAGTTGAGTGTCCAACTCTTGGTTTGGGCTCAGGTCACAATCCTAGGGTCACAGGATCGAGCCCTGCATTGGGCTCCATGCTGAGCGTGGAGCCTTCTTGAAATTCTCTCTCTCTCCTTCTGCCCCTCTTCCCTACTCACTCTCTCTCTCTCTAAAAAAATAAATAAATAAAATAAAATAAAAAACCAATAATAATAATAAAAAACTTAATTAATTAAGAAATGTGCCCAAACTCATGGAGTAAATGGTAACTGGGATTTGAACTCAAGTGATCTCATCCCAGAACCCATACTCCTAACCATCGGTTTATAAAATACCAACAGAATTTGGGGTGGAAGATACAGAAGTAGAAAATCAGATTCTAAAGTTCAAAAAGAGACATAAACAAACTAAAATATCCATGGAAACTCTGAAAAATATCTAATGAAGAAGAATATGCTCTATATCCCCAATAATTAAATCAGTGTGTCACAGCACATGCCCAGACAATTCTCCCAATCAAACAGAAGAAAAATGTGAGAAAGAGACCCAGCTACATGTGGAATTGAGTATTTGATAAATGTGATATCTCAGATCAGGGAGGGAAATAGGGATGAATCAATAAACGGTATGGGCCAATTGGGTGGCCATCTGGAAAAAAATAAAGTCGGCCCCATGCTCCATACCATATACAACTGACAAACTCCAAACTGATCAAAGATTTTAAAGTGAAAAAATATGAAATCCTAAACTCAAAGAAAAAAGAAATGTCTAAGCCAGGGGTAGACATCTCTAACCAAGACTCAAAATTCCAGAAGTCATAAAAGAAAAGACAGATCAGTTTGACTAACACAAATTAAAACTTCTGCATGGAAAAAGTGATAAGCAAAAAAAATCTGGGAGAAAATATTTATAACCCATATCACAGAGAGAGGGCTAATCTCTCTAAAATGTGCAAAATCTTACATACTGCCAAGGAAAGACAAGAACACAAATGGGAATGAGCAGACAGTGCATAGAAAAGGAAACAGAAATGGCCCTTCGATATATGAAAAGATGCTCAACCTGATTCATAGTAAGAAAAATGTGAGGGAAAACTTCTTTGAGATAATACTGTTTATCTAGCAAGTTGGCCAAAAGCCAAGAGTTTAACCCTCCGCTCTATTGGGAGCCCGTGGAGAAATAAGGTCCCTCACACATCGCTTATGGAAAAGCCCCCTTGAAGGGCAATGTGGCAACATCGATCAGAGTTACAAATGCATGTACCCCCTCACCAGTAATCTCACTTCTGGGAACTTACCCTACACACGGACTTGCAAACATTGTACTGACATGGTTATTCACCGCAGCATAATTTGTTACAGCAGAAAAAGATGGGAAACGGCCAAATGTTCATCAATAGGGCCTGGCTAAGTAAATTATGACGTTATCATACATCCACTCAATGAGGCGTTGCACAGCTGTTTGGAAAAAAAAATAAGAAAGAAGAAGCTCTTTATGCCCTGATACAGAAAGAACTCCAAAATATATAGCGAGGAAAGTGCAGAACAGTGTTTATAATATGCTACTTTTCATATAAAAGGGGGGGGTATTTTTTTAATTTACTTGTGTTTTCAAGAGAAGCTAAAATTAGCAAAAGAAAACTGATTGCCTATTAAAGGTGGGAGACAGGAACGGCACAGAGGGTGATTGAGGAAGGAGGGAGAATTTTCACTCTCAATCTTTTCTTTAACTATGTGAATATATTACTATTTCAAAAATTAATATTTTTAAACATTTTGATGTTATGTTTTCAACTTATTCACCATTTACCAAGCGCTATGTGAAAACAGACATCCTCCCCCACTCCCTCAGCTGCCTCCCATCCCAGACCCTCAAGTGAAGCTCAGGGACCATTTAAGTTAAAAAAAAAAATGAGGGTCAGGGCACCTGGGTGGCTCAACTCGGAAGCATCTGACTTTGGCTCAGGACATGATCTCACAGTTCATGAGTTCAAACCCCATATCGGGGTCTCTGCTGTCAGCCCAGAGCCTGCTTCAGATCTTCTGTCCCCCTCTCTCTCTGCCCTCCCCTGCTCTCTCTCTCTCTCTCTCAAAAACTAAACATTAAAAAAAGTAAAAATAAATAAATATAAATAAATGAGGGTTAACAGTAACTGCTGGGTGTGTTACTTGGAAATTAAAACATCAATTTTTGCATCTTGATGAGGTCATATCAAAATGTCCCACATCCAGTCATACAGGCAGAAAACCGCAGAGAGCACCCCCAAGTTCAGAATCCAAAGCACATCCCCGCCCCATACTCTGCCTCACCCCCTGGTGCTTCTGAGGCCTGGTTGAAGGTGTTGCACCTTCACCTCACCCGGGGCTTTAAAACTTACACCAATGCTTAGGGCTTCTGGGTGGCTCAGTCGGTTAAGCCTCTGACTTCAGCTCAGGTCATGATTTCACAGTTCTTGGGTTTGAGCCCATCATTAGGCTCTGTGCTGACAGCTCAGAATGAACCTGCTTTGGATTCTGTGTCTCCCTCTCTCCCTGCCCCTCCCCTGCTCGACTCTCTCTCTCTTAAAAAATAAACAAACATCAAAAAAAATTTTTTTAAAAAACTTATACCAATGCCGTGACCCACCACTAAACTGCTCAGACCAGGCCAGACCTCCCCCTGTGATACCTGCTTTCACCCCAGACACTGGATGCAGTTGTAACTGCCCATTTGTGCATGTGATTGTCTGATTAGTGTTTCGTGCTCTTGGACTGTAAGGTGATGGGTGTAGGATCAATGTTTTCTTTGCTCACAGTGTGTCCCACATGCCTAGCAAATAGTTGGTGCTCAATAAGTATTAGATGGATGAATGAATGAATCCTGGGACCGGGAGAAAGAAGCAGGGCCGGGGGGCAAGGAGATAAGGCAATAGCTAGGCCAGAAAGAGGTCCCTTCCAGGGCCCCTCGTTGAGGCACCTCTAGGCCCAGCAGCCCATGGTGAGCTGTGACAGGGAAATCGCTTTCTCTAGGAAGCTGATCAGTCCCACCAATAACCAGGTTAATATTGATGCTCAACTCTGAGCAGTCGCTGAAGACTGTCTGATTGGCAGACAATCCTAAGTGCAGCCCACAGCAAGGAGTGAGGCTGGGTCACCCTGCCCTGGACACCATGACTTCCACAGCCCCTAAAGAGCCCCATATGTGCACAGGAGAAAAAGCAATCAAGTGGTGAGAGGCCGTATGCAGGAGGTCCTGCCCCACCCTCTCAGCCTTTCTTCTTGGCGGGACAAAAAAGGAATCAGAACTGACTTCTGGGCTCAGCCCGTCACTGTGCGACTGCACAGGTCACCCAGACGCTCTGGGTCTCACTCTGCTCACCTGTCAACTGTGGAATAATACCTGACTTGGGCTTATTGTGGCACAACCTGTAGGTGCTCACTCAACAGAAGTCATCTGGGACAAATAAACTGGATCCCATGACTCAAAACAGCTAGCAAGGCGGTGCTTGGGATGGGGGGGGGGGGGGGCTTTCTTTTAGTAAGTAGCCCCACACCTCTAGCATTTTTGCTCAGGTAGCTTATTACCCATGGAGGCATTGAAAGTCCTAGAGAGCCAGAGGGTGGGGATCAGGAGACAAAGGGTCCACCACCAAGATGGACACAGGAGCCAGTTCCAAGGAAAGTTGCTTCCCTTAAGGGCATAAGGCAATGGTCCACACAGACATGTGGAAGAGCTAAGGAACCACAGGTGAGGTGCTCAGAGTATGGGACCCATGGGGAGTCCGGGAGGCCTGGAGCGGACCCCATGGGTGGTTTCTCCCATGTCACCCTCTTCATTCCTATCCAGGGTCAGAGTCCCTTTCAAACCCAGCACCTCAAGCATACTAACAACCAACCATTCCATGAAGGAACACTACTGAAAGCTTTCTGAGCCAGGGGCTGTGCTAAGCCCTTTGTATGTATTACCCCTTTGTATGTATCAGCCCCATTTGACAGAGGAAGAAACTGAGACACTTTGGTGTCTGCCCCCCCCCTTAACTCCTCAACCTGCCATCCGATACAATAACCGCTAACAATGTGTAGCTAATGCGCTAATGAGCCCTCTTAAGTGGCCAGTTTGACCTGGAATGCCTTGTAAGTGCAGAATGCACTGCAGTTCAAGCAAAGTATGAGGAAAAGAATGCAAACTACCTCATTGACAATTTTTATATTGATTACATGCTGAACTGATAATATTTTAGATATGTTGGATTAAGTAAAATATATTATTAAATTTAATTCCAACTTTTTTTTTTTTTTTTTTACTTTTTTAATGTGACTACTAGACATTTTTAAATTACATATATATCTTACATTATATTTCTAGTGAGCAGCACTGCTTTGGGACCTAAGTTAAGGGGAACCGGCCATGGCATACATTTGAATCAGGCCAGACCCTGTGTATGACTGACACTCGTTTCACATACACTTTCTGAGGGTGTATGTGTTTCGCAGCCAGCTTCGGGTTGTATCCAAACGTGCATTAGTTGACTCTCCCTGTAGGTCCCTTCTCTCTCCTGGGCCCTGAGCACTGGGAGTGCAGGCCCTTGGGGTAAGTGCCAGGGCGGGGCACCAGGGGCCTGGCACGGCCTCCGCCAGGGTCAGCAGAGGATGATCGTGGTAATGACACAAGTGAAGTCCTCACCAGGCCTCCTCAGGTGGAGAACCTGGGAGGCCAACGAGGCCACGGGAGGCCTCAGCCAGCTCAGCTGGGGACGGGACCCAGGGACACTCTGGACTCCGCTCTTGGGGCCCAATCCTTGCCCTCGCCTCCCTGGACCTGCTCCTCTGAGTCTGCCTGCCCTGTTCTGAGATAGAAAAGGTGATGGGCTAGGACAGTGGTCTTGTGAGGGGTTGCCCTCCCTCCCCGCCCTTCCAGTTCATCGGACAAGCAGAGTGTGAGAACGAGACGGGGCCGCAGCCCACTCACCTCCAGAAGATGTCACGTGCCACCCGGACAGACACACACAGGGCGTCAACAGGCCCCCAGGGGAAGACACACCAGCAGGACAACAAACAGTCCGCTGGTTCCCCCACAGTGGCCAGCGCTGTGCTGAGCACAGGGTGGGACTCGGCCTTCTGGAGGCAGGATCCGGCCGAGGAGAACTGAGGCAGAACGTTCCCCCCTACTCAGCATGGAGCTCCAGCCAGGGGGCCCCACATCCTGCACATGCCGTTCATTGCCTGGAACGGCCTCCCCACCTGATAAACCTCCCGCTCTGCCCTCACATCTTGGCTCTGGCTTCTCCTCTGTGACACCACTGCCACCCTCCCACTGGTGGCAAAGGCCCTTCCAATCTCTGTCCCACGGCCCAGCTGGGTGCCAGCTGCCCCACCCCTGTGCTCACCAGGGGAGGATTAGAGACACTGGCCTTGCCTGGCTCAGCCGTGTCATGAACGACACCAAACAAGCACTGCTTTATCTCAACCTTCCCTTTTTTATTCCAAACACGAAATAGAGAAGTTTTATCAAGCACATTTAATCACCGCTCTTCCTCCTCTTCTCTCATTACAAGGAGGGTGACTTAGGCCGTGTCCTTGGCAGGCTGGAACAAATGGGGATAAAAATTCAAGTCACTTCCCAACACATCCCAGAGTTCCTGCACCCTCACATTGGCGCCCTCCATAAACCTTCCCCCAGCCTCTTCTGGGAGAAGGGGGCGGGGCCACACTGCAGAGCCACACTGCGGTCCCCGCCCTGTGGCGGCCCATGGGCTAACACGCGGCAGCCTGCTGTGTCTTGACTTGTCTGCTTCTATAGCCACTTCTATAACAGGAAGGTGAACAGAAGACTGTGGGAAAACAGAGGATGGAGGGGCAGATTCCATGTGGGGGTCAGGGAAGACTTCGCAGAGGAAGGGACTTGTAGGACTGGGTCTAAAAAGTTAAGAAGAAAGGGAGAGATGTTCCAGACAAGGAGCTCTAAAAGAACATGTGTTGATAAGACTGGGGAGAAGAGTTGACCCTGAATTTGAAGGGCCACATGTGTTGTTGCCGGCGGTGGGGAGCTGGTGTCTATTTTGTAGGAAGCTCACAGTGGAAGCCGAACGGAGGCCAGAGCATTCTGGAGTGTGTAGGGCTCTGTGACAGACACAGCATACCGGACTCCTGTATGAGACCATGGACCTCTTAACCTTTTATTTTAAAAGTTTTATGGCTATAGACTGGCCAAGTAGGGGTGAGGAAATTTAACCCCCAAATAGGGGAGAGAACAGGTGCTACCGTTCCTCTATTCCATGCCCATGGTAGGTATTACTAATCGATCACAGCACTATTTCCTGCTGAGTCTGGTCTCAGCCACAGATTTCTTCCCAAGGCAGAGCTCCGGGTCACCACCCCCCATTTAGCTGAGGTGGCACGTGAAAAATCAGGTATATTTGCCATTCTTGTCCCAGGAAAATAAAACCGAACATTGACATTAGGCTAAAGCAAGCAGCACCAGCTAGGAAAGCTTAATGTAAAAGTCCCCAAGAAGTATTCAAAATAAATACAAGGTGCTGGTGGAGAAGAATCAAGTTCGCAACCTTGAGAAAGTACTTTTAAAAGAAGTACCTCGGGATTAATTTTCCTACAAAGCGGCAGAATCGCACAGTAATCATCACGCACCTGTCTCTCTCTCTGCCACACACTTGGAAATTAGAAGCAATTTTCAAGTCCTCGCCATCACAGGGCTTGCCTTCCAATTTCCGCTTTTGCCTGCAGAACGAGAAGAGAGTTGCAAAAAGTCTGATGTAAACAAGAAATCATCTAGTTGGGGTTCCCGGAGGGTGCAGGGGGCAGGGTAGCCATCTGCCTTATCTGGCCCAAGAAGGCCACTCTTCCCTTGGCTAGGAAAGAAGTGAGGATCCATCCAAGCCCTTCCCCCCTGCCCTTTCCCCCTGGAGAATTCCAGAATGCCAGTAGGACTTAAGTTCTGAGGACGATTTGGGCTTTGTGCCCCAGCTGCCAGTCAGCTTCCCCGTGGCCTTTGGCAAGCAAATGGGACAAGCAAATACCACGTTGGCCTTTTGATCCTCCCTTCTCTGTGCTTGACCCTTGCCCAGGGCCTGCCTTTTCTTCTCCCGCTTCCTCTGCCCCACCCCAAGAAGTAGAAGGAAAGATATGGTCCTGGTGTTTCAGACCCCCATATCCCCAGAAGAGAACAGCCTGCAAGGCGCTGTGTGAAGGGGCCCCGCCCCCTTTCCTTGCTGGGCACTGTGAATAACCAGTATTTGCTTCCCTCTCACTTTGGTGTACAAAACCCCATTGGGTCCCTAACAGGCTGACAACCCCATCGCCTGGTTGGGCTTACTACGCATGCTAGTTCTCTGACCTAAGGAGGGGTGGATTCTGCAAACCCTACCAGGACCCCTCAGGCAGGGCCACTCCATGCAATAGAAGGCTCATCCATCATCACCGATATAGCTGTAGGTCCCCCACGGGAGGCTCTTTCCAGACCAGGGCAGGGTCCCTGGCCAACCTGGGGCTAAGTCCTTAACCTGAACCTCAGTTTCCTCCTCTGGAGAAATGCGGGCTCTAACAACTGACGCTGCAGGCTTGTCCCGAGGATAAAAGATGGTGTGCAGTACAAGCCAATAATAGGGTACCGGGCACACACAGCAGGGGCTTCGCATGTGCTGGCTGTGTTGTCTGGGCCTCGGTTCACTCGCTCTAGGAGTGTCCAGGTAACAGGACCGCTAGCTGGACGGCCCTCGTAGCCCATGGGGAGGCCCAGACGCTTAAGAGTCATCACTCGTTCTTAACAGTGGCAGGGAGGTTGCTGTTCCAGCAAGAAGTAAAGTGTGAAGCGTTTGCACGCGGGGGAGCCAGGCCAGGCCACCCCTCCTGCCCACAGTCAGCCCTCGGGCCTGTTAAATTACAAGCAGATCCTGGCAAGAAACTGGCTCAGCCTCTGCCTCGGGGTCAGTGGCCTTCAGGGCACACACTCACTGGCCCACTTCCCTGGGCCACCTGAATTCCTGATGGGGCCTGTTTTCTTCTCACGTGACCAGGTGAGCTCCAGCACTTCCTGCAACATCTGCCTGGCACGGGCTGGGGCTGCACACGCTCGGTGAATGACATCAAAGCAGGAGAATGTGTGCCCGGCACCCCTCTTTCCTCCCCTTTCCCAGTTTTCCTGCTTCTGACCAGGCTCCAGACAGAGACCCCTGCAACCCTGGTGGAAGGAGGTTCCCGCTTCCCATGGAGGGCCCTCCATCGAGAGCCCACAGCAGTCCCTTGGGCCCTGAGGCCTGTGCTGCCCTGGAAGGTACCAAGCAGAGCTGGCTGCCCCAGGCTGGCAAATATTTAGGTGCCCCTTAAACACTAACTCCTCCGGGGCACCTGGGTGGCTCAGTCGGTTAAGCGACCAACTTTAGCTCAGATCATGACCTCACAGTTCGTGAGTTCAAACCCCGCACTGGGCTCCCTGCTGTCAGTGCAGAGCCCACTTTGGATCCTCTGTCCCCCTCTCTCTGCCCCTTCCCTGTTGTACTCTTTCTCTCTCAAAAATAAACATTAAAAAAAAAAAAAAGCCTAACTCCTCCATAATGCAGAAGAGATCAGGGAGGACCCAGGTGGTGGTCCTTAGCCTCTCCTCCCCTGCCCTAAACCATTCAGCTCTGGCCCCAAATGTACCCAGGAAATTGAAAGCTCACCAGAGAGTTGTCTCCATCCGGTGTAGGGACCATCTTACATATTCAGTGTGCACCATTGAGAACACTCCCTATCCCAAAGAGCTTATCCAGAAAAATCTTCCAATATTCATAGGACTTTCCCTGAAAGCAACTCTGTTAAATATGCCTCATCATATGACATTTCCAGTGGGGTTTCGGTGTCCCCTCTTACAGATGGGGCTCTGGGCAGCTGCCTGGCTGGCCACGTGTTAATATTGCTAAGGTCCCGAGATAATTCCCTTCTTAGAAACCCAAGTGATTGCACAGAAACCCTAGGTCAGATCCCAGCCCCTTGCAGCTGTGTTTCCTCTTCGTCCTTTACTGCTGAAAGGACAAAGCGGTCTCTTGGTCCACCCAGAATCAAACAGAGACATCAAAGCAGGCATGCATCTATCTGTCTGTACCATGACTATTTAAAGAACTTCCCACCCAGCCTATTTGTTAGCGTGTTGAAAGATAAAGAAGACGGGGCCCCTGCAATGAGGACAGGGCGGAATGTTGGGCAAGATATATAGAAAGACGGTATGTCAGCAGTGAGAAACAATAGTATCATTAATATTACTAATAGCTGCCATTTATTGAGCACGTAATACATGTCTGGCTCTGAACTCACACTTAACATATCCCATTCCAGCCAGCCTATAAAGGGAGTTTATCATCCCCATTTTACAGCTGGGGAGACTGTGGCACAGAGAAGATAAGTGACCATGTAGACACTCAACCAGTAAATGGAAAAACCTGTTTGCACACATAGGTTCGTCTGAACCCAGGGCCTGTCAGTCACTACCCCTCTCTTTGTGGACAGCAGTCCTGGCTCTGTTGTTTCCTATCTGGTGGAGCCCTGGGCCCACCTTTCCACCTCTATCTGTTTCCTCAATTGTGGGATGAGGATGATCCTGTGATTGGTTAGTAGTACCTGCTACGGGCATGGGATGAAGGAGGGGTGGCACCTGTTCTGTCCCCTATTTGGGGATTAAATTAAATTTCCTTACCCCTACCTGGCCACTCTGTAGTCGTAAGACCTTTAAAATAACAGGTCAGGGGCACCTGGGTGGCTCAGTCGGTTGAGCGTCCGACTTCGGCTCAGGTCACGATCTCACAGTCCGTGAGTTTGAGCCCCGCGTCAGGCTCTGTGCCGACAGCTCAGAGCCTGGAGCCTGTTTCAGATTCTGTGTCTCCCTCTCTCTCTGACCCTCCCCCATTCATGCTCTGTCTCTCTCTGTCTCAAAAATAAATAAACGTTAAAAAAATTAAAAAATAAATAAATAAAATAAAATAAAATAACAGGTCAATGGTCTTATACAGGAGTCCAATATGCTGTGCCCAGCACAGAGCCCTACACGTTCCAGAATGCTCTGGCCTCTGCTCAGCTTCCACTGTGAACTTCCTACAAAATAGACACCAGCTCCCCACCGCCGGCAACAACACATGTGGCCCTTCAAATTCAGGGTCAACTCTTCTCCCCAGTCTTATCAACACATGTTCTTTTAGAGCTCCTTGCGACTGCCGGTGATGTTCCCTGGAACATCTCTCCCTTTCTTCTTTTTTTTTAGACCCAGCCCTGTATGTCCCTTCCCCTGTGAAGTCTTCCCTGACCCCCACAAGGAATCTGCCCCTCCATCGTCTGTTTTCCCACAGTGTTCTGTTCGTTTCCCTCTCATAGTAATGGACATATAAACAGTGCAAAAAAAGCCTTCATAAACTGCAAAGGACCATGACCGCCCAGCGTCTCCTAGTGTTCTTGTTGAATCAGAGTGAATTCTTCTGAGGGAGAAAGGCACCCCTTTCACTCCTCGCAGCCTGGAAGGCCCCGGTTCCTCCTCTTCTCCTTGGAGACGCTTTATGAGATAAACAAGCCCTGTGTCAAGCCCCAGTCATGCCACCTTCAGGCTCCTTGAACCCTAAGTCCTGATGCTCCATCGTTCACGTGTGCCCCCCCCCCACCCCGTGACTCAGTGCAATCACACGGCTACATGCGAAGCCAGGTTGCACAGGGCCCAACATGGGGAGATGGCTGGATTTTTCCCACGTGAACAAGTAACACAAGATATGAAAATAGAAAGGGACAGGAAATTCAACCCGACTGCTGATTGGTTTCACTTATAGCTAAAAAGGAGAACGGGGTTTTAAGACCCAGGCAAAATCAACAATGAATTGGCTTGTGGGGAGGAAAAGAGAAGGCATTTTCTTGAGCTACAGGGACTAAAAATAGTGTGAGGTTTTCCAAGAGGCTGTAGTGGCACTTCAGGATGTGGCTATGAAGCATTTATTTCAACAGATATTGGCGCACTCAAAGCCAAAGCCATTCACAGTCTGTCTGCTCACCAGGCCCTGGGAGCAGAGAGTTGGGGCCTATTTCAATCTCAGGCCTCTGCTCCTGGCCAAGCCCCTCCCCATAACACCGCCATTCCCCCCACATGGAGTCAAGGGGCCCCCGTGCCCTGGGTTCTAGCTACTCCCCTAAGCAGCATTTTCCAAAGTTTTTTTGCCAAAGCACCCCCAACAGCAGAGGAGAAATTACAATGGGGTGGGAGGGTCAGATCTGAGACTTGCCTATAGAGGCTACCACAGCACAAAATTTCCTCCAAATCTCAGTCTTATCCCAAAAATTCATGAAAATATCCCCTACAAAAAAAAAAAAAAAAAAGCCAACTTTGTGTTAGCATTTAAAAATCAGTTTGCTCCCCAATCTTACTCCAGAAAGGAGGGTCATGTTTATCCTGGGACATCAAGCATCCCCTGGCTCAGAACCACCAGTGTGTGGTGCCCCACAGTGACAGAACAAAAGCCTTCGCTGAGAACCTCAGCCTCAGAGCTCCTTCAGCCACTGAAGGAAATCATTCATTCATCCATCAACTCATGCATTTATTCATTCAACAGGTATTTACTAGGATCGTTTTTTTTTTTAATTTGAGAGTGGGGAAGGGGCAGAGAAAGAGACAGAGAGAGAGAGAGAGAGAGAGAGAGAGAATCTTAAGCATGCTCCACACTAAGCACAGTACCCAACATGGAGCTTGATCCCATGACCCTGGGATCATGACCTGAGCTGAAATCAAGAGTTGGACGCTCAACCGACTGAGCCACCCAGGCACCCCTAGGCTCCTTTTAAATGCCTAGACCTTGGGATAAAGCAAGAAGGATTCCAGCCCTTCAGGAACTGTCCCAGGGGGGAAACAGACAAGGACAGGAGGCATTGCATAGCTCCTCGATGAGTGTTCCAACAGGGAATAACCATGGAGGCTCTGGAAGCAGGAAGGCAGGGATCAGGAAAGCGTTCCTTCCATGGACAGCATAAGCCAGACTGTACTCCAGCCTAACAGTTAAGGTCTGTGTATCCCTGGGCAAGCCAGTTAACCACTCAGTTTCCTCATCTATGAAATGGGTGCAACAGCTTCATACAGTTTTCATGGGGATTATATGAGTTATATAGTACAACATGCTTCAGACTAAGTGTTCAATAAATATTATCTATTAAACTAAGGGCTGAGGAATGGATGGAATTGGGTGTGGGGATGAGGCAGAGATAAAGGAGGAAGGAGGGGAAGAGTGTGTTCCAGACAGACTGAACAACATGTTTAAGAACAGATATTCAATCAATATTTGTTGAACGAATAATCTTTAAGGGAGAGTAATGCAATCTTGGGAAGCCACACCCTTTATCTATTGTTTCCTGGTAGGTGTGCAGAGGTGTCCTCGAGTGGCATGTGGGCCAGGCACCCACGGGCAAGCCCGCTGCACCTTTCCAACCAGAGTGTCAAATTCCTAAGGGCAGAGATTGAGTCCTTCCCCTCTTGGGGTCCTCTAGCCCTGAGCCTTTGACCCCTTCCCTCAGGGTGACCAGTTCTTCTCTGTTCCCTCCTTCTGCTGTTTCACCATCACTTCCATCCTAGGGAAAGGCCTTGGCCAAGATCTTTGGAGAGAGCTCACAAGTGACGTGAGAAAAGCAGGGGGCAGGGGAGGGGGCGGTGCAAAGAGCCCTGAACTTGTAGTCAGGGGCCCTGGATTCAAGTCCTTGCTCTGCCAGCTGGCAGCCCCATGACCTTAGGTGAGTCACATAGGACACCAGTGCTGAGGGTACGCTGGGCTCCTATGATGAGCAGGTTTGGGGAGGGGGAGAGGTGATGCAGTAGGATAACCAACCATCCTGGCTTCCATGGGCCTGAGAGGTTTCCTGAAATTTAGGAAAAATTTCAGCATCAAAACCAGGAGTCTTGGGCAAACAGGGTGAGTCGGTCACTCAAAGCCTTGCTTCTTCCCTGCCATGTTTTACCCCACTCCCCTTCCCCAGGCCCGAATCACAAGTCAGCGCAGAGCCACACTGAGCCCTCTGGCTTCAAGGCTGAGCGGTGGGACCATGTCAATGCAGAAGGAGGGAGGAAGAGGAAGAACAAGACTTTGGTGTTGCCGCCATGATGTTTCTACACTGGAGGCTAGCTTCGATCCACTGTCCAAGGTGGCCCACTGTCCGAGGGCTGTGCCAGAGTCTCTCAGAGATTTAATGTAGGGCAAAAACCAGGCTAGCTGGGGTGTCTACAGGGCCAGAGAGCAGCGGGGGGCTGGTCTGTGCTGCTCTCTAAAGGGTTGGCATGATGGAGTTTATAACCTGGTGGCACAGAGCCCATCACTACTCCCCACAAGAGTTAACTGGGCTGATCAACCTGATGCTGACCCACTCGCCAAAAAGTAGGCAAGAGGCTGCAGGCGGGTGCTCTCCACTGAGTCCCAACCCCATTCACACCAGTAAACCCAGCAGAGCCTCCAGGGACCTCTACTCAGACCCCCTTTGTGTGCCCTGCCATCAAGATCACAGCGGGCTCCCTGCCATCCCATTGGAGACATCTTGTGTTTTCAATTTCAAGTCCCCATTTACGTCCTGGTTCGGGCTTGAATGCCAGGCTATATTAGGTCATGCTGAGCCAGGCCTGTCGTGCTTTCTCATTAGCTGCATCACATCGTATTTCTAGGGGCGGCCAAGACTGAGACAATGCCAGAGGGCTGCTTTTCTTCCCGAGTCCCCAAGCACCCCCTCCATAAAAATTTCACACTTGAAGGTCCTAGGGCCCCCATGGTTCCTGCTGCAGTTTAGGAAGAACTCAGCTCTGAGAAGAGGAGCAAGTGACTAGATAATTGGAAGCAACAAGAGACAAGGTCCCTCTGCCTGTTTTTCCATCCACTGCAGCCACCTACACTCACTGCCCCAAAGCCCAGCTGAGCTCCTGATTTCTCATGGCCCACTGCCAAGGGACAAAGATTCAAGACTCCTATGTGGACCAGACTGCCTTCCTCAGAGCAGCCTTCCCTGTCCCCATGTCCTCTGCAGAGCCCCAGCACCGCAGCATGGGGTCCCTGTGGTCTATCACCTGCTTTGTGGCAGGAACATTACAGTTTGCAAAGTGCTGGCCCATTCACGGTCGCATCTGACTTACCTGCAGGGGTGATGGTAGGATACCGAGTTTACAGATGAGGAAGCTGAGACAAAGCAAAGGAAGATGATGTGCCCAAGTCATGGGGATAGTAAGTGGGGGCACCGGGGCCTCTCACAGAGCCTGGGGCTCGGCTCAGAAGCCAAGGCCTGGCTGCCTGTTTAAGGCCACACACTTGGTAAGCAAGGAAAAGCTGTCATTCATGGGCTTCTCTCCCTGAAGCACACTGCTCACTGCTGGAAGGGAGGAGCCCTCCAAGTGCCTGGGCCCTCTGTGCTTCTCTCCTGCTCAGGACATCTTGTACCAGGAGAGTCACCATCCCCAGGGCTGGGCCTAGGACAGCAGAGACAGAGGAAGTGCTCCCTGTGACTTTCTGCCTGTGACTGGCCCCTATTCCTGTTCAACTTTAAGTCACCCTCTCTTGCTCTGTGTCTCTCACACGACGTACACACGTGCACGTAGGCGAGTCTGGGATCCAGCATCTAAGAGAACCCTCCAGGCCATCTCAGATTGGAGGAGGAGGGCAGGGCTATTCCTCTTGTTCTTCCCTGGTCAAAAACCGAGCACAGGGCCTAAGGGTGAAGGGTGGCTCCCAGAGGGGGACGATTGGTCACACTGGGGCAGAGGTAGTAGAGGGATGAAGTCCCATTTCAATGCAGCTGCTTTGGAAACAGGGCTGGGATCTACAAGATCTCTGTGCTCATGAGATCTTTATGATAAGGCTGCAGATGACGGAGGGTCAGGGACCAATTCCAGATGCCTTCCACACTCTCTGCCCAAGAAGGGCAAGGGCAAGCCCTTTGTCCACTGCTCTGTGGCCAGTAGCCCTGCCATGTTACTCACACCTCATGGTTTAGGACACAGACCACTAATAGGACTGGCCTAGGGGAAGTGTACCACATCGGCGGGTCAATTCACCTTGTTTACGAGGCTGTGGTCACTTTTGCATCCATGTCCCCAGCTTCACTTCAAGTTACAAGCCCAGGCTCACTTTACTGGGGGCTCAGTGCAGCCAGTGGGGCACATTAACACAGACTAGACAATGGCGGAGGAGTTAACTTCCTTCTGTCACTGATCACTTCCCTTCTCTTTCAGCCACCCGACCTACACCTCCCCTCCCACGTCTAACTGCTCTCCTCAGGCTCTTTCTTCACACTCATTGACCCTCACCTATCCCCATGGCAGAAAAGATCCTAGGGTCAACAAAGCCATACCAAATACCCTCTTTATGCAGGGCACTGTGATAGATGCCAGGTGGGGGCAGGAGAGGTTGCTTTGTAGAGAAATAAGGCACAGCCTTGACCCACCCAGCCATTTCAGGTTAGTTGGAGAGAAAGGAAAGGCATACATAGACCCCACCACCACCACCACCTCAAATAACATGGCAAGATAAAGATCTAGGATTCATCCCACTAGGTGGTAGAATTAAGCAGTCTGGAAAGATCATAAGTGGGGGGATAGAAACATAGAGGAATGGGTGGAGCTGGTGACACCCCAGCTTGTCTCGGAAAGACAAGATGAATGAATGTAGACTTCAGACTTTTCTCTTTCTGGTATGGTGTCACTTATAAGGAGCACAGAGTACGTACTCTTGACCACAACACTCTTTAATTTCTCACTGGACTCACATTACACACAACCGATTTACAGACATAAAATGACACTTATAAGATTCATGCCCAATCGCCAATGCACAGTTTCGAAGGCTCACATCTACACAAGTGTGTAAAAAGGCAGAACGTAAGTACAGAAAGCTAGAAGTCCAAACCACCCACGCTCTTAGCTCATATGGTTTCATTTTGCCAACCAGATCAAAGAAGAATATCCCCAAAACTCAACAACAACAACAAACAAATGCATCCACATTTCAACAATCTCTAAACCCAGTTCCTGGAAGGTTTAGCCATGAAATAAATCAGAGTGACAACAGCTCCTGTTTGGGGACAGTTGGGATTTGGGCCATGAACTTGATTGCTTTTGGTAATGATGACTGTGTCAGACAATTTGCTCAGGCAGGAAACTGCTGTGAGAACAACTGTTCTGTCCTCATCAGAAACACATGAAGGGTAAACTCGACCCCAGAACTGGAAGTCCAGGTGACCAGGAGTCTTCTGCCTCCTACTCACAGCATGAAAGAATTCCAGGAATCAATGAATGACTGACAGCTCCTCCCAACTCATCTGAGGAGTTGTACCCCTAGCCCCATATACGTGGTCTGTAGGCTCCCATAGCATGTGGGCTATGAATCTCTGAATCTGAAGTGATGGCCTCCACACAAGTTCAAAGAACTACGTAAGGCTGTTGAAAACCAAGAGCAGTGTCAACACAGTTGGAACTGCAGAATTGATCAGAACATAAGGACCAAGTGGCACCTACAAAAGAAGTAAAACAAAACAAGTAAGCTCACTTCAAAGTCATGCAACCTTTGAGAATATGGATGAGGTGATTTTGACCCAAAGATCACAGGGCTATATCCATTAGGTTTTTGTTGGTTGCAAGTGACAGAAAATCTGTCACTTTAAGCCAACTGAATTTTTTTTTTTAAATCTAGAGGTAAGTCTTATTTCACACACATCTGAATTAAGGGCTAAATTGGTATCATCAAGGCTCCATCTCTTTCAGAGCTCTTCTAACTACCATGGTCCCTCCCAGGTGACAGATGGACTCAACAGGTCCAGTCAAAAAGTACACCTACCTCTCTCCCAACAATTCCAGCAAACGTCTTCTGGCATCTCACTGGTTCTGACTAATTCAAGGATGGGACCATAACTGCCATCATCTGAATGTTCATGTCCCCCTCAAAATTTGTATGTTGAAATCCTAACCCCCCATTGTGATGGTAGGGGAGGTGGGGCCTTCACAGGAGGTAGGGCCAATGGGAGGTGCTTAGGTCATGAGGGTAGAGCCATCATGAATGGGATTAGAAAATCCCATTATAAATCAAATTGTAAGAAGACAATCTCCTTATAAAAGAGACCTCAGAGAGTTCCTTGCCCCATCTGCCATACGAGGATAAAACAAAGTCTTCAACATGGAAGACGGTCCTCACTCAACCATGCTGGCACCCTGATCTTGAACTTCCCAGCCCCAAGAACTGTGAGAAATAAATCTCTGTTGTTTATAAGCCACGCTGTATATAGTATCATAGCCTATGTAGCAGGGGACTGAATGGACTAAGACAATGACCTGGTCACTGCAGTTAGGGTAGGACATACACTGTAGCCTACAGTTCTGGGTTTAGCTCCTATGACTACCTTGGAGCCCCACACCAACCCTGCAGACTAAGAGTGGTAAGAGGGAAGTATCCAAACACAGACTGGGGTGGGGGGAGGCAGAGGAGGAAATGGGGTCTGGGGAGGCAAACCACAAATGTTCACCACAGGATTTATAATAAATAGATCAATTTTCACATGTTGACATCATCATACACATGACCTTGGTGAGCTACAAATAGAAACCATCACCTTTGTTCTCTCTGCTCCAGTGTAGAGAGATTCCTGGGAGTGCGCTGGGAAAGCCGGGGATAGGAAGAAGGTCAAACAAAGTGTCCAACCCCATAAAGAACTTGGAGGTGATACCTAGCAAAGATTACCCTGTATCTACTGCCCCCCTCCACTGTTACCATGGTCCTCCCCCATGAGGGCCGTGCAGGCCTCATCTGCAAAGCTGTGATCAGCAGAGTATGAGTCATGCCTGTCACCCTCCTAGGGACCGGGTCAGAGAGGCACGTCCAAGACGTTCTCTTATGCGTTGCTGGGACAGAGAGCAGTCATCACCATTACTGAGCAAGTATCATCATCATCAACATTATCAAGAACATCCAAGGCTCAGAAGACAACAGCATGTGCCAAATCCAAAACAAAACAAATTTAAAAATGACAAAACGAGTGACCACATTGGTCACCTGGACAGCCAAGAGTAAGACGTGACAGTGTTGGGCAGGTGAATTGCAGTGAGTGGTTCAGGACCAATACCGTGAACAGTGAGTTCATCCCAGGGCTGCGTGAAGATCAATGAGAGTGATCAGAAGGCCCAAACCCTGCCAGGTCCAAGCCACGTAATAGTAACCCAGAAGTGGCTACTCACGCATGCACAAAGTGCCCCTGACTTTGAGGCTCTCCCCTCACAGTCTCCACAGGGAGTAGCATGAAGTTGAGTCATCCAGAGAGCAAAATAAAGGCTGGGGTGTGCTCTTGTATACACAGGGGATCGCCATGAATGTGACTGTGAAACACTGAATCACATAAACTGATTACTTCTGACCCCTGTCTTGTCCTTCCCCATTGAGTCAGGGCCAGTCTTACTGAGCTGAAACCACCTTTCGTACATGGGCTAACTAACAGCTGGCACAGGAACACCTGCCCCTCCCCCAACTTCATTGTTCTGAGTACAAACGTCTAGATCAGAGTTTTGTTTTAAACCCATTTGTGATGGTTAATTTTATGACGGTCAACTTGGCTATCTGGCTAGCCCCAGATACTTGGTCAAACATTGCTCAAGATGTTTCTGTGAAGGTATTTTTAGATGAGATTAACATTTAGATCAGTAGACTTTGAGTAAAGCAGTTAGCCTGCCATAATGTGGTGGGCCTCATCCAGTCAGTTGAGGGCCTCAACAGAGAAAGACTGACCTCCCCCAAGCAAGAGGGAATTCTGCCAGCAGACTACCTTTGGACTCAAACTACATCTCTTCCTGGGGCTTCCAGCCCGCCAGCCTACCCTGCAAATTTTGGAATTGCCAGCCTCCACAAATGTGTCAGCCAATTCTCTAAAATAAATCCATATGATAAATGATGATACATACATGCATAAATACATTCATACATACATACATATGGAGAAAGAGAGAGAGATAAAACAGAGAGAGAGAGAAAGAAAAGAGAGAGATGATATAGACAGAAAAACGTATACATGCACACATCCTGTTGGTTCTGTTTCTCTGGAGAACCCTGACTAAATATATCATCTCTCTGGGTTTAAAAGCTGAAACCCTTTCCACATCCCCAATCACTTATCCCACTGGATACGAGATGTATACATATCATATATACCATATACCATATATAGTTATATCTATATAGCACACGCCATATATATACACACACACCTCCATCCCACAAGGCTCTGCACAAAGGTGTTCTCTCTGGAGGTCCCTCCATGACCCTCAGGCCCCAGAGTCTACACCCTTCAGGTCTGTCCACACACCCTGGCGTACCTGCCTTCATTCTCTAGTCATTTCAGGCACCAAGCAGAACTGCAGCTCTTGGGAGGTCAGAAAACCCAAAGATCTCAGTTGATTCAGCCTTAGCCCAGAGAAGGAACCCTTTTACCAGATCCACCTCTGCTTAACGACCTTTAGGAGAGAGAACTTCATCAAGCTGGAGACAGGCTCTTCCCCAAAAGACTGTTGCCCCTGTTCTCCAAGAACATAATCCGCTCCATCCTACCCAGCAGGCATGCCTGTGAGGGGAGGGTCACACAGAGGGTGTGCCTATTTCATTCCTGACACTATGTATTCACCTCTGCACCCACGATTCCGTGTGTCAGCATGGTGCCCGATGGTCCCACCTACTGCCTTGACGCACCCCATCACATTAAGTGTCATTCACTCATCCATCTGACAAAGGTCTATTGGACACCAACTATGGGCTGGAAGAGCTTGGGACTCAGCAGGAAACCGAGTCCTTCGCCTGGTGGAACTCACACTCTCAGGGATAAAACATGACAAACATGTGGATACGACATGACAGCCCTGCAGCCATGACACTGTGGAAACAGGTAATGTCTTACCCCTTTTTCAGAGAAGGACACTGAAACCCTGGAAAATGAAATACCCTGTCCAAGGTCACAGAGACAGCCAGGAATGGAGCTACGGTGCTAGCCATGTCCATCTAACACCAACAACCAAGCTCCTCTTTCCCGGCTGCCGGAGACCTTGGGAGACCATGCAGGCAAGGGGGGAGGCGGGTGGGGAGTGCTGGAAGGGGAGATGTCTTCTTTCCAAAAGCAAAATGTCTACGTCTCTCACGTTCCCCTCTTGCTTTACGCCTGAAGCTCTTCTGACCAAGAGTTCCCTACGAAGCGGGCACAGTAGAGTTGTGAAGACACGAACCCTTGGCTCCAAACCCGTTTGAACGAGTAGAAAGGTGAAAAGCTCCTCCCACAGTGCCTGGAGGAGGAGGTGGGAAGCCCCTCTCTGCAGCACACGGAGCCCCTCACCATGCAGCCCCATGTGGGCATCTGCCACCTTCGGGGACAAGGAGGGAAGTTGGCAGGGACTCAGACCCAAGGTATAAGCCCTGGAAAAATTGATGCCAAACCTCAGGCTCTTTCCTCTATTAAAATTAGAAAGTTGTGGCGTAGCTTGGCTTTCAAGTTTGGGTGTGATTTTGCGAGGCAGCCGGGGGGAGAGTGTGCAGACCGTTCTACGTGGAGAATCGCCTGAGGAGTTACGGAGCAGAAACAAGAGTGTTAGAATCAGGAGACAGTAAAACTCACCTGCGGTACAACAAGGGGAGCCGGGAGACCTTGCTTTCGGGGCCGCCTCGCTACAGACCTTTGTGGTCATCCTGGGTCTCGCCTGGTCCTCAGAGTTCATCCGGTCCCACTTTCTCGCTCTACTGAAGGCTGGAAAGAGAGAGTTAAGAGCCTGAGAGGTCAAATCTTTGTCACAAGTCACCCTAAAACACTGGCTCTAAGTGCAGGCTGCTTGCCGACCCCCCCCCCCCCCCCGCCGCCTCCAAACTGGCCAGCGCTGCGCGGCCCAGCCCAGAGCGGCTTCACGAGCCAAGAACAAGCTTCCAGCTCCCACTGAAGTGGGAAAGGCTGGCACACACGAGCCTCCAGCCTCTGGCAGGCACTGACCTGGGTAACCCACCCAAACACCAGCAACCATGATCTCCAGGTTACAATAAAAAAAAAAAAGAGGCTCGATCGTCTTTGCAGGGTTCCATTCAAAGCTACGTGATGGAACCAGGATCGGAATCACATCTTTCCAACCCCAGAGTCTTACCTTTAAAATGCCCTTCTCGGGGCACCTGGGTGACTCAGTCGGTTAAGCTTCCAACTCTTGATTTCGGCTTAGGTCATGATCTCGAGGTTTGTGGGATGGAGCCTTGTGTCGATCTGTCCACACAGAGCCTGCTCAGGATGCTCTCTCGTACTCTCTCTCTGCCCCTCCCCCACTGGTGCACACGCGTGCTCTCTCCCTCTCTCTCAAAATAAATACATAAACTTAAAAAAAATAAAATAAAATAAAATAAAATAAAATAAAATAAAATAAAAATAAAATGCCCTTCTCAGGGACACCAGCCCATTCCCACCAAGACCTGGCACCCTCTCTGGGAACTCCTGAGAGAGACAGATCCCTCCCAAGAAAGGAAATGTTGAAAGTGTAAGCACTGGGTTTCAAGCAAAGTGGAAGATCTAGGAAAAGACCCCCCCAGGAGCAGTGAGTTTGTAGCTGAGAGTTCTTGGGGCAGGCAGAGCAGACAGGGGGGTCGAATCACAAGTTCCCCAAACTCCTTGCAAACAGAAGGCTTTTCTCCCGGAGACGCCTGCACAAGCAAGGCCCAGCAGCCAGCAGGGCCAGCCCCAGTGTTGGGGCTTTATCTGGACTCCAAGCAGAATCCCTGGGGTGCCGGATGCCTGCCCGGCCCTCATCTGAGCTCACATTACAACCTAGGCTTCGGCAGCTGGGCAGTGCACACGGCCTGCGTGCTTTCCTCCCTGGCCTGTGGTACACACCAGGCAGCCAAGGTTCAGAAACGGGAGGGTGCAGATGAGGCCTCACAGCCAGCCAGCCAGAGACGAGGCCTCTACGCAGCACCGAGGCAACTGAGTTCACCCTCCGAGGGGTGATTTCACGGAACCGTGAGCAGGAAGCTCTGAGCCCAGGAACCACTCTCTAAAGACAGAGAAATCCACGATGGGAGTGGGGGGATCGGAGGTGCACTTCACAAGCAAGGGTCCCTCTGAAATCCCAGTATCTCGGTCTGCACAGAGGCTGGCACTGCCCTTGGGCAACCGTGGGGGAGGCAGGAGCCCTGGCTTCCCGAGTGTCCTGTCAGCACCCTGGTCAGACCACTGTCACTTCTGGGTTACTGCCCGGCTCCCCCCCACTAGCCTCCAGGTGCAGTCAGAATGATCGTTCCAAACAAACAAACAAAAAATCTGGAGGCTCCTGGGTGGCTCAGTCCATTAAGTGTCCAACTTTGGCTCAGGTCATGATCTCATGGTTTGTGAGTTCGAGCCCTGCATCGGGCTCTGTGCTGACAGCTCAGAGTCCACTTTGGATCCTGTCTCCACTCTCTCTCTGCCCCTCCCCCACGCACGCTCTCTCAGAAATAAATCAACATTTTAAAACAAAATCTGATTGTGCTCCTCTTCTCCCTAAAATCCCTCCAGTGGCCCCCCACTGACCTCAGGACAAATCTTTCCAGGTGGCTGTATGAGGGGCCCTGCCCTCTCCCGCTTCTCCACTCGCCTTTCGGCTTCTCACACGCAGTCCCACCGAAGTGGACTTTGTCTAGTAGCTGGAACATACAAGGCTTCCCCTCTCACCCCCACCATCTTTGCCAGACCCATTCTCGCCCATTCCTCCGTTCTCATCCTGCTGTCACCTCTCCAGGGACCCTCCTCTGATGCCTTAGCCCAGGCCAGGCCCCCTGGCAGTGA
Source organism: Panthera pardus (assembly GCF_024362965.1). Classification (NCBI taxonomy): domain Eukaryota; kingdom Metazoa; phylum Chordata; class Mammalia; order Carnivora; family Felidae; genus Panthera; species Panthera pardus. The sequence goes on along the minus strand of NW_026526788.1, from coordinate 67,688,588 downwards.
GGTCCCACCGCCCACTGCACCCCCCAACCCCATCACCCTCCTTAACCACTCCCTGCTGCCGGCTTATATCTGTCTCCTCCCTAAAGAAGTCTGGCAGAGCAAAGCCCCTCATCCTGTTCACCACAGCACTGAGCACAAACAGAGCAAGATCAGTGAGACTAGTCTGGGGACAGCTCCCAAACAGAGTTGTTAAATAAATACGTGAATGAATGAAGAAAGGAATCTATCATTCACTAAAACTCCGTGCCTTCTCTGGGGCCTGGGCATAAAAAAGAATCGTTCAGTGAGTATCTTCCAAGAAGGAAGGCTATGGGGTACTCACAGGTGCTGAGTAAGGACCCACACAATCCCGAGTGTACCCCACGGACAGGTGTGACCACCGACCCCTCCTCACCAGGCCCTGCCTCATGGCTCACCACTGCTGGGCAGCTCAGAGTCTGCTTCTTGGCCTCCTATGTGGGGACCAAGTCACAGACATGAGGAGAGCCTAGAGAAATCTGGTCAACAGCCAGCTCCTCGGGTTCCCTAGGGCCGTCTCTCACCTGACTCACCAGCAGGCGGGGAGGATGGGTGCGTGTGTGTGTGTGTGTCTGTGTGTGCGCGCGCACATACGTCTGGGTGTCTGTATGCATACACACTCTGTCATATTCGTAACAACCCCAACACAGAGTGGACGGAAAGAGGACCTGTGTTATTCTTCTAGAGCCGCCCAGTGACCCAAGCTGCTAGCCCACGGCCACACTGAAGGAACCGAGCAGCTGGCCTCCCTCCAGTCTGTTCCCCGAAGTGGTGGCACTTGGCCATTCTCAGGTGTCGGGTCCTACACTAGCTATTCCTGATTTTCCCCTCTGGCTACAGCCCCTGCCTCGTCCACCCTCTTCCAAGCCCTGGAAGGCTGCCCCCAGGAGCCGCTCCCTCACCCTTACTTTCTTCCGTGCTCTCTGTGTTGCTGCTAAGGGCAGCCATTCGGGTGTGGGAGTGAGAGCGGGGAAGGTACTGATTCTCGGGGTTCCCCCACCCCGTCCAGACAAGTTTTGACCGTGGCTGCGGGGGACGGGGGGCCCCAGAACTGCGGTTCTAATGGTTTTGGTAACATCTCCCTCCCCTCACCCCTTTGGGTAGAGGGTGCTAACAGCTCCCACTGTGCACTCCCAAGGTCCTTCAGCACCGCTTGTGGGTTCCCCTTGCCTGCACCTTGTAAATAGTCCCCTTTCAATCTCTCTTTACTCACCTTCTCTGTGCGCCATCTTCTTTAGCTCAGATATAGATTCCAAAGAGGCCCCAAGTTCCTGCCTTTGAACAGCTGGAAAGAGCCTTAAAGCCCACTCCAGCTTGGCCTCCCACACCCTCCAGAACTCCCTGTAATGAAATAAATTCCCCCTTCCACGGAGAACAGGAGAGCCCGGCTGCTAAAAAAAACAAAAAAAAAAAAAAACAAAAAAAACCAAAACAGCTGGTAGAGGGGCCCCCGGGTGACTCAGGCAGTTAAGCGTGGGACTTTCGATTTCAGCTCCGGATCGTGATCTCGCGCTTCTTCGGGAGATCAAGCCCCGCCCCCCCGCCACCTGGGGCTGTGCAATGACAGAAAGGAACCTGCTTAGGATTCTCTCTCTCTCCTCTCTCTCTCTCTCTCTCTCTCTCTCTCCTCTCTCTCTCTCCCCCCTCCCCCACCCCACTCAGGTGCCTGCGCACATGCGTGCACGCTCTCTCAAATGTAAAAACTTTTAAAAATTAATTTAAAAAATTAAAGAACACCTGCTAGAGAACCAGTGTTGGCCTCTCCCAAATGTCCACAGTCCGGGACATCTGGGTGGCTCAGTCGGTTGAGCGTCCAACTCCAGGTTCGGGTCATGACCTCCCAGTTCCCGAATTCAAGCCCCATATCAGGCTCACTGTTGTCAGGACAAAGCCTGCTTTGGATCCTCTGTCCCCACCCTCCACCCCTCTCTGCCCCTGCCCTACTTGCACACTCACACTCTTTCTCTCTCTCTCTCTCTCTCTCAAAAATAAATAAACATTAAAAAAAATTTTTTTAACGTCCACATTCCATCAACCTGTCCTCCTTCTAGCTCAGCTCCATTACCCTGGTAGGGAATCCACATTCCAGCATTGGGGGGGGGGGGGGGGGGCAGTGAGGAGGAGGAGACAAACCACAAGTTGGAGAGGGGCTAATTGTTATGAGAATCAATGGCACACTACACTCCCCTTTAATTCTCTGTGTGACCTCTTCTTCCACTACATACACGTTTGTCCTCAACTCCCCCGATGCTTCCACCCCAGGTCCTGGTGAGCAAAATATCCCTGTGAAAGAGGTTTTTAACCTGTTTGCACACAGAGACACGTGCACACACAAATACATTCATGTACACTCTCGCACATAGACACATAGCCATTCACACTGCATACACACACACACTACTCACATAGGCACACATACAGAGAGGTAGAGCCCACATTTGAGATTCATACCAAACTCTCACTTCCACCCCAAGCCTCAGTGAGGCTCACGGCTCTTAGAGTCCCCAGCGTCCCCAAGGAAAACCTATGGCTTGCCCCCGGCCCCGTGTGCCTCACCTAAAAGCAGGACAGAAAAAGTAAAGCCAGCATTTTCTAGAATCTTAAAAGAGATCAACAGAAAAGCCCAGTGTGATTTCTTAGGCTAACAGTACCCAACAAGTGTTCCAGTGAACATGATTCACCGAGCTGCTCTTTGAAAAATAGAATTCTGCAGTCCAGGGAGTTTGCGAAACACAACCCACCATATGATCTCCTCTCAGAGAATCCCAAGGCTCTGACAGGACCTGAAGAAAAGCTTCCTGCTAAAGGTCATGCAACCCAGTATTTCACTGATAGTTGATAGACAGAAAGATGGACAGAGAGACAGATGGTAAATATGTGAGAGAGGAAGGAAAAAAGAGGGAGAGAGATTGAGATTTTGTAGTTACATAAACTCCATGGAACACACATTTAAGTAACACTGACCTAGACCAACCTTCTTCGTTTTATAAATGAAAAAAAAAAAGTGAAGAAACGGGGGCTCAGAAAGGGCTCTGCCCAAGGTCACAGGTCACACCACTAGTAAAAGGCAAAGGTGGCACTAGAACCCAGGCCTCCTAATGCTCAGGTCCAGGTTCCTTCCAACAGACTCTGTTCCATTTTTGTACTTAACTCTAAACCCCAGGATTTCTGGAAATCAAAGAGATCAATGTTATTTTCAAAACAAACCCTGGTGTTTGTGATTGTGCTTGGTGCCTTCACATGGCTTCCCTCCCAGGCACACCCTGTGCTGCGGAAGACTCCCCTTCCTTCATCCCAGACTCCCAGGTCCACTGCGAGGGGCGGCGGGGCCCAGGGCAGAGGCCTGACCGCCACGCCCTATATGGGCTGCTGACTCCGGCAAGGGCAGGGGCCTGGAGACCGGGATCCGGCTACTCTCCTTGAGGTGGGGAGGCAGGCTTCCTGACAGGTATACTCAAATGGGGACAGGAGCTCATGCCCCTCCTCACTCAGCCAAAGTCCTGACACCCTGCCTCCCACATCCTACCCCCTGAGCTCCCAGGCACAGTGTCCTCTCCCTCACTGCACACACCTGGCACAGATAGATGCCCAGTGCCCTTGGTGGGCGCACACATCCACTGCCCCCCACCACACTGTCACTGCCGAATGGCTACTTGATGCTTCCCGCAGGCACTTCCCGTCTCCCCACACGGCCTTAAGTCTTCTAGAGTGCAGGGAAGACCCTAATTTCCACTGCCTCCCACAGAGACAAGTGCCAGGCTCTGCAGGACCCATGCATGGAAAGAAGAGAACCGCCTTGCGGTGCCTGGCATGCTGCTCAGCACACAGCAGGCACAGAGGGGTGTCTGGGGTTTATCAGCAACTCCCTTATCGAACCACGGAAAAGAATTCATGCTGAATATCTGTGATCGGACAGATAGCCGGGAGGATCTGCTGGAGGGACTGTGATGTCACACTGTCGATCAGCTTGTCAGGGTCTCAGGTCCCTGAACAGCACAACGTGGGGGCTGAAGATGCAGGAGGACATTTCTGGCTCTCAAACTCTGATTCGATTATAGACTCACAGAGAGGGAGAGCCCAAGCGCTTCCCATTCTCTCCAGCCCGTTAGTGTAGCAGAAACTGACCATGAACAAAGCCTTGGGGGGAGAAGGCTGTGCTTGTGTCCAGGCTCACACAGGGCACTACCCTTCCCCAACTCAAGGCACCTCACAGGAGTAAATCTGGCAAGACAGACTTCAGACCCAAAAGCCCGTGGGTTTTGATACCTCAACCAAAGTTACATAAAATAGGAGAGGCGGCCGCAAAGACAGATTCTCTGGGCCCGGATAGTCAGGATCAGATGCAGACAGAAAGCTGTGGGGTGAGTCATCTCCTGATCTTTCCGCTAAGATCTCTGTGCGGAGCCCTTTCACCTCCTCAGATCCCCTCCCCACCCCAGACCTCTGCAGACTGTTGCTTGAGCCCTCTGCGGTGAGCCATCAGGGATGTCCATCAGGAACTCAAAACCCCAGCACCCAAGCCCTGTTTCCCCTGTTTTCCCCAGCCCTATCCATCTTGGAGGCTTCTCCGCCGCTGGAATGAGGATGTGGGGTGGCACCAGAGGCCTGCACTGCGTGGCACTATTGCTCACACTTCCCCCTTTACCAGGGAGCAGGGCACCTGGGGGTGAGGGCAGGGCAAACAGCAGAATAGACAGTCAACAGCAGCAGTGTTTATATCTGTCCCTTTGTCTGGGACACACAGCCCAGTTCCTGAGGGCCTGCCAGGGTGGCCTATTGTCTGGCATTGTTTGCCTTTGGGGCGATAGGTGCCCTGGAGTTGGGGGGGGGGCGGTGGTAGGGAAGAGACAGGCTGAGTGGGGGTGGGGAGCAGGATCCAGCTCCAGACCAGGCAGCCAGCCTTGGTGCCAAAGGCCATGGCTTATGAAGCCCCTGGGCAAGGAGCCAAGGGCCTGCCCACTCTTCTCTCTGCAGCTCAGAAGGCCTGGTGATGGCAGGAACTTCCCACCTTTAACAAAGACCCCTCGGAACCACTGTTTTCCCTCTCCCAGGCCCCTCAGGGCCCAGATCACTTCCCAGAGCTCTCTGCTCTCCCACCCCTGCACACACACCCTTGCCCTTGTGTGCACATGTGTGAGAGGTGGCTGGCCTTACAACTCCACCCTCCTAAACCGTGACCTGTCCCTTGACTGCCTCAGACCAGCTCGCCCATGAGTGGCTCTCCATCAGCGCCTCATCTGATTATACATACGCACAGAACCACTCCACACTGCTCGGCTGTTCCTATCTGAATGAGGCAGCCTGGGTGCAGAGACCTGTCACCCAGAACTGTGAGACGCTGAGCAAGTCACTTCCTCTTTGAAGACGAGGGATTGGGTTCCTGAATCTCTAAAAGCCCTTCCAGCTTCAAAGTCACATAACCAGAACCGTAGGGTGAGGATCTTAAGCCCTCCTAGACAGCAGAGTGGAACTCAATACTACAGAAACACAATAGGAAGGATCCGTGCCTTTGGCCAGACAGTTCAAGCCACCAACCAATATGTGGTGTTTTTTCCGGTGTTTATACTACACTTTGTGCATATGCCACACTCTGGGCCATACACAGAGGGCCCACATGTTGGAACACATGTTGCATATTATCACACTGTGAGGTGCGATACACATTTTGAAGTATATTCCACACTTTAAGGTATACCCACGCTTTGAGGTATATACACACTTTAGGGCATACAGACACTTTGCAGTATGTAACACTTTGTGTGTATCCACACACTTGGGCTACATCCCATACTTTGTGTATATAGCACACTTCAGGTAGAGACTTCACAGCTGGGAGCATTCTACAGTGTCCATGTAATTTTGGCAAGGCTCTGAGGTTAAGAGTACAGACCCTGGAACCTGATAAAGCCGGGTATGATGCTTCTCCACCACTTGTTAACCTTGAGCAAAGCACTTGCCCTCTGAGACTCAGTTTCTTCACCTGTAAAATGGAGATAAAAATAGTATCTACCTCATAGGTTTTGCAGGGAGAGTAAATGAAGCAGAGCCCATGATGGGCTCATCATAGTGCCCAGGACATAAGAAACACTTAGTAAATGGTATCCTTGTTATTGCTTGCACTTTCAAAAGTGTTTTATAATGTAATGTACTATTTAATTTATATATATATATATATACACATATACATATATGTGTATATATATATATAAAATCAGATGTTCCCAGAGTCTCAAAGCTTTCGAAACTCAGATAACAAACAGAACCATTTAATTCATATTTATTTCACATTTGATCTGTAAACTTTTTATTAAAAAAAATTCACCATCATTAGCAACATGTGCTGACATTAGTTTGTCTTTAGTGAAATAAGAGCGCAGGCCTTAGAGAGTCTCTGTCTAAAACACGTAGAAACTCAGATGTAAACACGAGGTCTCTGCCCTTCTCCCTTGATTTGGGGAGTTCATCAATGACATGATCTCAACCAGAAAAGCAGGGGGGAAAGGACAACACTTTGATACCTAAGAGCTCTTGGGGCAGGAACTGTACAGTTTGGCAGGCTCATTTGTCTTTTCAAACTGTTTACCTTGGGCAAATTGTATCAGGTTTGCTTCTTCCACATAATTTCCACTCCTCAGTCTGAAAACAGCAGCCAAAAGATTTCTTGCAGTCAGCACTTTTGGGGAGGGAGGGGCAGGTGCAGAAACATACAAGATAGAAACATACATATTCTTCAAGCAGTGGCCCTGGAGAGAGGAGGGAAGGAAGGAAAGAGGGAGGGAGGGACACAGGAAAGAGATACTTTTAAAGTGAGTTGCTGGGGTGAAGGGTGCATCAGAGGATAATGGCTTTATACACAGGGCTGCTGCATGGCAGAAAGGTTCCTTTACTTCTGTCTTGGTCCTTCGTTGTAGTATTTACATAGGAAAAGGCAATTATGCTGTTAGGCACAGGAAAAAAATGGACAGAAATCTTTTCCCCCTCAGGATATCTCAAAGCAGGTCCAGGCCCAAGGGACAGTCACCAGTTGCTGGTGAAAAGGACACAGGAGGTAATGACACCGGAAAACGACTTGCATTACAAAGGGGGTTGGCCTGAACCAAAGACAATGTATCAGCCTCAAGGGCATCTCCAACAGCATCAAAAGCCCAGATTGGGGATCCTAGCGTGTACTATCAAAAATAGTGTGTATTTACAGTGGGGGATGGGGGGATGGGCAGGGCTGCCCTGAGCATTTGTTTAAAAACAGAGTTAGAATAAGGGGGAGAGCAATTAGCCAGGGCTGGGTAACCCCATCCATTAATCCTTTGTGAGCAGTACCCTCTGGGGCCCAGTGTTTGCTTGCTCTGATCGGCATTGAGAACTGGACTCAGGGGAGGTGAAAATACCTTTAGGGAACAATACTGATTAGGGAGGGCCCAAGAACCCAGGAAGATCGTTCCAAGTCACAAGCGGCCCTAACAACAACTGGGAGGCCGGTGGCCCTCTCAGCCTTTCCCTGAGAGGGAAGAACAAAGGCCACGGAGCAAGGTCGGGCCAGGAAACACGGAGCAGGCAGGACCCGGGTTTCAGAGTGCTGGGCTATATAGACGCTACCCTCGATCCCCGCTGACTGCAGTGGGCGCCAGTCTGTTGGCGGGTCGCGGACCCGGCGCTCACACGATCCGTTTCCTGTCCCCTCGGCAGAGGATCTTCTTGAAGGCGCGGCGGAAGTCGTGGTTGAAGATGGTGTAGATGACTGGGTTCAGGGAGCTGTTGCAGTAGCCGAACCAGAAGAAGAACTTGAAAAGCGTGCGCGGCACGGAGCAGCCCACGGCCGTGAGCGTGTAAGTGAAAAAGAAGGGGAACCAGCACACCACGAACACGCCGATGACCACGGCCAGCACGAACGTGAAGCGCTTTTCGCGGTTCTGCCGCCCGCGCCAGCGCGACGCCTTGGCGCCCCCGCCGCGCTCCTCCCCGGGCCCCGCCGCCGACGCCCCGGGCCCCGTTGCCCCCGGCCCACGCCGGGGCAGGCTGTCCCCGGGCTTTACCTGGCTCGCCCGGGGCTTGCCCTTGGCCCGGGGGCCGCGCTCGGACCTGCGGGGCCCCGGGGGCCGCTCGGCGTGCTCGGAGGACGAGCTCTCCTCCAAGTCCAGAGCGTCAGCGTCGCGTGGCCCTGCGGGCGCGGGCTCCCCGGGGGCACCGTTGAGCTGGGCGGGCAGGGGCTCGGCCTCGGCGCCCACGGGGCCCACGCCGCGCTCCGGGCCCAGGCCGTTGGGCCTGCGCTCGGCTCCCCCCGGCGGCGCGGCGGCGGCGTCCGGACCCCGGCGGCTGGGCGGCACGCGGGTGCGGCGCTTGGCAATCTGGTAGATGCGCACGTAGACCAGGATCATGATGAGGCAGGGCGCGAAGAAGGAGCCGATGCACGACGAGATTACGTACCACTTCTGGTCGTTGATCTCGCAGCGCGGCTCGGTCGGCTGCTCGCCGCCGCCGCCGCCCTTCTTCTCGATGGAGATGAGCGGCGGGAAGGAGATGACGGCCGAGATGACCCACACGGTGACGATGATGGCCTTGATGCGGCGCGGCGTGCGCTTCAGGTTATACTCGATGGCTTGCGTGATGGACCAGTAGCGATCCAGGCTGATGGCGCACAGGTGCACGATGGACGAGGTGCAGAAGAGCACGTCGAGCGCCAGGTAGATCTCACACCACGCCTTGCCGAAATACCAGTAGCCCATGACCTCGTTGGCCAGCGAGAAAGGGATGACTAGCGTGGCCACCAGGATGTCGGCCGAGGCCAGAGACACCAGAAAGAGGTTCTGGGGCGCCTTAAGTGCGCGGCTCGTGAACACCGCGATGATGACCAGCACGTTGCCGAACACCGTGAGCAGCATGAGCAGGCCGGCCAGGCACACCAGAGTCAGCGTCACCTGCAGGGAGTAAGGGGTGGCCCGGGCGCCGCCCCCCGGCGTGTCGGTCCCATTCCAGCTCGCGTTGCCCGCGTCCAGCTGCAGGGAGCCCATGGGCGCGAAGCTGCCCTCGGCCAGCGGCTGCTCCTGGCGGAACATGAACGCGGATGCCCGCTTGCCTGGGCCTGCTGCCAGTTGCCTTCCGGCCCAGCGCCCGTGGGTCCTCCTCTTCCTCCCGCGCCCCGCTCGCCCTTACGCGCCTCACATGGGGAGGGGACCGCAGGGACGCCGGCCGGAGCTGGAGAGCCGCTAGCAGCCCATGGGCCCGGCTCCCGCGAACGGCGCCCGGCCTGCGCTTGCGGCGCTCGTGGTGGGCGCCTTCTCTTTCCCAGCTCAGCACAAGTTTTATTTCTAAGCGGCGGGAGAGAGTAGGTCGAGCCGATGGGGAAAGGGAGAGAGATCCTTCAAGAAGGGAGAACAAACACCATCGGTGGCCTGAGGACTTGGAAGGATGACGGAAAATTTTTAAAAATATATCTATATCTTGACTCTTGAGCCCGAGCGAAAGCAAGAGGTCTTACCGTGTGCGGGGCCCGCCCCCACCCCGGGAGGCAGCCGAAGGGCGCTGACGCGGGCCTGGGGTCTCGCGCCTGTCTTCTTACATCCCCGAAGCGAATACCGACTCTCCCGCTTCCCCCAGACGCGGCGGTGCCGGCCGGGCCCGGGCTGGGGCCAGCGTGCGGACTCTACCGCCTCTCGGAGCGCCGCCGGACTTCCAAAGTTGCGTGCCCAGCTGGGGCTGGGTCGCAGCGCGCGGAGCTCTGGGGCGGCGACGGCGGCGGGGTGAGCGCTGTGCGGGCCGCATGAAGACTCCCCCGTCCTCAGGTGGGCCGGGGCAGGTGGGCGACCGGCCCGCCGGGAGCCGCGGCCGAGGCAGAGGGTCTTCTGGGCGTTGGCCCGGCGAGCTGCGGGCGCTGGCCGCAGCCCAGCCGGACGGGCCGGGGTCCGAGGGCACCGTGAGTTGGGGCAGGAACGCGGGGCTAGGGGGAGAAGCTGCTGGGGGTGGCCGGGCGGCAGCGCTCCGGCTGCTGGGCGTCTGCACCGAAGCCAGAGCCTCTGCTGCTCCGCCGCGCTCACCGTGGACTGGTTTTATAGCCCCAGGATCAAGCCAGCGTTGCCGAGCAGCCGGCGTCAGCCCCCACGTGGGAAACCGACCCTCCCCCGCCCCTTGCGCCTCCCCTCCGCGGGTCTGGCGCCCGCGCCCCGCGCGGGACCTTGAGGAGCGCTTGCCCCCCGGCCGGGACGGGCGCTTTGGAGAGGCGGGTACCGTGAGCGAGGGGTTTAAAGAGCGTGCCCCGGGAGTGGAAGCGGCCCCTGCTGGGAATTGGCCGCGCAGCTCCGGGCCCGCGGAACAGAAAGCAGCGGGAACCCGGGAGTGCTCCCCATCCAGCTGGGTCCTGGGAGGAAAGAGAGTTGGGGACCCGGGCCCGAATCGGGAGAAGCCGCCACGGGTACAAGTAGCATCCGTAGCACGCTGGTCCTGGGCCAGGCCACCCTCGACCGCAAGTGCTCCTGGCGGTGAGGCGAGTGGGGTTCTGGTGAGAAAGGAAGGCACAGGTTCGGATCGAACCCCAGCTGCGGAATGGGAAGCACCCCCGGGAAGCGGGACCCGCCCGAGTCCGGAGCTCCGCTTGGGGAAGAGGAGGCCACCTGTGGTTCTAGCCGCAGAGTAGTCTGCGGGACACCCGGCCGTCGCGGGTCTGGACCGCACCTCCTTAGAACGCGGTGAGGAGGGGTCTTGGCGGCGGAGGCCGCGCGCCACGACTGAGCGAGGGCGCACTGACACCTGCTGGCAACTCGTCGTCACCGCTGCCATGCCGGGCGCTTTCTTCCGCCTCTGCAGTCTTTGCCTACAGCGCCTTCTCCTATTTCAGGATAAGTTTGGGTCCGAGCTCGGGAAAGGAGAACCCAGATTTTAAAGTGCACTTTGTCACGTTGAAGAAATCTTCCGAAAGCATGTACTTGTGTGTCGGGAGTGGGAGTTCGCCTGGTAAAGTCACGCCGGGAAGGGCTTAGCAGGCTCAGAGGCCAGGACTGGCATTCCATGCTGGACTGACACAGCCCACTGTTCCCGCAAATATGAGAGGCCTGGACCCTGCCCTAATGATTGACCAGTTCTGGCCTGCTGTGAACGAGTTTGTCTTTCTAGAGGCAGGAAAGCTATACTCCACCCCATCTCGCCCCCATTTCAGATGCAGGCACATCATCTTTCAGTTAAGGAGGGGGGTGCTGGCCAAAAGAAGAGAGAATATTTTCCACGTTGTTTCTGATAGGAATAGCATGGAGTGAGGTGAATGGCTAGTTTTTCTCAGCATGCTGGATGTCCTACAATAGATCTTAACAATTGCTGGAGTACCAGCTTGTATTGTGCTGTCTGCACTTTTCTAATAGGCAGGCAGTTTAAGGGTAAGCCCAGGGCGATAGGAACTGTTAACAGGAGAGATTAACAGAAAAGTTGCCTTTATTTAAGGACCCGATAAAGCAGAATACGTAGTCACCAAAGTTGGAGGTTCCAGATCGAACAGATCACCTCTCTGCCTGGCAGGGTGCAGGTCTGGCTGGGGGCTAAGGACAAATTAAGGACCTTGAGCGTGGAGTTCAGCCCCAACCATCGTTGAGAGCCTGCACCAGTGATAGTTATTCAAGCTCTTGCCATACATTGTCATGAAGTCTTTATTTTTTGAAAATACTCCACAGATGTCTCATCTGACTTCAGTACCTTTACCTCCCAATCTCTGATCCAGCTGGGTGAACTCCTCCACCAGTCTTAATTCTCAAGAGCCAAAAATGCCCTCTTCTGTGGGCTGAAAAGACAGAATTTCCTCCCTCTGTTGAGTCCCTCACTTCCCATCTACTCAAATCTCGGCTCTGAGTCTCATGGCGAGGCAGAAACATTGCAGTAGGCTCGGTTGGAAATGTGATTATACTCGTTTTTGCACAGCGACCAGGAGCCCCTGACTTCAAGTATGAATGATAAGAAAGACAAAAGCAAAGCCTGAGGCAGTCTGGGGATCACGGTGTTGTTCACACTCGGGGAGTGAGTATCGGACAGCCATCACTGTCCATGGCCGCACCAGCTGCTAATATGATGCTCTCCCTGTCTCATTTCGGAAGCAAAAAGGAAAAGGAAAACAGAGGCCACGGTACTTTCCCTTCTGGATCTCTGCTGCCAGCCTGTGTATGACACCTCTTGTCCCATTTTCTAAATGCTTCCCAAATAGCCAATGAGTTCCGCAATTCCTAGGTTTGGAGTCTTCTACTAGAATGAAAACAGGTGTTTCAAGGAACTAAGGTCTCTGAGACCAATAAACAACAAGGGCTGTCTTTTGTTAAGTACCTAGTATGATCATAGGCGGGGCTGTGTACAGGGCCCTCATGTGCCAAGTTCTTCCTCTTATACATGCACCTTATCACCTCCTTAGTTGGACACACGGTGTCTGTCTATCTGAGTTTTGAAAAGCCACGTGGACACCATTATTTTTTGCTAGAATTTTTAGTGCCGTGCTAGCTGAATGAGACAGCATTAAGCAGAGAGACATCCACAAAGATAATCGTTCTTAACCAGGCCTGTATATCAGCATTGCCCGGGAACGTAAAATACATTTATCAATGCTCCACCAGGGAAGTTATGATTCATCAGGGCTGTGGTGGGATGCAGCATGTGTATTTTAACAAAGTTCCTTGGCAGATGCTAACACACACACACTCAAGACTCACTGCTCTAAGCAGTAAATCCCAGCGGGGGGCAGGAAGAGAGTGTCCAAATGACCTGAGGACTTTGATGAGGCCAACCTAAGCTACAAAGAAGTGCCCCAGATTAAAAATCACTGCCCTGGTGGGACAGCCAGGAGGGTGACACAGTCCTCAGGGATCTGAGGCAGAATGGTTGAGAGCCACTATAATATGGAGGTTGACTTTTCATGGCCAAGGAGTCACCTGTGGGGGTCCATTGAGATTGCTACTATTAATAAAAATAAATACTTTTCATTAGCACTAACCCCCTGCCTGGCACAATGCTGAGCAGTTTATGTACTACATATTTTTTATATAATTCCAAAAACAACTCTGCAATGTGGATATTACCGGACTTTACAGATGGAGAAAACAAGGCTGAAAGAGGTTAAGTAGATTGCCCAGGGTAAGGGTCAGATCTGGACTTGGAGTTTCCTGACTATAAGCCCAGTAAGCTTTCTAACTATCTTTCTGAGGGTGTCCGTCCTCTACCACACTGCAAAGAGAAACCTCCAAGAGGCTCATCAGAAATGAAAGGGTTGGCGAGCTGTCAGATCCTCCCTATATCCCTGTCCTCCTAGTCCGCTTGTCGCTGCGAGGGCAGGACAGTAGAGGGCCAGACGCATCCCTTCATTCCACACCTGATGCTACTGCATTGGAGAAAGCGTTAGGCACACTCTACACAATACTGAACATTTCCCCATGACTGATGGAGGGCCAACGCGGCACTACCTGATGGTGCCAGCCTGGAGTTGTGTCCTCTCCTTGGTGGAGGTCACCACTCTGTCTCATGGGCGCCTGTGCATATTTCTTCCATGGCTTGGGTGAACTTTTATTGCACTAGCTCACCTGTTCACTTGAATGATGGCATAGTAAGGGGGGAGGACTGTTCTGTTCACCTTTGCATTCCTAGAACATAAAACAGCCTTTCCAAAACTCAGGTTTCTGGGACTTACCCCTTGGAGATTCAACAGGACTACAGTAGGACTTATGTTTTTAATGAATACCTGAGGAATCCAGTAATACCAAAATGTAAGACACACAGGCATAGATATTTGATGAATGTTTGTGTGATGACTGAATGAAAGAATTAGTGAATGAATGGGTATTACTTTCGATTATACTATCCAAGACATAAAAGGCCCAGAAGAAGGTGCCTAAGGTGGCTAGCATTTCTTCCCAAAATCAGGATTTAGTTGAGGTATCCTAACTAGTTCAGGGATAGCATTCAGTATAGGGGTGGTTCAGTATAGGATTCTCTCATATTCTGTCTCTCTCTCTCTTATTACCTCTCTATAGATTTTTTTCTCCTAAAAACAAAACAAAAAAAAAAAATGGAAACAGTGAGAGATGTTCTATTTATAACTGTCAGCTAGGCAATTTACCAATAAATGAAAGCTGCTTAAGCTAAATGATCTGTTTGTCCTGAATTTACATCTGTAATTAAAGTGTCAGGCAACACCAAAAATATACCTTGACTTCATCTAAAGGAGTGAGGAAACTGGGTAGGAGGTAGTATTAATAGCTTACTTGTTCGTTCTTTCTTTCTTTCTTTCTTTCTTTCTTTTCTTTTCTTTCTTTCTTTCTTTTAGACTTGACTAAAAAAAAACAAAACAAAACTACATGCCTCGTTAGCTTGGGCACCTAGGCTGTGATATAATCCTCACAAATAGAAGTTTAGACACACAAACATAGGCCACACACCCACGCACACAGACCATACTTAAACACACGTTCTCACCCATCTGAACGTGACGAGCAGGTGGGAAACACCATGTTCCCACTGCTGCCCTTGCCATGTGCACAGCTGGAACCAAATGCTACAGCGAGCTACAAACATCCGTCAAGTCACTGCGTTATTGACGTTGGAGGCGGAGGGAGGGCAGTCACTAGAAAAAAATTCTATTGCTCCCTCTGAGCCATTATTTAATTCCTCCGCTTTCTTGCACCTGTGCTGGAGCCTTTTGGAGTCACACTGTTATTGGAGGTGAACGTACGCCAAAAGAAAAGCATCAGCAACAAGAGTGTTGTTACAGGGTGCTACCTCATTTACCCCCTTCCATGAGTCTCATCACTAACTGCCAGACCGGTCCCGCTGAACCCACAAAGTCAAGTGCGAAGTGCTACCACTGCCCCCAGCTGTTTTTCTAAAGTACTGGCCCATGCCACCATCATCCCTGGAAGATTAAGCCAGGTGCTTTCTGCCCCTGCAAGGGCCCCTGGCCCAGACCAGGCAGAGAGGATTATGCCACCATCAGTTCTTCTTCAGGGTACACAAAAAGGATGGGCTCCTGCCTGGATCCTTGCTGCTGCCTAACCCTGCAGGACGTGTTTGTGTTTCCACTAAAATGTGACTGTGGAGAGCTGTGCACACACCGGAACCTTATCGTCACCTCTCGCAGTCCTCCAGGTTAGTCCTCACAGATAAGTGTCCCTTCCCACCACATCCAGGTGATTATCTCGCCTGTTCTGTCCAGAAGCATGAGGAAAAGCAAACCTTGAATGAGTTATGGCAAGTGATGAGAATGCATTCTCAGGGATAAGAGGTGAGCTACAGCCTTGGGTATAAGGGCCATAATCTGTCACCAGTGTTAATAACTCTTAAACTAACATTCATTAATCTAGGTAGGTAAGGTGAAACACCCTTCACATTTACTCAAAGAAACCATGGAGACATCGTGCCTAAACATAACACACACACACACACACACACCCTATTTAAGAGATGGCCGGGCTATCACTGTTCCCTGGAAATGATTTCACAAACTCCAAGAGAAAGCCATCTTTCTAACCAGAAAAATCAGAAATGGGCTTCCTGGAAGCACACAAGTGACGGTAGCAGGGAAACCCAGAGAGAAGGGAGAAGGCATCCTCTAAGCCTGTATATGGCTGACATAAACCCAGGCTCACCTGTGAGCTGGTCGTGCATGTGACCAACAGAAGGTAGCATGGCAAAGGCTTCAAACACTTCATTTTGGAAACAGTGGCCATCAGAGGAGGGACAAAACCTGTGATCTGAAACCAAGTAGGTTGATTTCCTATGAAAAGAAACAAAACAGATTTTAACAGGACCCAGAGTAATATAATGGGCAGGATATAACCCCAAATTACTCAACATACAAAGGACCAGGTATATATCAGGAAATAAAATCATGAATAGATGCCTAACCTGAGATGTCAGAATTGTCCAATAAATAATCTAAAGCTGCTGTTACAACTATGTGCCAAGAGGTAAAGATAAATGCTCATGAAATAAATTAAAAGATAGAAGTCATCAGCAGAAAAATAGGCACTACAAAAAGTGATCAAATGTAAAATTTTAAGCTAAAGAATACACAATCTGGAATTAAAAAGAAAAAAAATGCCTCACAGGAAGGCCTCTGTATTTGTTTTCTAGGACTACCAAAACAAATGACCACAAACGAGGTGATTTAAAATAACAGTTATTCTCTCACAGTCTTAGAGGCTAGAAGTCTGAAATGACATGTCAGCGGGGCCACATTATCTCCAAAAGCTTTAGGGAGATTCTTCTTTGCCTTTTCCAGCTCCTGGTGGCCCCTTGGCTTATGACAGCATCACTCCATCCTCTGGCTCCCCCTTCCCATGGCCTTCCTCCCTCTGTGCCTCTCTGTGTCCAAATATCCCTGCACTTTCTCTTTTAAAAACACTAGTCATTGGAAGTAGAGCCCATCCTAAATCTAGGAAGATTTTATCTTGAGATCCTTAACTAATTACATCTCCAAAGACCCTATTTCCAAATAAGGTCACATTCTGAAGTTCTAGATGAACATGAATTTTGGGGGATACACTACTCGGCCCATTACAGGCTCAACAGCAGAGGAGTGATAACAGAAGAAAGAGTCAGTGAACTTGAAGATAGAGCACTAAAAACACTTGAGGAAGTTGCTTGGTCTGCAGAGCAATGATACCAGAAGGCAATCTGGAACTTAAGGAATGGAAGAAGAATAACAGGAATAGGAAATACTTGGTGTATTAGTTTGCTAAGGCTGCCATAACAAAGCACTACCCACTGAGTGGCTTAAACAAAAGAAAAGTTTTGTCTCACAGTTCTGGAGGCTAGAAGTCCAAGATCAAGGGGTCAGCAAGGTTGGTTCCTTCTGAGGGCTGTGAGAGAGAGCTTTGCCCAGCTTTTGGTGGTTTGCTGGCAATCTTTGGCGCTCTTTGGCTTATAGATGCATCACCCTGATCGCTTCCTTCATCCTCAACGTGATAATCTCCTTGTGTGTGTCGTGTGTCCAAATTTCCCCTTTTGATAAGGATACTAGTCATACTGGACTGGGGCCTACTCAAATGACCTCATTTTCACTTGATGGCCTATTAAAGATCCTATCTCTATCTCCAAATAAGGGCACAGTCTGAGGTACTGGAGGGTTAGGACCCCAGCATCCCTTTTCTTGAAGGACATAATTCAACCCACAACACTTGGGCAAAAATAACAGACTAGTTTTCTTGAAACATTCTTTTAAAATGTTATTGATGTTGGGGTGCTTGATGGCTCAGTCAGTTAAGCATCTGACTTTGGCTCAGGTCATGATCTCACAGTTCATGGGTTCAAGCCCCACATCAGGCTCTGTGCTGACAGCTCAGAGCCTGGAGCCTGCTTCGGTTTCTGTGTGTGTCTCTCTCTCTCTGCCCCTTCCCCACTTGTGCTCTCTCTCTCTCAAAAATAAACATTAAAATTTTTAAAAAATATTGATATTAAAATGAAAATTACAATATCTGACAGGGCTTTCAATGCCAGTAATTGTAATATATATGACAATTATAACATAAAGAGGGAACATAAAAGAATTTACATAGTTGTAAGGCTTCTACATTTTATTTGAAATGGTAAAGCATTAAGTCTAAGAAGACTATGAATGATTAGGCACATATATTGCCATCTCTAGAACAGCCACTAGAAAAATAATGCAAGGATTATAACCAAAAAACAGAACAGAGAAATTAAAACAAAACAAACAAAAGCATTTGAATAATCAAAAGAGACAGTAAAGGGAACAGAACCAAAAAACTGAGGTGAAAAACAGAAAACAAATAATAACATGTAAACCTAAATCCAATAAAAATAATTACATTAAAGAGAAAGTCTAAGCCCCCCAGTAAAAAGAGATCATTAGATAGGATAAATAAAACAAGACCCAACTAGATTCTGTCTACAAGAAACCCAATTTAAATGTAATGACATAGATAAATTAAAAGTAAAAAGATTGGAGGAGATACCATGCAATCAAAGAATATTAATCAAATATAAACACTAATCAAAATGAAGCTAAAGAAGCTAAATTAATATTAAGGTCAGCTTCAGAACAAGGGAAATTGTCAGAATAAAGAAGGATACTATGTAATGATAACAAAGTAGATACATCAAGAAAACATTAAAAGCCTTAAAAAAATGAAAAAAAGAAAAAATTAAAACCCTAAACAAAAGAAAACATTAAAATCCTAAACGTGTAGGGGCGCCTGGGTGGCTCAGTCAGTTAAGCATCTGACTCTTGATCTTGGCTCAGATCATGATTTCATGATGAGATAAAGCCCCCGTCAGGCTCTGTGCTTACAGCATGGAGCCTGTTTGGGATTCTCCCTCCCTCTCTCTGTCTCTCTCAAAATAAACAAATAAACTTTAAAAAATAAAATAAAATCCTAAATGTATATGCACATTTAAGAACTTCAAATACATTAAGCAAAAACTGATAAAGTTGAAAGAAGAAATAGAAAAATCCACAATTACAGTTTGAAAGCTCCACACTCCTCTCTTAATAATCAAATGTAGAAGTCCTAAACAAAACTATCAATCAATTGGATCAAATGGACATTTATAGAACAAAAGACATACTCTTTTTAAGTACACAAGGAATACTCATCAAGGTAGACCATATCAGAAAGACAACCTGTTGTTCATATACTGGGAGACTAAATATTAAGGTGACAGGACTCACCAAAATGATCTGCAGATCCAATGCAATCCTTATTAAAACTACAACTGGCTTTTTAGCAGAAGGTGATAAGCTGATCCTAAAATTCACATGGAAATAAAAATGACCCAGAATGGCCAAAACAATCTTGGAAAGTAAGAAAAGGTTGGAGGACTCAGACTTCCTGACTTCAAAACTTGTTATAAGCGACAATAACTGAAGCAGTGGGCTAGAATCAAAAGTCCATAAATAAACCCACACATCTATATACATTGATTTTCCACAACAGTCAGTGCCGAGACAACCAAAGGAGGAAAAGAATAGTCTTTTCAAAATATGGTGCTTGGACAACTGGATTTCCACAAGCAAAAGATTGAACTTGAACACCTACCTCATGCTATATAAAAAAATAACTCAAAATGGATCAAAGACCTAAATGCAAGAGCTAAAACTATAACACTCTTAGGAGAAAACATACGTGTTAATCTTTGTGACCTTAGATTAGACAATGGTATCTTAGATACAATACTTAAAGCATAAGCAACCAAAAAAAAAATAAATAAATAAAATAAAATAAATTGTACTTTCTAAAAATTGAAAACTTTTGTGTTCCAAAGGACAGTATCAAGAAAGTGAAATACAACTCACGGAATAGAAGAAAATATTTGCAGAAGAAAATAAGAGTCTAGTATCTAGAGTGTTTAAGAACATTTATAACTTAACAACAAATAACCAGACTTTAAAATAGATTATGATTTGAATAGACATTTCTCCAAAGATACACAAATGGCCAACGAACACAAGAAAAGATCTTCAATAACATTAGTCATTAGTGAAATGCAAATCAAACCCTCAATGATTTACCACTTCACAGACACTATAATGGCTCAACAAAAAAACAGCAACAAATGTTGACAAAGTGGTCATAGTTGGAAAGGGTTTCTCTGCCCAATTAAAAAGGAAACCCCTATGTTTTCTCCTACTTACTTGTATAGCTTTAATTTTTACATTTAGATCTCTGATCCATTTGGAGGGCATTCTTGCTTCTGGCGGAAGGGCTGATCTAATGTTAACTTTTTCAAATGGCTGCCCGGTTGTCCCAACACCATTTATTTAGAAGACCATATTTTCCCCAGTGATTTGAGACACTACCTTTAGCACATACTAGTTTTTTATATGCAAGTGAGGCATTTCTGAATTTTCTACACCAATCCACTGGTCTGTCTATACAATGCATCGGTATCACATGTTAAGTTTCAGTATCTTTTGTCATACATAGATACATCTGTATCTGTATTTTTGAACTCTTTTTTTTTTTTTTTTTTTGAGAAGGAGAGAGAGGGAGAGGGCAGGGGAGAGGGACAAAGGGATAGAGAGAATCTTAATCAGGCTCCATACCCAGCACAGAACCCATTGCAAGGCTTAATCCCACAACCATGAGATCATGAGATCGTGACCTGAGCCAAAATCAAGAGTTGGACTTAACCAACTTAAGCCACCCAGGCACCCCTTATTTTATTTTTCTTCTTACTAATGTAAATGGGACTTTTTTTCATCTGTTGCATCTACTAACTGGTTATTATTCATGTATATCATGCATTTTCAATAAGGGATTATTGCCCCTCAAAAGACAAAAATTGCTTTAGGAATGAAAAACATGATATTACAATGGTTTGTGGATCTCCAAAGAGTTACAGTAAACAGAGTACAGCATGTTGTGTTAAGGTTTGGCCTCAACTCTGTCATAGTATTTTGTAAGTTCTGTACTACATTTATTGTGTTTCTTTCTCTACTTTATCTTTTCTTGCTTTTTAAAAATTTTAGATATTTGGGAAGGCCAGGGCCCCTGACTGGCTAGGTCAGTAGAGCATACAACTCTTGATATCAGGGTCGTGAGTTCAAGCCCCATGCTGGGTGTAGAGCTTTAAGGTGAGGGGAGGGGAGGGGAGGGGAGGGGAGGGGAGGGGAGGGGAGGGGAGGGGAGGGGAGGGGAGGGGAGGGGAGGGAAGGGAAGGGAAGGGAAGGGAAGGGAAGGGAAGGGAAGGGAAGGGAAGGGAAGGGAAGGGAAGGGAAGATAAACAATACAATAAAATATAAAATAAAATAAAATAAAATAAAATAAAATAAAATAAAATAAGTGTAGGAAGGCTTGTCTTTTTCTTCTAGTGTTTATCTTTGTATTAATACTTTTTTATAATGCCCTAGTTTTTTTTTTCTTACTAACCTTTGATCATATGATATGTTGCTTTTAAGTGGTATCTTTCAACTCTTATCTACACAACAATTATTTTATTCTCTTTTCCTTCTCTCTCCCTCTTTTTAACAATTTTACTGGGATATAATTCACATAACACAACTATTCCACCTAAAGTACACAATTCAATGATTTTTAGTATATCCACAGAGCTGCACAAGCATCCCCACAATCAATTTTAGGAAATTTTCATAACTCCAAAAAGAAATCCTACGCCCATTAGCAATCACTTTCCATTTTCCCCGCTTCTCCCAGCCCCAACCAACCATTAGTTCTTTCTGTCTCTAGAGTTTTGCCTACACTGGACATTTATGTAGATGGAATCATATAATTTGTGGTCTTTTGTGGCTGGCTTATTTCATTTAGCAGGTTTTCAGTGCTTATCCATGTTGTAATACAATCATCATTCCATTCTGTGGGTACATCGCATTCTATTCATTCATTAGTTGATGATTCATTATGTCCACTTTTAGCTATCATTAATAATGCTGTATGAACATTAATGTACAAGTTTTTGTGAAGACAAATGTTTTCATTTCCCTTGGGTATATATCTAGGAGTGGAACTGTTGGGTCATCTAGGAAGCCTACGTTTCACATTTTGGAACAATCTGAGCATTCCTGTTTGTTCACATCCTCATCAATGTGTACCATTAGCTGTCTTTACTACAGCCATCCCCGTGAGTATGAAGTAACGTCTCACTGTGCTGTTGATATGCATCTCCTCCCCTTTGGGGGACTGCGTTCTTTCTACTTGGCTAGAACATTTGATGCTCCCATATTATTCTTCTACACTCACTCCATCCTTGTTTCCATCTCAGCTCTACAGTTAAATATCCCAAATCCTCAGTTGGTGTTTGTTTTTTTCAGTCATCTTTTGACTAAATAGTACTCACCATCTAGGAGATTCTTCAGAAGGGGCCCATATTGGTGGTATTAGGATCTTGCACGTCTAACACTACTTGTAGGCTTAATACTTGAAAATCAGCTTTCCTGGATGTAATAATCTTGGCTGACACTAGATTTCGTGATGGTCATGATGCTTCACTGTTGCTGTGCTTTGCATGTTGTTTTCGAGAAGTCTGATGTCTCTCAGCCTCTTGTCTTTGTAAATTATCCTTTGGCCAGAGGCTTCAAGAAGTTTTTTAAATCTTTAAGTCTGACAGTTTTGTGATAGTTTCTGAGTCAGTTGTTCTGGTCGATTCTCCCAGGTACCCAGTGGGCCCTTTCAATGTGCACAGACAGATCTTCCTTCGTTTCTGGAAAGTCATCTTCCCCGTAGCAAATGTGGTGCCCTATCAAGTCTTTACTTCTAGTCAGTATTTGGGCATTTACTGTCGAGATTCCTCTTGCTGGGGTACATTTATCTCTGCTTCTTAAACATCCCACTCCCTACTCCCCACACTCACGGGCTTGCAGCAGCTGCTGGAAGTGGAAACCCCTTTCAAATTTGTCTTCTGTCTTTGAGCCGTGCTGAGGATGTGGGTCGTGTGTGGTTTCATTTGGTCTTGCAAGTTTTATGAAAGGCTCAGGAGGGGTATCGAGGGCTCCGGGATGGTGGGGAAATTCAAAATCAGGAAGCCACCTCGTTCTCCACACCTGGAAGTTCTCGACCAGACTGAAAGAAAGTCCAAAGGTAAGCCCAGACCAAAGTACAAAAGCACATCAGACCCCACCAAACGCCATATGATAACATACACAACCTGAGCTGTATTTTCTGCTCTATTTAAAACCTCCTTTTATTTAAAAGTTTTGGCTGCCAATGGGCCTTGTTTTTTTTGCAATATTGTAATATACTTTATGATAGCAGAAAGACCTTCCAAGAAACAAAGACTGTGAGCCCTACCCACTATCCCAGCTAATTCCATTTCCAGATATAGGGGAAGGTGCTGCTATGAGTATTTAAATCTCTAATTCGGGGATGAAGAAATGAAGTTGAGACAGGGGCAGAGCAACAGAGAATGTCATTGAATTAACTCAGATTGAGGTGATTGAGTTTTCTTTATTTCAACGATTCTCACATACCATATCTACATTGACCCCTAAGGTTATGTGCAACAATATTCATATGCATCTTTTAGCGTGCACACACACACACACGGCTGACCCACAAGTTACCTGTGATCCTCATAAGTCTATTTCTTAAATTTCTAAATCTAAGCTGGAAATTTAAGACTCTAGGCACCTTTGAAACAGGCAGACCTGCACTTGAATCAGCTTTCTCTACTTTCTTCTTCTGCACCCACACAGATGTCACTTAACCTCTGTGAACCTCAGTTTCAGCATCTGTAAGCTGGGAATAATAGAGCTTATTTCCTGTGGTGGGAATTAGATGACATGATGTATATTAAGTGTTTAAAAAAGTGCCTACCATATAGTCGTGGCTGGTTAATGACATGTATCATCACTAATATCGCCAATTATGTCCTAGTCTCCTATACATAAGTGGCATACAAGAGGTAAACAGGATGGGAAGTAAAGGCTGCCAATAGCACGAGAGAGGCCACCGAGTAGAAAGAGACCTCCCCTCAAAAAGATGTTTTGTGGAAGGTGATTTGGTAATGATGCATGTTTAAGGACACTGTTTTCTAAAACTCTGGAAGAGCACGAGAAAGAGTCCTCACATCCCCTCACATGGATCTTAGCACAAAGTTCATTATGCTAGGGAGCGCTATGCATGAGCACTGGAGAACCAGATTGGAATGTCTAAGCAGCTATCCATAGAGACTTGGCTAGAAAATGAGTTTCCAGTCAATCTCAGACCACACTAACGTAGGTGTCAGGTAACCCAGAGATCTAAAGGGAAACAGTAGAAGCAACGCCAGGTTTGCCAGACCCACTCAGACAAACTCACGTCTTTTCCACCAACACCTCAATATCCTCTCTTGTTGACAGTGAGACTTCACTACATTGTGTTCTATTTTTTACATCTTCCCTCAATCACCAACATATGTATTTCTTGTTTTTCTCAACGTTAGCATGTAATGAGCCAGAAGAATATTACTGGTGAGGAAAAGTAGTGAACGTTTTAAAATAAGAAAGACGGGGTGCCTGGGTGGCTCAGTCGGTTGAGCATCCGACTTCGGCTCAGGTCACGACCTCAGGGTCCGTGAGTTCGAGCCCCACATCGGGCTCTGGGCTGATGGCTCAGGGCCTGGAGCCTGCTTCCGGTTCTGTGTCTCCCTCTCTCTCTGCCCCTCCCCTGTTCATGCTCTGTCTCTCTCTGTCTCAAAAATAAATAAAAAACATTAAAAAAATAAAAAAAAAAATAAGAAAGACATACTAGAGAAATGCAGAAAGGCCATCTGAAGACTGAATTTTGGTGAAGGCAATTAATTAGCTTTTAATAGACAATATCCAAACAAAAGAAACTTTTAAAAGTGGCATGATTTTCACAGTATTGATTGCAATATAAAATGATTTTTTTTTTAATGTGCTAAAGAGGGGCTAAACCATGCTCACTGCTAGCATGGCAGAATTCAATATGCAGGATCTGGGAATGTTAACACATTATCAATGGTAACTCTGAGACTTACACAATAACCACGTGCTAGGGCTTATAAGTCACCTGCACAGCCACGAGCAAGATGGTGCAAAATCATAAAGAATTGATACCTTGAGGCTGCTTATTACCACTTGGGGCATCAGAGTACTGTCCTAATTTCTTGGGAAAGGCAAGGAGTTGGCTTATCCCCAGAAGAGATAACAACTAGCGAATTTCTGAGGAAAAAATGGTGTCTCAAAATTTGAGAGGCTAACTATAAACATACCAGAATGGCTAAAATGACAAAAATAATACTGTCAGGCAAAATGTGGAGCTACTGGAATTTTTATCCATATATTGGTTTATGTGTACATTAATTCAACCACTTTGAAAAATTGTTCAGCAGTATCTACTAAAGCTGATCATGTGTATTGTCTATAAATAATAATTCCATTCTTAGGCATATACTCAACAGATATGTATATATGTGTTTGGTAAAAGACACATTTAAAAATATTCATAGAAACTCAAAACTGGAAACGATTCAAATATCTATCAACAGTATAATGGTTAAATAAATTGTGGTCTATCCCCAGGATGAAATGCTATACAGCAATGCAAATCACCAAACTACAACTAAATGCAACACTATGAATCTCATTTGTAATTTGTGCACTCTCTGTCCTCTTCCGATCCTCCACTTTTTTTTTTTAGACTTTATTTTTTTAGAGCAGTTATAGGTTCAGGAAATTGAGCTGAAAGTAGAGTCCTATTGTATGTACATCACCTCCCCCTCCCCCCCAGCTTTTCTAACCATCAGAACAGGGCACTGCATTGATACATTTGTTACCAATGATGAACTAACACTGACATCTCATTATCACCAAAATCCACACTTCATACTAGGGTTCACTCTTGGTTGTATGTTGTACGGATACAAATGTATAATAACATGTATCCCCCGCCCCATCATAGTATCATACAGAATAGTTTCCCTCTCCTCAAAATTCCATGCTCCTTCTTGTCATCCCCACAAAGCCCTTGGCAACCACTGATCTTTTCACCGTCTCAATAGTTTTGCCTTTTCCAGAACGTGATATAGCTGGAATCATACTTAACAATATGCATTTAGGGTTCCTCCATGTCTTTTCATGCCTTGATAGCTTATTTATTTTTGGCACAGAATATTTCGTTGTCTGGAAGTACCGCAATTTATCCATTCACCTCCCGGAGGACATCTGACTTCCTTCCAAGTTTGGGCTATTATGAATACAGCTCCCACAAACATCTGAGTGCAGGTTTTTGTGTGGCCATAATTTCAACTCATTTGGGTAAACACCTAGGAGCATGATTGCAAGTGTATGTCTAGTTTTATAAGAAACTACCAAATGGTCTTCCAACGTGTCTGTACCATTTTGCATTCTTGTTGTTCTACATTCTCACATTTGTTAGCAGGGTTTTGGATTTTAGCTGTGCAGTGGAATCTCGTTATTTTATATTTGCAATTCCCCAATGACACATGATGTTGGACATTTTTTTGATATATTTATTTACCATGTTTATCTTCCTAGGTGAGTTGTATTTAAATCTCTTGACCATATTTTACTGAGGTCAGGTTTTTATTTTTAAGTTTATTTTGAGGGGGGGAGGGGCAGAGAGAGAGGAGGAGAGAATCCCAAGCAGGCTCTGCACTGTCAGCACGGAGCCCAACGTGGGGCACAAACCCACAAATCACGAGATCATGACCTGAGCTGAAGTCACAGGCTTAACCAACTGAGCCACCCAGGTGCCCCAGGTTGGGTTTTTTAATGTTGAATTTTAAGAGTTCTTTGTAATTTTTTTTTTTTTTTTTTTTGGATAAGTCCTTTATCGGATAAGTCTTCTGCAACTATTTTCTTCCAGTTAGTGACTCCTCATTCTTTTGCCAGTGTATTTCACAGAACAGAATTTTTTTAATTTTAGTGAAATCTGAATTTACTTCATAGATCATGACTTTGGTATTGTATCTATAAACACAACACCAGATCCAAGGTCATCTAAATTGTCTCCTGTGTTATCAGATATCTATGTGTTTTATAGTTTTGTATTTTACATCTAGGCATATGGTTCGAGTTAATTTTTGTGAAAGGTGTAAGGTCTGTTTTTTTCTTTTACATGTGGATATCTGGTTGCTCCAACAGAATTTGTTGAAAAGACTACCCTTTCTCCATTGAATTGTCTTTGCTCCTTTGTCAAATATCAGTTAACTATATCTGTGTGCATCTATTTCTGAGGTGTCTATTCAGTTCCATTCACTTGTCTGTTTTTTCACTAATACCACACAATCTTGATTACCGCAGCATTAGTTAAGTCTTGAAATCAGGTAGTATATCCTCAACTTTGTCTTTCTCCTTCGATATTGTGCCAGAGATTTTGGGTCTTTTGCCATTCCTCATAGATTTTACAGTCAGTGTGTCAATATCCACAAAATAATTTTATGACATTTTGATCAGGATTGTGTTGACGCTATAGATCAAGTTGAGGAAGAACTGACATCTTGACTGATGAACATAGAATCTCTCCCCATTTTGTAAAATGTTTGTTCATTTTGCAAGAGAGAGCACAGGCAAGGTAGGGCCAGAGAAAGAGGGGGAAAGAGAATCCCAAGCAGGCTCTGCACTGACAGCACGGGGGCTCGATCTCACAAACCATAAAATCATGACCTGAGCCAAAATCAAGAGTGGGTAGCTTAACCAAGTGAGCCACCCAGGTGCCCCCCGCTAGAATCTGTCCATTTTCAGTTACCGGTTTCTCTCATCAGAGATTTGTATTTTTTACCATGTAGATCTTATACATATTTTGTTAGATTTGTACCAAAGTACTTCATTATTTGGGTGCTAATGTTAAAAGGTATTGTTTTTAATTTCAAATTTCAATTGCTTGTTGCTAGTACATAGGAAAGCAATTGGCTTTTTTTTTTTTTAGCAATTGACTTTTGTTTTTAACGTTTATTCATTTTTGAGAGACAGAGAGACAGAGCATGGGTGGGGGAGGGGCAGAGAGGGAGGGAGACACAGGATCTGACGCAGGTTCTAGGCTCTGAGCTGTCAGCGCAGAGCGCGACAAACCTCGAGATCATGACCTGAGCTGAAGTCAGACATTTAACCAACTAAGCCACCCAGGCGCCCCAGCAACTGACTTTTGTATATGAACTTTGAATCCTGTAACCTTACTATAGTCACTTACTATCTAGGAGGGTTTTTTTGGTCAATTCTTTTGCATTTTTTACATAGACAATCATGTCATCTGCAAACAGTTTTATTTTTCCTTCCCAGTTTGTATGACTTTTATTTCCTTATCTTCTGTTATTGCGTTAGCAATAACATACTTCTAAATAACATAATAACATAATTCTAAATTCTAATAATTCTAAAAAAAGAATGAGACAAGACATTTGCCTCCTGTTTTTAATAGAAAAGTTTCCAGTTTCTCACTCTTTAGTATGTTGTTAACCGTACAGTTTTTGTTTTGTTTTGTTTTTTTGTAAATGTTATCAGGTTGAGGAAGTTACCCTCTATTTCTAGTTTGCTGAGATTTTTCATAAAGGGATATTTTATCAAATGCTTTTTCCATAACTTATATAATCATTGGATGCTTCTTTAGTCTATTGATATGATGATTGTATTTATTTTGGAATGTTAAAATAGCCTCACATATCTGGAATAAATCCCATTTGGTCATGGTGTACAGTTCTTTTTATACTTTTCATACATTTTTTTCATTCAAATGGATAATATTTTGCCAAAAATTTTTGCATTGTTTATGAGAGATAATGGTCTGAAGTTTTCTTGTAATGCCTTTGTCTGGCTTTGGTATTAAGAGAATGATGGCCTCATAGAATGACTTAAGTATTCTCTCTGATTCCATCTTTTGGAAGAGACTGTGGGGAATTGGTATCTAATCTTAGTTAAATGTTTGGTAGAATTCACCACTGAAACCATTTGGCACTGGTGCTGTTTTGAAAGATTATTGATTCAATTTCTTTAATAGAAATAGGCCTGTTCAGACTATTTCTTGTGTGAGTTTTGGCAGATTGTGTCTCTCAGGGAATTGGTATATTTAATCTAGGTTACCAAATTTGTGGGCATAGAATTATTCATCATATTCCTTTTTTATCCTTTTAATATCCATGGACACTGTGGTGATGGCCTCTTTTTTATTTCTGCTATTTGTAATTTGTGTCTCCGCTTGTCTCTCTTTCTAGTTAGCCTGGTAGAGTCCTCTCAATTTTACTGATTTTTTCAAATCAGCTTTTGGTTTGGTTTCTATTGATTTCCTGTTTTTATTTTCACTGGTGTATGCTAATTTTTATTATTTCTTTTCTTCTACCTACTTTGGATTTAATTTGACCATCCTCCCCCCACCCCATTTTCCTAAGTTGAAAGCTAGACTGATTTCAGATCTTTTCTCTAATATTCTCTAATATTCTCCATTCAGTGCTATACATTTCTCTCTAGGTACTGCTTTTACCACATCCCACAGATTTTGAGAAGTTGTATTTTCATTTTATTTTGTTCAAAATATTTTAAAATTGTTATTGAAATTTCTTTCAATATTCAGAAATGTATTTAATGTGCAGTATTTTCAGATTTTCTAACCATCTTTGTTATTGATTTGTAGCTTAATTCCATTGTGATCTGAGAACATATTTGTATGCTTTCCTTTAAATTTGTTTAGGTGTATTTTATGGCCCATAATGTGGTCCATTTCCATGATTGTTCCAGGTGATCTTGAGAAAAATGTGTATTCTGCTCTTGAATGAAGTAGTCTATAGATGTCAGTTAGGTCCAGTCGATGCAATTGAGTTCAACTATGTTCTTACCGATTTTCTGACTGCTGAATCTGTCCATTAGAGATAGAGGGGTACTGAAGTTTCCAACTAGATAGTGGGTTGACCTGTTTCTCCTTATAGTTAAATCTGTTTTTGCCTCACATATCTTGATGCTCTATTGGTAAGCACCTACATATTGTTATGCCTTCTTAGAAAATTGACCTCTTTTGTAATGCCCTTTTATCACTGATAATTTTCCTTCCTCTAAAGTTTGTTTTGTCTGAAATTAATATAGCTACTCCAACTTTGATTAGTGCTAGCATGGTATATCTTCCTCCATCCTTTTCCTTTTAATCTATGTCTTTATAAATGACTTCTTGTAGGCAACATATAGTTGGTCTTGTTTTATGTACTGTGACAGTTTTAATTGGTGCATTTGGATCATTGATGCTTAAGGTGATTATTGATATAGTTGGATTAATATCTTTTATTCATTGACGTTGTTTTGCCTTCCACATTTTTTCTTTCTGTGCTTTGAACTGAATATTTTATAGGATTCCATTTTCTCTCTTCTCTTAGCATATCAACTGTAATTTTTTCATTGTTAGTGGTTTCCCTAGAGTTTGCAATATACAACTAATCCAAGTCCACTTTCAAATCATACATCACCTTATTGGTAGAGTAAGCACTTTATAACAGTATTTTTCAATTCATCCCCCCATCTCTTACAACGCTGCAGTCATTCATTTCACTTATCTATAATCTATATTCACCAAATACATTGTTGTTATTATTTGGAACAAACTGTTACCTTTAGATCAATTAGTAAGAAAAATTATTCTAAGGGCATTAATGTCCAACTCTTGATTCTGGCTCAGGTCATGATCTCACAGTCATGCTTTCCCTCTCTGCCCCTCCACCCCTGCATGCTTTCTCTCTCTCCAAATAACCATTATTTAAAAAAAAAAAGAAAGAAAAATGATTCTATTTTACCATCATTAATTCTTTAATGATTTTTCTTTATGTAGATTAAGTTTCTGACCCATATCATCTCTCTTCTCTCTTAAGAACTTCTTTCGGCAATTCTGGTAAAGCAAGTCTACTGGTGACAAATTCCCTAAATCTTAGTGTGTGTGAGAAAATAGTTTTCCTTTGAAAGGATAACTTCACAAGGTACAAAGCCCTAGGTTGGTGCTCCCCCCACCCCACACACTTAAATTACTTCACTCTTTTCTTGCATGGTTTCAAAAACAAGTCTGAGATAATTCTTCTTGCTTCTCCACGAGTAAGATGTTATTTCCCTCTGGTTTCTTTCAAGATTTTATCTTTGATTTTTCTGCCATTTGAATAGGATATGCCTAAGTATAGATTTGAGAGCATTTATTCCGCTTGGTGTTCTTGGAGCTCCCTGGAATCCGTACTTTGGTGTCTGACATTAAATCTAATTCTCAGTCATTATTGCTGAAATATTGTTCCTCTCTTCTTCTAGTTTTCCCATTACATGTATATCTTTTGTAATTGCCTCATAGTTCTTGCGTACTTTTTATTTAGTTAGTTAACTAATTAGTTTTTCTCCTTGCTTTCATTTGGGTAGTTTCTACTGAACTTCAAGCTCACTGATTTCTTCCTCAGCTGTGTCATTTGCTAATGAGTCCATCAAAGACATTTGTTATTGTTTTTACTTCTAGCATTTTAAAATTCATTCTTAGAATTCCCACCTCTGCTTACATTCCTCTATTTGTGTATGTTGTGCACTTTTTCCATTTGAGCCCTTTGCATATTAACCAGTTATCTTAAATTCCTGGTCTAACAGTTCCAAACCTCCTGTGATATCAGTTTGGTTCTCATGGTGCCTGTGTCCCTTCAAGAAAAGTTTTTCCCTCTTAATATGTGGTGGCTCTGTCCCTTCAAAAAAATTTTTTTCCCACTTAATATGCTTTGCAAGCTTTTGTTGAAAGCCAGACGTGATGTATCAAGTGAAATGAACCGATGTAAATAGGTCTTCGGTGATGTGGTGATAGGATGTTGGGGGAGAGGAAGTGTTCTATAGTCCTGAGCAGGTCTTTTAGTGAGCCTGTGCTCCCGGGCTGTGCAAAGAGATAAATACTTCTTAGTCTTCCTCTTTCCCACCCCCACCATTTCAGTGAAACAGGAAGGCTACAGTTGGATGTTTCTATTCCCCCACATGAAAAGCTAGAGGAGCCTGTGGTTGGGTATTTCTCTTCAAGAAATACTTTTAGCCAAGTCAAATAGGCTAAATCTTCAGCAGGTTAGACTATGGTAAAATGGTTTCGCTTAAGGGCAGGGCTTGTTAAGGACGGAAATGCTCTGAGAGGCACCTGGGTGGCTCAGTTAAGTGTCCAAACCTTGACTTTGGCTGAGGCCATGATCTCATGGTCGTGAGATGGAGCCCTGTGTCCAGCTCTGAGCTGGGTGTGGAGTCTGCTTGGGATTCTCTCTCTCCCTCTCCCCACTCATGTGCTCTCTCAAAAAACAGAACAGAAATCCTCTCAGTAGATTTCAAAATGGCCACCTTTCCCCTTCCCACAATGGAAGCATGAGGAAATTATTCTTCAGTCTTCACTGTAAGAACCTGCTAGAGCTTCTGGGGGCAAAAACTTTAAAAGTGTGGGGACCTGGTCCCTTTAGTTTGGGCTGCTAGGATTTTTTTTTTTTTTTTTTTTTAACTCTCAGACTTGTCCGCACTGAGCCATTAGGAATTTGGGTATTACAGTTTAGATTTTCCTAACCCCACACTGGTTTCCATGAAGATTTATGCTCATGGCCATCTGCTCAGGTAATTGTGATTCTCTGTATCCACCTATTTCTCCCGTTTGAGGGGCACTAGTTGCCCTGTGGCCTCAATTCTCTTACAAATCTTAAGATTTTCAGTTTGTTAAGCTTTGTCTTTATTGTTAGGACAGAGTGACAACTTCCAAGCTCCTTATATGCTGGACCAGAAACTGTAAGTTTGTTTTTGCTTTTTAAAAACATTTAGCAACCTTGAACAGACTAAAAAATTTACTTACTGCTTACCACTGGCCTTGCCTCACTAGAATATAAGTTTCATTACTATGACCTGTTTTGTTGACTATTATATTCTGCATCTAGATAGGTGCCTGGCATCTTAGTGCTCAAATATTTGCTGAATGAATGTACAGTACACCATTTCTTCACACCCAAGCCTAGGATATAAAAACAAATGAACTTGAATGCAGAATTCTTTATCAGCCATGTCTCAAAAGGCAACTATGAGAATCTTAATTTGGATCTATACTTTATAGGCCATCTGGCTTCTACGGTCTTAGATAAGTAAATACAACCTAGAACACCTGTCACTCCATTGTTCCCTTGAATTCATTTAAACTGACCAGGGGGTGCCTGGGTGGCTCAGTCAGTTGAGCGTCTGACTTTGGCTCATGATTGCTCAGTTTGCCAGTTTGAGCCCCATATCAGGCCCTGTGCTGTCAATACAGAGCCCGCTTCAGATTCTCAGTCTCCCTCTCTCTGTCCCTCCCCTGCTCATTCTCTCTCTCCTCTCTCAAAAATAAATGTTAAAAAAATAAATAAATAAACATGCTGCACAGACCATTATAAATTAAAAAAAAAAAAATAAACTGATCAGGAGGGCTAAGTAGCAGGCCCCCTTTCTTAATTACTACTCACACAGCTCCAAACATCTCTCCCAAACCTTCAGAAAGGAAAATGCATTCACAGCCAAGCATACAATATTACAAAGTCAACATGATAAAGTCAAAAGAACACTGAACGAGTAGCGGTAGTCTCCAATGTCACTGTACTACTTGTTAGCTAGTTGGCTTAACAAGTCTTTGGATTTGATTATCTTTAAAATAAGTAGTGTCTCACTCTACCTGAAAGACAGAAATGGTTCATGCGATTTCTTTGAACCATCAACTATAAAGTCATTGATCCTTGCTTTTGTCCAAAAATTTTATCAGCAAATATTTCACGTATAATCAGTATGAAAGATTACCCACCCCCACAAAAATCGTAGCAGTTAAGTATATAAATTATACATTGTAGATTTAAGTTAAAACACTTTACTTGTAGTTTATACCTTGCATTTGTGGTTTAAAAGGATGAAAAGGAAGGAAGTGTGGAACTCAATAGAAATTGCTCAAATTGACGGCTGTTACAATATACGGCTTTTCAAATTAGAAGATTCGCAGCGGAGGAAAAGTGTTGTTTGAGTTGGCTTTCACCTGGTTAGCCGATTTCACCCGGGGCAGTGTAGATGATGTGAGCCAGATGGGGTGGCCATACAATGGAGGAAGGAATTCTAAGGTGTCAGAAGGCTCAGGCTCTAATTTCAATGTTGACATGATACTGTATTAGTGTATAACTCATTCAATTACCCTGGATATTCCATCATCTTGAAAATAAAGATAATGGAGTCAGATTTACATAAAAATCAAAGGAACAGCAAGGGAAAAATGAAATTACTTAAAATAATATACAAATGATCCTTTAAAAAACCTAACCAAAACCAATTAAGTGGAAAAAATGATTACCAAGGTTGTCAAGCTTTTAAAGGTCCAAAATACCTTAACAATCCTTAGTGAAATTCATAGCCCACTGAATTCCAGTACTCCAAGTTATTTTAAAATTCAGTCTTGGACAAACAATAGTACATTGTGGAGAAAATTTATATAATAACTGCCAAAAGCACTTAGGTACAAGCAAACTCTTGTTGAACCTAGAACTTAAAGACTTTCCTTGGTAGAAAAGTTGGTATATTTTAGAATGTTTTTAAAAGCTGGTATTTACTACATGATATTCAAACGTGCTTTTAAAAAGTTGGAGCGCATATATGTACATGGGTGTATGTATATAAAATGAAAAAAAGTTAACCCTAACACTCAGATATCTCATCCATGGGAAAACTTAATGACTGTGGTTAAGACTAATTATGCCCTGTGAAAAGTAGCCCAATAAGTTATAACCGTACAAAAGCAGAAAACTAGAAAACTTTTGCTTTTAGTTTTCATCTGCAATCTGAATAAATTAGCGGTTACTTCGAAGAATTGATTGTACAGTGTTCTTTTGAAGTTCACATCAAAGCCAAAAAGTGTAGATTACTTCCATCTATGCTGATGTTCACGGAAGGAAAACGTAAGTCACCAGACATTTTAGAAGAAAATGGTAATCATTCCAAACCCAGGCTCATCCGTAACTCACGTTAATATTTTCTTCTCTACAAACCAGTCTATTGGTACTCTTAAATGGCAATCAATGCTCTCAAATGCCTTAGGATGCCTTTATTAAGCAGTAACAGAAGGTGCTTTGGAGGTCAGAAAAATTGAATGAAATCAGCTATTCTTAATTTTTAAGTAGATTACTGAAAATAGGTGTGAAATCCATTAAATTCTGACCTCCTCAATGGCGAAAATTTGTCTGTAGTGTGTGTTTGACAAGGAAAGATATACAATAAACACTTTTGCACCAGAACAGTGCCAGTCAAAATGCATGGAATCTTTAATAAAATTCAGCAAAACGTGACCTTCCAAATCAAGAAAAAACAGAGAACTTCTTGACAAATTGTTCACCCACCTGAGTTGAAACAAAGTAGACTTCATTTATGTTTTCATCATTATGCTTTTAACTCTCACATTAATACAGATGTACTCACATATATGGCATATATCTTTACACTAGATATTAAAAGGCTAACTCCAAGCATTCTGAGTGTTACTTCTATCATAAAAAATATGACCATTTAGATGCTTAAACAGTGAGCATTAAAATTCCCTCTCGAATAAATTACATTAAAGTTAGGTTTTCTAATTTTCAAAGTTAGCAATAGAAACTAAAAAAGAAATCCAAACATTCATATTCTTACCCCTAATCTCAACAGGGAAATTTAAATAATGATATAGTTATTCAATCAAATGAAATATTTAAAAAGACTTGGACATTCACAATGCCTAATCTTGAAAGTAATTTTTAATATATATACTAGCTCTCTCACTAGGCATTGATGCACTTATAATTTAAAGGATAAATTATTACCCAGTTTTTAAAAATCTCAGTTGAAAACAGTTTAAGAGTTGACAGTTTCGTTGCTTTAATCTACATAAGTCATTAAACAACCAATCATCTAATCAGTTAACTTTAATCTAAGTTTTTATATAATGGTGTGCAAGTCAGAATTTTTTGGTATGCATTTTAAAATTGTACCCTTCCCAAATACAGACATGCTCTTCCTGGGTCTACTTTTTATAAACAGGGCTAAGATCGTGAAAATCTAGTTCTTTAGCTAGACTAGGTAAGCCAGCCTTAATCAAAGATTTGTTTAAAAAAAAAAATGTATGGGGCACCTGGGTCGTTCAGTCCTGACTCCTGATTTTGGCTCAAGTCATGATCCCGGAGTCGTGGGATCAAGCCCCGCATCAAGCTCCGCACTGGATGTGGAGTCTGCTTGGAATTCTCTCTCAAATTAAAAAAAAAAAAAAAAATTGTATAAAACTTGCCAGTTACTTCAAGTCTAATCTATTCCAAAAAATTAACTACAAAGAGTTAAACAGCAAAAGGGAAGAAAAACCACCATAAACAGGTTGATTAAATAATCAGAATATGGAAAAGAACAGGTAATAATTTTTTAAATAAAGAAAAATAGGTTAAATCTTTAGGTGACTTTTCTAGAGATAAGATTAAAGGGAATCAAATTTAACTAAGCAACCATATAAAATTTATTGGAAAGACCATGAAGAGTTGCCCTTAACATTCCTTATCTGGCACCCTCCACTCAATCTTAAAAACAAGCACTTGGTATAATCTCCAAGCTTTAGGGTTGAAAACTAATTATGGACAGTGGCTATAAATGAGAATTACTGTGCAACAGATTTTCTTTGATGACACAAATGTTCTGTATTTCCATTAATACATTAGTCAGCAACCATACAGAGTTATTGACAAATTCATGTTACTAGTGTGACTGAGGAATTAAAGTTAAATTTTAATTAGTTTTAATTAATCTAACTTTAAATAGTTACATGCAGCTAGTCAGTGGCAACAATTTTGGACAGTGCAGAGTTCCAGAAAAACTGGTACAGAAATTAAAATGATATTGAAGAATACACTGATAACTTACAAATTGAACTCTGAATGAAACTGGCTATTTCCTGAACACCGTATTCCTCCTTTCCTTCCCAATTCTACTACAGCTACTGCAATCTTTCCAGGCCCCTCCCTACCTCGCAAAAGCTACATTTTGGAGTTCATCAGGATTCCATCCTGGAGGATTCCATTCTCTTCCCTTTCAACGTGAGCTACCTAGGAAATTGTTTCAATTATCACCTGTATGCTGGATTGTCGGTTTCCAGGTCTAACCTATCAAGCACCAGATATAAGCATCCAAATGCTTACTTGACCTCTCCACTTGAGGTCCCACAGGTACCAGATAGAACACGTCCTATCCCCATACCCAAAAAACTAGAAGAACCTGGTCCTCCTGCAAAGTTCCAGTTTAGTAAATACATTCAGATGCTTAAGCCACAATCCTAGAACTAAGATTTGATTCTCTCACTTTTTCGGATCAATCATGAAGTCTTACCACTATATCTTCCTAAGGCTCCCTTAATGTTTATTTTTTTCCATCCCCACTACTTCAATCCTGATGCCACTGTCATCTCTCACCCGGATTACTCCAACAGCTTCCCATTTGGTCACTTGGCCTCTAGTTTTGATTCCCTTCATCCACTCTTTCTCAAAGTGGTCAGAATGACCTTTTAAAAAACATGTACCAAAGAATGTTAAGAGGAAAGAGGATACAGTTAATCACCTTGTGCATAGGACTGGTATTTGTGGCCTCCCCTGAGAACTTTTTTTCTTCAGCCAATTAGATAGTTTCCACTGGGCAAACCTTATGGGTGTTGTTATCATGAAACATTTAAAAACATTAATTTAAATAATGTTCTTTATTAGCCAATATCCCAACTTCATTTTTCTAGGAATCCTGTGCTCAATTCCTTTAGTTACTAAGACATCCTAAATGGCAGAGCAGACTTTCTTATGAAAACTTACAAAAGCATTTGCTTGTGAAGGCTCAAAGAATGGATTACCTCTAATAATTCAGTATCTCCACGATACAGTCATTATATACCCTAATAGAAAAACCAAAACAGGAAAAAAACCAAAAACCCATATAGCTGGTAGTTTTATAAATAGTAAACAATATAAGTAAGTATAATGAATGTCACTCTTGACCATACAAAATACTTTGGTGCATTTTTTGTACACCTATTTTTCTATACTTCATGGTTGCCATTTGCTGTTTTAAAGTTTTCCAGATTAAATGGTAGTAGAGTCCCTTCTCTCAGTTCCACATTTTTGTAGTTCAAGAACACTGCAAAGGCTGATTTCATGTCCAATTTCAGTTACATGCAGCACTGAAAAATTTTTAAGACTCAGTGGCACAACATTTACAAAGACATAATTTATACTGAATACCTTCATATAGGATAATTTAAAAAGGTAACTTTTATATGGTCAAAATAATGGACAATATAATTCAGGTTAACAGTACATTTTCTGGGGCGCCTGGGTGGCTCAGTCGCTTGAGCTTCCAACTCTGATTTCATCATCTCAGTTTCGGGAGTTCAAGCCCTGCATCAGCTGGCAGCGTAGAGCCTGCTTGGAATTCTCTCTCTCCCTCTCTCTGCTGTTCCCACACTCACACTGTCCCTGTCTCTCTGAATGAATGAATGAATGAATGAATGAATGAATGAATAAAATAAAATAAAAATAAACTTAAAAACAAAAAAAGGAAAGTACATTTTCTATATGCTATTTTATACCTCCCGATCTTGAAACATAATTCAGAAGAGCTAAGTATTCACCACGGTATACGTCCTGTTAAACATCAAGGGAAGGCTGAGCTTTACTAGGAAAAAAAAGTCAAAACTGTTAAATATGGTTTTAAGATACTATCATTTTTGTAATGTTCTATCTTGTAACTGCCTATCTTATAAACTCTGTACTGTGCAAATTATCATGTATCTAATTAAAAACAAGTTCTGACATGCAAGTTAAAATATAATCAAAGGACACCATCATACAAAATACTTTGTTAACATTCTTGTTTAGCAATCACAAGACAACTGTTAAAAATGAGTTTTGAGGGGCGCCTGGCTGGCTCAGTCAGTTAAGCGTCTGACTTCAGATCAGGTGATGATCTCATGGTTAGTGGGTTTGAGCCCTGTGTAGGGCTCTGAGGGGACAGCTCAGAGCCTGGAGCCTGCTTTGGATTCTGAGTCTCCCTCTCTCTCTCTGCCCCTCCCCCACTCACACTCTGTCTCTGTCTCTTGAAAATAAAGGTTAAAAAAAATTTTTTTAAGTGAGTTTTGAGCTAAGAAGAAAAACACTAAACAAGGAAAAATTATGTATATGTTTCTATTAAAGACAAATATTAAAATAAAAAAACATTTGAGCCATACACATGATATTCCCTTCAGTAGTAGATACCAAGTTTTAAGTGCTAGCTAGACAGACTTACTGAATAATTTCTACAAAATTATCTAAAGAAAATGGTATAGACAACTAAAGCAAATGCTATTTACATATTAAGTCTGATCAGACCACTGGAATTCTCCATATAAATAATACCAGTAATAACATATGAAATCTGATTAATAATGGTCATTAATAAAGTCCCTCTTAGACTTTCTAAGAGTATTTTTTTATTTGTTTATTTCGAGGAGGGGGCGCAATGAGGGAGAGAGAGAATCCCAGGCAGGCAGAGCCTGATGCAGGGCTTAAACTCACGAGCCGTGAGATCATGACCTGAACCAAAATCGGCCGCTTAACAGACTGAGCCACCAAGGTGCCCCTCCAAATAAGAGCATCAACAGCATTTTTACTAGTACCTATAACATATAAAATGCTTATAATGTAACTTAAATATTATTCAATTATTGTTACAATTGTTAGGTTGGAGCTCTGATAATCTGCACAAAGACTCACTAGCCCACTTAGTACCACTGGGCAAATGAGGGTGAAAAAAACGCTCCTTCCTCTAGACTCTCTACTTCCATCTGTCAGAAATTTGACATAATATACTGATTTTGTTAGAATGAGGCACTTTACTGCCATCTGCTGAAAAACTGCAAATCTATGATGTGACTACATCCACCAGTGTAGTGTTGTTGCACAACGCACAACCTGCAAAACCACTATGGTTTTGTGACAGTCCTATCCACACTACTCTGAATGGTGCAGACACTTCATAGTATAGACAGTAATACTTCCTCCTATCAAACCTTAACAAGTCCCCAATCTAAAACACCACAAATTACGATCCAGTGTGAAGTCTTGATTGTTAGCAAGTATTTACATTCAAAACAGTTTATATCTACAATACAGAATGTCAGCAGGATAGTTAACAAGTGTGTAAAGTTTGTTTAAAGGTAATAATGATCCAACTTCAGTTTTAAAAGTTAAAAATCTCCAAAAACTTACATTTTAACTTCTATTTCAAAGTTAAAAATAAACACACAAATGTTTCCTTGGAATTAGTGTTAATCAGGTTAAGAAGGCATTCTAGTCAGTAACAAAGTACAGATATCTATTTTATAAAACATTCTCTTCATTCTTTCTTAAACATAACACTCAAGATATCCTTTTATGTATAAACATCATAATTCTTTCATATTCGAATTCTCAGAGATGTGGGAGTCTACCACTGTCACGTGTCTTCCAACTGCCCAAATTGGCTTGTAAAGTCTAAACAAACCAAAGAACACAGCAAGAGGAAAGTTTTAGCAAAGATATATAGTACACCATCCTTATCCTCTGGTATAGGCAGAAGGAAACCTTTCTTTATAAGTTGTTTGTTTTAAATTTGGACATTTCAGGAATTTATTCGCTTGTTTATATACACTGTGCCATTTGTTTGGATCTCATGTTAATCACCCAAGAATAACCATATAACCTGGTTTTCCAGAGACAGTTCTGACACATGGCTGTTGGGCCCAACATAATGACTAATAGTGCTCCCCATTTCTAAGCGTTCCATTTTATACACTTCAACCACAACCCATTCTTACTGATAAATAATTATAAATTCTGCAAGCTGAAATTTGGACTCAAGATGCATGGCTTAGCAGTAACTGACATGAAAAGTTGTAACAAATGTTATCACAGAAAGACTATATAAATTGTAATGTATAACCATTTATACATTTTAAATGATTCAGCCTTTAGAATGAGATAAGTTAGAAATATGCAATTACATTTTTAGAGGCCATTCCAATTTATCACCCACCTTTTAATAGAAGTACAAATAAACGTTTAGTGTATTTTCTCCTCCAAGAGTTTCTATCTTCTGTTTTCATGTGCATCTATCAAGTCCATAAATTATTTAGCATCTCCCCCTTTTTGTATGAAATAACCATATGGGATTTAAAAAGTACTGAACTATCAACAAAAGGACTGGTTGATATGGTCATTGCAGTTTTGCTACTATATATTAACAAAAAGGAAAGTTTAGAGCAACTTTTTACAATGTAACATTCTAACCCCCCCCCCCCACCTTTTTTAGACTTACTGAGCCTAACAGAGAGACTTAAACCTGATTTCTTCAAAAGAAAGAAAAATGTTTGGATATGCCAATGAGTCCCACTGCAGTTTCAGGAAAAGTATTTGCTTATATGTAGTCATTGAACAGTATCCCTAAACTATTTAAATATTAAATATCAATTTCATAAGGATATCCCAATTAGAGTCCACTTAGTTTCTTGTTAGAAGTAACAAAATTCATTCTTACAAGGTAGCAGCCTTAAAAAGGACATATGTTTTATACTTCTTACAACTTTTTTATAGAAGTCCTCAGCTATATATGGTTTGCCTAGAACATTACTTGTACACGTTAAGAGTGTGATCCTTCTGCATTTCTTTCTGTTGAAGACTAACATAAATGACAGCAGGGGAACCAAAATGTTTTAAAAATCAAATCTATTTTCATTTTTAAGAAACAATAACCTTTTCTCTCAAAAAAAAAAAAAAAGACATTAGGTTACTGCCTTTAAAGTTCAAGTTCTATCATCATTATACATAAACACACCTGGATATGATATTTTTTAAAAAACCACACATACACACAGGCATATAGAGCTGTAATAAACAAATTCCTTTTATAAACAAAATTTTAACTGAAAAGCCACAGTAGATGGAAAAAAAGAAGAAAGGATATTACTTGGTAAAATCCAGTGACATCTACAATAGTTTTACAGCACATTTAAGCATTCTAGGGTTTTATATCTTCACCTGCCTTCCATTTCTTACTTGTTCCTTAAAAAATTGCCAATTATGAATACAGGTTCAACCACAAACTTAGTCTTGATTTTGAGTGCCAGAAAAAGCAAAACATTCCAAATTTCTACCTTAATACAGCTTCAATTAAAAAATGGTTTTATTTAAAACACAATGCCCATCTAAATGGGGGAAAAAAAAAAAAAGAAAACCAAGCAGCAATACTTAATTATACATAATATTTGTTATATGGGAAGTGTTTTCTAGGATGATATCTAGAATGCACTTGCTCTGTCTCTTCAATAATTAAATCGACTTAGGCTGACACTACCAAAAGTAAGATTACTGTATAAGGGGCACACACTTACAATACTGCTAGCCTTAAAAGCAGTAAAGCAAAAGAAAATGTATCAAATAGCACATGCACATCTTACAGAACTTCCACTGAACTGTCAATGGCTTCTATACAATGTGCCTCTTCTCCATAATTGTATTAACAACTACCAAGAAAGGAAAGATGAGATTAAAATCAAAGGTACTGAACTGAATTGTTTGAAGCCAGTGCCCCACATGTGGGGAAAAGTGCATTTAGTTCAGCAGCAATACAGCACAGTGTGAAGATATTGTGCTTAGACGCAGATATTCCAGAACTGAAAGATGTACAAGGCAAGTCAAGATATAAAACCATAGTACACTGTTAAATAACCTTGAAACATACATATATTGCAGTGTTCAAAGAAAAAACATTCATTTCATTGTACAAGGCTAGGGAGAAATCCTTAAAGTTACCTATTGTAGTTTATGATATAATAAATACATATCTATATAGCATTGTATATACATATATAGAATGTGTGTGTGTATGGGTGTGTAGGGTTTGTTTTTGTTTTGCCAAATTAATGTTAGTTTTTGTCATTCTGCAACTTTCAGGAGTGACAACTTTCATACTACAAGTTTCTGTTCCCCCAAACTTAAGAAAAGATATTTATTTATACTAGAAAAGGTCTCAATACCCTCCCCCCGACCTAAAGACTCACTTCAGATATTTTGCTTTACA
This sequence comes from Panthera pardus, assembly GCF_024362965.1. Lineage (NCBI taxonomy): Eukaryota > Metazoa > Chordata > Mammalia > Carnivora > Felidae > Panthera > Panthera pardus. Next base: position 67,646,083 of record NW_026526788.1, on the reverse strand, counting down.
ATTGATCAGAGAAACACAATTAAAGGAATTCTAGAATTTTTGACTGTATCTTTTCACTTGCCAGTTGTTTCAACAAGCAAATATCTTTTAATATTTAAACCAGCTGATGCAAATTCTTTAGCAGAGGATATAAACTAGATTTCACTGATTAAAACAGAGCAAATCAAACAACAACAACAAAAAATCCAGTGATTTACTCTGACTGTAAACAATATATAAAATTTAAATCTCAAATTTCAAAATAAGTTAAAGAAAAATTCTACTTTTAGGGCCTATAATACTATAATGATCTGACAATTGGTAAGGGGAAAATGTATACAAAAAGTTGCAACAAAACTGTCCATTATTTTTGCTAAGAGAAAGTATATGTAACTATACTACCTCTGGCCCTTAAATTTAATAACTTCATAATTTGTTGGCAAATGTTTTAAGCAAACTGGCATTATCATATTACACAACAGAAAAACATCCATCAAGTTCAGCAAAGAAAACTTATATAAGCCTTTTGTACAGAATTAAAAAAAAAAATCTAAATGGCTATGATTCCTCTATTAGCAGAAACACATAATGCAGTCTTTATAAATCTGCCAAATATATCAATATCTACATAAATAGATACAGATATAGATATGAAACATTAATGGCAGTCTATTTTTGAACAGTGTGTGGGACCAGCAGATTTGTATCAGACCATGGTACGATATGGACCCTGCATCTTTAGGAACTGAATGATAAAAGAAGGACCCCCAGCAACAATCTGAGGTGGAAGGTGACTGAGTGGACAGTTCTCAATACTCATGATTGAAAGCTTGCTGCAAAGAGCCAGCTCAAAGGGAAGGCTATGTAGATTGGGGTTGTCATTCAAATACAGTTCTTCTAGGTTCTCCAGTGTACCTGTAAAAAAAAAAAAAAAAAGAAAAAAAAAGAAAAAAAGAGAAAGAAAATCAATTACTATTTTTTAACAAATTCATTACTATTTTAGGGGCACCTGGGTGGCTCAATTGGTTAAGTGTCCAACTTCGGCTCAGGTCATGATCTCACTGTTCGTGGGTTCGAGCCCCACATCGGGCTCTATATGCTGACAGCTCAGAGCCTAGAGCCTGGAGCCTGCTTCTGACTCTGTGTCTCCCTCTCTCTCTGCCCCTTCCCTGCTTGCTCTCTGTCTCTCAGATAAGAAAACATTAAAAAAATTTTTTTTAATTCATTACTATTTTAGAAATTCAATTGGGAATGATGTGGGCATTATATACACTGAATACATATTTCCTCTTCCTCTTGTCTCTTAGTTTTAAAGCTCTACAACCACAGTCTTAGATTTTGCTGCATATTCAAATCAAGTGGGGCCAATTTAAAGAACCCTTATATCCAGGTCACACTCCATACCAATTAAACCAGAATTTCTTCCTTTATGGTAGGTTTTTAAACTTTTTTTTTTTTTTTTTTTTAACACACATGCTGTATCTCCAAGGATTCTGTTCAGAACAACTTGGCATTGGTATGCACTTTTTCAAAACTCCAGAGGTAAGTTTATTGTAAATCAGTGCTTATCATCACTTTCCTATTATAGATACTGTGATAATCTCTTTTACTAATAAATCTATCATGTGGAAAGATTTTTGTTACTGGGTATATAAATCCTTCACAAAGAGAGGTTATCACATATGTGGCAGGAAGCCAAAAATCAACTTATGTAATCTTTGAAAAATTTATCTTAGACTCTCTTAGGATATTCACGCTTTGTAGGCAAATGTCTCCTGCAATCACATGAGGCTAGATGAATAAACATACTAAAAATGAAGTCACCTCCAGTGTTTTCTAATTTTTAAACTTAAAAATCTGTAATATTTGATAGCTGTATGCAGAAGACTAATGAAAATAATGGCTACCGGGTAATGGATATTCACATTTAAGATTTTACTTAATATTCAGAGCAACCCTATGAGAAGTTACTATTATCATCCTTCCTTTGCACAAGTAGAAAACCTAAAGGCTTATGGCTTATCCAAAGCCATAAAGCCAATGAGCAGCACGGCCAGATTTTGAATGGTCTATTTTACTTCTTTTTTTTTAATTGAAGTATAATTTACATTATAACTTCAAAATCATTCTTTTTGAGAGAGAGAGACGGGGGGGAGGGGGAGAGAGAGAGAGAGAGAGAGCGAGCACGTGCACATACAAGCAGAGGAAGAGGGGGAAAGAGAATCTTAAGCAGGCTCCACACCCTGAGTGGAGCCCAACATGGAGCTCGATCTCACAACCATGAGGATCATGACCTGAGCTGAAATCAAGAGTCGGACACTTAACCAGCTGAGCCACCCAGGCACCCCAATTCCAAACTCATTCTTAATCACTATTCTAAAAAGCGTCTGAAACAGCATGGTATATATGCAAGAAAATAATGCGTGAAACTACTAATTTAAGAACTATAATGTGACCTCAATCGATTCTCTTTGTAAAATGGGGTTACAACTTGAATTGCCTAAAATTCAAGGTAGTCATATTGATTATATGAAATAATGGATATGAACACTTAGAAAATTTGAAAGTACTGTCAAATATTAATTTAATCAAATATCCTAAAACCTCATAAGGAAATGTTCTTTTGGCATTGGATATTACTAATTTAATTCAAGTTTATATAATTTTTAAATGTAGAGGAAACAGAGGATAACTTTTCTAAAATAAGGTTAAATACTGGAAATGTAAGTATGCTAAAACATTCTCAAATAAAATATTAACTCTAATACCCCATGCGGAAATCTCACCAAAACTAACCAACGAACTAAGAACTGGTGCTCTATAAAAATACAAAATAAAAAATCTTGACTCTGATGTAACATCAGATGACAAAAACAGATTTGTCCTATCTGAAACACTGCTTGAACATACAAGAGCAAATTAGTAAGTACAGAGTCAAGCATCCAAAAGGTTCATACCAATTTCTTCAGGAAGATGAGTAAGTAGGTTCTCTCCAAGGCCTAGATGTGTGAGATTGGTAAGGTGACCAATGCCTCTAGGAAGGGTAGTCAACTGGTTGTTTGTCAAGACTAATTTCTAAAAGATTGACAAAACAAAAGAGAAATACATATATATTCCTTACTACTGATGTAAATGTAAAACAATACATCTACTAAACTAATAAGAAATTAATAAGTAAATTAGATTGGGTAAGAATCACTCAATAAATTTTACTTTCAAAATATATCATTTGTTAGAAAACAAAAAGCAGGCTACATAAGCATAAAACTGAGCCTTACTGCTACAACAGAAAAATCTCTAATTCAAGAATTAGATCAAATTCTTAAGAAAAATGCACAATTTGGAATGCACCCCAAAAACTTTAGTCATAGAACTATAAAATCACCAGGATAATGTTTTACCTGTAAATCCTTAAGATAAGCAATTTCATTTGGCAAGGACTCCAATTTGTTCTCTTCTAGATCCAATTCTCTTAACTTCCTAAGGTTTCCAAGACCATGGGGAAGCTTTTTTAGAAGATTGTTTGACAGTATTAGAACCTAAGAGAAATTATTGACAGTATTTAGTAACTCAAGAAATGGGAGTTATATATTACCATGTGTGGCTTAAAATTTATTAAACTACTAATTTTCTAAACAGTGAATATTAAGGGTAATGTTCATTTATATAACATAAAACATTTAATTTACTATTCTTAAAAAAACCACCATAGTTACTGGAAATAAAAGATTTTAAGTCAAAGCTAATGAAAGCAAAAGTTTAACTTTAACCATATTACAAAAAAATGTAAAATTAACTACTTGCACTAAAATTCATATAGTTAATGGTGTTTTGATACTGAATGATTACCAATGGGAATCTGATAGGAAGCCACTTATTTGTTCAAAACCCCTTACAAACTATCATTTAAGGGTGGTTAACAACTGATTTCTAAACTGCTAATTCAAAGCCCTACAGTTATTAGCTATGGTATATTTATTACATTGCAAGCCATCCTGTAATACACCGAAGAGAGAAAAAAGTGGTTGAGAAAGATAGTTCCTCTTCTTAGAGAAATTACAGTGGTGGTGGTGGAGAAAGTAGGGAGACAATACTAGGTATGGGACAGTGAAAAGAGCACTGAATGGAAAGACCTACGTAAGGTTTTGGGCTAATATTTTATGCCCACTTGTTTTCCCCAAAGTTATACCATACATAGTAAAATGAACATATGTAATAAGACCAAAAAATAATGATAATAATGATAATAGCTATTATTTATTGAGTTTACTACTTGCAAGGCACTAAATGCATTGCGTATGTGTGTTATCACATTTAATCCTAACTACAGCCTGTGAGGTAAATACTATCTTCTTCATTTCACAGCTGAGGAAACAGAAGCTTGGACAAGTTAAATCCATAGAGATAAAAGTGGAATTGTACCTAGATCTGTCTTGCTTCAAAGCTCATGCTTTTTAACCATTATGCCATACTATTTTGGCTTACTAAATAAAATGATTAAAAAAAAAGAAATTAGATTTTTTTTAAAAACATGGATACAGAGGAAACTTTTAAAAAATATTTTACTATTAGTAAGCTTTTTCATCAAAAGGATGAAAATTCTAGGGACTCAGAAGCAGGAGAAATCATCCTTGACTAAAGAGAACATTAAGATGAATCTTTAATTATGGAAAAAATTTTTAAAAGAAAAAATTAAAGGGATGAGGGGAGGGCATTCTAGATATTGGGAACAGTAAGACTAAATGTGCAGAGTTAGAAACATGCACAAATTTCCAACAAAGAAAACAGTCTAATTAGTAAATAAAAGAATACATGGGTAAATAGGATGTAAAAGTGGGCCAGAATCGTATGAAAGGTTCTCAATGCCAGTCTGAGGAATCTAGAATTATTTTGGTAGACAACAATACAGGATTCTTTTTTTTTTTTTTTTTGGTTTTGTGTGTTGGTTTTTTTTTTTAAATAATTTTATTTTTTAAAATTTACATCCAAATTAGTTAGGATATAGTGAAACAATGATTTCAGGAGTAGATTTCTTAATGCCCCTTACTCATTTAGCCCATCCCCCCTCCCACAACCCTTCCAGCAACTCTGTTTGTTCTCTATATTTATGAGTCTCTTCTGTTTTGTCCCCCTTCCTGTTTTTATATTATTTTTGTTTCCCTTCCCTTATGTTCATCTGTTTTGTTTCTTAAGGTCCTCATATGAGTGAAGTCATACGATTTTTGTCTTTCTCTAATTTCACTTAGCATAATACCCTCCAGTTCCATCCATGTAGTTGCAAATGGCAAGATTTTATTCTTTTTGATTGCCAAGTAATACTCCATCATATATATATATATATATATATATATATATATATATATACACACACACACACACACACACGTATATATACATATATATGTGTGTGTGTGTGTGTGTGTGTGTATATATATATATATATATATATATATATGTATGTGTGTGTGTATGTGTATATATATATATATATATACACATACACACACACACACACCCCACATCTTCTTTATCCATTCATCCATCGATGGACATTTGGGCTCTTTCCATACTTTGGCTATTGTCGATAGTGCCGCCGTTGCTGCCTGAGTTGTTAATGTTAGCCATTCTGAAAGGTGTAAGGTGGTATCTCATTGTGGTTTTGATTTGTATTTCCCTGATGATGAGTGATGTTGAGCGTTTTTTCATGTGTTGGTTGGCCATCTGGATGTCTTCCTTGGAGAAGTGTCTATTCATGTCTTTCGCCCATTTCTTCACTGGATTATTTGTTTTTTGGGTGTTGAGTTTGAGAAGTTCTGTATGTATAAATTTTGGATACTAACCCTTTATCTGATATGTCATTTGCAAACATCTTCTCCCATTCCGTCGGCTGCCTTTTAGTTTTGCTGACTGTTTCCTTTGCTGTGCAGAAGCTTTTTAGTTTGATGAGGTCCCAGTAGTTCATTTTTGCTTTTGTTTCCCTTGCCTCCAGAGATGTGTTGAGTAAGAAGTTGCTGTGGGCAAGATCAAAGAGGTTTTTGCCCGCTTTCTCCTCGAGGATTTTGATAGCTTCCTGTCTTACATTGAGGTCTTTCATCCATTTTGAGTTTATTTTTGTGTATGGTGTAAGAAAGTGGTCCAGGTTCATTCTTCTGCATGTCGCTGTCCAGTTTTCCCAGCACCACTTGCTGAAGAGACTGTCTTTATTCCATTGGATATTCTTTCCTGCTTTGTCAAAGATTAGTTGGCCATACGTTTGTGGGTCCATTTCTGGGTTCTCTCTTCTGATCCATTGATCTGAGTGTCTGTTCTTGTGCCAATACCATACTGCCTTGATGATTAAGCTTTGTAGTATAGCTTGAAGTCTGAGATTGTGATGCCTCCTGCTTTGGTTTTCTTTTTCAAGATTGCTTTGGCTATTCGGGGTCTTTTCTGGTTCCACACAAATTTTAGGATTATTTGTTCTAGCTCTGTGAAGAATGCTGGTGTTACTTTGATAGGGATTGCACTGAATACGTAGATTGCTTTGGGTAGTATCGACATTTTAACAATATTTGTTCTTCCTATCCAGGAGTGCAGGATTCTTGAACACAGTTAAGGGAAAAAATATGTTCTAAAATATGCTAAATTCTAGAGACCTTTTCTTTCAAAGACACATTATAGCATTCAAACCTACCAACTTTTAGTGGACAAGAGTAATTCAGAAGCATTGAGCCCAGATTATGTTCACGCTTCATCAAGCTAATGGAGTTGTAGGTTTAAGAGAGCTCTAATATTTTTACATATGATCTTCTCCCAAAGAAATTGCTTATTTGAACTGGAAAGTTTGTAAGTGAGGTAACTGCAGAAGGGTTTAAGGAGTTCTAAATAAACGGCTCTTTTATACTCACCTCAAGAGAAACAAGACCAGACACATCCTCAGGAATCTTTGTGAGCTGATTAGTGGCTAAATTCAATTCTACCATACTGGTCCAAGTTCCAAAATCCAAGGGAAGTGATGTCAACTGATTGTCCTGGCAAAGACAAAAAAAAAAGTAACCAAGGTAGAACCACAAAAACTAAGCTCCATATATATACCTCCCTATGGAAAGAGAATGCTTAATGAAACACAAAACTTTATTCCCCTTTTTGATATCCAAATAAAGAAATTTAAAAGCAACAAAAAATATAAGCCTCCAAAGTTTTTCAGACAGTAATTAGGTTTTTATTTTGAACTGGAAGCTTGTTCCTTATGTGATTATCAGTATTGGATATGGAAAAATAGACTATACAGACCTAACACTGAGATGTCAAAGGTTCCAGTGAAAACCAGGTTTTCCCCATTTCACAATAATATACAGCAATCATGGAATAAAATGTGGATGGTCATGAGCACAATAGAAGAAGAAACATCTAATTATAGCCCATGAGGAAACCAAATAAGCTCAGCTATTCTAGAAATACTGAGCAATAAATAGGAGAGAAAAAAGTCTAAAGAAGACAGCAAATTAAATCATTAAAACACTAATTGGAAGTATCCACAATTATACTTTAAAAATCCATATAAGAGATGGTAAAAATACATTTTTCAGTGAATAATAAAAACAGATGATGAAACAGTAGGATACTAATTTTGTTTAAAAATGAGATATATATAGGGATGCCTGGGTGGTTCAGTCAGTTGAGCGTCTGACTTTGGCTCAAGTCATGATCTCACGGTTCGTGAGTTTGAGCCCTGCATTGGGTTCACTGCTGTCATTGCAGAGCCCACTTCGAACTCTGTCCCCCTCGCTCTCTGCCCCTCCCCTGCTGGTGCTTTCTCAAAAATAGACATTAAAAAAAAAAGTAGATATTGCTATATGCAGAAAAAAGTGAAATATATGCCAGTGATTCACTATTTTTCTTCTTGCTTCTTCGTGTCTATGTCTAAACACATCTTCATCAATAACTCTTACCACACTGTTTTTGTTGGGGCTTTTGGTATCAAAAGAGGACCATCAGTACCCTGATGTTCACTAATGTGTTAACAGTGATGCTACCTCTCAGTGGTAGGATTATTTTATGTCCTTTTTGTTAATCTGTATTTTAAATTTTTTCTGCAATATACATGGATTACTTGTCTTATTTTACACAAAACCATCCATAAGAGAAATCTAAAGTAGCAAACATCCATTTGAAACCAAGTTTTTATTTTATTATAATATTTATATTTACTACCTATTCAGTATAACATTAAACAAATTTTTTAATGCTTATTTTTGAGAGAGAGAGAGAGACAGAGAGACAGAGAGAGAGAGAGACAGAGAGAGACGGAGTGCAAGTGGGAGAGGGGCAGAGAAAGAGACAAAATCCGAAGCAGGCTCCAGGCTCTGAGCTGTCAGCACAGAGCATGACGCAAGGCTCAAAGCCACGAACATGAGATCATAACCTGAACTGAAGTCATATGCTAAACCGACTGAGAGCCATCCAGGTGCCCCCACTGTAACAATTAAACTTATTAACTACTGGTAATTAATTGTATAAGGCATTTTCATTAAAAAAATTTACTACTGGTGCTTATATGAGGAGGAAAATGTCAGGTTTCATTTTGACTTCTTACAAAAAAGTTTTATTAAACATTTGTCATATTGAAGAAAAATTAAGGCAAAGATCTACTCAAACTTTTCTTATTTCACTGAAAACAACAAGCCTTCCTAAGCTAACATTATAATAATGTCATATCTATAAAAATGTATCACCAAATGCAAAAGCCAATGAACACCTGGACTGCTGCTGTTCTAAGCCTCTACTGACCATTCAGAATTAATACCATTACCACTGGTAAATCTTATGTAACTGAAATGATGAACAATACATTTTATACCTGCTTAAGATTATAAGATTATCTTGAATTTCCACTAGTTCACTTATATACTTCTAAAGAATATAAAATATGTATTTATGAACAAGTATAGATAGAATCAATAAATTGTACATTTAGACTACAGTTTAAAGAACCACAATTATGCTGAAATAGTTCACCAAAGATAAAAGAATGTAGTAAGATACAACAGAAAGAACACTTATACCTGGAAGCAGGAAATCTAGGTCTCCTGGATTCCTACACTTCAGCCATAAATTAGCTATATGGCCAATTTATTTATCATCTCTCAGCCTAAAGTTTATTCACTATAAATTAAATCATTGGAAAAATCAGGTTTCATTTCGTTCCTCCTTTTTAATGTGAAACATATTCACTGTAGAGAATATAGATAAGCAAAAAGAAACTAAAGATCACCCATCAAAAGAAAATACTTCCAAGTAATGTATCTCATAAGGGGTTAACATCCAAAATATATGAAGAATCCCTATAACTCAATAGCAAAAGAACAATCCGATTAAAAAATAGGCAGCGGATGTGGATAGACATTTTCCCAAAGACATACAGATGGCCAACAGGTACATGAAAAGATGTTCAACATCACTAGTCATCAGGAAAATGCAAATCAAAACAACAATGAGATACCATCTCACACCTATCAGAATGGTTGTTAGCAAAAAGACAAGAAACAACAAGTATTGGTGAAGATAAGAAAAATAAGAGAACCTTTGTGCACTGTTGGTGGGAATGTAAATGGGTGCAGCCACTATGGAAAATGGTATGGAGGTTCCTCAAAAAATCAAAAGTAGAATTACCATATAATCCCCCAATCCCACTTCTTGGTATTTATCTGAAGGAAATGACAACATTAACTCAAAAAGACATATGCATCCCCCTGTTCATTGCAGCATTATTTACGATAGCCAAGATACGGAAGCAACCTAAGTGTTCACAGATGAATGAATAAAGAAGTTTCAGTACACACACACACACACACACACACACACACACACAAACAGTATTCAGCCATAAAAAATCTTGTCATTTGTGACAACATGAATGGACCTTGAGAGCATCATGTTCAGTGAAGTAAATCAGATGGAGAAAGACAGATACCATATGATCTCACTTATGCAGAATCAAAACAAAACACCAAACTCAAAAATAAAAAGAACATATTGATGGTTGTCAGAGGTGAAGGTTAGGTGGAAAACTAGGTGAACAGAGTCAAAATAAGTCATGACGCTGTCAGATACAGCATGGCAGCTACAGTTAATAATACTGTATTACATATCTGAAAGTCGTTAAGAGACTAAATCTTAGAAGTTCTCATCACAAGAAAAAAAAATTCTGTAAGTATGTATGGCGATCAGTGCTAAGTAGACTTATTGTGATGATCATTTCCCAATATACAAATATTGAACCATTATGTTGTGCAACTGAAATACAATGTCAATTATTCCTCAATAAAAAAGACCATCCATAGTTCTGATATCCAAAAATAAACATTTTGATAAATGTTGGTTATATGTATACATATAAATCTACAGATATCTAGTATTTAATTATGAACGTTAAGAATAGTTTTTAAAAACTGTGGAAAGTCTTGCATGCTGTAACTTTTTTCTAGTTGATAAACTGAGAATGTTTCAACTGGCATTTAATATTCTCCTAACTAGAGTATTATTTTTAATGACTGCAGAGAATTCCATTGAAGATATAGGAGTTTTAAAAAATGAAATTTTTATTAAGTCGGTACCAATTAAACAGTTAAATAGAAAGCTCTACAATAAATATCCCTACAACTGTGCTTTTATGGACATTCATGATTATTTCTTTAGGACAAAATGCTAAAATATTTGTTATCTAATACAAATTGCCCTGAACTATCATTATCAGTTTAGACCCCATCAGCAAAACACAAGTACCTATTCTCCACACTGATAGAGAAAATGCCAATATTAATAGAAGTACTAGTAATAGGAGCAAAATTTCCCCCCTCAATACAAACAGAGGCTTACCTTCATATTTAGCTTACTTAATACTTTTGCTCTGGAGAAAATTCCAAATGGGATTTTATTGATTCGATTGTGTTCCATGTTGAGGGAATAGATGGTGGAAAACTGAGATGGACCACCTACTGGATATAACTGGAAGCAATTTCTGGCTAAGGTCAAACTGTTCAGTTTCACAAGACTTGATAGAAGACTCTGTAAACAAATAAAATAAACATAGGAATCAGAATTGTAACAAGATTTACTTCAGAGTACAGAGCGACAGTCACAAATGCCTCAAAGGGCCTTACAGGTAACAAATGACAGAGACTGGTTGGGATGGCTCTGTAATGCCTCATATAGAGCAGTCACTTCTCAGCTCTAGCTAATTGTTGCCTTCTAGGAATGTGAAGCCAACAGTCAGATTTTCAGATTTTACAAAGAACAGAAAACTCATATAAACTCTGATTTTTATTCATTGGCTTCGGCTTATTTAAAACACTCAATGAAGAAAATATGTCTGTAAGAGGTTATCTCCTGAGCGTCCAGTTTAAGAACTTTGCAGAGCAGAATCTTTGGCATCCGACAGTCCTGGGTCTGAGTCCCAGCCCTGCCACTTGCTATGTGACCAAGCCTATTCAGGTCTGAGTTAATTATCCTCTAAATTATTATTAACATAATACCTGGCTCAGAGTAAGCTGTTATGCAGTAATTTAATGGCTCCTCTAAGGAATATTCGATTCAGAAGATAACACTTCCTGATATTACATAATATTGCTTTTCCATATGGGAAAATTTCAGAGGGAAATATCCATCTATCACTCCAGTGTTTACTGCACAGAATAGCCCCATATCCCCTTACTTCAGCCTCCTACCATGTAACCACAGTGCGAGGTGTTCAGGTATTACAAAACAATCTCTGCCATTAAAAAGACTAAACCCTATTTAGAGAAATAAAGCACACGGATAGTAAAAAAATAATACATAACTGTATAATCAATAATAAATTACATGTAATTGACTCTTGTTACTCAAAGTATGTTTGAAAGAAAAGTAGCATTAGCTTGTTAGAAATCTAGACTCTTAGGTCCCACTCCTACAGAATCGATATGAATCTTAACGAGATTCCCAAGTGATTTGTAGCCCCATTAATATTTGAGAAACACTGGTATGAGCTATAAAATAGTTTGGAATTCTGGCTCTACCTTTCAGTAGCTTGTGACTTTGGGCAAAATATTTCTCCAAGCCTTAATTAATTCCTTTGTAAAATGATGATGCCTTATTTTATAAGTTGTAGTGGAGACACTTTAAAGAGATAAAATACATAGCTTTACAATCTCTAGCATATAATAAGTGCTTAAATTGTAAGTCCCTTCTCTATTTAAAGAAAAGAAGGAATACTGGAGTAACTGGAAAAGCAGGAAGAGACTGACATCTTGAAGGATGGAAAAAATTTAAATATTCAGAAGTAGAAAAAACAGTGAAAGCAGGGAAGAAACAAACCATGTGAGGTGTGTTATTTTAAATAGTGCTCAAATACCAGCTGTATACCATGAGAAAACTGAAGACTTAGTACCTGAAGTGTCAGCTGATTTGCAAGGCCAGCCGAAGGAATGAAATAACTATGTAATTGAAGGTATAATTATATGGTGAACTGAAACTTGTTCTTTATTCTTAACATTAAGCAGCTTTCAACATTTGTCTACTGATGTGCACAGATAAAAGGAAGAGCTCAGGTGAGAGTGGTGAGAAAACCGCATGGCAGTCAATTCAAGAAAAATGTCTACATCCTACTTTACAGAAACAATGCACAAAGTTTTGAGTCTCATGGCAAAAATGTTATTTTTATTATTCTTACAGCTAACTTTATGGACATTCTTCTTTGCAAACAACTGAGGGTATCTAAAAAGTGGCAACAAGAAGGCAGGTCTCCAACCTTTCATTCCTAGGTCATATGATGAAGCTTTGCAGTTGCTCACCATTGTTTTAAAGTCAGACACATGTGGATCCCCACTTAGGACTTCCACTTACCAGTTTTGTAACTTTTAGTGAATTAGACAATCAATATGTATCTCACAGTACTCCCAGAAAAATATCTAAGGTAACAAATTTGGCCAAAAACATAACTCTCCTTAAGTCTTATTACCCTTCCTAGCTGATAATACCCCAATAATTAGTACGATTATAGTGAAGAATTAAATGGGATAATCCATGTAGAGCTCCTAGCCTTACACCTTAAGCTCATGTGCTTGAATTTATTACATTCCTTTTTCTTATGTGTTTGTATCCACACTAAAACTAGTCTATTTTCAGACAGTCATCAAATGGAAAAGTATATAGTCATTTTGCTGGCTCTGATTTCAGCCATGAGCCCCAACTGAAACCACTTTCCTGATTTTACATGCCTAACCCAGCTTGAATGTCTAGTAAGTGCTGTCTAATGGATTTTATTGTTTTCCTTACTGTGCTCATTATAAATGCAGATAATTACATATTTGCATTAGAAATATGCTGCTTCCAAAGCACACAGACCACTTTTTTTAAGTACTTATTTGAGACTTAATGCTTTCCCAGATTTGGACAAGGCCAGTCAAGGGTTTTCCCCAGAGCTTCTCTATCTGCAAACAGGCCAGTTTAAATACATGTGCACACACACGCACACACCACTTCTTCCACAGCAAGACTGAAGAGAGCTGTTCTCTTTATAATTCTCTTATCAAAAATAAATCTTGACTAATTTCAGTCGCAAAATATTTTATGTGAAACTACTCAGCACAATGTCTGTATCCTAAGAGATACCCAATTATTAGTTTCCCCCCACATATAAGTGGATATAAAAAAAAATTTTAATTTTCTCACTTTTTGAAATTTAATAAGTACCCAGTCTTTGTATTTAGTCTTATAGACATTGTAAAAGTAGTCAGTCTTATTTAAGCTCACATCCTAAAAGAATCCCAACAAGGTCTAAATACTGTGCTAATTACTGTTAGCAAAGGGGATGATATTAAATAGTAGAACCCCACCCATTTTTACCATTCTAAATTACCGCTAGCAAAGAAAGACAAAAATCCAGACAGTCTAGCTGTTAGGGCTGTATCTACAATCTGTGGATTCTATTCCTTATCCTATTTAAAACGCAGGGTGAGATACTGTCACACAGCAGTGGCAGTAAACTGGTCCATCCTAGAAGACTACAATCCTGGAAAACTCATTTTTGTACTCTGATCAGTATTCTAAAAATCCAAACAGCCAGAATAACAGAAGCAAAATTAATAGGTACTACTTTTTTCTGTATCCCTAAGAAATCAATTAAATACATTTTATAAACTAATCACTACAAGTTCATAGCTTCATGTACTCAAATTGTTATAAATCATAGTATGTATCTGAAAATATCCACCCAAAGCAACTTTATTTTTAACGTTTATTTATTTTTGAGAGAAATAGAGAGACAGAGAGAGACAGAGCAAGCGCACAAGCACCAGCATGGGAGGGGCAGAGAGAGAGAGGGGGACACACAATCCAAAGCAGGCTCCAGGCTGTCAGCACAGGGTCCAATGCTGGGCTCAAAGTCACAAACCGTGAGATCATGACCTGAGGCAAAGTTGGGACACTTACCCGACTGAGCCACCCAGGCGCCCCCAAAATACCTTTATTTTAAATTCAAATACACACACACACACACACACACACACACACACACACACACGCACGCACACGGGAAAACTAGAAATAGTCTAAGACTTTTTTGCAAAGCTCAATCAATTAAGCCCATAATTCCATTCTTTTATTTGTTAGAATACTACAGTAAGATAGTATGCTTGAAAAACCATAAGCAAACATACAAGTTGTGGGTATGATAAAATCATATATAGCAAAAGAAGGAAAGACAAAAGAATATTGCATTCTGCCCAATAAATCTCTAAGCAAAATAAGTGAAAATATTTTTTCATAGAACAAAACCCAAATTAAAAATAATGTGTTAAAAAATAACAAATTTTGGTGACTGGCATATGCTAAATAGGCTTTAATATTATTGTATACGCAGGGTAATAATATGGGTCATGGAAGTGTTGTGGCTAATATTAATCTGATTAATAAATAGTATGTTCTATTCTATGTAGCTCATTCCTTTCTTGTATGATCTTTCTATAGGACTTCTTAAAATAACTGAACTGGGTGGGGTAGAGTTTTAAAACAACTAACCATACAACTTTTCCTTGATAGCATTTGCTGTCAATTCCAAAATGACACAAGCAAGATTTCTACGGGAAAGCAGCCACTGATCTCTCACTTTAGTTTCTCTCTTTTATACACAAAAAAAGAAAAAAATTAGTGTGTTCCTATAATCATACCTATTCTTTCTTCTTTGGAATATTTATCTTAGTGATGGCTAAATGTCTGTAGCATGCTCATTATTTAAACAATCTCAATAATCAAATTATTCACCCAGCTGTAAAGATTTACCACCTCTCACCTCTGGTAGAGCAGAAATGTTATTGTTCTCTAAATTCAGCTCTTCAAGGGCACTGCATTTTGCCAAGGATCTGGGTATTGCTGACAATCTGTTGTATCTCAGACCAAGACGACTTAAACTGGACAGGTTTCCTGTGAACACAAAAAAGAATTTTTTTTTTAAAATCTGATGAACTTGTCACTCTCCCTGGCAGTAATATGAATTACTGTGAAGTACTATTTCAGCAGGATCCTTAATTCCTAGCACCAAGGAACTACACACTACCCTTTCAATTAGGATGAAACTGAAACCACTTTTGTGTCCACTTGTCTTAGAGAAATAATGAAATACACAGTCATAAAGTCAATTTTAAAAATGAATTATTACAAACTATTGGCATACTTTAATAACAAATTGACCTATTTAGATATGGCCTAATTGAATGACAAAGTACTGTATGTTTTAAATTTATAATAATCATCCCATTTGTATATATGGGATCTTGATCCAACAAAGAACAATGGTTATATATAAAAATGTTCATGTAATTTTAAATAAATTTCCAAATTTCTAAAATGGCATTATTTAAAATACAAATGCACAATTATTCTGTGAGATTGGAAAGGTTCAGTATTTTTCATGAGTTTAAATACAAACGTTCCAAAATTTCTGAAGATCAACCTGATGGTAAAAATTTTCTGAATTTTTCTTTTAAATTCCTTTACATTAAAATTTTTTTAGAAAGTTAAAGTTATATTCTCTCTTAATAATCTAAGCATAACCAATTTAAGCACAAATTAGCTATAACTGAATACATTAAAAAGCAGAGTAGAAATATAGGCTAGTTTATTGGCAAGTTACATGTAAGCTTACATAGATGAATATGAGGATACCTGCCATCATAAAAAATTTAATCAAACTTGATTTCCCAAACAATATACACTAGAGAACAAGTTTATTTTTGATACCAGAAAGGGGGGGAAAAAGGTAACAGTTGCAAGAATTTAGTTCAATGTAACTATTTGACATGGCTGGTTAATTTCTTTTCTGACTTCACATTACAACTGCTGCTGTCACATTTTTAGATGGGCCAGGTTTAAATGTCAAATGTAGCCTCTAGTTTTAAATTGAACAGTATTACTAATGTTAAAAAAATTACAGCAGTAGATACCTCCTGTGCCACACTTAACTTTTTGGAGACCAATATTTTTTTTTTTTTTTTAACGTTTTTTATTTATTTTTGGGACAGAGAGAGACAGAGCATGAATGGGGGAGGAGCAGAGAGAGAGGGAGACACAGAATCGGAAACAGGCTCCAGGCTCCGAGCCATCAGCCCAGAGCCTGACGCGGGGCTCGAACTCACGGACCGCGAGATCGTGACCTGGCTGAAGTCGGACGCTTAACCGACTGCGCCACCCAGGCGCCCCTGGAGACCAATATTTTGATGTCTGTCAACTTCTACCAACTTTCTGAAGTCTTCCCATTTCTTTCTCTTTGCTTTGACCATTTCTCAGAAAGTTATTGGGTAACTTTCTTTCTGAGATGTAACATTACCACAGTACTTACAGAAAACACATAATTAGCTTTTAACACAAATTAAGCCCTGGAACCCCACGAGGGCGGTCACTACGCCTCATAATCCTATCTAGTCATCACTCATCTGCATCGTTCCCTCTTGCTGAAGAGATCAGTGATTAAAGTTGTAAAAAATGATTAAACAGAGCCAATTCTTACTCTTTACGTCTCCAAGACAATAATTAGTCATTCATAAAGTATTCTGACAATACCATAAATCTAGCCAGCATTATATAATGCAGAAAAACTTAGCAAACATTTCAATTCCTGTAGGAATTGTAATTAGATCTATTCCAGAGGTATGTTATTTTCATTTACATTACTTTCTTATGATAGTGTCTGGAAACTGGGCCAATAGTTTGCTGGTTCTGTTTAAGCAAGATTCCAATAGGCAGAAAACTGAATTCAAAAGCAACAATAAAAACTATCACTTAACAAAAACAAATCAATTTTGTCTTTAAAATGTTTTCTAAATTAACTAAGGATGCTTCACTAGAATCTTTCTAATGACATTCTGGTAAGACGTGTCAATTTTGGAGGGGGAAAAAAACAAGCTGAGGCTTGGAGGACTTTCCAAAGCCCCAGAGAATTTAGAGAATAGAAATAAGGGCAAGAATAATATTTACTATTGTTATTACTGTATTATGACATTGAATATGATACAAATGTTTCTTAAAAGTTGGGTTGGCAAAAATAAAATAAGCTGTTTTATGATGAAATGTTAATTATAGTCATATTTGTAGTGACAAAAATGGGGTCAACCTATTTACTCAAGAATACATGAAGAATTACTTAAACTGGAGACACCACAGTGTCAGACAAAACAAAGGATTTTACATGATCTATAGGACTCTGGGAAAGTTACTTAACTGAGACTATTTCCTCTTCCATAAAGTGGGGATAACACCAAATATTCCACAGTGTGGTTCTAAGGGTTAAACAATGTGCATAAGATATGTAGCACAATGAGTGATACATAACAGATGGTCAAAACATGATTTTATTCTATAGAACATGTCTATATTCTGCTATATCCTATACCTATTAAAATTATGTTACAAAAATTTTAAGATGTGACTTTATGATGTTAAGTGAAAAAAGGTAATAAAAATTATGCATTTTGTATGATCTCAACAATGTAAAAAACAAGTGGAAAAGAGTGGAAAGAAAATATCAAAACTAAAGTTATCTCTATGTGGTAGAATTACCGAAGGTTAAAATGTTTTTCTTTGAACTTGCCTTTTCCTAATTTTCTATAGCTTTGTCATTTATAATTTTTTTAAATGTTTTTATTTATTTTTGAGACAGAGAGAGACAGAGCATGAGCAGGGAAGGAGCAGAGAGAGAGGGAGACACAGAATCGGAAGCAGGCTCCAGGCTCCGAGCCATCAGCACAGAGCGCGATACGAGGCTCGAACTCACAGACTGTGAGATCATGGCCTGAGCCGAAGTCGGACGCTCACCCAGGCGCCCCTATAGCTTTGTCATTTAAAAACATTTTGATAAAGAAAAATCTGTAATTCTAAAGTATTTTAATTTTAAAATCTGCAAAATCTTTTACCATTCTTTTTTTGAATGAGTATTTTACATTATGGAGAGGTTTTATACTAATGTAGAGGTAAGACATTTGGACACTTTACATTGTGAGGCTCATCTTCTGCATAAAGGGTAGATATGAGATAAACTGCAAAAACAGAGTGTGGTGGTTTGAATTCTTAGATAGACACCCTGATTAAAAAGAAAAAAGGCAAAAGATGATAAAATACCTAAGAAACAGCAGAAAGAACCATCTGAGGGTAATAAGCATGGACTTTAGCATAAGATATGGGAAGAGACTTACCAAAGCCACCAACTAGTTACTGGCAAAGCAAGAATCAAACTCAGAGGGCTCCTTATATCAAGTAATCATTCTTCAAGATCTCTACTGATTGTGCTCCAGTTTGCTTGTTATACCTCTTGACACAGAAGCAAAATATGTTCATTCTTACTCCCATGCTGTTGGTCCATGCTGTAGTGCTCGTGGAATACATTTTTATTCCATACGGAGTCCAACAGATTCATTCATTTACGAAGCTTTCCCTGGCCATTCCATCAAGATCTCATTGATTTTCCTGTACACTGGACTTATGGCTGTATACTGTTTTCACTATAAGATGGCATTTAATTATACTTGTTTTTATGTTGTCATTTCATAGATGAGTTACCTCCACCCAATAGACAAACCCCTTTAAGTAACAGACCTTACATACTTCTATCTCCCCACAGAGTATGCTTCAGTGCTAAGCACACAGCAGGCCTTCACTCATACTATCTTTTTTTCTTTAATGTTTATTTATTTATTTTGAGAGACAGAGAGAGAGAGAGAGAGAGAGAGAGAGCGTGAGCGAGCGCGTACAGAACCCGAAGTAGGGGATGATCTAAAAAACCATGAGATCATGACCTGAACCGAAATTAAAAGCCTGATGCTTAACGGGCAGATGCTTAACTGACTAAGCCACCCAAGTGCCCCTATTCTGATTTTGAAAGTGAGAAATTCAAAAGTTATTTTGCTTTTGGACGATAAATTTTAGGAATCTGCTTCTATTTATTGGGCTTTTAAGTTGATAAGCATTTAGAATTTGGTTACCATAACTAATCTTTTGTTATTAGAGAAAGCTTCTAGGTCTTGATCAGAATTAAAAATGTTTAAAATATTGTATTTCTGTACTATTGTACTCTTAACAGTGATTGAATGAAGCATGTCAACTGATGGAACAAAATTATGGAGTCTTTGCACTTTACTCTTCAGGCAGATTTCAAAGACTCCTTGGCAAATGCTTCAGCCTTTTATTAAATGCAACAGGTTTCTTCCACAGGCAAAGCAGTGGTATGAAGGACAGAAAGGGATGGTCTGTCTTACTTCCATTTTTTTCCCTAAGGTTGACTGCCTTTTTTACCTTTAACTTCATATAGCAAATTAAACTTTTACTATAACATTTTGAAGCTCTTTAAAATCAGATGTTATCACTGTGTGTAGAAAAATTTCCACCTTGACCAGCCTTGTAGCTATAGTGGCCAGAGGGCATGGGAGAGGCAAAGAATAAAATATTCCTTCCTTCCTTCCCTCCCTATTTTAAAATGAGAACCAAAGAAAAGCATCTCATATAATTTTAAGATTTTACATTTTGCTCCCTAATAGAGAGAGGAGGACAAATAGTAAAATGTTTTAGTTTCTACAGTATTAAAAAGTATGAATGGCGGTGCCTGGGTGGCTCAGTCAGTTAAGTGTCTGACTCTTGATTTCAGCTCACGTCATTATCTCAGGATTCCAGAGATCAAGCCCCAATTCGGGCTCCTGCTGAGCATGGAGCCTGCTTGGGATTCTCTCTCCCTCTGTTTCTGCCCTTCCCCACTCATGTGCTTTCTCTTTCTCTCTCAAATAAATAAATAAAAATAAAAATAAAAATAAAAATAAAAATAAAAATAAAAATAAAAAAAGTTAGAACAGGTTTCTTTAAAAATTATAAAATGAGGGGAGCCTGCGTGGCTCAGTGGATTAAGCATCTGACTTCAGCTCAGGTCATGATCTCACGGTTCAGGAGTTTGAGCTCTCCCATCCGGCTCACTGATAACAACTCAGAGCCTGGAGCCTGCTTCAGATTCTGTGTGTGTGTCTCTCTCTGCCCCTCCTCCCCTGCTTGCACTCTGTCTCTGTCTTTCTCAAAAATAAATACGATCTTGTATCTCCCTCTCTTTCTGCCCCTCTTGTGCTTGTGCTCTCTCAAAAATAAACATTAAAAAAATTTACAAAATGAAAATGATGTAGTCAAAATGCCACATGACATTATCTAATACAGAAATTAGTGGTTATTTAAGCAAAAATAGTACCTCCAACTTTCTTGAACTTTTTCTTTTTCCTTTTTTGTGGGGTAGAAGAAGTTGAACTTCCAAAACTGTAATCTGTAAGAATATGCTATTCTGATGAACAGCTCACATTTGTGAAGCCCTTACCACTTTACTGAGAGCATGGCATGTTCAGAGTCATCCACATTTTGCCAAAATCCATTACTCTCAAAAAAAAGAAGGGTGAAATATCAAAACTCTCTTGTGCCAGAAAAAAAAACCTGGACATCAGAAATCTGATATTTACTGTGATTCACCCGCTGCAGTGGTTTCAACTCTAACCTCTTTCAGTAAGCAGGTTTTACCACAAACTAAACCACAGCCTAGAAATCAAGCCATAGCTTGCTTTAATGTTGAGCCATTGTGACTAAGAAATAAAATCAATGTTGCTGAGCTTCTGTGTATAAATGTAGGCTGATCACTGCCAATCACTGGCATTTAGCTTTAAGTGCTTAACTTTAAATGTAAGTTGTTCTGTGCTCTGCTCTGACAGCTTGCTTTCTTATGCTGTCACATTTTTAAATTACAGCAACATCAAATGGCTATGAATTAAAATTGGATGCTTTTAACTTCAGCAAATATAATCAGCACCTTTAGGTTAATTCAGTATAACTTTTGAGTAAATTTCTTACTCAAATGATCTTAATCTTATTTTAACAAAGTCTCAAAAAAAAAAAAAAAAAAACCAAATCAGAAAAGACACACAGTTTTAATGATTAAATAATGTCAAAGGTTTTTTTTTCCAGAAATGGTGAACTAAGAAACTAAAATCAAACTGAAAAGCAAGCAATATAAAGAATTCTTAAATGAAAACCTAAAAGAATGCCACAATTAAAAAGAAAACTAGTAAAGCTGCAATATGAATTTGCACTGCAATTACCTAAAACGTAATTATTAAAACTCTACTTGTTGCTATAACCATAATTACTGTAACATTTCTTCAGAGCCCAGTGCAACAAAAGATCTCTGAATTGTTCTGTGCTCCAGCCTCCAAGGCCAGGTCTTGTTGCAGATTTCTTTCTTTATCTCATTTGAGAAGAAATAGAAAATAAAACATTTTTTCCAATTTCAGACCTTTCACCACTATCCACCGCTGGTTTCAGAAAATCACCAGAGTTATCTCAGAAGGCTTTAACGAAACAAAATGGCTGCTGTAATGAAGTTTAATTATTTTTAGTCATAACTGACTCTTGAATGGGAAAATATTTACATGAAAAAGAATATACTTTTTACTCAGCAGGGCAGACTAACGGTTAAATCAGAGAGACTGTAAATATGTTTTTAAGTCCTCTCTCACTTAACTGCAACCAGCTGTCCCCTCCCCACTTCCTTCTGTCTCTTCTTCACAGAACAAGGTGTAAATGGCAGTGACTACCGCCAACCAGTGATAACTACTCTAGGAGGGTCCATGTTAATTAAAGAAAGGGGTAAAAACATCTTGGTCTACTTGTAAGAAAAAAAAGGCAAGGAAATAAAGTGATTTTTAGAAAACTGACTGTCAGGTGACAATTAAAAGATCTCATTTCAATTGTGAATTAGGGCAAGTTTCTCTGGTCCAGAAAAAAGAGAGAAGAGCAGCTGCTCAGGACTCAAATCAACTGTGCAGGACAGGTGTTCATTTTTGTTTGTTTGTTTTTCATTTTAAGTTATACTTTTCAAGAAGCAGACTAGGAAAAAAAAGGAAAAGTATCAGAAGAACCATATTCCAGTTAGTTTGCTACTAAATGTTTTGGGGTGAATTTCTCTTCTCCAATAAACAAGAGGAAGAATCTCAAAGGTCAATTAAGACTGTTGAGATTTATAACAGACCAAGACCCAAATGTTCAAATTTCTCACCAAATCTCAACCTTCTGCTATACAAAATACTGGGGATGAGAGGGATGGAAAAGGCAAAGTAATTATTTTTAATAATAATAAATGACAGTATTACAGGGGCACCTGAGTGGCTCAGTTGATTGTCTGACCCTCGATTACAGCTCAGGTCATAATCTCATGGTTTGTGAGTATGGGCCCCACATAGGACTCTGTGCTGAGAGCATAGGACCCTGCTTGGGATTCTCATTCTCTCTCTCTCTCTCTCTCTCTCTCCTTCCCATTCTTGGGCGCTCTGTCTCTGTCTCTCTCAAAATAATAAACTTAAAAAAATGACAATATTATAAAAAATTATAATAAACATTACTTATTCACTTTGCCATTATTTGGATTAACAGTTATAAATACTCCGTTTGCTGAAAACTATCAAAGCATATAAAAATAAATAAAATATTAATTTTTTTCTTATTGTCGGGGCACCTGGGTGGCTCAGTTGGTTAAGTGGCCAACTTCAGCTCAGGTCATGACCTTGCGGTTCAGGAGTTTAAGCCCCATATTGGGCTCTGTGCTGACGGCTCAGAGCCTGGAGCCTGCTTTGGACTCTGTGTCTCCTTCTCTCTGCCCCTCCCCTGCTCATTCTCTGTCTCTCTCTCTCTCTCTTTCTTAAAAATACACATTAAAAAAATTTTTAATAAAATTTTTCTTATTGTTAATATTTCAGTTCTCATTGATTTCCAATACATACTTGTAACCTGATCACATAGAATATGCTAGAAGCGAGGCATTTGTGTTATTCTGAGATGATATCTTAACCACAACAGATTAATAATGAAGTCAAATGTTTTCATATTAATAAACATACTTAAAATATAGTAATTCTGATAGAAGAAGAGATACATACAATTAAGAAATCCAGGAGAAAGGCGGCTACATGGAGAAGTCACTCTTTGTCAGAGGAAGTAAATCCAAGACACCCTGACCCTAGTCCTAGTAAATGGAAGATTTTATCATCCACTACCACCTATACTTCCTCTTTTTGCCAGGGCTGTTCATTTTTGTACTTTAATTTCATCCCCCTTTGATTGTTATTTAACATAACAGAGATATAGACACATGCATAAAATATTAAACAAAACATTGTTGGACTATTTAAGAGTAAGAACAGGGCTGATTGAGGAACAAACCCTATATATATCCATTTGATCAGCTGAAAGAGTAGAGGAAATTATGTGGGTATTTAAGAGAAAGATCATAAGCAGAGACACCAAGAAGTATAAATAAAGGCCCCTACACTAGAACTTGCCTGATAACGCTTAAGGACCAATAAAGTGTTAGCATCTATAATATCCTAAGAAATATACAGTGACTAAGCATCAGTGAGAGGGATATGAGTATTAATACCAGTTCAAGCATCTTTAACTTTGGTTTCCCTAGCTGATTTGCAATAAATAACCTTTATTTTTCTTTCTACAACCGAGCAAGACTTTAATTTTATAAAAGAAGTTGCTTTTTTAAAGTGCTTTTATATAACATTCCACTGAAAACTGATCATGTTAAGATTATGCATTATTCTTTCTTTTTTCCTTTACTGTTGCCATTAGTTGGCTGTTTAGAACAAGCAAACTTACAGACCTATCTTTCAATGTAGGAATATACAATCTATGTAAATAGGTCTACATAACCCAAGAAAACTATAATAAGTATATAAACTACATAAAACTATCAAAATTAAACCTATGTGTTGAGTTGGCTCAGAGTATCCCAGGTAAATGGACCATGAAAGATCAACACTAAAAAATTATAATAGAGTTCTTAAATATACTAGAGTTCTTGAATTTCAGAAATGAAGAAAAGTACTCTGCATGGCCAGGCAAAAAGATTAAGTCACTTGCAATGGGGAAAAAATTGAACTGGCCTCATACTTTTGTACATTCAATGCCAGAAGACAGTAGAACTCTCTCTTAGTTTTACAAAGATTCTTAAAGTAAACAAAGCTGGACCCAATGATTTTTATATCCATCCAAACTGTTCAAATATAAAGATTACAAACAGAGATGCCTGGGTGGCTGAATCAGTTAACTGTCTGACTCTCAGTTTTGGTTTAGGTCATGACCTCATGGTTCGTTGAGTTCAAGCCCTGAATCAGGCTCTGTGTTGACAGCACAGAGTTTGCTTGGGATTCTCTCTTTCTCTCTCAAAATAAATTAATTAATTAAAAAAAAAAATAAAGGCTACAAACATTCTATAACTAGGGAACGGTTATTTATGAACTGTTTCTAAGAAAACACTACAAGACTGACTTAAGCCAACCAAGAGATGACTGGGACAACCATGGCAACACAACTGTCAATGAACATGAAGATGAAAAAGAACCAGAGATCAGTCAGCACAAGATATACCATGAATGTCCCAACAGTGTAACACAAATTAGGAGGAAATAAGGACAAAAAAGGACAGGTAGTAGAATAAATTTACTGATTGCCTCATCTATGTCACTCCACTCAGTAAACACAGAACACATATTCAGCTGCACATGGAAGACTTATCACATACTGAGCCATAAAAGAAGTCTCAATAAATTTAAATGATTCAGGTCACAAGTTATGTTTTCAATCACAACAGAATTACATTAGAAATCATGAACAGAAAACCCCTTGGACAATTGTCAGATACTGGGAACTAAATAACGCACTTCTAAATAAATCACAGATCACAGAAGAAACGAAAAAGTAAATTAGAAGGTATTTTGAACAAAACCAAAGAGAAAAACACAATATATCAGGATTTGGGGAATGGTACTAAAGCAGTACATAAGGAGAAATTTATAGCACTAGATACATGTATGAGAAGAAATCTTCAAAGTAACAGCATACAACACAAATTAAATATGTCCGTATGTAGTACAAACTCTACCTCACATCAATGACATCAAGCTTCCACTATAAGAAACCCAAAAAGAATAAAACTCATAGCAGATAATAAAGGCCAAAGTGGAAATCAATGAAATAAAAGTCAAAGAAACAGAGAAAATCAATAAAATTTAGAGATGATCAATATAATTGATACAATCTAATCAAACAGGAAAAGAGAAGATCTAAGTTACTACTAAGTTACTGATATCAGGAATGAGAGTATAGATTCTATAATACTACCATATTATTATTAATAAGGGAGTATTATAAACAATTTTATGCCTATTAAATGTGACAACTTAAATGAAATGAACCTATTCCTTGAAAGACATAAATGATTATGTTTGCTCAAGAATAAAGTGATAACCTAAACAGCTCTCTTTTAAGGAAACAAATTGTTTTTAAAAGCATTCCTACAAAGAAACATCTGGACCCAGGTGGCTTCACTGATGAATCTTACCACAGCTTAAAGGAAGAAATAATGATAATTTTATACAAACTGTTCCCAAAACTGAAGAGTAGAAAACACTTCCATACTTACTATATGTAACCAGCATTACCCTAAAACTGAAACTAGACAAAGACAAGTTTTAGAACATTATATGTGACTAGAAGGTATATTCAAAGCAATTACGTAAATCTAATTTTTAAAACTACCAGAATGTATCTTTTTTCACTATGTCTTCTTGGTAAGCAATGTCAATCATATTAGCTGGGTTTTTGTCAAGTTCAGGGCAAGATTATAAAAGTGTATTTTATTAGTTTCTTCATTGTATTACTTATATTCTCTTTCTAGAACTCCTAGTCTTGTCTCCTGAGACTCTTTTTCAATTATTTTGTATCTATTTCAAATATTTTGTATCTTCTTTTTGTTCCAGATTCTAAGGGACTTCTTCCACTGATCCTACACCATCGCTCTTTTGGTCTTTGGATGTGTTCATTATATTATACAGTATTTCCTTTAAAGTTAAACTTTATATGGCAAGGATATTTCTAAGCAAAGTATTCTTTGTTTCTTTTTTATATCAGCCTGATCATGTTCTATAGATCTTTTCTCTTTTTCCTCAAGGGCCATTTTTCTTTGTTTTTTTTTGGCCATTTCAATAGATTTTAGAGAGAAAAGGAAGAAAGAATTGCATTCAGTCTCTATTGAACCAGAAATTGGGATTCTTTTATTTACACAGGAAATCTGGTAAAATTACTATGAATATTAGTAGAGCAATTCACTATATGCTGTACATCATCTTGCCTTTCAGAGATGAATCTAATGCAGTTAACTAGACTGCATCCAAAGACTAGACTGCATCCAAACACATCCAAAGACTAACTAGAACACTTAGTCTTACAAATAACAATGTGATATAAAGAACTCTGGACCAAGAATCACAAAGATACAGGTTCTAATGGCTAGCTATTACATCCTAAAGAAGTCTCAGACTGCTTTCCCGTGAAGAAATAGTAGTCCTGTAACCTAGAACAATTTAATATAACTTATTTAAAAATTTTTTAATGACTGCTTCTGTTTCAAGTAACAGTAGACTAGGTAATTCAGACAAACCCTTCCACTGAAAAAAATTTAAAACTCTTCCAAAACAAAAGTCACAGAGCTAACAAGATAATGACTAATAACCAGGGCAGAAATCAGGTGGGAACCCAAAGAAATAAGCAAAATAATGGAGAAAATTTTGTCCTAAGAGTGCTTCTCTAACTAGAAGATTCAGCTAATTGGGCATGTTTCTGCCAAGAGTCAAAATCTACAGCCAGCCAAGGGTGGAGAGTCCAGAAATCAATGTCAACAGCTAAGGGCTGTACCTTAGCACTAAGAGTAAACCAAAGTAAAACAGCCCTCCAATTAGTCTACACGGTACTTTTGAATGACGAGGGACCAGAAAAATCTCAAACCTTAGAACACAGAAGCATTCAAGTGGTCCCTTAGGTACCTGACAGAAACAAACGAAAATCTTTCTGGAGAAAGATATCACCATCATAGGCCTCTTATGATTTAGTAACAGAACCACATAAATATTCATTATAGAAATTATAAAAATTAAGTACAGGTATAAGTTTCCTAAATAAACATTATAGTATCCTTATAACAAACTAATAACTAAAAAGGTGTCCAAACTTTTTAAAATTTCTTTTACTGGTTTGTACAACTATATGGGCATTTAGAAAGATAAACATGACTCTATAAATATAAAACATATCACAACAAGCACTTCCAACTTTTGGAGGCTGTGGCTAGGTCTTTGAAACACATTTTGTACGTCAAGACATCTCTTATCTTAGTCCCTTCAATAGCAGAGATGAACAAACTTTAAGCTATGTTGGCCAAGATTTTAAAAACTGAACAGTAGTGGTTTTATTTTTCAGTGTGGTTTGCTTTAGCAAAGGGACCACACCCTATATAATAGCATGCAACATTCTGAAATAAGCAAAAACAAAAAATGCACTCATTCTGCAATTTAAGCAGTTATAAAATATATATTCAATATCCAATATTCAACATTCTTTTTTATAGTCTAATTGAACTCCTTTCCTAAAACCTAATTATTTTCTTCACCAAGAAATGGAAATAAAAACCACTTTTAAAATACTCTCTTTTAGAAGTTTTACTACTTTAATGGTAATTTTAATCTTTTAACTTTTCTTATAGAAATGGATCAAAAATAGTCTTTTTAATGTCCAAGTAGTTACAAATGACTATCAGTATCTTCTCTCTCCATTCATACCTATAGTATCTGGGAGGTCTAGCAGTTCATTGTGCTGCAAGTCAAGGTTGGTTATCTGTGTGCAGTTTCCAATCTCCTTTGGGAGGTGTTCAAGTTGATTGTGAGCTACATCCAGCGTAATGAGGTTACATAATTCACCTGTAAAATTGACCAACATAAAAATTTAACAAGAATTATTAATGAATATATTAAATAAAACTGAAAGAAAACTTCATGTTTTTTATCATAATTATACTTTCTGAAAAGGTAACAAACACAAGATCTGAAACTGTTAGAAAATGACAGCTTACAAATATTAAATCATTATGTTGTACACCTGGAACTACTGTAATGTTATCTGTCAATTATACCTCAATAATGATAAAAAAGAAAATGACATCTAATAAAGTTAAAATGATTATAAATGACTACCAATCAATATAAATGACGACAAATATTATACACATAGATTCAAGTAACCAATTCAACCACATTTATGTTTGTAAATTCCATACTTTAAATAGAGCTCACCAATTTTTTTTTTAATAATTTTTTTTTTCAACGTTTTTTATTTATTTTTGGGACAGAGAGAGACAGAGCATGAACGGGGGAGGGGCAGAGAGAGAGAGGGAGACACAGAATCGGAAACAGGCTCCAGGCTCCGAGCCATCAGCCCAGAGCCCGACGCGGGGCTCGAACTCACGGACCGCAAGATCGTGACCTGGCTGAAGTCGGACGCTTAACCGACTGCACCACCCAGGCGCCCCTAGAGCTCACCAATTTTTTAACCAAATTCAACACAAAATATCAAATTCATCTTGAGTTCAATTTGACGGTCAGGTCACCTTCTATCTCAAAACATATATGCTTTCAAATAGGCATACATTCTGATGTCACAGAAATGTACAAAGTGAGGGGCACCTGAGTGGCTCAGTCAGTTAAACGTTGGACTTCGGCTCAGGTCGTGACCTCTTGCAGTTTGTGAATTCGAGCCCCGTGTCAGGCTCTGTACTGACAGCTCAGAGCCCGGAGGCTGCTTCAGATTCTATGTCTCCCTCTCTCTCTGCTCCTCCCCTGTTCACACTCTGTCTCTCTCCCGAAAATAAACAAATATTAAAAAACAAAAAAAATGAACAAAATGAGATTTATAAACTGACTCTAGATTTAAGAGTACTGCAAAAGGTTAGAAAATAAGGTATATTTTTCCTCATTCTGGTTGAAAGGGCTATACTGGCAATTTAAATTATTCTTAGTGTTATTCTGCAACAAAGAATGTTGCACATTTGAACATAAAGTTTTTGAACAGCTACATTGGTTCCCTCATGATTTCCCTTTTGTTCTAAAAGCAGAAGCTGGAAATACAGAAAAAGTAAGATGAGCAAATAAAGTGCATAGAACTCTGAAAATTGGGTCTGGGATTATTAAGCCACATTGTTATAAATACAGGCAACAAAAGAGAAAATGGATAAACTGAATTTCATCAAAATTAAAAACATATGTTCCATTAAAGGATACTATCGAGAGTGAAAAGGCAACCCACAAAATGGGAGAAAATATCTGCAAATCATGTTATCTGCTAAAGGATTAATATCTAGAACATATAAAGAACTCTTACAACTCAACAACAACAAAAACCCCGATTCATAAATGGTCAAAGAACTTTAATAGACATTTGTCCAAAAAAATCTACAAATGGCCACTAAATATATGAATATGCTCAATATCACTACTCACTAAAAAAAAAAATCAAATCAAAGGTACAGTGAGATACCACCTCACATCCATTAGAATGGCTATAATTGAGGGGCACCTGGGTGGCTCAGACGGTTAAGTGTCCGACTTCGGCTCAGGTCACGATCTCATGGCTTGTGAGTTCAAGCCTCGCGTCGGGCTGTGCTGACAGCTTGGAACCTGGAGCTTGCTTCAGATTCTGTGTCTCCCTCTCTCTCTGCCCCTACCCTGCTCACACTCTGTCTCTCTCTCTCAAAAATAAACATTAAAAACATAATAAATAAATAAATAAATAAATAAATAAATAAATAAATAAATAGAATGGCTATAATCAAAAAACAGAAAATAACAAATGTTGGCAAGGAGATGGAGAAACTGGACCCTTGTGCTTTACCACTCAGGTTTCTCAGGATGAAGACAGAAGAAAAATCCCCTCCTGTTCTTACCCAAGCACTGTATAATCAAATTGTAGAAAATCCAAGACACAAAGAAAATTTTGGAAGAAGCTACAGGATAAAAGCACCTTACTTTTAGAGGAACAAGGGTAAGAACTGTACTAGACTTCTCTTCAGAATACCACTTAAGCAAAAAAAAAAAAAAAAAAAAAAAGAAAGAAAGAAAGAAAGAAAGAAAGAAATGAAATACTTAGTCTTGAAAGAAAAAAAACCATCAACCTAAAAGTCTGTATCCAGTGAAAGTATCCTTCAAAAGTAAAAGAGAGGGGCGCCTGGGTGGCGCAGTCGGTTAAGCGTCCGACTTCAGCCAGGTCACGATCTCACGGTCCGTGAGTTCGAGCCCCGCGTAGGGCTCTGGGCTGATGGCTCGGAGCCTGGAGCCTGTTTCCGATTCTGTGTCTCCCTCTCTCTCTGACCCTCCCCCGTTCATGCTCTGTCTCTCTCTGTCCCAAAAATAAATTAAAAAAAAACGTTGAAAAAAAAAAATTTTTTAAAAAAAAGTAAAAGAGAAATTGGGGTGCCTGGGTGGCTCAGTCGGTTAAGCGGCCGACTTCGGCTCGGGTCATGATCTCGCGGTCAGTGAGTTCAAGCCCCGCATCAGGCTCTGTGCTGATAGCTCAGAGCCTGGAGCCTGTTTCGGATTCTGTGTCTCCCTCTCTCTGACCCTCCCCTGTTCATGCTCTGTCTCTCTCTGTCTCAAAAATAAATAAATGTTAAAAAAAAAAAAAAAAAGTAAAAGAGAAATAAAGACTTTGTCAAACAAAAATTGACGAAGTTTGTCGCCAGTAGACCTGTCTTGCAAGAAATACTAAAAGAAGTTCTTCAAAAAGAAGAAAATTATATAGGATGGTAATTTGGATCTATATGAAAGAAGAGCATGACCTAACAGATAACAGGCTTGTTCAAAGTAATAATAGCAACAATATATTAGATGATTGCAGATTAAGGATAAATGAAACGAATGACAGCAGTGTTATAAGGGACAGAAGGGAGGAATTGGCTATATTCTGTTTTAAGGTAACCACACTACCCATGAAGTGGTATAGTGTTATTTGAAAGTTGACTAATATTAGCTGTAAATTCATACTGCAGACTCTAGGACAAAACACTCACTCTTACATCTAAAAATTAAAAGAAGTATAAACAATACACTAAGAAGAGAGAAAATGGAGTAATATAAAATCCTCAGTTAAGACCAAATAATGCAAAAGATGATGAAAGAACAAGTTCAGCTAATAGAAAACAGTTACCAATATAGTTTATATTAATCCAATAGAACCAGTAAACATTTTATATGTAATAAATATACCAAATAAAAGAGACTGTCAGAGGGGCTCAGTCGGTTAAGCATCTGACTCTTGATTTCGACTCCTGTCACGATCTCACAGTTTGGGTTTCTGAGATGGAGTCCCTCTTCAGGCTCTGGGGTGACAGTGTGGAGCCTGCTTGGGATTCTCTCAGCTCCTCTACTGCTCATGTGCGCATGCACTCTCTTTTTCAAAATAAACAAACATTAAAAAAAAAAAAAAAAAACAACCCAGGGGCACCTGGGTAGCTCAGTTAAGTGTTCGTCCAACTTCAGCTCAGGACATGATCTCAGGGTCCACGAGTTCAAGCCCTGCGTCGGGCTCTGTGCTGACAGCTCAGAGCCTGGAGCCTGCTTCAGATTCTGGGTTTCCCTTTCTCTCTGCCCCTCCCCCACTCGTTCTCTCTCTCTCTCTCTCTCTCTCTCTCTCTCTCTCAAAAACAAAAACATTAAAAAAAACATTAAAAAAACCCCAACTGCATGTTGTCTTCAAAAAAGACACTTTAAATACAGACACCGGTAGATTAAAAGTAATGGGATAGAGAAATACAAAGTTAATGTTAATCAAACGAAAGCTGGAGTAGCTACAATAAATTCAGACAAAGTTGACTTCAAAGTAAGGAAAATTATCAGGGATATAGAAAGCATTACATAATGGCAAATGGAGCAACTCTCCAAAACATAATCCTTAAAGTGTACATACCTGCTTATCTCCTCTATATCTAGTATTTTGTGTGTGTGTGTGTGTGTGTGTGTGTGTGTGTGTGTGTGTGTGTATTATAGCATCACGTTAACTTAAAGAATGAATGAAGATAACTGGGGAAGGTAAAATTTGGGCTCTAATGCTCTTCAAGCCAGAAGTAACAAAAACATTTTTTTTTATATTTGCCATCATATTTTCTAATAAATGATACTTATTTAGTTTCCATTAAAATAACTTCTACTACCGTAAAGGAAGATACTCCAAAAGTGAGTTGAGGCAAGTAAATAAAGCAAGATGGAAGACTTTCTTTAACTTTAACCCATATGGAACAGGGGTGATTCAACTCAGTTACCAATATACTGCGGGACTCCTCAACTTAAGTACTATGACATTTTGGACTGGATAATTCATTGCTATAGGAGGCTGTCTTATGTATAAGCAGCACCCCTAGCCTTTACCCATTAAATGCAAATAGCACCCACCAACCAAGCTGTAACAATCAAAATTGTCTCTAGACATTAACAAATGTCCTCTGTTGTAACATTAACAAAATTGCCCTCAGTTGAGAATCACGGATATGATGGAATAAAATTCAATACTATCCAATTTTCACACTTTTCAAAAGAAGCTGGAAACGTAGATTTTCATGTAAAATCTTTTAATGCTTAAATGTTAACTAATTCTTAGGTTAAAACAGAACAAAACACTGTCTTACTAAACACATTCGTGGACCTTTTTCAGTATTCAGAATGCCAGTTTGATAACCTCTGAACATAGATTAGTTACTAACATTTTAGGACAGAAATTTGCATACGACTATCTAATATTAAAACTAAAAAGTGTTTTTAAAAAGCAGAATATAATCACCTGGACTCAAATTAAGTTAAACCCTTTTGATTTGTGTAAATCACCACATGGCAACTGGACTATTTTGAACACATATTCTCTCCAGAAAGTTATCCTCCAGCACTACAAAACTCTGCAAAGTCAGCAAATCATGGTAATACTGACATATTAGGAAAGAGTGTCACCTAGTAACACTAATACTTCTTTCTCACAATCTAGTAATCTCTAAATATTTTGAAGATGATTAAAACTCAGGAAATGTGATTTAATTTTAACAACACACAAAAAAATAACGATTTAAAAATCTGGTCTGTTAGTCCCTGAAATATTGGATTGTACACTCTATTATATACATTATATTAATGTATATTATATATATTATATAGTTAAGTATAGTTATATATAGTATTGTGGATTAAATGTGAAAATTATTTTAGACTTTCCCCAAAATCCATGTATAAATTTTAAGACCCATGAAGAACTTAAAATTTTCTTCAGTCCAAAGAAAAAGATCTAGGAAAATTCAGGGAAGTTTATCATTTATATATAGTTTCCATGAAAATCTGAAATATTTTCAAAACTAATCCAAAATGTCCTATTTAATGCAATTAACAAAACCTTCTTAGTGGTGGTGGTGGTGGGACAGTTTAAGATTGCTCTTCTTTAGAGTAATACTCATAACTTCCCAAGCTTCTCTTGTTCATATTCAGACAGTTAGAAACCTCTGAAAATTATGAATATATGATAAATTCTGTAGTTGGCAACACTGTGCCAGGGTAAGAGCCTAGGTTACAATTTGCAAGATATTTACATATTAAATATCTAAGCACTTCATGAAATAATTTGCTACAGCACTATTTGCTATTTCTACACTCTGTCCAGCTACACAGTAAACATGTTTCACCACATATGAAATATAATAAAAAACAAAACAAAATGTAAGTCCATTCTAGATGGTTTTCAAGGACAATAACCAAGGTGTTAATAGTGACTTGCTTCTGATGGGGTTTAAGAGTGGTTTTTATTTTCTACTTCATACATTTGTATTTTGCAATTTTTGTTTTTATGTATTTTTTAATTCCAAGAAGAAAAAAAGGGGGGAGATTCAAGAGGGAAACACTAGCAGTCTCTCCTCCACTATTCATGGAAGAGCACTTTCTGATCCCAAATAGAAGCTTCCTGTCTGTGGAGCAGATGCATCCTTCAGTGAAAACAAATGGATCACCCTATTGTACTGCTAACGTCAGCCATTAATATTATGCATCTTAGGACTCATATTCCACACTTACTAAGCAATCTTTTGATTTTAAATTTGATTTCCCACACATATGCCTACAGAGAGAACACGGACTTCATTCAGTCATCCATTCTACAAATGTTTATTAAACATCTACCATGTGCTAGGATACGGTAAGAGAAAAAAAGATAAAATGCTTGCCTTCATAGAACTTATATTTTAATTAGGAAAAAATAAACTAACATATGATCAAGGTGAGGAAGTATTAAGAGCTATAAAAGAAAATAAAGCCAGATAAAAGCAGAAGAGTATGATGGGGGAAGGAGATTGTAG
This sequence comes from Panthera pardus, assembly GCF_024362965.1. NCBI lineage: Eukaryota > Metazoa > Chordata > Mammalia > Carnivora > Felidae > Panthera > Panthera pardus. Next base: position 67,611,315 of record NW_026526788.1, on the reverse strand, counting down.
ATGCTGACAATAAATAAAAGGAAAAGAAACCCCGATGAAGTAGCACTTTTTTAAAAATATTTTTCCTTTCTTTATTCTTGAGAGAGAGACAGGGTGTGAGCAGGGGAGGAGCATAGAGAGAGGGAGACAGAATTGGAAGCAGACTCCAGGCTCTGTCAGCACAGAGCCTGATGTGGGGCTAGAACTCATGAACCGTGAGATCATGACCTGAGCCAAAGTCAGACGCTCAATCGACTGAGTCACCCGGGCGCCCCTCGATGAAGTAGCATTTGAAAACAGACCTAAAATAATGGGAGAGGGAAGAAACAATGAGACTATCTGGTGGAATAATTTTCCAGGCTGAGTGAAGAGCAAGCACAAAGACTCTGAGGCAAGAGAGTAGTTCAAAACACAACAGAAGGCCAATGTGGCTGGAATCATGATTAAGGAAATCAGGTGGTAGGAGATGAAGTAGATCTCAGTCAGATTCATTTAAGGTCTTATAGGCTAAGGTAAGGATTTCAGCTTTGACTAAGGAGATAGTGGTAATGGTAATAAGAGTGTTTTTTGTTGTTGTTGTTTTTATAGCAGTTTACAGAAAAATTGCACAGCAAGTACAGAGAGTTCCCATATAGCTCTTCCCCACAATTTCCCCTATTAACATCTTCCATTATTAGGTGGTACACATGTTGCAGCTGATAGATCAACACTGATATATTATTTCTAATTGAAAGTTCTTATTTTACATTAGCATTCACTCTTTGGGTTGTCCAGTTCTATGGGCCTTGATAAATACAAAATATCACGTATCCATCATTACAAATATCGTATAGAATAGTTTAACTGCCCTAAAAATCACCTGCTTCACCTAGTTATTCACCCCACTTTCCCTCTCCCCCAGAGGCCCTGGCAACCACTGATCTTTTCCTTTTTCCTTTTCTAGAGTGTTACGTATAGTTGGAATCATAAATGATGTAAAATTTTTTAGACTGGCTTCTTTCATTTAGCAATATGCATTTAAGGTCCCTTTATGTCTTTCTGTGGCTTGATAGTTCATTTATCACCGAACAATACTCCATTGTATGGCTATATCACAGTTTATCCTTCATTTATTGAAGGATATCTTGGTTGCTTCCTATTTTTAACAATTATGAATAAAACCACTAAAAATATTTTGGGTGCAACTTTTTGTATGGACAGAAGTTTTCAACTCATTTGGGTAAATAACTAGGAGCATGTCTGATAGACTGTGATGGTAAGCCTATGTATAGCTTTGAAAGAATATGCCACTGTCTGCTAAGGGTCTATACCATTGTGCATTCTCACCAGTACGAAAAAAGACTTTGCATCTGTATTTGGTGGAGTCAGTGTTTTGGATTTTAATCATTCTAATAGGTACGTAGCGATTGTGGTTGTCTTTTGAAAGTATAGCTTTACAGGACATAAAGTAGCCCTATGGAAAAGCAGTAATGATGTGATAATGTTTGCCCCAAAAGAACAAAATTTATTCTGGAAAATTAAGACCTACAAATATAATAATAAGTAGAATGTTGTAGGCATCAAATAGGAGGTAAATACATAAATACAAAGTGATGGGTAAATCAAGAAACAAGATTCTGGCTGGGTGGATTGGGGAAAGCTAGATTTTAAAAGATGGTCAGAAACTACAGATAACGCCCCAAAAAAGAAATAATATGAGGAAACTAGGGAGGCAAAAAAAAAAAAAAAAAAAAAAAGGCTCAACAATTCTTTTGCTAGGGATATATTCAATAAAAATGAATCCATATATTTACCAGTAGACTTTTATCACAATAACACAGTAGCACTATCTGTATTAGCCCCAAATTACAATACCAAATAACAGAATGGATAAATTGTGGCATATTCACACTACGGGATAATATGCAATAACGAGAATAAACTACCTCTAACTACATACATCAATTATGATGAATAATGCCAAGAACTCAAACACAAAAACATACAGAGATTATGGTTCCATTTATATAAAAACAAGGAAAATTAATGTTTGACTGTAGAAGTCAGGATACTAAGTTTACTTGATGGGAATGAATAGGGACTGAAAGGAGTCTCCTGAGTGGTCTTGATGCTCTATTTTTTAACTTGGACGCTGATATTACACAGCGTAATTGTTTGTTGGCAAACAATCTTCAGTTGTACATTTATGATATATCAATAAAAAGTAAACAAAACAAAACAACCCCAACTCTGGCCCAAGCTCCTGCTTTGGACATGCTTTAATCCAAACCTGGCAGAGAAACAGAAAAAAACATTTCTTCAATTTGTATTTAGATGAATAATCTTCAAAATTTTTAGTTAAAAATTTAAGTCTAAATTAATTCCATTCTGAAAAAATTATTTTCCTTTCATCTTATCTTTAGAGGAGGCAAAGGTTGCACACTATATCTAAGACTCTTTAAGCATGATATTATATATTATCCTATATCCAGACAATGGAGCATGCTGGACTTATTCTTTCTCAAAGGTGACGACACTGTCTAGACTCTTGTTGGGAGATTCTTCCCACTATTTCTGTAAGCAATATTGTCCCCCAGGTTACTCTAATATATTCAATCCACTTTCATTTTGTAATACAGAAAGGTAGTGGTTCCACATGCAAAAAGCAGCAGGACACATGGTACCTGAAAACCAGAAGTCAGATAGTTGGAATGTAAAACTAATGTTCATCAAACAACAGAAAGGTGATTTTTAGGAGGAGGAAAGTTTTTTCCCCTCTTCTGGAGATTGCCAAGTTATTAAAATGCAGTTAAATACCAACTTCTTGAGGATTATTGGGAATTTTTCTAAGTTTCTTATTTTAGAAAGATTTTTGACCTTTAATAATTATTGTTAAAAATATTTTATACATGGCTCTGTTCATAGTAGAAGCTTAACAAATTATGTGATTAGGTGATAAAACTAAATGTGTTGGGTTTAACCAGTAACAAAAGAACATTATCATACAAACATTTGAATAAACTATGTCCATAAAACATAACAGAAGATAAATTATTGCTCTAAGAGCATTAATTCAATCTGTCAGAAAAAAACTCTTTACCAGGCGCATGTGTATTCTTTTTACCAGGCACAATACTAAGCACTAAATATACAAAGAGACTATAAGACATTAAATACTTGTTCTCATGAAACTTAAAAGTAGTAGGAGACAATGTGTGATTTGATATAGGCCAGTGAGGGCACTGCTTGTGAAATCTCACCATTAAAAAACCATTCTTGTAGATCTTCAAGGCCTTTCATGGTCAAAGTTCTTTACTTTTAGGATGACCATCTCATTTACTTATTCATTCAAGAAAAATTTATAGTGTACCTACTGGAAATTAAGCAGTGAACAAAGTCTATTCTCAAGGAGCTTATATTCTACTATGCACGAAGGGAGAGAAATCAGAAAATAAGGAGGCACCAACATGGCAGAGAAGTAGGGGGATCCAAAGTTCCCTCATCTCTCAAACAAAGAAACCAGTGTTGAGGCCAAAGGACTTTGAATTCCAAGAGCCCAGGCGGCAAAGTGACAGAGATGCTTCCAGGGACCCACTGGGAAAACCTGACAGGACGAAGAGCTACTTCAATAAACAAATCAAAGCACACCTGGTGGAGGATCCAAAACATCACTATGAGTAGGGAGATAAAGTAACCCAAGTCACAACAACAGAGGGCAAGTAACACTCTCCAAAACACACCTCCTAAAGGGCCAGGCTCTGGACAGTGTATGACTCCTCTTTAATATAGTAGTGCTCGCAGGTGCAGGGCATATAACAAGCTTTTAATACACGTAAGAGACAAAAAAACTAGCCAAAATGACAAAACGGAAGAATTCTCAGGAGAAATTCAAGGAAGAAATGACAGCTAAAGAATGGATCAAAACAGATATAAACAATATAACTGAACAAGAATTTAGAATAATAGTCATAAGATTAATCACTAAACTTCAAAAAAGCATAGAAGACAGCAGAGAATCTATTGCTGCAGAGATCAAGGAACTAAAAAAGTCATGATGAATTTAAAAATGCTATAAATGAGGTGCAAAATAAACTAGAGGCAGTGACAGCGAGAATTTAAGAGGCAGAGGGGAGATTAAGTGAAACAGAAGATAAAATTATGGAAAAGATGAAGCTGAGAAAAAGAGATAAAAAAATTCTGGACCACAAGGGAAGAATTAGAGAACTAAGTGGTTCAATGAAAACTGAGCAATATCCATATCATAGGAGTTCCAGAAAAAGGAGAGACAGACAGAGGGTCGAAGGTGTGCTTGAACACATCATAGCTGAGAACTTCCCCAATCTGGGGAAGGAAACAGACACTGAAATCCAGGAGGCACAGAGAACTCCCTTCAGACGTAACTGGAATCGATCTTCTGCAGGACATATATGAAACTGGCAAAATACAAAGATAAAGAGAGAATTCTGAAAGCAGCTAAGGATAAATGGCCCTTAACCTACAAGGGTAGACACCTAAGGGTAGTAACAGACCTATCTACTGAAACTTGGCAGACCAGAAAGGAGTGGCAGGAAATTTTCAATGTGATCAACAGGAAAAATATACAACCAAGAATCCTTTATCCAGCAAGCCTGTCATTCAGAATAGAAGGAGAGACCAAGGTTTTCCCAAACAAAAACTGAAGGAATTCATCACCACTAAACCAGCCCTACAATAGATCCTAAGGGGGACTCTGTGAGTGGAATGTTACAAGGACCACAAAGGACCAGATACATCACTAGAAACATGAAACCTACAGATATCACAATGACTCTAAATCCATCTTTCAATAACAACACTGAATGTAAATGGACTAAATGCTTCAATCAAAAGAGACAGGGTATCAGAATGGATTAAAAACAAACAAACAAACAAGACCCATCTATTTGCTGTCTACAAGAGACCCATTTTAAACCTGAGGACCCCTTCAGATTGAAAGTGAGGGGATGGAGAACCATCTATCATGCTACCACAAGTCAAAAGAAAGCTGGAGTAGCCATACTTATATCAGACAAACTAGATTTTAAACTAAAGGCTGTAACAAGAGATGAAGAAGGACATTATATCATAATTACGGGGTCTATCCATCAAGAGCTAACAATTATAAATGTTTACACACCGAATTCAAGAGCACCCAAATATATAAATCACAAACATAAGCAATCTTATTGGTAAGAATGTGGTAATTGTGGGGGACTTTAATACCCCACTTACAGCAAAGGACAAATGATCTAGACAGAAAATCAATAAACAATGTCCCTGAATGATACACTGGACCAGATGGACTTGACAGATATATTTAGAACTTTTCATCCTCAGGCAGAATACACATTCTTCTCAAGTACAAATGGAACAATCTCTAAGACAGATCATATACTGGGTCACAAAAGAGCCCTCAATAAATATAAAAGAATTGAAATCATACCATGCACACTTTCAGATCATAATTCTATGAAACTTGAAATCAACCACAGGAAAAAGTTTGGAAAACCTCCAAATGCATGGAGGTTAAAGAACATCCTACTAAAGAATGAATGGGTCAACCAGGCAATTAAAGAAAAAATTAAAAAATATATGGAAACAAATGAAAATGGAAACACAACAATCTAAACCCTTTGGGATGCAGCAAAGGCAGTCCTAAGAGGAAAATACACTGCAATCCAGGCCTATCTGAAGAAATAAGAAAATTCCCAAATACAAAATCTAACAGCACACCTAAAGAACTAGAAGCAGAATAACAAAGAAACCCCAAAGCTAGCAAAAGAAGAGAAATAATAAAGATCAGAGCAGAAATAAACAATATAGAATCCAAAACAGTATATCAATGAAACTAAGAGTTGGTTTTTGGAAAAATAAAAAAAATTAATAAACCCCTAGCCAGACTTCTCAAAAACGAGAGGACCCAAATAGATAAAACCATGAATGAAAATGGAATTATTACAACCAATCCCTCAGAAATACAAGCAATTATCAGGGAATATTATGAAAAATTATATGCCAACAAACCGGACAACCTGGAAGAAATGGACAAATTCCTAGATACCCACATACTACCAAAATTCAAAGGGGAAGAAATTGAAAAGTTGAACAGATCCATAACTAGTGAAGAAATTGAATCAGTTATCAAAACTCGTCCAACAAATAAGAGCCCTGAGCCAGATGGCTTCCCTGGGGAATTCTACCAGACATTTAAAGGAGAGTTAATACCTATTCTTCTCAAGCTGCTCCAAAAAACAGAAATGGAAGGAAAACTTCCAGACTCATTCTATGAATCCAACATTACCTGGATTCCCAAACCAGACAGAGACCCTACAAAAAAGGAGGATTATAGGCCAATACCCCTGATGAACATGGATGCATAAACTCTCAACAAGAGGGGCGCCTGGGTGGCTCAGTCGGTTGAGCTTCTGACTTTGGCTCAGGTCATGATTTCACGGTCTGTGAGTTTGAGCCCCGCGTCGGGCTCTGTGCTGACAGCTCAGAGCCTGGAGCCTGCTTCAGATGCTGTGTCTCCTCTCTCTGACAAGCCCCCATTCATGCTCTCTCTCTGTCTCAAAAATAAACAAACATTAAAAAAATATTAAAAAAAAAAAAAGCTCTCAACAAAATACTAGCAAATCGAATTCAACAGCATATAAAAAGAATTATTCACCATGACCAAGTGGGATTCATTCCCTGAGCTGCTGGGCTGGTTCAATATTTGCAAATCAATCAATGTGATACATCACATTAATAAAAGAGAGGATAAGAATCATATGATCCTGTCAATAGGTGCAGAAAATGCATTTGACAAAATATAGCATCCTTTCTTAAATAAAAACCCTCAAGAAAGTCAGGATAGATGGAACATACTTAAACATCATAAAAGCCATCTATGAAAAGCCCACAGCTAATACCATCCTCAATGGGGAAAACCTGAGAGCTTGCCCTCTGAGATCAGGAACACAACAGGGATGTCCACTATCACCACTGTTGTTTAACATAGTGTTGGAAGTCCTACCATCAGCAGACAACAAGATGAAATAAAAGGCATCAAAATTGGCAAAGAAAAAGTCAAACTTTCACTTTTCGCAGACGACATGACACCCTACATGGAAAACCTGAAAGACTCCACCAAAAGACTGCTAGAACTGATACGTGAATTCAGCAGTCACAGGGTATAAAATCAATGTACAGAAATCGGTTGCATCTTTATACACCAATAATGAAGCAACAGAAAGAGAAATGAAGAAACTGATCCCATTTACAATTGCACCAAGAACCATAAAATACCTAGGAATAAACCTAACCAAAGATGTAAAAGCAATCTACACATTCAATGCAATCCCAATCAAAATTGCATCAGCATTCTTCTCAAAGCTAGAACAATCCTAAAATTTGTAGAGAACCACAAAAGACCCTGAATAGCCCAAGTAATACTGAAGAAGAAAACCAAAGCAGGAAGGCATCACAATTCCAGTCTTTAGCCTCTACTACAAACCTGTAATCAGCAAGACAGTATGGTATTGGCACAAAAACAGACACACAGACAAACGGAATAAAATAGTGAACCCAGAACTGGATCCACAAATGTATGGCCAACTAATCTTTGACAAAGCAGGAAACAGCATCCAATGGAAAAATGACAGTCTCTTTAGCAAATGGTGCTGGGAGAACTGGACAGCAATATGCAGAAGAATGAAACTAGACCACTTTCTTACACCATACACAAAAATAAACTCAAAATGGATGAAAGACCTAAATGTGAGACAGAAAACCATCAAAACCCTAGAGGAGAAAGCAGGCAACAACCTCTTTGACTTCAGCCGCAGCCAACTTCTTGCTCGACACATCTCCAAAGGCAAGGGAATTAGAAGCAAAAATGAACTATCGGGACCTTATCAAGATAAAAACCTTCTGCACTGCAAAGGCACTAAAAGGCAACCGACAGACGTATCAGATAAAGGGTTAGTATCCAAAATCTATAAAGAACTTACCAAACTCAACATCTGAAAAACAAATAATCCAGTAAAGAAATGGGCAGAAGACATGAATAAACACTTTTCCAAAGAAGACATCCAGATGGCCAACAGACACATGAAAAGATGCTCCACATCATTCAAAATCAGGGAAATACATATTAAAACCACACTGAGATACCACCTCACACCAGCCAGAGTGGCTAAAATGAACAACTCAGGAAACAACAGATGTTGGTGAGGATGTGGAGAAATGGGAACCCTCTTGCACTGTTGGTGAGAAGGCAAACTGATGCAACCACTCTGGAAAAGTGTGGAGGTTCCTCAAAAAATTAAAAATAGAACTACACTACAACCCAGCAAATAGCACTACTAGGAATTTATCCATGGGATACAGGAGTGCTGATTCATAGGGACACATTTACCCCAATGTATATAGCAGTGCTTCCAACAATAGCCAAATTATAGAAAGAGCATAAACATCCATCAACTGATGCATGAACAAAGAAGATGTGGTTTATACATACTACCTGGCAATGAGAAAGAATGAAATCATGCCATCTGCAGCAACATGGATGGAACTGGAAGGTATTATACTGAGTGAAATAAGTCAGTAAGAGGTCAGATAACCATGTTTTCACTCATATGCAGATCTTGAGAAACTTAACAGAAGACCATGGTGGGGAGGGAAGGGGAAAAAATAGATACAGAGAGGGAAGGAGGTAAACCATAAGAGATGTTTAAATACAGAGAACAAACTGAGGGTTGATGGGGGAGTGGGGGAGAGGGGAGGAGGGCACTTGTTGGGATGAGCACTGGGTGTTGTACCTAAGTGATGAAGCACGGGAATCTACCCCAAAAACCAAGAGCACACTTTACACACTATATGTTAGCCAACTGGACAATAAATTATATTAAAAAAAAAAAATCACAAAGTAAGGAAATAAAGCAATCGGAAGTGATAACTGTTGTAAACCAAAGTAAAGCAAGGAAATAAAGTTAGAAATGAGAGTGTAACGGACAGCAAGGAGGAACCATGTGCATATGTGAACAGAAACACAGGACAGGTGAGGAGAATAAGGAAAACAGGAACAGAACAAAAGAGATCTGGAGTCTTAAATATAAAACTAAAGAATATAGACCTTTTTGCTCAGGTAATAAAGTACAATTTAAAGTTTTTGAATAAGCATGATATGCAGGATGTTGTTCTAAAGTCTATTTTCTCAGGGTGCCTGGGTGGCTCAGTCATTTAAGCAACTAACTCTTGATTTCAGCTCAGGTCACGATCTCACACTCATGAGACTGAGCCCCATATCCAGCTCTGCACTGGGTGTGGTGTCTGCTTAAGATTCTCTCTCTCCACCCCCCCTCTGCCCCTCCCCCACTAACATTTTCTAAATAAGTAAATAAATAAAAGTCTATTTTCTCATAGATTTGAAAGATGTACTGGAGCAAGCAGAATTAGGAAGCACAGTCTATCAGGAAGCTACTGCTGTTAGCCTACATGAAATAATATGAGGACTACACTGAATAATCAATAGCAGTGGAATAAATAGGCCCAGTATACAAGCAACTAAGAGACACGGAAAAAACAACAGGAATGTGATAAGAACAGTGATTCTCAAATCATATGCAGTGAATGACTAGTTTGGGTTTTTGTTTTTTTCCCAGGGTTGTGAACTAATATTCTGTAAACTACAAAATTGAGTTCTTGGATGTTCTAGCAATGTCAAATTGTTATACAAGATTCTAAATGCTTACTCTCAATTTCTGTTATTAACTTGTGACAAAAAAATTGGTTAGCCAGCAATCTGTCTGGTGATTAGACCACACCTTGACAAGAACTAAAACAGGAAGAAAAATCCTCAGATTCCAAGATCTTGAACCTGAGTTGACAGAGAAAGTAATGATGCAATTAAGAGAGAAACAGAATCCAAAAGGAAGAGATGTGTGGTGAGGAGTTATATTTTGACCATGCTGAATCTATCAGTGAGACATCTAGGTAACAATCTATTGGTTAATTAGGAAAAAAATATATATACAGATCTGAAGAAAATGTTCTCATGATAGAACATTTTTCTTCCAAAGAGAGAGTTGGGGTTAGTATCTGCAAAGAGTCAAATATTGGTCTTCAGAATAACAGTAATGGTGGAGTCCTGGATAAATTATTTTATTTTAAAAAAAACACTATATAAAAGCATGAAGAGAGACTAAACGCAGAAACTAGAAGGAATTCAACTCTTGCAAAATGGGAACTGTGGTAGGCAGAGTTTTAAGATGGCCCCAATGGCCCTGTCTCATGCGTAACTGTATACATTGCATAATAACCCCTTCCTTGAGTGTGGGCTGAACTTAGTGACTTGCTTCTAATGAATAGACTATGAAAACAATGATGTCACATCTCTGATTAAGTTATAAAAGATTGTGCTCTCATCTTGCTAGCACTCTATTGCCTTCTCAGCTTACACCCTTTGATAAAGCAAGTTGCCCTGCTGGAGAGATCCTTGTGGCTAAGAACTGAGGGCAGTCTCTAGCCAACAGCCAGGAAAAGCTGAAATCCCTTAGTCCAATAACCTGCTAGCTAAGTGAATACTGAAAATAACCACATGAGCTCAGATGTGGACCCTTTTCCAGACATGCCTTCAGATGACACCTCAGTCCTGACTACCCCTTGGGTGAGAGTTAAGCTATGCCTGATTCTGAACCAGAGAAACTGCAAGATAGTAGTAAGTGAGTGTTGTTTTGGTTTTTTAATTTTTTTTTCATTTTTTTTTTTTTTAATTTATTTTTGAGACAGGGAGAGACAGAGCATGAACAGGGGAGGGTCAGAGAGAGGGAGACACAGAATCTGAAACTGAGCTGTCAGCACAGAGCCTGACGCGGGACTCGAAGTGAGTGTTGTTTTAAGAGCTATGCTTCAGAGTAATTTCTTATGCAACAGTAGATAACTTACATAAGAAATTACATTGGGTAATATCCACATTTGCAAGGCTTTTACCATGAAGTTACTCACAAATCTGCCAGCAGAAAATAAATCTCAAGTAGAAAGCCAGAGTCCTACTGCCTGAGAAGCCAAAGGACAAGGTCTAGGATTGTAACAGTGGCTGGAATTCAAGGTTGGATATCCTGGAAAGGAGGAAACCTTGAAAAGTGGAGTCCCAAAGTCTGCATATTCATACCCCTCAAATTCCTGACTGACTCCAAAAGTACACCTATGGGAGAAAAGACTGAAAGGAGCTTAGGGGAAAAACAATAGCTAGAAAGCTATAACAGCCAAGCAGAGATTTTGACAGCTACCATCTGCAGTGGGGATAAGATTTTGGAATTTCAATTCTGCCAAGTTACAGGGGTCAGAAAACAAAACCCCAAAAGGGAAATACTATAGAAGTAAAGACCTTATATCAAGACTAAATGCCAAGAAAAATATAATATCTAAAATTAAAATTTTTTTGTATGGGATTAATAATAGACACTAAAAAAGGTACCATATAGAGCAATAAAAAAAAATAGCAACAGGAACATTCTAAAACACACATAAAAAATGAATAGAACATCAATAACCTGAAAGGTAACATAATGAGTTTCAATATACACATAGTTAGAGATCCACAGAATAGAAAAGCAAAGAGGGGACCAAAACCAAGAAAATTTCAAAACATAATGGCCTGTATCTTTCTACCTTTGATGAAAACCATAAACCCACAGATCCAAGAAGCTCATAAACTCCAAGCAGAAGAAACATGAAAAACACCAAACAAAGGCATATTATTAACAAACTGCTGGAAGCCAGGGACAAAGAAGAAAAATTTTAAATATAGAGAAAAAGACTACACAGAAACAATAACAGCAAAACTCTTGCTCGAAACTAGGCAAGCCAGAAAAACAAACAAAACAAAACAAACCCAGAGAGACATGAGAGACATGTTTAAAATACAGCAAAAAAGAAAAGCTGTCAATCTAGATTTCTATACCAAGAAAAATAGCTTTCAAAAATAAAAGCAAAACAAAGGCTTTAGGACAAACAAAAGCCTGGAGAAATCATTATGAGCATAACTGTACTACAATATATGTTAAAGGAAGTTCTTGGGAAAAAGAAATTCAGATATACACAAAGAATGAAAGTACTAGAAATGGTAAATTCATGTGTAATCATGAAAGGGTTTTTTGGGTTTTTTTTTTGCATCTTTTAATCTCTTTACAAGATAACTGAGAAGGATGATAGTATGACAAAAGGTACAGGAACCAACCTAAAAGAGTCAGCAATAACCAAAGCTAGAACAAATTGAGCAACAAAATAACAACACTGGGCTGGAACCACAGAAGAGAATAAATGAATCCAGACTGATATAATTTAAGTAATGGAATAAATAAATAAGTGAGGGAGAGAAGGGACAGCTATTCATTATAGAATTTCAATTAATGCAAAGGAAATGAGGGAAATTTTTTAAAAATCACCATTAGAATACAGTAATATAATTGTTTCAGGGAAGATCAAGATCCACCAATGAATACTAAAATTAAGGAGCAAAGGATGAAGGAAAAACAAGATACTGTCATAGACTAACACCAGCACTCCTCAGGGTAATTATTAATTAAAAAGAAAAAATAATTAACTTTAAAGTGGAGGGGTGCCTGGGGGCACTTGGATGGCTCAGTTGGTTAAGTGTCCAACTCTTGATTTCAGCTCAGGTCATGATCTGGTTGGTGAGTTCAAGCCTCATGTTGGCTGCTTGAGATTCTCTCCTCTCTCACTCTACCCCTCCCCTCCCTCAAAACAAACACTAATAAATACATGAATGAATGAATGAGTGAATGAATGAATGAATGAAGTGGAGAAGAACAGCAGAAATCACCATAACCAAGGTCAAAACCACCAGCAATTAGACATATCAACATCCTATCTCTTAATATGATTCACTGGGGAAGGTACCACAATCACCTCAGTGGTTTTCTTGCCAAAACACATAACCTCAAACTAGTCATGCAAAAACATAATCCAAACAAACAAAAAAAAGAGTGATCTAGTATGTTATACTTGATCAGTAGTCTTTTTTTTTTAATTTTTAAAAAATGTTTATTTTTGAGAGATAGAGACAGAGCTCGAATGGGGGAGGAGCAGGGAGAGAGAGGGAGAGAGAATCTGAAGCAGGGTCCAGGCTCTGAGCTGTTAGCACAGAGCCTGATGCAGGGCTATAATCCACAAACCACAAGATCATGACCTGAGCTGAAGTCAGATGCTTAAATGGATGAGCCACCCAGACGTCCCAGAGCAGTACTCTTGAAAAGCATCAGTGTCATGAAAGAAAAGGAATGACTTTCAATCTTTCCAACTGTCACAAGTTGGAGTTGAGTACAGATATCTATTAAATGTAATGTAGGATTCTGGAATAGGAAAAGGACATAAGTGGAAAAACTGGGAAATCAAAATAAAATTTTGTAGCTTAGTATTATTGTACCAATGTAAATTTCTTGGTTTTTATCACTATATAATGGTTATGTAGAATGTTAACAAGAGAAGAAGCTGGGTTAAGGGGTATATGAGAACCCTGTGTATTGGTTTTATAATTTCTAAGTCCAAAATTTGTTCAGACTGGAAAGCTTAAAAAAGATAAAGTTCATGGACTCCTGGGTGGCTCAATTGGTTACGAGTCCAACTTTGACTCAGGTCATGATCTCATGGTTTATGAGTTTGGGCCCACGTTGGGCTCTGTGCTGACAGCTCAGAGCCTGGAGCCTCCTTCGCATTCTATGTCTCCCTCTCTCTCTGCTCCTCCCCCACTTGTGCTCTCTCTCTCAAAAATATAAACATTAAAAAAATGATAAAGTTTAAAGTAAAAATAATATCAATGTATTATTGTGAGATTTATAATATATGAAGAAGTATAAAGGTATGACAATAACTGCAAAAAGTGGAATAAAAGTGTTCTATGTAAGGTTCTTAGGATATATGTGAAGTGATATACTATTATTTGAATGCAGACTGTGTTATGATATGTACTGTAAATACCAGACAGATACTAAAGCAAAGTAACAAAGACGCATATAACTAATATGCCAACAGTTGAAATAAATGGAATTTGTAAAAAAGTTAAAAAAAGTCAATCTAAAAGAAGGCATGGAATGGGGGGGGGGGTGGAGAATAACATATGGCACATACAGAAAATAGATTGATTTAATTCAATCATATTTGAAACTGTATTAAATATAAATAGTCTAAACCCTTCCAGTAAGACAAAAACTGTCAGGATTAAAAACCACAAGAACTATCTATATGCTGTCTACAAGAAACCATTTAAATGTAAGACACAAAAAGGTAAAAGAATGGCAAGAGATATACAATGCAAGTACCATTAACAAGGAAGTTGGAGTGGCTGTATTAATAGCAGATAAAATAGGATTTATAAAAAGAAATAATTACCAGGAATGTTATCAGAAATACAGACATTTATTAATGATATAAGTAACCTCATCAAAAAAAATGCTAGGTATATCTATAACCAATAACAGATTGAAAAAACAGCAGACAGAAGATTGATAGGGGTACAAAATAAATGAATTATCAGCTAACTTGACCTTGCTTGAAAAAAAAAATTGCAGTGTATATTCTTTTCAGCTGCATACAGAACATTTACTAAGACAGGACATATTTTATAAATCAATAACAAAAATATCGGAAAACATCTCTCAAACACTTGAAAAATTGAACAATTCACTTCTAAAGAATCCCTGGGTTACAGGAAGAATTAACAAGAGATATTTAAAGAATATTTAAAACTAAACAACAATGAATATACAACATATCAAAATTTGTATGCTGCTGCTAAAAATAGTACTTGGGAGATTTATAAAGAAATGTTCATATAATGAAAAAAATCAATCTAATCTGATAACTTAAAGTAGACAAACAGCATATTAAACCTAAAGAAAAAAAACTAAATAAGCACAAAAAAAAAAAAAAGAAAAAAAAAATCAAAGAGAATAGAAAAAACCTGAAACAGGTTTACTTATTTATCTTTTGAAAAGACCAATAGGGGCATCTGGGTGGCTCAGTCCATTAAGCATCCAACTTCAGCTCAGGTCATGATCTCACGGTTCATGAGTTCGAGCCCACCGTCAGGCTCTGTGCTGACAGCTCAGAGCCTGGAGCCTGCTTTGCATTCTGTTGTCTCCCTCTCTGTCTGCCCCTCCCCCACTCAAGCTCTGTGTCTCTCAAAACTAAACGTTAAAAAAAAAAATGACCAATAGAACTGATGTATCTCTAGCCAGACTGATCAAGCAAAGAAGACCAAATTACCAATATTAGGAATG
The DNA here is from genome assembly GCF_024362965.1 of Panthera pardus. Taxonomy (NCBI): domain Eukaryota; kingdom Metazoa; phylum Chordata; class Mammalia; order Carnivora; family Felidae; genus Panthera; species Panthera pardus. Next base: position 67,596,055 of record NW_026526788.1, on the reverse strand, counting down.
AAATAAAGACATGATTACAAATCATACTGCTGACATTAATAAAATATAGAACTGTTAGAACTTCATGCCTAAAATTTCAACAAATTAGATAAATGCTTTGACAAATTCAAACTACCAAAATTCAACTAAGCAGAAAACTCAAATAATTCTGTATCTATTAACTAAAATAGATCAGGAATTAAAAACCTTCCTATAAAGAAAACATCAGCTTCAGATTGCATATCTGATAAATTCTTCTAAACATTTGAGGAAATACTAATTATACACAAACTCTTCAAGAACATAAAAAGAGAAATACTTTTCAACGTCATTCTGTGAAATGAAGCCAGCATTACTCTGACAGCAAACCATTAGTAAAGAGAGACAATTACAGATGATGCATTCTATTCCATTCTGTATCTACTCTATGATGAATATAGATACAAATTCTTTAACAAAATTTTAGTATAGGTAATTTAAAAAATAAATTAAATCTACCAACATAGAAAAGGCCCTATTAAAATGTACATAGTAGGCACCTCAAATACTGGTAAATACTTAGATTTTCACAAGTTGTGACCTGCCCAATGAAGCCATATTGACCTTCCCTTTCAAGTGACATTAAAGATGCTGATATTTTAAAATAACTTATTCCTGAACTTATAGGGATATTTCCAAAATATTCAGAGATTAACTCTATGAAAAATCACATTAATCTTACTAAAATAATTTGTAAAATCACATAATTAACAAGAGCTGGAAATATCTATCACACAAGCTTGAGCAGATTTAGAACTTACATCAGAATTTATACTACTGTATTACTTAAATTTGTATTATATGCTTAATTCTCCCTTTCATTTCAAAGACAAATTCAGAAGCTCTTCTAAGCAGGGGCATCTGCAACTAGGCAACATGGACAACAGTGACTATATTCCTTTGGATGAGTAGCATGCTGTCATTAGAATACAATGACTGCCCTCTTCCCTACACCTCAGTAGGGTGGAAAGTCAACTTTATCCTCTCTCTGATCCTATCAACCCCTTCTAAGATGGCTCAAGTGATATTCTCTCAGTTCCCTTACCGCCTCCTTTAGCAGTAACAACTTGTACAGGTTTCTATTGTTCTGTGAAACATCTGACAATCTGGTAACAATAAACTAAGTTAGTTAATAGTTCATTTCCAAGTCTCTGGGTTTCTGCTGATTCCTAGCCAAAAGGAGTTACTTATTAACAACTATGAATTCCTTTCCTGATTTCTTTTTCCTGCCAAACTAAGTTACTAATTAGCACTTGTGCAAAACACTCAAATGGGATCGATTAAATATCATTACCCACACCATGAAAGCAATTTTATCATCCCTGGCAGTCCTGGGAGAATTTCAAGAATTTTAGGGACTAAAGGTTACAATTTAATATTGAAAAATGGGTCACTTTGAGCATGTGACTCTTGATTCAGCTTAGGTCGTTAGATCGAGCCCCATGTTGGGCTCCCCCCCCCCCCCATGGCTCATGCTCCCTCTCTCTCAAATAAATAAAATGAAAAAAAAAATTTTTTGTGTGAGTAATAATAGTATTGGGCTTCACTAAATTCACTTCAAGCCTCATTTACTGAAAACTTACCATTTATTACCTACAAAAAAATCACAGAAAACATAAGGAATTCAAATCTCTAATCCTTCAACTTAAAACAAATTGATTTTATATATAAAAAATTATATATTATATATGTAGCTTGACTTACAGAAGGTAACACAGCAGTACTTCAGTATGGTAGGAATTTTTTCAATACTGTGACTGCATCAAATGAGTAAAAAAAATGTTGCTGATTCTGTATATCTGAATGTTGTGAGTGGTTTCTTTCAAATGAGCAAAAATGATTTGAGTCCCAAAAAGCATATACATTTTAACATATCGTTCTCATAAGCAAAACAGGTTATTTTGACAAATTCATGTGAATTGTATATTATACAGAAATGGATGTAGCATTTTATTGAACATTTGATGTAGGAAGAATAATTTTTTTTAAAAAATATTCCTTCTAACAAGAATAAGGGGGAAAGTTTAAAGAAATCCTAAAACTACTAGCCCATACTTCAACAGAGGCAAACTGTAGGGAATATTCATGAAAGACAAAGATGGAGTTTTTCCTGGCTTCAAAGAGCAACCGTTTCTTTCCTAGAAGATAAAATCCTTTTAAAACTTCATTTTCCAGAAATCCCTAAACTAATTATTCAAATTGACTATTTGATGGCCCTAAGTGGAATCCATCCAGGCCAAAAAGAAAAAAAAAGAAAATTTACAAACGCACATCTCCAGGGGAGCCTGGGTGGCTCAGTGGGTTTTAAACGTCTGACTCTTGGTTTCAGCTCAGGTCTTGATCTCACAATTTCATGAGTTTGAGCCCCACATCAGGCTCTGCGTTGGCAGTGCAGAGCCTGCTTGGGATTCTCTCTCTCCCTCTCTGCCCCTCCCTCGCAGGCGCTGTGTCTCTCTCAAAATAAATAAATAAACTATAAAAACAAAAACATACCTCCAGAATGAAACTCAAGGGAACCAGTAGGAATTATGGGAAGAGGGAGTGATTATTTCCTGTTTTCCCTCTCAAAACAATTTAACTGTCTTGGTATACAGTGATGAGTCTCTTTTAAGATTATAAATGGTAAAAGAAGGTTAGGGCAGGAAGGATGGAACACTAAAGTAAAAAGCAATGACTTTTTAATCAGTAAAAGAACGACTAAGTGTTCCACCTATCTACTTAACACAAGAAGACATTTACTTTGTGTCCATCCATGCCTTATCACACAAAAAGAAAGGGTAATGAAAATTACCAAATGAAGTTTTCTAGGCTACTCTGATGTATTATCTCTGGCTCTTCACATGGTTACATTTACTGTCTGTTTGGTATCCTTTTACTGTTTTCTGCCAGTGTTCACCCATGTGAATACATATCACTGGTATGAAATCACATGGCATTAATAAAGATGCCATTAATGCTTAAAGAATACTCTATAAAGCAGAGCAGCTTGTATCATCATGACCAAATTTCAAATATATTATTTAAACTAAACAGTAGGGTATATTTCAAAACTTCTAATTTCTCATATTTCTCAAATATATTGCTGAACACAAGCTAGATGGGCAAGACTGATAGTATACTCATATAGAAAAGAATAAGCATGCAATATGCATAATATGAACCTAGTATCTATAATAATGCAAATCTAATACATAGAAAGAGAAATTTTAATAAAACGATAATGACCATGTATTTCGAATTGTAAATTCTCGTTAGGGGTTTCAGCAGTAAGTCAAACTACATAAAAGGTATATATCACTTAAAAAATGTCAAATTTCCATTTTACTTGTTCTTTCTGCATAGGTCTTAATTTGTAAACAATTTCAAAGGGGTTCAGGATTTTATTTTTTTGTAATTAAAAAAGCAGTAAAATACTCTGGTTTCTCTTCAGATCGTTGTAAATCTTTCGCCTTTTTAAAAAAGCAGTAAAGATCTGCATCACAAAAAATACTTGTCTTTTTCTTTATAATAAAAGGATAGCTTTCAAAAACTAAAAACAAATTCATAGTCCATCGAAACTCTGCAAATCAAAACCACAAACGTACCACTTCATACTCATGGAATGGCTATAATAAAAAGATGATAGCAAAGGTGTGGAGGATACAGAGAAACTGGAACCCTCATACACATGTGTGTGGAAAGTAAAAAGGTGCAGCCACTGAGGTAAACAGTCCAGAAGTTCCTCATAAGGTTAAACATAGAGTTACCATATGATTCAGTAATCCACAGCCAGGTATATAACTCAAGAAAATTGAAAACAAATGTCCACACAAAAACTCGGACACAAGTGTTCACAGTAATTTTATTTGTAACAGTCAGAAAATGGAAACAACCCAAATGTTCAACTGATGAATGGGTAAATGAAATGTGGTATATTAATACAATGGAGCATTATTCAGCAATCAGAGGAAAGAAGTACTGATACATGCTACAACCTGGATGAATTCTGAAAACCATGCTAAGTAAAAGGGGTCAGTTACCAAAGACCACATATTGTATAACTCCATTTATCTGAAATATCCAGAACAGGCAAATCTATAGAAACAAAATAAATTAGTCTACCTAGGGCTAAGGGGTTTCAAGAAAACAGAAGAGGGGTAACTGCTAAAGTGCACAGAGTTTCTTTTAGAGTAATAAAAATGTTCTAAAACCGTGATGGTTGCACATCTCTATGAATATACTGAAACCCACTAAACTGTACACTTTAAATGTGTGAATTGTACAGTATGTGAATTATACCTCCAGTAAGCTGCTAACATCCTCCTCCCTCCAAGTGAAAAAAAAAATCTAATAACTGCAGCTATACATAGAATAACCTAGCATATTCTTTGAAAGTACAGATCCCCTGAACCAGCCAGACACTAAATCATTCAACTATGAAGTGGATGCACTTTTCTAGACTAGAGGAGCAGTACAATAAGACCAGTTCAAACCTGACTGTCAACTTCCTAGCTACATGACTTTCAGTAAATTACTAATCTCTCTACATTTTCAGGTCCTACTTCAGTACAATTCAGGAAGAAATGCCTATTTCACTGGGTTACTATAAAAACTTAATAATATATACAAAGTATACTATAGGGACATATTGTGCTCAAACAATATTTTATTATGATTGTTATTTTTACTGGACTTTTATTTTCCTGTTCTTTATAGAACTTCTCAATATCTGCCCCAAATCCATTGCATCTAAGTTAAACCTTATAAATCTTAACTCTTTTCAAGAAATAATAACTTTTCGGGGAGGCTGGTGGCTCAGTCGGTTCATGTCAGACTCTTCATTTCAGCTCAGGTCATGATCTCAGTTTGTAAAATCAGGCCTCGCATCAGGCTCTGCAATAAAACCTTGGGAGCCTACTTGGGATTCTCTCCTCTCTCTCCCTCTGCCCCTCACCCACTCGCACTTTTTCTCTAAATAAATAAATAAGAAATATAACTTTTGGAGCACCTGGGTGGCTCAGTCAGTTAAGCCGTCAACTCTTGGTTTCAGCTCAGGTCATGGATTTAGGCCCATGCCAGGCTCTACACTGGCAGCACAGAACCTGCTTAGGATTGTCTCTCTCCTCTCTGCCCCTCTCCCCCGAAATAAACAAACATTAAAGAATTGTTTTTAATTTTTAAAAAGAAATATTAACTTTTATCTTTAAAAGCAGTTTATTGTCTATCTGATGCCCTGCCTGGATAAAATAACATTATGAAGTTACTATTTTTACAGAAATACAAACATTACAAGACACAAACTTCAATAACACCACTAATGGTGGGAGGGTGCTCCTTAAACAAATTCCATGGTTATTTTTAAAATTACAAACTTAGGCCTAAAGGTCAAAGATGAGGCAGACACAAATAACAACCAAATAAAATTTGCCAATTTTTAAAAATACATTCACTTTAGTAAAAATGCTATACCTATATGCTAAGAACAAACTGAAGTAAATTTAAAATCCTGTAATTTCTTAAGAAATGTACATTTTTAATTCCCAGGTAAGTTGATAACATCTCTATGGAAAAAAATCCTTAGTAAGACTCTCATGTGAATTAAAGCCAACATTTGTCATATAGAGTGTAATACATACACAACACAGTAAGAACACAAACAAGAATAACATTTTAATATTTCTATATAAAAATTTAGCATTTCTTTTGCTAACAGTCTCTAATTCTATTTAAGAATGAAACATATATACTATGGTGAAATTGTGACTAAATCTGGTATGAAATCAAAAGTCAATCAACAACCAATTCCTATCTGAAGACATGAAAATGAATATTTCCATTCAAATTCTGGAGAATATTTTAATATCTCATAAGTGAGTCATATTTTGAAAGTACAGTTCATTGCTTGAGAAAATCTGTCATGGACTTTCTAAATGCATTTAATAAACCAATTAAATTAAGATTTTAAGTTTCTGGTTAGAGTTAAATGTAGAAGAGCACAATACCCTAAAATTTATACCTTTTTCAAAGTTAAATAAATTTTTAAACACACCTACAGAATATTATATCTCTACAAAGCTGCAGTGTCTAAAGTTTCCTTTGTTACCCACTATAAAGAGCAATGCTCAAGCAACAATATATTCAATTCACCTATTTTATTCGGAATAAATGTGCCTTTCGTAACAAAGAAACCTTCCCTTAAAAAGTTCCATAATCAACTTTTATGTAATTTTTAAAAATGTTATAAATCAAGCCCAGATATCTTTATCAATTTCTCAAATTGGTAGTCAAGGTTTACTATACTCCATAACTTAAAAATGAAAATAACTACTTTTACTGACTTGTTTACACATACATATTTCCTATTTTTATACTACTACCACTCTTTTTGCTTTTTTACAAGGCTCTGATATGCCAATCTTTTGTAGCAAATTAGGTAGAAAAGTCAAATAAAAGTAAACCAACATTTTTCAGATAAAGAAGGGCAAATGAAGAACTGGAAAATGTAACCCTTAATGAATCTACTGTAACTTTTTAAATATTTTAAAAATAGATGGTAACAAGTTAAAAATTCAGGAAATATTTTTTTACTGCTACGTATTCACTTTCTCCAAATGAAAATGAGAGGATAGGTTCATATGAAAAAGGCCCAACTACATTTATACTCTAAGTTTATAAAATAATCTCAAACCATATAATATTGCTAAAACTGAATAATTAAAGTAAAACATAAAGAAGGACATTTAGAAATCAGCTGTTTTTAGGCAAGTATCAGATATTTTCTGATATGGAAAAGCACTTGACAAAATTATGTGGCATAACAAATACTACAAATAATAGTAACCCAAGGTCTCTTACCAATTTCAGCAGGTAGTTGTTTGATTTTGTTCTCTCGAAATGCTAAGCATGCTGAGTTTTGACAGATTTTTGATGTCCTTTTCCACAGTAGTTATACGATTAAAGCGAAGGTAAAGAGTGGTGAGAGAATCTAGCCTATATACCACTGAAGGAATTTCTCTCAGTTTATTATGCCGTAAAATCAAGCATCCGCAGCTTCTTCAAGTTATCAAGAGAGTCAGGCAAACTGGTAAGTGAGGTTTTCATTTAGAGCCAGTGTCATGAGATTTACTAGACAACCCACCTCTGCCGGGAGGGACTGCAATTTGTTGCTATATAAATAAAGTTCTGTTAATTGAGTCAACTCTTTGATTGATGATGGCAATATGTGTATAGACCTCTTGGATAAGTCCAAACGCATTGAATTCTCTTCCCGGCATTTGTTGAGCTCTTTAATCACCTCTGCATTGCTAGATTTTTTTCTAGTCCCAGGTGCTGGATTTGGCCGTTTGATCGTATTGTCAACTGAAAAAGCCACCCCTGGTTGGGCAGCACTGGAGTCCTTCTTTCCATCTTTGGCATCTTTCCCTTTGGTCTTAGGTTCTTTTTCTTTGCTCTCTTTCCCAAAACCTCCAGAGGCTTTTGCCTCCTTTTCTCTTTCCTTGGCTGATGGCACTTTGGGATCTTTCTCTTTAGAGTCTTTTTCTTTTCCTAAACTACTACTCATGGTGACTCAAGCTTCGGCAAAAACTACATGAACTCCTTTGTTTTATTTGCCAACAACAGTCATTGGAATTCAAAGATGAAGAGACAAAGATCCTACACAATCAAAAAAGGTGTTGGCTTGAAGAAGTAATCACCATGGAGTAACAGCCATCTGTTACATGTTAGATCTAAAAGCACTATGCCCATTTCTGATAACTCATTCCAACTGGTAAAATGCTGCTGGTCAACGATTCATTAGAATTCCTGAAATATAATACAGAAAGAATATTAAATTACTTTAGATTATAATTTATATTAAGTAAATGGGCTCTGAAAAACAATCTTACTGAAAATCTGGCCATTTTATGATTTGATGCAGTAATTTTCTATTGAACATTTTGTTATGCAAAATCCACTGAAAAGCTATAAAAATTAATAAGGCAGGTTCTATCTTCAAGGACTTTATAATCTAACAGGAAGAGGTAAGATAAGCGTACAAGTTACTGTAAGTTTGTAAGAACTGAAAATTGGGGGAAATCATAATAATGTTTGAGTGCTTCCTATGTACAAGCACTACTGTTCAGAAATTTACAAATATTAATACATATAACAGCCCTATGAGATCAACTGTTGTCCCTATTTTATAAATAGGACACAAAGGCACAGAAATATGTTTAAGTAACTAGTTCTGTGATCTTGGAAAAGCAACAGAGCTGAGATTCCAATGTATATATCTATAGCCTGTGTTCCTAATCACTATACTAAAATTGTTCTATCTGCAATTAACTGCCAGACAGCGTTAGGTAACAGGAAGGATTTCAAAGGCCACGATGATAGAATTGGGAACAGTTTCACAAGAGAACAAAATGAGCTAAGTAAAATATGTATGGAGCACAGCAAACAGTTCAGGTAAAAGGGCATGAAGAATGTGTAGTTCAATAACCATTCCAGGTGATTCTAATGCAGGTAGATGCAGGGACCACCTTTGAGAAACAGTAAGAGAGAGCAATCTCCAATGATATCTATATACTAAAACATGTGAATAGTGACAAGGACTCTTAAGGGTTCTTAAAAATCGAAAAAGTTCACTGGTAAAATGACCAAAACGAGCTACAAAGGCTAAACACAGGAGTAAAATCTTTGTGAAGGAGGCAGTCCTCCCTCTAAGCATTTTCAAATTTAAAATATAATTTGGGGGTGCCTGGGTGGCTCAGATGGTTAAGCATCTTGATTTTGTCTCAGGTCATGATCTCACTGTTTGTGAGACTGAGCCCCGTGCTGGCTCTGCATTGACATTGTGGAGCCTGCTTGAGATTCTCTCTCCGCATCTCTTGCTCGTGCTCTCTCTCTCTCAAAATAAATAAATAAACATTAAAAAAATAAATACAATTTGTATTTCATGGCTCTTGTTAATTTTATAAGTAACTGGATCTTTATGTGGTAGTAGGGCTTAAAGATTACAGACAAAATGACTAATATCCAATTAGCTTAAGAGGTTAAAAAAGTTAATAAAATTTTATGAAAACACCAATAGTATTTAATAGTCTATGTGCACAGGATCGTGCTAAGAATTTCTATATAAAAGATGTGAGCCCTATGCCACACAAGGTTACAGTTTAATTAGACAGCCAAAACATTCAGCAAATCAGTCCAGGTACATATAATGAAAAGGTAATTTAGGCCAAGAATACTGAATGACCTTAGTTTGCCATAGGAAAGCGAAAAGGTAGAACTTTGCTGAAGCAAAGGGTAAGAGGTGCAGTAATAACCAGAACTGGGTAGAAGACTGATGATCTGTAAATTCCCAGACTAGAGAGTTTGAATTTATCAGCTTATAAGATTCTACAATTATATAAACATGCTATTAGTTGCTAGCACACCAGAAAAGCTATTATCTCCCCCCCACTCACCATCCTTTCAAAACGAGAAAATATTTTGAGCTACAATGGAGACTCGACTAAAAAAAACCTTAGAGGTACGGATTGAGAAACAATGCTGATGAGCCAAAATGAAAGCACATTTATTAAAATGATACAACAAAGAATAATGGAAGATATACACAGATGACGGAATACAGACACTGCTTATTGATTTGTGTATAAGAAACGTATTATGCCAAGTTTCTGGAAATCAAATTTCTATTTAGCAAGGTACGTATGTACTGAATTTAAAGTGAGTTGCAGATGGTATTAAAAGATGTTACATATTAAAGAACAAATCTAGCCTCTCAAAAAGTAAAGTTTCTGCTTAATAATCAGATTTAAAAGCATTTTTGTGAGTTAAAAATGACACTTTTTTAAACACACACTTGGCATTTTTTAAGATGGAATCCTTGTTCTTCTATTCTGATGTTTCCCAAACTTCCCTAATAACAAAAAATAAAATAAAATAAACCTGGGATATTGGTTAAAAAAAAAAAAAAATTCCCAGGGTGCCTGGGTGGCTCAGTTGGTTGAGCATCTGATTCTTGGTTTTGGCTCAGGTCATGATCTCACAGTTCATGGGTTTGTGCCCTGCCCTGGGTTTTGCACTGTCAACACAGAGCCTGGTGAGATTCTCTCTCTCTCTCCCTCCCTCTCTCTCTCTCTGAAAATAAATAAATAAACAAACAAACATTAAAAAAATAAAATAAAATTCCCAGGTACAAACAAACAAACATTAAAAAAAATAATAAAATAAAATTCCCAGGTTCTATCCTAAACCACTTAATTGGAATCTTTAAGAAGAAGAATCTCGGAAACATGTTTTAAAAAGAAAGGTCTCAGCAAATGCTTATCCACTTTGGAAATACTTGATATAACCAAATCTAAACACCAAACATCAGACCACTGGTATATTAAATACTGTATTCCTTAAATATTATTTTAAAAATGAAAACTGAGAGGGTGCCTGCTGGCTCAGTCAGTAGAGCATCTGACTCTTGATCTTGGGGTTGTGAGTTCAAGCCCCACTACAGGTATAGAGGTTACTTTAAAAAATTAAAAAAACAAACAACTACATAAATATTTGTATGGCGCATACATGATACTGCTATAAATGTTAAAAATGGTCCCATAAAAAATAAACTAAAAATGAAAATTGAGGATGGGGGGAGGTCAGGAAAGAAAACTGTATAATGACAAAACAAGTTACTAATAATTTAAAGTTTCTACTTAAGTCTGAAAAGAGACTTCCCAAAATATATAAATACCACCACTGTATTTGACATTAATACTAGAGATACTTGAGCTGTTTAATAGTTTTCCTGCAATAGTGATGGATTTGAACTGACCCACATGCTCATCCTATAATTCTTATACCTAATGAGATTTACTGGTACATACAATAGTTAAGTCACAGTTCATAAAAATATAACTAGTTACAGAGAATAGAATTTGGACTTTGACATTTCACCATACTGAAAGGAATTAACTAACCAGGCTTGACTATTAACTAAAAAATTTTCATCCAGTAAAAATATAGGTCGTCTAAGAGAACAAATGACTTGACAGCCCAAAGTTGTTATGAGTCTAATCCAGACCTCACTCAGGTGACACTGCTAAATATTTTTTTGACAAGCAAAAAGTATTGTGAGTACTCTTTCATGGTTCTTGGAAATTAACTATTCAATAGGTTTTTTAAAATCACTTTATAACATAGTGGGAGACAACTACATTTGCACAGAATTTGACTCTTGCACCCACTTATGTAACAGAAAGTGACAGTACCCGTTCTAAAAATGTTTAAAATCTAGTGAAAAAAACATAAAATTGCACCAATTACTAAGCTGACGCTAGCAATGGTGTTTTTATACTGGGATCTTTACCACTCCCAAAGATGCCTTCATTCCCCATCCCATAATACCACGTACAGAGCACCTGACATGAATTTTTTATCTTACTTCAAATTCTCACAACCACATCAAGGAAGATATTTAAAGTGTCTCTACTTATAACCAAGGTAGATTCCTTGAGTCCATTTTATCATTAGTTCAAAAATGACACCAAATTAGAAACTACCAATGCCATCTGTTAGTAAAGGTCTAAGTTGATGCAATTTTTCTCTGGTATATAGCTATGTTCCAAATAATGAAAATTATTTTTTTAATGGTTAATTTTTTTAATGTTTATTTATTTTGTAGAGAGCGAGAGAAAGAGACAGAGCATGGGTGGAGGAAGGGCAGAGACAGAGGGAGACACAGAATCCGAACCAGGCTCCAGGCTCTGAGCTGTCAGCACAGAGCCCCATGTAGGACTCGAACCCACGAACCATGAGATTATGACCCAAGCTGAAGTCGGACGTTTAACCAACTGAACCACCCAGGCACCCTCAAATTATGAAAATTCTTAACTTCAAATCCCTGAGTAGAAGAGTTCCTCTATTTCCAATTTATAGACAAGAAAATTGAGGCACTGAAGTCAGATACCTGGTAAGTAAGGAAAAATTCAAAACCAGGTCTGCCTGACTCTAAGCCCATGTATGTTCTTTCCACTATACCATGGTGTATTTCAAAGATAACTGTCCAGATCATCATTGTAGGAGGATGCTGATTACAATGCTTTAGGCCTCCAATACCTTCTAAGTCAGGGATCAGCAAATTTTTCCTGTAATGGGCCACATATTAATTTTTTTAGGTTTTGTGGGCCAGATGTTCTGTTACAGACTCAATTCCATCATGAAACACCTATAGCACGAAAACACCTGTAGACAGTATGTAAATGACTAGGTATGGCTACATTTCAATAAAAGTTTACCAAAGGAGGCTTCATACTGAATTTGGCCCTCAGGCAATAGTTTTCCAAGTCATACTTTCTGATTAAAAAAAAAGAAAAAATTTTAACATTTATTCATTTTTGAGAGACAGAGCCTAAGTGGGGGTGGGGCAGAGGGAAAGGGAAACACAGAATCTGAAACAGCCTCCAGGCTCTGAGCTGTCAGCACAGAGCACGGCACAGGGGCTCAAACTCAGGAACCGTGAGATCATGACCTGAGCAGAAGTCAGGTGCTTAACCGACTGAGCCACCCAAGTGCCCCCACAATTTCTGATTTTAAATCATTCCTTTCAGGAATGCAAACTGAATGCAAGAAGTAAAAAACAAACAAAAACACTTTTCCTTGTTCTTATATTCACATTACTTTTAGCAATTTCTAAAATAGCTACAATTTCCTAAAATCTAGGGGAAGGAGGACTAGAGGGGAGACAGAAGTGAGAAAGCACCAGCCTAGTAAGATCTATTCTTGGTATAAGACTATAATGATAATCATCAAATGTAATAAATACTTTTAAAAAACACATCAATAAGGCCACATATACTAAATATATTCCTTAGTCTGTCTTACCATAAATGTGGATGTGAAAGTTTTACAATATTGCATATTGAATTACAATGAATAGGACTTCTGGTTCCAAACAAGATGAAATAAACCCCTCTGACTCCATTCCTCCCTTGAATTATAATGTAAAACTCTGGATAAAATACATAAAGCAACTAGCAGAAGATTCTGAAAGGTACAAAAATGAAGGTACAGTGGCTAGGGACCCTGGATGAAGGATAACCTGGTAATACATTCTACGTTTTTTTGTTTTTGTTTTTGTTTCCTACATATCCTGGCAGTAGAAAAGCCAAAATTCAAAAACACCAATAGGCACCTACAAAAAAAAAAAAGTCTAAGAAAAGTCCTCTCTCTCTAGTCAAAGGACTATGAAGAGAATGAAAAGACAAGCTACAGTCTGGGAGAAAATATATCTGGCATACATAAAGAACTCCTTTAAATAATAAAAAAGCAATCAATCCAATTAGAAAAGGGGTGAAAGACTTATAGAGACACTCCCCAAAAAAACACATGCAAAAATATTCTACATCATTAGTCATTAGGGAAATGCAAATATAACTACATGCCTATTAGAAGAGCAAAAATAAAAAATATGAATGATACCAAGTGCTGGTGAAAATGTGGAGAAACTGGATCTATCACTTATTGCTGATGAGAATGTAAACTGACAGCCACTCTGGAAAACAACGTGGCAGTTTCTCATAAACATACATTATACAACCCAGCAACTGCACCTGTAGGTATTTACCCTAGAGAAATGAAAACTTACATTCACACAAAAACCTGTATACAAACGTTCATAGCACCTTTATTTATAAATGCTCCAAAAGTGGAAACAACCCAAATGTTTTTCATCTGGTGAAATGATAAACTGTGGTACATCCATACAATGGAACACTGTTCAACAATAAAAAGGATCAAACTATCCATGCACACAAAAACTGGAATGGATCTCAAGAGCATTATGCTGAGTGAAACAGTATCAAAAGTTAGCATGTGTGATTCTGTAGGATTCTGTTCATGGACTATTTTTAAATGGCAAAAGTGTAACCATGGAGAGCAAATCCAGTGGTTGCTCTGGCTTAGGGCTGGGTGAAAGGAGAACTATGAAGGGGTACCAAGAGGGAGACTCTTTGAAGTGATGAAACAGTTGTGTACTTTGACTGTTATGGTAGCAGTTATAAGAATTTGTACAAGTTTTCAAATTTCATAGGACTATCAGAGTGCCTGGGTGGCTCAATGGGTTAAGTATCCACCTCTTGTTTGATGTTGGTTCAGGTCATGATCTTAAGTACAGAGACTGCTTGGGATTCTCTCCCCACCCCTCTCTGCCCCTTCCCTGCTTGTGCTCGCTTGCTCTCAAAATAAGTTTAAAAAAAATTTCACTGGACAATCAACGTCCACCCTCCAAAAAAAATACTGCATGGAAAAACTGGTGAAATCTCAGACTGCAGTTTACTTAATAATATTGTACCAGTGTCAATTTACTGATTTTGATAATTGTACTACAGTTGTATGTCATTATTGGTGGAAAATAAATGCAGAGTATTTATTTCTCTTCATTTCTCAGAGAAGGGGAACTCTGTACATTTTTATAAATTCTATCAATCTAAAATTATTTCAAAAGAAAAATGTAAACAAAATACAGTGGTCAATACAAATCTACCATATATAAATTATAAAAAAGCATAGAGGTTTTTTTTTTTTTAATTGAACTTTTAAAAACCTCATTTTTGAAAAAAAGATGATGAAAATAATTTTTTTTTTCCAGGATAGAGGTGGGGGGGGGGGGGGTAGAGAGAATCTTAAGCAGCCTCCACACTCAGCACAGAGCCCAATGTGGGACTCAATCCCATGACCCTGGGATCATGACCTGAGCCAAAATCAAGAGACTGATGCTCAACCAACTGAGCCACCCAGGTGCCCTGAAAACTAAAAAAAAAAAAAAAAAAAAAAAAAAAATTTAAAATAAATGAATAATAATTCAAATTGGCTGGGAAAAGATTTTTCTCAATCTTGTTCAATATCAGATAAAAAATATACCCATTTACAGATACCATTCAATTTGGGAAGGCACATATTCCATCAACATTACCAGGAAAGAAAAGATTCTTTTAAGTACAAATACATTTAAATACACTTTAGTTAATACAATTATCATTCATAAAATAATGGTGGGTAAATCAGGAACATTCTAAGCATACATTTGTCTTCTAGATAAAATTAAAAGATAACTAGAATATTACACATCAAAATACTCAGTAACTCCAGTCTTAGTTATTTTCATATCTAACAAAAACTGACCTTTTAGTTAAAAAAAAAAAATTAAATGGGAATGGAATGAGGAAAAATATCTACAGTGCTATCGTGGATGCTACCATAAGCCTGAGGTATAACCTGCCGATCGATATCCAGCTAAGTAGTGTTGTGCAAATGTCACACCAGTACTCTTAGAATTTGAGGGTCAGATTAAAAGGACAGTTCCAGTAGTTTCTTTCCTTGAAAATAAACGATTTCATTATTTTGTAATTCATCTGATTAAAATTTAAACACAAGTAACATAACTGACATGTATCATAGAATTGAAAGTGAACATTACCCTGGAAAAATAAAAGGTAAATGAGTTATAACTATATTGGACCCAAGAGGAAGGGAACTAGAGACTATTCTGGAGCACAATTCTGGCAATATGGTAAAGAAGCAATGCACAGAAATTTTATTTACTCAGGCATTTTATAAATAACATGTGTATAGAAGATGAATACTACTAAGACATACATAAACAGTTTCTAACTGACAGTCCAAGGAAGACTTCAAGCAAAAGAAATATAATTACATCATGTAAGCATTTAATAAAGTATTTATTGCACTCCTCTGTGTGCTAGGCATCATGCTAAGTGATAAATAAAACAGACATGGTTCCTGCCCTCAAAGTGCTTACAGTCAAGTAGAAAAAAGAAACAAAAAAGCATTCCATAAAAAGAAAATAAGATGTAATGGCTGAGATATGCAAGAACATTATGAGGCAGAGGAACTAAATGGAGGCTAAGGTTTTACTATCTGAGATCAGACTGTACTTAAGAACACAAGATTACGCAGGGTTTTGTAGCTATAATGAGCACAGATTTTCTTCTAAACCACTCAATGATTTTAAGAGAGTAACATGATCTGTTTTTAATCTCTCACAGTACTGTATACAGAATGGATTTTGAGGCAAAGAGTAGAAGCAGGAGACCAATTAGAAGACCACTGCAGTAACGAGGTGGGACTTGATCTTATATTAAAATATTATGCAACAGATGGAAAGTGGGTACATTCAAGAAATGTTTAGTAAAAAAAATTAACAAACTTAGTAATATATTCTATATGGACAGAGAGGCTGAAGAAGGGAATCCTGGAACTAAGAGGTTTGACACAAAAACAAATTTGGGAGTTATCAGCATATTGCTAGTTTATAAGACCATAAACACTGCCAAAAGCAGGGCGGTGGGGAGGGGGAGTTCAGGACTAGACTCAGGACATCTGTAACAAACACCCTGACCCTAGACAACTACAAAATTTACAGATAAGGTAGAGAAGGTTCCTGGGGACAAAGGATGGGCTAGAGTGCTAGGAAGCAAAATCAAAACAATATGGTATCCTGATTATAGCAAGTATTAACAAGGATATGGAAAAACTGGAACCCTAACTCTGCTACTGGGATTGCAAAAGTTTTCCCAATTTGGAAAACAGTTTGGTATTCTATGAACATGAATAAACTCTTCCAATGTCAAAGGAGACCTATGAAATAAACTATCATAGTATACTTATGATTATATTCTCTCAATGCACTTCAATACCTGCCATGTGAATATTATTCACATGGTCCATTATATCTAATGTTATTTATCTCAGTGTTACAGCGATACAGTTCACCTGCACAGCCACCACGATAAAAAATACTCATGTCTTTACGTTAAAAGGTACATAGTACATAAATCTAAAAATTTAAAGGTAAACAATGCACACACTTTCTTGGGAAAGGAATTATCAGTCATATTTATACCATCAATACCAAAACTAGAAAAACCTGTGAGATCATCTAGTACAACCCCATCATCCTAACTAACAACCCCCACTCAGTCACCAAGCACCTATGAGTCAGGTACTATACTCTATCTGGGGCTAAAAAAACCCAATCAAACAAAAACCAATATTTTTGTCTTCAGTGATCTCACAAAGAGAGGGAAACAAGCAAGTTATAAAACTTTAGGAAAGATAATATGAGAGCACAAAGATGAAGGGGTGGGGGGGGGGGGGAGTACTGTGATGAGGCTACAGTTGAGTCCTCAAAGTTGAAGAGGGGTTCACAAATTCATTCTGTGGGGATGGGCAGATATTGTGTGCGCAGTTTGAAATGGCATGAGAAAATTATCCAGACTGGGAACCATAAGCAGTTTTTCTACACTGGAGTTTAGGCCCCAAAATAAGGTTGGAAATCAAGACTGTCTAATCTTGAAAGGCTAAGTATTCAAACTTAGTAATTTGGACTTTATTCTGCAGCACTACAATTTTCAAACTCTACACTCTAAACCCTAATATTCTAGAAGAATACTTTCAGGGGCTGTCAAGAGTAAATATGCAGAGCCAATAGAGGACTCATGAAAAAGAAGAGGGCATGATCACAGACCTATTTTTAAAAATTTATCTGGTACTGTTCTGAATGATTTTAAAAGGTCAAGGGTTCAGAAGGAAGACAGAAAAACTAGTTAGAGGGCCACTACAGAATCTAATGATTGAATCTCAAATACTCCCAAATCAGTGCTAGATATGTTTTAGGAGAATCATTTGGGGAGCTTAGAAATCCTAAGCCCTAATCCAAGAATGCTATCAAAATAAGTATCTGAGGTAGAAAATAGCAATCTGTATGCTGAAAGAGTTTTCAAGGTGATTCCAATGCAGGACCAAATCTGGAAACCATGCAATGAAGCCATGCCAAACATAATGATAAATTCAACAACTTTTAATAAGAGTATTTTGAAATTTATAGGTTCATTGTCTCACTGTTTAGGGAAGTGTGGCTGGCATTACGGGCCAGGGTGTGGAGGTATGAAGAACCATCTCTGCACGCTGCACAATCTTTAAATTCTCGTCAGGTATACATACCTAGGTGAAACACCTATTTATAATTTTTAATGCTTAGAACCTAACTCCATTTTTTAAAGTAATCTCTATGCCCAATGTGGGACTTGAATTCATGACCCCAAGATCAAAAGTTGCATGCTCTACCAATTGAGCCAGCCAGGCACCCCTAGAACCTAACCATTTTACATATAAACTCTAAATTTTTTCACTTTTCAGGAATGAAAACAATGTCTACAGTCTAGAAGGAAAGTTACTGTGTTTAGCTTAGAACTTCAAGAATTTCATTTTTTATTATTTCTGACCATCACACACCCATACAGATCTTCGCATTTGAGTCACCAACACAACCCTCCCAAATAAGTTTCCAACTGTTAAATGTACAAGCTTTTTTGTTCATTATTTTCTAGTATTGTGCCTGAGCATTTTCATATTGACAAACAAAAGGTGTATTTTCTTTTATTTCTCCCTTCAATTAATCAATTACACGGATTTTTTTTAATTATGTAGGTTACCACCGTTTCAGTATAGTAAAGGAAGTATTACAAAATAATTTGTTATATAAATGGGACATTAGGTCTGAGGCACCTGAGAACCACTGATTTAAACTAAAACCAGAGGTAACAGTAGATGACGAGAATAACTCAAGAGACATTTTTGAGACAAAATGAATGAAACCAGTTGGAGATGAATGGGAGTAATCCTCCCCATTCCCCATGAATGGGAAGAGATCCAGAGTAATGTCAAACTGCTGGCTTAAATAACCAGATACATGTAGCATGATTATCCAAGTTAGGGAACCAGAAAGGAAAACCTGTAAAATTGTGAACAAACTTCTACTGAGGATCCCGTGAAAACATCTACTCTACACCTGAAAACAGGATTTAGAATAAAACAGAAAGGTCTAGGCTAAAAATAAGCTTATGGCTTTGGTATCAATAGCATAATGGCACCTGAAGGTTTGAGAATAGAAAATCCACAGAGGGCATATAAAATGAGAAAATACTGGGGCGCCTGGGTGGCTCAGTCGGTTAAGTATCTGACTTCGGCTCAGGTCATGATCTCACAGTTCATGAGTTCGAGCCCCGCGTCGGGCTCTGTGCTGACAGCTCAGAGCCTGGAGCCTGCTTCAGATTCTGTGTCTCCCTCTCTCTCTGGCTCTCACCTGCTCACACTCTGCCTCTCTCTCTCAAAAATAAATAAACAAATTTTTTTTTTTTCAAAAATGAGAAAATACTGGTACTCTGGGGAAGATAAACATTTAAGAATAGGTGGATGAAGAAAAGAAGGACCCAATGAGTATCTTGTTTTCTTAATCTCTGAACAAAGTTCCAAGCTCACCTAAAAAGGCAACCCAGATGTCTAATTTTGCAGGTCAACTAAAACCTTTTCTTTCAATTAACAAACAGGCTACAATTACATCTGACATCTCACAAAAGTAAGCTACTTATAATATATTTTACTGATAATATGTATTCATTAAAAAGAATACTTTATTATTAAAAGATTTTTCTAGAGCCAAATCTTTTCTTCTATTTTTCCTAAACATAAAAGTCATCACAATAATGGTAATATAAGGCAATAAAAGCAAATAATCTAAACCTAACCAAAGAAGGGAAATCTAAGTCTTAAAAACTTCATTTTATATAAGATTAAAAATAATCTTTCACACAGGTAAGAAAATTTTTCAAACTGTAAGGAATCTTAAAGGTAATTTTTTATACCTTAATTTCAACATTCTTTAGGACAAGGAGTACCTTGTGAAACACAAAGATATAAAACCAGCAAAAGTGTCAAAGGCCACAAGGCCAAGAGGCAGAGTTGCAAGTAGTTGTATCTGAAAAGACAGAGTGGTCTTAAAGAAACGGATTGTAAAACATTTGTTGTATCCAGATAAGTCACTTTAGGCAATTAGGCACATACGGACTGGACAGCAAATGAAGCTCTTACAGGTGACTCTACAAAACCCACAGTTTAGTACCTTACTAAGTATTGTGCTGCCTATATATTTAACGAGCATGTTTCCACCATTTATAACTCTGTCATATCCCTGAATTTTTAGGACAATAACCTTTAAATTATCTGGAGGGTTGGGGCCACATCTAAATATGGAGGCCTGTCAGTGTAAGATGTCAGAGCCCAAGTGGCGGGTAACATCAGAGAAAATAAAATAGCACAGTGAGTACCTCCAAAAATTCAATCCCCCGCAAAATCAATGGGGAAACTGGCAAAAACATTTGGAATCAACTTTATCAGACTCTCAAAATTAACCAAAAGTTTGCCCCAGGGTGCTTTTAGAAAGGAAGGAAGGAAGGAAAGAAGGAAGGAAGGAAGGACGGACTCTCAGCAAGAACAAGTTTTGTGACATTTTAACTTGTCCTAGTCCCATTCCCTGCTTTCTAAATAGATGGCAGCCTTGAAAAATTATAGCCCATATTCCCAGTGCAGCCTAGCTGCCATCAGAGGGAGCAAAACAAAGCTGGAGGTCACTGAAAGCTTCATTCTCCCCAAATTATTACTATTAGGACTGTCTGGTAGCTCCCAGAAAGATACCACTTGCAATGCTATCTATATTTGACTTAATTCAGCTTGCCCAGTGCAAAAGACATTTTCCCCAAGAGAAGTGTTGTTGAAAACATTTATAGGTTGAGGTGGTGGCTAACATGTGGGGCAAACACCAGACTAATTCAAAAGTTCTTAAAAACTAGGATTGAGATACCATGGGGACTTGGAAAACTTCCAACACATTCCAGGGTATCTAGAAGTACATGCTTAAGTTAGTGTGCACGTCCAAGGTTGTGTATAAGCTCAGGAAAAACCTGAGAGGGCCCCAAGCTCTTTTAACTGAGGGGCCCTGCACAAACAGGAAGTAAAGGCTAAGGCAGAGAGGTCAAATGCCTGGTTGAGTGCTGAAGGTACATCCCCAACAACAGAGTTCTTTGGTTCCAGGCATTTAAAGACATATCTGTTCAATCATTAGCTAACCACGAAGCTAAACAAGTAGAGACTTCAGTTGCCACACACAAATGATTTAGTTCAGAAAAGTCACTACACCAACGACCACCACGACAAGCAGCAACAAAAATAGACCCTGGGGAAAGACAAAATCTCCATAGTTGCCATGTTTTGTTATTTAAACCTTTGTATTTAAACAGTTCATAAAATTTAAATGTTCATTTATTATTTAAAATGTCCAAATGTAATTTTTCAACAAAATGTCTCACGTAATACAGAATATGAATAAAAAGATGAAAATTATTTGGGGGGAAAAATCAAACATAATCTGATATTGAAAGTACAATAACTGAAATGAAAAAGTCACTATAAAGGTTCAACAATGGGTATAAGAAGGCAGAAGAAACAGTGAACGTCAAGATAGGTCAACCGAATTACCCAGCCTGAGAAACAGAAAGAGGAAAAAAAAATGAATAAAAATGAACAGAGCATCAGAAATCTGTCGAACACCATCAAGTGAGCCAACACATTTTTACTGAGAGATGGAGAAAGAGACAAGAGAAAGTCATAGAAATATTAGAAGAAATAATGGCTAAAAGTTCCTTTCCAATTTTGAAGAAACACAGTAATCCATACCTCCAAGAAGCTTAAAAACTCCAAGTATGATAAATTCAAAGAAATCTACACATAGGCACCATTACCAAACTGCTAAATGACAAAATGACAAAGAAAATCTTGAAAGAAGCAAGAGAAATAACTCATTATGTGTAACAGATAGTAAGATTAACAGATTTCTCATCAAAAAATAAAGAGGTCAGAAGGTAGTTCTGAAAGAAATAAAAAACAACCATCAATCAAGAGTTCTTTATCTAGCATTATTCTTTAATGAAGATGAACTTAAAACATTCCCAGATAATCAAAACTGAGAGCATTAGTTGCTGCCCTGTCCTATAAGAAATACTAAAGTAACTCCTTCAGGCTGAAATGAAAAAACACTAGACAGTAGTTCAAATACAAATGAAGAACTAAAGGTCACCAGTAAAATTAACTACAAAAATAAATATAAAGAACCACATAAATGTATTTCTTGCTTGTAGCTTTTTTCTCCTATCCAATTTAAGACAAAATTTAAGACAAGATGAATGGAAATGTTGAGTCACTTCATTATATACCTGAAATGAATACTACCTTTTACATTAACTAACTGGAATTTAAATAAAAACTAAATAAACACATGTGGCTCTACTTCTGGCTCCACCAAAAAACAAAAACAAAAACAAAACCTCATACACAATACTTGCACATCTGTGTTGATGGGCACACAGTGTGTATAAAGATATAACATTTATGATAATAAACAACAAAAAGGAGGAGGGAGTGGAGGTATATAGACACAAAGTTTTCGTACACTATTGAAATTAACTTGATATTAATCAGAACTAGATTCTTATGATTTAAGGCATTAATTTTGTAGGACGACCACTAAGAATCACAAAGAAATTAAAACAGTACTCTAGAAAATATCTAGTTAACACAAAAGAAGTCAGTAATGAAGAAATAGAGAAAAAAGATGAGACACAAAAAACAGTGAAGTGGCAAATGTAAATTATACCTTACCAATAATTACATTAATTGTGAATGGAATAAACTCTCAAATTAAAAGGCAGAAGTTGGTAGAATAGATGGAAAAAAAAGTGATCTAACTATATGCTGTCTATAAGACACTATAGACTAAAAAACATAAATTAACAGTAAAAGGACAAAAAATGGTATACCATGCCAACAGTAACCAAAAAGAGTTGAAGCGGCTACACTATTATCAGACAAAATAGACTTTAAGACAAAAATTACTACTAGAGGGATGCCTGGGTGGCTCAATTACTTGAGCATTCAACTTCAGCTCAGGTCACGATCTCATAGTTTGTGGGTTCAAGCCCCACGTCGAGGTCACTGTTGTCAGTGAGGAGACCGCTTCAGGTCCCCTATATCCCTGTCTGCCCCTCACCCATGCTCACTTGCTCTCTCTCTCTCTCTCTCTCTCTCTCTCTCAAAAATAAACATTTTTAAAAAACTACTAAAGACAAAGAACATTTTATAACCAAAAAAAGGATAAACCCATGAAAAAAATGTAACAATTATAAACATATATGCACCTAATAGAGCACCAAAATACATTAACAACTGACAGAACTGAAGAAATAGATGATTTAACAATAATAATGACTTCAATACTCTTTCAATAATAAAACTAGACAGGATCTAAGCAAGAAAACAGAAGCCTTGAACACCACTATAAGCCAACTAGTCCTAAGAGAAATTTATCAACATTCCACCCAACAACAGCAAAATATAGACTGTTCAAGTGAACATGAAATATCTTCCAGGACAAATCACATTATTAAAGTCTCAATAAATAAAAAGGAAGGTACACTGTCCAAGTACAACTGAATAAAATAAAAAATCAACAGAAACATTTGAAACATTTACATATATGTAGAAATTAAAAATCACCCTCCTAAATTATCTATGGGTCAGAGCAAAAAAACACAAGGGAAATTAGAAGCCCAAGCAGATGAGAAGAGTATCACAAGAGAGGGGATCTAATTCCCTGGCAAAGGAAGTCAGAGTCTGAGCAGGCCAAGGGGAATGTGTATCTGGGGTTTAGACTGGGTATCTGATAAAGATTTTCTCGAAAATCAAGTCTGTCACTGCACAGAAAACCGAGTATATTTGTACCCAATGATAAAATTACACCTTAAAAAAAAATCAGAACTCTGAAAATATGTATCCTTTACCACGAATTTGCAAAGCTACTCAATTTCTCAATTTAAAGACTTTTCTTTAAAAAAAAGTGACCTTATTAACAAATGTGGATTTTTTAAAATACTAGAGAATAAAAGGTGTCAACATTTAGAAAATCTGTATAACTCAATAAACCAGTATCTTCCAGTTAATTACTTAATGTATAATTACTTAAAATCATGCATGATTACTTAATGTATGATTATTTAAAATCATTTATGATTACTTAATGTATGATTACTTAAAAACCACACATGGATAAAAGATCCATTGAAAGTACAAAACAGATCAATGAATTTTATTTTAATAGAATGAAAAGTTCATTAGATGAACTCAGACATTCATAGGATAAGTGAAAAAGGGAGAAAGAGCCTCACATTAAATCTCACTGATAAAAACTTAATTCAATAATTAGAAAGTAAATTAAATAAGTTAATTCAAAATCATGGATAGTAAAATATAAACCTAACAACTTTGAGAGGTAAACAAATGAGAAATTCTTTGGGGCCTAGATTTGACAGGTGTAAGTCATAAAAAGCACAATTTATAAAAGAAAAAACTCATAAATCCCACTTCATTAAAATTTAAAAATTTCACACCGCAAAAGACCCTGTTAGTAGGATGTAAAGATAAACTATGGGAGAAAATATTTGCAAACCACACAGTCGAATTTGTTGACTTAATCCAAACACATAAAGAACTCTCAAAACAACATTAAAAAAACAACCCAATTAAAAAATGGGCAAAGATACATAACAAACCTTTGGCCAAAGAGGAAATACAGATGGTAAAATGGCAAAAATAAAATGTTCAACATCATTGGTCATTAGGCAAATGCAAATTAAAACCAATATCACTACACACCTATCAGAGTACCTTAAAATGTGGTAATATCAAATGCTAACAAGGATGCAGAGAAACCAGGTATCTGAAGAAATAGTTTAGTAGTTACTTATAAAATTAACTGTACACTTACCATATATGACCCAGAAATTTCACTCTGGCATTTACCCCAGAAACATATTTATGTTCACACATACATGCAAAAAACTGCACACCAAATGTCAATAATATCTGAATTTTTTTTAATGTTTATTTTTATTTATTTTGAGAGAGAGAGACAGAGAACATGAGCAGGAGAGGGGCAGAGAGAGAGGGAGAAAAGAATCCCAATTAGGCTCCGCGCTGTCAGTGCAAGAGCCCAAAGCAAGGCTCAATCCCACAAATTGCAAGATCATGACCTGAGCCAAAATCAAGAGTGGGACGCTTAACCAGCTGAATCACTCAGGCGCCCCATAATATTTATTTGTAATGCAAAAAAAAAAAAAAAAAAAGAATCAAGCCAAATCTCCTTCAGTGGGTGAATGGTTAAACAAACTCTGATATATTCAACACAATGTAATAACACTGCTCAGCAACAAAAAGGAATGAACTACTGATACATTCAATAACCTGAATGGATCTCAAGGGTATTATGCTTAATGAAAAAGTCAATCTCAAAAGGTTACAAACTTTGTAATTCCATGTATACAAGATTTTTCAAATGAAAAACTATACAAATAGAGAACAGAGCAGTAATTGTCAGGATAGGACAAGGTGGAGAGGGAGTTCCTTTGTGATAATGAAACCAGTCTATATCTTGACTGTGCTTGTAGGACTCTATACATGGGATTTAAAAGCACAGAATTATGGACACACCCAAATGAATACCTAAAAAAATGGCAAAAAAATGAATAAGGTCTATCGTCTAATAAAAAATAATACATCAATGTCAACTTCCTATTTTGACAATGCACTACAATTATATAAAATGCCAACACTGGGGGAAGCTGAGTGAAGTACTATTTTTGCAACTTCCTATGAGTTTACCACTTCTAAATAAAAAGGGGGGAAACTTCAATGATAACAGTTTTAAAATCTACATTGCATTAAACTTTAAGAAATTACTGCCATTTTGGTCATAAGGGGAAAGTATATAGCAATCCAAGCCTATGTACAGAAGGAAGAAAGGTCTCAGATACACAACCTAACCTTACCCCTTAAAGAGCTGGCGGGGGGGAAAAACAGCAAATAAAACCCAAAACCAGCAGAAGACAGGAAATCATAAATATTAGAGCAGAAATCGATGCCATCAAAACCAATAAAAAAAAATAGATCAATGAAACTGGAAGCTGGTACTTTGAAAGAATTAACAAAATGGATAAATTGATGGGGGGATGGGAGGGAGGGGAGGGTGGGTGATGGGTATTAAAGAGGGCATCTTTTGGGATGAGCACTGGGTGTTGTATGGAAACCAATTTGACAATAAATTTCATATATAAAAAAAAAAATGGATGAACCACTAATCAGTTTGATCAAAAACAAAAAGGACCCAAATAAAATCAAGAATGAAAGAGGAGAGATCACAACCAACACAGCAGAAATAATAATAAGAGAATATTATGAACAATTACATGCCAATAAAATGGGCAATCTGGAAGAAATGGACAAATTCCTAGAAACATATAAACTACCAAAAGTGAAACAGGAAGAAATAGAAAATTTGAACAGACCCATAACCAGTAAATAAACCGAATTACTAATCAAAAATCTCCCAAAACACAAGAGTCCAGGGCCAGATGGCTTTCCAGGGGAATTCTACCAAACATTTAAGGAAGAGTTAACACCTATTCTCTTAAAGCTGTTCCAAAAAATAGAAATGGAAGGAAAACTTCCAAACTCTTTCTATGAAGCCAGCATTACCTTGATTCCAAAACCAGACAAAGACCCCACTAAAAAGCAGAACTATAGACCAATTTCCCTGATGAACATGGATGCAAAAATCCTCAACAAGGTATTAGCCAACCGGATCCAACAATACATTAGAAGAATTATTCACCACGACCAAGTAGGATTTATACCTGGGATGCAGGGCTGGTTAAATCAATGTGATTCATCACATCAGTAAAAGAAAGGACAAGAACCACATGATCCTCTCCATAGATGCAGAAAAAGCATTTGACAAAATACAGCATCCTTTCTTGATAAAAACCCTCAAGAAAGTAGGGATAGAAGGATCATACCTCGAGATCATAAAAGCCATATATGAAAGACCCAACACTAATATCATCCTCGATGGGGAAAAACTGAGAGCTTTCCCCCTAAGGTCAGGAACAAGACAGGGATGTCCACTCTTGCCACTGTTATTCTACACAGTATTGGAAGTCTTAGCCTCAGCAATCAGACAACACAAGGAAATAAAAGGCATCCAAAATGGCCAGGAGGAGGTCAAACTTGCACTCTTCGCAGATGACAGGATACTCTACATGGAAAACCCAAAGGATTCCACAAAAACACTGCTAGAACTGATCCATGAATCAGCAAAGTTGCAGGATATAAAATCAATGCACAGAAATTGGTTGTGTTCCTATACACCAACAATGAAGCAACAGAAAGAGAAATCAAGGAATCGATCCCATTTACAATTGCACCAAAAACCATAAAATACCTAGAAATTATCTAATGAAAGAGGTGAAAAATCTATACACTGGAAACTAGAGAAAGCTTATGAAAGAAATTGAAGACGTCACACACACACAAAAGTGGAAAAATATTCCAGGCTCATGGATTGGAAGAGCAAACATTGTTAAAATGTCAATACTACCCAAAGCAGTCTACGAATTCAATGCAATCCCTATCAAAATAACACCAGCATTGTTCACAGAGCTGGAACAAACTATCCTAAAATTTGCATGGAACCAGAAAAGACCCCAAACAGCCAAAGCAATCTTGAAAAAGAAAACCAAAGCAGGAGGCATCACAATCCCAGACTTCAAGCTGTATTACAAAGCTGTAATCAACAAGACAGTATAGGACTGGCACAAAAGCTGACACTCAGATCAATGCAACAGAATAGAGAACCCAGAAATGGACCCACAAATGTAGGGCCAAGTAATCTTTGACAAAGCAGGAAAGAATATCCAATGCAAAAAAAGACAGTCTCTTCAGCAAATGGTGCTGGGAAAACTGGACAGCGACATGCAGAATGAACCTGGACCACTTTCTTACACCATACACAAAAAATAAACTCAAAATGGATGAAAGACCTCAATGTAAGACAGGAAACCATCGAAATCCTCGAGGAGAAAGCAGGCAAAAACCTCTTTGATTTTGGCCACAGCAACTTCTTAGTCAACACGTCTCCGGAGGCAAGGGAAACAAAAGCAGAAATGAACTACTGGGACCCCATCAAAATAAAAAGCTTCTGTACAGCGAAGGAAACAATCAGCAAAAGTAAAAGGCAACCGACGGAATGGGAGAAGATATTTGCAAATGACATATCAGATAAAGGGTTAGTATCCAAAATCTATAAAGAACTTCTCAAACTCAACACCCAAAAAACAAATAATCCAGTGAAGAAATGGGCAAAAGACATGAATAGACATTTTTCCCGAGAAGACATCCAGATGGCTAACAGACACATGAAAAGATGCCCAACATCACTCATCAGGGAAATACAAATCAAAACCACAATGAGATACCACCTCAAACCAGTCAGAATGGCTAACATTAACAACTCGGGAACAACAGATGTTGGCGAGGATGCGGAGAAAGAGGAACCCCTTTTGCATTGCTGGTAGGAATGCAAACTGGTACAGCCACTTTGGAAAACAGTATGGAGCTTCCTCAAAACATTAAAAATAGAACTACCCTATGACCCAGCAATTACACTACTAGGTATTATCCAAAGGATACAGATGTGCTGTTTCGAAGGGGCACATGCACCCCAATGTTTATAGCAGCACTATCAATAATACGTAAAGTATGGAAAGAGCCCAAGTGTCCCATTTACTGATGAATAAAGATGTGTTGTGTGTATGTACGCGCACGCACGTGCACACACAGTGTAATATTACTTGGCAATCAAAAAGAATGAAATCTTGCCATTTGCAACAATGTGGATGGATCTACAGTGTATTATGCTAAGCGAAATTAGTCAGAGAAAGGCAAATATATGACTTCACTCAGATGTGGAATTTAAGATACAAAACAGATGAACATAAGAGAAGGGAAGCAAAAATAATATAAAAACATGACAAAACATAAGAGACTCTTAAATACAGAGAACAAACAGAGGTTTGCTGGAGGGATTGTGGGTGGGGGGATGGGCTAAATGGGCAAGGGGCATTAAGGAGGACACTTGTTGGGATGAGCACTGGGTATTATATGTGGGGGATCAATCAATGGATTCTACTCCTGGAATCATTACTGCACTATATGGAACTAACTTGGATATAAATTTAAGAAGGTAAAAAATTAAAGAAGTATAAAAAATAAAAGTAAATGGATTCTGAGTCCTGCCTTTGGCTATATGAAAGATCTAGAAAATTATCTTTACTAGTCATCAGAAGAACATGCATTTAAAAATACAATAAGAGGGGCACCTGGATGGCTCAGTCGGTTAAAAGTCCGACTTTGGCCCAGGTCATGATCTCACAGCTCGTGAGTTCGAGCCCTGTGTCAGGCTCTGGTGCTGACAGCTTGGAGCCTGGAGCCTGCTTCGGATTCTGTGTCTCCCTCTCTCTCTCTCTGCCCCTCCCCAGCTCATGCTCACACTCTGTCTCTGTCAAAAATAAATAAACTTAAAAAAAATTAAAAATAAAATAAAAAACTTATCTTAAAAAAATACAATAAGAAATAATATATCAAATTGATGAAAATATAAAACATTGCAGTAAGGATACAGAAAAATGAACACCTAATGGATGGCTGGTGGGCATATGATTCAAGTAAAGCTTTTCAGAAAGTATGGCTTCTTAACATAAGTTTGGGGGGGGGGGGTCTTTGTTAGAAGAAAGTTTGTAATTTATGTGAGAGTTACACATCTGTTTAAGAACAAAGAAGATTTAAAAAAAAAATATATATATATATATATATATATATCCCACACTGTTCATTTAAGTGCTTATCCCTCTATCTGAAAAAGACAAGGGAATTGGGAGTGATGTAGGGGTGGGGGGTGGGTAGGGAAGAAGGAAGTAGAAGGGAATAAGATATGTCTTGAAGCCCTCAGCTAAACTTTCCCAAAAGGCAGATTTCCATTCCCTCTGTTTTTACCTGTTTGGTCCTAATGGTATAAGATTTGTTACCTCAGCTCAGATAGGTTGAGAGTTTATAACTGCTATCACGTGATCACATTCGATTTCCAAAATAACTGTGAAGTAGGCACCCAAAGTATTCTTCCCATTAACAGAGGAGTCAACCAAGATTTATGGAAGTTAAATTATTTGCCACACTCTGCTGTGAATCTGACAATAACATCATGAGCAACAAGAGATAATATTTACTGAGTACTTACTACATACCAGGCACTGTACTAGGTGCTTTTAGCTGTTTTCTCACTCAGTCCTTGCAACAATTCTGAGGCAGATTAATCCCCACTTACAGAAAAAGAAATGAGGCTCAAGAACAATCAAATTACTTATTAAAGATCACACAGATCATAAAGCAAAGTCATAAGACTAACAAAGTTCTGATTCCAAAACCCATGTCTTAACCCATGTCTATACCATTTCAGGATACATTAAATAGGTATAAATAATGATGTAAATAAACACGAACCAAGGAACATTTTTGACAGAACAAGACTTGAAAAGATAGGACTGCTTTCTATAGTCTGAGAAAATGTTGACTAAAAAGAGCCAACAAAATACAGAAAATCTAAATATCTTAAAAAAATTATTTCTCCCCTCATCTAACACCTAATTCTATAGACCACACTAGTACTTTACGGACTTTTAAAAGAGAAATTTCTCCCCATAATATATTATATGTCTTAATGCATAATTCACATTACCTTGAGTTCATTTTCTACTGAGTGGTATCTTCCTGAAAAGTATCACAAAAAGAATATATTTTATAATTTAAACTCAGTATGTTAAATTCTACAGTCATTTAGGTCCAGTTTTCCATTAACAGAACATATAAATAAATGTTTCCATAACTGACCACTAGGAAGTGATTATGCAGATCAATTTAGAAAAGAACCTGACTCATGCATCCTTGACCTAGGCACCAATTATTAAAAACTAGCGCTAATTAGTCCTTAGTAATAATACTAACAGTACATGCTTACTTTAAAACTATTTTTTTCCCTTAACTAAAAGAAAGAATAATTCAGATATGTGAAGGGAGACCTAGATGTCCAGAGACTTACTTGGGAAGTTCTATCTATATTAAATTTTACTCACCTTATAATCTAACCCAAATTCTCATGTTAAATGGATGTATCTCTTTACTAATCTCAATCTTAAAAGGAATGTGATTAAAAGTAATATATTGAAAAGAAAATGTAGTCAAAAAAAAGACCAAAAGATCTGGAGCTGTAAGGTTTGGTCTCCAAAACCCTTGATTAATTACAGTGTGACCTGAGCATGGCTACGTTTAAAGGCCTCAGTTTTTTTCATCTGAAAAATGAGTTTAGGGGGCTACATGATCTCACAGGTACCTTAAGGCTCTAAAACTCCTACTGCTAAGTCAGCAGGAAGTAGTTCCAAGGACCAATACTGGGTGTTTGACACATAGTAGTACTCAAGAAGTACTTTCAGACTGGAAGACCAATTCTAACATAATGTCCAGGTCAAAAAACAAACCCTGAAGATTACTGTAAAGGTACTACTGTAATTGTGTTGAGTAGATTTACAAGGTGAGACAGTACTTACAATTTATCCCTATTAAAAAGTTCATTAGGTCCCCATGACTACAGGTAATAATCATCATGCAAACAGACGTTTTGGAATACCCTAACAACGTATTTATATTCTGAGTATTTCTCAAAATGTATTTCTACAACATTTACTTCCATGGTCAAACAGGCTTATAGTTAGGATAAGATGTGTTTCAAACATAATTATACTGTTGTCCTTACAGCAGAAATGATCTGTTTTTGATATGAAAATGTACTCTGTGGGGGCACCTAGGTGGCTCAGTTGGTTGGGGGTCTGGCTTCAGCTCAGGTCATGATCTCGCAATTTGTGAGTTCAAGCCCCATGTTGGGCTCCGTGCTAACAGCTCAGAGCCTGGAGCCTGCTTCAGATTGTGTCTCCCTTCTCTTTCTGCCCCTCCCCTGCTCATGCTGTCTCTCACTCAAAAATGAATTTAAAAAAAAAAAAGTACCCTGTGATACAGAATATACAAGATTTCCCAATACATTTGGATCAAAAAACCATTTCTAAGGAATATCTATAACATCTCATAGTGTTTCAAGTGCTCAAACGACAAATATTTAGTAAACCTAGATCAGCATTAAAACACTGATAAATTTTTAATAATTTTGTAAAATTCTAAGATTTAAAAAACACCAGAGTAACTGGAATAACAAAGACTAAACCCTGAAATCTCCAATAATCAGGCATTAAAATTTTCTATAAGGCTATTAGAATGTATTTGTATTTGAAGCTAAGAAAGTAATACATTCCAACATACAGAAGGAATGGAATGAAAACAAAAATACCTAGTTTCTCCAAGCAGTCATCCTGCTCTTGCTAATGGATAGGTAAAACAGAACAAGGTCAAATGAATACAAGATTATGTTCAAATCAGAGACTAGAAGAAAGCTTGCCCACCAGCTATAAAGATTTTTCAACCACATTTCTTTTAATAGAGTCATTAAGTGAAGAAAATAAATTCACATTTCTCTTGAAAAACAAGATGCCAGGGCACCTGGGTAGCTCAGTCAGTTAAGCATTTGACTCTTGATTTCAGTTCAGGTCGTGATCTCACATTTCCTGAGTTCAAGCCCCACATCGGGCTCTGCACACACAACGTGGAGCTGCTTGGGATTCTCATTCTCTCTCTCCACCCCCCACTCTGCTCCTCTCCCACCCCCCTCTCTTTCAAAATTTAAAAATTTTAAATCTAAAAAAATTTTTTGAAAAGAAAAACAAGATGCCATTCAGAATACTAGATTAGTGGTAGTAGCTAAAGCATGAAAGTTCAATTTCTAGAGGTGCCTGGCTGTCTCAGTTGGTAGAGCATGAGACTCTTGATTCCAGGTCTGTGAGTTCAAGCCTCACATTGGGCATAGAGATTACTTAAAAATAAAAATAAAACCACAAATAAATAAACAGAATTCTTTGAGAACCGAGGCAAAATCATTACTACCCAAAAATGGAGGGAAGGAGGGACTCAATGCTAAAAAAAAGTAGAGCAATACCTATTAAGAACTCCAAGGGTTTAAAAAAGGTATGACTCAAGAATTTATATCCAGTCTAAGAATACAGTTTAGTATAAATGGCAACAGTTAAACAATAATGAATATGAAAGAACTCAAGGAATACTGTTCTTATGAACTGCTTTTGAAGAAAACACTAGTTGACAAAGTTCAACTATCCAAAGAATAAAAATAAAAATTATGAAAAAAGGGCAAGTTTTGAGCATAAAGTCCATTTAATTATTGGCCTGAAAAAAAAAAAAGATAAAAAGATTTATAGCTATAGAATATAATGTAAATGTTACAATCCTCAAGAATGGAGAGGAAATAGGACTGAGATATGCTTATACCTTTATACAGCACTGCTTTACACCTCTGAGTATACTTCAATTGCTATACCTCGATTTATTTCTTAAAAGATGAGGAAATAAGCATAATGCTGTAATAAATACAGATGAGCTAAATAGATTCATTAAAAGAAAGTCTCAGATCATAAAACATAATTGTATGAATAAATGATCCACACTCCCCCTGCCCCAATGTGAAAGGACAAAAATGAAATACAAGCAGACTATGTTCAAAATGAAACAGGCATTCTAAAGATATAGGCACAAAGATATTCACTACAGCATTATTTGTAACAGCAACATACCGAAACAATCTATATATCCAACAACACACGTCCAACGGGAGTTTATCTCCGTTATGGTTAGATAAACTATTGTTTATTCAATGAAATACTATATATTTACTAAAAAGTATGCTGTACCAACCATGTATGTTTCTCACTTGTTTCAAGTCAGACAGTAAAGCATACTAGCTAATGCTAAAGGCTCTGCAGCCAGACTCTTGGGAGTTCCACAACTTCCAACTCCCCAACTTACTAGCATGTTAAGGTTTCTGTGCCTCAGTTTCCTTCTCTGTATGAAGGGGATAATAATACTACCTGCCTCTCAAGGCTGTGATGAAGATTAACAATGAATATCCAAACGCTTGATAGAACAGGGCCTACAACATATAAAACACTGTGGAAGTTTTAGATTCATTTTGGTTAAGTGAGGAAAACTCAGCTTTAAAACAACATCATGTTACCATTTATGAAAAAATATATACATATATATGTATAAAATATCTGTGGAAGAACACACAAAACTGGTAGTGGTTTCCCAGGAAAGGAAAATACGCAGAAGAGACTGCAGAGTGAGAGCAAGATTTGCTTTACATTTCTGTATCTTTTAGATTTTGTACCATAAGCATGTATTGGTTAGCTAAAAATTACTACTTAAATTTAAAAACCTTAAAGAATTGGGGCGCCTGGGTGGCTCACTCGGTTAAGCATCTGACTTCGGCTCAGGTCATGATCTTGCAGTTTGTGAGTTCGGGCCCCGCGTCAGGCTCTGTGCTGAAAGCTCAGAGCCTGGAGCCCACTTTGAATTCTGTGTCTCCCTCTCTCTCTGCCCCTCCCCCACTCACATGCGAGCGCGCGCGCTCTCTCTCTCTCTCTCTCTCTCTCTCTTAAAAATCAACATAAAAAAAAAAAAAAAACCCTTAAAGAATTTAAGTTGACTGAACACAGTGCTACTTTTCTGGTTAGTTCTCTGACTTCCATGCCTAAGGTATATTTACTCAGATCACAGGTCACAAAAAACACTCTCAGAGACAAATGTATTTTCTCCACCAAAGCATCTACAGGAGTTCAGATATTTAATGTTACCACATAAAATACAAAAGAGGGCTCCTGGGTGGCTCAGTGGGTTGAACTTCGAACTCTCAGGTCATGATCCCAGGCTCATAGGATTGAGCCCTACCTACATCGGGCTCCACACAGAGCGTAGACCCTGCTTAAGATTTCACTTTCTCCAGCAACCCCCACCCCCTCTCCTGCTCGTGCTCTCTCTCAAAAAAAAAAAAAAAAAAAAAAAAAAAAATTAAAATTAGGGATGCCTGGGTGGCTCAGTTAAGTGTCCAACTCTTGATTTCGGGTCGGATCTCATGGTTTGTGAGTTTGAG
Organism: Panthera pardus; assembly: GCF_024362965.1. Lineage (NCBI taxonomy): Eukaryota > Metazoa > Chordata > Mammalia > Carnivora > Felidae > Panthera > Panthera pardus. The sequence continues at coordinate 67,561,128 of NW_026526788.1, read as the reverse complement.
CCTCATATCACTCTCTCTCAAAAATACACATTAAAAAAAGATTAAAATAACTAAAAAATAAAAAGAAACTTATCTTTGGAGACAACACTTCAAAGACATATACAAAAAAAAATGTTCACAGCAATGTGCATATAGCAAAGCATTGGAAACACAGGCATCAGTAGTCTCCATAAATTATATTGCCACACAATGGAATATAATATAGATACCTGAAATGATAGCATATGCATAATACAAATTTATGTATGAAATTATAATTTTTTGCATTAGGCAGTAAGTTATGGACTCTTTCCACACAAGAATACAAATATACTTCATTTCTTTTCATTGCTATGACTTGTGGTATAACTATAATATAATCATTCTCCTATCGACTGACATTTAGGTTGTTTCTATTTGCCTTTTTTCATTTACATTTTTTTTCATTAAAAAAATATATATGGGGTCCCTGCATGGCTTGGTTGATTAAGCGTGCAACTTTGGCTCAGGTCGTGATCTCACGGTTTGTAAGTTAGAACCCAGCATTGGGTTCTCTGCTGTCAGTGCATAGCCTGCTTTGAATCCCGTCTCCCTCTCTCTGCCCCTCCCCTGCTCGCGCTATCTCAAAGATATAATAAACATCAAAATATATATAAATATATATATTTGGGGGGGCAGTAAATAGTGCTTTTTGAGCATAAATATTCACAAACAGGACCTACTATTTCTGCAAGGCAGATTCCTGAAAGCAGAACTGTTTGGTCAAAACTAATACGCATTTTATTTTTTATTTTTATTTTTTTAACATATGAAATTGTCAAATTGGTTTCCATACAATACCCAGTGCTCATCTCAAAAGATGCCCTCTTCAATACCCATCACCTACTCTCCCCTCCCTCCCACCCCCCCATCAACCCTCAGTTTGTTCTCAATTTTTAAGTGTCTCTTATGCTTTGGCTCTCTCCCACTCTAACCTTTTTTTTTTCCTTCCCCTTCCCCATGGGTTTCTGTTAAGTTTCTCAGGATCCACATAAGAGGGAAAACATATGGTATCTGTCTTTCTCTGTGTGGCTTATTTCACATAGCATCACACTCTCCAGTTCCATCCACGTTGCTACAAAAGGCCATATTTCATTCTTTCTCATTGCCACGTAGTACTCCATTGTGTATATGAACCACAATTTCTTTATCCATTCATCAGTTGATGGACATTTAGGCTCTTTCCACAATTTGGCTATTGTTGAGAGTGCTGCTATAAACATTGGGGTGCAAGTGCCCCTATGCATCAGTACTCCTGTATCCCTTGGGTAAATTCCTAGCAGTGCTACTGCTGGGTCATAGGGTAGGTCTATTTTTAATTTTTTGAGGAACCTCCACACTGTTTTCCAGAGTGGCTGCACCAGTTTGCATTCCCACCAACAGTGCAAGAGGGTTCCCGTTTCTCCACATCCTCGCCAGAATCTATAGTCTCCTGATTTGTTCATTTTGGCCACTCTGACTGGCATGAGGTGATATCTGAGAGTGGTTTTGATTTGTATTTCCCTGATGAGGAACGATGTTGAGCGTCTTTTCATGTGCCTGTTGGCCATCTGGATGTCTTCTTTAGAGAAGTGTCTATTCATGTTTTCTGCCCATTTCTTCATTGGATTATTTGTTTTTTGGGTGTGGAGTTTGGTAAGCTCTTTATAGATTTTGGATACTAGCCCTTTGTCCAATGTCATTTGCAAATATCTTTTCCCATTCCGTTGGTTGCCTTTTAGTTTTGTTGATTGTTTCCTTTGCAATGCAGAAGCTTTTTATCTTCATGAGGTCCCAATAGTTCATTTTTGCTTTTAATTCCCTTGCCTTTGGGGATGTGTCAAGTAAGAAATTGCTGCGGCTGAGGTCAGAGAGGTCTTTTCCTGCTTTCTCCTCTAGGGTTTTGATGGTTTCCTGTCTCACATTCAGGTCCTTTATCCATTTTGAGTTTATTTTTGTGAATGGTGTAAGAAAGTGGTCTTGTTTCATTCTTCTGCATGTTGCTGTCCAGTTCTCCCAGCACCATTTGTTAAAGAGACTGTCTTTTATTCATTGGATATTCTTTCCTGCTTTGTCAAAGATTAGTTGGCCATACTTTTGTGGGTCTAGTTCTGGGGTTTCTATTCTATTCCATTGGTCTATGTGTCTGTTTTTTGTGCCAATACCATGCTGTCTTGATGATTACAGCTTTGTAGTAGAGGCTAAAGTCTGGGATTGTGATGCCTCCTGCTTTGGTCTTCTTCAAAATTACTTTGGCTATTCGGGGCTTTTTGTGGTTCCATATGAATTTTAGGATTGCTTGTTCTAGCTTCGAGAAGAATGGTGGTGCAATTTTGATTGGGATTGCATTGAATGTGTAGATAGCTTTGGGTAGTATTGATATTTTAACAATATTTATTCTTCCAACCCATGAGCACGGAATGTTTTTCCATTTCTTTGTATCTTCTTCAATTTCCTTCATAAGCTTTCTATAATTTTCAGCATACAGATCTTTTACATCTTTGGTTAGATTTATTCCCAGGTATTTTATGCTTCTTGGTGCAATTGTGAATGGGATCAGTTTCTTTATTTGTCTTTCTGTTGCTTCATTATTAGTGTATAAGAATGCAACTGATTAAAAAAAAACAAACAAAAAAAGAATGCAACTGATTTCTGTACATTGATTTTGTATCCTGCAACTTTGCTGAATTCATGTATCAGTTCTAGCAGACTTTTGGTGGAGTCTATCAGATTTTCCATGTACAATATCATGTCATCCGCAAAAAGTGAAAGCCTGACTTCATCTCTGCCAATTTTGATGCCTTTGATTTCCTTTTGTTGTCTGATTGCTGATGCTAGCACTTCCAACACTATGTTAAACAACAGCGGTGAGAGTGGACATCCCTGTCGTGTTCCTGATCTCAGGGGAAAAGCTCTCAGTTTTTCCCCATTGAAGATGATATTAGCTGTGGGCTTTTCATAAATGGCTTTTATGATGTTTAAGTATGTTCCTTCTACCCCGACTTTCTCGAGGGTTTTTATTAAGAAAGGATGCTGAATTTTGTCAAATGCTTTTTCTGCATCGATTGGCAGGATCATATGGTTATCTTTTCTTTTATTAATGTGATGTATCATGTTGATTGATTTGCGAATGTTGAACCAGCCCTGCAGCCCAGGAATGAATCCCACTTGATCATGGTGAATCATTCTTTTTATAAGCTGTTGAATTCGATTTGCTAGTATCTTATTGAGAATTTTTGCATCAGGGATATTAACCTGTAGTTCTCTTTTTTTACTGGGTCTCTGTCTGGTTTAGGAATCAAAGTAATACTGGCTTCATAGAATGAGAGTCTGGAAGTTTTCCTTCCCTTTCTATTTTTTGGAATAGCTTGACAAGGATAGGTATTATCTCTGCTTTAAATGTCTGGCAGAATTCCCCAGGGAAGCCATCTGGTCCTGGACTCTTATTTGTTTGGAGATTTTTGATGACTGATTCAATTTCTTCGCTGGTTATGGGTCTGTTCAAGCTTTCTATTTCCTCCAGTTTGAGTTTTGAAGTGTGTGGGTGTTTAGGAATTTGTCCATTTCTTCCAGGTTGTCCAATTTGTTGGCATATAATTTTTCATAGTATTCCCTAATAATTGCTTGTATTTCTGAGGGATTGGTTGTAATCATTCCATTTTCATTCATGATTTTATCTATTTGGGTCATCTCCCTTTTCTTTTTGAGAAGCCTGGCTAGAGGTTTATCAATTTTGTTTATTTTTTCAAAAAACCAACTCTTGGTTTCATTGATCTGCTCTACAGTTTTTTTAGATTCTATATTGTTTATTTCTGCTCTGATCTTTATTATTTCTCTTCTTCTGCTGGGTTTGGGGTGTCTTTGCTGCTCTGCTTCTATTTCCTTTAGGTGTGCTGTTAGATTTTGTATTTGGGATTTTTCTTGTTTCTTGAGATAGGCCTGGATTGCAATGTATTTTCCTCTCAGGACTGCCTTCGCTGCATCCCAAAGCGTTTGGATTGTTGTATTTTCATTTTCATTTGTTTCCATATATTTTTTAATTTCTTCTCTAATTGCCTGGTTGACCCATTCATTCTTTAGTAGGGTGTTCTTTAACCTCCATGCTTTTGGAGGTTTTCCAGACTTTTTCCTGTGGTTGATTTCAAGCTTCATAGCATTGTGGTCTGAAAGTATGCATGGTATGATCTCAATTCTTGTATACTTATGAAGGGCTGTTTTGTGACCCAGTATGTGATCTATCTTGGAGAATGTTCCATGTGCACTTGAGAAGAAAGTATATTCTGTTGCTTTGGGATGCAGAGTTCTAAATGTATCTGTCAAGTCTATCTGATCCAATGTATCATTCAGGGCCCTTGTTTCTTGATTGACCATGTGTCTAGATGATCTATCCATTGTTGTAAGTGGGGTATTAAAGTCCCCTGCAATTACCACATTCTTGTCAATAAGGTTGCTTATGTTTGTAATTGTTTTATATATTTGGGGGCTCCTGTATTCGGCACATAGACATTTATAATTGTTAGTTCTTCTTGATGGATAGACCTTGTAATTATTATACAATGCCCTTCTTCATCTCTTGTTACAGCCTTTAATTTAAAGTCTAGTTTGTCTGATATAAGTATGGCTACTCCAGCTTTCTTTTGACTTCCAGTAGCATGATAAATAGTTCTCCATCCCCTCACTTTCAATCTGAAAGTGTCTTCAGATCTCAAATGAGTCTCTTGTAGACAGCAAATAAATGGGTCTTGTTTTTTTTTATCCATTCTGATACCCTATGTCTTTTGGTTGGCGCATTTAGTCCATTTACATTCAGTGTTATTATAGAAAGATATGGGTTTAGAGTCATTGTGATGTCTGTAGGTTTCATGCTTATAGCGATGTCTCTGGTACTTTGTCTCACAGAATCCCCCTTAGGATCTCTTGTAGTGCTGATTTAGTGGTGATGAATTCCTTCAGTTTTTGTTTGGGAAGACCTTGATCTTTCCTTCTATTCTAAATGACAGATTTGCTGGATAGAGGATTCTCGGCTACATATTTTTTTCTGTTCATCACATTGAAGATTTCCTGCCATTCCTTTCTGGCCTGCCAAGTTTCAGTAGAGAGATCCGTCACTAGTCTTATCGGTCTCCCTTTATATGTTAGAGCATGTTTATCCCTAGCTGCTTTCAGAATTTTCTCTTTATCCTTGTATTTTGCCAGTTTCACTACGATATGTCCTGCAGAAGATCGATTCAAGTTACATCTGAAGGGAGTTCTCTGTGTCTCTTGGATTTCAGTGCCTTTTTCCTTCCCCAGATCAGGGAAGTTCTCAGCTATTATTTCTTCAAGTACACCTTCAGCACCTTTCCCTCTCTCTTCCTCCTCTGGAATACCAATTATGGTTAGATTATTTCTCTTTAGTGCATCACTTAGTTCTCTAATTTTCCCCTCATACTCCTGGATTTTTTTATCTCTTTTTCTCACCTTCTTCTTTTTCCATAATTTTATCTTCTAGCTCACCTATTCTCTCCTCTGCCTCTTCAGTTCGAGCTGTGGTCGTCTCCATTTTATTTTGCAGCTCATTAATAGCATTTTTTAGCTCCTCCTGGCTGTTCCTTAGTCCCTTGATCTCTGTAGCAATAGATTCTCTGCTGTCCTTTATACTGTTTTCAAGCCCAGTGATTAATTTTATGACTATTATTCTAAACTCACTTTCTGTTATATTGTTTAAATCGTTTTTGATCAGTTCGTTAGCTGTTGTTATTTCCTGGACGTTTTTCTGAGGGGAATTCTTCTGTTTCGTCATTTTGGATAGTCCTTGGAGTGGTGCAGGACTGCGGGGCACTTCCCCTGTGCTGTCTTGAATAACCTGCACTGGTGGGCGGGCTGGTCAGACCTGATGTCTGCCCCCAGCCCACCGCTGGGGCCACAGTCAGACTGGTGTGTGCCTTCTCTTCCCCTCTCCTAGGGGCGGGATTCACTATGGGGTGGTGTGGCCCGTCTGGGCTACTTGCCCACTGCCAGGCTTCTGGTGCTGGGGATCTGGCGTATTAGCTGGGGTGGATCGGCAAGGTGCACAGGGGCAGGAGGGGCAGGCTCAGCTCGCTTTTCCTTTGGAGATCCACTTCAGGAGGGGCCCTGCGGCATGGGGATGGAGTCAGACCCGCCGGAGGGATGGATCCGAAGAAGCACAGCATTTTGGTGTTTGCGTGGTGCAAGCAAGTTCCCTGACAGGAATTGGTTCGCTTTGGGATTTTGGCTGGGGGATGGGCGAGGGAGATGGCGCTGGCGAGTGCCTTTGTTCCCCGCCAAGCTGCGCTGTTATCTGGGGCTCAACAACTCTCCCTCCCGTTGTCCTCCAGCCTTCCCGCTCTCCGAGCAGAGCTGTTAACTTATAACCTTCCAGATGTTAAGTCCCGCTTACTGTCCCAACACACTCCGTCCGGCCCCTCCGCTCTTGCAAGCCAGACTCGGGGCCTCTGCTTGGCTGGCGGGCTGCCCCTCTGCCCTGGCTCCCTCCCTCCAGTCCGTGCAGCGCACACCGCCTCACCCTTCCTACCCTCTTCCGTGGGCCTCTCGTCTATGCTTGGCTCTGGAGAATCCATTCTGCTAGTCTTCTGGCGGTTTTCTGGGTTATTTAGGCAGGTGTGGGTGGAATCTAAGTGATCCGTAGGACGCAGTGAGCCCAGAGTCCTCCTACGCCGTCATTTTCCCTCTCTTGTCCCTAATAAGTATTTTAAATATTTATAGGTAGTTCCAATCGCTCTCTTTCAAAGAGACTACATCAATTTATACTCTCCCAATCTTACCAATTATTAATCACTTTCATTTCTATCAATCTGATATATGAAAAACGATATATTTTAATCTACAGTTCCTTGATTAGTGAGGGCAAACAAACTTTTCCATTCTTCCACTATTTGTGGTTTAACAAAATATAGACCATGGCTACATTATGTTTAACACACATTACAGTTTTAAATTTTTTTTATTTGCCACTATTTTATAATTGGGAGATCCACTACAATCCAGACCTCTACTTCTCATTTAAAAAATAAAAAAAAATTGCCACCACTGGGTCAAAAATCAACTAGTGTTGAGTAGAAGCTATGCCCTCCAAGTACTCTCCAACCCAACCACCTCACATATTCTCCCTACTGTGTTCCCTCATTTATGTTACCTGCCTGGTTTCCTGCAGGAATTTAAGTTTAGGACCCAATCTCTATGCAGTTATTTGGTTATATAGTAGTTATCAGGATTCTTTGTATGAAGGATATTAATACCTTTTTTTTACATATTTATGTCATAACTATTTCCTCTCTGTGGACGGCCTTTAACTTAATCACAGCATTCATAAATATATATAAAATCCTAAAAGTCTACAACACCCATCAAATGACAACAATATTTATCCTTGGGGGTTAGGATGGTTTTCAATCTCTGTATTATTTTTTAAATGCATAAAATAAGCATTGATTCCTCTTATAATCAGGGAAGGAAAAAAAAACTATTTTCCTTTCTTTTCTTAATGTTTATTCATTTTTGAGAGAGAGTGAATGCAGGGGAGGGGGCAGAGAGATAAGGAGACAGAGAATTCCAAGCAGGTTCTGCACTGTCAGCACAGAGCCTGATGCAGGGCTTGAACCCATGAACCATGAGATCATGACTTGAGCTGAAGTCAGAAGCTTACCTGACTGAGCCACGCAGGCACCCCCCCAAAAAGCTATTTTCATTTTGAAACAGAAAAATTCTAACAGTGATAGTTTGGTTATGTTGACTTTAAACTGACAAAGGATAAAGCTAATTAAAAAATTACTTATTAAAAAAGACAATGTATAATACAAGAGGAGCTCACCATAATAATCAAAGCTCATAAATCTTAATCCAAGATAACCCACCTATGAAGAACTAATATATCCAGCACTTCAGATTTGAATTATAATTACAATTTGTTTTTACAAAAGCTAGTTAAAAGACCATGGACTGATCTGATTCACACTGAAATTATAAACAAAGTTTTTGGATACCTGGTGCTTCAGAAAAAGTTTTTTTCCTCCAACTATAAATACAAAAACTTTATTTTCATTCAGACATTTAATACATACTAAGTATCATGCACTGTGCAAGATGCTAAGTATGCAACAAGGTGGCATGGTACTTGCCTGTAAGCTTACAAACCAGTGGAAAAGGCAAGAACATAGTGTGGTAAGAGGTGCTGAAGCACAAAGAGAAAGCACTTAAAAACCAGTGTTGGAGCTTAGAGAAATAAGGAAAGGCTTTTTTTTTTTTTTTTTTAAATTCATTTCTTTTGAGAGAGAGCACAAACGAGTAGGGGCAGAGAGAAAGGGAGAAAGACAATCCCAAGCAGGATCCATCCTGTCAGTGCAGAGCTCAAAGAGAGGGGCTCAAACTCACAAACCCACAAATGTAATATCATGACGTGAGTCGAAACCTAGTACATGTCCGACTGAGCCACCCAGTCGCCCATAAGGAAAAGCTTCTTAAACAGATAACATCTAAGGAGAAACCAACTGAGAAGGGTGGAAGGGGACCAGGAATCTTGCAGTCACCCTGACTCCTCTCAGCTCAACTCTCACATCCCAACAATCACCAACTCCTATCTATCCATTGTAAAATGTCTGACTCTTCAACTTCTCTTCATTCTCACTGCCACTACCCTGCTCCAGGGCATACTAAATTCTCTCCTCTAACATCTCTGTAACTGATCTCACCACATCCACACCACCCCCATCCTGCTCCTAACCAAATCACTACACTGTAATTACAGTGATCTTTCAAATACTCAAATCTAATCAGGTTACTGTCCAACTTAAAACACTTGGGGAATAGTGGATGACCCCCACAAACCTAACCTTCAGGATAAAATCCAAAATTCTTACCAAGCCTTTCAAGACCTGGCCCCTGCTACAACTCCAGTATTTCCCACCTTGCATTCAGGTCACATGAACTTCTTTCAGATCCCATATCAGGTCCTGCTACCTCCTGTCCCCAGGACTTGTACGCAAGCGATTCTTTCCTCCTGTCAGAAACACAGGTTTACAGTTCACTGAGCTAAGTCTCCTGTAGTCTACAGATTTCAGCTCAGAGGTCAGGGAAGACTTCTGTGATCACTCAAAAGCCTTTCTGAATAGACCGCCCTCCAAGCTCCCACTTAAACTTCCCATCAGGACATTTATCACACTTTATAAGTGCCAGGTTAGTTGTCTTGACTCTCTCATTTAAAGTGGGAAAATAGGGATACCTTTGCCTTTTTCACAGTCATATCCTAGTACAGTACTTAGAAACCATACTTACCATACATAGCAGTTATATTTACTGAAATAATTATAAATATTTGTTAACTTAGCTTTATCTCCCCTAGTAGACAGTAGGCACCTTACACAAAGAAGCAATTTTTACTCAACAAAGCAATAACCTCAAAGATACCATGAACTTTTTATTAAGTACACAGTAAGTGCTCAGTGAACACTTGTTGAATAAAGACAGTCAACCAATAAGGACAAAAACCTTGTCCCATGAATAGTTTCCCTATACTTTACTTAAAATTAACTCTAAGTCACTCAGATTTTGATATGAATACCTAAAAATGACAAGATTTCAATTCTATTTTCCCTTGTTTATAAAGATCTGAAATGTTCTTTATTCTTTTAAGTAGTTTAAAGGACAAAAATAAAACGTTTCCCCCTCCGAATCACATAAACCTATATGTTGTTTGTAGTTCAAAAGTGTAAAAAAGGAATCTTGAAAACTAGAAGACCCAAAACTGAAAAAGCACCCAAAATTAACATGCTCAAAGGAATGTTATTGTTCAGACAGAAATGGAAAAAATACATTAAATTAAGTAGCATGAATGAACCAGAGGTAAAGTTAGTTTTCATGGAGGCTAATAAGTCTGTGACAAAATACAACACTCTAGCCCATGCTAATTAGAATTATGTCAAGACTACAGAACTTCTAGCACCTTCAAATTCATTCATTCAACTTTTTTTCCTTTTGCTGAGGAGACAAGATGAAAACTGTTTGGACTGGCAGGGAGAGATAGGGCTAATTTAGATAAATACATGAGAGTTTTTAGGAAAATCTGCATTTTTTTTTTCTTTTGGAAAAGCCTAAGATTATGAAATTCTGATTCTGTGCAGTTTTAAGCAAAGAACTGAAAATTCCTATTTATCCAACCCACAACATAAGCCATAATTGGAATTACAGCTCTCTGGGACAACACTTCGACTCACCATATAGAAAAACTGTAGGATCCTCCAACAAAGCCTCAAAATAAAAGGCAAGGGTGGGGCAGGAGGGATTTAAATGTCTCAATGGAACTAAGATATAATGGTAAACATCAAATATCTTGATCATTCTCTGAAAATTCTTATGCCACCCAAACAACTCTCCCCAAAAGACTGACCTGTCAATGTTTGCTTAAACTGCTTTTTCTACCAAGAAACTCAAAACATGTCACACAAAACCTAAGTATTCCCAAAATATATGTTACTTTTCATTTACTATGCACCAACAGACAATAAAGAAAAAGATGATTACCTAATTATCAGTGTAAAACAAAAAAGAAAAAATGTAATTGCTATCTTAGTTTATATGCACTAAGATGAATATTATATTCAATAAAGTATTTTCAACTTAAAAAACAAATGCTTTTCAGCACTTGTAAGCTAAAATTAAGTTACCTATATCTAAATGCTTCATTTTTGTATGTATAAACCCACGTATTCCTTCACTAGGTGTTATCTGATTATAAATCCTTTCTATTACTCATTCTATAAATTATTCACCAGAAACAGTCAGAAAACATGTAAACAAATATAATGTTATACACAGCAACATGAGAAGCTATGTGGCCTCAAGGTAGGTATCTTACATTTAAGAATCAGTATTTGTCAAGTTGCCATTATTAGGGATGCCTGGCTGGCTTAGTTGGTAGGGCATTCGACTCCATCTCAGGGTCAATGAGTTTGTCAAGCCCCACACTGGGTGTGGAACCTACTTAAAAAAAATATGTATGATAGGGGCACCTAGGTGCCTCAGTCACTTAAGCATCCAACTTCTGCTTAGTTCATGATCTCACAGTTTGTGTGTGAGTATGGGTCCACACCGAGCTCTCTGTCAGACCAGAGCCTGCTTCGGATACTGTCTCCCCCTCTCTCTTCCCCTACCCCACTCTTTCATGCGCGCTCTCTCAAAAACTAAACAAACATTTAAAAAATAAATAAATAACATTATAAAGCAAATATCCTTTCTCACATTTATACAGTCCATTTTTGAGACTATTTAGATGAAGACCAGATGCTCAACTAACCATTTTATTTATCTACCTGTCCTGGTAGTTAAAATAGGATTTACAGAATGCATTTTGGGCTTTAAAAATATAATCTCATTATCTCTGTATTATATTTGTCAAAAATATCCCAAAACAAAAAGATTTGTCAAACAAGATCAAAAGAAATATACTGAGCAGCCAAGTCCAGTTTAACTTAAGGTTAATAAAGAATTTCTCCCATCAGAACCATCCAAAATATTCAAAGGCAGCCCTTGCTTACATTTTTGAATATACATAAAAGGACATTATTTTTGTAAGTTAACACATTAAACCCAACCAATTCCCAGCTGGTGTGTACTATCTACCATCCTGTGACTATAATCCCAAAATTATTCTCACGTAGTTTACACAAGTTTCGACATTGAAAATTCTTACACCACAAAGATGTAAATCATTTAGTAACTTGCAGGTAGCGATAGGATATTTAAATCATGCCAGAAAGAAAAAACATTTGGCAATAGTTAATTTTAATTACCCTTGAAAGCAATGCAATTATCAAATTGTTAATTATAAAAACTGGACAATGGTATAATCAGGAAAGAGAGAAGCTAATTAACAAATTATTTTTTGCACATGAATCTACCTACCATTTGTGGATTATCAATTTTCAAAGAATCTGAACATAATAAAGTATAGCAAAACTTCAATTTTATTATTTTCAACTTTCTTTGATGAAACAGAAATCTTCAAGATCTTGCCACAGGATCATGATTATCAATTATTACACACACACACACACACACAAATACACACACGCGCGAGAATGTCAGATAAAATGGAGTTTCAGTAGAGAGAAGCGAGAATAAGTTCATTATATTTTTGTATATAATTAGTTATGCATTAAGGCATTACTGACAGAGCTAACTGCAAGAATTACATAGGTGACTTTAAAAGAAACTTATTCTTTCCTTTTCTGTATCATAAAAACCTTTAAAACTGAAACATTTTAACTCTAATATACATCTGCATATTACAATTCCTGCTGATCAACTCAGTCCCTTTAACAAAATAAGATGGCAAAGAAATGTTTTACCAAACGCCTTTACGACCATACTTTCCTGGACAGTGAATAAGAACTAGTAGATTTCATTCTTTACAGGCAGGTGCTAATCAGTTTCAGTGTCTGGTTCTCACAGGCTGACATAATGCCGCAATGTTTCCGTTGCACAACATTCTGGGGGAAATGTTTAGGATTATTTCCACTGAAATTTTTAAGCCCTGTACACAAGCATCATGGAAATGTTTAAATCAGAGCTATCAAACCTAAATAAAAATTTTAATTCAACTTTTTTGTTTTAAAAATAGTGACCCCATTTTTTAAAAAGTCATTTTTCTCAAGCCTGAAACAATTCTTGCTTTTCCTGCCTTTTTTGCGGCGTAAAACATCACCACCTGATGTATGTCATTCAATCACTAATTAGCACTATATTTGATCATCGTTAGCTCCTTAGTACTCAACAAAAAAACCTGACAGCCTCACATGTTTTGGAGACTTGAATACAATTTGTTCTTGTCCCAAATACTCATGTTCTGTGTGTACTACTATAAGCCATTATATAACAGGGGGTGGGGAAAATTAAAAAATACTGCAGCACTACAAGCCATTTAGCATGCTGAGTTCTCACAGTTGCTTAGTGGGTGTTCTGAAACTAGGCCATATTTCTAGTATTAAGAATTTCAAATCACTACTTCCAGATACAGAAATAAATGTCTTCAAGATTAAATCATAAACCTTACTATTTTCAGCTGCCTAGTATATAAGTATCCTATTTCTATGAGTTTAAAATGTAATTAACACATGGTAGATAAACCAACATTTGTTTTAGTAACAAGAAATAACTAGCTTTTCTACCTATCCTTATAAAGTCCTAGAATGCAACAGATTACAATATTAAGATAAAGTGCAGTATATCTGAACAAGAACTAAAGCCCTTAGGTGAAATTTTGAATACTTTATCCCAGAAGATATATAAAATAAAACTGAATTAAATACAATCTATTTCAGGTCACCCAATCTGTTAGATTCCACATACTTCTAGCAAAGAAATAATTATAACCCTCAACCTAATTTTTCCAGTCCAGGTTACCAAGAAACACAATACATACATACATACATACATACATACATACATACATAGAGCTTACTCTCTTTAACAAAAGTTGCAGAAATATTTATGTCATTTTGTCACATCATTGCAACAGGTAGGTTTTTATTCAAAACTAACAAAAACATGTTACCCAATTTTACATATTTCATAGCTAAGCTAACAAAGAAACATGATCAGTATAAAAACTACATCTACAAATTGTAAGGCAATAATACTATACTGCAGTGATTCAGTATTTTCAGATAATTATTTGTTTCAACTTATTATTCAGTACTTATGGTGCCTACTATGTTTTCCCCTCATTAAGCAAATATTTCCAACAAAAGCTTGACACTGAAATTTTTAATTACATCATTTTAGATATAAAACTTTTCCCAAATACAACACATGGTCCTGTGTAATTTTTTTTTTTTTCCATTTTGAGAGAGAGAGAAAGAGAGAGAGAGAGAGAGAGAGAGCACAAGCAAGGGAGGGACAGAGAAAGAGGGAGAGAGAATGGCTCCACACTGTCAATGAAGAGCCCAACTTGGCGCTTGAACCCACAAACCACGAGATTACGACCTGAGCCAAAATCAAGACTCAGATGCTTAACTGACTGAGCCACCCAGGCGACCCTGTCCTGTGTTTTAACAAAATTTACTAACAGCAATTAATTTCTTCTTCTATCAGCATTACTGCTATACTGTTCCACATATAAAACAAATGGGGTCTTGAAAGATCTAAATATGTTTATCACAAGATGAAGTTGCCTTAAACTGTTATATAAAAAAAAATGTCTTGTATCTGATTTTTAAGTGTTTTCCCCTCTGCTCTTATTTTCAACTCTTATGGCCTCTAGGAGATATCCCAGTCCTATTTACATTTGGCTACTAAACTTTCTTAATTGTATATTGAGTAAAAAAGCCTTCAATTAAGGCCTGAGGAAATCTAAGAGCAGAAAATATGTTAAAGAACAGAAGACTATGACATCTCTTTGTCCTTTTTAGTGGTCTGTTTTGGGGCTCAATACTTAGTTTCAGTAATTTTTTTTTTTATTAGGAGCCTACAAAGTTATACACTGTACATATACTACAGAAATGGTAGTAAAGAAGCCAGACATACCTGATGCTATCATGAAACTTACAGTCTGCAAAAAAGACAGATATTACACACATCATCACAAAAATGTTAAAAGAAAAAAAGAGGCAGTGCAGGTGTTAAGGGACCCTAGAACAGCAGAACCTAAGGATCAAAGAAGACCTCCCAAACGACATGATATTGAGGCCAGAAGGGGGATTAGGTTCACCAGGTAAAGAATGTTTGGGGTTGTATCCAAGGAGATGATACCAGAAAGTTTTAGTTTCCTAATAAATAACCTTGAGATAAATGTGGGGATATAAAATTTATAATGTAATTACTAAAATGTGAAAATTTTACAAAGGAATTTCTCAAGTTTGAATAATGAAAATAACTGGAGGGGTTCCTGGGTGGCTCAGTTGGTTAAGCATCTGACTTTGGCTCAGGTCAAGATCTCAAGGTTCGTGAGTTCAAGTTCCAAATCAGGCTCTGCAGTGACAGCATGGAGCCTGCTTCAGATTCTGTCTCTCTCTCTGCTCCCCATTCCCACAAACTCACGCTCTCTGTCTCTCTCAAAAATAAACAAAACAAAACAAAACAAAAAACACAAGTGGAAGGATCAAAAGCAACAACAAAAAGTAGTATGAGAATGTTTTAAAATGAGAAACTATGGCACTCTGGAGGGAACAGAGTTTGGAATGGCAAAAAAAAAAAAAAAAAAAAAAAAGCCCTCAAAGGAGTATTAAATCATACTATAGGAAAAATTATTAATATTCAAGTTCAGAGAATTTTTAATTCAAATAAGCCATACAAAGACTTCTACCACAACATAACTGCTGATTATACAGTCTGACTTACCTAAAGGAAAAAGTGGCACTTTGAAATAAGTATGGAAAAAAATGACTTTTAATGTTTTCAGAAGAGTCAATTTTATTTTTTTAAGTTTATTTATTTTTGTAATCTCTGTACCCATCGTGGGGCTCGAACTCACAACCCTGAGATCAAAACTCATATGCTCTTCCAACTGAGCCAGCCAGGCTCCCCCAGAAGAATAACTTTAAATGCACAATAGAAACTTACCATGAGTTCTGAGAAGGCTCATAAATATTACTCTTAACATGATGCATAAATGCTGAGAAAAGATACTTAAATGTGATTCTGAAACACAACTATTCAAGTTCTAAACCTGGGGGATTATTCCACATCAGGCTGATATGTTCTTCCTGTATTTAATTAAAATATTAATGAAAAGTACTTAGTTAAAAGTTTTAAATAATAATTTGAAGCAGATCCCTAACATTCATGCAGATCCACAGTCCAAGGCCCAAACTAAATTAGGAACACAAGAAATAACAATCTCTAAAAGTACAGGCTTTAATGAATGCCTACTCGATCACCTAAAATACTAGGTCTTACATAGAATCCAAATTGCTATTCACCTGCAATTCTCCAAATGGAGCTTACCATGTCTAACATCTACGCTTTTCTATCCACTACCTATCCTACTTAGCCCTCAAGAGTTAAGTTCAAGTCCTATCTTCCAGCAAGCATTGCTGGTTACACATGCATTCTGTGCCTTAACTCAGCTCAGTTCTCCAGCATATACCGCTATCAAAGCACTTGTCACATTGTAAAGCAATTAACTACTGACTTGTACAGTTCATACAACAAACTGTGAACTTACTAAAAGCAGGAAACATAGTATATTTAACTATGTATCCTCAGAGTCTGGGACATACATGGCACTCATTAGAAAGTCTGACATTATGAATATTAAGCTCATAGTAAGAAATATTTATAGAACAAAATTTGAAAGTTAAAGACTATTTACAAAACTGTGAAAGTCCCTGAAAGCAGGAAGGAGTGTTATACAACACAAAACCTGAAACTCAGAAAGTGCAAATTTAACTGACAATATCTAGAATTTGGAGTTAATTTCATCAGTGTCAAAACAGGTAATTTCCACTTTACCTCCAAAATATTTGAAAAACCAAAAGAAAAAAAGATTTATCTTTGTAAGTTGTGAAATTAATTAAAATTGTAGGATTTACAAATAGTATTTGAGGGCAAATAAAGTGCTTAAACTGTGAGCGGTCACCATGCTATAAACATTAGAAGACAGGCCAAAATACTTCATAAAAAGTCTTTCAGGTTCATTTCACATAGGGACCAATTATACTCACTTTTAAGGTCTCCTTTAATGTTTTAACTTCAAGCAGTATGTTCATTCTTTCCGATAAAAGAACCCTTACCTTTTACAGCATGCACTACTTTTTGCAATCAGTTCTGATCTTTAAAGAAGAGGAATGAGATTTATCGTGTGAAATCTAATTAGTTCTTTTAAATCTTGATAATGGAAACTTCATACTTTCGGAGAAAGCACATGTTACCAACATTTCAAAAGCTAAAGAGCTCTTTGTAATTAGAATATTCTTTTCATGTGTTAGAACTTTGATTTGCAGAATTAAAGATCCTGTGCTAAAAAAGTTGGGAACCAGGGGAAAATACCAAAGAATGAAAGTTTGTTTACCTCAAAAATAATGCAATTACATATTTTAGAACATAAATCAGCTTTTCCCACTTATGTGTGTTCCTTTCAACCTGCACTGACTGCAATTACATTTCAGAACACTCTATATAAAGTTCAAGCATTCCATAGGTCACCTTGTGACTTAGAAATTTTTCAGATTTTAAAAGTCCATGTAAACAAGAGAGCTACAAAATTACAAAATTTTAACTGTTATATTATCGGAGAAAAAATGTTCAGAAAGATTTATATGGCATCACTTTGACGTGGTATAACCAGTAAATAAAACAAAATTCAGAAGACAGGGATAGCAATTTTTAATAATTTAGTCTATGAAAGATTTAGCCTTAAATTATAATATGCCAATGCATAATATATAATGCATGAGTCAAACAATAAGCAAAAACAGAAACTAATTTAATATTTGCAGTACTAATTTCTCAAGTACCGTGTGAAAATACTTAATGTATCCTTCTGCTACATTACAGCTAATTTCTATCTAATTTATCTACAACAAAATATTTATCAATTCCCTATTAGTCTTATTAGGAAAAGTCAGTGTTTATTCTATATCTAAATTTCCTCTCCTGATACTTTATAAACTAATTCAAGAACACTTCCACCTAGGCCAAAATATAAACCTCAGAACTCACTGAAGGATTTGTAGGTCAACCTGTTTGGTGGTTTTACTGTGTTGTTTTGTTTTGTTTTTTGGCGGGGTCGGGGGGGGGGGGAGGGAGGAATAGCTGGTCTTGTTTTGGTTTTTTTGGTTATAAGCATAGATTTTATGTTTTCATACATGAATAGTACATAAATGATACATGAATATAGTAAACTGAATTCTAAAGATATATTCTTTCAACCTCCAAAAAATATTCATCCTTTTATCTGCAAATACAGGTTCAGGTATATTTTACATCAAAACCATAACAGTTTATTTTTATATTTAAATATCTTACTAGAAAAAAATCTATAAATTGTTTAAAGAACACAAATTTACAGAAATATTAAATTACACAATAATGATAATCCAGCATATTTTCAAAACAAATATGACTGCCTGTATAACAAAGAAATTCAATTTTATTTACCTTTCCCCACATGGGTAAGGCAAGTCAAAAAATGCACCAACAGAGGGGTGCCTGGTTGGCTCAGTCACAAAAGCATGTGATTCCTGATCCTGGGTTTGTGAGTTCAAGCCCCACGCTGGGTGTAACGATTATTAAAAAAATAAACTTAAAAAAATACATATATATATATATGTATATGTATATATACATACACACATATTGTGTATGTATATATACATATACATATATATATATATATGTATATATACACACTATATATCAGAAGCTATTCAGGAGGCATCTTTGGGAGTATTCCACATAGAATTCCAATTTATATTTCTCTAAACATGGGACAAGCCCTGTCCCAAGTCACTAAAGAAATAGTAAAACTTAAAAGTCATAATTCCAGCAAATATAACACAAGAATGTATAATTTTGGTGTTCCTTTTGAAAAGTGAAATGTTTCAAATTTCTGACACAAAGTTCACAAATTGTATGAGTCTGGCTACAATTATCACAACACAGCTCTAATCAACTTTCTGAATATCATTTTAAAACGTTTAAAAAACCCAGCTGCAAGCTATTAATGTATCTCTTAATATCACTCTTTAATCCGTAACAATTTAAAACAAGAGAAAAACACTTGAAAACTGTATTAACAATGAGAGATCACTAAACAAATGCCAACCTACGATAAATGTAGTTGTTTCTTCAAAAACTAAAACACAAGATTACAGTAGTAATCTTAGAAATAGGCCGGATCCATCCCTCAAAACTAGCATTTCAAAAAGTTTGTTAGCTTTATATATTTAAGCCATTTGAAAGTTACAAATCTTAAAGCCTTTATTTACTTGTCTAAGAGCTATTTTTCAAATGTATATTCATAATTAAGTAACAAGTTTCATAGTGTACCTTATGTCCAAATAAATACTTAAAAGATTTATCCTATTCAGTAGAAATGCCATAGGTAGGGAAGGGTCATATACATGTTATTCCTAAAAATTCTTGTCACTGTCACACAGAAAAACATCAACATTTGGTAAACTCAAACTATAAATGTAAGCTTACTTAATGTTACAAATTGTACCCAAGAGCTAAGTTTCTTCAAATAATGTTAACAGTTATAAGGGCTATGGCATCGAAGGATGAGGGTAGAAATTAGTACACTAATAAACTGACGTCTTTAAAATAAGACAATGTGTTAATGCTGCATTCAAATACAAAAATGCTTGGATACACAAGTATGCCCTAGAATTCTGACAAACAAGAAATTTTAGATCCAGGAATCGCGCCGAGTAGATACTAGAAGCTGACATTTATGAAGAAGTGTACAAAATTGCACAAGTGAAAGCTTAGAGATAGACTGTTGGTAGTTATCATGATGGAAGCGAATACTATACAGTACACGTCTGCAACCCAATTTTGCTTCAGCATCCCCAGAGACTTAAAAAACATTTCTTTGGGTAGGTTGCAAAACATTGCTTCCTCTTTTATTCTCATCACCCCCATTATGATACAAAGCAACAGACAAAATCAAATCACCCACTAACTGTAAGCACTGAAAGCTTAAAAACTCACACAAAAGCATCTTTCCAACTCCCGAATCGGTATTCACTCCACCTGTTTGTAAATCCATACAAACACAATAACACAAAACCTCTACTGATTTAAAAAAGGGGGGAGGGGGCAATTAATGGTTTGAAGTCATTCTTCTACCTAGGCATGGGGCGGGGGAGGGGGAAGGTACAAAACAATGGATACTGAGGGGCTGGGGAAAAACCTTTTGGCCCAGAAGCCTTCGGCGTTAAGAGCGGGGGGGGGGGGGGGGGGGGAGAAGAGAGGAGGAGATAAGAGTACTTTTCCTCTATCCCTAAAAGCTACGGCGGAAAGAGGTTGCCACCAGGCAAGTCCAACAGGGCGGTCTTGGATGCCTACAACTCGCCTCACCAGGCAACATACTCAAAGCCAACTCACCACTCTTCACCGAAAGAAGACGGGGAGAGAGTGGTGGGCTTTGAGTAGGGGGCGAGGAAATACCCCACCCCGCACCACCAGCGCTGCGCCAGGACCCCCACCAACGACTAACACAGCCCCCAGACGCCCACGGGGCGCCCAAGCAGCCTGGGCCAGGTGCCCGGGGAGCAGAGTGGAGCCGGGCCGTCCACCGGGCGCCCCCGGCCCCGCGCCCTCGCGCCGGCTCGCCCTCGCCCGGGCGCTGCCCCGGCCGCCCGCCACCACCGCAGGCCCAGCCCCGGCCGCTGTCAGAGCCGACCGGCTCGGTCTCGGCGCCCAGCTGCGGGGCCCCGCACAAGAGCCGGCTCCGAGGGCCCAGCCCTCCCTGCGACAGCACCCAGGAAAGCGGCGGCGGCCGCGGCGCCTCCCAGGGCCCCAGCCCCTCGGGCCTCGCCCCGGCCCCGCCGGCTCTAGCCCCTCAGGGCGCGCGGGGCCTCCCTCTACCGACAGCCACAGGACCGCCCGACGGGTAAGAAGGAAGGCAGGAAGAACCGACCGACAAACGCCCTCCCGCCTCAGCAGCCCCGGGTTACCGTCAGGAGCCCCAACTCCGCCATCCTCTTCGTTCGCCCTCCTTCCTCCTCCTCCTTAGAAGCGACGCTGCCCAACCGCCGCCCCCCGCCCGCCCCTCCCCCACTCGCCCCGCCCCGCCCGCCCCTCCACACACTCTCGCTCCTACCGCCCCGCCCCACCCCTCCGGCTCAGGCCCGTCACTCGCTGGGAGAAAAACAGGCGGGGCCAGGGCAATCGACACTACCCAATCACAGTGAGGCACTGGCGCCAACGACGCTGTCCAATCAGAGTGAGGCATTGGCGCCAGCTTCCCTCGCTCCGCCCTTTTCCTTTCCTCAGCTGCTCTAGGCCCTCTCTCCCGCCCACTGGGCGCCGCTGGCAAGCCGGGCCACAGAGTAAGCCTCCGGCTGGGTAGAGTGACAACTCGCAAACGGAAGTGACTGTTGACGCTAAGGCAGCCATAACTGCTAATGGCAAAGGGAGTTTCCTGGCCTCCCGTCTCCAGTGTGACGTAGTTTTCCCTTCGTCCAATCTCACCGTTGCTCTGGGCAACAATCGGGCAGTCTGGGAAGAGAGGAGTCTGTAAGTAGGCCCGAAAAAGGACCAAAGGTGACCAGTCATCCCAGGTTAGACAACTTAATTCATATTCGGAACCGCCTGCCCGGGTTGGGGGAGAGGAAGGAGCAGGTTTCCTGGCCCTTATTTTGCTGGGACCTCTAATCACTTACCTAGGTGGACAAAAGGTTAGGGTTCCGAAAATCCCTGTCCCGCCCGGAAGTTGCATTTGGCACTTCTGAATGGGGTCATGGCGGAAGGGTGGGAATAGCCCCCGGCACCCCAGGGAGTGCCCATTTCCACTGGAGCCGCCAAGTGAGGTGAGGATCCGATCTGCCCTGTCCCGCGAGGACGGCCCAAGTTAGACGGCCCAAGCTAGACGGCCCGCGGGAGACGGAGAGCCGGGGAGGTGAGGGGAGCTCACAGCCGCTTCCGCTGGAGGAAGGTTTTCTTTCCGGGCTGGCCTGACGGCGGCCCGCCCTACCTCCGCCCCTCTGAGGTTCCCTGTCGGGCGAGGCCGCTCCACCATCCTCTCTAACCCAGCTGCAGCCAGCTGGGCCCTGCGGGAGCTTAGGCTAGTGCTACGGGGCGGAGCCCCTCACTCCCGCCGCTGGAGCTCCTGACCGCGCCCCCTTAAATTCCTATTGAGTACTTCCATCCCGACCTTTGGAGGACGGAGAATTGTGGAGCTTGAGGAAAACGTTTTCCATTGCCGGCTAGAATGGAAAAAAGGTGGTCCTCCACCACAGCGGCCACACCTCTTAAGTCTTATTTTCCCACCTCTTGTCTTCACATTTTGAATTTTCTTCCTTTTCTTTGTTTCTCCTCTTTTGTGGGTTTATAAGCATTAACTGCAGTTCTGGGTAGAGGTATACCGTCCTAATCCTCCATGTCTGCATTTTAACTTACTGCTTGTGAATATTCTTAAAAATACCGTAATACTTTTACATGGTTCTTTCCAAAAGTTGTCACACCTTAACTCGTGTAGTTCCTTCTGTAGGCTTAAGTCAAGAACTGTCAGTCAGATTGGTAATGCTGGGTTGGATGCCTAAAGTTGCGGGGGGGGGGGGGGGGGGAAAGACCAGGAGAACTTTCTCAACAAGGGTGCAGACCTACCTTCATTATTTAATCTCTTTCTGCTACCTTACTACTCACGCTTTAACCAAAATGAACTACTCTGGTTTCTTCCAAGATTAATCACTGAAGCACTAACCTTTTGTGATTGTATATTAATGTCCTAGTTACCCTTGGAGATGTGTTTCCAGATTCTCTCCAACAGGAAGCAGTTTTCTCTGCGCTTACCTAGCACTTTCTGTACTTCTTTTAGGACGGTCTCTATTTTATATAACAGCTGCTTACGTTCTTAGCTTTACTACTGTGTTTATGTCTAAAATGGTTTTTATCAGATTCATCTGCCTATCATAGTATCCTGCACATGATATTATTTTGGTAAGTACTTCCTAAAAGGTTGAATATTTTTGGTGTCCTGGGGACCTAAGACACTGCCAGCTTTAGTTTATCAAATTCAGTGTGGTTCCTGTTACTCAACCTTTTCCTAGTCTTCCCCTCTGAATTCCTTCCAACATGATTTCTTCCCTCGAAAAACAGAAATCATACATTAAAAAGTTGAAGGAAATACAATAAATATTCATATACCCTTTACCTAGATCCAACAGTTGTTAAATTCTGCTATATTTATTTCATTCCTTCTCACACTTTTTTCATTGTTGTTGAACTATTTGGAAATAGGTTACCGACCTATTGTTAAGCAGGCACCTCTAAAATTTCCAAAATGTATTTCCCTAAGGATTATAAAGTTCTACAAAACACAGTATCATTATCACAACAAAGGAAATTAATTGTTCTGTAATATTTAAAATCTAGTCTGTATGTACATTCTCCCATTTGACCTAAGAATATTTTGTATATCTCTACCCCTGCTCCTCCAACAAAATTCAGAATCCAGTCAAGGTTTATGTATTGTGCTTGGGTATTGTAACTCTTTAGCCTTAATTGAGAACAACTCCCCTATCTTTTTTTCTCCTGTGATGTTGGCATTTTATTTATTTTTTTTTTAATTTTTTTTTTTTTAGCGTTTATTCACCTTTGAGACAGAGACAGAGCGTGAATAGGGGAGGGGCAGAGAGAGAGGGAGACACAGAATGTGAAACAAGCTCAGGCTCTGAGCTGTCAGCACAGAGCCCAACGCGGGGCTCGAACTCACGGACCGTGAGATCATGACCTGAGCCAAAGTCGGACGCTTAACCAACTGAGCCACCCAGGCGCCCCAACGTTGGCATTTTAAAGAGTCCAGAGCAGAGGTCTTCTTGAATGTCTCCTTTTTTCTTATTTCTTGTAAATCAGAAACTGATCTAGAGGCTTGATTAGATTCCATTTAACATTTTTTCCCAAGAATACTTCACAGTATTCATACTTCTCCAATCATGATTAATAATTAAGCCTTCTCAAATGTGACTACATCTACCAGTGGCATGAGTGGCTAGTTAAATGCATCCCACTTCTCTGCACACACACCCTGCTATGCTGTCCTACAAAGAAGAAATTAGCATTCAATCCTCCTGTCTGTAGAGAGGAAGTGCTAGTGTCCTCGGCTGTCGACCTTTAGTAAAGTATTGCTGCTACTTTGCCTACACTTGTAGCTGATGCAACATAATCTGCAACAGTGTACTGATGTCAGCATAGTTTCATGAGTTTCAACTCCTGGCACCCTGAGGACTGTTGATGAAAGATGTGTGGGCCCTGCAATTCAAATACAGATGAATCTTGATGTTATCAAAGCAGATACCAAGGCAACTGCTGGCCATCTGGTATTTTGTGTGAGTGGGATGTGTCATTTTCTATTAACTTAATAGTAGTGTCTGCTAGTGAAGTATACCATCATCCAAGTTCATCCAAGAAGAACAGTTCCTGTTCTTAGGCCTAGGCACATTTCAGAAGCTAAACACTGCACATTTTATTCACATGAGTCTAAATTAATTAGCCAAATTGAACATGTTGCAACATTTTCCTACCAGCAGATGCCAGATAGCAAACACAGTAGAACTATTATAGTTTCCAAATACGTGACATATGATGTTATTTGGCATCTCCAGATGAACATTATCAATCCAAACTAAGCACTCTGCGAGTATGTGGGCAGCCCTCAAGTGAGAATGAGCATTACTACTTTGTGTCTGCTAAAAAGAAAACACTTCTTTTGGGGCTCCCTCTTTCACCTTCATGTTAGTTTACGTTCAGAAATCTAATATGCATTTGAAAATTCATCTGTTAGTCGATCATAAGTCTTGAATAAAACAAATAAAATCTTTCATATTTTTCCTGCAATTCCTGCCACTCCATCCACAACCTGTACTAGGCAGATTGAATTTACTTAAAAAGATCTAAACTAATAAATATTCACCAAAAAATACCCTCTATTGTCCTTTGCATAAACAAATTGCTTCTGGTACCTCCCTCAGTTCTCTAAGATTGTATCTTGTTTCTTAATACCTATTAATGGTAAAATAGGACAATTTGGAATATAATGTGTTATAGTGGTTCTTCTGTATTCTATTGAAGTGGTGACATCAAGTGCCTATAGCAATGAGGATGGTAAGGGAAAGGGAACAATAGGCAGAAGTGGGGGACTAGACAAGTCTCCACGTTCATCTGGGACGTTACTTTCCAGCCCTAGCCAAATTTTGCCACGTGGGAAGTGTTGCCAGATTTGCCAAGAGGAGCTGAAATTTGGACTTTATGTGAAGATCTTGTGATTTTTAAACATAGTTTCAAATACTTTTTAAACATTTAGCAAGCCAGCAAAACATTTAACCAGATAGGACCAAGGGCCACCAGTTTGTGACCTTTGTTTCTTATATGAAAACAGGATTGGCAGTTAGGCCAGAATCTGAAAATACTTTAGAAATGTTTTTCTAAACATATTTCAGGTACATTTATTTTCTTAGGTTAGGCAACTTCCATTTGTCACTTCCATCAAAAATTCAAGATAGAATCTTATGTACACCGGGCTTCTATTCCCTATAATTTTAAAGGTTTTTACTCTTTGCCACCAACTTAAAAACTTGCCCACATTTGCTCAACCTTGAATTATATTATGAAATAGATTTGCTTTATCATATTTTTTATTATGTTTTAATGTTTATTTCGACAAGAAAACGAGTGGGGGACGGGGGGGGGGGGGGAGAGAGAGAGAGAGAGAGAGAGAGAGAGAGAGAATCTTAAGCAGGCTCCACACTCAGCATGGAGCCTGACGTGGGTCTCAGTCTCACAACTGTGAGATTGTGACCCAAGCCAAAATCAAGGGTCGGACACTTAACCAACTGAGCCACCCAGGCACCCCCAAAAGGTTCTTATCCATTTGTAGCTCCTTCATTTAGCTGTGACTGGCATTATAGACATTGGTATGTTTGTTGAAAGGAAAAATGTGTTTGGATAGGAACATATGATCCCAAATTCCTCTTTTGTTACATTTGTTTTTCATTCTGAAAGAGTAAATTCCCTTGTCCCGAAAAGAGCATCCTTTCTACTCCAGTCTTCACTGTCCAGTGTTTACTTTTAAAGCTCTGTCCTTATTAATAGATATACAGCCATTAACTTTATTTTTTATCTTCAGTAATTATTTTGTCCATGTATAACTTATTTTGATCAATTTTTCACTAATAATGGTAATAACTCAATCCAGAATATTTTAGTTTTTCATTTGTAAACATTTTTGTAGAGAAATATGGTAGGATAATCAATCATTAAAATATGGTTAAGCATGAAAATATATTACAGTAAAATTAAGTGGAATGGTAATAGAGGTCTAGGGAGAAAAAAGATGTAAACTTTCTGACTTAAAAGTAAGTTCTTCATTCTTTTTACTAATGGAGGATAATAGCTGTCAAGTTTTTATGATATTGAGATTATGTTGGATATATTTTTAAAAGACTGATATGGAGCACCTGGGTTGCTCAGTTGGTTAAGCATCCAACTCTTGGTTTCAGCTCAGGTCATGATGTCTTGATTCGTGAGTTTGAGCCCTGCTTGGGATTCTCTCTCCCCCACTCTGCCCCTTCCCCACGTGCACTCACTCTCTCTCTCTCTCTCTTAAAATAAATAAACTTCAAAAAATAAAACGAAAAAATAAAAGACTGATATAACAGTTATTTTTAAATATGCTGGAAATTATGTCTTTAGAACTATTTGAACTTAATAAATTTATTTGTCAATTTAGAAATGTGTAAAGGGGTAGTTTTTCTACCTAGTTTTTAAAAATCTGAGGGCACCTGGGTGGCTTAGTTAGCAAATCATCCAACTCTTGATTTCCACTCAGTCATGATCTCACGGTTGGTGAGTTCAAGCCCCTTGGTGGGCTCTGCCCTGATGGCGGAGTGCCTGCTGGGATTCTCTCTCTCTCTCTCTCTCTCTCTCTCTCTCTCTCTCTCTCTCAATATGTAAACTATAAATAAATAAACTATAAATGAATGAATGAGTAAATGGAATAAAAATCTCTGCGTGTTAATGCAAGCATAAAATTTGAGGACCACTGACATATATTCTCTGGGTTCAGGACACTTTAGTGCTCTTGTCCAGTCCCATACACAGTTTAGTTCAAGTATCAAATTAAGTCACCCCAGAAATTTTTAACTTGTCCAAGTTGTAAAATTAACTTATATTATCAACATGTGTATGATTGATATAAAGTAGTAATCCTTCCTAGACTTAAGTGTCTTTCAACTCCCACGCCTACAGCTTTGTAAAATATTTCATGACAGATTTGGTTCCCCTCCAAGTTCTTCTGCATTAATTTTAGGCATCCGGCTCAATGGCTACGACAGGTTTGCTTACTTTGTTATGACTTTGAAATGTACTATCCATCAAAACCATTATCTCTGGGACAAATTACAAACTAAAGAAACTAAGGGGGGAAAGGAAGTAGATTATTTTCCAATTACCCAGACCAAGAGCTTCAAAAATTATTGACATTCTATTCTCCAAGCATTAAAAGTTTGGGTTATATTAGTGTAAGAATTTTACTTCTGCAATTGAATGTGTTTTCTCTTAAAATATACCTTGACAAATGTATCATTTTAAAATCTGGCATAGTAGTCCATTGTATGGCTGTTACAGAATTTATTTAACCTTTGATATATTGCCGAATATTTAGATTCACCTATTGCTGAACATTTTGCTCTTCAATGCAGTGCTTTAATGAACATTCTTATTCTTATGTCTTTATACACCGGTGCATTATTTCTTTAGGGCCCATTCTAGAATGCTTGGGTCAAAGAAAATGTGCATATTTAGCTTCAGTAGATAATACAAAATATTAATAGATACTACAAAATATCTAAAAAATCTGTACCAAGAAACCCACCCACCAACAGAGAATGCCCATTTCTCTCTACCTTCTCTAACTCTGGATACTGTCAGCTTTAGATTATTTTTGCAATTTCAAAAGATCTAACACACACACCAAAATGTCACATGATTTTCACTTGCTTCATGAATCCATGATCATTTTTCTACTTCAACTACAGTACCCACTTCAGCACTCCTACATCCCGTTAAACTTTATTTTCTATAGCACTTACTACCTTATAGCATCCTATTATTTACTTTCTTTAGAGTGTAAGCTCCAAAAGGTTTGAGGTTTTGTCTGTTTTGTTCACTAAAGAATAGTGCTTTGCACGTTATAGACACATATTTATTGAATTGAATTACATGGCACTTGTATGATACATGTGAATTTCTGTCATAGCTGATATGTTTCTTCTTTGACCCATTTGTCCCTAGTGGTACACACATCTTACCTCATCATAATAAGAAAGTACCTTTAGAAGCAACCACAACTCCTTAGGGCACATTACACCAGACAAAACACCCATGTTTGGCCATTAGCAGGTGAAGGAAAGAAATGTTCCTTCCTACTGTGGACTCCCTGGGCAGTTGATTATCAAGACACTGTAGCCTTGCCAGTGAGGGTCATCCAACCACCACCTTGCTTATTTTAGCCCTTCCCTTCCTGTTTCTCTCCTGCCAGTGCCTGGGGAGGGGGGGTGGGCGCCTAGAACAATAGCCAACCCTAGTAAAGCCAACACTCCACCCAGGCAAGTGACTGCCAGCACTGATATTCCCCACACCAGACCCAACCCACTCCCTACCAGGCTTTTGGCCCCACACCCTTTGCAGTAACAATGGCAGCTTAGTGAAACAGAACTAAGGTTTAGTAGAGCACCAAGTTTCATTGTTTTCCTCCAGCCAGATTTTGGATGTGAAAGAGGGACAGATTAGAGAGA
Source organism: Panthera pardus (assembly GCF_024362965.1). Taxonomy (NCBI): domain Eukaryota; kingdom Metazoa; phylum Chordata; class Mammalia; order Carnivora; family Felidae; genus Panthera; species Panthera pardus. The sequence goes on along the minus strand of NW_026526788.1, from coordinate 67,532,659 downwards.
GCAAAGGATTGTGATTGAGTTCTGAGTAGCTGAAGTTGCTACTCTATAAAACATTGAAGATTTTAAGTATTCATCCAATATTTTGCTGATAAAAAAAAAAATTGGTGATACAAAAACTCTTGGCTACTGTTATTTCTTTTCACATTTATCAACATCTATAATGTTTATCCTCCCTTTTGGCAGCATATCATGTCAGATTTGCAACAAATAAGGGCTTACTCAACATGTTCATGGTGATATTTTAGTGGAGAGGCTGTTTATTATAGCTTATAGTTCATATTCAGGCTAATCAGGGATCTGCAATGCTATTAGCTTTCAACATAACCAGGGGAAAAAAGGGAAATGATCACTAGATACCACAGCAGGCCTAACAAGAAAAGAATATGGCTGAAGAAGTTGTGCATTCTAAGGAAATTGCATATTACATTTATCTCAGATTCCATTTAATGAGGAGTTGCTGCTTCATTCCTGGTCCATTCCCTATTTCATCTTCACTCCCAAACAGAGCAGTGTAGGGGTTAAACTTTGATGACAAAGTTCTGGAAAATGTATAGAGGTTCCTTAGGAACTTTAGATGTTCCAGAATGGGAATTTGAATGAGAAAGGAGAGGCTTGGATGGAAGAGGAAGCTTTCTTTACAAATGTCAAAGTTAGTAGTAGAGTGGGAATAACAGACCAGAAGCAGCTTCACTTGATTGTAACTAATTTGCAGTGGGCGGTAAAGGCAGGCACCACGCCAGCATCACCACTTTATAAATAATAAATCTTTCTTCTGTGGTGATGTTGCGAAAGGCACATGGTAAGGTTGCATCAGTATGGTGAAATATCGCAAAATGGGTGGGTCCGTCTAGAGAAGCATCTGTGTTTGTAAAAGGATCATGCTACAAATTACAATCCAGAACACCTTGAATATACAGCATAGCAGTAATCTGGAATGTAACACTGGAAGCAAATGCCATCAGCCAGAGATGGCATATATGCTGGTATGTTCTTAACAAAATACTCAAGATAAAGGTATTTGCTAGCACTTTAGCATGTAGTATCTCTGTATTAAAGGAAAGTAGTAAACTGAAAGCATACCTCACTTCTGTTCTTCAAGAGCCAGTTTCACCCATTTGTGTTGCCTCCTTACAAACAGGACCGGTATAGCCAATAACTGTTCCTTAGGATGCTTTTTGTCATGATAGCAAAGGGATTAAAGTAGAAGCCAGCTGTTAGCTGTTGAGAAGTGGGAACGTTAGGAAATATTTACCTACTACCTCCTCTTTTTCCTAACTACCTGCCTTACCCCACTTCCCAAATGGTAACACTTTTTTACCCCATCCACATTCAGGGAGATGCTATCAGTGAACCAAATGGCTGCACAAAAATGCTTTTGGTTTTCCTCAGCTGGCCTCTATTAGGTAATTATGCCTAATAAATGAAGCCCTACCAATTTTTCACTATAAGGGAAAAAAACGTAGAACATGTAGCCTTCCAAATTAACACCTCCACTGATTAAAGAACATCGACACACTCCAGATCCTTACATTAACTCTCTCAACCTTGTTTCAATGAAAAGACTCCTAGGAAATTAATAGGAAAATTATGCAAGGGTAGGGTAGTTCATTTTCTGTAGGAATTGTGATTTTACTTCTTAAAGTATAATGGAAATACCTCAAGCAATATGCTTTGGAAATTCATTCTTGAATGTTAACAATTGATTTCTCATTGAAGGAAAAAACTTAGCTGTATCCAACAATTCAGATATGGCGGAAGTGAAGTCAATGTTCCGGGAAGTCCTTCCAAAACAAGGTATCTAAATTACAAATACTTAGGTCACAGAATATTACAGGTACCTAAAAAGTAGTAGGCACATAGGCTAAGTAGCTTAACATCTGTAACTATTTTGTGTCTTGTATGCCACATTCATCATCCACTCTTTTACAAGTATAAAGAACTCATCCACTGCTTCCCCCCCCCCCCCCCCCCGTAAAAGGATACCAAATGAATCATTGTTCAACCTAGGAATCCTGTTACACTCAAATTTGCAAATTACAATATGAAATTTTCAATGAAAAAACTAGTACTGTAACTCACCATAATGTTAAATATGGTCTGGAAATGGGGAAAAAGAAACCTAAGTCAAGCAATCATTAAGAAAAGCTGACAGTTTAACATTCAGTAGTTAATATAGTAAAAGAATGGTATTAACATGAATATTAAGTATTTTTATGCACTATGTATTTCTCCTGAATCTTTTTGCACATTAAACATTTGACACAAAATGAGTCGTGTGTCTCATAGGTAGCTTGGAATTTTAGGTACCAAGTTCAAAAAGGCGTCCTTGTGAACTCCCTAGTATTAAATGTTGATATATTTGAAGTAACTGTGAAAACAAAAGATTTTCACTGGTAGTGGATTAAGTCTTTAGACTTTCATTCTAGCTGCAAATCCAAACTACCAATCAACTGGGTCATCTCACTCAAATTGTTTCTTTTTAAACTTAGGGCAGCTGTCTGTGGAAGATATAACCACAATGGTGCTGTGTAAACCCAAACTTTTACCCTTAAAATCTCTGACTCTGGAAAAATTGGAGAAAATGCAGCAAGCAGCCCAGGATACGATTCGCCAACAAGAAATGGCAGAAAAGGAACAACAGCAAATAACTCACTGAATGATAACTTAGCACTTCTACAGAATACCCTACCTTAGTATTAACAATAGCTAGAAAATAATTTGCACCTGTATGCTGAGAACAGTGTGTTAAAACTGATAGTGCTTATAAATAATATAAAAATACCCAAGACTAATGAAACTTGTATTGTGAATTTAGACACTGTGGTTTGTATTGAACATAAGCAATTAAAAAAACTTTGAACCCAAATTTTATGGTTTTTTTTTTTTTTTGTTTTTTTTTTTTTTTTACCCAAGTTTTTAGAACTGTAAATTATTGTTCACCATTCCTATCAGTCTTACGGGTAAAATTCTTAGGCACACGTGACTAAATGCAACTCTTATGTTCACAAAATCTTTACACATTTATTAAAAACTGAATTGGACGATACATTCTAATCTTGTACAAAGCGTTTTGGGGCTTTTACATTACCTAACTTTAAAACTCTTTTACAAATTTTGTGTTTCATGTTTAAGGCTATTTTGCCTAACCAACTGATTCTACCAGTAATGACAAAACTAAATAAATTTGAAACCCTCACTTATCCAGTAGTCCCCTGAGCTTTTTGTTTTCATAAAACGTTTTGAAGTTTATTTAAGAGAGAATGTGCGAAAGGGGAGGAGCAGAGAGAGAGAGAGAGAGAGAGAGAGAGAGAGAATCCCAAGCAGGCTCTGCACTGCACCGCACTGTCAGCATGCAGCCTGAGGCAGGGCTCAAACTCATGAACCACATGAATAGTGACCTGAGCAGAAATCGAGTCAGACACTTAACTAACAGTGAGCCACCTAGGTGCCCCAGTCCCGAGTTTTTAATTATACTGACTTTAAGGACTAAGAATTACCTGGCTACCTTTATCATCCAGGTATCAAACACACAATTAAAACTACAGACTTGAAAGAACCCATGGGATAAATATCAACATTAAATTTGGAGTTTTAATTCTAAAAGGTTTAATTCTAAACCTGCAATGGGCATATTCCTAATACCTTTGCAAATTCTGAATATAATTCTTGGCTGGTTGCTACAATCAATAATAGACCATTTAAATTACCATGGACCTTGAGGCCTTGCCGAGTAATTAGGCTCTACAAGAGGTTAGAAATGTAATCGTTCTTTAGATAACTGCTATTTATTGGTAGCTACTATTTTCTCAAACACTGGATAAATGTAAAACTTTTTGAGTCACTGAAGAATTTTTTATAACACAAACATTAGCTGGTAACAGAATTTAAGAATGATGAAATTTTAGAAATTTCATTGAGCTTTAGAGAAGATCAGAAAATAAGTATGCGTGCATTTCCCACATATAATATTAAAAGAATTTATTTACGATTGTACTTTTGATTTAAAATTTTTTTTAATGTTTATTTTTTGAGAGAGAGCGTGAGCAGGGGAGGAGCAGAGAGAGAGGGAGACACAGAATCTGAAGCAGGCTCCAGGCTCTGAACTATCAGCACAGAGCCTGATGTGGGGCTCAAACCCACAAACCATAAGATCATGACCTGAGCCAAAGTTGGATGCTTAACAGACCGAGCCACCCAGGTGCCCCAAGTACTATTCATTTAAAAGTTTGCAAAGAACAAAGTTTAAATTCACTAGGTTCAAATATGCTCCCTTAGAGGATTTAAAATTTGCTGTGTAAAATAAAAGTTTTTAAAAAGACCTAAAATAAATGTACTCCCAATGAAGAATCAACACTGCTTCACATGTTTTATTTTGTCATACATTCTTTTAGAACCAGGTTCATTTTTCCAGTTTTGTAGAAAAATAGATGTTCCAGCCACCATTTATTTAACTGTCTAGTCTTTGAGACCAATCAATATGTTCCCTGGAAAAATGAATAAGTCTTATGACTAACTCATTTTCTTAAAATTCTTTAAGACAAAGAAATAACTTTTTTTTTTTTTTTTTTTTTTTTTACTCCCAAAGCACAGTATTCCAACAGCAGCAGCCAACATGGGGTTTTAGCAGCTTAACTTCACCCCCTAAATAAAGCTTTGTATAAACCAGTGATTTTACTACAAAAACACTGTCCTTGAAAGAAAGGAGTGGCAGTCAGACATCAATGCAAAACTTGGAATGATTAGGTCATAAACATGGCACTTACAAAAGGTAGCTTATGAGAATATTCCACTTAAGAAGTGGTTACTCTTCTGTCCCTCCTTTACACCCTCAAAAAAACAAAAATACGAAAGAAAAAAGAAAACACTTCCTTTAAAAATTCCCCTTAAATTGTAAGTTTATAAAATTTCAGAAATGCCTTGTACCCAAAACAAGTGCTTCAAAAACAAAACAAAACAAAAAACCTGTGCTAACAACTCTTACAATTCAGATATATTTATATTTTTTAGAACATCTAAGACTGTAAGAGTTCTTATATTCAGTAGCTCTCTGGTTTAAGGCGACCTCCATCTCCTTCACTTACAAAACGTTTTCTGCCCCTGTAATGAAAAGAACACAAACATGAAAATGGAGATCAATTCTATCTATAAACAAACAAACAAACATCTTGGGTTCTTTTGGTTAGTCATTAGGTTTTGAAGGGTTCTGTTTAAAAAAAAAAGTGAGCATGCCTCTAATCCTTTTGAAAAAAGACTCTTTTCTTGCTATGTATCCTAGGAGGTAGCAAATCAAATGAACTGTTAATGTTAATCCAAGCAGTTTTTAGTTAAATAAGAGCTTAATTATTGAATAAGTTCATTGTCAAATGGAGTCATGTAAAAGAAAAGTTAAAATATAAGGCAAACATGCTATTTGGAACTTCAATATTTACTTCTCTGAGTATTATTTGAAAGCTAAACAATGAGACAAAGAGACACCAACATGATTTGGAATTATGCAAATTAAAGCTACAGAACCTATGAAAATATCCACGTTAAAAATTTTGTTTTAACTTTTTCTCAAATCTAGAAAAGCCGTAACCTGAACATGGAAAAATCAGAATCCAATTAATTCCTGTCTATGCCCCATTTTAGGATTCCTGCTATTTCTTTTTTTTTTTTTTTTAATGTTTATTTATTTATTTTGAGAGAGAAAGAGAATCCCGAGCATGGGATTCATGCTATCAGCACACAGCCCAACATGGGGCTCAATCTCACAAAGGGTGTGATCATGACCTGAGCAAAACTCAAGAGTTAGACGCTTCACTGACTGAGCCACCCAGGTGCCCCGGGATTCCTGCTATATCAAAATCAAGAGGTCTTGCTTTATAATGTAGGCACACTTATGCTGTATGTAGCCAAACATAGTAGCTATGTACAGCCCAGGAGAAATATTTGACCAGCAGCCTAAAGCAGTAAGTGGAAAACAGAGTTGTCCAGGATTAGTCCTCATTTTCTGACCCTAGACCAACATGCACAAGCATTCAAGACCACACACAAGTGTGCACTTCACCCAAATAGGCTAATGGATAGAGGATAAAAAGTCAAGGTTCTATAGCATACAGTGAAAATTTAGGTATCTCCCTCAACTGATCCTTGAGGGTAAAGCCACAATAAAAATGACCATTTAGACTTCTGAACAGAGGATGAAAAACTTAAAAAGCCAGTGCCAAGGTGTTGACCCCTTTTCACACGAAGTCTAAGTGGAAATCAGCTACATTTTCTGGCACATACAGGCTTCAGACTGTAAATATAAGGAGACTGAGATACAGAACAAAGCAGTAAGTAACAAGAACCCTTGCCAACATTGGCAGTATTTACTGATGTATACAACTTGGCACATAAATGATGCCATCACCAAGCACAGAGAGAGATTTTGGAGATGTATATTTGCAAACATTTTTATCAAAGCCATTAAACAGTATCTTCCTCCTCTTCTCTCAAAAGCTTCTAAACTTTCTAGAGCAACAGACACTACCAAGAACTATTTTTCTGAGATTTAATTCTCACAATGCACTTAAAATAGACAAAGCTTTGCAATTTTTTCAGTTTAAAAATTACAAAAAGTTAAAATTTACATAAAACAGACACACACAGGCCACCCAGGTAGCCTCAGGTCAGGATCTCATGGTTTGTGAGGTCATGCCCCGTGTCAGGCTGTGTGCTGACTACATAGAACCTGCCTGGGATTCTCCGTCTCCCTCTCTACTCCTCCCCTGCTCTCTGTCTCAGAAATAAACAACATTAAAAAAAAACAAAACAGATATACACAAGTTTAGCTATTACTAACATTTATACCTATTTATTATAAACTTATATTATAAGCTTTATTTTAACCACAAAAAAATTCATCAACTCCTAAAGAGTTAGATCCTAGTAGCACAAATACAGTATCTCCAAAGAATCACACACATATACTTTCTAATGAGATAAGGCCCAATTAGCCTCAATTCTCCATTCTATGAAGGAATAAAAGGAAGCTACATGGAGTAAGGAATAGCCTATATCTTGGAAGCCAGAAAAGGTCTGGATTCATCCTTAGTCTTTACTGTGTGTGAACTTAGAAAACTTCTATTACATCTCCTTAAACCTTAATTTTCTCATCTCATTGGTGATAATATGTACTCTGAAATATTTCAACTACTTAGAACAGAGCCTGGTACACAGAACTACTACACAAAATTAGTTTCCTTCCAGTGAAAAGGGGCTTCATGAAGTAGCCCTGTATAAATTTTACAAGGGGGCAAAATAAGCTTTGCCCTAGTTTTTCTATTAACTCAAAACTCATGATTTTCACTCTTGAGTGGCTTCAGGGGAGATATTACTTTTCTGACAGAATTCCAGAATTTTTCTGGAATGACAGAAAATCAGCTTAGCCTTTCCAAGCACCTCAGCCAATATTTTATGTGGAAAAAAGTAATAAAGTACCTTGAAGGACAAAGATCTCTGAGTTGTTTGGAAATTATTCCAGCCTGAAAACATTCTTCTACAAATCGTTCAAGCACAGAGTATGAATGTGGGACATCCAAATTAATGTCTGGAATTTCATTGTAAATTCTCTCATAACCCTAAAACAATGAAATTATATACAGAATTGTTAGCCCATATAAAGTACATAATGCCATATGACCCATCACTGTCATCAAACGACATTTAAAGACAAAACATTCATAAAATTAGACTGAAGTCAGATCTGATCTTTGAAAAGTATAGACAATATTTGTCATAGAATGTTTTCTTTAAAATTTTTCTCTTAAAAGAGTTCAGGTGGACATCAGACACTGGACACATTTCTTCATCTGTATACATTTAGTACACTTTTTAAAATATAAGGCAAGTAAGCACCTCACCAATATCTTAAATAGGAATAAATTAAATACTTTAAAGAATATTTGTTAGAAGATCATGTTCATGTTTGTCTCTAGATACAAAATAAAAATTATCATATCTTAAAAATAGAACTCTTGAGGAAGAACAATCACATCTTTAAAAAAGACAGGAAAAAAACTCAATGAAGTGTTACTTTACAAGAAATCAAACATAATCACAACCATTAAAAAAAAAAAAAACTATAGGCACAATACTATTTAACATACCTAAAAGAATATTTCATTGACAATTCATAATATGTATTCAATTATTATACATTTAAGGTAGAAGCCTAAAAATTGTTCAAAATAATGTTATACTTACTCTTTTCATTTGGTCTAGAGTAATGGTAGAAGATTTCCAAAGAGATTTTAATAAATTCAAAATCATCTTAAATGCACTTTCTCCAGTTGACTCTAAAACCATTACAATAGCCTAAAAATTGAATGAATGAATTTTTGGTCATTTAAATTTATATAAGAAACTGCTCCTAAAATGTATCAGATCCCTTTTGTCTTATATGTAATTATAATCATTATAAAAATTTAAAAACAACTTTCTCCCTTAACATTGAAATTTTTTAAAAGAATAAAAATAGATGTACACTATTAAAGAACCATTAAGTCACTGTGGTGCAAAAAGGAATACTTAATAATAACTCTCTTTGGAATGTCAAAGTAATCTTACTTCATATACAAGCTCATGGTGAAAATGAGGTACTTCCAGTTCCTTAAGGCAATGTTCAGCTTCAGATATATCTCCAGAGAGTAAATACTCTTTCAGCAGCATATCAATCTATTAAATTTAAAAATTTAGATGTATTAGAATTCCTAATTTTTTTTTTTTAAACTGTGCTTTCTGCCTATAGGATTTACTTACTCTCAAATAGCAGGTCACCAACAGCTGTGTAAGAACATACAGACTTGACACAACACTATCATAACAAAATTTTTTTCATAATTAAAAAGTAAATCCCCAATTTTTACATGGCTGATAATTATAAAGAAAATGCAGCGCTTCAGTGTGCCTTAATAATCACTGAGATCTATGACTAGACTTAATCTCAGTTGTGACCATAATACTTCAATGCTCACTGTAAAACAAGGGATTTTAAAGACCACTAGAGGGCACTGGCTGAAAGTCTCAAAATATATTTTTACAGTGTCACACACTTTCACTTCCATCAGGATGACCTTAATAGTCACTGGAAGCCAAAAAATGATGATAATAGAGCTTTACTAGACAGGGCAAAAATATCCATACAGCTTCTCTTTTCTCTTCAAATAGATTTGAAACCTATTATCTAAGATGTTCATCTGGAATTCAGTTTCTAGTTGTAACTAAAGAGGCAAGTCTTGACTTTCTTATTCAAATACAGTAACATCTATGGCTCCAGAGAAAAGGAGGAAAGTTTTCCAGCACAAGAACTTCAAACAAGAATGTTCTTCCCTATACATGGCCTGTTAAAATCACCTTTGCACCTAGTGGACACTCAATGAATGTTGGCTCACTTAATTAAATAATCTCATTTAAGTATCTTTGACTTCCAACTTCTGCAATATATTTAATAAAGGGTAAAATTTGATCAATAGAATACATACCGATGATACTGATACATACTGAATAATATCTATTATCATGCTTTAGAAAAGTAAATACTTAGGGGCGCCTGGGTGGCTCAGTCAGTTAAACGACTGATTTCTGCTCAGGTCATGATCTCACAGTTCGTGGGTTCAAACCCTGCATCGGGCTCTGTGCTGACAGCTCAGAGCCTGGAGACTGCTTCAGATTCTCTGTCTCCCTCTCTCTCTACCCCTCCCCTCCTCGTGCTCTGTCTCTCAGAAATATAATAAACATTAAAAAAAAAAAGTACATATTTAAAGCATGGCATTTGAATAAAGTGTTTTTACTTTATAATTGTAAATTAATAAATTTATTATTTAAATTATATCACTTACAGTTTTTTAACTTTGTTATAGAACTTGAAGTATTTCAATGTTTCCCATCAGGCTCCATGCATTTTTTGAGAATAATAAATTATAAATACATACATATACATTTCTAAAAGTCCTCTTTGTCCAACTCATCCTTCCATGTAAAAATAAATGAATACCCAAATAATGTCAACTCATATTGGTAGTTTTATTTCCATTTCTATCTTGACTATTTTTTCATTGAGATAATTCACATAAAACAGTTTGGCACTTTCTCAAAATAATAATTTTGGGGGAATATTACCATCATTTTTTTTAAGTTTATTATTTTTTTAGTAATCTCTACACCTAACTTGGGCTCAAACTCACGACCCTGAGATCAAGAGTTGCAGCTCCTCCAACTGAGCCAGGCAAGCACCCTAAGTGTTATCATCTTAACAATATTAAGTCTTCCAATCCATAAACATAGGATATCTGGATATCTATTTTAAGTTTTAATTTATTTCAACAATGTTTTGCAGTTTTGGTGTATAAGAGTTGCACTTCTTTTGCTAAATTTAGTCCTAAGTATTTTGATATTTTTTATTCTATTGTAAATGCAATTGTTTTCCTAATTTCATATCATTCGTTGCTAGTGTACAAAAGTAGAATTGAATACTGTATATTAATCTTATATCCTATAATCTTGCTGGATTCATTTATTAGTTGACAGTTTGGAGTTTTTTTGTTTTTTGTGGATTCATTAAGATTTCCTGTATACAGATCATGTCATCTGGGAATAGAGACAGTTTTACTTCTTCCTTTCCCATCTAGATGCATTTTATATCATTTTCTTGCCAAAATGCCATTATCTTGACTGTTTTTATACCTCAATCTTCCTAACCACATGAAATTTTTTTTTGAAAACAGATACTATAATCATGACATTATCTATCCTAAGATATATAAAAGCAAACTGGTCAAAAATCTATAGTTTAAGCTCCTTAACACTCAAACTAGGCACACATATCATTAAAAGATTTATTAAGTATCAAAACTATAGTCACATGAAAAGATTATACTCAAAAGTCAGAAGTACATGGACTGTAAGACTTCTAATTTTCTTAATAATCTGCAAGTAATATTAAGTACTTTTTCTGGTTTCTTGTTATAGAACATTACTGCCAGAAAAAAAAAAATCCATAGAGAATAAATCTGGCGTTTTAATGAAATAAATCAATTACTTTAAAGCATGCACACAAGTAGTGAACTTCCTTACAAAAATCGACCACTCTGATCTACTCTAGTGTTCATAATTCCTAACTTATGATCTAAGAGTATCCAGTTTCGAATTGCTCATATAAAAATGTAGTTACTAGGGTGCCTGGGTGGCTCAGTAGGATGAGCATCTGACTCTTGATTTCGGCTCAGACTGTGATCCTAGCGTCGTGGATCGAGCCCTGCATTGGGCTCTATGATGAGCAGAGAGTCTGCTTAAGATTCTTTCTCTCCCCCTGCCCCACTGCCCTCCTCCCTGTCTCATACTCTTTCTGTATAAAAATTTTTTTAAATGTATTTATTGAATAACTACAAAATAGAAAGTCTTATGTTGACAGTATTTGAAAAATTTTAACTACTACTACAAGAAAATACTTCAGGCATTCCTCTCAGGTTCAAATACAGCATTCTTATGAGAGCCCTTTTAATTTAACACAGTCTTTTTTTTTAGTCAGGGAAGCCATAAAAATTTAATAATAATTATATAATTATTGTATAATTTATAGCACCAGGGAATAAAGCCAAATACACAAAGATTATCCAATTTTCCATTTATAGCTTTAAGACAGAACTTAATTTTTATCCACAAAAATACCAGCTAGAGGGCATAGTTTACTTCCCCTGAGGAATACATGTATATTAAGTTAAAGACAATACCCAGTAGTTACCTCTTTAACAAGGTGGTTAACAGACTGCTGCCCACCTCCAGAGCCCCACACACTGTCTTTGCGCTTTCCACCTTTAGACATACTCAGAAGCACAGTAGCCTTGTCCAGAGCAGCTCTACCAGAAATAATAACAACAATAATAATAATTTTGACAACTTAGAAATGCTTCAGGTTGACCTAAAAGCTTTCACGTAACCTAAAATCAATCTAAAATTCAAAATCTAACCTTATTACAAAATAATTGATCTACACTGAGTGGAAACATGTCACATAAAACTTAACTTTTACATAGTTCTGCACCTTCCCACCAGGGCAACCATTCCATTCTGACCTGAAGTAGTCTTAGAAATTTAAGTTAACATCTACACCTGAGCAAATCTAAGACATGGCACTGACTAAATTTAAGTTTCCAGGAAGTTACAAAAAACCATACGGCATGATTCCCAAATATCACATTTAGCTTAAAATTAATTATAACAAAGAACAAGAGTGAAAACATTATTTCCTAATATTTCTGTAGCAGATAAATATAAAATAAAATTGAAAATGGGGCTCCTTTGTTAATACTGTCCATCTTCTTAGAATATTAAATAATTACAGAATGTGAAAACCTGAACGGAGCTTAAAGAAACATTCTCAGTCAAACCCTTCATTTTTATAAGTAAGGAAACTGAGGCCCAGAGAAGAGCGGCTTGACATAAAGGTAGCTAATGGCTTAGTTAAAATCCCAAACTTCTACATTACAGTACTGTCCTCTTCCTATTACATCATGTCAACAATCTCTCAATTTTTTTAACAGTGGAGAATATACACAAATCACAAATAGATGTCCACAATGTCTGATTAATTCAAATATCATTTCAATAAAATGCTGTAGAATTTTCCCCAATTTTGAAATTCTAAGTAGGAAAATTAATTTACTTACCTAGCCTGTACACAGTCTACAGTTCCTTTGTAACTATCAATATAGGTATTACATAAAATTCCATCTCCAACAGCTCTAGCAATAAACTGGCCAACCAACTACAAAAAAAAAAAAAAAAAAAAAAAAAAAAGCTGTATAAAAAAATCTAAAATGAAACTCTATAGGACACAATTTCTAATACATAAATGATAAAGACTGGCTGGACTACAGAATCAATAACTAAGACATGTTGGAAACTCAAACATCTATCTAGCACCTGCTAGTTATGTTTGACATACATTCCCACATCTTAACCTCCAAGGTAACTACCCATGGGGGGTGGGAAGGACACATATCAGTTTTGCTCACTACTGAATCCCCCAACACCTTGCACACTGCCTGAAACACAGTACATAATCAAAAACGCTTGTTAAGCCAGTGACCTAAATTTAAGAGAAAACTCTCTTCTGGAAATTAAAAAAAAAAAAAAAAATGGGACTAGGTTTTCTCAAGTGTCTGATTAAAGGAATTTATTGTATGGAGAAAACACTGTGTAGAAATTTCTATCTGAAAGTATATTCATAGCGTTATTTTGTTTTGTTTTGTTTTGTTTTTAAAGTAGGCTCCATACCCAGTGTGGGGCTCAAACCCATGACCCCCAGACCAAGTGTCACATGCTCCACCAACTAAGCTTGCCAGACGACCCTATGCATAACATTATTTCTTATAAAAACTGGAAACAACTTCAGTGTCCAACAATAAAGGTGTGGTTACATGATACATACAATGGGGGTCATTATGGGGTCATTAGGAAATACATTTACTACTTTTTATAGTGTAAGAAAAATCAAGTTTACAAAACAGCACATACAGTATAATTCCATTTCTTATTAAAACAAAAATGCAAGGATATACAAAAACCATACACTGATAAACATCCACAGAAAGTAAAAGAGATTTAACACCAAAATGTTTAACAGTTAACACTGGTTATTTCTGCTGGCTTTTCTTCATTTTGACTTTATTTTTCAGAAATTCTATAATATGAACTTACGTAATCATTTTTTTAACATATGAGTAGTTTTATACCAGTTTCCTGGTATAAAAAGAAAAAAAAAGTCCACGTTTGAATCATAGCTCAATACCTTACCAGACTACTGTCTGGCATAGAAAAGAAACAGCATTTAGGAATTAACTTATATATATATTCCTAAATTAATGTTTAAGTGCTCCTGCCTTTTTAAAATTTTTTAATGTCTATTTATTTATTTGGGGGGGTGGGGGGAGTGGGGAGGACAGAGAAGAAGGAGATAGAGAATCCCAAGCCGTCTCCAAGCTGTCAGTGCAGAGCCTGATGCAGGCTCAATCCCACAAACCGTGAGATCATGACTTCAGCCAGTATCAAGATTCAGATGCTTAACGGACTGAGCCACCCAGGTGCCCCAAGTGCTCCTACCTTGACTTAAAACTCTGGTCAAGTAAACAGAAACAATTTCACACATTTTTAATTTCAAATCAGAAAGTCACATTATACTATCAGCATGTATTGAATCTAATAAATACATAAGGCTTTGAGATCAGAATCTAAACAGAAACATAAATCATAAATTTTCTAATAATTTTCCCACAAAGCTACAAAGGGGAACAGACTTATTTATGATTATTTTTATAATAAACATCAGTCAAGCCAATTCAATCTTCAATTATAACAATCTACATATTTTTTAAATCCTAGATCATACAACAGCTTAACCACATATAATAGAGAATATACAAGCGGCAAAAAAACAAAACAAAAAACAAAAGACCTACAAACTATACAGAGCATGGGTGGAAAAGCAGGATATAAAATTACAGTATGATGAAAACTATATTTGAAAAAGAAAAACAGCTAGACAAAAATATGCTAAAATGTCAGAGGGCTATTTTTGTATGGTAAAAAATATGGGTCATTTTGTCCCATTTTATCTACTAAAGTTTCCTAGAAGCATGTATTATTTCTATAATTGGAAGTGTAGTGGGGAAAGGGGAAGGAGAGAACAAATAAAAAGAATCATACAAACCTGTGGTGCTCTAGGAGTATCCAATGCCAATTCAGGTAGATCTTTCAATAATTTGTCAAATGATTTTTCTACATCATTTGTGCTCATTACTGTCCCACACAGGTCAGAAAGAAGCTTAGATGTCATTTCTCTATGACTAGCCTTTCCCTCCAATGCCAAGGAAACTGCCAACACTGGTACTCCACTTTTCATTTCACCAAGATTTAAATCTCTTAGCATTTCCTATTCAAAAAAAAAAAAAAAAAAGTTAAAAAGTATGTCACTACCTTTAGTTCAATATGATTTTAATTTTGAAAAATCAAGATTTTATCCATAGATCCTTACCTCTTCCCCTTTGGAAATAATCAGAAAAGCAGTCAATTTTGTAGGAAAGGATAAATTCATCTTTCTGTGCATATAAATTAGATATTGATCCACTTTGTCAAGCTTTAACTATCTAAACATCACTAAACTCAAGAATGTGAATCACACCTAAAACAGTATGAAACTATATATTGCTAAGTTTGTGTTAGGAATTAACTAACCCTGTCCTTATAATTTTTTTAAATTTCTTTTTATTTAAGTAATCTCTACACCCAATGTGGAACTCAAACTCGCGAACCCAAGATCAAGAGTCGCATACCCTTCCAACTGAGCAAGCCAGGCACCCCTAATTTCTAGGAATATTCTTTTATGAATATTTGTGGAGAGATTCATTTTACATTATCATAAGCTGTTTATACTCCACTTTTCAAAGTTTTCTCTCTGCACTAAAGTTTATACTGTTCACATTAAGTTTAAAGGAGATCTTTTTTTTTTTTTAATGTTTATTTTTGAGAGAAAGCATTTGGCACATGAAAGCAGGGGAGGGCAGAGAGAGGGGGACAGAGGATCTGAAGCGGGCTCTGGGCTGACAGCAGCGAGCCCGATATGGAGCTCCAACTCATAAACCACGAGATCATGACCTGAGCCAAACTCAGACACTCAACCACTGAGCCATCCAGGTGCCCCCCCTCTTTTTTTTTAAAGTTTGTTTATTTAAGTAATCTCTAGACCCAATGTGGAGCTCAGACTCATGACCTGGTGATTAAGAGTCACATGCTCTTCCGACTGAGCCAGTCAGGTATCCATAAAAGTTCTTAAACCATCGTTTTTAAGTGGAATTATTGCTTCAAATGCTGGGATTCAGTTAAAATTTCCTATTAAAAATAATAATAGCAGCTGCTAATACTACTGTATATAATGTGTCAAGCATTGTAACAGGCATTTTAGTTTCTATTATCTTATTTAAGACTCAAAACCACCTTTTCAGGGAGATGTCATCATCATATCCATCATACCCAAAGCAATGAAAAATTAAGTATCTGCTGAGGACATATAGCCGGAGTGGCCAAGTTGAAAGTGGGATATAGGCAGTATGACCCTAGAGGCTAAATTCTAACTCAGTTATTTAAAGTGCCTTCCTTTTACAGTTTTCTCAGAGTGTTTAAGTCATGTTATACTACTAAAAGAGTGCCAGAACTATTTTCACAGCCACCTAACTGGTGTCCTTGTGAGCAGTCTCTTCCACTCGATTTCAACTTCCTGGACTATGCTTGAACAACTCACTCACTGCCTTTAAACATGATACTTCTTTCTGGAAAAGTCTCTTCAACCGTCTTACCCTGGCAAACTTCTAATTATCCTTACATAGTTCAGAATCATCTCTAACACACTTCATTTTATGCTTCCATAATATTCTGTTCATAATACTACTCAGTTAATAAATACATAGTAGACCACTAGTCCCCAGGCTAGGTACATAGGATTCCAATAGTCCCTGTCCTTACAGGATTTAAACTCTTTCTCTGCAATACAAGGCTTCACATGATATTTTAATATCTATTTATATATCTCTTTCCTCACCTGACTGCGCTTCAAAAGAGCAGGAGTCACCTATTACAAATTCCTCCACATGGTATGCACTGAACAAATATTGGTTTTATATTCAAATTCTACAAATATAAGGATATCAGACCTCATGGTATTAGACAAACCAAGAAAGCTCAGTCTGAAGTAAAAGAGTATAAATTAAAAAGCCTTTTAAGGAGTTACAATTTTAAAGTTTACTTATTTTTGAGAGAAAAGAGAGAGAGAGAGAGAGAGAGAGAACGCATGATGAATGGGGGAGAGGCGGAGACAGAGAATCCCAAGCAGGTCCGCACCAGCAGCGCAAAGCCAGACACGGCACTTGAACCCACAAACCCATAAGATCATGATCTGAGCTGAAACCAAGAGTTGGTTGCTCAGCCAACTGAGCCACCCAGGATCCCCTAAAGACCTGCAATTTTAGTACTTTAAGTCAGTAATCCTAGTTAGGTAATTTTATTTTACCCTTTTAGATTTATTTTATGAACAATTCATAACACAGGAAATGTTCCCACGCAAATTACATTTCAAAAAAGCATTTGTTCTCTTAGTTTCTGTATACATTCTTTTTCAGATCTTTGTGTTCTCTTTCTTTTGGACAGAGTACAAAGATAAATTTTATCTTAATCCTGAGCATTGAAATGAATGGCAAAAAAAATAGAACGACATCAGGCATTAAAAAAAAAAATTTTTTTTTTTAACATTTATTTTTGAGACAGAGAGACAGAGCATGAGCAGGGGAGGGTCAGAGAGAGAGGGAGACACAGAATCCAAAACAGGCTCCAGGCTCTGAGCTGTCAGCCCAGAGCCCGATGCGGGGCTCGAACTCACGGACCGCGAGATCATGACCTGAGCCGAAGTTGGATGCCCAACCGACTGAGCCACCCAGGAACCCCTAAATCAGGCATTTTTAACTGAGATTCCTGAAGAGGTTTGAGAAGGTTCATAGATGCCTGAAATTATATCATATTTTATACACTATCAATTACAAAAATATATAATTACAAAAATTAAAATATTGTGCCGTTTTTCAGGGAGGGAATGGCATATAGCCTTCATCACAAGTAGGAAAGAACTAAGTTAAGGATATTTTACTTCATTTCTTAGAAATTCATTTACGTAAAAGAAAATGCTTATTAAAACTTATTCAGTGATCAAGGATAATTTTGGATATGATGTTTTGCTTTTAATAATGTTTTTTCTATGTTAAGTAAATTATACATGCAATTTTAAACCTACCGCAACTTCATTAGTATCTCCATGCTCAAAATATTCCTGTATGATTGGTGTTAAAGTCTTCTCAAATGCTGTTTCATCCAAAGGCAAAACTACAGTTTCATAAACACAGTTTTCCTAGGAAGGGAAGGAGAAAAAATTACAAATTAATGAATAAAATGCTAAATAAAATGAAATTTGGTTTATAATTTTATATTCCAGGGCCCCTGGGTGGCTCAGTCAGGTAAGTGTCCAACTTGATTTCGGCGCAGGTCATGACCTCACGGTGGTGAGATCAAGCCACAAAACGGGCTCTGTGCTGGGCACGGAGCCTGCCTATGACTCTCCCTCTCTCTCCCTCTCTTTCCCTCTCTCTCCCTCCCCCTCTCCCTCTGCCCTTCCTCTGTTCACATACACACTATAAATAAATACTTTTATGTTCTAACTGTATATCCCAATGAATTTTATATTCCATCCTCATTCAGGACAAGAAAAAGATGTGCTACATGCTTTGAACACTGATACTAAAATAGAATCCATGTCATTTTTTTTTTTTTTTTACAAATCTATGAATAAAACTAACAGTTTAGAACTACTAACGACAGCAAATATGACTTGCTCCCAACCCCCCATATCTTAATTTTTTTTTTTACCTCTCATAATACCAGTCCTTCAGTGACCAAGAAGCTTAAGATGACTTCCTATCATACCTACTGTTTTCATTAAAACTTCACTTTAAAAAAAAAAAATGAAGGAACCAAAGATTTCATGATTAATATTATAATAAAAGTCTTTGTAACAAGAATCAATGCTATAGTGACTAAAAAATCTCTAAGAAAAAGCATTATTCAACAGAAATTTCAAAAAACAAGGAAATTCATGTCTATTAATTTTCTATCTCCCTTCTCCTCTGGAAAAAGGCCAGAAATGTTTATGTGCAACTTGTGACTAGTTTTAGTCTCACTTGAAAGACTGTATGTTAAGATTAGGATATATAGGGGCACCTGGGTGGCTCAGTTGGTTAAGCATCTGACTTGATTTCAGCTCAGTCGTTATTTATCTCGCGGTTCGTGAGTTCAAGCCCCACTGCAGGCTCTGCCTTGACAGCTCTGTCACTCTCCCTCTCTCTCTCAAAATAAATAAATAAACTTAAAAAAAAAATATTTCCATGTCCAACAATTAGCTAAAACAAACAAGTATATACAAATAATATGCAATAAAAACAATCTATCATATGCCCTGATAATTTCCTATCTAAAATTTTTATCACCATGCAAAGACAGTTCTTTAGAAAAGATATCATAACGTCTGGGATTTGTTTCAAAATAATCCAGAGCATGGGGGGGTGGGAGTGGTGCATGCAGGAGGGATATAAGAGGAAGAGTAAACAGAGGTACAGTATACAATAAGACTGCCTATGAATTATTAATTATTGAAGTCAGTAAAGCTGGGAGAGGAGTACAAGCAGTTTCATTATACTATTCTACTTTTGTAAGCTACACATTTTCCATTAAAAATATAAATATATAGGAGCTCTTGGCTGGCTCAGTCGACGGAGTGTGCAACTCTTGATCTTGGGGGCTGTACATTTAAGCCCCATGGTGGGTGTAGAGATTACTTAGAAATTAAGTTTTTAAAAAAATAAAAAATAAAATATATGTATATGTTCATTATAAAATCTATTAAAAACTTACATTCTCATCAATGGACCTAAGTGAAATAAGACTGAGAAAGACAAATATCATATGATTTCACTCATATGTGGAATCTAAAAAAGTAAATAAATAAACAAACAAAATAAATCAGACCTGCAAACACAAACTGACAGTTGCCAGAGAGGAGGGGCAAGATTGATGAAGGGGAGTGGGAAATACATGCTTCCAGTTATGGAATGAGTAAGTCATGGGAATAAAAGGCACAGCATAAGGAAGAAAAACAAAACTTACATTCTCATATTGAAGACATTTATGTTCCCAAAATAAAATTTACCATAAGGTTATCATCCTAAACAGTAATATTTAAAAGGAACCTAATACCTATTAACTCTTTTATGATATTCAAAATAATATCTATTTTTCTCGATTTTCATTACTATAGAAATTATATTAACTCAACAGAATTTACTGAAAAATAACCAGCTTGATAATCCTAAGTGAATCTGTAAAGACCTACTTTTGACTCACTTTAGAAATGAAGGGAAAATTTATCACTATCAATTAATTTGGTTTCCTAATCCAAAATTTACCTAACAGTCTGAGAGTACTGAGTATATGTATGATTTACATATAGATACTAATGTGTGTGTATACACACGTATGTGTTACACATATGTATACACACACATTATATATATACACACACATATATACACACATGCTACAAATCATATATATATGATTGACAGGCACAGAGTATAGATATGGAACGTAGGACCTGACAAACGTATGAGTAAACTACAAACATGAAGGTGAAAAATTTATAAGCATTTTAAACATGGATTTTAAAAAGGAAGTAAAACACTGATACCTGGTCATCATCATAGTTAGGATCTTTCACATCCACCTCCTCCACATCATATACCTGTCCAGGTGTACCCCAGACACCTTTGCCTCCTGCTCCACCTGAAAAAGTTTAGAATTGAGAAAGAAAAGAACACAAAGTTCATAGTTCATAAAGTTTAGTTGAAATCTGAAATAATTCTAGATATTCAGATATTAAGTAACAGTTAAAAACTGAATTTTAATTTCTATGCTAATTTTTTTCCAGTTGAGTTATACTTTAAATTTTTTACTCAGATCACTTTTTCAGTAATGATTAGATATTATATATTTTATAACCTATTTCCAAAACATCAAGTTGAAATAGCTTATAAAGTTAAAACTAAAAAGGCAGATGCTTTAAAAGCAAAAATGAAACCAAAAAAGAACAGAAAAATAGCTGTATCAGGGACCCCAAGGGGCCATGATACTGTATGTAGCTGAGCTCTAAATTTTATTGGACATTTCATAAGGCCAAAACAACAATATGTTGAGCCAGTAAGATGTGGCATAGGAAACTTAACAAGGGAAAGATTATTTAACAAAAAGCAGTTTCCACTGTTAAGTGTTTCAAAGTCAACCTTTTTTTTAAGGTTTATTTATTTGGGGGGCAGGGGGGAGTGGCAGAGAGGGAGACAGAGAATCTGAAGCAGGCTCCACACTGTCAGCGCAAAGCCCAAAGCAGGGCTCAACCCCACAAACTGTGAGATCATGAACTGCGCCGAAGTCGGACACTAAACCAACTGAGCCACCCAAGTGCCCGTTTATTTTCTTTTAATTAATTATCTTGAGAGAGAGAGACAGACAGACAGACTGCGTGCACAGGGGAGGAGCAGAGAGAAAGAATCCCAAGCAGGCTCAGCGGTGCCAGCGTAGAGCCTGAAGTGCTCAATCCCACAAACAATGAGATCATGACCTGAGCTGAAATCAAGAGTCAGAGGCTTAACAGACTAAGTCACTCAGGCACCCCTCAAATACTCTTTAAATATAAATGTACACGTTAAACTATACTTGACAACTGGCAATATGTTACAAATGACTAAGCTATTTAAGCATTAACTGCACTTATCTTTACTTCTCTGTACTTCTATATGCAAACTGACCAGTTGAAGTTTAACAATTCCAACTTTCAAAGTGGTTTTTCTACATAAACTGAAATGTTTTTGTAAGTCTCAACATATTGCATTATTTTTAAAGAATTTTTCAGTATCACCAATTATTTTTAGGTTGTATTTTTATACCAAGAGTATAATCCCTGCCACTAGAACAAAACAGAATCTGGTTACTAGGATTCATTTTTATCCAACCAATGGTTGTAGAGCCATTCAACAAGAATAACAGTTTTTGGCAGATCACAAAAAGATTTTACAAGATTCCTAGGCTACAAATTGAAGTTCCCACCATTCAGAAACTAGTGAAATCTCCAAATTACATCAAAATCCTACCATAGACCAAAACTAACAGACCCCTTATCAACAAATATTTAAATATATGCAATTACTCCAGGCCCTGGAAATAGCAGTGAAACAGACCAATCCACTTCAGTTTCCAAAAGAGAGCAAAACACAACTTGGGTGGTGCCTGGCTGGCTCAGTGGGTAGAGCATCTTAACTCTTGATCTCAAGCTGTAAGTTCGAGCCCTATGTTGGGTGAGAGACTACTTACAAAATAAAATCTTTTAATCAACCAACCAACCAACCAATCACTCAAAGAGAACTCAAAACCAGATCTATAAAATTATTCAAATTCTGATCCAGAGGGGCGCCTAGGTAGCTCAGTTAAAGTTAGGTAACTGACTCTTGGTCTCGGTTCAGATCATGATCTCACCATTCTTGGTTCACGAGCTGGAGCCCCTGCATTGGGATTCCCCCCCCCCACCTCCTCCCCTGCTTGCTCGAGTGCTTTCAAAATAAACTTAAAAAAAAAAAAAAAAAATTCTGGGGGCACCTGGGTGGCTCAGTTAAGCCTCCAACTTCAGCTCAGGTCATGGCCTCACAGTTCATGAGTTCAAGCCCCACATCATGCTCTGTGGTGACAGCTCAGAGCCTGGAGCCTGCTTTGGATTCTGTGTTTCCCTCTCTCTCTGCTGCTCCCCCACTCATATTGTGTCTCTCTCGCTCTCAAAAATAAACATTTTAAAAATTTTTTAAAAATTCTGATCCAGATATTAGCAATCCAATTTATATCTATCATGTATTCTTAACAAAGGACATAATTATATTCATTAGATAATTGGTATAATGAATCTTTTTTTTTTTTTTTTAACTTTTACAAGTTAAGTAATCTCTGCCCCCAATATTGGGCTCAAACTCATGACCCTGAGATCAAGTGTCACATACTCCACTGACTGAGCCAGCCAGGTACCCCAGGTATGATGAATTTCTGACCCTACTTTTAAGCAAAGTTAGAGAATACATGCACAATTCATAACTGTACAAAACATCCATGTATATTTTGTTGAAAAGAAAGTTCTGCTCAAGAAACTGAATCTCAAGAAAAAAGGCTCAACTTAAAAACAAGTGGGATGGTCCTCAGATTATTACTTTGTAAAAACATATACACAAATCATAACCTCTTACACCATCATTGTTTAAATTTCTCATATTCCTAGAACAAGGAAACCATAGTATAAGAACCAGGTAATATTGTTTTGTTTGCTTCTGTGGAAATGGAACACACCAACCTTTCTTTGGCAGTCCCCTTCCTTTCCCAGATCTGGATCGCCTATCTAGCAACCTTCCCTTTGGACTGGTTGGTACAGTTACTCCACTTCTAAGGGCTTCACTTCCATTATCACTGACTGAATCGCCTCTGCCAGAGTCCCGGGATGAGTTTTTCCTCAGGCGCCTTTTTGCCTTGGCATTAATTCTAGCTTCATTAATGGAGGATGCCGAAATCCAATTTCCATTTATCTCATTTTTTATTTCCTCAGTCCCAGCATTTTCTTCATCACCAGAAAAGAGAGAGTCACTTAAATTATCAGGATCTTAAAGAGGAAAATGAAGAAAGAAAATTCTAAGTAAGTACTTTAACCATTCACTGTCATACCAGTTATAGTCATAAGTTACCTTAAGTTGAATCACATGAAATTACATTTTTTAGGTCAGTAACAAGTCACATATTGGAAATTTCACATGATTCAATCTAATAAATGACAACTAAACAGGATTACTTTTCACGTTATCATAGAAAATAAACTAAGACAGTGAATTTTAATGAGCAAAGTTTAATGTTATCTCATATGTTTAGAAATAAAATTTTATGTTAATATACAACCACAAATAAATCCTTTAGACTTCTGTGAGCTAAGGGAGTTAAGCAATTGGAGATAGTAAGAAAAGACTAAGAATCTTGAGAGGAGAGATAAACTAATATTTAGAGAATGCCTATTATTTATCAGGCACTGTGCTGGGCGTTCTGTCATTTACCCACAAGTTTGAGAACTATTTATTACATACTGGATCTTTACTACAGATAAGGAAACTAAGACTGAGAGTGTTTAAATACCTTGCCAAACACCTCCTGATTAATTATAGATACTTAGGAAATATTCTAATCCAAAGAACCTGAAAGATACTTGGCAAATAAATGATCACATAATATTACTGAGCTGAACCATTGAGGCTTCATTGCTCTGAAAGATAACGCTTGCTTTTAAAGCTTTAATTCACCTCTCCAAACCTGACTTGTATTACTTACCATCTTCTGAAAATCTTCCAGCCTATGTAAGATTTGTACATTATCCCCTGAAAGACAGCAACATATCTGGAGTTCCCAATGGTCCTACTTAGAATGTCATCCTCATTGCTGTTTTCACTTATCAAAATCTTTTAGGATATACTCAAGTTTTATTTCCTTCACATAACTTTCCTAACAATTCTAGCCACAATAACACTAATGCCCACACTCTATTCATTCACCACATTACAGAAACCACTTTGTTATTTCTATTTATGCAGGAGTCTTGCTTTTCCAAATAAGTCACAAGCCTCAAAAGAGGAACCATGCCTTTACCTGTACTTCTTTGTACCCTCAGCACCTGAGTATCCTTCATACTAACAACTCAAATGTCCACGGAGATACCTGGCTTTGCTCTAAAAAACTCAGAAAGCTACTGAATTAGGTACCCTTGGGGCAGAGTTTTGTTTGTTATGGCTAAGTCAAGTCAGAGTTGAATCTCTCAAGTGGTTTTAAACATTCCTAAATGTAATTAGGCTGTGTCAAGTCCATGTGTATAGACTTTAACATGTCTTAATATGTTGAAGCTGAAAATTTCTTAAGTCAACCTATAAAAAACATAGATGTGTTAAAATCTTTATAATTCTTAAAAAAATTTTTTTAATTAAAAAAAAATCTTTATAATTCTTAACAAAAAAGTATGAAAGTTAAGAACACTGTGATAATCAAAAACAAACAACAACATTAAATAGAGTCCATCATTAGTCTCTGTGCTTTCCAACCATTCTCCAAACTGCATGGAAATGGATTCTGTAAAACATGCCCCCAGTGAAAACCCTTTGAAGGTTTTCCCACTAGTTCAAAATAAAGTTTAAACTCATTATCTTGTAACTTAACATCCTACATAATCTTGCCCCTGCTTATGTCACCAGAATAACTGCTGACCACTACCACATTCAAATGGTCAGAGCTTAGACTGATATCATATGCAGTGATGGAGAGATTGGTTTAGCAGAGGAATACAGAATATATAAGGAAAAAGAGAAAGTATAAAGTGAGAGACCAGCTAAGAAAATGTTGCAATAACTCATTCACTAACTGAAAAGAGCAAGGGTAGTAACTTTGGGTTAAATAAAGTGACACTTAAAGAAAAATAAAGGACTTTTAAACAGAATAAAGAAGCATGAAATGAAGTCTTAAAAGTTTTCAGATGGGAAGTCAGTGTTAGAGGGTGAGTGTAAGACATCATCATAACCATCATCATAACTGAACTACTATATTACAACTACTAGCAACAGTCATAGTCACAGCAGTAGTGCAACTTCTTTTGTCATTATCGTCACCATTGTTACCACTAGATACCAGGTTCTATGGTAGGCACTCTACATACGTGATCTATCATCTTCACAAAGCTCTATAACAAAGCTGTTTATCCTCAATTTACAGATGGAAGATGTTTCATAGAAAAGTCACATATCTAAAAAGGATTATGGCCAGTATTCAAATCCACGCTTAAATATCAGATGATTATAACTGTAGAAAATACAGAGCTAGAGTACAGCAGAGTAGTGACAGCTAAAGACACAGGACAAGGGAGTGGTTATAAGAGAGAAAAGCAGAAGAGGAAGGAGAAAAAAAAGACCAGAGATCAGACAAGTTAAATGGAATTTCAAGTAACAGTAGGTAATTGAAGAAAACATTAAACATTTACCTGTAACATATTGCTTTCATTATTCTACAATTAAGGCAAACCACCAAACTCATCCAGAAGATAAAGGACCTCAAATTATAATAAACTGCTTTAAACTGTCCCTTGGAGTCCTAAGTATTCAATTTAAACATCATTTCCTACAATTGGATTTCTTTTCAACTATTTTAATATCCTTTCAAATATGTTTGTATGACTGCAGCAGAACATATCTAGGTATATTTTATATATTAGACCTTATAATTTTTAATTCATGTTTCTATCAATTACTCATTTATATTTCACTATTCATACTTACCTAGGTTTAGGGTTCCATAACCACTATTGATCTGACTTTAAAAAAACCAAAATTCAAAAGATGAAAAATCTCACCATTCAGAATATTTCAAAATCCTACTTAACTCTACAAAGATTAGTCTGAAAGCTATAAGTATATTTTAAGTTGTCTGAAGTTACTCAGCATTTGGACAAATATTCTACAAAACCATTTTTATGGAAAATAAGGAAAATACCATAGGTAATTTATAATAAATTACTAGGAAAGAAATCAAAGAAATCAATAACAGTTTATATTGCAGAAACCACTAACTAGTTCATTTGAAAATATTAATGAGGAAGTTCACTATTCTTCTCCATTCTGTAGCACATAGTTTATTATAAACAGTGGAAAGTTAGAATGTATGGAATGTGAAAAGATGGGCAGAAAAGAACATGTGAAGAATTTCTACAAAAATAAGAATCACAAACTTGATTTTTTAAAACAATACAACTTACTTGTAGCATAATAAGATGGCTTTTAAAGTAAAGATGGTTTTAGTATTATGTTTTCATAAAATTTGGTATGACCTCAAACTTTCTCACAATATAGTCAAGGTTCAAAATATTCTTACTTACCTGTGGGGTTTACATTCAGTATCTGCTCATTTTCTACATCCATTGTTTCTTAATGTCACTTGCACTGATTGAATTACTAATGGAAGTCTTCCCTTGGGATCTATTTCCTTAAAAAGAAAAAAAAACCTTCAACATCTTCCAAACTGATAGAATTAAGGTAAATTCAATTTACTTAATCACATTGTAAAAAAAAATAAAACCAGCACATAATTTTTTTTTTAAATTTTTTAGATGTTTTAATTTATCTTTGAGAGACAGAGAAAGACATAGCACTAGTCAGGGAAGGGCAGAGAGGGAGACACAGAATCTGAAGCAGGCTTCAGGCTGTGACCTGTCAGCACAGAGCCCAACACAGGGCTTGAACTCACGAACCACCACATCATGACCTGAGCCGAGATTGGACACTTAACCAACTGAGCCACCCAGGGGCCCCAGCACATAATTTTTTTTTAACATTTATTTATGAGAGAGAGAGAGGGAGAGAGAGAGAGAGAGAGCGTGTATGTGTGTGTGAGTGAGCAGGGGAGAGGAAGAGAGACAGGGGAACAGGGGATCCAAAGCAGACGTCACATTGACAGCAAAGAGCCTGATGTGGGGCTCGAACTCACAAACCATGAGATCATGACCTGAGCCAAACTAAGCCACCCAGGCTCCCCTAATTTCATTTTTTTTTTAATTTTTTTTAACGTTTCTTTATTTTTGAGACAGAGAGAGACAGAGCGTGAACAGGGGAGGGGCAGAGAGAGAGGGAGACACAGAATCTGAAACAGGCTCCAGGCTCTGAGCTGTCAGCACAGAGCCTGACGCGGGGCTCGAACTCACAGACTGTGAGATCATGACCTGAGCCGAAGTCGGACGCTTAACCAACCGAGCCACCCAGGCGCCCCTCCCCTAATTTCATTTTTAAAAAAAGAGCTCTCTTTACTTTGAAAAACAGTTTACCACAATTAACATTTGGTTTCAATCTTCCTGACAAGTGTATCTGTGTCCAAAATAACCCTCCATACTTCTGAATGTGCCAAAGCACCCCTCTAACTTGAAGATGTATTTGCTATACATGGTTATTTCAAGTTAAAGCAGCATATACATACTCCAAATTTTTCAGGACTACCAGTCCTCATAATTAATCTGATGTACATAATATTGTATAGTTCACTACCAATGAATTGAGAACTACTACAAAACGCAAGCAACAGTTTTGGTTAATCAAGCATATCACAGGATTCTGTTCTTTATCACACAACACATCTGAAGGCAGATACAGCTGACATTTCATCACCCAGGTGTCTATAATTAGCATTATAAGACTTTGGGAGAAATTTTTAATGGTGTTTTCTATAATAAGAGTATTTTCATAATCAGGGCACCTAGGTGGATCAGTTGGTTAAGCGTCTGACTTCAGCTCCGGTCATGATCTCACCATCCATGAGTTCGAGCCCTACATTGGGCTCTGTGCTGACAGCTCTGAACCTGGAGCCTGCTGCAGATTCTGTGTCTCCCTCTCTCTCTGCCCCTCCCCCCCCCCCCACTGTCTCTGTCTCTGAAGAATGAATAAACCTTTAAAAAATTTTTTAAAGAAAAAAGAGTATTTTCATAATCTGAAAACCCCATTCTTATTTAAAATTTTTAAAGATTTTAAAGAAATTTCTACAGACCCAATGGGGCTCAAACTTACAACCCTGAGATCAAGAGTCACATCCTCTAGGGGTGCCTGTGGCTCAGGTGGTTGGGCATCCGACTTTGGCTCAAGTCATGATCTCACAGTCCATGGGTTCGAGCCCCGCGTGGGGCTCTGTGCTGACAGCTCACAGCCTGGAGCCTGTTTCAGATTCTGTGTCTCCCTCTCTCTCTGCCCCTCCCTTGCTCATGCTCTGTCTCAAAAATAAATAAAAATATTTTTTAAAAAATTAAAAGAAGAAAAAAAAAAGAGAGTCACATGCTCTACTGAGCCAGCCAGGTGCACCCCTCCTATTCTCCTTAAAAAAAAAAAAAAAAAAAAAAATGTGCCTAGGGGCGCCTGGGTGGCTCAGTCAGTTAAGCAGCTTAAGCTCAGGCTCTTTTTTTTTTTTTTTTTTTTAAAGCATCAGGCTCTTGATTTCAGCTCAGGTCATGATCCCACAGTTTGTGAGTCTAAGCCCCATGTCGGGCTCCACACTGACGGTGTGGAGCCTGCTTGGGATTCTCTCTTTCCCTTTCTCTGCCCTTCCCCTGCTCACACACATTCTCTCACTATCTCTCAAGAATAAATAAAATAATTTTTTTAAAAACTTGACTATTTAAAAAAGGAGTAAGTACAATGGTAGTAGCAACTCAGTATTTTAGACCTTAGCTTCAAAATGACTTAAAAATTATTAATGCTGTAAGGTGTTGAAACCAGTTACCTTTAACTTAGTGATATAAATCTAATGTTACATGAAAGACTAGCAAAATATATTTCATGAAAACTATTACCAGAAGGTATAACCAAATATGATTTTAGAATCTCTCTGTAACTATTTTTCAAATAGTGGTTTATAGTACTTAACCATTGATCTGTTCAAATCACATAAGTTAGATATAAGCCCTTCCAGTCATTTATAATCATTTCACGAGCAGTGTGCTTTAAGATATGCACAAATTAATGAAAAAGACTAATAAACTAATTAAAGGAAAGTCTTTCTCAAATAACCTACTATAAGACTCATTTTAAGATAATAATATATGATGCCTCCTGGGACTCAACTTTTTTTTAAGTGAACTTTTCCCCCAACATGGGGCTCAAACTCAGGATTCCAAGATCAAGAGTTGCATGCTGCACTGAACTGAGCCAGTGAGGCACCCCTCAACTGACTTTTAAATTCCTCAATATATCGTTTTAACATCTCAAAAGTTTGTAGCCCCTTTGCTCCAGAAAAGGGTATTCTTTTGTAAAACAAGAATAAACACACCTTAATGCTAAAATGGTAAACTTCTGAATATGGCATAATCCTTAGGCTACTAAGATGCTATATTGCTTCAGAAGAAAATGGGGTGATCGCTCTCTAATTCTATTCAGAATAAACAGATTCTACATAATGATCTTTCTAATATCATAATTTCCAGCAACTCTGGATTTAAGGGGGAAAATGAACCTTAAAGATATGTATATAGAGATACATATAAATATATGCACAAAAATAGTTTGTAAACCTAAACATATAGTGTTCTCCGTGTCTTAAAATTTCTCATATCTCACTTCAGTATATGGGTTACATGACACAGAAAAGTGAAAGTGTCCTATGATGTGTGTACGAGCTTTTTAATAGAATTACATTAGGAAGTCTTTTTCATACTTGATGCAAGTATGATCATTGACAGGACACTTTCTGCAGAACCTTGCTACTAAAGGAAATTATTATAACTAATATTTATAAAGCCTTTTATAATTCACAGAGAATTTTACATGCATCATTTCATGTACTTCTCAGAACTTTGAGGTTTCCATTTTGCACACAACCAAATTCAAAGAAGGTAGTTAATCTGTCCAGAGAGAGACAGCTGCTCAATGGAAGAACCAGAATTAGAAACCAGACCTTTTCAATCCAGTACTGCTTGCACAAGTTCAATATAAGATTTTAATATATCACAAGAAGATTCTTTTTTAGGGCTAACAGACAGAAGCTTATTAAAACACAGACTTATTAAAGTCTTTGGGGCTAACAGACAGAAGCTTATTAAAACACAGTATTTAAAGATACTACTTTAAATACTACTTTCCAAACACTAAAAATAATATTTATTTAAACTATTACACAGAAGACATTCAGTTAGTCAAAGAAAATTATTAGGTAATGACTATCATCTATAACTTACCATATTTGTTTTTATTAAGTAATCCTAACCCCAAAAAAAAATGTTGTCTGTGTCTTTAGGCAATGGTAACACAATCAAGAACTCAGTCACACTTGATAGCAACACAGACATTTTAAGAATTTAGAGAAGGATAAAAATACATTACATGTTTTTCCTCTCTTCAATTCGTGGAGCTTTTTTCCAGTTTACTTAACAATCCTTAAGATTTTTGCCCCAAAGTTAACAAAAATATAAAGCAACAACTCCAAAAGCCACATCCTTCATACTAAACAATAAAATTTTGAATAAAAAAACAAAACTCTACATATAAGTTGAGCAAAACTAAGGCTAGCATTAAACAATTTTCATTTCTTCAATAGTTTTACAGAAAAATATACTCAGAAGTATTCAATTGCCAAGACATTCCCTAAAAGACAGAGCCTCACCTCCCCCCCTGGCCCAAAATCTGTTCCCTGAAATACACCCCACAAACCACTCTGACATTTTCTGGAGTCAAGTTTAGGCCATATGCTAACCAGAAAATTATTTGTATTCATTCCAGGGCCACAATCACAGCTAATTAGCAACTTAAAATCAGCTAAAAGTATTCAACCACAATGATGCAAAAGCAAGCACTGCAGAAAATATCAAAGTGTCCTGTATTTTCGCACTCCCAGAAACTATTTTCCCTTTCTCATTACTACAACAGAAAAAAAAAAAAAATTTAAAATATAATTCAAAGATCCCTGCTGAGATTGTAAGGAATTTAAGAAACCTATAATGAAGGAAGGTTAATGGCACAAATACGAATAATTAAACTCAGAACACATCTGCAGTGCTCCCTTTTTAGAAGAGTATATGAAGGTTTCTAAAAAGCCTCACATTAGTAAGAATGCCCAAATCGTAAAACTTAGCAGAAAAAATACAAAACAGGCGGTGACTCTTTTTTTTTTTTTTTGTCTTCCACACGAAGCCGCATTTTTGATCATTTTACTCATTGTAGATCCTGCACAGTTGCTGGTTCCATAACCAGTTCTCACAAGGGCATACGAACAGGAGATACTGACTTCTGCAGTTAGTTTTTGAAGCTCCAGCGGAGTGGGGGGGCGGGGGACCCCTTCTCGTGTACATTGCGGAACCGAATTGACAAATGCAGCAGACTCGGCCTGCGCTTCACAGAAAGAGGGCTCCCTTCCTGTCTTTGTTTTCCCTGGGAGATTTTCACTTGAACTAAAAAAGCGCCCCTTTGCCCCAAGTCCGCGCAGGGCCGGGGAGGCGGGCACGTGTCCGCCTCCCAGCGGCCCCTCCCGCAGCGGCTGGCCCTCCTCCCCGCCGCGGGTGCAGGCCGGGACCCCGCGGGCCCTAGTCCAGGCAGGCCCCAGGGGCTGCTGGACCGCAGCGGGGCGGGCCTGGGCTCCGGGTTGCGGGCCGAGGGCCAGGGTCGGCGATCGCCGAGCGGGGGACCGCGTCTTCAGGGGGGCCCCCCAAGGGACGCCGGGGGTGGGGGGGTTGGGGAAGGCGCGAACCTTCCTCACAGGATTTCAGTCAAGCCAGAAAGACGTCTCCCAACGCCCTCCCCTCAAAATAAAAATGAAAACTCGGCCTTCTCGAGGATGAGGAGTAGTCCCTCGCTGGCGAGCGCCCCGCGCACCCCGCTACGCGGGAGGGGATGCAGGAGGGGGCGGGCCCGCGCCACCGCGCTCCGGGCCCGGGCCCAGAAGGAGGGAACAGGGGCCCGCCCTCCGCCGCCCGGGCGTTGGGGCGGCCGCGGCCCTACTTGCGGGGTTCCGAAGAGGAGGCCGGACCCTCGCCCACCCGGCCGGGACTCGGCCGCGGCCTCACGCCCCCTCCCCCTCCCAACGTGCGGCTGCCTCAAGAGGAGACGGAGCTGAGGGAGAGGACGCAGTCGTCCCGGGAGTGCGAGCCGCCCCGCTGGTACTGACCCCTCGGGCCGCTGCCGCCGCTTGCCCAGGTCCTCTGTCCGCCGGCCCAAACCCCGCTGCTCAGCCTCTGCCGCCGCCTCGGAGCGTCTCTGCCCCCTCTCGCTCTGTTTGTTTTTGTTTTGTTCTACCCAGTAACACGGGGGCGAGAGAGCGGCGTTTATTGGTCAAAGCGAGGAGGTCCGCTGGCCAATCGCGGCGGTGGAGCGGGAGCAGAGGAGGAAAAGGGAGGGAAGTGAAACGTGGAAAGCCGGGCTGGGGCTCCGGAGGGCGCATGCGCACCTGACTCCTGGGACAGGCTGGAGTGGGAGCCGGGCGGGAAGCTGGAGGCGGGAGGTTGGGAGGCGCCGCCAGATGGAAGCGTAGGCGAAAAGGCAGTGCTCTGGGGTGAGGACTAGGCTGAGGCTGCCTTGACCCGCTCACCCTTTCCTCTTACAGGGTAGTCAGCAATCTCGCCTGAATGTTGGGCTTCCTGAGGGCCCTGCCTCCATTTGCAGAGGCTCCTCGGTTGAATACCCTTAATCTCTACGGATGCTTCTCCCGCTGGTCCTGTACACTCCTTGGCTCCCAGTGTGCACAGTAAGAATTTTATCTCCGTGAAAGCTCTCATCCCTTGAAGATAGAAATCATTCCCATGTCACAGATGAGGAAACAAACAGACTCAAAACCTCTTTGAAGTCCCTGTGCTAATCATGACTAGTCAGGCCTCTGGGATTCAAACTCCCGCATTCCCGCTGCAAGGCTGGGGTTCTCAAACTTCGCTATAACTTCTTTCTTGAAACTTGCACCCCAGGCAGCTGGTCTCTGAGTCTTTCCTCCTTGGCTGCATTCTCTTTGGCTTATCTCGTGCTTTCATTCTTCCTCCTTCCCTCTCCCCGGAGGTAATGACCAGAACCTTCTGCTGTCTTTGTGCTCTCAGGAAAGAACTCAGCCATTATCTCTGGCCAGATTTTACGATTGTCTAATGTGCAACACCTGAATGAATGGTCTATGCGGCCTTTCAGCAGCACAAACTGCCCCCTCCACCCCCCCACCCCCCACCCCCCCAGCAAGCTCCTTCACCTGACTTACCTCTATCTGCCAGTCGACCTGCCTGGGAATCATCTCTAATAGTATTAACTTCTCTGAACAACGGCAACAACAACAAAACCTTCCTTAGCTTTCCGTGGCCCACCCGGAGCATCAGTACCTCAACCAGGCATTTAGGGCCCCAGAGTGTGGCTTTAAGACATTCTGGCCGTGTCTCCACACCTTCACAGGCCACACGCCCCTTTGGCTGGAAACTACTTTGACCTCTCGCGGTTCCATATGCTTCCCCACCTCCTGAGGCTTCTTTATGGTATCACCTCAAAGCGCCTCTCTTATCCCCCACCTCTACCTGGTACAATCCTATCCATCCCTCTTGGCTCTCCCACACAGGCCTTCTTCAGCCTCATGACTTGATATGAGTTTCCTGTCTCCTGATTCCTCACACTAATGACTTGTTGTACCTCTGGGGACATTGAAACATTCGGCCTGGCATTGTGCTACCTGAGTCCCTGTCCTAGCTCTTCTCCCCCATTAAACTGTCACTTTGTTGAAGGCAAGTTCACATCTTGCTCATGTGTTACCATTGTAGGTCTTAAGAAGATGCCTTGCATGTTTACTGTACTGGTGCAATAAAAATTCCTCGATCTGAGTTCACAAAGGTTCTCAGCATTTTGTGCTCATCCCCATGCTCCTGGACAAGAGCGTCTTGGCTTGTCCAGCATCTGAATTAGCCTTATGAGTCACTTTTACTTTTTAAAAACAAAGCTTCCCGGTCACTCAGTTTTGTTTTGTTTCATGTTCTCCATCACCTGCAGCTGTCTCGTTTCTCTTCTCTGCCAGGGTTCATCCGTCCTCCACTGAGCAGTAACTGCTGGCTCCTTTGCTTCACCCATCCCCCTCTTTCTCCACGTCTTTCCTTTTCTCACTCCTTTTCAGCTCGTGACTCTTCTTCCTCCCTGCCACCAACCTCCTTGGGCTTCTGCTGGGTTCTTTAATTTACTGATTCATTTAATATATTTATTAAACACCTATCGCATACCCAGGCCACAGTGAACAAGCACCCCAAGATCTATGAGATAACAAAAGAGTAGGATGTGATCACCCACTTTTAAAAGCATCTGAAACAACCTATATCTTTTTAGCAAATTACCCCAAAAGAATGCATTGTGCAGTAAAATGTTCACATCCTTTTTACCCATCATCCCTAGATATGATGTTTGGCATCCCAGCACCCACCCTAGAGAATGGCCCTAGCAATAAGAAATGGGATTCTAGTTTGGACCAAGCAATAAGAAATGGGATTCTAGTCCTAGTTCCCCTACTAACTACCTATAAGAACTTCAACCCCTCTCAGGACCTCTTTTTTCACCAGTAAAATTCAGAAATCGAGTTCAATTAGTGGTTAGCAAGGTATTTTCCAAAGAACATGAATTTTGTGGAACTTTAATGGATATCATGAGAAATATGTGGGAGGGACTATTCTATAATCATATCAACCCAGAAAGAAATTGTTTTAACGAAGTTAAAGCTGGTTTTGGGGGGAGGCCCAACTCTTCTCAGTATTTTTAATGAGCTAATGAGCCTTGAGAATCTTGAGAGCCCAGAGTAAGAAGCCAAGTAGCACTTCTCCAACTTATTTAATTTTTCTCCCACTAATTAATCAGTGTTACTTAGAAACCAGTTTGGGAAATATAGACGACAGCCACTATCATCAACATTCCTTCCAGATGTATTAAACACTGGCCACGTGCACCTTTGCTAAACGTTAAAGAAGAATAACCTGAAAAATGGAAAAGTATCCAAGTGCTGGGAATTTTTGTCCATCAAATCAATCCACAAATATTTATTGTGTGACTGTTCTGTGAAAAGCACAGAGCTGACCCAGCTGTGTTCTTGGCAAAAGGCATTACATTCTACCGTAGGGTAAGTAGTGTCTGAAGCATAGAGCTGCCCAGGCTTCTGGGCCACAGTGTATACACTTTCATTTCACATTATTATTGCTCACAACCTGACTTTCTGTTTCCTAAAGCCCTGTGCTTGTGGGCTTGTGTTAATTTAGCTGTTGGACGAGAGAAAAGGGGAAAACCCTTCATCTTAACTCATTCTCTCCAGAATCACGGGAGTTCAACTTCTATTCCCTTTAAGAATGACCCATTCCAGGGCCACCTGGGGGGCTCAGTCAGTTGGGCGTCCAACTTCGGCTCAGATCATGATCTCACAGTTCACGAGTTTGAGCCCCTCATCGGGATCTGTACTGACAGCTCAGAGCCTGGAGCCTGCTTCAGATTCTGTGTCTCCCTCTGTCTGCCTCTCCCTCTCTTTCAAAAATAAACATTTTTTTAAAAATTAAAAAAAAAAAAATGACCCATTCCAGTTTAGGCGAGGAGGGGCCACCACTGTTGCCTGGAATGAGACAGCCATTCAGAGGTGGCAACAGAACCAGTGCTGTGTGATCAGAGAGGTACACCGTGTCTCTCTTCTTCCCCATACCCCCAGGTTTAAGCACTATTGATACCTGGAGGGACACAAAGAATGTTTAATTTGTTAAGGTGTATGGGGGTTAGGGTGGAGGACAGTTTCTAGGTGTTGCCTCTTAAGATGGGTTATTGACTATCTCTAGCTAGCTGTGCTGCCTCGGGTGTTTCACTTCCTCTCTCTGGGTGGATTGAATGCCTCAGTCTTGCACTGTAAAAGGAGTTGGCCCCTGCAGGGAGTCTTTAAGGAGTCATTCCAGTTTTGACACCATGACACTGGGCAAGGCACTGAGATGGCACCGTTGCAGTCCTGGTAGTGGGGGACCAGGGGTGT
Organism: Panthera pardus; assembly: GCF_024362965.1. NCBI lineage: Eukaryota > Metazoa > Chordata > Mammalia > Carnivora > Felidae > Panthera > Panthera pardus. The sequence goes on along the minus strand of NW_026526788.1, from coordinate 67,496,422 downwards.
GAGGGTTTGCCACTGGTGACAGGGAAGAATTCATCGCCAGGTGTGGATAGAGGAACTGTCACTCTCGCCCCAGGGGCTCTCTCTAAATGCAAAGCTCAGATAACCTCACCTCCTACCTTCACAAAGGCAAGACTGAAGGCTCATGTCTTGTTGGAAGCACTAATGAGTTATTGTGAGTAAATGACTTGGAAATGCATAGATGTTAGGCAAAAGATAAGCACCTCAAATTACTATTATTGTCCTTGGAACTTCCAAGGCCTTTTCATTCTTTGGGCAAAGCCCCATTTGAGGACACAAGTTTGTCAGTAAGCACTGTTCCTGCCCTTGAATAAGATCAAAAAGAGTCAGTCTCTCTCTGGGGACTGAGGGAAGCCTTAGCCCACTTCCTGAAGAAGAATTTTCAGATACCACTGCCATTTGCCACAACATCTACCTGAGCTGACTTCTGCCTCCTAGTTCGTCAAACCAAGGACTGAATTTTAAGAATTCCTACAAGGCACTGAACTGCTCTTTAGCAGAAATGATAGAAGACATGGAACACACTCTGAGGGGAGAGTTGCATAAAGAATTCTGATAATGATGATAACCAACATCTGTGTTGTGTTTTAGGGCTCTGTGAGCACTTTCACATATACTTTTGCCCCCTCCCTGTGACGTGGACAAGCAGATATTACTCTCCTGCCTTTAAATATGAGGAAAATGGGGCTTGAGCCGGTAACTGGTAATCATAGGACTTTCATGATAAAGGAAATGTGGGGGATCCCTAGTCCAAACCTTTCATTTTGCAAACAGAAACAGAGACCCAGAGAAGTTTAGTGAGTTGCCCAAAGCCACACAGCTAGTCAGTAGTAGAGCCAGAGTACCAATGAGGTCTCAGTGTCCCTTGCATGGGCTGGGCAACATTGACAGGGGAGTCCAGACCTTCTGGTACCCAGGCCTTGACTGGATTCTTTCTGCCACTCAACTTTGAGTCTCTTGAATGAAAGTTAAATATCTGAGCCAATTTTGGTCCCCAGAGCCTCCTGCTATCTGTGGAGTCCATTTAAGGTCCTGGAAGTGAGGGAGGAGGGGGAGTGGTGGTAGGGAGGCTTAGAATGATATTTAGAAGCTGTTGATGGGGGCATTTTTTAAGAATATCTTTCCTAGACTAAAAAACATAGACTAATGGGCAGCATGCCACAAAGAAGTAGATGCAATATTTTTAAATAGTACCAAGAAAAGCTGATATGGTTTTACTTCCCCATTTCAAGTTTCGAGAGGTTTTCTTGGTACATTTATCTTTGTTTCCACCACCAAATCACTCCTGCCATCTTAGGGTGTAGAAACAAACTAAATTCAGATTCAGGAACTCCAATAGATCATCTTTTCCCAAAAAGCCCATATATTTTCAACACATCTCCCATACCTGGCCTGAGTTTTAAGCCTATAAAAACTTCAGCTCCTCAGAATTTTGCAATCACAAAACCATGCAAGCAGATGCTTTTCCAGTACTTCCTACAACTGCCACACCCTCCATCGAATTAATTATGTTGAGTCAGAGAAGAGAAGCGCTTCTGAATTGTGTCGCCAGGGGCTTTATTTGCATTCTTCTGGAACACAGGATCCTAGGCTGCACACTTCTCAGAGTTCATCCTCTTCTCTCCAGTGAGCACTGAGCTCACAGAAGATGCCTATATGCCCCCATCCTGTCTGTGCTGCAAAAGTTTCTCCTCAACTCCTAAGAGGCAGTAGAGCCCAGGGGGCCTGGTGTGGAAATGAGAGATTCTTTGTACTGGAAAAAAAAAAACACACACACACACACACACACACACAAAAGGAATGAATGATCATGGATTGTGATTAAGAGAACCTGATCTGCAGGGAAAGGAGTGGAGGGTGACCCAAGAGGTCAGTGCTGGGTAGATGGAGACACACATAGAAAAGGAAGTTAAGGAAAGGAAGCAATCAAACCTCTATCTTGGGCAAAACAAAATAAAAGTAGTGGAAAATAAGAAGAGGTGAGGAGCAAGCCAAGGGAGATATTGTTTTGTATTATTAGATGTTTATATTAAAAATGAAGTTAGCTTCATGGAAGGTCAGAAGCAGAAGAAAATCCCGGGAGATGGCCTCGCTGGGTCCACTTGTTTGCATAGTAATGTAAAAACTGAAGCCTAGAGAGGGGAAGAGGTCTGTCTCTAGGCAAGTTATAGCCAGTCGTAGTACCTCTTCCTACAATACGCAGCTGCCTTCCTTTATTCCGTATGGTCTTGCCCTCAGTCTTCGCTTTCCTCCCTCTCTCTGTCTCTCTCTGTCTCTTTCCAAAAAGGGCAGTTTCCAGAAAGAAAAACAAGGACTGACATTTTAAAGCAGTTCCAGGAAATCCCCAAACCCTGCATTTAAAGCAACATGATTGGCAGCCCTATGGCACGATTGACAAAGTCAGCATCGAAACAGGAAATAGTAGATATCAAGGCATCAAGAACCAAGAATTCAAAAGAAAGAAAAAAAATTACTCCTGAGGGGGCAACGTAAAGTCTTACCACTACCATTTCTTGTGTTGTGTATGTGTGTGTGCATTTTGTTTTATAAAGTTCTTTTTGAGAGCAATGAATCTAGGTCAGTGATTTACTGATGAGCTTCAAAGGGTATAAGAAGTCCACCCTAAAATTTTATTATGAATATGCATTTTCAGCCCAGGGGGTTTTTAACTTTTTTTAAGAGACCCCTGAAACAGTCATGTCCCAGAGAAGATCAAGAACTTCTGGAATACAGTATATTATTATGTTTGGGCCCATATACAGAGTGGTATTCCACCAAGAAGTGCCAACTTTCCTCTATATGTCAAACCAGGTACAGAATCAAAGCACCTTCAAAGCAACCACAACAGGGAAGCAAAGGGAAACAAAATTGGTTTTTAGGATAGCAATAGTCCTAAAAAGAGACAGAATGTCATCTTGGGACATCCCAGTAGTCATTCTAGTCAGGCATGGTAGCTACCTTCCATTATGTTGACCTCTATGGGCCAGAGTTATAAACTGAACCTCCTAACATTTCCGAAAGTCATAGCTCCAATAACCATGACTTTATCTTTAAAAAAACCTCGAACATATCTAAGAGACAAAGCAGTACATAGTGTCTCTCAAAATATGCTCTGCAGATGTTCTATCACAGAAGGGTTCTAGGATAAACTTAACTGGGGAAAACTACTTATCATCTCCCCTCTTGGAGGATCGCTATAAAAAATGGTGTTTTAAAGGCTCTGAGAAATCCTATCATAAATTAGTCTATTTAATTCTCTTTAGCCCAATGTTTACTGAACTTACCTGACCATGGCACTTTTTTTACATAATATAAGAAAGTACTTATATAGTAGAATGGGACCTGAGCTAGAAGGCAAGAGGCCTGAATTTCAATCCTTGTTCTATTACTGGATTGTGTGGCTGTGTGACCATAGGTCTTCTGACTGCTCTGAAAGTGTAGAACACAAAAGGCCTCCCAGATTCTTTCTGGGCTGTGATCTAACCACTACGATCTCTGGGTTGGCTGATGGCCTAAGATCCTGCATATAGCGCTTTTCTATGATTTTGCATATTTTTATCCAGGAGACTAGACAGTACCTGCTATGCCAGTAAGCCATCGTCTCTTGAGAATCCTTTGGAAGTGGGACATACAAGCTTCCAGTTATGGAATGAATAAGTCACAGGGATGAGAGGTACAGCACAGGGAATATAGTCAATGGTATCGCAATAGCAGTATATGGTGACAGACAGTAGCTACACTCATGATGAGCACAGCATAGCATATAGAACTGTTAGATCATTATGTTGTACCCCTGAAACTAAGGTAACATTACGCATCAACCATACCTCAATTTTTTAAAGAAAAGACTCCTTTGAAGAGATAAGGTAAATGTCTAGGCACTAGAACAGGATGGAACCAACACTGCAAAGTTGTGTCAGTCATAGACCCTATTCAATACAAACACTAGCTAACAAATGTTAATGTCACATAAGGAATTTAAGCAAGTTACACTATTTTAAAAAACACAACTAATGTCTTTTAAGAGAAACCCTTCTTTCTGCCCTCACCTCCCTACTCCCATCCCCCTTCATGAATGAAGAATCTAAGAGAAGAAGTTATCATAAAACAAAATTTTGTAGACTCCTTCATCCAGAGTGCTTACATGATGATTAGGTTAATACCGTCTTCTTATAAAATTTCTCTTTTCTATTTAGAAAAAAATTTTGTAGCCTTGATTATTTATTACCAAAAAAGCAATGCAAAACTCCAATATATTGAAAAATACTTTCCCCCTTCTCACAGCACCGCTATATATAACAGAGAATAATCAAGAGAAGATTGCTAATCTAGATGGAGGAACCTTCAAATTATACCCAGACACCCAGTGGTTCATTTACCCTCCCTTCCCTTTCTCATAAGAACTTAAAAAAAACACACCTATACAAAAAAAAATGTCAGAAAATTTAAGGGACCCTGTCCAAACAGTACACAGTTAGTTCAGTGTCAATAATTCACATTTTGCAACAAATTATATGGATATGATTTCTTTTACAGAATTTGCAGTGTCAAAAAAAGGAAATTAAGGGGGCGCCTGGGTGGATCAGTCAGTTGAGCGTCTGGCTTCGGCTCAGGTCATGATCTCACGGTTCGTGAGTTCAAGCCCCGCGTTGGGCTCTGTGCTGACTGCTCAGAGCCTGGAGCCTGCTTCGGATTCTGTGTCTCCCTCTCTTTCTGCCCCTCCCCTGTTCATGCTCTGTCTGTCTCTGTCTCAAAAATAAATAAACATTAAAAACAATTTTTAAAAAAAGGAAATTAAGGCCATCAGATTTGCAGCTTAAAAATTCACAAAAAAAGAAATATGACAATATTCTGGGCCTCTGAGAAGCTCTATACTGTATGTAGATAAGGATTACCATACTTCTTTATTTTGAAGAAGCCAATTGACTTAAGAAGTTTACATAATTGCGGGGCGCCTGGGTGGCTCAGTCGGTTAAGCGTCCGACTTCGGCTCAGGTCATGATCTTGCGGTTCGTGAGTTCAAGCCCCGCGTCGGGCTCTGTGCTGACAGCTCAGAGCCTGGAGCCTGTTTCAGATTCTGTGTCTCCCTCTCTCTCTCTCTGACCCTCCCCGTTCATGCCCTGTCTCTCTCTGTCTCGAAAATAAATAAACGTAAAAAAAAAAAATTAAAAAATAAAAAAGAAGTTTACATAATTGCACAGCTTCTATTGGATGCTCTTGGGGCTTCCTGCTGGTGGAAAAGTTCTTCCTTCTCTTCCTCTTCAGGTATGTATTAAAGCCTATACTTTGCGCAACACCCTCTCCCTGAGAATTTTCCAATATAACCTTCACGTCTTCACCGGTGCCTCAATACTTCTGGCAATGGGGCTGGGTTTCTTTTGCAAATTACACAGCCTCTTTGAAGCCAGTAAGATTTTACTAAGCATGACCATGTGACCTTAAGAGCAAATGCCTCTTTTCAAAGGACCAAAGTCATTCCCACAGGCATTATTACCCTCTGGGAGAATCCCCTATCTCAGAGAAAAAAAGTGCTGGCTCTAGCTCACTTTCAAAGGTGTTGGAGTCAGTAACCGCCCTGACAGCAAGCTTTCCCAGGGAATACTAGAGGCCTGGGAGCACATTAAGTACTACCTGCGAAGGTCTTGAGCTCTTGCACAATCCCTGGGGAAGTATTAAGGCTACATGTGCTTTCTGCATCCCAGGTACAGGAAGCTCTATAAAAATTTTGCAGGCATAACACAGGGAAGATGTCATAAAAAGCAGTGGCCCAGAGCTGCAGGCAACAAAGCCAGAGATGAGTTGGAACTTGTTCCATGGAAGGGCTTTCCCCAGACACCACCGGACAGTGTGTGCGCCCTAGTATCCAAGGGGGGCCACAAGATACCACTCCCAGGATACGCTCCTCTGGTCTTATGGCCCTCTCCCAGGCTCAGCTCTTTCTTTTCACAATGGCTCCCCACTGGACTGTAGGTTCCAGAAGGACAGAAAACCCGCCTCTGCATCAGACTCTTAGTAGGTGCTTGACAATAGATTCTTTGGTGAAGGAATAAAGAAACTAGTACCATTTTGGTTTTCTGTACAAGAGCATGTCTGAAGCTATCAGTGGGAGTCTCACTTCCTGGTTTAGCCCAGCAGATGCCTGCCTGTCATTCGCTGGGTCTGCAGGGACTTGCTCAGGACAATAAACTACAACAAGCAGCCTTCAGTGCCTGCAGCTGAAGCCTGACTTTGCTGAGGCCATGCTGAGGAGGGAAACCGTGGCAGTTTGTAGGGGCCTCCGGGAATGGCAGGAAGCTGGAACTCTCCGGGGACCCAGCCACGCTGGATTCCAGGCAGAACGTGCAGAATAACACTCCAGCTGTCTCAGGAACACTCTGGCCTGACGGGCTGAGGCAGGATTGCTGTTTCTGCCCCAGCCCAGGGGCCAGACCCAGCACCCCAAACTGTTTCTGTTCTCACTGAGCCTGCTTCACCGGGGTGAGGATCGGCTCAGAGGAAGAGCTGACAAAAATAAACCCAAGGTGGTGAAGTGCGGCGCAGGAAGTGGCGGGCCTTGGAGCCAGAGCAGAGCTCAGGTATTTAGGTGACATGCCACAAGAAAGCTGCCTGAAGATCAGACCCAAGAACAAAACCCTGGCTCCATTTGCATTTGAGGGGTGCTTCTTTCAGGAGTCAGGTCAACAGAACCTACCATTATTCTTAGGCAGATGGGCTCCAGGGTTGCCCTCTGCCACAAACCAGATGGTTTGAGCTTAGACAAGTGGCCCTTCTGAGCCTCACGTTCCTGGCCTGGGAGCCTTTGGGAAAGTTAAACAAAAAGCGTAGGCTAAGGGACCAAGCGTTTATGTAATAAGTTTCTTTCCTTCCTTTGCTATTCAGCATTCGTGAAGGTGAACTACAAGGCCTCCAGGAAGAAGACGAAATCTTACTGTGAGAGACGATACACACACCGCCCACAATAAACCACACACATACACCCCCCCACACACACACCACACAGCACATCCACGTTATCATACAACACATCCTCTTACCACACACACACACACACACCATACAACATATATATACATCACACACATATACACATATCACACACACACACACACACACACACTGCACACAGTGTACCACACACATGTACAGACCACACAATACATACAAATATCACACATACACATACACCCCACGCACACATACACATGCTGACTTTAAAACATTTATGGGTCAACAACTCTAAATTCCACAGTTCTTCCTTTGGCTGCTCCCTGATTAGAAGCAGATCGTCTTCCCCCCAACTGTTTCTGGGACAGAGTTCCTCTAAATGTGGGTCTATTCATGGTGATTTCGTTTCCTTTTCTCAGTCAACAGTCATCTGACACCGTTACCCGGGTGTTCTCTGCAGCCCCGTCCTTTATTAGCTCCTAAATCTGGAAACTGAGGGAATGTTTACAAAATTTCATAAAGACCCCACCATTTGTTGAGTGACTACTGTGCCTGGCACCCTCCCAGGTGTCTGGTCCTCACCACACCCAGCAAGATATTTTTATAATTCCCTCACACAACAGATAAGGAAATTGAGGCTCGGAAAGATCAAAAAATTGCCTGAGACCTCACAAGCAGCAAGGGGCAGGATTTGGCCCCCAGTGACCTATTAGCCTGAACTGTTTCCCCTGCCCTCTGCGGCCTGGCAATGTAAAACCCGATTTACTCTTGTGCAGTTCCTAATCCACTGTCCTGAGTACCACCCGGACTGTTCCTCTCCTGAGTTTCTACTTGGGTTCCTCTCAAGTTCCCTTTCCTTCCCTCCGACCTTTTCACTTTCGGGAGCCACAAGCTTTGCCCCCTTGGAGCAGTGCCCTGCGGGCAGAAGGCTGGAGGCCTCTACTTCCCTTGCCCCCACCAGCGGGGCCAACACAAACTTCTCAGAGGAAAACACTGTGTCCTGTAGACAAAGGCTCTGTGTGATGTTCTGCTACCTGCCTGACGGGTCTTCTGTGAAAAGACCCAGCTGAGGTAGCTGCGCTGCCAGACCTGGGACGGGCAGAATTCATAAATAGCTTCTCCAGCCACGGAGCTCAGGCTGGACTGGAGCCAAATGCTGCCTGCCTCAGTGTCTGAACCCTCCCTGGCCTTGGCTAGCCAGAGCCCTTTTCTGGGAAACAGCAGGAAAACCGAATTTTCAGGGGCTGGGGGGAGAGGGGCCTTCACAACAGAAAATGGGTGTGGAGTCAGGCATTCCCAGGTTTAAATCCCAGCTCTACCACCTTCTACCTGTCTGGCTTTAGGAAAGTAGCTTCCGCTGGGAGATCCTTCAGCTCTCTCAGCTGTAAATGAAATGAAAACATCCACTGTTCTTAACCCAGTGCTTGGGTCTGAGTCTCCCTATCTCTGAAATGCAAGGGCTGGGCCACAAGCCCTTGAGGTTTCTATCTCAAATGCTCTCTATGCAAGCTGGGTTGGAGGTGTCCTTCCTGCTCATGGGACAGTGGATGAGACACTGGATGTCCTGTTTCTCTCAGAGTGAACTAAGCCCTGTAGGAGAGTTCCTGGTTTAATTCAACAAATTTTATTTAACACCCCATGACATCCTGTACTGTTTTAAGGACTCCGGGTACAAAGATAAGCATAGACCCTGCCCTTAAGGAGCTCATAGACTAGACCAGTAGGGATGATAAGACCCATAAAAATAAGTATAGTGTGCAGTGGGAAGTGATAAGTGTATTAGGAGGGGTACAGATAAGACTGCAAAGGCTGAGAGCAGAAAGAGGGTGATTCTGGGCTGAGAGGGCGGTAAAACCGTGGCCAATCCATAAAAGGTCTTGAATGATAGTTTGGACATTATGGGGCCAGACTGTTGGGAGCCATCAAAGGCTTCTGACAAGGGCAGTGGGCAGATTCAGAGCCATGGGGGCTGGAGCAGTTCATTAGACCTCCACCAACCAAAGCAACCACTGTGGAATTTCTAACAGAGAAAGACTCCAGTTCCACCATTTTACAGGGTCTTTGTTCTCTGAACTCAGGGTTTGAAACATGTAGTGGTTTGAAAGCTGACCTTTATTCTTTGTACCGCAGCCCGATGCCCACTCTCTCTCTCCTCTGGGTCCTCTCAGCCAGCCTTCTCCTTGCACGAAAGATAGGAGATTGAGGCATATGGGACAGGAGGCAAGCATCCAGCTCCGGGAAATGGTCCTGGCTCAATAAACACAGCGCCCCGGGACCTTGCTGCTCTGCCAGTTTGCCTTGGCCCAGCTCACAGCCTTCTGGGAAGGAGTCGGCCTGTTGAGGAAAGGATGTGTCAGTGAGTTGCAGTTGGCTTAATTTCCCTGAGAAGTGTGTGTATGGGTGTGCGTGTGTGCATGTGTACTCAGGACTAGGTGTTTTGCGGCTAATTTGCAATCTAGGTCAGAACTGAGCAGCCCTCAGTACATCACTATCCAGAGAAGATAAGATTGAACAATCCTCTCCAGTGCCGAGCAGCAATAAACTAGCCCTCTGGATGTAAACACAGCAGTTTACCAGGCTCCATATTAGCAAAAGGGGTCCAGGTGGGTAGTGGGTTTGGTTAAATCTCCCAGAGAAACAGAGGTCTGCAGTGGGCCCACACTTCTGGCAAGAAACACAGAAGAGGCAATGGTGAGGTCTGCCCCAACCAGGCTCCTGCCACTTGGCTCATCAAAGAAAGCATGTACAAGGGACCCCTGGGTGGCTCAGTTGATTATGTGGCTGGCCCTTGACCTCGGCTCAGGTCATGATCTCATGGTTTGTGGGTTCAAGCCCCACACTGGGCTCTGCACAAGCAGTGCAGAGCCTGCTTGGGATTCTCTCTCTCCCTTGCTCTCTTTGCCCTTCCCCCACTCATGTGCTCTGTCTCTCTCTCTCTACTCTCTGAAAACAAACTTAAAAAATTTTTTTTGCTTTATAAAAAAAAAAAAAAAAAAGTACAAGTCTGAACCTGACAGGGCCATGGAGGTGAGGAAGCTCCCTCAGGTTTTAGGACTTTTTCTGCCACTCAGCTACCATGTGACCTTGACTGAGTCACCTTGTCTCATTGGCATCCGTTTCCTAATCTGTAAAGTACAACCAATGCTTTTAGCAATGTGCCAACCAGGAAGAAAAATCCCCAAACAGTTCTGGGTAATCAAAAGAAATTACTCTAACTGTCAGTCTATCTCATGTTCTTTACGTGGAGAAAAGCCCTCGAAGATCTTCTCCTGGAGCCTGGGTTTCTTTAGTTTACGTATAATGAGAATATGGCTTGGTTTTCTGGCTTCCTGGCATACCACAGATGACAAACAATTGATTAGCAGGGGTTGGTCTGTTAGAGATAGACATACTGATGACTGACAAAAACACTGAAGGCAACCAAGAGAGCAAGGAAGGGAAAAGAAATACCATAGGGCAGAAACTAGATCTTTAAAAACCACACAAGCCATTTAGTACTATGGCAAACACATTTACATGTGTCAGTAGCTCTAAGGGCCGTCGTGCCTAGCAGCCGAGTGTGATAAAGGCTACTTTCAAGGACTTAGCAAAGCAGGGCTCTATAGACGATTATTTTAGGAAAATCTCCTTCCAAACGTTTTAAGTTAATACAGTATCGGTGCTTAAAAGGAAAACTCTTTGGTATTCTGAACGTTCAGACATTGGGAAAGACGTATATAATCCGGGAGTGCTCTGGAGGGCACAGTCATACCTGTTCTCTGCATACCAGTGTTTGGAGCCCAGGATCAAATCAAATAATAGGAACGGAGAAGCTCCCGAAAAGGTATGAAACCCTATCCAAATTAACAATTGGGATAGTGGGGAGTAAACCCCTTGGTCTCAAATCATTCTCGAACACTGACTATTTAGCAACGGTACTAACAAACATGTTTATTGGTGAGTTAGCCTGGAATGCAAATTTGTTTTGCCTTTATTCACGTTCTCAACATGTGTGGCATACCCGCTGTGGGAGAAAGGGCGGGGGGGGGGGGGGGGCAGGGAATAAAATTTCTGACTAGGGAAAATGTCCTTTTCAATGAGCCAAGCTGTTGTCTTTAGGTCCACATGAATACTGGGGGCCGGTGGAGAAATTTAACCAATTAAGCCCCACACTTTTACCTCTGATCGGGCTCTATGCTAGGTATAGAGGAAATGAGGGGCGCCTGGCTGGCTCGGTTGGTAAAGCATGTGACTCTCCATCTCAGGGTCTTAAGTTCAAGCCCCACATTGGGTGTGGAGCCTACTTACCAAAAAAAAAAAATTGTAAAAAAAAAAAAAAACAAGAAAATACATATGACAAGACAGAACAATTAAAAGCATCTTTAATCCCATCACACAGAAATAACCAGTATTAACATTTGTATTAACAAGTTGTGGAATTGTTCTTCGGAATGAGTACATTTATAGGAACACACAGCACACAGGCCTTTTTGGCTCAAAAAAATTATGGGTCCCTGAATGCATTCAAAGTGAGAGAAGAAAAACCTCAGAGACACATCATCAACATACATTCCTCATCTACTCCAAATAGAAATTCCTAAAATATTAACAATATGAATATAAATAAATGAAGCCTTAAAAAGATGATAAGATAACAAAGGAGACCAATTATGTAACATCAGGGTAGGATGACTTCTTAAGCAAGACAGGAAACCCAGAAACCAGAAAAAAAAAAAAAAATACACGTTTGAATACTGAAACATTTAAAACTCCTACATGATGAAAAACAGCATAAAGTTTAAAGCCAAATAGTAGACCTGGGTAAGATATTCAAGACATTTAACTGAGCTGCAAAACACAATGTCCTTTCTTTCTGCCAACAGACACTTAATGTACAAAAAAATGCCTACCGGGAAGAACAGCTCAAACATCCAAATAGAAAAATAGGCAAGGAATATAAACAAAGAATTCACAGAAGAAAGGCAGATGGCCAATAAACATAAGAAGATGTTCAACTTTACTGTTGTCAAGGAAATACAAAGACTAAAAAATTAATGGAACCCGGTGCTTATAAGGATATGTGTAAGCACGTGATATTATCGACTGCAAGTCCAAGTGCAAAGGGCACACCTCTGGGAAGTAGGTGATTTGTTAGAATCTAATGTGTGTACTTTCCACACGTGTACTTTTTGACCCAGCAATTCTACTTTCAAGACTCTCTCCTACAGAAGCAATAACATAGATTCATAAGTATCCCCGTCAGTTGCAGCACGTTTGATAACAGAAAAACATCAGAACTGACCAAATTTCCATCAGTAGGTTGTGTTAATTGCCACCTAGCTATATGAAGGAGCACTATGGAGTTGGTATAAAGAGTCATATTTTATATGTATGGACCTAAAGTGATGTATATAATAGATGTTTTAGGTTTATTTATTTTGAGAGAGAGCCCACACGTGTGCATGTGCAAGCTAGGGAGGGGTAGAGAGAGAGAGAGGGAGAATCCCAAGCAGGCTCTGCTCTGTCAGCTCAGGGCCCCTCACAGGGCTCAGTCCCACAAACCATGAGATCATGACCTGAGCTGGGATCAAGAATCAATTGCTTAACCGACTGAGCCACCCAGGCACCCCTATGATTGATTGTTGAACAGAAATAGATCAAGTTACAGACCAGTATGTACAGTAATATTTGGTTTGTAAATAGATGCATGTGTATACATATATATCTGTGCAGTATAAACCTAGGGAAAAGTCTGGAAGTATTTGAACCAAAATATTAATAATGCATGTCTGAGGAGGGGGATTTGACTGGTGAAGATGAGGACTTTTACTTTCCTCTTTACATATTTTTAAATAGATCAATTACTACGTTCACTTTACATGTAAGGTTACTTTGGTACATAGAAGTTGTGACTTGCCAAGTTCAGATGACAGAGTTGCTACTGAGTGGCAGAACCAGGACTCCAGATGAGGTTCACGTGGCCCCAAAGCCCATGTTCTTTCCATGTTCTTTGCCAGGCTTCTCTGCAAGAATAGCTTGCAGGGTTCTTCAGGCTCTTTGGGACCTAGGCAGGCAGGATTAAGTCTATGAGTAGCTCTGAAGCCATCTCTGCTTTTGGCTCTCTGGCCTCTTGCCTGAACCAATATGACAGGGCAACCCTATCCTGGTTGACTTTCCCGGACTTGGCTTCTCCCTCACTAGTCTCGTGGTGTTCACCTGATCCTGCCTTCCTTATACACCCTTCCAGAACTTCTCAACAGAGCACTTCTGGGCAGCTGTGCCCTGGCCAAGGTGACCTACTGACAAGTTGAGACGTTAAAGCTGTCACTGACTTAGCATATCCTTACAGACATGCACACGCAGGCTGGTGAATTTCCAGTGCTCTGAGTCTGGACTATAAGCTCCCTGAGGGCAGGGACCATGGCAGCTTTGTCCACCAATCGTACATTCAGGGCCCAGCACATAGGAGGCTCACATTAGAACTTGTTGACTGAATGACTACTAGATGAATCTATTTAAACTCCCTTCTCCCCAGCCACATATGGCAGCTTAAGTCATTCCAACGCAGTAGATAATCCACTTGAGCAAGATCAGCAAACTTTTTCTGTAAAGGGTCAGACAGTAAATAGTTTAGGCTTTGCAGACAAGAGGCAAAATTGAGGCTATTGTATAGGTACTTAAAAAGCCAAAGATAACACATTTCTAATGAGATTTGTAGTAATAACATTTAAACACAATAATCATAATAGAGTATATATTTTTTTATAATACAGGTCTCCTAATGAGAAGAATAAATTTTGTTTTTGAGGAATAACATTTCACCTAATTGGGTTTCAAAGTCAGTGTTTTCTGGGGCACCTGGATGGCTCAGTTGGTAGAGCGTGTGGCTCTTGATCTTGGGGTCGTGAGTTTGAGCCCCACGTTTGGTACAGAGATTGTTTAAATAAAAAAGCGTAAAAAAAATCTTTTTCCAAAGTCAATGTCTTCTATCATCAAAATCTATTGCAAACATTCATCTGTTAATGCTGATAGGTAATGAGATATGTATATATTCTTTGAAAATGAAAGTTGAATTTCATATAATTTTCATAAAATATTATTCTTTTAATTTTTTTTTTCCAATGAAGCTCAGCCCATGGACAGTATAAAAACAGGGAGTGGGCTGGGTTTGGTTTCAGGATGTAGTTTGCTAATTCCTGCACTTGAAGATAATAGAAAGTAGGATACTCTTGGGGCACCTGGATCATGATCTCATGGTTTGTGAGCTCGAACCCCACATTGGGCTCTGTGCTGACAACTCGGAGCCTGGAGCCTGCTTCAGATTCTGTCTCTGTCTCTGTCTCTCCCTCTCTCTGCCCCTCCCCACTCACATTCTGTCTCTCTCTCTTTCTCTCTCAACAATAAATAGACATTAAAAAAAATTTTTTTTTAAAGAAATTAGGATATCCTCACTCTCTCACCTCAGCTCCCTAAATCCTACACTTTCAAAATCTTGACATTTCCCAGACATTTTCACTCCCTTTCTTGGTGCCCTTTCTTTTCCAAAGGAGGACATGTAGGCTGAGCCTGACAGCTCCCGAGAAGGGGATCAGGAGCTTCGTTATTGCCCAAACGTCTAGGATCAGAGAGTAGAGTCAGAAGAGCTGTAAGCCCTTCCTTTCCCAAGGCTGTGGTGTTAGCTCTTTGCCAACCACATGAAAACCACTGGGAAGGGCTTGCCTGTGTTTCTTCTCCAGCCCAAACCACGGAGCGGAGGGAGGCCTCAGAGCGCCTGTGTTAATGGGAAACAGTTGTGCTAGTCCAGCCCTGTGCACAGAGGGAACAAATTTCAATATCTAAAATCTCACTGCATCCTGAAAAACCTATCATTTGGAAGAGACAACTGACCACAGCACAGAATTCAATGCTAGCAAAATGGCAAAATGCACTAAGGGGACCTCACTTCTTGTAAATATAGAGAGAACGAAGGAGATCAGGGACTTGTGAAAGCATCGATCATTCACTGACTCGTTAGTTTACTCAACAGATCATTTTCAGGGGCCTGTTATGTCCCGGGCACTGTATTAGGCCCCGGGCCCACTGCAGAAAATAAAACTGACAGTTTCTGCTCTCATGGAGTTTAGCAATGACATTTGCTAAAGTTCAGTATTCTGTGACATATTACTAACTTTTCTTGAATTAACATGATTCAAATGGTAAAGTAGTTGGGGAAAGAAGAGATTAAATGAAGTCAATCATGTTACTTTATTCTAAGACTTTAGAACTGTTAGCATGCAGATTTCCACTGAGAATCTCCAAGTGAGGCATGTAGAGAAGGCAGCCTTCACAGGCTGGTTTAACTACGTCCTTTTTGTGAGGAGCATCCTGCGGCACCAGAATCCCATGGAACACAGTTTGGGGAGCATGGCTCTCAGGATCACCGGGTAGAGGCGTGTAGGTTGGGCACTGAATGGCTTTAGCAGGACCACTCACACAGACTATTTATCCAAGGTGCCCTGGAGTTTTCTGACTGATGGACCTGATCTCTGTAACTACAGGGCACAGCATGGACAGCACAGGGTTCACAGGGCTGTCATTCAACTCCCTGCTGCTCAGCTCCCTCCCTCAGAACAGGCCAGAGAGGCTAGTGCTCAGCAGCTGGGAAAACTGACCCAGTTGCAGAGATAGCCTTAGGGTAGGTGGCGGAGAGGTCAAAGTACAACATTCATAGGTCTCCAGGCAGAAAGAAACCAGTAGAATAAATCTAAAAAAAAAAAAAAAAAGTTTTTTAAAGGCCCACACCAAGGTACAGCACAGTTACATGTAAAACTCTGAGGATAGAAAGACACTAAAAGCTTCCAGGGAGGGTAAAAAAAAAAAAAAAAAAAAATCAGATCACACACAAAGGATCTGTTATAAGAATAGCATGGAGTTTGCAAAAGCAGCATTGGAAGTGAGAAGACAATGCAGTCATGCTTTCGATATTCCATATGAAAATGATTTTCGGGGTGCCTGGCTGGCTCAGTCGGTTGAGCGTCCGACTTCGGCTCAGGTCATGATCTTGCAGTCCATGAGTTCGAGCCCTGCGTTGGGTTCTGAGCTGACAGCTCGGAGCCTGGAGCCTGCTTCTGATTCTGTGTCTCCCTCTCTCTCTGCCCCTCCCCCACTCGTGCTCTGTCTCTCTCACTCTCAAAAATGAATACATGTTAAAAAAAAAAAAAAGAAAATGATTTTCAACCCAGAAATTTCTACTAGGCCAGACTCCCAACCAATGTTAGAAGTATTTCAAGAATCACAAAATTCCAGAATTATTACCTCTCAGGCTTTCTAGGAGCTATTTGAATGTATGTTCTGCTGAAAACAAAAGCAAATAAACAAAGAGAAAGGTATGAGCTCCAGAAAACAGGAGATACAAGATAGGAGAGATCCAAAGGGCATCTAGGATGATGGCAGGGACAACAGGTAAGGGAAGTCCAGAGGGCAAGTGGTTCCAATTGAACTGGATGAAGGGACAGAAGAGGATAAAGAGTCTTGGGGGGAAGCTCCAGGCAAAAAAGCAAAACACAAAAAGCAAAAAACAAAAAAACCCAAGGAACCAAGAGATTATCTGACCCTGTGGAAAATCTTAGTTATAGAATGAGAAGACCTATCCATGAGTTTGAAGGAAACTAACAACAACGGAAAGAGGTAATGATTAACAAAATATATATATAAGAAAGGGAATGTGATCAGTTTGCTACTTGGCTCACGAGTGATTCATATCTACTTAACTACAATAAAAACACAAATATCCATTTGGAATGGGAGGAAGGGAGGTTCAGAAGAGTGTAAGCAAGCTAAAATTATCGAATCATCCAAGGAAGTCAATAGTGCTTAAAATTCACTTATCAAGAATGAATGTATGCATATTATTTAGAAACATGGAGTGAAATATCTGAAGGAACAGCTGAAACAACGGAGAGTGGTTGGGAGCCGGTGGGAGGTGGGGAGGCACAAGAAAGTGCCGTTTTTTATTTTTTATTTATTTTTTTTGATGTTTATTTATTTTAGAGAGAGAGACAGAGAGAGGGGAAGGGACAGAGAGAGGAAGACTCAGAACCCGAAGCAGGGTCCAAGGTCTGAGCTATCAGTGCAGAGCCCGATGCTGCGGGGCTCAGGGCTCGAACACACAAACTGTGAGATCATGACCTGAGCCAAAGTTAGACGCTTAACTGACTGAGCCACCCAGGCATCGCGGAAGTGTCCTTTTTTAAAATAAACCTTTTAGCACTATTTGACTTTTTATGTTGGGTGCATACAATTACTTTGACTTTAAAAATAGGGATGGTAGGCTGTTAACCGGGTTGTCATTGGCCAAGTGGCTCATGCCTCTTGTCAGTTTCAAAGCTTGCCCAATTAAAGCTCCTGGATTAATAAAAGCACATCTCACTGCATGTTCTGGGCCTTTGGGACTCAAGGAAGGGTACAAACTGAAAGCGTCAAACCTGAGAATAATGAGTTTACTGACACACAGCACTCTAGGCATGGACCAGAAGCAGAGGGGAGCACCCAGGAACCTGTTAAAAATGAACAATCTCAGGCCTATTGCATTTTGTAAGATCCCTAAGGTGATTCATGTGCACGTGAATGTTTGTACTGGGATGATGGCAGGTGGCAAGATATATAGGGTGGAGGGTCCCATTACAGATGATATTGTATATAGGCCCATTATAAAGTCAGTGGTGACAGATCAAGAAAGTAATGGGGAGGAGGGACATTTTAAGGCTCTCTGGGGCTTTAGAGGTCCCAATCCACATTATAAGAATCCCACATTACAATAAAATGTATATACCTACATATGAGATTAGTTGAATTACAGGAGACTAGTTGACAGGTTTTTAAAAATTAAACATTTATCAATTAAAAACAACAAAAAGTACAGAGTCCAGGGGCGTCCAGTTTAGGCAGGAGTCAAGGACAGGGAGCCTTGGGCCAGCCCAATGGACAAATGGGGCTATTGGTCAGTATCCTTGGTTGCATGTGACATAATTCCAACTCATTGCAGCTAACGCAAAGCAAACAAGTCATTGCCTTTCATAATTGGAATGTCTTCTTCAGTGTTGCAGGCATGCCACCCAGGAATTTGGTCCAAATATTTATATATCTGGACTCTGACTCTGTTTCTCAGTTCTGCTTGCCTTCCTTTTCAGGCAGCTTCTTGCCACATGATGACAAAAGGACAGCTGTCTGTCTAACCTTATAAACAGTCATTCTCTAGTAGCTCTTTCAAATAATGTAGGACCCCAAAGAACTTCTGATTATGTGCACTCTAAAAAAATTTTTTTTTAATATTTATTTATTTTGGGGAAGCTTGGGTGGCTCAGTCGGTTGAGTGTCCGACTTTGGCTCAGGTCATGATTTCATGGCCCGTGAACTCGAGCCCTGGGCCGGGCTCTGTGCTGACAGCTCAGAACCTGGAGCCTGCTTCAGATTCTGTCTCTGTGTCTCTCTCTGCCCCTTCCCTGTTCACATTCACTCTCTCTCTCTCCCCTCAAAAAGTAAATAAACATTAAACAAAAATTTTTTTAACATTTATTTATTTTTGAGAGAGAAAAACAGGGTTTTGACCTGAGCCAAAATCAGATACTTAACCGTCTAAGTGTCCCTGATTATGTGCACTCTAGCTATAAATATTTAACTACAGTAGCAAATAAAACTGAGAAAAATTTTAAAACATGCATAATTCATTTAAAAAAACAATAAGAAATGTATTACATGTGAATTTAAAGAACACATTCTTATGAGGAAATAATATTTTGCAGAACAAACAGTATTTACTAAGAAGAGTGTCATTGTTTTTACATTTTTGCAAATCTCTTTAATTTTAGGATTAAGAGAAGATAGCTGGATTTTCCTATATACTTCTGAATTCATTTTGTTGCAATATGTTGTTTTGGTTGAAGTATGTGAATAAAATCTGGCCTCACAAAGATATGTGGGTAGAGAAGGGAAGAATATTTTAATAACTTTTTCAGATCATTGTGGTAATGCTTTTTGGATACCACACCAAAATTCAATGGTAGTACTGGGGGCCAAGGGCAGGCTGCCCCAGGATGGGCCACTTTAGCATAAAGATTATCTTGAGTTAAAAAGCAATCAAAACCCAGGAGATTCCGGAAAAGTTCTTTACCTCCAACAATGGCCTAAAAAGAATTTAGAAAGAGGACCCTTTCCAAGAAGAGAGCTATCACCGTAGATCACTGCTTTATGATCAGAACTAGGTATAGGCCAGAGAGGAACCTGGCAAGCCCTGTTTGGTCAAAGTCCTCTGTTTTTTTCCATTGTTTCTGAGTGGCCCAGCAAACATTTGTTCACCAAACATTTACTCTTTTTCATTCTTCCTAAGGATTGTATTCTTTCCCTTTGGATATCCAGACCCCTACCTCCTTCTTTTTTGTTCAGAATGACATATATACCTCATTTGCCTGTCTTTGGAATTCCCATGTTTGTATGGATTCCTTGTACGTATACTACTACATTTGATTTTCTTCTGTTAATTTGTCTCATGTCAATTTGATTCTTAGTCTGTCTAGAAGGACCTCAAAGGGAAGGTCTAGATTCTTAGTCTGTCTAGAAGGACCTTGAAGTAGTTACTAAAGGGTAGTCATAGCAATGGGGAATCTGAAGCCATATCAATAAACTTTTCATAGTCTGTTACATTAAAATTCATTGATCTGGGGTGCCTGGCTGGCTGGGTCAGTGGAGCACACGACCCTTGATCCTGGGGTTGTGAGTTCAAGCCCCATGTAGGGTGAAGAGATTACTTAAAAATAAAAAAAATCTAAAAAAAAGTAAAATAAAATAAAATCCATTGATCTGTCCTTCACTTTAATAAGACTTCTACCCGTGAATGATTTTTAAAACATCACGGATGGGCTATTTGAAAAGTATTGGTTCACTGAGTTTTGCAAATCTTCCAATATTGACCCATCTCATTACACAATATCCCATCATTTAGTATCACCCCCTATCTCACCAGAAAAGCCTGTGAGCATGGGGAAACCATTGAGCTCATGGTGAAGATACAGGACTTTTCAAAATTCCAGTTTGTGCTTCAGCGCTCAAATTTT
The DNA here is from genome assembly GCF_024362965.1 of Panthera pardus. Taxonomy (NCBI): domain Eukaryota; kingdom Metazoa; phylum Chordata; class Mammalia; order Carnivora; family Felidae; genus Panthera; species Panthera pardus. The sequence goes on along the minus strand of NW_026526788.1, from coordinate 67,476,392 downwards.
ATCGTTGACAACAAAACTGTCATTTGTTTTCCTTGAAATGGCAAGCCCACTTCGTTCATTTCTGAGGAAACGTCTGCCCCATACCAAGTCTGAATAACCACAGTCTGCCAGTCAGCCATTCTTTTCAGCCAAAATGGTATTCTATGAAAAAAGTCACTGGCTCAACTCACGGCGCAAACGATCACATGGGTGGTTTTCATGAGACAATCGTAGTATTTTGTTATGCAGTAGAAGAGCTTTATGTACATGTAGGACTTCTCAGGAACAGATCCCAAGGAGAGATTAGATGGGCATGATGGGGAGATCACCTGTGAAGGAAAAAGAGCAAGAGGTAGAGAAGCAAGGAGACTCTTTGGCCCACCATACTGGTCTAACCCGGGGGAAGGAGAGAAGAAACGTCTCAGATTGCAGTGTAGAGTTCAACAAAGATTCAGTCGGGCCAATGAAGGGTCTTCAAGCCAAAGTCACCCGGTGTTGGAATCCCATGTCAAGAATGAACTTGTGTTGATGCATGATCACTGGCTGGGAGCAGACGGAGAGAAGCGTGGCCGTGGCAAGAACATGGCGGTGGATTCAGAGAACAGCAGATGCTCCCCTAGCGGGAGGTCTGAGTGGTGTATCTTCACGGCTCCCCCAAGCTTTATGGGTACTTTCCATTTCATCACATCACAATATTAGAAACGTGTGTACGCAAGGGTTAAGGCTTAATAAAGTTAATAATTTTTACTGCTTCATCAAGAGATTTCTTAAGTGAAACTGGCTTTGTTTTCCCTGCACATGTGTGGCAATGAAGGATACAATGGCTACAAGTTCACTTTGGTGCCACGACATTGATTCAGGCCAACATATCAGTAATTTTGTCTAACACTGTGCTTGCACTCTTGGTGAAAATGTCAACTTGGAGAAAAAGGCACATGAAAGCTCAATATTATTATAAAAACAGTTTTGACCTTATGAATCCATTGAAATGATCTCAGGACCCTCAGGGATCTACAGAACCACAGACTTACAGATAGCAATCCCAGAATTGGAGTATGGTGGGTTTTGGTTTCATTTTGTTTTCCTATTTTGCGGTTGCTGTTGTTGTTTGTTTGTTTTGGACGGTTCTGCCAAAAGTCACAGAGAAGATATTAACTCCCATATGTAAAGGTTTGTAGGAAAGATGGCAGGAAAAGGAGCTGCTGGATTCCGATTCATAGATCATGCAGGGAGATTATACCCCAAAAAATCCCTTTACCCTCAAAGTAAATAATGTATTAAATTGGAAAAAAAATCCCTTTACCCTGAGAAGGATGGGACAGATCAGCCCACCCAAATCACAGCCAATGGGGTCTCACAAGGAGCGGTTCCCTCACCTGCAGAGGAGGGAAGGGATACTACACAGGCAAAACAACCCTGTACAGTTCAATAGGGTAAAAGAAGTTTGACAATAAATGTCTGGGCTACGGGACAGTCCTATTCCCGAGGGAGCCTGAGGCCAGGGTCAGGCAGGAAAATGGATCACAGCTGAGGAGAAGGCACCCATGCAAGAGCCCAGCCCCTGAGGACACCAGGACCTGCAGACAGTTTGGAAGCACATTAATTCAGCCCAGCAGGCAGGACCATGTAAGCTAAGCTTGGGTTGGGTCAAACTCTGTGTGTGTGTGTGTGTGTGTGTGTGTGTGTGTTTACAGGGGCAGTATTCTACTGTGGCCCCCTTCAACAACAGTGGAGTGTGACTGTTTATGTTTCCTATCTTGGTCAGGCTTGACTCAGGAAATGGAACCTAGTGGGCCCCCAGGGGTAAGTGGTGGAGCAAGGCAGAGGGGATCCACGTGTCAGAAGCTGGGGATGGAGGACAACTGTCTACACTATCCATACATAAATCGACAGAGATTATGGCACACAAGTCATTGCAGTTTTAAAATGGCATTTGTTCAAAGGCAATTCTACCTGTCCAGCCTTCTCCACATTTACCACTGAACACCCTGCATCTTCTACATGTTTATTCCCAGAATGACTGAATCTATCTATCTATCTATCTATCTATCTATCTATCTATCATCTATCTAACAGGATTATAGATAATCAGCTCAACTATTCACCTTCGATGGCCACCTCTTCCCTCTTTCTTGGGTCTGCTCAATGGCATATTCTCCCAGGTTTCCTCCTGGGAGATTCTTGGGCTGCTTTTTATTTAAAAAAATTTTTTTCAATCTTTATTTATTTTTGAGACAGAGAGAGAGCATGAATGGGGGAAGGTCAGAGAGAGAGGGAGACACAGAATCTGAAGCAGACTCCGGGCTCTGAGCTGTCAGCACAGAGCTGGATGTGGGGCTCAAACTCACAGACTGTGAGATCATGACCTGAGCCGAAGTCCGACGCTCAACCGACTGAGCCACCCAGGTGCCCCTCTGGCTGCTTTTTCTTAGACTCCTTTGCGCATCCTTAAATGATGGCAGTCTTCGGGGATGCTGTCATAAAACCTCCCTTCTTCTCAGTAGGCAATCTGATCTGTCCCCATGCTCTCAATTACTTGAGAGCATTTTTTTTTTGTTGTTTGTTTATTTTGAGAGACAGAGAGAGAGAAAATCCCAAGCAGGCTCCACACTGTCAGCATGAAGCCTGATGCAGGACTTGAACTCATGAACCGTGAGATCATGACGTGAGCTGAAATCAAGAGTTGGACCCTTAACTGACTGAGCCACCCGGGTGCCTTGAGAGCGTTTCTTTCTTAAAACCACTGCAAAACCTCCCCCTTCTCCTCGCAGCATGCACAAACGCGTGTTGTGTGTGGAGTCCCCATCTAGGCTTTCCCCAAGAGCCTGAGATAATGGGAATAATTGGTACACTGACACCAAGGCCCTCATAAACACACACACACGCACACACACACACACACACAGGAGGACTGAAATCAGGTCATCTGGCAATCCAGATTTCCAGACTGCGGTGCGTGCCTGTGTGTGTGCACCCCTGTCTAGCCATCTTTCAGATTGCCATTTAAGTGAAAATATTTACGAAGACATTTGGAGAGGCTCTGACTGCAGCCCCCCTGAGAATATGTGGTTGCTCCATAAAATTTAATTGAGTAAATGTGTCCCTACGATGTGCCAGGTGCATGTAGTGAAGCTTACCAGGATGAGAGTCAATGTCCTTCCCTGGAACGGGTGGGGGTGGAGCTGGGGACAAGCACATATGCGACTGCAGTCAGAATAAATCCCAGCAGGTCGTGGAATTTTGAAGACTCTAAAGTAAAATTACCATATTCATATATTTAAACACTTGCAATTTTTCACATTTTGACATTCCTGAAGTCAGGCTGCATCTAACAAATAATTAGCTAAGAATACTTTGTTAGAACTTAATTGGCAGGTGTTTTTTCCTTCTTTTTGAACAAGAAATAAAGATGAAATTTACAACGGATCCTGTCTTAGATTAAACGAAATATGTTATTTGGGTCACTCAAAGGACAATGAGATCAAATATGTAATCTGTAGTAATGTGCCCTTAAATCCCTGCTTCCATTTCTTTTGGTCTCTAACTCTCTAATACTGTACAGCCGGCTAGAAGCCTCTTTGTCTCTCCATCTTGGAATCTCTTTTTTAAATTTTTTTTTTTTAATGTTTATTTATTTTTGAGACAGAGAGAGACAGAGCATGAACAGGGGAGGGTCAGAGAGAGAGGGAGACACAGAATCGGAAACAGGCTCCAGGCTCTGAGCTGTCAGCACAGAGCCCGACGCGGGGCTCAAACTCACGGACCGCGAGATCGTGACCTGAGCCGAAGTCAGCCGCTTAACCGACTGAGCCACCCAGGCGCCCCCATCTTGGAATCTCTACTCTCCACCAGGGTAAGACAGAGCCTCCCTGACGTCTTCCCCACAGAGAATGCATTCCCTTTCCCTCTCCCTCCTTCCTTCTCTCTGGGAATCAATCTCGGCCATCTATAAAGAACACACACATTAGCCACACTCCTCTGATTCTCCCCCAGCCCTGCTCTAATGAGAAAAGAAGGGGCAAATGTTTGGCAGGTAGAGTTTTCTTCAGCAAGGAAGGAGAGAGGCTCTGAATAGTCCCAGAGGAATAACTCTTGGGCCAGGAGTGAGAGAACAGGCAGATCACAGTGTGGGTCTAGACAGAGATGGGTGTACCAAGTGGCAAGGGGCAGGATTGGAGTGTAAATATGATAGAGCATCCTGGGAAGGCTCAGATTTTGAACCTGCATCTGTGACCATTGCTTTCCAGAAGCTTCACATGCATGTACACACGCATGCACCCATGCACGCAGGTGCAAACACATGCGCACATATGTACCTGTGCTTAAACAATTAGCCAAGGCCTTTCTGTCCTCTCTCCCGTATCACCAGGAGGGGAGAAGGCAGGGCCAGGGTGATGGCCTGCTTTCCTGGGATGGGAGAGGCCCAGGGAGGGGGGCCAGGCTGGCTGGCCTGAGGCTAGGACACCACAGAGACTGGAGACCCCTCTCCTCCCCACCTACCCAAACAGAACTAACCACAGCAGGCTGGTCAATATGCTAAAAGAATGGCTGCCACTGGATGGGGCTGCCTCTCAGCTCTGGGGAGATGTGGCTTGGGAAGGTGGCCTTTAGGGAGGAGATCATGCTTCCCTAGGGCCTTGGGACAAGTAAGGGAGAAGCCAAAACGATGAATCTGCAGAGTGGAGAATCTGGCTGCCTGGCTGAGTTCTGGTGTTGGGGTTCTCTGCTTTCACGTTGTCCAGCAGCTACCCGGAGTCTCAGGGTTCTCGTGGCTGGGGAAGGACATTCAGAGAACTTAGGGGGTCCCTGATGTGAGGGTGGAATGCATCTGGCTGACTAGATCCCCCCTCTCTGAGCTGAACGCTGCCCCTGTGCCCAGGTCAGACGAAAAGCTGGTGCTGGGCCTGCTGGGTGTGCCTGGCCCTTTGCAGAGCACTGGGCAGTGGGAACATAAATAAGAAAGGGGAGAGGCCACTCAGGAGGAACTCACAATGGAGCTGCGGAAATCTAGCGTCAACACAGGTGGAGCCCAAGTCCAATCTGATCTGCAAATCCCACCCCAGGGCAGAGCCACCAAAGCTGGCTGCACCCTAGGAATCGCCCGAGGCCTGCTCAGAGCCCGTGGGAAAAGTCGGGAAGGCTTTAGTTGGGCAGTGGACTTGTAGAACTTCTGGCAGGTGGGAAGGAGGAGCCTTGAGACTCTTAAAAGGCTATGTTCACCCTCAGGGCGTTGGGAGCCGCCCACACTGAGCTTCCCGGCTTCCTTCTCAGCCCCTGTTCTCGGGTGACTCCTGGCTGCAGGGTGTGTGTGTGTGTGTGTGTGTGTGTGTGGCTGGAACAGGTCAGGTTTAATTATTAATCATCTGGCTAGCCTGATCAATCTAGACCAAGGTCTCTCTCTTCCAGGGCTGTGAAATCCCCACTCACTGGGCTAAGCCTGTAGGGTTTTCTAGATGCTAGGAGAGAAGGGGGTAGGGAGGTTCCCTGCAGCCCCTGCATCTTCAGGAGGCACTGATTAGGTGCAGGCACTAGGCAGGCAGGCGTGGTTTCCAAGGAGCAGGGTGAACCCAGGCCATCCCCCCAGTGTTGACACAACTGTCATAAACTGTGCTTTGTTCCCGGCCCTGCCTGCGGAAGGTCCCTGAGAACTGGGTGGGCCTGGCTAGGTGGGGACGCACAGTGAGGACAGATAGGTTTGGAGAGGGGACACCCCTGGGGACACGGAGGGATGAAGCTGGCGTAGGAAGCCCAGCTCTGTGGCTATAGAAGAATCCAACTGTTGAAAGGCCAAACTTCGGCAATCTAAGCCAGGCTTGTGTCTCCAACAGCCAGAGCTGCCTCCCAGTCCCGGGTGGGTGGGAACCCCGGAGGGCAGGATGGACAAAGCCAAGGGCAGGGGGCAGGTGCCCCCTGGTACCACTCCAAGGACACATCTTGCTCCTACAGCCAGCTGGTAACTGAACAGAGACCAGGGGCTCAGAGACGAGGATGGGCAAGGGGGCTGCTTAGTCCTTCAACTAACAGTCACTGATACCTATTCTGTGGCAGGCGCAGAGGGGGTGGGACACATTCCCTGCCCTTGGAGACTCACCGGCTAGTGTAGACCCCACCCATAAACTGATCCCAAGGACAACCTGTGAAAGAGGGACCGTGTCCTGGGACACAGCAGGGGAGCCGTAACATCTGTAAGGAGGTCAAAGAGAGTCAAGGAAGGCTTCTTAAAGAAGGTAACACTCACCTAGCATGTTAAAGAAAGTCATAGTTTCCAAGCGGGGGAAGGGTGTTCCAGCCAGGGGGAAGACCACGTGTAAAAACAAGGAGCTGAGAAGGGCCTGTTTGGGGAGGATGAGGCATGGAGCAGGGCTGAACCAGAACGGTGGCTGTGGGGGCGGGAAGTGGGCGGAGATGATGCAGACCTTAGGAGGTGAGGCGCCCAGCGGAGGCACCCAAGGGGCAGAATGCAGAGACCGGGGTGGCGAGTGAGGAAGCACCCACAGATGCAGCCCCAGCCGGGCGGGGGGCATGGGGGTGCGCACGGGAACAGCACCCTATCTCCAGACAGGCCCGGGGCCTGTCGCACTGGCACTGTGGGAAGTACTGGGACAGACAGACCACCGCCCCTTGTGACCGACGGGGAGCCGTTTCCCCCAGGCCTCCGTGTCTCGCTTTGGCTCCAACAACCTCAGGCAAGCACAAGACACAGGTCAAATGGGCAGAGGGGCAGATGGAGGTGGCAGGAGGTAGACATTTGCCCAAGCCTGAGTGAATTCACTGCGGCTCTGACACAGGGACCCAAGGGTCCCGATTCTCAGCCCAGGGACCTGCCTCTGAACTGGAAAGTTCTCTCCCTTCTTGTCTTGCAAACCGGAGGTGCCCTCTGAACCCCTCCTCCCCAGGGTCGGTCCTCATCAGACAGGTCTGCGGCAGCCCAAGGATCAGCCTGAAGGAGTCGGCGCTTCCCAGTCAGGCTGGGCTTCCTCCTGGTGGTGTCAGACCCAGCAGAGAACCTCAAAGAGTAAATGTCTGCGAGGTGTTCCCAGAACCCAGACCAGCAGGATCCCCACCCAGAATGCTGGGGTGGCAGGTGACAGGGATGACAGCAGCAGCCTCCTCCTTGTCCTACGGACTTGGCTCCTGGAAGATCAGCTAAGTACCAGGAGAAATTTGAAAAACAGTTTGGAAAAAAAAAAAAAAAAACCCACAAATTTGAGCCAGCACAACTGGCTCAGGTGGGCTAGGCAGGCATGTGCAAAGATCAGGTCTTTTGACACTGGGAAGTGTCACCCTGACATGAGGAACCCGTTCACGCAGACTAGAAATCATCCACTGGTCTGTTCTCCTGTGTACGGCTGCCAGCTACCTAAGGATCTTTTCCAAGGCTCTCAGTGTCTCTGCCCACATCATATACAGTCCCATAAGAGAATTCTAGAATACAGAGTCGAGTAGAACAATTTCCCCAAATCACCTGGAACACTTCTTCTAACAAGGAAAGCCAAGTACTGGACACTGCTTCCTCCTTTTGCCTTGGCTCCCAGGAGGCTCCCAGTCAAATCTCATGAGTATTCACCATGGCTCCATCAGCCCTTACAACTCACGTACTTGCCGCCTTCAACTTTTCTCAGCCCTCACCTAAAATTTTTCTGTTGGTAGGGGCGTCTGGGTGGCTCAGTCAGACTTCGGCTCGGGTCATGATCTCACAGTTCCTGAGTTCAAGCCCCGCATCGGATTTTGTGCGGACAGCGCGGAGCTTGGAGCCCGCTTCAGGTTCTGTGTCTCCCTCTCTCTGCCCCTCCCCTGCTCATGCTCTGTCTCTGTCTCTCTCTCAAAAACAAATATTAAAAAAAAATGTTTTTTTCTGTTGGTTCAATCCGGTCACACGTGGCCTGGGTTGTATATCATCTCAGCTCCTTGTTGGCAAGAGGTGGTGGGTAAATAAACAATGAAGTTTCACTCAGGAAAGAGAGGTTGAAAGGGCAAAGGCAGGCCGGCATGCTGGGGCCACGGGAAATCCCCTTTTGATCACACCCTTGTACCCCCAAATTACCCGAAAACAGAGACCACGGTGCTCTCCTCCCCTCCCTGAAGCAGGAGGAACTGGAGCAGCCCCCCACCCCCTGGGCCCTGCTCCCCTCTCACCCCTAGATCCAGCTCCCCTGGCAAGCTCCGCTGCCTGGGGACAGGAAGAAACTGCTCCTTCGGTGCGTGGGGCCTTCTGGTCTGTTTTTCTGCAGGGGGGCCAGTGGGGCCTGCCTTTAGTTACTTTCTAAGGAGGGCAGGTGTTGAGATCAGTTTCAGGCATTTAGCAACCCAGGTGTCAGTCATAAGACCTGAGGACAGCTAAATCGGGCTCTCCCATCATCCCGTGCCCGCTGTTCCTGGTGGGCCTGCTCTAGAGGCTCTAGGGAGATGTGGGAACAGAAGACTCCAGCCCTGAGACAGCCAGTGGAGAAGAGTCATTAAAAGCATGGTTTGAGAGTCACACGGACCTGGGTTTGAGCCCCAACTCGTCGTTTACTGGCTCTCTGACCCCCAGGACAAACCACTTTGGGTCCCTGAGCTTCATTTGCCCCATCCGTGAAACGGGAGAATGACAATGACCGGGCCAAGAGAGCACAACTGAGTGTGGCACGTAGACCTGCTCGCTAGTCTCCGGGGCTAATGTTGGTGTTAGTGGTGGCTCTCATGGTGGGAGAAAGAGTGTGCGAGCCTCACGGTACCTCGCTGGTAGTGACATGGCCCTGGGGGAATGCCCCTGTCCTGTGGGACTCCAGTCCCCCAAAAGGCCTGCTGACTGTGCACAGCTCTCTGTCCAGAGGGGCAGAGCTATCAGCAGATCTCAGGGGGTCTTCTTCTTTTTTTCTAATTTTTTTTTCAATATTTATGTACTTTTGAGACAGAGAGAGACAGAGTGTGAGCAGGGGAGGGGCAGAGAGAGAGAGGGAGACACGGAATCCGAAGCAGGCTCCGGGCTCCCAGCTGTCAGCACGGAGCCCAACGCGGGGCTTGAACTCACAAGCGGCGAGATCATGACCTGGGCCGAAGTCGGACGCTCACCCGACTGAGCCACCCAGGCGCCCCTCAGGGAGTCTTCTTACTAACCAGTATCCTCAGCCATTAATAAGGACAAAGAGACCATTGGAAAACGGACTTTTGCCTGAGCACAGGCGGTATAAATCCAACTGAAAAAATCCTGACACGTGCCCCAAACCCAGTCTGGTGACCACCCCTTCCACCACCAGCTGCCACCATCTCCGTCTGCCGTGGCCATGAGAATCCTCCTTCAAGCCTCTTTCGTGCTGGTGTCTCTTCTACCTTGAATGATCTCCATTCACATCTTGCCTGCCCTTCCCCCAGCAAAATAAATGCCCCTTCTATTCCAGGCGCTGCTGGGGAAGTCCCTGGTTGACTTCGAGGGAAGTGTTTTCAAAGTGTGAGCAGAGGACTCCGCCTGCATTGAACCACCCACAGCCTTGCTTAAATGCAAGCATCCACGTGCTCCTATGACCGAAGGAGACAGAGTCTCCATAGATGGGCCAGGAATCTGTATTTCTAACAAGTTCCCCAGGTGATTTGGATACACCCAAAGCATAAAACACAGTGATTTGTCTTGAGTTCTCCCTGAGAATCCAAGTCCAAGCTAGGGCTGGGCCTGGAAAATTTGTGAAGAATCTAACTGAAACAACCTAGATCCCTGGGTGTCCTCAGCAGGACCACCTGGGTCATCTGGATGCTCGTCTTGATCTAAGCTGTGTCCCCTTAGGCAAATCACTTCTCCTCTCTGCGTTTTCTTACCTGCGAAAAGAAGGACCACCTGGGTCATCTGGATGCTCGCCTTGATCTAAGCTGTGTCCCCTTAGGCAAATCACTTCTCCTCCCTGCGTTTTCTTACCTGTGAAAAGAAGGACCAGGACTTGACAGTCCCTGTGTCCCTCCTGTTCTGACCTGCTTGGAAATCCGGTTGGGATAGGCTCCTTTGTAGTGGGAAAGGAGAATGAAGGGCTGTTGGGGGTGAGTCCAGATGTCCTACTGCCTCTGCGGACAGTCAACAGTTGCTTGCTAATGATGTTCCAAGTGGGGGGGGGGGGGGAGCAAGATCAGTATCCCAAGTAGCCTGGCCTAGTCAGGGACTATGAGAAGCAACCTCAACGTCTAGGCCATGGCAGAGTTGAACCAGGGGCAGTCTGGCATTGATCCTTGGAAGAGAAGTAAGCACAGAGAGTGCGTCTGAATATCAGGGCTCCGGCTTGGTAGACTGGCTCAGAACCAGGTTCTAGGGCCTTTAAGAATATCAGAGAGAAAATGGGAACACTCAGGCAAGGGCAGGAAGACTGCAATTCACAGAGTTCCTGGCAGGACATCTCCACTGCACAGCTCCAGGGAGGGCCATCTTACAGAATACAGTGTGCAAGTCCCCCCCCCGCCCACCGCCCCAAGAGCTATGCCTCGTGGAGCGACATGCTGGGTCTGGCACCAGGGACATAACCAGACATCCTGGATCCCGAACTTGGGGCAGAGGACAAGCTCCAGGCCCATTCACTGCTTTGGCCAGCTGGGGCACAGCCAGCAGTGGCAGGGAAGGATGCTTCTCCACCCCTCCTGGTTGGGAAGTGGAGGCCTGAGCTCAGCTCCCGGATGGCCACAATAGGCTGAGGGTGGGGCTTGGGAGCAGCAACAGGCTTGACAGGAACTTTCCTCAGATCTACAATGTGCTCTAGCTAATTACAGGCGGCCCCACTCACTTTGCCCTCTAGGGCCAGACTGTCCAGCCCCTCCCCGCTGACTTGGGAACACTGCCAACAGGAGGGAAGGGCCCGACACAAGGTTCCAGGCCATTCAAAGAACTGGCCAACTGGGCCCGGGAGACTGGCCTTGTTTTGCTAGAAGACGTGGCTGAGGAAGAGCTTAACATTCCAGAAGGAAACAAGGTTCAGGGCTACGCAGTGAACCACGTGTTTTCACCAGCAATTACCTTAAACCTGAAACAACCCAGAGGTGATTTATACTATAATCCCCCTTTATGCCTGAGAACTCAGGACTTAGGAAGTCACAGGGCTAACAGGTGCCCGGGCTGGGCATCAACCATCAGCTGAAGGAATGGCCAGAAACGAACCGACTTGTCCTGGTGCAGGACAATGTTGTTCAGCCCACTAGAAGAGTCGGGGCACTAGGCAGTAGGAATGAGGGGCTTATGAGAGGCCAGGAGATTTTTCTACCTGATACTTCAAAAGGGACAGCAGCTCCCCACTCTCCCAGGCTTAACTCTTCTGGAGGTCTACCCGTAAGAATCTCTGATTTCTGAGCTCCAAGTAGAAGCTGTTGTATCTTTTCTGCTCAACATTTTAGAGACATTCTAGATTCGGAGAGGGACCAGATACCAATCTCTGTGCTCAATGAGCTTCCCCCAGCCACATGTCAAAGGAACCCTGCATGACCGACAGCTACCCACAAGCTTTCAAATTCTCTTTATTAAAAATCTTTTTTTTTTTCTTTTTGTAAAAACAAACATGGCGGTCAATTATACAGATCAGGAAAAGCGATGACAATTTATAAGACACTCAACAAATTCCAATACTTTACAAGTTCAAGCTTAACTAGTGTTTTTCTTTTTCTTTTTCTCATAAGCTCAAAAAACAAACTCTGGTCCAGTTCAAGTACATTCTAACAGATCACAGCCTCACACTTGTCCAAGAAAGGGAAACCCGGATAGTAATGGCTGTTCTCACACCGACATCAAATCTACCAAATTCTTTGGGAATAACATCTGGATATACTTTATTTTGGGTGTTTACAATGAAAAGTACATCGGCCTTTTGTTATCTTAACCCAGGGTACAAATGAATCTGTTGCTCAAGGTAGCAGCTGCTCTCAAACAAGCTTTTTGGGGAGACACTTTGAAATGTTTGACAAACACTGAAGAAAAGCTTTAAAAAATAGATCAGTATTTTCCTGGTTTTCTTTAATACTGCCTTGTGTATGACACATGTAGGAGCAAGGAGTGCAAATTATAGAGTGGGTAAAGGACCATGCCAATGGAATTGTATAAAAATAAATAGAAATAAATATATATGTATATATATATATATATATATATATATACACCAATACAGAATCTTAGATGATTTTTAAACTGAAGGTTCTGATTGAACGCAGAGAGCCTCTCCTCTCTCCCTCCCAGGGGCTCTTGCCAGATTTGCAATATGGAGAAGGTCAGTCTATCAGCAAGGGAGCCATTGCGCTACTTGGGAATGAGGCTGTTTGAACAGCTATCCTGGTTTCCATGGAAACAGTGCTGCGGGGATGAGCCCGTGGGGTCAGCTTCCACTTTGCTGGGAGAAAAGACTGCCAGCTTCTCTGAAAACGCTCAGTTCCAGCCTCTGACGGAGGTGGTAGGCTTTTCCCAGCAAGGTTCCCGAGGAGGCCGGGGAGCTGACCCTAGACATCCCCCAGGTGGGAGGAAAGACAAATAGGGCCAGAGATTTTCCCAGAAATGGAGGAGGCTGGTCTCCAGAACACCAGGTAAAAACCTGTGGAGGCAGCTAGAGCTGAGCCACCATTTTCAAAGCCCACTCTCTTGGAGACACCAACCTTTCCGAGGCCCCCAGATGGCCTAATGCCAAGGTCAGGCTTCCTGCTTCCTCCAGCCTCTCACTGCTCATGCCCAGGGGCTGGCTGGTCTGCCTCGGGTACTTGCCTTCACTGTTCTCTTTGACAGGTTCCCCGCAACTCTTCTCACCAGTGACCATGTGCCCCAAGGTTTACGCAGGATCATTTTATACATTTTATATTCTATATTTCTTTCTTCTCCGTGCCTCAGACTTACTGATAAAATGTCAGTGTCAAACTCAGATGATTTTTCTATTCTTTCACCATTAGTGCAGAGGACAGAATGTGCAGTATAGGTATCTACCATAAAAAAATCTCACCTACTATAACAATTGCAAAAAATAATAGAAAACAAACAATCCCTTCCTGGTCTCTCTCTCTCTGTGGTCAGGAATAGAAACATAGGAACCATCTTCTAGGGGCTGAGCCAGGGAAGTAGCTTATTAGCTTGTGGAAACAGCACAAGGCTCCCCTCTTACCTTCTTGAGGTCTTCCCTACAGCCGTGGCCAAGCCTAACACCTCTGTCCCAAACGCTCCCGATGGAATATCAGACCCTCTAGTCTCGGGCCTGAAGGCACTGACCTCTAGAATCAGAAAACCATGCAGGAAGAACAGTTCTGTTCTTCATAACACTCCACATCAAAGTCTGCACATGGGGTCCTCTGAAATGCCCCTGACCTCCTGCCCCCCTATAAATACTTGGCAATCCCGAAATGCTGCTCTTCAGTCCTGCAGCCTTGCTCTTTCCTTAGCTTCTCCACCGCCCCCCACCCGCAAAGACCATTTTAGAAACCATCCCACTGAGAGGCTGCTGGGGCCCAGAGTGCAGGCACCAAGAGCGAGTCAAAGACAGATACCATTTCCTTATTACGTGTCTCTCAAGCAATGTGACCCATGGCTGGGAGGCCAGCATCTGACCCAAGCCCACACCAACTACGGTCTCAGCTGAAGGGAAAAGACACTACTGTTTTAATTTTTTATTGAAGTGAATCTACACCAAATTCATTGTCTGGAACAGAACCAACCCTGGTACCTCCTGAAATCCTGAGGACAGAACTAACTTTGTGGGGCGGTGGGCGGGGGGGGGAACTTAACAGGTTCCAAAATGAAGAGTGGTTTTCCTCCTCTGTGGAATTCATTAACTTTATTTTAAGGCATGAATCTGATGGGCTTCTAGAATAGTTGAGAGGATGAAAGAGTTATTAAAAATGGGGGCTTTTCGCAAAAGTGGTCCCGCTGGAGAAACTCCCAGCTTCTGCCAACGGATGGTCTAGGGTGCCCCCCTCTCCGGGACTGCAGGGCCCGACTCGGCTCCCCTGCTCAGAACGCCAGGCAGGGAAAATGCTCCAGGCTCCCTGAAGTGGTTCTTGACCCAGGGGTTTCTGTGAGATCTCTTCCTTGGTTGATCCGGCTGGCCACCAAGAATTTGGACACCGTGAAAATCCCTGAGAAGTTGGGTTTCATGAAAAATAAATGACCCTTGGCACAGAAGGTGAGAGGAGGAGGGGAAAGAAGAGAATCAAATTGAAGGAAACAAGAATCAACGGGGAGAGAGAGGGTAGCGCTCGGCCACTGGACACACGAGGTGACAGCTCTCACCAGGGAGACACTTGAGGGGCGATTTCATGAGTCTCCGAGAAAAAGCTCAGGCGGCCTGGTTTGCCTTCCTCCCAGGCTTTAGCTCCTGTCCAGGATGTCAGGAAGACCCCGTCTCAGAAGGCCGTCCTCTCCCGACTGAAGTCGCTGCAGGGGCCTAGAGCTTCTTCCTCTCAAAGTGTGGCACGATGCCGCTGTCCTCGGGCCTTGGGCTGCCTGCCCCCTCGGTCTCCTTGAGGCCCTCCTCGGCCAGCTGGGACAAGTACTTCTGCAGCGGGAAGACAGGGAAGGGAAGGGAGAGGGTTAGCGGTGACCTGGCCAGAAAGGAAATGAGAGAAAAGGGAGGTATCTTAGCCTCTTCTCCTGTCTTGTCTCCCAGTGGGTGGGACCCCCCTCCCTACCCTCCCCAGATCCTTCTGAGGCTACCGGACCCATGCTAAGCTCCCCCACCCCAACTCTTTGCGTTAGTTTACAAGTAATGCATGATTCTTGCAGAAGACATCTAAAACACAGATCCTAACAACAACAAACAATTCCAAAGCCCTTATCCAGTGCAAGCACTGCTCTGTTTTTCTTATAGAAACTCATTTAGGGGCACCTGGGTCTCTCCGTCGGTTAAGCGTCCGACTCTTGATTTCAGCTCAGGTCATGATCTCATGGTTCGTGAGATTGAGCTCCATGTCAGGCTCTGCACTGACAGCATGGGGCCTGCTTGAGATTTTTTTCTTTCTCTCTCTTGCTCTCTGTGTCACCCCTGCTCACACTCACTTGCTCTCTCTCTCTCTCAAAATAAATAAATAAACATAAAAGAACCCACACCTCATTGAATTACAAAGACTACTTGTTTTCCAGGAGAGCTTCAGCACCCAGGGGCTGTGTGTATGACAGGTGGAGGGAGAAGAAGCCCGCTAGACCAATGGGCCTCCGGGAGGAGAGAAGCAATGTCCTTGGATTGTCCAAGGATTGTGAAGGACACCCTGCAGCCTCTCCTAACAACCTGTCTCCTGGTGGGTGGGTGGGCAGGCTGAGTGCCCTGGAGGTCCTTTGCTGGATTCCTGTTCTGCTGCTCACACGGCCCCCCAAACACTCACACGGCCCCCCAAACACTCGCCACTATCACTGGCCCCCAGCCAAACGTCAGGCCACGCTTGGGATTCTAGATTCCATGCAGTGAGACACAAGTAGAAAGGCCTAGGGCCCCAGCTGGGTCCTCTGACTGCCAGGGCAGCAGGGGGCAGTGCAAAGAGCACTGGGTGAGGAGTCAGCAGGGTTTGGTCCAGCGCAGTGGTCAAGTGTGTGGGCTCTGCCATCAGATGACCTGGGTTCAAATCCTAGCTCTCAGCAGGCAAGTGACCCAAGGTCTCTGACATCTGTAAAGTGTGGGTAGTAACAGTATCTACCACGTAAGGTTGCTACGAGGTCCAGGGAAAGTACCGTAAAGCACTTAGCATAGTGCCTGGCACAGAATAAACGCTCTGTAATGTTGCCCTTTATCATGAGTTGCATCAGGCATCTGATTCCGGGTAAGTCCCTCATCTGCTCTCGGCTCTGCTAACCTGGTCAGTGGGAGAAACAGTGCCTTCCCTCCTCTCAGGGTGATTCTGAGGGTCAGATGAGGGGATGTGCGTAAGACCACCTGCTCTCTCTAGAACAGACTGGTCGGCTCTGAGAGGTGGGTGAGCCCGATGGCGAGGGCGGCAGACAGACCAAGGGTCCCTGTGGGCCAGGCTGCTGATGGAGGCCTGGTTTGCCCTCCACCTCATCTCAGGAAGGCAAGTGGGTGATGCACTGTTTGTGAGCTCTGGACCTGCAACCAGGCAGGCACCTAGCTTATCTCTCTCTCTCTCTCTCTTTTTTTTTTGGGGGGTGGAGAGAGAGAGAGAATCCCAAGTAGGCTCCACATTCGGCATGGAGTCCTACTTGGGGCTCAATCCCATGACCCTGGGATCATGACCCAAGCCAAAATCAAGACTTGGACGCTCAACCGACTGAGCCACCTAGGCGCCCCTAGTTTTCCTCTCAAGCACTTGACCCCACCTGTTGTTCAACTCGGGGTGGGTTATCTCAGGGCTGTGACCAGCAGTGGGGGCACAGCAGTAGCTGTGAGAGAATGCACAGAGAGAATGGAGGCTGCCTCCTACCTCAAAGAGTAATCCTTCACCCCCACCTCAAGGCCTCCTGGTGCTGCTAAGTTTACAAGTTGCCTGACTCAGGTGTGAGCAGCACCTGCTGCTCGGGTCTCAATTCTTCACTTTTCCCACGTGTAACTCGGGGTAGTGTGGGGTGGGCAAGGCTGTGTGGACAAGAGACATTCTGTCAAGGCCATTGACAGAAACTTTATCTGGGAAGCCCGCGGTGGAGGCTCCCAGCTCCCCAACAGGTGTACCAGGGAAACCTGATCCACAGTTGGCAGGCCTAAAAGGCTTATTAGCCCATGTCTGGTCCTGACGTGCCTGGGGACCGCAGGAATGGCTCTGGCCTGCTATGGGGAGGTAAGGTGGCCTGGGGGGTTGGAACATAGTATAGTCCACTGCCCTGGAAAAGAATACAGGATTTAGAATCAGAGGCCCTGGCAAGCCTATACTTATCCTAATTTCCTGAATGACCTTGAGCTGTGTAGCCTCCTTGAGAGCTACATAAGCCAGCTGAGAATGCCACATGAGATCAAAAGTTCTCAAGTCGAGGTATCAGAACTTGCTGGAAAGATTTTTTAAATGAGTATTCTCAGGGCCAGCCCTGGAAAGAATGAATAAGCAGGAGTAGGGTGGGTCCAGGAAGCTGCATTTTTAAAAGATGCTAGCTGGTATGGGGACCATAGTTTGGGAAAATCAGGACCAGATGATTTCCAAGACCCCAATCAGCCCTGCCATTCTATAGATTTTATCTTGTTGGAGTGGAAGAGGAGGATGTCTTCAGAGTAGATGGCTGCCCTCAACTGGCCCTGTGGAGCCCAGTCTGAATCCTTGGTCTGGCCAGGTCAGGCCTTCACCGAGCTCCCCCAGGAGAGGGCAGGATTTGGGCCCCAGGCTCCATAGCTTCCTTGTCCACAGAGCAGCTGCTCCCCAGAGGGAAATCAAGAGGTTTAAATGACATGAGTTTGGGCACGGCCAATGACAGATGGTGACACAGGCTATGCTATTATGGGCCTCGGTTTGCAAGATCAGCTTAATAGAGTAAAAAAAAGGAAAGTGATTAACAATCAGGCAACCTGGGGGCACCTCGGTGGCTCAGCCGGTTAAATGTTTGACTTGGGTTCAGGTCATGATCTTGAGGTTTGTGAGTTCGAGCCCCACATTGAGCCCTGTGCTGATTACATGGAGCCTGCTTGGGATTCTCTCCCTCCCTCTCTCTCTGCCTCTCACCTGCTCTCTCTCTCTCAATATAAATAAATAAACTTAAAAAAGAAAAAAAAGGGGGCGCCTGGGTGGCTCAGTCGGTTGAGAGTCCGACTTCGGCTCAGGTCACGATCTCACAGTTTGTGAGTTTGAGCCCCGCATCGGGTTCTATGCTGACAGCTCGGAGCCTGGAGCCTGCTTCAGATTCTGTGTCTTCCTCTCTCTGCTCCTTCCCCACTCATGCTCTGTCTCTGTCTCCCAAAAATGAATAAACGTTAAAAAAAAAATTAAAAAAAAAAAAAAAAAAAGAATCAGGCAATCTGTTCCCAAGCCTAGTAACTCACCATCTGCATGGCTTTGGATAAATCACATAGCTTCTCCGGGTCTCAGTTTCCCTTAGCCATAAAACAAGAGTTGGCCCGTATCTGCATTTCTTAACTAGGAATGCACATTAGACTCATACAGAGAACTTTCTGAAATTATGTATTCCTGGACCCCTGCCCCCAAATTCTACGAAGTATCTAACCTAGTATATACATACTTTCAAAACACTGTCCAGGTGATTCTATTTCATACCTCTGGCTAAGAAATGCTAGATCAGCTCCTCCAACGATTTAATTGTGACAGTAATGCCTGCTCAGGAATTAGGGCATGCTGCCACCATGAGGGTCTGTCCTAGTTGAGGCCTCCTGTGTCAAAACACCAGTCTGACTCCTTGTAGTAAAAACATGAGGTGCCATGAACTATTTCTCCCGGGCATCTGATATACCATGCTTTCTATTAAGTTACTAAACCCCAGCTGTTCCAACACGCTACATGTTAGGGGTATTACTTATAGAACATATTCCTGTAATTCTCTGATTTTAAGATGAGGGTTTTTTCCCCACACATTCACATCTCTGAAATTGAGATGTATTTTACAACTGATGGAGTCTCACCATTGCAACATTTTTTTTTCTTGTTGGTCTCCGAGAAATGGGAGCGTGTCTTATAACCGACAGCACCTTACATTGGATGAAATCTGGCATGTAGAGTATTTTTAATATGTCCCCTGTTACTATACTTTAACTCTTATTTTAGTTAGCGCTTATCTCCTACACTAGAATGGAAGCTCCAGGAGGGCAGGGATTTTTGTCTGATTTGTTGTCGTCGTCGCTGTTTTATCTCCAGTGCCTAGAGCAGCGTCTGTACCTAGTATGCCTGCAATTAAGAGCTGCAGGATAGATTTAAATAGGACAAAACAGTGATTTTTATTCTAGCAAACAGGGATACTGCATGGGGGAACAGAAACCTAGAGAAATCTCTGCCTCAGGAACATCCAAGTCTTGTGAACAGGACTCAGCCTCACCATGGGCCAGGTGATGGCTAGCTTGAATTACTCAGGCCAGAGAGAGAGAGGCAGATACCCCCAAATCCAGGCCCGAACAGAATGTCTTGTGAGTACTCCAGGAGAGACAGATGCCCCGAGAGCTCAGGGGAGGCAGCCACCATGTGCAGCAGCCTGGCGGAGTCAAGCCTGAGGAAAGAGCAGTTCTCCATGTGGTGGAAGGAAATGGAAACTCCCAGACACAGAGACCAGGGAGTCCCCGGTTGCTCGGCAAGGAAGGCGCTGGTTACCTGTAAGTTCCTGTAGTGAACAGCACTGCGACAGTGGCTTATCTTCGCCATCTCCTCGCTGGTGTAGAACAGCCCACACAGCTTGCAGTAAAACCCAGTCCTGGGCACCACGAACTCCACCCCTGCAGAAGGACAGGGGATGATGGACAGGCAGGGGTTAGGAAGGCGACGTGAGACCCCTGTGGCCTTGCCAGCCGTCAGTGGAAACGGAAGCAGTGAGCTCCGTCCCTCGCTTGCCGTGGACTCTGGCTGGCTGGCCAGCTTCTCCAAGCCCAGTTTCCCCATCTGCCGAGCAGGCATGAGGAAAACAGTGTCGACTCCGTTCACAGGTGGTTGAAGGAAGGGATGAACTCCCTCAAGCGTGCTGGAACGCTCAGCAACTCTACGCTCTGCGGCTGCCTCTGCAGACCCAAGCCCTCCGACCATCAGCCTGCTTGCAGGGAGAGGAGGAAGGAGGTTTCTCGCATTTCACTGGTTGGCTGTCATTTCTCCATGCTGTACCCCTCTCTGTAGCTGCTGTGGCCAGGACTCTGAAAGAATGCTCTCATTTTTGTTTGTTTTAGAATTATATTCATTAAAGAAAATTGTAAAAACACACAGAAGTGAGGAAAAATCACTCAGTCCTTCAATCAAAATATTTTCTTGCATATTATCTTTTGGTGGGGGAGGGGGGTGGGGGGGGCCGTTTTGACCGTGCCCTAAATGCAATTCTGTCTCCTCCCTTTTCCACGTAACAGTTATGTAAAATCATAAACATTTTCCCACCCTTCTCCAGTCTTTACATCTGAGCCATTAACCAACAGCATTTTATTTGGGATTTGCTAAACAGAGGTCACAGGATTCTGGGAGGCCTTTTGATTTAAAGGAAAGAAAAGAGTGGCCCAATAGCCAGGGAAGTTAAGTGACAGTGTCCCAGCCCAGAGGATTCACCTGAAAGAGAGGGCAGAAGCTCCAGCCTTCACCACGGTGTTCTGAGGACCACGGTTCTCCTCCCTCTCTCTCTCTCTTTCTTTTTTTAAATTACTAGCCCCATTGCTGAGTTTATTTTTTTACTTTTTAAAAAGTGTTTATTTATTTTTGAGGGAGGGAGAGAGCGTGAGCAGGGGAAGGGCAGAGGGAGAGGGAGACAGAGGATCCAAAGCAGGCTCTAGGCTGACAGCAGAGAGCCTGATGGAGGGATGGACCCCGCGAACCGTGGGATCATGACCTGAGCCGAAGTCGGACACTCAACTGACTGAGCCACCCAGGCACCCCATGGTTCTCCTCTTGAAGCCACGGTCAGCAGAGTGGAAAGAGCCCAGGTCTGAGAGGGCGCAGACCAGACTCCAAGAACCTGTGGAACCCGGGGAGAGTCAGCTGAACGCCACCGTTGGCCGGGGCCTCAGTTTCTTCAGGTGCCTGATTGTGACATGCCAGCAGAAGAGCAGGTATAAGGGCTGTGAAAGAGCAGGACCCGTGATGGAACTAAAGGAACGGGGCTGGTGGCTCCGAATGCCTGGATCCTGCTTCCAGACCGGGGCCGCTGGTGTGTGTGCCTGGCCCTCGGCTGGGCTTTGCTGCTGCCCGTCTGGTTAGCGCCCGCTGCCCTGCTGGGGGCGGCAGTGGTCGGAGAGCTGCCCGCACGGGAGTGGGGGGGGGGGGGGGCGCGGCGTGGGAGGATGGGGTGGGCGGGGAAGGGAGACAGGGGCTGGGAGCAGCCCACCAGGGGAACGGCCGCTTCTTCTTGCACAGAGGGAGACAGGGACAGGCCAGGTCCCCACTGAGGCGCTGCGTGTGACCACGAGTCCGGGCTTCCTTCGCTTTCCTGCCTCGGCCTCCCAGAGCGGAGACAGACCTACGCGCACAGGAGACCCTGTCATAAAGCAGCAGCTTAGACTTGTAATTACAATTTTTTTTTTTTTCCGTGTCAAAAGAGCCACTTATCAGTGTGCAGCAGGGGGCCTGGAGGGAGTGGGGAGCCCGGGAGGCCTGCCTTGACTGATTGCTCCTCTGTGGTTTGGGGCCTGGTTTTGGCAGCCTCCTCAGCCAGTTTTCTCTAACTGCCACGCAGAGCGCTGCCCTGCCTCCAGCAGTCGCCAGCAGGGAGGGGGCCTCCCTCGGCCCTCTGCCCAGAGGGAGGCTGTGTCCTTCCCTTCCTCACCTTCCTCCCGCCCTCACTGCAAGGGACAGAAAAGTGGCCCCTGCCCTGCCTGTGGGTGGCCAGCTCCCCCCTCCACCCCACAAACAGGCTGGTGGCGAAGGAGCATAAATGAAGCAAGGCCCGCCTTCATCCCCTGTTCCCACAGAACGGCTCCCCCCTTGCTGCTGCAGAACAGGAAGATACAGGCAATTGGGAAGGAAGAAGCACTACCCGGAGACCATGCGGAGCAGGCACAGGCCTGGGATCAGAGCCGCTCCTTCCTCTGTCCTGCCCCAGACGCTGGCTGGGCCAGCTGGGTGGTCCCAGCACAGAAACCTGGGGTCTCACTGCAGGCCCCGGGGGTAAGGCCTCCAGCATCCTTCAAGTTTCCCCAGAGACCTTCTAACCGCTGCCCTGGGTCCCCCAGAAGGAGCTTCGCTGCCTCAGAAGCCACCAGAGTGTAAAGCTGGGCCCAAGCTGGCAGCTGTGGCCCCTTTCAACACAAGAAGCACAGCTACCGTGTGGGGGGCTGGTTCTGGGTGAGACTGCATTTGAACAAAGGCTCCCACTGCCACAAAAACACAGAAACACAAAACGCAAAACCAAAAACCAAAAATAAGCTTGGAAGCCACGGAATAATGGAGGGAAAATAGAATTTAGAGTCAGACAGATCTAGCTCCTTGACTTACACTGTGTAACCTCAGGTACATTATTTAAACTCTCTGAGATTAGCTTCCTCCTCTGTAAAACAGAAATGATACCCCCACGAAGGGTGTTATGGGTAGCACCTCTCATTTTGCCTGGTGCTCAAAAACAGAGAGTTTCCAGACACATTTCTCCATAGAGGCCTTCTTGCCCTCTAACCTTTCACCAGGGCCGCCTGGAGAACCCAGACTCCAAAGGTTGGCAGCAACACTTCCCTGCCCCTGCCTGGTGCCCAGCGGCTGGGCAGGCGGTACCAGGTGGTGAGAAGACCGCGCTGAGGGAGGAGAAGCCTGAGGAGGATCCCCGAATGCCTGGCGACTCCCCCCTGAGTAACTGGGAGTTGCCCCGGGCACTACATGCCAACACCGTCTTGGATGCCTCTGGAATGTGAGGGCCACAAGTGACGCTACCGCGTCGAGAAAACTGTGAGCTCCCCACCCAGTCTGGAGCCACGTGGTCCTCCCATTTTTCAGCCTCTACTAAGGGAACGACGATTAAAGCTGCATTTGCTTTCTAATAATAGCTCCTGGCCCGGGCAATTCTAACTCGGTCATCCTAGCAAAGCCTGCGATGGGTGCAGGGGGACCTTGCGTTTTTGCAGACAATGCCCTTTGGTACTGGTAAGCACAGGCCCTGGCAGGCGCAGGCTGGCTAGGGTCACCCAAAGCTGGCCTGAAACACATGGGCAGTGCCCTCTCCCCGCCAGCCATGCCCACCCCAGTCCCTGAGCAATGGCACTTCACCTCCCTTTTACTCTGGATCCTGGCATTTCCCCTTCGCCTCCCTGCTCTCCGTAGGGACAAAGCCTGAAAGTCGTTCCCTGCCTCCCTAGAAGTCTCTGCAGTAGTGACCGATTCTGGAGGGTGAGGGTTATGCAGCCTGAGTGAGAGGAAACAGTAGGTCTCCATTACTACCTCATGAACGAGTAATAACAACAGACAACCCTTCAGTACCTCCTACTGGAAGATACTAAGACCTTACAAGTACTCATGCGTTTCATCCTCAAAATAACTGAACACAGTAGGCTTCTATGTTACTACCCTTATTTATTGATGAAGAAAGTCAATAAATCAATGAAAAGAGTCAAAGAGGTTGCTCATTGTCTCCTAGCCAGCTGGGATTTGAACCTGGGGAGTCATTTTCCACAGTTTGTGCTCTTAACCACTGCACAAAAATTGCCTTTCCTACATTGTGCTTCCTGTGTCAGAGGAACCAGAATGGCAGAGTGGTCTCAGATTAGAAGCCCCGAGTTCTGACCTGAACCTGATGTGTGTTCTTGGGTAAGCATCTGGGCTTCCATTTCCTCTCCTGTCAAATGCGGAAAATAGTACCATACCCCGACCCCCTGAGATAAGATAATGGGTCTCAAAGCTAACCGAAGACTACATTCAAGACAAAAGTACAATCTGTAAAAGGCCCAAACTGGAAGCAACCCAAATGCCCATCAAGAGACGAATGAATCAACAAATGTGGTTTACCTGTATCCACAATGCAATACTCCTCAACAATACAAAGAAGCCAACCATTGATCCACCCCACAATTATCAATGAATCAAAATAATTATGCTGGGTGAAAGAAGTCAGGCAAAAACAATGTATCCCATATGATTCCCTTTCTATGAAATTCTAAAATGCAAACTAATATTTAGTGACAGAAAGCAGATCAGTAGTTACCTGGGGACTGAGGTGTGGGGAGGGAGGAATTACAAAGGAGCACCAGCAAATTTAAGAAGTGATGAATACGTTTGCTCTCTAATTGTGGTAAGGGTCTCACAGATGTACGTATATGTCAAAACTGATCAACTGTACACCTTACGTATGTGCACTTCATTAACGTCAATTATATTTCATTAGAGCTGTTTTTAAAAACAGAATGAGATCCCATTTTCCTAACAGGTTGGTAAAGATTAAAAACTGATGACATCCAATGTTGGTAAGGAAGCGGAGAATGAGAATCCTCACTCCGGCAGTGAAAACTGGTATAATCTTTATGGAGCGCAATTTAGCAGCAATTATGAAAATGTGAAATGCAAATATATCTGATGCCACCCCCCCACCCCCCCCACCCCCGCCCCGCAATCCCATGGTCTAGGACGCTGTCCTACAGAAACCCAGGCATGCACACAAATGTAAGAGCATGTCTGGAAGGCAGCAGAGCATAGAGGCGGCAGGGCCCCATGAGTCAAACTACTGGGATTTGAATCCTGGCTCCAATCTTTGCTAATCATCACCTTTGTAATTCCGCATCTGAGATTCCTAGCCTATAAAATAAGGATGAAAATATTACGTACCTCATAGGTGTTTTGAGAGAGTTACATGAGGTAAGCACTAGCAATGGTGCCTGCATGGTAAATCATAAAAATAAAAGCTTAACTATTATAGCACTTTAATAATGGGAAAAGAAACTGACAATATCCTAAGTGTTCACCAGGAGAGAAATGGATAAGTAATTTATGGTGTACATCTTTTAGGATGGAATATGTGTGCTGGTTCAGAAGAATGCATTCTCTGTGTACTGATGTGAAGAGATCTCTAAGACCCACTGTTAAGTTAAAAAAGCAAATTGGAAGGGCGCTTGGGTGGCTCAGTCGGTTGAGTGTCCGACTCTTGATTTCTGCTCAGGTCATGGGCCGGGGGTCGTGGGATCGAGCCCCGTGTTAGGCTCTGTGTTGAATGTGGAGCCTGCTTAATAAGATTCTTTCTCCCTTTGCCCCTTTCCCCTGCTTGCACTCTCTCACTCTCTCTCATAAAAAAAATTTTTTTTTAAATTAAATTAAAGGGGGTGGGGGTGCCTGGATGGCTCAGTTGGTTAAACGTCTGACTTTGGCTCAGGTCATGATCTCCCAGTTCTTGAGTTCAAGCCCCATGTCAGGCTCTGTGCTGACAGCTCGGAGCCTGGAGCCTGCTTCAGATTCTGTGTCTCCCTCTCTGCCCCTTCCCTGCTCACACTCCGTCTCTCAAAAATAAATAAACATTAACAATTAAAAAAAAAAAAAAAGCAAACTGTAGAACATTCTGTGTATAGTGTGATCTAGCCCGTGGGTATGATCATGGCTACCTCTGGAGCTGGGGAGAAAACTGGAGGGAAGAGACACAACATTTAACATATACTTTATATGGCCCTTATTTAAAAAATTTTTTTTTAACATTTATTCATTTTTTGATAGAGAGACAGAGCACGAGTGGGGGAAGGGCAGAGAGAGAAGGAGACACAGAATCCAAAGCAGGCTCCAGGCTCTGAGCTGACAGCACAGAGCCTGACACGGGGCTCGAGCTCACGGACTGTGAGATCATGACCTGAGCTGAAGTCGGACACTTAACCGACTGAGCCACCCACGTGCCCCTATATGGCTCTTATTTTTTAAATTTGTCATAATAATCTTTCACACTTTTGGGAATGAAAAATAATAAAAGAGACGTGAATTACAAGGTAGCAGAACTTATTCTTAACTTTTGCTTGTGTGGGTCATACAGATTCCAAGTTCTTGGAGACTTGTGTTACATTTCTCAACTGCCCCAGAGTGCTCTGCATGGTGCCATGTTATCTAGTAAGCGCTGCTCAGTACCAAGGAGTACTCTATGAAAATGGAGCATTTGGAGGACAAAAACAGTAAGAAATGTTTAAAAGGAGATGAAAACAAAAAGAGAAACCTGATGGAAAGGGTGAGCATCTGTACTGACCAGCCTCTCCCTGAATAAGCAGACATGTGGTCATTGGTCATCACATAACCCATTCTTCTCGTGCTTCCTTGTGACGCTTTCCCAAATGACACCTGCCTAAGTGCTCTCTCAAGCAGCTGCTACTTCTCCTTTGTCTCATTGCTTTCCAACCTCTCAAAGTCAAAGCAAAGACTCAAAGATGATGTGGAGTGGGAGTCACTGGGTTAGCGATAGCGTCAGAAGCTCCCAGGTGCCCTCACTCTGCCCTGAGACTTTAGTTAACTCTCCCCTTTGAAAATGTGTCCTAGTTGATTTATTATTTTTTTTTTATTTTTATTTATTTTTTTTTTTGAGACAGAGAGAGACAGAGCATGAGCAGGGGAGGGACAGAGAGACAGGGAGACACAGAATCCGAAGCAGGCTCCAGGCTCTGAGCTGTCAGCACAGAGCCCGACGCGGGGCTCGAATTCATGGTCCATGAGATCATGACCTGAGCTGAAGTCGGACGCTTACCCGACTGGGCCACCCAGGCGCCCCTGATTTATTATTAACCTCCCTTCCCATCCCCCTCCAACACTTCCACCATTAAAACACCAGTGATCCAAGTCAATCCCATATTATAGGTGAAAACACTAAGGCTCAGGAACCCCAACCTATCATTCCCTGTCAGGCCTCTGCATTTGCACATTCCCTGCCCGAGGCCCGAGCCACCCCCTTCTCATTGCCCCCTACCATCTGGTCCCCTGGATCCCCAATCTCCATTCTGCCTGTGGCTGGGTTGACTGCCAGGTGGGTTCTGACAGTACCTTCCACTCCAAGGGCCTCCAAGAAAAGTAGTTTTACCTCCCAATCTTTCTCTCTTTCTTTTATTGACTTGTTAATAAAGGACTTGTAGTGACTGTGGAAAAAAAATCAAAATACATCCTGGGGATGGGTTGTCTGAGATTACGCAGTCATCCAATAAGTAGAATAGGAAGGAAAGGGGACCACGTCTCTCTCTGTTCAATGCTCCTTCCGTCAACTATATTGTATCTGCCCCAAATGCAGTCTCTTCAGCATCATTGCCTCACAGAAGCTCGTCCTTCAAAGAACAAACAAATGTTTTGGGAAGGGTTGGGATAGGGAAGCCAGTAGCTGAAGAAGTTCATTTCTGCTGACTTTGGGCAGCCACTGGGGCCTCTGATCCCTGCCTGAATAAAGC
Organism: Panthera pardus; assembly: GCF_024362965.1. NCBI lineage: Eukaryota > Metazoa > Chordata > Mammalia > Carnivora > Felidae > Panthera > Panthera pardus. The sequence goes on along the minus strand of NW_026526788.1, from coordinate 67,449,576 downwards.
CGTATGGTCAGAAACAAAGCATTCCCAAATAGGGAAATCAAGTCCTTGCTCTGGCTCCCAGGGCAATGCTGCTCAAGGCCTGATACCATGAGGTATCTGGTCTATCACGGGAGAATGAAATTGCAAGAAACTTTAAAGATACGCACCTTGCGTGTCTCGGTCATTACGTCAGACATTAAACACAACAACAAAATGACAAAAAACCCTCTGGAGCTCCTAGGTGTGTCCGTGGAGTGATCATTTCCTGGAGCTGAATTCTCAGGAAGGACTGTGTATTTCACGTACCTAGGGGAATGCTAAGTTCACTGAACACATCCTCGGGCTCCCAGGAAGGCAAAGAGAGGGGCTGTTTCAGCTCCACTTCCGTGTATTCCGGTGACCTCACATCCAAAGATTTTACTTCCATGTACCTGGAGTTTTCTGCAAAACATGAGCCAAGGCAGAGAACTAATGAAGCACAACAGACCTCAAAGATTCCCTGCAATTCTATTCTTGCACTGTGTGATCAGGAATGGTCCCTTGCACGGCTTAATAACACGAAGCTAGGGCAAGGACTGCTAATTAGGTCCAAAATGCTGTAATTAAGAGTTTGCTCTGCTGCCAAAAAGAATGCCACACCTACGAACCCTTGGCAAACCTTTGCACTGGGTCTGTGGGGGATGGGCTGTTGCCCCTTTGGGCTGGGAGGATCCCTACCTTGCCCCCCAACTCACAAATCACTCCATCCCTGCAGGCAGAAGGGCAAAAATTATGCTGACGTCTGTAGGGACAGAGGCTGACAGAAGAGGCTGTGCCGTTTCCACCCCAAGCTGGTACAGCAGTGTTATTAAATATGAACTCCAAACACTGGGTAAGCTAATAAGCCATTAACACCAGTGCATGTCGAGGCCTATCCGGCAAACTAAAGGGGTTCAATCAGGGCAAGGTGAACATTTTGCTCTTTCTTTGCTCCTGCCTTCTGTAGACACAGCCCGGGCCTCAGTGTTTCTCTGGCAACAAGAAGGCAGCGCGTGGCAGTTTCCATGGAGACTCGCAGGTGGAAAACAGCTCAGGTCAGCTTGACAGGGAGGAAAGCCGGAGCCTCCAGCTCCCTGACAGGCTCATTCGGGCCACAGGGCGCTGGATGGAAATGTCTCTTTTCAAGCCTTTACTCAACGGCTTCTGTCCCTGACTCTGAGCCCCCCTACTTCAACCTTCCAAGTGCCACAGGCTTTCTGCGAAATGGAGCTCTAGTTATTTCCATGTGGAGAACACTGAGGGCTCCTCCTCCTCCTCTGCCCCCCCTCCCTCCTGCCATGGCCCTTGATGGATCTTTGTTTCCACTTGGCAGAGAAGACAGGGCTTAGCCTATTTTAAACTCCGTCTCTCATGATGTCATAGCGCCGGGCACAGATACAACATCACCTGCAATGGAGGCGGAGGACAGTCTGGGACAAGCCTTGTTTCACCACCAGGCCGTGGAAAAAAGGGGGTCTGCGGTGGTAGCAGGGGGAAGCGGCCATACCCCTTGGCAGCACCTTGATCCTAACCTCTGCCCGCTCCTGGCTGCTTTCTTGCCTCCCTGGCTGCTTTTCCCGCCCCCTCACTCGGGCCTCACAGAAATAACAGCCTGGGTGGTCCACCACTGTGCAGCCATGACAGGCTGCTTGCTGACCGGAGGACCCGAAGCCCCTTGGCCTGATAACTCAAAGCTTTTGCTACGTTTTAGTTGTCAGTGTCCACCTGGGCTCCCGTAAATTCAGAGAAGTCTGCCCTATCTGAGTTTGCTTCTCAGAAAACATGTGGCCTCCTATCTGATTTCCTTTACACCATTTGCCTAAAAGCGCTAAGGATTTAACCAGGCCTTTAGAAGCTGGCTTTCTGCACCGACTTTAATGCTGGCTGAAACCTTAGTCATGTTCCTTCCAGCCTGCACATGCCCACACACCTCCCTAGGTGAGCAGTGGTCCCATCAACCCAAGCGCACAGGAGAAAAGGGAGGTAGTTACCCTGGGTGGACACTCCTTGGCGAGCCTGGCTTTGGAGGTCAGTTTCGGTGCGGGGGCTGGCTTTCCCCTCCAGGGGACCGCCTTCACAGGCCCCATCTTCGGGGGGCCCCCCGGCCTTGCAGTCATCGAGAGGTGGGCTAGGCTGCCGGGCCCCCTCCTCTGCTGGCTTGGGGGAAGACATTTGCTGGAGTGGAGGGGCCGGATGAACATCGGAGCTCTCCCCTCCCTTTGCCTGCTTCTCGTAGCAATCTGAACCCTCCAGTGAGAGGTCTGTCTTACGTTCAGCTGGCTTCCGCTCAGCGTCCAGATTTAGGCCAGGCATTTCCACGTCCATGTCACTGGGACAGCTCGTGGAAGCAGAAGGCAGATCTTTGGGTGACTTGAGGCTGAGTTCCGTAGCCCCGTTACCTACGGGCTTCACACACTCGTTGGTGAGATCCTTGGTTACGTCCAGGTCTAAGGTGGACGTCACACAGGGACATATTTCTGGGCAGATTTTGTCCTTCTGGTCAATGGGCACAATTTCTTCCAGTTCTGGGATGTCTGGTTCCATAATAAAATCTTCCTCCTCCCCAACCTCGTCCACTGTAACCAGCTCCTCCATGTTCGTGGGATACCAGCTCTCCCCTTCTGCCTCACTTCCACTCTCCCAGTCTTGCTCCTGAACAAAAATGCAGAATAAGGGTCAGAGAGTGACTGAGAAGCAGGTCATAGTATTCAACCAGAGGGCACAAACCTTGACCACAGGACCCCTAAAAACCAGAAAGATCCTGAGCACTCTTACTTCTGCCTGGGAACATTTGCTGGGCAATGAGGAGCTGTAACCCACTCAAGTCCCACATCACTGATTCATCTCTAGGTTGGGGCTCAAAACAGCATTTGGAATAAGCCCTTAATGCTTCCTCTACCATGTTTAAAACGGCCCAAAGAATTTCAAGCCCTGGTACGTAATAGGTGCTCAATAAACAGTTTTTAAATGAGTGAATGACAAACTTACAGACTCTAAATAAATCAACTTGCTGGAGCTATTTTCTTGCATGTAGGCCATCACTGAAGGTAACAGTAGCAAAGTCCCCCCAGCCCACCCCCACACTAAATCCCCCCAAGGTCCCTTTCCCAGCAAGGGTGCAACCTACACAGCCATGGCTCATACTCAGCCCCTCCTGAAACTTCTCTTCACGTCCCCAGCAGCCAGATTTCAGAGATCAACTTCCTTGCCAGTGATACCCATCTCTCTACCTCTCCTGACCAGAAAGACACAAAGCTGGCCACGTTCCAAACACATTTCTTTTTGCTGAGGCAGCCCCAACACTGTAAGTGGATGTTTTACTTTAATTAAGTCAAATAATCTTTGCGAGCACAGTAGATGTTTTGTTAGTCCCAGGGTCTGGGCATGCTGAAGTCAGGGCCCCAGCCTGTGCATCCAAAGCTCCCCTCTTCCCCCAGCCCCTCCCAAGGGACCTATTTTGGGAGCCTGGCTCTGAAGCCCGAGTCTTTTTTGGGCACATGTTTTCTCTTACGAGCACAGCCAAGTCGTTGGAGACTGAGGCAGAGCCCAGGCATATGGTAAAGAGCTCCTTAGTAAAAACTGTGCAAAGATCCCAGGGAAAACCATTCTCCCAAAACCATTCTGGCTTCATTCGTGGAATCACAGGTGGGGTGTTGGACACATCCGTGCAGCGAGCGGGGCATCACAGGGCAGGATGGGGACTCCAGAGACGTGGTGCCCAATTGCCATCATGCACATGCGGCTCTACGCAAACTTTACCTTTGTCCTTGTGTCCTCGGCATCAGAGGATTCTGTTTCTTTCTCCTGCCTGCCCACTGATGCGGTGCTTTCTTCCATGCCCTCCTGCTCCTCTTTTCCAGCCTTACCAAAGGAAGAACAGAACAAACCAAATCAACAGTGAGCAGTGGCAGAGAAAAGAGGGAGTGCCAAGAGAAAATGATGCTGAGCACAGCTAACAGTCCCCAAGTGTGTTTTCACAGACACCATTTCCTTTATCCTCACAAAAACCCCTCGGAGGCAGGTGCTATGATCTTCATTTTACAGATCGGGAAATTAAGGCTCAGAGAGGTTAAGTAACTTGCTCAAAGTCACACAGACAAAGGAGGCACAGAAATGTCTTAATGGATGGACTGATGTCTTTAGCGGGGCAGAAATCCCTGGCAAACTGGGTGCTTTTCATTGTTATGAAGCCTACAGACAGGAGAAGTAAAGGGACCAAGGGTGAACTGGCCCTGGGGTTAACAATCATCATGGTGACATCTCCCCCAAAGATCTGTTGCGGCCATAGAAGTCCCATCCAGGGCACTTATGAGTAGGAAGGGGGCGGTCAGCCGACCAGTGTCCTCTCCACCCCTCGTTTGTCCTCTCTCTTTCCTAGAGCTACAGTCCAAACTAGCAATCCCCTCCCTTCTTCCTTCCTTCTATTCCTTCCCTCAAATTCAGTCCCTCATGATAGACAGTGCTCATGTCTGAGAAAGCAAACAAGTAGAAGCAGGTGTTCGGTTGGAGAATTAGTCTCTGAGCAGCCTTGAAAACAGGGTCAGCGAACACTCATCCTCAGGTCAAATCTGAGCTCCTTTTATACAATCTGTGAATTAACAAGGCTTTTCACATTTTTAAATAGTTGCATTTTAAATGATTACATAAGTGCCTACATAATATCTTCACGTTGGCCTCTTGGCCCACATAGCCTAAAACGTTTGCTGTCTGGTGCTTTGTAGAACAAGTTTGCCAAACCTCATTTTAGAAGTTTTTGGAGGATACTCTCCCCTGACTTAAACTTTGGCCACCAGATCAGTGACTCTTCCTGGACTTTCTCAGGGGCCAGCTGCATCTTCCCGACGATTTTGGCCGAGGTTGGCTCTGAGTAAGTGACTCTGGTTCTGATTTCTTACAACCGGACACACCCCTCTGGCACTGACACGGAACCAGCTGGGGCAGGAGCTCAGAGCTGACTGGTTTAACCAGTTATTACCAGACAGGGGAAGAGAGCTAACATCCTCAGGTCCTTGCTCTTTCTGGTATTTGGAGCGGAAGATTCCAAGCTCTGCTCTGGTCTTCTAAGCTAGCCTAAGTGCAGAGCAGCTCCAAATGCCTTTTTAGCCACCAGAATCCATAGCTTCCACCAAAAGGAGAGGTCTTGTATTTTTATCTCCCTGAATAAACTACCTATGGCTCTCCTTTGTCCGAGTAAGTAACGCTTACCCTCCCCAAGCAAATTCCTCCAGCCACGCTCCTAGGTGGACACAACAGAGCCCCCTCCAATTCCAGTTGGGAGAGGCAGGGGCAGCCTGGCCCGACGGAAGCACCTCACCATTTGCATCTAGGTGTTTCTTCCCGCAGGCAAAGGAAGAGCAGTGCCTTCAGTGTGCCCCTCGCCCTGGGATCACTTCAAGTGAGAGCAGCAGTTTAAGGGAAGCCGATAAATGCAATCAATGCACCCAGCTGCCCGCACCAGCTCACAGACTAAGATATTGGGCCCCAACTGTTGCAAGCAGAGCTCTGCCTCCACAGAGCTAGGCCTACGGTTAAACCACCTCCTAACTGGTCTCCCCCTTCTGCCCTGTAGCCTCCTCCCAAGTCTATTCTCCCCAAGGCAATCAAGAATGATGACTCCACAAGGCAAAAACTGTCCTAACCTCACCACACCTTCTTGCTTAAATATTTCATTTGTTTCCCTTTGCACTCGGGATAAAGACACAAATCCGTAACCCGCCTACAACCTTGCATGGTAAGGCCCGTTGACAAACCAGACCTATGTCTCAGCATTCTAACCCTGGCTGTCTCTGTTCCTGCAACACTGACCCTCAGCCACAAGGCCTTTGCACATGCTGTTCTGTCTGTTCTCCTTCCTTTCACTCAGTGAAACCCACCATTCCTTCCAATCTCAACAGTTGCATCTTAACCCAGGGAAGCCTCTAATTCCTTGCCACCTTAACAGTAGTATATACCTCCATCTCCTTCTTAGCACTTAACTCATGCCCTTCTACTCATCTGAGGAATTATTTGATTAGTGTGTCTTTCCATTAGACCATGAGCTCCTGCGATCAAGGGTCATTTCAGTTTTCACTCAGAACTGTAGTCCCAGTGCTAGGTGCTCTGTGGATATTAGTCAATACAAGGATGGAGACTGGAAGGAGGGGGTGGAGTGGTTAACTAGCTCACACCTGCCTCTGCAATGCTTAGGTCTCTGTCTAGGCTCTGAACTGAGCATAAGTAGTTTTTCTATTTCTCCCTTCTGTGGACTGCCTATACTGGGGGCTGCATTCTAGAGAACCTTGGGCTCCATCTGGCCTACAGACATGTTCTAGTCTATACAGTTTCTAAAATGTGGAAAAATTTCAGAGATACGTGGATTTTGGTGCTGCTCTTTAAAAAATGGGGGATCTAATAGCACCCGGCTTGCATTCCTGAATGGCAGCCATAGAACAGAGCTGAGGAGTGGCTAACTGCCCCCAGTAGACAGGTACCCCTTCCTTGGTCTGCCATGATTACTTCTTTCCACGTTGGCTTCACCCCTGTTACCAGGTCTGTGTCCCCTTCCTGGCTTCCTTTCTCCAGGCATCTGGGTCTATAACCCTTGATCACCCTTCCAGTAAGGTGGAGGAATGTTTCCTACCCATGTTCACCCTACTCAGTGACTTGATCTCTTTCCTTCTTTCTATGGCCTTGTGGTCAAGGTTGAGTCTCGGGTGTGGACTTGGCCACTTACAAACACTGAACAGCACACACACTGGCCTCTCCACCATGGGCACTTTCTCCAGACATCTTAGAGGTTTTGAATGAGCACAAGCTCATTAAAGCCCTATGACAGACCTGTGATCACACCCATCTCACCAATGAGAAAATTGAGGCCCAGAAGAACAGGGAGTGACCTGGTTTTCAGAAGCCAGGCCTTTGTCTCCAGAGTCTGGGTCAGTCATTCCTTTCTTCCTTCAGCAAATACTTACTGGGCACCCACTCTGTGTCAAGCCCTGATTTCGGGACTGGGGACATAGCAGTGAGCACAGCAGACAAAAATTCCTGCCCTTGTGGAGGTTATGTTTGGAGGCTGTAGGAGACAGACACTAAATAAAATAAAGACAGACCAGGGGACAGGTTGGACCTAGGAGAGTTTGGCAGGGAGGGAAGACAAGTGAGTTGGGACACTGTGGTTTTATGTTGTGGGATTTCTCTCCAGGAATAACCTTGGGGGGGAGCAGAACAACAAGTGAAAGGTGGGGAGGAAGGAGCCACGTGACACCGTCCTCAGCCAAGCTGTCTTCCATCTCCAAGTTCAGTCACTGCCTGTTATCTGACTCCTGCGGCAGCCCTAGAGGATTTGGGTCATTTTCAAGATTGTTATATACACTTTGAGATCAGTGAGGGAAAGTCTATGCTACTGATATTCCATCAAAAAAAGGGTTTGGGGCTTCCTGGCTCCCAAACCCACAGAAACAATCCATTGGGGACCCCAAGTCCCCACCGACTCCACTCTAGGGCTATTAGAGGCAGAACCAATTAAAGAGACAGAATGTGTGGAAACCCATGGGGCTTTCTGGGCATCTCTTTTTTGCATCAGGGCTGTGGGGATGACCCATAGCATGTGTCACCTTAAATGGGCAAACCGATGAAAGCAGGTGGGTGAAATAGTAGGAACAATATCGAGACTGAAGAAGAGTCTCAGAAATGTGGGTAGGCTTGTGAAGGGGCAGCTCCATCACTTTGCCATGGGGACACAGGGCGCTGGGCTGCTGGTGTGTGTATGAGGCCCAGGCTTGAGCCCTTGGCTCAAGGGGCTGCTGCTCTCTGTCCCTCTGTGACTCTTTGGAGGCACTGACCCATCACCAGCCCCTTAGATACCTCCAAGTGTAGACACACTTCTTAAAAACACCCTCTGGTTCACAGGTCCTCGGGATCCAGTTCAAGTCCTCAGCAAGGCACACAAAGGCCTTTGTGGACCCACCCCACCCAGGTGCCTAATCTCACCTCCTGAGCAACCCCTGCCATGCCAGTCAGGAAAAACCGTGGCTGACTTCGAGATGGGCGAAAAGACAACAGGGTGTTCTTTCCACGGACCGCTGGGCAGTTAGCTGTCCAGCACACCCTTTCCGGGGTGTCCCATCCTTAGGAGTTGGGGCCTTTTGTTATCTGGAACTATTTTATAACCCTGCAAACTACAGAAGACGGATCGTAGTGCAAATGATTCTTGTTCCTAGAGATGCAATTTTACCTGCTGGAGATGCAACTGGCTTCCCGTGGAAAAGGCTTTATGTCTCTTAGCAAATTCATTTCGGCGTTCTCAATTGCCTTTCCATGTTGCCTGTTCTTTGGCTTCTCCTTTGACCCAGCTTTTACATCTTACGGATCCCTCGTTAATTAATGGGTTAAATAACATCTTTGACATGTATTCATTTTATGTTTGCACAAGAGCCAGGGCTTTACTGTTTAAAAACATTATTCTTTAATATGCCCTAAAGACACCGCCATGCTGAGTATCTCTAGGTTCTTGAAAACAGTCTTCTTTTCTCACTTTTGCCTTCGCTGCTTCCCAAATTGCTTTTGTCCCCACTTTCCATGCCTGGCCAAATGTCACCTCCTCTGTGCTGCTTTCCTCCTCCCCTGGTGCAGAAGTTAACGCCCACAGAACAGCCCATCCGCTACTCCACTCCAGTATGGGTCCCACCGACCGTAAATCACTTTTGGCAGCTCTCCTTCTACCATTAGACCTTGGTCTCCACTACAGCCTGGACCATGTCCCCTTCACCTTTGGACCCCCTGTGCCTAGCATGCTACCTGTCAAAGTGGCCTCCCACCAATGCATATAGGAGTGAATGCAGTAGTGAACAAAAGCGTGACTCTTCAGCGTCCATGGCCTTGAGAACTGGGCTCCTTATTTCAACTTAGTCACTGTCACTAACTCCTGAATCAAACTAGGAGACAGGCACGTAGGGTTTTTTAAATTGAGTTCCTTATGAAGCACCCCCTCCCCGACCTCCACGATCCCACTCCTACTTAAATGTAGGTGGTTTTGGGAAAGGAGGAAGTATAAACCAAGCCAGGATGTAAATTTTGTATCCAGAGTCCTCGCGGCTCACTGTGTGAACCGAAGTTATATAGCAGGTTATAAGCCCTTCCAGACGCTTGGATGAAAGGTGCCAGCCAACTGCCGAGCATTTTTATTACGGTGGAAGTAAAACACTGGACAGTGTCTAGGGAGGCACACCAAGCCCTGGGCACCCAGTGTCACGTAGTGGGTGGTGGCTGCTTCTCCTTTACCACCTCTCATTGAAGCCCCAGGCTCGGCAGATGCTTTTGGCAGGAGAAAGAATGGAGCAGACCAAAGATCTAATCTCCCTGAGCAGAGTCCGCGACGCCGCAGGGCGCCTCCGCTCCGGGCACACGGGTCCACAGACCGCCTTTGTATCATGTCATGTCGCTGCCTAACTTCTAGTAAAGGTAGAAGCCACGCACCAAGGGATTTGGAGCCCGATCGCTCTGTCATTTCCTGACTGTGTGTCCTTGGACAACTCCCTTAAGCTCTCTGTGCCTCAGTTTCCTTATCTACAGCAATAATAGTATTATTACCATTATTACCTCATACAGTTGCTGGCAAGATTAAATAACTTGACTGAGACAAAGTGTTTAGTACAGTGCCTGGCACAGAGTAAACATCCAATGAGTGTTCCATTCATTTAATAAATAAATGTTCATCATCATCATATTAATATTACTGTCCTCGGGAACCTGCCTCTCCTTACCTGGGGAAGAGATTGCATCGTTACCTCATTCCCCGCCATTCTGCTTTCTTTTCTATCATCAGCTCCTTCTTGGTCTCTATCAGGTCTCTTGGTTCTGTTTTTCTCACTCTGCTTAGACTTGACGCTCTCAGGGGCCCTAGTGACCTTCGGCTCCAGCCCGTCTTCCTTGCCTGAGTCCTCGGGGTGGGGGTGTCTGCTCTCCCGCAGCCTGGCCTCCTCTTTCCTCCTGGACCTCCCGGGAGCTTCCTGCTGCTGCTTTACATACTTGTCCGATTTGCCTTTGGGCTCCTTCCGGTAGTAGCTGTCTTCTCGGCTTTTGTAGCCCGACGCGGAGTGCAGCGGGCTGGGGGACCCGGGCCTTGGGTGCTTTTCTCGGTGGCCCCGCCCTCCTTCCAGCCGCTCATCTAACTCCGCTTTGTCCAGTTGCCAGGGGTAGTGTTTTCGATCATGTGGCCACGCGTCTGCCCTGTCCCTCTTGTCCTCTCCATTCTCCCTCCAGGGGCTCGAATCTCGCTCTTCCTCCCTTCTGGCATAGGGCGAGTGCTCCCACAAGTCCCGGCTGTTGCCCCAGTCGGTGCGGGTGGGGCCCAGAGGGCTGTGGGAAGAGCTGCAGGAGGTGAAGCTCGGCGTGTGGGACCTCGGGGACAGTGACCGGCTCACCGGACTGCGAGACCGTGGTCTTTCTGGGCCGTATCTGTGAAGGAGCCAAGGAGTGTGTTTTATGATCTGCACGTCCCCTGCCCCCATGCACAGATATGCCCAGTGGACATACTGTGCACTAACCCCATGTGGCCATACACTCTTCGCCACAACCGCACAGCCAATACAGAGAGTGGTGCAGGAGAAAGCTTTTCCTCCCCTCTGGCTTCTAAGGAGGAGGATTTGCCCAGAGTACAGTCCTGGCTGTCTCTGCCCTTTTACTCATTCTGCTTCTGGGAACTGGGATAAATAATTGGACTGGTTAGGCTCAACTCCATCTTTCTTCCTCTTGGAAGGAAGCTAAGCTCAGGGGACAGGCAACTCTCCCTCTGGATGTGTGGGGGTGGGGTGGGAGGGGAGGCGGTGGTTGCCCTGGTCTAGCCTGGTGGGCAAGGCTGCCTGACCCTGGGGTTCAATTAGCCAGTGTCTCGACTACAAGACCAAAGCCACAACTCCACCTGACTTTTACTGTAATGAAGGCAACCTCTTGGCCTCCATTTTTCTTGTTTGTTTCTCATCTCAGTTTGTTCAGGTCTTGGGCATAGTAGAAGATGCTAATTACTGTGGGGACAAGAGTGAGGAGGGCAGGCTCAGAGATTCCAAAACCAAAGAACTAGGAGGGCACTTTAGGGTTGGAGGGAACCTTAGAGCTCTGACCTGCTTGTGTTTCAGATGAGGGGACTAAATCCCAGGAAAGGGATTCTCAACCTGCCTAAGATTCAGAGTAAGTTCTTCCAGACGCTCCGCTGAAGAACTGTGGGAAGCATGATCCGCCTTTAAACGCATCTTTAAAAAAACCCCAACCAACCATTTAAAAAAAACCCTAACAAATAAATGGGGATCCCAAACCTGAGCAGCTAGATACATACAAAGACACACACACACACACACACACACACACAAACACACACACACACACACACACACACACACACACACACACACACACACACTCCCAGCCTCTCTCTCTGGGGATTGTTTGGTAATTAAGCAGATCTAGTTAATCACGTACCCAATATTCTAAAAGAATGGGCAATTTTCGTTTGGTTTCCAAATACAGAAAAACCAGACAGCCCTCACTTACCAGGGGACACCCAGAGGTGGCTCCCTAGGACCAGGCTGCCTTGACCATCAATGGGGAAACAGCCTGGACCCAGCCTGGTGAGAGCACTATCTGTGGCAGCCCCAGGTAGAACCATGGAAAGTGCAGGCCAAGTGCTGGCTCCTGTGGTCTCCCCCTTGGCTCTCCACAAGGGCTGTTTTCGTAGGGCAGCGACAGGGGGAAACTTGTACCCCCAACTTGACACGGTCCCAATTTCAGTTGGAAGAAAGGAGTTGGAAAACTGAATGCATTCAATGTTCAGAGTAGGTGACTGGGCAAGTCACTACTTTTGGGGGGTTCACCTACATTCCTGTTTCTGTATCTACATTCAGCTCATGAAAAACCAACAGCTGGCTCTAAATAGAACACACACACACACACACTGACTTTAAGGTTTTTTAGCAGAGTGTAGCCTTGCCCCAAAGGGCCAAATATCAACAGAATCCCTCCTATATTCCTTTCTAACAAAGGAGGTGCAGATGAGAGGAAGCCTACCATCTTCCATTTTCCTGAGGCTTAACCTGAGCAGCAGTTCTGGACGGCATCCGGCATGTGGAAAAGTAGGGCCCAGAAAGGCTGATGGACGGGGCAAGGGCAGGGCACAGTGTGACTCAATACCCGTAAGAATGAGAGACAAGAGAGTGTCCCAGCTGCCCAGAATCCTCCATGATGCCCAGAGCTGGGGCCTCACCTGTCTGCTTCCCGGAACATGTCCCTCTCCCTCTGGGAATGCATGTCCTGGATGATGGCAGCCACCGTTTTCCCGGGTTTCTAGGCAAAGTCAGAGAGGTCATCATCAGACCAGAGACAGCCATGCAAATACCAAAGGGAAACAGAGAGGACTTGGGTCCATTGCCCGGTCCACCCAAGGGGAAAAAAATACCTTTTTAGAGGAAGAAGAAGTTTAATCCAGGGAATGAGGAGTGTGAGCATAATGCTGAATGGAGGGGCCCCGACATTTTGGGTACCTCTTTATTGTAGAACATTTTAAATATATGCAAAAGCACAGAGAATGGTATGTTGAACCCCCATGACTCCATTTCCATTGTCAACAATTCTGACCAACCTAGTTCATCTGTACCCGAACCCTTTCCCCACCCCATAGAATATTCTGAAGCAGATCTCAGACATAATATCTTCTCATCCATTCTATGAGGACACTGATATGGCTCAATAACGCCATATGGAACCATCCATGGTGCTTCTGGTCAACACATCTTGCTCTGTTTAAGACAAGGGTGAGAGGCCAAGCCCCATGCTGTTCCAGGGAAGTGCTGGCATACTCAAGGGGATGTACCTCACCTTGAGAATCTCCACCCAGGAAGAACAGCTCTGCTTGGCCTCTAGCTGCCTGAGTGATCTGGGGTCAAGGCTCGTTGTCTGTGGGAGGCTCCCTTTCTCCACCTATAAAGTTCAGATAATGAGGCCCATCTGGCATCCACCAATAGCCTCAGGGTACAGCAGACTAGGCTGATAAAAGCCACAGGTGCTGGGCCAACATAAAAGGAGCTGTTGGAGGGTTTCACACCCTCTGACCCCTCTGTGGCTGTTTTCTAGGCCATGCCTCAAGAGTCCTGTGAAGATGCTGAAACTTTCCAGATGAGCCCTTAACTTGTCATAGCGAGACCCTGTCCCAGCAGCCCTGATAGTTTTCAACATTACTGTGCTTTCCAGGGTCTGCTTCCGTCCTCACCTGACTCCTTTTGCCTGGACACCCTCTCAGTTTATCTGACTCTCCTCATCCTTGAAGGACCTGCTCAGTAATCTTTCCCTTCTTTATACAACCAAGTCATACTGGCTTTTGCCACTGAACTTCTAGGAGCTCCCAAACTGATGCACTCGCTTAAGTCTTGTATAATTTCCACAAGAATAATTTCCCTCTTCGGTTACACAGCAAACTCTCCCCAAGTGAGGACCAAGCCTCCTATCAGCTGTAGCTCTCAGCACCATATCTTACATGAAATCAGTCACCGTCTGCTGATTTAATCTTCCTGCGAGCACCACAGGAACACACACAACTGCTTCTCAGGGCCAGAGACCTCCTCTGTGGCATGGAAGCTGGCAAGACCAGTGGCCCTGAAACCAAGGCCTCTGCCGCCAAACTGCCTGGGACCCTCAATCCCACCCCGAATCTACTGACGGGAAACCTCAGTAGAGGGAAACCTCTGCTCCAGAGAACCTGAAAATTCCCCTGATGACTGGGAGACACTGGTTTAAACTATCCTAAGTTCCCTTCTGCATGTGAGATGCTATGATTCTGGAGAAGTCTCTATGGAACAACCCAGAAAATAGCTTATCCTTCTTGTCTGGGTCTGCAGGAAGGAAAACTCACTTTTTATTGTTCCTTCAGATTTACTCTTCCTCATTCATTCCATGCATTTGCTGGATACATGTTATGTGAAAGGTTCTTACCCAAATGCCCTGAGGAATAGAGCCTTTGCCGCAAAGAGTGTATAGAGAGACATGATTATCAGCATGAGGAAATATTCAAGACAGGAGATGAGAGATACCTTAAATCTCTCTTTTCTCTCCCTCCACTTTGCCTGGTGAGCAAAAGGTAAAGTTAGAGGAAAAAGACCAATCAAAATTTCCCCCCACCTCTGCAAACCCTGGTGGGACCTCAAGCGGTGGCCCCTTGGGCCCAGAGACACATATGGATACAGTGTTTTGCTGTCTACCTCCCTAGTAGGCCATTTCCCCTTTTCTACCTCTGCTCTGGGGTGACACAGGCCTGGCCAGTCACAGCAAGGCCTTCCCTGGCCACAGAGATTGGTTCAGGTAAGGACATGTGTCCCAAACTAGCTCGAGCACAGACAAGGCCTCTCAGCACTTACGAGGAAGCTACTAGGAAAAACTCTGGCTCTGTTGTTGAAGGAAACGGGAGGCCAGAGCTGCTGAAGTCAATGAAGCCACCACGCCACCTAGAGGCTGGAGCCGGGGGCCATCCAGGGGGACCCCAAAATAAAGCAAAGTGAACAGAAGGCAGAGTGCAGAAAAGCCAAGTCCTAATGATATCACTTAGGCCCTAAATGCAGCTCTGCCCGCAGCCACAGCCAGGGTTACTCCTGGACTTTTCATTTACATAAGCCAATAAATTTCTTTCCTTACTTTAGTTGATGAGCTTACATGAGACAAATTTCTGTCACCTACAGAGAAAGTCCTAGCTGGCTTATGTCAACCTAGGGGCCATGATCATGCATTGCTATGTAGTTAAAGTAGGTTTTGATATGCTTTCTATTAGAGGCATTGTGACAGTTTGGGAGCAGAAAATCCTTCCTAAAGGGTATTTAATGTGTTCTAGACACACTGCAACATCTCCTGGGAGCTTGTTGGAAAGGCAGAATCACAGCCCTGCCCCAGATCTACTGAATCAGAAATCTTAACAAGACCTGTAAGTGACTTGTATGCACATTAAAGTTTGAGAAGCCCTGTTAGAATACTACCTGCTGCTTACTAGCTGGGTGACCATAAGCAAATTACCTGATTTCTCACGTGGACAATGGAGACCCTACTAACACAATATAGAAGTGTAGATATTGTGCAAAACCAAAACAGTCCTAGGTTTTAATCATGGCTCTTCCAGCAGCTATGATCTTGTGCAAGTTACTGAACTTCTATGAGCCTGGTTTCCTTACCTATAAAACTGAGATAATACCTGTCTGACAGCACTGATGTCAGGATTACAGAAGATAACGTATATAAGGTGTTGGGCACGTGACTTGACCCAGAGTACCAGGACTCGATTAAAGGTATATTATTCTTATTATTGTTGTACTGTTATAGTTACTGCTATTATCCACCCTACACACCTCATAGGGGAAGGTGATTGCAAGACTCAAAAAGATAATACATGGAAAAAAAAGTGCTTAAAACCGAAGAACTCAAGGTGGAGTCCTTTACTGATCCGGCACCTAAGGTTCACAGATGTAAAGCACCTTGTCCAAGCTCCTCAAAGCAGGAAGGGGTAAAATCTAGGCTGCACCACCACCCTCCGGTCTGAAATAGGTCACATGATCGTCAATGGTGCTGTTTTCCCTTTCTTCCTCACACCAGACTGTGAGCTCCTCCACAAGCTTGCTATGTCTATAACCATGGTGCCTGGTCCAGTGGGCACGCGGTGAACATCTGCTGAATGCAGACCTTGACCACGTGATCTCTTTAACACATGGTGTTTGCACCATCCTGAACTATTTCCCTCAGTAAGTACTGCAGTGCCTCAGTACCTTAATTTAAAAAGCTGAGTACTGCTGTTCATCCGAATTAGATTCTTACAACCACATCTCATTTAGACACCAAAGATCCACTGGGAATTCAGTGCAGAAATTCAATTTTAGCCTCCAGGGGAGAATCCAGGAGAACAGAAGCTTTGGCTGGGTACATAATGGGATAGGACCTTTGATTTGTTGAGAAAAGCAACATGCTTGCATTCGCCAGAAAAAAAAAAAAAAACAACCCAACCAACCAACCAACCAAAAACCAGGTTCTGCTAGAATTGTTGGTGAAGGATCTTCAGAAGCAATAATTGCAAGCAAAGCTGAATCAAGACTGGCAACTGACAACAGGCTGACACATTACCATGTACGTACGTGGACTTGTCAGATCCTAGCAACAACCACTGAGCCTCTGTCTTCTGCCTTCAACCTTGAAGGCTGATTAAGGGCTGTGGGTCTTAACTAACTGGACCCTATGTAAATATGGAATAAGCTGAAGCAAACTGGAAGATCCCTATTAAAACGGGGCAGTAGAAAGCACAAAATGACAAGTAGATTGAAATATAAATATGAGGCGCATGGGTGGCTCAGTTGGTTGGCATTGGATTCTTGATTTTGCTCAGGTCATGACCCCAGGGCTGTGGGATTGAGCTCCACATCAGGCTCTGTGCTGAGCACAGAGCCTGCTTAAGATTCTCTGTCTCTCTCCCTCTGTCCCTCTCCTCCACTCACATTCTCTCTTTCTCTCTAAAATTAAAAAAAAAAAATACATACATAGCAATAGTTACAATAAATCCAAAGGGACTAAGTGCTCCAGTTAAGTGAACTCCTTCCTGGAAACCATTAAGAAGACACAATCTAAAGATCAGCATGGGCAAATGACCCTAGAAGAAACTTTCCACCACAGAAGACCCAAATGGAATAGCCAACGAACATAGGAAAAGGGGCTCAACCTCAATTAGTAATCCGGAAAATAAAAAATAAAACCATGATAAACCATTATACTCTCCCAAGACAGGCAACACTTAAAAAGCCAGATAACAAAATGTTAGCAAGAATGCAGGCCACTGAACACCCTGACACTAGGAGGAATGTAAATCTAGGACAACTAATTTTGAAAAGAGCTTGCTACTATTACCTAGCAAAGTTCAGGGCAAGCATGCCTTGAGATCCAGCAATTCCACTCCCAGTTATGTATGTGCCCCTAGTTATATGCTCGTGTACCCGTGTACCAGGATACCGTGTTCAAGAGTGTTCACGGTAACCTTGTCCCTGATACCCTAACACTGGAAACAGCCCAAATGTCCACAGACAGTGGAACATATAGATAAATTTATAGTCGGACAATGGAAATTTACATAACGATGAAAATAAATAGACACACCCAGCATGGATGGCAGATGTTGAATGAAAGAACACAAAGAGTATAATTCCATTCATGTAAAGTTCAAAAATAGGCAAAACTAAACAATCACCTTAAGGGAGGCATAAGTGGGTTGTAAAGCTGTAAGGAAAAGCAAAGAAATGATCATCCTCCAAGTCTCAGAAGAGTGGAGAGGGAGGGGTAAAGCTTGAGGAGGGACTCAGAGGGGCTTCTGGGTGCCGCCGGTGTCTTATTTCTTGACTTTGGTGGTGGTTTTATGGGAGTTATGGGATTTCAACCATTACTACTTTTAAAACTATACAATATATAATTAGTCATTTTTCCGAATATATGTTATACCTCACAATAGAGCAAGAAGAAAGGAAAAGAGAAAAGAAAAGGAAAGAAAAGGAAAGGGAAAGGAAAGGAAGGGAAAGGAAAGGAAAGGAAGGGAAAGGAAAGGAAAGGAAAGGAAAGGAAAGGAAAGAAAAGAAAAGAAAAGAAAAGAGAAATGTAGAATAAGCTAAAACAAACAAGCAAAAGCCCTGTTTGGAATTATCTGAATTCATCCCTGATAGTCGTTCTGACAGTGGCCAATTCAGTCATGTGTTGCTTAGGAGGATTTCTATGGGGCTTAAGATATAATTATAGAGGATGGAGGAGAGAATAAGAGATCAAGGCAGGGCAGTAGTGAGAGAGGAAGTGAACATTCCTGAAGACCCGTACTTCAGTGCAGAAAAGGGAGTACTATTCAGGAGGTTATACTCAGAGCTCCCACCTCTGAAATGCAACCACCTTCCCTTTCTTCTTTCATCCTTCAAGACTTCCCCTGCAGAATCCTCCTTGGGTCCCAGGTAGCTAGTCATCCTGTCCCTAAAATCCCTTTGCATTTTGTACTCACCTCAATAAGCATTCCACATTATAATGGCTGGACTTCCCACATGATATCCCCAAAGGCAATGGGCAATTTGAGGACCTTCCTTGTCCTCTCCTTCCCGCCAGCACTCAGGCCAGTGCCCGACAAGGAGATGCTCGGCTGATGCTTGCTGAATGACTGAACAGTCAGAAAATGCTTTACCTTCAGCTGCAATTCCTTGTATCTCTTGGACATCCGAATGAGCAACTTCTCACCATTGATCATGGCAGATTTTTCTTGGTAATACTGGACCATGGCCTGGGCAGCTTCTGTGTAAGCCATCTCTAAAAAGGCCTAGGAAAAAATGGAAGGACATATACTCAAGTTGACTTGTATGGTCTTCAACAAAATTCAGTACCAGGTATAATTCTGTGTCTATGAAGTTGAAGAATAGGCAAAACGAATCAATGCTGATAGAAGCTGGGGCTGAGCTCCCCTCTGGGGCAGGGGTGAGGTGCTGACTGGGAGGAGCATGAGGAAACCTTCTGAGGTTCTGGAAATGTTCTCTATCTTGACCTGTGTGGTAATTACGTAGGGGTACACATGTAGAAAAGTAATACACTTGAGTATACTTTAGAATATATACTTTATACCTCAATAAAAAGAAAAAAGACCAGTATAAGAGCTCTCTTTGATCCCATCTGTTCAAAAGAGACCTATTTATTAACTTCACCCAAAGAGTTCATTATAGGATGGCCCCTCCCCTGATCCCCATGGTTACCAATGATTCTTAAATTATGTATGTCCATCCTGTGCTATATCATGCCACAGGAGTCCCCCTGGGATGGGAGGGTCCATTAACCCACAGTACCCTTAGGAGTAATAGGGGGGACAGTGGGTCTGTTGTATAAGTGACCTTGGGCTGATCCCTGCAAAATGTGCTATTTTGTTGTGATGATGGCAGAAGACAGAGACACAGCCATGGGTATTTGAACTCTCACTTTCTTTGCAAAGAAAGAAAAATACTAAACAACTCAGGGCTCCCAAGGCTTGAAAGAAGGCCATGCCTTTTTGAATTACAGAGAGAAGAAAACCCTCAGTTATATCTCCACAGCATTTTTCCTCTTTATTTAACTGTTCTGATAAAACACAAAGAACCAGGCTTTGGCATTCAATCAGTGTCTCCAGAGAGCTTCTAAATAGACTGTTTTGACTGACCTGCTGGTTTACCCCAATAGCTGCTGCAGAGTTTCACTGTCATTATCGTTTCTTAGATTCGTTTCATTTGTACTATACTGATTGGTGCACTGATCTGGTCCCTTGATGTTGGAAAGGAAAAGTGGTCTGTGACAAGAGAGCCCTCTCTGTGAGCCCCTATACTCCTGATTCCTTGATCTGAGTGGGTTAACCAAGCTGGTTCTCCGTCCTTCACCCACATTTGTTTTTGAATTTCAGAGATGCTTTTCCCTGCTGTCACAGTCTATGGCAGATGTGTGGGAGATGAACAAGTCAACATTCTTTAGCGTTTTATTTCAGATTCTTCCACCCAGTTTTCTAAGTGCCTCTCTCTTGATGCAAACATTTTAGCACCTCCAGCTCTCAACTGTCAAATGGGAATAATACTAATTCAGTGACTCCCACTGCATTAATGTTGCAAGCTGAATTTTGTACATTTACCCAAAATAGAACAAAGAGACTAAGTGAGTAGTCTAAGCCCACGTTGATGGAGAAAGACCACTGATGATCTGATGTGGCTCTGATCTCTAAAGTTCATGCCTTAATCAAGAAAAGGACTTCTATGTCTGTTCCTCTGGTTCACAAAATAAAAATATTAACAAAAGATAAAATATTTTTTAAAAATTCTTATTTCTGACCATTTCTCGGTATAAACTCCTCCTTTAACTTTAGAAGTGAAGACAACCATATTAACCCTCAAGTTCTCAGTCAATCCCCACAGGTTAAGGGTTCTTTGTCCTTGAGACTTACCAGGCACCCATCAATTCCCACCCACTCTCCTGCTATGAGACCCAAGGGCCTCTGGTGTTAACACCAAAGATCTGTGAAAAAAACCTGTTCCCAGTTAGCTGTTGGCTCACTCCAAATACAGGCCCTCAGATCTCAGAAGCTTCTAGCATTAGCTCAGGGGGTTCATAACAGTGAAAAGACTCATGTCCATGGATTTCTATTTTGGGGGCTTTTCTGTGTTAAGGAGTACCTCACTCTGAAGTATCACCTTACCTCTAAGCAACTCACAAAGGCCTGTACCCATCACAAGAAGGGTAAAGTGAGACAAGGGTAGACAAAACACCACCACCACCAAAAACCTCTGTGCTGTCCCAGCAAGAGGCCAGCTGTGTATTACCTCTTTAAGACCAGCTTCTTTAAAAAAATTATATAGTTCCCCTCCACCCATGTGGGGTCTCTCTGGTACACACCAATGTGAAAGTGCCCAGACCTACCTGATTAGTAGATTTCATGAGGATGTAATTAGTGACCTTTCCAAAAGGCAGCCCCAGGTTAATGACATCATTTTCCGTGCAGCTTCCTTCAGGGAGATTGCAGATGTGCACCACGCGGCCAGCACCCGTTTTCCGCTGTGCAAACTGATGGGAACAAAGAGCAGAGGCTGGTCTTCAAAAGACACTTCTCTCTGGCCCTCTATTCCAGATGTTCCTAATGGCCATCTTCCCCCAAATAATGATTGCAGGGATATAATTTCCGAAATTAATGCAGAAAAAGAACCCAATGACAGACACATACAAAATATCAATTTTATGCCACCCCTTTATAGAAAAGATTTGCAACAGTTTAATTTTTTTTTTTTTACATTTGTTTATTTTTGAGAGACCGAGTGAGACAGAGCACCAGCGGGGGATGGGCAGAGAGAGAAGGAGACACAGAATTTGAAGCAGGCTCCAGGCTCCAAAGCAAGTGGTCAGCACAGGCCCCAACGCAGGGCTCGGACCCACAAACCGTGAGATCGTGACCTGAGCTGAAGTCAGATGCTCAACCAACTGAGCCACCTTAGGTGCCCCAAGATTTGCAACAGTTTAATGAGCAATCACATCCAGGGCCGTCAAAGACATGAAGACATGGGCTTATCCATGTGTCACTGTGGGGAAGCTGTTCAGCTATGATCTCTTGACAATATACTTTAGCAATATTTAATGAAACTTAAAGTATAGATAGCCCATGATCTTGCCATCCCACTTTTGGGAAATCTATCCTACAGAAATAAATGCACCAATATATAAAAACCTATGCACAAGGATATTGCTGTTACTTATAAGGTGGCAAAACATTCTGGAGACAGCCTGGATGTCCAAGACTAGGGGAGTGTTTGAGTAAATGATGGTTCAAGTACCGGGAAACTACAGAGCCACTAAAAGGCAGAGGTAAATGAACTGATAAGGAATAATTTTAAAAATGGTGAAGTAAGTGGGGTGCCTGGAGGGCTCAATCAGTGAAGCACCAACTCTTGATTTTAGCTCAGGTCATGATCTCACGGGTCGCGAGTTCGAGCCCCACATCCTGCTGCAGATCCTCTGTCTCCCTCTTTCTGGCTCTCTCCCACTTACGCTTTCTCTCTCGCTCTCAAAAACAAATAAACGTTAAAAAAAATTGATTAAGTAAAAAACAAGCTGCCAGGCAGCAGGCGCAGTAAAATGCCATTTTTTTTTAAACAAAACAAAAAATCAGAATATATGAGAAAGAGATAGATAAGACAAGTGTTATAAAGTTTTAATAATTATTGGAGTTGGGGAAGGAATATACAAGGGATAAATTATTCCAGTGTCTATTGTTCTGTATGTTTGAAATTTTTCACAATGAAAAATTTGTTAAGGATATCAGCACAGAGAAAGGCAGGCCGGGCAGGATACATATCAACCTGTCAACACTAGTTGTCTTCAAAGAACAGAACTGGAAGGGAATAAGGGGAAAGATGTTTTTAACACTTTCTTATATACCTCATGTTGTTTGACTAGAGAAAAAGGAACACAGCAAGCATTTTGGGGACCTTATCTATAGACATTCATGACAACAACCTGTGATTCAGGGCAGTGGCTCTCACAACTTGGTTAGCCGTGGAATCCTTTCCTCCAGCAGCCGAATATATTTCACAAATAAGAGCAGCTGCTGTAGACAAACTCTGGGGTCCGGCACCCTGCCACTACCACCAGCCAGCAGTCCTAAAGAACACAGTTTGGAAGCCATGACCTGGGCCAAATCAAAGCTCCGGGAGGGAGGAAGTGTGTCTGTTTGGTCTGCGCAAACCTTAATCAGACTGGAAGTCTCCAGGAGGTTCAAGAATTAGTAACCATAAGCCAATCCAGTGTGCAAGAGAAGGATGCAATTTTCCAAACCTGAAACATATTCTAATAGCATAGCCTACATCTGCATGATCACCATTTGCTAACATAAAGTGAACTTCAACATGTAATTACATTTGATGTGGGTCTCATCCCTAGCAAGGCTAATACTTGGGTAATTCTCTCGCAAGAAGCTGTCATTTGTCTCATCTGGGCTGAGGACAATTAGAGTCAATAAGAATTTCCTTTCATGGCTCAATGCTGCATTGGAGAAACCCAAGTGCCCCTTGCAGACCTGCCCCTCTGTGGTGTCCAGAGGCCAGGCGCTTTCCCAAAGAGGAACGGGATTTGGTGTGCGGCCCAGGCAGTTCCCAGATCATCCCTGGGCCTCCACGGAGTGCAGACAGAACTCCCCGTAAGATGTCAGACTTTGAGCCTGAGCCTGGCTCCCGGGGACTGACCCCTTCTCCAGGGATGACAGGAGGATCTTTGCCTCTCATTAGGGTGAGTGGTCTACACAAAGACACAGACCCAGCCGAGCTCTGAAGCAGGGCCAAGGGGCTGGTCATCTGAGTTTATCAACAGGCCGGCGGAGCACGTTTCTGCCTCATGTGACTTTGCTGTGATCGGCCTGGGCCAAGTCGTGCTTGACCGACAGGGGAGACACACAGAACCACAGGGCCATTCTGGGCTGTGCCCTCTCCTTGCCTGTCCAGTTGCTTAGTGACCATCACAGAGGCCAGCACCTCTCTCACTATCTCCTGCAGCCTGAAAGAGCAATTCAAGAGGCTTGTATCCGAGCTGCTGGGTGGTGGAACATGCCTCCTGCAAAGTAAGCACCCTCTCACCCTCTTCACTCTTCCCAGAAGCCTTGCCAAGGCTAACCCCCAAGATCTAGGGCAATGATCAAGCTCGAGAGGAATTCATGCTGCAGACGTTGTTAGGTCCTAAATGAATGGGTCTCAAATGAGGGTTTACACACGGGGTGCCTGGCAGGCTCAGGTGGTGGAGCAAGTGACTCTTGATCTCTGGGTTGTGAGTTTGGGCTCCATGTTGGGTGTAGAGATGATCATGTAAAGACAAGATCTTGATTTAAAAAAAAAGGTTTACACTTCAATTTTATTTTACCTTTATTTGTTTATTTAAAAATGTTTAATGTTTATTTATTTTGAGAGAGAGACCATGTGAGCAGGGGAGGGGCAGAGAGAGGAAAGAGAGAATCCCAAGCAGGCTCTGCCCTGATAGCACAGAGCCTGACGCAGGGCTCAATATCACAAACCATGAGATCATGACCTGAGCCGGAAACCAAGAGCCCGATGCTTAACTGACTGAGCCCCCCAGGTGCCCCTACATTTAAATCTTAAAAGTACGTTTCATGAGCACTTTCTTCTCCCAAGATTTTTAATCAGACATAGAAGCTGGATTTTATTAATTCCCTGGCTGTCACTTAATATCAAAGAACCATGAGACTTTTTGTATCCTCACAGTTAATTATACTAATTAGGAGCTTCTCAACTGGCGATGTGTACATGGGTCATAGGTTCGCAAAATGCTGGCTCAGGGTAGAGGCCAAGTGCCTCCAAAGACCACCAGCAGCTTCTTCATTTCAACCAGATTACTTCCGTTTATCACTTTCTAAGTGACCCATGAAATGAAAATCTTGAAACTATGTTAATTGTTTCCATGGTGTCTGGCTTCAGGGCGGGTGAAAGACCCTATCCAGCCAGAAATAGAAACATTTATGTGTTATATTCTTTCACAAATATTTGATTTAGGATAGTTTGGTCTACGTTCTTCTCTGTCATTGATCTAAAATACCTTTTTGTTAAACTCGATTAGGTTCAAAATCATGTTTGATTCACAAAAGGTGTCCAGTTACTTGTATAATCATTCTAATCTATTCTTGGGACTGTTTACATAAACGTGGCTATTATTTGCCTTATGCCCTATGGCAGATTTGAACGATGAGGCAGAAAAGGAGGGAGGGAGGGGAGTGGGGAGAGGAGTGTAAAGGAAAATGAGGTCTTCAGGTGGGCAGTTAGAGCAAAATTTGTCCACTGGGGGCACGGATGACCCTGAGTGCCTTTGAGTACGCAGCACGATGCTGTACATTGATTTCCAGCCTGGGTTCTCTAATACTTCCTTAAGGGTCTTTGAGGGTAACAATAGTTCAGTGGGGGCGGCTGGAGGGGGGGGGGTGTTATGATTTTTGATATTTAAAAAACCTGAGTTGAGTCTCTTTCTCCTATCAATACGGTAATCCTGGTTAGATCTTAAGCTGATGAGAAAGTCTGATTGGTATGTCTGTGGTTTTGATTAATAAAAATGAGTTAATGAGTTAATTACTCATTAATAGAAGTACTTTCTTTGGCAGATACAGTACTTTTCCAGACACGGAATGCAGGGCAGTGGCTGCTTGAGGTAGGTAGGAGTCAATGATGAAGGGGATGGACTGTAAAAAGCTTGCGGCTTCCTGATGTAGTGGGAGGCGGAGGACCTGGATTCGAGTCCCAGCTTGGCCACTGGTTGGGTGCATGACAGGGACAGACTTATTTCCCAGGGTCTGGAATGAGGGAGGCCGCCTATATGTCTAGAGTCCTTTCCAGATGTGAAATATCCACGTTTGTGTGGCTCTAAGTTCTACAGTTTCACTCTTCCCAGAAGCCTTGCCAAAGGCTTGCCTAGGACCTAGGACAATGATAACCTTCCCCAACTGTGATGGGCATAAACAGAAAACCTGTGTCTTCCCCACTCCCTGTCCCAGTGAATATAATGTTTTTGTCTTCCTTCTCTATGGGATCGGCTGTTCAGCATGCGTACGTTCCCAACCATGTTCATCTTAAAAACACGCCTGTGTTGGGGGGTGGTCTCATCTTTATAGAGCTGAAGATCAGCTCCAAGCAGTGAGTGCCTTGCTGATAAGCCCTCCCACTCCCTGAATGTCTCTGTGTTTGCAGCTCCTAGAAGAGCTGAGATGATATATTGAGATGAACTAAAGATGCAGGCCTGGTGCCTCTATGAGGACAGACACACAGCGAGTCTGAGCCTTAAGGCTCTTGGCACCAGTGCCATGGCAGTGAGAGCCTCAGACAGACCTGGATCTGCGTCTGTTCCCCGGTGACTAGCCCTGAGCAAGTAAGTGAATTTTTCCAAGCCTGAGTCTGCTTATCTATCAAGCAGGGAAAATAAAAATTGATTCCACAGGACCCTTTAGAAGACAAAAATGGCACACAATGTAAGTAAACTGCCTTGGTGCAATGCCTGGCATCCAGCAGATTCCTTAAAACATATGTCTCTTTGTTTCCCTCAACAGTGAAAGGATGTGCTACAATGCTGCTAGACTGAGAAAAAAAAAATGCAACTATACTGTCATTATGTAAGAGAAAGCCTGTGTTGAAATTCATGCTGACATAGTTAGGCATGAAGAGGTACACTGTCTCCGATGGTTCAGGAAAAACACATCATTGATTAGATGGATGGATGGATGGATGGATGGATGGATGGACGGACAGAAAAAGATGGGTGAACATAAGGACAACAGAGAGAGACAGAAACAGAATAAATGTAAAGGGCATACTTTACATATTCCAAAATGTAAAGGAGTAGTGGATCTGGGCAAAAGGTATACCTTTCTTGCAACTTTTCTGTAAATCTGAACTCTATTAAAAGTTACAAAAAATGTATTTTAAAAGCTGTGCTATGGGACAGAAGAATAGACGGGTTTAGAGAATATCGTTTAAGACCTGGCCAACTTGAATTTTTGATGTGAGGTATTGATGGGCTCTGTTGACATCCCACTCACTGTTCTGCCTGGGAGGCACGTATGTGACAGGTGCATTTGAAACTTTCCAGCCTAGAGTAGAATCTCCAAGAGAACTAAGGTGTCGGGGGTTGTAACCAAAGTCCTAACAACTAACCCAAAGGGACAGTAATCCTTTCCCAGGCTGGGGGACATTTCAGTTAGCATGCAGGCTGGCACAGACCTGGAACGCCCCCATGTGCAATCAGGGGACTGGGCTGTACATTTTCACTTGCTGGGGCCACTTATTTAAAACCAGATGCCGCTTCTAATGGTTCATGCGGCTGGGTCCCAGACCTCCCAACTCACTCAATCTTTTATAAACAGATGGGAAGGTGAAAGCAGCAAACAGTTTGTATAGGAACATTCTGAGACCTTTCAATACCCTCTGATGCAGGTGGGAACAGGCTTTGTAGATGAGTTCAAAGAGGAGACTCAGTTCAAATAACTCACAAAGTTGCAATAAAAATGTGGCTTAGGGAAACTGGCCTTCGGGGTGAGAGTAGTCTCTCCAAGTTCTTCCTAGGGCAACAAAGTGTAGATTGGATCTTCAATAAACAATTTCTGTGGTCCAGCGTGATCCCTTTCAGGTGTGACCTAATTTCACCTGGCACACAGTCTCTGGTTTTGTGCTAAACACACCTCAAGACAGTCACAGGGCAAATATTTATTCCTCACGGTACTGATTTTGAACATGTTATGCAGATAGTAAATGGACATGGGCTGAATAGCTATGGATCTTGGCTTAACTTGGGAGGGTAGATGCTGATGTCTTTATTGACACTTTCATATATTTCATAAAGCATACCAGCTTTGACTTGAAGTACATCTAGCTACTTTTACTGGTGCCAGACTTGCCTACAGGCTTTGGGTGGTGCACCTGCCAGGTAACTTCAATGTCCCTGTAAACTTTAAAGTCACAGAATCCTACCCTATGATGCTTAGGAGAAGCTAAGGCGCTCGAACTGTAGGCAACTAAATAGTGGCAGATTTGTGATTACAACTCTGGTCCCGCAGAAAAATCGATCAATAGTAGACTTGATAAATCAAGGTAAATGTATACAGTAGTAATGTTACAGCATAAGAGAGGGTTTTACGTTTAGAAATGGAAAGATATAGAGCTATCAATTAAAATATGTATTGAGAGCTTGTTGAAATAAAAAGAACCAAGTTGCACAATATTATGTGGCGTTAAATGATTTTTACAAAAACACAGACTTCTTAAAACACGTTTTTAAGTTTATTTATTTTGAGAGAGACAGAGACAGCGTGAGCAGATGAGGGGCAGACAGAGAGGGAAAGAGAGAGAATTCTAAGCAGGCTCCTTGCTGCCAGTGCAGAGTCTAACTTGGGCCTCACCAACCGTGAGATCATGACCTGAGTCGAAATCAAGAGTCAGACACTGGGGCACCTGGAGCGTCTGACTCTTGATTTCGGCTCAGGTCATGATCTCATGGTTCATGGGATCAAGCCCCACATCAGGCTCCAAGCTGATAGCACAGAGCCTGCTTGGGATTCTCTCACTCCCTCTCTCTGCCCCTCCCCTGCTTGTGTTCTCTCTCAAAATAAATAAACTTAAAAAAAAAAAAGAATTGGAACACTTAACTGACTGAGTCACCCAGGTGCCCCTATACTTTTAAAAATTAAACATGGACATGTACACCAGCTAGAGATAAATAGTATAAGACTGTCAATTCTCTCTATAGGGCTAGATTTTCCATTTTTTTTAATTAAGAAATTTTTTTTAATGTTTATTTATTTTTGACAGAGAGACAGAGGATGAGCGGGGGAAGGGCAGAGAGAGAGGGAGACATATCATCTGAAGCAGGCTCCAGTCTCTGAGCTGTCAGCAGGCTCGAACTCACACTGCGAGATCATGACCTGAGCCGAAGTCGGATGCTTAACCGACTGAGCCACCCAGGCGCCCCCAAGATTTTCCATTTTTTAAATATTTCTGTTACTGTTTGGATTTCTTATACCATGTTTGTACTACTTTTGCAACAAGAAAAATACTTAAGATTTGTAAAAAGAATAGGAAACAAACCCAGAAAACAAAACCCATTCAGGTGTCCTGTTTCCCTCTTGCTCTTTGCTCTTTGAAAATGCACAAGGGGAGGAGAGCAATGACAGAGCTGGAATCGTGGGGGAAGGGCCGGTATCATTTGCCACATCAATTACTGCTCTTCATGTTTCTCTGGATGGAAGTCAGGAGACGACAGTGATCTGAGCCATGGACTAGGAAGGCCAGAATGGACAGACAGAGAGAAGTTCTAGAAACAGCCAGCCATCTGAGGGGCAACCTATGACTTAAACCTCTGGCCTTCCACAAACATTTATGTTTCCCTGTGCCTCAGTTTCCTGATTTATACAAGTTTTCTAGTGTGCAGGGTCCCAGTGAGAAAGAAAACATGAAAATGATGTCTGTCCTCCTAGGCTAGGGAAGCCCATCTGTAGCACCAGCACTAAATAAACTCCAAGGTGGCTGTGAAAATGGCAATGCCATTTTATGTGGACAGTCAGCAAGCAAAGTGCATCTTGGGCAAGCACGAGAAAACTATTTACAGCCTGAGAAGGCCCCAGTGGCCCCTTCCAGAAACCTGATTACTCTGTTTATGACGACTCAGGCAGCCAAGGATAAAGTGCCTCTGCTCTGTCAAATGGCAAAGCGTAAGTGAAAGTGAAAACCACTCTCTGGGGACCCTGGGGTGGCAGGGACAGACACAAGTCCCTCCCTCCCCCCAGCATACAACTGTCAGTTTAGTGCCCCATCTCTGCCAACAATAAACACGGAAATGAAAGGCTCACACTCCCCACGGAGCTGACGGAAGCATACATTCAGCCAAGCCTAGGGTTGATGGAGGTGGTCGATGGGCTTTTGGGTGCTTTTAGATTTTGTAGCAGTGCAGAGACCTTCTAAAAGCTCATTCCCAAAGCCCTGGGTCAATTTGTTTTCCTGCTTGAAAACAGGGAGCTTTAGAGACAGCAACTGCTCTTCGCTCTACAAATATTATAATGGTGGAGTCCTGGCTGGTTCTGGCTTTACTCAACCAAATGCATTTCTGAAAAGATGTCTGTAAGTAGAATGGGACCGAAAAAGCCCGGCACAGAACCAGAAAACATTTCTGGAGGAAAAATGCATCAAAGCTTTTATGGGTTTTGTATGAGGGTTGGGAGGCGGATAATGGAGGAATTTTCCCTGTCCTCATGAAATATTTCTTATCCATTTGAATTTTCACAAAGAGTATGAATTATGCAAGCAGAAAAAAGAGTAGAGATGTATATGCAAAAGGAGCCCACTGGCCACTCCTCCAGCCTCACAAAGTGTCTTTTGGTAACAGAGTAATTACCCTTTGATGTATTCGTTTATCTTTGGAGGTCAGGACTTGTAGGCAGAAAAAAGAATCAATAATTTCTCCGAAGGACTCCCCTGCTACTTAACCGAGCCTTGCAAAGTATCTTTCTGTAGCCAATTAATCAGCTCTTCACTTCTCAGCTTCTCTTCAAATGTCAGTATTTGTGTATTTCCAGTTCTCCTA
The DNA here is from genome assembly GCF_024362965.1 of Panthera pardus. NCBI lineage: Eukaryota > Metazoa > Chordata > Mammalia > Carnivora > Felidae > Panthera > Panthera pardus. The sequence goes on along the minus strand of NW_026526788.1, from coordinate 67,419,963 downwards.
AAGACAGACACAAGTGCATTCGACGGACCAGAATCAGGTAGAAGAATGTGCCCATCCAGGCACTGATGATACAGGGACTGGTTGGGGCAGCCATTGTTCTTGTCCCCTAGATGTCCTGGGGAAGGCTCATGTGACGAACAAGACCTCACAGAACTTATAAGACCAGTCAGGTGACGACTCTCCCCTTCACTGGATCTGTAGAAAATGTCTCCAAACAGCTCATCTTGGGGGACACTGTCACAGTACAGAATTTGGGTGCCAGGTCTCACTGGTCTCCTTGCCTTGCTCCATGGCCGATGTCTAGCTGAGGCCCGAGAAGTCACTGCCATCCTCAAGGCAGATTCAGATCCCACTGAGCAGCGTGTAGAGTGGAAGCGGATAGAGGGGAGAGGAGTGGGCTCGCTAAAGAGAGACTCATAGCAAGGAAGGAAACTCAGAAACCCTCAAAAGGCAGCAGCAGGGCTTGATGGTTACAAGGGAGGCACCTAGAGTCAGGTCACCTGGGTTCAAATCCCAGCACTTCCATTAAAGCCATCAGCTATAAGACTTTAAGCAAAGCACTTAGTCTCTCTGTGCCTTGGTTTCCCCACCTCACAGGGCTGTCTGGATTAAACGAGAAAATACAAACGAAGATGCTAAGAAATTAGTAAGCACTGTATAAATGTTAGCCATCGTCATCAGCATCAGCCTACAATGCCCTGAGGTCCCCATCTCCTGCTGGCTGCCAGTGCAGAAAGCAAAGTGTTCCTTGTGTTGCTCCTCCTCAGGCTCAAGCCGGATGAACTCCCATCTCCAGGCGTTTGGAGGAAGCTGCACTCAGAGCTTCTGAGTATTAACACGAATTATCGTGAATCATTATCAACACATATCATCAGATCGCTTGTGCCTGTGGCATGAGGAAGAAGAGTGCTTCCATGGGAGCCTGGCCATGTCTCTAGAGGAAGCAGACATGACCACAGGAATTACCAGACGGATCTGTGCAGGAGAAACACCACATACTGAGACTTGCCCAAGGTCACAGGGGTTCTCCCCTGGGCCGGCCATGGCTGTGGGGCAGTCACGTGACGACGTGGCCTGGGACAGGATAGGTTCCCACGAGCGGTTAAAAGGATTTGCTGCTTAGTAACAGCCATTGGTGCTCCTTACACACTGTGCAGCTAGCACGTCACTGTCCATCCGTGTCACGTTCAGTCCTCGTGACCGCTTTGGTCTGCCCTCAGCCTCGCTCCCACCTTTGGGCTCTGAACACCCATCAGGAGGCTCTACTCGGATGGTGTGAGTGTTCCGAGATTTGAGGCATCATCAAAACGGTCAATTACACAAGTCTGGTAAGAACGCAGCTGTTTGCTTTACTTTCAAAAGTCTTTATTAGGGGAGTTATTGTCCCCATTTGAAAGGGAGCCTCAGCGTAATGAAGTGACTTGCCCGCAGCCACTGAGCCTGTGTGCTCCAGAGTAGGGTTTGAACTCAGGTCTCTTGGCTCCACATCCGCAAGAAAGGGCTTCTTGTTCCCTGGTCAGTGCCGGAGGGTGGGGTTGGGGCACGGGACACACGCAGAGGAGTCGTCCTGCTCTCGCTTCTCCTCTGCCGCTCAGTCCCTTCCCCTTTACAAAGGGGCTCAGTGGACATCGGCTCGCTTTCCCTGCCCAGATCCCTGGCCCACCTCTCACTGCCTGCCCATCTGGTCACAGTCCCCTTCCCCTCCGTGCTGAGAACTCAGAGCAGGGTTTTGGGCACAGACACGCCACAGTGGGAAACAGACGCCGGGGTGGGGGTGGTGCTGGAGCCGCCCACACCCCTGTCCAGACACAAGGTCAAAGACAAATGACAGGCCTTACTACCCTCCCGGGACTGACCCAAAGCTGCACCAATTGGGCGTGGCCCTCAGCGCGGTGAGCGCAGAGAGGGAAACCACAAAATTCTCTTTCACCAAAACGTGCGTGGGCTTCCAGCCCAGAGCTCTGTCTCAGGGCGCTTCTCCTGTTAAACATCACACACAGCCAGACACACGCAAACAGAAATCTCCGCCCAGGCAGGCCTCCCCACTCACTCATCCCCGGGGGGGCCTAACGCCTACACTTCTCAGCCTGCCCTTCCGAAGCTCTGCATGAACACCCCCACACATGGAGGGGATGGCACTCGAGCTCGTGCTCACTCGTCGCATGAGGAGAAAGAGGATACAACCGCTCGCACCACAAACTGAAAGAAATCCAGGCATGGCCACGAACACACACACACGCGCCCTCTGGCAGGGCTGGGCCACACATTTTGTTCCACAGTCGGTTCTGGTTCTGCCTCTCCTACCTCCCTCCACATGTTCTGGAGTAGAAGCTTCTGGAGGAAGAGGCTACATGTGGTGACCAAACAGAAAAACCAAGAGGAAAGGGAAATTATCACAATAAGTAGGCAAAGGGGGAGTGAAGCTTTTGAGTTTGAGGGACTGGAGAGCATGTTGTAGAGAGAGAGAAATGAAAACACAACTAAAACAAGGATTTCACAGAAGCAACTATTTCCCCAAGGGGCCAACAAATCCCATCACTGCATGGTCCTTACTTTCAAACACATTTTCTCTTTCTGGTTCAACTTCCAGAATTACCCATCATAGGAAATAATCCACGTGAATAAAATCGCGAAAAGTCTTACACACACACATACATACAAAAGCTCAAACCTTTTTTCCCCCTTAAACCAATGCTGAATGCTAGAAAGTCTATGTGTGCTTTCGATTTTAACAACGCATGTCAGTTTTGTGTGTGTGTGTTTCAATGCTAGCTGGACTGAAGAAAACACCCATTGACCTCTGCCCACAGGACCCGGTTTCCTGCCCTACACAAAGCCGCATCTGTGCCAACTTGATCCCAGCATCCTTTGCACCTCTACACCCAGGAATAGCGGGTGACACAAATGCTTTGATGATGACTATGACAGTGGAGAACATGCTTCTGTACTCACGTTTGTCCCCGGGGAAGCCGAAGGAAATGCAGGATTTGACTGAGCAAATGACCTTGCTGGAATGGCCGCATACGATGATCCAAGGTTTGAGGCATAATCTAAATGATAAATTACACCAAGTGTGTGAAATCCTAGTCATTTGCTTTACCTTCAAAAATCATGATTAAGATGGGGGCACCCGGGTGGCTCAGTTGGTTAAGCATCCGACTCTTGGTTTCGGCTCAGGTCATGATCTCGTGGTTCTTGAGTTCAAGCCCCACCCTGTTAGTGCAGACTCTGCTTGGGATCCTCTCTCTCTCTCCCTCTCCCGTACTTGTACTCTCTCTCTCTCAAAATAAATAAACTTTATTTTTTTAAAAAAAGTCATGATTAGGATGTAAATTGGAAGAAAAAAATTAAAATTTCCTCTCAATACATTGATTAGTGATTGGTGTGATTTTACCCCTGGGCATGTTGGTAACCAACAAAGCTTTATGTCCCTAAGAGCCTAGAGCGTAGGCCAATACATTTTAGTGTCTTGGGATCTGTCTGCTATACACACACACACACACACACACACACACACACACGGCACATCAGGGAAGTTTGGCTATTAAGGATGTGACATAGTAAGCCTTTGGGAAGTTGGTTTCTGCTTCAAGTGGCTGACCTGAAGGGCCTTACTCACCTTCAGAGTTCCCAGCAGGATTATAAACGGCTGTGCTGTTGGGAGAGGCACCCAGCGTTCCCTCTGCTGAACCGAGTATACACCGGATGCCAGCACTGGAGAGAGGTGGAAAAGGGGAACCAGTAACTCAATAAGTTAAACGAAGAATTACCATAGGACCCAGAAATTCCACTCCCAGCCAAAGGCCCAAAATAGTTAAAAATAAATGTTCAGGGTCACCTGGATGGCTCAGTCGGTTAAGCATCTGACTCCTGATCTCTGATCAGGTCATGATCTCACAGTTCATGAGATTAAGCCCTTCAGTGGCTTAGAATCCTCTTCTTCTCTCTCTCTCTGCCCTTCCCATGCTCTCTCTTTCTCTCTCTCTCTCAAAATAAATGAACTTAAAAAAAATGTTCAAACACTTGTACATGAATGTTCATATTAGCACTATTCACAATAGCCAAAAGGTGAAAAAACAACCTAAATATAGATCAAAAGATGAATGGATAACCACAATGTGGTAATATACATATAATGGGATATTATTCAGCCATAAAAATGTGGTAAATACCACAACATAGATGAACCCTGAAAATATTTTGCTAAGTGAAAAAAGCCAGCAATCAAAGGCCCTATTATTAAATGGTTCCATTTGCACAAAGTGTCCAGAAGAGGCAAATCCATAGGGACAGAAAGCAGATTAGTGGTTGCCAGTCTACAAGGGAGGGGGAAAGGGAATGAGCACTTAATGGGTATGGGGTTCGGGGGTAATGAAAATGTTCGGGAACCACATAGTGGTGATATCTGCACAACCTTGTGACTCTGCTAAATACCACTGAACTGTACCCTAAGTTGGTTAAAATGGTGAGTCTTACGTGACCTTTACCGCAACAAAAAAAGAGGGAGCCGGAAAAGGGAGACCCTTATGAAATTAGTTTTTGAGTTGCAATCAAATATACCTAAAATTTGCCATCATAACCATTTCTAAGTGTACAGTTCAGGGGCATGAAGCACATTCATACTGTTGTGCAGCCGTCCCCACCGTCCAAGTCCAGGATTCTTCGTCTTGCAAACCGGAAACTGCCCCCATTAGAAAACAAACACCCCTCTTCCCCTGCCTGAGCCCCTGGCTGCCACCATTCTACTTTCTGACTCTTGCAGCAACTCCCGTAAGCGGAATCATCCAGTACGTGTCCGTTTGTGACTGGCTTACCTCATGGACGACAATGTCCTCAAGGTTCAGCCATGTGTCGCTTCATGTGTCAGAAGTCCCTTTCCTCAGGCTGAATGATATTCCAGCGTAGGGATATAACACATTGTTTACCTATTCATCTGTCGGTGGACATTTGGGTTACTTCCACCCACTGGTTATTGTGAATAACAAAGGGGAGCCTTTGGAATGTGCTCATTTCAGATCACTTCACTCCAGCCGGTTGGTCACACCCTAGGTCATGTGACCTCTTCTCTGCCCGCGTTACCACAGCCCCCTGCTTACTGGTCTGCCCACAACCCGCTCCTGTCTATTCTCAGCCCAGCAGCCAAGGCCCCACTCACTGGAGCCAGAGGGCACCACTCCTTTGTTCAGCCCTCACTCTCAAAGCAAAACAAAAGTCGTCACAACAAGCCCAGGAGCTCAGGACCAGGCCCTGGCACGTCTCTGGCTCCTCACTCCAGTACTCTGCTCTGGTCACACTGCTGCTGCCTGAGCATCCCAAAGCCACATCAAGTTTCCAACTTGCTGTTCCCTCTGCTGGGGGTACATGTCCGCCAGACGGCCAGGGGCTCATTCCCCACCTCCTGAGGTGTCCTCACTGAGGCCTTGCCTCGGCCACCCTATTTAAAGACCAGGGGCTCCTGGGTGGCTCAGCTGGTTAAGCGTCCGACTCTTGATCTCAGCTCAGGTCATGATCTCATGGTTCGTGGGATCAAGCCCCGCACTGACAGTGGGGAGCCTGCTTGGGATTCTCTCCCTCTCTCTCTGCCCCTGCCCTCCTCTCTCTCTCAAAATAAATAAACTTTTAAAAAAAGCAATAAAATAAAATGCAAGGACCAGCCCCTGCAAGTGCACATGTGTATACACACACGCTTCCTGCCCCTGCCCTGACGCTGTTTTCTGCTTAGGATTTACCACCAGGGATGCTATATAATTCACTTGCTTATTTTCTTTATCATCTGCTTCCCGCCCCCCAACCCCCACCGTTAAGTATAAGCTCCTTGAGGACAGGGTCATTTTCCTGTTTTGTTCTCTGTTTCCCCAGCACCTAAAACAGAATGTGACACACAGTAGGTGCTCAGTGATTACCTGCTGAACACACGCACGGACCTGTTCTCTCGGCCAGCACTTACTTTTCAGAGAAGACCAGGCATTTCTGAGCGTGTAGTTTCCCTTTCACATGAAGCTCCCAGTCCTAGACCGGAAGGAAAGGAAAAATGACTGAAGCAGAAACTGAGTCCATGAGAAGGTAAGGGATGAGTGCAGGCTTCCCCATCAGGCAGGAGGCTCAGAGCCCAGAAACTGGACCAACCCTGCAAACACATCTCCCTCTGCTCCTCCTCTCCCTCCTGGCTCCTCTCCATACCTGCCTTCCCATCTAGCCCTCACTCCATCGGCCAGACCCGCATATCCCTCGCTCATCGTGGACAGAAGCCCGGAATCCCAAGTCGGGTTCTCTCCTCCTCTCTCCGGGCACCCTCAGTCCCATGGCACCTCCCACCTCCCACTCCCTCCCTCCTCCCCCAGAGAGACCCCACCCATTTCTACGTCTGGTTGGGAAAATCTGAGCTGCAAAGCCTTAAGAAAGGCTTATGAGACGAAATCCACCATCGCCTCCCAGTGTCAGCCAGCCCCCTCCCCGTGGGTGACAGGGATGCACCTGCACAACGTGACCCAAGCAGAGGTGAAGGACACACTGTGGTGTGACTTCCATTACATGGGAATCACTATGCTCTGCAGATGGGATGAGAGAAGAGAGGCAGCACAGCCCAGTGCTCAAGTGGCACCGGTTCTGGGAGAGCGAGACCCGTGTTGGAATCTCCACTCTGCCACTCTCTAGCTATGGGGCCCTGGGCAAGTCCTTTCCTCTCTCTGGGCCTCGGTTTTCTCATCTGCAACATGAGAATAATAATAGTATCTACCTCCCAGGATTACTGTTGACATATGGAAAGGATTTAATATATGTTAGCTGTCCGAATCATTATTGCTCTGGAGTATTTCACTGCATCACTAACACGTTTTGGCGGGGGGTGGGGGCATGGATTTATACTATAATGAACCTTTGCTTAAGGGGCCCAAAGCGTATTACAACCACTGGGAAGGTACGATGAGGCCCCATCTCCGTCTTGCAGATGGGAAGCTGAGGCACTCTACAAAATGTGTCCAGATCTCACCTGAGAGGTGCTCTCTTACCCTCATCCAAAATTCTTCCAGCGTTTTCCTCCCCTTCCATACTCAGTACAATGTACTCTGGGCATACCTCGCAGGAAGAGTCCTCCTCAAGGAGGCAGGAGACCAGGCCTTGAGTCCCTTCTCTGTCACCCAGGTGGGGTCACCTGATCCCCGACTCAGCCACAGCTTTCTCATCCATAAACATGGGAAAGAATCTCTTCCTTGCCTTAAAGCAAGGGACTGGCCCTGATACATTTCTGAAATGAACTTTGGTTCTAACCCCTATAACTTTAATCAAGGGAACTGATGGCAAAATGCTGCTACCTAGTCCCCGACGGTGACAGTTCCTCGCTCTTGAGTAGCAAAGAGCAGGGTTGTGGCGGGGAGCACCCCCAGGCTCCAGCGGTGGCTCCCAGGCTATCTCGCAGGACTCACCTTCAAATCAAACACCTTCTTGTCGCAGATGCTACAGATGTGTGGGAGGTGAAGGGGAGCCACACCGTGAAAGTCATTCAGCTCATGAGCCTGCAGGGGCCGCACGGACAGCATCGCCTGCTCCTCCTTGGCCCGCCTCCGGGCACCGCTGAAACCCTGTTTGCTGTTGTTTAGCCGACCCCCAAAAGAAGGAGGGGTCCTGTCTGGGGTGGGCTCCTCGGGGTCATAGAGCTCATAGGGCTGGCTGGGGGGTGGAGGCCACAGGCTAGGGCCTGCTGTAAGATCGGGCTTGCTTTGGCCAGAGAATCCATGGGGGGTCTCCCATTGGCTGTTTGGACCCTGCAGCAGTGGACCTACCTCGCCTTTCATGCCCCCGGCCTGCTCGGCCGCAAATCCACCTGCCACATGCGACCCTTGGGAGTTGGGTCCGTAGAAGTCCTTGGGAAAGGCAGCTTGGCCATCTTGCCCTGAGTGGCTGTAGTGCCCTTCATAGGTCACATTGCCCGTGGTAGAGGCCGTGGCTGGCAGGAAGCTGGGCTGACTGTCTGTTTCAGAGCCATATGCCTGGCTGGAGTTGGCTTTGCCATACTCATAGAATCCCGCCGCAGCAGGGGCAGGCCCAGTCTTGCCAATGCCCAGGATGACTGCTGGCTGGGCAGGGGTCTGAGGCAGGACTCCACTGAAAGGATGCATCACCACGGCATTGGGGGGTTGGCTCACAGAGGGTACCGGGCCTCGCGTCTGGCCGGGGGGTGAGAAGGCAATGGCATTCGAGGGAAACCGGGCGCTGGGCACGGCCGCAGCATGTTGAGGCACCCCCGTATGGCTCTGGGGGGCGCTGATCACAGACGGATGCCTGAGCTGGTTGAAGAGAGGCTGGGACATGGCCACTTTGGAGAGGACTTGGTTCAGGACCGTGGCGGCTGCGGTATTGTTGGTGACAGCTGTCTGTGCCAGCTTCAGCCGGTGGAGGGTGAGCTGGGCTTGTAGCTGGGCCAGCTGGAGACTGGCAGGCGAAGGAAGCAGAGGGTTCGGGTTACTGACCGAGAACGGGTTCTTGTCCAGGAGCTTGGCGGCACTGCAGAAACACAAAAAGTCTAGATGCACAGCTAGTTTTCACCCAGGGAGCAAGGGGCTCTTTCTTTGCTCATCTGTGGTCCCCCCGTCTCATATAAAACCCAGGGCTCACCTATATATGAGTCTGCAAAAAGCCTGTACTCATGCATACATGTCAACGTTTTTAAAGCTCTGATGGAAAATTATTTTATGACAGAATGGTCAACCTCACTGCTAATCAGAGATACAAGCTATCACCATCAGAAAAAAAAATTTTTGCCTAGAAAAATAGCATTTTTTTTTTTTTTAGTATCATTCAGGACTGGAAAGATAAGGTGGAGTGGACACAATGGTATCGATAGTCTAGATCTGTGTGACTTTGTTAAAAGATAGTCTGGTCATATCTACTCATTACAACATACTCTTTGACCCAATAATTCAATTCTGTAAAACTATCCTAAGAAAATGAGCTAAAATGCAGACATAACTTGATGCCCAAAGATGTTTAATAATACTACATTATTCAAGAGTCCAAAGTTGAAAATTACAAATATCTGATAATGGGGGTGATGGGAGGGTTTAAACAAGTACATTATGCTATACCTATATAACAAGATGTTAAGGAACCATTTACTATAGTAAATTTCTACTTTACTCTGTAATATTTAAGACCATTCAAAAAAGTACACCCAACACCAAGGTTAAGATAGAAAACATTCCAGCCCACTAAATCCCCCTTGGTATCTGTTCTCTCCATTCAAGCCCCACACCATCTTGCCAACGGTAGACACGGTTGTGAATTTGGTCAAGTCACTGTTTACAACAACAACAAAAAATTAGCGACAGGAGTAAATCCATATAGTCTACATGTGAAGTGAAAGAAAAAGCAGGCTATAAACTTGCATCCAGAGTATATCATGTGCATTTTTGTGCCAAACACATTTTCATCCTGATCCTCATTTCACATCCAAAAACAAGAATCAAGGTCCCTTCAACCCACTCTCAAACCCAACTGGCATGAGGAATAACACAAAAATTGCAAGCGAAGAATCTGAACTTGAAGTCATCAGCAGTGCCAGGCTCTCACAGAAGCTTATTGTGGGGGTGCTCTGTCTGACATGTGCCTCTCATGGCAACTCTATTGGTTGGTTATGGGAACTCTGTTGGTTGGTTATGGTGTTTTCTTGACCAATATAAGATTGGATGTGTGGTTACCATGGTCAGGGCCCTTTTGTAAGACCACATTTTCTGTGTCTTCAGCTCCCCTTCTGGGTAGTGGGTAATCAGGGAAATGTGTTTGGGATGTGGATGAACTAGAATTCCCAGGACTTGTTAAAATGGGAAGAACAGGACTGTGCATTTGAAACTGGGATTACCATGGAGAACCCAGTCATACATTCAGTATGGGGAAGAAACTGCAAGGCAGGGACACTTCAGACAAGGTCCGCACTGTCATGGGTTCTATACAGAAGTCTGATGGAACAAGGAAAAGAGTCTGGGAGTGGGCACGGTGAGGAAAAAAGGGGAGATGTGAAAAGTGTGTGTCATGTCACAACCCTCCCACTTTGGAGACATTGCGAGGAAAGAGAGCTTCTGCTGAGGCCAGCACTTTGCACTGCTCTGAGAGAAAGGTGGGGCGCAGGGAGGAGGTGTGGAGGTGGTAGGGAGGAAAGGGAGCAGGAGAGAGCCTAACATTTACTGCACGCAATACTCCTGTGTGATCAATGCTCAGCCTGTCATCCCATTCGATATCTCCATCAGTCCTCCGGGGTAGAAAATGTTCACCCCAAATTTGCAAAGCAACAATCTAAAGCCAAGAGAGATTAGGTGACCTTCCCGTGAACACTCAACTGTTGGTGAATACAGGCGTGGGATTCAAACCCCAGTCAGGCTTTGAAAAGAAAAGAAGGGGCAGACGTGGTCAGGGATGCAGTTCTTCAGCTATCCCTGAGGACACCCTCTGCTCATGGGCTGCTCCATGGCTCTGTCTGAAGTGAGTTCTCAGAACATCAGGCACACCAACATTCAAATACAAGTGCAAAATACATGTCAGAGCCAGATAAAAATGATTCCGGATTACTCTTTCCCATTCTGTGAGAAATCGAGAACTTCTATCAGTCATTAAGGAGACATCATCTTCACCCAGCCGGCAGCCCTACTGTGCTCCCAGGACAGAACAGGTTGACTGCATTGGAAGATATTGGAGGCCTGGGGGAGTCACGGTTAAAGGTGATTACAGACCTTTCCTCCTCTGGGTAGTTGTGCTGGGTGCAGCCAAGCCTTGATGGCCCCAGTGTGGCCCAGGTACAAATCATGGCAGCCGCAGAGGTGGGGAGGCGCTAATGGTCTGCGTAGGTGAGACTACGAAGGGAAAGGAGGGTGGTCAAGAGTCTGATGATAGATTTCTACTCGTGTCGTATTAAGTAGCTGAGCTTTAGAAGAGCAATTAAGCTTAACTCAAAACCCTGCCCACACAGGGCCAACAGTTCCTACCAGGTTTGTCCACAACACAGCCAGTCCCTGCTAACAAGGCGATAATGAGGTGCCAATTTAGTTTCCATGACCAGGGTAAGACAAGGTTGGTTTTGTTTTTCCCAGAGAAGTCAGCTGTATTTTCTAAAACTGTGTTCCGGGCTGCAGGGAGCTCTCACAGGAGATGCCCCTTTGCCTCGGAAAGAACACACGAGGAAGAATGGTCTTTCCAACCAGGAAAGCCAACCTTGCTGGGTATTTGTAGGTCAGCCACAAGAAACAAGTGCTCTTCTGTAGTACGGCCCAGGTTACAGAAGTTACCCATTCAGATGCAACATGAAATGAGAAGTCTCACTTGATTTTCTTCCCAACATCTGCTGTGTCTAGCAAATTCAGATTGTCTCCAACCTTAACCAGCCTTAAGCAAAAGCGATTTCGCATGAATCATCAGAGCCAGATACCTCTTTTGAACTAAAGAGGCTTAAAAAGGAAAAGACACACCATCCTATTTAAAAGAAAGAAAGAGGGGTGCCTGGGTGACTCAGTCGGTTAAGCTTCTGACTTCGGCTCAGGTCACGATCTCACAGTTAGTGAGTTAGAGCCCCACGTCTGGCTCTGTGCTGACAGCCCAGAGCCTGGAGTTTGCTTCAGATTCTGTCTGTCCCTCTCTCTCTGCCTCCATCCTGCTTGCGCTCTTGTCTCTGTCTGTCAAAAATAAATAAACATTAAAAAAAATTAAAAGAAAGCAGAAAATAAAGCCCTAAAATCCTTAGCCTACAAAAGTTAATAACCTAAAATTCAGGTACCTATAACAATCATATTTCTAAGCCGAAAATTGGGCCATGTGATGGCTGGAACTAATGTCACCTTCTTATATTCCTGCTATCTGAGTCTGTCACTGTTACATCACTTAGCACACCTGGCTTTGTGTTAAAAATAATTGCTTATGGGGGTGTTTGCGTGGCTCAGTCAGTTGAGCCTCAGACTTCCGAATTCACTCAGGTCACGATCCCAAGGTCATAGGATCAAGCCCCACGGCCAGCACCTTACATGGTAAAGTGGACTTTGCAGATGTGATTAAGTTAAGGGTGATGAGATGGAGAGATTATCCTGGGCCCAATGTAATCACAAGAGTCCTTATAAAATGGAGGCAGGGGGATCAGAGTCCGGGAGAGAAGATACGAGGACAGAAGCAGAGGTGAGAGACCAAAGAAGATGCCACACTGCTGGCTCTGAAGATGGAGGAAGGGGCCATAAGGCAAGGAAATGAATTTCCCCTAAAGCCTCCAGAAGGAATCAGCCTTACTGTTACCTTAACTTTGGCCCAGTGAGACCGACTTTGGATTTCTGACCTCCAGGACTGTAAGATATGAAAGTTGTGTTGCTGTAAGCCACTAATTGTGTGGTAATATGTTACAGAAGCAACAGGAAACTAATATAATCCAGCAGGAAAATTAGATGTAAGAGAAGCTTCCACTCAGAGAGGCAGTGGTGGGGGTGGGGGGTATTGGCTGGATCTTACTGGTAATGAACAAACTCATGACCACCTCCCCCGGGGTCCTAGGAAGCACAGACCATCTGACTAGGTGTCCATCCCAAGACTCTGTGGCAATTCTTGCCGGGAGCCAGAAAAGCCCAGAGATCTCTTCCTTTTCAAAGTCAGCTTTCTTTACCCAGTTGCGTTAAGCTTTGAATTGCAGACTCTTAAGGATCAAATCATCCTCTCACCCCCAGAACAAAGACAGAAAGTGATCTGCCCAAAGCCAACTAGCTGGGTAGCAGTAAGACCTTAGTGAGAACCCAGATCATCCAAACCAGCTTCTAGTGCTTGACAGAAAAGCCTTACCTCTGAAAGCCCTAAATAAGTCCCAGAACTATCTATTTCACCAAATTATCATCTCCACCCATGTTTATCTCCCTGCCCTGTTCAGAGAGATACTGACTACCTTTGATAAGCAAGGCACTCCCTGAGCACCAGGGAGACATAAAGCTACAGGCCCCTTCTAGAACCCCCATAAGCCCTGCACAGGGGATAGCAAGGGAGGGGGTGGGGGCAAGGTTCTCTGCATCTGCCACATTTCTTCCCCTAAACCTGTACAGTGATACAGTTTGCAGCCAAGGAGTTGAACCACGGACCAGGGAGCAGGGAGTGCCGCACGGGGAGTTATGTAGCCTGGGCATCTGGCACAGAGCTGGAACCGCCTATCACTCAGCACAGCCACTGTGACTCACCCAGGCCTCTGCAAGGCTAACTGCCCCCAGGGACGAGGTTGCCTTTCTGAGCCATTCACTGTTAGGAAGAATCCTCGGTGCATAATTACATCAAAAACGTGGGCTCCAGGCTCACTTAGACAGCTTTTTTAAATTAAAGCAGCATTTCTCTCAAGAGTTGTAAAAATAAAATACAACATAAAGGAAAACTAGTTGCCTTTAAATGCCAGGATATTTAGGAGAACCAGATGAAAACTGTTTCTAATGGTTTAATTCCGTAGTGTTGAAAGGATGGGCAACATATTGTGTTCACTGGGAGAGCAAAACAGCTGTCTCGGTTTGAAAATGCTCATTATTTGTCCCAAAGCTCTTTCATATGTTATTCTGAGTCCCAAGCAGGATGCAATGATGGATTAGTATTTGTGCACAAGGAGTGAGGCAGGGCCGTTCCTCGGTTCAAGTCAGGGACGGTCCTGAAAATTCAGCAAGATTTTTGTGACATAATCCATCCGGTTCTGAAAGTAAGGGAGAGCAACCAAGACGCGGGCAAGGGGCTGTTGGGCCTCTGCTCAGAAAGAGTCCTTCAAAGGGGCCAATGGGGCATTTATGTGTTTGTTCATACAGCCCACATGGATGGAGTGTCTGTTATGTGCCAGGCAATGAAGCTAGGTGGTGGGGATCCAGAGATGAACAAAGACAACGTTCCTGAGATCGCAGGGGAGACAGAGCAACACAGAGGGTGTTGAGTATTCTGAAACCGCCTAAGCACAAAAACAGTAAGGCACAAGAGGAAGTGGTTCAAGCCTCAGACGTCTTAGAGAAATGTAGTAAGTGAAAGAAAAGGCTGTCTCAAGGGCTGTCCCCAAACTCTGAACAAAGACAAACATTCTGGACTAACTGATCTAGCTACAGATGCAAAGATGCATCCACTGTTGGTGAAAGGTAGCTGTAGGGTGAACTGTGGTCGGAGACTCAGGCTTCCACCTGCCTCTTACTGGTTGTATGGGTTGTATGATGGGGGAACATCGCTCGATTTTTCTGACACTCAGAATTTTCTCATCTACAAAATGGGACGGTAATCTCCACCCAATGTGACACAAACCCGGACAATCAGAGCCCCTGGCCATAATGACTGGCTCAAGGATGGACACTCCCTGACATTTTGTTGGAACTTCTGGAAGACAGGCATTCTTTGGTCCTGCCATGACTGAGTTGCTATACTGGTTGAATTTAAGGCACCACTTAAGGAAAACCTGCCTGAGAATAAAGCCGACCCAAAGACACTGGCCCGGGAACAGCGGCACGGGCAGCTCCTGAATGACCTCATAGGGATTCTTGGAGCCAGTATCCCCTGCATCTGCTTGGCCATTTCTGTACAAGAATCAATGCATTTCCTTTATTTGCTTAATAAAAATAATGTAATAAGAAAGCCAACCTACCTGAACGTCTGTTTTTAATCCAGATGGTTCCCCTCCATGGCACCACGTTGACTCAAGAGTTCCCTGTCACTCTCCAGTTTCCTCTACACAGTGGACTGACCATAAGGCCCCAGCAGTTGGAGCTCCAGGGTCACTGCAGGGGAAACTTGGGCAGCCACTTTGGTGCGATTATCTTCCGACCAGAGACACCTGCTTCTTGGAAGTTTGAGACACAGAATGCTCCTCCCTTCTTGGTGGAATAGGAGCCTGTACCATGGTCAGTAGGCCAGGGTGTGAATGGGGTGCACGAGTAAAGTCCCCACAAGAGCACGGGATACACAACAACCTTTTACAGGTACACAGATCCAGCTCCGGCCACACAGGTGCTCCTGTGAGCAGGGGATATAATGCCGTGACCCTCACCAGGGGACAGTTTCTAGCTGACTGAAACACCATTTTGTTTCCCAGCACCTAATGGGCCATTTCTGCTACACTAAGAGCTGGCTTTATAAAAGGCATTAATTATCCTGTTAGGAGAAAAGAATCATTATTAAAAATACAATGGTTCTTAGTCTTCATTCATGTGGAGCAAAGGAGGGTATAGAGTGAGTGCCAATTGGGCTGTGGACTGCCTTGTGGGACACGGGGGTAGGAATCAGGCATCGTGAGTTCTAGACATAACGTGAGGCTTGTCAGCTGGGTCACAGTGGACAACAGACTCCAGCCTCGGTTTCCTCAACTCTAAAAAGAGAAGTCACAATCTTTTCTTGTTTACGTTATGAGGATTGACATGGGATTAAGTAAAGAGTTGCCAGGCCCCTCTGCAAACTGTTAGGTGCTGTACAGATGTCCAGAACATTATTGGAAAGAGAACATTCTCTGTGTGATCACAACACACCCTTCCCTTTCTGAAAACATTCCTCTACAGAGGAAGTAATATTGTCACTCAAGTCCTTGCAGATCATCTCATTGCCACTAGGATTCGGGGTGGGATGAGTTAAAATCAGTTCAGCCATATTTATGGAGTAGCAGCCATATCAATATGATTGTGCTCTGCATTCTGGACGGAGGCAGGGATGGGAAGGAGCACTGCCCAGAGGCTGAGGGCACAGGTTTCAGAGTTTGTGTCAAAATGGGTTGGAATTCCAGTTTGCGACTTGTAAGCTGGGGGCTAGGGGCAAATACTTAATCCTCTCTCACCCTCAAGGTCCTCATTGTTAAAGCTGGGATGGCTACGCCTGAGCAACGGGCTTGTCCTGAGAGTTGTGCCTAAATTGTTCTTCGTAGTTCCTAGCATACAGTAAGCATTCACTAAACAATGTATCAGTGACCGTTACTGCTACTAGTCTTTCTACCATCGTCATAGCCCTGGGCATCACTATTACCATCAAGGTCGCTACTGCCATTGCCGTCACCATTACGACCCCCTACTGTCATCACCATTACCATCACCATTATCAATATTACCATCACCATTACCATCACCATTATGATTGCCATTACCATCGCTAATAATATCTCCATCACCGTTGCCATCGCCGGCATCATCAGTGCACATGGCAGGTGAGCTCTGCCAGGGCAGACAGATAGAGATGGAAGAGGAAAACTCAGAGAGATGTAAATATGGAGAGGAGGGAAGGAAAAACAAGGGTGGACACCCGCTGAGAGAAGAAGCAGGAGTGTGGATTGGGACTTGGGGAGAACAGAGAGAGCTAACAACAGCTGCTGGGTAAACTGGTAAGTAGTCGGCAACAGACGTAAAGGGCTGTGGATTAAAAACAAAGACGGACGCAACTGAAGTTCAGCCGTATGGATGTGTGTGGACTCACTGCGAGCTTCGCCCTGGTAATGTTCAGCCACCCGGAAGCAGAAGCCAGGAACCACAGCCCAGAGCACAGCAGTGCCTAAGCCAACCTGAATGGACACATTTTCAGTTAAGCACAGTATCTTCCAAGATAACCCAGCAGGGATTTAAATTCATTTCCACTTCCACACAGTTCCCTTTCCTGGCCAAGCAATGAATGTGTCATTTCTTCTCATGTGCTAAGATATAAAATATAATCCAGGCAAGAGAGCTCATGACCAGGTGAGAGAATGTTTTCCAGGTTTGGTCACACCTTCACTGTGTGGCCAAATCCAATAAAGGGCAATGCTTAGGGCCGGGGCACTGCTGAGTCCTGCCCTTCCATTGTCTCCTGGGAGCCGAACTTCAAATCGTAAATTCTTGACTCTATTGTAACACTTACAAGCTAGGTCAGGACGTGAACCACCGGGAACAGTCCCTAAAGGCCAGGTTACAAAGACAAAAATGATGATACCAGGTAATATTGGAGCTAAGGTTCAAACTCTAGCTAACTGTCACAAATGTTAGGAGCAAGAAGAGGCCTTAGAGACTGTTTCTGTTTAATGCACTCATCCTACAGAGGAAAGAAGTGAAACCCAGTGAAGTTGGTGTGACATGTGATCACCCCAAGTCACAGAGCTGGCTAGAGAAGAGCGGGACTGGACCCCGTGTCTCCTCATTCCTCAGGGCTAATGCGGCTTCTAGTCTTCTCCTTTGTGAGAAGGAGGTCATACATTTTTTGATAGTGCTCTTCTTGGTAACGACAGAACTACTGGATTATCACTTAGCGAGGCCTCTGTGAGTAATATCAAGATTACTGGGTCAATGCTGGCGTTATCCCACGTGTGGGCTTTAGCCATGACATTACCATAGAGTGATTTGTAACAGTGTGGCGCGTCTCGGAGGCATTCGTAACAGCGATGATAATCCTACCATCTCTCTCCTGTTCCATGTTTTTTTAGTTAGGTTGTTAATCAGTGTTTTCTTTCACCTCATTAGCTATCTGATTTCCAGGATGACCAAATGGGAAGGAAAGTCAGATATGACCATTTCTGGTTTACATTACAAAGACTGAGACCAAAAAAGGTCTTCCGGAATGCACGAAGGCATCCAGTAAATAAGGGATGCGGAGCAGGGTATTACTTCAGGCCAGGATTCTACCCTCTGCCTACACATTCATTAAAGGGCGCTTCTAAAACCACATTCCTGGCTCTGTTTCTTTGGATGTGATTTGTTTTACAGGGGTCTTGGTTTGTTTGTTTAAAGGTACTAAAATATAAAGAATTTTCCTCTATTCTGTGGTTTTTCTCCCAATTTGTCACAGTATTTTATTTTATTTTTTCCGGCTTTATCGATATATAATTTTAAGTTTTTTAGTCAAGTAATCTCTGCACCCGGTGTGGAGCTCGAACTCGCAACCTTGAGATAAAGAGTCGCATGCCCTTTTGACTGAGCCACTCAGGTGCCCCACCAGCTTTATTGATATTAACATCGTGTAAGTTTCAGGTGTGCAAATAATGGTATGACAAATGCAGATATGTAAAATGACTGCCACAATAAGTTTGGTTAATGATTTACGATGTTATTTTAAATAACACATTTGGTGTTATTAAATGAACCGTTTTCTGTACCACTGTATTCTGTTCCACTTTCATCAGAAGAAGATTCTCAGAACCAGGGACGTGCAGTCACCAAGGGGCCACTAGCGGTTCCATAACTCACAAGAGAGGCCTGACTTTCCTGCTGGAGTTCCTAGAAGTGCTCAAAATGTGCACAAGGGAACCGATGATGTAGCAAATGCAGAGCAAAGAAGAAATATTCTGCTAATGTCATAACAGGAAAGACTTAGAGCAGAGACAGAATGAATGTCAACTCATCCACCAAGAACCACGTATTCGTTTCTTTTTCTGCTCCTTCTTCTGTGCCAGTTTTCTTTCTTTAAAATATCCTTGGGGCACCTGGGTGGCTCAGTCGGTTGAGCATCCCACTTCGGCTCAGGTCACGATCTCACGGTTCGTGAGTTCGAGCCCCACATCGGGCTCGCTGCTGTCAGCACAGAGGATGCTTCGGATCCTCTGTCTTCCTCTCTCTCTGCCCCTCCCTGCTCTCACTCTCTCTCAAAAACAAACAAACAAAAAAACCTTAAAATAAATAAGTAAAATAAAATACCCTTTATAAAATGATAGTCCTGTAGGTCGTAATTTATTTTTAATATTCACATTTGGCTTTCTTTTCAACTTTAAAACCTTAAAAATATGAAGAATATAACAAATCTTTACAAGTTCATTGCCTGTCCATCACCTCAAATTAACAAATGCTATGATGATGGTAATTTTTTTTTTGCCTCAGATACTTTTTATTAAAAAAAAAAAACCCCAAAACTATACAGATAAAGAGGAAGTCCCCTTTGAGACTCTGCCCAGTCTAATTCCACCTCTACCTCCCTAGTGACATCCACATGTGGTGCGTCTGTTTATTTATTCATCTGTCTGTCTCTCTCTAAACATAGAAGAAAGTATAAAAATAAGAGACTTATCTATACCTGTGTGTGCTCATAAACCAGCGTGTAGGACGGGGTTCAGCAGTGTTTCTCCTAAAGAAAGAAATGCACATTCTCTCAAGTTTCTTTTAACACAGTAGGGCCTGCAGGCAGTGTATGGTGAAGTAAAAAAAAAAAAAAAAAAAAAAAATGCTGAACTGGAAATTGGAAGACCCAGGTACCACAGCGGCTGCTTGGTCCCTGTGGGACTGGAGGCCAGTCAGTTTCCCTTTTTATGTAGAATGAGAAAAGCTGGATGAAAGGACCTCCAAGATCTCCTCCACCTTTGAAATCTGAGAACTCTCAGGTTTAATTTCCTCATCTGTCAAGATAATAATTCTGCCCTGCTAAGTTGCTATAAAGAACAAACATGATATGCAAGCACTCTGTAAAGCAAGCTGATGCTGATGACAGAATCAAATAATATTAAATCATAATATCATAAATATTATAAATAAACACTATTTAATACTAGATCGTTATTTGTATATACTATATGATGTTAGTAACATCATATAGTATGTAATTGATATACAATAAATGCAAAATACTACACTTTATTATTGTTACGTCTCACAAATTAAGCGATTATAAGCTACCGGAAATACCTTTTAAGCAACTATTGTCATATACGTGGCTCAGATAATATGTGTTGCAGGCCAATCAGCATGAAATAACTTAATTTCTTCTATCCCTGTTCTCCTGGGCAGTTTAGCACAAGAAGAGGCTCTCTTGACTCTGTCCATGAAGATTCAGTGATCCAAATACCAAAAGTGCCTCATTATAAGATGTTCTCTACAAAGGCATTCCACAGACCAAAGGAGCCTTTTACAGTGAAATTCAGCTCAAATCTCTTTCAGGGCTGGAGTTGGGTTTGCCTGAGACACATTTTTTCAGAAAATTCATGTTGGGCAGAATTTCACTGGTTTTGTGCAGGCTAAAATTAAGGGAGTTGGATTGACTTCTGGGGTTAGGAGAGATCTTTGTTTTCTCAGTAACATAAAATAGGGTAACCTCTCAACCAACAAACTCTTCTGGAAAACCTCAGTCTTTTGAGATGGAAAAGCAAGCTGTTTGAAATGTATATTTAAAAACTGCTACACAAGTTCCCCAAGGCACCAAATGTTAACGTTTATACATGCAAATGAAGCATTTAGGGGTTTATAGGCCAAAATTGCCCTCCTGAAGGACAACAATGCAAACAAACATGAATGCCTTCGCATATATTGTTCCCTCTCCCCGGAAAACCTCTGCCTATTCCCCCTCAGGGTCCTTCAACATGCTGCTCAGATGGCGCCTCCTCCAGGCAGCCTTCTCTGACTCCTGCCCCCATCCAGTGTGTGCTGATGTCCCTTCTGTGATTCCCCAGAATGCCCAGCTGCTCCGGTAGCCTCAACTATAGTCTCTTCTAGCTCCTACCACCCTCTCTCATAATCGTCCATTCAATGGCTCATCTGGTGTCCTCGCTGCCCCGTGATTATTTCGAAGGCAGGAATTATGTGTTCTATTTCATGTTACAGTACCTGGTACACGGTTGGTGTGTGGAACCATGAAACACTTCTGTACAAGTACACAACTGTTCCCTGTGTATGTGTGTGGACTTAGTAGTTGTGTATCATATTCTCAATTTGGCTTCCTGGCTAAATGTGTCACATATGCGTTGCTACGAGGCTTTAAAGATGAAGCTCTGTGGACAAGATGGATTCGATTCAGTCTCTGACCACCATCAGAATTATGTACATACCACAACCACATAGAGTACCAAATTCTAAAATATTCAACAAATAGACAGTTTTTCCTTTTAACTGAACCTGAAGAAAATGCGATTTTAGTGTGTGATCTGAGAAGATGTAAGTGTCTAATCTACATGATTCTGAGATAAAACACATGCTCTGGGAATGGCCCCTGTGTTCTCGTACCTTTATTTTCGGTAATTTATATCACTGAGATTTTTCTGGTAAATGTACAAGGATGGTTATAAAATGCAAGCCAATTTTATTCTATTTATTTTATTGTTATAATTTTTTTAAATAGGTTTCATGCCCGGCATGGAGCTCAACCCGGAACTTGAATTCCCAACCCTGAGATCAAGACCTGAGCTGAGACAGAGTCAGAGGCATAATGTGACTGAGCCGCCCAGGCGCCACCCCCTCCCAAGGCAATTTTAAATCAAGATAAAATTTCAGAATAATTTTTAAAAATTAAAATTCTCAATCAATACAGCTGTTCTCTTCCCAGAGTTGTCTATTAGCCTGGACATTTTAACCAATGTGACTTAAACCAAATACTAGAAGTCTATACGAAGCTGAAGAGGCAGTGTGGGGTAGTTTGGGTGGGGTAGCACTGTTTGGCTCGTAAGTAGACCTACTTCTTAAACAGGCTTTGCCCCCAATGACTGTACATCTGATTGTGGTCATTTCACCCTGTAGACCTTAGTTTTCTCATCTGTGAAATGGGAGGGTCAGATGAAACATTTTTAAGGTCCCTTTATGCCTTATGATTTTAGGATGGTGGGTGTTTTCTTAAAGCTGTCATTGATGGCACAAGGAAAAGTCAAATTCATCTGGTCATGGTACAGTATAGATTTCTGTCCTGGGAGATCGGAGTTTCTAGCCTTTCCCCCTCCCCCAGCTCTGGGTGACTTCAGAGAGAGGCATTTAATCTGCACTAAACAAACCTGTCTGTAAAATGACAAGGTGAAATGAGGGCAGTGGTTTTCAAGAGTTAGGTGGGCACTGGGAGAGCTTCTTCTAACACAGATGCTGGACTCACCCCCAGCTGCTGTCTCAGGAGGTCCGGGCAGGGGCCTGAGAATTTACTTGCATTTCTTTTTTTTTTTTTAATTTTTTTTTTTTTAACGTTTATGTATTTTTGAGACAGAGAGAGACAGAGCATGAATGGGGGAGGGACAGAGAGAGAGGGAGACACAGAATCGGAAGCAGGCTCCAGGCTCCGAGCCATCAGCACAGAGCCCGACGCGGGGCTCGAACTCACAGACCACGAGACCGTGACCTGAGCTGAAGTCCGACGCTCAACCGACTGAGCCACCCAGGCGCCCCTACATTTCTAACAAGTCCAAGCGATACTGATGCTGTACTTTGAGAACCACTGGACTAGACTATCTTGAATCTACCTTACAACTCCAAGAATCAATGGTGAGGTACAAAGCATTCGGTAACAACTGTATTTTTAACAAGCCACACCTGGGGCGCCTGGGTGGCTCAGGCGGTTAAGCGTCTGACTTCGGCTCAGGTCATGATCTCGCGGTCTGTGAGTTTGAGCCCTGCATCAGGCTCTGTGCTGACAGCTCAGAGCTTGGAGCCTGTTTGGGATTCTGTGTCTCCCTCTCTGCCCCTCCCCTGCTCGTGCTCTGTCTCTCTTGCTGTCAAAAATAAATCAAACATTAAGAAAAAAAATTTTTAAAAAAACAACAAGCCTCTTCTATCTCCTAGGCACCCAATACACCAACAAGGGGCCCCCTTTTTCACAGGGGTTTCAGACACTGCAAGAGTAACATCCAGGGCACTTGCCACTACTCTTCCTACCTTCCTTTAAGAGAGTCAGTCGACACGTTCAACAATATTTGGCCTCCCGGAATCAAAACACTCTGGGTTCATAAAACCTCCGGCAATCTAATTAGTTCGTTGACTGGCTTAGCGTCACGTTATCGGTTGCCGAATAGGAAAAAAGCAAGTTCCATTCACTCTGAGTTCACCAATGCAGAAAATAGAAGGATCAGACTCCAGAATGCCAAAAATTCTTCAGTCAAGCAACATTATGAGAAATATCAGGAGAAAGTCCACCTTCCAAACTCACCCTATGCTAACAAAAAGTGTTTGACAAATCATCTTTATTGTTAAACTTCAAACGTGGTGGCACTGAAATCACTTGGGGTGTTTTTAAAACACTAATGCTTGGATCATATCTCCATAGATTCTGATTCACCCTAGACATTGGGATTTTTTTTAGTGTTTACTTTTGAGACAGCACAAGCAGAGGTGGGGGCAAAGAGAGGGGGACAGAGGATCTGAAGCAGGGTCTACACTGACAGGCTGACAGCACAGAGCCCAAATGTGGGGCTCAAACCCACAAACCCTGAGATCATGACCTGAACCAAAGTCAGACAATGAATCAACTGAGTCACCCAGGTGCCCTGACACTGGGATTTTTAATAGCTCCCCAGGAGAACTATTGTGAGGCAAAGTCTGAGGCTTGCCAGTCTATAAAGGAATAGAATCAATCTGTTCTTCATTATTTTGAGCCACACAAGCCATTTTTGTCACCACAAGCAGCATGACCATTTGTTTTCAATTATACTTAAGAATAAACACTGAACTTTTTATAAGCCCACAAACACAGTGGGCAATCAACCGATTTTTCTTAGCTATACACTGAAGCATCTCTCACATGGTTTGATAAATATTTTTTGTGGCAAGACTTTCTCCACAGTACGCATATAGTTTCTGCTGTAGACAGCCAGATGATGACTGCCACGGGTGACCCTAGCTTTCTAAATTTTAAACACCTTGAAGACCTCATCCACGTCCTAAAATCTTTCAAATTCCTGAGTGTCTGCCTGGCTCCGTGCCGGGCAAATTAGAGGCACTAAACAAATACTTATTCAACTCACTTGAATTTATGACCGTCTCTAAGCATATGGGAATGGAGGTCTTGGACGTGTATGCTCAGCGTTTCATTGCGAAGTATGAGGCATACATTTCCTATGTGTGTTGGGATCATGCACTATTTAATTCTGTTAAATTCCTTAGAGCAAATGAGAACATTAAGGTTGGAACGTTTTATAAATACACCATGGAACTATGTATTTGAGAAAGCTTCCATTTCCCAATGTTGATGAAGTTTCTGGTGCCTTAAGACACATACCTTTCTGACTACAGACAACAAATCACAGGTGCCACCCAAGGCAGAGAATATTATCTGCAGGTTACTTCTGGCTTTTGTCTCTATTTAACACAGCTGTGGCCATAGGAAAGCTACCGAAGGGAAAAGATAGGAGACAAAAAGCAGCAGCCGTCAGATGCAGCCACCTCGGTTACGTCTGCACGTGCCGTTCTAGGATTTTCTCAGTTCACCACAAACTAAACCTGAGGCTAAGATCCACGGAGACTGAGGACCGCCTTGGCTGAGGCGAAAAAGAATGGTTAAAATTCGATGGCTGACTCTTCTTTCACTCCAAACTGCTCTCCGGCACTTTCCTCTGCTACCCCATGCATTGCTAATCAGGAGCAGTCAACGCTGGACATGTACACAGTCCTCTATGGTAAAATTGATTATTATATTACTATGGAAAAGAAGGAAGTCGTTTCGTTCAAAATATCAAATTCCACAAAATCATACGTGGCAGCTGTTAGTGGATGCACGCGGGGGAGGGGCAAGTGTGTGAAAATATCTACCCTTCAGTTTTCTGACATCTTTGCAAAGAACGTGCAACATAGAAGAAGAAAAAAGATTCCAACACATATAAGGCAGAAACCAATGAAAGCTACATGATGCATTTTTTTGAAGGTTAAAAAATTCCCATGAGGTAGGATCCATCACACACACTATTTTACACGCCATTTTACGAGTATGGGTTTGCTTTTCCACACTTGCCAGAAGAAAACCAGTACTCCTGTCCCAAACGTGTCGAGGAGACTTTTAATTGCATCAGACAGAGAAACGAGGTGAGTCATGTTTGGTTGTGCGTGAGCCTACTCACAGATCAGCACAGTCATGTCCAAATGTGCTCCCTGAACCTCACGACAGATGTTTATACACTTGCTTGCTCGCTTGGGGACTATGAAAATAGTTTTGTTTTGAAATTTAACTTTACTTAACGATACCTAATAGTTGCTGAAACACGTATTGCGGCTCCTTCAGAGGTGCTTAGAAGCAACTTTCAAGCATTCTTTCTTGGCAAAATGTCCCGTGCTTCCGAATCCTAAGACCGTGCTCCCCTCCCGGGTCATGAGCCTGACGGCACTCGGCAGACACAAGACATTTCGAACGTTCATTTTCCATCGCTGACAAATTCCAGCAATCAACACCAAACACCTCCGCCTTACGAGACCCCCCCCCCACACACACACATCCCATCATTCATAAGGTTTCGGGATTCCGAAAACGTCCGCTCCCTCAGGTCTGATGATAACGCGATCTGTTTCCCCGGTGGCCACACAACTTTTCTTTATAAGAGTTTAGTAACCAGAGTAAAAAGATCATCTAGACTTGCTGACGTTGGGATCGCTGATTTCGCTGGGGTCATGGGGAGCTGTTTTAGGTCACATGTTACCCTGCCGTTGTGAATCATTTATTACAATTCTTTTTTTTTTTTTAACAGGAGGGGGTGGGGATACAGACAAATCGCATACTCATGCACAGATGCTTAGCGCCAAGAACATGGTCAGAAGTGCTGCCCTGACTAGAGAGTAAAAAGAAAACCCTCGATTTCCTTCTTGTGCTGGGGGGAAAGGTAGGATGATGTCATGCAACCTTACCTTTCTGAAAAAGACCCAGGCGCCTGGCATCGAACGCTCACCTGAGGCCACCGAAGCCGGGAGTCATTTTGGGCGTCGCGCATGTGCCTCCCTAGAAAATTCCAGTGACATTCTACCGGCTTTCTGCTTGCCAATCATGACAAGCGTCCACTTAAACTCTCACGAGTCTGGGAAGGGGCAGAGGAGGGGGAATGCAGGCGAGGGAGCAAGCGACAGAGAGAGAGTGGCCTCGGTGCACGCCGGGCTGGCAGGGGAGTCACATGCCGCCAGGAGCCATTCCTGCTGCATTACACATGCCGAGTTAAATGGCAAACAATATCAGTCGATGTTTATGCCACATGTTCTCAGCCTCTTCACATAACACCCAAGCCAGCTCTGCACAGACAGGCCTCCTGAGAGCGCCTCGGAAGGAGGGGGTCTTGTGCAAATCGTGCAGCCATTTTAAATAAAATTCCAAAGCCTCCCTCCTGTCCCGGTTTCCTTTCCTATGGTTCCCTGGTGGTGGTGGGAGTGACGGTGGTTTGTTTGTTTGCTTGCTTCTTTTTTTACTCTGGGTTTTCACAGGCAACGGTCTGGTCCTCAAGGTGCCCAAAAGGACATTTAGCAATGCAGCCACATCAGACAGCACTGCACACTGACTCCTGGCCAGCCAACCTCCTGAACAGCTTGCCCTTCTTGCTTTTATTTTTATGGAGCAGGAGATGGAGAGAGGTGACCCATCATATCACCCGCCCAGTGGTAACTGCAATAATGCTTTTCAGTGGAAAAATGGACTTTAAAAAAAAATGTTTATTTATTTTTGAGAGAGGTAGACAGAGTGTGAGCAGGGGAGGGGCAGAGAGAGAGGGAGACACAGAACCTGAAGCAGGCTCCAGGCTCCGAGCCGTCAGCACAGAGCCCGATGCAGGGCTCACACTCATGAGCCATGAGATCATGACCTGAGCCGAAGTCAGACGCTTAACTGGCTGAGCCACCCAGATACCCCAAATGGACCGCCTTCTGCTCGAAGAGGCTCTTCACAGTGGTGATTCCCCCCTGCAGGGCGTGCTGGAGGCATTTTTGTCTGTCAGAACTGGATGCTGCTAAAACCCCACAAAGCACCTGACGGAAGCCACAAACCAGGACTACCCAGCCCAAGACATCACGAGTACTTCAGTGGAGAAACTGCTGTATGACTAGCCTTTCCAGAAGTCTTACAGAAAACAGGATACAGAACAAAAAAGAAGAAGAAAAGAAACTGAAAGCCAAGAGGTTGCGGGGGCCAGGGATGGGCTTTGCTTGAATTGTGGTTTAATTCCTCAGGAACTTGTTCCCTTTTCTCCTCAGAAGCCACCATTCTCCTGCCACATTGTTTCCTCTTCTGTTTCCAAATCTCATGTTGTAATACTAAACAATCAAAGGAAAACTAAACCTTTGGTGAGTTTCTGAATCAAGACCAGCTGTCCACGAAGACCTCGCTGCCATGGTATGTAAAGCAGCCATCGTCCCAGTTTGTCCTGTCTGGATGGTCTGCTGTTCATCTGTGATGCCCAGTATCCAACCTAATCTCCTCTTAAAACTATTCAGGAGAGCACGTTTTTTACTAGGTAAAACCTCCCCCAAAGAGCTTACAGAAGAAGGAAGGACTAAAGCTCACTGGGGTCTCCTATTTTACTTTGACCCATAAAGGCAGGGGCGGTGGGGAGGGGTCACTGGCTTCAGGAAAGCTTCTCTCTGCTAGGACTTCAGCGCGTGACCTTCCTGCAGCCCGCTCAAAAGTCGAAGTGAAAGCCGGTCATGTCTGTCCAAACAGCCCATTTCCAGCTGCCCACCAGAGGCCTGTGCACTGCCCACCTGCCCAGCGAGCTCCAGGGAGAGCCCAAGGGTTCTTTCTTCCTAATACAGCCAAAGCCCACAGGCTGCCCTAAGCTTGCCTGGCTCTCTGCCGCTGACTCAGTCACAGACACCCAAAGGCGCCAGTCCCAGATCCTGACCTACAGGAACCAGCCAGCCTGGCCGCAGCTGCATTTCTGCTCCGGCTGTGGGTCCCTCCCATGATACACCAGGTTTCTGCAAGGCACAGGCTCAACTCCAATCAGCAACTGCACATTTTTGCCCCTTCCTCCGTCTCTGTCTTATCTCACTATGCTCAGGACTTTCTTAGGATAGGAACTCAGTCGGTTAAGTGTCCAACTCTTGATTTAGGCTCAGGTCACGATCTCACAGTTTGTGAGTTCAAGCCCCAGGTCAGGCTCTGCACTGACAGCATGGAGCCTGCTTGGGATTCTCTCTCCCTCTCTCTCTGCACCTTCCCTGCTCATGCTCTCTCTCAAAACAAATAAACGTTTAAAAAAAAAAAAAAAAAAAAAGAGTTTACTGAAAAGCACTCCACTATGCACATCTCCCCAAACCTAAGGAGGAGAAAAGTCAGTACTTAGAATGAGCCCTTCTAATTGTGTGATTACCCAGAGATTAGGACACAAAGCCTGGCCCCATTTGGAAATGAAGAGGCACAAAATGACCATCACAAACTGCAATGTAATAGGTGCATGGCGAGCACTTACTGTATACCAACACTGCCAGACGAGGAGGGAGGGAGGAACATAAGTTGATACTGAGTGTGGATGCACAAGGTACTGTGCTACCCATCCCACATACTCTCTGGATCATCAGCAGTCTTTTTCTTTTTAATTTTTTTCAATGTTTTTATTGATTTTTGAGACAGAGAGAGACAGAGCATGAGCAGGGGAGGGGCAGAGAGAGAGAGGCAGACACAGAATCCGAAGCAGGCTCCAGGCTCTGTCACAGAGCCCGATGCGGGGCTCGAACTCACAGACTGTGAGATCGTGACCTGAGCTGAAGTCGGACGCCCAACCAACTGAGCCCCCCAGGTGCCCCTGGATCATCAGAAATCTTAAAAACTTAAGATCGCTATGCTGACTTTACAGATGAGAACAATGAGGCTCCAAATGGGTCACTAACCCAACATCCCAAAGTCAATATGTGGTCATTTGAAACAATCTACTTGATTCCAAAGGCTGGTCCTTCCACTAAAACATCCCCCAAGGTATGAGGTGAGCCAGTGTACACAACAGAGTGAAATAAGATCAGTGCTGCAGGTAAGTGTGTGTTCACGTCTAATAAGAGCAGGACTGGCTACATAGTATGTGGGGCCTAGTGCGAAATGAAAATGCAGTGTCACCGTTCAAAAATTATTAAGAATTTCAAGATGGCAACAGCAGAGCATTAAATTAAGTGTAGAAACCCTTCTAATAAAAGGGCCCTCATGTGAACACGTGCCCGTGTAGCCAGTCCTGAAAGGGAAGGAAGAACTCTGAGAAGTAGGGGGCAGGGGGTGGGAGCCACGTCACCCGTCCGCAGTGACAGCAGCAGAGCACCACAGCCCAGGACCATCTGCTGGACACCCAAACCTGTCCCTGTTTCCTTTGGCCATTCTTTCTCCTGCTACAGAGCTAGTATCAATGCAAGGTCATGGGAAGGGGCCAGGGTGGAACTTGGGCTGGAAGAAGCAGGAGGCAAATCTGGCCCAAATAAATAAAACTATTCCTTATGATACTGTTTCTTGAAGTGACATGATGGAAAGGGATCATTTGGCCTCCACCCCTGGGGAGATGCCCCAAAGCAGGTGGCAGAGTGATCCTCAGTGGAAGGTGGGGAGGAAGTCATACACAATAACATAGCAAGAGACCCAAGAGGCAGGGATACATAGCCAGCTGATGTGTGAGGAATGAGGGCAGAGAAAGGTTGAGAACCAGTGAGTATAAGGAACACTCAGCTGGAACTGGAAGCGTGGGGTCTGTGCCTGGCTTGCTCACCAGCTCCCTGTGTCACCTCCAGCCAGCCACCAAGTCCTGGTGGTTCAAAACACTCCAGGGCCAAGTACGCAGGAACTTAAGGGTATGCCAGGTGGCCATTAAAAGTGATGCTTACTGGGGCGCCTGGGTGGCTCGGTCGGTTAAGCGTCTGACTTCGGCTCAGGTCATGATCTCGCGGTCCGTGAGTTCAAGCCCCGCGTCGGGCTCTGTGCTGACTGCTCAGAGCCTGGAGCCCGTTTCAGATTCTGTGTCTCCCTCTCTCTCTGCCCCTCCCCTGTTCATGCTCTGTTTCTCTCTGTCTCAAAAATAAATAAACGTTAAAAAAAATTAAAAAAAAAAGTGATGCTTACTATTCACTTTCTAATGTTAAATTAAAAATCAGCACACAAAATTGTTTCTATATTATGGTTACAAACATGTAAAAGGCAAAATAACCCTTAGGTAGAAAAAAAACAAAACAAAACATGATTACAGAGCACATCAAAATGGGGCACCTAGGTGGCTCAGTTGGTTGAGCGTCTGACTTTGTCCCAGATCATGATCTCACAGTTTGTGAGTTCAAGCCCTGCATCAGGCTCTGTGCTGACAGCTGGGAGCCTGGAGCCTGCTTCAGAATCTGTGACTCCCTCTCTCTCTGCTCCCCCCTTGCTCGACTGTATCTCTCTCAAAGCTAAATAAACATTAAAAAAAAATTTTAGTTTTAATGTTAACAGGGACAGTCGTGTTTAGATAGCAAAACGTGGGTAACTTGTTTCTCCTTTTGTAAATGTTCCAGTATTTAACAAACATGTTTATTGTTTAGAAGTAATTTTTTTAGGGAAAAATGAATTCAGTTGGGCTGATGATGCCCCATCTAGCTTATAAGGACCTTCAAACGAGGCCCCTTTTGTTGTTGTTAACACAGCCCCTTTGCCACAGCAGGCATGTCTCACCTGGAGAGCCATATGCCAAAAGTAAAGGCAAGATATATGGGAAATGAGGCATCTACGCAAGGCAGGGCCATGTTCATCCTCTTGTGAAAGCCAAAGCACATGACTCAGATGGGTTTTCACACCTGTATTCCAGGAAGGCACCATGTACAAAGCAGGCAGAAGACGCCAGCATGTTGTTCAGCGATAAACAAAGCTATGACCTCAGACTTCTCACCAGAGAGATCAAAGTCATTAACATCAAGCCAGTTTTTTGGTGCACATCACAGTTCAAAGTCAACAGCCTCTACACTTCCCTTGCCTGCCCCCCAAACCGCTGCCGGTCTGGGGGCGGGGAGGAGGAGCTGAGTTACCTGTCGTCAGGTGGACAGAGGGGAAAAGGCAGGGTCACTGAACAACCCAGAAATGGGCTTTGGTCTCTAATTTAACATTTCCATCTCCGTGGCTCAGTTTTATATACTTTTCAGGGCAGTGCTAAGTAGTTGTGTTGTCTTTTGGATATGCAAATTCAAGACGAGTGCTAACCAATGAACAGTCCGGGTTAGCCCAGGATTACAGGCTGTGTCGCTGGGCCTCCTCTGACCTTCAGGACACTGAGCCAACAGTGGCCACCTCGTCTGTGTTTCTCAGCTGCGAATCTTGCGGGAGCCAATCTCTGCCCACACCGGATGGGCTGAAACTATCTTTCAACCACCACTTTCCCCTTATAACCAGGGCTGACTATGCCATCTTTAGCAATGGGGGGGGGGGGGGGGGGTCAAAGAAAAGTTAAGCCAGAAATAAAGGGGGTTTCAGGCCTCTCAGAGGGATGGAAGGCAGCGAGTGACCCCTTGATAGAGCAACGGTAGAAGTTTCAGTCTCTTGCCACAGTAAGATGCAAGGAGAGAACAAAGACAGGATTCGTGCCCAGAAAGAACAAGCTTGGCCTAGTAATGGCTATATCCTGCATAGACAAAGGCCAGCCACAACCCGTTAGCAGAGGAAACCAGTCAAGAGTTGTGAGTCACACAATGTGGGAATGAGCCCTTCCTAGAAAAGGAAGCTGGTTCTTTGTTGAGCAGGGGTTTTAATTCCCTTCTGGGTAACTGTTGTTCCTTGGTAGGTCCTCCAGGGGCCCCCAAAACAGAAGCAGGAAGTATTTTTAAGTTTCCCAGATTTGCTCTTTAGAGACTGAACATAGCTTCCAGACATAAATTCCATGCTGGGTTCTCAGGGTGACTGTATCCTCAGGACCTCTGCACAATCTGTTCCCTCTGCCTGAAAGTCCTTCCTCCGGACTTGCACTGTGCAACAGGGTAGCTATTAGCCATCTGTACCTTTTCAATTTAAGTTATTAATATTAAATGCAATTCAAAAACTAATTCCTTAGTCATACTAGCCACATTTCAAGTATTTAATAACTATATGGGACCAACGGCTACCCTACTGGATAGCAAAGTACTCAGTATCTCCAGCATTCAGAAAGTTCTACCAAACAGCATTGCTTCAGATTTTCAGTGACTGACACCTTCTCAACCTCAGGTCTCTGTGCTACTGTCACCCTCCCAACAAGGTCACCATAGACCCATGGGAACCTAAAGAACATATGGTGACTCCCTGTCCCCTGATCCTACCTTTATCACTACCTGAAATTACCTTGTTTGTCTCATGCTTTATTGCCTGCCCCGCCCCTGGAATATAAGCTCCATGAGAGCAAAGAGCTTGTCTGCCTCTTTTATTGTTGTACATCCAACACCTAAAACAGTATCTGGTACAAACAGAAGCTCAAGTCAATATTGTTCAATAAACGACTTATGGTAGAGTCTACTCCATCACTTTGGGATCAGAGGACACCAGCTACTCAAGATAGCTGCAACGTATCTTCCCACGGACCAAGACGATATGTAAGCCTGCGTCCCATTTAGGGCATTTGGGATTCTGGGGGTTGTGGAAGCACGTAGGTAGAAGCAGGGCAGTGGAAACCCAACCTGGTCCTGATTCTCTTCCCAGAACACCAGTTGCCTTTCATCACCTCCATCAGTCTGTCAACAGGGCTGGGCCCAGCTCTTGCACTGTCCTTGTCCTCTGCTTTTGCAAAAGATCAAAATACCCTCACACATAACATTAGACCCTCTCCAACACATGATCATTTTCCCTCCATGTGCATATACAAAAGCAAATGATAGGATGGGATCTTAAGTTTAAACAGTTGTTGGTATTTTAATACTCTGCATACTCTGTGAGTGCTTTCTGACGCCATCTCTGGAATGGGAGGAGGAGGGGGAGGAACCAGTCTGCCACAACTTCGTTTTGCTATTAACTTCAATTACAATGTGAATGACAAGAGTATTACATTCAGCAAAACATGATCCCCATGGCTGAACACCAGAAGAGCATAAAGGTATAAAAATTGGAAGACATACCACATGTCACACGTTATTGAACTGTCATTACAAGCTGAGTACAAAAGTCGCCCTATCAGAGGAGCTGAGCATGGAAAAAGAGCATTCACAATGAAAAGAAAATAATAAGCAAATAGAAAGCAAAAATAGGAGCAGGTAGAATCTGCTCAGAATCAAACTAAGAAAGACTTCCCAGAGTCAAGGCGGTTGGAAGCTTGCCAAAGAAGAGAGGGCAGCTTGGAGAAACTTCAGCAGTGTAGCCTCCAATTCCTGCTAAGGAAACAAATGTGATTTTAAGCTGGTTTCCTCTTTAAGGCACACATGGCAATTGTTTGCTAAAACTCTAACTGCTCTCTTACTGCCATTAGTTAATAAACGTACCAACCTTGGGGCGCCTGGGTGGCTCAGTCAGTTAAGCGTCTGACTTTGGCTCAGGTCATGATCTCATGGTTCATGGGTTCAAGCCTGCTTTGGATTCTGTGTCTCCCTCGCTCTCTGCCCCTCCCCCACTCGCGCTCTGTCTCTGTCTCTCTCTCAAAAATACATAATCATTAAAAAAATAAAATAAAATAAATGCACCAACCTCGCTTATGTAGGAACATTACAGGACAATGAGTTTTGAGAGAACTGGCAAGGAGAACAGCCACGTTTTATTAACCAAACTCCAATATCCATTCTGAAATGATTTATAGGAAATTATATCTACTCTGATGTATAAATCATGAATTAAGTTTTGTTTCTTTGGCCATGACTGCATGAAGCCTCGTGATAAGCAGTAGGCCTGGTTCCCAACTTCAGGCTTTCTCCTCTTTGTCTTTTGCCAAGTCTTAAACAGAGAAGCACAGCCACCTTTGTATCCTGACCAAAAGATGGTCCTCCCCGAGATGGGAAGGTCGCTCTCACTGATGTAAGCCCAGATCTGGGAGGGACACTCACTGAGGTATATGGAGGGAAAAGAACACCAGGCAGATCAGCCAAATCAATGGAATGACAAACATCACAGTTCACAGCCCCGGGGCCCCGCTAAATCTCAGTTTCTCTCTTAGGCCCTTCAGCTCTGTCTGCACAGGACAAGATTATAATCATTCTGATGGCAAGGACTCTACAATAACCAGCACAGTGCATTCCACAGACTAGAAGTCCATTAAATGTTTTCTGAATCAACAAATGACTTACACGGTTTTCCTCATGTTGATTATAATTTCAGAGGTTTCTATCCATATTTGGGATAGAAGAACCAAGGATCAAAAACTCATTCTTGATATTCAGGATCTAAAGTTTTAAAAACTGGATCCAAGGCCAACTAGTATCGTGATGGTGAGGGTGGGCCAAAGACTGGACTCACAAACCTGGCCCAAGTGCATCCACTTATCCATGGCCAGAGTCAGGAATCTGCCTTCATTGTCACAGACACACATTGGCGTGCTATAGCCTCAGGCCATGAGAGAAGAGGCTGCTGACTAATGCTGTCTTACCGCCTGAATCAAAGCCAGCTGCCCTCACAGCTGGCCCTAACTTGAAGCGGCTGGACCTTGGCCACCACAGGGCAGCCCAGGACCCGGCTAAGGTTGTTGGGAAACCAGCTAAGAGTGGTTTTCCTTTGGTGGTTATTTTTTCAAGGCAAGGATGCAAGTCATTAGCCAACCAACTGAAGTTATTACCCCTTTTGAGGAAGGAACAGTGGCGCATCAAGCAAGATGGGCTCTTCAGTTTCATCCATCGCAAGTCTCACACCCTGGGGGCACCTGGGTGGCTTAGTCGTTAAGCGTTGGAGTTTGGTTCAGGTCATGATTTCACAGGTCATGGGTTCAAGCCCCGCACAGGGTTCCCCACTGCTAGTACAGAGCCTGCTTGGGATTCTCTCTCTCCCTCTCTCTGCCCTTCTTCCCCTGTTGGCATGCTCACATGTG
Source organism: Panthera pardus (assembly GCF_024362965.1). NCBI lineage: Eukaryota > Metazoa > Chordata > Mammalia > Carnivora > Felidae > Panthera > Panthera pardus. The sequence continues at coordinate 67,385,471 of NW_026526788.1, read as the reverse complement.
CTTTCTCAAAATAAATAAATATTAAAAAAAAAAAGTCTCACACCTTTTTACCCCCAAAGTCTACACCAGATCAGTCTTCCAAATGGTTACTACTGATCTATTAGAACAAATAAAAACTTGTGGGCCTATATTCCCTTGATTTTTTTTGCACTGTAAAGTTCCTACACGCAAATATCATAGCTGTTAAACACAAACGCGTAGTTTTATAGAGTAAAAGTGTAAGAACTGTTTCTCATGAGGCAGGTTAGGTAGTGGGTTATTCGGATAAATCCTCTGGCCGAAAACAACTCTGGATAAATCACCTGAAGGGCAATGAGGAGTTGAAAGGACAGCGCAGTCCTGCCAGGTCAATTCTGGAAAGGAGTTTGAACCCAAAGAGGCCAGACGATTATTTGAGCGCCACGGTTGTTTTTGCCTTGAAGACGCTGGAGGGGTACAGGTGACGGAAGACGAGGTGCGGAGCGCATTCAATGTAAAGACTTACAGGATACCTTTCCCTGCAGTAAGCTGGGCTCTGAAGGGCTGCAGTCTCGGGGGAACCAGACAGACCAGAACTAATCCGTCACACTTCCTGTTCCTCTCCAACCCCATGGGCCCAGGAAGAAGGCTGCTCTGTACCTCGGCAGAGCAGAAGGAAAAGTAAGGGAGACAAAATACTCTTGAGAAGATGTGACCACAGACCCACCCTCACGCACATTTCACCCCAGGAACACACAGCAGAAATGAGTCTGGTTTAAAGTGGTCCCCAACTTGTGCCCCTAAAAGGCAGCCAGAAGGCAGAAAGTACATTTATATTCCAAGCCTCAAGGAATCTCCACAAATACTTTTTTTTTTTAATTTTTTTTTTTTAACGTTTATTTATTTTTCAGACAGAGAGAGACACAGCATGAACGGGGGAGGGGCAGAGAGAGAGGAAACACAGAATCGGAAGCAGGCTCCAGGCTCTGAGCCATCAGCCCAGAGCCCGACGCGGGGCACAAGCCCGACGCGGGGCACAAACCCGCGGACCGCGAGATCGTGACCTGAGACGAAGTCGGACGCTCAACCGACTGAGCCACCCAGGCGCCCCCACAAATACTTTTTTTAAGGGCAATAACGAGCCAAACAGTTAAAGATAACCAGATGCATAGGGAATAAGCAGCATGAGGAGGAACCAGTATAAATAACTGAGCACAGAAACATACCTGGACAGGCTTCAGGTACAGACTTATTAAGTTTATATACGCTTACCACATGCAAAAAGGAAATGACAAGTTTGTAAATATCAGCAGGGAAGGGAAAAAAACTGTAAAAAATTGGGGCGCCTGGGTGGCTCAGTCGGTTAAGCGTCTGACTTTGGCTCAGGTCATGATCTCACAGCTCACCGAGCCTGGAGCCTGCTTCGGATTCTGTGTCTCCCTCTGGCTCTGCCTCTACCCTGCTTGTGCTCTCGGTCTCTCATAAATGAATAAATGTTTAAAAAAATGAAAAAAAAATAGAAAAAAGAAAAAAAAAACGGTAAAAAATGACCCAGGAGATCTGGAAGAGAATCAAATGGAACTTCTAGAGAGGAAAAACTCAGTAACGAATTAAAACCGCCACAGAAGTGCCTGGCAGCAGATTAAAAACAATAGAAGAGAGAATTAGAAACCAGAGGTTAGATCAGAGGAATCTTTCCTGAATACAGCACAGAAAAGCAAAGATGTGGACAGTGCAGGAGAGTGGATTTACGATGTGGAAGACACAGTAAAAAGGTCCAACACACATTTCACAGGGTGGGGGCTGAAGGGGGTCTCTGAAGAGGAGGAGAGTTAGGACAGGACTGAGATAACACTGAGGAGATAAACTGAGGATTTTTCCAGAGCTACTGAAAAACACCACGAATTCGAAAGACCCGGAGAAGACTAAAAAGAATAAGTATAAAGGAATGCACACCTCGACACATCACAGTGATCAAAAGTAAGAGTAAAATCTTTTTTAAGTGTACTTATTTATTTTGAGAGAGAGGCAAGAGTATAATCTTAAAGAAATAATATAGATTACCTTAAAACAAACGATGGTAAGGCTGAGAAATGATGTCTCAGCATCAAAAATGGAAGCCAAAAGACAGTTGGATCATATATTTAATATGCTGAAACAAAATAATGACCAACCTATAATGTCATATATACCCATGCAGAGATAAATAATGGCCCCCAAAGACAGCCGGGACATCATTCCCGGAACCTGTAATGTTACCTTATATGGCAAAAAAGCCTTTGTAGCATGATTAAGTTAAGGATCTCCAGTTGGGCAGATTATCCTGCATTACGTGGGTGGGCATGAAGGGCAGCCACAAGTGTCATCACAAGAGAGAGGCAGAGGAAGACGTGACACAGAGGAGAAGGTGGTGTGAGAGAAGAAGACAGAAATGTGAAGATATTACAGTGCTGGCTTTGAAGATGGAGGAAGGAGCCGTGAACCAAGGTAGGCAAGAAATGTGGCTCTGGAGGCTGGAAAGGCAAGGAAATGACACTCCCCTAGAGACTCGAGTGGGGGTGGGGGATGGGGATGGGGGTTCAAAGCTCTGCTGACACTTGGATGTTAGCCCAGGGAAGCGAATTTCGAGCTTCTGGCCTCCAGGACTGTGTGAGAATAAATGTGTGTTGTTTTAAGTCACCGAGTTCGTTGCAGCAGCCACAGAAAACAAATACAACTGCTAAAACCATCCTTCCACAATGATGGCATTTTCAGGACCTCCCGAGCATACGGAACCTGAGAAGGCTCCCGACCAGCAAAAGAAATTCTACAGGTTGTCTGTCAGGCAGGTGGAAAGTGATCCCAGATGGAAAACTCGCAACACGAAAAGGAACAAAGAGTAAGGACAGTGAGGAATGCATGAACTCAATCAACAAATGTTGACTGGGTAGGACAAACTATTTGATGTTCCTTAAGATACACAGAATTAAGACACACAGTAATGAGAGAAAACAAGGTTGGAGGGGTAAGTGTTCTTAGAGTGTTCCAAAGACCTGGTATTACCCTGTGGGAAATGAAAGTTTGGACAAACTTTAAGTACAAATACTGTAATTCTTAGAGTAGGAAGAGTGTGTGACTTTCCTAATAGAGGGAAACAGAGGTGGTAAAGCTACAGACAAAAGCAAGGAAGTTATCATCAAAGTGTGAGGAAGGAGGCTGGGCTGCGTCAGGGACATTCAGAGGCTTCTGGGAGCCAGGAGGATCCCATTTATTGACCCATGATAGTTACACAAGTGTTTGCCTTATTTGTTAAACTCTGTATACATGCTTTAACACGTGTGTGTGTGTGTGTGTGCGCGCGTGCGCGCAATATTTTACAATGGGAAATGATTGAAAAAATAACAACAATCACATACTTCTCCTGTTCACCAACACTTCACGTCCAGACCTTTCTACCTCAGCTCAATGTTCAGCAAATCAAAAACCCATGAATGAGTTCTCCAGAGACCATCTCATGCAGCCTTCTGTTTACAGACAAGTAAATTCTTACTATACCCAGTTTACGGATGAAGCAACTAAAGTCTAATGAAGTTGATTGATTTATCCAAGGCCATAGTGATTTCATCCAGCAAATTATTTTTACTTTGACTTTTCAAAAAAAAAAAAAGCAAATTCTATTTATAACTCACTTCTCCCCATACACTCCCTCCATATGTCACAAATTCATCTGGAAGATTTCCCAGTGTTGTCTGTTGCACTGAGATAGCCCCAGAACTCAGTCTGCATCCCCTGGACCTAACTATTCTGCCTATTTCAGAAGGACACGCTGGTGGCCAGAAAAGTGTGGGTGCCTGTAATTAACAGGGCTTTTTCAAGTCTCTCCCTTAATATTGATGCCATGATACAATTCAGATGGCACAAGAGCAGAGATTAGAAAAACAGGACACATAATCAAGCCTGGACTTGAGGGTGGCTTCCCAATGAGATGCTCGCCAAAAACAATGCCGCTAAACCACAAATCATGCATCACGCTTTGGGAAACGGCAACACACGGGAGGAGCAGCCACGGCCCCAGACCAAGGAAATCGGGAGGAAGCATCTCCCAACCTGGGGGGGATGGGCAGAGACAGTAAAGACGGAGAAGCACAGACAGCAGCAGCAGCAGCTTAAGAAATAAATCTGCACAGAGTTTTTGGTATTTTTTAAAAAGTTTATTTACTTATTTTGAGAGAGAGAGAAAGAGAGAGAGAGAGCACAAGCAAGGAAGGGACAGAGAGAGAGAGAGGGAGAATCCCACGCAGGCTCCACGCTGTCAGCAGAGTCTGACATGGGGCTCGAACCCACAAACCATGAGATCATGACTTGAGCTGAAACTAGATGCTTAACTCTGCGCCCCTGCACAGTTTTAAAGAAACTAATTTCATCTTAATACAAATAAATATTTAGAGAGCAATTTCATTTACTGCTAATCCTTTATACAATCGTCTAGCAGATAAAAACAACTGCCATAAAGCATAAGATTTTCAACACTAGTCACTGAAAACATAGGAGCGTCACATTTGCCTCCGGGCACTGTCTGCTCTTCCCTGATCCCTCTCACTCTCAACTTTGCTATGCAAACACCGTCACTTCAACGAACGCTCTTACATGAGAACACTCTCTTCCTGGATGTCAGCAAGCTCGTGATAGAGTTTAAAAGCTGCACAGTCAAATCCCAGCCAGTAACTTTGGGAACCGTGCACTTCAAAAAGCTTGGCTGCTTTCATGGGAATGGTTCAGGTCACAGAGAGCCTTCGTGGATTCGTCTTCGGGCATAACCTAAAAACCACTATGGTGACCACAGAATGGAGCCTCTGAAGGCCCCTTATTTCTCAAACCACCTTGCCGGGAAAGAACCCAGAAGATGCAAAGAGGACATGCTCAGATGTAAGGAAGAGGGGGAGAAACAGAGAAGAGAGAGGAAAAGATAGGAGTTAGGCTGCAGTAGAAAGAAAATGTCTTTAGTACATGCGGTGGGAAGGCCAAGAGGAACAGAGGGAGTGTGTGTGTTGCAACTGCCTCTCAACTTAAATTCTCAGTCGAGTCTTAAAATTCATCCCTATGGCAAAGAGGGGCCATGAAAGGGTTTCCTGCCTTTCAACTCTGATTTTCTTGTCCTTTAGCACCCAGACCTGTTTTACAGGGATATCATGTAAAGTCGGAAGCATCTGTACACACACACACACACATTATTTAAGACTGACTGAGGTCTTGGTTGCACTCCCTGCTTGGATTGAGAGCAGCGATAACTGTAATTACAAATGGTGAAAAACTGCAGCACCACCTCCCTTCTTTTTGTTTCAAAGCCCTCTCTCTGCAGATGAAAAGGAAATGATCCTCTACATCACTCTGGTCTCATCAGGTCGACCCATTTCACAGATGAGGAAACTCAGGCAGGACAGGCCTGCATTATCCATAGGTGAGGCAGGATTCCAAGGCTCCTGTTTCTAAACTACCAGCCCACAGACAACCATCTTGACCAAGACACTGGTATGTCCCTAAACACCCCGGACACACTTCCTCCCCCCTCCCCACCCCCCACCATACCATACAGGGTATATTTCTTGGCTCCTTTTCAGGCTATGACTTCAGAGCAATAATGGAGAATAATGGAGACCAATTAAGCAGGTACATGAACGTCAGCAGCATGCCGCTCCTACTCAGTCCCAGCTAATTAAGATCTCTGCCACTTGGCAGGGAGCACACTTATCAGGGCACCCAGATCCATCCTCTGCCAAGGAAAACAGAAAAGTCTAGGGCTTTACAGACATCAGGCAGGGTCTAGGAGCCAAGAGGTCGGGCAAGCACAAACTGAATGTAATAATAATCACTTCCATGCACTCGTATGGAATTTATGCTTATGTGAGGGCTCTTCCCCATGCATTCTTTCTTCTCTGCTCCTCCAGCCACGGTAAGCTCTCCCACGGAGAGAGGAGAAAATGTGAGAGCTACCAAGAGAGAAGACCTCAGCTGACAATCCGTTCAATCCTCCTGTTTTCCAGGGTGAAAAGCCCCCAAGAGGGAAGGTTCTCACCCATGGACACAGCTTGGTGATGCCACTGCCAGGACCAGAATCAGACTTTTGAGGCCAGGCAATTTCCTGCATACAACTGTAGCTTCCACCCTGCATGCTGATCTGGGTTGGTAGTTGCTCTGTGCTTTCTTTTTGTAGTATACACGTGCTGCTGAAGCGAGCATTCTTTGTGTTTTCTTGGGGAAAAAAAATTTAAATACAAAAATATGCATATTGGGGCGCCTGGGTGGCGCAGTCGGTTAAGCGTCCGACTTCAGCCAGGTCACGATCTCGCGGTTCGTGAGTTCGAGCCCCGCGTCAGGCTCTGGGCTGATGGCTCAGAGCCTGGAGCCTACTTCCGATTCTGTGTCTCTCTCTCTCTCTGCCCCTCCCCCGTTCATGCTCTGTCTCTCTCTGTCCCAAAAATAAATAAAAAACGTTGAAAAAAAAATTTAAAATTTATAAAAAAAAAAAAATATGCATAAATGTAGCAATCTGTCATATTCCCACCATCTAGGATCAACCAATGTTAACATTTCCTGCATTTTAACACTGAAGATCAATGTCTCATCCTCCACCCTCCCATTCTGTCCAGAAGCAACATCTACGTGTGTACTTCTAAGCCATATTCTCACAGTACAGATCCATAAATCGTAGTACTTTAACATAGATTGGCCAGCCTTTTCAAATTTGTCAACCTTCTGAGTTATTGGGGTTTTTGGGGGGAAGTATCTTTTCTAAAGAATTCTTTTTTAACCCCAAGGGTCAAAAGGTATTCTCTTGAACTATCTTCTAATCGGGTCCAAGTTTTGATTTTCACATTTAGGGCTAGCTGAAATTTATCTTTATTTATGCTATGAGATAAGGATCTAATATTTTTCTATGGAAAGCCAACTGTCTTAGCATGAGTCACTGAGGACTCAGCCTTTCGCAGTGGTGTATAAAACACCACTACCCATGCCAAAATTTCACGGGGTGTCTTAGGTCTGTTTTTCTGCTCTCTAATTTGTTTTATTGATCTCCTTGTTCTTCTTAAAATTATTTTGCCAAAAGTATCAGATCTATTTATGTGCCCTACTATTCCAAATGAATTTCAGAAATGGTTGGTGTAGTTTCAAGAGAAATCCTATTGGAATTTTGATTAGAATTGTATTCAATGAGATGCTTTTATGCTAATAAGCTCTCCCATCTGTGAACACATCATTGCCCATTTATTATATACTCTAATAACATTTTATGAATTTCTCCGTCAAAGCCTTATCTATGTTTTATTTCATTTATTCCTAAGTACCATACAGTTTAGTTGCTATTATGAACAATATCTTTTTTTCTATAGGTTACTGTTGTTACACAGAAATGCTATTGTTTTTTGTATGTTGATGCTGTACTCTGCAACTATGTTTACCTCTTTTATTATATATAATACTTTAGAAAATTCTTGAGTTTTGAAGGTATACCATCAAATAATCTTCATATAACAAAAGCTTTGTCTCTTATTTTCCATCCTCACCTTTCATTTGTTTTTCTTATCTTGTTGCATTGGCTTGGTCCACCAGCACAATGTTGAACAGCAGTGGTGATATCTAGTATCCTTTTTCTTATTTCTGATCTAATTGGCAATGCTTCTAAAGTTTCCTTAGTAAGCATGATATTGGCCACAGGATAGTTATTGCCTTTTTTCATGTCCTCAGATGTTTTCAGACATCTTCCTTTGGCACAAGGCCTAAATCTAAGTCTTATACATCCTTCCGTCCACTATAGCACAGTGCTTGTCACACAGTAAGTGCACAATAAATGTTTTCTTATCGCTCATATCTTTCCAAACTCTACTAGTCAGTAGACACTTTTGACACTTCCTGCTTCTCTGGCCCCGGCAAATGTGGTAGCTGCTGCAGCAACATTTGGCTAGATGGTTTTAAGATGAGCGCTCTTCGTGTGTGTGTGTGTGTGTGTGTGTGCATGTGCATATGTGTACGTACTTGACTTTACAGATATGATGGCTCATGTAGTAATGTTCTGAGAGTTCATGAAGAAATCAAAGGAGTCTGGTGATTAAAAAGTGAATTCTGGGGGCGCCTGGATGGCTCAGTTGGTTAAGCATTCAACTCTTGGTTTCGGCTCAGGTCATGATCTCACGGTTCGTGAGTTCAAGCCCTGCATGAGGTTCTGGGCTGACAGTGCAGAGCCCGCTTAGGATTTTCTCTCTCTGCCCCTCCCCACCCTCTCAAAAATAAATTTAAAAACCCATTTTTTATTCAAGTGAGTTCTGTCAGGGATTTGGGACTTGACTACCCTGTGAAAACTATTTGTCTTCTCCCTCCTTGTTCACCCCATGTGAATGAGGATTTTTTTGGAGATTAACTGGCCCCTTAATGGCCCACTGACTTTTCCAGAAACAAAAGGACCTATTCCTTTGTGCAGAGCAGCAACTCGGGGGGGAGGGGGCTGCTCACACAGTTCAGCTGGAGTGATGCCACACACATTCTGGCTTCTCAGCAAGAATGCAATTCCTGGGAATGTGGCCAGCACAGCCCCCCATAGCTGCACACACAAAACCAACAGGAGCTCCGTTCAGTCCTGACAAGAAAACGCTGGTGGTGAGGAAGAGACAAACAGAACTGCGGCCCACGATTCCTTCTTAGGCTCAAGCTACTTCTCCCTTGGCCACTGGAGGGGCCATTAGCTGCACTCCTGAGTCATTTCCCCACCTCTTAGCTCACTTGCCTGAGGTACACCGAGGAATGCGACCCTCTGAGGATGATGGTCGCCCCACCCCAACCCTCCTCAGCCTTGTCTGAGCAAACTGTCAGAAAGGGGTAAAACTGGGTAGTGTGCATCGGGGTAAAATCGGAATGACTGCAGGCAGTGACCCACTCCTCAGCAGCAGGAAGCGCAAAGGCGGGAACACGCACAGTCAGTGAGAGAAGATGCTGCTTCTCTTGAAGCAGAGGACCTGCGTTCAAGTCTCAGCCCCACCATTTACTTGCAATATCATCACAGGCAACCTTTCGAGCTCTAAGTAGCTCATTTGCAAAATGCAAACAGGCACGGTGGTCTCAAGTCCTGTTGCAGCGTGGACCAGGGATAAGGGACAGTCTGCTTAGTCTCTGAAATGTCCAAAGCTCCTGAAGGAAGTTTGCACAAAGGCTGGAGACAGAAATATCCCTGAATGGATGGCGTGAAGGACCAGGGCAAGCTGAGAAGACTGGGAATAAGCTGTTAGCTGGGCTCTGACAGGGAGACCCACAAAGCTGTCCCTTACAGTGTCATTAAATTGGCTTTACTGCTTAGCAGCCCCTCAGGATACAACCAGCCCAATGCAGAACAAAGCAGAGAGGAGACAGGCTGAACAGGACGGCTGGACTGGATCCCTCTGGGCCCATCTTCCCCTCCTCCTCTCCCGCAGCTCCCCTCCCCCCAACCACAGCCCCCATCCATACAGGGCCTCAGTCTTTTGAGTCTGTCTCCACTTTGAAGGGCAAGGGTAAATTCATCCACTCTACTATTCCCACTGCCGATGCCCCGGTCAGCACTTTTGCCTCAATTATTCTTCTACCCCTTACATCACTCCCCACCCCAAATAAAGCTCCAGAATTCCACAGAGCGGCTTCCTGAACAGCAGGTGGGGCACTTCCGTCCTCTGCTCAAAACCTTCAATGACCTGTCACTGCATCCAGACTTCTCAGAAAGGCATCTACCCGAGCTGGGTTCATCTGCCAGCCTGTCTCCCTACAGGCCTCACCCGTCAGCCACGGACCACCTGCATTTCCCCAAGAACACCACGCACCTTTCACCCCCGGGCTTGGGTGCTCTTTTCTGTATCCAGCATGAACAATGTTTTATTGTTCTAGCCACGGCCCACAGTGCCTTTAACATAGGAAGTTTCCAGAAAGCAACACTGAGGCTAAGCAACAGGTATGACCCTTGAAAACAAACTCTGTGTGGAGAAAAAGAAGCCAGACACAGAAAGCCACATACTGATGATTCCAGGCGTATGAAATATCCATAATGGACAAACTTATCAGGACAGAAAGCAGATCAGGGACTGGCGGAGGAAGGAGCAACTGCTCAGTGGGCACGGGGTCTTCTGTGTGGGCGAGAAAAGTGTTCTGGAACTAGAGAGTGGTGACAGGGCATGACCTTCGTAATGTACCCGATGACACTGAACTGTGTATTTTAAAATGGTAAGTGGTGGGGTGCCTGGGTGGCTCTGTTGGTTAAGCATCTGACTTCGGCTCAGGTCATGATCTCATGGTTCGTGAACCCCACACAGGGCTCTGTGCTGACAGCTCAGAGCCTGGAGCCTGCTTCGTTCGGATTCTGTGTCTCCCTCTCTCTCTGCCCCTCCCCCACTTGCACTGTGTCTCTCTCTCTCAAAAATAAACAAACATTAAAAAAACTTTTTCAAATAATAAATAAAAATAAATAAAATGGTAAGTGTTATGCTCTGGGTATTTTACCACACCACATACACAAACTGAGGCTGAGAAGATACAAATAATTATTCCAGACCACACCGCTAGTAAGTGATTATAAGAGTTGATTTTAAGAGCCTAGTGTTTCACTGCAATGTTAAGAGTCAACACAGAGTTGGGGCGCTTGGGTGGCTCAGTCGGTTGAGCGTCTAACTCTTGATTTTGGCCCAGGGCATGATCTCATGGTTCGTGAGATCAAGCCCCACATCGGTCTCTGCACTGATGGCGTGGAGATGGCTTGGGATTCTCTCTCCCCACCACCACTCATTCTCTCTCTCTCTCCCCCCCCACCCCTCTCAAAATAAATAAACATTTTAAAAAATGGAGAGCTATCCCTCTCCATCTCTACAACCAGCCCAAGTCCCGTGCATTCTCCCTGATGCCTCCACTGAGTGATCCAGGCCTTGGTAGCCCTTGGTTCCAGAAACGTCCATGGCGCACAGCCTGGCATAAAATCATGCGTGTCCTGTGTTGTTCTCTGGTGGCCTCCTGCATGCTGGTCTTTGCCTTGACAGCTGGACTGCGAGCTCTCTGAGGTTGGCAGGTCCTGTTGTCCAGCCTTCTTCCCTTGGAGCTCCTTCCCCTTGGGCTCCTTCCCCTGGGGCTTACTGCCTTCACTGGTGTGGCAGAAACTGAAAGGCGTGCTGAATCCTGGTTATATTTTTCACAGTTTTAACTTGCATTTTGGCTGAAAAGTTCCCACATTGTTTGGCTCAGCAAAACATCACAGAGTCTCCTTTTGGCATGGATTCAATCTCAGGAAATGCCTTTCTGTCACAGAACTACTAAGCCAACTGGTACCTACTGTTTTCTCATTGATGGGGAGAAAGTTAACACCACTTTATCCACTCACTCATGAGAGAAAGTTTCATTTCTTTCCCTCGAATGCTGCATGAATATTATAGGCTGCAATTTAATAGAGCAAGCCAATAAACGAAAACATGTGACATAATGGCTTAGAGTTCACACATGGCAACTAAAAAACACGTTTTATTACTTCACTTGAAAAACAATTTTTTTTTTATTTTTGGTATATTTAGGAACCAGCAAGGGAGACCAAGGCTGAAAGTCAAGGCTAGCAGTGGGTCCACCACTTACTTATGACCTTGGCCAAATCTCTTGACTCCTCAGAGGCAGTTTTCTTATCCACAAAATGGGAATAGAAAGTGCCCTCCCATGAGCTAGAGAGAAGGGATGGAAGACACCACTGAGATACCAAATGGGAAGAGCTCAGTGAAGGCAGAGTCTGGAATGTCAGGCATCTTGGGGCAATAGGTCTCTGAGTCCAGAGGGGAAGGAGGGACGTGAATGCACTGTCCTCTGCACAGCCAATCAGCTGGTCTAGTAGGTAATCTCCCTCTGCATATTGTATACGTGCAGACTCAGCCATCTTATGTAACTGTATTACCTTGTCAAAACTGGGACCTGAGCACAACATGATGAGCTAGACTACAGATCTCAATCAGACGTCATCAGTGTTTGCATATGCTTTCATTTTTAAGTTTACAAACAACTCAGGGCGCCTGGGTGGCTCGGTCGGTTAAGCATTCGACTTCTGACTCTGCTTCTGACTCTCTGTCTCCCTCTCTCTCTGCCCCTCCCCCACTCACCTTCTGTCTCTCAAAAATGAATAAACATTTAAAAAGAATGAATAAGTAAATTTACAAACAACTACAATGGAGCAGAAGGTAGAGAATTATTTGCAGGGGAGTGTGGGTGGGTCAGTTGATTAAGCATCTGACTCTTGATTTGGCGCAGGTCATAATCTCACAGTTTGTGAGTTCAAGCCCTGCATTGGGCTCTGTGCTGGCGGTGTCGAACCTTGGGGTTCTCTCTCTGCCCGTTCCCCTGCTCTCTCCCACTCTCTCTCAAAATAAATAAAAATAAACATTAAAAAATTATTTGCAACAATGTAATGAAATCAATACACCATGATTTTGACAGGCAGTTCATGAGCCTGCAAAGGTTGCTTTATTACAATGTCTCTTTGTGATTGTGTCCATTGTGATGGGATGACATTTACAGCATCTGACTCCAATTCCTATTCCAGGAGGTGAAGGGGCTTCACTGATCCTCCCTTTATAAGAATAACAGAGAAAGGACTGTTGTTCTCTTTTCCAGAGGGGCAGCCAACACCCATCGCAGGCCTCATCTCAGTCCTCCCCTATAGTCAGCGCTGCCCAGCCCTGATCCACGGAGGCAAAAATCACTGAATTTGCTCCGCCTTAAGAGCATATCCAGGCAGAATTTGGTGCCGGCCTCGAAATGCTCCAGGTCCACTGAGCAATGCCGCCATCTGGTGGTCACGCAAAGAACTAAGAAAATCAGTGATCATGCGTAGTTCTGTTTGTGGGCTTGAGTTGTTGGGACACCTTTTAAATCTACTCCAGGAGGCTACTTAAGGTACATTTGTACTGAATATTCTCATAAAGGATGTTTTCTATTAAGACTACTGTGTGGTAGACTAAACATGGCCACAAATTCTCTCAAGCCCCTCCCATTAAGAGGTGGAGTTATTTCCCTATCTCTTGAATCTGGGCTGAGTCAGTGACTCGCTTTGGAACAGAAGGCACAGGAAGTGATGCTGCATAATTTCCAAGCCTTCATGTCAAGAGGCCTGAGTTTCCCTCCTCTCCCTCTCAGAACACTGCTGCCTTTCAAACAAGCCCAGGCAGGCCTCCTTGAGGATGGGACTCCACGTGAAGAGTGGAAGAAAGGACCTGCTGTGTCAGCCACTTCTTCTGAGGTCCTAGACAAGTGAGTGAGGCCATCCAGGACCAGGCAGTCACAGTGCAACCACTGTCAAATGCAGTGACGAGTGAGCCCGGTTAGACCTGCTAAAGCCAACCCGAATACTAGCCCATAGAACCATGAGTTCTTGTAAGCCACTAAATTCTGGGAGGCCTGTGACACAGTGGCAAACACAGCAGTAAATAACCAATGCACAGCCTCAAATTTAGGTTTTAAAAATCTGTACTCCAGGGGCGCCCGGTTGGCTCAGTCCGTAGAGCATGTGACTCTTGATCTCGGGCTTGTTAAGTTCGAGCCCCACACAGGGTATAGAGATTATTTAAAAATACAATCTTTAAAAAATTTTTTAAAAAAATCTGTCTTCTGGCCTATAAACATGAGGCTTATTATTACTCTTTTAAGTTGGAGGGAGGGACAGCATACATCACCATTTCCACATGGTGAATCTTGACTGTTGCACAAATTTTGAATGTGGCATACTCTGATTTTCTCATGCGTGTTCAGACCCTGCCACATCTCCTCCTTCATTCATTCATCAAACACTAACCGAGCGTGTCACAAGTGATAGCTACTGGGGAGGCTCTAGGGACTTGGGACTGAATGGGAGTATGACACCTACTCTTGAGAGGTCCCAGCTATTGAAGACACATGTGCAAATAGATCATAACAAAGAGTGGCGTATGTTACGTTAGAACAGAGTAGTGACTACCTGCGTGTGGGGGCAAGGGGGCACTATTAGTCAAGACCCAATTAAGAAAAGAGAAAACAATCCAAGTATTTGAACAAAAAGAATTTAATCCAGGGAGTTTGCTATATAGGTGAGAAGGCAAACAAAACATGGTGGGGGGGAAGAGGGGGTGGGCAGAACCCTGGAAGAAGGTCAGCTACCGCCAAAGACACCACCAGCCAAGGAGAATGAGGGGCAGAAATACCCTGGCATTTCCCTTTCTCCCCCTCCAATCTCCCACAGTGCCTTGCATTGGTCAAACCCAGAAGGAGCCTAGGTGATGCAGCCTGCAAGCATTAGCATAGCACTCTGGGAACACAGTGAGGGAAGGACGACGACAAACAGGATTAGTTAGGACTGCCATGGGGTATTGTGGGCTGTTTTATGCCATCCATACAGTTCTCTGCCACGGCCTCCTTCCCCCTCCCCCACCCCAGAGCAGTATCAAGGTCCTTCTCAAAGGAGAATCTCAAACATTTGAATAGGAGGATTAGGTTATGTGGGGCAGTAGACAGAGCACTTGCTTGTGAGTCTAGATCTCAGCCAGAGGAACCACCGCCCGGCCCCCCACCCTGAACAGTAGGGGGCTGGGCTAAGGGAGCAATGGCTCCTCCAGTCTCACATTTAGACAAGCCTGGAAAAGTGCCTGGAGCACCTCTTCAGCCCATGTAACATAGGAGATCTGGTGGACACTGTGGCTGATGATGGGCAGTGGCTACAGGGCTTAGAGTCAAATCCCAGTTCTGTTCTTGCTATGCAAGACTTGCATAAAGTTGTTCTCTCTCATAGCCTTTGTCTCCTTGTCAGTAAAACGGGGTAATCATCCCTAATTTGCAGGGTTCTTGTGAGAATGAAGTCAACCCCTTGAGCACCTGTTGGATGATCTATGGCAGGGCCTCTCAGAGCGGGGTTCCCGGACCAGGAGCATCAGCAGCCCCTGAAAACCTGGTAGGATAGAAACTTCTGGGGCTTCACCCCATATTTACTGAGTCAGAAACTCTCAGGCGAACCCAGAAATCTGTGTCTGAACAAGCCCCTCTAGGGGCTCTGATGCCTGCTAAAAGTCTGAGAACCAATCATCTAGCTAGAACCTAACGGACCCTCCATAAACAGGAACTCTATTGCTATTTTTACAGCCTTAAGGAATGAGTTTGAAAAAGGAACATTTTCACCTATCACCAACTGCTCATTTGGGATGAACCAGAATCTGAGGACACCCAAGGCTTTGAGTTCCAACACCAACTGTCAGTGGTTTGGGGTTCACCCAGCCAGCCCACAGACGGCTGATACTGGCCCTCCCGCCCACATAACCTCAGAGCTAACCCCTTCCCAGGCTGCAGGTAAACCCCTACCTTCTCAAGATAAGATGTTCTCTCACATTCCAGAGGAGTCTGAGAATATCTCAAATGGGGTAAGGGGGCAAAGGACAGAGAGGCTTTCTGAGAGAGGGAGAAGGTATAAAAAAAAGGAAGCAATAAATATTCAACCTTAAAAAAAGTAGAAGTGAAAATCTCAGGAAAAAAATCTCTGTCCAGAAATTTGGGGGTGGTGGTGGGTAAGAACATTGGAAGAAAAAGAAAACAATAGGTAAGATACCATGATACCCCACAAAAGTAAAAAAAAAAAAAAAAAAAAAAGGGTGATGTGATAGCTTCAGGGAATCAGGAAGAAGCTGAAATAATTTATACAGAGCTAAAGTAAATAACGTTCCTTTCCTTTATTGCCCCTTTCCTGCTGGTCCTGTGTTAGAAGGGTCTTAATCTTCCATAGGAAGCACTGTGATGTTTGTTCCGTAACAGAAACAGCAGCTGATTCTACCCACTAGAAGCTACACTCGTGGGCAGTCTGGTGGCTCCACTGCCACTAGATGGGGTTATTGCCACTGGATGCCAAACTGGGTGCGGGACACTGTCAGAAAAATGTGACTCTATTTCGAGATGTTCTGTAGTCACCAGTTGGGCTTGTCCAGAGAAGCAAGGACAAGAAGGCATTCAAGTGTGTGCTCACAACACTGACCCAAACAAGGATGAGACAGAGGGTGAGGGAGAAGGATGCTGGTCCAGTCAGGAGGGGGCATGGGGGCTTTCAAGGAGCAGAAAGAACATCTCACCCTGGGCTCCTGCTGACGCTAGGGAAAGGTGGGGTGGAGGCCACCGTGTAGAGCGCCCTTGCCATCCGCTCCTCTGGTCCACATGCTGGCTCACCACAGGACAAGCAAAGGACCAGGATGGACTCAATGCCTTTGAAATATAGAAATATATTTCAGAAATATAGAAATATAACTGAGCCCCCATATCCATGGATTCCTTTCTTTTCCCTTCTTGGCACAGGTGAATGGGTCTTTAGATTTCTTCTCCAATTGCTACATGTACCTCTAAACTTATCTGATAGGAAATAAGGCACTGGCTCCTTTTTTTTTTTAACATTTGTTTTTAAGTTTATTTATTTTTGAGAGAGAGAGAGAGAGAGAGAGAGAGAGAGAGAGCGAGCACAAGCAGGGCAGGGGCAGAGGGAGATGGTGACACAGAATCCGAAGCAGGCTCCAGGCTCTGAGCTGTCAGCACAGAGCCTGATGCAGGGCTCGAACTCCAAAACCAGGAGATCATGACCTGAGCTGAAGTCAGACACTTAACCCACTGAGCCACCCAGGCGCCCCTAGGCACCGGCTCTTTAATTCTAAGGCTTGGTTCTCAAACTTCAGTATGCAGATCACCAGGAGGGTGAGTTAAACACAAAACGCCTAGCATCTAGCCCCCCCAACCCCGCCCCCCAGGTTTCCCATTCAATAAGTCTGGAGGAGCAAGGTCAAGAATTTGCATTCTCTTGAGTTCCCAGGTGACGCTGCTGCTGGTCTAGGACCACACTCGTCCTAAGGTAATAACTTTCCTCCAAGTCCTTTTGCTTTATAGATCCAGTCACCCTTATCTTCTCACCACCCTGGTAGCCATCCCCACCAACCCAATAATAAGCATCAGCTAAGTGCTGGTGAAACTACAGCCTCCCAGCACATCCCCCTCCAAATTCTGAGGGTCTCAGATGCCATCCTGAGGCCCCAAGTGAGGCGCATTAGGACCATGGGCAACCTGCAAGCCTACTGTGTGCCAGGCACTATCCTAAAGGACTGACAGGTACCACTTCATTTAACGCCCGTCGTATTTCGACTTGCATTTCCTCTTTATGGATGAGTTTCTGAGGCTCCGAGAGGTGAAGTAACTTGCCCAAAGTCACACAGCGGGCAAGTAGAGTAGCTGCATTTCAAACCCAGGAAATCCTACTTCTGTGTCCTTAATCGATCTGCTCTATTTCCTCCTAATGAAAAGGGCTCTGGAGCTCCTGCCAGGGATCACACTGACAAATCTCTCTGGTGAAGAGAAACGGATTCCTTCCAAGAAGGAAAACCTAACAAAGGTAAAACAAAGGGACAATGCAGGCGTTGAATGTGAGTGAGTGAGTGAGTGAGTGAGTGAGTGAGTGAGTCTGTGTGTAAACCACAGCTCGGCAGGCTGTGGAAGGTGGGAAGATGAGTTCTGGAGTAAAGCTGACCCAGTCGCCAGTCGGTTCATGAACACAAGCCATTTAACTTCTCTGCGCCTTGGTTTAATAATCTGTAAAATCTGGGGGCGCCTGGGTGGCATGGTCAGTTAAGTGTCCGACTTTGGCTCAGGTCATGGTCTCACAGTCCGTGAGTTCGAGCCCCGCGTCAGGCTCTGTGCTGACGGCTCAGAGCCTGGAGCCTGGAGCCTGTTTCGGATTCTCTGTCTCCCTCTCTCTCTGCCCCTCCCCTGTTCATGCTCTGTCTCTCTCGGTCTCAAAAATAAATAAACGTTAAAAAAAAAAATAATCTGTAAAATCTGTCTTCTTTTTCCCCACTGGAGTTGAGAGAATTGAGATCATGTATATGAAAGTTTTTATTTATCTCATAAGGCTTCTAAAAAAAAGTTTCTGCCAAAATTCATGCAACATAAAATTCACCATTTTAGCACAAACCATTCAGAAATACTTTTTATGGGGCGCCTGGGTGGCTCAGTCGATTAAGCGGCCGACTTCGGCTCAGGTCACGATCTCACGGTCCGTCAGTTTGAGCCCCGCATCGGGCTCTGTGCTGATGGCTCAGAGCCTGGTGCCTGCTTCCGATTCTGTGTCTCCCTCTCTCTCTGACCCTCCCCCGTTCGTGCTCTGTCTCTCTCTGTCTTAAAAATAAATAAACGTTAAAAAAAAGAAATACTTTTTGAAAACAGTTTGTCTAGCTCCACAAACAAGGTAGCGATTAAACCAGGAGGTTCTCGCAACCCTCTCAGGCCTGAGCTGCTCGGAGAGTGATGGCTTGCATCATAGCAAGGAAACGTCCAGCACTGGTGTGACAGCCCAAGGCCTGTGCCCAGCTAACTCGTCTTTCCAGGATCCAAGCTCACCAGAAAGCAGACCTTCCACCACAGGGGGAGCTGAAGTAAGGAACGTGGCCGAAGAAGATGGAAACGAACTTTTTGTGTTTCTGGCATCAGCCCTGTACTAAGGAACCAGAAGCATCTCTGCTTTCTGCTTTGGAGGTTTAAAAACATTAACAGATACTCTCAGCTGCTATCCAGATGTTTTTAAGACACAAAATGCTAAGAGTTATTCAAATACAGGTACCAGGGCCAGCTGTACATGAAGAGTTAAGCAGGATTACTTGAACTGGTATGTAAAGTTTGGGTTCTTTTTTCTTTTAATATGTCTATCATAAAAGAAAGAAATCATCTTATGAGAAAATAGAACTTCTGTACAAGCAAGTTTGTGGGTAAAGAAAAAAATGGAAAAAAATGTTGTGGGTGAATTTAAAAAAAAAAAAAAAAGTTTAGCTGATCTTCTTTCCTTTAAAAACAGCCCCAGAAAGAGTCCCGAAGAACACACTGCAAGGGAACTGGCCCAAGCCCCAGCCTCCAGACCAAGGTGCAGGAGTCCATGTAGCTAAGGTTCCAGAGATTTCAGAGGCTCAGACAGTAACACTGTCCAAGTCCTCTGTCTTCTTGTCTTTGGACATGAGGAGATTTGCACAGGAGGGACTTGAGGAAGGACATCCAGGCTGAAAGCTAAGGACGGAATGGCTCAGGAAGCTAATGTAAGGTAAAGGCTTTTCCTCTCCCTGGACCCCCACCAGGGACATGGTGGTGCAGAAGACAAGGATAAAGAATGTGCTGGTGGGGACAGGAGACACTGGAGAAGCAAGATAAACTGAAAGAAGTGCTGGGGAAATGCTGAAGGATGCATAGCTTCACCAGAGATGAGGGCTGCCATCTTGGAAGGTCAGGAAGTTAAGGAGGGCCCAGTTGAATGCCACAGAATCAAAGAAAAAGGCAAATGCAGTCTGTCATGTAGAGAAGGATCTGAACCCCGGATAATGAGAGCCATGTCACCCTGGACAGAAGTGTCCATAACACCGGGAATTGCTAAGGATATTTCTCCCACGCTGGATCTCTGAATTCACAGGAGCTAACATGGGTGGGCTACGCATCTGTTGAGCCCTGCCCTTGGAGCAAATACGTTTCCATGTTTTCACACAAATAATGATATATTATTTGCTGACGTCCTCCTGAGTAAGGAGATAAATGAAGGTAAGAAAAAGCCAGGTCACCTTAGCCCAGGAAAGGGTCCCCAGTCTATAACCAATGGAGATCAAGGTGGCCACAGATTGCCCTCTCTCTCTCTCACACACACACACACACCTCCCACCAACCGTCACGGGTGAGGAACCTGTAGGAGTACACAGGAGGGAATACGGGCCCCACATCTCTGGCAGATCCTTCTCTGCAGAAAGGCAGCTGCCCACACTGGGCTCCCACAACCTCTCCCGCGGCCTCCCTCTCTCGCTGGATCTTGGCCAACTTTTTCTTCCCAGATCCCACGAAACACTCACATTCACCTGGTACTAACTCAGGGGCCCAGGTCTGCCCACCCCATTCAGGTTTGGCTCACTTGAAAACACCCAACCTCAGAAAAAAAAAAATTTCGTTTTCTAATACCCAAGCCTGGCAACCTACCTTGTGTGATTCCATCAGAAACAAAAGCATCCTAACTTTCCAAGGTCAACATTCCTCCACCCCAAACCACAGCCAAGGCCATGAAACACATACCAAAACAACAGACTTACAAAATTCTAAACTGCCTTCTTTCCAAAACTCTGGGGTTTGTGGCCCTGGGGCCTCCGACCAGACTTCCTTCCTTGGCCCGGCTTTGACCATGAACCTGTCTCAACTCAGCAGTTGGCCGGAAATGCCAAGCTGCCTTAGCACCCAAGTTCCCAGACAAGTCTGCATTGCTGAGGATCAGAGGAGGCCAGAACAGGTCTGGGCACTGGGGCAGGAACGAGAGGGAGGCCGCACGGCTGGGGCTGAGAACACCCAGAACCAGAGGGCACTGGGTGAGGTTTTTTTCACCACTGTGTGGGGAGTATCTGGGAATCCTCACGCCCCAGTAGCCAAGAGGCTTGACCTACATGATGTCAGTTCAGTGATTCTTCATTCATCATCACAACAATCCCGCTGGTGGGGATTATTTTACGTCTTACAGATCAAAGTTTTGCAGATCAAAGGGGCCCAAAGCCACATGCCCAGGAAGTCACCGAGCTTGGATTCAAACTGATGCTGATGCTCTTTCAGGCTCTATCTACTCTGCTCCTCTCTCGATCAGTCCTTAAATAAAGTTCTATCTGGAAAGTTCTTGAAATTTCTTCCTTTCTTTTTTCCTTATGCCTACACACAAGCACTTGTTTCTCACGTTAAATTTTCTGAGGTGTCAAGAGATCAGGCAGCTCAACCAAACACTCGTATTATTCTGAGAGAAGACTATGGATGAGGGCAACATCACGAAGACTGAGATTCTGTCTGTTTTGTTCACTGCTGGATGCCCAATGTCTGGGACAGCGCCTGGCACGTGCTGACACAGGTCGGGCATCCAATAAATGTCTGTGAAACAAACGTCCTTCCAGACCACAGATTCTCCCAAAGTTTTCATGGTTTCCTACTCAAACCCCTTCCTAGAGAACAAGGGCAAGGTTCCAAGAGCCCTGAGCTGGACTAAAGACATGGCATAACTCAGACAGGTGCAGGTTCAACCTCAATCCTCAGGAGACCAGGCTCCCCTCAGTGAATGGAAGGACGTCTGTCTGACTTACCCTGTCCAGCAGTTACCTCCTGGAAGGACACTGACAACTCCCCACACCCTCTTTCAGTCAGGTAGCAGCTCCCCGGGCTGTGAGCAGTCATGGAGCATCTCAAACACTTCCCGCTAGTTCTGCAGCAGAATGGGCCCTTCCATGTCAGTGCTGCTGTCCCCATCACAGTCTCCTGTGTCCCACTGAGGAATGACAGGCTCTCACAAAGCTCCTCAGCCAGACTCCCTTTATGAGACACTGTGCCAGAAGATCCTGCAGTACCATGTATTTTCTTTAGAAGGAGAACAGACTAATTGCAGTGGACCTGTTGAAACGGAGCAAGCTCCCCGGGCCCCACATTATTTCTGCTGACCTGAAGGAAAAGCACAGCTAAGAAGCCAGGCCTTCTATCAGCATGGGGGTGGGGGGCGGGGGGTAGCCCCCAGACAGGAATAAGACAAGGTCCCGGGCTCAAGGAGCTTACAACTAGTTTGAAAACCAACACAGTTTTATTTTTATTTTATTAAAAAATTTTTTTAAAATATTTATTCATTTTTGAGAGAGAGACAGACAGAGCATGAGCAGGAGAGAGGTAGAGAGAGAAGGAGACACAGAATCCGAACCAGGCTCCAGACTCCAAGCTGTCAGCACAGAGCCTGATGAGGGGCTCAAACCCATGAACCGAGAGATCATGACCTGAGCCGAAGTCAGACGCTTAATCAGCTGAGCCACCCAGGCCCCCCTGAAAACCAACACAATTTTAAAATTGGCTTTAAAGTGTTTTAAATGTAATTACTTAAAAAATACATTTTAAAATAATTTTAAATAATTAAGAATTTTAATACAATAATTTAAATTATTTTTATTGTGAAATTAAAAATGTACAACAGGAGTGCCTGGGTGGCTCAGTCAGTTAAGTGTCCAACTTCAGCTCAGGTCATGATCTCACGGTTTGTGAGTTCGAGCCCCATGTCGGGCTCTGTGCTGACAGCTCAGAGCCTGGAGCCTGCTTTGGATTCTGTGTCTTCTTCTCTCTCTGCCCCTCTCCCACTTGTGTTCTGACTCTCTCTATCAAAAATAAATAAATGCAAAAAAATTTTTTTAAAAAGTAGAATAAAGTCTGTAAGGGGCACTAATCTTACTAACATACATATATACCCATCTAACCATAGATACACAGATCAAGATACACAGAATATTTCCAGTACTTTAGAAGGTTCTTTCATGTACCTCCCTCCCTGATCTATATGTACCTCCCAACAAGGTAGCTACTTTCCTAACTTTTATTATTGTTGTTGTGATTATTATTATTATTATTTTATTTAAAAAAATTTTTTTTAACGTTTATTTATTTTTGAGACACAGAGAGACAGAGCATGAACGGGGGAGGAGCAGAGAGAGAGGGAGACACAGAATCGGAAGCAGGCTCCAGGCTCTGGGCCATCAGCCCAGAGCCCGACGCGGGGCTCGAACTCACGGACCGCGAGATCGTGACCTGAGCTGAAGTCGGACACTCAACTGACTGAGCCACCCAGGCGCCCCTATTATTATTTTAAAGAGAGAGCTCGAGCAGGAGAGAGGGGCAGTGGGAGAGAGAAAGAATCTTAAGCAGGCTCCATACTCAGCACAGAGCCTGACACAGGGCTTGATCTCTAGGCACTGGGATCATGAGCTGAGCCAAAATCAAGAGTCGGACACTCAACCGACTGAGCCACCCAGGCACCTCCACCACTTTCCTAACTTCTAATATCAAGTATTAGTTCTGCCTGATTTTGAACCTCCTATCATTGGAACGGTATTGTACTGTTCTATTTTGTGTCTGGCTTCTTTTGCTCAATAGATCTCTGAGATTCATGCATATTGAGTGTGTGCTTGTTCTTTCATATTTCTGAGTGGTATTCTGTTGTATAAATGTGCTACAGTTTCTTTATCCATTCGCCAACTGATGGAAACAACCAAGTTTCTTCCAGTTTGGAACTATCGTGAATAAGGCTGCTATGAACATTCTTACAAGGCTTTTTGTGGCTACATATACTCAGTGCTTGTGACACAAAACTAGCAGTAGACTGGCATGGTCACAGGGTAGACATATATTTAACTTTAATAGAAATGGCTTGTGTCCCAAAGTGGTTGGACCATTTTACCTTTCTACCAGAGTCCAGTTGCATGGGTAAGCATTTCATTCCTTTTTATAGCCAAATAATACTCCAGGGTACGAACAGACAACAGTGTTCATCAATTCATCAGCTGACGTGCATTTGAGTTGTTTCCGTATTTGGTTACTATGAATAATGCTGCTATGAACATTCATGTACAAGTATCTGTGAGGACGTACGTTTTCATTCGTCTTGGGATATACCTAGGAGTGGAACTGCTAGGCCATATGGCAATTCTACGAGTAACCTTTTGAGGAATTGCCAGACTGTTTTCCAAAGTGGCTGTGCCATTTTACAATCTTGCCTGCAGCCAATGATGGCAGTGAATGATGGCTCCACATCCTTGCCCACACTCGGTATTGCCAGTCTTTTTAAATTTTACTCATTTGGGGCACCGGGGTGGCTCGGTTGATTAAGCATCCAACTTCGGCTCACGTCACGATGTCACAGTTTGTGGGTTCGAGCCCCGCATCGGGCTCTGTGCTGACGGCTCAGAGCCTGGAGCCTGTTTCAGATTCTGGGTCTCCCTCTCTCTCTGCCCCTCCCCTGCTTGCACTCTGTCTCTGTCTCAAAAATAAAATAAACATTAAAAAAAAAAAAAAAACCTTTACTCATTCTGGTGGGTGTGTGGTAGTATCTCATATATAGTTGTAATCTGCATTTCCTAATGAGTAATAATATTATGCACCTTTCCTACCCTACACTCTCCACCTCCATATCCTTGTATCCCCCACACATAGATGTCGACACTGAGAATCACTAGACAGGAACATCTGCTTGGTTTTAATTCCTACAGGCTCTATTATAAAAGTTGGCTTCATTAATCAATAATCAAATTATGTTAAAATATTAAATAGGTTTTTTCAAAACCTCCCTTAGGAAATTCAGTTACCCACCCATCCAGAGGAATGTTCCAACACTGCTTCCTTCCCCAAGAACAATAGTAGTTGTTAGAAACTGGAAAGGGGCAAATAAGTGTGAGTGGGAGTAATCAGGGAAGGCTTCCTGTGGAGATGAGCTCACCGAGGACAGGAAGAACAGGTTGAGCGGATAAACAACGGGAATATCACTGATACAAGGGGAACTTTGCGAAGGAAAACAGAAAGACTCTGGAATGCTGGGGCCAGGAAGGAGCCTTGCTTTGGCAGGAATACTGCAGTGTTGTTTGTAGGGCCAGACGAAGTGGAAGGGATTTATTAACGTGAAATCTATGAAGAGCTTTTCTTTCTTTTTTTTTTTTTAATGTTTATTTTTGAGAGAGAGACAGCACACACACACACACACACACACACACACACACACACACACACAAGAGTTGGGGAGGGGCAGAGAGAGAAGGGGGGACAGAGGATCCGAAGCAAGCTCTGTGCTGACAGCAGAGAGCCTGACGTGGGGTTCAAACTCACAAACTGCGAGACCGTGACCTGAGCTGAAGTCGGACGCTTAACCGACTGAGCCACCCAGGCGCCCCAAGATCTATAAAGAGCTTTGCATGTCACAGATGCAGTGAAGGTTTGGGGATGGGAATTGAGGGCCTTTTTTCTGGGAAAGGTGATGAACCAAACAAACAAACACCAAGGGGACCGGTGAGAGGCAGGTGTTAATGATTTTGTCCACAGGGTCACACACAAAACCCACACAGACCTAAAGGGACCATCAGCCAATGCCCAGGCCAGATAAGGAGACTGACCCAAGACAGATCGTCCAGTTGGCTGATGGTCACTTCTGGAAGCTTTCATTCTTCAATTCGGTCCCGCCAGACCAGCCCCTCCTTGTTTCAAAGGAGGATGGACCAGACAGAAGAATAAAGAGGGAGGTCCTCATGGTCCTTACAGATCACATGACACCATTCTAGAACACCTCAATGGCCTCCCCTTGCTCCAGGAAAACCACGAAGGCCTGCAAGCCCCACCCCTGTGTCAGCCTCACCACCCTCTCCATCCCCCCATCCCGGCTCTGTACTCTGGCCACCCTAGCATTCCTTCCACTCCAGGAATTTTCCCTGCATGCTCTTCCAACTGCCTGGGAAGCTTCTCCCATCCCTTTCAAATCCCAGCTTGTATCACCTTTTCAGGAAGTCTTCCCTCACATACCACTCCTTTTCTGAGTTCAGATCAGCTCTCTTGGAACCCTGCTTTTTTCCTCTTTAACACTTATCTCTTTTGCAATTACAGCACCTCGTCTTGGTGTTTGCTGTGTCTGCACTGGAGAAAAAGCCACATCTGTCTCTGCTCATTACCATGTCCCAGTGTTTTGCACAGTGCCTGGCACATAGATGAGTGAATGAACTAATGAATGACCACAGAGAGTGATTAGCAAGATGTGGTCCTAGAGCCCCTGGTAAGACAACCCAAAGACCCAGCAATTCTATTCCCAGGTGTGTATTCCCTGGCAGAAATGTGCACACATGTTCTCCAAGAGACATGTACAAAAATGTTCGCGACAGCCTTACTTGTAATAATCAAAAATAAGAACAACCTAAATATCCATGAACAGCAAAACAGAGAAGTAGATGCTGGTAGGTTCATTTCGTGGAATACTTTACAGCAGTGAAAACTGACAAAGGGCCATTACTTGCAACAATGTGGATGAACTGGAGCAAAGGAAAGTTAGACACAAGAGAGAATATAAAATGTAATTCCAATTATGCCACATTCAAAACCAGGCAAACTAAACCACGGTCAGAATGGTCAAAGCTATCATGACTTTTGGAGGGGGAGTAATGACTGGAAAGGGACAAAGAGGCCCCTAGGGTGTTGGTAATGTTCTGTTTCTTGACCTTGGTGCAGAGTTTTAGGGATATGTTCACTGTATGAAAATTCATCAAATGTTCACTTACTAGTTCTGTAGGTAAGTTACACTGCAGCAAAAAGCTTACTGTAAAAAAGGAAAGATAATTCCTCCATTAGAAGGTGCAGGATCTCGGGGCGCCTGGGTGGCTCAGTCAGTTGAGTGTCCGACTCTCGATTTCAGCTCAGGTCATGATCTCACGGTTTATGGGATTGAGCCCCGTGTTGGGCTGTGTGCTGGCAGCATGGAATCTACTTGGGATTCTCTCTCTCTCTCTCTCTCTCTCTCTCTCTCTCTCTCTCTCTCAGCCCATTCCCCCATTTGTGTGTGTGTGTGTGTTTTCTCTCTCAAAATAAATACTTATACATTAAAAAAAAAAAGAAAGAAAGAAAGAAAGAAAGAAAGAAAGAAAGAAAGAAAAAAAGAACGTGCTGGATCTCAACAGGCCAAAAGGGTGTTTTAGGGGTTTAGGAGCACAGCCCCCAGTGAGGTTGGTGCATTTTTGGCTGCCCAGAACACACAAGCACTTGCAACCACTATGTCCCTCTCTGTTTCTTCCTCTCCCAAGAAACACAAAATAGAAACAGGATTATTGCTGAATGAGCTAATCCAAAAATGTATGAAATGTAATGCAAAAAGTAGAACAAAACCCTTTGTTCCATACAGCTGTAAAAGTGTTGACAAACACATAGTGCGTGTGTCCGGGAAGAGAACGAGTAATGGAATTCAGTGCAAACCGAGTGTATTTCAGGCAAACGGCACTGCAGAGAAGTAAGCACATGACTGAGAATGTAATTTGGGAAGGTGGACTCGCTCTCTTCAATTGTTGTAAAAACTGCCTTATGAGTTTGTTGGTTTAAGCAACTTCTTCCCAAGCCCTCCGGTCGCAAAGAAGTTGTGACTTTGTAATTCTAAATGCATGTTATTTAGCATCTGAAGATTGAGTTTCACCCTCTCTGGGGCTGAAAGTGTGAACATTTTGTGCAAATGCATTTCTGCTCTCCGAGACAGACCAGCTGGCACAGAGAAGGTTCAACGGTTTGCCCACTGCCCAGCTAATCAGCTGTCAGGACAAAGGGTGGGGAGTAGTGTTTCTTCATGGCTGTGATATTATGATTTATAATACATATGTATGCTTGGTCTTCATGAAGTTTCTAGTGCAGAGCTCCTAAAACCCTTGGAATTTCCTGTAATGAGAGTAATTAAAGTGTCTTTTGCTATATTAATAAGTTGGCTTTTGCTGGACACCTAAGGATGCCGGCTGGTAGCTAGGAGGTCCGATGATGTGATTAGAGGCTCGGGACCCAATGGCCAACGATTTAATCAATTGTGCCTATGTAATGAAGCCTTCAGAAAAATCCAACAAGGCGGTTTAGAGGCTTCTAGGTTGGTGAACACGTGGAGATTCAGGTACAGTGGTGCACTCGAAGAGGGTATGGGAGGTCCTCACCCCTTCCCTATACCTTGTTCTAGTGTCTCTCCCATCTGGTTGTTCCTGAGTTATATCCTTATGTAATAAATCAGTAATCTGGGGTGCCTGGATGGCTCAGTCAGTTAAGCATCTGACTCTTGATTTCAGCCCAGGTCATGATCTCATGGTCTTGGGATCAAGTCCCCTATCCGGCTCTCTACTGGGTGTGGAGGCTGCTTAAGATTCTCTCTCCCTCTCCTTCTGCCCCTCTCCACTTATGTGTGCGTGCACACATGCACTCTCTCTCAAAACAAACAAACAAACAAATAAACCAGTAGTAAGAGTAAAGTGTTTTCCAGAGTTCTGTGAGCCACTCTAGCAAATTAACTGAACCCATGGAGCAGGCCACTAGAACCTCCGATCTATAGTGGATTGGTCAGAAGTACGGGTAACAACCTGGGTTTGCAACTGGCATGTGAAGTGGGGACAAGGGGGAGCAGTCTTGTGGCTCAGTCTGTGGGATCTGACACTATCTGACACAGGGATTCCCCCGTCTGTGGGATCTGACACTGTCTCCAGGTAGATGTGTCAGAATTGAGTTGAATTACAGGACATTAATCTGGTGCTAGAAAACCACACACACATTGTGCAGAACCTTGAATAGTCTAAGCTTGTTATTAAATTCCTAAGCCTTTCACTCCGTGGACTGAATGTTCACACCATGAAACTGGCAATCCTGGGCAAAGTTCCCAAACTCCAGCCAAGATGCGTATTAACTGGCAACTCTGGTCACGTACCTTTTGTACGTGGGGCAGGGTCCTGGGTTCTACGGGTGACAGCAGTTTAACTAGAAGGCATAGACTCTAGAGATGAGGGCCGGCTGACAGGGCAGACACGCACTCTCTTACCCTGGGTGGTTATTTTTACCAAAATAAAGATTCAGACACCTTCAACCCAGCAGTCCTACTTAGAGAAACTGGATCCTTCCAATGGCCTCATACATACAGATATCATCTGGGCCTGTGGTTTTCTTTCTAACACACACAAAGATGCATGCGTAAGGGTGCCACTGCAGGACTGTCGGTTAATAGTGACAAGGAAGAAACAACCCAGATTACATGGGACAGCACACATAACTTACGATAATTTATACCATAATCAAATACTATTGGATCAAGACAAAGGCAGGAGTGGGGGTTGTACGTGCTCATAGGCAACAATGTCTTCAGAGACAACAGTGTTACAAGAAAGTTAAATGTGGTGGCTAACAACTGTACATACGTTCCTTCTTGCATGAGAAAGACATACAGGCAGGGGCACCTGGGTGGCTCAGTCGGTTAAGCGGCCGACTTCAGCTCAGGTCACGATCTCACAGTCTGTGAGTTCGAGCCCCGCGTCGGGCTCTGGGCTGATGGCTCAGAGCCTGGAGCCTGCTTCTGATTCTGTGTCTCCCTCTCTCTCTGCCCCTCCCCCATTCATGCTCTGTCTCTCTCTGTCTCAAAAATAAATAAAAACGTTAAAAAAAAATTTAGAAAAAAAAAAGAAAGACATACATGCAGATACATGTTTACGCAAGCGGAGAACATCTCTAGAAAGTGACCCAAGAGACTGAAGAGGGGGAAATAAGAGAAGTACGGTGAGTCTGAGGAGGGAGGGAGGCTTCTGGGTTATCATAGACACCTCTGCAACATTTGTGCTTCAATCAAACGCATGCATTTTCTTCAAATAATAAATTTCACTTTGTTCTATTCACTGGAAAAATACACGTCTGGAACACAGAAACTTAAGTTGTCCCCAGATAGCTATGTGCCAAACAACAGCATAGATTGTGAGGAAATATAAAAACAAAAGCTTGAGCCAATCCAATTATTTGGATCATCTGGGATGCCTCCAAGAGCTGGTCGGCTCTGAGCAGGGCTGCAGGCTATGACACAATTAGACCATCCTCTCCTCCCCCCACACAAAAAAAACAATAATAAATCCATGAAATGTTTTGTATCTTTGGTCACCTGTGAAAGAGCCCAACCCACTTTTCCTCCTGGCCTCAGGTATCTTGATGTTGTTATTATATTCATTAAATTTACATTTCTCCAGGGACTAGTTAAGGACACACCTTTAAAGCCAGATGTGCTCTGGTAAAAAATCCAGGCTCTGCCATTTGCTCACTGTGTATCATTAGGCAGATGGCCCTCTGTCGATAACACTTCCTCACAGGGCCCACTGTGAAGGTCAAATGAGCTCCTGTAAGTAAACATGCCTAGCCCAGTGCCCTGAAAACTGGGATAAAGTTAGAGCTCGGTGAATGGTAGGGAGTGGTTGCCATCACGTTTGTCCCCTTTGCTTCCCTGAACCAGCTGCTCCTGAGGACAGCGATGGGGAACGTGGAGGTGTGACCAGCCTCCAACACTTTTCCATTCAGTTTTCCAGTAGGGTAGGCAAGTAGGGTCCAAGTGTTATTGTGGGGGCTGGAGAAGAGTGGACGGTACCACCGGCCTCCATGTCTCACCAAGGAGCCAGTCCTGACACTCAGCTTGAGAGACAGGCTGGACGATGCACAGCCACAGATGCGCCTCAAGAGCCACCTGAGCCCAGACGGCAGACAGCAGGCCTGGGCTTCCCTCACTGTCATGGCTAAGCTGGGCTGAGTGGGGGCCACTATGGCGAGGATGCTATTGATTCAGCTACCTGAGTGGTGGCCGGGACCACACACAACCTCATCTCATGCTTGCAGCAACCCTATTTCACAGATAAGAAAATATCCACCATTAAGATTCAGATCATGGGGCACCTGGGTGGCTCAGTAGGTTAAGCATCCGACTTCAGCTCAGGTCATGATCTCATAGTCCGTGAGTTCGAGCCCCGTGTCGGGCTCTGTGCTGACAGCTCAGAGCCTGGAGCCTGCTTCGGGTTCTGTGTCTCCCTCTCTCTGCTCCTCCTCTGCCCCTGCTCACACTCTGTCTCTCTCTCTGTCTCAGAAATACATATTAAAAAAAAAAAAAAGATTCAGATCACTCATCTTGGTTGATTGGGGTCTAGGTCTCAGGATCCTCTCAAAATGGGAATATGAGGCAATCTTCATAATGGATCCATGCCAAAATGGTAGTAACACCTTGGCTTTTACAGGATAATATGAGTTCCTCCACAGGATTTAACAAGGTAGGCTGGCACATGAAATTTGATGTAGAGGTAAATACAGTTTTAAAGGAGGAAGAGACTGAACAGAGGGAATCCTGTCCAATGACATTTATAGTTCAAAGAAGCCTCAAAACTATACCTGAAAGTAAGTTACAAGTTACAAATGGATATTTTGCTCCTGGAGCCAACTTGACTTCACTTCCACACCGAGAAGGCAGTATTTCTCAACCTGATTTTTCCTTGCTCTTATCTCTTCTCCATTCCTCCTTCTTCTCACAACCTCACCATCCTTTTGCTCGACATCTCAAGCATATCAGCATCAAAGGAAGCACAAATCAATCTCTCCAAGGACACACATGAGACCCCCTTCTTATACTCTATGACACTACAAAAAAATCAATCAAGAAGATATTTTTGAATTCATATGCTTATTTCAAGTTTTTTGCCCAAAGATCGGTAATTCAAGACAATGCAGACCCTCGGTGCATGATGACAATTACCTCCTCATCCAATGAAAGGAAAGGGTTGATTTCATTTTTATGAAAAAAGGGATGGAATGAATCTAGTGAATGTAGTTTAACAGATGTTCCCCGGTACACTGAAAAGACAAGGAGAAGACAGGCAGGTTCCACATCACACCTGCACAAGCTGGTTAGTTGAAGTCATATGAGAGATGCTTCTCTTGAGAGAGCACTTCAGAAGACCAAACCAAATTGCTGGGGATAAAATATGTCCAGCACCTCACTTAAGAGGTGATCATCTTTAAAGTGTGAGTGAAAGGAGCTGAGCAAGCAGTTCTTGGGCACTCTGTGAAGTCACGGGCATCAGGATGTCAAAGGCAGCCAGAAGGTGCTGAGTCACAAAAGCGGGAAATGTGTG
This sequence comes from Panthera pardus, assembly GCF_024362965.1. Classification (NCBI taxonomy): domain Eukaryota; kingdom Metazoa; phylum Chordata; class Mammalia; order Carnivora; family Felidae; genus Panthera; species Panthera pardus. The sequence continues at coordinate 67,354,029 of NW_026526788.1, read as the reverse complement.
GCTAGAGTGAAGCCAGTATTTCTCAGGTTAAACAGAAACCACAGACAAGATCCTCAGGGATCATGGAAGGGTCTGCACCCCTGATTTGCCATAACCATAATCAAAGCACACACACCAAGGAGCTGGCCCTGCATGGGCAACTCTATCCATAATAATCACAAATCATGGTGTTGGCCTCCTCTGTGTATCAGGAGATTATTTATCCAGAGGCAGCCTTCTCTAAAAGACCCCCACCACGGTAGGTATTTGGAACCCACATCAACAACCCTCTTAGCCATACACCTGGCTCTGAGCCTTGTGGTTGTGCCTCATAGTTCTGCTTATCCCTACACAAGAAGCATCCCCAGCAAAGGACAAAGGGTAGGGGAGGGGTCACTGATCTGCCTGAAACAAATGTCAGGGTGGAACAGGGATGGACAGAACTGAGATGCCATGTACCAACCAGCTCTGAAGCTAGAAGCATGGAAGGGTCTCAAGAATGACGTCAAGCTAGGGCGCCTGGCTGGCTCAGTCAGAGAAGCATGCAACCCTTGATCTCAGGGTCGTGAGTTCAAGCCCCATGTTGACTGCAGAGATTCCTTAAATAAAATAAGAAAGAAAGAAAGAAAGAAAGAAAGAAAGAAAGAAAGAAAGAAAGAAAGAAAGAAAGACTTCAAGCTGGTAGTACAGAACTCCATTTCCCCAAAAGTATTGTCAATGGTGTAGACATCATTTCAGAGCCTCACCAACCTCCCTCTTACTGTATTTTTAAGTGGTGATGACACAGACAAGAAGGGAAGGAGCAAAGAATCGTGGTGGAAGCAGGATGTCCAGCAGGGATCTAGGCACCTGTAAGAATTGATTCCATAAGGTGGGGGGTAGGGGGGACACTTGGGTGGCTCAACCAGTCAAACCTCCAACTCTTAATTTCGGCTCAGGTCAGGATCTCACAGTTCATCCAACTCTGCATTTTCTCTCTCTCTCTCTCAAAATAAATAAACATCTATAAATAAATAAATAAAATCTTTTAAAAATAAAAAAGAATTCTCGTAGAAGAGACACAGAGGGATCTGGAGAGAAAGGTCGGGGAAAGAAAGCTCAACAGAAGTTCGGAAACAAAAGGTCAGGAGAGAGCAGAGGGAAGAATGGGGAAATGTGAAGGCAACATCCATTAAGTAGACAAGCAAACAAAACTGCAATACAGAAATATGTCTTTAAGTAATCTCTACTCCCAACGTAGGGCTCAAACTCACGACCCCAAGATCAAGAGTCACTCCGCCAACTGAGCCAGCTGGGTGCCCCGGAAGGCTGCTGAAGTAAAAGGAAATACCCTGAAGAAAAAGGAGAAAAAGTGGGGGAAAAGAATGTCAGAATCAGAAGTGAAGCATGATTGTTAACTCAGATAAAAAATGGCAGTCATTTGAGATACATGATCCTTCTGGGAAAAAAGCAGGTGAGAAGATTAAGGAGACAAGAAAAGACTCTAGATGATGCACACATAGGGTTGAGGTTGGAACCATCTTCATGTGATTAAGAGGCGTCTAATGCCAAGTGTAAGGGGAGAGAATTCTGCAAGACAAGATTTACACCTTGAATCTTACCACAACTGTAAACTAAGGAAAAAACCACAGACCCACGTTTTGCAAATTCCGCCAAAGAGAGCATTCCACTGAGCATAAAACTAAGGAGAATTAATCCCTGCAGAAGTCCAAACTCTATTGGGCGGCAATTTGAGTAGGACCAAGAAAGGTCACCTTTGCCTTTGGAAGCCACTCTGTCATCAGGACTTCTACTTTCATTAGCACCTTCACAGGAAAGTCTCAGGTGAACTACCCTCAGTAACAAAACAAGGAGGAAACTGTTTTCCAAAGGTACGAGATAAAGAGCTGCTGAAAATTGAAGAATCGAGAAAGGTGGAGGCCCATGTAGAAAGCTGTAGAGCTGTAACTGAAGCAGATTCATGGATTCAGTGAACAACGTGGATTCCTGGGTTTTTCAGAAAGACGTGGGACATGGAAGAGGAAATCTTGACCTATGGCACAAGCGTAAGACAATATGGAGGGACTATCACTGTTCTAAGTGAAATTCCAAACATTTCTCCCTCTCCCTCACCCACTGCATGCTTTTATTGATAACCAAGGAATCAAATGAGTTACCTCCTTCATCATCTCAAGGAAAGGATAAGAGCAGGGAAAGGAGCAACTTCTTTGCTTGCCTGCTTATTTTCTGTTTGAGTTGGAAGGCAAGAGGGAAGGGAGGAGGAGGAAGGGACCTGATTTGTTTCCCAAAGATAACAACCAGCTCCTGAATTGCAGAACTGGCCTCAGAGTAACTAAGGCCAGATGACCTTTCACACCAAGGAAGAGTAAAACAGAACAGTTTCACACATACAATGTACCGTAGTCATTGAATGAAACACTGGAAGGCTTACCAGAAACAGCTCAACACAAAGCATGTAAGTTACACCACTAGAGAAGAGGTCTAGCAGACTGATTTCTAACTGGGACATCTGGGGGGACTGGCCCCACATGCATGTTCTAAGCAAAATAGGGGAGGGAGTTTGGCCCCTCAAGCAGGGTATGGAGAGGGAGGAAGAAATCCAAAAGGATGCCTCCCTTCTTTCCTCCTGTTTCCCTGCATGCTGGCATCTCACACACAACTTTGCCCTGGCATTGTTGTTTCACTGGGAAGAGGAAGCAGAAACTGAGTACGTGGTTCCCGGTCAGGATTCTGAGAAGGACTGGAGGGGGAGCACTCCTCCTACCCTGAAGAGCTTCTGAGAAGAGGTGATGCTGACAGGCGCTCTGCCCATTTTACAGATGAAGCTCCTAGCATCTTGAGTTATTATTCAAGGCCACGGAGATAACAGCATAGCCAGAAGGAGACCGAAACCTGTCTGAATGCAAAATCTGTGCAATGCTGTCTCCCTCTTCCAGGCTTGAGAAGGAGTGTTCAGGACTGGAACTGTGTTCACTGCTGCCAGAGGACTTGCAGAAGGGCTGGGGAGGATGGGGCAGGGGGTGCAGGGATCTGGAGTTAGATACCCAGTGAAGGGATGGAGGTGGGGAGGACTCCCAGCCAGGATTAATGAGGTTAAAATTAGGGACCTTGATGTGGTTGCTCTGAAATCTATGCCACAGAAGCTCTGCCCGAGCACTGCTACATTAATGCACAATGAGGAGAAGGCAGGTCCTAGGAAACCATGTTAAATGTGTTATAAGCAACCACCTTGCTGCTGTCTTCCATCCAGGGAGCTGTTCCTCCCAGGCAGCGTGCAGAGCTAAGAGCCGGCACAGACAAACATCTGGCACTTGGGACTAGTCTTGAAAAGGAAAGATAGGACATTAATGTTGCCAAGAGACAGGAGGTCAGCAGGGTGCCTCTCCGGGACTCCAATACCCTGTACGGGGTGCAGGTGCACACAGTCTGGGCTGTGGGCACCAGTGGCTGTAGGCTGCCAGAGCACAAGGCCAGTGCTCTCCAAAGTAAGGGAGCCATCTGGGAATCAACGTTTGGAGCCTCGGAGAGATCCCACGTGGCTTTTATGACTGTATAGACTGGCAGCATCATGCTGGGTCCAGGAGATAAGATCCCAGCTTCTGCTCCCGTGGGGCTCAAGGCCTAGCAGAAGAGAGAGATTAATCAAACGGTGAGAGAAATGTGAAAGTGCGACTTGATAAATGCTTCCAAGGAAAGAGTAAGATGGGCGGTGTGAGCCTCCGCTGGGGTCAGGGAAGAGCTGGGCCTTGAAGGAGATGTGCAGTGTCCTTGGTGAGAGGGGGGCAGGATGCGCACAGAGGAGAGGCCCAGGGGCCAGGAATGGAAGGTAGGCAACTATCCGGCAATTATCTAAGAAGCATTCATGACGGCCCCAAGCTGTCCTCTCTGTATTCAAGAAATCTCATTCCGAGTTTCTTCCGCACCTGGCAAAATGCTTGACGAGTCTTTGCTCTTGTTGCAGCAGTAAGTGTAACAGTGAACTGGTATCTGTACTAATGCCCCACATTGGCTACCAGTATTATGAGCTTCCCCTTCACATGCTTGATCTCATGGAATTCTGACAACAATCCTATTGGATAGGAGAGCGATGGCAGAATCTTCCCAAGATCACGCAGCCGGGGTCCCTGCAACGAACACCAGGTCCATCTGGTTTAAGGCTGGGTACGTAAACCAGAACCGCACGGCTTGGGGTGAGCAGGAGGTGAAAAGATACTCAGGACTGCCGTCTTTATCGCTGTGGTCGGTCCTGAGTCCTGGTGACTGAGCAAGCCTCCTATGAGGTCACCGCCTCCCCTGGAAAATTGGGATGGTGACACCTGTCTACCCACCCCATCCGGTGTTGTGAGGTTCAAGCAAGCACATGTGAGACTGATAGGCCCTCCATGGATAAGAAGCATGATCATTTGGCAAAAGTACACCCCAATACTGACTTCAAATAAGCAAGGTGAGTGACACCCTTTCAAGACCACAGACATCATTAAAGAGCAGGGAGAAAGAAAGAAAATGCACAGAAGAAAACACTTAGCCTCACCTTGACCCTGGGACGTAAAAATGAGAGCTAACAGCAATTTCCTGAAGTCTTCCACATTACCAGGCACTGCCCAATGTAGGAAAGAATCGACTTCCCCCAGGAAAGGTCTGGCTTTTTCCTTTCCCTCGATGCCCGGAGGTGATGTTTAAACCCTCAGATTGTCCTGCTGGTGGGTGTCTGTTTACCTGGAGGCCTTAGGTCATACCAGGTGGCCTAACCACAGGTGATGTGGTTTATGGTGGGGGCTCGGGCCACACCTCCAGAAGGCCTTTCCTCAGGCCTTTCCTCCAGAAGGCTAGAGACACAGGTCAGCCACACAGGCAGTCAAGCATGTCTACGTGACCGAGCCCCAGTAAAAAGTCTGGACGCAAGGCTTACGGGAGCTTCCCCTGTGGGTGACACCCCACGTGTGCTGTCACACACTGTTGGAGGAAAGGGGGCATGCTTTGCCTAATTCCACTGGGAGAAGACCATCAGAAACTCCACATGTGGAACCTTCTGGACTCTCTCTGCATACTTTCTTCCCTCGGTTTATTTTACTTGGAATCCTTTCACCATAACCGTGATTATGAAAGCTTCCAGCACGTTCTCCAAGTCTTTCTAGTGAATTATCACACCTGAGTGTGGTCTTGGAAACGCCCGAACTCACAGCCGGTGTCAGAAGTGAGGACGGTCATAGGGACTTCACTGTCCCTCTCCACTGTCACTGAATCCCCACATAAACCCAGGGAAGGAGCTGGTCCATTCCCATCTCACAGACAAGGACACTGAGCACTTAAAGAGGCCATCACTTGGCCGTGATCCCATCACAGCGGGTGGGGAACCTGGCGTTAATCAGCAAGCTGCCGTGTTGGCTAGACTGTCACCTGAGCACACAGCGGTTCTGCCACCAGCTGCCAGGCCACATCTCAGGCTACCCCGGGGAGTTGCAGACAGATGCTGAACAGCAGCTCACGGTGTCAGAGGATAAAGGGAGATCTTAGAAAGTGCCAGAGTATGAAAAAAGAAAAGTACCACGCTGTATAGATGCTAAGTGGTACTGTGACCTTACCGTTGCAACTCAGAGCCAGGCCACCTAGGCCAGAGATACCACAGCAGCCGTGAAACCCAAACCTCAGCCCTTTCATGGTCAGAGACATACCAGCCCTCAGGAGCAGGAGCCCGGACAGCAGTGATGCAATGCCTCCCAGGACAGGACATTCCACCGAGAGGCCGGCCAGTCGAGGGGCCACATTAGGGGTGTGCAGAGAGAGGACTCAGGCAGGAGGGGCAGAGGGGCAGCCAATGGCACATCTGCACCCAGGCGGGATGGCGTGTGTCTGTCTGCCACGACACCTCTGTCTGCCAGCGTGGGGAGGGGCAGGAAGGAGGCTGCACACACAGCAGATTCCCCCCCCATCCCGGGGACCAAGCTGTGCCTGTCAATCCTGCCTCCGCGTCTCAGGAAACCTGGCGTGGCCAATGCCCTCAGCCTCCTACACCCACGCCATCCCAGCTATGTGCCATAAAATTAGTTTTACAAGAGTGGTGGATTTAACACTGCCCCCTACACACAGTTCTGTCAGCTCTGCAGCCCCCAAAATACATAGCCAAGCGAAGGGTCGTACATAAAATCGAGATTCCTGTGCTCTGTTTGTATATTAAAAAAAAAAAAAAAAAAAAAGCCTGCTCCAATGCTATGGTTTTCTATTTTATTTTATACATGTATACAAGGACAGAAGAGAAATCTGGTCAGATTATCTTGTTTTTGCTTTATCCTTGGGGTTCAAGAATCTAAATAATACCTCCTAAGGGACATTTAGCAAAGGAGAAAGGAGAACGTTTTTTGACACAGAAATAACTGAGAAACATAGTATTCTTAATAATAGTAATGTGAATTACCATCTGGGATTTTTAAAACAGCCTTCCAGGAATAAGCTCCGAAACAGTGCTATTATCCTACAGGGGTCCATGGATGGGTTTCAGAATGCCCATGAGAAACCATGACATTGAAACGGTTCGCAAAATCAGGTGCTCAAGAGTAATTTTTCCAAGGTGAAAGTCCAAAGCTTTCATCAGCTCCTTAAAGGAATCTCTGACCCCAAAATGTTAGAGCTCCTAGCACATTCTCGATTTCCCCTGCTCCCAAGGCATCCCTGTGAATTAAACAGGGGAAGAAGGATCACCGTTCCCCACATAAGGGAAAGGGCACTGACGGCCCAAGTTCACAGGGTGTGCCTGTCACTTCATTAGCAGCGCGGTAGTGAATGTATATCATGGTCCACCCTGCAGTAGTATGGTAGTTCCTCCACCCCCAAGACTGAAAACTTCTTGAGAACACAGACTAGACTTCCTTCCCCGAGCACCCAGCACCTGTTAGGTGCGGGATCAGGGTCCGAGAGGTCAAGTTCCTGGAAGGAATGCTGGACACGGCCACAGTAAACCAGGCACACCCACAATAGGTGCTTGGTAAATGCTTTTTGGTGATAATGATGATCCTGTCTTCCTTGCCTGCTGGGAGGATTATTGTCACTCCTCAGATGATTCACACGCAGCAAAAATATCTGCTTTGGCCACAAAGAAAGAATGTTCCCTCTCTAGGTCTCGAAGTGCCAGACCACCAGCAGGGCAACAATACGACCCAGAATACCGGTGGCTGCAGGGACCAGGTATTGGAAAGAACGCTGGGCAGTCTAAATAACCGACCTTTCTCTCCGCAGCTCTATGCGAGCCAACGATCCAATCACGCAGTGACCTTTCCTCTGCCCCTGAAACCGAACTGAGGAAATCCTGATGATGCTCTCCTGGAGAGCTGCCAGTAAAAAGTCAGAGGCCTCGGGAGGCACCTTCGAGACCCCTCCCTTCCACAAAAAAGTGGAGATCAGCTGTAAGGCCACTTCAAGGCTTGTACAGCTCCCAGGGTGGAGCAGCCTGTGGGCACAGAGGTTGTCCCTGCAGGAATGGGGAGGGACTGCTGGTGGATATGTCGTTACCCTCTGGGGTATGAAAATGTTCTGGGAGGAGACAGTGGATGGGTGTTCCATTCTGTGAATATACCCCAAAATTGCTGAATGGCATGCATTAAAAGGGTGAGTTTTATGGTATGTGACTTAACTATCTCAACAGAGCTGCTCTCAACCACAGGGTACCCTCCTCCTAGCTTGAAAGCTTGCTGGGGGGATTGTGCCAGCCTGCAGTGTGCAGCCCCCTCACCCCGGCCCGAGGGCTCCTCTGTCAACAGTACTCGAGGTGGGATTAGCATCACTGCTCTGTGCTCCATGGTTCCTCAGGAAGCAAAGGGCAGGATACAAATGGACAACGGTGACTGATTCTGGGGCAGGATCTGAGATTTGAGGTGGTGGGGAAAAGACCCTTTAGTTTTATAGGTAATGTTTTAATATATGTTTTAATTTTATTTATTCATTTTGGGGGGGGGGAGGGGCAGAGAGAGAGGGAGAGAGAGAATCCCAAGCAGGCTTCATGCCATCAGCGCAGAGCCCGACTCGGGGCTGGAACTCAGGAACTGTGAGATCGTGACCTGAGCTGAAATCCAGAGTCGGACACTTAACTGACTGAGCCACCCAGGGGCTCCAATGTTTTAATATTTTAAAGGAGAATGTATTCATATGATACTTGTGTAGTTAAAATTGAACTTTTAAGGGCACCTGGCTGACTGACTCAGTTGGTGGAAGGTGTGATTCTTAATCTCAGGGTTATGAGTTCAAGCCCCACACTGGGCACAGAGCTTACATTAAAAAATATATTTAATTTTTTAAAAGTCTGCTATTGGGGTGCCTGGGTTGCTCTGTCAGTGAAGCGTCTGAGTCTTGATTTCAGCTCAGGTGACAATCTCATGTTCTTGAGTTCAAGCCCTGCATCGGGCTCTGTGCTAACACCACAGAGCCTGTTTGGGATTTCCTCTCTCCCTCTGTCTCTGCCCCTGCTCACCTGCACTTATTCTCCCTCTCTCTCTCAAAATAAATAAACTTAAAAAAAAAAGAAGTAAAAAAATAAAATGCCTGCTATTATGCTTGAAATACATCTTTCTATTAACCATTTCAAATCATCTGGCCTAATAACCATATTTAAACACTGACAGCAACTAAAAGCCAGGAAGTCCTACAGAGGAAATTCTGTCATCAAAAGAAACGGTCATTTCTAATACAATTAACTTCACTGCTCCAAATTACAAAGTACAGCCGCTTCCGCACCCCCCCCCCCCCCCCCCCGCCAAAAATTAACCAATGGTAGAGAAAACGCAGCAGTAAGAGCTGGGGGCTGGGCAGGTGCCCAGTGGGGAGAGGGCCCCCATCTGCCTCATTCTGACATCTGCGGTCTCAGGGATGCACCCCCCACCTGCTCTGTGCACCGTGTTCACGCATCTTGCACTCGAGCTGTAAGCGAAGTGGGAGGACAGCTCTGCAATAAATTGCCTTAATCTGCTTATCACACCTATTTTTAGGCCTTCATTTTACAGCCTGGTGAAGTGAGAAGGTGCAGGAGATCCAAATACATGGCCACATTAAGATGTTTCCTGAGAAGCAGGGAGATGCTTTCACAAGCAAAACCAGAGTCGGAAGCCACAGGTTGTTTTTGAAGAGGACGCCAATTAGGGGAGCTGCTGAAGTGCCCGTTCATTTGCCCTCTGATCACCTGAAAGGCGGGGTCTGTGCCCAGGGACTTACTGCTGGGTCGACATCGCCTGGAGGGCTCCAAACACGGCAGGGCAGCCATGGGCAAAGTGACCTCTCCTGCCTGGCAGACCCTGCAGGAGACCTGGGGAAATGGTGGCCATGCTGTCCACCCTGAGCTGGCGAGGAGAGAGTGGCCAGGGTTCTCCCAGCAGACTGGGCCCTCTGCAGAAAACAGTCCACGTGAGACATTCCCATGAACAGGTGAGGGACTTGGCTACACTGGCCATCGATGTAGATGCCAGAGATTCAGTCAGCAGGAAACAAAACAAAGTCTCTCTTCTGGCAGAAATTTCATTCCGGTACAGGAAGACTGAAAACCAGACAAATGTTATCATGTGCCAGGCAATGATGAGGACAAGAGAGCAAGCGAAAAAGGAACAGGGGGCAGAGAGAGATGGGACTGCCGCTTGGCCTGCAGGCAGGGTAGGGAAGCAAGGCCGTGGATGCTGCTGGCCTCTGGAAGGACAGGCCCCCAGGCAGCAGGAGCAAAGGCCCTGGGGACAGCTGAGGGGGAGCAAGATAGCCAGAGGGGAGAGTGTCACAGAGAGGACAGGAAGGAAGAGGACATGATGGTCAGGGCCAGGGAGGCCACACAGGCGACACCTCTGGATTCTATTCTCAGTAAGGTGGGGAGGGTCTGGAAGGTTCTGAGCACAGGAGGGAAACAAGTAGACTTGCATTTTCAAAGATCACTCGGCTGCTGGGGGAGAGCAGGCTGGAGGGGCCCAAGACACAGCAATGTCTGGGTGAGAGCCCACCTAACACAGGTGGCAGCAGAGGAGGGCGTGAGTGTGGTAGATTTCGCGTATGTTTTAAGGTAAAGCCAACAGGCTCTGCTGATGGGTGGAGGTGGAGAGAGAGGGAGAGGAGAGGCCAGGATGCCTCTAAGGTTTCCGGTCTGAGAACACCTTGGAGACCCAGGGCTGTGCCCCCAACTGTAGACCAAGATCACGGATCTGAGGAGCATTCTGCTTTTCCAGGAAAGCAGTGCTTCGGTGAGATCCTGAGCACCCCCCAGGGGTAGGTGAACACAGGGTTCTCAAACATTGTGCCCGAATTCCTCAGCATCAAAGCAACATCCCTGAAGGCTTGTCAATGCCACAACTGGCAAGGTGGGAGAGGCAGAGAGGGAGCCAGAACCCTTTCTACACAGGATCTCATTAAATCCTCAGGAGATACATATCATCTTCATTTACTGATGAAGAAACCATCATATAAAGATGACTATGCTGGATGAAATATCGGACTTTTTAAAAAATGTACATGCAGAAACTCTAATCTGGGATGGGAAAGGTCTTCCCAAGCAAGATGCAACACTCAGAAACCATAAAGAAAAAGCATGAAAAATTTGAAATCTGGGGCACCTGGGTGACTCAGTCGGTTATGCATCTGACACTTAATTTTGGCTCAGGTCATGATCTCACAGTTTGTGGGTTCAAGTCCCGCATTGGACTCCATGCGGACAGCTCAGAACCTGGAGCCTGCTTCGGATTCTGTGTCTCTCTCTCTCTCTCTCTGCCCCTCCTGGGCTTGCACTCTGTCCCTCTGTCTCAAAAATAAACATTAAAAAATTTTTTTCCATTAAAAAATAAAAAATAGATAAAATCAAAAAAAATTTGAATTCATAAAAATGTAAAATGTCTGCCTAATCAAAGATGAACAAAGACGAAAGCTGAAATGGCACGCACATACACCCCAGAAACAGACAAAAACAGAAACAAAATCCAACCCATTCATAAACAAAACAAAAAGCACTACCTAAGAGAAAATATTTACAACATAAATAACATGAGTTGAGATCTACAATGCACAAAGAATTTACCCAAATCAATAAAAATACAAACAACCACATTTTTAAAAAGGCAAAAACTATGCTAATATCAACTGACACAAAGGAGAAATTCAAGACCCCTGTGAAAGGTTGCTTATCTCGCTTATCTCGCCAGCTCCCAGAAAGGCTCACAAATGAGGACCTCACATTTTCAAGAAAAGCATTTACATTCGGTGTTGGGGAGGGTGTGAGAAACAAACATTCTACTTAGCAGGTGGGAGTGTAAGCCAGTAGGTCTTTTTGGAACAAGATTTGGCAGAATCTATCAAAATGTTTCATGTGTATGTCCTATGACTCAGACATTCTACCAGAAGACTCCACCTACAGATATACTTCCATATGTACGCAAGAAAACGTACTCAAGCTTATTCACTGCAGCATGGTTGTAACAGAGAAAAAAATACTCATGACAATAATAACTAACTGTCCGCCAACAGATTACTTAAGCACATTTTCCATGCGATCAAATGCTATGGCATCTTTAATAAGAATGGAGTAGAAGTATATGTACCAGCATCAAAGATCTCAAAAAAACAAACAAACAAAGCCCAATGGTGAAAAGTTACAGAATACATGTAACATGGTACTCTATCTGTTAAAAAATAAAGCACAAATTATATGCATGTGTCTACATATATATGGATGTAAATGCATAGAGAAAGGCCTAGAAATATATACCCCAAACTGCCCTCAGCCATTGGACTTCGAAAAGAGGATTCAAATGAGCAGAATGGGAAAGAATGGAGGCCTCCACTTAGCACTCAGAACTCCTAAGGAAACACTAACGTGTTAAAATGTTTATAATCATCAACTCATATATTGCTTATGAACTGAAAGTGTTTTAAAAACTAAAGGATGATAATGATACTTGTATTCCAACTTTTTTTTTTAAGTGTTTGCTTATTTTTGAGAGCAAGTGTGAGAAGGGGAGAGGCAGAGAGAGGGAGAGGCAGGGAATCCCAAGCAGGCTCTGTGCTGTCAGTGCAGAGCCTGACATGGGGTTCCATCTCACAAGCCATGAGATCATGACCTGAGCTGAACTTAAGAGTCGGATGCTCAACCGACTGAGCCACCCAGGTGCCCCCGTATTCAAGCTTTTCATTGCACATGGGAGACACCCAAACTGACGAAGAAACCATCATATAAAGATGACAAGACACACATCTTCTCTGTGGAGCAGCCCTACTGCAAAAGGAACCATTTCCCTCCATTTGTTCATCCCTGGGTTACACGGCCAGGGGTATGTCTCCCTCCCACAGTGAGTGGGACCAGCACAGTGGAGTCTGGCGGGCCACCTGCCCACTCCAGTGAGTGAAACCCCCTTCCCGAGTCTACAACTGACAGTCCCAATAGGGCCACATGGATTGGGAGAGGAGTGCCCCTGAGGAAGGAACCAAACCCGAACTGGAGGAAGGGGAATGGGAAAGCGTGACCGGCAGGGCAAGCAAATGGACCACACCATCCACAACAGACCAGAAATGAACAAGGTCTGAAGTCGCCGCCCAGTGTCACACAGCTGGTCAATGGCGGAGGTGGAATTCAAATCAGGTGTGAGAAACTGCAGAGTCATTGTTCCCTCCGCGTCACCTCAGTGCCACTCTTGGCAGCCAGGGGACACCAATCTCAGTAAGCCCTGTGCCTGAGAAGGGCGTGCTGCGGGCCTGTCATCCAAGAACTCCCGTAAGCCCATCCCAGTCCTTCAGGTTCCCTCCAGATTATCATCCTTAGAACAAAATGGAATTTGCACAGACAGAATTTGCTGGATGGAGGGAGGTGAAGGGCAAGAGAAGACAGACGGGTATTTGAGATATGAAGGACCAGAGAAAACAGGTTCCAACAGGACTTGGAAAGAACAGGAAAGGACAAAGATGCAGAGAATGAGGATGGGGATTCTTCCCGCAGACTAACCTCCACCAACGTCATCCCTTAGGGGCACCTTGTGTTGCACTGTGGAAGGAGCTGTGTAAAAACAGTGCAGCAGACGTACATCCCGCAGCTCTGTCCTCAGAGGACTGCAGTTAAAGATGGACACGCTGGTACAGGTGACTGTCACGGGATACACAGACAAGACAAATGTGACACTGATACGGCCAATTACTTTTTCTTTATGCAGAATCCAAGCACATAAGGAAGAAAGCTCAGTCAACAGGTGATAAAAATACAATTGCAGGAAGGATAATAGGCACGGTTATAAATTCAAATTTTCGCTATTGTTTAATCCCTTTACCCCATACTCCACCTATGTATTCAACCAATATTTCCTCAAATACCCACTGCCTTCTGAAATCCTGCCCACTCCTGTGCTCTCGTTCTAAATTAGGACATAATCTACATTTTCTACTATTTCAATCGACCAGATTACCGCAATCCCAAACCACATTCTTTCAATGATGGTGAAATGTATCAAAGCAGACAATGCATTTCTTAGTTAACGTTGGCTGCGGCATAATTAAGACTGTGTTCACCCAAGCCCACAGACAAAGAGAAGCCGGGCACTCGGGTGTTCAGGCATGGGGTGGCAGCAGCAGGTCCTAGCTCTGGTCCCACGGTAGGAAATGAGGTCCAACCCTGCCTTGGATTGAGGGGTCTGGGCCTGCTCAGAGAGCTGTCTCCATCCCTAACTGCTCACCTCTCCGTTACCAGGACAGGGAGAAGACAGGCACCTTCACACGGAAGATGCCGAAACCACGTATTACTAGTCTTTTCCAAGCTGGACAATTAGCTATATACACTTCATCCTTCACAACTTACATCCCTTCTTACAAATGAATGTGAGACTTCCCAAGACAACTTTGTTTCAAGCCAATGAGAGAACCAAGAACATAATTAAGAGCTTGTGTAGATGCTTCTAGTGCTTGCCCTTGCCCGGTTCTTTTCTTCTAGCACATGGGAGAACTGCACTTCCCAGCCCTCTTGGTCAGGTGGGCCCATGGAGGTCACTCTTGCCAACAGGCTGTGAGAAGCGTAATGCCACCTCCAGGCTGAAGCTCTTGATTGCTGGGTGAGCATCTCTCATCCTATCTCAGTGACCAAGAAGGTCACATGTTCCAGGTAGTGAGATGGTGGAGCCTCTGACATCTTGAGGGACTGTATAGAGCAGCCCCCACAATGTTTGCACATGGGAATGAGTGAGAAATACATTTTATTGTACTAAGCCTCTGGGATTTGGTTATAGCATACGTCTATCGTGACTTGTAAAAAAAGTTTTTCATCTAGCAAAAGGTTAAGATATGTGTACAAATAAGTAAAATACAACAAAGGAAGGCTGACACTGGCCTAGCCTGCCAAAGGTACTCACCCAATGTATGGTGAAGGAGTGAATAAATGGATGACCTAAGCACGGTATAGACAGATGAGAGTCTCAGAGTAGGAAACATTCACTTCCATTTGGGAGTTAATCAGGAAAGGGTGATGGAGCAGAGGAAACGTAAATATTAACAACATAAATATTGAAAAAAAATCTGTTGGATTACTGACATTTTTCAAATTCATTTGAGAAGGTCCCTACAAGGGGAATCCTTTTTCTAAGAGCCTTTCCTCCCAGGAACCTGAAGACCAAGTGATGCTTCAAGCCAGCTGGAGCCCCCTCCCTGAGCTGGTGGGTCTCCAACCAGGTCACCTAATGGAAAACATTTCTTCTCCCTCCTCACTGACAAGTATGTTGGAAGAGGGACCATGTCACCCCTCCTCAAGAATTCCACAGAGCTGGGACTCCTGGAAGGGATTCCCCAGCCTGGCACTCTCTCTGCTGCTCCCACTGGTGGCTTCCATGGGTCACTGGCAACCCACAGCTCCAAATAACTGCTCTCTGGGGGCAGCAGCTTCCTGTGACAGCGGCCAGCAGATGCTCTCTCATTAGTAGTTCACTGAACAATCCCAGTAGCAAAAGTTGCTGCTCTCAAGGAATGTGATCTTCCAATGCCACAGGTTGGCAGCTCTTGGGGTCCTCAGTACCCTGTCCCTCCAGCCTGGATGGCCAGATGGCTAGCCCAGCATGTGTACAGCCACTGCAAAGCACCATTCAGAGGGGACAGCGCTAGGCCAAGCTTCTTTGTGGCAGCATTGGTACTGGGGACATATGCCAAAGAGCTCCTCCTTTATAAAACCTTTCAACCGCCCTCCAAGGACTGCAGATATGGTTACACTTAGAGCTGCCCAGCATGGCCAAGACCTCATGAGCCTCTTGAACCAAGGAACACCCTATCTCCCTTAAGAGGTTCTCCTACTCTGCCTCAATCCTTAAGTGTGCCGAGGCTCAAGTGTCTACCCAGTGCATTAGCCAGCAGTCCCAGCTCCTGTTTTGCATCCCATCTGCAGGACCACACCTGTGACCCCGACCCCAGGCTCTGACCTGCCCCCAGGAGATGGGTAGGCTTCATCCTAATAATATTCCTGGGTTATGATCCTGTAGGACATGCATCTTCTAAGGATTAATATATCTAAACATCGTCAGTGTTTGCAAAGACATATTTCATGCTGTTCCCTAACAGCCTCACAAGGCAATCCTTAGTGGACTAGAAAATATGCTGGCACAGGAATAAGGAGCCCCAGATTCTGCTTCCAGACTTGCCACTCAGTAGAGGAGACACTGGAAAAATGACCACCTCCCTAAGCCTCAGTTTCTTCACCTGTAAACTAGAGTCAGATCTGTTCTACCTACCTCAGGGAATGGTTGTGGGACTGACATTAACGTAATGGAGGTGAAAGCTCTTTTAAAACACGACACTAGGTGTTAAAACACAGACACTGAGCCTGGGTGGCTCAGTCGGTTAAGCATCTGACTCTTGATTTCGACTCAGGTCGTGATCTCACGGTTCCTGAGTTCGAGCCCCACGTTGTGCTCTGTTCTGACAGTGTGGAGCCTGCTTCAGATCCTCGTCCCCCCCCCCCCCACTCTCTGCTTCTCCCCGCTTTCTCTCTCTCTCAAAATAAACACTTTCATTTTTTATTTTTTATTTTTTTAACGTTTATTTATTTTTGAGACAGAGAGAGACAGAGCATGAACAGGGGAGGGGCAGAGAGAGAGGGAGACACAGAATCCGAAACAGGCTGCAGGTTCCGAGCGGTCAGCACAGAGCCCGACGCGGGGCTCGAACTCACGGACCGTGAGATCATGACCTGAGCCGAAGTCGGACGCCCAACCAACTGAGCCACCCAGGCGCCCCTCAAAATAAACACTTATAAAAAAAACAGTTTAAAGCACTATACTAATGCTGAATAGCATTAGTGCATTTATTCCTTAATTTGCAAGGACTGCATATATTTAATTAATAAAAAGTTCCTTATCAATGCCATAAATGCTCAGATTGCAGTACCAAATTACTAAATAACTACCCTGTCCCTTGAGTGTGCAAAGTCTCATGAGGGACACAGGAAGGTTTAAGGCCTGGTCTTTTCTCCCTAGTGATTTAAACCCAGTAGGGGTTATAATCCAATTTAATCTTGCTACATTTAAAGAGAGTAGAGAGGACTCAGAATATCATCCAAGCCATGTCCCTCACTTGACAGGGAGGGAAACTGAGGCTAACAAATAACTAATAACTAATACCCAACAACAGCTATAACATTAGCTAGCACTTACTGCATGGTTCCTCCTTATGACCCTCAGAGGGACTGTAGCCCAGGCCTGGGACCCGATTGTCCAGACTCCTTAGCCAGGACTATTCCCATGAGTATATAAAAATCTACTTCTTGGGGCACCTGGGTGGCTCAGTTGGTTAAGTGTCTGACTTCGGCTCAGGTCATGATCTCGCAGTTTGTGAGTTCGAGCCCCATGTCAGGCTCTCTGCTGTCAGCACAGAGTCTGCTTCGGATCCTCTATCCCCCTCTCTCTTTACCTCTCCCCCACTTGCACTCTCTCTCAAAAATAAATAAACTTAAAAAAAAAACCAACCTCTTAAATCTACTTCTCTGCATCCACCCTGGTCATCAGGCTTTTAGGTCAACTACTTCTCTCTTGAGATCCTCACACTGAGTGCCCTTAAAAGACGAACAAGAACTGAAACAGCGGGCAGAGCAAAAGAACATTCCAGGAGGTAGCGTGGGGGAACTGAGGGGAACTTCCCCACCAGGGAGGAAGTAAGAGACACTCAAAAACCAGAAGCCAACGTGAGGATGACCTAAAATGACTGATGATCATTTTAAGCTACTCTACAGAGAGCATAATAGATGTGCTGGGGAATTAACAGAAAAAAAAAAAAAAATACGGTTTCAGCCAAACAGAAACGTATAGTCGGTCCAGGTGACAAAGTATACACCTGTGACATAACAGAAGAGTAATTACTGGAGTCTCTAGGACAGTTTTCATTAGGCTTAATCAATAAAGACTGAAAAATCCTAGAGAGTCTTTTCATGCCATGCTTGGACTATTGCAGTAGCCTTTAGTTTAAGAGTACTTATCTCTGTTCATGATAATCTACTACAATGGCGACCACAGTGGCAACTACTCCTGCTGCTGCTGCCACACACACCATCGTCACCTGTGGTCTTTGGGCTCAGGGAGACTGAGAAGAGCATCTGTCCCAAGACCCTCCTCTTGAGGAACCTGGGGAACTCTGGATGCCACCTTCCGGGAATGGCATCTCATGTAAGCCCTTTCTGTGCGGGAGCCTCCTTGTTCCCCAAGCAAGAGTAGTCCCAGAAGACTGTGGCCCACATGTCGCCAGCTCTCTCCACATTCTAGGGCCTGGGGCTCATGCGGGACCTGTCCTCCAGGTGATGGCCTTCCCTCCAGTTCTCCTCCTGTGTGGGGAGCCCAGAGCAGGTCCTAACCAAGCAGAGGTCCAACTGGGAAACTAGTCACCAGGGTGCCCAGTATTCCCAAGAGACTTTGGGAAAGGAAGCCCCACCCCTTCTCCCCCAAAACAGGAGAGTGAGAGAGGGACCAGCCTCTCTTCAAGAAAAGGTGAGCTTCTCTCTCCCTCATCAGCCTCTCCCCCATTGGGCAGGCCTGGGGTGGGGTCCAGGCTTTGGCTGGGAAGCTGAGAACTAAAGGTGGAAAGTGGCTCTTTCAGGAGACCCCATGCAGCAGACCCCAAATTCAGACGCTCTCTAAACTCAGAACTGGAGGTCCGGTGGGGATAAGACGATGCTGATCCGTGGGGTTATTGTGAAGATTAACTGAGCGAACATGCAGGAAGGGCCTGCACCCGGTATATGCTGAGCACCCAGTATATGCCACAGAAGTGTGTGCATTATCATCACCAGTTAGAGTCCTGGCCGCATTTCCAGATTATCTGGGCATACCCTGCTCAACCAACCACCAACCTCCTCTGCTAAAAATTACCTCACATACAAAGCAAAATGTTCACTATGGTCGTAGCCCAACTACTGGTAACTGTTTTCACTCATCAGCACAAATGTTACAGCTAAGAGACCTTCCATGCAGAGGATGTAGCAGCATGGCAAGAGACTGATCAAACTGTGTGGTTTTCACATTTCCTGCTTCTTAGCAGTGAACTCTCTCTTCGTACGAAACACTAGGCAGAAGACTAAAATATAATGCTGACTGAAGCAGATCCAGAAAATGTGGGGTGGGGACCCTCACCCTATCCTGCCCTCTTTGCGGCAGCCCCTGGGCCTCTGAGGGACACGAATTAAAAAAGAAACCGGCTGAGGGACGCCTGGCTGGCTAAGTCAGTGGAGCATGTGACTTTTGATCTCAGGGTTGAGAGTTTGAGCTCCATGTTGGGTGTAGAGATTAAATAAATAGAACTTTAGAAATAAATAAATAGGGGCGGCTGGGTGGCTCAGTTGGTTGAGCGTCCTGCTCTTGATTTTGGCTCAGGTCATGGTCCCAGGGTCGTGGGATGGAGCCCCGTGTTGGGCTCTACACTGAGCACGGAGCCTGCTTGAGATTCTCTCTCCCTCTCTCCCTCTCTCTCTCTCTCTCTCCCTCCTTCCCTCCCTCCGCCCCTCTCCTGCTCACGTGCTCTCTCTCCTTCCCTCTCTCTCTTTCTCCTCTAAAAACAAAAAATAGGGGCACCTGGGTGGGTCAGTCAGTTAAGTATCCAACTTCAGCTCAGGTCATGATCTCACTGTTCGTGAGTTCAAGCCCCACATCAGGCTGCTCTCAGCACAGAACTTGCTTGGGATTCCCTCTCTCTGTCACTCCCCCACTTGCTCTCTCTCTCTCTCTCTCTCTCTCCCTCAGCCCCTCTCCCTGCCCCTCCAAATCTCTTTAAAATAAAAATAAATAAAAATTTAAAATAATAATAATAAGGGGTGCCTGGCTGGCTCAGTCAGTTAAATGTCCCACTCTTAGTTTTGGCTCAGCTCATGATCTCTCTCTCTCTCTCTCTCTCTGTCTCTCAAAATAAATAAATAAACTTAAAAAAAAAATCTTCTTTAAAATAATAATAACAATAGGGGCGCCTGTGTGGTTCAGTTGGTTAGGTGTCTAACTTCAGCTCAGGTCATGATCTCGCAGTTTGTGAGTTCGAGCCCCGCGTTGGGCTCTGTGCGGACAGCGCGGAGCCTAGAACCTGCTTCGGATTCTGTGTCTCCCTCTCTCTGCCCCTCCCCCACTTGCACTCTGTCTCTGTCTCAAAAATAAATACACATTAAAAATAAAAATAATAATAAAATAATAATAACAGGGCACCTGGGTGGCTCAGTTGGTTGAGCATCCAACTCTTAATTTCGGCTCAGGTCACAATCCCAGGGTCATGGGATGGAGCCCCAAGTGTGGCTGCATGCATTAAGTATGGAGCCTGCTTGAGATTCTCTCCCTCCCTCTCTCGCTCCGCTCCTCTTCCTGGCTTCTGCTCTCTCCCTCTCTCTCAAAAATTAATTAATTAATTAATTAAAACATGTTTAAAATAAAATAATAACAATAATAGAATTATGTTTAAGACTTGTCAGGGCCCTTACTCAAAGTGTTTCTGCCCATCAACAGCACAGACAGAAACGTAAGAGACAAGCCCCAGCCATCAGGGCAGAGCTGGCTGGAGCGGGGCTTGTCCTCCGCTGGCCGGGTGTCTGTTCCAGTGCTCCCAGCACACCCGCAGGGCTGCCCTCGGAGGCAGTCGTCCAGCAAGAAAATGCCAGGGTCACCCATTGGTTCTTTTACTCTTGACCCCAGCATTTAAATCCTGGCTGCCTCGCAAGCAGCCCGAGGGCTTCAGTGGAGCCACAGTGGACGGGAGGTGAGAGACATGTCAACAAGGGTTTACAGGCTGAAGCTGTTTATCTCACACTGAACCTGACCCCTCATCACAAGAAGGACGGCCCCATCCTAGTTCAAAGGCGAGCTGCAGCTTTGGCCGAAAGGGCCGCATTTCCGACCCGCTATGGAAGAGTTGAGACAAGCCTTTAAAACAAGAAAAACAAAGAAACACAACAATTGATAGCCGAGGACTAAAATGAAATAAGATTCCATTGGTGCCTCGTGTAAAACTGGATGCCAAGCCCAGCTTATCCTCAAGTTTACAAACACCCACTGAGCATTTCTGTCACAAATAGTGCCACCCACTCTGGGCCACGCTCGCTCCCAAGCTATTATCTTGAACTGTACTTCACATTTCTGTGACTGCCCTACAGGAATGGGAACCCCAGAGCCCCAACTCCACAGGCCGCCTGCCTAAGCAAAACAAGCAACACCTCTTCTTAAAGCTACAAGTTAAGGGGCTCTTTCTTTTTATCTTTGTTGTTCCTTCCCCCCCACCCTCAAATTACAAAAATAATTTCTGCTTGTTACAGACATTTGAATTCAGAGCTATACACTTGAAAAAGTGAAAATCTTCTGAAATCCCAGCCCCTCATGACAGTTACTATTAAATCATATGAACAGGTATTTTATTTCTTTCTTCAACAGGTATTTACTTAAGTAATCTCTGTGCCAGACATGGGGCTCAAACTCACAACCCCAAGATCAAGAGTTGCATGTTCCATGGACTAAGCAAGCGTAGTGCCTGCCCCATTAATAATTTGAGAAATAGGGGCGCCCAGATGGCTCAGTTGGTTAAGTGTCCGACTTCGGCTCAGGTCGTGATCCTGTGGTTCGTGGGTTCGAGCCCCCGTCAGGCTCTGTGCTGACAGCTCAGAGCCTGGAGCCTGCTTCCGATTTTGTGTCTCCCTCTCTCTTCCCCTCCCCCACTCATGCCTGTCTCTTTCTCTCTCAAAAAAAATAAATAAACATTAAAAATAATAATAATAATAATATTTTGAGAAATAAGAGTTTTATTTCACTTATGATCCAGAAAATATCATAGAACCTACATATTTGAATAGATACTAGTAAAGAAATGAGATTTTAGTTTTATATCATATGCAACAAAATTAAAATGTTCAAAAACACCCCTTTATCCAGCAATTACAACTGTGAAAATTGTTGGCAAAACACATATCTAAACAAAAGGTCATGAGGCTGGTTCTCACAAATTCAGGTAATAGAAAAGAATATTTGTAAAAAGCTGGTGAATGTCTACTTAGGATTAAGCTGGACATTTAAAAGCCCCCTCAAATTAGTTTGAACTGAATTACCAGGTAGCCAATACATAGAACCTGCTACATAATTTGTGGAGGCCACTATAAAATGAAAACTTGGAGCCCTTTTTTCAAAAAATATTAAGAATTTCAAAATTTAATGCAAAACACAGCATTAAAACAAGCACATGCCAGCAAAGCCAGGCCTGTCCGTGCACATTAATTTAACCACATGACCAAGTGTGTACTTTACTCTGCATTTTTAAGGCTTCAGATCTCTGTTTGGCTTTCAGATCATTCATTACATTTTCTAAAAATGTTCAGCTTTCTCTAAGGAATAAATCGGCAAGATGAGACTAAGGCCAGGAAAAACGTCAAAAAAAAAAAAAAAACCCCAAAACAAAAGTTTATTTTTAGCTTGACCTTGATTAAATTCTATGTTTTCTGATGCATTTTCCAGTTGAAATGAATTGGCTATGCAGCTAATATCGTAGAAATATAAAACATTCTGGAATATCAGGTTAGCCAAAATAAAATCTTAAGCTCCATTTCACATCCAAAAATCTACATCTGAGATTACTTACAACATGAGACAGTTTTTCTCAGAGAAATTCTGGAATACGCTTTCAATTTTTTCAATAACAAAATATGTGCTTCCTTCCCTATACTCTAATAAGCCGTCTCTAAATGGACTTCCCGCAAAAGTAAAGGAAAAGAAAACCTTATCACTTGGCGGATTAAACTGTATAAAATTAAGAATCCTCTTTGGCTCCTTTAAAGTGGAAAAGGTTCATTTTATGACAAAAATTTGCTACACAAAGTAGTCATCCTAGCGCCTCCTTGGATCATTTGAACGTATTTCCATGTTTAACTTGAGCTGGGTCATGCATAAGAATAGCTTGATCTTTAATACACGATAGGAATACCAAGAATTCTTTCTAAACTGCTATAAAAGGCTCACAAAAGCCAACAAAAGGCCTGAACCACATTCCTTGGCAATTATCAGTGGGAGGAGGAGGCAGACAAAGAGGAGAAAAGTGATCTGTAAGAGGCACTCAGCACCACAACCAAGCCTCTTCCATTAGGAGGAACAGGTGTGGAACCTCTCCTCTCTCAAGCAAAAGAGAATCACTTTGGACCCTGAGGTTTACCCCTCTGACAGACCAACTGAAGATATTGTCCTGAAATTCCCCTCCCTTCAGCTCAGGAGGGACCAGAACAGCTCTCCATACCCATTCTGATGGACGCATCTCAGAAGCCAAGAGAGTTTTTCAAGCTTTCCCTGGGGTTCAACACTGTCACCCAATGAATGCTGCCTGGGGGACTTGGTGGGGGGTGGGGGTGTCAGAAGAAGATGGGTCAGTCTGCACTCTCTTCTCAGGGTCCAGGGCTAGTCTCAGAGACACACAGATGTTGCCCATTCTAGAAGGAGAAGGGAAGACAGCTCCCATTTCTTGAGATCCTACTGTGGAGCTTAGCCCAGGGTCTCTGTCCACATTATATTATTAACCCCCACAAAATCTTACCATTTTGCAGATAAGGAAGGTGACTACAGCTAGTGAGGAAACTTGCTCAAGGCCACAGGGCTACAAACAGGCAAGGCCGGGCTTCAAATGCTGGTCAACTGATTTCCCAAATCTCCTGCTTTTGTCATCAGTGTTGAGACCCAGTGTGGGGCTTCCCCGGTGCAGGCAATTAAGGCAGGGCTTTGTCTCGAGAGAATTTAAAACAGTTGTAAAACTGCTGGAAGTAATTTGCTTTTTTCTTACCACCAAGCATCACCAATTCTAAATGATGGCAACGAGAAGCTATTCCTCCTGGAAAACAAATCTTTTGTTAGCTGAAGTTCTAAGCAATTCCTACAGTTACTGTTCGTTTCGAATATCATATATGTAAACTTCAAATTAGCACATTTGTAATATTTACCCTTTGATAAACATTGTATTTATAGGAAAGGTAATTTGGAGAACTCCTAGCTTTGCAGTTGGTCCCAACACACGCCAACCCAGACGCCAACTGATTTCAAAAATAAATGTATTAATAGGTCAGAATCTTCTGATTCCACTTAGACACAGTCCTTGTCTGCAATCCCGGCAGTGCTATATATTCCTATGTTTAAACAGACTTACAATAAACAGTGACAGCTCAGTGATTAAAAGAGCAAAGAAAGCAAACTAACAATTCCATTACTCTATGGCCACTTGGAGCTTTCGATTGTGTTATTGAAAATTTAAAACAGCAAACTGCAAGATGTAATCATTTTGTTTGGTAAGCGCACATTTTAATTCAGCCGTGAAACATTGGATTAAATTCGCCTAGTATCTTTAGAACTTAAACATATTTTTTTAATTCCTCATTGTTTACAAACTAAAGGGAGAAAATCAAGAAAACAATGGCTGCTGATCGCGCGGTTTTTATGGAAAATCGTTTCATCACACGGAGAATAGGAACGTGAAAAATTATCTGCTCCAGGTTTCAAGCATGCTGGCTGAACTTTCACTGCGCGCCATCAGACCCCACTCCACAGACGGGAACCGCATCCTGCTGGATCCTGGATCCGCATCCTGCTGTGATCTGGCCAAGGGGCCAGCTCTTAGTCCGCAGCGGTGAACCTTTAGATCCAGTTGGTTTCCCAGCAACTTCTGTTCTCTCCTTGTAAGAGTGCTCTGACAAATTTATGATTCTACAACGTCCTTACCTTTGACCCAAACACACTCTCCATGCAAAATTGATGCTTTTCTTCAAATCCAAATGTTGCCAAATTTTTCTCAAATACAAAAAGACCATCGAATTCCCAATCGCAGGCATGGTGGAAACAATACTGACAAGCCTTTCCCAGACCTTCACTCTCTCCCCACCAAGCTGTCCATTGGGTTTTTTCAAGCCTTCGATAATCTGGCAGCGCACAAGCTACGTCGGCTGTTGTTTGTGACTACTCAGTTCCCAGACCCAAGGTGAAACATCTGTTGAAGGCCAGAATGATCACCATACCATTCGAATCTCCTTCCCTCATCTTTCCCTTCCACAGTCTTGGACATGCTGTAAAAGTCAGTGGCTCATTTTAATTTATTTAACAAGTACTTACACAACGTTTACTTTAAGTCAAAG
This sequence comes from Panthera pardus, assembly GCF_024362965.1. Classification (NCBI taxonomy): domain Eukaryota; kingdom Metazoa; phylum Chordata; class Mammalia; order Carnivora; family Felidae; genus Panthera; species Panthera pardus. Next base: position 67,329,482 of record NW_026526788.1, on the reverse strand, counting down.
AATTGAACATAAATTTATTGCTGGGAGGCACAAATTTAAATAACAAAGTGTTCTACGTATTCCACTAGTAAACCTAAGCATGCAATTACCATAAGACCCAACGATGGCACTCCTGGGCATTTATCTCAGAGCGATGAGAACATATGCTCACACAAAAACCTATACACAAATGTTCAGAGCAGCTTTATTTGTCACAGCCAAGGGCTGGGGGAAACCCAGATATCCTTCAGTAGGTGAGTGGTTGAACACCCTGTGTTTTGTTTACACCAGGGAATACCAGCCAGCAAGAAAAAGGAAAGAACTACTACTGATAGACACAACAAGGTGGGTAAGTCTCCAGGAAATAATGCTGAGAGAATAAAGCTAATCCCCAAAGGTAGCAAATGATATGATTCCACTCATGTAACATTTTTTTGAAAGGACAAACTTTTAGGGACGCCTGGGTGGCTTAGTCAGTTGATCGTCTGATTTCGGCTTAGGTCGTGATCTCACAGTCCGTGAGTTCCAGCCCCGTGTCAGGCTCTGTGCTGACAGTTCGGGAGCCTGGAGCCTGCTTTGGATTCTGTGTCTCCCTCTCGCTCTGCACCTCCCCCACTCGCACTTTGTCTCTCTCTCTCTCTCTCTCTCAAAAATACATAAACATTAAAAAAATTAAAAAATAAATAGCAAAGAGAATGAATTTTTTAAAAAAAAAGAAAAGAAAGGACAAACTTTTAGGAATGGCGATCAGATTAGTCATTGCCAGGGCTTGCTGGGGAAGGGAGGGAGGGAAGTGTGGTTATAAAAGGGCAACAGGAGGGATAAAACTATATGCAACTAAATGCACATACACATACAAATGAGTACACATAACACTGGGGAGATGTGAATAAGATAGGTGCATTGTAGGGGCAGTTGGTAGCTCAGTCGGTTAAAGGTCTGACTCCTGATCTCAGGGTCATGAGTTCAAAGCCCCACCTTGGGCTCTGCACTGGCTGTGACGCCTACTTAAAAAAAAAAAAAAGAAGAAGAAGAAGAAGATAGGTGGATTGTATCAGTGTTGCTATCCCGGCTGCCGTATTGTGCCGTAGTTTTGCAAAATGTTACCAGCAGGGGGAAACTAGATAAATGGAACATGTACCTGGGAACTCTGGATTGCAACTGTATCTGAATCTACAATCATCTCAACAAAAACTTCAGTTAGAAAAGTAGTAAGCCAACAAAAATATCTCAAGCTAGTAAGATTTACTTAACAACACTTGCATGCCGCTTACTAATTGCCAGGTCATATTTTAAGTACCTACAAATTGACTCACTGACTCCTACCAACCATGTGTGGCATGTACTATAAGGATTGTTCCCATTCTGCAGATGAAAAGACTGCTGTACAGGGAGCTTAAATAACATACCCGAAGGACACACAGCAAGTAGGTTAACTGTTGGGATCTGATTCCTAGGCAGGCTATCTAGAACCAGAACTCTCCCCTCAGAGATCTCTTCATTTCACTCTTAAAGGCTGGGGGAGGGAGGGGGCGCCAGGCGGACTAGACTCCGAATCCCGACAGTGCCTCTTCTGGAAGATGCCCAAAATCCAGCCGAAAGTATGACAAATCCTTCTGATCACAAAGCCAATTATAAACTTCACAGGCTGGCAACTTTATAAAGGAAGAAAGCCAGAATTACCCGTTTTTAATGTACAATCTTCCGCCAGGGGAGGATGAGTACCTGTGGCAGGAGCAGCATGTCACAGGGTGACATCCACTCTCGTCTGCGGGCTGGAAAACCAAGAGGACACTTGGGCACGCTTGGGAGCACATTTTGGTGGGAAAGAATGAGGGGACGGAAAAAGCAAGACGCATCTGGGAGGAGATGAAAAGCAGGGGCTAAAACAAGACCATGTGACAGCATCATGCCTCCCAGGCCCTTGCTCCAGCCGGCAGTCCTGCTGCCCCGTCCCCAGAGCACGGTGTCTTTTCCGGCCCCCTCGGAATGGCCTCCATTAGCTCTCTGTCTTAGCAGCTTCAAGCCCACAGGCTCTTGGGTGGGCCCTGGGGACTGAAACCCAGAACCCAGGTGGCATTCCAGAGTTGCAGGCCTGTAGCAGGGCAATCTGGTTCGGAAGATTTTCAGATTATCAAGTGGGGAAGACAGGAATGTCACGGCCTCTGGGTGGACACGGGGACATTCATCAAAAAGACAGCTACCATGAAACCACAGTCGCCTTTTCCCACTGGATTGGTGGAGAGCTGGGGTATGTGCAGATGCATGGGTGTGGACACGCATGTCAGAAACCAAAATTATTTTAGCAGAGAAATAATTTCCCAGGATTCAATGCTAGAAAGGGCAAAATGAACACTAGACCCAAATTTTCCAAAAGATAAACTTCCAACCAGAGGGCAATGTAACTTAACACTAATCCATGAGGTTAATGATGTGAACAGTATGTTACCCATGGTCCAGGCTGATATGATGAACCACCCAGATAAAAAAGGGAATCACTAACGGGGGTAGAGGCCAGACTTTATTGGTCTCCAAGCCTGAAGCTCATAAAAATTCTCAGTTTAGCCTTGGTCCGTCAATGAAAATTAAGCCCAACTGTGAAGAGACCGCACAGAAATGAAGTTCTTCACAATCTGTGATGTTGAGAAACAACAACTGTTAACACAGAGTTGGGAACGGTCTCCAGGAAAATGGCGTCTCCACTCACACTGCCACCGACAGCCCGAAATGACTCAGCTCCATGTGTCAGCTTTTATATTTAAACAGCATTTCCTTTGCAACAAGGATCCAAAATATTCACTCCCAGATAAGAGAGAGGTAAACAGAGACCCCTGTTGCCTGCTGCCCATTCCCCACATGCTTCTGGTTGCTTGCATGAAAATATAGGTCTCCTGGAGCCTGTCAAGAGGACACCACACAACATGAGAATAAGCGCATGTGTGCACAATAAGGACATGGCGAGGGGTGACTGGGTGGCTCAGTCAGTTGAGCGTTCGACTTCAGCTCAGGTCATGATCTCACAGTTTGTGAGTTCGAGCCCTGCATTGGGCTCTGTGCTGATGGCTCAGAGCCTGGAGCCTGCTTCAGATTCTGTGTCTTCCTCTCTCTCTGTCCCTTCCCCACTTTTAATCTGTCTCTCTCTCTCTCTCAAAATAAATAAACATTTAAAAGTGTTTAAAAATAGGGGCGCCTGGGTGGCTCAGTTGGTTAAACATCCGACTTTGGCTCAGGTCATGATCTCACGGTTCGTGGGTTCGAGCCCCACGTCGGGCTCTGTGCTGACAGCTCAGAGCCTGGAGCCTGTTTCAGATTCTGTGTCTCCCTCTCTCTCTGCTCCTCCCCCACTCAGGTTCTGTTTCTCTGTCTCTCAAAACTAAATGAACATTTAAAAAAAAAAAAGAAAAAAATGTTTAAAAATAAATAAATAAGGACACGGTGAGGTGGAGGTATGGAAAGACCTTGGGTCTCTGAAGTCCCCGTTTAGCCACTAAACCAATCTTGGGCCACTGGCCTCTAGACTTTTCTTATTAAGTAGAGGATAAAGGTCCCTCTGATTTAAGCCACTATCTGCTGGGTTTTCTGTTGGCAGTCAAACATTTCTTTCTTGGTACAACTTCCCCATAATGATTTTGCTCAACAAGCGTATTATGATGGCCAGTGTCACCTTCCCTAACTGGCTGATGGCTGAACCCTGAAAACAAACCTATAGGTCTCACTGACCTGGTATCTAAATCTGAAGTCCCCAAGTACGAGAATGTAGCCCCTATGAAATTGGACAGCCTTGTCACCTGGGAAATCTGGGGTTGATGCCACAGGCACAACAGACAAATACAAAGATTCGGAAAGAGGGGAGGGAAAGGAAGGTGGAGAGAGGTTAACACACATACACACACACACACACACACACACACACACACACACATACATACACACACACACACGAAGGGGAGAGTATAAGGGAAAAAAGAGAGACAGGAAACAAATGCCTTTTAAGAATGTGCATTTTTTTAAAGAGATGCTTCGTGCTTGTCAAAATCAGCCTGCTCTGAGTAAGAAGCCACTGTGTGCCTGACCTCCATCATCCCATTGCTCTGGAAAGGCTAAAATCCCATCCGCGGAGCCCCTCGGCCACATGGTGTAGACGTGTGAATGACCGATGGGCTTCTTGCTTTGCCCGTGCGTGACTTGGAGGGGCAAAACATATTTTACATTAGCTTAGGTCCTGACATTCTATCATGTTCCCTGTCAGGAGGCCAAGTAGTTCTTGGAACCCTGCACACCCAGTGACATATAACAGAACCCGAGCAAACGAGATGGCTCTTGGCCCTTAAATTAAAGGCTCTTCTTACCCCTCCCACCTCCACAGCAGTGGTCTGGCCTGCTGGGCCGCGAGCAGACGTCTACTAAAGAAAGGTCACCATTCTTTGCCAGCAACTAAGGTACGTTTTCCGGAGGGAATGCTCCAAGGTGGGGGGCCACTGCAATGGGTTACTTTTGGCGATCTCCACAACGAGCCAGGGACCGAAAGTGGCGCCCCAGGCCCTTGGGCCGGAGGCTGAGGGAATGGCCATCAAAATGACACCTTCCTTTTCCAGCCACAAGCTGTCTTCAGCGAACCTTGTCCTGCCACCCCCAGGGACACTGTGTCAGGCTGTAAGGGGATAACCTCAAATGCCACCTCACATGACACTGCCCGGAATGCCTGCGGCCCAGCGACCGGAGTGTCTGTACCCTCCTTGTGGGGTGTCAACGCTCTCACAAGGACGCTCGGTCCTCACAGACGGGCAGGACTCCTAACAGCTGCCAGCAAGGGCAGCTCCTGGTGACGAGGCTGGGGCGTCTTGAAAGGGCTTCCCTCTCCAGCGTTCCCCCAGGCGCTGCCGTCTGCAGCCTCTTCTGGGGCTCGGCTTTGCTCCCCAGCCCATCTCCTGCATTGGCGAGGTGCCTGCCCGGTGCCCAGGACCGTACAGGGCATTATGGGGCAATGCCAGGAAACAGAAGACAAAGACTCTGCCCAAAGGGCATGCGATATCTAGTTTAAGAAACAAGGCCTGATTTTGGCTCAGGTCATGATCTCATGGTTCATGAGATCGAGCCCTGTGCTGGGATTCTCTCTCTCTCTCTCTCTCTCTCTCTCTGCCTCTCCCTCGCACATGTGCTCTCTCACTCTCTCAAAATAAATAAACATTTTTTAAAAAATGAAACAAGCCCCCCCTTTTCTCAACGTGAGGGAATCAACAAGAGAATCAATTGTGCGGTGATATGGGAGATGCACTGAGGGGAGTTCAGAGGAGTCCGGTGTCACAGGACAAAGGAACAGTCAGAGAAGTTTCTTAGAAGATGTAGGACTTGAGGAAGTGCTTGAAGGAGGGGTAGAGTCCAGACAGAGAGGAAGGAGAGAGGGCAATGGGGATGGCAAAAGTGTGATGGTGGCAGGGGTGTCTGGGTGGCTCAGTCCATTGGGCATCTGACTTCGGCTCAGGTCATGATCCCACAGTTCGTGAGTTCAGGCCCCACGTCGGGCCCTGTGCCATCCGCGTGGAGGAGGCTTCAGGTCCTCTGTCCCTGCCTCTCTCTGGCCTTCCCCCATTTGCGCGCTCTCTCTGTCTCTCTCAAAATAAACACATAAACTTAAAAAAAAGTGTCAGGGTGGTTATAAAGAATGAGGTGGGCTCAGGGACCGGGACACAGCCAGCATGGGTGACATCCAAGGGGTGTAACGAGTAGTAAACTCACAAAGACAGGACTGTGCCATACATCTGTCACCTGCATTGCAAGCCAACAAATAATGCATCATCTTTCTGCAGTGAACACCTCTGTATTCCCAATACCTGCCATGTGCCTGGTTCATAGTCAGTCTGTGCTTGAAAAACGCAGTTGCGTGAATGAATAAAAACTGTTAATCACCCTCAGCCATGCTGGAGGTCCCAAATCAAGAAACAAAATAACACTTAAAGGCAGGGATTGCAAACTCAAATGCCACAGGGCCAGCAGGTGACTAGTACAGCTAGAAGTAAGCAATAGGGTACTACCAAAGAGTGGATATCCGATCTTCAGGGGGGACTGTCCCTACCTGCCACCAAGGTGCATGAGCCCTGTACTGCCAGATCTTTTAATTGTTATGTGAAATCCCCTGATTTTTAAGCATTAGCGATGAATTAAAAAAAAAAAAAAAAAAAGTATGTGCCAAGCAAAAACACTTCATTTAGAGCCATATTTGGTGTTAGGGATCTTTGGCTATCTGGGACAAATTTTTTTTGTTGAAGTTTATTTAGAGTCTAAAAAAGTCGCCAATGCAAATGAATCTATGGTGACAGAGGTGAGTATGAGGTTCCCTTTAGGGGAGGGGCTATGGCCGATAGGGGGCCTTTTGGGAGGCTGGAAATATTCCATATTTTGACCTGGCTGGTGTTAACAAGAGTGAGGACACGTTTAAAAATCCATCCTTGGGGTGCCTGGGTGGCTCAGTCAGTTAAGTGGCTGACTTCGGCTCAGGTCATGATCTCACAGCTTGTGAGTTCAAGCCCCACATCGGGCTCTGTGCTGACAGCTCAGAGCCTGGAGCCTGCTTTGGATTCTGTGTCTCCCTCTCTCTGCCCCTCCCCTGCTCACACTCTGTCTCTCTCTCTCTCTCAAAAAATAAATAAATAAACATTAAAAAAAATTTAAAAATCCTTCCAGCTGTGGGGTGCCTGAGTGGCTCAGTAGGTTAAGTATCTGACATCAGCTCAGGTCATGATCTCATGGTTCATGGGTTCAAGTCCCATGTCAGGCTCTGTGCAGACAGCTCAGAGCCCGGAACCTGCTTTGGATTCCCTCTCTCTCTCTCTCTCTCTCTCTCTCTCTCTCTCTCTCTCTGTCAAAAATAAATAAAGATTAAGAAAAAAAATTTTTAAATCCATCGAGCTGCAAACTTAAGAGTTAAACATTCTACTCCATGTAGGTTATAACTCAATTTAAAAAGTAAAACTGGAGGCACCTGGGTGACTCAGTTGGTTAAGCATCTGACTCTTGATTTCAGCTCAGATCCTGACCTGTTTGTGGGATCGAACCCCAAATCAGCTCCATGCTGACACCACGGAGCCTGCTTGGGATTCCGTCTCTCTGTCTCTCTCTCTGTGCCTCCCCCACTTGCTCACACACATACACACACCACAGTCTCTCTCTCTTTCCTTCTTTCTCAAAATAAATAAATAAAAACTTGGGTCGCCTGGGTGGCTCAGTTGGTTGAGCATCCGACTTCAGCTCAGGTCACGATCTCACGGTCCGTGAGTTCAAGCCCCACATGGGGCTCTGGGCTGATGGCTTGGAGCCTGGAGCCTGCTTCCGATTCTGTGTCTCCCTCTCTCTCTGCCCCTCCCCCATTCATGCTCTGTCTCTCTCTGTCTCAAAAATAAATAAATGTTAAAAATAAATAAATAAGTAAATAAAAACTTTAAGGAAATAATTAACTTAAGTAACTTAAAAATAAAATAAAACATAAAACTGATAAATATAGAGTCCCCAAAAGCTGAATAAAGCCCTCTCTGGAGTTTGCTTGCAGTGCTGCCCCTTCCACCAAAATTCCCTTCTGCCCCTACCTCCTTGCACCCTGCTGCCACCCTACTTGTCCTAAAAGAGGTGGCCCAAGCAGCACTTCCTCCAGGAAGCCTCTCCTACCCCACCCTGGCCCAAGTGTGAGCATGGCTGAACAGGGTGCTCCCAGACACAGCCCAGTGAGTGGCCCAGCACCCATCACGTCCTCTGGGGCTCCTGAGGTCCTGGAGACAGGAACTGCGTACTGTTCACTGTGGCCCAAGCCTAGCACAAGGTGGGCATCCGATGAGTGTCTGACACGATAACTCACCCTCCTTCTGGCAATGGGCAAAATGGAAGGATGCCTCCCACCCACCCCATCCCTACTGCCCTAGAAAAGGCGGAGTACAGAATCTGGAAACATGAGATCTGAAGAAAAGAGCCAGGAGACTAACTGTGTCCTGAATGAAAAGCTGCGGGGGCGGGGGGTGAAGAAATATGTACATGTGAGATTTAAAATACTGTACCCTTGCAACCAGCTGTGGTCACTTCCTACTGAGAGAGGAAGGGAGTCTATGTCAGATTCTTAAGTCCCTTGCCCTACTGATGCAACTCTAGACCAGTGACGTTCAGATTCTAAAGGGCATCAGAATCACCGGAGGGTTTCTTAAAACAGAGTCCTGGGTCCTCCTCAGAGATGTGTGTCTGCGGTTCTGGAACAGGGCCTGAGGATTTTCATTCCTAACTAGTCTCCAGTTGATGCTGATGCTGCTGGTCTGGGGACGTCCCCGTGAGTGGCACTGGACCAGACAAGACCACAGCTGGCAAGTGCAAATCATCACGACATCAGTGTTATTTCTCTTGCTCATTTAACACACTTCTGTTGAATTTTCTACCATGTGCGAAACCATATAAATGATACAGACATAATTAGAACCAACAGTGTGTTCTCACCTTGGTCACCAGAAAATGGATTGCTCCTCCTCAGTGCCCTTTGTCAGATATGCTATTGAAGCAGAAAATGACACCAACTTTCAGCCACTCCCCAGTGCTCAGATGGTCACAGGTTCAAACTCTTAACTCTGAGAATAAAGTTTTCAAGGTCCCCCCCAACAGGAAACCCATCTGTTTCCCCCAACGTCTCCAATTAAGTGAGTGATTTTCCTGGGCCTTCCTCCAACATATCACCTCCCTCATTTAACCAGAAGAGGAGTTGATTATAGTTTTTATTTTTGTTTGTTTATTTTATTTATTTGGAGAGAGAGCAAGTGCACGAGCATGGGAGGGGCAGAGAGGGGGGAGAGAATCCCAAGCAGGCTCTGAGCTGTCACTGCACAGCCTGACTCAGGGCTCGATCTCATGGATCGCGAGATTATGACCTGAGCCAAAATCAAGAGTCGGACGCTTAACCAACTGGGCCACCCAGGTGCCCCTGGTTACGGTTTGTAGTATTCAGGCCTGGGCAGGAAGCAGATGAATTTCCCTGGAGACCATGCCAGCAAAGGGTCTCCAGAGGAGTCAGAAGGGGGAGGCAGCCTTCCAGCAGACAGGCAAGCACAGTGCTCTGAAACAGCATCCCTGCCTTGTCCCGGCAGGAGCCGCGTTCTGACGTATTTGGTTACAAGTGAGTGCCTGGGCATTAGATCTAAATGGCCCAAGACACGGAATGTCCGGGCAGCATGCAGTTGGATTATTTGCACCCTCTGTACCTGTGGAAGCCGAGATTTAATTATTTAGTCCGTGTTAAATTTCCAATCCTGGGCTTCCAGTCGGCAGATGAATAAAGCACCTCAGTTAAACTGCAGGGGACTCTGGGTCAACACTCAGCAGGAGCAGGAAAACTTAGTGATTTCTCCGCCCTGGGAGATCATCTCACTCTGTCTAAGAATGTGTCCTAAAGAAATTCAATCACATATAAAAGTCTTAAAAACCCTTTGAAGCAACAACACCTGAAAAATTCAATTCTGTCCTCTCAATGAAAATGTAATTCAAGAGGTAAAGGCACAATCTTTGAACCATGTACATGATACTCTGCTAGTATATCTTTCCTGACACATGTCTGACTCGCTGTAGGAGACTACTGGTGAGATTTATTCCTATTCCTTGAGTAGAACGTATTTCAAAATTGTAGAAACTCTCAAGTTAGCCACCAGTCAGCTTCTCGTGGTATCCAATTAAAATGCAATACTAAGGTATAGTCTAACAGAACTAGTTTCCTTTTATGGTAAGATCCAGTGTGCTGTTGTTGAAAGGCCTATGGTTTGGAAATGACTATTTTAACCCAAAGCATCATTAGCCCCTCACTTCAAGCAGAGCTACTCACAATCCAAACCTCAACTCTTCTCTCCATCTGTCTCTCTCTGCCTTAGTAGCCTGAATGCAGTGAAATGGTTACATCCCATTCCACCATATATTTTCCCCCATGGTGAGGTGGCTCACACATAATTCTGGAGGGCTTCCAAGGCCCTGAACAAATTCACCTACTGCTTCATCAGGGTCCTCTTCCCCTTCAACGTAGCCACTCAAGCTTCCAAAATGGGGGTGAACCCAGTCCCAGCCAAGATGACCATGCCTGCAAATAGAGTCACTCCATTCACAGGAACAGAACAGTGGGAACGGCAGGCTCATTTTCGCTTTGAGGACCAATGTTGCCATTCGGTTTTGGTTTCATCCCTTGGTTCTTCCACCATATAGGAAGCTGCCTGTTTTGTGTGCTTCTATGTTAGGTATCACTGGGATATCTCTGTCTACAACAGTGTTTGGCACATGGCAGGTGCTCAGTAAATAATCACTGAACGAATGACTCTCTACCAGTAAACACCCACCATGAGGACCAGGTGGAAGCATAGAGGAAAGTCACCAAGCTCTCATGCCACACACATGGGCACTGCTCTTCTTAGTTCTATCTGACTCAGTTGCTGGAAAGAAACTTGAGACATTCAAACTGAGCCCAAATATATCATTGGTCCATTCCTTTGTACCAATTAAATGGGCTAAAAACTATGTAAAAACCAGGTCACTTGGGAGCACCTAGCTGGCTCAGCCAGTGGTTGAGTGTGACTCTTGATCTTGTTACGAGTTCAAGCCTCTCATTGGGTGTGGAGATTATTTTAAAAAATAAAATCGTTAAAAAATAAAAACAAGGGGTGCCTGGGTCACTCAGTTGGTTAAGTATCCAACTCTTGATTTTGGCTCAGGTCATGATCTCATGGTTCGTGTGAGATCAAGCCCCATGTCAGGCTCTGTTCTGACAGCATGGAGACTGCTTGGGATTCTCTCTCCTTCTCCAATCTCTCTGCCACTACCTAGTGCTCTCTCTCTCTCTCTCTCTCTCAAATTAATTAATTAAAAATAAATAACTTTTAGAAATCAAGAAACAAAAAACAAAACACAAACAGGGGCACCTGGGTGGCTCAGCTGCTTAAGCATTTGACCTTTGATTTCGGCTGAGATCATGATCTCACTGTTTGTGAGTTCGAGCCCCGTGTTGGGCTCTGCCTGCTGACAGCGCAGAATTCCTACTTGGAATTCTTGCTCTCTCTCTCTCTCTGCCCCTGACCTGCTCATGTTCTCTCTTTATCTGTCTCTCTCTCAAAATAAAAATAAGTAAACTTTAAAAAATAACACACAAAAATAAACCGAGGGCAGTTTACCAAGAGTAGGGATAATTGTCAGTTGATACTGATACTTTCCCCAAAATGCCACAGAAACCATGTAATTAAACTGTAAGTCACTAGTACGTTTTTATATAGTCTTGATAGCCTTATGTATAATTTCCCACTTTTAATGGGTTACAAGACACACAATAAAATATCTTATTATGTATTTGACAAAAATAGGACACACATCAACATTAATATAAACAAGCAAAACCTTCATGTTCTTTGGTACTTTATTTTGTAAAGAAGTAACACACCATTTACAATGAGAGTTTCACTCTAAGGCAAGAAAATTCAATAATACAGAAAGAAGTAACTAATTTACCAATATTTCAGTTTAAAAACAGTCATAATGGACAAGTGCCTAGAAACAATTTGCCAAAACTGACCCATGAAGAAACTGAAAATCTGAGAAGACCTATAACAAGTAAGGAGGTTGAATCATTAATCAAAAACCTCCCAGGGCACCTGGGTGTTTCAGTTGATTGAATGTCCAACTCTTGATTTCAGCTCAGGTCATGATCTCACAATCGTGAGATCAAGCCCCAGGTCAGGCTCAGGACACTGGGCATGGAGCCTGCTTAAGATTCTCTCTCTTTCTCTCTCTCCCTCTCTCTCTCTCTCTCTCTCTCTCTCTCTCTCTCTCTCTCCCTCTGCCCTTTTCCTGCTCACTCTCATGCCCTCTCAAAACAAAATGAAACAAACAAAATACCTCCCAACAAGGAAAATCCCAGGATCAAATGGCTTCACTGATAAATTCTACCAAACATTTGAAAAAGTAACATCAACCTTTCTCAAACTTCTCCCAAAAAATTGATGAGGGGGAATACTTCCTAACCCATTCTATGAAGCCAGCATAACCCTGATACCAAAGACAGTTAAAGACACTACAAGTAACGAAAACTAAAAACCAATATTCCTTATTAATATTGATATAAAACTCTCAATAAAATACTAGCACAGTGAATTCAGCTGCATATTAAAAGAATTATACACCATGACCAAATGGGATTTATTCCCAGAATGTAAAGATGGCTCACCATACAAACATCAATGTAATATATTAACATATTAAAGGGGAAAAAACACATGATCTTCTCAATTGATGCAGAAAAATCATAAAAAAAATTCAACATGATAAAAACACTCAATAAACTAGGAATAGAAGGGAACTTCTATTAAAGTAAAGGCATTTGTAAAAAACTCATAGCTAACATCATATTCAATCATGAAAGACTGAAAGCTTTTCCCCTAAGACGAGCATCAAGACAGATGCCTGTTTTTATCATTTCTACTGGAAATTCTAGTCTGAACAATTAGGCAAGAAAAAGAAACAAATGGTACTTGAGTTGGAAAGGAAGAAGTAAAGTTATTTCTGTGTGCAGATGAAATGGTCTAATATGTTGAAACCCCTAAAAATTCCACATCCCATGAAAACCTATTAGAGGCAGTCAACAAATCAATAAAGTTGCAGGGTACAAAATTAACATACAAAATCAGTTGCATTTCTATATACTATGCAATAAGAAAACCATAAAGGAAACCATGAAAATAATTCCATTTACAATAGCATCAAAAAGAGCAGGTGAAAGACTTGTACACTGAAAACTACAAAACACTGCCAAAAAAAATAAATAAATAAAGAACACATGAATAAATGGAAAAACATTCCATGTACATAGATTGGGAGACCTGATAATATTGTTAAGATGTCAACACTACCCAAAGTAATCTACAGATTCAATGCCATCTCTATCAAAATCTCAATGAAATTTTTGGCAGAAATAGAAAAATCTATTCTAAAATTTATATGGAATCTTAACAGACCCTGAGTCATCTTTAAAAAGAAGAATAAAGTTGGAAGACTTACACTTTCTGACTTAAAACTCACCACAAAGTTATAGTAATCAAAACAATATGGTACTGGGGTGCCTGGGTAGCTCAGTAGATTGAGTGTCTGACTTCAGCTCAGGTCATGATCTCATGGTTTGAGGGTTTGAGCCCTGCATGGGGATCTGTTCTGATGGTGTGGAGCCTGCTTGGGATTCTTTCTTTCTTCTCTCTCTCTCTCTCTCTCTCTTTCCTCTCTCTGCCCCTCCCCTACCTGTGTTTTCTCTCTCTCACTCTCTGAAAATAAATAAATAAACTTAAAAAAATTATTATACAAAAATACCAGTGTGGTTACTAGTATAAGGACAGACATATAGATCAATGAATTGAAATACATAGCCCAGGAAAAAAAACTCACATGGGGAAAAGGCCATCTTTTCAACTAACAGTGCTAGGAAAACTGTATTGCCATTGCAGAAGAATGAAGTTGGACCCTTACCTTAGACAATATATAAAAGTTAACTCAAAATGGATCAAAGAGCTAAACTACAAACCTCTTAGGAGAAAACATAGAGGAAAACTTCATGACTTTGGATTTGGCATGGACTTCTTAGATATGCCACCAAAAGCACAAGCAATGAAAGACAAACAGATAAATTGGACTTCATTAAAGTTAAGAACTTTTGCACACTGAAGGACCTGTTCAAGAGAGTGAGGAAACAGTCCACAGAATGGGCGAAAATATATACAAATCATATATCTGACAAGGGATTAATATACAGAATATATAAAGGACCCCTATAATTCAATAACAAAAAAACAAACAACCCAATTAAAAAATGGGCAAGAGACAAAAGACTTGAATAGACACCACTCCAGAGAAGATATACAAGTGGCCAATAAGCATATGAAAAGATGTTCAACATCATTAGTTATTAGAGTAATGTAAATCAAAACCATAATGATGTAACACCACTCACTAGGATGGCCATAAATAAAACAAACAAAATAACAAGTATTTCTGGGGTGCCTGGCTGACTCAGTCGGTACAGCATATGACTCTTGATCTCAGAGCTATAAGTTCAAGCCCCATGTTGGGTGTAGAGATTAATTAAAAATAAAATCTTTCAGGGGCTCCTGGGTGGCCCAGTCGGTTAAGTGTCCAACTCTTGGTTTCGGCTCAGGTCATGATCTCACAGTTCGTGCGTTAAGCCCTATATTGGGCTCTGCGCTGACAGTGCAGAGCCTGCTTGGGATTCTCCCTCTCTCTCTCTGTCTCTGCCCTCCCCTGCTTACCTCTCTCTCTCTCTCTCTTTCTCTCTCTCTCTCTCAAAATAAAAAACAAACAAATAAAATAAAATAAAATCTTTTAAAAAATTACAAGTATTTTTGAGGATGTGCTCATTGCTGGTGGGAATGTAAAATGGTGCAGCCTCTGTAGCAAACAGTTTGGCAATTCCTCAAAAAGCTAAACATAGAATTATCATATGATCCAGCAATTCCACTCCTAGGTACATACCTAACAGACCTGAAAGCAGGGGGCACCTGGGTGGCTCAGCTGGTTAAGTGTCCGACTCCTGATTTCGGTTCAGGTTATGATCTCATGGTTCATGAATACGAGCCCCACATCAGGCTCCTCACTGGCAGGGGAGAGCCTGCTTGGGATTCTCTCTCTCTCTGCCCCTCCCCCACTCATGCTTCCTGTCCCTCTCTCAAAATAAATAAATAAATAACTTAAAAAAAAAACACCAAACTTTAAAAGAACTGAAAGCAGGAACCCAAACAGATGCTTTTGTACCAATGGTCATGGCAGCATATTCACAATAGCTAATAGGAATAAACAATCCATGTGTCCACCAATGGATGACTGGATAAACAAAATCTGTGCAATGCAATATCACTCACCCATAAAATGGAATAAACTCTGAAAGATACTACCATATGCATGACTCTTGAAAACATTATGCTAAGTGAAATAAGCCAGACAACAAAAGTTCAAATATTTTATGATTCCATTTATATGAGATACCTAAAATAAGTAAACTCATACAGACAGCAAGTAGACTAGAGGCTACCAGGGCCTCCTGGGGAAAGGAGGAATTGGAAGTTACTGTTCAGTGGGTAAGAGTTTCTGCTTGTGAGGATGAAAAAGTTCAGGAAACAGTGTGGATACCTACACAACACTGTAAATGTGTTTCATGCCACCGAAACATATGCTTAAAAATGGTTATATTATATGGATTTTGCCACAAAAAAAATGGCCATAGCTGTTCATTTGAAATCACTCATTTTCAGGGATTGAAAGTAACTGATGCCATTCAATTTACTCATCTGAAGGTCCTACTTAAGTATTTTTTGATACCCATCATTTGGAAGCACTTAAAATGACAAAATCTCTTTTATGAGTAACAATGACTTGATAGTCAGATGAAAAATCCATTCTAAATATTTGCAACCTACTGCTGGTGGGAATGCAAACTGGTGCAGCCACTGAGGAAAACAGTATGGAGGGTCCTCAAAGAATTAAAAATCGAACTACCCTATGACCCAGCAATTGCACTACTAGGTACTGATCCAAAGGATACAGGGGTGCTGTTTTGAAGGGGCACATGCACCCCAATGTTTATAGCAGCACTATCGACAATAGCCAAAGTATGGAAAGAGCCCAATTGTCCATCGATGGATGAATGGATAAAGAAGATGTGGTATATATATACAATGGAGTATTACTCGGCAATCAAAAAGAATGAAATCTTGCCATTTGCAACCATGTGGTTGGAACTAGAGGGTATTATGCTAAGCAAAATTAGTCAGAGAAAGACAAATATCATATGACTTCACTCATATGAGGACTTTAAGATACAAAATAGATGAACTTAAGGGAAACAAAAATAATACAAAAACAGAGAGGGGGACAAAATGTAAGAGACTCTTAAGTATAGAAAACAGAGGGTTACTCCAGGGGTTGTGGGAGGGGGGATGAGCTAAACAGGCAAGGGGCATTAAGGAATCTACTGAAATCATTGTTGCACCATATGCTAACTAACTTGGATGTAAATTTAAAAATAACTAATTAAAATAATTAAAATAAATAAAAATTAAAATAAATAAATTAAATATTTGCAACCTTGGGGCACCTAGGTGGCTCAGTCAGTTAAGCTTCTGACTCTTGATTTCAGCTCGGGTCATGATCTCACGGTTCGTGAGTTTGAGTCCCACATCTGGCTCTGCACTGGCAGCATGGAGCCTGCTTGGGATCTTCTCTCCCCTTCTCTCTCTGCCTCTCCCCTGCTCGTGCATGCACACGCTCTCTCAAAATAAACATTAAAAAATTTTAAATATTTGCCATCTCAAACATCCCCCTCCCTTTGATTATGTCACAGCTTCTTGATGATACCAAGAATACCAAGAAATAAAAACGCTGCCACTTTATACTTGTAATGGGTTTATACACTATGTCTGTTGTCACAAATTCACATCCTAAGGCTCATGGTTGGCTCAGTCAGTAGAGCGCGCGACTCCTGATCTCAGGGTCGTGAGTTTGAGCCCCACACTGGGTGTAGACTTTACTTAAAGAACAACAACAAATTCACAAAATGCCATTACTATCCGGCCAGACCCCACAGTGAAGACCTGGAAGTAACAGAAGCCAGGCTCTCAGTGGAATTTTACTGCAAACAAACTCCTCAGATTTTTGAAGACCCACTCACAACACAGAACACCATGAATCTCCAACAAACTTAATCTATGTAACAAACTTAATATATGTAAAATAGTTGCACATGACTTCAATGCAAAACACAGATTAAGCAATTAGCCCACCCAAACCAAGTAGTTGCTCTGAAGCCCCCGCCTACCGTGCTGAGAGGGAAGGCTGGTCCAGTAAGACCAGGGCTCAAGATTTCCAAAAGAAGCTTATCTTCTGGATTTCTTCCTCTTCCTGAGTCCTTCGTCTGCTTTATTTTTCTTCAACCACTTCTTAGCTGACATTGTTTTATCTGTGCACACGGTTTTTTGCCCCATCTGTCTCCGGGAAGCTAAGCTCCCTGAGGACAGGTTTGCTTCTCTTGCTCACCCCTGCCCCTCCCGGCCCGGAGTGGAGCCTGTCGCATGGGAGACCTCAGTCCACATGCACTGAACCAAGAGAGTGCAAGAGTTGGGCTGGATGACAGATCCTCCTGGTGATGGGGATGTTCTGTCCCTTGACTGTTATCAAGGTCAATGTCCTGGATGTGACACTGGACTACAGTTTTCAAGATGTCGCTATATATAGGGAGGAAATGGGTGAAGGTACATAGGACCTCTATTACTTCCTACTACTTACTGCATGTGAATCGACAATGATTTCAGTAAAAAGTTTAATTTTAAAAAACTTACAAAATTTAAGCAAGCAAGCAAACAAATGCCTAAAAGATATTCTACAAAATACCTGTCCCGTATTCTTCAAAGCTGACATGGTTATGAAAAATAAGAAAAGACTGAGAAACTGTCACAGAATGGATGAGACTAAGGAAACAGGACAATTAAGTGCCACATGGGATCCCAGAACAGAGAAAGGACATTAGTGGGAAAACTGGGGAAATCTGAAAAATGTCTACAATTTAGCCAGTAGTATTATACCAATGTTAATGTCTTAGTTTTTTTTTTTGGTTTTTTTTTTTACATTTTTTATTTATTTTTGAGACAGAGAGAGACAGAGCATGAACGGGGGAGGGTCAGAGAGAGGGAGACACAGAATCTGAAACAGGCTCCAGGCTCTGAGCCGTCAGCACAGAGCCCGACGCGGGGCTCGAACTCACGGACCATGAGATCATGACCTGAGCCGAAGTCGGCCGCTTAACCGACTGAGCCACCCAGGCGCCCCTAATGTCTTAGTTTTGACAAATGTTTGGATATAACCTGTCAACATTAGGGGAAGCTAGATATAGACTTAATGAGAACTCTCTATAGTTTCTTTGCGACTTTTTATTAAACCTAAAATTATCCCAAGGTAAGAGTTTATTTTTAAGAAATGTAGGGTTGGAAGAGAAATGTCTAATAATGTATTAGGTAGTTAACTAGAACTCCATTTGCTTCACTTCTCAGATAAAAATCATGTAAATCTAAGCAACAAAAAAGAGTATCCACTCAAACGATTATGCTGTGGCTTGAATCCACAGTCCTTCATCCAAAATCCTTGGGGCCAGATTTGCTTTGGACTTTAGAATCTATTCTATTTCAAAGAAGAAACACGATACATGTGTTATACTTTAAAACCCCTGTGGGGTCCAGGCTGTGCCTTATTATCACACACATGAACACGTCTCAACAAGATGCCTGACTGTCACACGATGTAGGATAAGTAAACACTACAAACAGCCACCCACCCTTCTAGGTAAAATTTTGTTACCAAAGTTTTGCAAAAAACTTTCAATTTTCTGAGATATTTGGATTTTAAAATAGCAGCTTGCTGACTGTGCACTGGATTAGAAGGATCCCCAATGAATAAAGCTTTTGATTTTTACTGTTAGACTTCCAGATTTCTAAAAACTAGCACCTCCATTCCTCACCACCTCACCACTTCTCTCTCTCTCTCTCTCTCTCTCTCTCTCTCTCTCTCTCTCTCTCTCCCCGTCTCCCTCTCTGTCTCTATTTAGGAGTAGCACTCAAGAACCAGAGACAACACAGAGGGGTCCTTCTAGAATATTGATAACATTTTATTTCTTAATTCAGGGCTGGTCAGAAGGGTAAAAATTCAATGAGCCCTGCACACAATTTGGCCACTTTTCTGTATGTACGTTAATTGTTGATGGAACATTTTTTTTTCAAAAGCAGCCATCACACAATTAGATTTAAGTCATGCAATGTTAGCACTGCAAAAAAATCTCTCTCCTCCCTGGAGAGATACAGTCTCATTCCTTGCCCTGCACATCTCCAGAGTGGTGAAGTGATCTGCCCAAGGTCACACAGCAATGCGGGGGCAGAGATGACTCTCAGCTCAACTCCTAGTGCAGGGATCTTTCTGTTATGCAAAAACATCAGATTGCTGTTTCAAACATTTGTTCTGCAATATGTGTTACTAATTAACTGGGAAAACTTGTAATGCCATCACATCGGAGTTAATACCACAACATTTTTTTGCTCATTTAGATTTATTTTTTCCCATGAAATTACTGAACTGATGTCTGGATCAGATGTCTCCCTTTAATTTGGTGTAACTATGCTCCTCTCTAATAATGCGTAAAACCATCAATGACCATAAATACTACTTAAGTGTTTTGTCATATCATCCAACTTAATCATTCAACTATAAATATATCATGGATGATTTAAATCACATTGATTGGGCTCATCACTAAAAAAGTGTTAACCTTGTGGTTACTTATGACATTTTAAGTGTGGAAAAGGAAATATTATTTGGATGCCTTTAATTTATGTATTTTTAGTACCTTACTTGTTTCAGTCCATATGACTCACTCAGCTTTACCTTTTGTTAAATTCACAGTCTTTCTTTTGATAGTTTACAATCTTGCTGTAGGCAGCTGAACTGGGTCAGTACTAGAAAAAGCAAGGAGTTTATACTCAGGATACAATGTAATGCTTTCTTCCACTGGAAAAATAAATGATCTAGAAAAATGCATACAAGCAGAAAATTCCAAATGTCAGGCATCTGTAAAAACCTAGTTCTCTCGGACCAAATTGTAATTTTCATAAAATAAAACCACAGTCAAATCACAGACTCTCAGCTGGGCTTCAGATTATGAACTCCCAACACTCTATGATAAGAGTGTGTGTGTGTGTGTGTGTGTGTGTGTGTGTGTGTGTGTGCAGGAGACCCATACTTTCATTGGAATCTCAAAGGAAGCCATGACCTTCAATAAAGGAGGGGTGAGGGAAAGAATTACTAGCTATTATAAATAGAGGAATATGAGGATGTGAGGTCTGTATGTGAGACCCCCAGTTTCTAGTACAGGTTTTACAAAACATCTAAAGAGCCCCAACAACATAGTATAGCACTGTAGCGTGGACCCTCAGAACAGTCCTGTGAGGCAGGCAGGTAGACCTGACTCCATTCTGCAGATGAGGAAAGTAAAGAAGTTGGACAACGCGTGCACGTTTACGTTACGTACAGCTGAGCACTGGAGACCTCTGCCATCACATCAGCCAGCACCCCTGTGTTTTAAAACAACCTCTCACATTATGTATTATACACAGAAATGCAATTTTGGGCGCCAGAGTTTTAATCTGTTTTATGCCGTGTGCAAAAAATAAATAAGCAGTCCTGCCCTTCTCGTTAAGTCCATCCCACCTCCATACCTCCCCCCACCCAAGGCTACCTCAAATGCTACCTTTATTTTCCATTTTCCTTCCGGCCATTCCTTTCCAGGCACTGAACTCACCAATGGTAGAGATGGCTTGCCCTCTCTGCCTGCCAAACCTGAAATTGGCATCTCTTCCCGCCCACCCTCCCAGACTGTCTCCTCTTCACGTCTCACTAGGGACTACTAGGGACTTGCTAACTAAAATAGCCAAGAAAAAAATACATTCCATCACCTCTTCCTATCTAGGTGTTTAAATGCCAGAGCTATCTTCCAGCTACCCTGTGACCGTTCTGAACACAGAGGCAGCTGTCAACAGAAGAACAGAAAACAAGAAAGTCCCTGCAAGTCTGACCTGACAGAAGACAGGTTTGTCACCAGTCTCCAAGTCGAAAATAGATCACCCACCTCTCCGAAGGGCACAGGGCACTTTTCCACTCTTATCTCAGAAGCTTCCAGCAGTTGTATGAAATGCACGGAACACTTGATGGAATGAAATGTGCAATCAGCAATTGGCTTTCGAAATAACTTCTTTTTGACAGGCCCACCAAGGACAAGATGACAATGGATTCGTGAGGTCCCGTGTGAAAAGTGCTGAGCTCCCACTGTGATCACAAGCCCCAGAAAGGCCAGCAAGGGCCCACACGACGTCTTTTCCCAAGCCAACAGCTGTCC
The DNA here is from genome assembly GCF_024362965.1 of Panthera pardus. NCBI lineage: Eukaryota > Metazoa > Chordata > Mammalia > Carnivora > Felidae > Panthera > Panthera pardus. Next base: position 67,308,526 of record NW_026526788.1, on the reverse strand, counting down.
CAATCACCTCCTTTCATAAATGGCCATACATTTTACAAAAGAAGTCGCCACTTCCTTTCAGGCTCTGAGACGCAGATCCAGGAACCTGTACCAGAGCTTCTGTCAATCCAGTCCCTTCTCGAGATGCTGGGATCCACCACAATCATCCATCTACCACCAGCAGCTCTCTTTACTTGTCTCCTTCACATTACTTGCTGGGAGTGATTGTTTTGAAGGCCCTAAGCTCCAAGAGATCCCCATCTGACTCAAACATGTGACTTTATTAAGCTGCTTCACAGCCAGTGAAATAAACACTTAGTGACAAAGGCTGTGATTCCCTTTTGTAAATTACACAAAAAGTATTAGTATTTCGGCTTTCCATGCAATTCTACAACTGGGCAAGATGAACAAATTATGCAGAAATAGAATGCTAAAGTTTTGGATGCATCGTCTCAGCTGCTGGTAGGAACCTGCACGAACTTCCACAGGACTCTAACACTCACATTTCTACCCTAAAGAAGGCAGAAATTAAGCTGCAGTTTATGAGGTTCTGTTTCTGTGAATTCTGTACCAGGACAAGATCAGAAGTTCCCAATTTCTTTTTTTTTTCCCTTTTGGATTCTAATAATGTCTTAGGCAAATGACAATTCTTTTCTTTCTGTTTTTCCCTTCATTGACACTGTAAGAGAAATCTTTCTATGAATTTCTTTAAAAGCTGACTGAGTCTACTCACTTTCTCCAAAAATTAATTATTAAAAAATCTTTCAGAGTATGGAATACAACCCTGTTGTTGGTCACAGAATGTGCCTTGATCTTCCTCTCTTTCTTCTATCATCATTGACCAAAGAGCCCTAAGAAAAGGACATTTTCTAAAAGCTTCAAAAGGGCTAACAAAAACAGAAGGGCTATACTCACCGGCTGTTCACCTCATCTCCCATGTGGTTACCAAACAAAAAATTTTAATTATGGGGAATAATAGAAGTTTCTTCTATTTTAGAAAGCTAACTCAACATATTCATTGTGTGTTTCAGAGCAGATCAGATGGCTTATATTTTGGAAATTTGTTTGGTTTTCTTTTTATTTTTTATTATTTTTTAATTATTTTTTAATTTTTTTAACGTTTATTTATTTTTGAGACAGAGAGAGACAGAGCATGAATGGGGGAGGGTCAGAGAGAGGGAGACACAGATTCTGAAACAGGCTCCAGGCTCTGTCAGCACAGAGCCTGACGCGGGGCTCGAACTCACAGACCGTGAGATCATGACCTGAGCCGAAGTCGGCCGCTCAACCGACTGAGCCACCCAAGCGCCCCAATTTTTTAAATTTTTTAATGCTTATTCAATTTTGAGAGAGAGAGAGAGAGAGGGCAAGCAGGGTAGGCACAGAGACAGAGACAGAAAGGGAGACACAGAATCCGAAGCAGGCTCCAGGCTCCGAGCTGACAGCACAGAGCCCGAGGTGGGGCTGTAAAACACAAACTGCAAGATCATGACCTGAGCCGAAGTCGGACACCAACCGACTGAGCCACCCAGGCGCCCCAATTTTCTTTTTTTTAGGTTTATTTCCTTATTTTGAGAGAGAGAGAGAGAGAGCACGGAAGCAGGGGAAGGACAGAGAGAGGGAGAGAGAAAGAATCCCAAGCAGGCTCAGCACTGTCAGCGCAGAGCCCAATGCAAGGCTCAAACTCACGAATCATGAAATCACAGCCTGAGCTGAAATGGAGAGCTGGATGCTTAACTGCCTGAGCCACCCAGGCACCCCCTGTTTGGTTTTCTAATTGAGCCACTTAAACTAACATTTTACTTTAATCTAGACAAATGAGTACAAAAGCAATGAAATTCTACGTACTTCAAACTCTGTGCCTAAACAAGGTTTTCACTTTTAATAAAGTTTCCCAACAAACAGAAGAAAAAGAAAGCTTTTAAAGAATAAGAAGGACGGGAGAACTCACAACTTGGACCACACTCCTAATTCAAAGCTAACCTAGAATGTACCAGAAAATACTACAAACTCCTCCTCCACCCAGGAAGATTAATGGAAACCAATTACCAGCTCCCAACTGGCTCCTGTCGCCCTAAGGCTGACCTCCCACTCAACTCACCAGCTGTGTGGTAGACTGAGAGTGTAAACTTGGCCAGTGCTTTGGCTGAAAAATAAAACTGCCTTGTGCCATTAACAAGTTAATGAAACGCAGACCTATTGGGTCTGAGGCCACCGGACGCCTGCAGAGTTGTAATCAGAATAAAGCCAACTATGAAATCAAGAGGGTGGTCAAGAATTGGATGAGACCAAAGAAATCCAAAAGAGGTGATTTTTGGCAGCCACTTCAAAAACTGTGCTCGGCATAATAATAAAAAAAAAAAGACAAGGAAAGAAATATCCATGAGTCCGTCCTGAAATAAATAACTGATGAAGAAATTAACGGGGGAGAAGAAACAGGTCTTCCTTATAGAAGAATTCCAATTAATAAATGCAGAAGGAATGAATGAAACAGAAATTCACCCTTAGAAGATTACAGTAATAGGGGCGCCTGGGTGGCTCAGTCAGTTGAGCGTCCGACTTCGGCCCAGGTCACGATCCCACAGTTCGTGGGTTCGAGCCCCACGTCGGGCTCTGTGCTGACGGATCAGAGCCTGGAACCTGCTTCAGATTCTGTGTGTCCCTCTCTCTCTCTCTGTCCCTCCCCCGACTCTGTCTGTCTCCCAAAAATAAATAACCATTAAAAAAAATTTTTTTAAAGAAGATTACAGTCATAACTGTTGCAGCAAGCTCTGCGGATGGATGCTAAAATTAGCAAGTGAGAGTTTGAGGAGAAATAGGGTATTTGCATCATCTTACAGTATCTCCCTTGAGATATTCTTAATTACACAGGAAGGAAAAAAGCACCTTCTCGCTTTATAGTTAACACCACTTCAACCAAGTGATTAAGTGATGCACATCCCCCCTCTGTGGGATTCTTAGTTAAAAATGCAAAACCTCAACCTGATCGAGAGAACACATCAGACAAACTCAAATCGAGGGTCTTTTTCACACGAGGGATGGCCCACTGCAGTCTGACGGCCAAATCTGGACCTCTGCTTATTTTCATAAATGAAATTATACCGGAACACAGCCATGCTCGTTCACTGACGTACTGTCTAAGGCTGCTTTTGTGCTACAGTAGCAAAGCTGAGGGGCTCCAACAGAGACCATGTGGCCTACAAAGCTGAAAACACTTACTATCTGGCCCTGGACAGAAAACGTTGGCTGATCCTTGTTTTCAAAAATAACCGGCCAGGACTCTTCAAAGTGTTGAGCTCATGAAAGACAAGAGAGACTGAGAAATTATCACACGTTGGAGGAGAGGATGGAGACATGAAAACCAAATGCCAGGTGGGATCCTGGATTGCATCATGGAAGAGAAAAAGCCACTAGTGGAGGGACACCTGAGTGGCTCAGTCGGTTAAGTGTCCGAGTCTTGATTTCGGCCCAGGCCGTGATCTCACAGTTTGGGAGATCAAGCCCCACATCAGGCTCTGTGCTGACAGTGCAGAGCCTACTTGGAATTCTCTTTCTCCCTCTCTCTCTCTGCCCCTTCCCCACTTGTGCTCTCTCTCTCTCAAAATAAATAAACTTAAAAAAAAAAAAAAGAATACTAGTGGAAAAATTGCTAAATTCAGGGAGCGGGGCAGAGTCTATAATTTGGTTACTAGTATTATACCAATATTCCTTTCTTGGTTTTGATAAATGTACCGTGGTTATGTAAGATGTGAACACAAGAGCAAGCTGGGCGAAAAGTATACAGGAACTCTACTATTTTTGCAGATTTTTTGTAAATCAATTTATTTCACAATAAAAAGTTAAGAAAAGCATCGTGATGAACTCCTGAGCCTGCTCTGAGGCTGAGAGAGCAGCAGCGGCCCTCTCCAGGAGGTTTGTCTTTATCCGGCTTAAAGGCAACTGTGAAAATAATTTCAGTGTCACTGACACTTCGTGCAGGTGATCTGAAGGCAGACAGGATTAACTGAGAGCATTCCTTGTTTTAACCAGCGCTGTCTTTAAAAATATAGTATAGCCTGGGGATCCCGGTCCTTCAATATAAAGCACTAAATAAAAGGATGAACGCAGACATCGAAATCTCTCCATGTGGCCTCCGAAGCCTAACCCGACCCTAAGAAATAGGCGGACGGAAGATTTTCTTGCCCGTCTCAGCCGGGGGTGGGTTGGCGCAGACCTTCGCAGAGGAGGCTGGGCTGACAGCAAAGGGAGGTCGTGTGTCCCTGGGGTGCAGGGTCAGTTCTATCACCGGCTCCTCGAGCGGTCCTGATGAGGGAGTGGAATGCCTTCAGCAGAGGCATCCTTTCTTCATCCACTCCAGGGCTCCCCATACATGGTCAGCGAGGAATGTGACAGGGGGCACCCTGCTTCTCTCCCATCAAGTAACTGCCCTCAGACAGAAACATGAGACACACGGTCAGGATTGATCGCGAATTTTAACAAATCACGTCTACAATTACGCCAGAATTCAGAGAGAGAACCAGAGACACAGGCTGCAAGAGAGAAGTCGAAAGAAAAGAGAAGCAAAGGGGAACAGAAGCGAGTGGGGAGTACATAGGAGGAGCGGGGGGAAATGGCGTGGGTGCGGCAGCTGGGCAAAGTGACCCTCAAGAGCCACCTGTCTCCCCCTGGCCTTACTGATGGGCCCCAGTCTAAGTGGACCAGGCTGGGGCGAAGAGGAAGGATCCCCTCCACCACCACCAAGTAGAGCCATGGAAGAAGGTCAGATGGGCCTCCCCCAAGCGCCCACAGCTCCGGCCCCCAGGTGAGCTGTCACTGTGACAGCCACCGTGCGACACAGCACCGGAGCCCAGGCTGGTTAACCGTGTGTGTCAGTCCTGCCGCTGGCCAAACACTCTTGGCAGATGCTGGCTCACAGCTGAACACACGACCCGATGAGGCCAAGGCCATCTATCATACCCGGCTGGGTGAGTAGTAAAACGGATGGAGCTTGGAAAACGGAGGCTCCTACCACCCTTTTAGCTGACAGGGCTCCTCCTCCCCCCTTTGAGGGAAATGAACCCCTGAGGTGGGAAAAACTGGGCAGTGGCTGGTGCCCTGTGGAGAAGGAAGAGGAGGCATTTTATGAATGGGCCATTTGGACAGGAAAGCAGCCCTTCGGGCCTTCCCCGGGCTGTGCCATCCCCCCCCCACCCCCCAGAAATTCTTTCAGGCGCATCTGCTCGGAAGGAGGCAACACACCCAAGGAGCAAACCTACCACCCACTCCCCAGCTTCCGCCCCCACCAAGAACATTCCAGCAGTTTTGCCAAACAAACTAATTGCTCTCCCCCAGGCCGGCCTGCGTGACAACAGGTGCCCAGCTCGAGCACCACCACTCACAGTTTCTGGACTTTATTGTTTTTAATCAGCTTATATAATTGTTTTTAGGACCAGTGCTGTCTTATTGTGCCCTTCTCTGGCAATTTCAAACAAGGAAGCTGAAGGGGGGCAGGGTCAGTCTGGAGACGAAATTGAGATGGAGGTGCCCTCCGACTGCCTCTGGCATGAGATGCCATGAGCTGTGAATGACAGTCACCAAATGAACCAACTGCGGGCCGGGCCTGTCCGCCTGGATGGGAAGTGCGTCTGCATGGGCCTCGGTCTGTCAGGGCTGGAGGAAGACAGGCCTGCCTTCCAGGCTCAGCCAAACCCCTCCCTCAGAGAACAGCCAAGCTGCAGACAGACAGACCTCCAGCCTTCCACCGCCTCACCCTCACCCTAGTTACATTTCACTTTCAAAATGACCCTGTGAAACAGACACCACAGGTAGGATCCCAAGACACAGGGCTTACATGCCATGCCCAACTGAAGGACCACAACAGCAGAAGCCATAATAATGATGAACAAGAAAAATGAAGTGACAGGGTACCTGGGTGACTCAGTCAGTTGAGCGTCTGACTTTGCCTCAGGTCATGATCTCGTGGTTCGTGAGTTCAAGCCCCGCATAGGGCTCTCTGCTGTCAGCGTGGAGCCTGCTTGAGATCCTCTGCCCCGCCCCCCACCCCGCCCTGCCCCACTCGTGCTTGCTATCTTTCAAAAATAAGCAAACATTTAAAAAAAGAATATCTCAAGGGAAATACTGTAAGATCAGGGCGCATGGGTGGCTCAGTCAGTTAAGTGGCCGACTCTTGATTTTGGCTCAGGTCATGATCTCATGGGTTCATGGATTCAAGTCCCACAATGGGCTCTGCGCTGACAATGCTGAGCCTGTTTGGGATTCTCTCTCTCTCTCCCTCTCTCTCCACCCTTTCCATGCTCTCTATCTCTCTCAAAATAAAAAAAAAAAAAAACTTTAAAAGAAAAAAAAAAAGAAAAATGAAGTGACCATGAACATTTATCGAGCACTTACTATGTACCAGGCACCATGCTAACCACTTTATACACCCTTCATTCATCCTTGCTCCAACTCTAGGAGAAAGAGAAGAGTATAGATGAGAAAAAGTGAGGCTCCATTTTATAGATGCAAAAACTGAGGCTCAAGAAGGCCAAGTTTCCTGCCCAAGCGTACATGGCTACTTAGTGGAATGTTCTTGATTTAAACCCAGAATCTGCATGCTTACCCACTCTGGAGCCTCCCTGTCTCTGAACAAGGGTTGCAATGGAGCATGAACTCACCCACACTCTGGGCCTGAATGAGTATAAAGCACATCATTCCAGGAGTCCACTATGGTCTTGTGGAGCCTGGAACTTTCAGACTTTAAACCTAGTGCCCCTACTGCATCAAACCATAAAAATGTCATGTAGACGTCATGTCTTGACTGAGTATAAAGTGATTCTACCCGGACATTCTTCTACTGCCCGCTTCTTCCAAAATAAAACTTGATCCTAGAAAGACTCCTTGAGGTCATCAAGCTCAACATCTTCATATGCCACCTCTCCTGGCCTCAGGGAAGCCAAGCTCAATGACCAGAGGAGCTGGCAGCAGAACTCAGATCACTCTGGCCATGCACACCCAAGGATGCTTCCCAGAACCAAACTGCATCTGGTCAGAAATGAACAACAAGGGACAAGTCACTCAATCAGATGTTTTCCATGATGGCCCTGACCCAGGGGGTCCATTCCTCAGTGACACTGCGGTAGGGATGAGGCTGCTTCAACTAAAACAGAGCAAATTACAAGATTCGCTGTTCATGGTCTCTGCATGGCCATGGGCTCAAATGTGTCTTGAAACAGAATTCAATTTAGGGACACCCTCATGGCCAATTAATGGCAACATGATGTATTTAAATGCATTGACACCTGCATATTTTTTGCATGATCACTTAAAAAATTTTTTTTGATGTTTATTTATTTTTGAGAGAGAGACAAAGCACGAGCAGGGGAAGGGCAGAGAGAGAGAATCTGAAGACAGAACCTGAAGCAGGCTCCAGGCCCTGAGCTGTCAGCACAGAGCTCGACGTGGGGCTTGAACTCAAGAACTGTGAGATCATTACCTGAGCTGAAATCCAGAGTTGGACAATTAACCGACTGAGCCATCCAGGCACCCCAGGAATGTTTTGTATGAATAAACTTTTCATTATTCCCAGAGTTCTATTCCCCCACCTTGGTTTAGAGAAATCCTTTCATTCCTTCATATTATTTACGTCAATTTATGCTTTCATAGTTCTCTGTATTTTTTTGATTTATGTGTGATTTCTTCACTAGCCTATAGGCTCCACTCATGATGACCACATCCATTTCTGTTCATCTCTCAGCACCTATGACAGCTCCTAGAACATGGTAGGTTTTCAATAAATACTTCTCCTAGTTGAATGAACTAGGAATGAAGTGTCCCATGGGTTAGAATGGGAGGCAGTGAGCTCTGGAGGATGTGAAAACCCTTAACTTCAAGAAAAACAATTTGGAAAGCCATTATTTTACCAGCCAGGTCGACCTCATTACCTTTGGATAGACATCCATTACATGAAGATCAGAAACATAAAACACAGGTCCATTAAAATCACCAATCCTCTGTTGTAAAAATCACCTATGAGAAAATTTATAAGGGGCACCTGGTTGGCTCAGTAGGAAGAGCATGTGTCGCTTGATCTCAGCATTGTGAGTTCCAGCCCACGCTGGGAGTAGAAATTACTTAAAAAAAAAAAAAAACAAACAGACAAACAAACAAACAAGAAAGAAGGGAAGGAAGGGAGGGAGGGAGAAAGGAGAATGAAAATTTATAAAATGAAATAATAGGCAACACTCCAGCTTTTCCAAAATACCACTTAGCACCAAATAGGTCTGCAAGCAGCAATCTGATTCCAGCCTTATTTGAAAACTTAAAAATTCTACAGCAACTCTGGGATTTTGATAAAATTTTTCACATTTTCAGACACACTACATATTTTTTCAACTTTTATTCTTCCTTATAGCTTCTTGCATTTCCAAATGTCAAAACCAATATTGGATTGAGAGCAACAAAGAACATTCAGTGGTTCCAAGGAAGACAACCTGAATTATACTGAGGACACAGACACAAGAACAAATAGGTTTATCACAAACAAGGAAACTGAAAATCGGAAAAGAAATTGCTCTTCTTTGTAGACATTTGTACCATGACTTTTGAAATTCTGGGAGGAAGCAATGTTAAGAGAAACTACAACCACAGAATGCCACACAGAGGAAGAACTACCAGGTGGACCGTCTGGAATGTGCAAGGACTCCAACGTGAGAAGCACTAAGTGCTTTTTCTCCATAAACTCTGACAGTGATATTTCTAATTAGCATTTCATCTTAGGGAACAGTTTTTATTCCGCTGTTTTGTTCTTCTTTTCTTCCTCTGAAATGTGTTGTTTAAATGTCTCTGTCTCAGTTATAATTATTCCATGCCTTGTTTTACTTTATACACGATTATTAAGTACTCTACTTTCAAATATCTATTTTTCTCTCTGAGAGGCACGGCAATTATCTGTGGTCGGCACCATTAGGAAGAGGGAGGACACTGATTTCAGCAGATCCTGATTTTAGCCCCTGGAATGCACAATTGGCACCTGATCCTGTGCTTAATTTCAGTACAATGGCAATGTCCTGGTTTTACCCTCCAAGTTTCGGAGGACAAAGAAAAATGCAGTCAGTTCTTGGAGCCGTGTAGAACCACATCTGGAATTTATAGTCCATTCCTGGAATGATCCAGAAGGAATTCCACATCTGGTATCTGTGCTGGCTAATTATTATTGCAAGTGACACCAAATACATTCTACCTGAATCATCTCTTACCCTCATTCCTTTTTCTACTCAGCGACCAATTTCAGCCCAATTTTTATTTGAGAAATAGGAGTCCATGGCAACTATCCTTTCCTGCCAGCTTACTCCCTGCTAGGCGTTCCACTAGGTGATTTATGTATGCTATCTCATTTAATCCTCCCAACAATCCTGAAGTATTATTATCCCTCCTTCATAAATGATGAAATCGAGCCTGGGTGGCTCAGTCAGTTGAGTGTCAGACTTTAGCTCAGGTCATGATCTTGTAGTTCGTGAGTTTGAGCCCCACGTTGGGCTCTGTGCTGATGGCTCAGAGCCTGGAACCTGCTTCGGATTCTGTGCTTCCCTCTCTCTCTCTCAAAAATAAATAAAAAGCCTTAAAATTTTTTTAATAAGTAAATAAATAAATATAAATAAAAAATAAATAAGTGATGAAATCAAGGTTCACAGAAATAACTTCCAAGATCATAGCTAATAAGCGGTAGAGCGGGAATGTGAGTCCAGGTCTCTCCGACTCGAAAGGCCAGGCTCCTGCACATGATGAAGCCACATTAATCTCATCAGGAGTTCTCAACTATGACTAAGAGGTAGTACTACATCGTGGTGAGGAACACAGGCTCCGACAGAAAACAGGCTACCTGGTTCCGTCTGTCTAAACCCCAACTGTGCCTCCTACTAGCTGGAAGTTACTTAACTTCTTTATGTTTCGGTCCCTCTGCCATGAAGAGTGAATAATAATTGTTATCTGTTTCATAAGGTTGTCTGAGGATTAAATAAGATATACGGAAAGCCCTTAGAATCATGTAGTGAGCACACAACAAAGGTTAGCTGCTAATAACATGCTGTCGATGATGATGACAGCAGTGGTGGTGGTTTTAAGAATCAGCCTCTCTTCTTGACTTTGGGTTCCTCCCAAGCCTAGACCCACCATCCTGTCTAACCTTTTACCCTTCACAGGTCAATAAAAATCTTCTTCTCCTAACCAGGCTCTGTTCTCCTTTATTCCACTAGAGTCTTCTCGGGGTATAACTTCAGTAATTTCACTTCCACCCACCCAAAACCTGTCCATTCCTTCAAGGCCCTTCCAGATCCCACCCCTCCAGGATGTCTTCGCCAAACACCGAGGTCTTGCTGGTCTCCTTCCAGACCGTTTGCACCACATAATGCTGGCACTTAGAACATCACCATCAGTCAGCAACACACTGTGAATACTGAATTATATCCTGCCTTGAAACATTCATTACATATTTCAGCTTTGTTCCCCTTATCCCCGCGACCTGGTTGCAAGCTCCTTAAAGATTATACAGGAGAGGGGAGTCCGGGTGGCTCAGTCAGATAAGCGGCTGACTTTGGCTCAGGTCCTGATCTCATGGTTTGTGGGTTCGAGCCCCGCATCAGGCTCTGTGCTGACAGCCTGGAGCCTGCTTTGGATTCTGTGTCTACCTCTCTCTCTCTCTGCCTCTACCCCACTCATTCTCTCTCTCTCTCTCTCTCTCTCTCACACACACAATAAATAAACATTCAAAAATTAAAAAAAAAAAGATTATATGGGAGATACTTCTATATTCTCTGCAGGCCAGGACACAGAGTTAGTATACACATGCATACACACAGACACAGCCATATAAAATAGGTATATCCTCTGGTGGGAGAATCCTAAAGTTATTGGCTTATATTATTTTAAGGCATTTAAAAAATAATTATTTGAGATAATTAAGTTATCTCCAACAGCGAAAATGAACTAAAAAAAAAAGTCTTAAAAATACAGTCCATCGACATCCTCAAAAATACCAGACCATGTATGTTATCTCAAAGATTAAAGCACTATCACTCTTAATGCCAAGCTGCCTTACTACCAGCTTGTTAATATGCAGGCTTCCAAATGCAATTAAAATTATTCAGATTAAAAACCTTCAACACTATTAATCCAGTGAGCTTCTAAGGGATCCACAAAGACTTAGGAGACATCATTCAGCTTATGTAGTCACGACACAAATGTCCAGCTACAGGTTGTATAATTCAAGTCTGCCCGCCATCTGGAAATGGGCTGGAAATTGAGAATAATTTTAAGGAGACACTCAGAACTTGTTTAAGCTGAAGGACATTGGAATCTCGCTCTAACTCGAGATCAGCAGCATGGCAAATACAGCAGCCTAGGATTTAAGAGCTCACTGTTGTAGGCGAAGCCCCAGGAACATGAGGCTCAGGCATAGAATGAACTGGTGATACAGTTACAGGTTTTCTCATGGATTGTACAGGACATAAGAACTGACCATGAACGACCCAAACATGAATACCATCCTACACAGCTCACTTATTATTAAAACCCAGCCCTTCCAATACATTTGCAGACTAAAGCTGTGACTTCTGCATTCCTTTCCATCCACCTGACACATGAAATGCACTCTTGAAGAGGGAGACCTTTTCTCTCTAGGCAGCAACCTTAACAATCGCAGTATTAAAGTACAGGGAGGGGCGCCTGGGTGGCTCAGTGGGTTGAGTATCAAACTCTTGATTTTATGGGTTGGGTTCCATGCCGAGTGTAGAGCATGCTTGAAATTCTCTCTCTCCCGTTGCCTCTGTCCTCCACTTGAGTGTGCACTCTCTCTCTCTCTCTCTCTTAAAAAAATTTTTTTAATAAAAAATAAAAGTAGGGAGATGCTAAAAACCACCTCAGGTCCATGCCAGGAAGATACATCCTCAAACTGCCCAGGGAAAACCTCTCCATTATGGACTCATTCTGCTCAAAATGGAAGCCAACCCCAAAAACGTATCCCACACATAGAAAATGGTATTCCCTCTCCATGTAACCCAAATTCATGGGTTACAAAGCCATGATAATTTCAGACAGTGCTCTCCTTTAAACACCCCAATCCAAGGTAACCTCAAGAACCACCTCAGGCCCCAAATCAGAACTCAATCTCATTCCCCCAATTTCAATATAAACCACTGTCCTCCAAATGCAGGAAGTGGGAACAGTGGGTTACAGAAAGCAGGCTTTCACAGTCAGTGCCCGTCTCCCCTCATCTGTGGCCTTGGCCTCACTATCCCACCAGGATTCTCATTCTCAGCAGTGCTGGTGAGGCTGGCATAGAATATATACTGAACCACAGCTAGCAGGAGTGAAATTTTTTTGGAAAGCTGTTTGAAAGATAGATAGATAGATAGATAGATAGACAGACAGACTTAAAAATGTCCCTACACTTTGCCCCAAATAATTACAACATGAGCCTATAACATAACATGGAAAACGTTATAGGCAAAAAGATGTTTACCACAGAAAAACCCAACCACCCAAATATCCAACAGGGGAATGTCTGTATACACTTAAGAAAATATTATGCAGCCAGTATATATGTTTGTAAAATAATGTTAAGTAAAAAAGACAGACTTCAAAATTGAACATTTTAGTACAACTAAAACTAGGAAGAAAGAGAAAACTAGTGTATGTGCAGAAAAAAGCAGTCGACTTTGCAGAGTGGAACCACACGGGGTTTCTCCTACTTTGCTCCACGGTCCTAGAAGACGCACGTCTTACGCGTTTGACAAACGAACCGGTCCAGGTTCATGGTACATCCCGGTATGCTGGGAGCACTAGCGCTCCAAAAGAAGCCGCTTTCCCACTCCAGGAGAGACGACCATCTCTCCTGGGGTCGCTGGGGCACCCCCCCCCCCGGGCACCCCACCCCCACCCCCCCAGATCGGGAGCAGTCTCCACGCAGGGGACAGAAGCTGCGGATGGCGCGGCTCCGAGGACTCGGCGCGAGCGAGCGGGCGGCGCGCACACCTCCCCGGGCGCGTTCGCAGGAAGATCGCACGCGCGCCGCGCCCTGGCCGGGGGCGCTTTCTGCCCACGACCCCCAAAGCTCGGCGGGTCTGAGAGAAGGCGGCAGGCAGCCGGCCGCGGTGGTCTCCGTGGAGGGGACGCAGGGTCCGGGCGCAGGTGACACGCGAAGCACGGGGAGCCTCCCCTTGGACCGGCTCGCTGAGATTTTTCAGGCTTCTAGTTTGGTTTTCTTGGTGGTGGTGGTTTTCAAAGTAGGCTCCACACCCGAGGTGAGGTTTGAACTCCGGATCCTGAGATCAAGAGCCGCTTGCTCTACGGACTGAGCCAGCCAGGCGCCCCTCTCAGGCTTCTTGTTCGTAAACACTCACAAGGATTAAACTATTCGGAGGGTTCAGCAGAAACAACCAGGATTAAGGAGAGGAAAGCTGATCGATCCATAACGATCCAAGTTCTGCTACCTCTGCCGCCCTCCGCCCCTGGCCGCGGGGTGTCGGGATGAATTCAGCCTCAGTGCTGCCCCTACCGCAGGGTCCCGGGCATCGCTATGGGGCGCAGGGAGGAGGGGTCCCCAAAGTCCCCCAGGTAGAAACCATGTCCGCCTCAAAATCGGGATTCTACATTATCAGTCCTCTAACGCTGGAGGAAGAAGAGCCTCTTATTCAGGCCCTCAAATACCCACGTTTACCCCCCAGAACTTGATGCGGGGAAACCTGATTTTAAGCCTGTGGAATTCCTGGGGGGCTGCCAGCCTCAGCGCCTCGGGGCCACCTAACCCTTCCCGACCTTCAGACCCCACCCTAAAGGGATACAGGGCTGTTTTAAAAACTTAAGGAAGAACTTCGTTTGTAATATGAATAAACCCACCAGATTGGATCTGTGCTGTAAATTAACATTGTAAGACTTACCTTTTCCAAAACAGAGACTTAAAAAGGAGTGTTACTTAGAAGTACTGTTAATAAACGTGTTTAAATATTTTTAACAAATGAAGTCACTACTGCTATTAAATTTTATTTTTTTAATATTTATTTGAGAGAGAGAGAGAGCATGCCCGTGGGAAGGGTCAGAGAGAGAGGAGAGACAGAATTCCAAGCAGGCTTAGCACTGTCAGCGCAGATCCCCACACGGGGCTAGAACCCACCCAACCCTGAGATCCTGACCTGAGCCAAAATCAGGGGTCCAATGCTTCACGGACTGAGCCACCCATGCTCCCCTAAATTAATTGTTTCAAATCCTAGAGAGATGTGTTTGTTAAACACACACACAGCAGGAGTGCCTGGGTGGCTCAGCTGGTTGAATGTTGGACTCTTAGTTTCAGCTCAGGTCATGATCCCAGGGTTGTGAGATGGAGCCCCAGGTCGGCTCCCTGATGAGAGTGGCACCTGCTTAAGATTCTCTTTTTCTCCCTCTGCCCCTCCCCTGTGCTCTGCTAAAACTCTCTTTCTCTCTCTCTCACAATAAAACATCAATAAAAATTAAAAATACACAGCATGATACTACACACACACTGTTGTAGGCACTATACAAATATTAACTAAATCATTTCTATGAAGTAGGTACTATGGTTATCCCCATTTCACAGAGAAGGTAACTGAGGCACAGGAAGTTCTTTAGAACTTGCCCAAGGTTTACACAGCTGGCAAGCGGCAAGTGACAAAGCTGGGATTCAAACCGTGGCAAAGGGGTTCTCATATCCTCTCGTGAAACTATTGTTAAGTTTCACAGTGAAACTCATACCCTCATAATTTACTGCTAACTTTGTAAATGGGTACAACTTTATTGTAAAGCAATATGGTAAATATATCAAGAGTAATAAAAATATTCATGCCCTTTGACCTACTAATCCCATTCCTGGGAAATATTCCAAAGCTGCGTGCATGCAGATATATCCATTACTGTAGTATTGGAAATCATGATTGTCCATCGGTTGGTGAATAATTAGGTATATTCTGGTAGATCAGCTCAGTGGAATATCAAGCAGTCATGGACAATTAAATTATGAAATGATGCAGCTGCAAATGTAATGTTAAAAAAAAAAGAATATAAAGTTGCATGTTTCAAATTATGTGCACATGACCCAACAAAAAAAAGAACGAAGACAAACTAGGCAAATTATGGAGTCTAACGAAGAGATTACTGACGATTATTCTTTCTTTCAAAATTTCCCTTTAGTCAACTACACTTCAATTTAAAATAAAAAATAAAATAAAGTTACCCATTAGCTTGTTACGGTAGTGCTGTTATAAATCAGACCTGGAGAAAGGGAAGCGTGTCAAAGTATTTATGAGAGTAAGCTACATTTTCACAAACCAGGAGCATTCAGAAGAAAATGTGCAACAGGGATGGTTGGATCCTATCTCAATATTCACGGAGGGGGCTCCCACCTGCCAGGGAAGGAGCGGGCTCCTGCTGGCAGCTGGCATTAGCACCGCTCTCAGCCGCTGTGTTAGCGAACTCCAGCTGAGAGGAACTCCGTGAGGATTCCAGGCCTAACCTCAATCCCACAAATCATGGTAACAGTGAAAGAAGCAAAGCCAGAGGCTTTTCACACACAAGCACCGATCTAAAGGAACAGAGTCTGGTCGTGAGAAATTGAGGTTCAGATCTCCTCTCAGAGGACAATTTAAGAATGTGCCACACATTCTTCACTCCCTCATCTACCTGTACCAGGTACCACCCAGCAGTGCCTGAGAAAGAGACAAGCGTGATCCTGACCATTTCTTGGATCCACCCCGAAACTCCAAGGCGTGAAACACCTTTGGACCCCCTAAGGGGTCAAGTTGAAGCAAGGAAAAAACAAGACAAAAATGTTCTCTTTAACGGAAACAACCAACCAAGGTGAAACTAAAAGGTTTCAAAGAGATGAGTCCTTAGATTCACTAAGGAACAGAGTTGAATGGAGATAAAAACCAAGACAAAAGTACCTGAATAACTAATAAGGGTGAAATTGAATGGTTTCAGAGGGACGGCCTATTATTTTGAATTCAACAACTCTATCAGGGGTCTGTCCATTCTCCAGGTACCACACAGGTGCCTCCTCTAGAAGCCAGGAGAACGTCCTTCAGTCACTATGCTTAAGGACCGTGGCAACGCATAGCTTTCCCCACCCCTACCCTTACCATGTTTTACTAACTGGACATAACCCAAAACTATCAATCTGGCTAGGAGAGCCAATCCCTTAAAATTTACTGTAACTAAGTGAAAGTACAAAGTCTTCAGAATTGAAAACCTCCTAAGCCCAAAAGTATTGTAATTTAATCCAAAGTTTTATTGAAAAGACCATTATAGCAAGTAAATGGTTTGTTGAACTGCAGACAAAAACCCATAGGAGATTTTTCAGACAGATGGTGGTGGCCTATAAACACATCATACTTCATTTCGACTGCTCTTAACAGAAAATGCGATATATGGAAGGTGCCTATTGCTTAATTACCATTCCCAGTCCCCCTAACTACCCCTCTGCCCCTTCACACACACACCCCTTTCCTGTTCTCCCCTCTCACACTTTATCTGGAAACATTTTCATAGTTCTCCAGCCATAAACAACCTCACCATCAGCGGATTAGCAAAAGTAATTGGCATTTTAAATTAATCTTCCGCTTATCCTCAACAATGGCTTTGCTGTCATACCAAAAAAACAGAAGGAAGTTCTTCCTCTGCTTAAAAATGACACCTTAAAAGGGTTCAGGACACCACGAGCTGAATATACATTCATGTAAAAGTGCAAAGAAAAATGACATCGGCAGAAACAAACTCAATATTTTTTCACCCAAAATGACCGTCCTAAAAACAAACAAACAAACAAAACAAAACAAGGGCCAAGAGTGATCATGATAAATAGGCTTTTTTAAAAAAGTGTTTTACTTAAAAAGCGTCCACAGGGAAAGGCCCTAGGAAGAAGTTCAAAAAAGAGCCTTTGTCAGTCCCTGCCTTCAAGTGAAACTTTAGGCCAAAGAATCTTAAGAGTTAGGATCAACTCTGCCCCTCTGCCCCACCCCCCCTTCACAGTCCTCAAAGAGCAGACATTAAAACGATTTCAAAGCGGGAATTTAAGAGGGTTTCTGAAAGTTTTCCCTAGCACTCCCATCACTCATCGGGAACTCTCTGGACAGGAATGACACTTGCTAAGTTTTTTCCCCTCTCCCTCCCTCCACCTGTTGTCCCAAGTCTCCCTGGTAAGCCAGGGCCATTCGCACTTTCTGCCTGAATGACACAGTCTTCTCTGCAATCCCGTGTCTCCTCTTCCACCCAAGTGGCTGCTCCTAAATTGGAGCCCCTGGAAAAATACGTACCAATTAGGGGTTACTTGATATCTACACATCACAGAATGGCCATTAGGTTGGTGGGTGGGTTGGTTTTCTTTTTTTCTCGTATTATGATGATGATGATTATTTCAGTATAATGACTAACGCCTCCTTAACCGTCCAGATATAAGTGAAGCTGGGATGGGTGAAGACACACAAACTAAGATAGCAGAGTTATCCCCCTCTGGGCCTCCCACTGTAGGTAGACCCAAATTCCAGGCGGGATGCTTAGCATAAGTAAGTAATTGAGTTAAGGGAGATCTAAAGAAAGACTTCACGTTCACATTCATATGCTAAACTCAGTTAAAAATAGACTCAAGAAGGGCCTGACTTCACTTTTAATTTTAGCCCGGTGATGAACATGCCCTAAAGACAGAAAGTCACCAGGCATTTTCCTGAGTGCAATGATCTTCATATTTTTATAAAAAGGAAATGCAGCATGTTCTATTAATAAAAGTGCTGTAGCCTCAGTTAAATCCAGACAGTTCGTAAATCAGGGCTCCCTCTGGCTGAGCTTCCCTGGGCCAGCAGCTCAGTCACACCCAAGCCCCCAGCAAGTGGACAGGTCACACGCAGTGGGGGAAAGTGAGCTGGACACCAGGGATCAAAGACCACAAGGTGTGACTCCTAAATACTTCCCAGGTGACCAAGCAGTTCAACCAAGTGCATTTGCCAGGAACTCTTCAAAGGTTTGCGAAAAGAACCACATTTGCCAGGACTGAGCCCTGTGTGTCACAAGACTTAGATTTAGTGAGGAAAGGGGAGCAGGTTAGGGTTAAGGGGTAAATGGGGTAGAAGGGAAAGAAAATGTGGTGCTTCCTTCAGAAAGGACAAGCAATTTCACCTTTTCCTTCCAATCTCAAAGACGGCAAAGTTGAAGTTGGCCTCCAGCTGTCTGGCTGGACTTTTCTATGGACCCACCTAAGAAGGATCTTCTCCAGCTACCTTTGGCTATCAAGCCACATAACAAACTCAAACATGGCCAGATGGGAAAATTACCACCCTTAGAGCCCTGATCGTCCTCACTGAGACTAAATGGTAATTCCAAATGTAAGTAAGGCTGCCCTAGGTCCTGGAGAAAATGCTGGAGAATGTGCTAGGGCTGGAAAAGCAAGACAGGGGTATCCAGACCATAAGACATTCCAAATACACAATCCCCAACCCAGCTTCGGGATTCTCAGGATGCTGGTGAACTAAGTATGCTTCTGCTTTCTAATTTCTATGCTTCTAAATTAACATTTAAGAGCTTATGTGATCCTCCCCAAGACTAGATGAGGTAAAGAAACCGAGGCACAGAACAGTAAACTCACAGTTAGTAAGTGACAGGCCAAGCTACTTAAACCCAGGTCTCTAAATACAAAACCCCGGGGTGGGGGGATGGACAGGAAAAGCCCAACAAGGTTTAGGTGGGACGGGACGTGTGCAATCTTTCTACCCTCTCTTCTTTCACCCAGGGAAGTTCCCTCCTTCCAAGGAAGACTAACTCTGATGTTTTGGTTTTGACTTGGTTCTTATTTTGTTGTTGCCCCCATTTCCCCATGTTTCTATTATGGCTGCTTGTAAAACCCTATACACTCTCAATCTCAACAATCCCACAATAGTCTAAGCCACAGAGGGACAGAAATTCTACAGAGTCAGATGTTAAGACCTTGAGCTTTGGGGCCAGACATATGTGAATTACCATCCTAGCCCTTCCAATCGCTAGCTGTGTGATTTCAAGAGCATACTCCACAGTCCAAAGTTAAACTCAGGAACAGCTGGAATCAGGATTGATTTTTTTTTCCTTTTTTTTTCCTTTTGGTTTTTTTTTTTTTTTTCCTTTTATTATGGACATGTTCTAACTAAACAAAGGTAGAGGAACAGGATAATGAAACCTATCATAGGTTCATTACCTATCATTACCTTTACCCATCACCCAGCTTCAACAATTTTAACTATTGGTCAATCTTGTTTACTCTCTACCCTACCCATTCTCACCCTCTACACTATTGTTTCAAAGCCAATCCCAGAGTCATTATTTCATCTATAAATACTTGAGTATATAGCTCTGAACTACAATAACTTTTTATTCTTAACATAATCACAGTATCATTACCAGAGCCATAAATAAATAAATAAATAAATAAATAAATCATTCTTTAGTCTCAATATTTCGTATGTTCAAGTGTCCTAAGTAATCTAATCATTTTCTTGTTTTTTTGAGCTAGGATCCAAATAAAGATTATAGATTAAAGATTACAGACTGGATTATAGACTGGATAAGTATTTTTAATCTGTTTTAATCTATAGAGAACCCCTCCTGCTGATAGATCCTTGCAATTTACTTGTTGGAAAAAAAAAAGGGTCTTCAGGCCTGAAGGATGTCCCACACTCACAACTGGTTGATTTTTATCTCCATAGTACTGTTTTGACATGTTCCTCTGTCCCCTGTATTTTCTACAGAAAACTAGGATTCTGTATTCTACAGAATACTACAGAAACCTTGAGCCTGGCACAGATGAATTCAGGTTTTACCTTTGACAGTGCTGTTTACTTCCTGCTGCATTACCTCTGTGGGTACATGATATCTGAAGTCTTTCTCTTTTGTCACATTAAAAATGATCAGTGGGTTTGAATGCATCAACCCAATCCATCCCATATAAAGTTTCCCACCAGCTTCGCCTGATGTTTTAGCAGGAACTTACTAACCATGTTGTCTAAACGCATTATTCACTAGAGGATGCAAAATGATGATGGCCCAATTCTATAATTCCTTCTGTGTTTATTAGATAGTATTCTCCTATAAAAAAGAAATTTTCCTCATCAACAGTTTGGATACCCTAAGGTAATCAATAAGAAAGGTCTGATTCTTTCCCTTTCTTGACCAGTTTTCAGAATGAGTTGGTTCCCCAACCTAGTGAGGACCATTGAATTTTTAACTAGGAATGTGACACATTGTAATATATGTAATGTATATCCATCCACTATACTTACACTCCTTAATGCTCACACTGTTCCATATTTGGGCACTGGGAGGCCATTTAACTTGGCTCTCGAGTCCTTCAGACAGGACACAAGTGGTCTTTGAAGCTTCTTTGCTTGCTGATACAAGATATTCCAACACATCTTGTACATTTACTGTCCCAGACCTGGAATCAGCCATTTTTTCTGAGGATCAAAGTTCTCTTTAGTGGGAAGTTGTACTTAGAGGCCATAATCTGGATGTCATGGGTGCTTATTGCTACTAAATTGGCCACTATTTCTAGGCATTTCAGTGGACAAAGTTAGGAAATACTTTTTTATTTGTTAAAGAGAAAATATATCAGGAATTCACACTGACATTTCCAATTCAAATTTAGGATTACAGGATTTTTACTTAACATCTTTAATTATGAAACTGTTCTTTTTTTATATACTGGAAACACTGGTTTCTGATGGTTTTAACACAATTACTTACTATATATGTATAAAATATTTTATATATAATTGTTTCATAATAGTAATACCAATATCATTACTAACAATATTACTGAAAATGGTTTAAGATTTACTTGGAGTTTATTTTGAACTTAAGATACATTCTACCAGAGGGGCGCCTGGGTGGCTCAGTCAGTTAAGCGTCCAACTTCAGTTCAGGTCATGATCTCATGGTTTGTGGGTTTGAGCCCCACCTCAGGCTCTGTGCTGACAGCTCAGAGCCTGGAGCCTGCTTTAGATTCTGTGCCTCCCTCTCTCTCGGCCCCTCCTCTGCTCACGCTGTGTGTCTCTCTCTCTCAAAAACAAACATTAAAAAAAAGGTACATTCCACTACAGATGTATAATCAAATTACTGTGTTTTAAAGTTATGTGAGGGGCGCCTGGGTGGCTCAGTCAGTTGAGCGGCCGACTTCGGCTCAGGTCATGATCTCACGGTCTGTGAGTTCGAGCCCCGCGTTGGGCTCTGTGCTGACGGCTCAGAGCCTGGAGCCTGTTTCGGATTCTGTGTCTCCCTCTCTCTGACCCTCCCCTGTTCATGTTCTGTCTCTCCCTGTCTCAAAAATAAATAAAAATGTTAAAAAAAAAAGTTAAAAAAATTAAAAAAATTAAAAAAATAAAGCTATGTGAAATTAATTTTCTGTGTAGGTGTGTATTTTTTTAATATATTTTTTTCCTATTCTCCCTTTTCTTACACAAATGGGAGCAACTATTTACATTTTCTATACCCTGTTTTTTTTCCCCTTGACATATCCCTGAGATTTCTTTATTTTTTTTAATATTTATTTATTTTTGGGAGAGAGTAAGTGGGGGTCAGAGAGAGAGGGAGACACAGAATCCAAAGCAGGCTCTGCGTGGTCAGCACAGAGCTCGACATGGGGCTCGAATTCACAAACCACGTGATCATGACCTGAGCTGAAATCAAGGGTCGGATGCTCAACCGACTCAGCCACCCAGGCATCCCTCTGAGATTTCTTCTAACGGCACACAGAGATAGTCCTCATTGTATGGGAGGACGCAGCCAAACGTACTCACTAATCCCCTATTGCTGCATATGTGTTCGTCCTAGTCTTTTGGGCCCCTACTGCAAGGGACTGAGCGAGACCTAGCCCTTCCTGTTCTTCGTCCAGCATCAAGATCCCACCAAATGCACAGCTTGGGTCTCTGCCAAAGAGAGTCCGATGAGACCAGCCACTGTCAGAGCCAGCCTGTCATACAAGTACTGAGTCACTGATGCCTGGGGCCAAGAGGAGCGGCCCAGTTCCGCACCTTCTTTTACTTCCAACAATGACACAGGACCAGAGGCTATGATATTCCCATATCTTGCACTTTCATTACAGCCTCCTGCACCACCAAACACATACAGCTCACAGCTTAGATGGGCTCAGAGAAGAAACAAATGCCACTGTGTACCAGTGTCTAAGTTTGACACTTTTGCTAACAGTTCATGCAGTCCTTCAAACAAATATTCAGGGAGCTGCTTCTGGGTGCCAGGCATTGCCCTTACGTTGGGCGGGGGCTGTAAATCACTGAATGAAACGCTTCTGCTCCTGGAGAGCTTATGTGACACGTGACACAGGCTGGGTGGGAGGAGACACACAGACAGTAAAAACACAGTAAGTGAAGTAAGTTATATCAGCTATTAAGAGAAAACGTGCTACGGTTGAAAACAAAGCAAAGGAAGGGAGATTGGACGGGGAGATGCAGAATGCAATTTTAATAGGGCGGCGGAGCAGAAATCATGGGCGTTATGTTCTGGGCAACTCCTTTCTTTTTCCTTTTCCTTTTTTTTTTCTTTTTAATTAGTCAAAAAAACCCTTCATTTGTTTATTTAGCTTTCAGACTCTGTGATTGTGCCTTCAACACTTTCGCAACGATTTTCTGCTCCTCAATAAGGAAAGCACGCTTGATCCTGTCACGGACACACTTAGCGCACATGGAACCACCACGGCCCTACTGACGTGTTTTTTTCATTTCATAAGAACCTTAGGCCTCACGGCACGAACTCCTTGGCCTGGGCACGCACCACATGCGGATTGATGCTGTCCCAACCTCCTCGGAAAGGTAAACAATGCCATTACCAGGGGCTCAGGGAGGCCTCGTTTCGTCTGAGGCTGTATCGTAGGACAGCTTACGACAGTGTGTCAAACACTGGACCCTTCTGGAAGCCTCTTGACACCATCCCAGGAAGAGGAAAAAGAAAGCGTTTGTGAGTTCAAAGGCCAAATGGGCAACTCCTTTTTGCAGCTGCCACTGGTCAACTGCCCAATTATCACTGCCACCATTAAACTGTCATTATCACAAATGTCAAGGTAATAATAAAGTATCTTGGTGTCACAGCTGTCTTCAGTTATGTTGTTTTAGCAATTGCTTGAAATAAACATAGTGTTTGCTTAGGACTTAAAAAAGACTAAAAACAAAACAAAACAAAACATTTTTGTTATCCAGAAATTTCTGTTGTTGAAAGCTTTGATGCAACAGGATTCAAGGGGTATTCTGAGTGGTCATTTCCACCCTCTCTATTTGGATCGAAGATGAAGAAATCCAGCCTGGAAACTGCCTGTACCTTGAAAGGCACAATCGGGTCCCTGGCTGGAGAGGAAGCCTGGTTCCATTATGATGCACGTGTATTCAGCACTTTATTCTCCTCAAAGCGTGTTCCCGTGTCATCTCACTGATGGTTATAACAAACCCCGCATCCTATAACAAGCCCACACCCTGGCCCCCTTTAACAAAGGTGGGACCTACGAGACTCAGTGCCCTATCTCTGCTAACACAGTGACGTGAAGGTAGAGCCAGACCACAGCTTGGGTTTCTTATACTTCCTGGGTCTGTTCCCCACCCCACCCCCCTTACACCACCTCTCCAAACATAAAGGCAGGCTGTTTGTGTTCCTCCAGCCTTTTCAGACAGGCAGGCAGAATAACGCATACGTTGGAGAAAACCAAACTTCGCTCCCACATCAATTCGCACCCATGAGACCCTTCTGAGTGAGTTTTTTCATCACAAAGTCCATTAGATCTATACTTGGGTGGCTGTCAACTTGCTCCTTCTGTCATATTCAACAAACTATGTGCCAGGGACCCTGTCAGATGCTAGGGACACCAAGATGAAAGACACTGGCCCCAACCTAAAGGACTTCGTGGAGTCTTCAGGGGTGGACCAACAAGAGGCAAGCATGGAGTAAACACTACAGTGGGGGGCCACAAGGCCTCACAGGGTAGAAGCACCCAGCCCATGTTCTTGTGTGGTGTCGGGGACCGTTCCCTATAAGACATGAGGTCTAAGCAGAATCCATAAACAGGAAAGGAATGTTTGAGTTGAGGAGAAAAGGTAGTGCAGGGAGAGAGAGCAGGAGGCAGCTAGGGCCAGGCGTGGACAGTTAAGTGGGGGCTGTTCCAGAAAGAGCTTCCAAGCAGTCTGAATCTCAACCTACAGTCAACAAGATGCTACAGCAGGGCTTTGAGCAAACAGACAAGATTAAGGCTGAATTGGTGTGGAGAAGAGAAAGATCTGAGGACAGGCCCAGCTGGAGGCAGGGGCAGAAGCTGGGAGGCCTGAATGAAGGCAGTGGCAGTCAGCTTAGAGGCGGGGAAAGATTCACCAGAAAGGGAGAAGGACGTACAAGTTGGAACAGGACAGAAGGCCTGGCTCTGAGCCGGCGGCCTCCGATCGTTGGTTAGGGACCCCTCAACTACTGGTAACTGCCTACCTGTTTCATGAGCTTGCTGGGATTAAATGGGACAAGCGAGGGGGGGAAAGGTGTCCCGTGAGCCCTATGGCACAGCAGGAATACGGTGCCATTCACTCAACCCCCGCACTGTTACATCTGTAGACACCTCATCACTAGGAGACTTAAAATTACTCACAGGCACGTAAGTTTCCTCTGCTCACTAGAGAATTGAAGTAGATGATCTCTGGGTCCCTTCCAGCTTGAAGTTCTGCAGTTTTGTCATCTTACCCATCTTGTGTCCCAGTTTCCATGGTAATAATTATTTCTCCAATGAAAAATTACTGGAGGAAGATTCATCAGTTAGAAGAAAAAGAGAAACTAAGCTGATGAGTGACTGACCCTGAAAACTAAGATGAAAAAGTGTGTGTCCTTTTTTTGGTTTGTTTACTTTTTTTTCTTATTTTTCTTAATCTTTATTTATTTATTTATTTATTTTTTTTTTTTTTTTGGGACAGAGAGAGACAGAGCATGAACGGGGGAGGGGCAGAGAGAGAGGGAGACACAGAATCGGAAACAGGCTCCAGGCTCCGAGCTATCAGCCCAGAGCCTGACGCGGGGCTCGAACTCACAGACCGCGAGATCGTGACCTGGCTGAAATCGGACGCTTAACCGACTGCGCCACCCAGGCGCCCCAGTCTTTATTTATTTTTGAGAGAGAGAGACAGACAAAGAGACAGAGTGCAAGCGGGGGAGGAACAGAGAGGGAGGGAGACACAGAATCCGAAGCAGGCTCCAGGCTCTGAGCTGTCAGCACAGAGCCTGATGCGGGACCCAAACCCACGAACCGTGAGATCATGACCTACGCTGATGACGGACACTTAACTGACTGAGTCACATAGGCGCCCCTAATATTTACTTATTTTTGAGAGAGTACACGTGGGGGAGAGGCAGAAAGAGGTGACAGAGGATCCAAGAATCCAAAGCAGGCTCCACACTGACAGCAGAGAGCCCGATGTAGGGCTCAAACTCACAGAGTGTGAGATCATAACCTGAGCTGAAGTCGGACACTTAACTGACTAAGCCACCCAGGTGCCCCTAACATGTGTGTTCTTTAAATGTCTTGAAGGGTTGGAGCACCTGGGTGGCTCAGGTTCGTGAGTTCAAGCCCCGCATCAGGCCCTGCGCTGAGCCTGATTGGGATTCTCCCTTTCTCTCTCTGCCCCTCCCTTGCTCATGCTCTCCCTCTCTCTCAAAATGAAGAAAGAAATTTAAATAAATAAATACATAAACATCTTGAAGGGTCATATTTAACACGCTCTGTTCAAAGACCCAATAATAAAAATTCAAAGGTGTTTTCAGCCAAAAGTGATTCTTATCATTTTTATCTTATCTTATTTGATTTTATCTTGTCATCTCCTAATAGGTTAAATTATCATTGACCAAATATTTACCCAAGAAAACTAAAAGATGTGTCCACATAAATACTTGTAAAGGGATATTCATACCAGCTTTATTTGTAAAAGCCAAAACCTGGAAACAACCTAAATATACATCAACAGGTGAACGGATAAACAATTTATGATATATCCATAAACTGGAATACCACTTGACAATAAAAAGTTCCAAACTTTTGGTATGTGGGAAAAAAAAGGGGGGGGAATGAACTTTAAAATCGTATGCTGAAAAACAAACCCACAGAATGGAAAAAAATATTTGCAAATCACGTATCTGACAAAGGTCTAGTAACCCGAATTTATGAAGGGCCCTCACAATTTCACACAAAAAAGATAAACAATGAAATTTTTAAATGGACAAAGGACTTAAAAGACATTTCTCTAAAGGAGATATACAAATGGTTTTGTTGCACAAGAGAAGATACTCAACATCATTACTCATTAGGGAAATACAACCCCAAATCACAATGAGATACCACTTTATACCCACTAGAATGGCCATAATTTAAAAAAAAAAAAAAAAAAAAAGGGAAAATAACAAGTGTTGGCAAGGTTGTGGAGAAGTAAGAATACTCATTCATTGCTGGTGAGACTGTAAAACGGTACAGCCACTTAGGGAAACAGTTTGGAGGTTCCTCAACAAATTAAACACAGAATCACCGTATGACTCAGCAATTCTAATCCCAGATATATACCCAAAAGAATTAAAAAACGATGTCCAAGCAAAAACCGGTACATAAATGTTCACAGCAGCACTATTCACAATAGTCAAAAGGTAGAAAAAACCAAAAGCCACCAACCGATGTATGGATAAAAAGTTGTCTCTCCATATAATGGAATATTATTCAACAATAAAAAGGAATAAAGTACTAACACGGGCTGCAACATGGGTTAACCTTAAAAAACATTATGTTAAGTGAAAGAAAGCCTGATTCAAAAGGCCATATATAGCATGTTTCCATTTATATAAAACATACAGAAAAGGCAAATCCATAGAGACAGAAAACAGATTAGTGGTTGTCAGGCCTGGGGGAGGAGGGAATGGAGAATAACTGCTCACTGCACACAGGGTTTCCTTTTGGGATGATGCAAATGGTCTGGAGCTAGACAGTGGTAACGGTTGCACAACCTTGTGAATGTACCAGACACTAGTTAATTACACTTTAAAATAGCGAAAATGGGGGTGCCCGGCTGGATCGGTTGGTAGAGCATACGCCTCTTGATCTCAGGGTTGTGACTCTTAGCCCCACGCTGAGCACAGAGATTAATTTTAGAAAATTAAAAATTTTTTAAAAATTTTAAAAATTAAAAAAAATGTTTAAATTTAAAAATTTTAAAAAATAAATAAATAAATAAATAAATAAATAAATAAATAAATTGGGGTTCCTGGGTGGATCAGTCAGTTAGGCAGCAGGCTCTTGGTTTCGGCTCAGGTCATGGTCTCACAGGTTCGTGGGTTCAAACCCCGCGTCAGGCTCTATATCGGCAGTGTGGAGCCTGCTTGGGATTCTCTGTCTCTGCCTCTGTCTCTGTTTCTGCCCCTCCCCCCCTCTCCCTCCCTCCCTCTCTCAATAAATAAATAAACTTTCAAAAATAAATAAATAAATAATAAAAATGAGGGTGCCTGGGTGGCTCAGTCGGTTAAGCATCTGACTCTCCATTTTGGCTCAGGTCATGATCTCACAGTTGGCGAGTTCAAGCCCCACATCGGGCTCTGCGCTGACAGTGCGGAGTCTGCTTGGGATTCTCTCTCTCCACCCCTACCCCATTTGCTCTCTACCAAAATAAATAAATAAACTAAAAACATATAAATACATTTTAAAAATAAAATAGCTAAAACAGTAAATGCTATGTGTATTGTGTCACAATTAAAAAAAATTTTTCCCAAAAAATCATTATGTTGAGTGAAAGAAACCAGGCCAACAACAACAACAAAAACTATGATCCCATTTGTATAAAATTCTAGAAAAAGCAAAAACTCAGGTACCGCGATGGAAAAGCAGATGGGTAGGTGCCTGAGAGGGGAGAAGGTTAAGAGAAAGAGCAGAAGATAAATTATAAAAGGCACGGGGGCGCCTGGGTGGTTCAGTCAGTTAAGTGTCCGACTTCAGCTCAGGTCATGATCTCACGATTTGTGGGTTCGAGCCCCACGTCAGGCTCTGTCCTGACAGCTCAAGGCCGCCTGGAGCCTGCTTCAGATTCTGTGTCTCCCTCTCTCTGCCCCTCCCCCACTTGTGCTCTGTCTCTCCAAAATAAATAAATGTAAAAAAAAAATTTTTTTTAAGGCATGAAGAAACTCACAGGGGTAATAAAAATGTTTACTGCCTTGATTATGTGA
This sequence comes from Panthera pardus, assembly GCF_024362965.1. Lineage (NCBI taxonomy): Eukaryota > Metazoa > Chordata > Mammalia > Carnivora > Felidae > Panthera > Panthera pardus. Next base: position 67,280,323 of record NW_026526788.1, on the reverse strand, counting down.
TGGATGCTTTAAACATGTACAGTTTAGTGTACTTCAATTATCCTCTGTAAAACTGAAAAACAACCCAAAAGGTTTTAAAAATCATCACTTACTAAATAGACTTACTAAATTTTTATTTGAAACACCCTGAGGAACTCATTGTTTAAAGGATCTTTACTGTAAACCCTTTCACAGGTCAAAAGCAAACAATCCTGTCCTGATTTACGGACTCCATTAAAGTCTGGTTTTTACATACAACAGTGTCTTAAAGCGAAAGGACACCTGTGACAAAGTCTGCTAAGACCATTCATGAAGTGTGTCTGGAGCAGACTAAGGGAGCTTGGTGTTGCCACGTTTCAAGTCAGGAATTCTTGCTATTAATAGGAGCCTAGGATACTTTAATCATTGCGGAATCCTGGTTTTCTGAATTGGTTTAAAAATGCTGTGGTCGAACTTGGCAGACGCTCTCTTTGCAAATCAAACGATCGTATCTGTTATGATTTTAGCACATGCTGAGAGGATTATAAGTGTTTATATACTCTCTGTGAGCATCAAATTCAAGTCTTGCCTAACATGCGTAACAAGCAGAGTAAGGCAGCAAATCAAATGCCAGAGTCAGATTGGCTCATGGAATTTAAATTGGGATATGGATTTCACTTTAAACCAAAAGGCACACTCAAAGCTAGAAGAAGAAAGAAAGGAAAAAAGAAACAGGAAATAATGTTTTTAATTGGAATGTTTAGTTATTCTCAAATTCAATCAACCTACTTTCAGATGTATTTCAGCAATTTTTTCTATAATATTTTCCTTGCCAAGTGATGAGTTTTTTATCAATTATTTTGAGGACAAAGATATTTACATAGAGATGATATGATCACATTAATTTATAAAACATTCTCTCATCCCAGCCTCACATTACTAGTTTTTTCATAAATATTATTATTTTTTAGCTTTGCTGAGTCCTTGTAAGTTTGTGACATGATTTCTTCATTTTTTTAAATGTTTATTTATTTTTAAGAGAGAGAGATAGAGCATGAGTGGGGGAGGGACAGAGAGAGAGAGAGGGAGACACAGGATCCAAAGCAGGCTCCAGGCTCCGAGCTGTCAGCACAGAGCCCGATGTGGGGCTCGAACTCATGAATCGCAAGATCGTGACCTAAGCTGAAGTCGGACGCTCAACCAACTGAGCCACCCAGGCGCCCCTGATTTCCTCATTTGTAAAATGAGGAGAATAACAGCACTTACCTCACAGGATTATTGTTGGATTTGATGATTAAATGCATGTAGCATACACAAGGTGCTTAGAGTAGTTGGTAGCACACAGGAAGCATCCAATGAATGTTAGTTGTTACTCACTTTATTATCGTTCCCTTTTATAGATGAGACCACTGAGGCTCAGGGAGAGTGGTGGCAAAGCTGAATCTAGAACACAGAGCAGGCTTGCTCTTGATTCTTTTCGCCACTCCACACCATGTTCCCCACCCATACATATTTTGTGCATGAAAATAAGAGCACCAATCTGGAAGAGGCAAAAATAGCTATGTAATTTAAATCTAAAAAGCCTGAACAAACTGGTAGGCACAGACCAGCTCTGGGACTCACCCAGTTTAGGCTCCAGGGCAAGTCATGAGTCACTTTTAAAGTCAGCTTCATATAGTGGTTTTGAAAAGGAAAATAAAGGGTTTCTGTAAAGGGCTGACTTAGCTTCAAGAGGATGCCTAAAAACGTCGTGTGAGCTAGCAAAAATTACATTAGCATCGATTCATGCCATGAGCATGAAGGGGGATTTATATTCTCTCTGTAAGAACATTAAAAAGTACTGCAGCCCGTGACAAAATGCCTGCCGTGGAGGTTAAGTGGGAAGTGAATGGCCCCATCGGTGAAGTCAGGATGAGAAAAATCCAGTCTCCTGATAGTATCTAAGGGCCTGTACAGCACACACATATTCGCAAGGCCTACTGATTTAAACCATTTACCCAAACTAATCCATTCTAAAGTGAATTTATTTATCATTTCAGTCCCACATTTCATTGAAGGGGCTTTTAAAACATGGTGAAATTAAAAGATAAAACCACAGGAGCACCTGGCTGGCTCAGTCAGGAGAGCACGCGACTCTTGATCTTGGGGTCATGAGTTCAAGCCCCACGTTGGACACAGAGCTTACTCAAAAAAATAAAATATATTTAAAAAAATTTTTTAATATTCATTTATTTTTGAGAGACAGAGAGAGACAGCATGAGCGGGAGAGGGCAGAGAGAGAGAGGGAGACCCAGAATATGAAGCAGGCTCCAGGCTCTGAGCTGTCAACACAGAGCCCAACACGGGGCTCGAACTCACGAGCCGTGAGATCACAAAGAGAAAAAATGTCCTGTTACGATGGAGAGATCTGTCAGTGATGACGTTAACCAACAGATCAAACTTAGTGGAATACACAGCATCCACTGCAGATCCTTGCCAAAATGCTTAACCTGAATTTGGCCATGAGGAAATAATAACATATCCAGATCATGGCTCATTCTACAAGACAACATAGCCTGGTATCTTCAGTCATGAAGAACAGAAAAAGGTGGGTACAGTTGTTAAGTTAAAAGAGACCTCACAGGGGCGCCTGGGTGGCTCAGTAGGTAAAGCATCCAACTTCGACTTCAGCTCAGGTAGTGATCTCACGGTTCTTGAGTTCAAGCCCTGTGTTGGGCTCTGTGCTGACAGCTCAGAGCCTGGAGCCTGCTTCGGATTCTGTGTCTCCCTCTCTCTCTGCCCTTCCCCCATTGTGCTCACTCGCTCTCTCTCTCTCTCTCTCTCAAAAATAAACGTTAAAAAATAATAATAATAAAATAAAATATATAAAAGAGACATCATAAACAAATGCACTTGTGAATCTCAGCCAGGGGATTTTAAAAAGAGCTATAGGGGACATTTTCCTGAAAATGGGAAAAGCTAAAAACCTAGTGTTCATTAGGGAAAATTATTTAAGACTAATTTCCTTTGTTATGGTAACAGAACTACAGTTATGCAACTTATATACTTCAAGGACAAAAAACCCCAAAATGTGATGCCTGGCTTGTCTGGCAGAATGAGATGCTCTGGAGAGGCCAGTCTACCGCCATTTGCAGAAAACCCACGGGGGTGGGGGGTGGGGGGGTGGATAGGGAGCAGAGAGAAGGTAACATACCTACGGATGCTTTTCAAGTCCCCTTGGGGGATTGAGCAGACTAGTGCCAGTAGATAAATGGCTGGTTTATGAATGTTCTCCATTTCTCTCTTCTCCATCTCCAGGCACACAACAGGGTAGCCTAGCAGAAAATACAATACACAGGGCGATGAGGGTTCCTGCGCCAACCCGACCACTGCCCTTGCAGCGTGACCTTGAATAATTCACCTGCCTTCTCTGATGCTCACTTGCCTTACCTAGAAAAACAGGACGGCTGGGCTAAAGCAGCTCTCAGAGGCCTTCTAGGTCTGAAGTCTAAGACACAAACGGGCAGTTCAGTCTTAAAGATAGTGCAATACCAATATGAAATGTCTATTCCTAGTTTTGTTTTTAAAAAACAGAAAGTTTTGGGGCGCCTGGGTGGCTCAGTCGGTTGGGCGTCCGACTTCGGCTCAGGTCATGATCTCACAGTCTGTGAGTTCGAGCCCCGTATCGGGCTCTCCGCTGACAGCTCAGAGCCGGGAGCCCGCATCAGATTCTGTGTCTCCCTCTCTCTCTGCCCCTCCCCTGCTCCTGCTCTGTCTCTCTCTGTCTCAAAAATAAACAAAAACATTAAAAAAAATTAAAAGAAAACAGAGTTTTATTTTTTTCTGATTATAAAATTGATACATACTGAAAAAAAAAAGTAGAAAGTGTTTAAAAAACACACACACTAATATTGAATCACCTATAGTTAGAACTATTGTTAGCATCTTTATATTTGTTTAATGTTTCTCCAGACTTTCAGGTACCTGCACACACACTCACATACCTTTTTTTAAAACGTGACATCCCTTGTAACATGCTGTTTGTACTTTTCGTTGTAGTTAACGATACTATATTCCCTATTACATTCCATATGATTTTATATTCCATAGTAATAAACATAAAAGAACATTATTATTGTAATTGCCGAACGGTACATGAGGAGCAAGCAGTGGTTTATTTTCTCAACTGGGAAACATTTAGCAGGTTTCTAATTTTTTGTTCTTCTAGACAATGCTGTAGTAACTCTCCCGTGCTCATCCTCATTATGCATATAATGTAAAGTCTATATATAAATCAAGATTTAACCACACAACTCATTCCCCTTTTATGCAGAAGGTTAAAAAGTATCTTTTCAAGTGTCAAACAAATCCTCTCCGTAACTGGAGTCTATGGATGACGCTGCTAGTCCTGAGGTCGCAGGGCCCCAAGGAGACCCAGTCCTTGGGAGGCTCTGGAAACATTTCGTCTCTTCAAGGAGGCCACCCGGAAGCCTGAGGCTCTGATTTTGAACACTCAGGATCTCTTCGCGAAGTGTTTTTCAGGCTGAGGTCTGGGCGGCTCCCTGGGGCCCACGGGGCCGACTGACTGCGCCCCACGGTTCCGGACTCCACGTCCAGCCCAGCCCAGCCCCGCTTCGAAAGACGCGTGCGCAGGTCCTGTTGACGTTTTGTGCCTCTGAAAACAACACGGTCACCAAACACATTCCCACCTGCCCGGGTTGAATACAATCCAACTTAGACAAATGAAAAGTATTGCCTCCTGCATTGAAAACAGCACTCTTTTTGCACATTCAAGTATTTACTTCAACACTCCCAAGTAATTAACATTCCAAAATAATTTTTATTTTTAAAAATTTCTGGTGATCAGAAAACAGTATAAAACGTATGCCTTGTCACTGACATTTCTATCTACTTTTCTGACTTAAAATTATAACACTGATCTAAATACGCTTTGCAAATGTTGGAGGAAACATTTGATTTCTTTTTGTAATTATTGTTGTTTCCATGTGTGAGCAATCTCACAAACACGTACCTATGCCCATGGCTAAAATGTAACTGATATGGGATATATTCTGTATCAGATGTATAGGAGAGGGGAGGCATTCTATACTGATGATTACTCAACCATATTCCTGGAGATTCACATAACTTTTTCTTGAAAGGAAAAATTTTTTTCCAGCCTCCGGAGAGGCTGGATTAAGAAGGTTAATTGGCTTGTCCAGGTCACTTGTTCCCAGTCCAGGGTTTTCTTTTCCTCTTGGACCCTCTTGGTCAGAAACCCAATAATTAATTTAGATCAAAGATGTGCATTTTACATTCTCCAACACCAGGCAGATCCTAGATCATTTTAGTCATCAATGAATTCAAAGTAATCTAAATGATTACATCAATGAATTCAAAGTAATCTACAAGAAGTAACTTAATGAAATTAAAACATATTTAAAATACTGTATAGATGACCTTGTCTACTCCTTTAGCATCATGATGCAAGAGGTCAGGTTTAAAGGTGGGTGTAATAAGAGCCAAAAACATATTTGGGAGACAATCTATAGACAAGTTGCAAAATCTGAGAAGTATTTAAGATGTCCAGACAGCCGTGAGTGGCGGTTTCCAGGCTTGGGCCAGAGCGGGAAGTGGCCACTGAAAACTGATGGGTCATTACTGTGATCGAGAGAAAGCAGGTGCATAGAAAGGGCAGCAGCAAATGGCCCTGGTGCATCCTTAAAGCAAATACCCACATTAAAGAAGGGAAAAGTGGCGTGAAAACTATCTTTATGGGATGACAACCACCCCTGAACACATGCATGACCCCCAGCCTTTTGTTTCTGAACACATGGAAAGATTTATTCACCAAACTAAACTGCAAGGTATTAGCACATCCTCATGCAAGCTATTTAACCGTGCCTTTTGCTCATAAAGTACATTCACATCAATATGTACCACCTCCCTGACAGATGTGCTGTCGTCGAGTTGGAAAAGTTGCCTTGTAAACCATCAGGGGACTTATTTATAAAATCCAGCAGGAACTGTAGGAAAGAGGAAGATCATTTAATTTCACTGTAACTTCTGCTACTGCAAAGACTTTATCCTGTTAGGTGGATATATGTGTCATATGCAAATACATAAACAAAATACTGGCGGTGGGGGGATGACTTCCCTTCCACCTCCTCCTCAAACAGCTGCCAGTGAGGACTTGTACCTAACGAAACTTGCTGTCTGTAAATGTTGGAAGACTGAAACCTTAGTTGGGTGCAATTTAAAGTGAACAGCCACTGAGCCAGGCAAATTATCAGCCTACCACCAACACCCTGTTGGTGGTGTTGGGAACCAAATTCACATTCCTAATTCAAAAATGTGCCTTTTTAATTAAAGTCAGGATTTCCCAGTCTTCTCACTGGTGGGAACAAGCAATATTAGGCTTCCAGTATATCACACATATCAGCAAGATTCAGCCAGGTTCATTAACCAGAAAGGGAACTGCCATGTGCTCCTTTCTACAAACCACTAATTACCATCTTCGCCCTGATTCTGGACTACGGATCACTTTACTTCCTGCAAAACTTTTCAGTGCACTATTCTAAACACAGCTACCAGTCACTCGCACCAGCTGTGGACCCACAGCAACTTTCCCTGTTCAAATATACAGGATCATATCAGTCAGACCATCCTAAACAAGATAATTACTGTGGCAGAAAATAAAAATCAGATTAAGTGGGATTTTCTGACATAGGAGACCCTTTCAAGCTTTTGTCTGGCAGGGGGACCACGGTGGAGGAAGGGAGGGGGGTGCCCTGCGTCCCAATTTCTCTCTGGAGTTTTAACTCCACTATCTCAACCTTCTTCCATTCTCGCTTCCCGTGTTTGGTTCAGTCCGTTTTACTCCTATCCCTTGGTTAGACCCCAGTTCCTAGCATTTTTTAGATTCTTGTTTATCAGTGCTGTGAATTGAGCCGTATCAGTTTGTTTACTTAAGGATTAGCTGTTAGGGGCAGGGAAGAAATATTAGTTTAACTGGAGTCAAGGAACCTGCAGCCACAAGACAAATAAATCAGAGAAAGACAGAGAAACTGGAAAATGGGGGATCATTTCACTGTGAGTCAGTCCTGGTGGGGTTTTTTCCCCCCGGTGACTATAAGGACAGGCAAAGAGATCTTAACCGATCAGATCTTAACACATTCCAACCAACAGATTTGGGTTTTTTTAATTATTAATTTGATCAACTGCTAAGAAGGTAGCAAGAGAACAAGTGGATAGAAGAATAAAATGGGGGATCATTTTTTTCTCCCGCCCCCCCCTTAATAGCACTGACATTAGAACAGCTCTATGTACACCATATGCATAGTCACTTACCATGACTAATGGGAATAATGTACTACATTTCATAATACTGATCTCTTTGGCAATTTGAAAAAAACAACAACTCATAACTGGATGGCTACACTTACTATCTAAAACTACAGATCACAATAAACCCTAAATAAAAAAAAAAATTTACAAAAAAAAAAAAACCTTTCTAGAGACGCGAAGAAACTTTTCAGAATGCTAAGAACCCACCCTCTCTCCTTCCCTGTTTTGGGTAAACACTTAATCCTCTCGGATATTTTCTGCTGAACGACGTGCAGCGTAAGACTGTGTTCAAAATTTTCAAAATTCCTTGTACAAGTGTATCCTTGTTTTCCCTAAAAGTGGACTCAAACTGATGTTAGAAACTGGCGCAGATGTTAGAAATTCCATCCTCCTTCCAGAAAAGGACCAAGTGTGAGTGTGAGGTAATGTCCGTTTTTGGCAAATTCTTATTTCCTCCCCGATCCTGGATGGACAACATGCCCATCAAAGTGAGTGGACATCACACACAACTTTCCTGCACACTGCTCCCTAAGAGTAACCTGGAGATCCTTCCAAATGCAGAATGTCTGTAAAATGACCTGCAAACAGAATAACTACTTATAACATTTTCTGCACTGAATCTGGGGAGCCTTTCCTCTGAAACCAGTCGGCCAGTGTCCTAATGCTATGCAGAAGACGACACAAACTTTAGAAATCGAAGGTGGATTTATACATGTAGGGAACACTAGCTATCAAATGCTAAACCAAAACCTTTTCTATTTTTATAATTGACTTTTAGTCACTGCTTATCAAAATAATCTGGAAAGGAAATAAAATAACTCATCTATACTCAGATGTACAAACTAATGTCATGCATTAAACAGTAAGTAATATTTTGCCGCCAGTCAGATTATTTAGGAAAATCACGTACGTGTTCGCCTCGCGGAAGAGTGTGTGCTTCTTTGGTTAATTTTCGCCATGATTAGTGACACTGTATAGTTGCATCTGACAACGGACTTCAATATTTCACACAGAATTTACTGACTCTGTTTCCATTGGGAAAAAAGTTTTAAAACTTACAACCTGAACTTTAGCTTCTGTTGTTCATCCAGGTTAATAAATAACTAGTTGTAAATCAAGAATTAGGTTTGATTTGAAAGCACAAAACTAAAACATAAAATACTTTTGGAAATAAAATGCTGTGAATGCTAAAGGAGATAAGTCCTTGTAAAACACTCACCAGCGCACAGCAATGTTGTCTTCTCCTAATATGGAGAATACACATATTTTAGGTCATCAAATTATTCTGACTTTCTGAACTCATCCCAAATCTTAAGTTGTAATTTATATTTTTTTATTGCCTAAATGGTTTACCTAATGCTTCTTTACATTTTACACAACAATATCTCCACATTGACCAGCTTAGAGAAGGCAAGTTTAAAACAAAGATCTTACAAGATACTAGTTGTATGTCTAAACATGGCTGATGATCTTTACAGGGGATGCTAATATGGGCCAGGAGTCAGGGGTCAATCTGAGCAGAAAGGTCGGGGGCGAGTCTTGACCGAAGCTAAGAATGCAGTACTAAGAAAACTCAATACACCTGACTGGAACAAAAGCACTCTACAGAAATGAACTTTCGTTGCCATCTTCCTGAGTACCGAGACCGGCTATCATAAAACACGTATCAAAATCAGTCTCATTATTCAACATCACACCTCATGCGTTTAGCTACTTACAGAATAAAGCAGTTCTCTTAAGACCAAATATGACACACATGAAGAGGAACAGGCTTTTATTATGATCATGGCTATTATTTCATCAAAGTCCTTGACTTTATCCAAAATGCGAGCGGATATAAATGAAAATCACTAAACACAGACATTAAGAAGTGAAAAAAATTCTTGTAATCCTCACACGCTATGCACATGAATAACATTGATCATCTGCATCATTATGAAAGAGTTCAAAGCTTCTCCTCTTTCGAATTACATAATGACCCCACTAAAATACCTAGAATAAACAAAGGTTCTCGAATAAGATGTATTTAATAGGCCATCCACCAGAGAAGAATCTTATCCTGTGAGCTCTAGCTCACCAAATTTTCAGTCAAGATGTGGGCAATCGATTTTGCGGCCGAGGGCAATCTCCCCACTGCGTTTTCGCAAAGATGGCTGAGGCAACCGGCACCTCATAACTACATAAAAATGGATGCTCAGATTAAATTATGCAAACGTAGTTTCAAAATAACCTGCTCAAGTTTCAGCGCATTAAAGATGGACCTGTAAAGCATTTGCCACGTTATGCCTGGTTCCAGCGCAATTTCAGTGGGTTCTGAGGGGAGCAAACCTCAGATCATCCTTATTGAGAAAGTTTTGGAAACATAAGCGCACAAACATCCATTCCCAGGGGCATAATCACCACCTTGAACGTGGCCCCCTGAACACTGATCTGTCACCGATGCAAAACAAGGCAGGGCCATTAGGCTCTTCTTGAAGTTCCCATCCTGGACTGTTAGCAGAAGGGGTCACCTTTGAAAAGTTCTTATCTCCTAAAGTAATATATTTCAGAGACAGAACTTTCAAAATGGGGAGAACAGGGTAAATGAGACACCGATCTACAAAGATATTTCTGTGAACATAAAATTCCTCGTTTTTTCCTATTTAAATGATAGGAAAACGCATTTACCAATTTACAATACCACAGCAAACTCAATAAATTTAATGTGTAGCCTAATCTCAAGCCACAAGACATTTCTGGTAAGAAGCACATCAGATGTTTTCCAATTAATAACTGGCCAATTAGTTTGTTTGTTTGTTTGTTTGTTTTTAGTAAAGAAGCTTTAGTTTTAAACATCTTTTTCTCTGTTGGTTTATATTTATATTAAGAACTAAAGATAAATTTTAAATAATGATGTACTTAAACTGTCCATCATATTTAGTTAAGTCTTAGCTGAAATAATTTTGCAGAATAGGAACAAAAATAGTGTAAATCATTTTCATGTTCAAATTGTTAGCATCTTGTTAGTCATTGAAAGTCAGGTAAAATCGAATTAAAGCAAAAAGTTGTCACGAATGGAACTTTAGTATTCCACCAGTCAGAAAAGGGGAACCATTTTGTTCTGAAATATGATACCAGTGTTTTTTGATGTCAAACTTGAATTTTCACTATTCTTTCTAAAGTCAATCTTTCGAACAATGTTTAAAACGCCATTTACTTCCAGTTACGCCCCATCGCTGGTTATTTCTCTTACTGCATTTTCATATGTTTGTGTAACTCAAAGCATCAATACAGCAGCCCTGCACACACCCCGCTCTGTTCCCCACGGTGCACTTTGCTGTACTGGGAGCCTTTCTCCCGAATCGTCAGTTTCACCCAACCGCTCATCATTCAGACTCCTCTACACTCTTGAAACTGGTTTTGACTTCAGGACAAGCTGAGGGAAGCCTTCAGGAGAATAAAGATCCTTCAAACAAACCAATATTCTAGGCCTTAAACTATCAAAAAGATCTCGAAAGAACTAATAAAAGATCCGCGTTTTACTGTTACGCCCCCAAAAACCGGGCGGAAAAAGACCTTCTCTGAGCTCGGGGGCCACCCCAACCTACTCCCCGGTTGGGAGGGCCGGCTCCTAAGATTCGCAAGATGGTAACATTCATGCAAAACGGTGGCCGTGGCGAGGCTAAGAGCTCTTGGCGAGGGCCTTCTTGAAAAGCGTGAACACTTCTTTCAGGGCAAAGCAAACGTGTTGTTTACAAACCCTCACCATCCTTTCCACCCAGTGCCACCCGCGGACTGCGCCAGGGACACCATGAAGGGCGGCTGCTTGGTGGCGGCATTTTCCTTACACACCCTCACGGGCGCACACACACTCACGCACGGCTCCCCGCACATTCCAGCGGCCTCTTGGGACCAGAGGGATGAAACAGAGCCTCTGGGCCATTTTCCCCCAATGTGAGCTATTCTCGTTCAACATATCCAGTAACCTTCCTGAAGATAAAGGGGATAAGGAAAAACAAACCTATTTCCCCCAAATAACTTGGCTTTCCTATCCCCAACCTCACGCACAGCCAGAATGACACCGACCCTGCGCAGAGAGAGGACACGAAAACTTCACACGCAAGGCGGCCGCGCAGAGTTCAGCCGCGACGGGACAGATGTAGGTAGTCACAGCGCACCCCGAGTCCCCGCTCCCCTTTCCCTCCTCTTACTTTTGGATGATCTGCGGTAGGCCGGCTGGGGGCGGCGGCGGCGGCGGCGGCATCCCTCGCGGGCCTGGGGGCGCGGGGGCCGCGGGGGGCGCCGGTGCACCCGGCACGCTGCGGGCATCTCTGTCGGGTTGCTCCGGGCCGCTGGGATCCGCGTCCTGGCTCATGGCTGCGGCCAGCACCATGTGAGACGAGGCCGGCCCCGGGCTCGAGGCGAGAGAGCGCGCGCAAAGGGCGGCCCCGGGGCACGGGCGCTCACTGGCCGGGGTCCCCGTGCCCAGTCCCCTTGTCCTTCCCGGTGGCGCGGGGAGGAGACGCGAGGGGCGGGGAGGAGGCAGTCCCGGCGGCGCCGCCTCCTCCGCCTCCTCCTCCTCCTCCTCCCGTCGCTCCCGCTAGCCCAGCCGGGCCACGCAGGGGCGGGGGCCAGGGGGCGTCTCCCCGGCCGGCGGGAGCCGCTCGGCCCCCGGGGGGCTGCTCAGCGCCGGGGTGAGCCGGGGAGCTCTGCCCTTGGACCCTGAACGCGGCCAGGGGAGAGGGAGCCGCGCGCGCCAACCGCCACCTTGCGCCCTCACGGTCCCCGGCCCGGCTCTCCGTAGCGCAGCGCAACCGCGTGAGGCGGCGAGACGCACTCCAGCCCGCCGCCGACCGCCGCGCTCGCGCCTCTGCCGGGAGTTCTGCCGCCTCCGGGTTGTCCCCGGGGACCGCGCGCGCGACCTCGCGCGCTCCTGCCAAGCGGGCCGGACGGAGCGCGCCCCGGGGCGTCCGCGCGCATCGCCAGGGCGAAGTGAGTGGGGCTTGGCACCTTCCGGCGTCTGGAGCCCGGCCAGCGCCACTCTCGTCCGAAGGGCCCGACCCGGCGGGGGAAAAGTCCGGAACCTCCCCCACTTCGGTGGGACGTCTAACCTCCGGTCTTACATGACCAGGCCCGAGGGCTCTCCACATTGGCAGTTCCGGCTGCTGATTTCAGGGGTCTCCGGAAGCAGCCAGTGGGACCGCCGTGGTTTCTCTTCATTTTTCCCGCTACGATCCCGGGAGCGCAAAGACAAAACCATGTATATGTTTTATTCTTGTTATGTATTGGCGAGATCTCGGTAGAAATGTAAAGGATGAAAAGGAGAGAGTTCGCTGACATCGCGCCGCCACCATCACTGCCTGTGTAGTTCCGTTCGCTGTCCCGGCGCCCGTGTGCGCCAGTTCACCTGCACACGCCAGCTCACAGCTGAGGCCGCGGGCATCTGCGCTGAGGAGCCACGCTCAAGGTGCAGCTTAATGTCCTGGCCCGCGAGTTGGAGGTCTGGGGAGGCACCCGGTGCCACAGAAACATCTAGGAGCTGGGCAGAGCTCGTGGAGAGTGGTTATCCAGAAGATCCTTACCGTGCGTTGGGCGCACTAGCTTTCCAAATCCTCTCATTGGCCGCCCGGAGGAAGCAAAGAAAAAGCATCCCTTGGGTGCCTTGGAAGCCAGAGCGAAGGCCAGAGTGTCCCGTGGCCTGGAAAGAAGTTTGCTGGGGGTCTCAAAGCCCACGCGTCCTCCTCCCACAGCCACGTGAAGGAACATTCTGGGGATGCGTTCTCTGGAACGTGGCAACTAACGGAATTCCCTGAAAAATGGTTTCTTCTCTCCCCAGACTGTGAGTTTCTGTCAGTTCCCCACCCCCACCCCCACCCCCACCCCCCCGCAGGCTCAGGAAACTAAGCCTCCCTTGATTTTTGTCATCCAACCTAGATCTTTACCCCTCCCTCTCTCCTACAGATAAAAATGGACCATCCACTCCCTTCCTTCCTTCCTTCCTTCCTTCCTTCCTTCCTTCCTTCCTTCCTCCCTCCCTCCCTCTTCCTCCCTCCCTCCCTCTTCCTCCCTCCTTCCTCCTACAAATAAAATGATATGTTAATTCCTTGTGTTAATAAAGATCGTCGCAACTCAGAAAATGAGTCTCACTAAAAACCCAGGTATTGGTTGTTGCCCCCATTTCACAAATGAAAGGGCGTCAGGGAGATTTGTCCAACCATACATGACTAGTAAGTGGCCATCCCAAAATGAGTCTTCTGAGGCTGAGTGGTTAGCTCATCATCTCTGGTTTCTATCAATAGAGTTCTTGACTATGGTTTCCATAAAACTCCTCCACCTTCCACTGCCTCCCCCTGCCCCCACCCAGGGGAGCCCTGGTTGAGGAATTACCTGAAATTAACATTGCAACTCTTCCAGAAACTAAAGTTAAAACTTCCCATATGCTTGCATTAAAATTTCCCTCTGAGAAGCCCCAAAAACCTTTGTGAAAAGGGCTTTATAGTCAAAAAGACAAACCTGTGTTTACCAATGGAGTGATTCAACATCTGAGTGTCGGTTACCAAATATGTAGATTGGGAATGAAGGACCTGGCTTACACAGTCCTGTTAGGCTTAGGGATCATGTATCGTGCAAATTTGGTGCAGGAGGTATCAATCCAGCAGTTATTACAAACATGCTTCCTTATATCCCAACCTCATAGCCAAATAGAACAACAGATCTCAAACTTCAGGAAGCTGAGTGTCTAGGAGTCACAGTATTGATATACCGATATCCATCCCTATAACACTTCTACTGGCAGAAAAGAGAGAGAGAGAGACCATATTATATGAATGCAGTTCTCTACACCTCAAAACTAATGCATTAGCATATGCGACAAAATAATAACAATGGGTAAAATCTAAGTATTCATTGGGCTTCTCTTTGCTTTTTTTCCTGTAAATTTGAAATTTTCAAAATAGAAAAATTATTAATAATTCACAGGTTGCTTTTCAGAAATCCCATTTATAGCTTAATATTTGCAATTTATGTTTATGTAATAACTGAAATTTAGATGGAAGCAGATACAAATTGAGAGGGAAACACTGCAGCAGAAACCCAAAGCTTGTTCGTGTTCTACCTCAAATCCCCACAAAATGTTGTACAGGATAATAGCAAACAAGCAGACTAAGCAGTACCAGTGAAGAATGTTTTTTTAACTTGTGTTTTCCCACTTCTTTCCAGGAAGAATGACAGAGATCTCCAGCTGGGGTTGCAGCCATTTAAGAAACTGTAGCACTCTTGCTTTTGTGCCCTCCCCAACCCCACCCCACCAGGGAGCGCTTCACCGTTACCAAAGTGAGAAAAAAGGCTGGGTGAGTCACCTTGACAAATGGGGAGCATGACTGGGAGGTGAGGGCTGCTAACATTTCTCTTTGTTCCACTCACGGAAGCATCCTGTCTGTCCTGCTCTACCAGTAAACTAGGATCAGACAGTGAGACTTCTGCTGTCTATGAATATACTGAACATTTAACAGGAGTCAGCTGCTGAGTGCTTTCATAGATTCTTACTTCATACTCACAATGGCCCATGAGCTAGTTACTGTCATCTGTGTGTTAGAATTGAGAAAACTGAGGCTCAGATGGCTGCAAGAACTTGCCCCAGGTCCCCTGGCTTTTAAGAGGCCAAAACAGGACTGCAGTTAGGTGACCTGGTCCCTAACCTCTCTCCACTGCCTCAGTGACAGACATGGAGATGAGATTCCACCTGTCTTCTTTTGCTGTGATGTTGCCTGTGTCTTCCAATGAATGTAAAACGTCACCTGCACTGTGGCTCAACTCTGCCCCTCATATGTATCCAAATCAGTAAAATAATAGGAGGGATCCAAATTGACATCTTACAAGCAAGAAAATTCAGAGAAATTAAGCAACTGGGCAAAGTAGTGGGAAGGCGGCGGGGGAACTAGAACCCAGGTCTCTGTTACTTACTAGGGTCATTCTCAAACTTGCCACAGACTCTGCCGTGCTTCCTAATATTAATAAATATTTGATGGGTTCCAGACGCTAGTTCTAGGAGCTTTTTCATGTTTTATTTCATTTAGTATCACCATTTTGTAGACAGAGAAGCTTGATGAACCTGTGTCCAAGGTCACTAGGATGATAACCAGTGGAGCTAAGCTTCAGACCCTGGTCTAGCTCCCTGCAACTTCCCAAAGGGGAACCAGCCCATTCTCAGCGATGATTGTAAACATTCATCTCTGCAGATGAGATCCCTTAATAGGTACTGCTATTCCACATATGTATATTATTACTGTTATTTTTAATAGATTTACTAGATCGTAATGTTTGATAATTTTCACCCAATGCTGGTGAATGCAGAACACAGACATTCTCACACACTAATGGGTGAAAATGTCAGCTGCTGCAACCTCTTTGGAAGTGAGTTGACAGTGTCTATTAAAACTGCACAAAGCAAACTGACTTAGTAGTTACTTTTCCAGGAATTTATACTGTGCGTTTACATGTAGCAACAACCAAAGCCCCATGTACAAGGGAGTTCATCGTGGCATTGTTCATAATAGCAAAAGCTAGAAACAACCATAGTGCCAAGCAGTGAGGGACTGGGTACATCAAGAGTGGTCCCTACATACAAGGGAATACAACGTAGACCTTAAAAAGCAGGGGGCAAATCTATACAGACTGCTAGGGAGAAATTTCCAAGATGTGTTACTGAGTAGAAAATATAAGCTCCTCAGCAGTATGATTCAATATATGTAAAGCCAAAGATCATAAAACATTTCTAGAAAATTCTACAAGAAATTTATTATTAACAGTAATAACCTCTTGGGGCACCTGGGTGGCTCAGTCGGTTAGGCATCCGACTTTGGCTCAGGTCATGATCTCATTGTTTGTAGGTTTGAGCCCCAAATCGGCCTCTGTGCTGACAGCTCAGAGCCTGAAGCCTGCTTCAGATTCTGTGTCTCCCTCTCTCTCTGCTCCTCCCTCTCTCATGCTCTGTCTCTCAAAAATGAATAAACATTCTAAAATTTAAAAAAAAATAGTAATAACCTCTAGAAATTGGGATGGGGCAAGAACTTTATCCTTTTGTGATTTTTTATATTGTTTGAATATTTGAAATACAATTTTATTGAAGTATATGTATTGTTTGAAACTTTTTTACTATGAACATGTGCTTTTTTAATTAGCTAACTACAAAACTTAATTATTTCTTCAACTAGTAATTCTTAATAATACTTAGCACATTAATAGGATATTTATTTTTAAAGCAAAAATCCATCTGGAAGAATGAAGAAACACATTGGACAAAGTATTGTCCAGAGTAGCCTTTTGATATCCTAACAACCCAGTAGAGATAGTTGAATAATTAAGTTATTGTCAGCAGTCATGTTGCTACAGTTAGACAGTTTACTAGTTTGACAATGATGGATAAACATTAATCAACCTATCAACGTGAGTCACAACATAGTAACTGTTATCTGGGGGTTAATGATAACAGTTACTGCTTTTTTTGAATATTACTCTATGCCAAACTGTCTTAAGTACATACTATTTCTCATTTAATTCCTTACAATCACCAGGTGGTTGTTTTGTGCCCATTTTACAGATTAAAAAACTGAGGCTTAAAGAAGTTCAGCCACCTGACCAGCTATTAAGTGGTGGTGCTGTAGATCGAACCCCAGTCTTCATCACCCCTGGGATCGGACTTTTAACCACTCTGTATGGTGCCATGGTGCATCTTGGTATTATGGGCTTTTGAGACCAGAAGTTTCTCTGCTAAATCCTGGCTGGATATCTCTGATATCTGTCTCCAATCTCTCTCTCTTTCGTCTCCCATCTCTCCACATGACCTGGATTCTCTTTTCCATCCCCCTGAGGTGAGCTTTCTCCATATGCTGACCCTTTTCTCAGAGCTATAGCATGATCTTTTACTTGAACTCCTTGGAATCCCTGGATATGTTTCCAAACAATCATAAAATAAAATCCTGTGCTGGCTTCACTAAGGATTACCTCTCTGAAAACCCAGGAGAGGCAGTGGCTGAAGGATGCTGTTTAAAAATAATATGGTTACTCATGGAACTGGATGCACATTTGAATTTGAAGGAGACAGTCAGGGAACTTTAGCTGAGGAAAAGTGAGGACATGACCCATGAGGTTCTTTTCTGCCTAACAACTCACAGAGAAGGTCCCTCATTGGCTGTGAGGAAGGGCTCAACCTCCATCTCTCTGATGGTGGATTTGTCATCTAGGCCCCCTTGTCCTCTAATGAGCTACACAGGTGTTGTGTTATAATCAGTACAGCAGGTAGCTGGGCATCAGAAAATCCAGGTTCTGGACCATGAGGTGTATTGATTATTCCTAAACAGAAAAGCAGTCATCCCAAACCAAGAGTGACATCAGCACCTTTGTCTTCCCTGAATGCATCACTGCCCCAAACCCAGGTGGCTTGAGCTCTGTCCTTCTACCACTTGTTCAGTACCTGGTGACAAACCAGTAACTGTGGTTTGAATTCAGAGTCCCGGGGGGCTCAAAGCAGGTGAGGGCAGGGTTAAGTGGGCATGGCTTCCTGGAAAAGAATTTTGAGCTGTGTTTTGAAGGATCCAGAAAATGGCTTTATCTCCTTTGCTATTTCCAAGAGAAAGCAGCAGGATATAAGAAGGGGTGTTATAAAAGAAGTCACAGCTGAATTTGGGGGGGGGGGGATGGGAGACGATGGTGCTATGAAATGAATGTGGGAGAAATGTTAGCTGGTGGCTAATTGCGTGATTTAAGTTCCATGGGGCTCCGCACCCCCTGTGGAGACCCAGCTTCTACACTGCAAGCTTAATCCCTGGGGAATGTCACTGTCATTCAGAGGCTGGTAGTGTGACTAGGGCCCCAGCCAAGCAAAACAGCACTTCTCAGAGTCAGGGGATTCCTTTATCGAGCCCCTCCCCCCAATCACCTCCTTCCGTCTTCTCTTATCACTGGGGCTGTCTGTCTGTCAGACCAGTTGGTCATCAGGGAATAAACATCTCAGGCTGTTTGCCCACCAGTTCGGGGATCAGGTGACCATTATGGAAGGCAATACCAGAGGCCTTTGCATGCCAGTGTGACGCCAGGAACAGTGAGAGCCTGTGATGTGCTGACCTCACTGAGCGGGCACCCTTGCAGCTGGCCTGGAGCTGGTGGACGAGTGCCACTCCCTGATGTGGCACCTTTGGTCATCCCAGGGCTACCCCCTGTAGGAGACCCTGCCGAGCCCCTCCCGGCATAGACTCTCCAGTCAGAATAGCTGGATTAGAAACCCAGACCCAGGATCTGTTAGCTGCATGACTTAAGGCAAGTAACTTCACCTTTCTGAGCTTCAGCGTTTCCCTCTGAAGAATGAGAGTAATAACGCCCGCATGGTAAGATTACTGTGAGGATTAAACATAAAGCACTTAGGAGAGTGGTAAAAGGACTTACACTTTCAGCTCTAGGATGAATAGGTCTTGGAGCACCTGGATGGCTCAGTG
Organism: Panthera pardus; assembly: GCF_024362965.1. Taxonomy (NCBI): domain Eukaryota; kingdom Metazoa; phylum Chordata; class Mammalia; order Carnivora; family Felidae; genus Panthera; species Panthera pardus. The sequence continues at coordinate 67,261,571 of NW_026526788.1, read as the reverse complement.
GGTAGAGTGTGCAACTCTCGATCCTGGGGTCATGAGCTCCAGCCCATGATGGATGTCGAGTTTACTTAAAAAAAAAAAAAAAAAAAAAAAAAAACAATGAACACGTCTGGGGATCTAATGTAAAACATGGTGACAAGAGTTGATAACACAAAGATAAATCTGTGAAGTGATGGATATGATAATTATAACCAGACGGTGGAGCTCTTTCACAATGTATACATACATCAGATCATACCATGTCTTACCTGTCTTACAATTTATTGTCAATTATACCTCAATAAAGCTGGATTTTTTTTTTTTATGTAAAGCACATAGGCCAGTGTCATCTGGCATGTGAATGGGGCTGAGCAAGCTGCTGTTGACTGGTTTTCACATAATGATGACTGAACTTTGCATCGGGGAATCAGTGATCATAATGCACAGTCTTCTCTTGAAAGGGGGAGGGTGATCTGAATTGGGATGGCAGTCACCTTCTGCATGTAAAAGCCCTAGGGTGAAAGGATAGACTTGTAGGAACCATCTGGAAGGGAAGCAGGGAAAAGGGAGTATTGTCAGAACACAGTGGGGAGGAGACCTGCAGCCCTGGCCTTGGGTCCTGGCTCTCCTCCTTTCCAGCCAGGGACCTTGGGCCTTGCTTTGTGAACTCTCCACTCTCCCTTTTCCTCGGCCATAAGATGGGGATCACAAATTGTTCCTTCTTTTGTTGCGAGGCTGAGCACAAGGCTGGCCCAGAGTCATCTCTCAGTACAAGTGGCTGTGATGATGACCTGCTTGGTCACAAAACACCAGGCAGCTCAGAAAATTCGAATCCGTAAGAGGAGGGCCCCCAAGAGAGTGCAAGGGGTGAGGGGTGTGGTTTGGTTCAGTCTTTGGAGGTGGGGGATTTATTGAGGATGGGGGCTTGCTGGGGGGGTTGCCTGCTCCTCAGAACGTTTCACTGAGGAACTTGACTTCTGATGATTTAAAGAATCCCAAAGAAGGCCTGTTAGGATTGGGGAGGGATAGGGTTTCCCCTATCACATGTCTGCTTCACTCTGCTCCCCTCTCCCCAGAGAAGAGCAAATACACATGTCTAAAATATCTAAGGGAGTGTTATGGGTTGAATCGTGTCCCCTAAAAAGATCTGTTGAAGCCCTAACCCCTGGCACCTGTGAATGTGACTTTCTTTGGAAATAGGGCTTTTGCAGATACAGTCCAGTTAGGTCATTAGGTGGGCCCTCATCCAATATGACTGGTGTCTTACAAGAAGAAGCCAACTTAGACATAGATTGCACAGGGAGGAGGCCGCGTGACCACGTGGCCTGGCTGCAAGTCCAAGAGCACTGAGCGCTGGCAGGCAGCCCCACAAGCTAACAAGCATTCTCCCCCTCCACCCCTCATGTCTCAGATGGCCCTGTCCACACCTGGATTTCCGGCCCCTGGCCTCCAGAACTGTGGGGATAAATTTCTGTTGTTTTAAGCCATCTAGTTGGTGGCGCTTTGTTATAACAACCCTAGGAAACTAATACGGGGAAGCCAGGGACTGGGGGAGAGGGAGGAGCTGAGGGATTGTGTTCCCTTGATCTGAGAACCCAGGAAACCAGATCAAGGAATTCACAGCCAGAGGAGCCTCAGAGGGCTGAGCTCAGTTCCAATTCCAGGGCCATGAAGGCAGGCAAGATGTTTGGATGAAGTGATAATAGGAGGCAGGAGAAGATTCTGCACAAGGATGTTGGCTCTGAAGATCTGGAAATCTGGGGTGGTGTTGAGTTCTGCCATTGGTTTGTCTGTAGCAGGATCGTTAGGGACGTTGGCTTTCAATCCTGACTCTATTGCTTACTAGCAGTGTGACCCTGGATGGGTTACCCAGCTACTGTGTGCTTCAGTTCCCTCACCACGAGGTCCGTAGGTTGCTGTGAGAGTCACAATGCTGTATGTGTGACACACAGTAAGTCTTCAGAATTCATCTGTGGAATGAATAATTTAGGTGAGCGTTTAACACCATGTCTGCCAAAGTTAGGCTCCCTGGGAAACAGACTCTGAGACAGAGATGTGCTGCTGCTCCAGAGATCAATACTTAGGGAAGCAAAGAGAAGGAAGCAGGGTTGGGCAGAAAGAGAAGTGGGCTGTGATAAAACCTCCATGGAGACCTCAGCCAATGCCATGGAAATTCTGAAGCTGGGGTGGCCCTTCAGAAGTGGCAAAATGGCTCTGAGCATTTCTACATCAACATCTCCTCCCACGCTCTGATCATGTCTAACAGAAAAGTGAATGTGCCTGACCCAGTGATCCTAACCAAATCCTTATTACATTTCATTGGCTCTGACTGGGCATGTTCCTATTCATGAACCCATCTATGGCCAGAAAATGTGATACTCTCATTGGCCAAGCCAGAGTCACATGCTCATCCCTGGTGTCAGAAGTCCATGAATGCCACCTGAAGCCTGCATGTTGGAAATTGGAGAGTCTGGGGATGCCTGGTTGGCTCAGTCAGAAAGCATGCCACTCGATCTCGGTGTCATGAGTTCAAGCCCCATGTTGGGTGTAGAGATGAAAAGAAAGAAACAAAGAAAGAAAGGAAAGAAAGAAAGAAAGAAAGAAAGAAAGAAAGAAAGAAAGAAAGAGAAAGATGGAGAAAGGAAGAAAGAAAGAAAGATGGAGAAAGAAAGAAAGAAAAGAAAAGGAAGGAAGGAAGGGAGGGAGGAAGGAAGGAAGGGAGGGAGGGAGGGCAGAAGAAAGAAAGGAAATCGGAGAGTCTGTGATTCCCTTAGTGGAAAAATCTAAGTGTGCCAAGAATGAGTGAATGCTGGACAGTGAAAGCCTGACAAACATCTATCTATTCTTTAACTGGAAAGGATATTATATAAACAACTTCTGTCATGGCAGGTGCCTACCAAGAATGAATACTGTGATATGGAATGCAACATGCATTTCAGGGTGTTTGACACAGAGGAAGGTATTCAAAACATGTTTGCTGAAAAAAATTAAATAAATATTACTAACTAAACAGGGGGAAAGAAAGCATCCACTGGGTGATCCTCAAGCTGTTTTCAATCTTAGCCCTCCAGAGGCTTCTGAGCTGTTGGATTATTCTGTTTCTTATCTGGATGGTGGTTTCGTGGATGTGTCATAGAAATTCAACAAGTTACACGTCTATGATTTGTGTCTCTTTCTGCATCGGTTGTTATACCTGAATAAAATTTCTTCAAAAGTTTAAGAAAACAAAAGAGAAAAAAGAAATGTCACACATTTCTGTGTGTGCCACACATAGTCTGTGGCACAGATAGTAAGATAGCATTCTTAAAAATAATAAAATACATAAAATAAATAATATGGCATTCTTTCCTCATGTTCTAGTCTTCTGTTTCTGTCCGTATTCTTGGACGAGTAACAGCCTCTCCATTGCTGGCTGTTCATTAAGAACAATTTCATCAAGGATGATTTTTATGATAATTGAGTGTTCCTACAACCCCTTACCATCAACAATTCAGATTTAGGTTTTTAAGGGCGTGTCATGAAGGTCATTTCAACGCCAGTTTTTTCTTTTTTTGTTATTAAAAATTTTTTTGAATGTTTATTTTTATTTTTGAGAGAGAGAGAGAGAGACAGAGCACAAGTCGGGGAGAGCAGAGAGTGAGGGAGACAGAAGCAGGCTCTAGGCTCTGAGCTGTCCACACAGAGCCCGACGTGGGGCTTGAACCCGTGAACCATGAGATCATGACCTAAGCCGAAGTCAGAGGCTCAACCAACAGAGCCACCCAGGTGCCCGAACGCCAGTTTTTCCAATGTGTGTTTCAAACTAAGCTTCAAGGATTCAGATAACCACTTTGTTCTTGTTTCATTTTTGCTAAGCTAGTTGAAAATAAGTGATAGGTACCATAACAGTTCATCCCTAAATACCAAGTATTCCCAAAGAACGAGGATATTTTTCTCTGTAACCACAATATCAAGACACGCAAGAAATTTAACACTGATATAATAATATAGTATTATTTTCTCTACATCTACGAATTTTCCCAGTTGTCTAGATAACATCTTTTGTATTTGCGTTTTTTGTTTAAATCTATGATACACATTTTATGTATTGTATTTTTTATTCTCCTTAGTCTGCTTTATCCTATAATCGTTTTCACACTTTTTTTTTGTCGTTTATAGCATTGACAATTTTAAAGAGTCTAGGATTTGCAGAATTTATATTCTTTTTTTTTTAAGTTTATTTATTTACTTTTAGAAAGCGCGAACAAGCTAGGGAGGGGCAGAAAGAGAGGGAGAGAGAGAATCGCAAGCAGGCTTCATGCTGTCAGCACAGAGCCTGACACGGGGCTCGACCCCACAAACCGTGAGATCATAGCCTGAGCTGAAACCAAGAGTCAGCTGCTCAACCAACTGAGCCACCCAGGCACCCTGCAGAATTAATATTCTATACTCTGGATTTGTCTTATCATTTTCCCATTACTAAGTTTAGCTTAAAATACTTCAACAAGAAGACTACGTAGGTAGTATTGTATACCTTCCATTCTTCACACAAGGTGGCCCATCAGGCCAGTTTGCTCCATTACTTGGTGATGTGAAGTTGTCTCCCTCGATTGAAGCAGATCTCAAGATCCCATCTCTTTCCCTTTGTAGTTAGAAACCATCTTTGACATGACACTTGGAGACTATGTAAGTGTCCTATTCCCCAATAGTCATTCGCCTGTGGTTTTAGCATCCACTCATGATCCTTGCTAGAGCCAGCTATATATGAGGGTTTTCTAATTGAATCAATCCATCTACATTTATTAGATGATTTCTTTTGTAAAGAAAGAACATAACCTGTGTTCCCCTGTCTTCTCTTACTTCTCTCTTCTCTCTGTCTCTCTGTGTCTCCCTCCCTGCCCCCCTCCTTTCTCTTTCATGTGTATGTAATATCCACATAGGCTCGCTTTCCTTTTCACAAAAGGTATTTAAGGACTGTCATATACCTTTTTTAAAAAGTTGTCTGTTTTGTCCATTTTTACATTGCCTCCATTTATATTTTATATTTGGAGAGTTTCCTTCCCCTTCAATTTTAAGTCCTCTTCATGTATTAGAGAAATGAGATCTTTATCTCTGATATAGGTGACGAATATTTCCACCTAGCTCAGTATCTCCGTTCTGATTTTGCTTATTATATTTTTTTGCCATGCTGATTCCACTTTATTTTTTCGCAGAGAAATTCGTCAATCTTTTCTTCTGTTACATACGGATTTTGAGTCAGAGTTAGGGTTTAAAAAGTTCCCCCACACTGAGATTATTTTTTAAATTCTCCTGTTTTCTTCCAATACTTGCCTGCCTGTCTCTTTTACACTGAGACCTCTGATCCATTTGGAGTTTATTCTGGTGTCCAGGGTGAGCCATGGATCCAATTTTACCTTTCTCCAAATGGCCAGCCAGTTGCCCCCAACACCACTTATTAAAAGAACCAGCTCTTCCTGTGTGGTTTAAGATTGTATCTTTATCGTATGCTGAACTTCCATATGCACTTAGGTCTATTCCTGAACTTTCTATTTTATCCTAAGTCTGTCTATTCATTTACCAGTTTTAATTATAGATTCTTTATAATATCATTTATTGCTTGACAAGCCTGGTTTCTCACAGCTCTTCTTTTTTGGGTTTTTTTTATAGCTATGGTTGTGTGTTTATTTTTCTATATGAGTTCTGAAGTCAACTCTCCTGAGGGAGGGAATGTGGTCTTTTTATCAGGATCATGTTAACATTACAGATTAGCTTAAGGAGAATTACATCTTTATGATGTTCGATTGTCCCGTCAAAGAACAAGGGATGCCTTTTGTTTTGTTCAAGTCTCCTGTTATGTCCTTTGGGAGTGTTTTAAAGTTTTCCACAGAGAGGTTTTGACAATTTTAGCAGTAGTAAATAAAACATTTGACACTCTAGCAGATCAAAGCAAAAGTTTTATTACGGAAAAACTGATACTAGAAGAGAGAACGGAGCCAGGCAAATCACCACATTGACACCAGCTGCCAGCTTCCCAGCCCAGAGGGACAGGAGACCCGGAGCCAGATGGAAAATCAGCCAGGACAGAAGGTAGCACCCAGGACACCTCTCCTGGGACTAGTCACCACCCTCCTGGTACCTGAGCTTGTAATGCCCTAGGGATTCCAAATTACTTACGTAGGTGGCTACTTTCAGACCCAAGCCTACCTATTATATGCTGTTTTCTCATCTGCGGCCGTATAACTCATGTTCTAGCTGCCTAGGGCCACAATACCAGGTAAATAACTCCCTCAGTCTATGTTAGAATGTCCACATCATTCAAATATTTATTAGTTTATTCCTAAATATTTTCTACTTTTTTGTTTCTGTAATAAATAGAGGTTTCTCTTTCATGATTTCCTCTAACTGGCTATCGTTCATATAAATATAAACATATTTGTACAATTGTATTTATATTTTATTCATCTCTATAAAAATGTGCATGGATATATATATATATATATACACATGTACATATATATATATATACACATGTACATATATATATATATATATATATATATCCTACAGAATTATTTGCCTTGTGTTAGTTTTATCATTAAAACTTTTGAGTTTTCCAACTGTACTATCATGTCACCTACCGATAGAGATAGTTTTATTTTTTAATGTTGACTCTTATGCTTCTAGGAGTTTTCTCTTGTCGAGTAGCATTGGCTAATATCTCTGATATTATGTTAAATAGCAGTGGACATATTGGCTATCCTTGCCTTGTTCCTGACCTCACGTGCTTATTCATTAAATAAGATGCTGTCTTTAGGAATGAAGTATACATTCTGAATATATACATTTATTATATGAAAATTAATTCATTAATTCTTGTTTTTATTTAATGTTTTGATCATAAATATTTAGTCAAAAGGTTTGTAATATCTATAGTATATAATTTTCTCATAAATTTATTATTATGGTAAATTATATTAATGAACAATATCAAACCATTCTTGTATTACTGGAATAAATCCCACTTGATTATGGTATGTTTTGAGGGAAGGGAATTGTTTGGATTTTTTATAGTTTTTTCCATTATTTATTTATTTTTTAAGTTGATTTAAGCAATCTCTATACCCAATGTGGGGCTTTAACATTGTTTCAGTAAGAAGTTCAAGTGCACATTTAGGGCTATTTTAAGAAACATGAACACTTTGGCTTTCATTATTACATCAGATGAAAAAAGTAATTCAAAGAATGGTTTTCAGGGGCAGCTGGGTGACTCAGTCAGTTAAGCATCTGACTTCAGCTCAGGTCATGGTCTCACGGTTTGTGGGTTTGAGCCCCACGTCAGGCTCTGTGCTGACAGCTCCGAGCCTAGAGCCTGGAGCCTGCTTTGGATTCTGTGTCTCCCTCTCTCTCTGCCCCTCCTCTGCTCATGCTCTGTCTTTCTCAAAGATGAATAAATGCTAAAAATAAATAAATAAATAAATAAATAAATATAAAAAACAAAACAAAAAAAAAACAACAAAGAATAGCTTTCATCTCTTACTATGATTAACAGCAAAACCAAGTAGAAAAATAAAAGAATGTATTTTATTTTTTTAAGTTTATGCATGTATGTATGTATTATGTAGTCTCTACACCCATCATGGGGCTCTAACTCATGACCCCTAGATCAAGAGTTAGCCGGGGCGCCTGGGTGGCGCAGTCGGTTAAGCGTCCGACTTCAGCCAGGTCACGATCTTGCGGTCCGTGAGTCCGTGAGTTCGAGCCCCGCGTCAGGCTCTGGGCTGATGGCTCGGAGCCTGGAGCCTGTTTCCGATTCTGTGTCTCCCTCTCTCTCTGCCCCTCCCCCGCTCATGCTGTGTCTCTCTCTGTCCCAAAAATAAATAGAGAATATGCTTTATTTTACTTACTTACTTATTTATTTGGGAGAGAAAGAGAGAGTGCATGCACACACAAACAAGGGAGGCGTAGAGGGGGAGAGAGAGAGAGAGAGAGAGAGAGAGAGAGAATCCCAAGCAGGCTCCGTGCTCAGCACAGAGCCTGACTCAGGGCTCAACGGGTCAATGGGGGGAGGGGAGAAGGGGAGGTTCGAGCCCATGACCCCGGGATCATGACCTGAGCTGAAATCAAGAGTCGGACACCCAACCGACTGAGCCAACCAGGCACCCCGAGAATGTATTTTAAAAGAGAGTATTTTATGAGACTTCTTTTGTTTAACTTTTCTATTTTTACTGTGGACAATTTTGATAAATTGTGTTTTCTGGAAAATTATGGATTTTACCTACATCTTCAAGTCTATTCACAAAAAAGTAGTGCAAAATAGTCTTATTTTTAAAATTCCCTTTTTTCCAGTGGTTATTTTGTTCTTGTCACTTATTTTGTGTGTTTTGCCTTTCTCTCTTTTTTTCATTAGGTAAACCAGAGGTTTATGTATTTTGTTGTGTTTTTCAAAGAACCAGCATTTGGATATGTTTACCATTTCTGCTGTTTTCTTCTACTTTTTAGTAGAAAAAACACATCAGTGAATTTTTGCCACATCAGCGAATTGATGAGGATCCGGTGGTCTGGGGCCCTGCCAGGACATCCCCTCCGAAGTAAAAGACGAATTATTGTGTCTCGCATCATCTACCACCAAAATGAAACACAACCTTTGCTTGCCCTCTTTGAGTCCTGGAGGCAGCATATTTATTTTACACTTGGGATACTGCTCTGATCCAGTCATGTATCAGGTGACACATAAGGCTGCCAGTTGTGTTATGTTTTTTGTTTTTAAGTAATCTCTATACCCAGAGTGAGGCTCGAACACGTGACCCCGAGATCAAGAGCCGCGCGCTCTACTGACTAAACCCAGCCAGGCGCCCTAAGGCTGCCAGTGTTGAACAAGGCACTGAGACCAGGGGAGGACTCTTCAGTAGGTCCAGGCTGTGGGGCAGGTCACCCTGTTGCTTGGGTCACATGACACAGGAGACCCTATGGTGCTAGAGGGGTTTGTGGAAGGAAAAGATACCGTGCAGAATTTACTATAAGCCGCAGTAGGAGAATCGCAGTAGACACACGTGAATTCTGGAGCAAGCCATGGCATGTACCACAGAGAAGTACACACCATGTGAAAAATAGCCAGGCCCTGCTAGAGACAGAACCTCTGATCCTGCTGACCATGGGATATCAAGTGACTACGTGGCAGAAATGCTCTATTATATTTCTACTCATGTGTAACGAATTATCACAAATGTAACAGCTTAAGGGAACACAAATTTATTAGCTCATAAACACATAGGTCAGAAGTCCAGCGTGGCTCAGATGGGTTCCCCTCTTAGGGTATCATAAGGCCAAAATCAAGATGTTAGCCAGGCTGAGTTTTTTTTTTTTTTTTTCTTCTTCTTTTTGAAGGAGAGAGAGAGAGAGAACAGGGATAGGACAGAAAGAGAATCTTAAGCAGATTTCATACCCAGTGTGGAACCCAACCCACGCCGGGCTTGATCTTAAGACCTTGAGATCATGACCTGAGCTGAAATCAAGAGTTGGCTACTCAGCTGACTGAGTCACCTACGCGCCCCCAGGCTGAGTTCTTTTTTCAACGTTTTTTATTTATTTTCGGGACAGAGAGAGACAGAGCATGAACGGGGGAGGGGCAGAGAGAGAGGGAGACACAGAATCGGAAACAGGCTCCAGGCTCTGAGCCATCAGCCCAGAGCCTGACGCGGGGCTCGAACTCACGGACCGCGAGATCGTGACCTGGCTGAAGTCGGATGCTTAACCGACTGCGCCACCCAGGCGCCCCCCTAGGCTGAGTTCTTATCTGAATTCAGGCTGTTGACCAAATTTAGTTCTTTGTGGGTGTAGGACTGGTTTGTTTCTTTTTTAACATTTTTTTAACATTTACTTTTTTTATAAAATCTTTAAAGGTTTATTTTCAATTGAGAGAGAATATGAGCGGGGGAGGGGCAGAGAGAGAGGGAGGCACAGAATCCGAAGCAGGCTCCAGGCTCTGAGCTGTGAGCACAGAGCCCCACATGGGGCTCGAATTCGTGAGCCGTGAGATCATGACCTGAGCCAAAGTCGGACACTTAACCAACCGAGCCACGCAGGCGCCCCTGTAGGACTGTATTTATTGGCTGTCCACCACGGGCCTCTCTCAGCATGTGAAGGTCACTGCGTTCCTTCTCACGTGGCCCCCCCATCCTCAAGCCAGCAGCACATCGAACTCCTCTCATATTTCAAATCTCTCTCATTTTTTCTTTTGCTGTCAGCCAGATAAAGCTCCCCATTTCGAAAGGCTCAGGTCATGAGAGCAGACCCACCCGAATAATCTTATTTTACCGTCAAATGTGCTATATAACATAACAGAATCACAGGAAGGATATCTTGTCATAGTCACATATTTGCACTAACAATCCTCACTCGAGGGGTTAGGGCAGGACGTCTGGGGAGCCGTTCTGGAACTGGTCCCTACCACCACTGCCCATCATGAGCTGGGTTCTGGTCACGAACTGATGAACTGATTCATGCCCATCATGAACTGATTAGTCAGGGTCCTGGAAGGTGGATGGATGAAATATCGGGCACAAGGAGGTCTCGGGTAGAGGCGTGTGGATGAACCTACGGAAGTGCGCGTTAAGCGTGATGATCATTGAATCATATGAAAGCCACCCCTTCCGGCCGAAAGCATTCACCGTGGAAGAGGCACTGAAGAGCCAAGTACCCAAAATGACTTGGTGTGGGGGGGGGGGGTTGAGATCAGTCAGCCTCTGTCATCGGCCACCCCAGTACTGTCCAGTGAGTGTGTCAGTGAAGTATCCCGAGTTCCAGGGATGGAAGTCATTTATGAAACCACCAACACACGCTCCCAGTCATCGAGACGGATCTAGCTACTGCACTGCTAAATATCCAATGCGCCGCCAACAGAGACCAAAGCTGAGCCCCTGATATAGCATCATCCTCCAAAGAGAGCAATCCCGGGGAGGCAAACGATCTTTGCGGGCCATTATCTGCTTACCACAGATAATGAGGGTCAGTTGCAGCTGTAAGACCAGTTTCAGCAGTGAGGTCTGTAGTTTTCTCTTGCTAACCTTTCTCTTGCCAGTTTTTCCCAAAAAGAAACTACCAAAGTCCTGAAGGAGCTGTGCCAAGATGGGATAAGCAAGTGGAACTGTCAGATACAAGGAGCCGACTGCTGTGGTTGCCATGGTGCACCGCCTGGGTCTCCCTTTCAGGACCCCTCAGCTGCCAGAGCTGTCAGCTTCTGATGGCTCCCAACAGAGTCCCTGTCTGGAATTGCCCCAAACTGAATGAAGTGCTCCCCCCCCCCCGGGAAAGCCCACATCCAATAAATAATCAGTATAGGAGTATAAAGTCCTGGCCCCCTTGCCTTAGGGCGGGACATCCTGAAGAGCCATCCAAGCTCCAGGGCTCCCGATAGAATCAGGAGGGTGAGGCCACTGCAGTGTGGTTCAACTTCCCCTCTGCACAATCCAGCTTCCCTCCCTCCTTACAGATTTTGTTGCTGATAGTACTCCCCAGTAAAACCCCCTGCACACAGATCTCAGTCTGCTGTCTGAGAAACCTGACCAAAGGTACCTGCCTTTGTTTTTTATAGAAGCTGTATAGAATATCTAAATAGGTGCCAGGAAGATTATCTCCAAAATAATGGCTTTGCAATACAATACAGTGAAACCTTGGATTGCGAGTAACTTGTTCTGTGAGTGTTCCACAAGACAAGCAAACATTTCTAATCAATTTTAACTTGATTGACGAGCGATGTCTTGTAATATGAGTAGTACGTGATGTCAAATGTCCCACGATCACAACTGAGCCAATGGTTCTTCTCTTTCTCTCTCTCCCTCTACGGGATTGTGGGTGATCATCTCCCATGCTCAGATGCTCGGTCTCAGGCTGCAGTGTTTGGCAGAAATTAGTGATTTTTCAGAACATTGGAAGGTGCCCACAATTGACATTAAGGTATTTTTTGTTACTTCAAAGCACCAGTGGATAGTCCTTTGCTTTTCCATACAAGAGTAAGCTTAGGAATGCTTTGCTTCATTCTAGGTCAGGCTGCCTGCAGATATAGACCCTTTCTTCTGCTGCCTTATTGCCAGTTATATTAAATACAGTATATGACAAGAGTTTCTTAATACTGAACTGGGGCGCCTGGGTGGCTCAGTCGGTTGAGCATCTGACTTCGGCTCAGGTCATGATCTCATGTTCTGTGAGTTTGAGCCCCGCGTTGGGCCCTGTGCTGACAGCTTGGAGCCTGGAGCCTGCTTCGGATTCTGTGCCTCCCTCTCTCTCTCTTGACCCTCCCCCGTTCATGCTCTGTCTCTCTCTGTCTCAAAAATAAATAAACATTAAAAAAATGTTTAATACTGTACTGTAGTCAACATCCATGCAAGCATATACAATGGCGCAGGAAAAGATCCCATTGAGCCAATAGATAGCAGTGGTTCCATTAATGATAATGAAAGTCTTCCTACATAATAATCCTCTTCTCTCATCTCCCTCACACCAGCCATGAAGGTTTTCAAAGGTAAGTGCAGGTTAATTTGTTTACTTTTCTTTATATTTTGTATTTTCTTTATTATTTTGTATTATATTACAGTATTGTAATCATTTTATATGAATATTTTGGGGTTGTGGGATGAATCATCTGAGTTTCCATTATTTCTTATGGGGAAATTCGCCTTGATATACAAGTGCTTTGGATAACAAGCATGTTTCCAGAACAAATTATGCTCACAAACCAAGGTTTTACTGTACCTCCATTTTTACCATGGCTGCCAGGAAGCTCAGAGCCCCAGCTGAGCAATCACAGCAACCACTTTACATTGGTTTAAATTCCCATTCTGTAGTACCTCTTTTTAAGCCATATTGGAATGTGTTTATTGTAAGCCACCTCAAGCTCTCTATTAAAAGGGGCAGGGTGTATATACATTATAAATAATAACCCACCTTGACGGTAAAACCAGCACACCCTGACTGCTCTTAACACATTAAGCGGTATAATTCTGTGATTAGAGAATTGGCTCCTTCTAGGTTTAGGGCTGAGCTTCTATATTAGGCTGAGCTTGAGCAAGTTACCTAACCTCTCTGATGTGGTGATGACCTAAAAACCATGAAGCTAGCAATACCACCTCACAGGGCTATTGTGAAGATCAATGAAATAACATTTATAAAGCACCTGACACGTGAAGATGCTCAGGTAACGACAGCTGTCAAAGACAGCATCAGCATCAGCACCATCGTCCTTGTCATCAACAAGGACAATAGAGACATGAACAATGAATAGAGAATGGACATTGCTGTTTTAGGCCCCTTTGGGCAAAAGAATGGCAAACAAGCTTTGATGAAGTTACCATGGGATGAAAATAGTTTGGGGCTCCAAATCCTGAAGTAGCTGAGCCCCTGGGAACCCTGAGTTCCCAAGTTCCATCAAAGGGCCATGAGTGGTTCATGTTTGGAGGCCATCATTGATTTTGCAGAAGATAAAATGGTGGCCATGCAACATATTCTAGTCTTCCTGGAGTGATGGTCCGTGGCCTTAATTGGCAGCTGTTCTGACATGTGTGGGGTGGGCTTGGCTCCCTGCTCTGTGCTATCATTGTATCTGGACTTCCCCCATCACCACCCTGCCTGTGATCGCCTCTTGTGGACTACGTCCCCCAGGAGGCTGTGAGCTGCTCTGTGGAGGCAAAGTGTTTTTGTCTTATTCACTATTGTATCCCCTGGATCTAGCACAGCACCTGACAACATAGGAGGTGCCGATTAAATATTTGTTCAACAAATGAATGAGTAATGCCTCCTCCCCACCAGCTCTTTTAATCATCATACCTAACAGGGGGAAAAGAATTAAGTAAATTGGGAAACATTAGCAGGTAGCAATTAAAAACAACAATCATGAACATTATGTGGGAAGGTAAAATAATTATGTGAGAATGTTAAGTGAGTTAAATTCCTTTTGGCCTCTCCTGGAAAACGGGGTCATTACCATCTCTTCTATTTGTTTGTTCTGATGCTTAAATGAGACAGAATAGGTAAAATGTTTAGCATAGTGCCTTCCATGAGCACATATGTATTTGATAAATGGTAGTATTTTTGTTGTTGTCATTTACAATAATAGTGAGAGAAAAAATAGAATAAAAATAATTTTTTCAGGCTGATTATATATAACTAAGAAAACAACAAATTTCCACCATTTCTTTTATTTTTTTTAATATATATTTTTTTTAATTTTTTTTTAACGTTTATTTATTTTTGAGACAGAGAGAGACACAGCATGAATGGGGGAGGGGCAGAGAGAGAGGGAGACACAGAATCGGAAGCAGGCTCCAGGCTCTGAGCCATCAGCCCAGAGCCCGACGTGGGGCTCGAACTCGCGGACCGCGAGATCGTGACCTGAGCTGAAGTCAGACGCTTAACCGACTGAGCCACCCAGGCGCCCCATCCACCATTTCTTTTAACCTAACAATAATATGTTTTCTATAATTTCAAAACTTTTGTGATTAAAGTAACGTAGAGACCTGGGTTTATTACCAGCTCTCCAAGCCTTATTAATAAAGTAAAAATAAGTATTATGCCCTATTTGCTTTATAGGGTTTCAGTGAATTAAATGAATTTCCAAATGTGCAAATGCCTTGAATATAGTCACCTACCTTTTTCAGTTCTTTCTCTCTTCCTTTAATGTTCCCCTCTGGTGTCCTTGTGAAGGGTGTCCTGGCTGCAAGGGAGACCCTGAACAAGAAGGGAGAGTAATTCAAGTAAAAATCTGCGTGGGGCTGGCCATGACCTTGGGGTCAAAGGTGGCCAGAGCTGGAGGGGAGCCAGTGTGTGCCTCCCCTACAGAGGGACCCACAGGAGAACCTTGGAATGACTGCCAAAGAGAGACAAAACCACAGTGCTGGGTCCTGAGTTTGGAAGGGCTTCAGAAAACTACATCAAGACTCAGGACATTCAAAAAAAAAAAATGCTGGGGGCGCCTGGGTGGCTTGGTCAGTGAAGCGTCCGACTTCGGCTCAGGTCATGATCTCACGGTCCGTGGGTTCGAGCCCCGTGTCGGGCTCTGTGCCGACAGCTCAGAGCCTGGAGCCTGTTTCAGATTCTGTGTCTCCCTCTTTCTCTGACCCTCCCCTGTTCATAGTCTGTCTCTCTCTGTCTCAAAAATAAATAAACGTTAAAAAAAATTAAAAAAAAAAAATGCTGGAGGTGAGCAGCCTCTGATCCCCACCTGGACTTACCTGGGGCATTCCCCCACCCCCCTGACCCCCGCATTGTTTGCTCAAACCAACTCAGCTTCCCACCTCTCATACCTAAGCCTCCGATGGCCCCCAGACTATTATTACTACTGGCTGTTTGGATCTGACTGACAGAGGCTTTGGACTCTGTCCACCCCAGTGCCCCAGGCTGAGAAAGACACACGTCTGGCCTCCTTACTTTCTGTGAGTTACTGGAGCCCCAGCAACTGGTCAGCACAGGAAGTTGATTCCTGTCACTGGATTTGTCACTTTCTGACACCAGAATAGCACACATGTTCTGGCCTCTGTATATTCTGCTTACTGCTTCTGAGAACACACAGAAATGGATTAAGGGGCCACTCCTACTTAATGTAAACAGTCACATGTATTTGGAGTCCTTTTGTTTTAAAAGTCCGGCAGCCTCCTTTGCACCTGTTGGCAGAGTATCAACTTGCTTTATGTCATTCACACTGCATGGGAGAGTCAATCAGAGCTTCAGTTACAAAGTCAACAACATTTGGGAAGCCCTGACAGGCACTTTCACTTAATCCTCACAAAAACTCTGCAAGGGAGGTGTTATTATGCACCCCCCCCCCTTTTTCTTAAACAAGAGAACTGGGTCTCAGAGAAATTCAGAAACCTCTGAATTTCTGAACATGGAAGAGCTAGGATTCAAAACTGGGGCTCTGGCCTGCTTAGAGCCTGGCTCTTTCTACTACGCCAGAATTTACACGCAAAATGTTGGCCTTTATTTCATTTTTTCTTTTTCTTTTCTTTCTTTCTTTCTTTTCTTTCTTTCTTTCTTTCTTTCTTTCTTTCTTTCTTTCTTTCTTTCTTTCTTTCTTTCTTTCTTTCTTTCTTTCTTTCTTTCTTTTTTCAAGTAAGCTCTATGCCCAACATGGGGCTTGAACTCACGACCCCAAGATCAAGAGTCTTATGCTCCACTGACTGAACCAGTCAGGTGCCCCAAGAATGTTGGATTTTAAGTGATTGCTTTATAAATTCAATACTTCTAAGGCACCACTGCTGCTCCAAGCACATTAGAATAGATAAAATATTTTAAAAATTAATCTGCTCAAAAGCACAATGAACAAACATCTCCATGGACTACACAAAATGAGTCTGAAAACCAGCATTTTAAGCACATGAAAATATCTAACCCTAAGAAAGAAAGCTAATAAAATCAAAGAATAGGGGGGAAATTTTAGGACAGAGTAAATTAAAATAATGGGATCATCTGACATAAATTTTTATTTAAAAAAAAATTTTTTTTTAACGTTTTATTTATTTTTGAGACAGGGAGAGACAGAGCATGAATAGGGGAGGGTCAGAGAGAGGGAGACACAGAATCTGAAACAGGCTCCAGGCTCTGAGCTGTCAGCACAGAGCCCGACGCGGGGCTCGAACTCACGGACCGCGAGATCGTGACCTGAGCCGAAGTCGGCCGCTTAACCGACTGAGCCACCCAGGCTCCCCTGACATAAATTTTTAAATGACATGTTTAGATGGCATTTTTTCTCATTGTATCGGATCCAGTGGTGCATGATTTCAATTTGTCCCATTCCCAGTGATGTTCATTTTGATCACTTAAGATGGCATCCGGCAGTCTTCTCTATGGTACATCGCTAACTATGTAACTAAGAAGAATTTTGAGGGGAAGCCACTGGGATGCCTTCTGCATTTGTGCAGATGAGAGTCAATGGTGGCTTCAACGGGGATAATGGCAAAATGGCAGAGGAGGGGGCATATGTCATAAAACTCAGCAAGGAAAGTCATATCTAAGCCCTGGAAGCTGCTTGGATCTGAGGAATGAGAAAGGGAGAAGCTAATCACTATAAACATTCTGATCTGGGCAGCGGGGTGATGGAGGTGAGTATGACGCATAGGACAGAGAGCAGGCAGGAAAGATGGCAAGTTCAGTCTATGTGTAGGTTCTTATTTCCAACTTGAGAGTCATTATTCTTATTTTAAATTTATTCTTTATTTTTGAATAGGTAATATATTGGTGTCATAGGAAAACATGAAGAATATACAGAGTATTTAGGGGTGCCTGGGTGGCTCAGTTGGTCAAGTGTCTGACTCTTGATTTCAGCTAAGGTCATGATCTCACCATTCGTGAATTTGGGCCCCTGCATCAGGCTCTGCGCTGACAGAGCAGAGCCTGCTTGGGATTCTCTGTCTCTCTCCTCCTCCATGCCCCTCCCCCACTTGTGGGTCCTCTCTCCTTTAAAATAAATAAATAAACTTAAAAAAAAGAATAGACAGAGTACTTAGGAAAACAATAACAACACGGACACTTCTAAATAATCCATGAGTCAAAGTATAAATCACAAGGGAAATTAGAATATATTTAGACCTGAATGAAAATAAAAGCACCACACATCAAAATTTGTGGGATGCCGTTAAAGTGGTGCTTAGAGGGATATTTATAACTTTAAATGCTCATGTTAGGAAAAAAAGAAATATCTAAAATCAGTGATTTAAGCTTCCATCTTAAGAACCTACTAAAAAAAGAGCAAATTAAATTCAAGGTAATTAAATAGAAGGAAGGAAATAATAAAGAGCAAAAATCAAATAAGAAATGGACAAATGGATAAAATTCAATTAAGCCAAAAACTACTACTATGAAAGGTTCAGTAAAATTGATAAAACTCTAGCTAGAAAAATAGAGAGGATACAAATGATCAATGTTAGAAATGAAAGAGAGGATATCACTACAGATGTACAGACACTAAAAGGGTAACAAAAAAACATCGCTGGTGACAGATGGTGACCATAATTATCATGGGGAGCATTGAATAATGCACAGAACTGTTGAAACACGATGTTGTACATCTGAAACTAATACAATATTTTCTGTCAACCATACTTCAAAAAATTTTAAAAACACATTATAAACAATGTAACGATTTATGACAATAAATTGACAATATGGATGAAAATAGATAAATTTCATTAAAGACACAAATTGCTGACTCAAGAAGAAATAGAATATGTAAATAATCCTATATCTATTAAAGAATTTGAATTCATAATGAGACATCTTCCACAAAAGAAACTCCAAGTTGAGATGGCTTTACTGGTTAATTCTAGCAAACATTAAAGAAAGAAATAATAGTAACCCTATGCAAGCACTTTCAGAAAACAAAGACTAAAGAGATATGTCCAAGCTCATATTATGAGGCTAACATTATTACTCTGATGCCAAAGTTACACAGAGACATTCCAAGAAAAGAAAACTACAAACATCCCTCATGAATATAGATGCAAACACCCTTAACCATGTCCGGAAAGAAAAAGAAAGGCATAGAAATTGGAAATAAAAAAAAGGAAAATTATTCAAGGGGAATGTGATTGTGTGTTTAGAAAATCATAAATAATCTACACAAAAGCTTCTAGAAGTAATGACCACAGGATACAGGTTAATATACAAAAATAAATTATATTTTTATATACCAGCAAAAAAAATTAGAAAATGAAATTCCAGGGGCTCCTGGCTGGCTCAGTCAGAAGAGCGTGTGACTCTTGGTTTAGGGGTCATGAGTTTGAGCCCATGTTGGGTGTAGAGATTACTAAATAAATAAATAAATGAAATTCTAAAAACAACATTTGCAATAGTATTGAAAACACAATATACTTGGGGCGCCTGGGTGGCGCAGTCGGTTAAGCGTCCGACTTCAGCCAGGTCACGATCTCGCGGTCCGTGAGTTCGAGCCCCGCGTCAGGCTCTGTGCTGACAGCTCGGAGTCTGGAGCCTGTTTCCGATTCTGTGTCTCCCTCTCTCTCTGCCCCTCCCCCGTTCATGCTCTGTCTCTCTCTGTCCCAAAAATAAAAATAAAAAAACGTTGAAAAAAAAAAATTTAAAAAAAAAAAAAAAGAAAACACAATATACTTAGTGATAAATTTAATAAAATATGTGCAAGACTGGTACATGGATTACTTGTAAAGATTGATGAGAAAAATTAAAGATCTAAATAAATGAAGAGATATACAAAATTCATGGATCAGAAGAACTCAGAATTATCTTTTTAATTAAAAAAATTTTTTAACATGTATTCATTTTTGAGAGACAGAGACAGAGCCTGAGTGGGGGAGGGGCAGAGAGAGAGGGAGACACAGAATCCCAAGCAGGCTCCAGGCTCCGAGCTGTCGGCACAGAGCCCAACTTGGGCCTTGAAATCAGGATTGGGAGATCATGACCTGAGCTGAAGTTGGACGCTTAACCAACTGAGCCACCCAGGTGCCCCAGATCAATATTTTTTTTAAAAAATATATATTTGTTTTGAGAGAGAGAGAGAGCACGGGTGCTCTCACCCATGAGTTGGGGAGGGGCAGGAAGTGAGGGAGAGAGAGAATCCCAAGCAGGCTCCACGCTGTCAGCATGGGGACTGGAGATCAACACAGGGCTCCATCCCATGAACCGTGAGAGCATGACCTGAGTCAAAATCAAGCGTTGGACACTTAACTGACTGAGCCACCCAGGTGCCCCAAAGACTCAATAGTCTTAAGATGTCAATTATCCCCAAACTGATCCATAGGTTCAATGCAATTCCAATGAAATTTCTAGCAGATTTTTTTGTAGAAATTTCCATTCGGATTGTAAGTTGTATCTAGAAATTAAAAGGACTCAGAATAGACAAAAACAATTTTGACAAAGGAACACATTTGGAGGACCAACACTATAGATTTCAAGAGCTGCTGTTTAGTGGCAATAACCATGACAATGAGGTGTTGGTGTAAGGATAGATACATAGATCAATGGATGAGAACAGAGATAGGCTCATACATCTATGGTCAATGATTTCAGTGGTGTCAAGGTAACTCAGTGAAGGGAAAATACAGTATTTTTAGTACATGGTGCTGGATCAACAGGAGGCCGTATGAAAAAAACAAACCTTGACCTTCACTTCATATCCTATGTAAAAATTAATTCAAGGGGCGCCTGGGTGGCTCAGTCGGTTAAGCGTCCGACTTCGGCTCAGGTCACGATCTCGCGGTATGTGAGTTCGAGCCCCGCGTTGGGCTCTGTGCTGACTGCTCAGAGCCTGGAGCCTGTTTCAGATTCTGTGTCTCCCTCTCTCTCTGACCCTCCCCCGTTCATGCTCTGTCTCTCTCTGTCTCAAAAATAAATAAAAATTAAAAAAAAATTAAAAATAAATTAAAAATAAATAAATAAATAAATAAAAATTAATTCAAAATAAGTCACATACCTAAGTGCAATTGCTGACTATAAAACTTCAAGTGGAAAATATGGGGAAAATCTGTACAAACTTTAAAAATTGGTAAATTAGAATTCATTAAAATGAAAACCTCAGCTTTGCTTCAAAGAAACCATTAAGAGGGGCACCTGGCTGCCTCAGTCGGTACAGCATGTGACTCTTGATCTCTCGGGATTGGTAAGTTTGAGCCCCACGTTGGGTGTAGAGATCACTTAAAAATAAAATCCTAAAAGAAAAAAATTAAAAAAAAAAAAGAATTCTGGAAGAGGCAAATCTAATTTATAGTGACAGAAAGCAGATCGGTGATTCCCTGGCATAGCCATACTATTTAACCATACTAAAATGGGCGTGCAGTGGTAACTCCTTAAATGATTTTAATGTTACATTTTCTGAAGACTTTTCAGTGTTGTATTGGCTCTGAATATAATAAAAAAGACTGTTGAAGTCTTTTGCCTGGTTTAAAAATTAAATTTGGGTTGTGTGTCTTTTCTTCTGATTATATTATAGAATTTCTTTGTATATTGGAATTGAGCCATTTCTTGAACATAAGTATCAGTATATCTTCCCTTGCTGAGCCACTCACTAAATATCAATATATCTTAAATTTGTATTATTCCTTTTGTAAGTGAAGTTGAACACCTTTTCATATGCTTAGGATCTGTTTGTACTTATTTTTTCTGAGAATAGTTTTCATCGCTTGCCCATTCTAAAATCAGGTTTTGGTCTTTTTCTTATAAATGACTAGGAGACTTTTATATATTGTGGAGATTGGCCTTTGACCTTTGGAATACAGTAGCAATTTTTCCCCTAGCTTGTCATTTTATTTGGCTTTGCCTATGGTGTATTTTTTGGCCATGCAGGTTTTTATTATTATTTTTAATGCAATTGAATTTTTGTTTTAATGTAGTTGCTTTGGGTGGCTTTTTTTTTCTTTCTTTTTTTAAGCTTATTTATTTATTTGGCAGGAGGAGGAGGGGGAAGAGAATCCCAAGCTCCCAGGCAGGCTCTGTGTGGTCAGCACAGAGACCGATGTGGGGCTGAAACTCACAAACCATAAGATCATGACCCGAGCCGAAATCAAGAGTCGAATGCTTAGCCAACTGAGCCACCAGGCCCCCCATAATGCAACTGAATTTATCGATCTTTTCTTTTATGATGTGTAGTCGTTTTTAAGTCCAATTTCCCCATTAGATACCAAGGGAAAAAATGATTTTAGACAAGGTCTAGCCATGTTGGACTAAGCCTAAGAAGGGCCTGAGCTTGTGCGGAGGGTTCAAGCCCCTTCTCTGCTACTTATTAGCTGTGGATTCTGGGGCAAGTTACCCTACCTCGCCTTGGCTCAGTCAGTTCTTTCGCCTGCAAACTGGAGATAATGAGGCCTAGTTTAAAGAGTTGTTGTCAGTATGACACGAGATAGTGTATGAAAAGCACCTGGCACGTGCCTAGCACAAACCTTCCCTGCAGGGTTCTTCTGTCTCTCCAAATGCGTGTACACAGAGGTGTGTGTGTGTGTGTATAACAGGTGTACATATATATGTGTATTTGTGAGTGGGAAGAGGCAGGGCCCAGGGCCGCCTGTGGGATTCAGCTAACAGCTCAATCACTCATGGCCTCAAAATAAAAAAGCTGCTCCAAGGGCCCAGGATGATTGTAAATCCCACAGCCCTGGCCCCGGGCCAGAACACTCCTTGCCCACCCTCCGTAACCGCCTCTGCTGATGGCCAGAGCCCTGCTGCCTGACTCTTTCTCCAGGATGGCCTGCACCGTGGATGTCTAAGCGCTAGTAAGCCCCAGGGCATCAAGGGCTCCAGGATGGTCCCGAAGGGTCAGGGGCAGAGGGAGACCACCCCCACCTCTGGGCTGCTTGCCTACTCTGGGGACCTTTCTGGATAAGGAGATTGATCTAGAATCACCAAGTAGATGCACAGCCTGCCTCAGCCACGGGTGCAAATCTCAAGTCCCTCCCACACTGGAGCTCACAGAGCAGTGGGGTACACTTCAGGCCTCAGCTTTTCCGAGAAGGGTCTGGGAATCCCCGTTTTTGCACACCCATTCCTGCTCTTACACTTGGGGTCTCCATTTTTACAAATCCATTTCCAAACAGACCAGCCACCTCCTCCCTGTTGAGCTCTGTAAAGCTGTTTTTCCGTGGCTCTGCTAAAGGTGAGCGGTACACAGACACCTCTGGAGGCCGGCACGAGGCCAGGCAGGTCTCAGTTTCCCCAGCAGTGCCAGTCAGCCCCGCAGGATGTTGATCCCTGGAAAAGATGCCATGGCACCAAGCGCAACCCCCTTCTCACCCCACTGACCAGGAAAGTGGGGTGCTGAGAAGGGAGGCGACTTGCCTGACATCACCCACTTGAGAGGCAGAGGTCTAGAATCCAAAACTACTCTCTTCCTATCTCTGTATTCCTGACATCAGAGCTTAGGCCTTGGCAGTAATAGGAGCTCCAAAGATGGGGGACTGGACTCAAACCCAGGTTTCCTGGTCGCCAGCCCTGGGCTCTTTCTACTCCCCCTAAGTGCCACTGGAAGAGCTTTACACAAAGAAATACTTTGTAAGGTCCTATTTTTTAATGTTTATCTATTTTTGAGAGACAGAGAGAGAGAGAGAGTGTGTGTGTGTGTGCGCATGCACACACAAATGGGGGAGGGGAAGAGAGAGAGGGAGAGACACAGAATCTGAAGCAGGCTCCAGGCTCCCAGCTGTCAGCACGGAGCCCAACATGGGACTAGAACTCACAAACGAGGAGATCATGACCTGAGCTGAAGTCGGATGCTTAACTGACTGAGCCACCCAGGCGCCCCGGCAAGGTCCTATTTGAAGGTGTCTGTCGTAAAATTGTGGCTCTTCCTTCCGTGGAGAGCTGGGGGCCAGGTCCCTTCACCTTGGAACTGGGCCAGGCTTCATGACTTGCTTGACAAACTGAGTAATATGGCCAGGACTCTCAGGGCTAGTTTCCCCTAACATCACACCAGATGTGGGTGCAGGAGTGAAGCCACCTTGGACCCTCCGGGTCAGCCCATCTTCCAGGTAAGTCCCACTTAGGGGACTGCCACTGAGACCATGTCGGGGCAAAGAATCAGATAGCTGAATCCTGCTCGAATTCCTGACCCACAAAACATGAGATATAATAAAACGGTGGCGGTTTTAATCTACTGAGTTTTGGTGTCCTTTGTTACACAGTAGTAGATAACTGTGCAATAACTTTGCATCTCAAACATACCAGTGAAGATCGCAGGTGGCTATTGAGTCCTTCCTAAAAGCAAGTACACACACTCCTGAATTTTATACACTTTGTAAGCATGGATTGCTCTCAAGCTTTTCTTGAGGCTGTCTCTGGCCCCAAATATTACAAATATAACTTGGATGCCAACTGACATAAACAAAATAAACCTAATTCTTACGGAGAAAGCACTATGTGCAAGGCACTTGGTTCTCCCTTAATTCTAGAACCACTTTTTAAGATAGTTTCATGTGGTGTTTCCATTTTACTGGACAAGAAACGGAGACAGAGGTTAACAAACTTGCCCATGACCACACCACTAGAGAACGGCAGGGCTGGGATTCAAAACCCCTGCTCCTTTCCAGAGCCTACATGCAATGTCTCCCTTGGCAGATGAAACTTCCCTGGGACCCTCCCCACATGAGACAACATGCCTGGATGGGCTGCATTGGTGGCACTAGGGACTCTGGGGTCGGTGCTGGAGTGAGGGTCCCAGCACCCCGGGGAGCGCTGCCTCCAGGATGATGAATGAGCACAAACCCCCGGCCCAGCCTTCCTCCATCTGCCCAAGCCCCCTCCTCAGGCCCCTGCCGCAGCTGTCACCATCACAGCCCCCGATCCGATTACAGACCCCAGAGCCCCTGGCTGCCTCCTCCTCCCCTTGCCAGTGCGCACGAGGGCAGAGTCCCATCCTGCCTGGGAACAAGGCTGAAGTCGGAGGACGAATCTGTCAAAGGCACTGCCAGCTGCAGTCGTCCCTGTGGCCCCCGCCCTCTGAGCTCATTCCCAGAGGTCTTAGGCGGCTGGTGCTGAAGAGGGACAGGAATGAGGGCCCTGCAGTGGGGATGTGTGGAATCCCGCAGTTGGCTTTGTTTAGACGTGTAAAACCGCACCAGGCCTGGGCTCTGCACCTGCTGCTAAAGGAAGTCACCTCCTACCTCCCACCCAGTTCACATGTGCATGTGCGCGCACACACGCACAGAGGAAGTCACCTCTACCTCCCACACACACTTGCGGCTCAGGAGACCCAGGCATGGATTAACTCTGGGCTTCACCAGACCCCCGGGCCTGTTCCTCACCCAAGCTTCAGTTCCCTCATCTGTAAAACGTCTCATCAGAGCACCTAGGTCATAGGTTTTCATATACCAGGTCCTTACCAGACGCCTGTTGAGAGAAACCTGTCATCCTCCGAATCCATCTATTCATTGCAGGACCGGACTCCCGCTCTCCTCCACCCTCCGCTCTCCTCCAACCACGGGCTCGACTGGCTTGACCAGAGCTGCTTTTTGTTAGGCCTCCCTTTTTAACCCTGAGGGTCCGCGAGCCACGTTCCTCGAGGTCATGCTTCTGAGGACTGGGGTGGACGTTCAGAGAGGCTTCGAGTATTTAGAAAAATGCATCCAATACTTGGAAATAAAGCAACAAACCTACTGGATGCTTTTTCAAAGCCACATTGGAGCCCTTGGGTCCCCGAAGGGTCATCTGACTCTCTAAGGGCAGGTCACCCATTTTTTTCCACTGATTAGGAAATTGGTAAAATTAGATGCTAACTTACAAAGAAATAGACGACTGGGAAGTTAGAAATGATTCATGTGGTCAGAAAGATAACCCCGAAGGTTATGGTTTAACTGACCTATAGAAGTCTGGGTGTCCTACTGGTTCCCTCACTAATGAGATAAATAAATCTCTAATACACGCTTGCTAACCTGTGTGTGAGAATCATGTTTCCAGCTTCTCAAAATTTATGCTTCAACACAGATCTCGTGTTCTGGGATGCGGCCAGAGTTGGGGTGGAAGCGCCCCTGAGGGTGGAAATTGGGAAGAAGGTTGAAGCCACCGTGGACGATGACAGGCCACAGGATGGAGAGGAAGGCTGAGCTAAAGGCACAGAGCACCTGTGTCCTGAGTAGCGGGAGTGATCGCAGGACGATAGTGCTGGGGCCAGGAGTTCAGTGGTCCCTCTTCCTAAACCTGAGAGAGGAGGTAAGTGAGAAAATGTGTTCTTCATCAAAAGGATTTCAAGGGTGAAAGATCTCAGAGGAAATCATCAGGGGGTAAAAGGAAGTTTCAGGTGTTATGATTGAGGCTGAAGTTTCTGGAAGGCTTGGTGATGAAAGGTTTTTGGAGGAGGTGGAGCAAGTATGGAAGATGAGTTGAGGAATGAGGAGACGGGTCGCCCTCTGGACAGGAAGTAGAGCCATAACGAGGTCTGTGACAGACTGGACGGGCCTAAGGGCTTCCTACCAGAACAGAACAGAACAGAGCCTGGTATGGATTCAGAGGTCAGGCATGCTCAGGTCTGGATTCTGGCTGCCAGGCATGAGCCAGGAGGAAGGGAGGGGCAGTTCTCAGTGGCCAGACCCACACTGGCTAGGCTAGAGACTATCACTGAGCTGGTCCCTTCATCCTGGGTCCTGGCTCTCAGCTTTCAACAAACCCCCAAACCTACCAGTATACAAGGGAGACATCAGGGCGGCGGGGAGTTGTAAGGTCCTCCAGCTCACGTCCTGTAACCCCAGAGCTGCGATTATCCCCCGAATCCCAGAATCCCATGCTCAGAACTGCAGGCAGGCATCAGCCCTCCGCAAGGAGCCTGGAGGTCCCTTCTTAAGGAGGCCAATGAGTCAAGCTGGCTAAGTTTGTAATGACTCTCCCCTCAAGATAGGAATTCCCTAAAGTCCCCAAGTAAAACGGGGAGGTGGCTCAGGGTGGAGGCGACTCTGGTTTATTGTCTCTGTTGCCGCAGCCCCCTAGTTTGGAGGCCTTTCTGTCTCAAGTTCTGCCAGTTTCAGGAACTCCCCCCCCCCCCCCCAACCTCCCACATCCAGAGGCTGTACGCTATTTACCTTAGTTCCGATTAAGTTTCATTTTCTGTTTTGGATAAAAATAAAGCCCTCTCAAAAATAAATAAAACGTTTAAAAAAATATTTTAAAGGGGTGCCCGGGTGGCTCAGTCGGTTGAGCATCCGATTTTCGCTCAGGTCACGATCTCACAGTTTGCGGGCTCGAGCCCTGCGTTGGGCTCCTTGCTGACCGCTCAGAGCCTGGAGCCTGCTTCGGATTCTGTCTCCCTCTCTCTCTGCCCCTCTCCTGCTCACATTCTGTCTGTCTCTCTCTCTCAAAAAAATATATTAAAAAAATATTTTAAAATACATAAATAAAACCCAAAACCATCTGGTGCTTTCCTTTGCATAGATGCCTCAGGAAGATCTCCCTG
The DNA here is from genome assembly GCF_024362965.1 of Panthera pardus. Lineage (NCBI taxonomy): Eukaryota > Metazoa > Chordata > Mammalia > Carnivora > Felidae > Panthera > Panthera pardus. The sequence goes on along the minus strand of NW_026526788.1, from coordinate 67,234,735 downwards.
ATTCACAGACCATCCTTTGTTTCAAAGGTCAAAGATTTCAACAGGCCTGACCTTTGAGATCCCTGGCTAACAGGCATCACCTGTGGCCCTCCTGGGCCCTGCCCCAGACCTGCTGATTCGGGTTCTCCGGGGGGGGGCGCGTCGCGGGAAGGCTGGAGAATGTGCATCTTCAACAACCACCCCAGGTGAATCTGACGGTGAGGTAACAGTTCAGATTGGAAGCACTGTTTGCTCATGAGATAGCATACGGGGGCCTGCATACATGTCTAGACAAAGTTCCGGTGAAATTATTCTAGATTCTTACCTAGCCACTGTGTTTATCCCAAGAGTAGGGAAAGCAGGCCCCAGGACACACAGCTTCTCTCGAACACCCACCGCTCCGGGGAGAACCTCGTGAGAGAGAACGGCGGTGAAGATAGAAATAGAGTCCGTGGGAGAAGTCGCTGAGGGCCAGTGTGGGCTGTGGCAGGAAACGGCCCCTGGCAGGTGGCAGGCTTAGCGACGGGGAGTGACCACGTCGCTGTGGACCCAAGAGGAGGAAGGCCCGCTGGGGCCCAGCTGCCACCACTCAGGGATGAGAGGCCACGTGAGGGCAAACAGTTTCTTTGAGGCTCGGTGGCTTTCTTTGGAAAACCAGGGCAACAGCTTTTCTCTCGGGGTCGTAAGGTTCGTCCGCCGTAATGAATATAAATCACTCAGCACAAAGCCTGGCGTATAGGAAGCGCTCAGTAAGTGCCAGCTGTGTGTGTCATCAATCATTCACTCAACAAACATTCACTGGATAAAAATGACAAACAACAAAAGACAGACATGGTCCCAAGGCTCATGGCTCTTACAGAGTAAAAGGTCTCGAATAGATTTCACTTTAAGATAAATAAAAGTTTTCGTTTTGAACGTGACAGGGGGAAATGAAACTATGGGCAAGAGCACAGCTTTCAGAGGACAGAGTTCTCTGCTTTAGATTCAGTCTGTTGGAGCAAGAAAAGACTGTAGAGGTTCCCAAAAAGGGGATGTGACTTCCTGAGACCCCAGAGCCTTCAGCCTTGTAGAACAGACTCGTCACCTTCTCCACCTGCCCCTGCACTACTGTATTTAACAACTTGGTGACCTGGAACTATTCTTAGTTCTATCAACTTCCATATCCTTCTCTACCTCAAATGTCTCAAGTGTCTGCCTAAAACCCCTCCTATATCTGCAAACCACAAAGTGAGGAATAATTAAATGGATTTGAGGACCAAAAGAGAAAAGGGATGGTGTGGTGGGGGTTAAGGGGTCAGTATCACAGTTCTGTTCTTCAGAACTGGAGGGTGAGAACTGAACCCAGGCTCTTCTTTGGGAAAGCTGAGCTCTAAGCAGCATGGTCAGGGAAGGGGGGTGAGGTAGTGGCATCGCTCAATGTGCAACCTTTGCCTTTTAGAAATTGGGAGCAGAGGATAGGATTGTGGGAGGTGAGAGGAGTTAAAGGTTAATGCTAGAGAATTCCAGAACCAAAAGCCCTCAACCAGCACCATACTCTGCAAAAATGCACGTGAGTCATGCAGAGTGAGAGGAATAAGGGGGCACCTGGTTTGGGATTTGCAAATTTGGGTATCACCTGGAAGAGCCTGCATGGCCCAGGATCTTGTTGCAATAAAGCCTTCTGCTTTTACAGCCTGGCGTTTCTGGGGGGCAGAGTGGGATGGAAGTTGGGGGGGGGGGCTGCAGGAAAGGACAAATACTCCACAAATACTCCTCAGACTTGTAGACAGCTCTGAAACCAACTGGTTCAGAGGTGACTCTCACTCTGTATTGTGGCTGGTCAAGCTGCAAGTTTTGGTATCAACTTCATTTTGAGTTTTTCCTCTTTCAGGTAGGCTCCACACCCAACATGTAGCTTGAACTCATGACCTCGAGATCGAAAGTCCCATGTTCTACCGACTGAGCCAGCCAGGAACCCCCTCATTTTGAGTTTTAAAAAGGAAGCCAGAGAGATCTGGTGGACCCTGGATAGACCAGGGTTCTATTCTGAGCTCCACCACTTTGTAACTGGAATTTTTAGGCAAGTTACTTCACCCTCACAAAAGCTCAATTTCCTCTTCTGGAGGTTGGGGTTAACGCCACCCACCTCTGTCCTTAAGCGAGATGATAAAAGGGCCTGTCGGGTACTTAGTAGGTAACTAGTAACTATTAAGTCACACAAACAAGGTTAGCTTGTATGAATCAATATGCAGCAAAGACACAGTCTCTGAAAGACTGTAATCTTCATGCTTCTGCTCAAGGGATCAAGACTGTCACCAGAAATCAAACGTCTCAGCTAAAGGCGGGGGTTAGACACCCCAGGAGCATGTCCACAGGAAAAAGAGAACAAAGGGTCATAGGAAAGGCCTCTTTGGCATCCATGTCAGTAGTTTCACTATCTTGGAGGTTCCTCAGAACCTTCCTCAGAACCCTCCTTCTCAGAACTGAAACACCACACTGCATATTTATCTACTTGTACCTTAAACTCCCATCCATCATAAGGCCATCCATGCTCAGTGCCAGTATTCACAGCAGGGGCAGAAAGTCAGCATCATTCGGGATAAGATTTAGGCCACTGTGCGACCCCAGGTGAGAAACAGAAGGCAGGGCTGTGTGTGCACATTGTGCTCCTGAACACCGTTCATAAGTGGTATACAAACTGGACTTCTGGAACAATCCTAAAGATAGGATTTTCTCCCGGGCTACAGGGGTTCTAATAAGACTTCTAACAAGAAACCAAATCAGCAAGTATTCCCTCTGTGAGTCACTCTGTGAGCAAATTAACAGACCCTAATTCGGACTCAGTCTTGTCAGGAGAGGATTCAGAAATGGTAAAATGAAAAGCAACATAATAAGTGAAGCCGTTTCAAGTAAGGGATGCCGGGTGAGTCAGAAACAGTATGTAAGGAACACTAAGACGATCTCTTTTGGGTGTATATGAGATTCAGAAGGAATGGGCGGAAAAAGTGCTGTTCTGAGAAACAAAGAGGGACTGTTGAAGAAAGGGTTGCCATTTTGTTAGAAGGTCCCGTTAAACAGCTGCTGCATACCTTTCAAAAATAGCAATACAACCTGTTGTTAAGTGCTAGGTACCTTGGCTAAAACATCCAATTTATGACTGAGCTGCAAGCAGTTATCACTTAGCTCATAAACTCCTGTAATAGAGAAATCTCAGGAATATCACATCTCGACCTTCTCATTGCTCCTGGAACTCTACTAATGAGGAATCAGAGAGGAAACTGGTTTGAAAACTAGACCGAGAAAGGCCAAGGAGGGGCTGGCATGTGTCAAGGGCCCCCTCTAGCGGTTCTGGAAATAAATGAAGTAACTCGGGATTTGAGACTTGGAGAAGAAAATAGCAGCATAGACCACACTGACAAAGCCTCAACCTTACCAACCTTTGCAGTCCTCGTTCTACTTCTGAGGAGGTCTGACAGATTCCTGTTGGGAAATTCTCTCCTAGCAAAGGCTTCTGCCTTAGAAGTGGCATGGTCCTTTACAATGTTACATATGGTCTCTGTGAACTTCGTCCCAAATGATTTGGCCTTAAACCCATGTCCTTCAATTTTCCTTTTCTTCTCTTTCACCTATACGTACACTTCCATGTTAGCCGTCTTTATAACCATCATTGTTAACGGCTGAGTAATTTCAGACTTTAATTTCGAGGCTAAGGCTGGACTTGGTATCACTGCACACTTGAAGCGTTTGTGTATTACGTAATCAACATACCAGGCACTGGCCTGAAACCACATGGAATCCATAAGAGAACACTCAAATGCTAATAATGTTCTCTTTGCAATAGACGTTACCAACCAATGCGATGACTGGAGTAAATATATCCACGTTCCCTTTGCAAACCTAACCTCTGTGCTGCCTCGTATCCCTGTGTGGTTTACTGGCTGCCACAAGGGCTCTTACACCCAGGAGACTCTCTGTCTCTAGGAAGGGGAGACTGAGTGCCACATGGTGGCAGATTTATGGAGCAACACTGGCATCTTCCATGCAGAAGACTGGCAGCTAGGAGTAATCCAGTCCCCCTAGGACATTAAGTGAGACAAATGATCAGACTCCACCTAAATAGGTGAAGTCTAAAGAAAAAGGGAGGAGGGTATGGAGGGAAAGGGTAAAGAAAATAAAAGAAGGTGGTGACTCACTCACCCTTAGAATCTGTTACTCTGTATAACGTAGAGGATCAATCAGCACTGTACAAATGTGATACTTCATTTTCATAGTTAACTAGGGAGAACTAAGTCCTCACTTACCGGAAAGTCTGCTCTACCGAGGCAGGCAAGTCAGCTGTTGTGTGTCTTCAGTCATTTGGGCCCCACTTACCTGGGTGTTAACCTGGGCTTCAAATTTTCTCATCTACAAAATTAAAGAATCAGACTAAAAATAAAAAATCTTGTGTCTTTTAGGTCTAAATAATATATCCTATGTGCAAGGTCCTGATATTTTTGGCTGAAAGTGTTGACAAAAAAAGCTATATTTAAGGGCAAATGCTTTACAAAATCTTCAGCTCCTGCCATACTCAATATCCCTTCTAGAAATGTTAACTGAATCAATCTACTTTGTTGAAAATTTCTTCACGTGACCAGAACAAAGGCCGTAACACATTTGTAGGCAAAAGACCAATGAAGCAGATCCCACCATTTTTCCCAGAGGGAAAGGAAAGCTACTGTTTTCTCCCCAAAAAGTATGAAACCTAGGGAACAAGGCAATCACTATTGCTTAATCTTCACACAAAACTAGAGGATAATTTCTAGCTGATTTACATAGAATTAAAAATCAAAAAGGAGAGATCCTCAAACAGGGAAAGAAAAACCTATTTTCCAGGCATTGGGTTAACAGTGTGTTGTCACCAATTTTAACTGCATCGGTTTTAATGCATCGGTTTTCCATTTAGTCTTCCCCTGCTTTATTAACAGGGCAGACTCAGCAGAAACACACAGACTTGGGTGGTTTGTGTTCCAGGATAAGAACTTATGCCTGAGTAAAAGGTAAAGATGAAGAATCCTTAAGACAGAGCATACTTTCCGCACCTTTGTGGCAAGCCTCCCAGCAATGCCATGCTGCTCCCTGTGCAAGGAGACCATCTGCTGGTGACAGTGAAATCTTAATACTGTTCTCTTTTCCTCAACACTGGTATTCTCCCTTTGTCAGAAGCTGACAGTCCTCTATCCAGTTAGGAGAGAAACTCCTTTTAAAAATTAACCAAATGTGGTTTTTTTTTGTGTGTTTCAAGTTTTTATTTAAATTCCAGTTAGTTAATATATAGTATAATATTAGAATTAACCAAATGTTTTTAAAAAGTTATTACTTGGTTGAAAAAAAGAAATCCTTCAAAACTCATCTTTCATCTTTTCTATACTTCTATTATAAAACATTATTCAAAGTAAACTCAGCTTCTATAAATTCCATCATTTTCTTAGAAAATCAGTACTTTCCCACATTTTTCTATTCATTAGAATTAGTGGTTTCTATTCATTAGAATCTTATGTCATCACTAAGATTTAGCAAAGAATATGGATTTTAAAAATATTTACTTTCTATGTTCCATTGTTTAGGTACTTATTGTTACAAACTCACTGGAGTTTCATTATATATTGGATATCCTTGGGGAGATGCTTAAGAACATTAAGTTCTAGAATGATGCTATACATGTAACATCCCTTGCCAAAATCTGTATTATGGAGGTTTCCCATATCAAAGAACAAAGCTATATATCATAAACTATACACCAACCATTTCAACCTCTATATGTAGTGACTCATAATGAATATTCCTGGGGAGATGGCTAAGGAACATTTTAGGAATATTGGAAAGATACTATGCCTACATAACCCTTTAAAAAAATGTTTGTTTTTGAGAGAAAGAGAACACACACACAGGTTTGCACATGAGTAGGGGAGGGTCAAAGAGAGGGAGAGAGAGAATCCCAAGCAGGCTCTGGGATGGAGAGCCCGATATGGGGCTCAATCTCACAAACCATGAGATCATGACCTGAGCTGAAATCAAGAGTCCAACACCTAATGGACTGAGCCATCCATGTGCCCCTTACATAACCCTTTTGAATGGGGACCTACACAGAATATTTCTTACACCCAATTCTGTCAAGGAAGATCAATTATATCATAGCAAAACTATAAACAATATACTGAACATTTAAACTCTAGATTAAGCTAGTCAAAATGAAAACTCAAAGTGAATGTAGATTTTTAATTTAAATTTACAAAACTACTTCCTCATTTTAAAAATGCCTCTTTAGGGGGCACCTGAGTGGCTCAGTTGGTTAAGTGTCTGACTTTGGCTCAGGCCATGATCTCACGGTTTGTGTGTTTGAGCCCCGCATCAGGCTTTGTGCTGCCAGTTCAGAGCCCGGAGCTTGCTTCGTATTCTGTATCTCTCTCTGTCTCTGCCCCTCCCCGCTCACACTCCGTCTCTGTATCTCAAAAAATGAATAAACGCTAAAAAAAAAAAAATTAAAAATACCTCTTTAGGGATTTCTGGCTTCCACTAATGGGAGGAGTAGCTCCTAACAAACCAGCCCTCCTGCAGATGACTATAAACTCTAAGGGGAAAAAAAATCAGCAAGGAAAAATACAAGGTATATATATTGAAGAAGAAGAAGAACTAAAACTGTCTCTGTTTACTGATAACATGATTTGTCCATGTAGAAAACCCCAAAGAATCTACCAAAAAAACCCTACTAGAATAATGGGAGATTTTCAAGGTCATAGGAATAGCCTTGACCGAACTCGAGTGGGGCAGGAGCAGAGAGAGAAGGAGACACAGAATCTGAAGCAGGCTCCAGGCTCTGAGCTGTCAGCACAGAGCCTGAGGCGGGGCTCGAACTCATGAACCATGAGATCATGACTTGAGCCGAAGTTGGATACTTAACTGACTGAGCCACCCAGGTGACCCTCAAGGTCATAGGAATATCCTAATGTGGACTGCACTTAGTGAATTGCTTCCAAAGAATAGAGTTAAATAGAAAAAAAAAAATGTGACTTTACAGGGAAGAAACTGGCAAATGATCTTAGGAAGGTGATTAAGGTAAACATCAAGGTAAAACATGTTAATAATAGGCACCACTGATATGATGTGTTGGGAACACTTCACCCCTGTTGTATTATTTAACACCAGTCTATCTAGGAGAAAAATAATCACAGAAATCCCAAATGGGAGACGTTCTATAAAATACATGAAAAGTACTCCTCAAAACTGTCAAGGTGGGAAAACCAGACTGAGAAACTGTCACAGACCAGAGGAGATATGACAACTAAATGTAATGTACTGTAAATCCCCCTGAGGAATCAGAGAAAAAGGGCATTAGTGGAAAAACTGGCGCAATCTGAATATAATCTGGAGCTTAGATGATAAACTAAATGCACCCATGCTGAGTGACAAATGCACCATGGTAATTGTTATGGGCTGAACTGTGCCCACCCCCCCCTCCATTCATATGTTTAAGTCCTAACCCCCAGTACTGCTGAACTAATGGATGGATAAAACATGGCATATATTCCTAAATGCGATTTCATTCAGCAATAAAAAGGAACAAATTATGGATATGTGCTACAACATGGATGAACCTTAAAAACACGCTAAGTGATGAGGCACCTGGGTGGCTCAGTTAGTTAAGTGACCAACTTTAGCTCAGGTCATGATCTTGCCGTTTGTGAGTTCAAGCCCCGCATTGGGCTCTGTGCTGACAGCTCAGAGCCTAGAGCCTGCTTTGGATTCTGTGTCTCCCTCTCTTCCCCTTCTGTCTCACAGTCTCTCTCTCAAAAATAAATAAACCTGTAAAAACAAAACAAAAACACATGCTAAGTGAAACAAGTCAGTCACAAAAAGGCCCCACACTATAGGATTCTATTTATATGAAATGCCCAAAACAGGCAAATCCATAGTATCAGACAGAAACTCGATTTATGGTTGCCAGGGAATGCAGGGAGGGGGAGGTACAGAGTGAGTACTAATACGTACAGAGTTTCTTTTTAGGGTAATGAAAATGTTCTAAAATTAGACTGTAGAGATGGGTGCCCAATTTTGTGAATATACTAAGAAGTATTCCATCACACAATTTTAACAGGTGGACTTTATAATGTATGAATCTTAGCTCAACAAAGCAGTTTAAAAAACATAATAAAAAAAAAAGACCTCATCTGAGGGGGGGAAAAAAAAGTTTCAAAAATAAAGTTTCCCAAACGTTTACTTAATCAGTAAAACAAGGAAATTTTATGGCTCAATGTTTTGGCTTTAGTGTTCTTAGCTACTCTTAACACTATGTTCCCAAATTCTAGTAAATACATTTTCCTCTTAAATTTAAAGTAATTTTTAAAGGACTGTTACAATGAGTTAAAGCAACTGTTCTAATCCTCACCAAAGGTCATAATCACCTGGGAGAACTTTAGAACCAACAATGACCAGAACCCCACTCCATAAAGATTTCGATTCAACTGGTCTAGGGAAAGATGTCAGTCAGCAGTGTTACTCCAGCAGTTTAAAGCTCTCCCATGGATCTAAGCATGCAGCCAGGATTGGGAATCGCCGATGTATTTTAACAGAATATGAAGCCGTGTTTAAAAAATCTTTTAGGTGAGGGCAGACCTTTTCTTAGGCAAAATAAAAAGCAGATATTTAAGAACAATTCGTTTCTAGTCACATAACTATAAATAAAAAGCCACATAAAATACTAAATTAGTCATAAAACCAATTTAATTGAAGCTATAAAAAAAGAGGCAATATAATTGATAAAATAATTAGCAAAGAATATTTAGCATGTTTCAAAAGATTTAAAACGGGAGCAGGACACTTTACAAAAAGTTGTGTGGGAAATAAAATTCTTAAACTATAAGTAGAAATGTAACATTACAGAGTATCTTATAAAATACAAGGACAGAAATATAAAAGGGCTGTATATGCTCTAAATCTGAAAACTATTAATAGTGACTAGATATTTAGGTTTAAATGTACAGTTCCTGGGAATCAGAATCATATTACTATACACATCTTCCAAACCAGTAGGCAATATTTTCCAATTAACCATGAGTAGTATCATCTTCTACAAAGTCTTTGGCCATCTCTGCTGTGATCACATCAATATGACTAACCTGAAGAATAAATGTTAAAAACAAAGTCTGTTAAATCCTCAAGACAAAATCAATGTTCTCACTGTATAGAGTAATATTTAAAACACATGGCCTATCACCTATAAATTTTATAAATCTAGACAAATGATTCTAAAACACTGACGGTAAGACTTTTTATAATGGTGTTTGTTCAGTACATTTGTTTATAAAATATTCTTCATTTTAATACTCTGAAGATCCAGGTAAGTACTAAGTACTATTGAGCCACATTTTTTCAGTTTTTATTATTTTGCTATTTCAAAGAATCTTGAGGCTGAAGAGATCAAGAAGAGCTACATGGGCAAAATATAAAGGAGTGTATCTAACTGTTAAAAGCTGTGCACTAAATAGACAAGACAGGAAGATATTGTCTCTTAATGCCAATGAAAATAAAATCAATGCAATGGATGCTATAAAACTAATTGCTAAACTTCGTAGCCATTTGAAGGAAAAGCTTTTTCTTTACAAACTCATTGTAAGAGAAGCAATAACCTTCTAGGTTTTCTTTCATGATTTAAGTAACATAAAACAAGAATTTGACAAATATGAACTTAAATTTCATGTAAAAAAAATTTACCTTATTTCTAAACTTTACACCATAGAATTTGTCAGCTGACTCAAGCAGTTCAGGCCTAAAAGTAGTTGTAATAAATTGTGCATGTACGGCAAGTTCCATAATCATATCTGTAAAAAAGAAATAGTAACTTAATAAAACCCTTTTCTCAGATCTGAACATTTAAATATTATTTGATTTTATTTTATGAAAGAGAGAGAGAGAGGGAGGGAGGGAGGGAGAGGGTAGGAGCACATGCGTAAGGGGGGAAGGGGGGCAGAGGGGGAGAGAGGGAGAGAATCCCAAACAGGCTCTATGCTCAGCGTTGATCTTGATGCTTGGATCATGACCTGAACCAAAATCAAGAGTCGGATGCTCAATCCACTAAGCCATCCAGGTGGCCTTAAGCAGATCTGAACATTTAAAAAACTATCTTTACTCTTTACCTAAAATCCAAAACAGCCTGTGATTTTATTTTTCATGCATACATCTGCAAACGTTACCAACTTAATCTTTTAAATTAGGGGTAAATCTTTAGTCCACGAACTTACAGAATATGAAGTAGCAGCTACTTACCAACACAGTATTAAAAACGTCAGAGCAAAACAAGCTTTCTCACAAAAAAAGAACAACCAGGGCACCTGTGTGGCTCAGTCCGTTGGGTATCTGACTTTGGCTCAGGTCGTGATCTCGTGGCTTGTGAGTTTGAGCCCGGAGACGGGCTCTGTGCTGACAGCTCGGAGCCTGGAGCCTGGAGCCTGCTTTGGATTCTGTCTCACTCTCTCTGCCCCTCCCCTGCTCATGCACTGTCTCTAAGATGAACAACAATAACAACAACAACAACAAAAGAACAACCTTCCCCTGCTGCCCACTTCTCCAAAGAGGTTTTGAGTTTACTAAAGATTAAATTTAGGTTTTTAAAATACAGAATCAACACTTTATGCCAGGAGCTATTCAAACATTAAGAAAAGCAATTTTAATATAAGAGACTTCTGTGTAAAGTTTAACTGAAGTTAGGATTTTCAACAGACTCCAAGAAACACGTTGGCTTTTCACAAAACTAAGCTTTGTAAACTAGTCTAAAACTAAATTTTTAAAAACTTTTAAAAGAAATTTTATTTACTGAATATATACCCTGTCTAGTCCCAAGTATGTTAGGCAACAAGAAGTCACAATCAAAAGAGGCAAGCTATCATTGTTAAGTTCTTGTCCAGTATAACCCAAAATTACCTGACACAGCCTTTCTGTGCTGGGCATCCAGAGCCTGGTCAATCTCATCAAACAGGTAAAAAGGAGCTGGGTCACATTTCTGAATGGCAAAAATCAGAGCAAGAGCTACCAAGGATTTCTGTCCACCGGAAAGCTGTTGCATTTCTCTCATTTCGCCTTGTTTTCCTGTAAATGATACCTAAAAAAACCATTTAATTAGTAACCAAAAAGGGTAAAATCATAATCTCCTCCTAAAATTAAGTCACATACAACAATGCACCAATTTAATCTATAAAACATTCTACAAATCCCACTATGGTAGTACTGAGGGAAACTGGATATAAAGGTTTGTTACCCTAATTCCAACTCCAGTGAACTGGTCGACTGATGGGACACTGCTTTGTGACCCAGAACCCCTCTCACTTTCACCGCTTCCTTCTCCTTCATCCTGAGACTGACTGCCCTCCACGTCTCCTTTCTTCATCACCAAAGTAGCTTTGCCACCAGGTACCAATTTCTGGAATACTTCACTGAAGTTCTTAGATACCTTAAAATGAAGGAAGGAATGAATGAATAAGTGTCAATTCAAATATAAATTTTGCTTAGGTGGAACTGCACATATTATTTCTTAAAGCAAAGACAAATATTTAAAAACAATCATAAATACTGTTTAATCTTAAAAACAAGAGTAACAAACTAAATTCTTTTAAGAGCTGTGCAGGATATTCTAGTTACTGTGTTAGAAAACTGTATGCGGGGATTTGTTCATGTGTATTAGATCCACCTATCAGTGGAAAAAAAACCTTTAAAACCTTTACAAACTGAATAATAAACTAAAAGCTGAAGTTTTTGTCTTGTGTACATATTAACTACAAAATAGAAACATACCTGTTTGAAAGTTAACTGAATAGCTTCATATTTTCGAAGTTCAAGTACATTCATCAGTTCCATGATTGATTTGTATCCCCTATCCAATTCTTCTTGTCGTTTTATTAACTTTTCTTTTTGCTCAGAGAAATTTACAAACTGATCTAAAGCTTTTTTGTTAACATGGCTGTACTTCTTCAATTCTGTGTTGCACTGTTCAAGTTTTCGAAACAGCTATAAAGAGGAAAAATGTATAAATAAATTCACATGCAGAGAAATCTGCAACAAGACTTCACATTTAAAACCAAGAAGATTTACCTGTTTGAGGCTCAGCGTCTGGTACTTTTCAAATGCTTCCTGGGGAAGTGACCCAAGTTCACGAATTTTCTTCATGCACTCTTCTTTCTTCTTCAGCAGCATGCCTTGTCGATTTGTCATCTTTTCCAGTTCCTTAGTATCATGATTTATAGCATCCATGTGTTCTTTTTCCATATTTTTCCAGCGTTCCATACTCTTCTGAAGCTCCTTAATTCCAGCTTCTGTTTTATCAATGGAATTGTCCAAATCTAAAATGGGGGAAAAAACCAAATTAGGCCATAATACCTATTTTAAAGCTAGACTGTTATTTAACCAAAGATTTTAATGGCCAAATTTATCAAAATAAGTAGATTTTAGTTTTTCATAATGTTTGTTTAAATTTTACTGTGTAAATCTATGAAACACTTAATTCAGGACAAAATAGGAGTATACATTAGTCACTCAAGTATATTATTTCACATTATTGAATGTTTATGTTTATAAAAAACTAAAAAAATAATTTTCTTCTCAGCAACTAGGTGATAAGAAACTAGTTCGGCTATTTCACACTTCTGGCAATAAAATTAATAATTACAGTCTCTCACAAAATTGTCACAAACATTTTCCAACAAAACAGAGATTACAATTTATAACCAACCCACTAAATTCCATCCACTATAAATTATTTATGCTGATGGAAAACAGAAAAAATATTAGTATATGCTTTTGCCTATTTGGGTATTTCATTGTGTAGTAAACAATTTTATCAAATAATCTAAATTTAACAAACTACAAAAAAATTTAATTTTTTAAAATGTTTACTTGAGAAAGAGCATGTAAGCAGGGAGGGGCAGAGAGAGAGAGAGAGGAAGAGAGAGAATCTGAAGCAGGCTTGTGCTGTCAGTGCAGAGCCCGACAAGGGGCTCAAACTCATGAACCATGAGATCATGACCTGAGCCGAAATCAAGAGGTGGATGCTTAACCAGCTGAACCACCCAGGCACCCCCCCAAAAATCTTTCTACTAAATAAAAATTCACCTTCTGATCGTGCCATAGTATCTTTTACTCTTTTATTGATTGCTTCAAGTTCTGAAGTTGTAGCAGTGAGAACAGTACCCCCTTCTGTCTCTCTCAGTTCATTAAGTTCCTGTAACATAAAAGGAACTTAAAACCATTAAACCACAAAATATGAATTCTGTTAGTTTCAAAATGTTATGACTTCAACAGGTTCTGATAGCGGTTATGTTGAATAAACATTCAGGAGAACTAGAAAGTACACTCTGTATAACTACAAATATTTACAGTATTCATTAAAAGGGGGAAAACAGTAATATAATTAGAAAATTTCTCAGCATGGGACTACTACTGAGAAAACATTAATAACTAACATTTACTGATCACCTAGAATGTGCCAGGATAATCATACACAACAGGCATTACTGTTATGCTTATTTTTCACAAGAGGAAACTGAGGCTTAGTAATATTAAAGTACTTGCTTGCACAAGATCATACATTAGATGGCAGTGCTAGAACTCCAACCCAGGGTAGGGGGGGTCTTTCTGTCCCCAAAGCACATGCTCTCAATCAGAGCCACTTGTGTGTAAGTACTTTCAAAAGGTTACGGTCATCAAAGAACCCTCAAAAAAGAACATACCTGTTCCACTTGGTCCAAGCGTTTTCTCAAATTCTCATTCAGGTATGTCTCCACTCGAGTAATAATACCTTCTAATTTAATTCTTTCATTCAGCAACTGTCTGTTTTCCTAGAAAAAAAAAGTATTATCTGTCTACATAGGAATTCACATTTCCCACACAGGAATGCTGTTTATTTGCTGTCCTCTCCATTACTTGTGTTCAAATGAGCTGCAATCAAGTTTTACATCCTTCTAAAAAGCCCTATATTTTCTTCATTTTTCTCTCTTATCTCTTCAGAATGTGAAGTTTGTGTGCTTGGTTCATTTTTTTTTTCTTTTTAAAGATTTTGTTTTTAAGTTATCTTTATACCTAACATGGAGCTTGAACTCCCAACTCCAAGATCAAGAGTTATATGCTCTACTGACTGAGCCAGCCAGGCACCCCAGCTTGGTTCTTTTTATAAGACATCTGCAAAAAATACTTTACCTACTTTTCATTTTTTGGACTTAGTGTTTACATCTCCATATTCAAAAATCAAATGCTATTAAAATGTTTAATCAAAACAATATTATTACATGCGTAAAAGTGGTCACATCAATAAAGACAGCAAAACTAACAAGTCAATCTTACTAATAATAAATGTACATTAAATAAGATGGAAGAAAATGAAGATTTCTGCATAATCCTAACATACCCAGAATGCTTCAGAAAAACCTATTTACTCTTATGGATATTAGAAGTCCAAGTCTCACATACCTATTTTCTCAAGGTTCCTTTTTTTACAATCCCTTAGTAGCAAGAAAATTTTCACAATAGCCAATTATTAATTAGAATTTCGTCAGTTGTACTTGCCTGCTGAAGTTGACGAATTTCATCATTGAGTGCATCTACTCTCTTCTGATCTTCCAGACTAAGTTGAGAAAGCAAGTCCGTTCCTAGTTCTGCTTTCAATGATTCTCTGGTGGACTCCATAGCATGCAAACTTGCCTCCAAACTTTGTAAGCTACGTTGCTATGTGACAGATCATACATTTACTAATAAAGGTATTAGTCTGTATTACTTACAATAGTGAAAAACTGAGAACAATCTATATTTGATGTTAAAGTGAACTAAATCATATCAACTCAAGTAACTATTAGGTATCCACTAAATTTGAATAGAACTAAATAGCAGTAAGAAAAATATTTATGATATTAATACTAATACAATACTATCAGGGTATGTGGAATAAATCATATTCCATGACCAAATTGTATAAAAATCTTCTTGAATATTAATAAGAACAAAAAGAAAAGACTGCTAGAATGTGTTAGGGTGGTATAGTTGGAAAAATTTTTTAAAAAACTGTTTAGTACTAGTGATCATCTAAACAGTTTTTGTCAAAACTGCTACAAGTTTCTGAGACATACGTATTATCACTTGTAATTCAACAGTAATAGTTTAGTTTCTACCCTGTTTTAATATAATCTGGATAAAATGCAACCACATATTCAACTTCATAAGCAGTGCTTAATAGACAAAAATGATTACTGACAGGACAACCAATATAACACGTGGTCCACCCCAATTCTAAGTAATTAAATCTGTAGTGAATGGGATATACTTACGAACCTTTGGCATAAAGGTTTTCTCTGACTGCTGCCTCTTCTCTTTGAGCATCTTCATTTCTGATAATATGCTATCTCGAGATGCTTTAAATTTCCTTTGCTGCGTCTCTATCTGCTGCATTTGGTTCATCAACTGATCAATTTCATTATTAATCCATATACAAGGCTAAGGAAAATGCGCTCTAAAAACATCTCTTAAAAACACTGTGTATCCCCTTCCTTTTCTTTACCTCCAAATAAAAGTTATTTCCTCAGATTTATGGACCATAACAATGCTGAATTAAATACTACACCAAATGTGTTTAATCATAAAGAAGCTTAAAACATTTCATCCCACCACTTCTCTCTCAAAATAACTTACAGATTTTCCTTAAAGTTACATATAAAATATATATATAAATATATACAAATTTATATATAATTTTACTTACATAATGTTTATAAATTTTATATATTACATATATGTATTTTATATATATTACATATATATATTATATATATTACATATATACAATAAATATATAAATTCTTGGGAAATCCAAGGAGAATCTAAATATTATCTTTTACATCTCTCATTCAAAAAATATTTACTGTGTAATCTATTATGTTTAAATCACCACATAAGGTAGTTATGTATGAAGAGGAGGCCCTGCCCAATGTAGACAAATAATACCACCTCACTGGATTATTAAATACAGAAGGTAGTGGATGTATGCTGTCAATATCCTCCTTTCTTAGTGTTTCCCCATGTTTTCTTTGTGCCAACATCTTACCAAATTTGGGCAGTTCTAAAGATGCTCTACAGACCCTTGCAGAGTCCAGACTAACATATTTATTTACCTTTTTCTCTGTGCTGCTGCTTGCACTGATGACACAGAAGCTATAAAATCACTTAAAAAAACTGCCAGTTTCATTGAAGAATATCCCAATGATTCACTCACTCAGTAAAAATGATTGTTCTTGATGCTGGAATACCTATATATATATTTTTAAGTAATCTCTGCACTCAATGTGGGTCTTGAACTCATGACCCAGAGATGAAGAGTTGGATGTTTTACTGACTGAGCAAGCCAGACACCCATCAAGTACCTACATTTTTCAAATTGTGTGACATAATGTGAAGTACATACTGAGCACTTTTGCCTTACACCAAAGTAGCATGGTTATCTTAAGAAAATGCACAAGTACAACGCTCCTGCTGTGAGCTAAACTAGCCACTCGTTATGGAACACCAGCTTTATTTAAAAGAACGGAGAATACTGTTTACTAAGACTTGGACTTTGACAGCCATTTCCTCCACGAATACTAAATCTGTATCAAATGACTCTGAAGTAGTAAAATCGAATGCACATTTTCAACCCCTATATTTAACTTCTTTGCAGTATAATGGTATTACTGATGCCCCCAACCCTTCTTCCTTGAAGCAATAACCTGGTTTTCCTTCTACAATTCTGATTGATCTTCTTCAGTTTCCTCTGTCCCCTTAAATTTTAGTGTACCTCAGGTTCTTTGCTCTCATAAACAGACTCACTGCTATCACCTATTTAATAGCTAATCAAAGAATCAATGTTAAAATAGTTTTTTCCCCGTCTTCAGGAGTTAATAAGTTTTGACAAATAAGCTTCTATGCTTAAAGAAAAGTCAAATATGAAGAATCTTTTTCTCACTGTATGTCTGTAAGAAAACACACCTAACATGCAAAAGATTATATATTCTAACCCAAACACAGTTCTCCACAGCAACACAGGACAAAAAGATATTTTCAATATTTCTGCGAAGGTTTTCATTGAGCTTTGCTTCAAGCTCACCTAGTTCTTCTTCTGCTTTTCTAACATCTTTCTGCAGTTCAAGTCTAGATTTCCTTGTGTCGTAATAACCTCCAGTGAGAGCACCCCGATGACTGACTTGGTCACCTACAAACAAAGCATAAGAAAGGTAGATATTCTGTATAACAACTTCTTTATTCAATGATAAATTGATTTATAATCAAACAACTATTCTAAAGCTTTGTTTATTTAATGAGAATTAGAAGGGATTTAAGTCAGCCTGAAAAACTTTTCCTTTCCAACTGTTAAAATCTTTGTTTAAAAAATGTGCCTTCTAGGGGCACCTGGGTGGCTCGGTTGGTTAAGCATCTGACTTTAGCTCAGGTCATTATCTATAAGCAGTTCAAGGATGTAGGCCCTGTCTCCGGTTCTGGGCTGACAGCTCAGAGCCTTGGGCCTGCTTCTAATTCTGTGTCTCCTTCTCTCTCTGCCCTTCCCCCACTCATGCTCTGTTTTTCTCTCTCTCTCAAAAATAAACATTAAAAAAAAAAAAAGTGTGCCTTTTAGATGAGTCTGAACATCTGCCAGAAAGGAAAGAAGTGCTAATAAAAACTAATGGGGACATGTCAACAGGACACAGGACTTGGGAGCTTGGAATTCCCACTGGCCATATTTGGGAAAATTTGAACAGCAAACAATAATGGCAATGCAGTAACACAATAAAAAAAAAAAGTCACGAATCACAGTGCTACTTAAAAAATAAAAAAAAAAAGGGAAGAGGTTCTTCTTTACAGAAGAGTGACAATTAGTAAATACAGAAACCTTGACAGAATTTAAGAATCCCGATTTGGAATCCCCGGTGTATTAACTGAGTCAGGCAAGGGCTAGCAAAGGAAGCTAAACCATTGGAAAAAAAGTTGTCAAGGAACCTGATATTCATGTTTTCTTAAAGGATAGTCCCACATATCACTTACTAATTATGAAGAAGAAACGGTACCTTTATAACTCAGAGATTGCTACTGGTCAAACTTAGCATGATTAACAGTGGGACGGACATTGTGTGATGCAAGAAGTATACACCTTGAATGTTTAAATTGAATCTAATGATGAGGAAGCAATAAGACAAATCCAGAAAATGGAAGATTCTATGAAAAAGTCAATTTCCTGAGGGTATGAGAGAACAGGAGGAGCTGTCCTATACTGAAAGAATCCAAACAGAAGACATTCCATGCATCCTTGATTAGATCCTGGACAGAAAAATATTTTGGGACAACTGGGGAAAATTTTACTGTAGATACTTTTTAGATGATATTATTGGGTTAATGTTAAATTTCTTAGGTGTAACAGTTACGATACCTGTGGCCATTAAGGAGAATATCCTTACTCTTAGAAGATACACATACTTAACTTTAGAAATAAAGTATCATAACTGTATTTATTTTATAACTTATTCTCAGAGGTAGTTCAAAACGAAAAAAAATTGTCTATAGAGATAAAGCGGAGGGGGGGGTTACTTTCTTTCATTAACATATAAATTATAAAGAGAAGGAAAAAAATTAAAAAATGAAGGCAGGTAAACTTATACACCAGAGGTTCGTAACCTAGACCCTAGACTTCATGGATAAAATTCAGGAAATCCATGACTTGGTAGGAAAAAAAATTTACTTGTTTATTTTTATACTAACTTCAAAATGAAATTTACCAATTCCCTCTGTAACAAGAACTATAGTGCTAGTATCAGTACTTGTAACTTTGTTACCAGGAGAAATAACAGCTATTTTCTATATAACAGCTATAAGATTATACTTGCTGGAAATCTCAAAATATTGTTTACATGTATCAGTACTTCAAAATTATATTAGATTCACTGCTAAATCTTGTTTCTGAATACCTTCAAGAATAAATTACTATGTCATATTTGAAAAAATACTGTGATTACCATGCCAATACAGTTTCTTTAGTGATCCAAAGTATTTTATGCACTTAAAAACATTTTGAGAAAGGGTACACAGACTTTACTCAAGAGCCAAAGAAGTCCACAGTGCAAAAAAGGTTAAGAACCCCTACTATAGACCAAATGATTATACTTAAGACAGACATCAACTAAATAAAATTGTGGAACCTGTTTGGACTCTGACTTAAACCAACTATTTAAAAATGACAAAGGCACATGAATTTTGAAATACTTAAAACTAAAACTGAATTTATTTGTTCAAAGCCAAGAATTACTATTACAAACCTTCCAGGGTAATGCAGTCCATAGTGAAAGCACGTGCTAGCTGGGTTGAAACTTCCATGCTACGACAAATAAGTGTTTTCCCAAACACGTGTTTGAAAGCTTTGTCAAATCTGGGATTGTACCTCAGTTTACTTATCATAGGAATAGCATCCTAAAAATGAATATTTTGGTCAGCAAAAAGATCACAACACAGTTAATTAAAACATGCTAACAGAATTACGAATTACATCTTTATGAAATACAAAGAAACATAAATGCCTATTTCAAAACTATTTTTACTCTGAAGGAGTTAGAAAAATCATTCTACTGAAATATCTGGGAAACTGTATTCATGTACAGATTTTCAAGATCAGGGCATAGTGACAAAGAATTCAGTGGTTCCACAGTCAGTGGCACAAGTTCAAATCCTAGTTCTGACACTCACGAGATGTATACTTTGTGGACAAGCTGCTTAACTTCTCCATTTAATAGTTATTTCACCTACAAAACTGTGATAATAGTACCTTCTTAAGTTGTTAAGACCAGACAAACTAATAATATGTAAAACACACAGGACAGCATCTGTCACATAGAAAGGCCAAATAAATGTAAACTAATAGTATTTCCTCAAAATGTTTTCATTATATATATGTCTTAGATATTCAGAAAAATATTTTTTCATATAAAATTTTCTTTTACACTCTTCTAAACTGTTAGAAAAAGACTTATAATTTTCACATTAGGAAATATATCCTATACACAGAACAATGCAACAAATATGTTAGGCTTAAATCAGTAATTATAAAGAGAACACCAATATAGCTACCATGGAAAACAAGAAATAAAACACCGTGGACACTTAGTAGTGTGGACCCTTTAAGAGAAGAAAAAAGAAGAAGAAAAAGCTGGACCCTGTAAGTAGCTTATAAGATTCTCACTGTTCCACCTAAGTTGTTATCATTCTCATAGACTTTCAGCTTTAACCTTAGAGGATAGAACCGTTGCTAATACATCAACATTCCGAAACCAAATACCCTCAAAGCAATTACATTTTTTTTTAAGAATTGTATCTGAGGAATATTTTGAATCCATTTATAAATGTATACTAGCAAGTAACAAAAGCAACATTATGCTTTCAGGTCCTATCATCTTGGTAGACATTTTTATTTATAAGTCATTTAAAAAGCATATTCAGAAAACTTAGAATATATTCACTTCAAATGATAGTTCCTCAGGAGTTTCTTCTTAATTTTGTCACCTGGGATACTCTCTCAAAGTACCCTGTGCTTATGTATTTTAACATTTTACACATTTGCAATGATTTGTTTCATGTCTTGGCTGTGACCTGTCTCCCTTCCCATCCCTATGCTACATGGGAAGAAACCATGCTTATCTCACAGATCAGTGAATCCTAATGCACAGTGCCCGTGCACTAGCATGGACTAACCATGAGAAAAAATGACTTATTGAAAGGTAGACCTTCACACACACCAACTCACATTGGTCTCAGGATAGGCAGTATCCCTGACATCTAACTTGTTAAGAGGCAGAAAAGTGACCTCTCCAGGAAGATTCATTTTATTGAACTCCATCAAAATCTTCGTGCTGACTTCATCCGAATCAACAATGTGATAAAATAACCTTACAGGTAAACAAAACAAAACACATTTGTATTGCTAGACTTTAAAGTGCTATAAACATTTAAGCAAACAACTCAGTTTTTTTCTATGCAACCCAATTTGAACTGGGGTAGGGTGGGAGGGAAACTACTTAGAAAATTCCAATGGGGGTAGGGAGAGAACTACAATTAGGAACACTTAACGCCTACATCTTTAACCAGAAAGTTAAATAAGCAACTAGGATAAAAGGCAATGGGAGATATACTGTACTAAAACTCCAAAAAGCTTTTTATTCTTATTCCTTCTTTCCTTTAAAAATTCAAAATACCAAACAAAAACCTCACCTGTTGCCCGCAGTGACTTCCACGCATGTGTAGAAAGCAGGCTCACATTCGAAGTTATTCATCACAATGCCGTGATAGCCATTTTGAACATGCTGGTTTATTCCTTTCCTACGAAAGTGGTCCAGTACTTTGTTTATGCTGTCTATTCCATTTAAAATAGCCTGTTAAATTGTCAGAGGTAAAAATTTTTTAAATAATACTGCCAATGGCACCCCTCTGGTAAGAAATAAACCCATTACTCTACACGTTAAAAAATATTCCAGAGATTAAACTGAACACCCTCCCCAACAATACCTCACCCCCTTGAAAAATGCCAACTACATGAAATACTTTTATATTATGGGTTCTAGTCTATGATACTAATATTAAAAATAGGCTCTTCATCTAAACATCAAAAGTGCTAGAATTAACAGTATGGGTGGTAGTAAGGCTGCTTAAACAAGACCCATCATTTCAAGTTTATAGGACAAGTGATTTGCACTCTTATTTACTACCTGGAACCAATGACTTACAGCTTGAAAACTAATACTCTTGTGTAATAACTGGCTCATTGTAAAGTGAAGTAATGAAAAGAACCTGCCCACCTTTCCTGTTGCTGCTCTAAGAAGTTGCTGTTTCTTTTCAAGATCTTCTCTTTTAGCAGCAAGCGCTTGCTGTTCTGCATTCTCCTCTCTCCACAAATAACTGATCAATAAAAATTAGACTGTCTTTAATTACAAAAGCATTAAGAATAGGCACCAACAGTATATAATTGAGGATAAAATACTGAAAAAAAAAATCAAACTTGAATAGTTCATTTATAACTTTTTTTTAGATTTTAAGTAATCTCTATACCCAACATGGGGCTTGAACTCACAACCCCGAGATTAAGAGTCGCATGCTCCACCGACTGAACCAGCCAAGGGCTGCTAGTTCATTTATGACTTAACGACCATTTAACACCCAGTAACTTGCATTACTCAAAAAAATTAAGGCATATTTTAGTCTATACTAACTTTCTTTCACTTTGTAATTCATCTTTCTTATTTTTTACTTCATAGTATTTTCTGTCCAGTTCTTCTACTCGAGCTTTGACTTCATTAAGATCCTGATCCAGTTTCTATGGAAATAAAAATAATCCAAATTTAAAAACCAATTTCATGCAAACTAATCCACAGCGACAGCAAGATCAGTCATTGTTGCTAGGGGATAACACAGGAGAGAGGAATGGGAGACATGTTGGGGTGATGAACAGGCTTGTTATCTTAATTGTCGTGACGATTTCATAGATGTAAACACATATCAAAACTTATCAAGTGGTACATTTTAAACACATGCAATTTATTGTATGCCAACTGTACCTTAATGAAGTTGTTAAAAAATCCAACTCTATTTTTTTAAAAATGTGTTTAGACAAGTGCACATCAAGAGAAAACATAAACCACAGAATGAATTACTCTGTAAAATACTGCTAAAATAAAATTAACTTGCTCACTAATGATCTAAACCTTTCTACTTGATAGTATACACCGCAGAATTTCAGAAGAAAAAATACATTCACAAATTCTCAAAATACCGCAGTCAATACTTTTCACACCACTCCCTCTACACATATACAATAGAACACAAGAATTAGGATTATACTAAGAAGCAAAAAGTTATTCTGCATAATGCAATCAGCACTATAATATTATCTCTATCCAGTATAAAGGTCAGACTTCATCAGTGGAAGGAGTGGCTGCAATACTGGAAAATAATGAAGTTCAAGCTTGAGAAAGAATGAATAAAAACTGAAAAATCTTCGCTCATCACCAGGCTGTTTCAAAAAGGCATTTGTTGAGGTTGTTTCCATGAACTCAAGAATAATACATTTTCTTCATTCCAAGAAAGGACATGTAGCTATCACAGCTAAAAACTATACTAATCAATTTCCAAATAACTAACTACTGGGATCAACTTGTGCTTTCCATTCCCTCCATAAAGTATCCTGACACTGGAATTTTGAGCCTAGGAGATATTTTCTATTACCCCTGATCACTTTTCTACCAGTTATTTGAAGTTTGTTTATTTATTTGGAGATAATGTGCATGTAAGCAGGGGAGGGGCAGAGACAGAGAGGAAGAGAGAGAATCCCAGGCAGGCTCTGCACTCTCAGCACAGAGCCCGAAGTGGGGCTCAATCTCACAAATCCATGAATCCAGAGATCAGGAGCTGAAATCAAGAGTCGGACGCTCAACCTATTGAGCCTCCAGGGGCCCCACTACCAGTAATTTATGATTACAGAACCAGTTGTGTTTGCTCCCACTATGTTTTCATTTTGTTGTTTATGCTGTGATTACATTAAATATTAAACTGAGAATATGAAGACAAAGAAAAGAGCTGTTTCTTTAAAAACCTGATTCAGTTTTGGATATACTTAAAGATGACTCCCTAAAAACTGAATTAAATGGGGAAATTAACTCTAAAAGACCAGGGTAAATAACTATATAACACATAAATGCATGTATTAACGTGTAATATAGAATACATAGCAGAAATAAGACTAGGGAACTGATCCAGATTAAAAAAGAGAACAGAAACATGACAACTAAATGTAATGTATGATCCTAGACTGAACCCTGAATTCTGTTCTCATCCAACTTTAAGGAGAACTATATTTACACGTGTGGCTCATAACAAAAAAGTCCCTGGCAACTCCAATCACTACTCATACTCAAACATTGTGGACTCTACATCAAAAGACTGGTACGTACTCTGGTGGGGCGTGTTGATAATGGGAGAAGCTACGCATGTGTGGGGCAGAAGGTACATGGTAAATCTCTGTACCTTCCTCTCAGTTTTGCTGTGAACCCAAAAATGCTCTAAGAAAGTAGTCTTAAAAAAAGAAAGATTGGAAAAAAAAAGATTAGTACATGAGCATACATTTGCCTGTTTAAACAAAATACTTAAGATATATATAAATATATGTATGTTTTACATGTGCATAAATATATGTAGTACTCATAAAATATAAATATACATATGTATTAAAATTTTATGCATTTATGGCTTTTCTGAAAAATCAAAAACCAATTGGGTGCAGATCTCATGGGTAAGAGGGTTCTTCTGTGTATGTACATATATACCTACCTCACCCTACACTTACTTGTCCTAAACACTCCCTTCTCATCACTTCTATCACCCTCAAGTTATCTATACATAGCCACACATAACACTTACCTAAGCATTTTCCCCCTTTCTCATTTTGAATGTCACATCTTTTTTACTCTAGAAATGGTTTTATCTTCTACTTCAATTTTTAAGGAAATACTAAGTAAATACGTAAATAATGTTTAATTCATTTAGAAAATGTTGTAAAATCACCATTACTTTAACAAAAAATATATTCTGTAGTAATTTTTAAATTGAAAGAGAACTGTGAAAGAATATAAAAATGGAAAAAAAAATTTAAATAAGTTATTCTGAAGTTGCATTTTAGACTTACCATGTTAAAATTAAGGGTAGTTCAGGTACATTCTACCAATTCATAAAAATATATTTTAAAATACACTCTATCTACATGAATACTCACGGATATGGAAAAAAAAAACTTCCTTGAAAAGGAAAATTAACATATAAATATTAATTTATATGTATAAATATTGTTATATGTATAAATGTTAAAAAGTGCTGGTCTTTTTTTTTTTAATGTTTATTTTTGAGATAGAATGCGAGAGGGGGAGGGCAGAGAGACAGGGACACACTATCGGGGCAGATTCCAGGTTCTGAGCTGTCAGCACAGAGCGGCATGTGGGGCTTGAACTCAGGAGCTGAGAGATTATGCCCTGAGCCAAAGTCAGATGCTCAACCAACTGAGCCACCCAGGCGCCCCTGTACTGGTCTTTTCTAAGTACCTGTGTCTTGTATATTTTAAGAATAGCAATGTAAACTGTTTGAAAATAAAACTTAACTACATGCAACTGTACACGTTTAGGTCTTCTGAAAGATTGTCACAGAGCAGCTATAAAAGTTCTTACATTGTATTGCTCCAGGTTTTTCTCTTTATTTGCCTCAGTGTCTTCCAGATCCTTATGGATAGCAGCAATCTGTCTTTTCTTGTCGTTAATAGCCTGATCTAACGACTTGAGTTCCTTTTTAATCCATTTATCCCTTTCTTCTTTTGATGTAAACTGGCTTCCTCGACCTTGCTTTGCATAAAGATCTGTTCTTTCCTGGGTAGCTTGGGCCAATCTATACAAGACAGAAGAAAAGAATGATTAAAAAGAAAAATAGGAAATAAGCAAGTTTAACTGCAATCGATATGTCAAGAATACATAGAGACAATAACCATTTTTTTAAATTCTATAAAAAAAATATAAAAAGGAACTGGTATCTAATAGAGCTCCTCGAACTAGTACTATATAATATACATTTTATTTTGAAAAGTCACAGTTAAAGGTGAAATAGCCCATATCCTAAGGATTTCAGGCAGACAATGTATTTACTCCAGGTCTGAGTTAGTCACTAAATCTAGAGACAGGTTCTAATAGCCTATCTCAGGAATTTTAAAAAATGCTCCAACTATATGTAACTATATAAACACTTCCAACTCCTTACAATAAGACACTATCCAAGGTTAAGAGGCAAGGGAAAAAAAAAGGTTAAAAGGCAAGAGAAAGACAAAGAAAACATTTAAAACAAGTAGAATACAAATGTCTAGATTACATACAATCCTACCAAACAGCAGGGGGATGCGGGGATCAGAAAAAAATGGGCAAAAGAAATAAATAATTCAACAAAATATAGGTGGCATAAAAACAGACTAATGCCCTAAACCATGAAATGAGCAAAAGCTGGCATGTCCAACCTACAGCTAGATATGAAAATGTCTAGCTACTAAAACAACAGTGAAAAAAGGAAATAGGATGAAACATAGAATAAGATGTTGAGTGGGTAGAAAAACAGAAACGAAAACAAACATCATTCGTGTTTTAAAAAGCCCAACAATATCTCACTATGTTGTCTCAGGTGAGTTAACTTCTCAGAGCCTCAAGTTTGTCAAACCTACAGTGATCTCCTAAAGTTTCCGAATAGAAAAAAAATGTATGCAATATGTATACAATAACGCTTGGCCCACAATAGTTTTTTAATATAGCCTATTACTTTGAAATGGAGTTTAACTTTTGCCCTCATTGTCTTAACTCATAAGTATTTAAGTTTTATAGAGGAACTATGTAGAAAGTTAGAAATGTTGGTGAAAGAAATCCCATACCGAGCAATTCCTCGCTCTTCTTTTTCTTTCACACTGTTGAATTTAGGTTCTGTTTCTGCCAGTTCTTTCTGCTTTTCTTCTATTTTTTCAAGCAGCTTCTGCCTCTCTTTTAATAAGCGTTTCTGTAAATAAAGGAGAAGTACAAATGTAATCTTTTTTTTAATTAAAAAAATTGTTAAGGTTTATTTTTGAGAGAGAGAGAGTGAGCGAGCGAGTGGAGGAGGGGCAGAGAGAGAGGGAGACACAGAATCCAAAGCAGGTTCCAGGCTCTGAGCTGTCAGCACAGAGCCCAACATGGGCGCGAACTCACAAACCGCGAGATCATGACCTGAGCCCAAGTCAGATGCTTAACCAACTGAGCCACCCAGGCGCCCCAGTAAAAATGCAATCTTAAATTTTTTAAGATTTTGTGCTTAAGTCTAGCATAAAATATTTTCTCGTGAAAAGAAATCATCAGAAAACTGATCCTTCAACACAAAACTAATATTTATTTGCCTATTTATTTAAAGATTTTATTAAGTAATCTCCATACCCAACATGGGGCTAGAACTCACAACCCTGAGATCAAGAGTTGCATGCTCCACCAACTGAGCCAGACTGGCCTCCCACAAAGCTAATTTTTAAATGAAAGAAACAAGGAGACAGTACAGAGTTGCCACTTGAGTAGAAATTATTTTAATGTGCCAGATCTTTTACAAAAATTCAAGCATACATCCTTGTCACAGAAAGGATGGTCTTCTGTAATTCCTATTCAACTGATGTTTATGTCTTTCATGTTTAGTATTTTAACTCACCCTTTGTTCACTATTGCCAGCCAATTCATCTTGTAAGTCCTTGGCTTTAAGCTCCAACTTCGTCCTCTGCTTAATTTGTTCTTGTCTTTCAGCGCTGAGCTGCTCCTTTTCTTCTTTCATAGCTGAAATTTTTGTTTTCAGCTCTCTAACTTGACGTTCAATATCCTAATCAAAAAGTATCAAATAGAAATGAGTCAGACAATTGAAAGTACAACAGCAGAGTTTGGACACCATTAGTTCTATCCCTTCTTTTTCTTTCAATTACACTTTCAGTACTATTCTGTCTTTCCAATACTCAATCTCAATGACATTCACTTCAAGTTACCATTTCATAATTGTTAATTTTGTTTAATGTTTAGAGAGACAGACTTGAGCGGGGGAGGGGCAGAGAGAGAGAGGGAGAGACAGAATCTGAAGCAGGCTCCAGGCTGTCAGCACAGAACTTGATGTGGAGCTCAAACTCATGAGCCATGAGATCATGACCTGAGCTGAAGTTAGATGCTTAACCAACTGAGCCACCCACGTACCCCTTTAGCTTTTTGTTTTTGTTTTTTTTTTAAACCATTCCATAATTCTGGTACAAAAGGGGGTTTACTGTGGTCGAAAAATATAAGCTAACCTAAGCCTTGTTTATAATCTTACCTCCATTTTATCCCTTGCATCCTGCTGGGCATCTCTTAATTGTC
Source organism: Panthera pardus (assembly GCF_024362965.1). Taxonomy (NCBI): domain Eukaryota; kingdom Metazoa; phylum Chordata; class Mammalia; order Carnivora; family Felidae; genus Panthera; species Panthera pardus. Next base: position 67,206,782 of record NW_026526788.1, on the reverse strand, counting down.
TGGATTTTTCCCCACTAGTCTCTCGCTTAGCAGAAAGCTGGGGGAAGAAAAAAAAGCTATAATTTCTAACTCATTTTATATTTGTTTCATACTTCACAACATAATAGTAAAATTTTAAAATATCTTCTAAAATAAAATCATTCACTTAAAGAGTTTTTATAAAACAATTTTTAGTGGTTTTAAGTAAAAAGTCCTTTAAGTATTACCTAAAGCAATTTTTGGACAAAATATCAGCAATATTTACAAAATACATTTTAAAAAGCCAACAGAAAAATTCATGAGGCTTTTTCTTTTTATTATCAAGTAAATTCTACCCACAACATGGGGCTCGAACCCACAACTTGAACTCCAAGATCAGGAGTCCCATGCTCCCCACTGACTGAGCCAGCTAGGCACCCCTTCTTCATGAAGCTTTTAAAGGTGGCTGCCCTCATTTTGGTTTGTCTTGCATCACCACCTGATTATATTTCAGATACAACTACAGCAAGGACCACACAGACCTAGGCATTTTCCTTGGAATAATTAAAAGAACAAATTCACTGACCAATGAATTTATTAAGATTAAAAAATTTTTAAGGTCCTATTTAAAAACCATTGAAAAGTATAAATATAGCATGAGCTTAACTTACTCATTCAAATAAAATCACTCACGAATTTAAGTGACAAAAGTATTTTACCTCATCAAGTTTAGCACGAGTCTCATTAAGTTCCTGATTGTAAATGGTATATTCCAGGGCTCGTCTCATTTTATCCCACTTCTGATACTGAGCCAGTTCTTCCTTTTCTTCTTCTAAGGTATGTAATCTCTCTTCAATGTATTTTAACAACTCATTGATTTTTTCGCGTTTGCCCTCTTAAAAAATGAGAGAGGAGTGAAGAAGTTGAATGAAATTTTGATGTAATATCTTCTCAAATATACCATGAGTTAAAATTAACCTTAAGAACAATAGCATTATTTGAAAGTATGTGGTAACCAAATCTAAAACTAAAATGACACGATGCTTCATTATGAAAAGCATCAGAGAACAGTTACACATGGTGACACTTTAAAACTTTTTATTTTAGTTGACATACAATGTTATATTAATTTCAAGTGCACAATAGTGATTTCATAATTTTATACATTACACAATGCTCACCGTGATAAGTCTAGTTACCATCTGTCACCATAGAACATTATTACAATATCATGGACTATATTCCCTATACTATACTTTTCATCTCTGTGACTTATTTTATAACTGGAAGTTTTTCCTCCTAATCCCTTTCATCTGTTTCACCCATCTTCCCCCTGCACCACCACCTTGGCAACCACCAGTTTGTTCTCTATATTTATGAGTCTGTTTCTATTTTGTTTGCTGTTTTTTTTAGATCCTGTATATATGTGAAATCATGTGGCATATGCCTTTCTGTCCGACTCATTTCACTCAGTATGATACCCTCTAAGTTCATCCATGTTGTCACAAATGGTAAGATCTCATTTTTTAAAAAATGGAGTAATATTCCCTTGTATGCATATACCACATCTTTAAACATTCATCTGATGGACACTTATCTGCTTCCGCATCTTGGCTACTGTAAATAATGCTGCAATGCACATACATACGGGGGCATATATCTTTCCAAACTAGTGTTTACTAATTCTTACAATACATGTAGTAAGGCCTCTGTTTAAACATCCTTTAAAGGCAACTATGCCTTCCCACAACATTACAAAATTAAAAACCATAACATCATTGGTGTCACTGATTCTCAACTTTTACTACAATAGCATTATCCACAGCTGCCGTATATTGAACACCTACTATATTCCAATCATGGTACTACTTTGCTCCTCTATTTATCACCATAAACTATGAAAAAGAATTTTACAGATGGAGAAGCTTTAGACCAGAGAGATCAAGTCTAAAGTCACATCGTCAGTTAATTATTAGTCAGATTTTGAACTCAGGACTATCTATGGAATGACAAACCATAGCAATTGAAAAGCAAAGAAGGGTTTCCATCATAATGTACTAAGGAAAATTCTTAGTTTAAAGTTTTCCATTTACTTGCTCCTGAACAACTTAAAACCTAATGCCAACTGATACTTCCAGAAATGCTTTTTGAGGTTTGCATCCAAATCTGTTATCCTCACTAACAATGAGGACGTTAGAGGCACAAAACAGTTGACCTATAAAGGCATCATTATCTAACAGTAATTCTTTATTTAAAGAGAGAAATCACTGGAAATCTCAAACCTTAAAATGTGTCAAACTAATTTTCTCTCCATTCAGTACACAGGCAAACTATCAAACAGTATACTCTTGAGAACAGATTGAACTCCCCTCAACCATCATAGCACAATGAATATGTAATTCACAACAAAAATAAGGCAGAATCACATTCATTTTACCTGTTTCTTTCATTAAAGATATGCTTTCTTCTTTTCGTTCATCATACACTCTAGTACCAGCTACTTCTCTTAATAGTTTTAGTCTCTGAGAATCTGGTGCTGTGGCCATCTGGTTGATCTAAAAATTTTAGAAAAATAATTATTACGTAGCTATAGACTGTTCTTTAAGAACTCTACTTTGAAAGAGTACTCACATGCTAGGTTTTAAGTAGAGCATGACTTCAATAATGCAATTCGTACAGTGCATTTACTTACAGACCTCTATCTCATTTAAATAAAATTTATTAAATAAAAATCCAAATAGGATTGATACATTCATAAGTCTAATTTATGAATAAGACTCTCTAAATTAAAAATAAAGGAAAAACGTGGCTCCTGGGTGGCTCAGTCAGTTAAGGATCCGACTCTTGATTTTGGCTCAGGTTCTGATCTCGCGGTTTTGTGGGTTTGAGCCCCACTTTGGGCTCTGAGTGCTAGCTTCCTGAAGCCTGTTTGGGATTCTCCCTCTATCCTTCTCTCTCTGCCCCTCCCCTACTTGCGCTGCCGCTCTCAAAATAAACTTTGTAAAAACAAAACAACAAAAACAAAAACGAAGAACATTACATCACCATTTTTCCTCAGTCAATATGATAAAATATAAAAGATGAACTCCAGGGGTGCCCAGATGGCTCAGTTGGTTAGGAGTCCAACTTTGGCTTAGGTCATGATTTCAAGGTTTACGAGTTCGAGCCCTGCATCGGGCTCTCTCTGCTGTCAGCACAGAGCTCGCTTCCAATCCTCTGTTCCCCTCTCCTCCTGACCCTACTTCGCTTGCATGCATTCTCTCAAAAATAAATAAACATTAAAAAAAAAAAAAAAAAAAAAGATGAACTCTGTTCTAAAAGAACAGTATTTTTACAAGGGGAAACTATCACTCTACATTTTAAAAAAGTTATGATACTATTAAAAGTATAGCAAAAATGGTATGCTTTATTATTACTATTTAAAAAAAATGTTTAATGTTTATTCATTTTTGAGAGACAGAAACAGCGTGAGTTGGGGGAGGGGCAGAGAGAGGGAGACAGAATCTGAAGCAGGCTCCAGAATCTGAGCTGTCAGCACAGAGCCCAATGTGGGGCTCAAACCCACAAACTGTGAGTTCATGACCTGAGCTGAAGTCACATGCTTAACTGACTGAGCCACCGAGGTGCCCCATTATTACTATTATTTTTTAAGTAAGCTCTATGCCCCCAAGATCAGGAGTTGAATGGTCTACCAACTGAGCCAGATAAGTGCCCCCAAAATGGTATTCTTTAAATATAGATAGGTAAAAATAACTGTCTATCACAGGTAGTAACTAACATTAAATAAAACAAGCAAAAGCATTTTAAAAATCTTATTTAAAAATATATGGTGGGGCACCTGGGTGGCTTAGTCGGTTGAGCATCCAACTTCAGCTGAGGTCATGATCTCTCAGTTTATGAGTTCGAGCCCCACATCGGACTCACTGCTGTGGGCACAGAGCCTGCTTTGGATCCTCTGTCCCCTTCTCTCAGACCCTGCCCTGCTTATGCTCTCTTTCTCTCTCTCAAAAACAAACAAACATCAAAAAAAAATTTTTAAATATACGGCAAAAAAACACAGAGTGGTACAAACTAAGTGCCATGCAACTTTAAACAACAAGCGTGAGTTTAACATATTCATAAAAATAAAGTTAGCCACTAAATGCAAAAAATGCTGTCATGGCATTAAAAAAGTGAAGTTACTCTAACACTTTCACATAAAGACAGAAATCAACTCTGGGAAAAATGTGGTCTATCAAAAGTATAGACATCAAAGAATCTCCTTTCAGATCCTTATCACTGGTTACCCCAATTATGCATGTTCATTCAAGTTACTCACTTCAAAAATATTGAATAAATGTTTACAACATATATGCCACTCTGCTGGGCACTGGGAAAAGAGCAATGAACAAAACAAAGTCTTGCCCTCATGGAACTTACATTCTAATGGAAGAAGAAATAAGTATACCAATACAGTATAACTATTATGAAAAAAATCAAATTAGAAAAAAGTGAAGTGCCTTCACTGGGGTGAAGGCAACATTCTTTTAGATGAAGTAACTTATGGATGGCTTAATATGAAATGACATGAATAGAAACTGAGAGTATAGGGGCCTATGCTGTATGTTTGCAGGGAAGACTCAGATTAATTAGTCTTTCGTAATCAGCCTCTTTAAATTTTTTGTTTATTTTTGGAGTAGAGACAGAATGTGAGCGGGCGAGGGGAAGAGACAGAAGGAGACACAGAATCCAAAGCAGGCTCCAGGCGCTGAGCTGTCAGCACAGACCCCAATGCGAGGCTTGAACCCACGAGCTATGAGATCTTGACCTGAGCCGCAGTCAGACACTTAACCTACTGCGCCACCCCGTCACCCCGTAATCAGCCTCCTTTTTTTTTTTCTTTTTTAATTTTTTTTTAACGTTTTATTTATTTTTGAGACAGAGAGAGACAGAGCATGAACAGGGGAGGGGCAGAGAGAGAGGGAGACACAGAATCGGAAGCAGGCTCCAGGCTCTGAGCCATCAGCCCAGAGCCCGACGCGGGGCTCGAACTCACGGACCGCGAGATCGTGACCTGAGCTGAAGTCGGCCGCTTAACCGACTGAGCCACCCAGGCGCCCCTCAGCCTCCTTTTAAAAAAACTCCTTGCTTCTAAAGATGGTCTTCAAAAACTTGTTCTGCATTTCCCAAATGTGAAACACCATACGTACTCTTCCTAATCAGTTCGGAATGCTAAGTTTTCAACACATATCTAAAAATGTCTCCAATATGAAATAAGAAGTGGACATTTAAAAAGAACTTTCCCCTAGTCCAAAAAAACACTACAGCAAACTATGTGAACAATGCAGGGTATGTTCTAAGAAAAAGAAGTTATCTTAGATAAAATTTAAAGTATATGAGGAAACAGAATAATCAGCTGAAGTATGCAACTACTAAAAACTATAAAGAATATAATCTCTACAAGCAAAAACAATATACAGCATTATGGTAGATTTCTGGCAATGTAAGCTTTCCACCATTTTAACTCTGTGATATATTAAATAACAGAGTATTACTTTTAGGAAGTAATTTTTTTCAAATGCTATTTTTAAAGAATTTCTACAATATTCTTAAATATTTCCATTGTGACTTTCACAAACCAAAATGTCTTCCAGTATAGGACACCTTATTAAGTGATACAGGTCACAACGAAAACAACATCCACTAACTGCTGAAAAAATTGAATCCCATTACACAGTGGATCTACTTTGTAATTTTATGGCCACATAAAAGGTAATACTAATATCTATACAAAATAAATCAATGAAAACAAGAGACAGTAAGGTCCATTTTTGCTTCAACTTAACCACTAGAATCTATAAGCAAATTCATCATTCAAGTGAATATACTCAGAAAACATTCTATAAAAAAAGGACATACAATATTTTTACCTTTCCTTGTTTTACAATATAATAAGGATTGCTTCGAGAAAAACCAGCACTTTCAAGGAGATTCATCACATCATTTTTCCTGTTAATAAACATTGAAAATATTTTTTCAGATTAATCGCCCAATAATAAGCAAAAAAATGAAGGGTAACTGCTGGGTTAAGGAACATGAGGGAGTATAGAATAGTCATGAAACCATTTATTCTACTGGCCTCAAGAATCTTGATTCTTCTGTTAATGTTCTAAATATTGGTTTGCTGAACACGAGGCATATATAACCCATACAGGAGTTAAGTAAAATACTTTTACTCTTTCATAAAGAAATTATAAATGTAAAGAAATTGCTTACGTGACCATTTTCTTGTCTAAGAAATACTGATCCTTTTTGGCACCAATAACTCTTCGAAGTGAAACTTCTTCTTTATCAATCTAAGAAAGAATGTAAAAGCCTGAAGTTAATTTCATAGTAAAAATGGAAAACTTTTCAGTTAATAAGGTCATTCTAGAGTCTGTAACCATAACACTTATTTTGAAATTTCAATTCTCACTAAAGATTTGCTATGAATATCAATTCTTATGACAAAGATATTTTTTCACAACAACTTACACACCCTATTTGCTAGAATGTTCATTACAATTTTAGGACAAAATGAATATGTAAACCGTATAGCTATTTTAACATAAACTAAATTATAAGAACTGTATTTAATACAGTTATGAATGTTTCAAAGGTTGGGAAAAAAATCAGCTGCATCAATAAAATTCTCAAAATTGTGACTAGAAAAAAAAAAAGCCATTACTCACTGGCAACCGGTTGTCCGAATTATCAAAAATAATCTCCACAAAAGCAGAAATAACACGAGGACCAGTACCCTCCTAAAACATGTAAAAAATAAAACTGTCATTTAAGTGGTATTTTCACATTCTTTTTTTTGTTTTTTCTTTAAACACCTTTAAAGTTTAGTGCATGGCAATAAGCCTAATTCAATGGAAAACAATTTCTATTGGGCTAGTATATATCCTAGAGCAAAGACACTGGATGAGGATAACAATACTTGTCAACCAAATGGCTTTAGATTCTGACTAAAAAAATGAAAACTATGCAAGAGATATCAAAGTCAGATGTACTTAGGTCTTGTTCTGAAGACCACTTTATTAGAACATAAGACCCCATGCCCACCTAATTCTACTTATTTGCTAATATCAACACCACTTTGAGGCTTTTCTCTTACAGACTCACTTAATGCTGGAAAGGAACCCTAACAAATCATATAATTACTGGAACTCGGCTTTTTTTAATTTTTAAGTTTATTTATTTATTGTTGAGAGAGACAAAAAGCGCAGGTGTACAAGAGAGCAGGGGAGGGGCAGAGAGGAGAGAGAATCCCAAGTAGACTCCACACTGCCAGCGTGGAGCCCAACGGAGGGCTCGATCTCACAAACCAAAGATCATGACCTAAGCTGAAATCCAAGGTTGGATGCTTACCGACTCAGCCACCCAGCTGCCCTGGCTTTTAAAACTAATTATCTATTTTTATTTACTTGTTTAAATTTGCTATATCCTATATAATTTTAAATCTGCTATGAAAACACACACAGTTAATATGTCACATATACACCAATTTATGACGCTGCCACTCCTTTACCAAGTTCAGATAATTTCCAGATTCTAGAAACTGTTACTACACAGTGATTCAATATAATAAAGAATGATACCTAAAGAAGTTATTCTTTCAATGCCTATCTTAGAAACCTAAAAAAAATTTTTTCTATAGGCAACCAGTTGATAATGGTAAGAAAACAAACAAAATAAACCACCTTCCTAAGTGTGAGAGACTCTGTTAAGATATACTAAGGAATCTCACTTTCTCATTTTAAAACTAATTATGTCATATTCAAACCGACAATAAATTTATTATTTTGTTATAGCCTTTTATCATTTTTTATCCTAAAATTTCTTTAGTTCATTATTCATAATGATCCAATGAAAAATTCTAATAATTTTCATTACTATAAATATACTTATCTTTCATATTGGGAAATGATGTGACCATTTGAGTTACAAATATGGATAAAATTATAACATGTTATGCTGTTTAGTTTGTAATGGTTCCTTCTCTATGCTCCCAATTAACTTCTGGTTCTGAGTCTCAAAGTTCCTAATTCCCAATTTCAAACTCTTTTCTCTTCAGCAGCCTGTTTCCAGAGCATCACCAGACCATACTCTTAATAAAGAATCTGTATTTATGGGGTGCCTGGGTGGCTCAGTCAGTTTAGTGTCCAACATCAGCTCAGGTCATGATCTCATGGTTTTTGGGTCCGAGCCCTGTGCTCTGCGCTGACAGCTCAGAGCCTGGAACCTGCTTCAGATTTTGGGTCTCCCTCTTTCTCTGCCCCTCCCCTGCTCATGCTCTGTCTCTCTCTCTCAAAAATAAACACTAAAACAATTTTTTAAAAAGAATTTCTATTTATATGGAAGACACACCTATTTATAGGAAAGTCCTACAATTTTATTACCATTTACATAAAAATTAGGCCCTTATCATGCATTAATATAGTAGGCTAAATTCCATAGAATTAACACACTTAAGAGAGACTGTACCATGTTTACTAAGAGAGATTATATCATGTTTACAAAAGATCTGAAACTTGAACAAGTGATTTTATTTACCAGAATCAACAATATAGTTTTAAAAATACATAATGTCAACATGTATTGACAATCTCAAAGCAATCTCACTCACATGCAACAAAGCCAATCGCTGTTCCGGACGAAGATGACTGAACTCATCACTAAGAACAAACTGAATTGCTAAAAATACAAAAACATTAACTATTAGTATAGTCTCAAAGAAGCTTTATGCCTTAATTTATAACTTCCCATACCTCTATCAGGTAATGAACAAGGCAGATAAAAACAGATTATCTATTTCATATATGCAAAAAATTGCTTGTATTTTAGACTAATCAGCTTAGAAATGACAAGAAAAATACTAAGAAGTTTGCACTGAAACATTTAAGGGAAGAAAAAGAGAACACTGAGGTAACAAAAAGAGGTAAGCAGAACTAAAATCTACCTCTTGATCAAAGTATACACTGAGTGATTAACACTTTGCTTTTATCCACTAGAAGTAAATAATATACATCAAAATATTTATTAACAAAATAGGACATATTCTTACCATATCCTTAGCAGGATAGTTTTGTCAAAAGAAATTAAACTAAGTGGGAAACAGTTCAGATTCCCACATTCTACTGCACTGTTTGCACTGCTCTTATCTTCTGTAAGAAGTCACTGCTGCTTCCATATAAAGTACCTAACTGGACCACCCTGCCCTAGAAATGAAACTCTACTCAGCTGTCCTGTTACCAGTTCACCCAAGAGACCTTTGACATTCCAAGAGTTGAGTACGCATGTATGAATGTGTATGTTGAGGGGAGAGTGTTTATCTTTCATAATCACATAATCACCTTAGGGGAACAGATTCAAAGTGCCTTTATCCGCCTGGAGATCATGCAATACTTCTACTCCAATCCCACTCACTTATCATCACCAAATTACAACCACTGAAGGGCTATAGATTTGTGAGCACAGAGGGATAGAACCTTTGCTCCTGCTAAGACCCACCCCCTTTCCCTCAAGCACTACTCAAACAAGAGGTTCAAAATTTTTTCAGTCTACTTCTGGTATAGTTCAAACCTGTTCAGATGTTTTCTCTCTCCAAAGGATTTGTTAACAGAGGCATTATACTTAAATGTATTTTATCTTTAGAATTTTCAAAGCTATTTACTATCTTCAAACTGACAATAATCTTTGTGGAGTCTCTAATTTTTTACACCCCTCTATCTTTCATAAAAATGATTTAGAAAACATTTTTTTAAAAGACGAAACAGAGGGATGCCTGGCTGGCTCAGTCAGTAGAGCATGCAGTTCTTGATCTTGGTTGGGATTATGAGTTCAAGCCCCATGTTGGGTGAAAGGCTTATTTACTTACATACATACATAATGAAACAACAAGATGAGTCATTTTCCAAAACAATATTAACTATGTTGTTGCATTTACACTTGTATAAATATGCATCTGCAACATTTACATACAGCATTCAAGTTTAAAAAGCACTTCCATTAGTATTATCTCATGATTCCCATAACCCATCAAAGTAGACAGGTCAAGTACACTTTTAAATTGCAAAGAGTACCCTGAAAGATTGTTTTGCCCAACCTCTCAGCTACTTAATCACTAGGTATAGAGTAGAACTCAGATCATTATACTCTACACTCCCTACACTAAACTGCAACCCTGTACGAGAAAGTATTTCTTGAGTTTCATACAGACATAATCTCAGAAAACCAATCTTTAAAATAAACTACGCGAAGATACCCAGGTCTTAATATATTTAGAATTGAAAAAACAACACTTACCGTAAAAAAAGTTACTTTTTCCAGATCCATTTCTGCCCACTATAAAATTTCAAAAAGTACATGTTACTTTCTATAAAAACCAATAAAATTAAAACTTTACCGTAAGTATTAAAAAATTTATATTCAATTTTCTAACTTAACATCTTAATATCTGAAATTAAATACAAAGAACAGTGAACAAAAGAAATCCATAAACAAAACAGCTTTAATCACCAAATGAATGCGATTTTTGTAGAGACTTCAGGTATTTTTTTTTCTTAAATTTACTTCATTGTTTATTCTTTTGCTTTTTCCTAACAAATAATATTTGGAATAACTAATATGTTACTAGGTTTTCATAATTTACAATCATTACTATGGACACGCAATTTTTTTTTTTAATTTTTAATGTTTGTTTATTTTTGAGACAGAGACAGAGCACAAGCAGGGGAGGGGCAGAGAGAGAAGGAGACAGAATTCAACGCAGGTTCCAGGCTCTGAGCTGTCAGCACAGAGCCCGACAAGGGGCTTGAACTCACTGACTGAGATCATGACCCGAGCCAAAGTTGGACACTCAACCAACCAAGCCACCCTCCCACTACTTGTACATGCTCTCTCAAAAGAAGTAAATTAAACAACAACAAAAAAAGGAGACATCATTCACTTCCAGATATAATATATTCAGAAGGACACGTCATTTATGTAGTATTTTTTAAAAACAATGTTAAAAAAGACAAAGAAAGGCTATGGAAATGATCCAGATTAAAGAGACTAAATAGATATGACCACCAAAAGCAATACCTGACCCTAAATTAGGCCCTGTACTGGAGGAAAAAATACTATAAAGAAAATTTGGGGGTCAATCAGTACAACTGGAAAATAAACAGATTATCGTATTAATGTCAAATTTACGGAAATTTACAAACTCTACCGTGATTATGTAAGAGAATATCCCTATTCTTAGAAAGCATACATTGAAGTCAACGGTAAAGGACAAAGACCTACATAACTTACTCTAAGAAAAAAAGTGTGAGAGTGGGTACAAATGATAAAGCAAAAGAGGAAAAAGTTAACAGGTAGATTTGGGTAAAGGAGATCAGCGTATTCTCTGTACTGTTCCTATTTATACAACTTTTCTGTAAATTTGAAATCATCTCTAAATAAAAGTTTAAAAAGAGAATTTAGCATTCAAAGAATTACATATAGTTAAAACTGTAATCTATTCATAAATAACTTAAAACTTTAAATTTCCCTTTAATTACTTCTACCCATCAGTGGAATACTGTAAAGCAATTTCAAGGATGTTGACTATTTAATAAGGAAAGAGATTCAAGACTTATTCTTTTTAAAAAAAATTTTTTTTTAACATTTATTTATTTTTGAGACAGAGAGAGACAGAGCATGAACAGGGGAGGGGCAGAGAGAGAGGGAGACACAGAATCGGAAGCAGGCTCCAGGCTCCGAGCCATCAGCCCAGAGCCTGACGCGGGGCTCGAACTCACGGACCGCGAGATCGTGACCTGAGTCGAAGTCGGACGCTCAACCGACTGAGCCACCTAGGCGCCCCAATTCAAGACTTATTCTTAAAAAAAATTTTTTTTCTTTAACGTTTATTTATTTTTGAGAGAGAGAGAGACAGAGCATGAATGGGGGAGGGTCAGAGAGAGAGGGAGACACAGAATCTGAAACAGGCTCCAGGCTCTGAGCCATCAGCACAGAGCCTGACGTGGGGCTTGAACTCACAAACCGCGAGATCATGACCTGAGCCGAAGTCGGACACTTAACCGAATGATCCACCCAGGCACCCCAAGACTTATTCTTAAGTAGAAAAAAACAAATTACCAAAAGATTATACTACAAGCCCACTTTTATTTTATTTTAAAAGGCTTATTGTGGGGCACCTGGGTAGCTCAGCTGGTTGAGTGTCCAACTCCAGCTCAGGTCAGGATCATCCTCATGGTTCAATTTGGGGATTCCAGTCACCGGGCTCCCTGCTGTCAGCACAGAGCCCACTTCACATCCTCGGTCTCCCTCTCTCTCTGCCCTTCCCTGTTCTTGTGTGCACGCTCTCAAAAATAAATAAAAATTTTTAAAAATTAAATAGGGGCGCCTGGCTGGCTCAGTTGGTTAAGCGTCTGACTTTGGCTCAGGTCACGACCTCACTGTTCTGGACCTCTAGCTCCACGTTGGGCTCTTGTGCTGAGAGCTCAGAGCCTGGAGCCTGCTTTGGATTCTGTGTCTCCCTCTCTCTCTGTCCCTCCTCCACGCATGCTCTGTCTCTCAAAAATAATAAATGAAAGATATTTTAAAAATTAAAAAAATAAATAATTAAAAATTAAATTAAAATGCTTAGGGGGAGCCTGGGTGGCTCAGTCCGTTAAGCGCCTGACTCTTGATTTTGGCTCAGGTCATGATCTTACTGTTCATGGGAATAAGCCCCACGTTGGGCTCTGTGCTGACAGCTCAGGGACTGCTTGGGATTTTCTCTTCCTCCCTGCCCCTCCCTCACTTGTGCTTTCTCTCAAAATAAACTTAAAAAAAAAAAAAAAAAGGCTTATTTATGTAGATGTACACAAAGACTGGAGGCATATGGGGGTAGATCCACTTTATATGTGCCCCAGAATCACCTGCCCCAACCCAAGCCTTAGCTGCCTGTCAATGGAGAGATTGAGTATTCCATCACCTTTAGGTTGTTTCAGCCTACCCTGGGTGTGCACTCAGGTCAGACCTGTGAAAATCCAAAAGACACTATATAGTTCCCTGACTACTTTAGGGGGTTAGTCCCCAGAGTAACACAATCCAAGAGCATGGAGGAATTAATTAATGCCCTGTGTGGTAAACTCTGACCAATCAGAGAACAGGAACTAGCAGACAAAGCCGTCTCCATTCCTTTCCAATCTGATCTTTCCCAGGCGTGGTGGGTTCACAAAGTCTGTCTGGAAGTTATCCAATATGACCACAAACCAGCTGAACCTTCTTTATAAAGCTATGACCAACTTTCCGTTTTACTCTTGCCCTCGGACTGAACCTTCCCATTAAAGTCTTATTAGTTGCTGAGTGGGCCTTGGATTCTGTTTTCTAGGAAACCAAGGCTAATACAAGCATAGGTTGTTAATATTAAGAATGGCTATTGCTGGGCAGGATTACAGTTTAGTTTTTTCCTTTCAGCTTTTAAACTCTTCCATAACGTTCTACAATTAACATATTTCTTTTGTTAAAAAGCTAGAGACAAAGTAACCTTAAAAAGGTGTATGTTTGGTAATTCAAACATCATTCAACTGTTCAAGCAAGAGATTAAAACACTGAAGATCACCAGAAGATATAGTTGCCTTCAAATCTTTTTTTAAGGGTCAAATCATTAAATAATCAAAGTACTATGCTTTCACAGGATATTTTTAATGTCAATCTCAGTCTACACTACTTTGGGTCTTTCCTGTCTTTAAAACATGTTTAAGCAGTGGGGTGCCTGGGTGGCCTACTTGGTTAAGTGTCCAACTCCTGAGTTCAGCTCAGGGCATGATCTCACAGTTCCTGAGATAGAGCTCTGAGTCAGGCTCTGCATTGACAGTGAGGAGCCTGCTTGGGATCTTCCCTCTCCCTCTCTCTGCCCCTCCCCTGCTCATGTGGGTATTCTCCCTCTCTCTCACTCAAAAAATAATAAATTTTTTAAAAAAGCTTAAAAACCTTAAAAAAAACATGTTTAAGCAGTAAAATCATATTAGGTTTGTTAAAACAAAAGAAAAAACACTTAGACAATTTACTCTGTAACTGTTACTATTAACAATACTAATGTAAACAAAGTAGTAAAACAGTGGTCTCTTAATAGCTAAAACAAAAATACTTGATAGATTCTGCAAACATAATCTAATCATCATAATAAAAGTCATCATTTTACAGCTCATAAAATTATACCATTGATCTAATTAAGATATTCATCTAGTTTAACCTGTAATATAAATCTAGCAATTATATTTTAATAGAATATATAATTTTTAAATAATTTATATCTAGTAATTATTCATTTTTTTCCATTTCCAAAGATTTTCTGATTGATGAAAATCAGAAGGCACTTGTAATCAAAATATAAATAAAATACCAGAACAATCAGGCTATCCTTGTGGCACTTTAATTAAATTAACTATTCAACAGGTACAGCAGAGGGTAAATAGTGTTTTTTTTTTTATAAGTTTATTTTGCACATGCGCACGGGGGTGGGAGGGACAGAGAGAGAGGGAGAGAGGATCCCAAACAGGTTCTGCACCATTAGCTCACAGCCCGATTCGGGGCTTGAAACCTCGAACCGTGAGATCATGACATGATCCAAAACCAAGGGTCAGATGCTTAACTGACTGAGCCACCTAGGCGCCCCCAAAGTGTTTTCTTTATTCTCAACTACAAGGCTGCAACTAATGTACTGAGGGCAGGTTTTGTTTTTGCCTCAATTTTTATTTATTTTTTATTTTTTTAATATGAAATTTATTGTCAAATTGGTTTCCATACAACACCCAGTGCTCATCCCAACAGGTGCCCTCCTCAATACCCATCACCCACCCCCCATCAACCCTCAGTTTGTTCTCAGTTTTTAAGAGTCTCTTAAAAACTCCTCCTCCTTTTTTTTTCCTTCCCCCCCCCCCCATGGTCTTCTGTTAAGTTTCTCAGGATCCACCTAAGAGTGAAAACATATGGTATCTGTCTTTCTCTGTATGACTTATTTCACTTAGCATCACACTCTCCAGTTCCACCCACGTTGCTACAAAAGGCCATATTTTATTCTTTCTCATGGCCACGTAGTATTCCATTGTGTATATAAATCACAATTTTTTTATCCATTCATCAGTTGATGGACATTTAGGCTCTTTCCATAATTTGGCTATTGTTGAAAGTGCTGCTGTAAACACTGGGGTACAATTGCCCCTATGCATCAGCACTCCTGTATCCCTTGGGTCAATTCCTAGCAGTGCTATTGCTGGGTGGTAGGGTAGATCTATTTCTAATTTTTTGAGGAACCTCCACACTGTTTTCCAGAGCGGCTACACCAGTTTGCATTCCCATGCCTCAATTTTTAAATTTTATTTCAAAGTACAGTTGACACTTTTGCTCTCAATTTTTAAAATTTATTATTTATTTCAAAATAAAGTAGATTCTCTGGGAACATCAGCATTTAGTGTTTGCCTATTACTGATCTCTATATAAATCTCACCTTATCCCATGCTACAGAATGAACTGTGTCACCCTCTCATTCATATGTTGAAGCCCTAACCCCAAATGTTATGGTATTTGGTGGGGGGGGGGGGGGAGCTTTGGGAGGTAATCAGGATTAATGAGATTGTGAGGGTGGGGCCTTCATAATGGAATTTGTGCTCTAATGAAGAAGAGGGAGAGAGAATCAAACAGTCACACGAGCCTGATGACAAAGATGGTGACTTTCAGGGGATGCCTGGGTGGCTCAGTTGAGCGTCTGACTTTGGCTCAGGTGATGATCTCACGTATCACGGGTTCGAGCCCCACGTCAGGCTCTGAGCTGTCAGCAAAGAGCCTGAAGCCTGCTTTGGATTCTGTGTCTCCCTCTCTCTCTGCTCTTCCCCCACTCATACTCTGTGTCTCTGTCTCAAAAATAAACATTAAAACATTAAAAACAAACAAACAAAAAAGATGGCGACTTCCAGAATGTGACTATGCTGGCAGCCCGATCGTGGATTTGAGCTACCAGAGCAGTGAGAAGATAAATTCCTGCTCTTTAAGCTACCCAATCTATATTTTATGGTGGACTCAGCAGTCTAATATACCAATATACCCCTCAAGGAAGACAATGTATAGCTTAAGTCCATTTATAGCACATTGTTTCATCTAGCCTTTAAAAATTCACCAGAATGCCAGAAAACACTTTTGCTGGCTGTATCAGCAAAAAATGGACACTATCAACTGAAGAGTCTTTAGACTAAATACTGTACTGCAGGACAATAATCGTTTTAGTCCTTTATCCTCATACGTATACTTTCTCATTTAATTTTCCCAACAGCCCCTATAAGATAGGTATCATTAGCTCTTCATTACAAATCAGAAAACTAAAGCCCCTCAAGGAGTCAAGTTTGAAAAAGAGTATGTGTCAGAACTGGGACGTGAAACCCATTCTGTTATGCTCCAAAGTTTATGCTCTGCCCACCAAGCTGCATGGTCTGACCTTAAATATTAGGACAGGAAAGAAAAAACCCAAGAACAATCAAATTTGTGAATAAAGAATGGTCATCTCTGAAATTAGACAACAGTGGGCGTTTTAACCAGGAAATGACATATCAAGAGGAGTACAGCTCAAATGCTAACTTTAGTGTCATTCACTATAAACGTAAAGCTATTAAAAGACACCTTCACACCTACCAGGCTACCCAAACAAAAATGAGTAAGTTGTGCAAACATTTTAAATGTATAAAGTAAGCAATTCATCAGTGCAGATTAAAAAAAAAACATGTTATTTCATATAGAAGAAACATTATAAATTCATAGAACATTCAAAGCCAATTCCCATCTCAAGCCTAAATATAGACCGAATTTAAATGGCTCTATAAATATAAATCTGATCTTGGAAACCATGAACACTTACCAATAACATTATGCTTTGAACTGAAGGGATCTACAATTGTTTGATCTCTGTAACTCCGAAAACCCTGGATGATAACCTAATAAATAAAAGATACTTTTCAGAGAACACACACTACCAGAAGAAACTCCTAAACATTCTTCCTTGGCACTTCTCTCTCTGGTTTCTCATTTAATGCAAGATAGAGAACTTTCCATTTCATAGAAGAAAAATTCATTTTGGAAAGTGGCGATTAAAAAATCTTCTAAAACGTCCGCGTTTATCGGTAGCCAGGGCCAGTGTTGTAAGTCACCTGTTAAGGAACTCTCAAGAGCAAGTACACTGTGTAAGTAAGGTTCGCTGGAACGCTGAACATCCCCGAGCTACAGCGAAAAAGTGTGTCAAGCAGGCCGGTCGGCCCCAAGCTTTCCTGACTCCAGGAGCAGTGGGCGCTTCTCTCGGACACGCCGACCGGCCAGAAGGAGAAGACGTTCCAAGAAAGGGGTGCTGAGAGTCCAACACATCCAACAGAGAAACTTTTCCAAGAGTGCGGATGGGCTCATCTTTGGGGTGGACTCTTGCGCGGGAAGACCATTTTGACAGAAGTAAACAAGTGAACGAGGCGGCGCTACATACTCTGCAAGGAGGAGGGTCCCTTTCCCGTCTCCTGTAATTCGGGGACAAAGACCCCGGGCTAAGCTGACACCCCAACCTGAGCCCCCCCCCCCAGGGATGCCCCCGGGCCCGGGGGACCACCTTTCCACACACCCCGCGCAAAGGGCCCGCGCGGGGCTGGCCCCGGCAGGACGACACAGCTTGCCCGCCCCGCCGCTGCCGCCCCCAGCCCGCCCCCGACCCACTGGGAAGGCCCGGTCCCTCCAAACCTCTCGGAGATGCTACTCCCGGGGACGGGCGCCCGGCGGGGAGGCCCGCGCCGCGGCCCCGCGCTGGCGGGGCGGGGCCTCTCCCCTCCCCCGCAGCCCGCGTCTTGGGTCCACCCTGCCGGGAGGCGGGAGGCCACGGGTCGCGCCGAGACACCCCCGCCAGACGGAGCTGTCCTCACAGGCCCGCGAGGGAGTGTGCGAGACGCACAGGCCTCACCTGTTTTATGTACATGATTCCGCGCCCCTCGCCGGGGAGAAGGCCTCCCCACCGAGAAGCAACAGCGCTGCCGTGGGGTCCAATGAGGCGCCTACGAGACCCCTCCCCCAAAGCGCCGCTCGCTCCCGTCCAGCCAAACAAAATGGCGGCGCCCGCGGAGGCGGAGTCCGCGCCTTGAACGGAACCATACTCGCGGTCCCCGCAGAGCGTAGGGGGAGCCGGGGTCCCGTCTTCTCTTTACTTTTGGCAAAAGAAGCCTTCTAAGGCTCTATTGAGTGGACTTCATTTGGTTGTTGAATTTGTAGCTGAACATTTCCGGAGAATCAGTCTGAAGCTTCACTCGAGAAAGCCTTGATCGTGAGATTGGCGCAGAGTCCCTCCGAGCGCGGAGCCAATGGTTGTGCCCACATGGGGGGAAAGGTTCGGCGCCAAAGCCAAGTGTTAGAGTCGGGGGGCCAATAGCGGAGCTTGCCGGTGGCCACGTGGTCTCGGGCTGTTTAAAAGTGGGCACCCCCGTGCTGCCGCAAGGGTCCCGAACTGGTGGAGTATAGGATTCGGCGGTCCGAATCCCGGCTGCTCTATTATTCTCCGTCGCCTTGGGAACTTGTGTAAATTTAGAATGGCTCCTCTTAGCTCTCGACTGGACACTCGTAGGACAGCCCATAAGGAACTTGGCGCAAAGTCTGCTTTAATAATGTGATCATTAATAATTCTGGAGCTCTTACTATGCCATTTGCTGTAAATCTAGGCCGACTTGAACAATTGCAACAAAAAGAGGTTTAGTTAAAATTAAAAGCTCTTTTTTTAAAAAACAGCCTGAAAGAGGTGCTAGTAGCCCCCTAGATGATTCTAATCTAATCAATCTTAGGGGAAAAATATTTGTTAGAAATTGGTAATTAAAATTTGTTAGAAATTGGTAATTAAAATTACCTGCCATTTAAGTCGGTAGGTCCTTGCTTCCCCTCCTGCTGCCGCGAGCTGTTCCAGCCCTAATTATTTCTAGATTGAACTTTTTAATAGTCTGCTAACTTCATCCTTGTCAGTACCCCTTGGTGCTGGCAGAGTCAAGTCCTTTCCAACCCTTGGTGTAAACAAAAAATCCCAAAACTTTTTAAAAACTTTTTTCTTTTTAATGTTTACTTATTTTTGAGAGAGCGAGGCGGGGGTGGGGGGGGGGCGTGGGGGGGGGGGGCGGGGGGGGGCGGGGTGGAGCAGAGAGAAGGAAACACAGAATCGAAGCAGGCTCCAGGCTCTGAGCTGTCAGCACAGAGCCCAATGCAGGGCTCGAAATCACTGACCATGAGATCGTAACCTGAGCCAAGGTCAGACGCTTAACCGACGGAGCCACCCAGGCGCCCCCAAAAAACCCCAAACTCTTAAACATTTCTCTGGGATTAGTGTCTCTACTCTGGATTTCTAGCTGTGGGCTTATAGGCATAATAATATTGAACGTTTGAAGCCCCTACTTCCTATTCTATAAAATGAGGATAATAAAAATCACTTCATGTTTAGAATTAAAAACAGGATGCATAAAATCTATTTGCCCAAATTATAGAGATGGATGCCCCTTAGGCTAAAATAAAATTGCAGCCTGACTGACATCTTGATTTTAGCTACATGAGACCTGAGGAGAGGACCCAGTTATGCTGTGCTGACTGCTGACCATATTTCTAAGAATTCTGAGGCTGTAGACTTTCTCACAAAAATTCAACCTGGTGTACAGTACCTGAAGTAGTAAAGACTCGAAGGACAATGAAAGTGAAGTACAGGACAAGGGCCAAGTTACCATGTAAGACCCCGGATGTTATAGTTTCTCATTCTCCTCCTTATACCCCTCTATTGTTAAGACATTCCAAAATAAAGCTTTGTCTCTAAGCTATTTTCAGTTCACAATCTTTTACCATCCCAGGAAGGGATCACAGACTGATTTTATCTATTTCTAAGTTATTCCTCCCTATCTCTTAAAACGATTCTTTTTTAATGTATGCCCTATCTATCTTCATTCTTAGGCTAGGCAGATTTTCTGTGGGTATCTCCCAGTCCAGTGATTAGGAAGGAGATTTCTCATTATCACTCAGTTCATATTCTTTAAGCGTGTTATTTTGAGAGAGAGCGCTCACACAGAACGTTAGGAGGGGCAGAGAGAGGGAAAGTGAGAATCCCAAGTAGGCTCCGCACTGTCAGTACTGAGCCTGATGTGGGGCTTGATCTCGTGAACCCTGAGATCATGACCTGAGCCAAAATCAAGGGCAGACACTTAACCAACTGAGCCACTCAGGTACCCCTTATATTCAATTCTTATCATCCCCAAGAGATAGAACTGGCACCATAGGGATGATCCCAAATTATAGTTTTCTCTTGGTGACTCCTGGGACTTTCAAATGCCAAATCGCTTAAGAGGAAACCTAGAAAATTCTCATCCAAGCAGGATAGAACCATAGCACTGTGGGAAGATGAGGCTCACAAAAGACAAAATCTTTTATTGCTTCCCTCATGGATATAAAGGAGACATCGCAAAACTTTTTTTAGGGAAGCTTAGGGAAAAAACTTGGGAAGAAGCCTTTTCAGGTACCAAGCCCTAAGAGCTAAGACTAAAACCCTTAGTCTCTCAGGAAGTAAAGATGCTCATCCCTCTACTGGATGATGTTGGGGAAATTGTTATTATTGGAAAACCCATTCAAAAAACAACTGCCTGAAAAACCACCAATAACCTTCACTTTGCTTCCCTATTTTTATTATATTTATGCCACCATACTCTTCATGTTGTTATTTTTTAAAAAACTCTAATTCTCACGTAAGCTTGTGTCAACATTGTATTTAATTCATTAAGGAGAGATTTGGTAAAATGACAAAGCTGGCTTAAAAGATACGAGAAATTGAAATTTAGATAGTCGTTGGGGGAAAAATGCTAAAATACTATTCCTAAACTAGACACAAAACTGATAAATACTCTACCAGCTGATAAACTATAACCTTTAAGATTATCTAGTCTAGGGGTACCTGGGTGGGTCAGTCGGTTAAGCGGCCGACTTCAGCTCAGGTCATGATCTCACGGTCTGTGGGTTCGAACCCACGTCAGGGTCTGTACTGACCGCTCGGAGCCTAGAGCCTGTTTTGCGTTTTGTGTCTCCCTCTCTCTCTGTTCCTCCCCTGCTTGCATTCTGTCTCTGTCTCTTTCTCTCAAAAATGAATAAACATTAAGATTTTTTTTAAAAGATGATCTATTAGTCAAAAGAGATTCATCACATATCAGTTTTCTTCCAGTTTTTACAGAATAGTCAACTGTTTGGGCCCTAATCAATTGTGAATACCAAGTTGTTAGTAACATTAAAAGGTCCTGCAAACTTGTAGCTACAAGTTTGGGGGCATTTTTCTGAATAAGGACTCTGAGAATAAAAATAAGAGATTAGCTTTCTTGGGTACCTTAAATATTCCCAACAAGTTGAACTCTTACACCTTAGAAGAGGTACAGTCACTGTCCCTCCATAGAATCAATCATGCTGGGGAAATTGGACCTGTTATGAAAGACCTGATCAGTGGAAAAATAACTTCCTGACTAAGCCTTGGTACACCTCCGTAAGCGGTTTCTACACTTGCACCAAATCCCCACGGCCTCCATATTCCGTATAAATTGAATTACAAAATATGTGGCCTTTTGTGTCTGGCTTCTTTCATTTAGCATAATGTTTTCAAGGTTCATCCATGTCGTAGCCTGTAGCATATAGTAATGGTGCAGGCTACATTCTCTTTTATGGTTGAATAATATTCCATCGTACGGGCAGATCACATCCTGTTTGTCCATTCATCAGTTGATGGACATGTGGGTTGTTTCCACTTTCTGGCTATTAGGAAAGCTATGCTATGAGCATTCATGTTCAAGTTTTTGTGTGGATGTGTTTCCAGTTCTTCTGAGTATATTCCTAGGTGCTGAAGGGATGAGTCATATGGTAACCTTCTTTCACTTTTTTTTTTAACTATGATATTTATTGTCAAATTGGTTTCCATACAACACCCAGTGCTGATCCCAACAGGTGCCCTCCTCAATACCCATCACCCACCCTCCCCTCCCTCCCATCCCCCATCAACCCTCAGATTGTTCTCAGTTTTTAAGAGTCTCTTATGGTTTGGCTCCCTCCCTCTCTAGCTTTTTTCCCTCTTTGGCTTTTTGAGAGAGTGCCAAAGTGATATCCAAAGGGGCTGAACCATTTTATCTTCACATCAGCAGTGTGAAAGTTCCAGTTCTCCTTGGCAAAGCTTGCTATTGTTGTCTTTCTTATTTTAGCCACCTAGTAGGTATGAAGTGGTATCTCATTGTGGTTTTGATTTTCATTTCCCCAATGACTAATGATATTGAGCATCTTTTCATGTCTTTCATGTTAATTTTTTTAAGCTTATTTATTTTGAGAAAGAGAGAGAGATAACAAACTGGGGAGGAGTAGAGAGAGAGAAAGAGAGAATTCCAAGCAGGCCCTGCGCTTGCCCAATGCGGGGCTCTATCTGATGAACTAAGAGATCATGACCTGAGCTGAAATCCAGAGTCAGACACTTAACTGACTGTGTCACCCAGGCCCCCCCTTTCATTTTAATTTATATATTTTATTTGGAGAAAACACTTTGTCCATTCTTAGACTTGTCTTATTGTTGCATTGTAACAGTTGTTTATATATTCTGGACACTCGACCTTTAGATCGAATATATGATTTGCAAATATTTTCTATTTCTTTGGGTTGTCTTTTTACTTTCTTGATAATCTTCTTTGAAGTACACAAGTTCTATATTTTAAGGTCATCTATCTATTTTTTTATTTGGCTGCTCGTAGTTTCGGGGTCATATCTAACGAATCATTGCCTAACTTTTAGAAGTTACGCAAATTTGAGAAGTGGAATCTATGAAAGGAGTCACGTGACTACTTCACACTGCTTGGAAAACACTTCCATCAGAAATCTCCAAAACTCACCCCTCATCTCATGTAGGCCTTTGCTCAATTGTCAACTTTCCAGGAAGTTCTCCTTTGACCACCTTACCTAAAACAACACTACCCCTTGGTCACTTACCATACTTTATACTGCTTTATTTTTCTTAGAGTACTTCCTGACATTCTTTCTCTCTCTCTCTGTCCCTCCTCTTGTTTATTTTCATTTATTGTATGCCCCTGCTCTCACATTGGAATGTATGCTCCTGGAAAAAAGGAATTTTTGTTTGTCAACTGCTGGTCACTCAGTGTCCAGCATAGACTTGTTATAGGTGCTCAATAATAATTTGTTAAGTTAATGACTCCCCAAATCTCCGATAGAATATTCACAAATTTTTTATCTTTGCCAATTTGAAATATGAAAAATGATATTCCAACATTTTTAAAGTTGCATTTTTATACCTGTGAGTGAGGTTTAGCACTTTCTCATACATTAAAAAAATCACTGGGGTGCCTGGCTGGCTCAGAGGGTAGAGCATGTAACTCTTAATCTTTTTTTTAAGGAAAAAACCTCAATAAAAGAATTAAACAAAGATAAACGATATGCCAGATAAAGAATTTAAAGTAATGATTATAAAGATATTCACTGGGCTGGAGAAAAGAGTGGAAGAATTCAGTGAGACCTTCAATAAAGAGATAGAAAATATTTAAAAGAACCAATATTAAAAGAACCAGTTTGTTGAAAAATACAATAACTGAAATAAAAAATACACTAAAGGGAATAAATAGTAGATCAGAGAATGCAGAAGAACGTATCAGCAATCTGGAACACAGATTAATGGAAAATACATAAGTTGAACAGCAAAAAGAGAACAGGATTTTTAATTTTTTTTTAATTGTTTGTTTATTTCTGAGACAGAGAGAGAGGCAGAGCATGAACAGGGGAGGGGCAGAGAGAGAGGGAGACACAGATTCCGAAGCAGGCTCCAGGCTCTGAGCTGTCAGCACAGAGCCTGACGCAGGGCTCGAACTCACGGACCGCAAGATCATGACCTGAGCTGAAGTCGGACGCTTAACTGACTGAGCCACCCAGGTGCCCCAAGAACAGGATTTTTAAAAATGAGGATAGATTAGGCTTAATCTGTTACGCCTTTGACTCTTGGTTTCAGCTCAGGTCATGGTCTCAAGGTTTTGTGGGTTCAAGCCTTCTGTATCAAGCTCTGCGGTGACAGTGTGGAATCTGCTTGGGATTCTGCGGTGACAGTGTGGAATCTGCTTGGGATTCTGGCTCTCCCTCTCTCTCTGCCCCTCTCCAAGTCACCCTGTCTCTGCCTTTCTCAAAATAAATAAAGTTTAAAATAATTTTTTAAAAAGAAAGAAAAAACATACTTTTCCTACCATGCAAGCAGCAGCAATAACAAAACAAATGATGACAAATGAAAGTGGTTCTGAAGAAATTAAAACCAAAAGAATTTGTACTAGTTTTACTTGGGAGTATGATTCCTCATGTGTTGAGCTCAGTTTTGTTTTGTTTTTTTTTAACTTTTAAATGTTCGTTTATTTTTGAGAGAGAGAGCATACGTGCGATTGGGAGAGGGGCAGAGAGAGAAGGAGACAGAATCTGAATCAGGCTCTAGGCTCAGAGCTGTCAGCACAGAGTCTGATGCGGGGCTAGAACCCAAGAAGCCGTGAGATCATGACCTGAGCCAAAGTGGACACTTAACTGACTGAGCCACCCAGGCTCCCCTTGAGCTCAGTTTTGTAGCCATCATTGATACTGAAGTACTAAAACCATAGTGTGTTATTTGCAGAGATGTGCTAGCTGATCAAGCTCATAAATAAAGCCATCAAACTTAGGTAGCACTTACATAGAAAACAAAAGAAGTAAGTTCAAAATCTCTTTACTTTAACAGAAATACCATTGAATTAAAAAAAATTATAGAAACAGAGGTTCACTATTTCACAGGTAAACATTGGAAATTTGTGTCTTACAAAGTAGCGTTTTCAGATGTGAAAATTAAAAAAATAACAGACGTTAGTGAAGACCATATAAAAGATCTTGGAAATTATGGCTGAATCTGTGGCAAAGAAGGTAATGCAAATATCATTTTTTCATAGCTAGACAAATTCATCAATTAGCTAATGACATGGAAGATTAACTTACAAAAGAAATACAGCCGTCAAAACCACAATGAGATACCACCTTACACCTGTCAGAGTGGCTAACATTCACAACTCAGGCAACAACAGATGTTGGCGAGGATGCCCAGAAAGAGGATCTCTTTTGCATTGTTGGTGGGAATGCAAACTGGTACAGCCACTCTGGAGAACAGTATGGAGGTTCCTCAAAAAACTAAAACTAGAACTACCCTACGACCCAGCAATTGCACTACTAGGCATTTATCCAAGGGATACAGGTGTGCTGTTTCGAAGGGACACATGCACCCCCATGTTTATAGCAGCACTATCAATGATAGCCAAAGTATGGAAAGAGCCCGAATGTCCATCGATGGATGAATGGATAAAGAAGAGATGTGGTATATATATACAATGGAGTATTACTCGGCAATCAAAAAGAATGAAATCTTGCCATTTGCAACTATGTGGATGAAACTGGAGGGTATTATAGTAAGTGAAATTAGTCACAGAAAGACAAATATGCTATGACTTCACTCATATGAGGACTTTAAGAGACAAAACACATGAATATAAGGGAAGGGAAACAAAAATAATATAAAAACAGGGAGGGGGACAAAACAAAAGAGACTCATAAATATGGAGAACAAACTGAGGGTTGCTGGAGGGTTTGTGGGAGGGGGGATGGGCTAAATGGGTAAGGGGCACTAAGGAATCTACTGAAATCATTGCTTCACTATATACTAACTAATTTGGATGTAAATTTTAAAAAATAAAAAATAAAGTTAAATTAAAAACAAAAAAGAAATACAGCCAGTAAAGTGTTTTTCATTGCAAGCTTTGAATGCACACATATTACTAACATGACAATTAACTTGGTATATATGCAATTTGAACATGGTGGAGAGATGAGGAAGATTTTTTTTTTTCAGTTTCACTGATGACAAACACGACGAGCTCTGAACTGTAGACAACTATGAAGAATTACGTTGTTAGTGAATGTGGTTTCAGTTTAAGTTCGGTGTAGGAATACGCTCTAATGGTGCAGCTGCATTGACAGAAAAACATCCTGAAATTATTACCCAAATTAAAGAGCTTGCACGAGAATGTAAATCAACACGCCACTTCGTTCATCAAGAAAGGTTTGCAATGAAAACATTTCAGCCGAATTACAGTGTCTAGCTCATAGTAAAAAATTATGAATTATGCAAAAGCTAATGTACTAAATTTGAGATTATTCTCTTTATTACGTGATAACATGGAAGCTGATGCTCAACCACTGTGGTTGCATACTGAGATGAAAGTTCTGTTAGGAAAGTTTGAATATAAAACAAACTTTTAGTGTTTCTGGAAAATAAAAAAATCCACCTTCATAAGGGCCCGACATTTTGAAAATGTGGTTTGAACAACAGACTCGTTTATCTGTGTGATTTTGGGGGGTGTTTTTGATGATGTTACCACTTCTAATTACGGAAAGAATACAATATGATTTTCAATGGCAGATATGATCGAAGAGTAAAAATGAAAGTTAGCAGCTTGGAAGAACGGAGCTTCTGTAGACCATTATAGCGTGCTCCATCATTTAATAGTCATGACCAAACAGTAGGTGATGATCTTGATATTGCACATCTGGAAAGTGGTATAGCCAAACGCCTTACAGATTTGACAAAACTGTTTACATTTTATGTCCGTCAAAAAAAGATCCATGCGTGGGAAATTCAAAAATCCTGAAACCACTGTTTTCATTGAAAGGTAATTTGATTTAACTGTACAATTGGCCCTTGAGCAATTATGGGTTTCAACGGTGCAGGCCCACTGATATGCAGATTTTTTTTTCAATAAATAGAATGCTGTAAATGTATTTTCTCTTCCTTATGATTTTCTTACTGGCATTTTCTCTTCTCTAGCTTATTTCATTGTAATAATACGGTACACACTTCCTTTCCCATCACCAAACCTCTGTGAGTCTGGTTTTTCCACTAAAGCTCTTACTGAAACAAAATATAAAAGCAGTTTTGACAGTCACTGTATCTGGTGAGTAGTATATTCCATTCTGCCTGGATTAGATGGGCTAACAAGTCATAAGCATGTGCATTTGTCCATTAAAGAATCCATAATATTGATATACTTTCTATTTGAAGTAGGGAAACACCGTATTTTACTTATAATTTTCTGTTTAGTTATGACCGCAGAACAAAAATTTATTAGCGTAATAGCAGTTCTCTATATTAATCATATAAAATATGCCCATTGAATGAATAACATGTATGGATTTTGCATTTATTTTACTCTTTCTATGTTTTGATTATATTTATTGAAATGTAATTTTGTCTGTTGTATCTGATAATAAAAATTAGTTTTTAAATTTTGTATGTTACTATAATTTATCTGGTAATTCATTTTTTTAATGTTTTTTTATTTACTTTTGAGAGACAGAGAGAGCACAAGCAGAGGAGCGGCAGAGAAAGAGGGTGACACAGAATCCCAAACAGGCTCCAGGCTCTGAGGTGGGATGACTCGGGGCTCAAACCCATCAACTGTGAGATCATGACCTGAGCCAAAGTTGATGCTCAACGACTGAGCCACCCAGGTGCCCCTGGATACGTTTCTTTTAAATACTGGTTCTTCACCATAGTTAGTTTGAGAAGCTCTATGTGTTAACTTTGTCTGTAAGGTGAGGATAAACTGCCAATTTGGATCGATCACAATTTTGGATGGTGTAAAGTCCAGTCAGTTAGGAAAAAAAGGATCATACCACTTCATTCCCGGCAGGAAAGGGAAGCAATTTGGAGTTTCACCTTTTCATCTTTCCCACTAGAGGGCAGTCAAGAAACACAACCGTTGGCGCATCATAAAGCCACAATTGCTCTTAAACCAAAAGATTGAAGCATGTAGGATGTAATAAAGCAGAGCAAGATCAATTACTCAGTGATCATTTCTTGAGTATAGTTAACACTACTGAACTGTATGTTTTAAAATGGTTAGGATGGTAAAATCTCTATTATGTGTATTTCACTGCAATTGAGAGACAGAGAGAGAGAGAGAGAGGCGGAGAGAGAGAGAGAGAGAGGCGGAGAGAGAGAGAGAGAGAGAGAGAGACTCTTCAGGTCAGAAGACTGGAGTAGGCAGAAACCATCCACATTGACAGCTCCAGCTCACAAAATGTGGAGAGAAGTGGAGGGATGCAGGCTGGTGCATCACAGGGGTTGTTGAGCCTCGGCTCTGGGGCATGTGAGTGCTCAATTCGGTATTGCTTTACTCCACTTTTCCAGCTGACTACTTCATTCAAGATTTCCTGACCACCTCCTTGTTCCAGGCACCTTGGAAGGTGCTGGAACACAGCTGTGAATGTGCTTCTCGTCTCAAGGCGTTTAGGTAAGAGCTCTTTCTGTTTGGGGCCTTGAGGTTCCTGCATGTCCTTCAATCATTGACAAGTGGGCCACTTGGAGCTGTTCCTCAAGCATTGTCTTGAAAAGGTGGGGAGACAAGGAAGCAAGAGGGAGAAGAGCTACAGAACCACAGAGTGATCTAGGGTGGCCTTGACAAGAAGATCAAAGAAAATGGCCAACCCCTTGAGGTGCCAGGGCTGGACTCGGCCTTGGCCAACCGTCCGTGGAAGGATGTCACCTTCGGACTCTAACAGAATTTCACTGAAGTGAGTCTTTGAAATCCAAAGGAAGAGGGGCCCACGCTTCGAGGAACTCATCCCACGTCTATTCCAGCCTTGTGCTCATTCTGTATTAACACAGGATGTCCTCCCTCCAAAGGCTGGCTGAGGACTCTGGAGGCAGTATAGGATATGGGTAAGAGTTTGGCTTAAGAATCAAACAAGCCTGAGTTAAAACTTAGGCTGTGCCTCCTGGTAGCTCTGTAACCTTGCACAGTATCTGTATGTCTGAGCCCCAGTATCTTCATTTTTAAAGCGGAAATAGAAAAATAAATAAATAAATAAAGTGGAAATAGGGGCACCTGGGTGGTCAGTTAAATGTCCGTCTTCAGCTCAGGTCATGATCTCACGGCTTGTGGGCTCAAGTCCCCAACCAGGCTCTCTGCTGTCAGCACAGAGCCTGCTTCGGATCCTCTGTCCCCCCTCTCTCTCTGCCCGTCCCCTGCTTGTGCACACCCACACTCTCTCTTTCTCTCAAAAATTAATACACATTTTAAAAAATAACATGGAAATAATCATAGTAGTAGCATCTCAAAGGGTGTTGTAAGGATAAAATTATAAAATGTGAAGATCTTAACACAGTGCTTGGCATGCAAATAAGCACGTGATTAATGCTGGCTTAAAAAAATAAGCTGAACCGGAGCTCAGAGTGCATCTTATCCAACTCCATTCTACAGATGGGAGAACTGAGGCACAGCAGCTTAGTAATGGTGGAAAGATGATAGATTTTCTAGTTAGACAGATCTGGTTTGAATCCTGGCTCTACCACTGGACTTTAAGAAGTTCACTTAGGGGCGCCTGGGTGGCTCAGTCAGTTAAGCGGCCGACTTCGGCTCAGGTCATGATCTCGCGGCCGGTGAGTTCGAGCCCCACGTCGGGCTCTGTGCTGACAGCTCAGAGCCTGGAGCCTGTTTCAGATTCTGTGTCTCCCTCTCCCTCTGACCCTCCCCCATTCATGCTCTGTCTCTCCCTGTCTCAAAAATAAATAAACGTTAAAAAAAAAAATTAAAAAAAAAAAGTTCACTTAATCTCCCTAAACCTCAGTTTCCTCATCTGTAAAATGGGACAATCAGATTGTTCTGAGGACTAAATGGGATATATTCTGTAAAGCTCCTGGTACCAGGGCCTGGCATATAGGCCAGTTGCCCAATAAAATGTTCCTTTGTGCTTTTTCTTCTCTTGGCCTCAGGGAATTCATGCTGACATTCATGACACGAACAAGGAAGTCAAGCATATCTCACCTCAAATCCAATTCTTGACTGTGGGCAAGTTACTGATTCTCTTTCTGCTACATTTAAGTTGTCTGTAAAATGAGGATAATAATAGTACCCAGCTTCTAGTGCTAGTGTAGGATCAAGCTTTTTTGAAATGCCCCATAAATGTTTCTTATTATGTCCTGCAACCATGGCTCTGATCTATAAGAGACTCTCAGGTAGATATAGCTAGATAAGTAGTAATGCCTATATTCATTCATTCATTCGTTCTTTTTTTTTTTTTTTTTGGTTATTCATTTATGTGTGCCAGGCTATTATCAGAACTGGGATTCACAGAATTAGACAAGGCTCCTGCTCTTGAGTTGCTCACAATCTACGAAACTTAAGCAACGGCTGCCTGACTGTGTGTCACAGACTTTGAGGAGAGGCCGGAGCACAAGCTGTTCAAAGTACAGCCTCCGCAGTCAGACCACTGAGATTTGACTTCAGGCCTGCCACTCTGTGATCTTACCCAAACTACTTAACCTCTCTGTGCCTCTATAAAATAACATAAAATAGGGATTATCAGTCCATTCCGTTCCTGGTGTTTTTATCAAGGTTGGATGGTTTCGTAGCCGCAAAGAACTTAGAACAGCCTCGCAACATAGCAAGATACTATGTGGGCTCGTTCCAACAACGCAAGCATAAGCAAAAATGACATCAGTAGCATTCAGGGGAGAGGGTGGAATCCGAGAGGAATAAACAGGGAAACCCAAAAGAAATTCGGTGCAGTTCCTATACTTCAGCCCCCCTACATCTCACATTTCAAAATATTCCCACCAGCCAAACCTGGCGGAGACCTTGGAGAGCGTTTTGTCAAAGACTCACAGTTTGCAGATGAGAAAACGCAGGTCAGATGAGGTGAACAGAATAATGGCCCCCAAATATGTCCAAGTCCTAATCCCCAGAACCTATGATTATGTGACCTTACATGGGAAAAGGGACTTTGCTTGTGTGATTAAATTTAAGATTTTGAGTTGGGGAGATTATCCTGGATTATCTGGGTAGGCCCAACGTAATCACAAGGGTCCTTGTAAGGGAAAGAAGGAAGCAGGAGAGTCAAAGTCGGTGTGATGACAGAAGCAGAGGATGGATTGATGTGGGGCCAATGAGTCAAGGAACCCTGTGCATGTGCGAACAGGGACGTGTGCTTTCCCCACTCCCCTTTCCCCCATGGGTGCCCTTCCATTGATCTGAGCCCTCATTTCCTGCTGATTGTCCCAGAAACCAAATTTGCTACTTTCAGCTTTGATAAAGTGCCCTCCTCACCACCCCTGCCTTTAGAGACAAAGCCAGAGCTCTACTCTTGGAAGTGGAAACTAGGAGTGCCAACAGGAAATGAGTGATATTAGCTATCTGGAAATCTTTTCAAGAAAGAACTCACCCTAGATGAGCTTTGTGAACAAGACTGATGAGATTTGAGAAGTGTAGCCAATAGCAGATAGGCAGTCATCTAATGATCATGGGTCCTCTGTGAGAAAGATGTGGTGGTGGGGATGGAAAATTGGTAGGAGACGATAGAGCTTGGTGCCTCCAGAACTGGACAGGGCAGAGGAGGCCTTTTGAGGCTGGGAAACCAGATTTATATATTTGGGCAAGAACATCCCTGGAGCAGAGAAGAGAAAGTAGTTAAGCTACCACTGCTGGAGAGAAGAAAAGGGTTCATCAGTGATCAAGATAATTTATGGGCACTACTGGACTTGGTAGGTGGGAACATAAACCGACATGAAGTGTTTGGAAGGCTGTTTGTTAGTACGCACCAACAATTCTCCTGCAGGAAATTGATCATAGGGGGTTGATAAAAGACGTTCAGCTGCTAAGATGTTCATTTTAGCATTGTTTAGAATGGTGAAAATGCTGAACAATATGGGATTGGTTAAATAAATGATGGTATGGCCATGTAGTAGGACACTATGCCAGATATTAAAAAAACACAAACAAACAAACATTAAAAGACATGAGATGGGGATGCCTGGATGGCTCAGCCATAAGCATCAGACTTCAGCTCAGGTTGTGGTCTCATGGTTGGTTTATGAGTTCGAGTCCCGCATCGGGTTCTCTGCTTTCAGCACAGAGCCTCCTTCAGATCCTCTGTCTCCCTCTCTCTGCTCCTCTCTCTCTCAAAAATAAATAAACATTTAAAAATTCTTCTTTTAAATAATAAAGACATGAGATGTTAGGGGTGCCTGAGTGGCTCCGTAGGTTAAGGGTCCGACTTCGGCTCAGGTCATGATCTCACAGTTTGTGAGTTCAAGCCCTACGTTGGGCTTGCTGCTGTCACCACAGAGCCAGCTTCAGATCCTCTGTCCCTTCTCTCTCTCTGCCCCTCCCCCACTTGCACTCTCTCTCTCTCTTAAAAATAAATAAACATTAAAAAAAGACATGTGAGTACACACCTATAATTGAAAACAGTGGATTGTAAGATGGCATGGGAGTAGGATCCCATATTTGTTAAAAAAATTTTTTTTTCATTTTATTTATTATAGAGAAAGAGAGAGAATATCTTAAGCAGGCTCCACGCTCAGCATGGAACCCCACTTGGGGCTTGATCCCACAACTCTGGGATCATGACCTGAGCTGAAACCAAGAGTCGGATGTTTAACTGACTGAGCCACCCAGGCGCCCCCCCACCCCATCTTTGTTTTTTTAAAACAAAGGCTGGAAGGACAAATACTAAAATACTACTGATAGTTCCCTCTGGATGAAGGAATTATGGGAAGTTTTAGTACTTTAACTTTTAGTTTAGAGTATTTTCGATATTCAGTAATGATCATGTATTATCTTTGCAAATTAAAGTTATCTATAAAAAATTTAAAGTGACCACTTGGTTATATCTAGTTTGTGCCTAGATCTCCCCATATGTTATCTTACTTATACATTAAAACACCATGACTTAGGTGTTATTGTGCCCATTTTACTTACAGGAAAACTGACACAAGTACTTTAAGCAACTTGTTCAATGGCACACAGTTAATATGTCCTGGACCCATGATTTCAAATCAACTCCTTCGGACTCTAAAGCCGCCCTCTTTCTATGACACTACTTGCTTTCCTGTAAAGAATTGCCAGGTCCCTCTGTGCTCTTTCTATGCTCTGAGCAAACTTCTGCTTATGTAGTAGCCTTGGTTTGCCTTATTCTCAGGAGAGGGAACAATAGTGCCACTGTTGGACTCAAGGAATTTCCTTATAAATGAATACATTCATTTCCTGTTTCATTATTCCTACTCTTGTTATGGCTTAGAGTAAATTGGTCCCTCCAGACCTGATTAAGGCTGGGGAAACCAGTGGGTCAAGGCCCAGGGTCCACGCTGGCAGGCTCTGCTACCCTGGCTGCTCTCCTGCTCAGCCTCTTTCATTCTAGCTCCCAGTGGGCCATTTGAAATAAGCTGTGACTTCTATAAATACCAGAAGTTGGGCCGTTCCCCCCACCCCCCCCCCCCCCCACATACCCAGGACATTGAAATAAATGCTCAGTTTCCTTTGTGCAAGTCAACCTGGGGAGGGATGTGTCTGAATGGACTCAGTATCCCAACCACTTAGCACAGTGCTTGGCATGGAGAAGACACTCTGTCACTACAGAATGTGTCCATGGCTGTAGGAAACCAGCCAGGTCTCTCTCCCTGCCAGCAGCTGCCTTTTTTCCTCCCCTTAGGTCAGACATTGTCCAAGTGTCAGAGAACTGAGCAAGCCACTAGTATTTTCGGAAGACCTCCACTATGTCCTACTATATAAAATGACTAAAGAGAGGGTGACAGAATCGAACAACTCTTGAGTGTCTGCCTGAGATCAGCACTCTGCTCTTTCCAATATTCATTCATTCGACAAATATACCACCTGTGAATGTCTATGAGCTAAGCCTTGTATTGGATGCCACAGAGAATAGATGGGTAAACGAGGATATGTAAGGAGCTTCTTACATGAAGCACAGGATTTAAAAAAAATATTTAAAAATTATCATACAGTAAAATTGACTTCTTTTCTTCTGTTGTATGTTCTATGCATTTTAGCACAGCTTCACGTATCTAGCATCACATTCAGGATGCAGAACAAAGTGTCAGAATTTTATTTCCATTTTTTATTTCCTGCTGAGGAAATTGAGGTCCAGGGAGTCTAAGTGACACCCCAAGGTCAAGCAGCCTGGTCTTAACAAAGATGGCAGAGGGAAATATGGATTTTTCTGTGGAGTCAGAGAGAGAGGCTAAGGAAGGGCTCTGATTCCAGTATTGGTCCTTAAAGTGGAAATTCCTTCTCTTTCATGGATGGTCACAAACTTCTTGGTATCTGTGAAGTCTACTCTGAAGACTGAGGAAACCTTCTAGGAATTTAGAATTTAGTTGGGTCCAGTGGTTTACTCTCTCTGATACCTGCCCAGTCTCCAGGGATATATCTTGTCTGGAATAGCTGACTTTAATTATGAAACATTCTGACTCATTTTCTTAAAAACATATGAATACGTGGTAATCTTTTGCCAAAAACTCCTGGTCATATTCATGACTGTCAATTGACATACCCAAAATGAAACAATCATTTTTTCTGACTCCTCTCTTGGGGAAAGTGTGTTTGCCTGCCCTTATCACAAGCCCACTTTTAACCTGATGTGTTTAATGAGTGCATACTGGAAAATAAACATTTCAGTGTTGTGAAAATTGTAAATTGAAAGCCAATAAAGTTGAGTAAAAGGTTTGAGAGTTTCTTCTAAAGAGCGTCATGCACTTATAACATCTAATACTTCTATTCCACCACTTAAATCACACACTGTGGCTGCTGAAAGCACTTTGGAAGGTTTTTAGTGCAGCGTTTTAATTTTAGTTTATGTAATTAATAAATACAAATGGTTAAAAATGATATTGGGGTGCCTGGGTGGCTCAGTTGGTTAAGCATCAAACTCTTAATTTCTGCTCAAGTTATGATCTCACGTTTGTGAGATCAAGCCCCGCGTTGGGCTCTGTGCTGGAGTCCCTCTCTCTTTACCCTTCCTCCCCTCCCCCCAAAAGATATTAAGTGACAAATAATCTCCCTCCCACCCTCAGGCCCTAGTCCCTTGCTCTCCCTTTCCAGACCAGTTAACTGTGTATCCTTTTGGAAAGTCACTAAGCAATCAAAGGCATTTTATGCATTATCTATAGAATATGTATTTATGTACTGCCTACAAGAAATATGCCATCCCATTTTTCCTGATTCTCTTAATTCAAGTAATTCAACTGAAGGTGGGCATTAGGGGGTCAAGGACTAATAAAGCAGTTGTGACTTTCAAAGAGCTCATAGTAGAGCAGAGGGGAGCTTATGTGTAAACAGGACTGAACACAGAACTCTTGGATTTGTGGCCCAGATGCCCCCTTAGTCCCACACATTTGGTCTGGAACCATCTATCACTGGTGCCATCTTGTGGCAGTGGCTGGTTTCCCAGATGTAGTTACAGGGCTAGTCTAAGGCTTTCAGGGTGGTACTCAGCTTGCCTTCCCAGTGGAAAGGAAAATTCTTCTCTTCAAAATCCTCAACAGGACCCCAGACACCCACTCCCACAGCTGGTGACCCCACGCCTCATGAACACTTTTCTTCCAAAGTGCTTGGAATTCCCACCCTAGCACCATTGAATTGGAAGGGACTTTAGAGAGTGACCCACTGCCATTCCAGACTCTCTCTCCCATACATCCTACCCCCATCATAGGGTCTTCTGGCCTTGGTGAAGGTGGAAACAAACCAGTGAACAAATACTCCCTCCCTGGGGCAGCTCACTCAGTGGTCACCCCACACAAATGCCTGGAACGATCTTCCCTATATTAGCTGACACATGTGGCCCATTGACATCCATCCGCTGTTCCCATTGCAGGGTTTTCCAACAGGTAGACCAAACACTGCTTATGGAATCAGCAAAGTGGAAGCCCCTGAAAAAGAATAATTTTTTTCAAAGAATATTGACTATTGATAGGATCAAAAAAAAAAAAAAAAGGAAAGAAAAAGAAAAAAGGGGGGTGGAAAGCATAGAACTTTACTGGACTTCCTTATACTTGTTTTTAGGATTTACATTGTTTTATTTTGTATTACCTATGGGGATAAGGGTGGGCAAGAAATACCAGTCTTTAGAGGTTTAAGACATCTAAAGATCTTAAAAGGGCTCCATGGTCCTAGATACTTTGCATTTACCCAAAGGAAGTCTCCTCCTCTGATAGCCTTTCAAATATCTGATGACTCCCTCAACTCTCACATTCAACTTCATTGTAGTTTGTCAGCCTCCAGGAAGCCCTTTCTGAGCAACTGGGAGAGAACTGGGGTTTCCCCCAAGGCACACAACCCCATCTGTATTTGTCTTACTCGGTGTCCTGACCCCTGTACAGGGAGACAACAATACCCCCTGAGTGGGTGCCCATGTAGCACCCACAGAGTCAGTGACTACTCCTTCACTTCATGACTGAAGCTTAAACATCCACCCACCTGTCCCCAACAGGCTTACATCACCAGTCTGGAGGGATGGGGATCATCCCTTCGCCTCCTTACACAGCCCCAGGACAGCCAGGCTCTCCCACGAGGCTCTCTATAGCAGGGCTATGGAATGAAGCTGAAGTTGAGAGTTGGTGCCCCTCAGCCTGGTAGGAGGAGGGTATAGGAAGGGGTGACTAAGCCTCTCTAGCAACCTTGGGGGGGGGGGGGTAGGTTGTAAGTATCATGGCTCTTATTACTAAGCAGGACATGGCAGAAAGATGGCTCTGGAGAACAGGGGACCCTGAATGGAACAGGAAGTGGTCACCGTGATTCAACCACAGAGTTTTTCCCTGAATGCCATCTGTTAAGAGTGACACAGCTTTTGGGGAAAGTCACTGTGCTGAGGTGGGGGTGTGGGTGGGCGGGGGGATGTTCAAGTTATGGGCTGGTGCTGCCACAGAAACTGGGCAGTGAAACCAGAAAGGAGGGCAGCCTCCTGCAGCATTGGTATCTCCTGGCCAGGCCAGGTCCCAGCCATGTGGGAAAATGCTTCTCTGTAGAGGGGGACAGTCCCCAGGAGGCAGCATCTCTCTGCCTTCCGGGAGTTAGAGTCTCAACTTACTAGAGCTGCCATTAGGACAGGTTACTTTACTTCTCTTTCTTTTTTTTTTTTTTTTTTTTTTTTTTTAATCTTTTTCAACGTTTTTTTATTTATTTTTGGGACAGAGAGAGACAGAGCATGAACGGGGGAGGGGCAGAGAGAGAGGGAGACACAGAATCGGAAACAGGCTCCAGGCTCCGAGCCATCAGCCCAGAGCCTGACGCGGGGCTCGAACTCACGGACCGCGAGATCGTGACCTGGCTGAAGTCGGACGCTTAACCGACTGCGCCACCCAGGCGCCCCAACTTCTCTTTCTTGATCAATATAATGGAAATAATAATGGAGTCCACTAACAGGGTTGTTGCGAAAATCAAGTAAGATGCTGCATGATTATCACTTAGAAGAGGTTGGCATAAGGTAGGTGGTAAGAAACAGTAGCTTTTATTACTTTGTGTTTATTACAATCAGGGACTCTCAGAGGTGGAAATCTTAGCCTGAATAATCCATTTTAAAGAAAAGAAACCTGAAGTGTCAAGAGGGGCAGTGATGGCTCCGAGGTCTCACATAGCTAAGCTGGGGCATATCTGTGCCTAGAGCCAAGGTCTCCTGCTTCTCAGCCCCTTTGTCTCTTTCTCTTCCCCCTTCCCCCCAGTTATCACACCAGTCACTGTATCAACCATTTTATGTATGTGATATCAGTTAATTCCCGTAAAAGGTAGGCAAAATTGATCCATCTTTCAGATACCGTGTCATTCAGAATGCTTCTATCCATCTTTTCATCAACTTCTTTAGAACTCTGCCCTCACCCCTCCTGTTTCCAGGAAGTCCTCCTGGATTAAACCGCCCCCAGAACTCTAGTCCATCTTAGACACCGTGTCCTCTCAGTGATTAGTGGGCAGCATGATGTAGCAAGTATTTCTGCAACCACCAATAATCAACACAAACATACGGGGGAAGAGGACAGTGTTGGTCAAAGCGGGGTCTTGCAAATCATAACTAAAAAAAGTATTAAAAATAGTTTTATATTAAGGGTGTCTGGGTGGCACAGCTGGTTGAACATCTGATTCTGGATTTTGGCTCAGGTCGTGATCCCAGGGTCATTGGGATCCCGTGTTGGGCTCTGTGCTGTGGGTGGAGCCTACTTAAGATTCTCTCCCCTCTGCCCTTTCCCATATTGTGCTCACTCTCTCTATAAAAAAAAAAATAATAAAATAAAAAAAAATACTTTTATAATAAACATAAAGTAATAACAGCCACCTGTTTTTTTTTTTAGTATTTTATGCCAGGCTGTTTTTCTGGGTGATTTGCAGGGAATATCTTTTTTTTTTTTAAGTTTATTTCTTTTTATATTGAGAGAGACAGAGAGAGAGAGCCTGGGAGAGGGGCAGAGACAGAGGGAGAGAGAGAATCCTAAGCAGGCTCCGTACTGTCAACTCAGAGCTCGAACCCATGAACCGTGAGACTACGATTGGGGCCAAAATTGAGAGTCAGACGCTTAACGGACTGAGCTACCCAGGCGTACCTGACTTGCAGGGAATACATTTAAACATGCACTTATAGTATTCCAGCAAGCGAGGAGGAATACTCAGCAGCTTCCATTCTTCCAGGGCTTTCCCTGGCTTTTGGCAGCTCACCCAAGGCAGTAGCAGCTCGTGGGCAGCCTCCACTGTCAGGAGAGGTCTAGTCTCAGAGAAAGCCACAGAGCACCAGGATGGGGGACAAGGACTAGATGGGGAACAAATACCCCAGTACATCTGGGACAACCAAACACATTCACTGTGGTTTTAAACATGTTTCTGAGAGGAGACCTGCCTTGCCTGGTTTGGGTCTGATCCCCTCAGTTTCAGGGTTGGGCTGGAGGGAGCTCTCGAGGTCTAGGGTGTAAAGTCTAAGATTCTTTACATTCTCAGCCTGGTGGGAGAATCGCTGCCTCCTTTATCCCTAATCTTTCAGACCTGGTCAGTCTCTACTCCTTCCCCTGGCTCCTGACCCTGTCTCTCCTAGACCAGCACACTTTGTTGCAATTTTCCTCAATAAACCCGGTGGTGTTATACATCTGGACTGCTGCACATTTCCTTCCCGGCCTCCAACTCTCCTCCCTCATCCCCCGCTTGCTGTCTGAGGACATTCCTGGGGAATTAAATAAATATTCCACTTGGGCCTGTCTCCCTGGACGAAACTGTGGACTCCTCAAAACAGAGACTGGGATTCAGTCTTAATTATTTACAAAAATAGGCTTCAGGTCTATGGGCCACAGATTGCTGATTTGATTTTTTAAAATATTGTATTAAAATATTATTTATCTTGGGGTGCCTGGGTGGCTCCCTCAGTTAAGCGTCCAACTCTTTACTTCGGCTCAGGTCGTGATCTCACAGTTTGTTAGTTTGAGCCCCTGAGTCAGGCTCTGGGCTGACAGGGCGGAACCTGCTTGGGATTCCCTCTCTCCCTCTCTCTCTGCCCCTTCCCCTGTGTGCAGAGGCTTGCATTCTCTCTCTCTGCCTCTCTCAAAATAAATAAATAAATACACATTAAAAAAAACATTATTTATCATGGTCACTGAATTTTTTGGCAGAATCCTCTTAGGTTTTTGGTTTTTTCTTTTCCTCTTAGGTTTTTGTACTCAAAACAAATGCCCCAGTCTCCTCACACTATTCCCTGGTTTGTTTGTTTGTTTCCCAGAGCCCCAGAATACTACCTAGAGGTTTGATGAATGAATGAGTGAATGAAATGGAAAGGCTACTAGACTGGGAATTGAGAGCTTTGAGGTCCAGGCTCGGCCACAAATGATGTGATCTGGGCATATCCCTCAACTCTGTAGAACTCAGTTTTCTCAACTGTAAAACGTACACATCGTATTCGATGATCTTGCAGGATTTTTTTCTGCACTCAAGAAATATTCACAGATAAAATTACGGATCAGACATAAAGAGATGGACATGGCCTAGTTCCTTGCTCTGGAGGTACTCACACTTGAATGAATTTAGTAAATCTCTGAGCAGTAGGTTTTCCCCCTGGAAAATGGAGTGATATTTGCCTAGGAAGCTCAAAGAAGGGAAAACAAGCATTCCGCATTGTATTACTCCACACCCTCTCAAACCTCAAACCCACACTTTTCTATAAACCAGTCAACACAAATACTAACATTACACCCTTATATTGGGCTCTAGGGAGCAGCTGAGCCCCAAGATTGCAATCCCACCTGGCCACTTACTGACTGTGTGTCCTTGGGCAAGATACTAGACCTCACAGGGCCTCCATTTCCTCATCTGATGAGTGAGAATGACAGTCAAGGGTTTTCCCACCTCACAGCACTGTCAGGAAAGCGACTGGAGATTGCCACTGTGAGTGCATTGAAAACTGACAAGTACCATAGTTGGAAGCCATATGTGGACTTCTCCTGCCCCTGTGAAGTTTTAGGTTCTCCTTTCTCCCTGCGTTGCACCTGCTGTCAGAAAAAGGAACAGAAACTACGTTTTACTGACATGGGAAGTGATCCCTGCCAGGGGAAGCTTAACTTTTCATTGGCACAGAAGCCTTAAAGAAAAGGAAGTGAGGTGAAATCTCAGGTGTTGGGGAGGAGGAGGAGACTTTGGGGGTGGGAGAGCTTTTCTGAGTCATTGATAGCAGCACATCCAATAAACAATGTCGTGCATAGTGCTTCCAAAAGCTCTGGCCACTCTTCCTCGCTGGGTCATTTCTTAGAGAATCTTGGGGTAGAGCAATTCACTTCGCCTTGGGCCTCAGTTTCCTCCCGCACGAAATGAGAGTTGGTCAAGCTACCCACCGAAGCCCCCTGCGTCTTTGAGATTTGAATAGTGCTTTGGAAAGGCAAGAAGGGGAAAGACGAGTATTTCGTTCCCCTTTGCCCTTCTCAGATAACCTTTCTGCTCCCTTCCCTCACACACACGGCCTCAGCCTTACCTGGCAGCCCAGGGTAGGGCCCTGGGCAGGCCCAGGATGGATTCAGGAGCACGTGGGTGTCCCGGCCTAGGAGACTGGCCGGTAAAGGTAAGCGCTCCGCCCCTGCCCCTCTGGGCGAAGGGGAGCCCAGCTCCTCTCAGGCGCATCCTCTGCTCGCCCCACCCCCGGAGCCGCCCTGGCTGGGTGCCCATTGCGCAACCGCAGCCCCGGGAATGCAGCCTGGGCAGTTCCCATGGGGCTCCCAGCTCAGGGTGGGACCCCCTCCTTGACAGGGCGATCAGAATCACACTGCAAAATATTAATTACTGCTGCTTCCAAAGCCTCACCACTGGCGGGTGCCAGGCCCTGCCCAGGAAGTCCAAATTATCAGCATCATTGGCATTTTAGTCACCCCCGGTGGGGAGATGGGCCACATGACCCCCAGCTGCTTCTTAGGTGAGAGCCACTTCCTGGAACCCAGCCTGAGACCCACAGTACAAGTGCCCTGGAAGTCGGCAGGAGGGGGGCGGTGAGTATGGGAGAGAGGGAGAATAGGAAACTCTGGAGGATGAAAGGAAGAAGAAAAACTTACTGTCCAAGCAAATTTATACATGATTCTCCTCATTTTTCAGAAGAGGTTGAGAGATGTAAGAAAATTGCCCCAAGTCCCAAGGTGGCAAGAGGCAGAGCTTGGGCACTTTCCACTACACTAATGGCAGGTAATTTCACAGGCACGATTAACTACCTGATCTAATCAGTGGTTAAGCATATTGGGAACGTGAGAAAGCAGTGGGCAGGCCAGCAGTGTCAAGGTGACAGTGGGACTGTGGGACTCATACTCTTGGTAGCAGTGAAAATGTCTGGTCAAAACACAATGAGGTGCCATGAACCCCCTGACCTGCATCAGAATGGTGGGGATTTTGAGAGACAGACTCCTAAGTTTCTTGGAGCAAATTGCTTAATTGATGTCAGTCAAGCATCAGTTAGTATTCCAGAGAAGCATCCCAGAATCAGAAGCGGTTTTTGAAAACACACTCATAATTTATAAATGCATGCCACTCCCTTCTTCTCCCCCTTCCCCAAGCAGTGGGAGCCACATTTGGGGAATAATTCTATCCACTCCGCAGGCTATTTTGCCATTCTTACGAATGATGATTACAGAAAGTCTTTAACAACATAAGGAAATACATATACTATGAGGGCGGAGGCACAACCGTGCACACGGGATGATCACAGCTGTTTGAAAGGGCAAAAGGGAAGAAAGAACGAAAGAACCCAAACCAATATATACAAAACAGATTGGGAGGAAACACCAAAATGTTGACAGCGGTTTTCTGTGGGTCGTAGGTGATTTCCTTTTCTTCCACTTTTCAGTAGTTTTCAACTTTTCTATCTACGGCCTATATTACTTTATAGTAGAAACTATCCCTACTCTAAAAGAGAGAAAGTGGATGCTGATGATGTTGAAGATGATAATAATTGCAACAACAACAATAATAGTAAACCAGCATTTCCTGGGTATCAGGCAGTGTCCTAAGCACT
The DNA here is from genome assembly GCF_024362965.1 of Panthera pardus. Classification (NCBI taxonomy): domain Eukaryota; kingdom Metazoa; phylum Chordata; class Mammalia; order Carnivora; family Felidae; genus Panthera; species Panthera pardus. Next base: position 67,164,410 of record NW_026526788.1, on the reverse strand, counting down.
TAACTTGCTTTTTATTTTTTTTATTTAAAAAAAAAAAATTTTTTTTTTCAACGTTTTTTATTTATTTTGGGGACAGAGAGAGACAGAGCATGAACGGGGGAGGGGCAGAGAGAGAGGGAGACACAGAAACAGGCTCCAGGCTCCGAGCCATCAGCCCAGAGCCCGACGTGGGGCTCGAACCCACGGACTGCGAGATCATGACCTGGCTGAAGTCGGACGCTTAACCGACTGCACCACCCAGGCGCCCCTTAACTTGCTTTTTAAAAAAGATCCCCATAGCAGGGGTGCCTGGGTGGCTCAGTTGGTTAAGTGTCTGACTTCGGCTCAGGTCATGATCTCATGGTTCATGAGTTCGAGCCCCTCTCAGGGTCTCTGCTGTCAGCACAGAGCCTGCTTGGGATCTTCTATGGCCCTCTCTCTCTGCCTGTCACCTGCTCATGCTCTCTGTCTCTCAAAAATAAATAAATGTTTAAAAAAGATCTTCATAGCAATCTTGTGAAGTGGACATTATTAATGTATCTATTTTACAAAGGCTCTGAGCTATTAGGGGGTGCCCTGGACATTGAGTTTTTGGCTGTCCTACATCCAAAGGTCCCTGGCTAGCATACAAGACTTGCCCTTATGTGTTAGCTTGAAAGAAGGGAGCACCCCCCCACCCCCCGCTTTTACCCCTGAGGTCCAGGAGCAAATCCTCCTACCTCAAGCTGGCAGTAGGTTTGGGTGCAGGACCAAGGGGGCAGCAAGTTGGATGCTCCTGCCTGAGGCCTGGGCCCTGGGCCTCTGAGTGCTGAAGGGTCAGTACTCCAATTGCTGTGATACCTGGTTGCAGTGGCCTCAACATCCTGATTAGACATTTCTTGGCCAACGGACCTTTTTGTGCTTCCTGCTCCTCTGTGCCTTGAGCGGGGGGGGGGGGGGGGGACTTCATTTCTTTTCTGTCTTTTCCTAAGATGAGCCCCTCTTGAACTCCAAATGCAATTCTGTTGCATTTGATTCATTTCTTTGTTTAAAATAGTCAGGGTCTGCTTCTGTGGCTTGTTACCAAAAGCACTAACTGATTTTCAGTGATTTTCCAGCAGTTCCAGAGCAAATGGTGGAAGCAGGGCTCCCATCCGCATCGGTCCACCCAGAGCCCAAGCAGCTTAACCAATCCTTTTGTGCTACCCACTCTTCCCCGGAGTATGACAAACATTTCTTGAACTTCTGGAAAACAAACCAGAAACATCGTTTTGAAAATTTTCTCAGAAATTAGGGACCCACCACCCACTTTACTGCCATGGGAGCCTGGCAGGCCATCCTTGAAGGGCCGGAAGCTCAAGGCAAAGGCCAGGTCAGGGAGGAGTCAACCCAGGGCTCCAGTGACCGCAGTGCAATGGGATCTGGGGAGGAGAGGAAGCAGAGGCGTTTCAGGCCTCACCGGCACTTCCTGACTGATGCCAGAGAACTGACTCAGCATAGGGTCTCCTCCCCCAGAAACTTTTGAACTTTGGTATCTGGGAGAAGAACCCCAGGTTTGATCCCCAGGGGACCCATGGCAGGTCATGATTGTTTACACGTCCACTGTAAATTTCTAGAGGACAAGCACTGAACCTTTTCCCCCTGAGTCCCTCAAGTCTGGCACATCAGTATTATTGGAATGAATGAGAGAATGAATGAATGAAGGACTCTTCCCATCCCCATGCCATGCAGTGGGAAACCTTAAACCCTGGAACTTTTCCAAGGCATCTTGGCAAAATAGAACCACCACAGGCTTTGGAATTGACAAATCTTGTTTCAAACCGTGGCTCTTTTACTTACAAGCAAATTCTTCCTTAACCTCTTTGAAACCTCCATTTCCTCATCTGCAGCATGGGGATAGTATCTAAACTCTCACTCCAAGTGATTGGGAAGACAGAAAAAGTGGTTGGCACACAGTAGAAACCTCAATCGATCCTAGCTTGCTTCCTCCTCCCGACACCCTATTCTGACTTACTTCCTTCTTCCTATCCCTCACCTGCATAAATAGTCAACAGTAAGGGACAGGTTAAACAAACTGTGGCATCCCAATAAGAAAAAATGTTAGGCAGTCAATAAAAATGTTGTTTAACAAATAATTTTTAATGGAACAGAAGATGCCCAGGCATGCATGTGAAGTGAAGAAAAGGCTAAATTATTTCTACAGTATGACCTCAGCCATGTGAAAATGAGCATGTCTATGCATGTTTGTACATGAAAGAGGCAATTTCTGGAAGGAAGGATATGCAAGAACTCTTGACAGTAGTTTCCTTTTGGGTGGGAATAGAAAGTTGGGTTGGATTTTCACTTTCACTTTATAACCTTCTGTCCTATCTTATACGTATAAAAAAAAGAGAAAGAGAATATATAATCTTATGATATATATTAAGAATTTACCATGAGTATGTATTAGTCTGTAAACCAAAACCCAAAACACAGAAAAAATAAAAAAGGGAATATAACAAGATTTCAACAGTGGCTATTTGGGAAGCTGTGGAATTATGGAATTAATAAGACAATTTTCTCCTTTATATTTTTCTGTATTTTCCAAGTGTTGTACGATGAGGTTATAGCTCTTCTATAATCAGAATTAAGGCAAATGTCACTTTGATAACTCCTCTGGGATAGGAAGGAGGGGGAGGAGGAGCAGGTGACTGTGACCAAAGGGCCAAGGGAGCCCAACGTGGAACTGGGCAGAAGCAGTTGTATTTTTGGAGCCCTGTGGTTCCTGCTGAGTCAACTAACTAGTTGTTTGGCCCCAGCCTGCCAGTGGAAGCAGGAAATGCTCCCACTCCTGCCCTCGTTCACTCTTAGTCACCCTCTGGGAAAGCAGGGTAGAGGTGGGGGCAGGAGGGTGGTTGGGAGTCTCCATCTGCCCCTCTGCAGCCTTCTAGGCAGAGAAGTCATGGGAGGGAGTCTAAGAGCTAGGCACCCTATCCACCTGGCATGGTCACCTTGGGGGTAGACTGCAGCTGGGAGTGAGCAGTAAGGGGTGGCAGAGCGGTGCTGGGAAAATGCCCCTCCGGCCCTTGGCAGACAGCCCTGCATCCCCCTGTGGAGCTGCTGTGAAAATTAATTACCATTTGTCCAGGGCTTTGAGATTGCCCAGATGAAAGACACACAGAGGAGTGTCATGATGAATACGTGTTTACAGCACGGACTTTCATCCCAAACATCCATCTTGACAGTTACGTGTCCCGCTCCTAACATCCCCCTGCACCGACATCCTCAAAGCACCAGAAGTTGAACATCAATATCAAATGCTGCTGAAGGGGAAGAGGGAAGGGCGGGGGACCGCTGGCTCCCCATCATCCTGCTTTTTAGCCCCATCCCCGGTAGGTTAAAAGGAGGAAATTATGACAAAATTGAGGACAGTGAGGTGAGAAGACTTGGAGAGGGGTGGTGGATTACTTTATCCTAGAAACCAGGACTCTGCCGGTCTTATGGATGGGGGATGGGAGGAATTCGAGAACTCTCTGGCTCAGGGCAGACAGTGCCAAGTAGGTTCATCCCTGGATGGCTTTGATTCCGACTTCTAATTCTTCTAGCAAACTGAATGACTCCCTGTTGATTGATTCTGAACACTTGACTACGGTGAATCCTGTCATCTTCTGGCTCTGGGAACTTGGGTGGGAAATTGTTTGCTTTTCTGGATTCTTCTTATTCTGTCTTTCCCTCTGCATGTTTATGCAAGATAATTGATCCGTAGAGCTACTTAATGTGTTTCTGGGCAGGTTTACCAGAGCAAATCCAATGGAGAAAGGATCATGCAAGGGCGAGCCCCTCCCTCAGGGAGACTGCATTCTTTTTTTTTTTTTTTTTCAACGTTTTTTATTTATTTTTGGGACAGAGAGAGACAGAGCATGAACAGGGGAGGGGCAGAGAGAGAGGGAGACACAGAATTGGAAACAGGCTCCAGGCTCCGAGCCATCAGCCCAGAGCCTGATGCGGGGCTCAAACTCACGGACCGCGAGATCGTGACCTGGCTGAAGTCGGACGCTTAACCGACTGCGCCACCCAGGCGCCCCGAGACTGCATTCTTATTGGAGAGTTGGACCCTCGCTTACTTATGAGACATTTAAACAATGTAGAAGATCAGACAGACAGAGAAAAGGGCTGAGCTCCAAGAAGAGTAGGACCATTATAGACTAGAGAATTTAGGAGAGGAGACTTTCTTAGGACTGAAGTAGGAAGATGTGAAGGCACATAGTCTCAATGGAGACAGTGAAGAGGTCGTTGAGGCCAGAATGGAAAGTTCACATGAGGACGGGGACAAGGGAGAGACAGGCAGATGGGCTGGCTGGGTGAGATTGTGAAGGCCCTTGAATGCCCAGCTAAAGAATGGGGATTCTGTCCAGAGGGCAATGAAAACCACTGAATGTTTCTGAGGCAGAGAATGATATGATGCAGAATTTGAGAAGAGGTTAAAATATTTTCATCGAGAGGCGAATTTTGACATCTCTGAGTCAGCAATGCTACCATGAAATTCACCATTTTCCTCCTCAGTCCAGCCCCTTACTTCTATTTCAGCTAATGACACGTAAGCCCAAATGTCACCTCCCTTGGTTGCTCTCTGATACACACCCAGTGTTATTTTCTTCATAGCACTTATCACCTTTGGAAATGATCTTGTTTATGTACTTGTTTACTTCCTTTTTCTCTAGTTGTCCATAGAATGTAAGCAAAATGGGGTAGGTGGGGCATTGTCACCTATTTTGTTTGCTGCTCCATCTTTAACACCTAGGACCGTACTGGGCTGGTGGCAGATGCTCAATGTGTATTTGTGGAATAAATGAACAATGTGTATTTGTGTATTTGTAGGCTGATAAATGGACAAATGGTGCCACCATTTTCCCAGCCACGCTGGTCCCAAACCTCATGGTGATTCTTGACTCATACTTCCTCCTCTGCAGAACCCAGCTGTTTGTTCTCATGTCTATGAATATTATCTCTGCATCTCTCCCTGTCCTCTTCTTCCCCCTTTGTATTTTAGACCTTGATCCTCTTAAACAATTTTAAGCTCCTTAAAGGCAGAGTCTCTTCATTATTATTTCCCCATGGTGCTCAGTACAGGACCTGGGCAATGACAGTTCCCACTGATCCAGACTTTATAGTTTTCCAAGGGCTTTTCACATGATCCTAGTATACCTAGGACTTGAACCTCAGTTCTTATCTCGACACTACACTCTTATTCCATTATTATACTAATTATGCATAATTGTTGATGAATGAATGAGTGAGTGAATGCTGGAAGTGCCCAAGATTGATCGTAGAAGGAGAAACTGGAAGTAGGAAGGCCTTTTGGGGAAAATGTTAGTCCATATGGACATGAGAGAAAAGGAGAGTGAATGAAGGGGGTGCGGTGCGGGGGACAGCCAAAAACCTGGGTCTAGAGAAGGCTGATTCCTTGATTACTCTGTGTATCAAGTACCTCATTCCCCTTGTCTTGTTACTTAAGACAGAAAGATATGTAATCAACACAGGAGAAGACACCAGAGGCAAAGTTAAAGGGACGAGAAGATTCTGAATCCAAAGGAGACATTATTCATTGGTTTGTGAGCTACTGTGTTTATAAGCAATAAGTGTTAAAAGTATAAGCAATTCCACTGGACAGAAATTGCAAAGGACAAAAACACGTAATGAAAAAATACAATGGAAATCACTGGTTTTTCCGCCATCCAGAAGAAGTCATTCTAACCTTTTGATGTACATCCTTTTGAACTATAAAAATTTAAACCTTAATATAAACATACGTATATCTCTTTCTGCCCTTCCTCCCCTCAATAAATAAATATTAAAAAAAAAAAGATTTTGTTCCTCTTCCCGACTCTCTCTCTCTCTCTCTCTCTCAAATAAAATTAAGGGGTGCCTGGGTGGCTCAGTCGGTTGGGCGGCTGACTTTGGCTCAGGTCATGATCTCGCAGCTCGTGGGTTTGAGCCGGGCTCTGTGCTGACAGCTCAGAGCCTGGAGCCTGCTTCAGATTCTCTGTCTCCCTCTCTCTCTGCACTCCCTTGCTCACACTCTGTCTCTGTCTCTGTCTCTCTCTCAAAAATAAACATTAAAATTTTTTTAATAAAATTAAAAATAAAACTAATTAATTAACATGCATATGGGACACCTGGGTGGCTCAGTCAGTTAAGAGTCCGACTTCTGCTCAGGTCATGAACTCACAGTTTGTGGGTTTGAGCCCTGCATCGGGCTCTGTGCTGACAGCTCAGAGCCTGGAGCCTGCTTCGGAATCTGTGTCTCCCTTTCTCTCTGCCCCTCCTCTGCTCACGTTCTGTCTCTCTCTCAAAATAATAAATAAACATTAAAATATATATATATATATATATATATGTGTGTGTGCATACACTTATATTTATATATTTATTTAATATAAATCTAATGTATTATACATGTTTATGTATTTTATTGTATATATTGAATATACAGTATATGTATTCTATATATGTAAGTAGACACACACATTTGTTTTTGTTATAAAATGGGATACATACAGTTTTGTAACCTGCTTTTTGTTCACTTAATAATACGTAGTGAACACAAAGGAAATTTTATAAGCCCAAAGGGCAGTTTGAAAAGATAACCTCTGGGATAAACAGGAAGCCAGAGAAGAGATATGAGCATAAAGTGAGTGGCTAAGCTCTGTGGTTTTGATAAATATTACCAAAGCAAATAAATCTTAGATGTCTTGTCAAGTTAGGTAATTATTAGCTCTCTATCAGCAAGGTCACTAATTCAAAGACTCACAGGATGTTGGTCTTAAAGAAGCCTTTGAGATGATCTAATTCCATCCCCTTGACTTAGGTATTGAGAAACTACAAACCCAGAGACATTAACTAACATGTTATGACTGGTGAGCCATGGAGCTGGAATGAGAACAGAGTGTGCTGGCTCCCAGTCCGGTGCTCTCTCCACTAACCCACACCGATCAACATGGTATGTGGTCTTCAGTCACAGGCCCTGATGTACAGAAAGGAACAGGGAGACATGGGGCCCCAAACCCAGAGGTTTTCCAAGTGTACAATATCAGGGGAACTGTGTGTGTTAAGAGGGTGGCAAAATGTCCCTGGGCAGGTCACTGGGGAAGCAGGGAACTCAGCACTTAAGAGTGGTTGGCTCTGATGTCTGCCCACCAAGACACCAAATAAGTCTTGGTTCCGTTATAGATCTTGCTGTATGATTTTGGGCAATTTACTTAAACCTTCTTGCCTCCATTTTCTCATCTGTAAAAGGAGAGTCATTGGGGCGCCTGGGTGGCTCAGCTGGTTAAGCATCCAACTCTTTTCTTCGGCTCTGGTCATGATCTTACAGCTCGTGAGTTCAAGCCCTGTGTCGGGCTCTGTGCTGACAGCCCGGAGCCTGGAGCCTGCTTCAATTCTGTGTCTCCCTCTCACTCTGCCCCTCCCCTATTCATGCTCTGTCTCTCCTTCTCCTTCAAAAATAAGTAAACATTAACAAAAATTTTTTAAGGGAATAATAGCAGTATCTACCTCATCAAATTGCAGTGAGAATGAAGAGGTAATGCACACAAAGGATTTAGCAGAGTGTTTGTCATATAGAAAAAGCTCAACAAATGTGAGCCATCATGATTATGAATGCTCTGGCATTTAAGGTCAATGCCCCTGAAAATTTTAAATTTTTTTAAAAAGTTTATTTATTCATTTATTTATTTATTTAGAGAGCATGAACAGGGGAGGGGCAGAGAGAGAGGGAGAGAGAGAATCCCAAGGAGGCTCTGTGCTGTCAGTGCAGAGCCTTGGGCGGGGCTTGATCCCAGGAACCATGGGATCACGACCTGAGCCAAAATCAACAAACACTCAAGTGACTGAGCCACCCAGGTGCCCCCCTGTAAACACAGCATATCACAGCTGTCCTTGACTATTGACATCTGTAGGGAAAAGGGACTTAGAAGCTCAACTATGGAGCTATGTGAGCCCTGTCCACTATGAGGACAGTAACCAGTAACCAAGAGAGACCATCCTCCAAAGGAGGCCATGTGGCCTGGAGTAGAGCTGTAGGCAGCTGGGGACTCTGGGCCTTTCTGGTATTTTCACTGGAAGTCACCCTCAAGATACAGCAGCAAGGCCACCCTCACACTTCCTGGGCTACCCAAGTATACAAATCAAGGATCTAAAATTTTTTTCCTCATTTCCTTATTTAAAAAAGAAGCAACTGTTTAAAGCGGAAACAATCACAAGTTATTATAAGACTTACAACTTATAGAACTAAAATCACTACGTGAGTAGAAAGACTAGGGAGGGGGACATGTAAATAAATTATTATAAGTTCTTTCACTACATGCAAAGCAATAGTACCTTTTGAAGGTAATGATACATTAAAGGTGTATATTTTAAGCCTTAGCACAACCATTAACAACAACCAAGTAAGCATAATCCATAAGCCAACAGTAGAGAAAATGTGAAGTTATAGAAAATACTCAATTTGTTGAAAAGAAGTCAGGAAAAGAGGAAAACAGGTACAAAGAACAGAGGGGACAAATAAAACGCTAATAGCAAAATGGTATATTCAAGCTCAACATATCAATAATTACCTTAAAGGTAATTTAAAAGAGATAGATTGGGTAAAGAAAGCAAGTCCCCACTCTATGCTGTGTACAAGAAAACAAATCTAAATATAAACATACAGATAGGTTAAAGGTAAAATAAAAAGATGCACCATGGTAACACTAATCAAAAGAAAGCTGGAGTAGCGATGTTAATATCAGGCAATATAGACTACAGAACAAAGAATATCACCAGGGATAAGGATACACCGGACCTGAGTGTTGCCACACCCTAACGGAGCTTCAGAAAACATGAAACAAAAACTGATGGAACCAAAAGGGGAAGCAGGTAAATTCCAACTGTAGGTGAGGACTTCACACTCTTTTTTCTGAAACTGATAAAAGAGTAGATAGACTGTTAGTAAGGAGAGAGAGGACTTGAACCGCATTATTAATCAACTCGGCCTGACCTTTCATAACACCACCCCCAAACAGCAGAACACACATTTGTTTTCCAAGTGCATGTGAAACATTCACTGAGAGCGGACCATATCTGGGGCCCTAAAATCAGTCTTAATAAATTTAAAAGCTCAGGGGTGCCTGGGTGGCTCAGTTGGTAGAACACTCAACTCTTGATCTCAGGGTTGTGAGTTTAAGCCCCACATTGGGCATGGAGCCTACTTAAAAAAAAAAAATTAAGGAATCAAAATCACGCAAAGTATGTTCCAAGACCACTACAGAATTAAACTAGAAATCAATAGGGGCACCTGGGTGACCCAGTCAGTTGAGCATCCAACTCCTGATTTCAGCTCAGGTCGTGATCTGGGGGTCATGGGATTGAGCCTCAAGTCGGGCTCTGAGGTGGGCATGGGATCTGGTTGGGATTCTCTCTCTGCCCCTCTCCCAAGCTCATGCTCTTTCTCTTAAATAAAAAGTAAATAAAATAAAATAAAACTAGAAATCAACAACGGAATGATATATAGAAACTCTCCCAAATTTTGGAAATTAACTAAATAGATAAAAAAGTAATTATAAGAGAAATTAGAATATGGTTTGAACTGAATGAGAATGGAACCACAACCTATCAAAATTTGTAGGGTGTTTACAGGAAAATCCATGGATTTAAATGCTTATATTAGTAAAGAAGAAAGTTCAGGGGCACCTGAGTGGCTCAGTCAATTGAGCATCCAACTCTTTAAAAAAATTTTTTTTAAGTTTATTTATTTATCCCGAGAGAGAGAGAGAGAGAGAGAGCACTAAGCAATGGAGGGACAGAGAGAGGGAGAGAGAGAGAGACTCCCAAGCAGGCTCCACAATGGCAGCACAGAGTCAATGTGAACCTCAAACTCATGAATGGTGAGATCGTGACCTGAGTCAAAACCAAGAGTCAGACGCTTAACTGCCTGAGCCATCCAGGAGCCCCTAGCATCCAACTCTTGATTTCAGCTCAGGTCATGATCCCAGAGTCATAGGATTGAGCCCCACATGGGGCTCCACCCTGGGCATGGGGCCTGCTTGGGATTCTCTCTCTCTTCCATCTGCCTGTCTCCTCTGCTAACTCTCTCTCTCTCTCTCTCTGTCTCTCTCTCAAAAAAAAAAAAAATTTTTTTTTTAGAAAAGAAGAAAGTATAAAATCAATGACAGATTATCACCTTAAGAAAGTAGAAAAGGAAGAGCAAATTGAACCCAAAGTAAATGAGAGGAGGGAAAAATAAATATAAGAGAGATAAACAATGAAATAGAAAATGGACAAATCATACATAAAAATCATTAACACCAAAAGCTAGTTATTTGGAAAATATGAATAACATTGATAAATTTCTAACCAGACTTATCTGGAAAAACAAAAACAAGGAAAGACAAAAGAAAACCTCAGTCTCCAATAACTTCACTGGTAAGTTCCACCAAATATTTAAGGAAGAAATAATGCCAATTCTATACATACAACCTCTTACAGAAGTTGAAAGAGGAAGGAACTCTTCCTAAATCATTTTACAAGAGCAGAATTATCCTGATACAAAAACTAGACAAATATAAGACTATATACCTCCCTCATAGACATAGGTACAAAAATCTATAATGAAATAGTAGCTACTCAAACCCAGCAATATATAAGAAAGATAACATGTCATGGTAAAGTGGGGTGTATCCCAGAAATGCAAGGTTTGATCAGCATTCAAAAATCTATCCATGTAGGGGCGCCTGGCTAGCTCAGTTGGTGGAGCATGTGACTCCTGATCTTGGGGGTCTTGAGTTCAAGCCTCATGTTAGGTGTAGAGATTATTTAAATAAAAATCTTTTTTTTTAATTAAAAAAATCTTTATTCATATTTTAGAGAGAGAGAGAGACAGAGTGCAAGTGGGGGAGGAACAGAGAAAGAGGGAGATACAGAATCCAAAGCAGACTCCAGGCTCTGAGCTGTCAACACAGAGCCTAACACGGGGCTCAAACCCACAAACTGCGAGTTCATGACCTGAGCTGAAGTCAGACGCTTAACCAACTGAGCCACCCAGGCGCCCTGTAAATAAAATCTTAAAAAAAAATCAATCCACGAAATGAAATTAGGCTAAGAACTCCATTTACAATGGCATAAAAAACACTTATGGATACATTTAATGACAGAAGTGCAAGACTTACACTAAAAACTTACAAAACCGTTGAAATAAAAAAAGATCTAAAGAAATGGGAACATGCCCAACGTTTATGGACCAGAAGACTTAACATTGTTATGATGGTAATACTCCCCAAATTGACCTACACATTCAACACACACTCTATCAAAATCCTAGCAGATTTTTTGGCGGAGACTGACAAGCTACTACTAAAATTCATGTAAAAATTCAAAAGATCCAGAATAACTAAAACAATCTTGAAAAAGAAGAACAAAGAGTTGAAAGACTCACTCTTCTCAATTTCAAAATGTACTTCAAAATGAAAGTCATCAAGAGAGTGTGGTACTGGTATAAGAATAGATATATAGGTCAGTGGAATATATAACTAATTTTTAAACCTCAATAATAAAACATGTAACTCATTTAAAGAAAATTTTCAATAGATACTTTACTAAAGCAGATCTATGAATGGCCAGTAAATACATGAATTCTCAACATCATTAGTAATTATAGAAATACGAACTCTTCCTGGAGACTTGGAGTTTAAGCAGTGACATTTGTGAAATGTCAGTGACATTGTCACTCAGTGACATTGATGAAAAGATAGAACAAAATGCTACAAGCATAGAACATTGCATTAAGGAAATACAATCTGAAGTTAACAAGCAGTGTCCAGAGGTGCAGCTGCAAACGACAACTGACTGTTTTGAGTGGCTAGATATAATAAAATTTTGTAATTCATCCAAGTCACCTTCCATTCCCCATGGAGATTTGATGAAATTCCTCAAAACACTGCAAGATTCGTTGAAGAGTGAACTAAATCAAGAAGAAGTGATCCTGGATTCACTTTGGGATCTCTCCTGCCAGAGCAGCACTTCATTCCCGGCAACTCTAAGTGGAGCATCTTTCCATTTCCTCTCTGGGACTTCTCTTCATTCTGTTGAAGATGATTCCTCCACGGATGCACAGTCCATCTGGGATAACATAAGACTGCATCTTTGACGCTTCTCAGTGAAGAAATTACAAAGCCATAATGAAATCATCAATTCACAGCACAAAATTTGGTTGAAAATGCAGTGCATTCAACAACTGTTATTTCTTTATCCAGAATCGGAAGTTATAATCAAGTACCAAAGCATACAGAATAAACTGTTGGCTGAGCTCCTGCAGAACTGTTTTCCTGCTTATAGCAGAGAATCGAATTTAGACATAATGGCTCATGGATACCAAAGTACAATGCTTAAGTTATACTCAATGATAAAAGAGGATTTTAACACACTACATGAAGTTTTGGCTCCCACCTCAACAGTGAAATTCATTAAAGAAACTTTCCTGGATACTGTTGCAGAAGAAATGGCAAAGTTTCTCAAAAATTTTTGTGAGCTGCAGTTCAAAGAAAGTGCTGTCCGTGTGATTAAAACAAATCAAGAACTCCAGCAGGCTTAGAGGAGCAGTGCATGCTTTGGGTTAGTGAGTTTATAAATTTGTTCAGTTTGACTTAAGCCTTTTGATACCTTTAATTTTCTAACATTTTTCTATTTAGTTAAACTCATTGCAAACTCGAAACTAAATCAGAAAATAAATATTATGAAATTTTACAGTGCACATTTCTCTTCTGCATTTCTTTTTCTGTAAGTACAGTTCTAGAAGTGCTTTTTTTCCCCGTTCTTTAAATTATTAAAGATTTTGAAAACGTAGTCAAAAATGTTGCCAATGAGTTTTGGTTTTTTTGATTGCATAAATTACTGGGTGAAACTGTATGTATGTATGTATATATACATATACATATACATATATATATACATATATACACATATATATACGAGTCAATATTCATATGTATGTAACAAAAAAGTACAATTCTTAACCCATTGTATCTTCCAAAGCTGAAATGTCATTAGGTAAAAAGAACTGTTAAAAATTTGTTGAAATTTACATAAACTAAAATTGGACATTTAGAACTGTATTCTTTTAGTCAGTCAATTCCAATAAAGAGCTATTATGAAATGGTAACTATAAAACTCTATATTATAATTGGTCACAGAGGCATAGCATTTTAGCTATGGCTGACTTAAAAGCTCCTCTAGTATTATTTCTATAAGAATATACATAGAGAAAAGGTAATTTGAAAATTGCTAATTTTATATAAAAGATAAAGGAAAAAAGAAAGAAATTATTGTGATATAATAAACTTTTCTGTCACCATTTTAATTTCCCACTAGTGGAGAAAAATCACGATAAAAATATTATTTTTGAAAATTATTAGTCATGCTTTTATGTGAAAACTCTGAGGTATATTTCTAAATAGGTACATAAACTGTATTTTTTAAGTGTTTGAAAATTGTCATTTGGTGAATTGCTGTCTTTGAATTTATGATCACTTTATAAAAATTTCCATAGCTCACTATATTTTTACATACCTTCCTTAATAAAATGCCTGAATACCAAAAAAAAAAAAAAAAAAGAAAGAAAGAAAAGAAAAAGAAAGAAATATAAACTAAAAAAATCCAGTGAGGTACCACTACCTACTACGTACTACCAGAATGGCTAAACTCAACAAAACTGACAATACCAACTATAAGCTAGAATATAGAGCAACTGGAACTCTCATTCATTAATGGTAGGAATGCAACTTACCACATAACCAGAAACATGTCCACAAATGTCCATAGCAGCTTTATCCATAACAGCCCAAAGCTGGAAACAACACAAATGTCCATCAGTAGGTGAATTGATAAATAAATGTTGGCATATCTATACCATATAACACTATTAAAGCACAAAAAGAAATGAATTATTTTTTGATACTTATATATCTTTTTATTTTTATTTATTTTTTTATTTTAAAGAGCAAGAAAGTACACAAGCAGAGGCAGAAGGAGAGAGAGAGATTCCCAAGCAGGCTTCACACTCTGTGTGGAGCCCAATGCAGGGCTGGATCCCATGATCCTGGGATCATGATCTGAGCTGAAATCAAGAGTTGGGAGCTAAACTGACTGAGCCACCCAGGCACCCCAGGAAATGAATTATTAGTAGTCATGATAACATAGATGAACCTTAAATGCATTATGCTCAGGTTAATAATGCAGACTCAAAAACCTGCATCCTATCTGATCCCATTTATATGAAATTCTAGAAAAGGCACAGTTATAGTGAAGGAAAATACTAGTAATTGCTAGAGGCTGGGGTAGGGAAAAAGGAGTAAATACAAAGGGGCACAAGGAAATTTTGGAGGTGAAGAAAATAGCCTATATCTTGATTGCAGTGGTGTTAACATTGCTGTATATATACAGTTGTCAAGAGTCATTTAATTATAACATTTAAATGAGAGAATTTCATACTATGTAAATTATACCTTAATAAAGTTGATTTTTAAAAATAATGAACATCAAGGGTGCTTGGGTGGCTCAGGCAGTTAAGCATCTAACTCCTGATTTTAGCTCAGGTCATGGTTCATGGGTTCGAGTCCCACATTGGAGTCTCCTTGGGATTCTCTCTCTCCCTCTCCCTGCTCCCCCCACCTCCCTCTTGCACACATGCTCTCTTTCTCTCTCAAAATAAAATAAACTTAAAAAGAATGAACATCCTTATTTAATTCCCATTGTGATAGCACTCTGAAGGGAAGGTATAGATACCAGGGGAACATTTAATACAGAATCCTGAAATCTGGGTAGATTTCCCTGAAAAAATGAAATCATGCACTGCAGAGATTCATAAATGAGTAGGTGAAGAAGGAAAGGAAGGAAGCAGAGGAAGGAACATGTGCAAAGGCCCTGAGTCTTGAATCGTCTCATGGCAACCTGTCCAACAGAAATCCCACTTCTGCTTGCCCAGCCTTCACACCAGTGGGTAGTTCAATGCTGTAATTATTGTAATTAATAACCATGACCACTATTCATTGAAGATTTACTGTGTCTTTGACTTCATAGTAGACAATTATTCCTCATCGCATTTACTCTTTCAAACTGTACCCACAAGGTAGACTCAATTAGTCCACCCCTTTTATGGATAAGAACTTCAAGACTTAGAGCCATGAGGTAACTTGTCCATGTCCACACATTTAGCAAATGCCAGAGCCGGAATTCACATCCAGGCTTATGACACTCCAGCCCCTGAGTTCCCAGACACCACTCTATACAGCTTCAGTGAGACAATTCATTGGCTCCCCTCTGCAGGTCACGCATCACTACCTTTCCTTACTCTTCTTCATATAACACAGTTTCCAATCCCTTCATTGTCCGTTATCTGTTAACACACCAGTTTGTCCACGTCCTTCCTGAAATTCAACTCCCAAATCTAACAGTTCAGTGATGTTGGAAGAGAGGGTTGTCAAGTGAATGAGCTCTTACAATGAGATCTCTAGAAACCCTGTGCTCAAGAACAAACGGATTTCATGACCACGTTTAAGGTACATAGATATGGACACACAACTGAGATGCTTTTGAATTTCCTTTTCTGGAGCACAGAGCAGTGCAGAGGAAAGAGTATGGCTTTGGGGGCCCAATGCAGGTTGGGTATCCTGGCTCTGACATCCACGGGCTCTATGTAACCTTAGGCTGGGTTTGTGATCTCTCCGTTTTATCATCTGTACACAGGGCTAACAAAGTCTACTCTGCTGGGGTCTTGTGGCCTTTTGGAGAGAGAAAGTACCCAAAATACCCAGCATGCAGCCTGCCAATTGTAAGTGCTTTTTCAAAAATATTTTTATTTATTTGTTCTGAAAGAGAGAAAGAGTGAGCAGGGGAGGGGCAGAGAGGAGAGAGAGAGAGAGAGAGAGAGAGAGAGAGAGAGAATCTTAAGCAGGCTCCAAACTGCCAGTGCGAGGCCTGATGAGAACTCACGAACCCTGAGATGATGATCTGAGCCCAAGTCAGGTGCTTAAGCAACCGAGTCACCCAGGTGCCCTTCAAAGATCTTTTTAAAGGTTCTGGGTAGTTAGGTTCCCTGGATCTGGCAGCTAGCTTCCTGATTCTAAGTCTATTGTCCTTTTACTCATAGGCTGGAAATACATTTTTTTCATCGTCCTATCATAGAGATATATTCGAGGCTTTGCTATCTTAGAGGTTTTTCCTCTCAAGCAGTACATTTTCTTTTGGCTGCCGGAGAAGCCCAGAATGAAAACTGTACAGATGCTTCAAGGGTCTATTTTGAACTCCCACCTAGTGGCTTCTCAGTTTCTGTAAACTTTATAAGTGAATGGTGGTAAGTATGTAGGTGGGAAGTGATTTGATTTACCACTATAAATAAATACTACCATAGTATAAAATTTAGGTATCATAATTGATCACCTTGGGGTGCTCACTGGCAGTCAGACAAGACCGGTAGGGTTGAATTTCATTGTGCCCAAGCTATATGGCAGTCTTCTTATGCAATACTCAGTCTACTGGCATTAATTGAGTACTTTACATGGCAAGTTAGCCAAGTGCATGGCAGGATCCCTGCCCCTTCTAGCCAAAACTGCCCTATCTACAGCCCAACTCAGGGAGTCTGGTCTAGACAGGTTTCTGAACGTAGAGGAAACTGATTGGTCCCAGGATGGGCACCTGACCCTAGAGTAACTGAGCAGTGACCACTGGGGTGATGTGGTGACATAAACTCTGACCAATAGGGTAGCAGTCATTGAATGTAGGAAACTTGTTTCCTCTAGGTCTGGGGAGGATTTGGCAAATGGCATGGGGTCAAGGAGCTTATGTGTAGAGGATAGCACAGCCTTTGAGGGAAATGGAGAGCCCAGCTTCGGGTTCTAAGGGCTTTTCCTTCCCGGTTTTCTGTTTATTCACCGCTTCATTCAACCAGTACTTACTGAATATCCACTATAAATCAGGCCCTTGCTGGGTCCCTCTTGAAATGAAAGATAATCTTTGCTCTCCCGGTGCTTCTAGTCTGGAGAAGAGAGCCATTAATAGAATAATCACAGATAAATGAATAATTTTTAAACTTTGGTGAAATATGAAGAAAAAATATAGATAGGGAGCCAGGAGACATGAACAGAGACATCTGACCTAGTCTGGGAGCCTGAGAGACCCTCCCTGGGAAGGAGAACGTTGTGCTGAGACATGAAGACCAGTGGGAGTTATTTAGTTGAAGGGTGAATTTAGGGGAGAAATGTGTTCCAGGAAGGGTGAACAGCATGTGTAAAGGTCCTGAGGCAGGAGGGAATGTGGCGTGTTTAGTGACCGTCAGAAAGCCAGTGTGTCAAGAGCAGGTAGATGCTATTTACATCTATCCACAAACACTTTTCCTTAATGTGGCCTGAAGGGACCTTTCCTTGCAAACAAAAGCCCAATGGATAAAAGCATCTCCTGCATATTCCAGGTGCGCAGAGGGGTACAAGAGCAGTGAAATAGCTTCATCTTCGCTCTACCATTTATCAGCTGTGTGACCTAATACCTGAGGCTCAGTTTGTGCAACTGGAAATGAAGATAACAAAAAACATTTGTCCAGAGCTGCAGTGAGGATTACATTTGATGATGCCTGTGTGCCCGCCTCGCTTGGTTTGTGGTGCATAGTAGGTGCTTACTACATACCTCTGCTATTAGCCAAATCACTGAGAAAGGACTAGGGCTCAATAGAAACTCTATTCTTCTTCTTCTTTTTTTTTTTTTTTTCCCCAAAGTTTATTTATTTATCTTGAGACAGAGAGTGCAAGTGGGGGAGGAGCAGAGAAAGAGGGAGAATCTCAAGCCGGCTCTGTGATTGTCAGTGGAGAGCCCATGCGGGGCTCAAACTCACAAAACCCCGAGATCATGACCTGAGCCATCTGAAGAGTCAGACGCTTAACCAACTAAGCCACCCAGGCACCCCCATATTTAAATATTTAAATATCTGTTAATTTAAAAACTCTCTTCTTTTTTTTACTCCAGTGAGGGTGGAGGTGGGGCCAAGACGAATGCAGTGTTCAAAACAAGTTAAACAATACAAGAGAAACTAAGGGATGCACCGAGGCAGGGCTCCGTTATTAGCACGGGTCAACACAGCCAGGTGTACAGGATGCCATATCCAGGGAGCTTGGGCATGGAGTATGCTGGGGCCAGATGGGAGAAGATAAAGCTGGAGCCCAGAAGAGGGGAGCTGGGCAAGGGGATCGTGTGGGGCCGGAGACATCGGTCCAACTTCAGAGGCCAGCTCCAGTCTGGGACAGAAAGTCCAGTGAAAGTCATTAGTACTCGTGAACTCCATGAGGGTGGGGCCGCTCGGCTCTCGTTCCTCCACTGAATCCCAGGTTCGCTAGAACAGGTGCTCAGTGTTAAGTGGATGGACCAATGATGGTTATCTAGGCTTGGAGTCACATCCCTCACCTCCGGTGTGAGGAGGTCAGGAGGGGCTGTATTGTGGCTTTGAGCAATCTGTCCATCTGTTCCAGGGTTCTTCCCATAAGAAGTTACCAGCAGCAGCATACAGGGCTAAAGTGGAGGGCAGTGCCAGAGAGGCAGAGACAAGGAATGAGGGGCCTAGCCATCGGGCTTGGGTTCTGGACAGGACTGATTCCAGAAAGAGTATAGAACTGGGCAGGGTTACTGAAAAGGCAAGGGATCCCAGTCCCGTGGATGAATCCTCAGAAGGAGATGGGGGCAGAGCCCTGGAGATACACAGGCTTCTCTTCACACGTATCAACTGACCACCTCATTCTGTACATGCATTGTGGGATGTTTAATCTTTCCTACCCAGCGGTTGTTTTTGTTTGCTTGTTAAGCCACTGTGGAAATGGAAGTAAAAGAAAAAGAATGTTGGGAAATTTTTATTTCCAGGAAACAGGGTGGAGGCAATACCCAAAAGGCACGCCATAAAGTTGTTGTAGACAATTGTATAATTGTACAAATTGTATAATTTGTTCTGAGCCGCCTAGTGGCCTAAGCAAGGAGGGAAACGGGGCGGTGATGGGCTCATTTACGGTGTTCCGAAGATAAACCACCGCAGTTCAGAGAGAGAAAGCCTTTGAGGGTATTGAAACCTGGGCAGCGTGTTCCCCGGGGTCGCCACACAAAGGAGACCCGTGGGGACACGGGGCTTCTGCCAGCACACTGGTGTGCGACTGCTCACACGTTTTCTGCCCCCATCAGGCCCAGCTCAGGAGCCAGAGTGGACTCAGGAGGCTTACCCACAGACCCAGCTGGGGAACAGAATAGGGGAGAACTAACGTCTCTATCCTCCCAGACACATCTCTACCTGGACCATTGCTAGAGACCAAGAAGGGTGTTTCTTCAAACTCTGGGGATGAAGGAACCGGACACCAGCAGCGTTAATTCCCCACCCGGCCCTGGAAACCAGTGTGAAGTTGGTTTTGACACAAATGGAGGTGTAATTAATGAGATTATTAAGGGAGTGAGAGTCAAAAGCCATCCCCAGCTGTGGGGCTTCACTTGGCTTACCCTCCGGTGACTCATTAGCTTAGGCGCAATCCTCATATGCCTGATTTGGAGGACTTAACCTTCAGAGAAAGACTTTAGTGCAATAAAGCAAATGTCAGCAAGTTCGATGCAGCTTAGCGCACCACCCTAGCCTGCACCCAGCTTCCCGGCCCCCCGCGCTCCCTGCCTGAGACCCTTCAGCCACTCAGCACCTTGACAGGCCTGCACGATGGGCAGGCTTCTGGGTCACGTTCCAAGGTTGAGCAGAACCTCAGGGATTTGAAGCCTGGGAAGGAACTCAGGCATCAACTAGACCAAGCCCTGGACAAGTTTGGTCCAGCGAGATTGCTGGAGATTAGCTCCACAGTGCTGGAGTTAGGGGCGGGGTGAGAGCCAGGCCCCCCCCCCCCCCCACCCCTTCCCTGTCCAATGTTCTTCACTCTGCTTTCTTTGTGTGGAAGCCGTGCTTGGATTATGCAGATGAGGGGCATGGGGTGAAGGAAAGAAATGCAGTCTCTCTAGTCTGGGTGGCATTCCTACCTGAGGACTTTCCAAGGAAACTGTGGAGAGGGAGTCTGGAAAAGGAAAGGCTTGTGGAGAGCAAGGCCTCAAGCAAAGCCTTTGAATTGAGACGTTTACAAAGAGCTGGGCTGGGCTACCCCGGGCTAGGCTGCCATCTCGCTATTTGTAGACATGGTGCCTGAGGGGGGAGCTGGTGGCCTCTTTGTGCCCCTGAGGGGTATGTTTGGAACTCCCACTAAGTACCAGGGGAATTTCTATCTCAGGTGCTGGCTAGGAAACAGGCCCGAAGAGTTAGGCTGGGGCAGAAGCCTTCTCAGGCGTGGGGAGAAGTCACTATTGCTCCTTCCTTCCTCCACCAACAGAGGAAATAACTCAACAGGCAAGGCAATCCAGCCTTGGCTGTAAACCTACTTATTGAAGGAATTACCTGGAAGATTTAGTTCCAAGGGTAAAAAAGGGGAGTAGGCACTTATGGTGAACAGTCACCTAATTCACTTGGCCATTTTTTCAACCTTTTCTGAGTGTGTCCCATGTACCAGACACTAGGAGGCTGACCACAAGCTTGGCCTTGGTTTGCTGCAACCAAGGGCCCTTGAGCTTTAAGGGACCTTCAGGATCATCTAGCTCGGTTCGCTCATTTCATTGATGAAGCATCTGAGGTTCAAGGCGAAGTCTTTGCCTGGACTCACGGGAGTGAAGAGCCCTGAGTGGATGAATGCTCTGACCTCCTCTCCATGTGGCTTTCACCTAAGGACTTGCAAGTGAGCTCAGGGAAGCTTCTCGGTCGGAAAGCAATATTCTGTATCGTTAAGATCACCAGCTCATGGGCGGACGCACAGCCTCACGCCTCCAGCAGCACATGCATCACCACTGGCCTGGTGCTCATTTGGAAATAGCACTCGTTTGGATCCAGGGAGACAGGCTGGGTCCCCACCTAAATGTATTCCTACCTTACCCCAACTCACCAACGACGAACAAGTGTTTTTTTTTCTTTTTACTCTTTTTATTTTGCACTATAAAAAAACAACAATATGAACAACAACAACAACAACAACAACCAGTAACATACTGCTTTTCTTCACATTCACATGGATTTTAGGAAATTATTGCCTTTTCCCCTGGAGAAAGAACCTACAGACAAAAAAGAAGTACCACATTACAAAATCTGTAAACCCCAGAAGTCCACAGCTTGAAGACAACCCCCAGGGGCAGGGATGAAGACGTGTGTCACCGGAGACGAGACAAGCACACACGAAGGACGGCAAACTGGGGAAAACGACCATTTCAATGCCACTGACCCAGACAGCGGGTGCCCTATTTCCCTTGGCACCCACTGCTACCACCTCGAAGGGGTGATTTTTGGTCTAAGGTCTGAAGAAGAGTTGCTTTGAGGAGAGGTGCAATGAGAAAGGTTCAAGTATGAGTAAGAATCATGCGAAGTCCGAAGTCAGGAAGAACCCACAGTGGAGAGGACACCCAGATAGGTCAGTGTCTCCCTACTTCAACCGCTTGTCTCTACTGGCCCCAAGAGGGAGCCTCAAAAACATCTGAGGGTTCAAAGCAGCACACAGATCGTGTCCCTCCAAACCCTGCAGGGTTACTTTCCCGACTGGGTGGTGATCAGCTTATGCCCTGAAGCAACAGAGACAGATACTGAGACTGCCAAAGTTAAAAAAGTAAGGTGGAAATTGTGCTTCCTTCAAAACGAATTGGCTTCGTAACTGCCTTTTCTCCCGGTCTAGCAACTGCTTTCTCCCATGCTGCTGCAGGGATTTATTGCCTTACGCTTGAAATGAGAAGGCAAACTTGGAGGTACAGGGACTGGGCGGTCCTGAGAGGGCACGGGGTCTGGAAGTACAGTAGTTGGCACGCGCTGTGCTCTCATGATGGCTTGGCCTTCCTTCGGTCCCGAAAACCTATCCCCGATGTCAGTGTGAAGTTCCTTTGCAAGCCTGGTGCTCACTCTCCCAGTGGGGCAGTGGGACAGAGTGAGGTCTTCGGTATTGCACAGGTATGAAATGTCCACGAGTTTAGAAAGCAGAATCACAGTTGTTCTTGGGACTGGGCTGTTTCCCCATCCCGGTTTTAGCAGGATGTGGCCGTGGCCACGGGGCTCCTGCTGAGCTCTGAGACTGTTGAGTGGGTGGGCACTGGCACCAGCACCGAGGTAGGGAATGTGCAGTAGGAACCTTGCATGTCAGGGCTCAATGTCTGCAAATGGGCTATGAATGAAGAGCTGGCTGCCTCCCCTTGGCAGGAGGGAGCCTGTGGCGTGGAAGGCAGGATCTCAGACTCATACTGCAGGAGCTGGCCCATGAAGCCGAAGTTGGGCGAGACCACACTCCTCCGCTGCTTGATGTAATCGAAGGCATCCTTCAGGCGGAACTGCTTGGTTTTCATGAGGTAAGCCATGCAGATGGTGGGCGAGCGGGAGATCCCAGCCTCACAGTGGACCAGGACCTTGCCTCCCTTTTCCCTGACACAGTCTGGAAGGAAGAAAAGACAGTGAGGATGAGTTGGGACCGGAACCCAAAAGGCAATGCCAAGATACAAGCATTAAACACAAAAGTGACCTGGTTATCAAAACATCACGTCTGTTCGACAGCTGAGGTTCCTACACAGTCTCTGATGCCCCTTGGCGAGGACGGAGCTTTTGGGGTCCCACCAAGGTCTATCCCCACTTAGGACCTTTCTATCCTTAGAGGTGCCTCCTTGTTCGCCAGGATACTTGCATAGATTCTGCCCCTGAGCAGGCCAGACCTGGAGTGCAGCAGTCTCACATCCCTTCCTGGAGATGCCATCTTAACTCGGGTCCCGTGGATGGGTTTCGAGAGGGCATTGGGAAATCCTTGACATTGCGTGCAAATTTATTGGGTAGGCGCATTTTTCTGAGAGGGTCCCAGGTACAAAGACTGACTTGGAAAAGCAATTCCTGTCTCTCAGGATCTGAGTCTTATGGTGATGACCCAGTAGTCCTCTCTTGCTAGAGGCTTGTCAGCCTCGCTGGGCACCGTCTCTGGCTGTGCCAGGGGCGGGATGCTTGGCTCAGCTCCCAGGGTTCCCACCACCAAACATACAATAAGTAGTGCACAGCCACTAATTATAGCCCTGGCTAAGTGACGCTTACTAGACCGGAGGATATAAATGGCTTTCGCAAACTCCATCTTGCACAACAATGGGAGTCACTGCCATAAAGCTACCACCATCAGTCAGCATTCTTTAGCTCAATATGACTAGGGGGTGCCCTCCTTTCCTGTTCCACTCCTCTCCCCCAAAGAACTACGATAGTTAAAAATGAGGGGCAAAAGGTTACGCACATACACACACCAATTAAAAACCACGAAAAACAGCCGTTCCAATTCCCTCTCTTGCTAATGAGGAAATGATTACATTACGACACGGGAAGTTCGATGATGTACCTGGCACTATGTAAGGCCACAGTACACAAAAACACTGAAGGTTTTGAAGGGAAAATCAAGTCAGCTCCCTTACCCGCCTCCCTCCTCAAGTTGGAGACGTTTGTAAATGAATCCGCAAGATCTAAAACATCAAGTTTCTGAGGAGGCAGGGAGGAACCCTGGAGTTTTCCCAGCAGAACGAAAATCCCAAAGGACGCGCTCAGTGTAGCTCATTGGAGGTACCCCCAATTTAGTCTGACTCAAAAGAAATAAAGCCCCGGTAAGTTAGTTCAAAGGGGACCCCAACCCCTAGGATTGCAGGGTCATGACTCCTGATTTTCTTTTGCTCCTTGTAGGCTAGCTTTTAGTTGACCGGTGCCGTATCCAAGAAAACAAAGGGCTTAGAGCGTGTTGCTTCCGCTCTACCCCTCAGGGCTGATGTTCCATGTGACCTTCCCAGGGCCTTCCCCTGGGAAGGAGGTCAACACAGGGTATGGCCTCAGTCCCTCCTTTTACCAGGAGGGCAAGAAGTCTGGGGAAAAGCATCCTGTGCTTTCAAAATGCTGTCGGTTTGTGTGGTTATGTACACAACACACAGGATGGAGAAGGAGGGTTCTGAGAAATGGACGGGGGCGGGTTTCATGACCTCACCGAGTAGCTATCTAGGTAATTAAATAACTGGCAGAGAAGGGCAAGGCATTCCCAGGGTCAGGGAGACAAAGCCAAGGGTTTCCCACTCGCAACCCATCATTTGGGCTGCCTCTCAGAGAGCCAAAGGAATCATCTCAGCCCAGAGGCTCAGGGGACCAGGACATGGTCTTTTTGCCTCTGGTGAGTTTTCCAGTGGGTTTCCTGTAGAGGAGAAACCATGTGCGATGAGCACTGGGCGCACCAGGTGGCCAAAGCTAGGCGGGGTGGGGGGTGGGGGGGCTTTAATTGCTACCCGCACTAAGTAGTTATTGCTGTGGCCAACATCTGCCTTTCCCCCTCCAAAAGCCCTCCAAACAAGATAAGGAAAATCACATCTCAGCTTCAACAGCTATGCATATTCAAGGGAAAGAAGGACTCTGGGAAAGAAGGCAAAACAACGAGGTTGGGGAGTGGTGTTTGCAAGTCTGAGACAGCAAAAAGTCAGCCTTGCAGCCGAGGAAGAGGGATGGGGGAAAGGGAAGATGTCAAATGAGAGAAAAATCAAGGTTATGCTGAAGAGGTGGGGACCCAGGGCCCAAAGCCCTCTCCGGGCAGAGGGGCCAGAGGCTTCCAGGCCTGCACAGGGGAGGAAATGATAACTGCCTAACACAACGTACAAAAGATGACAACTTTTCTGTGCGCAAAGCATGAAGCTTGATCAAATGCTATCTTTAATCCAAAATTAGCTGAAAATGCAAAACAAATTGCCCCTAAAGCAGTCTGCCAAAAACCATGAAAAGCTGCCAGGGCCCTCGGGGCTCAGCGTGTTAAGCAGTGCTCTCTCAATCCTTCTGTTTGCTTTTTAAAAATACCCCAACCTACGTAGGAGCACAGTTGGGATGGTTCTATCCTTCCCTTGCTTCCCTGCTGTGGGGCATTACGCACGGACACACCGCATCCCACCCAGCTTGAAAAAATAACACGAGCGGCAGTGAGTACTGCCATAAAATATTAATTCATTTATCTTGCAAATTAAAGCTCCTATTAATAGCAACTCCAATCCTCCCCTCTGCGTCTTTGGTGGCTGCAAACCTTCCCGGCTCCAACTCCTGGTGGTTGCACAGACAAGACGCTTGTTTTTCTTCTTGGCAAAGGTAGCCTCCATCAGTACGTCAGAACCAGAACAGGTGCCCTAGGTGGCTCCCCAAACAACGGAGGGCGAATGACTGAACCTACCAATGAAGTCTATTGCTTCTTGAAAGTGGGAGCTAATGTCAGCTGTGTGGCTGTCTTCCACGGGGATCCATTTGTAGTGTAGGTGGGTCGTGCAGGACTCGGAAATCCGCCGTGAGACATTCAGCAGGGCCGTGATGTGCAGGCTGGCGAGGAGCTCGCACTTGGATGCATGGTAGGCACTTCCAAGGTAGAGGAAAGGGAGGATTTCAACTGGGCCGCCCTGGAAGCAGGGGCAAAGGATAGCCAGGGAATATCGGATTAGCTTGCTCATTTAGGAGAGGAAACAAAACAAGCCTGACCTACTTGTAGGGTGGGAGGTTCCCTTTCTGGTTTCCAGGTAGAGAGTTCAGAGCCAGGGTAGTTCAACCAGCAGTGTGGGTGGAGCCACCACCCCGGCCAACTCTCTACCCTACATTGCTACCTTGTGACTCAGTGACGGCAAAGCCCACGCGGTGAAGATTTTCGTTTTCTTACACATATTGATTGAGGAGGCAGGAAATGCTAGCAGCTTCCCTGTGCTGATGGGGACGAGAAGTAATGGGAAGAATCGAGAGGCTAATGTCCCAAGTTCTAGCTGCCCTGACAGAACCAGGGCAAGCCTTTTAACCTTGGGGCAAGCCCTGTTTTTTCTCTCAGGGAAGCAGATAAAACTCAACAAGATGAGAACCCTGCTTTGCAGTCCTGATATTCTATAGTGTATCTTATCAAACCTAGGACACTGATCCTAAGGTGCATGTGGTTTTAGCGATGTTAAAATGTGCCCCCAAAAGGATGCTTCTTAGAAGTGAAAACAACCACTGTTTACCCAGGATCCTTAAAGAAAAGCTGTTAAGCCATGGGCAGAGGGGCTTCTCCCACACCTGATCTTTGTCAGGTAGCGCTGAGGGTTTGTGAAAGATGCTTACATCAGCCTTTTGGAAGGCCACCCACACACCAGGATTCCCGTTAAGGAGGATCCCAGTTAGAACCAGAGACCATCTCCCCTGAGGCACAGTTAAAAGGAACAGCTAGACTGTGGCAGTCTTAGCACTCCAGGGTGGCAAGACAAGCCAGTCAAAACTGGAACAATGGGAGCCCCCCCTCCCCGATTTAGAGGGAAACACTGTGCTTGAGGGGGGACAGTGGCTGCGTCTTTGGGAGCCTCTCCCATATCATCCATCTGCTTCCCGTGTTTCCACTTCCTGTCCTGGAATAAAGTAGAATGGAAACTCAGCCAGATCCACAGTAGGGAAAGAGGCATAGGATGAGGGACAGCAGCAGGCAATTCTCAAATTACCCATCATGCAGTGTGTGCTTTTTCTTTCCAGAGAAATCAAGTGTTTGGGCAAAGGTCAGTTTGGCTAATCAGAAGAAAGTTATGGAGGATTTTACAAAGGATAGTAAAAGTAACAACTAGTTATTTTATTAGCACCTACAATAGCTGGCCCTGGACTTAATACTTTATACGCACCTACATAGATCTCTCTCTCCTTTTAGTGCCTGGAAAACACTGACAAACCAGGCCTGGGATCTCATCCAGTTACTTATATAGCCTAGATCAACATACTCCTGAAACCACGTTTCTTTGTTTTTCTGAATCCCGTTTAGACTCAAGAGGAAGAAACCCCAAAGGTTAACACGAACTTGGCTTGGCTTCTCTCAAGGCAGAAGCGCTTCTAAGAAATAGCACGAGGGGGTTCCCCAGATGAACCCTGGAGACACATCAGGGCCTCCCCAGTCCTCTCGGCCAAAGGTCTGTTGTGCTTTCATGATATCCTGCCAATTCTTGTTTCTCTTTCACTTTCTGAGAAGTGAGGGGAAAACACCACCCAAACAAACAAAAATAGGAATCCAGCTAAGCCGCATGCCCATGGCTTGAAAGCTTGAGGGTTCATCATAGGCTGTATTTTCAATAAAGAAAAACAAAATAATAACCGTGGCACCTTGCCAAGCTAATGGGCTCCCTGACCCAGGATCCCATTCAAGGGAAGTCACTTGGCTTTACTGGGAAGTTTATTCGCAGGGGCAAAGCTCTGCTCATGCTAGGCAGCTGGCACTTTAAACAACAGTCAGACGTCTTCCTTTTTATGATCTGGATATATTCTTATTTTGTGGGAAAACCTTGAGAAGCTCCTCATACCAGGTCAGGTGGCTAGGATGGCCCCTTTCTAAAAGAAGGCATGTAGAAAACAGAACAAGGTCTCGCAAAGAACCAGAGTTGAGAGAAGGGAGGAGGTTTGGGCCTACTGTTGCCAGGATTCTTTGCAGATAGCTCATTTCACCAGCTGTGAGACAAGTTTTTTCCCTCTGTAAAAGGGGAAGGTGGGCTTTGATCTCTGGTTTCTGCCAGATTTGGGACCTTGCCCACCTTTTGCCCATCCTCCAACATTGTAGGTAACCCCTGTGGAAGACTGAGCCTTCCACATTTTCATCCTTTAGTGAGTTGTCAGAAGGTATAAATTCTTTGAAGGAAACTACCCCCCCCCCTTTTGAATGAGTGTTAAATCCTCTATAATATCTCTTGATCTGCTCTGGTTTCTGAATTTATGGAATTGTAAGCACCACAAACCCTTAGAGACTGCTTAGCCATCCCAAGGGTTGTTTCTCCACGACCCTCCCTCAACCTCTCCCCCAGCCCCATTTCAGTTAAAAATAACAAGACACACTTTGACAGGTACTAGGCTGGTTTGTAGAAACTGCAGAGCATGAACAATTCAGGAAAAGATCAGGAAAGATCAACACAGGAAGCCTGAAAGTCGGCTCTGAAACACCTTCAGGAAACCTAAACCGATATTTTGAAGCTTCTCTGCACTCCCTAGGCCAGCTAATAATAATGTATCTTTCACTTCCCCTTTTCTCCAGAAGCTGTCAAGCATCCTGTGGCTCGTTTGCTCTTGTCAGCTTGTTTGCTGGAAAGAAGCCCATTTACTCTTGGATGGAAACTCAAGTTGGCAAGTAACAGCTCTCTGAAGCTCGAGGGCTCTGCCCAAAACCCTGATCCACAAAAGAACGAACCGGTGCTGCTGAGCGGGGAGAGGAAGAGCTGGGGTGCCGAGGAAGGAACAGAGTCAGCAGCCAAGACCACACCACGTACCTGGTCATAAGCCGGCCTGTAGCTGATGCTGAGCACTGGTTTCCCACACTGGTTCATGAGGGCTTTCTCGGTTTCAACCTTCTCTTGTGAAATGGGTTGTACATCCACGCAACACTCAGGATATTCCGAGTAGAAGTTGTCATATCCTCCTGCAAGGAAAACAAAAAAGGAAGAGAGATGTTAGCATTGATTTCTCAGGCTTTCAGAAAATGCCCCCAATTAGTCAATACCCCAAGTGTGGAAGAGTCAAGAATATTATGCTAACACAGATTCCGGTCTTACAGAAAAATTGAACCAAGCCAACTAATAGCTTTGGAATAGAAATGGGCTACACCCCCCTCTCCCCGCCCCCCCCCCGACACACACACACACACACTTTTTTCCCCTCTCTTCTAACAAGCTACAGTTCAGAGAGGCAATGATTAACTTTTTGCATCTATCAGAAGCAGCTTAAACTGTGAAAGGAAATGTATCCGACATCTGGCAAATATTAACCAAATCCCTCCAGAAAACAAAAGCTATTTTCACTTGTTTGTCTAAAATGCAGGTGTGATTATACAGAATTTCATTCATTTGCAAGAAGAGACTCCTAAATTGGTTTGCTTCATCCCTAGCCCATTAGCTCTGAACTGAATTATAGACGGAACCCTCTCTATTCATAAGGGAATGGGGGCCAATATGAGGTTTAAACACAGTGCAATAAAACAACCCTGCCCTTTCGCACTCCCAAGGTGCTCAGAACACTGCTGACAATCCTCTCTATAGGTCCGATTTTGAGTAATCAATCTAGTTAATTAACTTCCAAACCAAACTGGAGACCCAAGGCCTTTGGAACTTAATTCTCAGTCCCAGTAAGTAAGAACTGTCTCTCTCCCCTTGAAGATCACCTCACCTCCCTGACCTTTCTCCACGACTACATATCCTCAAATGATAAACTTCTCCAGATGGGTCACTTAAGGTAAAACCTATCTGTGACCAAGTCATAGAAACTTGGGTATACAAAGAAGTCTCAGCTACTACATACAGAGAACAAACTGAGGGTGGATGGGGGATTGAGGGAGAGGGGAAAATGGGTGATGGGCATCGAGGAGGGCACTTGTTGGGATGGGCCCTGGGTGATGTATGTAAGCCAATTTGACAACAAGTTATATTCATAAAAAAATTTTTTTAATGCAAAAAAAAAAAAAAAAAAAAAAAAAAAAAGGCTAAGGCCCAGCACTCAGTGGTTAAGAACCAAATGAAAAACTGGCCTCAGAAGCCTCAATGAATAGGCCAGCTTTACTTGGGGACATCCTTGCTCCCAATCCAAGAGGACTTAAGGCCCTTCCAAGAGCCTCCAGAAAACCTGCTTCTAATTTTTTTCTGACCCAGAAAATTCACTTGGGGTCAAATCATCAATTAAATACACATTGTAGAGGCCATGTATTTTCTACAAAGTCCCCTCTTTCTTCTGTCTCTTGGTGTTATTACAGCTCCACAGTGAAGCATGTGGTGGTTCTAACCCCCTGCAGTAGACAAATGGTTAATGGATACCATGGCGGTCTCCAGCTCCCTCCCAGAAGCTGCAGCCAATTCCTAGAATGAGTCATCTTGCCATTACTGCTTCCTCCCAGCTTGCTGGAACTGCCCCCGCCCCCAGTGAGTACACTCAAATCTCCTCTGTGGTCACTTTAACAAAAAGCCCATTGGGCCTCCCCAGATGAGCTTCTGGACCTCTAGGTCAGTCAGGACAAAAGACCACGCCAGAGAGCAATGGAGGTGGAAGGTGGCGGTGTTTGTGGTTTAGTTTCCCCTTCCTCCCAACCATAGCCCCTAGGCCCTTGCCCTCCTAGGAGGCAGAAAGAATGTCAGACTTACACGGACACACAGACACACAGCTTCGCTGTAAGAGGTGTCCCTAGCTAGTAAATCACTTCCTGTGCCTGGGCCTCCAACATTTTGGGTTCCAGGAGACAAACTGAGTGATACGGAACAGGAATCTGGAGTAAGAGTGGCCCAGGCGTTCCCAAGCTTTCCCAAGAATGAGGCTTGGGAAAGAGAAGCAAGCCTTCAGGCCACCCCATCTCTTGTCTGTAAATAGCGCACTTAAGAGTTGGCTGTTAGGAGGACAGACAGGAGGTGCGGGTGTGGGTTGGGTCCTGCCTGCCCACTGACAAAATAAGGCAAGCAACACAGATTCTCAGCGTAGCTCTGAGGGCCAGATAAACAGCGTCCTGTCTCTTCAAGCTGGGGTCAGGAGTCCTTCAGATTAGAGGGTCTCTGTCTTTCACCCACTCCTTTCAGAGGCATGGAGAGACAGAACATTCTTCTCTGGTGCCTCACTTGAGTTGCAAGAGCCGAGGCAATTCTTTTGGCTGCCTCAACCCTCTTCAGAGTGATTCTGCTTTTGATCACCATTGCATTACCAGGGGAGCAGAGAAGGTGCATGCACACTGCGTATAAATACACACTGACAATGCCATTAGGTCATCACCTCATTTTAGCGGGGTTTTTTTTTTGGGGGGGGGGGTGAGAGGAGGATTAAGGGAAGCGTAAAAGGCATTGCTCCCAAGATCTGAAATGCCACTAGATTAAAACCTGAATTCAGGCGTGCCTGGGTGGCTCAGTCAGTTAAGTGTCCGGCTCCTGAGTTTGGTTCAGGTCATGATCTCACAGTTTGTGAGCTGGAGCCCCACATCCAACTCTGCACTGACAGCATGGAGCCTGTTTGGGATTCTCTCTCTCCCCCTCTCTCTCTGCCATTCCCCCATTTGTGTGCACTCTCTCTCAAGATAAATAAGCTTAAAAAAATAAATAAATAAAACCTGAACTCACATCTGGACATGAGTTAGATAAGGAAAAAAAATTTTCTTTGGCAACAACTTAAGATTTTAGTAATGTTATAACGTAAGTATCAAGCAACTTATACTGAAAATTAAAACACACACAATATCAACCTGGCAATTTTACTGAAAGATAGTGCACATGCAAAGCATCTGGACAAAGATCTACTTTACCACACTGCCTCAAATAGTGAGGCTGAAAGTAACCAGCCAGCTGCCACCAGGGGATTTGTTTAAAAAGTAAAATTGGGGCTCCTGGGTGGCTCAGTTGGTTAAATGTCCAACTTCAGCTCAGGTCATGATCTCATGGTTCGCAGGTTTGGGCCCCAAATCGGACTCTGTGCTGACAGCTCAGAGCCTGAAGCCTGCTTCAGATCCTGTGTCTCCCTCTCTCTCTGCCCCTCCCCCACTTGTGCTCTGTCTCTCAAAATAAAAACATTTTAAAAAATTTAAAAAAAAGTAAAGTGGACATGTATGCTCTGATATGGACAAATATCCCAAGATCGAGTTAAGTGGAAGAGGCATGAATAGAAAATACACAAAACCATTCTATGTTTTAAAGATACTCATGGCAAATTAACTTGCCTAAAGACGAACAAGAGAAATAGTGGGTGACTGTCTCCGGAGAGTGGAAGTAGGTTCTAGGGGGTGCAGAAAACCCACTTTTCATTGTAGAGCCTTTGTGCTTTAAAAATTTTACTTGTGTATGTTACTCTCATTAAAAAAAAAAAAAAAAAAAATTTTTTAAACATGAATTTTCCGGAGATGTGAGTCTACAGAGCTGCTTACTTCCTGTGGCAGTAACTTCTAAACCATCAGCATGCCCCCCCTCCTCCCACCCAGTGCTGAAGAGGGGTGGGGAGCCGAGGTAGTACCAGGAGGAGTTTCCTGGAACATATCTTTCATGATACTTGGGGAGGCGGTAGCTTTTCCTGTATTCATTGCTAAGAACAGGAGACAAAAACCACATCAGGAAGAGAAAAAAAATCCGGGGCTAAGTGTGAAACTTCTGCAGAGCTTGGAGGGCATCCCTCCATCCCCTGAGGGCTGAGGATGATGGACAAGGAAGAGCATCTTCTGCCTGTCTCCTCCTTAAGAGGAATCAACCAGGGACAGTCTACAAGAAGTGCTAATACGAGGGGAGGGGGGGGGCTGCCCATGTGATCTCCTGGCCTGGACTGTGTGAAATTCCCCAAATTGCATGGTTTTAAAACAAGGACTTCACCCTCCATTCACTGCCCCCGAGTTCTGAACCACATCACTGTTGTATCTCAAGGCGTCTGCAACAGGGTTGGCAGGGCCTTGGGGCACAGCTTGGGCTGAAGCCTCATCTCTGCACTGTGGGCTAGGTCTTTTAAACATTCGAGGTTACAAAGGACTCAAATACAAGGCGGGAAAAGTCACAGGAGTTGGCCCAAGAATCATTGCTCTGTAGTTTGTCAATCACCCACCACACCACCAGGAAGTCCAAGTCCTTTCTCCAGCAGGTGTAATGGGCTGACTGGTGGGGCAGCTTCTGGGGCATCCCAAACCAAAGGCGACGGAATCCCCTCCACCGCTAAGGTCCTGAGTCCTGGCTGCACCTCTCCGGAGTCCTGGCACGACTGCCAACCGCCCCTCACCCCGGGGAGACAGCAGGAGGCCAGCCCTGCGGGGGTTTTCTCTGGGCGGTAGAGCGAAGGGGTGAAAAGGGTGGGAAGGCTGTCAGCTCCAAATTGAGCTAGAGAAAAAGGTCTGGGAGGGGAGAAAGGAAGGCCGGAAGAAAACAATAAAAAGCAGTAAAATAAAATGGAAAGGAAGGGGAGGGACTCGCCAGGGTCAAAAAGGCAAGAGGGGTCGGTGAAGACAACCCAACGTACGCTTATTTTCCAGGCGGGAGGAAAGGGGACACCGCGGCGCCACGCTCCGGGGGGTGGCGACCTGCTGATCCCGCCAGATCTGTCTATCAGAAAGACTCAGAGCCCAGGCCCCAGCGAGGGCGGCTAAGCCGGCGCGGGGAAACGGGGACCCGCGCCAGTCCTGGCCGACGGCCCCTGCCTCCGAGAAGGGGCGCCCCCGGCAGCGTAACCAACCGCACCCACCCCGGCGGACCTGCCGCCGGGAGCTTTCGAGGAACTCGAGTGGGGAGGGGGAAGTTCTGAGCGCTGACAGTGGCGGTGCCCTCCCCAGCGCACGTCAAGCCCCAGCGTGCAGGCTCCGGCAAGTGGAGACTACCGGGTCCGGGGTCGAAGACGGCGCCCCGCACAAGGAGGGGACCCCCAGAGCCCCGGACTCTCCGGCGCGGTGGCAGATTGGTGGTTGGTGACAGGGAATCGGCGGCCCCGATGCGCTCACCTTTGAGGAAGTAGACCCGCGGGCCGGCGGGCAGGCAAGCGAGCAGCGAGGTGAGCACGACCCGCGCGGCGCTCTCCTCGCGCAGCTTCTGCCAGTGGCGGCTGCCCTGGTCGAGCACGACCACGGCCGCCACGCCGCCGCCGCCCTCCTGCAGCAGCCGCGCGCGCGCCGCCTCGTCGGGCAGCACGTAGCGCGCAGACACCGCGCCGCCGCGGGCCCGCCGCAGCACCACCGAGTTGAGGTTGACGTTGAGCGAGCCGCGCACGCTCGAGGCGGCGAAGGCCAGGTAGGGCCGGCAGTCGAGCACCACGCAGCGCGCCGCCGCCTCCTTGCGGAGCATCTTGCGCAGCTGGCGCCCGTCGAGCGACGTGACCTTCATGCCGCCGCCGCCCAGCGGTCGCGCGCCGCGCGCCCCGCAGGTGCCCACGGCCAGGGTGCCCGCTGGCGAGGCACGGGAGGGCGGCCCGCGAGGCTGCGGCCGGCCGACCGAGCCCGGCGCCGGAGCGGCCGCTCAACTCTTCTTTCCCGCCCCGAACGCTCGGCACCCGGCCGGGCCACTCGCCGCCCCAGAAGCCGGGGATTCCGCCGGCAGCGCGGCGTTTTATGTGAATGAGTGTGCGGCCTGTGACGTGGCTGCCCATATAAGGCCAAATATGGGTATTTCCCCGCCCCCTTCGGGCTGTGACCACACCCCCGGGGAGCCGGAGGCGCGGGGCGGGCGCCCTGCGTTAGTCAGCCGGAGAAAGAGGAAGTGACAGGCGCCTCCCTCTGCTTTCTGTGGCATTGCGCGGAGACACTCACTCGCGCATCACCGGGGGCTGCCGGTGGGGTGTCAGGAGCGTTACGAGGCCGAGGTGACCCACGCTGTGCGGGAAGAGGAGGAAGCGGAGGAGGCAGGGCCCGGCGCCGCATAATCAGTCCGGCTTCGAGTTTCAGAGACGTAGGTTCAGAACCTGCTGGGGGCTGTGCCAGACACCGAGCTAGGCAGGGCTACGGGAGCCCGCGGCCGGTGCCCCCCCATGAATCGGAAATGAGCATTGGTCTTCACCCAAGCCTTGACGGCGGCACATGAGATGATAGCTGGGATTTGCTTCACAAGGGGTGGACTATACCGATGACTCGGGATTGGGTTTGTGTTGGTAATCGTTAAAATTCAGGGATGGGTACGGGGTGGGGGGGGTCCTTTTTACTGTGTTCTCCACTCTTCTCTTTGCTTGAAAATTTCCGTAATAAAAGTGCTGAAAAGTAAAAATGGAGAAGAGAGCCAGCTGTTAATCTCCCCATATGGATTCTGCCCTTAAAGGATTGACAAGCCTTTTCTCTGTCGCACTCCAATAATAATTAGAATAGTTGTTTTCTGAGGAGCCGTTTTGTGGCCCCTGGAAAATCCTGTCACGGAATCAGCTGCGGCATCAACATGCATCCGTTGATGGAGCTCAGTCCCAGGCTGCTGTCCAGGTGGCTTCTGGATTTGGGGGATTATCTGTGGATCAAGTCTAATCCCAGGCTGTCTGCCCCCACTGGTCCCCAGCAGCTTCAGGCTTCCCGTCCCCAATCTTGGTGAACTGGACGCATTCACCCATTCAGCAAGTATTCTGGAGGGCCAGCTTCTCGCCAGGGGCTCTGCAAGCTGCAGGGGCAGGTGTAGGGGAAACACGCCTCTACCCTCCAGCTCATGACCAACCATTTTATTGTTGCCCTGAGGAGGCGGGTGGGGGCTGCTCCGTGGAGAACAGCCTGCCTCCACTAGAGAGGTTCTTGGTTACCACAGACATAGGAGAATGAGGTTTTTAGAAGGAAGCAGAAATCAAATTCTGAAATCAAATGCAATCAAACCAGACGCCAGATAGTTGGTTATCGGGTCACAGCTGCATTCAGTCAGAGGCGCCGTCCTGGCCCTGCCAAGGAAAATGTGATGTGGGGGTTTTCTCTGGGGTTATTCATACCAGCCTTCCCGGTAATTTGCTCCTCCTCCAGGGTCACCACCAGACGTTTCAGCCCAGAGCCACACGTGTCTGGAGCACCCACATGGCCAGGCTCTGTATTGGGGGCTGGACACCAAAGTGACGTGACTTGCTCTCCCTGGTTTTCCCCAGCCCAGAGAGAAGGCTCGGCCCAGCCACAGGCCTCTTTAAGGTCCTGTAGTCAGTATGGAAGAGCATCCACAGTGTGGGGAATGGGGACTCGGAGAGGACCTCCCAGGGCAGAGGAGAGTCAAAGGGAGTTCCAAAGGATGAACTGAAGTTAGCCAGGCCACGGAAGGGGAGGGTGGAAGGCATTCCAGGCAGAGGGATCTGCTAGAGGTAAAGAAAAAAACAAAACAAAACAAAATGCTGGCATGGTATGTGCTGAAGACTAAGGCACTTCTGGCATTTACTAGAAAATCAAGCAGGGTCAGCTGATGGAGGGTCTTGTGTGCCATTTAAGGCATTTGGATCTTATCCTTTGGCTGGAGCAGCCCTGGACGAAGGGTCTTACTCCGTGACCTGGTCAGGTGACCTTTGGGAACTTCACGCGGCAGCACGGTGGAGGATGGATGTTTTATTTGAGAGAGGGGGTAGGGGTCCAGACTGGAGTCAGGGAGATAGATAGGAGGCTTTTGTGGGTAATCCAGGCCTGAGCTGATAAGGGCCTGCCGGAACTTGGCAGTGATAGCGGCAATTGAAGAGGCCACACAGATGGGAGAAACATTTAGGAAGTAAATGGCCGGAAGGGATGGGATGGGGAGACA
The DNA here is from genome assembly GCF_024362965.1 of Panthera pardus. Taxonomy (NCBI): domain Eukaryota; kingdom Metazoa; phylum Chordata; class Mammalia; order Carnivora; family Felidae; genus Panthera; species Panthera pardus. The sequence goes on along the minus strand of NW_026526788.1, from coordinate 67,128,200 downwards.
GTAGAGGGTGATGCCAAGGTTTTTAACTGGGGTGGTTGGGTGAATGGTGACGCCTTTAGATAGGGAACCTACAGGAACAGGTCTGGGTGAGCAGCAGCAGAAGAAGGAGGGGATGAAGTTCAGAGAGATTAATAGGTTAGAGGTGATCATGGACTGCTCAAGGGGGTACCCAGTAAGCAGTGGGGTGGCCTGGCAATCAGTGCAGGAAAGTCTCCCACCCTCACTTTCCAGGTCCAACAGATGACCAAGTCCCAGGACTCTCTCCGCCTTCCAGATTTCTCTTCTGACCTTTCTGGTCCTGGGGCCAGGCTGGCTTCATGGGTGTCTCCCCTGTACAGCTACACAGGGCCCCATGCCTGGTTGAATGCTCTGCTGTCACTCTCTTGAAATTCTGAATAATTTTCGGACAGGGAATTCTGCATTTTATTTTTGTACCGGGTCCCATACATTATGCAGCTGGTCCTGCCCATCGCTGTAGTTAAAGGGCCCTGTTATCCCCCATAGTGGGCCTTTTAACAGTATCCTGTTTCCCAATCTCCAAGCCCTCTCCTTACTCTCTCATCCTCTGCAATGTGATCTCTTTAAGCCTAGATCTGAGCACAGAGCCCACCTGCTCTGCTCAAAAACCCTCGATGACACCTACACACTGATAAAGTCCAAATTCCTTAGTGGAACACCGAGATCCTCCTCGTTTCTGGCCAATTGGCCATAACCCACCTCTAACCTTGTTTCTCTCCTTCCTTTCCACTCCCTCCCCCCACCCAGGCTCTAGTTGCTGCCCGTTTCCTAAACTTGCCCAGCATTTTACTGCCTCCACCCTTTCTACAGGACTGCGATGCCTCCGTTCCTTTGTATAGGAATCTTTCACCTTCATGCACAGCTCCAAAGCTATGGTTGCACCTCTAAGAAACTACCCCTTAATCCCCAGCCTGTTAATCAGTTGCCCTCCTGGGGGTTCTCACCTTTGTGTGGTTTCTCCCTCCCCTAACCTGATACGTGAGTGTTTTCTGTCCCACCATTAACCTGCGGCCTCCCAGACCACACTCAGGATTTATCCCACCATCTATGACTCCATCATAACATCCAGCACATGGAGGAGCTCGATCAATGTGGCAGAATGGAATTTAGTGCTTGCTGAAACTTGCAGCTAGCTTTTTAGGAGGCACCTGGGAAGAAAGTTGGCCACAGTATATACATCACAGCTTTAGACTCTAGGTAAGGAGGCGAGGTACGAAGCTGTGGACACACAGTCACTAGGATCAGGAACTGGATTTCATCGGCCACAGGCCTAGGAGGAAGAAGAGGGTGTCTGAGATTGGAATTCTTTTTTTTTTTTTTTAAGTTTATTTATTTATTTTGAGCGAGTCAGAGACGGCAGGAGTGGGGGAGGGGCAGAGAGAGGGAGAGGGAGAGTCCCACCCAGGCTCTGCACTGGCAGTGCATAGCCTGACACAAGGGCTCGAACTCACAAAACTGTAAGATCATGACCTGAGCCGAAACCAAGAGTCAGACGCTTAACCAACTAAGCCACCCAGGTGCCACTGAGATTGGAATTGTGCAAATAATCATGCCTGTCCCCCTGCTGCTTCGAATGGGGGTGATGGGTTCAGGGAAAAAAAGCAAAATTTAAATTAACATTGTGAATCCATGAGTTGGGACCTTATTCCATTCCTAATTCTCTTCCCCCTGCCAGTTATACTCAGAGGAAGACAGAAGGTTTTTTAGGTTTCTTGATGCTCGTTTGACCAGTCAGTCATCCTAACCCTCAGGCCCTGGTTTGTCATTGTGATCTGGGATTCTTACCCTTTGGAGGGTCCTGGATGCCCCTTTTAAAAAAGTTGTGGGCCTACAGCATTCAGCTTCCAACGTCAGGGAGTTTCATGGACTTGGGAACTCCTGTGTCTGTCTCTGCTCACCACAGCCTCAGTGGGGGCTTCTGGGATTCCTCCCCAGCCCTGCTTCCCCATCGTAAGGTGGAGCCAGATGGCCTCTAGGGATGGATCAGAGAATGCCCAAAAATGCCAGGGAGGGGCCCAGGGCAACCCTAAGGCCAGCCCAAGGGACCTCTCAGAAGGATGAATTTTGCCCCCCTTTTCATTTATTTGTTTCTGATTATGCAGGTAGCAAGCACATGCTCATTGTGGAAAATCGATGTGCTTTTTTCCTTCTTTCTTTTTAATGTTTATTCATTTGTAGAGAGAGAGTGTGTGTAGGGGTGGAGAGAGAGAAACTCTCAAGCAGGCTTCGTGCCCCACATGGATGTTCCATGCAGAGCTTGATTTGAGGCTTGATCCCATGACCAGGAGGTCATGACCAGAGCTGAAATCAAGAGTCTGATGCTTAACTGACTGAGCCACCCAGGCACCCCTTTTTTTCCTTCTTAATAAGAACACTGCTTTCTCAGGCTTATGATCCCAAATCAAGGCTGCTAGCCAGGTCTGGACCTTAGACTTGCTTCCCACCATCTTGGATAAAGGAAAGAGCACTGGACTAGGAGTCAAAGATCTGGATTCCCATCCAATCTCTTTTGTGACCAGCTTTTATTCTTGAGTTAATATTTGTCGAATGCCTTTCGTGTGTACAGGTGTTTTTCTCCCCATGGCCCTCTACCGCCCTTGCCCCCAGGGTCTTGGAATGGAGTAAATATGATGCTTCCTCATGGGTACAGACAGCATTGCTGTGTGACTGTTGAGAATCACTCACCCTTAGAGCCATGGTTTCCTCTTCTATAAAATAGGGACATAGAGACATTAGTGTCTATTTGCTAATGGTGACTGATGATGATACAATGTACATAAAGCTGTATTGCATGATGCAAGCATAAGATATTTCTACGGCTGTTGTTGCTAATAATATCCATCAACAAAACATTTGCTCAATTACTTGGTCAAATTCTGATGCACTGGTACCTTCAGTTTCCTCTTCCATAAAATGGGAGTGAAGATGGGACTTAGCTCATAGGTTACTGTCAGGATTCAGTGAGTTAATACATGTAAAGTATTTAGAACAGTTCCTGGTACCTATTGAGAACTCCACAAATAGTAGCTAGTTGAACAGACTGTAGTATTTGTTCCAGCCAAGAAAAGACTTTTCTAACGGCACAGGAAAAAAAGATGGGGGTAAGCATGGCAGGGAAGAGGTAGTGACTTGCTATCTGATTCAGCTGGCAATCAAAGAAACCTATGAACTTGTTCTTCTGAAAGTCTACTGAGTCCAGGGAGATATTTAAGAGTAAAAATCCCCAGGCCCACTTACAGTAAGGTAGGAGAGACCAGAAGCTGTCCACATAATAATAAGTGTGAAATTGGGTGGTTTCTGGTTTTTTTTTTTTAAAGCTTATTTATTTTGAGAGAGGAGAGAGAGAGAGAGAGAGAGAGAGAGAGAGAGAGAGAGAGAGAGAAAATGAGTGCACAGGAAGGGCAGAGAATGAGAGGGAGAGAGAGAGAATCCCAAGCAGGCTCTGCATTGTCAGTGTGGAGCCCAACGTGGGGCTCGAATCCATGAACTGTGAGGTCATGACCTGAGCCGAAACCAAGAGTTGGATGCTTAACCCACCGAACCTCCCAGGCACCCCTGGGTGGTTTTGATGCTGAGAGATGAAGACATTTTACAGAAAGAGGTCACTAAAGCCTGGAGTATTAGAGCAGGTGAGCCTAGGAGAGTTTAGATATGATAAAATAACCCCTCCAATTCTAAGAGCAAGGACTTTGGAGTGACACCCTGAAGTTCAAGTCCCAGTCTGCCTCTTACTAGTTGTGTGACTTTGGGCAAGTTACTTCACCCTCTAGGCCACAATTCTCTTATTCAGGAAAAAAAATAAAAGCGGCGTGTTGGGGGGGTAATAATAGTACCTACCTCATAGGGCTGATGAGAAGATTAAATAAAGTATCTACAAAAAGCCCATCTCGGCCTGCCTGGAGCATGGTGAGGGCTCCATGTGAGCCATTATTTTTCTTTATGAAAAATGAGGAGCAGCACGGAGGCACAGAATCTTGGCAGTAAGGAATTATTCTACCTTGAAATTTTCCAGAAAGGGAGCTTACTGCCTCAGGAGATATTTTTGAATGAGGCTAAAAAAGGAAATAAGCATATTCTGGGATCTTATGAGATGCCAGGGATGTCCTGAGCACTTCACTTATTCTTACAACCACCCTATGATGTAAGCTCCATTGCCTCCATTTTACAGTTGACCCAGGTCGCATGGCTGAAGCCGACTTCCCTGTATCTTCCGTCCTTTGCTTCTGGAGAAGTACACGGTATAAGTTTGAAATATTTGAAGAAAATCATCTTGTCCTTTCCCCACCATCTCTTTTCTAAGACAACAGTCCTCATTCCTCACAATAACTGTTTTCCAGACTCCTAGAAGACTTTTTGTTTATTTGCCAAAACTCTTTACTTGTGATCCCTGAATGACACCAGGATTCAGCAGAGAACATCCATTTACTCAAAGTTCCTGGGTTCTAAAAAAAAAAAAAAAAAAAAAAAAAATCCCTGGACATAATTAGAGAAGGGAAGAGGTGAGAGCAAACACCTAAAAGCAAAGAGAAGAAGTTGTTCCCCCTCCACTGAGGAGACATAGGCTATGCCTGAGGGGTGGGAGAGGGATTTTATCCCCCAGGTCCAGCCTTACCCCACTTCCTATTCTGCTGTTCATGTCTGGTCTTGATAATGTGGGGGCATTTTTGAATGCTATAGGAAGTGGGATGGGGTGGGAAGAGGTTAGAAGGAGCAAGTTTATGGTCTCCCCAGCTTCACTCTAGAGATTCTAGACAGAAAGATAAATGGCTGCTGCAAACTGGTTTTTGGTTTTGGAATTTTTTTTTTCCTAGTGGAGAGTGTGTGCCCAAGAGTGAGGCTTATTTTACCTCCACAGTAAGACCCTGGGGGCAAGCAGGATGGGAGAAACCACCCTTACTTGAAATGTTAACGGCTTCTGTGTAGAGTTCTGCTTGGCTCCTGGTTCCCCCTCCTCTCTCTCCCTCCCTCTCCCTTTCCCCCCTCCCTGTGTTTGTGTGGTGAGGTGTTTAAAGACGTTTCCCAGACTCCAGTCTTTTTCCACCTTCATGGATTTTGTAATATCTGAATACTACCTCCTCTGTCGTTCCTGAAATTGACTTTACAGAGACTCATTAAAAACCGAACCCAAACAAAACGAAACAAAAACCACCTTATTCTGTCTTAAGAGGATCTGGAGTTTAATAATCTAATTCTATTTTTGTAGTAGAAATAAAAATATATAACAATTCAAAACTTTTTTAACGTTTATTCATTTTTGAGAGACAGAGACAGAGCATGAGTGGGGGGAGGGGCAGAGAGAGAGAGAGAGAGAGAGAGAGAGAATCTGAAGCAGGCTCCAGGCTCTGAGCTGTCAGCACAGAACCTGACGCAGGTCTCGAACCCAAGGACTGTGAGATCATGACCTGAGCCAAAGTCAGACACTTAACCGACTGAGCCACCCAGGCGCCCCCAAATATATGACAATTCAAATGGGAGGTTCTCATCTGTGTGCTGCCTGCAGTCATGCACCTCTCTTGCCCGGTGCTTGGGGAAACAGTGATTGGGTTCTCAACCAGCATCAGGCCTAGGCTCTGGAAATGGCCACCATGGAGCCTTGAACACATGGTGGGAAATTCTGAGCTACAGTATCTTCTTGAGTCAAGTTGGGATAATTAATAAGTCGCAAAGTAGAAACAAAATAATAGACATGAAAGTGCCTTGTAAAGGGCTTCGGATGTTCCTTTTCATCAGTAATTTCCTTGCTCTTGGGAGAAGTGGGGTCAGGAATCCTATCTCCCCTGGCCCAGAACTAGTGGAAAACATTCCCACACCTTAAGCATTCAGAGCGAGGCCTTTATCCAAGGTTCTACCTGAGCTCTGCCACCTGACCTACTGTGGGACACCGAGAGAGCCACTTTCCCTCTCTGTGCATCTGTTTCCTGGCCTCCAAAGCGGGATTAGTTTTGGCAGCTCTTCTCAAACCTAAAGTGCATAAAACCACAAGAGTCTGTTGAAATGCAAATTATCATTGTAGGGCCTGAGATTCTGCATTTCCAACCAGCTCCCAGGGGATGCTGGTGCTACTGGTCCACAGACCACACTTTGAGTAGTAAAGTGCTATACTTCTTACCCCTTAGAGGTGTTGAACGGCTTAAATTAGACAATACATCCTAACCATTTAGCCTGGTGCTTACTTCAGGAACTTCTCCAATAGATAGAACTTCTCCAATAGCTATTGTCAATATTATAGTGATTAGTGTATATGGGGGGTGGGGTGGGTTGAGAGGCAACCCCAGATAGAGCAGAGAATGATGAGTCTTCTTGCATCTGTGGGGTTTGGAAAGAGCAAGGTACCAGGAGTCAGGAGACCCAGGTTCGAGTCCTAGCTTATAACTCCTGCCATAGCTGTGTGAGTTTTGGCAAATCTCTTGACCTTTCTGAGCCTTGGTTTTCCCCTCCACAAAAGGGAAGGGGAGTTGAATTAGATGGTGTCTAAGGATTCTCTTAGCTTTCAATCAAAATGTGAGACCAGTAATCCCTTCTCTACCCCACCACCAAAAGACACTGCTAACAGGCCTGACTTTGGCCATAACCTTGAGCTGCCTGTGTGGCAGGGATGGGCCTGCTCTGAGCTTGCCTTGATTACAAGGAAGATGAACAACTAAAGAGCTAAGCCTGGTGCCCTTGGCGTTCCTCGAGCCTTGGGTGACATCACCCCCCGGAAACCTCCATTCCTCAGCTGGCTCGTCTGAAGTTCTATTAGGCAGGAATGATTTGCAGCCTAAGTGGGAACGAGTTTGCTGTGTGCCCAGAAAAAGGATGTAAAAGGAGGCATTTTTGACATTTTATCCCACTGCTTCACCGCACTAGAGGCAAAGATGATTCACGGCCAAACTCCTTGTAAACATATATCACACCTGGCAGATGCCAGCCCTTACAAATGTCCCTCCAGACTCTGGACTTGAGACCCAGGCAGCTAGACCCTGCAAGAAACTTGCTTCTTGGTGGAAGAAATGGGCACCCAGCAACCTAGTCCCCTAGTGAGAACAGGCCAGCCAACATGCATGAATCCATGGCCTCAAGCACCTTGCCAGTGCTGCCCCAGACAGCCCACAATCTGTGCTGAGACCTCGCTCTGAGAAAACATCTATTGAGCATCTGCTGCATGCCTCTGGCTAGGCAAGTTCACCTGAATAACTTATTTAACCTGTGCATTACATCCTAGTGAAGGAGAATACAGATAGGAGCACCCTGGTTCAGAGAGGGTAAATAACTTGTTTAAGGTCACCCAGCAAGGCATTCAAGTATCATCCCCTGAGCAAAGCCCATCAGGTTGAGCTGACCCCTCCCTTCTCTTTCCTCTGTTACAAACTTGCATCAGAGCCCCTGTCCTTCATGGTTACACTTGATTATTTAGGTCTCTCTCTCGCTCTGACCAAGAAGGAGTCAGCCCCTAAGGCCCTTGCAGCCATAGTCCCTAGCCTGTTCCTTAGCCAACCCTAGCAGGACACTTTGCCCAATGAATACGTGAAATGAGGTGTGGTCCTAGCACCCTACTGCTGAGTGGGGAAGGTAGGAGAAGCTCAAGACTTCATTCCTGAAGTTAGGAGCTTACTGACGTCAGTCGTTATGGACCTGACCCATGAAAGAGAAAGACAGTCCACAAGTGAGGCTGGGCTTGGTTATAGATTCAAGGGGCAGGTGAAATCAGAGGGAGGGGAGATGGTCGAGGGCCCAAGCAGTCAGAGCAGGCCAAGGAAAGGTGTAAGAAGGGAAAACAGGGGAGGATTTACTCAGGCAGAGGGGAGAAAGGCTCTGTGGCTGAGGGAGACAGAATGGGAGGCAGCACAGGAGTGGGATAAGGAGGCAGAGATCTCCAGAGAGATCACCCCCGTGGGGGGCAGGGAGGTTCTGGGTGGGACCCGAGAGAAGGTGGGGGAGGTCAGGTCTAGGAAATCACACCTGCTTCAAGCAATCGGGCATTATGTATATAGAGTCTGAAATGTTTATTACCCTTTGACCTAGTAACGCCACTTCTGGGAAATGATCTTAAGGAAAATCTCCAAAATCCGTGGGAGGTAAAGCTATATTCACAACAGTGTTCATCGCGGAGCTATTTATAAGAAGGTAAAAATGGAAGCAGCCAAAACATCTCTCATGAGAATGGCGAAGAAATTGGTATATCCAGCAGCCATTAAATGTGATGTTTTCAAAGCCTCTGAATAACATTCAGAATCAATTATGTTTAAATGTTAAGGGAAATGGCAGGTGACACATAATAACAATAGCTGCCTTTATTGAGTGCTATTTCCTAAAGCTAGTTCCTAGGTGCTTTCCTATTCAGCCTCATTTAATCAGTAAAACAACCCTGAGTGGGTGAGGTTACTCCCTTGGAATAGATTTGGAGACTGAGGCTCACCCAGGTAGGGGGTGGAAGCTCTGGGATCCGAGCCCTGGTCCCACTCCAGTGCCTGCTGACCACCACCTTATATGATGCAACCACATCTGGCAAGGAGACTGGGGCGAAATTTATCAAACGTTACAACTGTTCTTTTTCAGGGTGAGAGGCAGGGGAGGGGTGATCGCCCCTACTTTTGTGTTTTCCAAATTTTTCCTTGCGACGTTGTGATACTCTTTTTGTATCTCTTCCTAATTTTCAGATATTTATTCTGCTCATGATTCTGCAACTCATTTTTCCCCCCATTTGCCAGTCATTTCCCCCATTTTACAAGTCATGATCTTGTCATTTTGTCCTTTATTCTTTGGCGGGGGCAAGGGGTGGGCTCAGATGATTTCACGGTACAGATTTAGCATGGTTTATTTACCTGGGTCTCCTATTGAAGGACATCTTTCCCTGCAGCCCTTTGTACAGAGGGTTGCGTGTGTTTGTAACAGAGAAGAATGGGTTGAAAAAAAGAAGTATGTCCAAGTGGCTACATGTGTGGTTTTGGCAGATTGGCGTTCCTGATCCAGATTCAAGGACTGTCCTTGTTGGTAAGTGGCCTGCTGGAGTGAGTGGGTATATTTGAAGGATCAGTTTCTCTGGAGTCTTAAGTTTCCGGAAATAATATCCCTACACCCCACGCTCCCGCAGGGACAGCTCTATCAGCTGACCCTCCTTGGCAGGTGCAGGGCTTTTCTCTTTGGGGGAAGTTACAGATTAGGATCCCCACCCCCACCCCCACCCTTGATTCATATTGACAGGAAGGGAATTCTGTTTAGCTTTGGGCAAATCCTCTTTAGGAAGTCAGTTATTCCAGTGCCTGTGGGCCACCAGGATGCAGAACTGATTCTTTCATTCAATTCCACCAACTTCCCTGGAGGGTTTTTACAGCAAATGTAGTTTGAAAAACGGAAACCTTAGCCAATTCCTTTTACTGGCTGTGGAGCCTGCAGCCGGCTTTGTCAGGGCCCCGGGCTGTGTGCTTCATTCCTGCATTAAGGAAGGGGGGGGGGGGGGGGCTGGAGTTCGGAGATTTCAAACAACTCCAGCGTTCTGCTGTGATTCTTTGAGGCCTGTGTCTGCAGTACAGACACAGTACTGCATCCTACTAGCTGTGTGTTCCTGGGTGAATTATTAGCTTCCCTGAGCGTTAGTTTCTCATCTTTAAGATGGCGGTGGCGAGACCTACCCAATAGGATCGTGCAGATTAAATGAACTAACTGCCATGTGTTTGGCACCTAGCAAGCACAGTAGCTACGCCTGGCAGCTGAGCAGTGAGTCATGCTTCTAATCCTTAAGGATCCGAAGGATGGAAGAAACCCTTGGCACCCTTTAGCCCCAACCCCAGGGGGTTACCTGGGGCTGCTTAGGAGAGCTGGTCTTTGAGAACCTCTGGTCCGGGCAGGGAAGCCTCGTCATTCCTCGGCGAATGTGGTGGTACCCTGAGCCACTTAAGCTGAGAGCAAGAGCAATAACAACCAAACCGTTTCTAAAGGCATCTCTGAGACTAGTTAAGAGTCCAAACCCCTATAGATGCTGTCCGGCGAGCAGTTATTAATATACCACCTCTTCCTTCGTCTTTGAGTTGGCTTCACTACATCACTTCATCCTTAGCCTAGCAGCTAGCACATCAACCTAAAGCTCATGAGAGGAGAGGTTTAAAGATCTGGTCCCAGGTGCCTGGGTGGCTCGGTCGATTAAGCATCCGACTTCGGCTCAGGTCACGATCTCACGGTCCGTGAGTTGGAGCCCTGTGTCGGGCTCTGTGTGACAGCTCAGGGCCTGGAGCCTGCTTCAGATTCTGTGTCTCCTTCTCTCTCTGCCCTCCCCCCGCTGTGGTCTCCCTCTCTCTCTCTCCCCCTCATAAATAAATAACTGAAAAAAAAAAAAAAAGTCTGGTCTGAAATGTTTTATTAGAGAGTAAAAAAACTAAGTGGAACAAAAAGTCTGGCACTAATACTGTAGGAAAAGGAAAAACCCACTTACCGAGACTGGTGTGTGTGTTTAATTTTTTTTTTTTTAAGTTTATTTATTTTTGAGACAGAGAGAGACAGAGCATGAATGGGGGAGGGGCAGAGAGAGAGGGAGACACAGAATTGGAAACAGGCTCCAGGCTCTGAGCCATCAGCCCAGAGCCTGACGCGGGGCTCGAACTCACGGACTGTGAGATCGTGACCTGAGCTGAAGTCGGACGCTTAACCGACTGAGCCACCCAAGCGCCCCTGGTGTGTGTGTTTATATACTATAGACCTTTTTATATACTTCTGTACATTGTGCTGGTACAAAAGATTATCAGCTAACAGAAGTTATCAGCTAAGAGCAGTTCCTTCTGGGGAACACAGCGGGCTCTCCCTGCTTACTGTTTGCCTTTCTGACAATGAGTGCATCTTTTGAGAGAGGCAGTTGTTGTAGCGGTTAGAAATGAGGGGACACTGGAGTCAGACCGTCTTGTTTGGCTTCATACTCAGTTCGGTTCATCTGTGAAAGCAGGATGGCAAGAATCACAAAACCGACTCACAGAGATGTTCAGAGGGTTAAACAAGGAGATGCATATGTCTGGCATGATGCCTGGCATTCAGGAAGCACTCAGAAAAGGTTGGCTGTTATTATTACTTGGATAACGTGTGTGTATGGGTATCCTATGTATATACCGTAAATATTTATCTATATATGGTATGGCTTGGGCCCAAGGGCAGGGGTACTGTGAGGCTGCACATGCATTCCTGTGACATATACAGCCATAAAAACGGAAGTGAGAAAAGAAAAGGGAATGTCTGCTTGTTAACAGCCAGCTCTGAAAGCCCTTGTCCCATGTGATCTTCTGTATCTTCAAAAGTAGGGCAGTTAAAGGAAACGCTGATGTGGGAGAAGGTAAAATGTTAACAGGCCCAGCGCAGAGCCCACCCCCATCCTAACATTGGCCCGGGGGTTAGATGGTGAGAGAGCTGGACAAGTGACCTGGATTTGTCCTGTCTCTTGACCTAGGAGCTTCTGGGACAGGAAGGAATCGGAGCTGTCCAATTCATTCATTCATGCAATGGCTATTTAGTGGGGGCTTGCTATGTGACAGTCACAGCCCTAACACCAAGGATACAACAGTGGCCAGAGAAGACCCAAACACAACAGCAAACAGACAAAGGAAATCTCATAATCTGAGGGCTGCATTCTCCTGGAGGTAGGTGGTAGATAACTAAGCAAAATAAGTAAGACCTGTGGTATGTGGGATAGTGATAAATGCCATGGAAAAAATTTAGCCAAGAAGGGCTTTAGGGTTTATTGGGATGGTTGCAATTTTAGATAGAGAAGATCTCAGATGAGCAGATAAATTTTGAGTCAAGATCGGGAAGTGCAAGAGAGAGCCCTGAAACTATCCAGGCAGAGAAGAGCAAATTCAAAGACCTTGAGCTGGGACCCAGGAGAACAGCAAGGAGGGTTATGGGGCTGGAATGCAATAGTTGAGACCAGCGGGCCTCAGGGGGTGGGGGATTTTTGCCCCCCCCCCAAGTTGCCCCCAGGGGACAGTTGGCAGTTCTGAAGATGTTATTTATTGTCACAGCTTGTGTTTGGGCACTACTAGTGTCCCCGGATGCTGTCTGGCATCCTACAGTGCAGGCGACAGCCTCCCCTGCCGCCCCCCCCCCCCAAGAATTATCCAACCCCAACATCGCTAGTGCCAACTATGAGAAATGCTGGTCTAGACAAGTTGCAGGAGATCCTGTCCGAGAAATAAGAAGCAAAGGATCAGAGGATGGTGGTGGGGACGAGATCACCTAGAGCCCTACAGGCATATAAAGACTTGACTGAGCCAGATGGGAAGCCATTGGTTGTAGCTTAAACATAATGACAACATGTAGCCAGTGGTCGTTGATCTTCGTTCCAGGTGCTTGTTCCCTTTGGCTTCCTCCGTGTGGCCACACCTCAGGGGCTAGAAAGCGGAAGACAGGTAATCTCCTGTCATTAAGGGAGACTTGATCAGCATGTAAAAACCTGGTTTTGCTAGGAAGTTGTTAATCTTGATTATAAGAGAATAGCCCAGCCTTAGTTGCTAGGAACCCTGAGAAGGAAGTGAGCCTTCCTGCGGCTAGTGTGCAAGGCCGCTGTTGGGATGTAAACCTACCTTCTAAAATCTTTCATGTGCTGAGGTATGGGGGGAAGGGAGAAAGATTAACACCCCCCCCCCGCCCCCGCCCCCGGGTTGACACCTGGAAGATTCATGAAGGCCCTGCTGAGTGCTCACCGCTTGCAGGGAGCAGAAATGAGGGGGGTGAAGGAGCCTGTGGGGGGGGGGGAGGGAGTTTGGGCCAGGGGATGATGTACCCGCACCCTGCAACAGTCACAGGTGAGCGTGGGCACTGGCCGGAGGACTGGGCTCAACCCTGGGTGTGTGTGAGTGGCACAGGACAGGTGGCGTTTAGGCCTTGGAAGACCAAGGAGCCCAGGAGGAGGAATTATGGGGGACAGGCGCCCCAAGCAGAGGGCAGGGTGAGCCAGTGTTTTCAGGAACCCCGTTCTGTGCAGATTTCTGGGGCTCATCCTTGAAGATTCTTATTCGGGTCTCCTGAGGCTCAGGTCCCACAGCGTGCGTTTTACACAGCGCCCAGGGAGCTGTGAATCAGGTGTTTCTCCCACGACTGCACTTTGAAAGGCAGAGTTAAGGTATCCGACCTCCAAGAGAAAGGCATCCAATTGCTGCTGCTTTGAAGGGCAAAACCAGAAGCGTCTGGCCTGCTGAGCGCGGCCACATTGAGGGCAAGGGTCCCCAGCCTCAAGCAGCCTAAGCGTCACTGATGGGTGGGGGGGTACGGGGGAGCTTGTGAAACTGCAGATTTCTGGATCCTGTCACAGACCCTTTGCCTCAGTCTCTTAGAGTGGTCCCCACCTCGAGATACGAAGGCCAGCACAGTATCTGAAACCCAGACATTCATCTCTCGGCCGCCGTAGCCCTCCTCTCTTACCCCTGAATCTCAAAAACATGAAGAGAGTCCCACACAGTGTCCCATGTACTTTTAATAACAGTGATTGCCTTTTATTGAGTACTTTCGAAGCACAGGGCTCTGTGCTGGGCACTTTACATTTATTATCTTCCTCCAAGTCTTACAAGAACCCAGTGGAGGAGGTAAAATTCTCATAAGAAACAGAGGCACAGCAGTCAGAGACGAAGTGGGAGAGGATGTCGCGTAGACACGCCCGAGCCCAAACCCGAGCTCTCAAGTCCCCTGCACCTCCTCCCTCCCTATGCTCTGCTGGGAAGCTTCTGTTGCCCTGGCTCCACAGCTAGGTTGCAAACTACTCAGGGCAAAAGTTGGATCTTAGGCTGCTTGTATTCCTCAGAATTTTCTTAAATTACCAAGGATTTCGGAAGGAGCTAAGAGAGCTTTCTCTGGACCTTCCTCCCAGCCCACGGGCCTCAAGCCTCCTCAAATAGCATCTCCTCCTTTCTCTTCCCAGGCGGAGTCAGCCCTCTCTGGGCTCCCAGGGCCTGAGCTCCTCTGCTCTGCAGCACTTGCCAGAAGGGTCTTGGATCTGAGTTCTCAGTCTTCCTTTCCTTGTGATGTGTTCCTCCTGGGCTGTGAGCTCCTGGAAGTAGCGAGGCCGGCTTCTGCCCATCTTTCCCAGAAACAGCAGCACAGAGTAGGCTCAGGGAATTCAAGGGGAGCTGATTGAAAGCATTCAGATTCTAGATTTCTGGAGACATAAACCAAGGACTGTCTTTCCTACTCCTCCTCCTCTTCTCCCCCTCCCCCTTCTCCCCTTCCTCCCCCCTCTCCGTCTTCTCCTCTACCTCCTCCTTCTTCATTTTTATTTTTTTTAAAGATTTTATTTATACGTAATCTCTACACCCAACGCGGGACTCAAACTCACAATCCCAAGGTTAAGAGTTACATGTTCTACCTACTGAACCAGCCAGGTGCCCCTTCTTCTTTAAATCACTTTTTTTTTTTTAAAGTTTATCTATTTATTTTGAGAGAGAGAGGGAGGGGAGAGGTAGAGAGAGAGAGGGCTCCACACGGTCACCGCAGAGCCCAATGCAGGGCTCGATCTCACGAACTGTGAGATCATGACCTGAGCTGAAATCAAGAGTCAGATTCTTAACTGACTGAGCCACCCAGGCACCACTAAATCACATTTGTTTTTGCTTAATTTATTGAGCACCTACCATATTCTAGGCACTGGCTCAGGTACTAGGAATTCATTAGTAAACAAGATAAATGAGTTCCCTGCTGTCATGGACCTTCCTGTAGTAGGGAATACAGACGATACACAAACTCAGCAGAGCCAGCCTCTGTGGCAGGGGTTATGGAGAAGGGAGAGCAATCAAAGCAGAAGCCAAACGGGCCTTTCTGAGGAGCCATCATTTGAGCTGATGATGGAATGATCAAATGAGCCGGCCATGCATGAATCAGGGCGTGAACACTCCAGGTCCCAAGGCCAGGACCGATGCGGCCTGTTTGAGTGAGTATTCACTGTTGCTGCTATGGCTGGAGATCCGTGGGCAAGAGAGGGAGGCAGAACAGAACTTGTCTGGAAGTTCAAAATGGGTTTTGTCTTACTGGGCTAAAAGTAAATTGTCAGCAGGACTGTGTTCCCTCTGGAAGCTCTAGGAGAGAAGCCATTTCCTCACCTTCTCCAGCTCCTAGAGTCTGTCTGCCTTCCTTGATTCATGGCTTCCTTCCTCCATCTTCAAAGCCAGCAATGGGGGGCTGAGTCCTTCTTACACTGAATAGCTCTGACTCTGGCCTCCCTCTTTCACTTATAAGGCTCCTTGTGTTGGCATTGGATTTAGGATAATCTCCTCATCTCAAAATTCTTGACTTAATCATATCTGCAAAATTCCTTTTGCCATTAATTCCATGTTTCCAGGCTCCATCTTTAAAGGGGCATTATTCAGCTTACCACCACCCACGTGAGCACAACGGGACTCTTGATTTTGCCCCCTAAACCCGCTCTTCCTCCACCTTCCCTATCTCAGAACATGGCACCTGCCTTTATCTACCCAAACCCGAGGGACATCCTTGATTCCTCCTTCCCTTGTGTCCCACCCCTGACATATCCAGTGCATCCAAAAGTCGTGTCTGTCCGCTTCTCTCAGCTTCCTCTCCTGCTGTTGGTCCAAGCTACCACCGTACCCCATCTGGACCTGACCTTCTAACTGATCTCTGCTTCTGCTCTATCCTCCCTATAGTCCATTCTCACAGCAGCTAGTGATCTTTCACCGTCACCCTGCTTAAAACCCTCCAATGCTTTCCATCTCACAATTAAATCCAGTCTTCTCACTATGCGGTTTGCAAGGTCCCGCATAATCCGGGAGGCTCCCAGATTATCTCCTACCTCTCTCTCTTGACCACTAAGGTAAGAGATGACCTGAGACTATTAGAGACTATTTTCTACCCAAGACAGCAACAATATGCTTTCCATTAATTGACTCTCCTCCTTTGCCTGAGTTAGGCATTTAATCCTAAAACAACCCAAGAGGAGCAGGTCAGGTTTGGATTCCAAAAATGATTTAACTTGAAGTAACATTATCACTGACAACTGTCCCTCTGCCCCTCTACCCGTGTATGCTACACCTTTCCTGAAGACCCTGGCAAGGTGCTGTGAACTATAGGAACAGTGCCTGATATACCTGGGCCTTAGCATTGGCCTCTGGGAGTGAGGGTCTAGGGAGAAAACCGAAGTCTTCAAGAGAGCTTGTCTTAGGTGATTTCAACAGCAAGGAAAGTGGTGCCAGTGAAGCCTCTTGCAAGAAGTCCTCCTGGATTTCTTCAGCCCACAGAGCTCTACCTTTCTCTCCACACTTACAGTTCATTAAAAAATTTTTTTTAATGTTTATTCATTTTTGAGAGAGAGAGAGGGAGAGACACAGAGCTTGAGTGGAGGAGGGGCAGAGAGAGAGGGAGACACAGAATCCAACGTGGGCTCCAGGCTCTGAGCTGTCAGCACAGAGCCCAACGTGAGGCTCAAACTCACTGACCATGAGATCATGACCTGAGCTGAAGTTGGACACTTAATTTACTAAGCCACCCAGGCGCCCCTACAGTTCATTTCGTTTACTTCTCAGCAGGCTTTGCGGAAGCCAGTGTCATTTCCCAGGTACATTTCACCCATAGCATGTAAGCTCCTTGAGGGAAAGAGATTTGTATTTGGTTTTATACTGCTGAATCCTAAGCGCCTAAAAAGGACCTGGCACATGGTAGACAGAAGAATACTGGTTGGCTGACTATATCCTTCTAGCCACCCACAGACCCCGGAGTTGGTCCGGACCAGGCCCTGTCCTGGCTTCCAGGGATGCAGAAGTGACCCATAGTGCCCTCTGAGTCTACAGGGGAAACAGACAGACCCATAGACTCCCAATAGGTTTCACTGCATGCAACCAGAGAGGGAAGGTCGCCATGAGCAAGGGGACTAGACCTGCTTTTTGGAAGGGGAAGGGGAAGGGTAAGGGTGAAAGTTAGGGACACACTTGTTACGGAGTCCCTGGTGGGGCAGGTGGCTGCAGGGAGTGGAGAACCACCACTGGGCATAAGTTAGGAGCACGGGCTCTAGAACCCAACTGTTTGAGCGTGAATCCTCCTCTACCACTCGCCAGTTGCGTGATCTTGCCCAGTTATTTAATCTTGAGAAAAATGCAGCTTTTAAAACCCACTGCAGAGATTCTGATCTAGCAGGTCCAGACTGGTCAAGAATCTGTATGTTTTGTTTTGTTTTGTTTTGTTTTGTTTTCTACAAACATCTCAGGATTTATTGTAGATGGCCCATGGACTATGCCTTAAAGAGCAGTGGCTTTGGGGTGCCTGGTAGGTTGAGTGTCTGACTCTTGATTTTGGCTCAGGTCATGATCTCCGTGTCATGAGATCAAGCCCCGCTGCCAGCACAGAGCCTTCTTGGGACTCTCTCTCTCCCTCTCTTTCTGCCCCTCCCGTGTTCATGCTCTCTTTCTCTTTCTCTCTCAAAATAAATAAATAAACTTAAACGACAACAACAACAGTGGCTTTCAGGGAAATAAGGTCAAGCCGATTAGCAAACTGGAGTGTCAGGTCTGCACCACAGTGACATTTATCAGTGTCAAACCGTAAATTGTCATTCAGAGTTAGACATTTAGACATAATACCACCCAGTAGGTGCTATGCAGACGGCTTCAGGACAGTGGCCAAGGAGGATATCCAACAGGCCCTGTCTCCCCAGATCAGCCTAGGACACTCCCCAAGGGCAGATACTGAGGCACTTTGCAAAATGTGCATGAATGGATTTTCCAGCTAAGCCCCAGCTGGCTAGCCTAAACCCCACACAGAGGTTCTGGATGCACCATATGAACTCCAGGGAGGGCCAGGTTGGTATGGGGGTCCAGGAGGTAGGAGCCCAGCTCTGGTGTCTCCATTGCTTGACTTGAACCAGGACCTCACAGCCGGGAACCTTGGGAAGCCAGATGCAAATAAGTCCATGGAGATGTGCGTGAACCTCTCTGAGCCTCGGTTGAAATGCAGGGTCTGAGCGTTACCAGGGGATTCTTCATTTATTCATTTTGTAAATATTTACGCCCCTGTCATCTGCCATGCTAGGCTAGAGACATGGAGTGAAATAAGTGTCTGTCCTTGGTGAAGTTATATTCTGGAGGGGAATTAGATAATAAGCAAGTAAAATATATAAATTAAAATCAGAGGGTAATAATGGTAGGAAGACCATAAAAGAGAGTAATAGCACAGAGGGCTTTTTTAGATAGGGCGATCAGAGAAGGCTTCTCTGAAGAGGTGACATATATCCTAAGCCCAGGTGATGGGGAGCCAGCCATGCAGAGTCCAAGGGAAGCATATTCAAGTGTAGGAGACAGCAAATGCAAAGGCCCTGAGCTGGGAAAGTACTTCAAATGTAACACACAGTGTCCTCTACAGTGTCCTCAGCAAGGGGTCATTTGGCCTCTGAATGGCTGTGTGTACTGTCCAAGGGCTCACAACTCTCATCTCTTAAGTTATTAAGTCATGGCCGTACCTATGGCAAACACTGATGGAGACCCTCATGCCAGGCATAAACCCCTCATGCCAGGGGTTTCTCATCTGAGCCTCACAATCTCCTCAGGGAGGTATAAACAACTACTGTATTTTGGGCATTTTACCTATTTGAGACTCAGACTCCAAAGCAAGTTGTTCAGGTCACTTCCTTGTCAAGTGGAAGAATGGGGATTCGAATCCCGGACAAACTCTATAGCCCCGGACTCATAATGGACGTGCGGCGTTTTTGATTTGATGTAATTTGGTACCTCACTCCACCCCCTCTCTAAAGCAGGAACTCTTAGGTCTAGTGGTCCCTACCTCTCCTTAGGCCATTAAAATGGTCCCCAGAGCCTTCTGGGCACTGGTCCCCATATTGAGAGCTGCCCCTCTGGCACATAACTAGCTGAGGGCTATGGTCTGGCGGTGGTAAGCCAGATCAGCTGGCTGGAAACGATCCTTCTAGGCAACTCCTTCTAGAAGGAAGAGTTCCTGGCCCAGAGCTGTGTTCTCTTCCCAGCCTGCCCCCTCCATGGCCCCAGACGTCCGCTTGAGTCAGCCTGAGGCCTGTGTGGGGGCGTCCGCTGGGCTTCTGCAACATCCTGTGTTCTGCTTTCTGCGTACCTATTTTCCATTTCCAGGGAATCCCTCCCATTAGGGTTTGTTTTTACACCCTGGGGCTGACCAGTCACAGAACAATTAAAATGGCTCCCCCAGGGTGACCTGGAGCCATTCCTTCATTACACAATCTGTCTCCTGGGTCTGGCAGGAGCTTCCTTGCCTCCCGACCCAAGGTCTCCAGTTCTCCTCCTTCTTCAGCCTCCACCATTAGGACCTTCTCTTCCAAAGAGCCTCACTGCTGTCTCCACTTCCTGAGCTCCTATTCTCCTTGCCGTCCGAGCCCTGGGACTGGACATCTGTGGTGTTTGTCTGTCTGTCATCTTTTCTGCTCCTTCCTCTGATGACAGCACTCCCTCTTCTCTAGGGAGCCACCCCTCCACCACTCCCTGAGATTAGATGTGTAGGCCTCTACACACATAATGGCCTTTCTCCTGGCCATGGAGATTGGCCCAGGGATGGGCATGTGACCCAAACCAGGCCAATCAGAATCCTTGCCTGGGATTTTTGTACAAGGAACATGGGGAGAAAAACGTCTCTCTTTCCTTTGGGTTTGCTAAACTGGCATGATGCAAGCCACGCTGGTATTATCTACGTGCATCCCTTCTCCCCTTACAAGATGGAAGCTACCTGTCTGTAGTGGGAGAAAACGAGGCCAACACACAGAGAGAAGCAGAGAGAGTGAAGATATGAGTTGCTCATTATTTTTAGAGTTCCTGGAACTGGCCCCACCTCATTTAATGAGCTGGATTTACTTATTTGCTTATTATTTACTTACTACTTACTTTTGCTTGAACTAGGTTGAATTTGGTTTCTGGCACTTGCAACCAAAAGTCCAAACAAGTACAGTCATTCATAAGGCCTGATACTATCACATACAAAATGCCTTTTTTGGGGTCTATGCTTCTGTCTTCTCATGTAGATGGTAATCTCCTTCAGAGCAGGTGTTATTTCTTTCTTTAAACATGTTTATTGTATATTTTTGATAAAAAAGGACTATGCGGGGTGCCTGGATGGTGCAGTTGGTCGAGAGTCCAACTCTTGGTTTCGGCTCAGGTCATGACCCCTGGGTTGTGGGACGGAACCCCAGGTAGGGCTCTGTGCTGAGTGTGGAGTCTGCTTAAGATTCTCTTTCTCTCTCCCTCTGCCCCTCTCTTCCCATCACATGCACAATCTCTCTTTCAAATAAAAAAAAAAATTTTTTTTTTAAAGAACATATGTAACAAATAAAGCATGATAATAAAATGAGCACTCGCAACCTGCTATGTGGTCTAAGAACTAGAACATGACTGAGATGTGACCCTGGCTGTGGGCTGCTCCCCATCTGTAACCTGTCTGCCCCCAGGGGTAACAACTATCCTAAATTTTATGCTTAGTATTCTCTTGCTCTAAAAACAATTTTAAGACACATTTGTATGATCTCCTTAGGAAAGTTATTTAGCTTTGATTAATTTTCTACTTTAGAAGAAATGGTTTAGTGTACGTAGTCTTCTGCAACTCGCTTTTTTTACACACCATTTCTTTCTAAGATTCATCCATCTTCTTGCACGTAACTATAGCTCATTTCTTTTCACTGCTGTGTAATAGTACATTGTGGGAGTGGACCATAATTCACAAATGTTTTCCTTCTCCTGGAAATGGATATCTGGCTTTTTCATAAGTTTACTATTAAAACAATGCCTCTTTTTTTTTTTAATTTTTTTAACGTTTATTTATTTTTGAGAGACAGAGAGAGACAAAGCACAAGTCAGGGAGGGGCAGAGAGAGAGAGGGAGACACAGAATCCGAAGCAGGCTCCAGGCTCTGAGCTGTCAACACGGAGCCCAACATGGGGCTCGAACCCACAAACTGTGAGTTCATGACCTGAGCCACGGTCGGACCCTTAACCGTCTGAGCCACCCAGGCGCCCCTAAACAATGCCTCTTTGAACATCTTTGCACATGTCTTTCACACAGGTGCGAGAGTTCTCAGGGTATGTACCTAGGAGAGGAATTCATCGCTGGGTTATTGGCGTGTGCAAGTTCAACCATACAAGGTAGTTCCAAATTATTTTCTAAAGTAACTGTACCTACTTTTCCTCCCCAACACCTGTGTAAGAGGCCCCACTGCCAACACCCCACCACCTTGGTGCCCTACTTCTGTATCCCCCACGGTACCTACAAGGGTTTCAGATTTGTAGGATCAAAAATGGTTCATTTGCTTGTTGCCTGAGACAGTGGAGTGGATGGGTAGGTGACCTGAAAGACGGACTATCAGAAGGTTAGAGACGTAGAGACCATCTTCATCCAGAAAGGTGAAAAACTGGCAACCCCGGTATCTCAGATGGTCGGTGCTGAGCACAGATTGCACTCTGGGCTTCTCCGGGCCCTGGGACCTCCTCAGAGGCCTTCATGATTGTCTGATTCTGACCTTCAGTGCTCAAGCTCTTTCTAGACACAAACTTCCAGTATGGGCCTGCTCTGGGGAAACTCATGCCTGGCATAAGCACCTTAGAGCATTCCGGAGGGAGCATTTCATATGCCTGTGCAGGCATGTGCCGTGAGCCTGGGAGAGGACTTTGAAAACCCACCCCCTTGGGGAGTCTATCTATGAATAATAAATACCCCCTACATCCAGATGGGCCCTAATGTCCATTTCACAGCAGTCAGTTTTCCTTGCCCTCCTTACTCTTTTTTCTTAAAAACTTTTTTTTTCCATAGGCAAGTGTTAAGAATATGGTAGAACTTTCTCCTCGTTTTCAGCCACACCTGAAATGCTTAATCTTCACACACACGTGTGAGCGTGTACACACACATGCCTTCTCCAAGCATCCATTCCTCACTTCAAGTCCAAGACCTGCCAAAAGAGTTTTCTGTTGAAGGTCAGCAGCTCTGATTGCATTTCTTTATTTAGCGCATTGTTTTTGCTGAAGCTGATTCCATTACCTTGGAGTTCACGGAAGTGGAGCCCATTAGAAGAGTTGGCAGTCAAGAGGCTCCTAAACAGGCTGAGAGATGCTAAACTTAGGTTCATTTGGCTACTGCGGTTTATTGACAAAGAGCACACTCTCTCTCTCTCTCTCTCTTTCTCTCTCTCTCTCTCAATTTTAATGGAGCCTGCATTTTCCTGCTTTACAGCCACCAATCTGTTCATAGTGGGAACAAAGGAAACTTGGCACTTTAGTCCCACATGTCAACATCCACTCTTATCTCTGCCCCTAAATTCCCTAGTCCTCCAGCAAGTGACCTACTTCCCATGGCCCTAATATGGCTCAGTGACACCCACATCCGGGCCTCAGGCTGGCCCAGGCAGGAGTGCAGAAGAAGCCGTGGGTTTATAGACCTGACCATTGACTGGTCTCTTGGCTTCTGACTTGTGTGTTTCCTTCCCCGATCTTGATTGCCAGAGCCTGAGTGTCTGTGGAGGCAACAACAGCTTTACCTGGCCCCTGCTTCCTCGCTGCTGGCTCTGCCTATACTATTCCTGGCTACGGTCTCTGGCCTCTCTGTGGTTCAAAGCAGTACAGGAACACTGGCTTTGTCCTGAGGCCAGTGAACTGAGCTCTCTGATTGACAGAATGCAAGTGAAAACATCCATTACGCCAGTGAAGGTGGGCTTACACTTAATGCATACAAATTGTCAGGTGTCATGAAATTGGTGAAGAATCATTTGGACAACGCCTTGTGTTGACATTGTGAAGAGGGTGCTATCAGGGTCAGCTAGGGGGTGTGACTGGGGAGTGAATTGGTTCAACTGCTCCAAAAAACAACTTGTCAATATTATTCTAAACAGAAAAAAAAAAAAATCTAAAAAAAAAAAAAATGTATCTGTCTTTTGAGCTAGAAATTTCACTTCTAGGATTTTATCTGATGGAAATACCAAAGACCTATCTATGAAAGCGTTTGTTGTGACATGTTTATATTAGCCCAAACCTGGAGATAATCTAAACACCTATTTTTCTTTCTTTTTGTAAATGTTTATTTGTTTTCGAGAGAGAGAGAGAGAGAGAGAGAGAGCATGCACCAGCAGGGGAGAGGCAGAGGGGGAACAGAGGATCTGAAGCGGGCTCTGTGCTGACAGACAGCCCGATGTGGGGCTCAAAACTCATGAACTGTGAGATCATGACCTGAGCCAAATTCAGACACTCAATTGACTGAGCCACCCAGGCGGCCCTGAATACTTATTTTTCTATAGGATCTAGCTGTGCAATGCTATACTATGCAGCCAGTAAGAAAGCATGAAACAGTATTCATGGATGGACTTCTATTAAATGATCTTTGTGAAATATTGTTTGATGAAAAGGTACAAAATTGTATACCATCTGATTTCCGTGTTTAAAAATAGGATATGGAATATATATGTCTGTATATGCTGACAACATTTCTAGACAAATTAAAAATGAACAGATAACAGAGAATGTTTTCTAGGGATGGAATGGGGTGGAGGGGGAGTTATTTCTTGTGTGCTCTTGCGCTCTGAAATTTTTGTCATGTGCATGTGTAAGTGAAACAAAATTTTGAAATATAAAAATGAATATAAGCTATTTTTGTTCTAAATTAAAAAAATTTTTTTTTAACATTTATTTATTATTAAGAGACAGAGAGAGGCGGAGCATGAGCATGGGAGGGGCAGAGAGAGGAGGAGACTCAGAATCCGAAGCGGGCTCTAGGCTCTGAGCTGTCAGCACAGAGCCCGATGCGGGGCTCGAACTCACGGACCGCGAGATCATGACCCGAGTGGAAGTCAGATGCTGAACCGACGGAGCCACCCAGGTGCCCCTAAGCTATTTTTATTCTAATTACTCTCAGGTTTTTATTTCTGGAACACTTATATGGCACAGACAGTGGTTCTGCTAATGATCTTTTGAGAATAGAAGGACATTATACACGTGAGGGAACCGAAAGAAGGATGTGGGATCCCCAAAGTTTGCCCTTGGTCACTGCCACCCCATGGCTGCTGGTCTCCTGTGGCATTGAGCCCACCTTGTCTCCTGACCCTGGCCACTCACCTGGCCGCCAGCACCCACTTCTCAGGCTCCCAACCCTATGTTGACTATCACGTGGTGGATGCCAGGCCTCGAGCTCAGTGCTTCCTACAGGTTAGTATCAAGGCATTTGTCTTCTACTTGCCCCCATCCCCACAGCCGGCGTGGTGATCCAGGCTTCCGCAGCTTCCTCAGCTGCTCACACTGCTTCCATCCGTCCTTCACACAGCTGCCTGAGTGATCTTTCTAAACAATGTCGTAACAGTTTTTGCTGTGCTTAAAAACCTTCCTGTGGCTTCCTCTTGCCATTAGAATACAGTCCAGACATGTTACCATGGCCATGAGGCCCAGCATGACCTGGCCCTTGCCTCTCTCTTTTCCTTGCCTCTCCCACTGCCCCTCACTCTCCCTGCTCCAGCCACACTGGCCTTCTTCCTGTTCCTTGAAGACCCCAAGCATATTTTCTGCCCCAGGGCATTTGCATATACTGTTCTCTCTAACTGGACACCCCTTTAGCTCTTTGAATACTCGTGTCTTAAAGTTTAGTTCTCTGCTTGGTGTCACTTTTCTGCTACTCTAGGTAAAGAGGCACCCCCTCCCCTAAATGCACACACCGCTCCATCCCATACCCAGATTTATTTTCGTGTAGTATCTATCAGTGTCTGGGGTGATCTTTTGACTTGTTTGGGGCCTGTTCTTTCTCCACAGAATTTCAATGCCATTTCCTGCCTGTACGTCCCCAGTGCTCCAACCAGTGCCTGGAGCACCGTGGGGCTGCCTTGAGTGTTTACTAAGTGGATGGATGCAGTACCTGGCACACTGCAGGTGCTCAGTGTCGATGGAATGTCTCTGCTCACTTGCTGTGTGGCCTCGGGAAAATCACAGCCTCTGCAGCTGTGAAATGAGGCAGGCTGGGATTACCCAGGCAAACAGAGAACCCCTCTGAATGGAGCTTTCTGGTTTTGTCTCTGAGTCTATTATTCTAAAGAAGTTGCACAGAAACACAGCCTCTGATTTTCCAGCTGGGGCCGTTTTCTGCCCACCTTCCTGCTCTGGGAAGCAGCACATGGGCCTGGAAGACTGTCCCGAGGGGGAGGGAGGGTTGGCCTGGAAAATATCCCAATGCCCAGGGGAAGGGGAGAGGCATCTCTGGGGGTGTTGAACTGTCTCTTGGAAAAGAGTGTGGGAAGAAAGACTGGGGTAAAGGAACTCAGACGTAAGGGAGGTAGTGTGGGCTGAACCCGCAGACGGTGTCTGATACACCCTGTGTCGACGCAGAAAGAAGAGGAACGTGACTATTATACATTATTACTGTTACGAGGCCGCGAGCACTTCCACGAAGGAAGGAAGCAGACAGATCGCGTTTGCACACTTCTCTGCCTCATCTCGCCCTCTCAACAGCCTTTGGGGCAGGCTTGTTAGGCCTGCTTGGAGTCGAGGAAACTGAGGCGGAGAAGGAGTCTTGCTGCAGAGCCAGGATCAAACCCATGCAGACTCTTCCTGCTACGATCTTGAAGTTTCTTGGAACTTCCCAGCCTTCTCTGCTTTTGCCGGGATGATCTGTTTCCTTGCAGTTACCAGCAGGAGAACTGCCACTCTGAAATGAAGGGGGCTGTCGGCTTGTTTCGGAGGGAATGGGGCTTGGAAGAAGAGGGAGCCCCAGTGGCTGGCTCTGCAAAGCGATCCCGAGGTGGACCCCAGGAGCCGCTAGGTGAGGGAGAGAACCGGGGCCAAACCCCGAGGACCTCCCTTCAAGCTTTGAGGTGAGGCGGCAAATCTCCACGCGGCTTACAAGGGCCTTGGAGGAAGCCGGACCCTTGGAAGGGGCTCGGCCCATTGAGCAGAGCAGTGCCCCAAACAGGCTCCCACAGGCCTTCTGGACCTCGCTTCTCCAGCCCAATCCTGACCCTCTGGGGGTGGGGCCGGGCCTCAAATCACAACCTTCCGGCCATGGGACAGGCCCAGCCCGTGGGTTTTGCCTCCAGAGCCGAGTCCTAGGGGCCAAGCCTGACTGAGAACCACACTTGGAACCACCTTCCCAAGATGTGCAGGGCGAGGGCCGGCCCCTTGTCCTGCCACACTGTAGGGGTAACATTCTCCACCCTGACTCACTCCTTTCCCCGGAAGGACACCTACAATCTGGCCATTACTGCTAGTCCTTTGGGATAAGCACTTGAAGTCAAACCCTTTTGCTCAAAGTCTGCAGGAAGCGGACGTGAAATGTCTCATACCTTCTTGGGAACGTATCCACTCAGGAGTGTGCGGGAACGAATATGCTGTTCAGGAGCAGGAAGGGATTGGGAGTGGTCCATGAAGGGGTCATGGGGGAATACACCAGAGAAACGGGTCCCAATCTGGCCTGGGGTCAGGGCCAGTAGAACAGGTGGTGAACCCTGGAGGCAAAACAGGAACTGAATTAGGTGCTTTCTAATGAGACCGCTACATTTTGGGCAACACCTCCGCTGGAGAGTTGGTCTGCTTTAAAAACCGGATGAAGGCAGTGCTGTCAGGGTTTGGTGCTCTGGGAAAGGCCGCCTGGGGTCTGCACGTGTCTTCTCCCTCCCCACCCCCACCCCTAGCACAGGCCCCCTTCCCAGTTACCTCCCTCCCCACCAAGGTTCCGGAGTGGCCACCCACAGAGCAGCCTCAGGGCTGGGCGCTGAGTCACAAGGCTGTGGTGCCTGCCAGGGGGGGCCAGGGTGGCAGATGGCTTGATGTGGGCGTGAGTGAGGGGAGGGCGGATGGGAGGGGGCAGTGACCCTGGGCCCAGCAGGGAGGGATTCGAGGAAGTGACCCGGGAGGTGGGCTGAGTCCTGCAATGAGCTTTCCTTTCCTGTGTGTCTTTTCCTCCCATTTTCCAGGGATGCTGTTGCTCCTGGGGGCAGCCAGCCTGGCCAGGTAGGGGTGGAAAGTGACCCCGGGGGCCTGGGGCCTGAGACCCAGGGCTTCCGCACTGCTGGCCTGGCCCGGCTGGTCCACCCGTGGGAGGCAGAGCCCGGCTGTGTTTATCCAGGCTGGCGCTTCCGGAGCAGATGGGCGCCTGTCAGTGCCGCCAGCCAAGAACTGGGCTGACGTCCTCTCATTGCCAAGTGGCAGGTGACTCGGGGGCCTGGAGGGGAACATGTGTTTGGTTTGGCTGTTTATGAGGGGAGGTCTCTCCAGGCTGAGAACTGCCTGCACACCTGAGGGAGCACAGCCCCAGCCGGTGTGGGACACAGTGCAGACTCGTTGACCCAAACACGCTGGGTGCTTCTAGTTGTTGAGAGCTGGACAGTCTGGGGAGGGAGCTTCAGGGTCTCCCCCGAAGCCGTCGTTGAGTTCTGCTTTCTGCCACCTCTATCTTTGCTGTATTAGTTCCCCAAGGCTGTCAGAACAAAGCACCACAAACAACAGAGATGTACTCTCTCATAGTTCTGGGGGCCGGGGAGTCCCAAATGAAGGGTGGGCAGGGTTGATGTCCAAGGGAAACGTTGTTCCACGCCTCTCTCCTGGCTCCTGGGGGTTCCTGGCTTGTAGATACATCATGCAATCCCCCACCTCCATGCTCACTTGGTGTCCTCCCCTCCTTGGCCCCTGTGTTCGTCCTCTTCTGTAAGGACACCAGTTATTGGATTCAGGGCCCACCCTACTCCAGGGTGACCTTGACTTAACTGCATCCATAATGACCCTATTTAGGACCACATAAAGCCACATCCTGGGGTTCCAAGGAGGACACTCACTGTTCAACCCAGCACACGAGGGGTGCTCCCCCCACTCACCCTCCCATCTTTAACTTTTCCTCCCTCTCACTTTGCCACTTCCCTGTGCCCAGGCCCAAGCTGGCAGAGAGGGGAAGGCTGCTGCTTTCCCAGACCTGACCCTGGGGTCAGTCACTACTTCTAAGTCACTACTTAGAGAAAAAGTAGTCTAGAGAGGCAGGAATTATTTTTACTAATAGGTCCTTCCCCATTAAGAGACAACCAACTTACAGTTGTGACTTTTGATCCTTTTCGGGGTTTCCAAGGCTTTGGGGAATCTGGGGGGAAAGCTTTGGACTCCCGCCCCAGGATAAATGTGTGTACAAACACCCCTCTTTCAGTGGTGACACAGCCTTCCGATGCCTGTCTGCCCACAGGTTCCAGGGAGGGCCTTCTCAGGGCTGAAGAATGCCTTCCCCAGAGCCCACGGAGGCCCCAACTCCTCAGCACCCTAAAGCTTGGGAGTTCAGGGGTTATCACACTGGGCTTCCTCAAACTGGATCAGTATCAGTGTGTGCGTGTATGCACACACGTGCACGTGCACATGCTTGCACGCTGGGGCGGGGAGGTAGGCATGACTGGGGGGATGACTGGGTAGGCATTTCCTGGAGGGCCCAGGAAAAGCGGGATGCCTGATGTGGTGTGAACGTGTATTTTTCCTCTTGCCCCAGTAGCCACCACACTGGAGATGCTGTTGCCAAGAGGCCCAGACCTGGGGTGGCTAAGATGTGTCATGAAACGGGAGGGGGTGGGGAGTTGAAGCATTACACACCCACCATTATCCTGTTGACGTAAAAACACCCAACTGTGTACTTAGGCGTATGAACGTACCTGTACAGGGAGCTCCCAGAAGATAAACAGAAAACAACGGCTGGGGTCTTTGGTGCTCCCCATGTGTTAGTATGGTTTGACTTTTTTCAGTAACAATGTGTTGATTGTGTATTAAATAAGGCAACCGCTTTTCAAAGAAAGGCTCTCGATATGTTGGGGTTTCAGACCCCTTTGAAAAGCTTTTGAAAACCATGGACCTGCTCCCCACCTGCGCCCCTGCCTGCTAGAAGAATCCCCAGCTGGAGGGAGAATCAGATCCCTGAAACTGATCTCGCTCCTTCCCTCACAGAAGCCCACCTCCTTTTCCATCTGGGCCACTGTGATTTGCTTTTCCCCTCTCCCCAACGCATACCCAGCCCCCAGTAAATTCCAGCCTAACTGTCCTCCGGGCCAGTGGTTCTCAAACTGGTGGCATCAGAATCACCTAAGGGGCTTGTTAAGGTGGATTGCTGGAGCAACCCTGCACCTAAAGTGGGGTCTGAGTTTTCTTTTCTTTTCTTTTTTTTTTTAATGTTTATTTATTTTTGAGAGAGAGAGAGAGGGCGTGCAAGCGGGGAGGGGCAGAGAGAGACACACGCAGAATCTGAAACAGGGTCCAGGCTCTGAGCTTTCAGCACAGAGCCTGATGCAGGGCTTGAACTCAGGAACAGCGAGATCATGACCTGAGCCGAAGTTGGACACTTCACCGACTGAGCCACCCAGGCGCCCCTGAGATTTCCTTTCCTAACGAGTGTCCAGGTAATTTGATATGATGGATCCTCCTGCTAGACTTTGAGAACCACTTCTCTAGGTAAAGGGCATTACTTGTGCCTTTTAGGGTTCACCTGGAATCTGAACGGGGCTCCAGTGGGGAACAAAGGCTTGTCCCCTCTCCTGTGTGGAGGTGAGGAGAAAGGACAGTATCCCTGGGAATCGCTTGGGGGCAGGGATGGGGGGGGGGGGAGGAGTTTTCTGCTCTTAGGGGTTGGGGCTAAGTGCTTGCACTGGAAGACGTCATTGTAGAAGAGACCATCTCGCCCAGAGCTCTGCTTCTCCCATCAGCCGGTGCCTCTCCTCTGCCCTGAGACAGAAAGTAGGACTGCAAAGGCAAGGGCAGGAGGAGCAAAAGGTAAGAGAGCCTCTGAGCTTCCCTTTACTCTCTTCCAGGCTCTGAGGTTCTCGCATATTGAGAGAGAGGGTCTTACCCCACCCTCCCCTCAAGGAACTTGATTGAGCGAATCCGTGTCCCTGGCACCTGGCCCAGCAACTGGCACGGAGTCAGCGCCCTGTGAATGTGCAGGCAAAGACAGACAGGTGGGAGCTCAGCCCCAACCCCCAGGCTGGACCCAAAGCTGGAAGGAGGAGAAGGTTCTCTAAGGTACTTTTCCACTCCTTCCCTTTCTGCATCCTGCCCTCTGGCAAGTCCCAGTTCTCCCTCTGTCTGTGGGAGCAGCTGTGGGTTTTTTTTTTTTCCCTACTGTGAATGTATCCCACCCTGGGGGT
Source organism: Panthera pardus (assembly GCF_024362965.1). NCBI lineage: Eukaryota > Metazoa > Chordata > Mammalia > Carnivora > Felidae > Panthera > Panthera pardus. Next base: position 67,098,146 of record NW_026526788.1, on the reverse strand, counting down.
ATATTCAGTTTAAGGGAGGACTCACCACCCACCCCAGTGAATTAAACCCCAAGGATGGAATTTGGGGCCTCGGGGCTGCTGTCGTTGTACAAGGTCAGGATTCTGGAGCAGTGGGTTCCTGAAGGCCTCTCCGCCCCAGTCCACATCAGATTAGCCCTCTGGAATCTCTTCAGGCCTCAGGGGGAGTGATCAAGGTGCAGTTTCCCCAGAGGCCTGCTTTGTGGGAAGTGTCCTTGGTGTCCCCACTGAGGGGGCCCTGTGTGTGAGAGGCGCTCCTGGAGACGAACTCAGCTGTTGTTTGGAGTGTTTGTCTGCTGGGCTGCCCCGGTGCCAAATCCCAGCAGAGGCAGAGATAAGCGCCCTTACCAAGTAGAAGGGCAGAGGCCTCGGCTGCCTGCCAGCTGGGCCGCAGAAACGGCCGTCAGGTCTGCCCCTTGGGAGACTGAGTGAGGGGTGCAGTCTCATACGCCCGCCTCCCATTTCCTTGCACCTGCTGGTGGGCAGGTGATTGTGGATAGTGACCTGTGGAGGGAAAGGGACACACGGAGCAGCTGCCGATGTGAGGTCAACGTTGTAAGGCCCAACAGCCAATAGTGACTTCTCAGGAGACCAATTCAACGGCTCCTCTGCTCCCCCTCCTCCTCTGCAGAGGTCAGCCCAGGCCAGCCCTCCGTTCACTCCCCTACCACTCACCCCATGCTCGCTCTGGCCCGCACTGTGCCGGGCTCTGGGTGCAAAGGGAACGAGTCTTGGCTCCTACTGGAGGGGTTCCCAGCGGTGTGGGCAGAGAGAGGTGGCCACAGGCAGCCCAGCACAACAGGCTGTGAGAGCCATGTCTGCGGAAAGCCTCTCCTTCCGTATCCGCACTGTGAGCTCTGTCTCTATTATCCCATTTGACTGATGCCAGCTCATGTTTCTTGAGTTCTGACTCTCAGAGAAGGGCTTGCCATGCCTTCTCCATCCTCATCATAACACAACACAGAGAGACTGTGTACCCATTTAACAGAAAAAGAAACTGAGGGAGAGAGTGACTCAGCAGTTCCCCTCCCCCCACCCCCATCCACGCCTTGACTGCCCTTAGTTCCTAACTGTTCCTTTCCCTGCAGTTAAGATTCCTGGTCCCCAGGTTCTGACCTCCTTTGTCTCCTCTGTCCTCTTTCCAACCCTGTCCCCACGCCCACCCCTGCACGATCTTGGGTCGTGCCACACCTCCCGTATCTGGATCAGAGGCTCCCATGCCCTCCAGAGATGTACCCACACTGCTTCCCCTGTCTCCTGGGCATGTCCATCTGGGCATCCTGCCAGAACTCAGCCCACCGTGGGCAAGCCCACCATCTCTCCAGACTTCTCTCTGACTGTTGATAGTGCCTGGTGTTCCTGGCCATCCGGGTCATCCTGGTTCCGAGTCATCCGGGACGCCGGGAGGCCTCTCTCTGTTGCCTCCATCCAGAGCACATGATACTCTGAGGTACCGCTGGGGCAGATGGGACGGTGACATCCCACTCAGAACTCTTCTGGTTCCAAGTGACGGAAAACTCTTATTGGAACCGCTGTGACCGCTGACAGACTGAACTGAGCTGGTGTCAGACACGGCCGAACCCGTCATTTCGATGGCACCATCAGGTTTTCGGCTCAACACACACTCGATGCTGGCTGGCCCTGCTCTTCGTCCCACAGGGTGGCAAAATGACCATCAGCTGAGGTCTCACACCCTCTAGGACAGGAAGGAGGAGGCCAGTGTGCCTTTGGGAGAAGGGCTACGGGGAGATCACGAAGCGGGAAGGGCAGGCAGGGGCCAGTCCTTAGGGCCCTCCCTTCTCCATTTGCAAGGCCCCAGGGGTCTAGGCCTGTCCACCTCCTCCGGGAAGCCCCCAAACCCTCCCTGCCTCACTGGTGCAGTCTCGCCAGTTTCCCCAGCTAGAATGAGAGGTATGTGAGAATTGCAACATGTTCGCCCTTTGCCCTCGAGGAACTGAGAAGATAGCATCTTTTTGGACTCCGCAAGAGGTGTGGCAATCCAGTCTGTGGACAAGAGCACGTGGGTGAGGGCTGAGGGGAAGTAAGGGGAGGTGTGGCTGACCTCAGGCTGGAGGGTAGGTGGTTAGGGAAGTGTGCACATCTTCTGTGCACTACATTGAAATGGCAGTCGGGTCAGGAAGACCTTGACTGTGCTCACCACTCCCAGACACTGGATGGCGATGGGGTCAGTCCCCCCGGTTACCCAGGTCCTTTGTCGGGGGGGGGAGCTCAGTCTCGCAACCCAGCCCAACGCTGGCCACTCATCCCCTGCCCCCACCTAAGTTAGAGTTGTATCTGGGGTCTAGGAATACTGCTTGCGATCCACGGTATTTTATTACTGGTTTCCATGAACGAGTAATGACGGGGTACCTGCTCAGGACCCAGTGAACGCAACAAGCAAGTTATACATTTACCAATGGATTTTTTTTTTTTTTTTGAGCATCTATTACTGTGTTCAAGGCCTCTTATAAGGCCAAAGTAAAATGAAATGCTTGGTTCCAGAAATCACATTAGCCTAGGTTTTTGTTTTTCCATTTTTAATTATTGATGACAGCAGCTTCAATACAGATATCAGAGAGCTGCTTCCTGCTCTCAGTCATGAAAATCTTGGTTTGACCTGGCTTTTAACTATAATTATTCTCTCCGATCCTCCCTACAAAGAGTTCTTTTTTTTTTTTTTTTAAGATTTTATTTTTGGGGCACCCGGCTGGCTGAGTAGGTGAAGCGTTCAACCCTTGATTTCAGCTTAGGTCATGATCTCACGGTTCGTGAGTTTAAACCCCATGTCAGGCTCTGCACTGTCAGTACAGAGCCTGCTTGGGATTCTCTCTCTCCCTCTCTCTCTGCCCCTCCCCCACTCACACTGGCTCTGTCTCTCTCAAAATAAATAAACCTAAAAAACAAAATTTTATTTATTTTTATTTAAAAATTTTTTAATGTTTATTTATTTTTGAGAGAGACAGAGTGCAAGTGGGAGAGGGGGAGAGAGAGAGGGAGACACAGAACCTGAAGCAGGAGGCTCCAGGCTCCGAGCTGTCAGCACAGAGCCTGACCCTGACACGGGTGTCGAACTCATGAACCGTGAGATCATGACTTGAGCCAAGGTCAGATGCTTAACCTACTGAGTCATCCAGGTGCCTCTATTTCTTCTTTATTTCAGGAAAGCATCAAGAAGAAAATTTTCAATGACCCATACCGTTGCTACTCAGATGACCCTTGTTTCTTCTTTTTTTTTTTTTTTAATTATTTTTTAATGTTTATTTATTTTTGAGAGAGACAGAGACAGAATGTGAGTGGGTTAGGGGCAGAGAGAGAGGGAGACACAGAAGCAGAAGCAGGTTCCAGGCTCCGGGCTGTCAGCACAGAGCCCGACGCGGGGCTCGAACTCACGAGCTGTGAGATCATGACCTGAGCCGAAGTCGGACGCTCAACCAACTGAGCCACCCAGGCGCCCCGACCCTTGTTTCTTCTTAAATTCATACAGCAAAGAGTTTAAATGCTATAGAAAGACACAGAACAAGAAGTAAAACTCTCTCATTCCTCCCTCCCCCATTAACCAGTTTCTCTTCCTAAAGGTTTGTGCTGTTAAGGGTTCTGTAACCATGTCTCCAGAAAAAGTTTAATGCATTCGTCAGCATTATAAATGCATTCTATATATCCTATTCTTTTTTAAACATTTAATTTTTTTTTTTTTTTTTTTTTTTTTGAGAGAGACAGAGTGCAAGCGGGGAAGGTGCAGAGCGAGAGGGAGACACAGACTCCGAAGCAGGCTCCAGGCTCTGAGCCTTCGGCACAGAACCCCGCTTGGGTCTCAAACCCACAAACTGCAAGATTATGACCTAAGCTGAAGTCAGACACTTAACCGACTGAGCCACCCAGGCACCCCTGTATATCCTATTCTTAGAAGGTTCTCCCAGAAGTTAAGAAAAGTTGCTCTCTCTGCCCTTTGATTTTTATGTTTTTTCCCCCTGTCCTGTCATATCTGCATTTAAAAAATAGAGGAACCAGGTTTCTTGTGCTCCCCGGCCTTATACCAGCTGGGTGACAGCAGCAGGTTATTTCACCTCTCTGGGCCTCAATTTCCTCATCGTAAAAGCAGGGATTCTGGTGGGGGTGCAATGATAATGTGACTGCAGCAAGGCCTGGTTAGCTGGTAGGCGTTCCACAAAAGTCAGAGCATTCCCTCAGCCCCTTTCGGAAGGAGGCAGGGGCGCCAGTTCTAAATAAATGTTACAGAAGGGCCTGTCAGCAGTTGCCTCTCAGAATGACCTGTCACTTCGTTTCCCGGCTGCAGGAAGAGGAGCGTGGGAGTCTCCTGACAGGAGATGACGGGGTCACACGAATTCCTCACCCTCAGTGTTGGCTCCCACCCCAGGTGCTCAATCGATCCGACTCTGGAAGGCTGGACCCATCTGTCCTGGGTTGGGAAGGAATCCCTGCTAACAGCTGGGACAGGCCCCTGATATATGGCCCCTGTCACCTCCCCCTCTTCTTTCTCTGATCTCAGGTTGTAAGACCTCCGTGACCCCGGCCTCAGAGGGCAAATGGCTCACAAGAAAGTTCTTTAGCGTCCTCCGAGGTCCAGAAGGTGACTTGGCTATTGTCAGCAAAACCACGTGCAGCCCCGGGAAATCAGAAAGGAGGGCAAGGTTCCAGCCCAAGCAGGTGGGCTGTGGGTGGGCTGAGGATGGCAGAGGGTGGATGGAGGCCATTTGTCCTGTGCTAGGAAGCATCTGCCACAGGGCTGGTCCTTGGCAGGTGTTGCTTCCTTGGCTCTCCCAAATGCACTCCCACTTTGCAGATGAGCAACTGAGGCTCAGAGAGTTGAGCCAGTTTGCTGTTCAGTGAGTAAGAGGCAGAGCCAGGACTGGAGTCTGACTGCAGAGTTCAGAGTTTCTGTTCGGCCCCTATGCCAGGCATGGGTGGGGACCAAACAGGGCCCCCGGAACTCAAGGCCACAAAAGTGCTGCCCACTCACAAGCATAGGCATCCTTCTCTTGGGGTCTGCTTTTATTAGTCCTGTTCTCTCAGTGTCCTCAGTGTCTCGAACAGCGCCTGGCACATAGTACGTGCTCAGGAAATCTCTGTGGAATAAAGAAAAGAATGGAGAGCAAAAATGGCTGGTTCTCTAACTAGATGAAGCCCCAATACTCCAAGACTGATGCTCCCTAAACTTGTCTCGGGGCTCCGTGACAAATGGTGTGAGCTTAACACTGAGCCACCAGCCAGATTTTGGAAAGGGGCGCGATCCCTACTCTCTTCAGTAGTCCCTTTGCCTTCAGTGTCAGACCCTTCCTTCTCTGTGACATGCAGTGAGGGCTGTGGGGTACCAAAGCCCAGGCTGCTGGAGGACCATGGCCTCCTGCTGACATCCCCAGACTCAGGTCCAGGCAGAGAGGCACTGACGAGAGGGGTGGGGATGGGGTGCTTAGCAAGAGCGTGTCAGGTCACACTGGCTCCAGCTGGCCTCCCAGGGCTGGGAGAAGGAGGCCAGAGTGGGCTGAAGGTCACAGGGGAGTCAGCCTTGGTTCTGTCCTGCTGAGGTGCCGTCCCAGCTCACAAGGGAGTCAGACGCCCACAGCCTGGCCTACAAGGAACACATATTAACAGAAAGAGCAGAAATTGAGGAGCGTTCACCACGCATGGGACACAGGGGCCTTTCGTGTAATTTTCTCCTTTACAAACACTTAGGGGCTAAGTACTATTGTATCTTAATTGTGCCACCGAGAAAACAGAGGCACGGAAAAATTAGGCTGTAAGTGGGATTTGAGCTTCAGAGCCCGCTCCAGAGTTGGGTTTGGCCTCCCTTGTGTCTGATCATCAGGACCCACTGTCAGGGTCAAGGTTAGGGCTCTGAGAAAACTTCCCCACAGGGCTGCTTTCTCCAGCTTCTAAGAAGCACTCCATAAGCATCTGGGCCCCACCTGCCTCTACCATCCAGGTGAGCCGTGGTCACCTCTGAGCAACTGGGGGAGAAACAGAGAAAGCCAGCGCCGGGGGTGGGGATGGTCCAGAAGGGCCCTGGGGAGGAGGAGAGCTGGTGGAGAATTGGCCAGATGGACAACGGGAGGAAGGGTCCTCTGGGCCGAGAGCAGAGCTTGGAGAGGCCCTGAGGCACGTGGTGTGTGGTAGAGGACAGTTCAGTTAGGTAGAGAGCGGGGCGTAAAGGGCATGAGCTTTGAAAGATAAAACTAGAAGGCGCCCACACAGAGCATTAGGGCTTCATCACTCATCCAGGTGTGGAGGCTGAGACAGGTTCTGGGCGCTGCAGCCTCAGGGCTAGCCAATGGTCGTGGTAGCCAGACCCCAGGATATGTGGGGCACACACGCTCTGCCCCCATGCCCTCACAACACCCCATGAGACCGGGCCTCCATCAGTGAGGCCTGGTAGCTTCCTATGAGCCCTGAGCTTCCAGGTAAGAAGCCCAGCTCCTGCTGGAGAGGCTGCATGGAGAGGAGGTGAGCCTGATGGCAAGGGAGAGAAGCCCAGTCATCCTGGTGTCCATCCCAGGCCTCGGCTGGCCTCCCAGCCGGCCGGATGGGACCACACGTAGGATCCCTGTCAAGATGAGTAGAAGACGTGGCCCAGCTGATACCCTAGCAGAACAGAGATGAGGTGTCTCCACCAGGCCCTACCCAGGCTGCAGCATCATGAACAAATCAGTGACTGGTGTCCTAAGCCATGAAGTCTGGGATGCTTTGTGACTTACAACAGATATTTGAAACAGAAATTGGTCAGGCACCTGGCCTTGGAAGTGCTGAACGAAAGCATCAAATGTGTGTGAATCACCAACAAAGATGTTTTTCTCCTTGTCCCCGTGGATTGGAGTGGCTCACCCAGGCCATCCCAGTCACCCTTCTTTGTTCTGTCTTTGTAATTGACTCACTTGTGTAGGTTTCCTGAGCCCTGGCAGCAGGTTCCCTGGGGCCGGGGCCAAGGGATTCCCTGTGGTTCTTCCCCACCCCCCCCCAGCCCCATCCCCTCCCCGCCACCCCCCCACCACCCACAAGAGTTCTGCAAATAGTGAGGGTGCAGTTCAGAGAGCTGTCTGATTCCCACCAGCAGCTTCTTCTACGTCAGGCCTTCATCCAGAGCCAGGGCCTGGCAGAAGAGAAACCTTTAGAGCCCAAGTGCCTGGTTCAAAACCCAGCTCTGCCACTTGTTTGTTGTATGATCTTGGACAAGTCAAGCCACGCCTCTGAGCCTCTGTCTCCTTATCTGTAAAATGGGGAGAATAACACCTGACCTTGTGAAAGTAAATGAGATAGCATTTGTAAAGAGCCTTACACAGAGCCTGGCATATAAGTGGCCCCCATACATATCCATATTCCTCTCTCTTTATCTATAAATGAAGGGAGAAATTTTAGGTTCCAATGACCATTCCATACACCACCCCTTCAGCCTCTTCTCCACAGGTCAAGGCTGGGTCTGCAATTCCAGCATAAGTCATTGTTTGTGGCTGAACTGTCAGTGCCATGTTGCAGGTCTGCTGGGATGAGGCCAGTGATGGAGCAAGCCTCCCTTTCAGAATTAGGAGACCTGGGCTCCAGCCCGCCCCTCTGCCTGCTGGCTGGGAGACCTTGGGCATGTCACTTGACCCTCTGTGCAGTGGGGCTAGCAGTTCCTGCCCTGGCCTGGCAGAGTTGCTGTGAGGTTCATGGGGACCCACGGACATGGAAGAACTTTACCCCTAGCATAGATTCAAGTGTGCACCTGGAGGATGTCATTTTTAGCCCCTTCGGTTGGAATTGGTTCCCTAGAGCTGTGCCATCCCAAAGTAAATAAAATTAAAAACCCAGTTCCTGAATCACACTAGCCCCATTTCAAGCACTCGATAGCCACGTGTGGCTGGTAGCTACCATATTGGAGAGCACAGATAGAAAATATTTGCCTCGATGCAGAAAGTTCCACTGGACAGCATTGCACTAGGGTTTCCACAAAAGGATGACCAGTGGGAAGGAGAGGGAGGGATGAAGAACAAGGAAGTCTGAGCAGAGATGGGAGGGTGGCATGGAGTTTTATGTTTGTTTTGCAGACACTGTTTGCTGACCAGATTCAAGGATGGCCACCACCTTTGACTTCCTGCTAATAGCCACGCTGGGCAGCTTCTCCAGAAACAACATGTTCTCACTGTGAGATCAGGGAGCACGAGGGCTGCCTCCAGCAGGAAGTGGCCAGAGCAGGCCAAGGCCACGGGGCCAGGCTGAGCACTGAATGCTGATTTATTCCTTGGCTTGGCTGGTGGTTGGGTGGGTCCCTAGGCTGACAGAGCTTCTCTTCCTGTCCCCAGTGCAGTCTGGCAGAGAGGGTGTGGCAGCAGCAGGAGCAGAAGTGCCAGGATGATGATGCCTGAGCTTGGTGCTAAGGGACCAATTAGCCAGTCATGGGGTGAATCCCATGACCCTGCTGCCAATGCTCGGAGGCTCCCTGAGCCCCAGATCCTCTCCCACTGCAGGCCATGGCACCGGGACTCCAACACGCCCAGGGTCACCGGCACCGGCCAATGTAGCTTGACCAAAGGGACAGACCCCAAGGGCCCGCTCCGAGGGAGGCCCAGCTGGGAGGAGACACCAGAGAATTCACGTTTTCTGGCTTGCTTGGTAGAGTTCCTTCCTGCTCACCGCAAGTCAACATACAAGCCGTTCTCGTGTATGTACGTGGACTCACATACGGCAGGCACCCAGACACGCACAGGCAGATCCACCCGGAGAAGGGGGCACAGACACGGACACCCTGACGCATAAAGCAGATGTGGCCCCCTGGGTGCGGGCGCATGACCGTATCTACACATGTGCAATCACCAGCTACCAGTGGCCAGGAGGCCCCCTTGTCTTCCTAAACCAGAAGGCTTCCATTAGCCTAAGTTTAAATTGTGTGTTTCCAAACAAAAATAGTCCTAGGGGCCTCCCTGGCCCTCACTGGCTGCAAACCAAACACCCTGCAGTGCCCCAAGCCCCCACACCCTGCACATGGGCTGGGGGAGGTGGTCACGGGCTGCACATGTGACACTCTGCTCTCAACCAGAGGCTGCTTCTCTTGGAACAATGAGAACGTGAGAAGGCAGCACCTGTTCTTGGCGCTCCCTGGGCACACCTGCCTCTCCCCCTCTGCCCCCTTGGAATCCTCCCGACAGCTTCACCTTTCCCACAGGGCTTCCGGCGCCCTCCCCACCCCCTGGAGCAGGCAGGCGGCTGGACAGGTGACAAATCACAAGTCATTCTCCTGAGCAGGTGTGTACCAGGCCTAGGGGGCAGGGCAGGAGGCCACGCTTGGGGTGGGAGTTCCTAGAAGGCTGTGGGGCCCTGGAGTGTCATGGGTCCGTGTCCAGAACCCTGTTTTTAGCAATCAGTCAGAACTGCCAGGAGCAGTGGCTGATTCCACCCCCTTGCCCCCCCCCCCCCCCCCCCCCCGCCTCAATGCCACGTTCACCTTACCCATTAGCTTTTATGAACTTAGCCACCTACTTAGGGCCAGGCTTTCTTCTCAGACCAGAGTATCACAAGAGATTCTCAGAAAAAGCCCAGTTCTCATCCTCCAGCCCCAGTGGGACAGACCACCCCTCCCCTCCAGCCCCCTGCTTTTCTGCCCACCCAGCAGCTGCCGGCAGACTTAGGTGCTGGCAGGCCCAGCCGATCTCCAGCTTTTCAACCTGTCTGCCTTGAGGCTGGCAGGTTATCAGTAGCCTCAACCCCAGACCCAGTGGGGGTTTGAAATAAAGTCACCCATCCATCTCTGAAACCATACGAAATGTCTGTGCCAACTCAGAGAACTAAATTTCTACCTGGTTTGGGACGCCTGGGTGGCTCAGTCGGTTAAGCATCTGACTTCGGCTCAGGTCATGATCTTGTGGTTTGCGATTTTGAGCCCCGCATGCAGGCAGCACAGAGCCCGCTTCAGATCCTCTGAAGGTGTTTGTTCAATAAAGTGCTTGCTACGTGCTAAGCCCTATCTAAGTACCTTTCAAATATCAATTCACTGACTCTTTACAACGTTGTGATATTGATGGCATTATTTCCATTTTGCGTACAGGGAAACTGAGGCACGGAGAAGCAAAATAACCTACCCAAAAAGGCACACACACCCAGTGACGGGAGGCTTTGCGCTCAAGCAGCCCGGCTCTGGGGCCCAGGCTTTTGACTGCCCTTCTCCCACTGCCTTTCTCACAGCAACATCATATCAAAGCAATTATGCTATTTCATTGAATATTTTTTGTTTCATTTATTTGACAATCACTTACTGACATCTGTTTCTCCCACCAGACTGCCACTTCCCTGAGGCCAGTGGAGGGAGGTATGTCTCAAACTCAGTAAACGATTCACAGTTGGTAGAATGAATGAATGAATTTCCTTCCATCTCACTGTATACATGTCATCCACCAAATGGCTTAGAAATTAGGAGGCGGGGCGGGGGGGGGGGGGTAAGTTCCGGGGAAAGGAACCAGTGGGGGCTCCAGAGTCCAAATGGCTGGGTTCAAATCTTCATCCCTACCCTTTTCTAGCTGTGTGAACTAGAACAGCTTACTCAACCTCTGAGGGCCTCAGTTTTGTCGTGTTGTTGTCTGTTAAATGGGGATAATAATAGTTTTTGCCTTCTGAGTTGATGTGAGAATTCGGTGAGATAATGCTTGCTCAGAGCTTGGCACACAGTAAGGGCTCCATAAATAGCAGTTATTATCACTGTTAATATGGTGTTGGTGTGACTGCTGCTTGCCCTGTATCTGATGTGAAGTCAAGGCCTCCTATTAGCCCTTCCGCAGGCCACAGCCAGCACGCCTGCAGCAGGCATGACCCACTCCTCCCCATCTGTCACAGTGAATCCTCCGCCGGTTCCGGTCAGAGCTTACAACCTACTTATTAGGTTAATTAGATGCGACACCTTTCTAAAGATACCCCTGGCTCCAAAGCGAGGACCTAACATCTGGTGGGGCCAAGGATCTGGGGAATGACAAGTTCTCACGGGCCTCTAGTGAGAGCAAGTAAGGCAGGGTGGGGGGAGGGACTGCAGGGACTGGGAGAACTGTTTCTTCCTCTTTAGGGATTATGGGCTGGATCCTGGAGTCTTTGGGTAGGATTGATTGCCAGGTAAAATACAGATGCCCAGTTAAATTTGAATTTTACATAAATACCAAATTTATATCTTAATATAAAAAAGTCCCAAATATTGCCCAGGCATACTTCTATTTTTTAATTAAAAAAATTTTTTTAACGTTTATTTACTTTTGAGAGAGAGACAGAGTGCAAGCAGGGGAGGGGCAGAGAGAGAAGGAGACACAGAACAAGAAGCAGGCTCCAGGCTTGAGCTGTTAGCACAGAGCCCAACGCAGGGCTCGAACTCACAAAATGCGAGATCATGACCTGAGCTAAAGTCTGATGCTTAACCAAGTGAGCCACCCAGGCTCTCCTTTAAAAAAATTTTTTTTAATGTTTATTTATTTTTGAAAGAGAGACAGAGTGTGGGCGGCGGAGGGGCAGAGGGAGACACAGAATCCGAAGCAGTCTCCAGGCTTGAGCTGTTCGCACAGAGCCTGACTCGGGACTTGAACTCGCAGACCGCGAGATCATGGCGTGAGCCAAAGTCGGATGGTTAGCCAACGGAGCCACCCAGGCACGCCTAGGCATACTTCTATTAAAAAAGTATTTGTATTTGTCTGAAATTCAAATTTAGATGGGTGTCCCTTTTTTACCCCCTAAGTCTGGCAGTTGAGACTCTGGGGCATGCGGGAGGGTGAAATGAGGGGGAGGGAAGGCCCGAGTGTTTGAAGGAGCAGGAACAGGACTTGGCTGGGCCCTGCACTTAGCAGCCCTGGCACCTGGGCTCCACTCCGGGCCTCCTGGGGCTCAGGTGAGGTTGCCTGGGGATCTTCTGGAGCCGTCCTCCCGTCCTCCCAGAGGGAGGCTCTGCTGGAGGAACGGGGAGCTGCAGCCAACTCCGAGTTGTTTGCACTTCACCAGCTCCCTCGGGCACAGGCCCCCTTCCTGGTGAACATCCTGGATGTGAGGACCAAGAACAACAGCCCTTTCCCCCGAGGGGCGTTGACACGCAATCCCAGGAGCACTGCTGGCGGGGAGGGGCCTCTAAGGCCCCAGTGGTGCCAAACACGGAAGACCAATCCCTTCTATTACAAGAGGGCCCCCGAGAAGGCGAGGGGTTGTCCAATGTCACAAGGGGAGTCGTACTGAAGGGAAACCTAGACCATGGTCTCTGGACATCTCAGTCCTATCCCTCCATGCCTACCTGGTTACCTTCCTCTGCCTGTTGGGAGAGGAACAGTTGTTGCCAGAACAATTTTGATCCTCAAACTCAACAGGCTTCAAACTAGACCCATCATCTTCCCTCTCTAACCTGCAATTCTACCTGGTTCTACAGCTCAAGACATGGTAGCCCATCCACCCAGCTGGTGAACCAGAAACCTAAGCATCATCCCGGGCACTCCTTCTTGCCCTTGTCCCATCAGTCACTAAGCCCTGTTCATGCCACCTCCTTTGTAGCTCTTGACTTTGCCCACCTCCTTCCATGGCTACCACTGCCTGCATCCAGGCAGCTGTCATCTCCCACCCAGCGGCCGCGTCAGCTGCTTACTGGCCGCCCTGCCTCATGGCCTCCATCTCCAGTGCATTCTGCCCCAGCAGCACACAAAACATGAATCTGTGCATATCAACCTCTACCCTCCCATCTTACAGATCCGTCACTGGCTTCTTATTTTTAGGATCAAAATTGGCTTCCTTAACATGGCTTACAAACTTCTTTACGATCTAGGCCTGTCTGCCTCTCCCGCTTCTACTTCCTCCCATGGGAATCCCTCCGTCCACCGTACAGTGGACCTGAACTTCCTTCACTCCTTCCATGAGCCAAGCTCTTTCTTGCTTCAGGGCTTTGCATGTGCTGTCTCCCCCCCACCCCCCCCGGGCGCCTCCCTCCTGCCACCCTGCCCTCCCTGGCTAACCCCTACCTGTCCTATCGTCCATCAGACCTTTGTATAGCCTCCATGTCCTTCAGAAAGCCTCCCTTCATCCCTGCCAATCTTCAGAGGCTGAGGCCCTACGAGGGCAGGGGCCAAGTCTAGCACGATCCCTGCTAGATATACAGTAACCACTGTGGACACACAAGGAGCTCACTAATTACGATTTGCAGCCATTATTACAAATGTCTGGGTCATGCCAGATGCAAGTGCTGGGAGGAGAAAAGAGAGGAAAGGACGGGTCAGCCCAGCAGTCTTTCACTTCCAGCCACACAACAGAATTGCTTTACAGAAATATTGATGCCCAGGCACCACTCCAGAGATTTTGATTCTTTGGATCGCAGGTGAGACCACGCAGATGGGTAGTTTTAAACTTCTTCAGATGTTCTGGGGCACCTGGGTGGCTCAGTCAGTTAAGCCTCCGACTTCAGCTCAGGTCATGATCTCACAGCTCGTGAGTTCGAGCCCCAGGTTGGGCTCTGTGCTGACAGCTCAGAGCCTGGAGCCTGCTTCAGATTCCACGTCTCCCTCTCTCTCTACCCCTCCCCTGCTTGTTTTCTCTCTCTCTCTCAAAAATAAATAAACATTAAAAATATTTTGTTAAGCTTCTTCAGATATTCTCATGTGCAGCTGGAACCTAGAGGCCCTGGGTGAGCTCTAAATCCAAGGGCATGGTCTCACCTCAGTAAATTCTTGCTGACTGGTATCCATTCCTACTACTCTTTGCTGGGGGCGGGGGGTGGGACGGGGAAGCGTGTCCTCAGACATTTACCTCTCTACCCTCATATTCCCTTCCTTGAGGAATGGCAAACTGGGCCGAGGACCAAAGTTTCCCCCTCTGCCCACCCCCGTCTGCCTACCCCATATACGCCGTCCCCAGTGGAGCCAGTCGGCAGCCTGCCATTGGATTTATGGGGAGAGAGCCAGGCCCCGGGGAAGCACAGGGGCTGGGGTCGAGCCCAGGAGACCAGGACCTCCGTCTCCTGCCAGAGCTGGCTCCCGGGAAGTTCAGTTGGTTCAACAAATATTTGCCGAGCTCCCAGGCTGGGCCAGGTACTTTGCTGACTGGCTGGGGAGACAGAGGTGAATCCGGTAACCGCGTCTGACTGAGGATCACCACCACCATATCCGGCCCTGGGCAGGGGCTCTAGCTGTTGGCACCTTAGTCTCCAAATCCACTTCCACTATCATCTGAGCGAAGAGAAAGCTGTGGGCATCATGTCCTCACCCCTGCTGCCCTCCATGTTTACTATGGCCCAGCGTGACTAGAACGGTTGCGTCTGAGGCTCCTGGGAAACTTGTTAAAAACACAGGTTCCTGGGCCCCAGCTCTAGAAATCTGATCAGAAGGTCTGGGGTGAGGCCCCGTGCTCTGCATTTCCAGCAGGCTCCCCAAGGGATTCTAATGGAACAGGTCACTGGGGATTTCAATGTGCAGCTGCCTTTAAGCACCACGGCAATTTTACCCCCACCCCCACCCCAGGTTGGTTGATGCATTTTGGGGAAGGAAGTAGGTGAATAGTGGCTGGGGGCCCGGCCCCACCTGGCTCTGACTAACTTGCATTACCATACCCCAACATTCTCCAAATGGGTCCTGGGGGCACTGGGCTGCACGACTTGATTAATCCTCACCCCCACCAGGATAAGCTGGTGTCATCCCTAATTTACAGACCATAAAAGGTCAAGGGACTTTTCAAGGTCACAGAGCAACGAGAACTAAACTGGAGTTCTGACTCTCAGGTTGCTCACAGACCCTGGGAGAGACTAACTTGTACAAACCACCAGCAGCTCCAAGCAGAATGAAGTCAGCGTGCCAAGGGAGGTAAATACAAAGCACGTGCACAGAAAGATGCAGTTGAAGCCCATTGGGGAGTGCTGGGCAGAGGCCCCAAAGGAGGTGGCGGCCTTAGAGCTGGATCTTGGTAGATGAATTCAATTCTGATATTCAAAGAAGGAGGGGGAAATACCAGGCGGAGAATACAACGTGAGTGAAATCACTGAGGTCGGGAAACACATTACTATGTGGCACAGGGGGTGGTCTGTTGGGTCCCAGTGTAAGGTGCATGAGGGAAAGATGACACAGGAAAGGTCCACCAAGGCCTCTTTACTTGATGAGCACTGGGAAATGGCCAGTGGAAATGGAAATAATTGTCCCTCCCTGACATTTGTCTCAGGCTTGTTGTGAAGATGGAAGAAAATGGAAGACGGGAAAGGGTGTTGGTGAGACCGTTGGGATAGAGGAAGTCAGAATCAGAGGGTGGGAGCCATGTGTACAACGATATACTTTGGCTGGAGACCCCAGTGGCATAGCCACAAGACACAGGGGCATCCAAAGAAGATACAGAACATGCATAGGAGGAGGCATGTGCCATCTGAATCCACAGAGAGAAAGAGGGAGAGAGAGACAGAGACACAGACACAGAGAGAGAAAGAGTTCAAAGGCTCATCTGAAACAGGACTGCCAACAGGCCTGTTTCTCCATCCGGATAGAACCCAATGGTCAGAATTTTGTTTCCTAGAGAGCTGCAGGGGCAGCTGCCTGGAGCCAGCCTCTCATGGAAGTCTGGACCAGCACCAGGCTCTTCTCCAGCATGGAGAAGATGGTGGGAGACACTGCGGCCAGAGGTGCTCGGAGTCCCTGAGGCAAGAGTGACGTGAGCTTGACCTGGACATCTGAGGACGTCCGGTCCAACTCCTTGCCTTGGCAGGAATCACTCCTGCAGCGTTCCCCGAGGGGGCTACCCACACCCACCTCACTCCAACCCTTCTCAGCCCCTGGGTCTCAGTCATTTTCCCAGCTCCACTCGGGGCCATTGCTCAACCCATGTCAGGAGCTTGAAGCCTCACAACTCCAGGAAGTGAGTTTGTCAATCTTAATTTTCCCAGGGAAAATACAACATCAAGAAGTCCACACAGCCAGCATGTGGAAATGTGGGAAAGCTGGGACTCAAACCTAGGTCTCAGATGCTAAGGGCTGGGCTTTCTCCCACTGTTTCATGCACCTAACCTCTTAGAAATGGGCTGAGCTGTCCTCTGCACACCCCACATCCGGAGGTGAGAACACTAAGAAGTCAGTTACGTCAGGGCAAAGTGTGAGTTAGTGAGCTCATCAGAAAATGCTTCCTGGAGAAGGAAGTACAATTCTGGAGGAGGGACCTGGTGGGCCAGTCTGGAGGCCTTGGCCTCTCTGGGCGCAAGCTCTGGGCTTGCTTGGTTCCCTCAGGGGCAGGGGAGCTGTCTTTCCAGAGGGACACAGCCCTGACCGAGGCCTGTTGATTCCTCCTACCTGGATTTCTTCTGGGTCTGTGGGTGTTCAGTCCTCAGGAGTCTGGAAGAGCACACACTATCCCGACACCTTCGATACCTACGTATATAGTCCCCTTGTCCTCAGAATCGCCTGAGGCCACATTCACATCCTCAGTGCCTCAGGCTGCAACATCCCCAGAGTCCAATGTGTGGGCCTAACCCTCGATGTCTGAGTCCAACCATTCATGTTCATATCGCTCAATGACACACTGGCTTCATGGTGGAAACGTCCCTGTTTGGGGGGAAGACCACTGGTGTGTTTTACATTTGTGTGACCAAAAGGCCCATTGGGTCATTTCCCTCCCAACAAAGGGCAGGAGAGTTCAGAGGTGCATGACTTTGTCTGTGGAATGACCAGACTTTCTTTTCTTTGTTTCCTTGGTTCTTCTTCTTTTTTTTTAACCCTCTTGCCTTCCCAAATCCTTATCTGTTCCACGTGAAGCATCCATTCTCACAATCTCCCTGCCAAGGCCATTCATTGCCTCGCCTTTCCTTTGCTCCATTGACAAGGGAGACCCTGTCTCCCAGACCCCCGTTCTCTGACCCAAGCCCATTCCTCTCTGTCCCACCCCATCTGGGGCTAGAATTGTCCTTCTGGCTTCTCCTTTGGATTTTATTTAATTTCTTTTTTCTTTTTTTCCTCATTAACATTATTATTATTATTATTTTTTAAGAATCAAAGTGACCCAAGAATATAATGAGAGTCAAAGGTTTCTACACAGTCATGAAAAACTGCAGCTTTGATCCATCTCTGGCATTAGCCACCTTCAATGCTTAAAACTAATTCTGTGGGTCATCTGTTTTTCTGTCTCTCAATAACACCTCATATAGTTTCTTCCTGACTTTTGGGGCTTGGGGAAAATTTTTTGATTTCTTGCCTGGGGAGACGAGTTCTTTCATCTCCTTCATGCACCATCTCCTCTCTCTTACCTCTGTCTTCCCAATAGAGTAATAAACGGCAATTTTGGTTTATGTCATTATTCATAGTTGGCCTTTTATAACCATGTAAACACAATGGCTAGCTGAGCCATGGAGTAGACAAAGATTCTTTTTCTCCCACCTTTTCTTTAAATTTGGGTCATAACCAGCTCATGGGCAGTGTCAGGCATCACAGCCTAGGGATAATTTGCCTCAGCTGACCCCAGCCACTGACATCAATCACCAATCCAACCCCAGATTCTTGTGACTCATCTGCAGTCAAGATAATGGTGACTTTATGAAGAAGGCATGGTTCCAAAAAACCACCGGGGTCTACTTACTTGCTTTGCGCATCACTAAGAAATCACTGAATGGTGGCTTTGAAGTACGTTTCCGAGTCAGAGCCCAAACCCACTTTGGACTCAGCATTTTCCCTCTATGGCTATGAGACCTTCAGTAAGTCATACCTGCCCTCTGAGTTTCAGTCTCTTTATTCATAAAATGGAAATAAAAGTTGGAACTGCCCACTTTAGAGGATCCTGACTGGGATAAAACGAGACGATACTTGCCATACAGCTACTGAGCACATGGAAAGCCTACCAAATGGTGAGCATTATTATTGCAGGTTGGTTATTAGCAGGGGCTCCTTTAGTGGGGATCCCAGAATGAAGAAACTGCATGCTTCAGTTCTCCCCAGGACTTGCAGAATGGTTAATGGTCATGCACCTTGTCTCCCTGAGAGCTGAGGGGCTTCTCGAAGGAGTACAGTCCCTGAGTGCTACGTGGGGCCCTAGCCAGGTGCTGGGGGAGAGAGGTGTAGGATACCTGGTCACCAGGGAGAGGAATTGTCTCTCCCGCCACCGCCCCGTTTTCATGGACCCCGCTTCACTGTTGGAGCAGCACTCCTCAACGTGGACCTCACTCCTGTAGTCTCATTCCTCTGCTCGCTCCTAGGAGAAGTTTGGCCCTCTGACCCTCTCCAGTTCCTTTCTTGTTTATTGAGGGGACGGTGTTAAATCAGATCTAATACGTGCTGATTTTAAGAGATTCAAACAGTGCTGTGGAAAAGTGTATCACATAAAAATTAAATATCTTTTTTCCACCCTGGGGGTGGCTGCTGTTAACAGTTTACTGTGTACTCTAGGATTTTCTTTTCTGTTCTTTAAAATGTGTGTGTGTGTGTGTGTGTGTGTCTGTGTGTGTGTGTAGAATTGGTTCATAAACTATACTCATGTATATATTACAAGGCCTGTACAGTAATAAAATTGAGATCCCGCCATACATTCAATTCTGTTACTTGCTTTCTCATATAATACCGTATCATGGAACACTTTCCAGGCTGATCTAGATAGCTTTGCCAGAATGCTGTGTATTTTTGGCAAGGCGGGGGGCGTTGCTTCCCATTTTTACCAAGACAAGCAATCTTGTAATGAACATGCTCTTAGGTATATCTTTCTGTATTTGTGCTAGTATTTTTATTTTTTTCATTAATTAATTACTTTTTGAGACACACAGAGACAGTGTGAACAGGGGAGGGTCACAGAGAGAGGGGGAGGGAGAGAATCCCAAGTAGGCTCTGTGCGGTCAGTACAAAGCCTGATGTGGGGATCAAACTCACGAAACCATGAGATCATGACCGAAACCAAGAGTTGGATGCTTAACCGACTGAGCCACAAAGACGCCCCTTGTGCTAGTATTTTTAGACCAGAGTCCTACAAGGTAGGTTTCTACAGAGTGCAGATGAAAACAGTTCAGGAATGATTCATTGGTGATTTCCTTACCCACCTGCGCGATGACTCTCTCCGGCTTCCTTATCTCCCACCTCACCTCCCTCCACCAACCCACCACTTTTCCAGAGAACGTCTAATCTGAGCCAGGCTGAGACAATTGGAGTGTCTCCTCTGTGTGGCTGAAATCATCAAATCCTCCTTTGCTATCAGTTCTTGTGGAAAACAAAAGGGCATCAGCCATTTGGGATTTAGGGGGCATCTGGACACAGCCCACGCCTGAGCCCGTATCGTCCCTGTACCTCCAATGAGGCAAAAACGACTTGCAGGTCAGAAAGGATGACCCGTCCTGTCTTTGGTCTTTCCACAGAGCTCCCAGTTTCATAAACTGAAGAAACTGAAACCTAGAGAGGAAGTGGCCTGTGCAAGACCTCCCCCTGGCCACCAGGTCATAACCTGGGTCTGAGGACACACGGGAGAATGCAGGTGCAAGTATGGAGGCGGAGAGGGGAGCTGTGTGCCAGGCCCTTTACCAAGCTATCCTGGTCAGCCCCGGTCACCATGCCATGAGATGGAGGCAGTTGTCATTCCCTTTTCCCAGGTAAGGAAACCGAGGCAGATCAGGGTGTCAAATTAGATCTGTCCGACGACAGAACCTCCCCTGTCCTTCTTCCCTCAGCCTCCACGGTCTGAGATCTGGGCTGCAGCTTTCAGGTTGGAGATAACCAACAGCCCTTCTAGGTGTTCCTCCCCACAGAGTTTGGCTTTAGTAAGACACCCACTCTCTTCCCAGGAGGGGATGAACCCGTAGTGTCCCAGCCAGGCTGCTGGAAGCCTCATCTCCCCTTCACACACAGCCAGTGAAACTGTCGGGGCAGCCTGGCTGCCCCCCACCGCTCACAGGGGTCCCTCGCTTCCCCAACACTTGGTGAGCGCTCCTGGTGACTTCTCAAACATCACATAGCAAAGTAGAATCCAACTGGTGGGAAGAATTCTCATTTCCTCCTTCCCCTTCCCTTGACCTTGTTCAGCAGGTCAGCCTGCTCTCAAGCATTCTGCATTAAGGGCAGGGAGCAAAGGGAACCCCCACCTGGGCTCTGTCAGCTTGCCCTCTGTTCCATGGAAGCTGGGCACTCCTTGGGCAGGGCATTCCTCCCTGGGGCTCCAACCTCCTGCTGAAACAGCAGCCCTGGTTGCTGGGCACCATCAACAAAACACTCCCTGTAGGCCGAGTCCTTGCTGGAGGTTGAGAACAAGGGTCTCTGGGGAGCAGCCCCATTTCCAAGGCTAGTTCAGAGAGAGAAGCGGGGCTAGCTGGAACCAGCTCCCGCTGCCTTGGTGTTGGGACCGGTCTTCAGGAGATGCGGTCTCCTCCTCAGGTCTATACACCTCCTTCCTCCCCTCACGCCTCTTGGGAGGGCGGGCACCCCAGGCAGAGACTGAGCCCCCTTTGGGCCTGTTTCCCCAAGCACTCTGGATGAGCTCTCTGAGCAGAAGCCGGTCTGGTGGATACCAAGGCCAGCTGACTCCGGTGACAAAGCCCAGCCCCTCCCCACCCCGCCTGTCTGGTCCGGGTACAATTCACACCATCCTGGGGTGGCAGGGCCTTCTCAGTGGCCTTGAGGCATCCACTCCTTCCCCAAGCTGTTCTACGGTTTCAATATTTTTTTTTTTCCCTGATAACCAAAGCAGAACAGGCTCATTATTAAAAAATATTACGGACTGGTTTAAAGTACAGGGTGAAAGCCAGCCCCCATCCCCACCCCGATAGAGAGTATGTGTGATGGGCTCACACTAAGTGTTCTCACTGGCAACTTCTTCCGGGACAATTCTTTGAAACCCAAACCCGTCATGTTGTCTCCATGCTGCAACCACGGCACGGCTTCCCACCGCTCCCAGATAAAGAACATCCCCTCCCTTGGCTACATACAGGCCCTGCTGTCTTTCCTGTCTGGTCTAGGGACACCCAGCCACACTGCCTTTCTGTCAGACCCTTGTCCTCCCCCACCCCTTCCCCTCCTCTCTGTTTCCCTCCTTCCCTCCCCCTCTCTATGCTTTACTACCTTTGCAGCAGGCTGTGTCCTGACCTTGTCCCCACCTGGAAGGCGATTCACCTAGTGAACACCTACCTGTTCTTTCAGATCCCGAGTTACGTCTTCAGAGAGGCCTTTTCTGATCTTCCTACCCATGGAAAAGCCCTGTTCTCTCCCATCACAGCTGGAATTATAAGTTCGTGTGTAACTATTTGATGGTCTTGGTCCCCAACCAATTCAAGGAGATCAGGGATCTCTTTTGCTCACTATTGTCTCCTCATGTCTGGCACATGGCACAGGATCAATGAACGTAACTGAATAAGTGGGCGTGAAAATACCAGTTCACCAGTTGCTTACATGGATCCGGCACACTGCTGGGTGGGGGGGGATACTCAGTGAAACAGTAAGTGGATGGCAGGGTCTCAAAGGCGGAGCGATGGGCAGGCACACCAGGGATGGGGGAGGCAGGGGTTTGGTAAGTGCTAGAATGTTTCAAAGGACTATAAGGGTGTGGGTTTTGAAGTTGCTTTGTGATATAGTTACATTGCCTGATTGTCTTCTCTGTTCTTCCCATTCAACCACAGGACCCTGGAGAGAGGGACCTTGCTTCTACTTCCCTCCAGGGCCTCCTTGCACCCGTCCTCTGCCCCTCCCCCCACCTAGCCCAGGGCAAGGTCTACAATGTGTGTTAAAGGAAGATGGATGGATGGATGGATGGATGAATCAGGGAACTGAAAAGCAAGCAGGGCCTCAGAGATCCTTTATCCACATTCTGATTTTTCAAATGAGGAAGCTGAAGTCCACGGAAGCGGAGCACATCTTTCATCACTTCCTCTCTTTGATCACTTCTGTTGATTTCTTCTCCTCAGCCTATAAATGTGTTGAAATACCTTCCAACCCAACCCAAACAAAACAAAACCTTTCTTTCCCCCTTCCCTACAACCTTCTCCCTGAGCTGGGACTCCTCTCGTTCCTTTTGCTGCTAGACTTCTTGAAAGACTTGTAAACTCACCCTCTGGACTTCCTCTTCTCCTGCCGCCTCCTGACCTCTCAGCCTCTGCCTTCCACCCGCATCACCATGGCAACTGCTGTGAGGTTGTCACTCACCGGGGACCTTTGGGCCCTGAGCCCTTCCTGGGCCCCAGGCAGTGTTTGGTATTGACACCAAGGCTTCCTCATAAAACCCCTGAGGCCCTGCTTTGCTCTGGGGGCAGGGGTGGGGAGCGCCACTGTCTTCCTGTCCAGAAGAATGTTCTCTTCTGGAAACTTTAATGGCTTCCCTTTCTCCCCGCATCCTCTGCCACAGTTTTAACCTTACCTCTTTTGTTGCTCTCATTCTGTACTCAACAATTATTAGGTGCTTCCTGTGTGCCAGGTACCATCCTGGCTCTTAGCTGTGTCACCTCGTGACTTTTATTTTTACATTTGTTCAATGTTTTCCAAATTTCCTATAGTGAGTATGTTTTACTGTGTAATCAGAAAAGAACTTGTTAAAATAATTTCAAAAAAAGAACCTTATTCATACACCCTGCCCACTTCCTCTTTCCTCTTTAAACCTCTTTTGTTTCTTTGTTCACCTGAGGGCTCCCTAAAGGTCAGAGCCAGGGGGTCTCTCCTGCGGTGTGATCCCCCTTGTCCCCTGTAGCCCCCTACCCAATGCTCAGAATGTTCCAGACCCCCTAGAAATGTAGGAGGAGCAGAGTTAAAATAGACACAGTCACAAGAGTGTTCATCAAAGGAGCAAAACATTGAGGACTCATTAAATGTCTATGGTGGGTGGGGAGGGACGGAGGGGGGAGCTGGTTAGATAGTTTATGGTAAATCGAGGGCCTTGTTGGTAGCCATTAGGAAGGACATACATAGATTCCAGCTGCCATTATGAACTCATTTCCAAAATTTGTCCTTATATGAAAAATAAGATAAAATTTCCAGAAAAATGTATGTAGTTTGTTCACATTTATGTAAAAAATAAAAGGATAGATTCACACACACACACACACACACACACACACTTATATATACAGAGAGTATCTTTAGAAGGATGTCCCCAAACTGGTAACAGCGGTCCCTTCAGGGAAGGGAAACAGGAGCCTTGGAGAACTGGGTAAAAGGATCAGAGGAGTTGTGAGTGTTGTTTCTGTTTGCTGTTAAAAAATTGTTTGCATGTGCCTTTGAAAAAGCAAAGGACAACAGACAAAACAAAATGGAAGTACCATCCAGAGCCCACAGCTATTAAGTAAGTGGGAGGACTCTCAAGTACTTTGTGCCTCCTTCCGTCCTTCCCTTCCAACAAGGATCCTGTGCGCTGAGGCTCCAGGAGATGTTCTCCATAGGGAGCAGAGGCTGAGTGTTGGGGAGAGATTCCCCCCCACCCCCGCCGGCCATGCACCCCTCCTTCCTGGATACAGCCTCCTCACCCACCCACCCAGGGCAGGTCACCACAGGCCTGTTTGCACGAGGTGCTTTGCCTACCCTCCCAGAGCACTCTTCTCAGGGCAGGGAGCATGGCGCCAGGGGCACTCTGGCGGCGGCTCTCCCGCAGGAAGAAGCCATATTCTGCATGGTGGGCGGGGTGGTAGAAAAGGCAGCTGAGTCCCTGGCTGGTCCCCAGGTCAGGCAGGACTCCCTGGGCCTGGAAATCCTTTGTCTCCTCCAGCACAGAGGGCTGCGTGCAGGTCAGGGAGGAAATTGTCATCGATGATGGAAATAATTCACATTTCTTTGGAGCCTTTAAGGATCCAGCATCTCAAAGCCCTGCAAACCTCAGGTATTGTTTGCCGAGTGAGAATCTGGCTGGACCAAAGGTTTAGCCACAAAGGGGAGGCAATGTAGACCCTTTTTGTATCATCCCTCCTCCTCCCTGGTGGGGCCCCCACACACCTACCACCTTCCTCACCCCAGTCCCCATGAGCCCCTATCAGCCACAGATACTGAGTCATAGAGAGCCTTTGTCACTTAAGACAATTTGGCCAATAGCTAAAGCCACCCATGCCAGCTTCCTAAGCTGTGGGCAGCCCACCCCGCTGCTTAGGCTGGGAATGTGGTGTGGCCACGGAGCAGTGGCCTGGCACTCGGTGGACCTGGGTTCTCATTGCTGTGGCCACCTACAGAGCACATCCCTTTTCCCACCTGGGCCTCAGTCTCCTGACCAATTAAAGGCCTTTGGAATCTTCCAGGGCTGCAAAGTGTGCTAACCAAAACCCTGGCATTTTTTCAGGGACCTTCGTGGCTTTTGCCAATGCTCAATTCAAATATAATTTCCAAAGTGTATTTTAAACGACTCGAATCTTTGTACTAGGCATCAACACATAGATTTAGAAGTGATACGTGATTGTCACACATCAGAGCCCAGTTGCATTCACACCGGTTTCATTAGCACAGTAATATGTCGGCAATTCGAACTTAGAACATCAACTTCAACTCATGGAGAGCAGATTTTGTCAATTGCCTGGGGACCTGTGTGCTGTCAGGTTTTGTCTGGGAAAAGAGTTTTGTTCCTAAAAAGGTCTGACAGACCTCAGGCTCTGTCACCAGAGGGGGACAGGAGGAGAGGAGATCAAAGGAGTGCTTTCCTGCGGAATGCCATCGGCGTCTATCCCCTGTGTTGGGGGACAGGTTGGGGGGCTCCTCAGCCAATCGATTGTGGACCAGTCTTGAGACCCTAGTCAGAGCAGTGCCACAGATCGGCAGAGGTTTGCAGTCAGTTCTGGGAGTTGCTAGCTCCCAGCTACGCTGATCTGGAAGAGGTAGGGCCTGCTTTCAGTGCCTTGGTGGGGGGAACAGAACTTCCCGGGCGCTGCCTGGAGCCATGGCTCAGGCCCCCAGGCCTGGGGTCAGAGAAATAAATGCTAATAACTCCAGGGCACAGGTCCAATATGCCGGGCACTGTGCTGCCCGCACCCCCCCACGTGAGTGCATTGTCTCTCACATCTACATGAGGAGGGCTAGCCTCATTTTACAGGTGAGGAAACTGAGGCAGAGATGGTTTACATCCTCCAAGTGCTGCGGCGAATGAGCAGGAGTGCTAGGACTCAAACCCCAATCCGGAGTGGAGCCCAGGGACCTGCACTTTTGATAAGCACTCAGGTGTCTCAGGTGACCCACAGAGAAATACTCTACTTTGCACCGCTTTCCAGGTGCTGGGCTTCTGGACTCAGGAGCTAATATTTCTGACCAGCAGTGGCCTTCTCATAAGCACTGACTTTTTACTGGCTTTTTATCCATGAGGTGGCTGTGGTTGAACGAGGTCAGAGAGGGGTCTCTGGCACCTGGCACACAGGCAAGCCGCCGCTCTTTCACTTCCGTTTTCCTGCCGGTAAAGAGGGAGGCTGCACTTGATGACATCTCGGTGCCCTTTCTGTTCTGACATCCTGTGACTGATTGCCAGCCTGGGTGACCTGGGAGAGGTCAGGGGTCGGAGTGGTTGTGGGTCCTGCTCGGGTCGGACAGCTAGTGGGGTGGAGCTTCATCAGTCCACTGGCCTCCAGGCCCCACAGTCCTAGCTTCCATGCAGTGGCAGCTCCGAGGGTGGGGTCGTGGGAGTGGCCGCGTGGGCAGAAGAAGGGGGTGTATTGTGCACAGAAGAGTTAAAAACGATAATAAAACCCACTGACAGTGATGCACAGGAATTCTTAACGGTGCCAGTGATGAGATACTCCCCCCACCCAGGAGCAGGCCGCTCTGGCTACGTCCCCCTTGGTGCCACACTCGGTTACGGGAGAGACTGCCGTGCAGTGCGGTATCTCGGAGGAAGGAAAGGAAGGAGATGGAGGTAGCTTGATGGGGGGGGGGGGGGGTCCCCTGTGACGCAGTCCCCGTCCAGTCATCCAGTCGCAACAGCTGTGACAAAGAGACACAAGGGAATGTGGTCTGGGTGACTGTGAGCTCATTTACCTCAGGCTAAAAATAGGTGCCTTCTCTGCAGCAGGTGGGTGACTCAGCAGGCCCTAGGAAAGCTCCTGGGCAGAGAAGACGTGAGGCCTGGAGGCCTTGGTTTCCCCTGCAGGCAACAGGAAGGCTGGTGGACAGGGACAGAAACGTAGTATACATTTCCTGACTCCTCCTGGGCAAGCTGATGTTGTCCCTGCTCCCCTCCCCCAAACTCACTGATCAAAAGCCATGAAAGCATGGGTCCAGCCCAAACCACTGGTAGCGGAGCCGAGCCATCCCAGCCAGGCCTTGTCCAAGTCGCCAATCCAGAGAATTGTGAGCCGTTCAATGGCGATAGTTTCCAGCCACTGTTTTGGAGTGTTTCTTCTGTAGCCAACGATAATCAACGTAATTAACATTTATTGACCACTGCCTATGCGCCAGCAACTATATTAAATATTTTACATTTGTGGGGCGCCTAGGTGGCCAGTTGGTTAAATGTCCGACTCTAGATTTCGGCTCAGGTCAGGATCTCAAGGTTCTGGGGCTCGAGTCCCGACTGGGGCTCTGTGCCGATAACAGTGTGGGGCCTGCTTGGGATTCTCTTTCTCTCTCCCTCTCTCTCCCTGCCCCTCCCCTGCTCGATTTTCTCTCTCTGTCTCAAAAATAAACATTTAAACATTTTAAATTTAAAAAAAACTCATTTTACGTTTATAATCTCCTTTATTTTTCACATCAACCTTGCGTGGCAGGCATTGTCATCGGAATCTCCACTTTATAGATGAGAGCACAAGAAAGAGAAGGAACTTGACCAAGATGGGAGAACAGGTGAGTCGTGGAGCTGGGGTTGGAGGCCAGGCAGGCCAGGCTTCAGATCCCCCACTGTTAGCCCCAAACAGACGTGGTTCTTGCCCTCGTGGAGTTTACGGTCTGGAGGGAGACTGACATGAAACACACATAGAAAGGCACGGACACACAAAGAGTGGTGAGTACTAGGAAGAAGACGGGTGCTGTGTTTAGTCCCAGGGAAGCCCACTTGTCAGGGAAGCGTTCTGTGAAGCACAGAGGATAGAAGGGGCAATGAGCTGAGGGAGGCTGGGCCGAAGGGTTTGCCCTGGAACCCAGGTGCCTCTGTGAGAAATGCATATTCCTGGGCCTCACTGGTTGGTTGGGTGCCTGGCCATCTTTTTTTTTTTTTTTCTTTATGTGCCCCCTGGATGATTTTTCTCATCAGAGAAATTTGAGAAACACAGCTCAGTAGAGTCAACCTGAGGAGATTAAAAAACATAGCTGCCCAGCCCCCATCCTGAGATTATAACTCAGTTGGTCTAGAGTAAACCCGGAAGCTCCTTTAAAAAAAAATCACCTTTAAAAGCTCCTCAGGTGATTCTAATGTGCAGCAGGCTTGGATCTAATTCTAGAAGATTCCACAAGGTCCCAGACTGATTTTCTTTCTTTCTTTCTTTTTTTTTTTTTTTTAATTATTTCTTTTTGAGAGAGAGAGAGACCATGAGCAGGGGAGAGGCAGAGAGAGATGGGGACAGAGGATCCCAAGCGAGCTCTGCACTGACACCATGGAACCTGATGCGGGAGCTCGAACTCAGGAGCCATGAGATCATGACCTGAGCTGAAGTCGGACGCTCAGATGACTGAGCCACCCAGGGGCCCCATCCCAGACTGTTTTTCTATATCTCTTTTGAGCTATCAGGATTACCTGGTGCTTATTAAACTGTTCTTTCAGTGACTTAATACTGTGGAGGGAGGGCTTGAACTGAGCCTGAGGTAAACCCTTGCTCAGAGACTCACCCCAGGTTGAACGGACCCTTCCTCACAGACCACCCCCCCCCCCCCAGATAACTTTCCCAGGGCCCCTGCAGGGGCTCCCCGTGGCTTCCAAGTCCCCCTTAATTATTTGTTTTAAAGTAGAGCATTCCTTTAACTGCTGGGAGAAGTTGCTTCTTCCCACAAACGTCACCCTCCTGTAGGCAGGCAAGGCAGCCTCTCGGTTTTATTCTCTTCGTCTGACACCCCAGCTCCAGGACCTCTGGGGCATAGATCCCCCCCTGTGAGGACAATGATGACATCTGTGGTGTGGCCATGAGAAGAGACGTGCTGGTACACAGACAATTTCTTATCTGGTTTCTCACCCTTCTTCCACATAAGGCAGGAAGGCCCCTGGGGGTTGCTCATGCTTGATTCACACCAAAGGGTATGAAAGAATCCACTCTGGGCTTGGGGCCTACCAGCCTCAGGCCCGGAGGAAGCTTGCTGGAGGTGAGGGCAGAGAGGGAATGGAAGGGGCCTGGAACTGCAGCCCCTGGGGAGCGTGCAGCGTAGCCTGAACAAGCAGAGATGATGTGCTGATGACACAGGTGTGAGCTCTGCCACCCGAGAACCTTGTTTCCTCATTCAGAAGTGTGGCTAGCGCTCTCAGTGCTGAGGGTGGGTATGAGAACTCGGAGTTCACAGCAGGGCCTGGGCACAGGAGGAACTCTCTAAAGGGGTTTTGGTTCCTCTTCTTTGGGACAGACACAGAAATGAACTTGACACTGGTGAGGAAGACAGGGCCTGTTGGCAGAGACCCCAGGGAAGGTCCTGGAGGGGCCGGGACAGACTCTAGTCGCCGTAGCCCATCCCTGGAGGCCCCAGATCTCCTAAGAGACTCCAGGAGCTGAGAGGTCAGCCCTGCCCACCTGGCCTCACACTCAGAGGCCCTCTGAGCGGCTCTGTGGACACAGCGAGCACTTACACAGGGCAGATGGCTGCCCAGAGGAGGGGCTGGCAGGGAGAAGGGGTGAGGCCTGACCACTGAGGAAGGAATGACGAGAATGAGGTTCTGACTCATCCTCAGGCTTCTGCTCTCAGAAGGAAAGGATTTACTTGGGGGTGTGGCTGGAAGGGAGCCAAGCCGGAGGACGCAGTGAAAAACGGGGGTGCGTAAGGCCTCTTAGCTCGGGGATAAATCATCCTGGGAAGGGCCCGTTTAAAAACACAACTCTATCAGTGGTCTCTGCTTTCTTCTGAGCCATCCTTCCCAATGGAAGTGGTGGTAGGAGGCCCCACTGGCCAGGTCAGGCAGGATGCCTTTCCTGAGCCCTGGGCGTAGTCCTGCTGTGGGTACCATCCCCCAGAAGGCAGGCAGACTTGGGGTTCCAGATCCACTTGGGCAGAGCCAGTGTTTGCCATCACGTCTTGTTCTCTCTACCCTCTAGTCTCCTCTCTACTCGTCCCCACCTCACCAAGCCAACAGGGGACTGTTAATGGGACAGCTTTTTCTATATGGCACAAACAGTCCTAAATAGCACAGAGGAACTTATGGACCAGTAGTGGTGATCCTGGGTATCAATTTGTGTGCGTTATTTACATGGGGGTAGGTAGGTAGGCCTCTGAGGAGGAAGTTTGGTGAGTAGTAGGGGTGGGGCAGGGAGAGAAGAAAGGGGCACAGGCCTGACCTTCTGTATCACGAGAATTTTGGTTGGAAGTAAAAGCAAATCCTATTTTTTGCTTAATGCTGGCCTTGGAAATGAAGTCCAAGTGGTGTGGCTGGCTTCAGATAAGGCTTCATCAGGAACTCTAAATGATGTCATCAAGACCCGGTGTTCCCTGTTGTCTTTGGCCTCAGCTCTTCTCCAGGTAACAGCTCAAGCCAGGACAAGTTCCACACCTTGGGGGCAAGATGCCTGCAGAAGCTTTAAGCCTCACGCCCTCTCCCCCCAGGGCAAAGAACCAGTCTGCTTTGCTGAGAGCTCAAAATGCCGGAACTGAGTTTCACTGGCTCTGATTGGTCTGACTTTGGTCGTGTACCCATCCCTTAACTGGTGACAACCAGGGGGATGGAGTATACTAAGAGGGGGTGGGACACAGTCTCCTCGGGATCCGGATGTGGGTGTGTGGGACCAGGATCTTCACAGGGAGCGCGGTTATGATGGCGAAGGAGGTGGTTGTCCTGGAATCATAACCTGAGTAGGAGCTGTTACTGTGAGTGAGTGAATGGGGACAAGCTGACAAGAAACACTGACCCCTTACTCTCCATAGAGAGAGGGCTGCAGGGAACAGCTAAGAGGGTTCTTTGGGGTCCAGGCTGCAAACTGGGACATGAGTCAGAGAGAGGGGCCTTCTGCCTATTTTGGCTCAGAGCAAAGAACCGTTTTCTGCTGGTGAGGACTGAGGGCCTGTCGCCTCGGCCAGCTCCAGGCATCACAGCCTTCGTAGAGAAGCAGGGATCTCGTGGGGTACCCCAGACAGTGAGATGAGGTCCCTGCCTCAGTTGCCCAGTACCCAGCAGACATCAGCCAGGGGGTCAACAGAAGAAACATCGGCAGACCGGCCGTGGGCACCTACATGACACCCAAGGAACTTCCAGAGACGGTGGGGGTGGGGTGGCAAGTATACAAGCTTTCATATTGGTGAGCAGGGCAGCATCCTCAGTATGTGTACCTTTGCTGGATATGACCCTTTAGGCTGGGAGTCAAAAACTTTGGATTCTGGTCACCATTTGTTAGCTCTGTGACCTCAGGCAAATCCTTCTCCCTTTCTTGGCCTCAGTTTACTCCTCTGTAAAATGGGTGTGTTACCAACCTCAAGAGTAGATGTAGGAATCCGGCGAGCCGGGGCAGATGAAATGGGCAAAAGCTAAAGTGCTGCGGACGGTCAGGGCCTGCTAACACCCTCCATCCTGATTGCCGGAGGCCTGAGGGAGCCGATTGTTTGGGTGCGTTTGTGCCTGGAGGCCTTTGTATCTTGAGGGGAAGCCAAGAAGAACAAGTGTGCCCAGGGGAAGTTGGTGGACACAGAGACCCTGGGGGCCAGGCTGCCAGCTAGGGATGTGGGTGGCTCTCTGGGACACTCCCCTTCCCTGCCACTGAGTCAGAGGAAGGGACCCAGGCTGGGCATCAGCCCTGCAGGTTTTACCAGTTGTTGGCCGGGGCGAAGGGGAGGGCTAGAGAGAGAGGGAAAAGAGAATACAAACAACCTCCTCCCAGACAGATGCAAATCTTCCTCTTCGGCACTGGCACTGGGTGGGGGTGCTCTTGGGCCCCAATCTGCACTTCCTCCTGGCCTCTCCCTAAAGCCAGCCAGCAGGGCCCTCTGGGGATGGCATGTTTCCCAGAATGCAGCTGGTCGCAGGGACCCAGGCCTCTGGGTAGCTCAGATCACCCCTTCCCCAAGTTCTGGGTTCCCTCTGTACTCTTCCCAAGCTAGTGTCCACACCATCCCTGGAGAGCTGGCTAGTTGGAATGTCTTCTCTCTGCCACGCTCGGCCTTTTGGTCCACCTGTGAATCAACTACTATTGGATGGAAACACTCCTTCCCGTATTTGCCCAGGCTGGGCAGCTTGCTCTTACTTGCCGAGGAAAGGCCACTCTGTTTGGCTGGTACTGGAGGCCCCTGGGGGTCTCAGACCCTGTCCACAGGCAGCAGTTACTATGGGGGGAAAGGCATGGGTGTGGAGTCAGACTGGATTATAGCTCCTGGGCTTGTCAGCTATGTGATTTTGGACAAACTAACTTACTTCTCGGAGACGAAGTTTCCTTATCTGGAAATAGTATGGCAGTGCCCTATGGGGTTGTCATGAGGACTGGAGATAAGTATCAAAGCTCCTAGCAGGGGTCAATAGACAAACCTTCTTGCCCTTGCACACCTTATCACATATGACTTTTCTGTTCCAATCTCCTCTCTGGCCAAAATGATCAGTTTGTTCAGCAGTCATGTGCTGAGAGTCTACTTTGCACCAGGCACCGTGACCTTTATCTCCACAGCCCTGGGAAGTTGATGCCTTTAAGCTCATTTGATTCAAGAGGCCACTGTGGCTTGGAGAGAGAATAAGGGTTAGAAGGCTACCAGCCGGTAGAGCCAGGAGTTGATGCTGGGTCTTCAAGAACTAATGGGAACCCCATTCCACGGGCTTCCATGGACGGTTTCTCTGCCTGGAATGTCCTCCCACCTCTTCTCTTTTCTGGATTCCATCAGTCATTCAGGGTCTCATTCCTTCTGTTGCCTCCAGAACACCTTCCGAATCAGTGAGGACACTTGTGGTTGTGTGTGGTAAGAAATTCCATCCCCAACAGGCTTATGAAAAAAAAAAAAAAAATGGAAGTTTTGGTTCATAACCCAAAAGGCCAGGTGATCTTATTTACGGGAAGGTTAACTAATAGCTCAACTAATGTCAGTATTTTCCTTTTGTCTAAATCTTGGCTCTGCCTTCTTTTATGAAGGCTGAAATGTCAGGCACCACATGGTAGTTCCAGCTCTAACATTCTTACAAGTTTCAGGCATGGTGAAAGAACGAGTCTTAATTTCTCCAAAGCCCAAATTTAGTCCTGAAATCGAGACACGTTGTCCCTGATCGGCTTGACATGGGTCAGGTGCCCATTCCTGAACCAGTCTTATGTCCAGAGGGCCAGAGTCCATGGCTTAGCTTAGACCTAAATCATTTGAATCTTTGGATATGCAGATGGATGGGCTCCACGCTCCTCTAGCGGGAAACAGAGGCATGCTTACTGGGAGACAGGTGAATGGATGCTGATGACAAAACTGCGGACGTCCTCGAGCTATTGTTACTTTTCCCCTTTTCTGAATTCCTGCATTCCTTTTTTTCTCTCTCCTGGGCCTCTCTGCTGGGCAGCAAATTCCTTGAGGCCAAGGGCCCTCTGTGTGACCCTGAGTGCTTGCTAAAGCCCCTGGAAAAGAATGGGTGCCAAGGATATGCTTTTCATTTGACTGACATGTTTATTCAGAACTTGATGCATCTAGCATGGTGTTAGTTCTATCAGTCAGGATTGACCTGAGGAGAAGAGAACCATTCTAGGCATCTTAAAGAAGAGGGGGTGAGGGGCGCCCGCACGGCCTAATCAGTTAAGCGTCCGACTTTGGCTCAGGTCATGACCCCACGGTTCGTGGGTCTGAGCCCCACATTGAGCTCTGTGCTGACAGCTCAGAGCCTGGAGCCCGCTTCGGATTCTGTGTCCGCCTCTGTCTGCCCCTCCCCTGCTCCACTCTGTCTCTGTCTCTGTCTCTGTCTGTCAAAAATAAATTAACATTAAAAAAAGAAATAAATAAAGAGGAGGGGCTTTCTGACTGGATATTACCTGACTTACAGAATCACTGTGGAAGTCGAGGCTCTAGGTTGAGCTTTTAAGCATCCCCGTAAGTCACACTGAGGAACTGGGCCACCAAGAGAGCAGCTGTGTCTTCTGCAATCAGAAGGCACTGCCAACAATGCATTCAGGAGACACCCCAGTCGTGAAACCGCTCTTCCAGCAGCTCCTGAAGCACGGTGTGCCTGACATGATCCAGGCACACTGGGTGCCCACGTCCTTCCTCTCAAAACCCACCAAGCCAGCACCTGGACCCTTGAGTTTTGCTGACACCATTGAGGTAAAAGCAGACTTGCCAACCAAAGGAGAGGTAGGTAGACGTTTAGCCCCCACCATCCTTCCACTTTCAAACCTCATGTGAGTTGTGTGGGCGGACCTGAACTGTGTCTGGAATCTAGGAGAGTGTAGATTTACTTATTTATTTTATTTTTGTGGAAAAAAATTTGTAATGTTGATTTTTGAGAGCGAGCGAGAGACAAAGCATAAGCAAGGGAGGGGCAGAGGGAGAGGGAGACCCAGAATCCAAAGCAGGCTCCAGGCTCTGAGCTGTCAGCACAGAGCCCGACGCGGGGCTCGAACTCACGAACTGTGAGATCATGACCTGAGCTGAAGTCAGATGCTTCAACTGACAACCATCCAGGCGCCCTAGTAGCTGTGTTTTTTTTTTTTTTAAACATTTATTTATTTTTGAGATAGAGTCAGAGCATGAACAGGGGGAGGGCCAGAGAGAGAGGGAGACACAGAATCTGAAACAGGCTCCAGGCTCTGAGTTGTCAGCACAGAGCCCGATGCGGGGCTTGAACTCATGGAGTGCAAATCATGACCTGAGCTGAAATCGGACGTTCAACCGACTGAGCCACCGAGGCGCCCCAGTAGCTGTGTTTTTAAAACAGAGTATTTTTTAGAGCAATTTTAGATTCATAGCAAAGCTGAGCACAAAGCACAGCGTTCCTGTACCGTCCCTGGCCCCACACTGCACAGCCTCTTCCACTGTCAGCTTCCCCCGCTAGAGAGGTCCACTTGTTACAACTGATGCACCCCCACAGACACATCACAGTCACCCGAAGTCCCTAGCTCACATCGGAGCTCACTCTCAGTGTGCACGTTCTATGAGTTTCGACAAATGCATAAGGACATGTATCCACTAATATAGTATCATACAGAGTATTTTCACTGCCCTCAAAATCCTTTGTGCTCTGCCCATTCGTTCCCACCTCCCCACTAACCTCTGACAATCACTGATCCTTTTTTCTTCTCCCAGAACTTTATTATTTTCATCCTGGAGAATCCATGTTTTGAGAGACTTAATTTAGGAGAAGGTAGTAAAGGGAACAGGCCTGCGGTGCCTGGGTGGCTCCGTCGGTTAAGCGCCCGACTTCGGCTTGGGTCATGATCTCACGGTCTGGGAGGCGGAGCCCTGCGCCCTGCATTGGGCTCTGTGCCGACAGTTCGGAGCCTGGAGCCTGCTTTGAATTCTGTGTCTCCCTCTCTCTTTCTTCCCCTCCTCCGCTTGTGTGTTTCTCTCTGTCTCCCTCTCTCAGAAATAAATAAATAAACATTAAAAAATAAATAAAAGGGAACAGGCCTAAAGCCACTATTTCTTGGATCAGCTGCTTCCTAGCTGTGTGACCTTGAGCAAATTACTTCACCCCTCTGTGCCCTAGTATCTTCTTTTCTATTAATAGTCCCTCCTCATAAGAATGATATGAGGAGTAAGTGAAATAATTCACATAAAGCTCTTGACAGTGTGTGGCATGCGGTAAAAGCTCAAATGTTTGCTCTGCTTAGTGATCAACTCAAAGCAACCATATCCTGGGTGCAATTTCTGTTAAGCTTTTTTCCCTCTCACCTTTTTTTTTTTTTTTTCCAGAAAATTTCAACCTCCTGAAACATTAGAAGAGGAATACAATGAACACCTATGAACGTTTCACCTAGATTCGTCAACCATTGACATTTTGCCACATTTGCTTTCTTTCCCTCTCTCTTACAGGAAGTTAGTTGCAAGTTTGCTGACGATTTCCTCTGACCAGATGAGCTATTATCTCACAAAAGCAAGGACGTTCTCCTCTATTATCACTATTATCACACTCAATAAATTTAAATTGATGCAATATTGCCTAATATATATTCCATATTAAACTCTCTCCGTGTTCTTTTTAATCTAGAAGCTTTTTTTTTTAATTTTTTTAACGTTTATTTATTATTGAGAGACAGAGACAGAGCATGAGCATGGGAGGGGCAGAGAGAGAGGGGGACACACAGTCCGAAAGCAGACTCCAGGCTCCAGCTGCCAGCACAGAGCCCGACGTGGGGCTCAAACCCGCAAACCGCGAGATCATGACCTGAGCCGAAGTCGGACTCTTAACCGTCGGAGCCACCCAGGCGCCCCTTTTTAATCTAGCATCTTAACAAGAGGCATACATCAGGTCGACTAGTTATCCTCTGCCTTTTCTTTCTCTCATGACAGTGACATTTTTGAGGAATCATTGTCACTTGTTCTAGAGACTAGCCTTTAATTTGGATCCGACTGTCTCATGGTTAGAACTGGATGAAACATGTCTGGGGGCAAGAATACTGCATGCGTGATATTCCCATTGCATCGTATCAGAAGGCACAGAATCCTGGTTTGGTCCATGATTGGTGCTGAGTTTGCATAGGTGGTGCTGTCCACCAGATTTCTCCATTTTAAATATCTTGTTCCCCTTTGGAAGTCTCTGGGGATCCTAGGTTGGGAATCGCCGACCTAGTGTCCAAGTGTTTAATGTCCATTTTATGGGTGAAGACAGTAGAGTGTAGAGAAATACCTGAAATGCCCTGAAAGTCAGTGGCAGCGCTGAGACTGGCCCGAACCCAGGTCGTCCTGATGCCCACCCAGCTCAGTGCCCACCCCAGGCCCTGCCTTTTATCGTGTCTGAGCAAATGCTGAGAAGGGCTCGTCCTTGAGCCTTCATTGGGCGAGGGTCTGTATTTCTTGGCAAGTTCTCAGCCTAAGAGTCTGTTTCTGACTAGGAGTAGGAATGAAACACCATGGGATAGAGTGCGCGAGGGGCCATGGCTATGCTCCGTGGACACCAGGCCCCAAACATTGAGATGACGCGACCTCTAGGAGGCATCTAGTTCAACCCCAATCTTCCAAAGAGGATTCTGAGGCCCCACAGTAATGAAATGACCTGTCTGAGGACTCACAAACTTGAAATGCCTGCCAGGGAGGGTCAGGCTGGCTGCCTAGGAAGGTCTCATGGAGGCGGCGCGGGTGGGGAAGGGACACAGCACTTGAACATATCCCATGTGTCAGGGTCCGCTCCTCAGTTCCCAGAAGCAGAAACTAGGTTTGTTGAGGACACCCAGAGGTGACTGCCACCCTGGCCCTGGCAGACATTAAGCCAAATTCTGGAGACCAAAGTCTAGAGTCCATTGTACCAATGGCAGTGGCAATGAAACAGTCCAGTGAATCAATTTCATCATTCCCTGGGGGCTGCTTGGCACACCTTCCTTCCAGGAGGCACAGTGTCATGTTTCTGTTCTTTGAGTTCATTTCCTCTACCCCCTGCACACCAGTCCCTCTCTCTTATCCTCTTTGGCCCATTCTTTCTCAGAATGGATACTGTATAATTTGTTGTGCCTTCTGAGTTATAATTACTCGTCCATCACATCATCTCTGAGGTCCCACCCAGATTGCCCTGTTCAGAGTCCTGGGTGCTTCAAAACCATTTCAATCACATAATCCCAATAGTCTCTTAGACTGGACTGTTTCAAAAGATTCATACATTCAATCAAGTATTGGTACATTCATTAAGCGCCAGACTCTGGGGACCCAATGGTGAACAAGATGATGAGGGACTCTTATCAGGAAAATGATGTCACCAGATATTCAGCTTATATACAGGACTGTAGTTGGGCATGGGGGCTGGGGACTGAGGACCAGTGAGAGGACTGTATCTCTGAGCCCTGTAGGAGGCCTTGGTTTCCAGAAGAGGGTGCTGGCCATGGGTCCAGATCTGAAGACGTAATGTCAAAGTGTTTTATTGGTGTGCTCAGGAGCACAGACTCTAAGGGGCCCCTGACTGGCTCAGTTGATAGAGCATCTGACTCCTGACCTTCGGGTCATGAGTTCGAGTCCCCCATTGGGCACTCGAAGTTCCCCATTACTTAAAAGAAAAGAAAGAAAGAAAAGAGCACAGACTCTGGAACCTGATTCTACCACTATATAGCAAGACCTTAGTTTCCTTGTCTGTAAAATGGTGGTAATAATTTTACATCATAGGATTATAAATTGAGGAGACAGAGCAAGTATAGTTTCTAGCTTCCTGGAAAGGAGGAGCACCAGATGCTACTCCTGAACTAGGGAGTACAGGAGGAGCAGGTGGGTTTGGGGTGGAGGACGCTCTATCCCATCTGGGATTCTTCATTCTAAGGACCCCGTGTAAGGCATCTTCCTGGAGCTGCTCAGCAGGCAGTTGGATGCTGGGTCCTAGGCTCCATAGAAAAATCTGTGCTGGATTTTCCATTTCATTTAGACTTTTTCTGATCCATTCTTTTAAGTTGAGGCCGTACGGGGCGCCTAGGTGGCTTAGTTGGTTAGGTGTCCAACTTTGGCTCAGGTTATGATCTCACAGTTTGTGAGTTCAAGCCCTGCATCGGGCTCTGTGCAGACAACTCAGAGCCTGGAGCCTGCTTCAGATTCTGTGTCTCCCTCTCTCTGCCTCTACCCTGCTCATACTCTGTCTCTCTCTCTAAAGTAAATAAATATTTAAAAAAAAAATTTAATTTAGGCTGTATGGGCCACAGCCTTCATGTATGGCTTACAGGTGGTGATGGAGTTGGGGCTAGAACTCAGTCTCCTTTATCCTGAATCTTTCTGCTTCACCAGGCTCTACTCTCTTACTCCAAGAGTCAATAGCTTCTATGTATCAACTCTTCCTATTGTCAGATGCTATGCTGGAGCAGGTACCTGGATTCTCTTTTTTGAACCTCATGATCCTCTGAGATAGCTACTGTTACAGAGGAAGAAACAGGGGGAGGCTTCAGGAAATTAAGCGTGTTGCCCAGGGTTATGGAGTAAATGGCCAAGGGTCTGCCCAACTTCTGTGCCCATGCTCAGAAGTGTATGTGCTAGGGCAGAGCTGTCCAAAAGAACTTTCTGTGATGATGGAATGCTTTTTTGCACTGCTCAATGGGGTAGCCACAAGCCACATAGGCAGATGAGGAACCAAATTTTTAATCTTATTCTATTTAACTTAATTAAAATTTTTCTAAAAATTAAAAAAAAATGTTTATTATATTTTTGAGAGACAGAGCACGAGCAGGGCAGGGGCAGAGAGGTAGACACAGAATCCAAAGCGGGCTCCAGGCTCTGAACTGTCAGCACAGAGCCTGATGTGGGACTTCAACTCACGGACTGCGAGATCATGACCCGAGCTGAAGTTGGATGCTTAACCGACTAAGCCACCCAGGAGTCCCATAACTTAATTTAAATTTAATAGCCACATGTGGGTGGTGGCCACCATGCTGGACAGCACTGTCCTATTTCCTTCCAGAAGGTCAAGAAAGACCCAGAACTTCTCCTCATTCCTTGTTGCAGTTACATGGTTCATAGTTAGGGGCAGGATCATCTTGAACAAAACACAGTTTTTGCCACAGGCTACTGAGCTCCTCAAAATAGTAAGGCATTCTAGCCCTTGAGGGTTAAATAGATATTTCCTGCTGCCCACGGTGTTCAGAGGCACCAGATGGGAAAGTTGGATGGTGTGGGAGGTGTGAAGGCCCCTAGTGGCTTCTGGGATGGGGAAAGGAAATGCCCTTTTGTGGCATCCCGGAATGGCTGGCATCCCAAGCAACAGGCTGTTGCCTGGGAGACAAAGAGCACCAGAGACTTCCCAGGGGCGGCTGGCCTGCAGAGGGACCACCCCTGGGGGAGAGTAGCTGGAAGCAAAGGGAGGGTTGAGGAGAGGACCAGAGCAGGCTGGATGGGGCATCGGGGGACAGCAGGCGAGGAGATGCTGGGACGGTGCCAGGGTTTGCCTGCTGCAGATGGCACTGCTGAGGGGGACCGAGGGCTGGCAGCGGCTGTTGGCAGTGGGGTGGGGGTGCCGCAGAGACAGTGGGGACTTGAACAGGCTTGGGCAGGAGCAGTACTCACTTCTAAGTCCCTTGTCGATTTAGAAGACCCCTGGTGTAAGCCAACTGCCTGTACCCTGCAACTGTCAGCAACAGCCTTGTCAATTAGAGGCTGAGAAGAGGCTTGTTACCGTGTAAGCAGCACCTTCTGTGGCTGCAACAGTGCCTTCCTTCCCTTCCTTCCCCCCGGCAGGACGATTTTCTAATTACATCTAGCTGGGAACGCCAAGTATGTTTCCCACTGCATTTCATTTCCGGGCCTGTTGAACGCAGAATTAATTTTTAATCACCCTGGAGGTGTTGAGTTTAATTACCCAGATTGAAAATGACAAGGAGAACAGGATTCAGAGGGTAACTTCTCAGGAATGGGGAGCATATGTATTTTCCGAAGGCCGTTGGGGGACACGTCTTGGCCGTCCAACAAGCCCACAGTAGACCCAGCTCTGCAGTAGGGGTGCAGTAGGGTTCGGGGTGAGAGGAAGTAGAAAATGTGATCACTGGAGAAGCCCAAGCACAAAACTCAGAAGTAGGACCCAGTCCTGGACCTTCTTTCCTCAAGTTCTCGGTGGTAGAAGGAAGGCTGTTCATCAACTCACGCAACCCAGTGCTCTTTATGCTATGTCACCGTGTCTGTCCAAGTCCAGAAGCCAGTAGCAACTGAGAGTCGATATGGTTGCCCCAGATGGCCCTTCCCCTTTCCTGTTTGGGCATGGGTAATCTTGCCTAGGGCACCTGCCCTAGGACCAGGTGCCATCCAATTTTCCTTACAGAGATTGGTGTAGGTGTGGGCATGTGATGCCATCTTGACCGATGAGTTGTGGGAAAAAGTGAGGGGGCAGGTCCTGG
Organism: Panthera pardus; assembly: GCF_024362965.1. Taxonomy (NCBI): domain Eukaryota; kingdom Metazoa; phylum Chordata; class Mammalia; order Carnivora; family Felidae; genus Panthera; species Panthera pardus. The sequence goes on along the minus strand of NW_026526788.1, from coordinate 67,058,257 downwards.
AAAAGGTGTTTTTTTGGTTCTCAAAATGAGACACACAAGAGATGCCCCCCTCTTCTACTAGGTATTGTATCTTGGTGTGAGGATTTAAAACCTGGAACTGGGCAGCCATTGTTTCACCATGAGGAGATCCCCTCAAGAATGTGGCTGATATTCTGAGGATGGCAGAGCCTGAAGAACCTGGGTTTTCAGTTATGCTCCTGAATGAGCCAATACGGAACACCCTACCCAAGACCCTTTTGTTAGCTGTGTTAATAGAGTCTATGTGGCTGCAGTCATCTTGAGGAAGGTTTTCTGTTCCTTGTAGCCCAGGGCATTTTAAGGGAGACTTAGACACTCAACAAATACACTCAAGGGAGAGACACTCAACAAATACAAATTACGACTTGGATCCTGCTCTCAAGAGGCTACAGTTGAGTGGCAGACAACGTGGTGTGGTAGGTGTGGTGAGCTGAGGGTGACCAAACTGGACCAGGAGTGTTCAGGGAGGGCTTCTTGGAGGAGGTGATGTTTAAAGGAAAGGAAGGTAGGCAGCAAAGGTGGTGGAAGAGGCATTTCAGGCCAAAGATCCCCATGAACAGAAGCAGGGCAACCCGCGATAGTCTGGGGTCTTCTGAGGACCCCGCTGGAGCGACTCCGGGGGGCGTCTGGGCCAGCACACGGGGGGAGGCAAGGGAGACAACCGGGGCACTTGCACAAGCCTGAGAGTGAGCACCCCCTTCGGTGTTATGTCCTAGGCATCTCATCTGGCCCTGGAGGTGGCGGTGTTGGAGGAGAGGGCAAGGGACAGATCTCAGAGGGCTCCTAGCAACTCTGTCCCGGTGAGCCATCAGCAGCCTTTGAAGGGCTTCCTGGATTTTAGACTAATCTCCCTGGTCACAGTACAAAGGAGTGCTCAGCAGGAAATAAGGTGCAAGTGAGGCAGGTCAGCAATGAGACTTTTGGGGGGCCCAGAGAGATCAGGGGGCACTAGAAACGCAACACATCCAGCAGGCTGCGGCAGGGAGCATGGGGCAGGGGAGGTAGTGTCCACTCCTGGCTTTGGAGGCCTGTGGGGGTGGCCGGAAACAGGGTATGGAGGTTGTGGTCTGCTGTTTACCGACAGCAGCGTGGTGGTTCCAGCTCAGGGTGGTGGGGAGCCACGTGGCGGGGAGCCACGGAGACTGGAGGGTGCCAAATTGAGTCCTGGAGGGTAGGGACCAGGTCTGCAGTGTTTTCTGTGTTCCTTACAGCTTGAGTTTCCACTCGTGGTCTTCGATCATCGCTCCTGACTTAGCCCCACCCCCACCCACCTACGGACAGTGGGGAGGAGAGTCCACCAGACTGGAAGCTGCAGGAGGGCCGGGGTTCTGGCTCAGAGTCATGGTCGCTGAGGCTCACCATGCCAGGCACGGGGGCCAAGCCTTGCATGTTCATCCAGCCCCACTTTATCCTCACAACATCCCATGAAGTGGGATGTCGTATCTGAAGCTCTTTGGGTCTATTTAACAAAGCTTGATTGAGGACCTTCTAGGTGCCCAAAGCTGGAGATTACAGCATTAACTTAACAGACAAATATCCTTGCCTTCTTGAGGCTTTCGTTCTATTGATTGCAAGTGTCAGAAAACTATCTCAGACTGGCCTAGACAAACACCGGTAGGTTTCTATAACTAGGACAACACAGGGTAGATCTTAGGCAGAGTGGGAGCCAGGAGCTCAGGTGAAGTCTTTGACAATCTTCTCCTATGAGGGTCTCTCATTTCTGCCTCTTTTTTTTTTTTTTTTTTTTTTTTTTTTTGCTTTTGCTTTATTCTCAGGCAGACTCTTCCTGTGCTGTGCTCACTCCTGCAGCTGGCAAGTGAGATCATTGCCAGGAGAACCATAAGAATGGGGAAGAATGGAGAACAGTGGTTTTGGAGAAACCATGGCAGTGGAGGAAAAGAGAATAGATCCCCCCCACACACAGGAGGGGAAACTGAGGTTAAGAGATAGTAAATGACTTGCCCAAAAAGCAGTTAGTATACATCTGCATCCAGAATTTCAATTCAAGTCTCTTTGACTCCAGCACCTGAGCTCTGATCTCTGATTCTCCAGGGCCTCCTTTCCTGGGCCTCCTGTGGGGCAGAGGCAGCGTGTGGCAGCAGAGAGAGGGGCTCTGGGGTCGGTCGAACCTGGGTTAAATCCTGGCTCTGCCATTATGTAAATAAACTCTCTGGGCCTCAGTTTCCACTTTTGTGAAATGGGTCTAATGATGCCTACCTCACAGGGTTATTGGGAGGATTACATGAATCCTTTTACAGGATGTAGAACTCCCCGGGAGAGAGCCTAGCTCATGCTCAGTGAGAACTGAATGAAGAAAAAATTTTTTTAATGTTTATTTATTTTTGAGAAAGAGAGAGACAGACAGACAGAGGGCAAGCAAGGCAGGCAGGGGTTTGCAGAGAGAGAGGGAGACACGGAATCCGAAGCAGGTTCCAGGCTTTGAGCTGTCAGCACAGAGCCCAATGCGGGGCTCGAACTCATGAACTGCAAGATCATGACCCAAGCCAAAGTCAGATGCTCAACTGACTGAGCCACCCAGGCGCCCCGAGAACTGAATGGATTTTTAAAAATAAATCATCCAGTGGGAGCTGAAAAGAGAATTTTTAATGGCTGAAAGGATGACATCTCTGAGCTTACATATTCTTTGAGGCCACCTCAGTGGTTAGATACTTCCCTGAATTTCCTCCATGCTGGGGCAGGCAGAAGGGAAACTCTGAGAAAAAGGGAGTCAGGGAGACGGGGGAGGGCTTCGCATCCTACCATGAGAATAAGACCCAATTTCCGGTCTGTCAATGTCAAGGGAAACGGAAATCCTGCTCCAGGGCCGGAGGGAAGCCCCCACCCCATCCCCACCAGGGGATGTGCATTCACGTGGGGGAGGGAGGGAGGTGGGAGCTCCTCTGATCTCCTGTCTGGGTCCTCCCAAGAGGCCACTGGAAAGCCTTGGGAGTGTATAGGCATGTGGCCCTGCAGAAGCCTTCTTGGTAACATCCTGATCCTGATGCCTGATCACATGCCTCCTCCCCCAGCCTTACCTTCACTGTGAGGTGAGGTCTCTGAGCAGAGAATGTTAGCGCGGAGGCGAAGAGGGTAGGCTCTCAAGTTTGGATGGTTTGGGTTCAAATCCTACTGTTCTTCCTGTGCAGCGACAATATGGCCTGGGGGTAATGCTATTAGTTGCTGCTACTCCCATCATCCCCAAGTGGTGCCAGTAAACACACATACACACACCACATACCAAACACACGCATCCTTCCCCGGAGTGACGGTGTGCCCAGCCCAGGCAATGGGTTCCGACTGGCCTGAGCCAAGGATGGGCAACCTATGACCCGAAGGCCAAATCTGACTGCCCCCTGGTTTTGTACGGCCCACAGGCTAAAATGGTTTTTGATATCTGTTAAGTGGTTGAGAACAATCAAAAGAAAAATATTTTGTGACACCTGAAAGTTACATGATATTCGAGTGTCAGCGTCCGTGAAGTTGTGCTGGGGCGACAGCCTTACCCACGCTCTCACGTGCCTGCTGCTTTCACGCTGCCAGGCAGAGCTGAGTAGTTGTAGCAGCGATTATGTGGCCCTTAAAATATTTCCTCTCTGGCCCTTTGCAGAAATTGTTGCCGACCCCTGGTCTAAACCAATCATCATAATCCTGCTCCCTTTCTCCCCAGGCTTTCTTGAAGCCAGGAATGGCCCCATGTTCCAGTTCTTTCCTGAGTACTAAGCAGAAATCTGCTGGGGACGTTTGTTTAAAAGCATTGCTTTTCTGAGGGAAGGGGGTAGACATGGCTGGGACCTCCCCTTTTTCCTACTTTCCGCCTGAAGTGGGGGTGTGCTGTCTGGAGCCCACCCAGTCCTTTTCCTTCAGAGCTCATTTCCTGCCAAGCAACAGGAAACAGAGGGTCACGAGCCCAGTGGGGAGGGCTGGCTGGGGTCCAAGCCGAGGGGAGGTCCACCCTCGCCATCCACCCAGGAGCATGGACTGCTTCTCATCTAGACCAGGTTTGGGCCCAGAGGGGCTACCAGTCACCTGGGCTGGACAGAAGAAGGGTCAGCCCCCCAAGAACTTGTCCGGGTGTCCCAACATCAGCGCGTGGAGGTGGACGATGGACCGGCGCTCCTCACTGTTGAACCTGGTGCTCAGTACTTCCCTGAGTCTGTTCCCCTCTACTCCTAGCTCCTCCACATGGCTGGAAGGGAGTTGGTAATTAAAAACAGAAAGATTGGATGGGTGACTGGAGGGATGACGGGTGGAGGGAGTGAAGAAGGAAGGGAGAATATGGTTACTAAGAGGCTTCCGCACACATGAGCTGACAGTCCTCCTGTGAGGTCACAGGCTAGGTATTGTTATGCCTGGGTGTTTTTAAGTTTATTTTATTTATTTTGAGAGAGAGAGAGGGAGAGAGAGAGAGCATGCACACACATGTGGGCGCAAGCATGAGCCAGGGAGGGGAAGAGAGAGGGAGAGAGAGAATCCCAAGCAGGCTCCGTACTCTGTGCAGAGCCTGACAGGGGGCTCCATTTGGCGAACCGTGAGATCATGACCTGAGCCAAAATCAAGAGTTGGACACAACCGACGGAGCCACCCAGGCGCCCCTTGTTATGCCCATTCAATAGAGGAAGAAACTGAGGCTCTGTGAGACTAATTGACTTTCCCACAATCATGAGAGTTAGGTGGAGCAGGGACCCCAACACCAAAGCTGGTCCAAATCTCTGAGCATGGGTCCCTCTTGCCTCATCTCCTTAGACATCAGCTCCAGGCCATGTTGGGACCTATATTCGGAGACACAGGCGAAGAACCTGCTGTCACCTCAACAAAGCATGAAAGGAACTTTCATGATGTGGGTCTGGGCAGCTGCCTCTTGTCCACATCCCCCAGTTCTGCTCTTGGGACCGCCAAGAACACGTCACTTCCTAGTGGGTGCTCGGTACATATTTGCGGAATGAATGAGTTGCTTCTATCAGTGCAAATTCCTCAACAGAAAGTCATAGGCGTGAAATCCCAGAAAAGCAGGTGAAATTGACATTGTGTTTGCTAGCTTAGCCCTGGATTGGAATGTGCAATCCGGTAGCAGAATGAGGTTTGTGCCATGCTCTACAAGCAAATGATAATCACTGCTGTGATCAGAGAAGAGCATTTATTTTTTTACGTTTATTTCTTTGAGAGAGACAGAGAGAGAGAGAGAGAGCACGTGCACAAGTGGGGGAGGGGCAGAGAGAGCGGGAGAAAGAGAGAATCCCAAGCAGGGGCCACACTGTCAGGGTGAGCCTGATGCGGGGCTCGAACTCACGAACCACAAGATCATGACCAGAGTTGAAGTCAGACGCTGAACTAAGCCACCCAGGCGTCCCCAGATAAGAACATTTAGCCTGTATGCTTGCTAATGTGCCACTCACTACACCACGTACGTGATGGAAATTGTCTCATTTAAGCGTCACAACAACCCAATGAGGTAGACATTATTGCTATCCTCGTTTTATGGTTGAGGAATCTGGAGCTCAGAGAAGTTGGATAACTTCACCAAGGCCACACAGCTAGTGGGTGGCATTGTCTGATTTTACCCCCGGGGCTTTCACCTCGGTGGAATAAGACAGGAACCGGCAGGGAAGACTGGGGTGGGATGGACCTACAGGACTGGCTCGGGGTGGGGGGACAGAGGCCCCCCCTGTAATCTGTAAGGAGGATGGCTGTGTCAGAGCCCTGACAGCAAAGAGAGGTGCTCACATAAGGGCAAGTGGGCGAGGCCTCGCACACCCACCGGCCTTGTGGTGCCAGCCGGTCTTTCCCTGTCCTGTTCCAGGCACGGCCCAAGCGTGATCACTCAGCCGACAGCACTGTTTGTGTGTGTTGAGGGTGGGAGCAGTGGGCTAGGAGGGGCTGGGCTGGGCTGCCGTGATTGTGACTCTCCCCCACATCAGCGTCTCCTGGACGTGCTGGTGATTCATTCACCCTTCCCGGTCAGCTGTGCCTCTGCCAGGGTGCGACTTGTAGTCAACAAGCCCCGTGCCATCGGGCGAGAGAGAGACAGGGAGGGCAGTGGCTCAAAGGGCAGCTCTAGGTCTCCCACCAGACCCGAGAGTCTCCTCCTGGGCCTGACGAGCTCGGCCACCCCGAGCCCCTGCGTGAGGCCCACCCCCGCCCAGGGCAGGGAGCCTTTCCCTGCCCGTGAGCAAGGAGGCATGGTGCACAGCATCGCTGCTGGCACCTCTGACCTCTTTTTCCTGGGCAGCGCCAGGACCTCTGCTCCCTGGGGTGGCCCAGAGGTACAGCTACTCTACACTGGGCTCTGGGTCGTGATGGACACCCACTCTAGGCCTGGCAGGGACCAGTGGCTGACGTGGGGTGGGTGCTCACTCAGTGAAGGTTTGTTGCCTGGTGGAGTGATGGAACAGGCCCAGAACTCAGCGGCCAGACGAGAAACCAGAGAAGGCATATCCCTGCCTTCAAGGGACTTAAACCTTGACTCACGTGTAAGAACACCAGTAACAGAACGCTTAAGTGTTAAATCGCGAGCTCTCCCTGGGTGCTCTGAGAGTTTAAAATGGGAGCTGGGACCCTCCCCCGAGGACGTGGACTCATGTTGGTCCGAGTGGGGAGCCTGGGGTGGGGTGTGAGTGTGGAGGGGGCTCAGGAAGAACCTGGCAAGAAATGCAGTGATCGTCTGAGCCTCTGGAGTGGGAAGGTCCTTAAATATTGGGTCTGACGCCAAGTTTCTAACGGTGCGTGGCTAGAAGTTTACCCAGCGCCAGGAACCCGCTAAACATAGACACGTTCTTCTTAATCCTCATACCAGCCTGTGGTGGAGGTCTCAGGATTGTTCCCATTTTTATAGTGAAGAAACGGGCTCTAACAGGATCAGTAAAATGCCTAAAGCTGCACAGATATGGAGGAGAGAAAGACCCGGACCGACGTTATCCAATATAGAGGCCGCCAGCTACAGGTGGCTGTTGAGCCCTTGAAATGAGGCTAATCCCAGTTGAGCTGTGCTTTAAGTGGAACATAACACACTAGATTGCAAAGACTTCCCACAAGACAAAAAATCTAAAACATCTCATTAGTAGGGGCCCCTGAGGGGCTCAGTTGTGTAAGTGACCGACTCTTGATTTCAGCTCAGGTCATGATCTCTCGGGTCATAAGATGGAGTCCTGAGTCGGGTTCTGCACTGACAGCTTGGAACTTGCTTGGGATTCTCTCTCTTCAACTTTCTCTGCCTTTTCCTCTGCTAGCACACACACGTGTGCGCTCGCTCTCTCTCTCTCTCTCTCTCAAAATAAATAAACATTTAACCCCCCCCCAAAAAAAAATCCTAAAACATCTCATTAATAGCTCTTTTTAGGACTTACTGCCTATGGAAATGGTATTTTGTATATATTGTATGAAATAAAACATGAAATTAATTTCATCTGTGGTCTTTCTTTCTTTTTTTTGTTGTTGCTGTTGTTGTTTTTTACTGTGGCTACTAGAAAATTTAAAATTATGTAGGTGGTGTGCATAATACTTCCAGGGGACAATACCCTGCCAAGTCAGCCCTGCTTGAGCACCTCTAGAGATGGTGTATTCGTGTCCTAGGTTAGCCCTAACAAAGTGCCACCAACGCAGTGGCTTAAACAACAGAAATTCGTTGCCACAGTTCTGGGGGCTAGAAGCTTGAGGTCAAGGTGTCGTCAGCAGGGCAGATTCCTCCTGAGGCCGAGAGGGACTCTTTTCCAGGCCTCTCTCCTGGCTTCCGGAGGTTTGCTGGCGATCCTTGAGTTCTTTAGCTTCTGCTACATCACCTCATCTCTGCCTCTATCTTCACGTGGTGTCCTCCTTGTGTGTGTCTGTGTCCAAATGTCCCCTTTGTTTAAGGACAGCAGTCATACTGGATTAGGTGCCCACCCCAGTCTCCTATGACCGCATCTTAATAACTAACTACATCTATAAAGATCCTTTTTCTTTCTTTTATTATTTTTAATTTTTTATTTATTATTGAGACAGAGAGAGAGAAAGAGAGACAGAGACAGAGACAGAGTGTGAGCGGGGGAGGGGCAAAGAGAGAGGGAGACACAGATTCTGAAGCAGGATCCTGGCTCGAGCTGTCAGGACAGAGCGTGACGTGGGCTCGAACTCACGATCCATGAGATCATGACCTGAGCTGAAGTTGGATGCTTAACCGACGGAGCCACCTGGCTCCCCCTGAAGATCCTTTTTCTAATTAAGGTCGCCCAAAGTGCTGGCAGTGAGGATTTCAAGAGATGATTTTGGGGGCACACAATTCAACCTATAACAGACGGGGCACTCTCTTCCTCTGCGATAGCTCATTCTGAATACGATCACCCTAACTGGTGCCAGCCTATAGATCTGCTGAAGATTCCTTCTTCAAATCACTTGCAAATGCCCAGCCCAACCCTGGTGGCATCAGAAGCCAGGGACACACGCATTTCGTTCCTTGGAGCCCAGGTGAGACCGGCCCCACCCCGGGTGAGACTGTATCTGTTATGTAATGATAACAACTGGAGAGCAGGAAGGAGAAAACTGATAAAGGAGAGAAGATTAAAAATAACCAAGGCACGGAGGTGGGGAGGGGCTGCCCATATGACCTTTGCCCTTTGCAACGTTGATTTACAAACAGCAGAGCCAGGAGGTCACCCAGGTGTGTGTTGGCTATAAAAACCTTGGCACCTCTGTAGGTGACACAATTTTCTGCTCGTGGGGTTGTGTGGTGAGTCCTTCAGAGAGACAGGCAGCTGGGACCAGCCCAACTCCTTGCCACAGTTGTGACTTCGGAGAGTCGCAGAATTTATTGGAGCCTCTGTTTTCTTGTCTGCAGAACAGGAATGAGAAGGAAGACTTGTCCTGCTCGCCTCGCTGGGTTATGGTGAGGGGCAATCTGAGAGACACAGCTCGGCCTGGGGTGCAGGAAGGACCAGGATGGGCGCCAAGTCCTATCAGTGCCCCTCACGTGTTGTGTGTTGTCTATTCAGGCGGGTGTCAGGTGCACGAGGGCTCTCGCCACTCAGAAGAGGTCTCTGCCTTCCCAGTGGAGCAGCAGCAGCAGCCCAGGAGCTTGGCAGAAATGCAGACTCGTAGGCCCCACGCCAGACCTTCTGCAGCAGAAATTGCATTTTAACAAGATCCCCAAAAGGGGTGCCTGGGTGCTCAGTGGGTTGAACCTACTTCAGCTCAGGTCATGATCTCATGGTTCATGGGTTCAAGCCCCGTGTCGGGCTTGGTGCTGACAGCTCAGAGCCTGGAGCCTGCTTCGGATTCTGTGACTCCCTCTTTCTGCCCCTCCCCTGCTCGCAGTCCGTCTCCCTCTCTCAAAAATAAGTAAACATGAACAAAATTTTTTCAAACAAAATCCCCAAGAGATCCGTCTGCTCCTTGAAGTTTAAAAAGCCCTGCTTTGATAGACATTGTTTTTGTGTGGCCTGGGTCCATTCTCTCTTCTTCTGGTAAAAGTGATCTTACTTTCTTTGGGAGAATCATGCCCCACTCCCCCTCTTCCCCAGTTGTAAATGCTTCAGTGGGGTTTATCTGCTTTCCAGATACTTGAGGGGGCATGAAAGCTAGTCCTGGCCAGTCAAAACCAATCCTGGGATTTTGCCTGAACTCTTGGCAAAGAGGAGCTCTCTGTGAACGCCTTTATTCATCTGCAGGATGGAAACCTGGAGCTGGGTGTCGCCATCGTAGTCACCACTGTGGGGAATCTAAGAACGGAGGCCCCACAGAGAGGAGCAGGTGTGCGTGGGGTGGGGGTGGGGGGCTGGTGACGGAGAGGAAGATTCTTTTTTGTTTGTATTTTATTATTATTACAATTTTTTAATGTTTACTTTTGAGAGAGAGAGAGAGAGAGAGAGTGAGCGGGCAAGGGGCAGAGAGAGAGGGAGACACAGAATCTGAAGCAGGCTCCAAGCTCTGAGCTGACAGTGCAGAACCCGACGTGGGGCTCAAACTCACATACTGTGAGATCATGACCTGAGCGGAAGTCAGACGCTTAACCAACTGAGCCACCCAGGCTCATTATTATTATTATTATTATGTTTTTAATGTTTATTTATTTTTAAGAACATGAGAAGCAGAGGGGCAGATAGAGAAGGGGACAGAGGATCTGAAGCAGGCTCCGTACCGACAGCAGAGAGCCTGTTGAGGGGCTTGAACTCACGAACTGTGAGATCATGACCTGAGCCGAAGTTGGATGTGCAGCTGACTGAGCCACCCAGGTGCTCCAAAGAGGAAGATTCTTTTTTTTTTTTTTTTAGTATGAAATGCATTGTCAAATTGGTTTCCATACAACACCCAGTGCTCATCCCAACAGGTGCCCTCCTCAATGCCCATCACCCACTTTCCCCTCCCTCCCACACCCCATCAACCCTCAGTTTATTCTCAGTTTTTAAGAGTCTCTTATGAGAGGAAGATTCTTGATCACATCTTTTGAATCTCTAGCTTTGTTCAAAGCCAACTCAACTCCTCTTGGCTTTTCAGTCCATGTAAGCCAACTAATTCCCTTTTGCCTAAGCCAGTGTGTAATGGGTTGCTGACACTTAGAGCTTTCCTTTCCGTGGTGCTGTTGAGCTGAGGGCAAGGCAAGATTTGCATCCTTGTGGACTCCAGGGGAAGATAAGAAGGGCCATTATGATGGTGAGTGGGTAATGCCCCAATAGAGTGAGGCTCGTTGGGGGAGAGAAGTCAGGGAGGGCTCCCTGGAGAAGGTGGCACTTGAGCTGACTCTGAAGGACAATGGAGTTAGCCATGCGAGCAGTGCAGGTGAGAGTATTCCAGGCAGAGGGAAGCATATGAGCCAAGGCAGGGAGGCAGGAAGCAACATGAAGGGCCCACGGTCCTATAGACATTCTCAGGAAGCACAAGGCATGGGAGAGGCCGGGTGGTAAAGAAAGTGGACGACTTGGTGGGTGACAATGATGCGAAGCTGGCACTCCATGGCCAGCCTCTTCCCTGTGTGGGCCCAAAGGAACTGACGGTGAAAGGGACGGGCCAGGGCGTCTGGGGGAGCATCTTTTTACTGAATAAGGCTGATATCCAAGGTTGCCATTCCTGAGGGACAAATCATACCCATGCTGAGCTCCCTGCCCTTGGGAACTCTGGGGACACCCTGGCATGATGGGCAGGGGGTTAGCATCATAGCCAGAAGATCCAGGTTGGAATCTCACTTGTGCGATCACTAAGATTTGTGTGATCTTGGTGAGTCCCTTCGCTTTTCTGGTCCTCATCTGTAAAAAATGGGAGCTTCAAAATTCCTACCTCCAAAGGGCTGCAGTGAGAATTGGGGGAGACAGTGGATAGAAAATCCCTTTAAATCTGCAAAACAGGGAAATCTGCAGCCTCCCGGTCGAGAGGAGATAGATCCCTGCAGGCTAAGGCCCTGGAGGTGAGGTATAGGGAAGCCTCCCTGCAGATAGGACCCCCTGGTTTCCATGCCTTCCCAGCCCTACTTACGGGAATCTGGTCTCCAACAGAGGGGTCACGCCTCCAGGGGCTTAGTCTCCACCTGGCTCTAGTTGGCCAATTCTGAAGCTGCCCTCAGGCCCCGCCTTCTGCTCTCAGGCCTGGGCTGGCACTCCCAGCCTGGGCTCTGGGTGGAAACCCAGCGTCCCTGAAGCTCTGGAAAAAGGCCAGGGCTGGGGCTTCCCACCCTGAACCTCAAGGATGCCTAGAACCACAGATGCTACCGAGTACTTCCTGCGTGGGCCAGTTACCACCTGAACATGGACTCAAACGTACCGTGTACCGCACAGTATCCCCGTTTTAAAGATGAAGAGTGGTGCAAAGAGATAAAGACACCTGCCCAAGGTACCACGGCTACCAAGTGGCAAGGCAAGGCCTAGAGCCTGGCTCTGTCCTGTGAGCCACAGGGTTGCCATGAAAATGTTCAACACTTTCAGCAAAACGGGGGAGAGGGAGGATTTCTTTTCTGGCTCCTTCCTGCCTCTCCCGTCTAGTCATCTCACCTTCCCTAGGCCTGAAGATCAGGGTGGAGGCAGCCCAGGGATGTGAAGACCTGTGCAGGGGGAAGTTGAGGGGATGTCTGACCAGGCAGGTGATGTCTTCAAAACCCAAAGGACTGGAGGTTTAACTGTGGGATGACGGGTAGTAGGTGGTATTTTGGGCAAGGAATCCAGCTTAAATGGTCCCCTCAAAGCATATCCAGGGAGCAGTGTCCTGCTCCTGGAGTCAGGCCTGCCATGCCTCCAGGCTTCTTGCTGAAAGCTCTGGGCTCCATCAACCTGGGGGACGGGGGATCAGCTCGGTATGGGATTGCCTGAGCATGTCCCTGCCTCCAGGCTGGAGGCCTCGGCAGAGAGGAATGGATGGGTGGAGGAAACGAGCTGGGACCCAAGGCCACTTGTTGAGGAAAAGCCTTGCGACATTTTATAGGCTTGTAAATGGGGGGCAAACTCAGGGGAAATGAGTGGCCTTCAGGCACAAGCTGACGGTCAGGTATTCCTTTTCCGAGCCAGGCCCAAACTGGGTTCCCGCAGACAGTAACTAACCCTGCGGGTTTCCTCAGGGCAGAAAGGGTTCCTGGGACACTGGCAGATCAGAGTGGGATGGTCACCTATTCCCTGAGGTTTCCAGAGCTCACCCTGGGACTGGCAGTGGTTGTGGGATAAGAAAGCAGGTGCAAGATCAGGATCAGAATCCCCCTGCCTCCAAGGAGGGTGGGAGCTCATTTCCTAGAAGCCCAGACCATCCTCACCCCTGCAGGGCTTGCACTCGGAGTGCTGAGAGGGAGGGCAGGAGTGTGTCTGTGTGTGGCTACATGGGGATGGCTCCGTGTGTGTGTGTGTGTGTGTGTGTGTGGCCGAGTGTCTGACGTGAAGCTGTGAGTCATGGTCTGGGTCTGAAAATGTGGGTCAGGGCAGGCTCTGAAAGTGGCGGGTGTACTCGAGAGTGGGGGCTGGGAGTCAGCTCTGCATCTGCGAGGGGGAGCGTGCAGGTGTGGGTGGAAGTGAGAACGTGGGAGGTGTGAGTGGAGAATTATCTGTTGCCCAAGGGAGCAGTTTTGAGTGTCAGCTTGAAGTGGCTTTGTCAGATGTGAGTGGTGAGCGTGTGTGAATAGGTGGGTTATCTGCGGGATGTGTGCATCCAGCGTGTGTCGACGCCCTGTGGGTTGGGCAGGCAAGTCCCCACAGTGATGTGAAAGAAGCGTGTTGCGCGCGGGCCCATTGAGCGGATGGGCAAACTGTGTCCGCTCAGGGTCAGGCCGTGCGCGGAGTCAGGTGCTCACGACTGCCCCGAGGGCAGGAGTTCCCGTCCCAGGGCTCATTGTCTTCAGTTCATGCCCAGTCACTACTTGTTTAATGTCTCAGCCTGGGGGTGCTGAAGGTGCCACCCCTTAGGCCTTTTCAGAGCAAAGGAATCTGCAGAGGGCTTGGTAGCACACATCCCCTGAGTGGAGTTGCCACTTTTTTACAAGGAAGATTGCTGCTGAGATTTCCATCCCTGGCTTCCAGAGAGCGGCTTCCATCACGGATGTGTCCTCAAGCCTAGGACGGTGCCTTGGGGCAGCTGACTTCTCAGCATTGTTGTCATAAATCTGGGGAATATTAGATAATGGAGCCATATGGCTGAGAGGGCCTGTGCCTTTGTGTGAGGCTGGGAGGAAGCGAGGCAGGGGGAGGCGAGGGGAAGGAGCAGAGGTGAGGCTGGTGAATGGGAGAGGCTGGCCCAGAGGTGCTCTGGGCCCGGAGCGGGGGAGCAGAAGCCTGGGGTTGGGTGAAGGGTTGAGGGGTCCTGTATGCTCAATCAAGAAGCGGGAGTGGGAGAGGACAGGGGAGAGGGCTTCCTCTCCCACTCAAGTCCCTCTCAGGTGCTCTTACCTGCGTGGAGGTTGTAAGGCTAGAATTAAAAGGCCCCACTGGGTGACACAAGCTGCTGGGACCTTACCAGCCCCACCTCCTCCTAATTCCTCCATCATCTGTCAGAGACCCCAGCAGAGAATGGTCCCCACGCTCCTTGGCCATCCAGGAGGGCTGGCTCACACCGGGGGGAGGGAGTGCCTGCTGGGCCTTATCTGGATTCCAGCCACACCTCTTAAAACACAAAGGCCAACATGGCAGCCAGGGCCACCTCCCCCAACAGTTGCTGGTTGCTGGGCGGAGCATTGCCCAATGACTTTCTCCTCCTGAGTTCCGTTGAGGGAAACAGTGAGGAAACAAATTTCCTCTCAATACGCTGTGGATTGACTCCAGCTAGCTTCCCAGTGGCCCATAAAATAATAGTAACATTTATTGGGTATGTGTTTTGTGCCAAGTGCTATTAAGGAGCTCTTCAAGAGAAGCTATTAGCAGCTCCATTGCTAAGAACAGAGAGCGTAGGTGACTCTACTAAGCGCACACATACTAGGAAATCCTGGGGCCCAAATTGGAGCCCAGGAAGTTAATTAGCAGAGCGTTTGCACTTCACCACCAGGCCACCCAGCTTCTCAAGAAAATGTAGGTTTGTGAAATGCAGGGAGGAGGGGACAGAGGAGCCTCTCAGGGGCCTGGGTGATTCATCCCAGGGAAGCTGAGCCACAGGGCAAGTGTTCCTGGGGAATTGGTTCCACCCCAGGGTGGCCTCCCTGCGCCCTGCAGAGCCCGGATTTTGGAAGAGCTGTGTCCCGAGAGGATACCCCTCGAGGGAAGGAGCAAAGTCTTGGCTTAGCCTGAGGATACAAGTCAGGATGGATGAGCGGGGGAAGGACCAGCGGCCTGAGGGTTCAGGGCCTAGGGTTGGCCAGTGAGGGAGTACCCTGGAACAGCCGCCCTCTGCAGAGCTAAATCGGGCTGAGGTCCCCGTGGTCTGTCACTGGGGCACCAGTGTCGCTTGCTCTGTAGGCAAATCCAGCATTCTAACCAGCGGTGTGGGGCTATGCTAGAGACCACGCTGCGGATGGGGGCCCTCGCGGGCTCTGGTCTCCAAGACCAGTCTTTGGAGGAAGAGCTGACCAGACTCCTCATGATTTTCACAGCCGTGTGGTCCTCTGATGTGTGGACATCCCATGATGTCTTAGCCAATCTCACACTAGGACGTTTAAGTTGCCATCTGCTTTTACAAACAAGACACCTGTGGGTCTAGCTGGGGGATAAATTCCTGGAAGTAGTCACCAGGTCAGAGTACAAACTTTCATACATTTACAACATAAAGCCAACTGGCCCTCCATCAAGTTTGTACAGGCTACACCCCACCCTCCCATGTTAGCACATTTCAGTCTTTCCCAAATGGACAGGGGAAGCCTGGTGTTTCAGAGCAGTTTTACTCTCCATTTGTCTTAACAGGAGATGGATGCACACCGTTTCTCTGTTTAAGACCCAATGGTGTTTTGTGCGGGATTTCCACTTGCCCCTTTAAGGAATTTTCTTGTTTAACCTGCCTAACCATTGGGTGAAAGCATTGTCATCGCACCTTTAAACTGGTTAATTAGAATTCTGGTTCCTTAAGGACCAGATGAGGACCTAAAAGATTTTAGTTTGTTGGGTTTTTAATTTTTTTTTACTTTTTTTTTTTGAGAGAGAGAGAGAAACAGACAGTGCCTGGGAGAGGAGCAGAGAGATAGAGAGACACAGAATCCAAAGCAGGCTCCAGGCTCTGAGCTGTCAGCACAGAGCTCGACGCGGGGCTCAAAACCTCAAACTGAGAGATCATGACCTGGACGGAAATTGGACGCTTAACCGACTGAGCCACCCAGGCGCCCCAGAATGTTGGGGTTTTAATGTGGAAACTGGGACACGGGGCAATCAGAACCACAAATGCTTTTATTCTTCCAGGTCACGCTTGCTTGTCTCACCCTGAGAGGAGAATCGGGGCCCATGTGACCCTCACAGCCTTGGCATCTCTGCACCTGCTGTGAGGTGAGCTGCCCCCAAGTCTGTTTTCTCAGCTGGTGATTGTTAAGGTGCCCCACAGACAGACAAGGAGAAAGGGCTCCAGGGTCTCTCGAAACGCTGCCCTCACCTACCCGCGTCTGCACACATTTTCCAGCTGAGACAGAGGAGGGAGAGGACCCAGCCAGAGAGGATCCTCCCAGGACTGTGTTCTATGCCTCCAGGGTGGGTGTGCTGAAGCTGGAGGGGGGGGGGTTGCAGACTTGCCTGGCCCAGGGGGGAGAGTCTACCTACTAGCTCCTCTGGCCCCGGCCTGCTTGTCCAAAAATGGCAGCTTTGGGTAAGGCGGTTGAGACTTTCTGCTACAAAATGTGTCTATTCCGGCGTGCCTGGGTGGCTCAGTCCATTGGGCGGTCGAGTCTTGATCTTGGCTCAGTTATGATCTCACAGTTTGAGGGATCCACCCCTGCGTCGGGCTCCGGGCCGACAGCGCAGAACCTGCTTGTGATTCTCTCTCTCCCTCTCTCTCTGCCCCTTGCCTGCTCGCGCGCTCTCTCCCCGCTCTCTAAATAAATAAATAATTAATTAAAATTTTTTTTCATAAAAAAAAAAAAAATGTGTCTATTCCCCGACTGAGCACAGGTCCTTGGACTTGCTGCTCCCTCTGCCACAAACTTCTTCCTCCAGATCTTCACAGGTTTCTCATCATCGGGTCACAGCAGCCCAGTGGTCTCCTCAGAGAAGATGCTCCGTGTGTCAACCCATCTTTCAGAATCACCTGCTTACTGACTCGTTTCCATGTGTGTGGTCTGTTCCTGTGAAGGCAGGGGCCCTGTCTGTGTTGTTCATTTGGTCCCAGTGCCTGGTGGAGAGAAGGCTGAAAAAATAAAGACTGGGGAGCCACCGGGGGGCTGCCGGCGTGGGGAGGACTCAGGAGGGCGAGATTGGGATCCTTCAGGAGGGAGGCAGGCAGCAGCCTGATCAGAGGAAGGGACTTAGTGCTATAGTCCGGGAAGCCCGGCATTCAGCCTGTCAAAACCTCTGGGACCCAGGGAGCCCCTTATGAGAACTAATAGCAGAGAAGTGCTTTTTAAAATGTGGGGTTTTTTGGTGTCCAAAGTTTATAAATTTTAGTTCATAGTCTGGAGACAAGGAAGACATCCCCAACTCATCCTCCCTGCCCCCACCCACCACAGCTCACCCAGAAGCGTAACATATATGAGCCCTGCATTTCTCTCCCTTATCTCAGCCAGACAGCTCTTGGTGAGTTCTGTCCCTCTGTTGCCACTGACATGATCCATCAGTCATTGTTAGTGGGGTCACAGGAGGTGCATGAGGTCTTGAGGGCCATGCATATCAGACTTCCTTCCCACCCACTGTCGTGGGCTGGATATGGGCACAGCCACTCTGTACCCTTCCCTAAGCACCAAATTACTCCCCACGAGGCAGGCCAGGCTCACTTCTCCCTCCTGCCTAAAGCCTCCACTGGCATGTTCATTGCAGTGTGGTGCAGAATAAGCGAGATCAGTCTGAAGTACATGTCCAACAATAGGGAGAGGATTACACAAACCAGGAATCATCCAGACTAGGCTTTCTCAACCTCGGCACTACTGATTTCTTGTTGGGGGCTGTCCTGTGCCCTGTAGGATATTTAGAAGCATCCTGGTCTCCACCCACTAGATGCCAATAGCACTTTCCACCCCGGTGTGACAAACCAAAAATGTCTCTAGACGTTACAATCCACCCAGTTGAGAACCAAATCCACTGGTCTATACGACGGAATTCTATGCAGCCGTTAAGAATGACTAACGATAGAAAAATTGCAACTACACTTATTGAGAGCACACTGTGTATCAGGCTCAATTCTGAACTTGACATAACTTCTCTAATCCTCAGAGCATCCCCATTTCACATATGAGGAAACTGAGGCACAGAGAGTTTGATTAACTTTCGCAAGGTCACACAGCCAGTAAGATGTTCATGACATATTGCTAAGAGAAGAAAGGTAAGAACACAGTACAGTTCGTATAATTGCGTTTTTTTGTTTGTTTAAAAACACAGGCATTACCACCACCCCCTCACATATATATGTATCACAAAATATATGTTAGTCATCCTTCCTAGGTCATGAGATTGCAGATGAATTTTATTTTACTTTTGCTTCCCTGCAGCTTCATGTTACGTTATTGATGTGATGAGAAAAAAACTGGCTGCCATCTCCGGTCCTACGGTCTTGGACGTGTGGTATCTTCAGCCCTGTTTCAAGCCCGGGTGACCAGGTAGGGACTCCAGTGTGTTTGGGGTGTCTCTAAGCCTTGTCTAGAGTTGGAAGTTGGAATAGACCCATAAGAGACCAATGGGGCACCTTCCCAACAGCCTCTGGGAAACCCATACTTCCACCCCTTTCCAGAACGTGGAAGGGTGAGGACACTTTACCTAGTGGTTGGCATCTAGAGAACATGAAGGTCCTCAGACCTGGCTGAGCTGCCCCCTTGAGACCTACAGGAAGAAGAAAACTGCCCACAAGGCCCAGTACAGCAGGGTTGGGGCAGGAGCAAACAGCACCCGATTTTTTAAAAACAACTTTAAATAACATTTGATGTGATCATTTTATGAGGAAATGTTATAAATAGCATGTCTTATTGTTCCAAAAATACCTAAACGACCCTATATGTCCAAGGGGAGTTTTGAAATGTAAAATAATTATTATTTTTTTAATTAAAATTTTTTTTAATGTCTATTTATTTTTGAGAGAGAGAGAGAGAGAGAGAGCGCACATGCGTGTGTGCAAGTGGGGGAGGGGCAGAGAGAGAAGGAGACAGAATCCGAAGCAGGCTGTCAGCACAGAGCCAGACGTGGGGCTCAAACTCATGAACCACGAGATCATGACCTCAGCCAAAGTTGGATGCTTAACTGACTGAGCCATCCAGATGCCCCAAAACAATTATTTTTTAAGGCTAGAAAACAATAAGCCCCAATATTAGCAGCAACAGGATAGAAGCTAACGTAGAAATGTGCTTTCAAACCAGAAAAACCGAGGTGAGCCCCACTCTGCTCACACTAGCCCTTCACTGATGGCTCAGTTCCTTCTGTCCTCAAACGGGGCTCGTGTCTACCGGAAGGGCTGGGGGCTGGAGGGGGTGCTGGGGGAGTCCAGGCACTGTTCCTGGCATGAGGTTTGCATTCAGTGTCAAGGAACAATTATCACCACAGGGTGCCGGCCTTGTGGTTAGTTTTTAGCTTTTGTACCGTTTGCTAGAGGCATAGTATTTTTAGAATCTGAAAAAAACAAAAACAAAACAAAACAAAAAAACCCTCCTGAAACCAAAGAAAGGCCGTGAGTGATAGGTGGGGAATTATGGCGGGGAGCAAAGGGCAGAGAGATACATGCTCTTTAGGAACCACGGCTCTGGGGCCTGGAATTTAAGTTTCAGTTAACAAGGCTGAGAGAGGCAGGTGGGCACGCCCACAGGTTTCCTGACTGAGGACTTCCTGCCTTTGAGCCCACCCACCTGTCCCCTACGCATCGGTTTCAGGGAAACCCCAGGGCAACAACAGGCTCATCCACACACGCCCACTCCCTGCGATCAGGCCCGGCTGAGCTGGGGCTTCCCGGAGCCCACCCGGCCTCGCCCTCCTGGGCTGCTCTCCTGGGCTGTGGCCCTGGGCCGGGGCGTCCGACAGGCCGGTGATGTAGCCCAAGGAAGAACAGCTAAGACCCACGGAGTCTGTGTTTTGTTCCACCGTCTCTGCCTCGTCTTCCTGTTCTTTCCTTTTCTTTCTTTCTTTTCTTCTCTTTTTATTGTTGGTATTTTAAAAATCGTTCCTTCGGGTACATTGGGCTTTATCAAAACTTAAAACGTTGTGCGTCAGAGGACACTATCACAGAGCAAAGAGACAGCTCACAGGGTGGGAGAAATTCTTTACGAAGCAGAAAATGACAAGTGTTGATAAGGACGTGGAGAAATTGAAACCCTGTGCACTGTTGGTGGGAATGTAGCCTCTACGGAAAACAGTATGGAGACTCCTCGGAAAATTAACGATAGAATTATCATATGATCCAGCAATTTCACATCTGGGTGTATGCACAAAAGACTTGAAAGAATACAGAATATCTGTATCCCAGGGTGCACGGCAGCACTACTGGAGAAATGAAACTCTGACACCTGCTACAACATAGGCAAACCTTAAAGATATTATGCTAGGGGAAATAAGCCAGACAAAAAAGGACAAATATGTTTCCATTTATAAGAGATACCGGGGGCACCTGGGTGGCTCCATTGGTTAAGCACCCGACTTCGGCTCAGGTCATGATCTCGTGATCTGGGAGTTCGAACCCGGCGCCAGGCTCTGTGCTGACAGCTCAGAACCTGGAGCCTGCTTTGGATTCTGTGTCTCAACCTCTCTCTGCCCCTTCCCGCATCACTCCCTCTCAAAAATAAATAAACATTAAAATTTTTTTTTATTTTATTTTTTTATCTTTTTAAACTTACATCCAAATTAGCATATAGTGCACCAATGATTTCAGGAGTAGATTCCCTAGTGCCCCTTACCCATTTAGCCCATCCCTCCTCCCACAACCCCTCCCATAACCCTCAGTTTGTTCTCCATATTTATGAGTCTCTTCTGTTTTGTCCCCCTCCCTGTTTTATATTATTTTTGTTTCCCTTCCCTTATGTTCATCTGTTTTGTCTCTTAAAGTCCTCATATGAGTGAAGTCATATGATTTTTGTCTTTCTCCGACTGACTAATTTCACTTAGCATAAAACCCTCCAGTTCCATCCACATAGTTGTAAATGGCAAGATGTCATTCTTTTTGATTGCCGAGTAATACTCCATTGTATATATATACCACATCTTCATCCATTCATCCATCGATGGACATTTGGGCTCTTTCCATACTTTGGCTATTGTCGATAGTGCTGCTATAAACATGGGGGTGATTTTGGGATGAGCACTGGGTGTTGTATGGAAACCAATCTGACAATAAATTTCATATATTAAAAAAAATAAAATAAAATAATAAATAAACATGGGGGTGAATGTGTCCCTTCGAAACAGCACATCTGTATCCCGTGGATAAATGCCTAGTAGTGCAATTTCTGGGTCGTAGGGTAGTTCTATTTTTAGTTTTTTGAGGAACCTCCATCTTGTTTTCCAGAGTGGCTGCCCCAGCTTGCATTCCCAAAACATTAAAAAATTTTAAGAGATACCTGGAACAAATTCATAGAGACAGAAAGTAGAATAGTGGTTGCCAGGGGCTGCCAGGAGAAGGGAATAGGGAGCTAGTATTTACTGGGCACAGAATTTCAGTTGGGGGTGACGTAAAAGTTCTGAGGATGGGCAATGGTGACGGTCACACAGCAAACGGCACGAAAGTGCTTAATGCCGCTGACCTGTAAACCTAGAAATGGCTAACACGGTAAATTGTATGCTGTGTATTTTACCACAATGACAAAATTTGAACGGCAGGAACATCAACTATTTCCTAGTGCAAAGCCCTCATTCTGCGGAAAAATAAGCGGAGGCCCAGAGAGGTGCAAAAAATAAAATAAAATAAAGCCATTCGTTTCAAATCATTTTTGCTATCTGAAGGGTAACGGGTATTCTTGAACTTAAATGATGTAGACAAAGTAAACCCCCCTTGGGCCACCTTCCTTAACCACATCCCCTCCTCCGGGGGTAACCACAGTGAAATCACTTTGTGTGAATTCTTCTAGATCGTCTTTGGTAGGCTTACAGAAATGGAACCGTTCTGTTCTATTTTGCAACTTGCCCTTTACACTTCATGCCATTTCTTGCAGATCTTTCCATGTCAGTTCATGTAAGGTACCTCATTCTTTTTTTTTTTTTAAGTTTATTTATTTTGAGAGACAGAGGGAGGATGAGTGCGGGAGGGACAGAGAGAATCCCAGGCAGACTTAGCACTCTCAACGCGCAGTCCCACACAGGGGCTCGATCCCACGAACCGTGAGATCACAACCGGAGCCGAAATCAAGAGTCGGTCGCTCAACCGACTGAGCCACCCAGGCGCCCCTAGCTACCTCATTCTTGTGAGGTGCTGTGCTGTGTGTCCTTTATGCACACGTTACAGTTAAACGTTCCCCTGCTGTTGGGCACTTGGGCTGTTTTCAGTATTTGACTATTATAGACAATTAGGCATACATTTCTCTTCGTGCGTACACAGAAGTGTTTCTTTAGAAAAACTTGTATTGAGTTATTAAAATTTCAAGCATACATGAATGAATGTCAATAAAATAGTTGCCATTTACTGGCACTCAGGGAATGGTAAATATTTTCCATCATGATCTCACGTGCTGTTATTCCTCCAGTCAACCCTGTGAGCTATCTCCACAGATGAGGGAAAGGTCCAAAAAACACAAGTCATTTGTCCTTTCCCACCATCACTGAGCTCACGAGACAGCCCTAGGCCTTCAAGTGAACCTGGCTTAACTGTGCAAGGTGTGTAAAAGTCTGTGATCTTTGCAAGACCAGGATGTGGCTCTCTTTCCTGCTATGTCCCTGTAGCCGCTACAGGTCTGAATGTTGTTGAGCCAATGAAAGAATGGATGGGCGTATGGGAGCCTACCTGCAGCTGTCAGCACTCTGTGGCCAACACTCGCCAATACCCCATCCACTCGCCTGTGCCTGACCGCTGCCCCCGCCACAAGGGACTGGAAGCTGCTAGTGTCTCCAATCGCATTCTCAGCTGCTTACAGCATGTCGCTTCACCCCACCCTCTGAAGGGCAACCTTTTGTCTGGATCCCCCCAGACCCCTGCCCAGGGATCCCCAGACACCAGGCCAGACCCACTGGGCCTTCAACCCTCAACCCAGCCCAGGCCCTCTCTGGCTCTGATCCCTTAGGGCACTCCCAGAGCCCTTATTCTTACATTCTATACTTTCTTATTTCCTTTTTTAAAAAGTTTGAATGGCCGTTATCCCCTTTGAAAATGCTATCATGTGTGTGCAATACAGAGGAACAGGCTGAGGGGCAGAGAGGTCACGGGGCTTGCCCAGGGTCCCAGCCAGCGGGCAGCAGAAGGGCGGTCACACCAAGGTCTCCACAGCCCCCAAGCCTGCTGCCCTTCCTGTTATACTCCAGCAGCTTCCGTGATAAATCTGAAGGAGGCTCACTTGTTAGCAAGTGGGAGTTGCACAGGATCTAGAGCTGAGAAGAATGTTCATTTCCTGATGCCCCCAGAAGCACACAGAATAAATCCCCTCTTGAGCAGTAGGTTCACGTGCCTTGAGTGGCCAAGGCTGCAGCTGACAGGTTCAGTAGACCCTCTTGTCCCCTGGTTCCCTGGGGCTCCGTCTTGACTTCTCCACTCTGCGGTCGACTCCCTAAGAGCAGGATCGTCTCAGACTTCCCTGTCCTCCCACTAACCCCCACCATGGAGCAAGTGCTGACCAGACATCTCTTTTGCTCCTGTTTCAGTCACTTGCCCTTCAGCTGTTGCTTTCCAATGAAATGGAGCCACGTAGGCAAGAGAAAGGAGTAAATCAGTTCCCTTATCTGTTCCCCAAGGCTGGAGTCATCCTAACAATGGCATCTCTCATTGCTGGCTCCGGGGTGAGTGACAGGCACTGTCCTAATGGCCACTGCCTCATTTCCTTCTCACATCATCTTGGTGGTTGCCAAAGGCAGGAGGTGGGAGTGAGTGAAAGAGGTGAAGGGGGTCAACAGGTACAAATTTCCAGTTATGTAATAAATAAGTTATGGGGATGGTGACTTTAGTTAACTAATACTGCATCGCGTATTTGAAAGTTGCAGAGACTGGAGATCTCAAAACTTCTCATCACCAGAAAAAAAATTTGTAACTGTGTGGTGACGGATGTTAACTAGACTCATTGTGGTGATCATTTTGCAATAAATGCAAATATTGTCATCACATTGATACCTGAAACGAATATAATATGTCAATTAAAGATCAATAAAACAGACACAACTGGGGTTGTCTCCGTTTTGCAGACGACGAAGTGGAGGCTTGAGAGCCCATGTCAATGCAGCTAAAGTGTGGCAGGTCTGAAACCAAAACCCTGACTCGTAGTCATTGCACTTGACCGTGGCCAGCTGTATCAGCCAGAGCCCAGCAGGAAACAGGACCTAGTCAAATTGGGTAGTTGAGGAGGGTGAACAAAGGGACCCTGTACAAGGATACGAGCAGAGTCTGGGGGAGCCACCACGGGGAGTGCAGCACCCCTGTCAGGGCAGCAAAACAAAGGTCCCCAGCACATGAGTCAGGTAGGATGAACAGACTCACAAAGGCGGGGTTACAGGACCAACGTATCTTGGGATCTATGTGGTACACACAGAGATGAAGATTTTCTTCCCTTATTTAAGATTCAACCCTGGGAGCACCCAGGTGGCTCGTTGGTTGAGCGTCCTTTGGGGACGCCCTGATTTTGGCTCAGGTCATGATTCCAGGGTTGTAGAATTGGGCCCTGCGTCAGGCTTCACGCTGAGTGTGGAGGCTGCTAGATAGTCTCTTTCTCTCCCTCTGTCCCTTTCCCCTGCTCATCTGCTCTCTCTCTCTCTTTCTCTCTCTGTCTCAAAGAAGAAGAAGGAGGAGGGGGAGGGGGAGGAGGAGAAGGAAAAGAAGAAGAAGATTCAACCTGTATCAACCTTGGCTCAAAAGCAATCATTTCTCCTCATCACTTCCACCAGAGTAAAGGCAGAAGGAAGGCTGGGAGTTGGGTGGGGCCCTTCCGTAGGCAGTGTGGGAGTGTGTCCTAGAACTCAGAGCCCTGAGCTCTACCTCTACTTGCCAGGAAAGGACCCCAGACCTACATGGGCCTCCACATACAGGTAACCTAGAAATGTAAGTACTTTGAGAAGGAAAAACCTTGGATGAAACCACAGCAGCTTCATGAAGAGCTTGGGTCTCCGGTCCCGAAGCATTTAAAGAGGGCCCATTATGTATGCCCTGCATTCTGCCCCTGAGGAAGGCACAGATTTGAATCAGACTCAGGCCCTGCCCACATTTGGCCACAGGGTACTCAGACATGTAAAACGTAAATTACAGACATGTAAAATGTAAATCGTATGGTAAATGCTCAAGTAGAAATGTGTCCATGTACAACTCAGCAGTAAAGACATAACTAAATTTAAAGATGGGCAAAGGATTCAAATAGACATTTCTCCAAAGAAGCTATACAAATGGCCAAACAGTACATAAAAAGATGCTCAAACATCATTAGTCATTTGAGAGATGCAAATCAAAGCCACAGTGAAATACCACTTCACACTGGGATGACTATAATCAAAAGGGAAGATAGTAACAAGAGCTGGAAAGGGTGAGGAGAATCGGAGTCCTTGTGCATTGCTGGTGGGAATATAAATCAGTGCAGCCGCTTTGGAAAACAATGGTCGGTTCCTCAAAATGTTAAACATGGAAGTTATTCAGAATAACCCCCAAATGAAAACAACCCACATGCCCATTGAACGACCACGGGTAAGTAACAAATGGTCCATCCACACAACAGAATGTTATTCGGCCATAAAAGCGAATAGAGTACATTCAACTGATAACAGTGAAGCTATTCAGTGCAGTAAGGTTTTCTTTTTTTTGCCACAGTGGGAAATGTAAAGCAGTTAATCTTTAAAAAAATTAAAGTTACAAAAGTTACAAAAGTAAAAGTTATGAGTAAGTGAAATTTCTAAAAAGAAACAGAACTCAGAATTTTAAGTTGAAAAAGTATTCTCTGGGCACCTGGGTGGCTCAGTGGGTTGGGCGTCCCGGCTTCCGCTCAGGTCATGATCTCAACGTTTGTCAGTTCAAGTCCTGCATTGGGCTCTCATCTATCAGCGTGGAGCCTGCTTCAGATCCTCTGTCTCCCTCTCTCTCCACCCCTCTCCCACCCACACACACACTCTCTTTCTCTCTCTTTTTTTTAATGTGTGTGTGTGTGTGTGTGTGTTTAATTTTTGAGAGAGCGAGACAGAGCACGAGTGGGTAAGGGACCAAGAGAGAGGGAGACCCAGAATCCGAAGCAGGCTCCAAGCTCTCAGCTGTCAGCACAGAGCCCGAAGTGGGGCTCAAACCCACAAACGGTGAGATCATGACCTGAGCCAAGTTGGCTGCTCAACCAACTGAACCACCCAGGTGCCCCAACACACTCTGTTTCTCTCAAAAATAAACATTAAAAAAAAATGTATTCATGTTTTCCTTCAGAACAGAAAAAAATGGAGTTTAATATTTAAAATATATGTTTATCCAATTTCTATTTGTATGCATGTCAACTTTTCTCTGGATTGTTTTTATTGTACTTCCAGTTTATCTTAAGAAGAAGAAACTCACACAGGTAAATAAACGAGAGCGCTAGGAATATCAGAGGATTGTCTATGAAGATGCCTTTTTATTCTTTATTTCTTTTTTGGTTTTGGGGGCTTTTCTTTTTTTGCCTTTTTACTCTTGTAACCTGAATCTCTTTTTTTTTTTTAAGTTTATTTATTTTGAGAGAGGGAGGGAGAGAGAGAGAAAGAATGCAAGAGGGGGAAGGGCAGAGAGAGAGGGAGAGAGAGAGAATCCCAGGCAGGCTCTGCGCACCAGCCTAGAGCCCAATGCCGGGCTTGAACTCACAAACCTCGAGATCATGACCTGAGCTGAAACCGAGAGTCTTACACTTAACCAAGTGAGCCACCCAGGCACCCCGTAACTTGAACCTTTCACATAAATTTTTTCATTTACTTCTCTGATGATATTGCATGAGGTTAATAAATATACTGAGAATTTATTATCCTTCCTATTCCTTTGATAACCAAAGAGTTACAGTGGAAGTCATCTATCTGATTAGTCCTAGGAAATGCAGTCCTCCAAAAAAAGCCTTTGAAGTATCCTTTTCCTGCCTTCTACCATTTCCTGCCCCTAAGTTCCAAGAAAACGTAGGTACAGAAACCCACGGAAAAATGTGATGGTGAATTAATATTTACAAAAAGAGGAGCGTGTGTTCAAAACAGATTCTGGTCTCTCCAGATTATAAATATTTTCTGTGAATTCAAGTTGTAATGCTTATTTACAATTTTACCAGTCTTTATATACAGTGAAAAAACTATTTGGAAAGTGAATCATCACCAGGCAGGAAAGGATAAAACATTGTGAAATGGATGTAAAATTTGTTTAAACTCGATACTTAATTTATTTATAAAATAAGACTTGCTAAATAAATCTACAGTAATTCATTTTGAATAGGAAGCTATTCTTTTTCTATTGTGTAATAACTACCTGATATTGAAAAATAGCTTGGTCAAATAATAAAATATATTGTTATCTTAAAAAAAAAAAAGGAAGTACATCTACATGTCACAACATGGATGAACCTTGAAAACATTATGCTAATTGAAAGAAGCCAGACACAAGAGGACAAATATAGGATGATTCCGTTTATATGACACATCGAGAATAGGCGAACCCATGGAGAGAGAAAATAGATTAGTGGTTGCCAGGGACTAGGGAGAGAGGAGAAAGGAATACCTGGTAATGGGTGTGGAGTTTATTTTGGAAGTGATGAAAATGTTCTGGAATTAGATAGTGGTGATGGTCACACAATTTGGGGAGAATGCTAAAAATACTGAACTGTGTACTTCAGGAGAATGAATGTTATGGCGTGTGAATTATATACCAGTAAAAAGAAATAAAGACACATATGTAATAGGAAAGTAATGCAGAGAAAGGGAAGCAGGGTCCAGACAATTATGCCTCCGTGGGAAGGCTTCCCAGAGAGAAGAAACCATCTGATCCTGGTTTTAAAGGGCCAATAGGATTCACCAAACAGACTGCAGGAAAGAAGGGCTTTCTAGGCGGAGGGAACAGCATGTGCAAAGGCCCAGCATGAAGACAGGAAATAGCGTAACTGGTAACTTCAAGTCCTCTGGTCTTTACTGATACCAACCTTGGTGCACAAACTCAGAAGTCATGTGTTGTAAATGGAACTCATTTCTGACTCTGAGCCCCATTCTCCCAGGCTGCAGAAAATGTCGCCTCTGTCAGTTTTGGTGCATCTAGGTTTGTGAGATGTTCCAAGATCCTATACTGCACCAAGACATGGGGCCAAACACCGGTCTCCGTGATTTAGCCCAGAAATGCTGTCCTGCTTGTCTTTGGCTTCCGTGGCTCTGTGCTACGTCTGTGCCAAAGGTTGGTCAGTTCTGGTGGCTCCACATGCCTGATGCACTGTTGGGGGCGGGGGGCACCCCTCCCTGGAGTCTTACTGTCTGCACACCTTGCCATGAAGCATGGCTGGTGCTCCTGGTGCTGGAGACCCTCCCCACCTCCCGCTGGAAGATTCTCTCTCTGGTCTTAGAGCAGGTGATTAAGGAGAATCTGCCCTCCACGGCTCCCCTGGGACGTCTGTCTATCCCAGGAAATTTTCTCTGTTTATCGCCTCTGCTAACTCCCTAAACTGTCCTCAATTTTTGAGCAAAGACTCAGCAAGACTGTCAAATCGGTCCTGCTTGAATGGAAGGAAGGAAAGGGAGATACCACACAGAGAAAAAAAAGAGAAACTAATATTCCAAAATATCCAGGTGGTAAGTGACCAGAGCGTCTGAGGGGTCATTAGGGCCACAGGGTGAAGGTCTCACTCCAGGGTCCCCCTGAGAAGCAGAGGCCCGGGATCACTCCACCACTCAGTCGTGTGACCGGCACTCACCACCGTCTGTCACAAGCTGGTGCGGGGAGCTCTGTCCTCTGCGGTTCCCTGATCCTGATCTATTCTTTCTTACAGAGCATGCAGGTCCCCGGGGCCTCCACCCTCCCCCCCCGCCCCCCCGCAGTAGGGCATGGAATTGGAGGGGAGGTTGCAAAACTGAAGCCGTGAGGGCAGAGGCAGGAAAGTGGGATTAAGATGGAAGGGCCCAGAGCCGGCCTTGGTTCCCTTTGCCCCTTGTTGGGTTGCGTGGCCGGAGCCACTGAAAGGGTCACAGGTCGCAGGGAGCAAGAGCTGTCAGCTTAATGAACAGCTCAAGACTGCAGGTGGCAGGTACGGGTGTGGTGCTGGGAAGGGGAGATTCCTCAGGCGGAAGAGAGGGTCAAGAAGGCCGTGACTAAAGTAAAGCCAGGGGCCCCTTGTGGATTGATTCCCAGTCTGTTCCCATAGGCTTGTGAGAGGGGGAGGGGAGAGCAGGGAGAGGCAAAGCACAGAGGTGAAAACAGTGGCAGGGTCAGCTGGCCGGGCCACCAACTTTACTTTGTGCAGAGGATGTTTATTTAAGGAAAATCACTATGTTTACTCGAAGCTTTGGGCCGCAGCCCTCAGGGGTGGAATTATCAGTGAAAGCTGGGCAATTAATCAATTGTGGGGCCTGGTGACAGACCTTCTACCCTTCCGGAGAGTGGGAGGGACAGAGGAGTGAGGGAGGAAGGGAGAAGAGGGGGCTGACCCAAGCCCGGGCCAGTGTGGGAATGACTCTGATCCCAGGAGCAGGAAAGTTGCACGGGAAGTGGCCTTGAGGTGGCGCCGGGAGGGGAGCAGAGGGTGGTGTTTCCATGGCACAGCAGTCATGGGACAGAGCTGGACGGAAATCACACTCTGAGATGTTCCCTAGCCAAGGCCAGGTTGCCCGGGAGGAAGGACAAACTTCCCGGATGGACACTCGGATGCTGAGCCCTGGGGAAGAGGGCAGGGTGGGGACCGTGGTGTTGCTGGGGCAGTGGGATCTCCCCAGGCCGTTGGCCAGGACCTTGGATAAAGTCTGAACAGAGCATGCCCTCAGGGACGCAAGCTGGGTGCAGGGCTGAGCCAGAGGCCGCAGCCCTCGGTAACTTCCCACTTGCCCTTGACTCTGCTGGGCAGCCCGGCTGGCTGAAGCAGGGGATGTGTGCTGGCCCCCTTTCTCCCACTACGGAGAGCCGGCCTGGCAGGTGCGGTAGGAGCTGACAGGGGTGCTGGGTGAGCAGGGGCCAGGCTTGAGAGCCTGCATGGGAGGAGGAGCCCAGGAGGCCATGAGGAGCCGAGGGGCTGGGCCAGGAGGGCACAGATGGGGGACAGAGATGCTCTGCATGTGCGTGTGGGGCACCGGGCAACTGAGGTCACATCCGCTGAGCACAGCGAGCGGAAATTCTCTTTATTGGAGACTTAGGCCAGATCAGGGCCATTCTTGCTGGGCATCTGGGCCATAGTTTGGGGACAACTTTCCTGTGGGGGTTCAAGGAGTGATGAGTGAATGAATGAATGAATGAAGAAAGAAGGAAGGAAGGAAGGAAGGAAGGAAGGAAGGAAGGGAGGGAGAAAGGGTGGGAGGACCTCCACAAATAATGGCACCAGCAGTACCTATCTCATCACAGCGTTGGTGAGAAAGTCTAGGTAAAGCACCAGGTCCCGGACACAGCGCGCAGCAAATGCCTCTGGCGTCATCTTCTGACTCCAGCCTTTCCTCTTTCCTCGCGCATACTCCACTCACACGCGTACCTCCTCTCTCCCTAATTACTGGAACCATAGCACCCCCAGTTATGGGAACATTCAACTTGCTGTCCTGGGTTCACAGGGCCTAAGGGACCCTTCCACCCCTTGCTGTCTGTAAGATCTCGGTAGGGGAAGATTGTTCGAGATTTTGCTCCGAGGTGAGGTTGCCTGTGTGGGAACCTGTCAGGCTGGGCTGTGGTGCCTCAGGCAGCCTGTCTGTGTCTTCCCGTGGGGCTGACAGTGGAGGTAACACCGGCTGTCACTGAGCCCGGAGGCAGAGTGGCACCAGGACTCCCTTCAAAGGTGGATCGAGTCCCAGCTCCGGGTTGGCAAGAGAGGGAAAGGGAGACCGCGGCCACTCCTCCCAATCCCTCCTTGGCGGATCCCTCATCTCCTGGAGCAGGGCGACCTCTCCAGATAACAAGCCCCTGGGGATCCTTCTCGCTCCCTAAAGCAGAAGACAAAGAGGCAATTAAAAAACCTGCCTGGGCCCCTCTGTGCTATCTTAAGAACCATATAAACATCAGGAAGTGCTGTCGGGCATCAGGGTAGGTGTCCTTTGGGGAAAAGAGCACTGGAGATTGTTCTTTTTCAGGGAAGAGGTGCCTTCCAAGGAGCCCTCTGTGGCGGTGAGGCAGCAGGTGGAAGGTGGCAGGTGGCAGGTGGGGGAGGGTGGCCAGGTGGGCGTGGCTGGCCGGGGGTTGGGGGGGGGGGGTGTGTGGGTGAAGGAAGAAGCCTGAGCTGCCACAGGGGCTTGCTGGTGGAAGGGGCGTTGGGGTGATTTCCTAGGAGGGTTTTGCAAGATGAACCTGCCTCCGAGGTTCAAGTCACGGCCATCCGCCACCTCTTTATCACTGCCAGGAAGTGGGCGAGGCTTCCCTGTGCCCTGTAGTAGGAGCCAGGCTACCTACCACCAGCACTGCGGCGTCTCCTGCCAGCTCTGGGAGCCTCGGCGGACTCGCTGGACCTGGCTGCAGGCGCTCCTGTACCCGTGGCCACTCCATGGATGGTTCTTGTCCGTTCCCCCCTTGGGCCCTCACCACTGGTCTGTGTGTGGCCCCTTCCCGGCTCGGGCCCCACCTGCACGGATACTGGACACCAGCAGGTTGAAATATTTGAAGTTTCCTCACGTTCCCTGTCTACGGTCTCTGCATGGGCTGGCCCCTGCCTGGGATGAATGCCTTCTACCCATTGTTTGAGGCCAATGCGTCCTCATCCTTCAAGACTCAGACCAAATGTCACCACTCTTGGGAGCCCTCCTTGTCCCCACGTGGCTGTTGCTTCCTCCTCTGTGCTCCCCGCTCTTATCTTGATTTCAGGACTGATATCCTGATAATAGATGAGGAGCCTATCTTAGATTTCCCCCAAATAGAGCCTGAATAAGGACCTGGGTGTGGGTAATTTGTGTGAAAAGTGACCCTAGGAGTAAAGGATGGTGAATGTAACATGGGGAAGAAGGAAAAGCCCACGGAGGATGTGTTGTCCAGGTGGCCTCTGTAGGAAATGGGGGCTCAGCTTCCCAAGGAAACACTGGGGAAGTCTTCAGAAGGCCAGCCAGAATTAACTCCTTAAGGGAGGGAGGCTGCTGCATTTACCCCCTGGCTCTGTCCCCCACTGGTGGTGGGCTCCCTGGGGGAATGAACTTCTGCATACTCTCTTGTAGACCCAGCAGGCCCCTGTGGCCCAAGGGAGCCCTGGGGCAGGAACCGAAAAGGCAAGATGGGATGCTGTTGGCTTGCTGGGCACTGTCCTGCACAGCCCTGGCTGGAAGCAGAGGGGCTCTGCCGGGTGTGTGAGGCGCCTGTGCAGAATCCCTGGAGGGCAGAACGGTGTCCTTTCCATCTTGGTGTTCCTGCCAGGTGCTTAGTAAATGTGGAATGGCCAGGACACCGGGGTATAGAGAGCCCAGGGGCCCAGAAATGGTTGGGGTCTCCAGCTGAGAACTCTAGACTCCCAACTTTCCCTCCAGAGGGGCTGGGGGCGGATTTCCTCCCTGTTACCCATCCCTGTAGCTACTTGTCAGCTCGGAGCATCTTCAGAAACTAGGTTCTCATGAGTGAAGGGATGGGAGGCTGTCTAGGAATCAGATACAAGGGGAAGTAGAATTTCTGGGTCACGTAGTTATGCCTCAACTGTTATGAATCCCTGTGTCTCACCGCACAAGATTCAAATTCTAAAAAGCGCCTCTGATGGCCTTACTCAAGTCATGTGAACACCCCTTGGGCAGGAAAGGGTGGGACACTTTGGTAGACAGGCCCTCAGGACAATCTGTTGGGAGAAGGGTGTTCCTCAAAGCAAAACTGGGGTGTTGTTGCCTGCAGAAGTGTTGGTGGGTGAGGGCAGCTTAAAACCACAGGCTGTCAAATTGAGAATAATAGCTAACTTCTCCATGCCATGGAGTTGTATGGCTCCCACAAAATCATGTGTCTGGTGGGACTTGGAAAAATATGAGAGACCCTCAACAGACGATCCTCTTGAGACCACAGAACGTTAGCTGGGATGAAAGGAGCTGACCTTGGTGTCAGGATGCCGCCAGATCTTCCTCGGAACACTTTACACACGGAGACGCCCTGACCAGCACTCAGGAGTGTCCGCCCCCCCGCCCCCCTTAACCAGAAGCTGCCTCTCACATACGGTAACTAATTGAGCAGTAACCTCAAGACCAACTTCTCCCTCAGTCATGGGTTTTTACCCTATTAATTCCTTCTTTGGACACCAACTGTAAGCCAGGTCTGTGGGGCTCGAGAATAAGACCTCCTTGCCTTCAAGAAGCAAACTGCCTAGGGACAGACATAAATGAGTAACTATTTCTATAATGTAAAATGTGATGGCTTCAGGGCGCCTGGGTGGCTCAATCGGTCGAGCATCTGACTTCCCCTCAGGTCATGATCTCATGGTCCGTGAGTTCCAGCCCACATCAGATTCTGTGCTGACAGCTCAGAGCCTGAAGCCTGCTTCCGATTCTGTGTCTCCCTCTCTGTCTCCTCCTCCCCCCTCACACTCTGTCTCTGAAAAATGAATAAACCTTAAAAAAAATTTCTTTTAATGTGATGGCTTCTAGAACATAGGTAAGCACAAGGGATTGCGGTGCTAAGAGGAGGGAGAAGGAGTCTGTTCATTCATTGATTCAACAGTTCAGTGAGGGACCACTATGAGCCTGGTGCTGTGTTACGTTCAGGAGGTTGACAGTGAATGAGGCAGACACGGCCTCTGTCCCCAGAGGGCTGGCACCGCAGCCTGTGCCCCCGCTGCCCGAACCAGGAATCTGCCCTCCCAGCCGTCTGCATTCTGCTAGCCAAGTCTACGGTGTGCTGCCTCCTCATTAAGCCTGTTCTGACTCCCTGGCCCACAGAACACGTTAAACTTCTAAGGCTATGTTCGTCTGGGTCCTCTGATAAACAGACGCCAAGACAGGACTGGCCATGCTAGGGTTTTCCTTGGAGAAATCCCTACATGAGAGAAGGAGAGGGAGCCAGAGAGGTTCGGAGCGCTGTCTGACCTCTGTGTGAGTCTCACCCCGAGTGAAGGACTGAGGGAAGTCAGGTGGTGCAAAAGCATCCTAGACTGGCGTGCAGGTTAAGGAAGGCCTGGCTAGGCTGCTGGGGGGTCCTTAGCAGTCAGAGGAGTCTGTGTCTCCAGGGACGGGCCTGCCAAGTTACCCCTGCTGCCCGGGGCAACGTGGCCTCAGCAGCAGTGGATTTTAGAACCCAGCAGCTAGAACCTGCACTCCCTGAAGCTGGAGGTCTGTGAGCCTCATTCTCACTGGCCTCCCCAAAGCACTGTGCTCTAACACCATACTCTCAATTTGAAACTCAAGCAAAGGTTGTTTTCTGCACTTGCGAATTGCGTCAGGTGAATCTTGACGTCTCAGCTGGCCTGTGAGGTGCTCAGGACAAGGTGGCCTCATAATTCCCCATCCATCCATCTGGCTATTGATCCATCCATCCATTTACTGGAGCACCTGCTGCCCGGGGCACTAAGGGGGTGAACAAAGTGACCTTCAAGAGCCTAGAGGGGAGAGAGGCATTAAATAACTCATCACATCGTAAGCAGGGAGTTTCTAGGTAAAGGTCAAGTGAGTTTCTATTTCCCTTCTCCCTGCACCAGGAGGGGGTTTTCTTCGAAAGGGCAGCTGTCTCCGGGGCACAGCGCCTGCTCTGTGGACGTGAGTCAGCCCAGGGATGGGAAGAGCACTCCGCCCTGAGGGACCAGCGATGACAGGACCCCTGGACTGTCCCGGGAAACTGGGCAGCTGCTTCATCCACTTCCCCAACCCCGAGGGTGCAAGAAAAGAAAACACTGAGAGCAGCCCTTCTTCAAAGAAGAAACTCTCCCTTGCTTCCTTCAGGGCAAATGTCAGCTCTCCCCCCCACCCTCCCCACCAGGAACTTCTCATTGTTCCCCACGAAATGCTGAGAAACCAAATCTCTTCTCTTGAAAGCCTTTCAGGAGCATTATGGTTTTTTCCTCCCAGGGACACAGTCAGGCACTGAGCTAAACGCTGTCCGTGCAGGCCTTCCTTGAAACCGGGCCACAGCCAGTTAGGATCCCCATCTTCCAGAGGCTCAGAGGTAGTAAGGGGCTTGCCCTAGGTCACCCTGCTGGTTAGGGGTGGAGTGGAGACCTGACCCCAGAACGCTGTGCCCCGAGAGCCTGTGCCCCTAGCTGCCCACCACACTGCCACGAGACGCCTCCCTCTGTGACTTCTCTTTCAGCTTTGCAGGTGGCGGATGACCTCAGTCACTGGCAGGAGTTAGGACTTGCAAGCAGGACATAGAGTCTGGACAGGGCCTCCTTGCCCCTTGCCATGTGTAGCCGGTGGTCTTCACACGCTGCCCTCCTCTGTGTCCACAGGCTGTGGAGCCGATGGCAGAATCGGTGTGCTGACCACCTGTGCTGAGTCTCACTCCCTTGCACTTACGTCTAAGGGTGAATATGCTTCCAGGACCCACAGAAAGCTATTACCTCATTTTGTCTTAAAAAAAAAAAAAAAAGAAAGAAAAGTTTCAAGAGCTAGAGGACAAGAGAACCAGTATAAGTACTATATCGGGAGGGAAACCGAGGCACAGGACGTGTGGCTGACTTTGCCCACACGGGTTAGCGGGCTCTCTAGCAGGATTCTTCCTCCCTGTTGAACAAAAGCCTGTCTTCTTTTGTCTGTTTTCAAAAGTGTTCTTGGCGCAGAACTGTAAGTTCAGTAATACTAAAGTGTTAAAGATGAATGAGGACCACTACTTACTGCTTCTGCTTTTAGCTTTCAACTAGTAAGTGCTTACTGTATACAGGAGTTTATGGTGTTATCATGAGAAGGTAAGTGGGACCCAAAGCCCACAGGAGCCAGCGCCCTCCAATGGTACAATTTCAAACGTCAGACGGGACGGTGGCTTCTAGGCCGCGGGGTCATCGCCACACGCAGGCCTCACAGCTTAGACCTCACCGGAGACTCAGAAGCGGCAGAAAACTTGGGTGTGGTCTGGCTGCCAGGGGGTAATTCTGAGCAGGCTTGGTGAGCCAGCCCACCTTCCTCCGTTGCTCTGGCCCCTGCCCTGTCTAGAGCGACCTTTCCAGATGCCCTGATCCTTGAGGAAATGGTCCTCCTCTAGAACTGCCAGCTTCAGAGCCCTCGGCCTGCTGAGCCCTGCCTCTGGGCCTGGCTGCTGCAGAGGCCTACTGTGTCCCGGCCTGTGTACAAGCTGCTGTCTCTGGACCTTGGCTCACCTTGCGCAAGGTGTGAGCAGCCTGGGAGGAAAAGAAAAGCACAGAAGATTGGCCCCTGAGGTGTGGCCACAAGGAGCGGCCAGAGAGAAGAAGGAGGTGTGAGCACAGCCAGCAGTGGGGAGGGGAGACCTGGCTGTGCCCTTGGGGGTCCACTTGGCTAGGGGGGCCCAGGAGGGCGAGGAGAAGGCTCAGGGCCAACAGCCTCCGTGCAGGGAGCCTCATCCTTCCCCTGTTTCCTGCATCAGCGCTGGCTCTGCCCAGCCCACACCCGCTCCCTTGGGCTCCTCGTGCAGTCGTGGTACTATTCACAAGCTGACTTCTGTTTTCTTTTCAAAGCCAAAAAAGACATCAAGCTGTCAAAAAAGAGGCTTTTCCAACATTCTGGCTGGTTGGGGGTGCTCGGAGAGAGTCTTTTGTTTCTTTGTGCCGTGGGGAAATGACCAAACGCAGGATTGAAATTCACCCTTGAGGTGGAAAAGTGGGGTCCTCCCTCAGGGGTGTCAAAAAGACACAGTTCCCTAAACAGGGAACAGGTCACCCCCACAGGCCCTGCATCATTTCCCCTAAAGAAGAGGACAGCTTTGAGTCACAGCCACAAACATGTCATTGTACATTGAGCACCTGTGTGGGAGGGAGGTGTGGGGGGCAGGGAAGAGCCAGGAGGCCACCAGCAAGAAGGGCTAATATCTATTAAGTGCTCACTGCTTTCCAGGAAGTCTGTTGAACCTTTGTATCAACCATCTCATTTAATCCTTCGACACAAAGAAGGTATTGTCATCTTCCCATTTTATGGAGGAGGAAGCTGAGGCTCGGAGGTCCTATAGCTGTGAGCAGCAGAGCTGGGATTTGGATTCTGGTCTGACTTCAGAGTCTGAGTTCCTAGCCATGGAACCAGGATTCTCACAGTGGAGTCCGGAAACCACCTGCCTGGGGATTTCCCAGGATGCTTGATAAAAATGCGGTGTCCTGAGTCCTGCCCCGGTTTACTGGATCAGAACCTCAGGGAATAGAGCCTGGAGGCTGTGACTTTGACAATCTTTCCATCAGGCATTCTGATACATGTGAAGTCTGAAACCCCCTGTGTGCTGGGCTCCAATGTCCACTCAGTGGGGACATGGGGGTGGGGGGTGGGAGGTAAGAAGGTCCCGAGCAGCAGAGGGTCCTGCATGATGCACCAAGCGGTTTGGGGTTAGTTCAGTGACAGGAACATCTGTTGGAGAGCCCCCCAGCCCCTGGGGGCTGTCTTCTCTCTGCACCTGCATTCGCTGGGGCCTAGCTGGTTAACTCCCAGCCCCAGGCCTGAGCTCTGCAGGTCTGCAGGAGGAGAGACCTGCATGGTGTTCCCATTATTTTCGCCCAAGTTCTTGCCAGGACTGTGGCCAACTCATCTCAACGATAATTCAGCTTCCAACCCCCCTAAATCCTTCCATTACGAGACGCTGCCCCCAGAAGGCTCCTTTCTCTCGCTTCCTGCAAACCTCACCTCCACCAGCCTGTGCCATCTGTCCTACTCTTCCAAAGAGGTCACTAGCCCAGGATGATCTTCTCTAGAATGACAATTACCAGAGTTAGAGACAGTGATTTCCTGGTGGGGTTGTTCGGTGGTACAGCCATCTTCTGAAGCTTGGTTAGAAACAGAGACAGGAGGGGTGCCTGGGTGGCTTAGTCGGTTGAGTGTCCAACTCTTGATTTTGGCTCAGGTCATGATCTCACAGTCGTGAGTTCGAGCCCTGCGTCAGGCTCTGCATGGGCATGGAGGCTGCTTGCGATTCCCTCTCTCCCTCTCCCTCTGTCCTTCTCCCCCCGCCCCCCGCAAAAAAGGAAAAGAAATAAAGAGGGGAGGCATGTGGCCAATGCTAAGTCACATATGCTAAGCCAGGCAGGCCTTCCTGACTCACAGAGGCGGCAGCATGTGACAGGAACACAGTGAAACAGAACGATCTGTCCTGGCCTGGGAATGCCAGCAGGTAGGGGAGGGAGAGGCTGCTGCTAATACCCGGGGGTCACATGCCCATCCACAGACTCCATAACCTGCTCCTGCCCCTCACATCACCCTGGGAAATGTGTGGGACCTACTTCCTCTGAACCCTCGTGACTCAGCTGGTCTCCGCAGCTGCTCTGGATGTTATTTTTAACCCGACTTCACCTGGGTGGGGTGGGGACCAGATTTGCCTGGACGATTCCACCAGTGGGGCAGCAGAGAAAGATGACAACCCCCTCCCCCCTTCTAGCACTTGGAAGAACCTCCGCCCTGGAAGCAGCTGCCATGCAGTCCACCTGCAAACTGACCGGCCTCCCTGCCCAGCCGTGTTTTGTCCTGGAGCGGCTCCTGGCACCCCTCGGGTAGGTACATCCAGGCCAGGGTGGACAGCAACCCCACAGGCTGCAGAACGACCAGAGATGGAGGCTGCTGGGCAGGCCAGCAGTGGCCCGGACCTCTTTCCTTCTGCCACCTGAGCCTCCTCCCCGTCCTCCCTCCGTGCTGCCTCCTCTGCACGTCCTCCAGGAGAAGGGCAGCGCAGATGGACAAGCACTCCGTCTGTTTGACGATGGCTGGTCCAGACAGCAAGTCCTCCTCCTTCTCCATCTGGCTTCGTCGCCGAACTTTCTGCTGAACGCCTTCCAACCCTATCGGCAGCTGTCCTGCCGGGAGGAGCCCGTGCCAGGGAGAACAGAATAATTGCCTCTCATGTTGTGCATGCAGAGCCTTCATTAACACATCCCCAGCGTGGCATTTGCAGCCCTCTGTCACAGCAGCCCCATTGAGTAGCGCGCAATTCATCACCCCCAGACTCTGTGCTGTCTTGAAAGAGCCAATTAGTCCTGTGTTTCTGCGTGTTGCTTTGGCACATTCAGAAAGTCATGTCATTGCTGCTGTTGTTACTAAAGGAGAGGAGGTTTCTCTGCGGCCTCGCTCACTCAGTGGTGCATAGAAGGGACCTGGCTTAGTCACTCTCCGTCTTTCTTTTTTGGCACAAGGAAGCAATATTGGTAATGCACAGAGGACATGGAAGGAGGAGCATGGGGCGAAGGGGGTCGGGAGACTTGGCTGTTAGCAACGGCTCTGCCAATGGTTAGGTATGTCATCTGGAGCAAAACATTTCCAAACGTCACTTTCTTCACGTATAAAATAAGGCATTGGCATTGGCTCATGGCATCTTAGAGCTCCCCTAGTCTACCTCTCATTTTACGGAGAGGTAAACGGAGGCACCGATTGGCCATTCGACTCACCCACAGTCATGTTAAGACTTGAGACCTCAGTTCAGGCTTTCTGTCTCCTGAACTGGGCTGGGGCTGGATGAAAAAAAGAAGCATTTAGGAGAGCAAAGACACAATGAAGGGATTCCATCCTTTGTACATGTAGGCAGCTACAGAAGGATGACGTTTCCTTCACATCAAAGATTCCAGGGCTTAAAGGAGCGGTTCTCATCCAGGGACCATTTTCCCCATAGGGGACATTGGGCAAATTTCTGGAGACATTTTGGGGGACAGGGTGAAGGGACATCTAGTGGGTAGAGTCCAGGATGCCACCAGCACAGGACAGGGAATGATCTGGCCCAAAATGTCATTAGTGCTGAGACTGAAGCCCCAGCTGGACACCCGCTCCTTTCTCTATTGCCACCTGCCCCGGGGTTTTAAAAATTCTCGCTTCCTTGTTTTTAGCCTCAAAGGAACTACCTTTTTCTGATTTTGCTCTTGATGCTTATTTTTAAAAATAATGACTTTCCTGCATGTAAAAATCATCCATGCTCCTTTTAGAGAATTTAGAGTATTCAGGAAGGTACAAGAAAAATATAAGTCAATCCCACCACATAGAGGTAAATAGTAAGCATGTTCTGATACTTGGTATTTTTTCCATATTACCCGAGATTCACTGAGCACACTCTGATTTCTCCTCTCTTGTGGCTTTTCTCAACAATCCTCTTTGCCCTCTCTCCAACCCCCACTGTTGAAATCATATTCAAACCTCCTCTGGGAAGCACGGTGTGCCACTTAGGACCCCACCCAAGCCGGAAGTGAATTCTCCTGTCTCTACACATCTCACAAACATTGATTTTGACATTTTGAGTTTTGTTATTCTTGCTGTTGCTGTTTGGTATTTCAGTTCTCTGTAAATGCCTTGAGGGTGGGGACTAAATTTTAGTCTACTGAGTGTATGTCCCCTTCCCATTTGTGCGTGCGCGCACACACACACACACACACACACACACACACACACAATGTGGTCCAAGAATATCACCTAACATGGATCTGTCCTCTTTCTTCTCCTGACATCACCGTCCTCTTACTTCCAGACTAAATAACCATCCTTGGTTCTTAGTCACTGAGAACATATCAATCAGTGGCTTTTGTTGCTCCATCATTTGGAATTATTCTGGAGCTCTTCTTTCCAACTGCATGAATCTTGGAGACATTTAGTATTGTAATAAAAATCCAGAGCTCTAACGTAAGGAGTCCCTACTATGTTTCAGGCATTGGGATAGATGCTTGTGTAAATTTCTGATTCCACCTAAGCCATGGAAGAGGTATTGTTGACACCTTTTTACAAATGTATATGCTAAGGCTTAGCAAGGCATTATAGTTTGCCCAAGGTCACCTGGCTGCCCGGAGGAGGCACTGGGATTTAACCCAGGGCCACTCGGCTCCACAGCTATGGGCACCTTCTCGAGGTTTCTCAAGTCCTATGCAATAGGCCTGCTCCTGCCCGCCTCTGTTTTTACAGGGAGAGGCGGCAGGTGGGTGCATCAGTGCCTGTGGTCTG
This sequence comes from Panthera pardus, assembly GCF_024362965.1. Classification (NCBI taxonomy): domain Eukaryota; kingdom Metazoa; phylum Chordata; class Mammalia; order Carnivora; family Felidae; genus Panthera; species Panthera pardus. The sequence continues at coordinate 67,017,551 of NW_026526788.1, read as the reverse complement.
GGTGGTGGCTCCAGGCAAGGCGTCTCCCTAAAGAGAAGTTATGCAGCCCAACCCAGCTCCTTGGCCGTGGGAACCTCAGGCTGGTGGCAAGGTGAGCTGCTAGGGAGCCTGGTGGACAGCTCGAGTGCAATCCGAGCTCCCAGGAGGCTGAGCTGGTGGCATCCGGAAGTCTAGCATTTCCTGATGCTTTGTGCTAAGTGCACTACACAGGAGGCTGGCGATGGGTGGCTTGCCCTGCAGATACCTGTCTGCTGGAGGGCTGGTGTCCACTTTCCCTTTGTCAGGGGGCTGACCAGCTAGTCCGAGCAGGGGAGGTCTGGGGTTGAGCTCTATCAGAGGGTGGCACACCTCTCCCTCCCTGGCCATCCCCTCCTCCTTCTCAGCCCTCCTCTCAAGCTTCCGGTTGTTTCTGCTACTTCTGAGGGTTTCTTTGCTTTCATGGTATGGCAGACCAAGTACAGGCTCGAGATCAGGGTGGGCTTTTCGGCCAACAAAGTGAGCTTGTATAAATCACTTGTCTTCTTGGGGCCTCAGCTTCTCCATCTATAAAATGGAAAGAATGATGCCTAGCTTCAGCAGGCTGGAATGAAGATTAATTGGATGACAAAAACAAACTGCTCTGTTGTACACGCTCAAAAATCTCTCTCTTCCTTTCTGGTATACAGCAGAGGGTGGTGGGAGGGTGGCTGGAATACGTGTGGGAAAGGAAAGTGGGTTGGATTGGGGAGGTTGGGAGGGATAGGCAAGGAGTGGCCCATTCCCTCCTGTTTGTTTTTCCACCTGGAGCCCCTGTGGAGGGGAATCCCTCTGTGGCTGCTGGTAGCCTTGCTCAGTCACTGGCACTGATGAAACCTCCTGTTTAAACCTCCGTGTGGGCTCAGAATCAGCTTCACTCCATTCCCATGAGACAGGAGAGCACAGTGGTGAGAGGAACAATCTCCAGGCAGCCTGGCACACAGGCTCTGCCACCGTGTGGTCTCAAGCAAGTTGTTTAATTTTAGAGCCTCGGTTTTCTTAGCTGTAAAATGGGGATATCAATACCTGATTGGGTTGCCTGGGATAATTAAATTCGATCCTACATGGGTTGTGCTTGGCTGAGCCTTGTGCATAGGACATGCTTTAATAGGCTAGCTATTATTGTTCGTTTTGGAGGTTGTTGTGATCACTCGTAGCCACAGACTGTGCCCTTTCCTGGGGCTGCCTGAGTTGGAGACATGCTCACTGGGAGAGGGTGACTGGTTCACCAGAGCACCCCTGGCCCACACCTGGCAAGCCGTGTCATCCGCTGGATGATGGGTGAGCCAGCTGGGTCAGCCTCGTGGCTGAGGACCGGCAGCCCAGGTGTCAGCAGAGGCTGCATTCCAGCGACGTTCCTCCTTGGCAGAAACTTCAAAACCAGAGGAAGATATTACTCAGACAGATTCGGAAGGCATTCCAGGATGTCAAACCCAAGGCTTATGATCCAGAGCAGCTGATGACAATATGGAGCGCTATGAGAAGCCTGGACTATTGCCTGGCCTCCTCGAAGCAGAGGGCATGTGGGGAAAGAGGGGCCCCAGGATGGAGGCTGACCATGACCCCACTCCACGTCAGGCTTTGCACAAAGCCTCTGAAGACGGAATTCTGGTTCCTGCCCGCAAGAATGGGCCTCCTGAAGCTCTGACTTCTTCCTCCAGCTCCTCCTCCTCCCTCTTAGGAGAAGTCACCTGTGGTGGTTGGGGGGGGGGGGTGCTCAGCTGACCTTTCTGGCCCTCATCGTCCTGTCCTGGGACAATGAGAATTCCTGGGGCCTCCGTGTTGTGATGGGCAGGTGGGCGGAGGCTGGATCCTTCATTTGGGGACTTTGGTCCCTGTTGTGGGCCGGACCCCATGCTAGGTTTCCTGTCCCCAGCTGAGAAGGACCCCACGGGAGCTCACAGTGCAAGGGGAGGGGGGCAGGCATGTGAACACGGCAGAAAAAGTCCACGAGCTGACAGAATGGCATCACGCCCACAGGCGCCGAGCCACGCCAAGCAGGTGGGACGTGGTTGCTGAAGCGTGGCCCAGAGACACAGGACCTGGGAGGGCGGTAGGTCTGGGGAAGAAACAGGGGAGTGGCACGCAAAAGCAGGATGAGCCACGGGCCTCTGAGGCTGCTGAACATGACGGTGACGGGGAACTGGCAGGACCCAGAGGGGAGACAGTGAAGCCAGAGGAAGAGGAAGGGCCCAGAAAGAAGGGAACGTAGAGGGATGCGCTGAATATGCCCTGGGCACCTTAGCCAGACACCCTGCTGAGGAGCGTTCCTTTAATCCTGCAAACATCTCTCCAAGCTGGGTATTAGAGTACCCCCTCCCCAAACAGGAAGGTGAGGCCCAGAGGGCATCTGTGACTCGCCCCGGTTCTGGGGCTGCAAGTCTCCAACCATCCCCCGGCCCTGCCTGCCTATCCCTGGGCCAAGCAGGAGGAGAGCCCCGTGCCTTTTCGGTGCGAGCGCAGCCTTGCAGAGGCTCCCCTGCAGGGTGACACGATGCAGACGGACGCCGCCTCACATGACTTGTACATATTTTCATGGATTTGCTTATTTTAACTCAGCCCAGAACTTCAAGGGAGCATCATTCCTGGAGGATTTGTTCATCGATGTGTCACGGTCTAGCGACTGAGGCCATGAGCGAGAAGGAAAGGGGCAGGTTCAGAGGCCCAAACATCCGTCCCCTACGCGTCTTGTCAAGGTGGGGAGCGGGGAGCCCCGCGGCCCTTGGCTGCCCTTCGTCTGGGGTGGGAGAAGGGCTGGCGGGAGGTAAGCCACGGCAGGAAAGTGCTTCGGCAGCTCGGCCCTACGGCAGCACCGGTGGTGCGCCATATTCCCAGGTCGTCCGGCCACCCCAGGCGCAGGCGGCTGCAGGGTGCTGCCCCCTGTCCCACACAGGGTACACCCCACAGAACACGCAAGTCGCTGTCACTGTAAGGATGGGGAGGCAGGGGCGCAGAGCAAGTGCTACTTGCCAGGCAGCTTGAGAGCAGTGCTCCTCCAGTGACCTACTGGAGGTCACAGCGTCTCACACCCGTCACTCAGTCCCGACAGCGACAGCGACAGCGGTGCTTGGGCCTCTTAGCCAAGTCTTTATTTGTTTGAAGCCCGATTCTTCTCAAGGGGTGTTTTTGTCTCCTCCCCCCGCCCCCGCCTTTTCTTTAGACCTCGGGGGCTGGGGCGGGAGACCGAAGGTGGAGATGTGCTGTTTTGCACAACCAACTTGCCTGCACATCATCCAAACACCGAGTTCCGTTCACAGAGGAAGTGAGAGGTGTCCGATTCGGTCACGCAGAACGCAGCTGGGCTGCCTGAAACCCAACGCAGCGGCTGCTCTGAAGGAGGTGTCGTCCCCATCCCGGTAAGGGGCTGAGTCACAGCAGACGCCACTCCCACGTCAAAAATACCGGGCCATTGTCCCGGGGAGCTCGGCCCCTCACGCAGGTCATTTCCGACCCACTCCCTGGAATCACATTAAAGGAAAGAGAAGGAAAGGAAAAGAAGCAGAAACCAGGACTGGTGAAGCAGGCCGAGGAAGAGGAGAGCTGGACAGTCAGATCCGCCCCCAAGGGTGGGACCCCACCACGCCCTGGGTCCTCTTAGCCTGGGTCACACTGGGGGCCCAGGAGACAATCTCGGTTGTGTGGCGTCCAAAGACTTAAAGTTTGGGGTCACTGCTTACTAAAAAGAATACAAAATTCTGAAAACAAAGTACAAAAGTGAGTATTTATTTAGATGGGAGGGCCGGGGAGCACGGGAAACTGCTGACACTCCACAGATTCGGGTCTGTGTCCTCAGAGACCTCCTTCGCTAGGTTACCAGAAATGCAGACATAGAAACGCTTCCTGTTTGTAACCTGCACGCCTTCCCTGCCTGGAACCCTCCCAGCCTCTCCCCGGTCTGGGGGCCCCAGAAGCCAGTGTCTTGTCAGCTTTACAGTAAGCGCACCTCTAATGAGACCTCAGTCGACAATCTGAGGATTTTAAGAGCTGTGGGCGCACAGACCTCCCCCAGCACAGGTGTTCCTGACCGTTTTGGGTGTCCTGGTTTCCTTTGCGAATTAAATGACAGCTGTGGACCTTCCCCAGAAAAATGCATAATACTCACGCCCACTAAATTTTGCATCTAATTCCAGGGATTCTTGGACCCCCTTAAAGCTTACCCCAGGTAGGGATCCCCTGACCTAGTGCAACCCATCCATTCAACAGGTGGGGCAATGAATTCCCAGAGTGGGGAGTGACTTGCTCAAAGGTCACACACAGTCAGTGAGGGGCGGGGGACAGAGTCAGGACTCAAATCCAACTCCCTCCCCCCCCCCCCAACTCCATCCCCTCCTGCACTGTCACAGCCTTGCTCCCAGGGCTGGACGGAGAATGGGGCCTCCAGGGAAGTGTCCTTTCCTTGTCTTTGGTGTCTATCCTAGACATGTATTTTTGCCCAGTGTAGTTCAGACAGGGCAGGAGTGATGGCGTTGAAACAAACACGGACAGGAGGAAAAATGTTGTGTGGTCTGGGTTTAAACGCAGTGAGGAATTGAAAGTTGGGAGAGAGGGAGAAACAGTAAGTAAACAACTCCTGAATCTCCCGAGAGAGCACCGTCTGTGCTGCTATGTTTGGTGCCTGGAGACCCGAGCCCTGGGGGGAGGTCCCAGCAGGAGTCACATCAGACTGGGCCCTGCCTGAGCCCCATCCCCTTCCTGTGCTGCTCTCTCCCCTTGTACTCAACTTGGGTCATTGGTGGCTTCTTGGTGGCCTGAGCTCTGTGCTTTGCAGGGGTGGTTTCTTCCCCCTGCGTCACTCTCCTCTCTGCCAGTCACCACTGACACTTCCTCTGAGCCCCCAGCTAACTTAGGTCTCTCAGCACCTCCCCTCTCTGCACCTGGTTCACCTCTTTCAGAGCACATAGTGGCCTTTACGGTTCTGTATTTATCTGCTTCGGGGCTGTCCCCCCCCCCCCCACAACCAGTCATTAAGCTCTGAGGGCACAGGGTCTGGACCCTGGGCACAGCATATGAAGGCTCTCCGTAATCACATGCTGATTTCAATGGCGGTGGTGCATCTGCCGTTTGGACCTGGGCATCTGCAACAGATGCCTGTGGGGCAGCTCATTCCTGAGATCCTGACCAAGCCGGCACGCAGCTGGAAGCTTCAGCTCCAGGCACAAAGGGAACAAGAGCAGGCAGTCAGTACCGTGAGTGGTGCCCAGCTCCTCACAGCAGAGGCACCAGCCAAGCAGAGGCGCACGGGGGAGCTGACATACAAGCCAGGCTCTGTGTGTCTCCAAAGTGGGTCCTGGTCCTCTGCCTTTTGCTCAAGGGCCCACCTGTTCTAACACTGAGGGTCCCCTGATCCTCAGCCAGCCAGTTCACCCACAGTTGTGCCAAGGACCATCAGCAGAGGTCATGGGCAGATGGCTGGGAATGACATCCCCTGAGGGCTTCACCGCTCTGGGAATGATTAAGGAACTCAGAAACAGTTTTCTCTCCTGCCTTCTGGGCTCGCCTCCAGATAATGGAGCTATCTTGAGAGGGCAGCCTGTTATTCATAACTCAAGTATTTTTTCTTTCATTCCATTTCGTTTGGGGTTGAGTGTATTTTGAGTGTATTCTTTTTTTTTTTTTTTTTTTTTTTTTTCAACTTGACACCTATGAGTCCATGACTGATGCTGTGTGCGATACTTCCCAAGGGCTGGGAGTCTTGACCAATTCTTTCTTCTTCTCAGTATGGGCTGTGGGGTGAGGAGGGGAGGGATTCATGTGACAGAGAGGCACTGAGGCCCAAACTGGTCTTCTTCTACCAGTCTTGCTGCCTGGAGAGCAGGGGTTGTGGGGGGAGAGGGCGGGTACTGACTCTAGACAGTTTCTCTTCCCACTCCCATCTCCCCACCCATTGGGGGCGGAACGGCAGGAGGCCAGGGACAGATGCATTCACCTCTGCAGATGGGAACCTGCTCCAGTGTGCCCCTTGCTTGCTCTTAAACATACCCCAACAGAGCAACTTTCTCCTTCCCCCCATCTCTGATGAAATAATCGGTATGAAAATTTGTGTCTCCTGATAAGATGCCAGATACTTCCATTTTCTTGCACCAATCACCTTTGCAGGGGGTGAGAAATAAGCCACAATAGGATGTTTAGGCCTCTGAGCAAAGCTGATTGGTGCGGATGGGTTGGGGTGCAGTGTTGGAGCTAGCTGACTTGCCATCCTTCTCCAGTTAATCACGATGCAGCTTGCAGCGGAGTCCTGAAGCTTTGGTGGATGTAAGACATCCTCAAGGCCAAGATGACTAGTCTCTGGGCGTCACGACAGGGCCTGCAGCCTCCCTCCTTTCCTTACTCAGCTGGTGACTCTGTCTTTGATCACTGCATCATGGCTTTAGCACTTTGTCTTTGTTCCGGAAAAACCTTTACATTTGCCCTGTCATAGCTTCCCTGACCTCCCCAGGCCAATGCATCAAGAGAGAGTCACCATAGTGTTTCTGCTCCTAGGTGAGTGGCAAGGTGTGTAGGCTGTCAGGAAAATTGTCAGATATGCCCAAGCAGAAAGAAACAGCGGGCTCTTACTGAGCACCAGGCCTACATCACGGTGGGGCTCCATACATTCTTGTCAAATGAATTAAGGATTCCTAAGGGTGTGGGAAGCAATATGGGGGAGGTTTTACACACGGCTTCTGGCAGGTACTACCCAGCACTGAGCCCTAGTTCTGCCCCCATGCTAGCTGGGCATGCTTGGGCATGCTACTTGATCTCTCTGTCCTATTTCCTCATCTATAAAATGGGGATTATGGTGATAATGATGATGATGATGATGATGACAATAATAACTGTTGTTAGGTGTAAAGCAGTTAAAATACTGCCTGGCTCATAACAGGTACCAGATAAGTGTTTGCTATTATTATTAAGACTAGAAATGTAGTTATTCCAAGGAATTGAATGTTACTTTTGCTTTTTAAATTTTTTTTTTAAAGTTTATTTATTTGGGGGGGTAAGGGGCAGAGAAAGAGGGAGAGAGGAATCCTAAGCAGGTGTCCCGAATATTACTTTAACCAGAAGCTATGGATTTCCTTATCTTGCAGGCAATCTGCCCCCGCAAGCTCCTCCCCCACACATGGAACCATATATTGCAAGGGTCGGCAAGCTTCTTCTGTAAAGGGTCAAACAGTAGTTTAGACTTCACAGGTCACACAGTTTGTGTCACAACTACTCACCTGTGCTGTTGTAGCATAGAAACAGCCATAGACAATATGTAAATGAATAAGCAAGGCTGTGTTCTAATAAAACTTTATTTACAAAAATAGAAGGCAGGCCAGATTTAGCCCACAGACCACAAATTGCCAACCCCCAATCTACTGGGATTCTATCATTTTACAAGAAACTGTAAAATGAATTCTACCTTTTCTAAGAAAACTGCCTGGATCCCTGCTATGAGATTTCACCTTCCTCTCCCTGAATTTCCAAAACATTGGGTCTGAAGGGAGCTTACTATCATGGAAAGAATAAGTAGGAAATCTGGGTTTAAGCTCTGCCCTACTGCATGACTTTGAGTAAGCGAGGCACTTAATATCTGTGAAGCCTCAGTTTACTCACCTGCAAAACAGGTATAAAATATGTAAATATAATATAAATAATATTAAAATATAAAACATAAAATATTTTGCACACCTTACAGTGTGGCGTGAAGACCAAATAGTGCGCGTGGATGTGATTTGCAAACGGTAAAACACTACATAATGGAAGCGGGTCTGCATGTGTCCCTTACGCTTAGGACAGTGCTGCACCAGATCCCAGCAGTGGTATTAAGTACAGATTTTTATAACACTCATATTGGTATGTGTCTATATCTGTATTGATCTTCTCAGGCAGATGGAGAACTCAGGGGACACAGGCCCAGGAGAGAGAGAACAGCATTCTTGGGTAGAAGCTACAGAATGCTTGTCAACTTGAGATATAGGTTGGGGTCGAGTGCAGCAGGTCTAGATTGCCATGACAGGCTGGAAAGGGAGGAAGGCTTCTAAAGGCATCTATGGCTAGAAACCTGTATTAGCGTCTTGGGGCTGATGCAACAAATTACCACAAGCTTGGTGGCTTAAAGCAACAGAAATATATTTTCTCACAGCGCTGGAAGCCAGAAGTCTGAAATCCACGTGTTCGCAGGGCCGTGCTCCTTTCAAAGGTTGTAGGGAAGAATTTGTTTCTTGCTTCTTCTGGTTTCTCGTGGTTGCTGACATTCCTTGGCTTATAGACACATTACTCCAATCTTTGCTTCCATCTTCACATTGCCTTCCATGCTTCTTTGTGTCTTTTATTTCTCCTGTCTCTTATAAGGATGCTTGTTACTTGATTTAGAACCTGCCTGGATAATCCAGGATGATCTTACCTCAAGATCCTTAATTACATCTGCAAAGGGTTTTTTTTTTTTTGTTTTTTTTTTTTTTCTAAATGAGGTCACACTCATAAGCTCCAAGGAGTTCAATGTGACATATCTTTTAGGGTCACCATTCAACCCACTATAGAATCTTATTATTTTCACTCAACTTTTTATCTGAAGTATTTCCCATGTCATTGAACAGTCTTCCAAAAACATTATTTTGATGGCTGATAAGATCCCATAATGTGGGTATAGCAAAATTAGTTCATTTCCTCTTGCTAGACGTTTATATTGCTCATGATTTTCCACTGGCATAATAAGGATGCAGTGCATGGGCCTTGGAGTCAGATTCTGCTTCTTTCATTTACCAAGGATGTAATAATAGTCAAGTTCCATAAAATTTTCTGGCCTCAGTGTCTCATTTGTGAAATGAAGATCATAATAGTTATCTCATGGGGTGACTCAGAGGATCATAGGAATGAATGTATATAAAGTGGCCAGCAGTCGAGGTTTGGCACATACAAGTGCTTAGCAGTTTAGTAAATTGCAGACCCTTTTGTTTTATTCATATTGATGGCATGTCAGTTAATTTACTTAGGATGGATTTATAGAAGTACGATTCCCAAGTCAAGGGATGTAGACATTTTTAAGACTCTTGGTTCACATTGTCAAATTGCATTCCAGAAAAAGCATCTGCAAAGACACTCAGCCTTACCTAATCCTACACGGTAACTACTCTCTCTGGACTGTGATGGCTGGCTAAATCAATGGACAAGAATTTTACAAGCACCTGTTATGGACCCAGGGTTAAGGGACCCACAGGGATAAGGTGGGCAGGGGATGCTTCAAGAAGGAGCGTCTTCCCAGAAGTGGACCTTGAAAAAGGAGCAAGTACTAGAGGAGAAGTAGTAGTCGGGCATGGAGGCTTGCACCTCACTGCTCTCAGGTGTCTCATGAAGGGCAGAAGTGGAAAAGGCTGGGGAGACTCCACTGTGAAAGACTAGGACAGTCTTGAGCACTGGCCTGGCAAGGGAGGTCACATTTTTTTTTTCTTTTGCTTTAGAAAACTAGAAATTCATAAAAATTTTTGAGCAGGGAAAGGCTAATGAAAGGCATTTAGAAAGAGTACAAGGGTCTAGATGGATTAAGCCTGGAGCCAAAAGGCCAGCCACAAGTGGAGCTATAAATCTTATCCTGTGTCAGAAGCAAGATATGGTAGCATGACTTGGTGGCAGGGCTCATGCTACTTAGCACATGGAGTTCTGAGCCTCCAGCCACCATCTCCTCCAAATGTCCAACACCGAATCTTCAAGAAGCTCCAAGCTTCTTTGAGCGGCTGCCATTATTTCCTGGGGCTCTGGGATGAATGGCTCCTAGTTGCTATGGTTCTGGGAGGTATTAACCTGATATTTTATTATTAACTGTCCAGGCCGTAAGTGTCTTTGAACCAGTGACTCTTCCAGGAATTTCTTCTCTTCCACTATGATGTCCTCCCCAGGTGAGGGAAAATACTTGATGACTGACCAGCTCTATGTCCCCTTTGGTGATTAATATGCCTCTCTGGTCAGGATAGGGGTATGCAGGAGGAGGAGACCTCCTCACACTTTGGGCCTGACCACACTGACATACTCTAGTCCATGGTGGCAGGAACTGAAGGAGGGAAAAGTATATGAAGGACCCGGAAGGGACTGTGGGGAGACTTCTGTGTAAGCAGAGAACACTTCTTCCAACCCAACAACTCATAGTTCAGGCTGCTATAACAGATTACCATGGACTAGGGGGCTTAAACAACACATGTTTATTTCTCAAGTTTCTAGAGGCTAGAAACTCAAAAGCAGAGGCCAGCATGGTCAGGTTCTGGTGAAAACCCTTTTCATGCTGCAAACATCCAACTTCTCATTGAATCCTCACATGGTGGAAAGAGAGTGAGCTAGCACTCTGGGATCTCTTTTACAAGGGCACTGATCCTATTCATGCACCCCTTGTGGTATGCCCTTGGACCCTGTGTCTGTGTGGTCTTTCCCCTGAAATTCTCCTCCCTGCCATCTCAGTCTTTTCATTCGTTCACTCTCATGACCTAATTACTTCACAAAAGCCCCACCTCCTAAAACCATCACATTGGGGGTTAGGATTTCAACATATGAATTTGGGTGAGGAGACACAAACATGCTATCCTTTAACACCAACCATGAGGCACACTCCTGTGTCACAGGCTCAGGGGGTAGAAGTAAGAGGTTGGTTCATTTAAAGTCTTCACAGAACACAGAAAAAGCTGTTTCTCTAATCTCTTCCCATTTTTGTAAATGGGACCTCACAACACACTCCCTACCCAGACAGGCACAGCGGCTGTCCTGGGACACAGATAGGCCCATCAGAGGCTGCCACCTGGTGACCCATGCCCTGGGGCTTTCCTGGGCTTCAGTGCAGGGGGAAAGAGTGACATCCACTGACCCTGAGCTCAGGGAGCCTGGTGAGTCATCACAGTTAGAGGGGTTTGACCCCCTCAGAATGCAGAGTTGGCACAGGGCCACCAATGAGGGGTTGGGGTCAGAGCAGGCTCAGCACCCAGAAAGGAGCCCCTCCCCCACTATGTTAGGCTTCCAAAAGGTGGTCTGTCCTTCTTGAAGGTGATTTGCACCAATGGAGATGGTTTAGATTTGCTATTACTTGGCACATCCCTCTTTTATTTAAAAATAGCAAAGTTCCTGAATGGGTCAGAAAATCTATAGATGCATTTAAACCTCAAACAAAAACAATTCAGGTAAAACCAGAAACATTTAGAAAAACTTTTCCTGGGAAGACTGCTCACCCTATACCATTAAATAGAAGTGCTGCTGAAGGCCAGAGTTGAGATACAAAAAAGAGAGAACCCAAGGAAGATGTCACTAAATGGCTTTCATTCCAAGAGGGAATAGAGTGAGGGGTTTGCACAGAGCAGGGAAGGTGAGGAAAGCTTACCAGAGGGAATGCAAAAGGGGACTTACTGGGGTCAAGTAAAAGGGCCCACAGAAGCTGGGAAATCCTCTTCCACCCCCACACAGTAGGCTGTTGGGGCCCAGTGCTAGGGAAAGAACCTGTTCCGAGGTGACTTCGGGAAGCCAGCACATTCTCGGAGGCTGGGATTTATGAATGAACGAGACTCCCCATGGTACTGACATGCGCCCCTTGCAGTATTCCCTTGGACCCTGTGTCTGTGCGGTCTTTCCCCTGAAATTCGTCTCCCTGCCATCTCAGTCTTTTCATTCATTCACGCACTCACTGATCAACATGTAATGAGCACTCAAATTGTGCTCCTTTGGAGCTGGAGATAAACTATGAACACAACAAACTGAATAACTGTCCTCCCTGAGCTCACGTTTGGGAGGTGGTGGAGTTGGGCAGGTGTTGGGGTGAGGGAGGAACACAGACAGGTAATTACTGCAAGACAATCAAGGCAAATGCCGTGAAGCAGAAATACAGGGTGTTTGGGGCTCAGTCAGTTAAGTGTCCGACTTCGGCTCAGGTCATGATCTCATGGTTGTGGGTTCAAGCCCCATATCGGACTGTCTTGCTGTCAGCAGGGAGCCCACTTCGGATCTTCTGTGCTCCTCTCTCTCTGCCCATGGCCCGCTGTGCTCTCTCAAAAATAAATAGTTTTTTAAAAGTTTTTTTAAAAGACATACCGGGTGTTCTGAGCATGTGATGGGATCCATCTTAGTCTGGGGCTGTCAGGCAGCCTCAGGGCTTTCCTGAGGAATTCACATTTGGGCCGAGCTCTGGAGGTAGAGTGTGAGTTAACTAGGAGGGAGCTGGAAGTCATGGCTGGAAGAGGAGCCAAAGTGTGTGCAGACTCAGAGGAGGGTTGCTTATTTGGGGACATGGAACACAGACTGGGAGAGTGGGAGTCTGTGTGTGGCTCAGGGAAGCAGGAGAAGCATGGGAGGGGGCATACACTCAAGACTGACTCATTCCTCAGTGACTGCTTATTTCAGAAAGAGAAAGGAGAGAATTAAGGTGATAAGAGTGAAAGGGTTAATGTGTTACCCACTAGCTGAAGGTCATTCAGAGGCCTGTGAAAGGCAACAGGGAGTAGTAGGGACTGTGGAAAACTCCAGGATTACATACATACACATATATACACATAGACTGTACTCAAAGGCATTTACATTTAAAATATGTTAAAACCTGTTACTGGCCAAACAAAGCAAAATCTGAGGCTCAGCACAGTTTTGGGTGCACGTTGGCTGGAAATAAGGAATGTGGAGAAGGGAGCTGGGAACTGCTTGTCCAAGAGCTAGAAAAAGAGCCAAAAGAGCCCCTCTGGTCCTGTGACTCCCCTGTGGCTGTCAGATGGTCTTCTCTGTGCCCACGCTCCTTGTGGCCCCTCCGGCTTGCCTCCCAGGGCTCACCTATTCCACAGTGACCCCATTCTCTCCAGAAGCAGGGTCGAGGGTGGGATAGTACCATTGACTTATGAATGGTGGGGTGGGGAAAGGGCTCCGAGCAGCTATCCGTAGCTCAGGAGGGCCTGGCTATGGGTTACAAGCCCTACTGGGTTCCCCTGGGCTTAGTGAGACTGGCAAGCTACGGCATGAAGATTTGAGGGTGAGGTAGAGAAGGGAAAAAAACAGATGATGCAGAAAGGAGTTGTTGTAGCAGATGTATCACCTGAGAAGATAAGACCAGAGAACTTACACACTTATCAGTTATTCTACCATTAATTTCCTAGCCCAATTTTGGGTCATTTGCATCTCATAATTGGCTCTTTCAAAACTTGAAGGCAGGGAGCTTATTTGGCAACCTCCTCCACTTTCCCTTTGTGACAGGAGAAGCATGGCTGAGCTTATTTTAAATGTAATCACGTTTGATCAAAAAACCCCCCACAATGATTGGTTTTCCCCTTCTTTGCTCTGATTTCAATGACCTTGCATGTATTGGGTTTTTTTTCTGCATTTAATCTCTTCTCAGGTGTGCAGAGGAAAGATGCTCAGCCTTTGTATTTGCTTTCCCTACAATTCTGATTAAGAACTACTTTAATGTTGCTAGACCTTTGTGAGGCAAACCTCTTTACAAGACAGGAGGAAGAGCTATCTCACTGAAAAAGAAACACTTTTAAAGGCCATTTCAATATGCAAACATTTCTCTCGCCACACACATGCATCTAATTGCTTGTTTCTAAAACAAAATGCAGAGACATTCCCTGAAGGAAACTCAGCCGAGCCAGAATTTTGAAATGACAGGTTCATGAACAGCAAGTCGCTAAAGGCAGTGAAAATTTGTGGCTTCTTGATGGCCCAATGTTCATTTCACTTAATGCCAGAATAGCACTGAGTTTATGTTCAGGGATTTACTTTTTCTCAGTCCATAGGATTCTAGTGGAGTTGACTTTGTCTTAAGTCCCCCCAAATTGTTACATCTGGGCTGAGACAACCAGAGAATCACATTCTCTGGCTGGTTCAGGGATGGCCACCTGACCAAAGACTGGCCAATTAGGGTCAAGAAGACTCAATTTGGGACAGGTTTCAGCCACGAGGGAGGAAGATTCTTTCCCTTTCCTGCTGTACCAAACCCTGAAAAGACATGAGGCGTGAGCTGCCATGGACATCTTGTCTCCACAACAAGACTTATGAGAGCCAATATGTCAGAAGGCAGAGCCAGGAAAAGAAATCCTGTCCTTGTGACATCGCTTGAGCATTTGAATCTCATAGTGCCTGAAGCCAGCCTACCCCACAGACTTCTACACGATACAGTACATTTTCAGTTTTTCCTGGAGTCTGTCTGAATCAGGTCTTCTCAGTCTTCTGGGTATCATCTGTCCAAACATAAAGCAATGTGGCTGGTTCCAGTATATGATTCCAGTGAAATCTGTCCCATTACTTTATAGTCACATCTTATTGTTGCTGTATAATGCTTTCAACTTCTTGAAGCATCTTGACCAATGTGTTATTGCATTTCATCCAGGCCATCCTTATGGGAATTTTCCCACATCACCTCCATATACTAAGCCTCTCCCCCAAGATGATCTGCTAGTACAAAGAAGAGCCCCGATTTCCCCGTAGGCCCACAGAAGATCCTCTCTGCCCACATCCTCTTTTCTTGAAAGAAAAAGTTAAACATTTTAATAACTACCCAAGGAAACCCAGGCTTGGAAAGGGTGATTAAACAGGAGGTTCTTTTTCACCACAGTCTCATAATAGACAAATCCCAGGAAAAATCCCAAGTGTCCAGCCATTAGCACCTCTATATCATGAGTAGTAAGAAACCTTTGACAAGGCAGACCTACATGTCCAATTGCCAAAAAAATACAGGTGACAAGGCCAACTTTGTGCATAGTATGCCATGTTTGAGGTTTTAAAAAATTGCTGAGAGGGAGTTGATTTTGGGGGTGCTGGAAGATGTGGTTAAGGAGTGGCATTGTAGGAACCTACAGCTGGGAAGGAAACGAGGTGACTGCTTGTCTTCTGGAGGAAAAGGCAGATCCCTGGTTCTCTGCATTCTCTCAATGTCTTAACATTTTCATTACGTGTTTTCTACCCAGTCATCGATCTGGGCTATGTCTGCGGAGGCCAGGGCCAGGATGGCCTCATTCTCTAATGCTTCTGGGATTAACCTTATTTTGCACAATGGGTATATGGCTTGAAACCCCATGTGAGAAAAAACAATGAAAAATACACCAAGCTCGAGGCACCTGGCTGACTCAGTTGGTGGAGCATGTGTTCTCAGGGTTCTGGCTTCAAGCACCATGCTGGGTATAGAGATTACTTAAAAATAAAAATCTTTAAAAAAATGTACCAAGCTCAAGGGGCAGGAACAGAGGAGTGAAGGCTGTAAGAACCTAGGCATTTCATGGGCCTTGTGCCTTCCCCAGACCCCCAAGGAGGTGGCACCAGGAACACAGGGTCCACAATAGGGACCAGGAGCTGGGGAAACACTTTGAGAGGGGCAGGTACTCAGCCTATGAGGAGCAGGAGGGATGTATCAATCAACCAAACAAGCACCTATGATGATTCAAGAACCAGCAGGCCAAATGTTCTCAACAGCATCAACAAGAACAATCACAGCAATGCCCAGAGGAGTGCAGGACTCCTCTCATCCAAGACCCTTTCAGGGACCCTCTCTCACTCCCAAGATGTCTGGGAATCAAGTATACATGGGCTCTGCAGACAGGACTAACTCCAGCACTAGGAAGCTACTGAATTTACAGGAGAGTCTGACCCTGGAGTGTCTTATGTCCGAATGGATGGATGGTACAGTCTGTGAGCCTCATCGATGTCATTGTCAGAAGCTGTGGCTCAATGGTCTTTGCTGCTGTCAACTATTCCATAGTGTGAATGGCACACCATCTGTTTATCCAGTCCACTATTGGTGGTCATCTGGCTTATTTTCACTTTACAACCATTACAAATCATGCTGCTTTCTTCATTGGGTTTGTACCATGTTTTCAGTTCCTAGGACTGGGGCTTGGAGTAGAATTGCTGTTCATGGGTCAAGCTTTTTATGTTCAGCTTCAGAGGATGCTGTCAGTGTTCCAAAGGCAAGGCTCTGAGGAGTTTGTCTTCGCACCAGAAAGCCCCTGATGCTTGGTGTCCTCACCAACATTTGGGATTATGACACTTCTGTCAATCAGAAATTTTACTCTCTATTAATAATCTGTGGCTTTTGCTGTGGTTTTAATATTCATTTCCCTGCTGATAGTGAGGTGGGGGCACACCTCAGTTGTTCACCAGGCATTAGGATTTCTCATGTAATGTATTCATTTCTTGGCCCATTTTTATTTGAATTGATTCTTAAAGCTCCCTTAACCATTAGTAGGCTGCAAACATCCCCCCCGCCCCCGCCCCACCATCATGTGGCTTGTTTTTTCATCCTTTGCGTGTCTTTTCATGAATAGAATTTCTTGGCTTCAGTGTTGTTTATTTAATTGTTTCTCAAACTACTTGTGGGTGATGGAACAATTTTTTCCCCCATTTCCATCAGTGGCAGATTGATAGGTTCTGAAATAAAGTCTGATTATTAATGTAGAGGAAAATTTTTTAAAAATAAGAAAAATACTTTGACTTTTAATACTCCTTATTAGGTTTTCTTCAAGTGAAGCACCTATATTGAGCCAGACACATTCAGACACTCAACAGATGCTTTCAAATCTAAGGTGGAGAGGATAAAGACATCTCACAGGCTAGGGATGCTGGAAATGGCATGTGACAGAAAAGAATATTGAACTTCCAGACGTGACAAAGAGGAACACAAAAAAACCAATATAATGACAAAATGTCCTCAAGCACAAAAGTCTCAAAACAATTGGATTAAGAATGGAGTACATTCTTCCCTAGCATATTTCTTGCCATATGAATGGTCTACCAGAATCAAAAACAGGGAACATAGTGATCTAACTCATTTACATGCCATTACCAAGAATGTTCTAGGGGTTTATCATTTTGAGGAAGAACTCTGCTAGCGTCAGAGTTTGGAAATGAAAGCAAATTAATTTTAGATGTGAAAAAGATGTGTTTGTGTTGAGTCTATGTATTAAATATCTGGGGGTGAGTTGAGTATGGTGTGTAAGTGTGTTTATATGTTGAATGTGTGTTGAGTGTGTGTGTGCATGCCTGCAGGTGTGCCCACAGTAGGAAGGTGTGTGGCAAGGACACCAGGAGGAGAAAAACACACCTGCTTTAGGTCACATGTATCGCATCAGAAAACCAAAGGGCTGCTTCCAGAGACTGATTTCTTTTGTGTAATTTGCAACTTGGCCCAAATGAAACAACAGAGAAGCTATTATTTATTTGGAGGGGATTACTTTCAGTAGTCTGGAAAGGCATGGAGGACATAGGGCCAGTGTCTGTCCTCAGCCCACATGGTAATCTCATGGTTGGAAGCTTCTTAGTCATCTCTTTCTTCAGTGGGACTTACAGCCCACTTCTCCCTTTCAAGTGAAAAGCTAATCCTTAATTATCTAGAGAGAATCACAGAATGGGATGCAATCCACCAAGAAAGTGGGGGGGGGGGTAGAGGGAGGGGTGATGACAACAAATATACCATTAAGAAATCGGTTTGTGGGCTCTTATTCAGTTACCTATGTGACGGGTATAATCTAGATGCTCAATAGGCTGAAAGCTCTTCAAGACCTGCGACTTTTAATTTGCCTCCCTATCCAGCCCCCTCCCCCTCTTTCTCACACTCGGCACTGTGAAGATCTTAATAATAACAGTGATAATAGCTAACACTGAGCACCTGCTCTGTGCCAAGTGCCATGCGGAAGCTTCACTGCAGTCGACAAGGGGCCATATGCTTTGGCGAAGAAGACTTTGCCTTCTCAGCTCATACTCCTCCCTCTCTGGGCTCCAGTCACACCAGCCTTTGTTTAGTTCTTGAGCCCACTAAGCTTTTCCCCCTCTGAGAGCCTCTGGGCTTGCAGTTCCCTCTACCTGGAAGCTTCTCTCTCCAACCCTCAGCATGGTCGACTCTGTCAAATGCTGCTGAAAGACCAACCAAGTTCAGAACACAGCAGTAATTGCTGGACTGGGGCAAAGCAGACACTCTCGGGTTGTCTTGACAGGTGTGGTCTCGGTGGCTTAGGGACAACAGAAGCCCCAACTGCAGAGCACAGAGACCACATAGAGTGAACAAGTAGAGATGGTAATTACAAAAATGCCGTGAACAGAGGCAGAAAAATAAGGTAATGTCAGGAGAGTGATGTGGGGTCAAGGAGGGTTTTTTGTTTGTTTGTTTGTTTCCTTTTAAAACAAGAGATAAGAGAGTGTGCCTCTATATGGATGGAAATGGCACAAGCCTCTGGTACACAGGGATAATTTCTGGGAAGAGACGTTTTGGAGAGGAGCCAAGTGAAAACAGGGTCTGATAGGATGGGAAAATTGCAGATTGTCAGGCAATATTGAGTTTGCTCAATAAATTTAATGCTCACAAAAATCCTATGGGGTAGATTCTGTTGTTTTTCTTATTTCATAGATAGGAAATCTAAGGGCCAGCAGTGTGAAATACCTTGTCCAAGGTCATATTCAGGCAGGTACAGGAGCTAATGGTGACGTGACACAACATTCTGACCCCTGGTTTATCACAGGATCCAAGTGCAAGAGTATGGAGGGTGAAAAGTCAGAGAGAAGCTCGAGAGTCAACAGGGATACCCCTAAAACCCAAGGCTTGCAATTCAGATCCTGGAGAAATGGAACAGCTCCAGTGGTTTATAAACATGGAGATTTTCAAGACTTTGTATATTGCAAAAAACAAACAAACAAACAAACAAACAAAAAAAACCCAAAACGTATCTGTTTGCAATGTTCTATGTTGATGCTTGGGTGTTTGCTTTGAGCCACATTTCCATTTCATATGCTTTTCTGTTTGTGTGTTACATTTCACAACAAAAGGTTTAGAAGGAAGCCTGAGCTGCCTTGTTGATGGTTGATAACATGTGACTATCTCCCCTCAAAATGTGGCCCAAGTCAGTAATTAAAAAACCTGGTCATCGAAACCACCTGGGAAAACTTCTAAAATGAAGATTCTCATCCAAGACCAGGGACTCAGAATTCCCCGGCACACAGCCCAGAACATGTATCATCGGAAAGCTCCCTGTGACTCTAATGCTCGGCTAAGTTTGGGAACTGCTCACCTCAAGCACACTAGGTTCAGTTAAAATCAATGTTTTCTGCAGTGTTGTTTCCTACGGTCTTTGGAGATGTTCAAAATATGCCTCCTGCCAGTCGGCTAATCAACTCAACAATGTCGTCTGTTCTCTTCTCCTGCCCCGTACCCTAAACCTGACCCTACCTATTTCTTTCTGATCTTTCCACTGCTTCATACATGGGATAAGAACATATATGCAAACACATGGTGTTTACCTTAAACACTGAATGATCATAAAACCGATCACGTCTCTTCTCTCATTAGCATCCCTCTCCCTTGACAACTCAGGGGAAAGACTCCATGCCACCCTGAGGAGAGAGCTTTATAGGGAGGTCAGAGCCATAGACAGTGGCACATACACTCATGTGGGAATTAAGCAGCTTCCTGACTGAGCTAAACCTAGCAGCAGATAGGGGGAAAATCCACCAAGAAGCCACAGCAGTGTACTGGTCAGGGAAGGAGAAACCGTCCACACTCATTTTTAATCCAGAGCCAGCTGACCATGGCCATTCCTGGAAAGGAAGGCAGAAATGCTCAGGTGGGGGTGGACATTTTAGAAGGTAAGAGCTGAAGTGGCCAAACCAGCCAGGGTTCATGATCAAGACTCACAGAGGCCCTAGAGGAGCCAGCTCTGGGAGTATTACTTTCCTTCATTCTCTAACCCAGAAAGAACACAATCAAAATACAGTTCCAAAAAAGAGAAAGAAAAGAAAGAAAGAAAGAAAGAAAGAGAAAAGAAAAAAAGTATAGCTCCAGTTGCCACCGTTCCCCAAAAAGAAAGAAGAAAAAGAGCGTGAGTTTAAGACTTTGCTTTGCCATTTGAATCTCAGGAGTGCATAAGAAGTAGCAGAGCAGAGATGCTCTATTAAAGCCTGACTCATCCTTGGCAATTTATTGTGCCCCCCCTTCCTTGTGACACAGAGGAGTGAGGTGAGTAATCCTCTACGCAGCCAG
This sequence comes from Panthera pardus, assembly GCF_024362965.1. Lineage (NCBI taxonomy): Eukaryota > Metazoa > Chordata > Mammalia > Carnivora > Felidae > Panthera > Panthera pardus. The sequence continues at coordinate 66,997,606 of NW_026526788.1, read as the reverse complement.
AGAAAAATAGATCCCCAAATGCTTTCCATTATGCTAAAGGCCTGTGTCACCAGCTGCTGCGGCAGGGGGTGTGGTCACCATCCATTGCTGGGGAACTGTCACATCTTCTGACTCCCTCTCTCCAGGGCTATTTGTGGTTCTAAAAGTGCAACAAGCAGGGACTAAAAACTGATCGGCAGAGAAGTCTAAAAGCCCTACTGAGGGTCTCATGAGAGCCTTTATATGCAGGAGTCCACAAGGCCACACAAAAAGAAAACAGTTGGATCCACTTTCTGCTGCTTGATGCTTCCCTGCCCCTTCCCCACAGGCATAAGAACTACCTCTTTTTCCCCCAGAGTAAAAATAGCTACTATTTACTGATTGCCTGTTGCATGTCAGGCACTGAGCAAAGTATTTTCCTTGGGTTATGCAAACTAATTCATGTGTGTGTGTGCACACATGTGTGCATACATATACGAACACATACACCCTGAGGTGGGTACTAACAGAATCTCCTTTTACAGTAAATTTCCACAATTGGCCCCAGAATTACCTGGTTAATGCAGGACACAGACCCAGGCAGTCTTCAGAAGAGAAGAAAGCTCTAAACAAACACAACCATATTACATTACCTGCTTGGCTAAATGCAGTTATTTGAACAATGAACAAGAGAAGTAGAGGAAAAAATTTCTGTTGCTTCATTTATTTGTTTCATAGAGTCTCCAGGTCTTATCCCAGAGACTGGAATACTGATCAATAACCCCAGATGTCCTAAAAGCATTTTTTCTTACAAAAGGCCTTCTAAAAGGAGGAAATGGAGATGTGGTCATTGCCAGAGCTAGAGGCTTGCTAATAAAGCAGTAGTGGGTACAAATCACAGGTAATTACGTGAAGCTTCTTCCTCCCTTACAAAAACTTAAAAAGAAAAAAACCTGAAAGCCTCTATCTTCCTCTATGCGGCTCTAAAAACATATATTAATTTCCAATATATCAGAACCATACTTTCCCCTTCTGGAATTGACCACATTATCCTCCTACCCAGCTGGAGCTGTGCTAGGGAGAAAAATAAATGTTTGTCTCAATGGCATTTTCTTATTCAGCTAATTGATTTTTTTTAAAAATAACAATAATGCTTGAACATCCAGCCGTCTAATTACTAGCAGCTTTTTATTTGCACTATCATTAACTTCACAGCTGCCTTGCCAGTGACAAGTGATACCACAGAGACATCAGCTGCAACACTTAGTTTCTGAAAGGAAGAACATGAAAAAGGCTTGACTCTCCCTCTGTCAAGGTCAGTGAGGGCTGCAGGCTGATTTCAGTAACACAAGTGCCCGACTTCAAATCAAGGAAACTGCATGTGGAACCATGTTGGGTGGAAGGAACCTTGAAGGGCATGTGGCTCAATGCATTTACAGTTGAGTCAATTTGAGGTCCAGAGAGGTTAAGTGACTTGCACAGGATTACACAGCTACCCACCTCCTGCACTGGAACTGAAGCCCAGGCCTCCTGATTCCTTAGCTATTTTTTAAAACATTTAAATTGAAGCATACTAACAGAGAAGTATATCTATCATGAATATACAACTTGAATTCAAGTATCTTGAAGTGAACACATCCATGAAACAACCACCCAAGTCCAGAAACAGACCACCTCAGAAGCCCCCCTGGTGTTCTCCTTCCATTCACTACAAACTCTCTCCTCCCCAAAGATAATCATGATGCTGACTTCTAACATCACAGATTACTTTGGCTTGGCCCTTGTTCTTTCAATAAAGAGCTGTTTTATTATGTGGCGTTTAGCTACTCAGGCCTAAAAAATAAATGTTTACTTGGAGCATATTAAATGATATATTAAGAAAGTATATGCCAAAAGTTTCAAAACCCCATACCATTAAGGAGTATGGGGTCTCCCTTGGGAGTGATGAAAACGTGATGTGAATTTTACCTCAATAAAAAGACCTCATCACTTAGGGCATATACATTTCACTGTATGTAAATTTAAACTAAATTGTAAAAATCTCTTGACTCTTAAAGACAGCATCTCCCTAACAAAGGCTTATCAATACATTCCATGTGTCTGCCCTACAAGCCTTAAGTTACCACCTTGGTGTTCTCCTTTGGCTCTCTTCTCTTCGTTGCAGTGCAATGTGACTTTTGCCCTCATCTCTCCACTAAACAGTCCCATATCTGGGTCATCTGGCCCAAGCCAATGGCCAGTTCTCTGTCCTCCTCTTACTTAATCTCAGTGTCAGCATTCAACCTAGATGACAACTCTCTTGTTCTCCAAACACTTGTCTAAGCTTCTGTGTCATCATGTTTGTCTGGTTTTCTTCTTACTTCACCAGCCGTTTCTCATTTCCCTTTGCTCCTTCTCCCATTGGTGCAGGCCCAGGGCTGTTTTTGATCATCAATCTTTTCCTCTTTAGTTGAGTGTCCTCCCCCAGTCCATCCATATGTCTATGACACGCAAATAACTATCTCTAGCCTAAACATCTCTGCTGAATTCGAGGTGTGGCTAACCAACTGCCCACTTGACCTCTACTTGAATGTCCCACACAGTTAAGACAGAAGTATGGATTCTTTTCTACCCCAATTCAGATTTCTCCTTTTTGTAAATGACACCATCATCCACTTAACTGCTTGGACTAAAACTTGATCATTCTGCTTGCATCATCCCTTTCCTCACACCTCACTTGTAACCCATCAGTATATCCTACTGGCTCTGCCTCCAAAATGTATCCTAAATCCACCACCTGTCTCCATTTCCATCTTGGATACTCCAACCCTGGTCCAGGGTCCCTCCTTTATTTCTTGCCTGGACTACTGTGTTATCTCCCAATAGGCCTTTCTTCCTTCCCTCTTGTCTTCCCTTAGTCCAACCTTCACCCAACAATGGTAAATTCGATCCTCTTAACACTCCAGTGAGTGACCACTGCATTCAGAATAAAACCCAAACTCTCAGGTTAAGGAACTGCCTCAGCTTACCTGTCCAGTCTCTTCTTTCTTCACTTGTCCCTCACTCAGGACACTCCAGCCATACCCACTGCCTGTCTCCCGAATAGGCCAGTCTTATTCATATCTCAGGGACTTTACATTTGCTCTTTTTTTTTAATGTTTATTTTTGAGAGAGAGCAAGTGGGGGAGGGGCAGAGAGAGAGGAAGACAGAATCCCAATCAGGCTCTGTGCTGACAGCACAGCTGACGTGGGCCTCAAACTCAAGAACCGTGAGATCATGACATGAGCTGAAATCAAGAGTGGGATGCTTAGCCGACTGAGCTGCCCAGCTCCCCCACTCTTCTTTATGTGGGAGCATTCTTTCCTAGTCTTTGAATGGCTGCCTCTTATTATTATGACCTCATCTCAAATGTCACCACCTCCTTCAAGAGACCTTCCCTGGCTTCCCCGCTCATGATCCTATGTAATATTCTTGATTCTATCTATACCTGAACTTTTCTTATGTATTTATTGTTGATTTGTTTAATAGTGGTCTCTTCCTGCTGGAAGTTAAGTTCCTCAAAGGCAAGGTCTCAGTTGTATTCATGGTTTTATCCCCAGTGCTTGGAACAATATTTGGCAATAGAAAGCACTACATAAGTTGATTGGCTGGATCTCATCAATTTATCTGAGAAGATGGGAAAGCAAGTTATCATAATATGGTCTCCATTATTTATCATTTCAGGACACCAAGTTGCAAGTAACAGAAACCTAGTTTAGACTATCTTAAGCAATAGTAAAAGAGAAGACTAGGAGTAGGCCTGTCTTTAGGCATAGCTGGTACCAGAGACTCAAAATTATATTGCCAGAATTATTGCCTTTCAATCTCTCCTTACCTCTCTCTTAGCCCTACTCTCCTTTGGATTGGTTCCACTTGGCAAGCCCTCTTCATGCAGTGGCTCCTGACAGCTCTATGCTTAGGTTCTACATTGTACAGTTCAGCAGCCCCAGCAGAAAGACAGCTGCCTCTTCCAGCCTTTCCAGCAAAGATCTCAGAATTGACTTCCATTGGACCAACCTGGATTGTATGCCCATCCCTGAACCAATCACTGTGTCTAGAGGGAAGTAATATGCTAATTAGTCAAGTAACCCACTCCTAGATGGGAGAGTGTGATTGGGAATTGGCATCACCTGGGCCCCATGGTTTGGGGGAAGAGGAGGATTGGCCTCCCCCAAAAAACTTCAGGGCTATGACCAGGGGGCAGAGATGAAAGTTGTGGGAGGAAAAAAAAAAAAAAAAAAAGATGTCCATCACAATTCTTTTTGTTTCACAGAGCTGAAATTTTGCCAGTTCCAGAAGAAACTGTACTTTCAATGCTTAAGGAAGAAGAATGGTCTGGCTGCTGCCATCTTACAGGGCAGCCTGATGAGCTCATTCATTCACTGAATATTTACACTACACTGAGTACCTTATCTCACAAGGCCTTTGTGACACCTCCTACCCTGGAAGGGGTCATGCTTTGTCAGTCTCCTGTCAGCTGGTACTGAGTTTACTATGAAGGCCTGACCTCAGGACAGGAGGGTCAATGTCCTTGACTCTGGCCTCAAAGTTCCTGAGCCCTGGTCCATGAAGCCTTCATCTTTCTAGGTCTAATGTTTCTCTTTGCCTTGCGTCACTGTTAAGTCTTCCGGATTTTGCCCCTCAACTCATTTTGTTGGATTGCTCCTTCCTACCCACCCGTCTGAATTTGCCTTCTGACCAAGCCTGTTGCTACCCAAAGTCTGCCTTCACATCAGGCATTTCCCTCAGCAGGTGATTCCTCCCTTAATCTTCAGCAATGGGCATCACACAGAGGGAAGAGCTAGATGTGAGTTGATCCTCACCTACCTTGTGATTACCTTTCATACACTCACAGACTGATACTCAGTAGGTCATGTTTTCCCTTCTTCGAATTCCATTTATTTAGTAAAATAGAGTTTTCCTAACCCTTTCAGATTGTTACTCCCATTTGGTCCTCTGCAATTACGTGTCTTATGCTCTGTGGCTGAGATATGGTAATAAGAGCACTGTAGTTTTTCGTCTGAGTCATGAACTTGGGGACAAAGCATTCTTCATGATCCCACTTGTTATTTCCTTTTTCTTTAACTGCAGAAAGTCACTCTGGTGGTCAGGTGAATTCCTAAGCAGTGAGCCTTTGGCACAAGTGTTCCCATTCTAACCACTTATGTTGGTTGAACCCATCTACTTGCACAAACAGAAACAAAGTTTATTTCTCTACAGAGGCTGCTAACCTGATCCATAAAAGGCAGTTTTATTTCCACCAGAGTATAAAATCCATGATGACAGGGACTTTATTTAGTTACTACTTCATCTCCAGTACTTGGCATATATAGGTGCTCAATGACTGTGAATTCATTCATTCAACAAGTGCTTATTGAGCATTTACTAAAGAGGACATTGTGCCAGGTGATACCTGGGATTGAAGGAATACAAACAAGAGTATCTAGGAGAGTATTTCAGCCACAAGTAACAGAACTGTCTTAAACAGTGAGGCACTTATTAGTGCACATAAGTGGCAGTCCAAATTTCAATGAACTCAGGTTTGCTTGATCTACCACCAAGGATCCAGGTTTTTTCACAGCTTCATCCTAAGACTTGTTCCCTCTGGAGGAGAGGGAGAGGAGAGTGAGAAAGAGCACAGAGTGGCTGCCAGTAACAACTAGTGTAACAGCAGGAAAAAGTAAAGCTTCCTACAAGAGAAAGACCCTTCCCAGAAGTCTTCAGCCTTCCTCTTGCTTCTCTCAGAGGCTACAGTTGGGTCACATGCCTATTCCTGAATCATGGATTTAGCTTCAGATTATTCAGCCCCTGACCTCACACTTAAGGTGATGGGGGCTTCCTCTGAAGCAAGGGAACTATGTTGAGGAAGGGTGACTCTGAGCACAAGGAGGTTCTGTAAGAAATAAAGGGGGTAGGAGCTAGTGACCTGGAGATGGGGTCAGGGGCAGCCATCACAAGATTTCTGATGCAAATCTAGAGTCTATATACAGACAGCCCCCAAGTTACGATGGCGTGACTTATGATTTTTCAACTTTTCAACGGTGTGAAAGCAACATGCATTCTGTAGAAACCATACTTTGAATTTTGATCTTTTCCCAGGTTAGCCATATACCATACCATCTCTCATGATGCCATCAGCCATGTGGTGATGAAAATAAACAGCTGCTACACTTGTAATCAATCTGTACCCATACAACCATTCTTTTTTTCACTTTCAGTATGGTATTCAATAAATGACATGAGATATTCAACACTTCATTATAAAATACACTTGTGTTAGATGATTTTGCCCAACAATAGGCTAATGTAGGTGTTCTGAGCGTGTTTAAGATAGACTAGACTAAGCGGTGATGTTCTGTAGGTTAGGTATATTAAATGCATTTTCTACTTGCGATATTTTCAACTTACAATGGATTTACTGGGATGTAACGCCACCATAACTTGAGGAAGATCTGTAATTTCACCTAAGTAGCAATTCTGATTCAGAAGGTCTGTTATGGGGCCTGAACATTGGTAATGTCTTAAAAGCTGCACGGGCGATTCTGATACCCAGCCTACATTGCACACCAGTGCTGTAAGCTAAGCACTTCCATCCCATAAGTGTACAAATAAGAATACAGCACAGTCCCTACCCTGGAAAGCCTACACCAAATGTTGTATAAGAGATTTTGGCATATGTGCCAGAGCAGTTCAGGGGAAGAAAAGCTCCCTCTGAGCCAGTAAGTTGGGAAAAGTTCCTGAGAGAAAGGGGGACCTCCAAGGATGAATAAGACTTGAATAGAGAACCCAGGGAAACCATGTAGTCAGAAGGGCACAGCATGAGCTGGGGTGGAAAAAGCTGGTACACGTGTCAATTCATGTCTCATGTTTGTCAGAGGACAGGCTGATCTCTTCATTGCTGCCTCGTTGGTACGTGAGAAAGGGAAGTTTTCTCATCTTGAACCCATAATTGGAGAAACTGAGGTTTGTTTCCAAAACTCGGTGAATCAGTGCTATCAGATATTCCTGATACTTTGCTGGAACTATTCACCAAGCTTCCTCTTTGAGCACAAAGGGGATTTTAAGAGGCAATGATTGGGGCTTTCACATATTTGTTTTAAAAATCAGAATCACTGGGTGGAAAAACCCTATGAGATCACCTCTCTGCTCTACCTGACCTCTGTGAGGGAGAAACAATGATCTTCTTAGAGACGGGAGATATATCAATTCCTCCTCAAAGCAAACTAAGATAAACCCAATCAAATCCAGCTAGGCTGCAAAAGTGATCGGGAGGAAAGTTAGAAATAACCTGGAGAATATGGAGGAAATTTGTAAATTGGCTGGCAGGTGGATTACATTTAAAGATGCAATTAATGACAGATTCAGAATAGAGTTTCCTTTTAGTGAGTCTGTTAACTCCCAGGCAAGAGGCTTGGTGGTTTGCTGATAGCACAGAAGGTGAGTCATGCAGCACTGGCTGGCTCAGCTAGGCTGGGACAAATGTCACCCACTCACTTTGATGGATGCACCCCATGCATAGAAATATGTGGAAAGATATTGATTTTTTTTAACTCTACCATTACTCACTGTTCTTGACAACTTATTTTCCTTCTTTGGTATATCTTTGTTGTTGATACTTCTGCTGCATCTGAATTGCTTTTTAGTGAACTTTAAAGGGATCTCTGTCATCCTAAAGGAGTTTCTGAGAGGTAGAGAGTTGGCAACAGACTTGCTGTGTGTGGCTTGGGTTGGACATTCTGGAGGAATATTGCCTCTCCCAGGTTTCAAGAACCCTCCCTATGTTATCTGTTAAGTGTGTTCAGAGCAAGAACACTAAGTAAATCAAGAGGTGTCTACAGAAAATACTAATCTGGTCATTAGCTTCAGCAATGAAAACACCCAAAATATGTGCATATTTTTCAAGTAGGGGACATACTATAAACTTTGTAAGAGAATAATTTTTTCTGGAAGCTCCTAGAAGGAGAACAGTAGGCCACCGAGAAGAGGACTGGTATAAAGCAGCAAGAGCAGAGGTGAGTTCTGGCTTGCCCACTTTCCAGTCCTTTACCCAGCCAGCTCTGGCAAATGGAAGGTGAGCAGAAGCAAAGAGCAGCTGATGTAGGGGTGTGGCAGGAGCAAAGGCCTCTCTACAAAGTTACGGGTGACTCACACCTGTACAGCTGTGAGAGTCCAACCATTCTGCGGGTCCTGGCTTTCCCAGTTTGAGCTGGTCTCTATGTTCAGAGAGAACCATCTCCCTACATGGTGGATCTGAAATCAGTAACTGCTGATGAGCTGAAAAGGACTGCAAACAAAAGATAATATTTTGGAGAAATTTAGACCTTGTTTTGGCAAATGAGTTGCTAAAACCCATTTTAGATAGACTCATAAAAGGGCCTACTAAATCTAGCTCAGAAGCAAAGGCCCTAGGAATATGAATGGTGGGCATGAGTACTATTCCATAAAAAGTGGTATAAAAAGCAAATAAGGGTAGTCTACCACCTACAGTTGAAAAGAATCCAAAAATAATTTCACTGAAAAAGACTGCCCTCCCAATTTAAGCCAGCTGGTCTACCCAAGTGCTAATGATCATACAAGAGCACTGATCATACCCAGTGCTCATCCCAACAAGTGTCCTGCTTAGTGCCCCTCACCCCTTTAGTCCTTCCCCTCATCCAACACCCCTCCAGCAACCCTGTTTGTTCTCTGTATTTAAGAGTCTCTTATAGTTTGTCTTCTTCTCTGTTTTTATATTATTTTTGCTTCCCTTCCCTTATGTTCATCTGTTTTGTATCTTAAATTCCACATATGAGTGAAATCATATATTTGTCTTTCTCTGACTGACTTATTTCACTTAGCATAATACACTCTAGTTACATCCACGTTGTTGAAAATGGCACGATTTCATTCTTTTTGATTGCCGAATAATACTCCATTGTATATATATACAACATCTTCTTTATTCATTCATCAGTCGATGGACATACTTTGGGTTCTTCCCATACTTTGGCCATTGTTGATAGGGCTGCTATAAATATTGGGATGAACATGCCCCTTTGAGACAGCACTTCTGTATTTTTTGGATACTTGGTAGTGCAATTGCTGGGTCATAGGGTAGTTTTATTTTTAATTTTTTGAGGAACCTCCATACTGTTTTCCAGAGTGGCTGCACCAGTTTTTATCCCTTATAATAGCTAGTTTAAAAGAACTGTGTCCTAATTCTGATTTCTGCTCATCTTAGGATCAATTTCCATCTATTGTCTTTTCTCTTGATTATGGGTCACATTTTTCTGCTTTTTTGCTTATCTAGTAATTTTGTATTGTGCTTGCACATTGTAAATGGCACATTATAGAGACTATGGTTTTTGTTATGCTAAGCTTTGAATTTTTTATTTTACTAAAGTGCTAACTTGGTTACTAAATTTTCTCCTCTATGATTAAAATTTCCATTCAGTTCTTTCGTCATTTGTTGGACTGACTGAAGTCTGCCCCCACATGTGTGTAGTTCAGAGATCAGCCAGAGCTTGGGAAAACTTAATGCACAGAATCTGGAACCTCTCCTCTGCAATTCTCTCCTTTCTAGGGTATTCCACTACCACTGCCATTTTCCAGTTGCTGTGATAGCCTCAAACTCTGTCTGCTAATTCCTCAAATAAATTCATCAAAACTGTGGGTTTCTATCCATATTCTAAGTGCCCCAGCATGACATTTTCTGGTGCTTGCCCTGAGGCAAAAAGCTATTTAAAAAACAAACAAACAGTAACTCATCTAGTGCCATTCTCTTCTCCTAAGTGTCAACTCTTCTCTAGTTTCTAGTTTGGTTTCTCTTTAATGCCTTTAGGTAATTTTTTTCATCCAGAGTTTATAATTCCTATTTGCAAAAGGGTTAATCCAATGTAAACTATTCTGCTATTAACAGACGTGAAATTCCAGGTGCCCAACAAATATTTCTTAAATAGGGGCAGCAGCGTGGCTTACTCAATTAAGCATCAGACTTTCGTTCAGGTCATGATCTCAAGGTTTGTGAGTTCGAGCCCCACGTCAGGTGAGCTCAAGCCCCACTTTGAGTGAGCACAAGCCCCACATTGCATGGGCTTGAGCCCTGCTCAGGTCATGATTTAACAGTTTGTGAGTTTGAGCCCTGCTTTGGGTGAGCTCAAGTTCAGAATCAGGTGAGCCCGAGCCCCATTTCGGGTGAGCACAAGCCCCGCTTCAGGTAAGCCCCGCTTATCTCTCTCTCTCTCTCTCTGCAACTTGTGGAATTCTCTCTCACCCTTTCTCTCTGCCCCTTGCTTACTTGTGCCCTCTCTCAAAACAAAACAATTTCTTAAATAAATTCAAGTCCCTACTTACATCTCCATGTTGATCTTTAAAATACTATCACTTAACCTAGTCCAAATTAAACTCTTGGTTCACTCTCTCACACTTCTAACAAACCTGCTCCTGCCCAAAGCTACTTTATTTTATATATATATGTATACAAATGTATATATATATATATATATATATATATATATATGTATACACATAGGTATATATATGTATATATGTGCATATATACATATGTACGTATATATGTATATATATATATATGAAATGACTATCATCCATAAAGTCAGAAAGGTCCTCTAAATTTTAAAGACAGAGCCACTCTGCAGTCCCTCTACTCAATCTTTGCAACATTTGACACCTTCCTTATGACATTATTTTCTCTTGGATTTCCTCCCTTTAGCTGGTGGGACCTTGGTCTATTTTACAAGCTCTTGTTCGAATGGAGCTTATGTTCTAGAAAGGATATATCTATATCTATATCTATATCTATATATCTATATCTATATCTATATCTATATCTATATCTATATCCTTCCTGGCATTTCCACTTAAATGTATAATAGGCCTTTCAAACTCAATATGTCCCAAACTGGAACACTCTCATTCCAGAGCCTCTGCACTTGCTGTTCCTTCTGCATGGAATGATCTTCCACCAAATATCCACAGGCTCACAATTCTTACTCCCTTCATGTGTCAGCCCCAAAGTCAATTTTTAATTGAGGCTCTCCTGACCTTTCGCTATACAACAAATACAACTGGTCCCTTCCTTTGGCACATGTATCCCCTTACTTTCCTTTATTTTCCTCCATGGAATTTATCACCATGTAAATATTATAGTTCTATTTTTTATTTTTATTATTATTATTTTAAATTTTTTAACGTTTATTTATTTTTGAGACAAAGAGAGACAGAGCATGAACGGGGGAGGGTCAAAGAGAGAGGGAGACACAGAATCTGAAACAGGCTCCAGGCTCTGAGCTGTCAGCACAGAGCCCGACGCGGGGCTCGAACTCACGGACCGCAAGATCATGACCTGAGCTGAAGTCGGCCGCTTAACCGACTGAGCCACCCAGGCGTCCCTAGTTCTATTTTTTATAACCGTTGCTGTCAGTCTCCCCTCACGGGAATGTTAGCTCCGTGAGGGCAAGGCCTTATCACTGCTGAATCCCTAGCACTGAGAAAAGCGCCTAGCATCCAGTAGGGGTTCAATAAATATTTGTTTAGTAAATGTTGAGACTGAGAAGAAGCAGAGGTGAATTAGGAACACTAGCATTCACAAGCTGGGAGGTAGAACAAGAGCCATGAAAACAGACTAGCAGCCAAAGGAAGGAAATGCAAGAGACAATAATGTCACAGAAGGCAAAAGAGGAGTTTTCCAAGGAAGGTGCCAAATGTTGCAAAGATCAAGTGAGGCAAGAACTGCTGAGTGGCTCCCTCTCTTTGAGGGTTACAGGGCCTTGGTGACTTTATGGATAAGAGTGATTTCAGTGATGTGGTGAAAGAGAAAACCAGACCACAGTGGGATGGAGTAGCAGCAAATAGAAACACAGGGTCAAAGGCTGGGAGAAAGAGCATGTAGGGAAGAAGGGCTGGAGCTGCAGGGATGAGGGGTTAAATGACAGAGGGAAGCTGAGGAGAAATGAGCCCAGCTCAGCCCAGCTGGAGGGATTTGCCTCCGGCAGAAGAAAGATCTCACCCTTTGACTCTGAGATGCAAGGAAGGAGGAGAAGATGGGTTTGTTTGTTTGATGTTGTCAGGCTGGTACATACACCCACAGTCATACAGATTATGTCCCGTATGAGGACCACTGACTGAAGGGGGCATTTGGCTCCAAAGTTATAAGCCCTGATGTGGGGCTGTGTTGGCATCTTCTAGTAATGTGGTATCCAAGCCACGCCTGTGAGGTGTTGGGTACATTTTCCTAAGGTTTACAAAGGAGGCCTTGAGAGAACTTACATATTTTAAAATAAATAAATGTATATGTTAAATATTACAGATGTAGTGGAAAGCCTCCTGCGTACTACTCTCTGATCCCAATGGCCCTTTCTTCTTCCCCAGATAAAAACACCATCCTGAATTTGGTAGTTTTCATTCCCATGCATGGTCTTACACTTTTACTATACATGTGTTCCCGTAAACAACATATTTTTGCATGACTTTAAAATGTGTGTAAGTGGCCTCCTGCTATACATATTACTCTGTAATTTATTTTTGCTGAACATTGTTTTTGACATTTATCCATGTTGATACATGTACCTCTAGTTTGTTTTTACTAATTTCATGAATATTTATTCATCCCCTAATTTTTTTTCTCCATTTCTTTGTTAGTGGACATTCAGATTGTTATGTTTAAGGTTTCTGTTTTTAAAATCAAAGCTGTAATACATTTTATGTGTCTCCTTATTACATATCGAGAGCTTCTCAGGGAGTGGAATTGCTGGCTTGGGAGAGATGCCCATTCACTCTCCACATGGATAGAACCACATGTACTCCCATCAGCTGTGCATAGTGTTACCACTGTCTGGGCTTTTTCCAGTCTTTTAAATTTTCTCCCACTTAATGGGTTACAGTTTTTGTTGACATACGCCTGACCCTGACTATGCATAAGTTTGAGTATCTCCCATATGTTTATTGGTAATTTGGGATTCTTTCTTTTGTAAATTGTTTGTTCGTATCTTTTCCTCTATCTTCTTCTCCTCATTATTTTCACCATTCCATTAGGCTGTTTTCTTAATGATTATGCATCATGTATAGTGTGGTTTTTGTTTTCGTTTTGTTTTTTAAATTCTGGTTACTGATTCTTTTATTTATTTATTTATTTTTAAAAAAAATTTTTTTTAACATTTATTTATTTTTGAGACAGAGAGAGACAGAGCATGAACGGGGGAGGGGCAGAGAGAGAGGGAGACACAGAATCTGAAACAGGCTCCAGGCTCTGAGCCATCAGCCCAGAGCCTGAATCGGGGCTCGAACTCACGGACCGCGAGATCATGACCTGAGCCGAAGTCGGACGCTCAACCGACTGAGCCACCCAGGCGCCCCATCTGGTTACTGATTCTTAAATGCAAATATCTTCTTGTGCTTTGTGGCTTGCCTAATTTTTTGGTTATATACATTATTTATATTTTAATACAGTCATATTTTTTCAATCTTTCCAAGGATGAGTCAACACAAATAATTTTTAGGTGTATGTGCTGGAGGGGGGAGCTATCAAAGGAAATTTATGCTAGATGACCTTTCTTTTCTCTGCAAAGTAAAAGAAGTCAATTTTGAAGAGATAAAACTGGAGTCCCTGAGGTTCCTCCTATAGCTGACATGTATTAATTGAATCCACAACAAATGCCTAGATCTAGGAGTTGACTGAGGGGGGTGGGGAGAGGGGATGAGATGGGATTTCATGCATGGAATCCTGCTTTACAAGAGCTTACCATCAGAGGACTAATACAGGTTAGACTGTGTAACCCAGGTATACTTCCTTAAAAACTCAGAGAAAGGAGAGATGGGGGTAGGATCAAGTTAATTGTCTATGGACTGGATTAATCAGGAAAGACCATATGTCAACTTTCTTTCTTTTTTTTTTTTAACATTTATTTTTGAGAAAGAGAGAGACAGAGACAGAGACAGAGTGTGAGTTGGGAAGGGGCAGAGAGGGAGGCCCAGAATCTGAAGCAGGCTCTAGGCTCTGAACTATCAGCCCACAGCCTGACGCAGGGCTTGAACACATGAACTGTTTGATCATGACCCAAGCCGAAGTCGGACTCTGAACTGACTGATCCACCCAGGCATCCCATATATGTCAACTTTCTTGACTCCCCATAAACCTAAGAAGCACAAAGTCTCAGGGCCACAAGGAAACATAGATAAGGAAATGCAGGCTGACCCAAGTTAAGGTCTCTGAGCTAGTGAGAGGCAGAATGCACACTAGAACTACAGATCCTGGGTCCAATGTACTATTCCACCTGCCAGTCAAGCATGTTGACATGCCTTCTTTGGATCATAAAACAGGGGTCGGAGAGTGATGCAAAGCAAAAGCCAAGTAAAACGAAACAAATTCAATTACAGCCAGAAGAGGCCCAAGACCATTTAATCTGGGCTCACAAACTGTTACAGGCAGCTATTATAGTCACACAACTTGTTTGTCTCATGATGATGCAGGGAGCTATGTATCCTTTTTTTTTTTTTTTTTTTTTTTTTTTTTTTTTTTTTTTTACGTTGGGACAGAAAAAGTGACCTAACCTGGGCACTTTACAAGTCATAGCAAAAGAAAGTCAAAAAACATGGGCTCCACATTCAATACTTCTGCCTTCCTAAACCACAAGATGAATGGCCACATATATCTGTAAATTATAGTCCCTTTCTTGTCATACTTACATTAGTTTTATTCTTCCATTGACTATCAAGTTAACTGGTTCTAATTCCCTCTGCCTGTGGAGAAAGCAACAAATTAGGCAGCTAATCAGTAACGCTAAAAAAATAAACCAGAGATACATGGATTAAATTGCTCATCATCAAGCTATTACAGTCCTGTTTTTTCCTATCTATATCCTTATCAGCAAACGTGAATGTAAAAATCACTTTCAATTGCCTGCAGACACACCATTAATTAGGATCAATTAAAAGTTCTCTCCAACCAGAAAATGCTTCAAAACCTTGATTCCTTAGTAGTAATAGCCTTATGAAGAAACTAGTGTCATGTGGTTATATGCCCATGTCAGAGAAATATCATAATGCTAATTACAAGAAATCTTTAGAATATTCTCCAAAGTCAAATATAATGTTCACTGCTGTCAAAAGTTTGCTTCTTCTATGTTCTCAAGGAGATGGAATTCTATTAGTGCCAGACACACCTTGCCCCTTCCATATGATTCCTAAAGGAGCTGTTCTTTTTTTTTTTTTTTAAGTTTTATTTATTTATCTATTTTGAGAGAGACAGAGACAGCACAAGTAGGGAAGGGTTAGAGAGATAGAGAGTGAGACAGAGAATCCCAAGCAGCCTCTGCGCAGTCAGCATAGAGCCCAATGCGGAGCTTGAACCCACAGATCTGCGAGATCATGACCTGAACAGAAACTAAGAGTCGGATGTTTAATCAACTGAGCCACCCAGATGCCCCAAGGAGCTCTACTCTAAACACCAGTAGTCTAGGGTGTTCTTACTATATGTAAAAATACTAAAGGAAGCAGATGAGGGAAGCAAGAAGCCCTGTCTGAGAAAGGTGGTGAGCAGTCACAATGCCCCTTCGGAACTGGATCTTTTTTTATATATATAATTTTTTTTAATGCTTATTTATTTTTGAGAGTCAGAGAGAGACAGAGCACGAGTGGGGGAGGAGCAGACAGAGGGGGAAATACAGAATCTGAAGCAGGCTCCAGGTTCTGAGCTGTCAGCACAGAGCCTGACATGGGGCTCAAACTCATGGACTGAGAGATCATGACTTGAGCGGAGGTCAGACGCTCAACCAGCTGAGCCACCCAGAGCTTGGAGCCTACTTTTGGATTCTGTGTCTCCCTTTCTCTCTGCCCCTCCCCTGCTCGTGCTCTGTCTCTCTCTCAAGGATAAACATTAAAAAAATTAAAAAAAAAAAAAAAGATATTCTTCCAAACAGGGAAGTGAGGAAAAGCATGCGACATAGAACAGAACCTAGGAGCAAAGCAGTAAGGCATGAAAGAGCAAGGTAAGTTTGTACCTGGAACGTGTGGTCAGTGCTCAGGACGTGAAGCAGGCTGTGACCATATCACCAGTGGCCTTATATGGTGGGCTAACAGGTTGGGATTTCACAAGTAGGTGTGGGTATGCTTAGACTGGTGTTTCCAGAAGATCAATCTGGGAGCCAAGTGTGGAAGATGAATCTCAGGGAAGGAACCCCATTCTTAGGGACTATTACATCAGGCTAGGAGAGAAAATGATGACAGCTTGGTCTGTACAGCACTAGGATGGAGAAAGGGAAATACATCCAAAAGACATTTGGGGGTCAAATTAGTCAAATGACTATAAGGGAAAGAAAGTAATTCTTCTAGCTGAAACTGGAAAAAAGTTAGTAAGCATCAGTGTCATAGAATACAAAAGAAGACAAAATCAGGCAAAAATATAAAATTTAAAAGATTTTAAAACTTCTATATAAATAGTTGATCGTTTTCTACCCATGAAGAGGCTATTTTAAGGGAAAAAATTACGTATTCCTTTTTTGTAAAAAATAAAATTTACCCTAATGGCTTTTCTGTTTATAAATTTTACCCTATTGGATTTTGATGTGCTGGAGTAAATAATTACCAATTGTGCCAAAATTTTTTGGAAAATTTTTCAACGGAAGAAATACTTAATCTGTATATCTGAGTTGCTTATGCATAAGCAAGCTCTCCTATAGCATTATATATATATATTATATATATATATATATTAGCATTTATATATTAATTTCTCTACACACACACACACACACACACACACACACTCAGAAATCGATTTAAAACAAACATGACATCATCTGCAGGAAGTACCAAGACATTTTCTATTAGCTTTTAATGTTGGGAAAACAAAATGAGAAGGTGACATTGTTTCACAGTTTCTTTTTTTCTTTTTTGAGGAATAACTATACCTTTTTTTTTTTAAGCTGAACCACTAGGAACATATATTACAACCTTGAAACACCAAATATTGGCTATGTTATCATTTCAAATAATAAATTGGTGAAAAAAAAATAATGAAATGATAAAGGGCAGAACACTGCTTACTGCAACGGCCACAGGCAAAAGTGTTATTTGGTAATGAGGGGGTGGCTGTCCATCTTTTGCTTTAAAGGAATCACAGCTCACCTGAGTTGCTTACTTTTTCTCCTTCAGCCTTCCTGTTGCCAAGGGATTGTCTCAATAGGGCTCTGTTATTTCAGGGGGCTAAATAAGCAATACTGAGTTTAGGCTTTCATTCCTTCTCTTCTATAAAAACCAGGTTTTTCCAAATTCAGTACCTAATAACTCTCTTAATTAAGAAGGCAACAGTTTCTCCTTCAATGCTCACTCCTGGATACTGGTACATAGTGCAATCAAAACCCCCTTTCCCTTCAAGGGAAAGTGTTACAGCAAGATTGTTCAGTTGTTCTGCTGCAGATAGGCTCAGGGCCCATCATGACAGCCAGTGAGAGGGGAGATCTGCTTCCCATACCCAGTGTAACATCCCTTCTCTTGTTTCTGCAGGGTCTCTTAGCTGAAAGATGTAATACGTATTTCAAGAAATGCATATCCACATCTTGATGGCCAGAAATAGATACCCACGAGGAACTGTTCAAAGTTCTTACCCAAACTACCTCTCCCACCTCTGCACCTTAAATCAACTTCATATATATAAAACAAAACATTGTATATAAAACAAAACCAAGCAAAACGAAGACCCAGAAAGCTTTTTTCCCTTCTAAATTAGCGACCTCATGGACTTTGCTTTACAGCTTATAGAAAATGATTTGGTGATCCTTCTGGTAAACAGGAGGTTGGCAACAACAGAAACATCTCTGCTTGTACTCCACCAGATCATAGGCAGGTTAGGGGAACCTAGCAACCTGTTTGTACCTGTATACTAAGAAGAATCTTGTACCTTAAAGCCTCTGGCTTGGTACAAGGGAGATCCCTAGTGCCAGTGCATGTGAAATTTAGGTTACCAAAAATTCTCCTGTGCTATCTCAGACCCAAATTTTAGCACCAGTTTTTTCCATTTCACTTTCTAGGGTTGAAACACAAAGGAACCAGTGTGTAGAGGCAAGTGACACATGCCTCAAACTTGCCTGCTATCCTTAATTTCTTCATAAACTTCAAAGACCAAAACTCATTTTGCTTTTTAAATGGATTCCTGCTGGAGCACTGGGTGGCTCAGTCGGTTAAGCCTCCCGCATCGGCTCAGGTCACCATCTGAGGATTCATGGATTCGAGTCCCATGTCGGGTTCTATGCTGACAGTTTGGAACCTGGAGCCTGCTTCAGATTCTGTGTCTCCCTCTTGCTCTCTGCCCCACCTCCACTCATGCTCTGTATCTCTCAAAAGTAAAATAAACATTAAAAAAAATTAAATGGATTACTGCTGTCAGCCTTGATGGCCAATTACAAAGACTTCAATTTCCCAGTGGATAAGAGATCTTCTCAGTCATGGTTGGGATGAGGTGCATGTGGTCATCCACATACTTGGTCACACAAGTCTCCAGCTGCCACTTCACCTGAAACCCTCTATTTCCTGCATCTATTGAATCTTTGGCTTTGTCACTGCAGTGCATGGTGCACTGGGCCAGGCAGCCCTGGAATTTCTTCAACTGGGTTTGAGCCAGAGGCGCATGGCAGCACTCAATGCATTGGTGCACCTGCCGCGTGGCCTCCCGACTATCCTCACAACAGCTGTACCAGAACATGAGCATCTTCTGGATGTTCTCTCTCTCCAGACTCTTCACCGCAGAGTCTACTGCCTTCTGCACCTGGAGCTGCTGCAGGTCTGCCATGGTGACCCTGCACTGCATCCCTCCAGAGGGTGCCCAGATGGACTCCGGCACTCGGGCCTGCCTGTTTCATAGTTTCTTTTTTTTTTTTTTTAATTTTTTAAACGTTTATTTATTTATTTTTTTATTTTTTTTTTTTTTCATCATTTTTTATTTATTTTTGGGACAGAGAGAGACAGAGCATGAATGGGGGAGGGGCAGAGAGAGAGGGAGACACAGAATCTGAAACAGGCTCCAGGCTCTGAGCTGTCAGCGCAGAGCCCGACGCGGGGCTCGAACTCACGGACCGCGAGATCATGACCTGAGCCGAAGTCGGCCGCTTAACCGACTGAGCCACCCAGGTGCCCCTGTTTAACAGTTTCTAATACAGGTAGCGTCTGTGGGAGAGGCAGCATCAGAGGGACCTAAAAATAAGGGTGATGCAGAGAAAGTAGGCCTTCTCCCCTGCTGTAGATACTCTGGTGTGTGGCCCAGATTCCTCTTTCGGGACTGAGGTGCTCATTCACCCAGAATGAGGGAGTGTTGGTGGCTGACAGTGTCCAGCCGAATTATTTTTCTGCCCCCTTCACAGGGGCAGCCCACATGTATTGGCTGATCATTTGGGGTTGGGTAGGTATAAAGTCCCAAGGGGGTCTCTGAGGAGCCATCCAGCTGTGGAGCTCCTACAGGATGGGCTGCACACGTGTGGCAGCTTCTTCTCCCTCCGCCCAGCCCTGCTCCTGTCACTCTCACAGGGGATGTTCCTAAAGGCACTCCCCAATAAACTTCTTGCAAAGAAATGTCAGAGTCCTTTTCCCAGGAATCTCAATGTACAGCATGTACCAGGACCACAAAAAGCCTTTCATGAGCACTCATTTCAGAGAATGAGAGTGTCACTGTAAATGTACGTATTAAATGTACTGTGTCCCAAGCAAAATGAGCCATACTCCCTACTCACGTTCTAGCTTATGTTCAAAAACTGACAACACAGAGATATTGTAAACAGCACACAAGTCATCTAAAGAACTTAGGTATAAAGTTATTTTACTGAAAGAATCGTAACAAGGACAAATAAAAACATGTTAAAATCAAGAACAGGAGTTGAGTCCAGATGACCAACAGTTCCTCGTCTGTTGGATACTATAGGCCATAACTTTTGTTTGTTTTGTTTTCTCTGGTTGTTTGCCTCCCCTATCTCCTCCCCTGAAAAGCTGCCTCACGATGTCACTTCCCTAAGGCTCCATAACTGGAGGAAGCATGGGCGGGGGCGGGCTGTAATCAGACATCAAAAGATGCCTGTGTCCCCACTGCCACCTAATGGGTTCTTTGAGCATTGAGGCCTCCATTGTACAGTTCTTTGCAACTGCCGACACTATTATCAATAAAATGGTTAAATGTGACCGTATCAAACTATGTGCATTAGTTTTCATGGGGCAAAAATCTGGGGCTTATTTTGGCTTCTGGAAAGAAGTTGTGTTCACTGTCTCCTTTTTCCTCTTTACATTTGGGTACATATATCCCCGGCTACTCAGGTTGTCTGGTGTAAGTATCCTAAGAAGAAAAAAAAAAAAAAAAAAGGTTGCTCTATTATGCTCTATTATTCATTGTACAATAATAGTGATATGGAATGTTCCAGGCTGTTTCTGCAATAACTAAGTTATTTTCTAAGTTAAATAAATTTTCTAAGTTAAATAAATAGTCAACATGAACATGGGGGTGGGAAACACTCAGATAAAGAGGGTATTTTCAAGGGCTGTGATGCAGATGAATCCAATTAACTCCCGAGTTTAAAAGACCATCTTAAGACTACCTCTGGAGGCTGTTATATGAGAAAGCCAGATAGGGCCAAAAAAAAAAAAAAAAAAGTTCCTATCACCACATCAGAGGGCAAGGCCCATTGGACTCTGCATGTGGGGAAGTCAAAGTAATTCATTCTCATGCTTTCCTTCCTGGCCTTTAAAGAGCTCCTGTGACTGCTTCAGCCTCCACTGCCCACATCTTCCTGCTAGACCTTGACCCATAGGCTTTCTATGGCCTTTTGTTTCTGACAATCACATAAGCTTTTGTAATCTCTCATATTACTTCTAAGCTTGTTAAACTACTTCTAGCTCCTAGAGATCTTCTCAATCTGCTGAGATTCCCCCACCATTCCCTAAACACACACACACACACACACACACACACACACACAGACAAAGATCACCTAAAACCATACTAGCTAGTTTACAAATACTTTTCTCTTTTTATTTTGAAAAATTTGAAACATACAGAAAAGTTGAAAGATTAGTACAATGAAGTCACATATCCTCCACAATAACCATTAACATCTTAACATCTAACACATTTTAATTCTTTCTTCCTCTCTCTATATATATTCATACACGTATACATATATGTGTGTACACACACACACACACACACACACACACAGTAGTCCCCCCTTATCTGCAGTTTCACTTTCCACGGTTTCAGTTACCCATGGTCAACTGCAGTCTACAAGCAGATAATCCTCTTCTGATGTACAGTCAGAAAGTCAATAGAAACCTGACACTATGTCACAACACCTACGTCATTCACCTCACTTCATCTCATTGCATAGGCATTTTATCATCTCACATCATCACAAGAAGGGTGAGTACAGTACAAGAAGATATTTTGAGAGAGAGAGACCACAGTCACATAACTTTTGTTACAGTGTATTGTTATAATATTGTTATAATTGTTCTATTTTATTATTTATTATTGTTAATCTCTTACTGTGCCTCATTTATAAATTAAACCTTATTATAAGTATGTTATGTATGGGAAAAAACACAGTATATATAGGGTTTGGCATTATTTATGGTTTCAGGCATCCTCTGGGGGTCTTGGAACATATTGCCCGTGGATAAGTGGCTACTACTGTGTAAATACACACAAGTATACATATATTCATGCACACACCCACATGATTTTATGAAATTCCATACAATTTTTTTTCGCTGAACCATTTAAAGATAAATTACAGATGTTATGGTATTTCATCCCTAAATATCTGAATGGGCCATTTTCCTAAGTAACCAAAGTAAATTTCACACTCAGTTAATAGTAATTCAATATCATCTAATACCCAGTCCATATTCAAATTTCCCAAAGTACCCTAAAATTTCTGTTATAGCTTTTTTCAAACCAAGACCCAATCAAGATTTATCCATTGCATTTATTGTTAGGTCTTTTGTATCTTAATCTAGAACAGTTCCACACTCTTTTTAACGACACTGACCTTTTGAAGAATTTAGGCGTTTTCTTATGGAATGTCTCACATTCTGGATCCGATTCTTCCATCAGGGTCATTTTATCGGTTCCTCTAACTCCATATTTCCTGTAAATTGAAATTTGGGTCAAAAGGATTGATTATAGTCAGGTTAAGCATTTTTGGCAGACTTTTCATTGGTCATGCTGTTATTTCATGTTGCATCAAGTCAAGAGGACTATAAAGTCAGGTTGTCCCACCATTGGTCATGCTCAATGTGATCACTAGGTTAAGTTGGTGACTCCTGAATTTCCTTACTCTCCCTTTGTAATTAAGTAATCTATGGCGTGATATTCTGCCACTTTGCAAACATCCCCCCTTTCTCCTACTTCTTTACAAGATGGGTTTTAGCTTCTATTGATGATCTTTGCCTCAATTATTGGGGACTGCACATAACGATTTTTCCAATTCTATTATTCCATCTATAGGTATTGGCCAGCATTCTCCTACAAAGAAAAAAGGCCCTTCCCTCACCCTTGATTCTGAGTATCACTCTAGACTTAGGGATTTTAATGTTTGTTTATTTTTGAGAGAGAGAGAGAGAGAGAGAGAGAGAGAGAGAGAGAGAGAGAGAGAACGTGAGTGGGAGAGGTGTATAGAGAGAGGGACACAGATCCAAAGCAGGCTCCAGGCTCTGAGTTGTCAGTACAGAGTCAGATGTGGGGCTTGAACTCACCAACCATGAGATCATGACCTGAGCCGAAGTCAGATGCTTAACCAACTGAGCCACCCAGGTGCCTGACTCAGGGATTCTAAAAATGCATTCAGTGCTCTGATAATCTATCACAGTCATTATTCTGTTTAGCCCAACTTGACTCACATTTGGCCACTGGAGTCAAATTGGGTTCTATGAGCTTTTGACGTGATCTTATTAGTTTTGGGATACTTCCTCGCTTTCTGGCAAGGTGCTCTAGGCTCACCTAAATACTTTTGTACTTTCTGTTCCTGAGACCTAAAAACAGCCATTTTTCCAAGGAATGCTGTCTCTTTATGGATAAATGTATCTAGATGTCAAGATATGGGCACTCTCCACTGGGAGAAATTATATCCCTTTTTTTAAAAATTAGTATTTTTAAAAGGTTTTTAAATTTTATTTTGAGAGAGAGAGAGAGAGAGTCAGACAGACTGGTAGAGATAGAATGAGCAGGGGAGGGGCAGAAAGAGAGAGAATCCCAAGCAGGCTCTGCACAGAGAGTGCAGAGCCTGACTTGGGGCTAGAACTCACGACCTGTGAGATCATGACCTGAGCTGAAATCAAGAGTTCAGTTCTAACCGACTGAGCCACCCAGGTACCCCTATGTATACTTCTAAGATGATATATATAATAGATATGTATAATATATATATAGATATATATAATATATACATATAATACATACTCCTAAGAAGTACTTATATACATATAATACATACTTCTAAGAAGATACATATAATAGATATGTATAATATATACAGATATATATAATATATATGTCATGTATATATAGATATATATATCAATATATCCATTATATATATATATATGTATATATATATATATATATATATACATAATAGGCAAGCCAGTAGCTTGCCCTGCAGCAAATCTCCAGGCAAACATTCAAAACATCTATTATGACTAAAGAAGGCAAAGGGCACAAGCAGCTATTATGTCTATGTACATGTCTCTACTTCATCCCTTTAGGCATTTGTCAAGATAGTAAAAAATGTGAGCAAATCTGAGGCTACCTTTTGTCAGGGAGGGATGCAGTAAAAGCTAAGCTAAAGAATACAGTCTCTCAGTTAACCAACAGTTTGTTGCATACTCTTGTGCTCTGCAGTGGGTTGGTACATTTCCAAAGGCAGCTGCTATACTTTAATTTTCTTTAGTAGTGAAAGGAAATAGTTGTATATTCTAATGACAATTTGGAGTCTTCAAATGTTATCTACCTACTAAGTTTTAAAAAAAAATTTTTTTTAACGTTTTTATTTATTTTTGAGACAGAGAGAGACAGAGCATGAACGGGGGAGGGTCAGAGAGAGAGGGAGACACAGAATCTGAAATAGGCTCCAGGCTCTGAGCTGTCAGCACAGAGCCCGACGCGGGGCTCGAACTCATGGACCACGAGATCATGACCTGAGCCGAAGTCGGACGCCCAACCGACTGAGCCACCCAGGCGCCCCCTAAGTTTTTTTTTAATATCTATTTTTTTAATGTCTATTTTGTCATCCCACGTGGGAGAGGGGCAGAGAGAGAGGAAGAGAGAATCCCAAGCAGATTTCCACACTGTCAGTGCGGAGCCTGATGAGGGGGCTCCAACTCACCAACCAAAAGTTCATGACCTAAGACGAAATCAAGAGTTGAACAATTAACCAGCTGAAATACCCAGGTGCTCCTACTTACTAGGTTTCAATAAAATAAATATCAGGTTTAAAGAACTAGAAGTTTTACAGACTTCAAGCTGTATTACAAAGCTGTAATCATCAAGACAGTATGGTACTGGCACAAGAATAGACACTCAGGTCAATGAAACAGAATAGAGAACCCAGAAACAGACCCACAAACATATGGCCAATTAATCTTCGACAAAGCAGGAAAGAATATCCAATGGAATAAAGACAGTCTCTTTAGCAAGTGGTGCTGGGAAAACTGGACAGCGACATGCAGAAAAATGAACCTGGACCACCTTCTTACACCATACACAAAAATAAACTCAAAATGGATGAAAGACTTAAATGTAAGACAGGAAGCCATCAAAATCCTCCAGGAGAAAGCAAAGACCTCTTTGACCTTGGCCGCAGCAACTTCTTACTCAACACGTTTCCGGAGGCAAGGGAAACAAAAGCAAAAATGAACTATTGGGACCTCATCAAAATAAAAACTTCTGCACAGCAAAGGAAACAATCAGCAAAACTAAAAGGCAACCGACAGAATGGGAGAAGATATTTGTAAATGACATATCAGATAAAGGGTTGGAATCCAAAATCTATAAAGAACTTCTCAAATTCAACACCCAAAAAACAAATCATCCAGTGAAGAAATGGACAAAAGACATGAATAGAACTTCTCCAAAGAATACATCCAGATGGCCAACTGACACATGAAAAAATGCTCAACATCACTCATCATCAGGGAAATAAAAATCAAAACCACAATGAGATACCACCTCACACCTGTCAGAATGACTAACATTAACAATTCAAGCAACAACAGATGTTGGTGAGGATGCAGAGAAAACGGATCTCTTTTGCACTGCTGGTGGGAATGAAAACTGGCGCAGCCACTCAGGAAAACAGTATGGAGGTTCCTCAAAAAATTAAAAATAGAACCTACAACCCAGCAATTACACTACTAGGTATTTATCCAAGGGATACAGGTGTGCTGTTTTGAAGGGGCACATGCACCCCAATGTTTATAGCAGTACTATCAACAATAGCCAAAATATGGAAAGAGCCCAAACGTCCATAGACAGATGAATGGATAAAGAAGATGTGGTATATATATACACAAAGGAGTATTACTCGGCAATCAAAAAGAAAGAAATCTTGCCATTCACAACTATGTGGATGGAAGTAGAGGGTTAATATTACGCTAAGCGAAATTAGAGAAAGACAAATATCATAGGACTTCACTCATATGAGGACTTTAAGATACAAAACAGATGAACATAAGGGAAGGGAAGCAAAAATAATATAAAAACAGGGAGGAGGACAAAACCATAAGAGACTCTTTAATATGGAGAACAAACAGAGGGTTACTGGAGGGGTTGTAGGAGGGGGGATGGGCTAAATGGGTAAGGGGCATTAAGGAATCTACTCCTGAAATCATTGATGCACTATATGCTAACTTAGACATAAATTTAAAAAATAAGTTAAATAAAAATTAAAAAGAAAAAAATAAAGAACTAGAAGTTTTAGATACAGCTGTTTTTGAAGAATAAACATGATCAGATTTGAATGAGAACGTTAGATAAGGAAAGTAGATTTTCACACTTCAATTGAGATGGTAATTCTGAACCCTTATTTGAAGTATCACTCTTAGTCAAAGTTTATATTTGCTCCAGTTTTGTTTCTATTGAACCATTGTGAAAATTAAATGGGTACATGTAAAGTGCTTAGAATGACGCCTGGTACATACAACTGTTATCTCTTGGTGGGAACTAAAATTAAAACTATATTGCTCCCCCCGCCGAAATATAATCTATGTTGCACAGAGGAGGGAGAGATTAAAAACAATACTGAAAACAAAAGCTATCAAGATGATCCAGAAATCCATATAGGACCTTCTAATAAATACTTTCCTATTTTCTGATGGGGGGGGGGGGGGGTTTCCATTAAGAGTTCTCTTATTTGAGAGATTTTTACACAACTGTAAAGTTTACTTTATACTCTGGGAAGATCCTCCTGGCATTAGTTCTTAAAGTACACAATTAGAATAAAAGCAGTTGTTAAAACTACATTATATTTTAAACAAATTTCTATTATGTTAAGGAATTACATCCTTTCTCGTCTTCCCTCTTAATTCTAGCAACACACTGCTGCCCTCTGCAGCATTTTCAATTCTTACAAATTGCCACTCAATTATCACAAATCTAGTTTCCATCTCTATAAGGTTATCTGACTAAATAAGAGGGATAAATGTCTGTGTATGTAGAGAAGAAAAGAGAAGACCCCTTCAAAAAAGCAAGAAGGCATTAAAAGCAAGATGTCACAGTCCAAAAGAGCCCATCTGAGAGGAGGACCTTCTTGAACTGTCCAGCAAAAGACCCCAATTCGCCTGGGAAGGTTCCTTCCTGGCATTCATATAGCCTCTTTGTCACAGGATTTTCTTTTTAACTGGAAAAAAACAAACAAACGGTATACGTATGGAAAAAATTTTAAAAGGATAAACAGTAAAAAAGATAATCAGTGAAAATATTTGGCTTCCATTCCAAACATCTAGATAGGTTTATGTATCCGTCTAGAAAGAGTATATATTATTAGAAACATAGACAATGGGCATTTCTTTTTAAACATAAATGCAAGTATTCACATCATTCTGCTCATCATTTAAGGCTGTAACTTGGAGATTGTTCCCTATCAGGCGAGATTAACCTATATACAATTTACTTTATTAAAACCAAGTAGGTTGTAACAAAATAGGTTTTAAATAAATCAACCTCTTCTCCAACAGGTTCTGCTACAATTTAATTGGCTTTTGGTAAAGCGATGGCTGTCAAATTTGGGCTGACATTGGTATCACCTGGAGCGCTTGTTAAACTAGGCTGCTGAGCCACCTCGAGATTCTGATTCAGTAGGTGTGGGATGGGTGCTGAGAATTTGCATTTGTAATAAATTACCAGGAACTAGGTTGCCGGGACCACATTTTGCGAACCAACACTAGTATAAACGCTGCACTAAACGCCGTTCCTCCCAACTCCCAGCACCACTAGTCTAAGAAGGCACACGCGATTACTCCCTCGGGAACTTAAGGAATGGCCCAAAGGCACCAACTCCCACGAAAGGTAACG